>NC_044324.1:38273354-40773354 GCF_007399415.2 Gopherus evgoodei | reverse complement strand
CAGAAGAAACTACATGCACATTAAAAAGCTTACTAGAGACAAGTCCAACCTCGGGCTCTGGTAGATGTCAGTCCTTCAAAAGCCACAACATGGTTTTCATCATGGTTACAAGTTCATAACCATCTCAGATTCAGAACCAGAACACCCATGAATAGTTCAGGCTTTCCTTTATATTGGCTTGGGTCTTTGATGATGGCCTCAGGTAAGAGGATCAGCAAACAACAGTCCACTCCACAGCCTTATGAAGCTATGCCCTGTGTTTCTGCATAACCAGTAGTGGGAAATTTGCAATCAACTTCCCCTAGGTATTCTCCAGGAAAACAACACTTTTTGTTCCATGAGTCCATTCCTGTCTGGCACATTGTTCAATGGAGTTTTCTGAAACCACAGGTCTGACATTTGTCACATCTCCCACCCATGAGAGATGCCGTACAATCCCAGCCTACAGTAATACATAAATAGGGCCCTACCAAATTCACGGTCCATTTTGGTCAATTTCATAGTCACAGGATTTTAAAAATCATAAATTTCATGATTTCATAAATTTAAACTTGAAATTTCATGGTGTTGTAATTGTAGGGGTCCTGACCCAAAAAGGAGTTGTGGATAGGGTTGAAAGCTTATTGTAGGGGAGTTGCAGTACGGCTACCCTTACTTCTGTGCTGCTGCTGGCAGAGGTGCTGCCTTCATAGCTGGATGGGTGAAGAGTGGCAGCTGCTGGTTGGGAGTCCAGTTCTGAAGGCAATACCACCACCAGCAGCAGCACAGAAGTAAGGATGGCATGGTATGGTACTGCCACCCTTACTTCTGTGCTGCTGCTGACAGGGCACTGCCTTCAGAGCTGGGCACCTGGCCAGCAGCCGACGCTCCTCAGTCACCCAGCTCTGAAGGCAGTGCAGAAATAAGAGTGGCAATACCACAACCCCCCTAAAATAACCTTGCAACCCTCTTTTGGGACAGGAACCCCAGGTTGAGAAATGCTGGTCTCCCCCTGTGAAATCTGTATGTAAAGGCACACAAGACCTGATTTCACGGAGGGAGACCAGATTTCATGGTCCGTGACACATTTTTCATGGCCCTGAATTTAGTAGGGTCCTATACGTAAACCATTCATTTAATAAAATGGACCCCAAATACACTTCATTCAATAAAGTCTCCCAAGGATTTTACAGGAAATTAGCATATCTGTTACAACAGCTTTCTCCCTTTCGCCACAGCTGACGAAAGTAGGGGGACTGGTCCTCTCACTATGTGGTTGCCTTTGAATCTCTCGGGTGGATCCATCCTCTCCTGTCTTTCAAATATACCTCTGACTAGTAGGTACTTGGCAAATTTTCCAAGCCTTGGCTGTACTGAGTGTTTTTCTAAGCAGTACCTCTAAATCCCCTTTAATGTCTGGTCTACATGCATATTTTTGTATAACTATTTCTGTAAAAATCATACTCTTAATCCAAGTTTTAGGCTGTTTTCAAAGACAAAAAATATTTTTCTTTAAATTTATTTTAACAGCAACACGTGTTAGCCATATTTCTGTATGATTTCAGTGGAGACAAGACACAAGAGATTTTCACTAAAGTATAGTTAGACAAAGTCACCATTATACCCTCCACATGGGTTTAATCTCACCTAGCAACTTCACTGTAAAAACTAGAGCCTTGTCTCCACTATGTCTTTCACAGCAAATAGTTAACACACATTACCTATCTCACTGTAAAAACCCACCTTTTTTGGCAGTGAAGACACAGCCAAACTGGTACAACTCCCACAAAAGGGATTTGTGTAGCTTTAACTATACCAGTATAAACAAAAAGCTTTTACTCCTTTTGTACTTCCTCGTTCAGCCAGATCTGCTTTTTATAATCCCTAGTGTTTGTACAATATTGTTGAATGGCATACATAACCTTTGCACATACAGCAATTTATCCAAACACTTTGTTTCCTTTTAGTCTTTTCCCTCCACTACTCCATCCCATTTGATTACATCCAACATTCGTGTTATCTCCCTAATTAAACATATCTTTATGCATTTGTCTTGTGATGAGACTTGTTATACAAAAGTCTCAGCTGTAAAGATTTTTTTTAAATAAGTACTCCAATAAATACAACTTTGTAAGAAGTTGTATAATTTCACAAAGCCTTGAATCTATACTCTAATCAACATTATTATTGCTTAAATCATGGCTAATGAAAATACACAACAATTTTCCTTTGTACACATCTACATATCAACATTAATAGTCCATAGGGCCGGACAATAGAAAAATGAGGGGGAAGAGGGAGTATTTTAACATTCTTGTTAAAAACCTTCTAAACTACACACAGTTTTCATTGAAATTGCCCTGGAAGCTTCCAAGTAGCTTGCTAGATAAGTGCAAGGTATTTTTCATAAAGCACCTATCTTACAGAAGCATTTGTTGCAGAACACTAGAACAATACAGATTATAAACCATACACTGATTAAGATTCTAGGTCAGGGGTCGACAACCTTTCAGAAGTGGTGTGCCGAGTCTTCATTTATTCACTCTGATTTAAGGTTTTGCCTACCAATAATACATTTTAACGTTTTTAGAAGGTCTCTTTCTATACGTCTATAATATATAACTAAACTATTGTTGTATGTAAAGTAAATAAAGTTTTTAAAATGTTTAAGAAGCTTCATTTAAAATTAAATTAAAACTCAGAGCTCCCCAGACTGGTGGCCAGGACCCAGGCAGTCTGAGTGCCACTGAAAATCAGCTTGTTTGCTGCCTTCGGCACATGTGTCATAGGTTGCCTACCTCTGTTTTAGATGGAGACCTTCCAGTCTTTTGGATAAATAATTTCAAGTGATATATCAGCAATATTTATCAAAACGAGTTTGAACAAGTGACCATATGCCACAAAGTGATGAAAGTTATAACGAATGCCAACATCCTGGAATCATGCCATAAATGAGGAGTTATCTATTATTTGTTTTACAACATCCAAGTGAGTTCTAGTTGCTTTACAAAAATAGAGAAGGTTTGGTTCGTGCTTTAAGAATTTAAAAATTTAGAAATAAGAGAGTTCAGACACTAGGCCACATACTGCCCTTACTACCAGTACGAGATGCATACCGAATCAACTGAAGTTCTATATAATATCTAGCTCCTGGTGTCAGAATTTACTAGAATTGCCTGCTTTTGGGAGCTTCTGTAACAGCCATATCTTTTTATATGTATGTTTAGAAGCCATAGAATTAGGGTATTTTTAGACTCTTGTATTAGTGGAGTAGAAAAATTTAAAACTCTTTTTTTCTAGAGAGTTTCCTTTCCTCAATATTTAGTCCCCATTGATTTTTTCTTGTGAAGTTTGGTTTGGTGACGCCCCTTAAATGTAAAACTCCTTCTGTGTACATATAATAGGAGTTCTTCTATTTTCCTTACCTTGCTTCCTTTGTTTGCGTACTATCACCTTAGAAACTTAGACGCTCTGCCCCAGATCAGCCTTTACACATTTACACCATGGTTTTTCTTATTATTCTTCTTTCTAAAATTGTTTCTCTACCCATACATCACAGTATCACTACATTTTTTATGAACATTACATATATATTTGTAAAACTGTTTATCCTTGGAGTTAGAAGATCCAAGTTTTATTTCTATTTCTTTCACAAACATACTATATGACCTTGGATAAGTCACAAAACCTCTACATCTCAGTTTCCCCACCCATAAGATAGGGATAACAATTTCTACTTTACATGTGTTAAGAGACATAAGTCATCAGGTATTTATACATCCGGAGATAAACGCCACTAGGGAAGTGCAGTGCCCAGGGGTATATATTAATTATTAAACATTTTGTTTATATAAAGAGATACATATATGCACAAAATAAGTAATACATAAATGCAGAGTAAGTGTGTTCCATGAACTGCAGAAATGAACTAACAGTCATGACACTTCTGGAAGGACAAGTCAATATTATCCCCCCCTTTCCAGATGGGGGAGGAAAAAAAAGAAGAGGTTAAATGTCTTCCCCGAGGCCACATAGGTAATTACAAAGCTAGGAAAAGAACGTATGGTTTCTACCAATCCCTTGGTATAACTACTAACCCACACATACAGGAGTCAACCACCACCATAGCAATTTGTAAACACACATATAACTATATTATGTACACAATTTTATTACAGATCTGTAATGCAGTTTAGAACAAGTGTTGTACTAAAAATACTATCTGATGTATGCTTTTGTATTTATCAGAACACTGAGGTACACCATGTGCACCTGCACAAATAGCATTGTTATTGCCTATTCTCATACTAGATGCATACCCATGTTCATCACATCTTACACACACACACACTATTGTCAGAGATGGGTGGATGCAGGCACAAGCGTTCCTGCACACACACAAAGGGCTGGATTATGCACACAGGCACCCCGGTGCCTGGGCACGCACGGGAGAAGGTGCTGGGGGCTGTCCCCAGACACACACACACAGACGTGCCATGGGCTGCGTGGGGTGCATGCGGGGAGAGATGCCATGGCTGGGATGAGGAGGGGAGGGATGGGGGATGGGATGGAGTGGAGGGGGCTAAACCCAGCCAGCCCCCTCTCCCCACAGGAAGCCGGGCAGGGTGGGCGCCTCCCCATCCTCACCTGGTCTATGGGCAGCCGCACGGCGTTGCTGAGCGGCTGCAGCAGTGTGGAGCCCGTGGTGCTGGTAGCCATGGCGAGGGCGCCGCCCCCGGCCCGGGAGAACGGGGACTGGTCGGGGGGCAGCAGAAGAAGCCGCTTTTCCCTCCCGGCTCTCCACGACAGCGGCAGCAGCGCTAAGAGCCCGAGTTACGTCGTGACAACGAGGGGCCGGAGTAGGCGGTGGGAGCGGCCCAGCCGCGGAGTGACAGTCCCGCTGCCCACTCCACACGCGGCCATATGGTTGAGTGACAGGTGGAGTCTCCCAATCCCCGCCCAGCAGGAGGGCGGGACAAAGTCACCAGGCATCAGCTCCCACCCAGCGCCGGGGGTGGCAGCGCAACCGGGTTTGGGGAGGTTGGGTTGGGGTGTGACTCCTTTCGCCTTCTGTCGGGGAGCGGCCGCGGGACCGACAGTGGAGAAGGGTCAACAGAAGTGGGGGCCACGGCAATGCTGGGGGAGGAATAATGAGACCCCAGCACGGTGGCAATGGGGGGTTAATAGGGCCCCACCCCAGCACTGGAGAGGGGGCACTAACAATGGTGGGGTAAAGAGGAGACCCCAGCACTGGGGGTGTGTGGCAATGGGGGGTTAATGGAGGCCTCACCCCAGCATTGAAGAGGGGACACTAACAATGGGGAGGTAATGAGGAGACCCTGGCATTGGGGAAAGGGTGTTGGCTATGGGGGGAGGGATTAATAAGGATGCCTTAGCATTGGAGGAGGGTACTGGCAATTGGGGGAGGCAATGGAGAGGGCTGGTTATGGGGAAGCTTGTGCATTAGGAGTGGTACTGGCAATGGTGGCGTTAAAGGGCCTCTACCAGCAATAGCAAAGTTAATGAGGGTCACCAGCACTGAGCAGAAGAGACTAGATTAAGGAGAATACTTGGTAGGGTTGAACTGTGGAGGATATCTGCATTTGAGGGGGACAAGTGTGGGAGTACTGGGGCAGCAGCACTAGATAGAGGGTAGTACCTACCCTAAAGATTACATTGGTATCAGCACTTGACAGAAGTTTGGTACCCTTGACACAATGGGATGGGAAAAGCTTGGGAGCCACAGCATTAGGAAGGTTGAGAGCATTGGTCCCCACTGAAAAGGAAATGGCAATTGCCCGAGGACCTAACTGCTACCCTGATAACTATTGCCCAGTTTGGGCTAGGAAGATCATAGTGGATGCTACTATGGTGGAGGTTTGCAAAACTATTTGTTGCAGGAGCATGTGGATGCGATAAAGGTGGACAAGATACCAGAGATTATTAAGGAATATAAACAACTGACTGTTTCTAACAGTGCAGGAGCAATGTGCCTATTCATCTCCTAATTCCTTGCAAATGCCCAAGAGTTTATGCGCTCCACAGGAAAGAATATTACTCCAGGGATGGTCTAGACAGTATTTGGTCCTGCCATGAGGGCAGGGGACTGGACTCGATGACCTCTCGAGGTCCCTTCCAGTCCTAGAGTCTATGCTTATGCAGACATTAGTGGATCGTTGTGGTAAGATTTTGGATGTTTACATGTTATATGATGGCCAAGCAAAGTGCATGGTAACAGAATTTTCAAAGGGTAAAGGGGACTCTATTCCCACTGAACAACACTGATATTAAGAAAGTCTTCTTCCTAAAAGTGTTATGCTACATACCCACTTTTACCCACTGCTAAAGAAGCTATTTCCTGAGTACACAAACTTAGAGTGATGCCTCTTATTCACTTAGTAGTTGTAAGATGGTAGTGGAATTTCCTTTTGGGGTACTAAAAGCAATATAGATATGTCAACCGACGGTGACAGTTCAATGACTAATATAGTGGTTGCATAAGTCGAGTATATATACGTAAGTCCAAGAATGATATCTTCAGCGACCAGTGGAGCTAGGAGGCAGTGGTTCTTGCAGCAACCTTTGTGCTATTGGACAGACACACTCTAGCACTCAGGATTGTTACATATATTAGAATAGTCTGTATTCATGTGCCTACCTATTTTACCTCTTTATACTCTGTTAGTTGCTATCAACGAGGAGTCCTTGTGGCACCTTGGAGACTAACAAATTTATAATTCTTCATTGTTTTTACTGATACAGACTAACACAGCTACCCCTCTGAAATCTGTTAGTGCTAGATTTCTCCTTACGTATTAAAGATTATCTTTACACAAATTAGGAGAATGAAATATTTAATAATGAAGGAGTTTATGGAGGAATGTGCTGTTTTTATCTAGATCCTCCAATTATTGCAATGAAGTAGTTTTCAGTGACTTTATTGGAACTCAGGGACTTATTCACAGTGAGTATCCAGTTGTCACTCAAAATTTGGTGATCAGTAAATCTAATAAGGTTCCTGTAAACTCATAATTGTTGGGGTATAGCTGTAAAAACAGCAATGTTCATCTGCAGCTCAGGCAAAAGAGTGACTGTCTGGAACATCCTATCAAGAGTACTTCTGATGATGACATTACAGATGGATAGCTGTGTATATTTATTGACACTCAATGGCCTGACTGATATTAAGCTATTGTTGTTTTCTTTCCCTCTAACCATGTGTTTTGGAGGACATAAAAGGTTAGATCTGTCCGTTACAGCTATTCCCCTATTCCATTTTGTTTTCTGTTCTCCTGTGGCCGCCCTTCCCTGGCGGTTAAGTTGTTTACCAGGGCCACTGCCCTTCTCAAAGGGAGGGCCCCTTAAGTTGTTTAACAAGAGCCATTGCCCTTCTCAAAGGGATGGCCACTTGTGCTGCATGCTAAATGGGACCACTGCCCTTTTCAAAGGGTTAGTCCTGTTATCACCTCGTTGAACCTGGGCTTGGTGTAGGGTAGGCAATGTCCAGAGCTGCAAGGCCTATTGTGGTTTTAAGATCCTGGGCATGAGTCATAGTCTCATGTGCTCTTGAGTCACCTATTGCACAGGACTATGTCCAGGCATGTCTCTGGGCTTACCTTCAGTTTTTCCCCTGTGCCCCCTCCCCTGTGACGGAGGGAGCCTATCAGGATTACTGGTGGGAAACTGCCCAAGTTTGCCTTTAAAACCAGACATTTTTGAAACACACCTCAGAAAGGTTCCTGCATTGCTGCCTGGTCTGATCAGCCAGGGGTTCTGGGGGGTTCTTTCTCCGCTCTCGTTTTATTTTTGAGCGTACCCCCGTTTTTGAAACCCCTCCCACGAAGAACGAATTGCTACCTGAGAGATCTCCTGATTATTGAGACTGTACCGAACCCTCCTTGCCTCTTCTGATGTTGCTGCTGCTTCTGCCTTTGCTGCTGCCTTGGGGACTGGTAAGAATCCCTCTGTAAAACTTTCTATACTTTTATTTTATTATTTTAGCTGCTGGCTCTGTTTCCCCAGCACACAGACTCAAGCTAAACCTTGGTCTGTGTCTTAAAACCTCTCTTAAACTACAGGGCTCTTTGCCACTGCTAAGCTCTGCTCCTGTGGGCTTTGCCTTGGGGCTCTCTGCTTTCAGCTGTATCCACCGCTGTAGCCACCATCCCTTGGCTTCCTTGGGAGCTGGGTCCTGGATACATACCACTCTGCCCTCTGTAACCTCCCCATAGCATAAGGTGCACCATAGGTCTTGTTTTTTTTTTAATAAGTCATAGTTTGTTAAGATTGTAGAGCTTGTAAGTTTCTGTGATATTTGTTGTGTTGCCTAATTGTTGGTTAAGATAAGTTTAGAAAATCATTGCCTGGTTGTATTCTGTAGCTGCTTGTCATTTTATATAAGTTTGATTAAGTTAGGGGATAGATAAGGTTTTTACTATTTGAATTTGTCTTCCCACTGCCCCAATTCCCCCCCCCCCAGCTCCCCAGTCACTTATTGCAGTCTCTCTGCTGTTTAAACTTGCAGCCTGTCTGCTCTCTGTGTCTCCCTGAGTTTAAATCTCCCTCTGTAGCGCCTCTATCTTTGGTTTCTGCTCCACCACGTGCTCCTCTTCCCCCATCCCCTAACCTCATTCCTCTACCACTGCCTTTCTCTCTCTCTCTCTCTCTCTTTTAATCCCTTCCCCCACGTGTTCACCCCGCTCCTACTGCTGCCAAACCTCAATTGTATTACTGAAGTCTAGCATAAAACCCCATTGGTTACCCTTTTTCTCTCTCACACACCTCACATTTATATTTACACCACTGTGACACATTTTTACCTAGAATTGTTGGTTATTTAACACATTTTACCCATAACTGTTAGTTGGTTATATGCTGCTGTGACACATCCTTTACCTAGAAATTGTTAGCTACCTGTTACATTTATACTTCAGTGTTAGTTGGTTACCAACTGTATTGTACCCCACTGTATTGTACTCCACTATTGAAACCCCCTATACTATACTAAAAGAACTCCCTCCCCAATTGCCTACCTTAACAAACCCCATACCCCTCACTATTAAATTTTCCCTGTTTTTGCATTTTCTTAATAAAGTTTATTTTGCACCCCACCGGTGTGGTAATTGCTCCCCAAGATCCCATATACCTGCAGGCAGGGACAAGATCATACCAGAAAATACAAATATTCTCTTCTTGCTTTTACACAAGTTAATTTATCATTTTGTTTAATATTCAGCAGCTATGTGTGATTCAAAAAATGTCAGCCAGAGACTACAGTGCACCATGACTAACTAGTTTATTTCCAGCAACTGTAATGAAATGGTGAAACAACTTCTAAGATAAGCATCAAAATAAGGATGAATTCAACAAACTACAAAAGTAAAACTCTTAGGAAGTGAGGCGAAGCTGCCATAGAGTTTTCAGTGCTCTGTGTAGTCGAGCAACAACAGTGAATGAACCTCTGAACTCTGTACAGTAGTATCATAGGTGTTCATTAATTCTTTGATTTGTGAATGCTTGACTTAAGCTCCAAATCTGCCATTTAGTGGCCTATGTTAAATTGTCTACAATTTTCAGAGATTCAGTTCTCCATAAAAGACTTTTTGGGGGGAATCTATCATCACCCATCCTGATAAAATGATATGTTCAGCTGAGCTAAGTTTTGATGACCATTGCGTCCATGGTGGCTGTTTTTGCTCTTTCATGAATGTTCATGTTTGATACTTTATCTTCCCAGCGGGCCTTCACAATAGAGCAAAGACAGCACGTGAAATTTTTCAAGTTGCTTGGTATGCCTGCAGTAAACTGTCCGTGTTTCACACCTGTGTAAAAGGAATGCCATCACTTCTGTATCATATATCATAAATTTTGTTGACAGTTTGATGGTATGCTGGTCGAATATCCTATGGTGAAGTCTTCTAAAAAACCTGCCTTTTGTATTCTGTTTTATATTTCTTGATCCAGAGAACAGTCATTTCAGATGATACTACCAAGGTTCGTACAGTGATTGACATTCTTTAATTTTGTACCCTTGATGGTGATATTTGACTCAATGGTAGTGGTTGATGGTGCCAGTTGGAATAGGAATGCATTTTTTTCCAGGCTTATAGTCCAAACTGTTTAGTTGCCTCTGAGAACCTGTCAGGGATAAGCTATAGGTCACTTTCACTGATTGAGTAGAGCACAATCATCTGCTGAAGGGGCTTTACACATGAGTTTCTCAAGGACTTTTGTCTTTGCAGTAAATCTTTGGAGACTGAAGAGAATTCCATCAGTTCTATATATTGCATGGCTGCCCTTTTGAAGGCTGACAGTTGCATAATTCAGAATGGCTGCAAAGAAGAGACTAAGGAGGATTGATGCCAGCACACAGACTTGTTTCACTCCATTAGATGGGGGAATGGCTTAGAATGGCCAGCATCTGAGAGTACTTGACCAGTCATATCTTCATGGAATTGAGGTATGATGTTAACAAATTTGATTGAGCAGCCAAATTTTCTAGAATTTTTCAGAGTCCATTTCTGCTTACAATGTTGAATGCTTGGTTGTTTTTTTTGGTCAATGAAGATAGCATGCAATTCCATGTTTTCATCAATACATTTTTTTGTGAATCCGTGTCTTAACAAAAATCATGTCTTTGTTGCTCCATCCTGATCTAAGTCTACATTGGGTCTTTGATAGAAGTTTCCCTGATACTGTTTTTCCCATCTGCAGATAGCAGGGAGATACCTTGATAATTGCCGCAATCGGATTTGTTAGCTTTACTTTTGTTTGATGTTACTATTATTGCATCTCTGAAATCCTGAGGAATTTTCCATTTGCAAGCTATCTTTAGTAATTTCTTATAAATAGTTGACAGTTTGGGGGACATGCAGTCTTTGTTTGATGATTTACCTGGCTTGATTTGTTTTATAGCTTTTTACATTTCCTTGGCAGTAGATAAATGGGCAATTTCTTCATGTTTGGGGTACTGAGTTAGCTCCTTTAGCACTGATTTACAGTAAAGGGATAGATGAGCAGCTTAGTAAAGTGCTGCACCCATCTCTCAAAGATGCCTCTTTTGTTCTTGATTAAGGAATATTCTTCTAAACTCTTTAGTGGAGCTGGTCTCAATTTTGATAGGCCATAAATGGCCTTCAGGGAATCATAGAACAATTTTGGTTTTAGTATTGGCATAATAATTTCTTTTCATCACATTTTCATCAAACCAATCCTGGTGCTGTCTCTGATTTTTGCTCAGAGTTTCTTCTAAGGCAAGGCTGGGGAACTTCCAGCCCACGGGACAGATCTGGCCCACTGCTTCATTTTGTCTGGCCCGCAGCAAGTCTTCACACTGTGGGCCGGAAGCCCCAAGCCTTGGCAACCCCCCACTGGGCAGGAGTCACAAGCTCCAGCTCGCCAGCATGTCCCTGCAGCCCTTAGGTGGAGGGTGATCAGGGAAGCTCCGTGTGCTGCTCCCACCCCAAGTGCCAGCTCCACGCTCCCATTGGCCAAAAGCCATAGCCAATGGGAGCTGTGGAGGTGGCGCCTGGGGGCACGGGCAGCATGCCCCACGCAGAGCCCCCTGGCCGCTCCACCTAGGGGCTGTACGTGCTGTCCGCTTCCAGGAGCAGCGCAGAGCCAGGGTATGCAGGAAGCCTGCCTTAGCCCTGCTGCACTGTCGACTGGGAGCCACCTGAGGTAAGCGCCGCTCATCCGGATTCCAAACCCCTTCCCACACCCCAGCCCTCTGCCCAGGTCAGAACCCTCTCCCGCACCCTAACTCCCTTGCGGAACTCACCCCTCCTCCCGCACTGCAATCCCCTGCCACAGCACTGAGTTTGCTCCCACACTTCAAACCTCTTGGCCCCAGCCCGGAGCCTCATGCTGCACCCCAAAGCCCTCATCCCCAGCCCCACCTCGGAGTCTAGAGAAAGCCTCGAGCCCCCGTGCCCCTCACCGCTGCAGGGCTGTGTGTGGCCCCTGCCTGATATTTTACTGTAGATCAATGGCCCCTGATAGAAAAAAGATTTCTCACCTCTGTTTTAAGGCTTGACTGATGGCCCACTAAAATATATTCTACTTTTCAAGCGAGTAACTGGATAATGATACAGTACAATCAATTTTTTCCTCTTAAGTTTTTTTACCTCCCCTTTTTCTTGATTGAAACAAACCTTTCAATTTTGCTATGCTTAATTTTGATTTAATCTGTTCAGCATTATTTTGTTGGGGCCAGCAACATGTAGACTGAATATGGTTCTGATCATCCTATGGTTGGTCCAGCAATCTGACCTTCACGTTGCTTTGATACTGTTGATGTCCCTTGGCCATAGGATGATAGTCAATCATGTGCCATCCACATCATTTATATTTGTCAACTTGCCTGAAGATTGTGTTTGTAATTACAAGCTCATGGTCAGCATACTTGCTGAGTGAAAGGAAACCATTGCGTTCAGATGCCTGATTCCGTTGTTCTTTATTACACTGCTCCAAGCTTCACTGTCTTTTCGAACACTGGCATTAAAGTCTGTTAGAAGCACGTCTTCACTGAGTATAGATTTGATTGTCATCCAAATCAGAACACAACTCTTCTTTTATTTCTTCTGTACTGTTCATGGTTGGAGCATAAGCACTGATAAGAATCACAAAGTGTAAATTTCCAGTGGGAAGTCAGAGTCATTAGGCATTCATTTTTAGCCATAGATAAGACTTTCAGTGATTTCAGGAGGCTGCATTTAATGGCAAAACCAGTGCTATATATTATGTCTTCCTCTGCTGTTTTCCTTTTCCAAAAGAATGTATAGTCATCTCTTAGTTCTTTTATGGAGCCTTTGAAAGTCTGGTTTGCTGATGGCAGCTAGGTCAATGCTATATCTAGCAAGTTTCCTTGCAGTTAATGCAGTATACATCTTTCAGTCTTGATGTGTTATCTCAGTCCATTAGGATCTGTATGTTTAGTTATATATTATAGACTTATAGAAAGAGACCTTTTAAAAATGTTAACATGTATTACCGGGCTGCAAAACCTTAAATTAGAGTGAATAAATGAATATTGGGCACACCACTTCTGAAAGGTTGCCGATCCCTGTACTAGCAACTACTTAAAGCCATGGCTAAAAGCTAGATAAGAAGTGAGGACCAATGAAAGAGCACCACTCAAAAAGTGTGATTGTCCTGATTTTCAGAAGTACTACCTCTCCCTCTGGGATGTATAATCAAGTAAGCCACTGATGATTGCATGTTGTTCAAAAAATACTATAATTCTGCTTACCTTATTCATAAAAGTAGTTAGTTTGAAGTCTTTGGGAGTACATGCATTAGTAGGATGAATATAATTTGATCCATAATAAGAGAATCCATTTATTTCTATACCACTCATCAATATAGTATCTGAGTATCTAATTTCAGAACCAAATTACACAATTTTTTTAGAGTAGCAACAAGACTTTTTAAAAGATGTATAATTAGTTTGCTCGTACTAGAATACTTTCAAGCATGTTCCTTTGTGTTTTGTGCTGCTGGTTGTATATCTGGAAACATGACTTCAGACCACACGCGCAGTTACTGCAAAAATATACTCTATTACATAATATCACACAGAGATTAGGTTTTCTAAAAAGTATTAACAAGTAATGAGACTGTTTAAGCATCATAATACTCACTGACACATATACCCTGTGGACAAAAGTGCCTACTGCTAACTTTTAACACTTAAGGAAGAATTTGTAAAACTTAATCCCCGATGTAACTCCATGAATTTTATTGGAGTTATACCAGAGATTAATTGACCCAACATACCTATCTGGTTTTTGCATTCGTATTTTCCTTAATTCCTCCTGCAGCCTAAGGCAGATTCTGTTGAGAAATTCATTTGGTGTTAAACTCATAGCTTTCAACTGTATCTGATAAAAGTACGATCAGTCATTGTAGACCCAAATGTATTTTTGTCACACAAACTTGGTCTGGTGTCACAGCTTATTATTGCTATAAATTAATGATAATAAAAATTCTGAACTCTGAAAAAGAAATTACACAAAGTGTGAGGCAGATGCAATGTGATTTACAGAAATGCGTTCAGGTTTGGAAGCCAAGAACACCTACATTCTAATCCCACCTAAACTTTATAGAGTGAATAATCCCATTAAAGTCAAAGGGAGCAAAGGTGTAAGTGTCTACAGGACTGAGACTATTATTATTTAACTTTCTGCCATGCCATAGGTGTTTATTGGCAGTTTCTATTTTTTACTGGGATCCAGCTATTTAAAGCACAACTCTTTAGAAATCTTTAGTTAGAGATTTTGGGATAAAGTTTCAGACGGACTGCTTTAGAGACAGCTTTCACTAACTCTGCCACTAGACAATGACCCAATCAGTGTTGTTGTTATAGAACATGGAAATTTACAGAGGTGTTAATAGTTATTATATGATGCATAAACTATTCATAGCAAATAATTTATCCAATGAATGTAGCCCTTATTTCTTATTCTCAAATTGTCTTTGAGAAAACTCACCATGTCACAACAAAAAGTGCCATTTTTAGAGGTATTTAATAGCCTGTAATTTTAATATAAAAATAAATATATACTCTTCTGTCTGTATATTTGCTCTATCTGTACTCGGAAAGTATGAAAAGTATGTTTCAGCACCAAATTGAGCTGGCATCTTATGACAGGAGTTACAGGAATGTGTATTACAAGTCTCAAAACAATAGTGCCTTGCACCTAACCAGAGAAACTGGTTGTTCTGTTTATGTAAAGTAAAAAGATAATCCCTTCCCTAAATAACTTACATTCTAGGTTCATAATAAGACACAACAGGTGTGAGTGGCAGACAAGGTTTACAGCGAAACAAGCACATTTTGAATGAGAAAGAGAAATAACAATTTTCTAGTTGTCTACCCATTGTCAGTGGACAGGGTTTTTGCAGATATCACAGCAGAAATGAGTCTTAGGTGGGATTTGAAAGAAGATAGTTTTAGGATGTTTTTGAAATGTTTCCTGGGGGTGGGGAGGAAGACACCAACGTATCTGAGGGAGAAGATGACTCTTGGTTGAGCAAAGGTGGCAGTTGACATCTCAAAATATTAGTAGAGCAAGCAGGTAGGGCAAGGCTAAATCTTGAAGGGATTTTAAAGACAAAAACAAATTGTGCATGTGATTTAGGGGACAAGGGGGAATCAGTGTACTCATAAGAAGAGTGGACTGATGTGGTCAGAGTGATAAACCTGAGAAATTTGGCTTTTGCTTTCAATCGATTCCACAAGCATTCAATTCACTCTCAAATTGGGAGAAAGGGTATTTTTTTTAAATTGTTTAAAACAGTTACATATCCAGTTAGGAAAAAGATCTGTGCACCAAAGGCCCTCTTTGAAGAAAAGGTGTGTCTGCATAGAGAGATTTATGCTGATTGATTGATTAATCCCAGGAAAATAACTCCATATAACACAAACTTCTGCCAAAGTGCTACTATTATTATTTAACTTTTTACCATGCCATAGCTGTTTATTGGCATTTTACAGAAAAATATAAAGGCAAGACCCAACCCTAAAGAGATTACAATCACCTTGTGGGCCCAATCCAAGAAGGTTTTGAGTGCTTCCTGAAAATTGTATTTAGTTCAGTGACAGTTGAGGCGGCTCATCACGGTGCGGGAACAATCTTTAAATTTGATAGGATGGGATGACAAGGAAAGCATATGGTGAAGAGTAGGGTTACAACAGTGGAAGATTATGACATGCTTCATCATATACACATCTTGTTCCTCTGTTTATATTACATGTACATATTTTAATTAGGTCAAGTGATTTAAAAAATTGAGATTAATTGCGATTAATCACACTGTTAAACAATAGAATACTATTTATTTAAATATTTTTGGATGTTTTCTACATTTTCAAATACATTTATTTCAATTACAACAGAGAATACAAAGTGTACAGTGTTCACTTTATATTTATTTTTTATTACAAATATTTGCACTGTAAAAAACAAAAGAAATACTATTTTTCAGTTCACCTAATAGAAGTACTATAGTGCAATCTCTTTATCATGAAAGTTGAAATTAAAAATGTAGAATTATGTACAAAAAAACTGCATTTAAAAAATAAAACAATGTAAAACTTTAGAGCCTACACGTCCACTCAGTCCTACTTCAGCCAATCTCTCAGACAAACAAGTTTGGTTACAATTTGGAGCAGATAATGCTACCCGCTTCTTGTTTACAATGTCACCTGAAAGTGAGAACAGGCATTTGCATGGCACGGTTGTAGCCGGTGTCATAAGATATTTACATAAAGAGATTATACTACAGTACTTGTATGAGGTGAATTGAAAAATAATATTTTTTATCATTTTTACAGTGCAAATATTTGTAATAAAAATGAATAATATAAAGTGAGCACTATAGACTGTATTTTGTGTTGTAACTGATATCAATATATTTGAAAATGTAGAAAAACATCCAAAATATTTAATAAATTTCAGTTGGTATTAAGTATGATTAATCGCAATTCATTTTTCAGTTAATCGCATGAGTTAACTGCGATTAATTGACAGCCCTAATTTTAATAATATAGTTTGAGTTGGCCGAGTGCGTAAAGAGGAGGGGAAAAATCCTCTCAAAAGTAGCTATATAGATTAATATAGAAAGGTGATTTACTGTGAAGTAAAGAAAAAGGTTTTTGCAGAGTCTGAAGAAAATTAAACTGAGTTATAGAGCAGTAAAATAATACCCTGATTTGAAATGTTGACTTTTGTCTGTCTTTTTCACCATCTAGCTCAAAAGCTACTCGTTACTATCCCCCCTTGAAACATTCCATATAATAAAATCTCCTTCAAAAGGTGAGTGCCAGCTATTTCTGAGATTATGGAGGCTGTAATTAGAGTTGGTTGTTGTCATGGACAGTTTGGGGCCCAAACCTTCTCCCACAGATGCCAATAGAAATTGTTTGCCAGTCTTCTGTGGTAGCAGAATCAAATTGAGATGTGTGTGTAAGCGCAACCTTGGCCTCTATTGTCTGTTTGCCTTTTAGAAAGAACGTAAGCATCCATCAGCAACTAACAGAGATCTTCCTTTAGCTCACATAATGGAAACCTGTGTTGTTGGGTTTTTTGGGTTTTTTTTTTTTTGTAGTTTAAATTACTGGGCTCCTTGTCCAGCCTTACTGGTTTCCATATTTTGTTATGGACGGGTGGTAGTCTTTCCGTAGTTAAGGTTGCAACTGCCTTCTATTAGAGAGAGGATTTGGATGAATTTCCTTGCCTTTAAGTGCTTGAATTTTGTAAATGATCAGATAGAAAAGTACATTGCTGTAACTGAGGAACTTGAACTATTTTTTAAAATGAAACTTTTTGGTTTTAGTGTATAGTACTTTGAAGATTGTAATACTAAGTATGTTAATAAAATCAAGATCTTCCATTGTTGTATGCAGTGTTGTTGTAGCCGTGTCAATCCCAGGATATTAGCTTGAAAGCTTGTCTCTCTCCACAAAAAGAATTTTGTCCAATAAAAGATATCACTCACCCACCTTGTCTCTCTAATAAAATCAAGATGCACTTACACAAAAGAATCATTCACAAAAGCTCACCTACCTTCCAGCAAGGAAAACAGACCTTAGAGACAGACAACTCATAAACATTAGAGATGTTAGGTTCGTCATCAGAATAAAACATTTTAAATGAGACTATATAGGAATTATTGCATGACAAGAAGCCTGAGAATCGAATTTGACACTAACAACATCAAACTATTATTTAAAAATATTTTGTAGATTTTGTTTTACAGAATATATCCTAAAATGCTTTGACATAAAATATAAGATGGTGGATAGCATATGGAATCTGAAACTGTAATATTTACTAAGTATGTGCACTTATGGGATTGTAAAATAGTAATAAATAGTGCTTACTTAGTGTAATGTCCTTCACTAGAGGCAAATATGAATGTTCTTCATATTATTTAATTAATAAATGTGTCACTATCACCCCTGTCCTTGCTATCTTAGAGCAGAAGGGCTGGGAAGTAGCTGTTCCCTTCATCACTTCTGACCTTTTAGATGTGGCTGCTTCAAAGTCCTTCTGCCTCAAGGTGGCATGGGCTACCACACCCATCCTCTTGCCAGCTGGAGGCAGGAGGACTTTGAATTAAGGCTGTCTGTGCCCCTAGGCGAACCTCCCCAGGGAGGCCCCTGTAAGTCTTGCCCCTAGCACTGTGGCACCACTCCAGATTGGGGTGGTAGTGACAGAAGCCACCCACGTATGAGCTGTGTGGTGAGGTTCCAACACCACCACCACTCTTTGAGCAGGCTGAGACCTCCCTCCTTTCATGGACCATCACTCCATCTTCAGATGTAGCCTATAGGACTAACTTGCTTGCTTGGTTTATTATAATAGGTTTATAGATTTATATTAAAGTAAGTTTGGCTGTAATGCAAGAGACCTATAGGCCATATCCTATATGTTAAGCTAAGGCAAAGTTAGCATATGTATATTGAGACCTTTAACTCAGAAAGCAAAGTTGACTTTCGTCTTGTTTATCCTATACCCAAATAGATGGAGTACCTACACCTATGTCTATGACCTTTTATTTAGAACAATGGAGAATGGATAGGGTGGCTTTCGATGTTGTGCCCACGGACTTAACAAGTACACCACAAGAGACTGATGTTCATACGTACCTGTCATCAATACGCACATAAGTATTGGCATGTGGGGTGGGTGTGCCCTAGTATTTCTGTGGGTGAGGAATGAAATTTGGGCATAAGAGGAAGGATTTCTGGAATTTGCCCTATAAAAGAGGTGACCCACCTCAACAGAGTACTCCAGTTCTTACTTTACTCCATCTCCATTCTCACTCACTTACTTCCTCCACTCTATCTACGGTGACTGCTACTATTAGTAGGCTGTACTTGTACTTCTTAAATTTTAGGTTTCAAGGGAACTAGGCTAAGCTTGGTTTCCCTAAGTTTTGTTCTTGGTTTGTTTATTAGGTTTTGATTTTAAGTTTAAGTTAGTCAAGTAAACTGTAAGTTCACTTTAATAGCTTGTAGCATTATTTTCTTCTAAGCACTGCATCCCTCACTCAAAATTAAGAAACCTGAACCAAATGGCTGTTCCTGTGTCTCTTACCACCCAGTTATCAAAGAAGAGTGTGAATATGTTAACAAAAGCTTTGTTGCACATAATACATATGATAATATAGTATCTTTTGAACAGCAGTAATGCAATTGTATCTTTGTAACTCTGGGTATTTTACCATTTACTTACTATTATTGATTTTAATAAGTCTTTAAGACTATACCTGTCTCAGTGTGAGCTTCCTATTATACCCGAGGGTCCTTTGCAAATTCTGTGGAGCCTGATTCGGGACAAGAACTTTTGTCTTCTGATGTAACAGATTAGCGAGCCTAAGACCCATACTATTTAATTTAATTTATTATTACTAATATTAAATAAAATTAATGAATTAAATTCGCATATTATCCAAATTAATATTATCATTACACCCTAAATCAGGCTATACAGACAACCTTATGTCTGTCTCACACAAGGGAGGACTAGCCCCCACCCACCTGATTAGAGGACTTCATGCATAGGGTCCCTTGCCAACATCACACCAACATAGGCATGTTGCTGTGGAAACAAGGCACTCACATAGATGGAGTCCTCTGCTGGGGTGGTGTCATAATCCCCTGCCCTCAAGAGTAGTGGGCTAGCAGCACATTTAAGCCTGGCCTACACACAGTTTTTGTGCTAGGATCATTAGGGCAGTTAGGCATATGATTTTTACTGATACAGTTGTACCAGTACAACTCCTATTGTGGACACAGTAATACTGGTATAAATGTCCTGTAGCGAGGCATTGTGGCTCCCCTCCTCCTCAGGGAGGGTCGAGCCCCGTCAGACACCTAAAAGGGCGGGGCCACAGAGTAGTGAGCCCGCCCCTCAGAGGGTTAGGAGGCGACCTGGAAGTATAAAAGCCGGCTGTCAGCGCTCAGTTGGAGCCCAGCCGCCGTCGGGAGCAGACCTGCCAGAGGGTGCTCGTGACTGGAAAGCTGCTGAGGCCCAGGGCCATTGCCCTGACTGGCCCACTATGACGAGGAGCTGCCGGAGTTTCCCCGCGCCTGCTACGACGAGGAGCTGCCGGCGCCGCCCCGTCCCTGCTGTTACCCCGAGGAGCCCCCGGAGCAGGCCTGGCCAGACTTCCCAGAAGTACTGCTGGACCTCTCACCCAGCCCTGGCCGTGAGGAACCTATGTGGCTGGACCTCCCCGGAGCAGACACCACAGACCAGGTAGGCCCGGAGGGAGTTATTGGAAGTAGCCCGGGGGCAGCCAACCCTAGTCAGGCTGCAGAGTTACCTGTATCCTATCAGTGTGTTGCAGTCAGGAACCCCACTGACCCTTAGCGGTGACAGCCGCTATTAGGGCCCTGCGCTGGAACGCAGTGGAGTGGGTGGGCCTGCGTTCCCCCTGCCACCTGTACCCGGTGGCAGAATCCCCCTCTCCCCGGCCTAAGGAGGCCATCCAGGCTATTGATTGACTGCTCGACCCTGAGCCACGAGGGTCAGAGCCTTTGTAACTGTGTGTTTGGTGCCCCACCCAAACCAAGGGCCTGGGCCCCTTTCGCTGTGCCGCTGCTCGGTCCTGCCCCAAAGGGCTTGAGCGGCATGAACTATTGACTGCTCGACCCTGAGCCACAAGGGTCAGAGCCTTTGTAACTGTGTGTTTGGTGCCCTGCCCGAACCGAAGGCCTGGGCCCCTTTCGCTGTGCCGCTGCTCGGTCCTGCCCCAAAGGGCTTGAGCGGCATGAACTATTGACAGCTTGACCCTGAGTCACAAGGGTCAGAGCCTTTGTAATTGTGTATTTGGTGCCCCGCCCAAACCAAAGGCCTGGGCCCCCTTAACTGTGCTGCTGCTCGGTCCTGCCCCAAAGGGCTCGAGCTGCCTGAACTATTGTTGCTCAGTCCTGAGCCAGGAGGGTCTGGGCCTCTATAACTTTGTGTTTATTGCCCCGCCCTATAGCAGAAGGCCGGGCTCTGAGCAATTGTGCAGCATCACTCAGCCCTGAAGAAAGGGGCTGACATAGATGACGCATATGAGGCCGGTGTGGCTCCCCTCCTCCTCAGGGAGAGTTGAGCCCCAGCTGTGCGCCTTTACATGTCCTTATAAGGGTATAGCTCAGCGGTTCTCAAACTTTAGCAACCCAAGGACTCCCATATTGTTTTAAAATTTTTCAGGGACCCGCAAGTCCCCCCTGCTCACCCTTGCCTTGTGCCCTTCCCAAGGCTCCGCTCCTTCTCTGAGACCCTGCCTCCACTCACTCCATCCCCCCTCCCTCCATTGCTCACTCTCTCCCACCCTCACTCACTTTCACCAGGCGGCACAAAGCTGGGGCAAATAGAAAGCCTGCATTAGGCCCACTGTGCCGCGAGACTTTTAATGTGCAGAAGGTGTTGGGAGGGAGTGGGATGAGTTGATCAGCGGGACCTGTGGACCCCCTGGGGCATCATCGGGGACCCCAAGGGTCCACAGACCCCAGTTTGAGAAATGCAGGGGTAGCATATTCCCCTTCCCTTATGAGAATGTTATAAACAATCTAAACACATATAAACTTGTATAACTACATACATACCGATGGAGGCATGTGGTTAACGCTTTAAGTATACTTGTATAGTTAAAGCACTACGACATTTGTGTGTAGACAAGGCCTAAGATGAATAGGAGAGTGCACACCTCTGAGAGTTTCAGGCTGTATATAGACTCAGGCAGACATTCCATTGAAGTCAATGGGACTACTTGTGCTTAAAGCTAGACATGTGGTAAAGTAGCTTGTTATCCTGGCCCCAGTGATCCAATACATCTTTTCTGTCTCTAGATGTACAGAATACAAAAAAAATAAACTATTTAAGAAAGAAGAGGATGCAGTTTGAAAAGTTAGCAAATGTACTCATTCAGACATAAAGGCAAGTTAAACTTGTCTGTTCTGGCAGTTCAATTAAATTATCATTATGAGACGTTTTTCTTCTGCAAGTACTGCATTAAATGTGAGTTTCTGCACATACACAGTGTGTGAGAACAGAATTTGGCTCAGTCTGTCTTCCACCATTTTCCTTATGAATGTTCATAATGCTCTCTTTATCTGGAATTCTTTATCTGCTTGTTTCTAAATAGTATAATAAGAGGAGAGCATTCTAAATGGTGCACTGAAAGGTTAAATAGCATGAGTCAGTTGGTATCATTCCATCTCTCACTCTAAATTGGCAGCAGCTTCATTTTTTCCTAAAAAACAAAATTAAATATATATATATATCTGCCAACAACCAAAACAATTCATAATGATAATCAGCTCCATCCTCCACATTCAACTCCAGTGCATAACATTCCATATGCATAGTTGAAGTGAGCAAACCACTCTGACACCTTACTCTTCATTATTATTTTATTTAACTGTGTGGAGGTGTAAGGGTCCGGTGCTGGGGTTTGTCCCTCTCAGGCGTGGCGGGGAGCCAGGGCGCCTCCCTACAGGCAGCAGTCCGTGTAGGCCGAACCCCTCAGCAGGGCCTGAGGGAATAAAGGGTCTGTAAACAAGGCAGAATCCCGGCCCTTCAGCAGGGTCGGGTACACACAAAGTTTATAAGCCCAGGCCCTTGGGCAGGGCGGGCAGGAGGCAGTCAGGCTCCAGCCTGTCAGCAGCCTGGGCAAACACAAAGTCCATAACCCCGGTCCTGGGGCAGGGCGGGGCAGTAAGCAGTTCAGGCTCAGGTGTGTCAGCAGGCTGAGCAAACACAAAGTCCATAACCCCAGCCCTGCGGCAAGGCGGGGCAGTAAGCAGTTCAGGCTCAGACTCTTAGGCAGGGGCTGAGCAGCAGTTTAAACTATAAGTCCATACAGAAGGTCTCCTCAGGCCAGGGAGAGGGGGAAGTCTGCCTCCCATTCCACTGCATCCCAGCCCGGGGCCCTAGCAGCGGCAAGGGTTCGCTGCAGTCAGCGGGGAATCCTGGCCGCAACACACTGACATTGGTTCAGGGTCCCCTGGAGCCAGACTGGGGTCGGCTACCCCCAGGCCACTTCCAGTCTCCCCCTCTCTAGCTACCTGTCCTCCACCGGCGTTGTCCTGCAGGTCCCAGACCATGGGTTCCTCTGGATACTGGGCGACAGGAAGCTCCGGCAGCTCCTCCGGATACTGGGCACGAGGCAGGTCAGGCCAGCGCTCCTCCGGGTAGTGAGCGTGGGGCAGGTCAGGCCAGTGCTCCTCCAGATACCGGGCCCGAGGCAGGTCAGGCCAGCGCTCCTCCGGGTAGTGAGCACGGGGCAGGCTGGGCCTGGCGGGAGCTCTCGCACCAGTGTCTGTCCTCTCCAACAGCCTGCGGCCAACTGAGCACTGAGGCCGGGCTTTTATACTTCCTGTCCTGTCCCTTGACTTCGGGGGGCAGGGACAGGCGGCGGTGACTCCGCACACTGAGGCACCTACTCTGGCTCGTCCCTCTCAGGTGCGGCGGGGAGCCAGGGCGCCTCCCTACAGGCCCCCTCCCCAGGGCTGGCTCCTGGGCAACGGGGCCAGGCTCGTCCATACCTCCCAAGCAGGAAAGGAAGTCTGCGTTGGCATAGTCCTTTCAAGCCCTGTGGCGGACAGTGAAGGCTGCATAGCCAAGTACCACCGTTGGAGTCGCATGTTGTGGTCCTTCATGCGGCACAACCATTGAAGGGCAGAGTGGTCAGTGACCAAGGTGAACAGGGCCCCAAGGAGGTAGTAACGCAGGGCATCGCAGGCCCACTTCGTCACGAGGGCCTCCTTTTCGACCACTGTATAGTTTTGCTCTCTAGGGAACAGCTTCCGGCTGATGTAGAGGACCGGATGCTCCTCCCCATCCACCTCCTGGGAGAGGACAGCCCCGAGTCCTACTTCTGATGCGTCCGTCTGCAGGACGAATGGTCGATGGAAGTCAGGGCTAAACAGACTGTCTTACTACAGAGGCTTGCCTTAAGTGACTGGAAAGCCTCGTCACATTCGGAGGTCCAGCGTACTTGTCGTGGGCTGTCCTTGGTCCCCTGTCGCCGCAAACTGGGGAATGAACTGTCGATAATATCCTGCCAGCCCCAAGAACTGGCGGACTTGGCGTTTCGTGGTCGGCGGAGGACAGGCTGCGATAGCCTGAACCTTATTCATGAGAGGTTTCACTTGCCCATTTCCGACAGTATACCCCAAGTAGGTGGTCTCATGCCAGCCGATGCAGCACTTCTTAGGGTTGGCCGTTAACCCAGCCGCCCGCAAGGACCTTAGGACAGCAGCGACCTTTTCTAGGTGGGTTTCCCACTGCCGACTGTAGACGACTACGTCATCTAGATAGGCTGTGGCGTAGTCCTGATGCCGTTGGAGGAGGCGGTCCATCAAACACTGGAACATGGCGGGTGCCCCATGAAGGCCGAAGGGCATCCATGTGAATTGATACAGGCCGGTCGGAGTGGCGAACGCGGTCTTCTCCCTGGAGGCCGGTTCCAGGGGGATCTACCAATATCCCTTGCTTAAGTCCAGGGTAGTGATATAGCAGGCCTCTCCTAACCGGGCCAGCAGCTCATCTATTCGGGGCATGGGGTAGGCGTCAAACTTGGAGATGGCGTTAATGCACCTAAAGTCAATACAAAATCGCTGGGAGCCATCGGGCTTTGGCACCAGGACGACTGGACTACGCCACTCACTTTGCGAAGGTTCGATTACTCCTAGGTCTAGCATAGCCCACACTTCGTCGTCAATGATCTGCTTTCGGTGATAGGCAGGGGTCTGGTCGCGGCCCGGATCACCACCCCCGGCTCTGTCTGAATTCGATGATATACCATGGAGGTGTATCCCGGCTGGCCCGTAAAAGTACGGGGGAATGCTTGAAGGAGGCAGCAGGTTTGCTCGAGCTGTTCTTCTGTCAGTGTCTCCCCAAGCTGGGGTCCCTCGGGGTCTTCATTGGGGTGTACCTGGGACCCTAGCTCGGGTTCCGGTGGATAGGGATTAATCAACAAACCTTCTCATTCCCGCCAAGCCTTGAGGAGGTTGACGTGGTACCGCTGGAGTTCTTTCCGCCAGTCAGGCTGACGAATCTCATAAGTAATGGGGCCCACCTTTCGAATCACCTCATAAGGGCCCTGCCATCGAGCCAGGATCTTGGACTCACTAGAGGGGAGGAGGAGTAAGACTCGGTCTCCAGGTTGGAAGTCGCGGGTGCGCGCATCCCAGTTGTACGTCTGGGCCTGCATTTCTTGGGCGGCTTTCAAATTTGCTCGCGCCAGGGTCCCAGCCTGTTTGAGATGCTCCTGGAGCTGGATCACATATTTTAGGAGACCCTGGGCGGGTGATGGGGTTTGCTCCCAGGTTTCCCTCGTTAGGTCCAAGAGGCCCCGGGGTCGGCGGCCATACAATAGTTCAAAAGGCGAGAACTTGATTGATGACTGGGGGACCTCTTGCACCACCAAGAGCAAGGGCAGGAGTAGCTGGTCACACCGGCGGAGGTCCTCCAGGGGAAATTTCCATAACATGTCCTTCAGGGTTCGATTGAACCTCTCTACCAACCCATCGGTTTGGGGATGATACACCGATGTCCACAGTTGCTTGATCCCCAGAGCCCGCATCCCTGCTGCAACAACCGCGAGGTGAAGTTGGTCCTCTGATCTGGGAGGATCTCCCGGGGCAAGCCGACGCGGGTGAAGACCTTGACCAGTTCGCCTGCGATGGTGCGGGCGGTGATGTTACGGAGTGGGATCGCTTCGGGGAACCGGGTGGCATAGTCCAGCATCACTAGGATGTACTGGAACCCTACAACACTCTTAGGGAGGGGTCCCACCAGATCCATAGCCACACGCTCGAAAGTGGTCTCTATTAGTGGCATCGGGACCAGCGGCGCCTTGGGCATTCTTGCTGGGGCGGTCAACTGGCAATCCGGGCAGGAGGTACAATAGTCCTTCACCTCCCGGTGTATACCCGGCCAATAGAAGCGTCCCAATATTCTGACTAGGGTCTTCTCGGAACCCAGATGTCTGGCAGCCGGGACATCATGGGCCAGTTTCATGACCGCCCGTCGATAGCATCGGGGGACGAGGAGTTGAGTTCGGGGCTCCCTGGTATGCAGGTCCCTCTCGACCCGATACAAGCAGTCCTGTCGCAATTCAAAGTGCGGCCACCGGGCTGCTCGACCCAAATCGAGGATGATCCACTGCGGCCAGCTGCTCATATGCCCTGCTGAGGGTGAGGTCAGCTTGTTATCCCGGCAGAAGTCCGTGGGGGCTGATGGATCTCCTACCTCCCCCGGGGAAGCATCTTCCCCATCCTTTATCTCAGCGGGGGGCTTGGGTGGGTCCTGCTCATCCTCCTCTGTTTCTGGGACCTCCCACTCATCTTCCTTCACTTCTGGGGTCTCCCCCTCCAAGGCCGGTACGGGACCTGGGCCGCCTCCGGTATGTTGGCGTAGGACGGCCAGGAACTCGGGCCAGTCCCGGCCCAGGATCACCGGATATGCCAGCCTGGGTGCAAGACCTACTACCATCTGTCGGGTCACCCCGTCGATTGTCATTTGGGCCCGGGCACTGGGGTAAGACGATGTCGCCATGGATGCACTGCAGGCAGATTTCCCCCAGGCATGCATCAGCCTGGGGACCTAAGTGGTCGCAGATCAATGTCTGCCCGCAGCCTGAGTTGAGGAGGGCCACGGTCGGGTACCCCTCAACCACCACAGGCGCAGTAATCTTGGCTGGCTGTGGGCGACAGGCACGAGCCTCCCCGGAGCAGACTTGGCCAAAGGTACACTCCCTTCGGGGGCAGTCTCTCTGGAGATGTCCTGTCTTGCCACAAGAGAAACAAGGCCCCAGGTTGGTTCGTTCCGATCGGGGCTGAATCCTGGGAAAGTCCCAAAAGGGCTCCAGCGCATCTTCCGAGGTGCGGGAGTCGGGGCTTCGGCCAGCCGCACAGGTGTTGCTGCAGCCCGGGTGGGCGTCGCCTTCTTCTCAGGGTTTGGGCGTTCCGGCCCTGGTGGGGTTGCTCGACCAGTTGGGCCCACCGGGGCTTCCGCCGCTAGGAAGTCCTCCATTAGGGTGACTGCGGCGGCCAGGGTTGTCAGTCGATGACGGAGGACCCAGGCCCTTCCTCGCGATGGAAGGATGTGGGTGAACTGTTCCAGGATCACCTGCTCTGCTAGCTCTTCTGACGTTCGATGTTCGGGCTGCAACCACCACCGGCAGGTCTCCCGGAGTTCCTGGGCCACCATACGAGGCCGGGCCCCGGCGGGGTACATCAGGCCCCTGAACCGCTGCCGGAAAGTCTCTGGACTCACATCGAGGGCATCCAGGATAGCGGATTTCACCTGACTATAGTCCTGGGCGGCCTCGGCAGACAGGCCTCGGTAGACCGCCTGAGCCGTTCCTGTCAGGTATGGGGCCAGGATGGAGGCCCATTGGTCCGGGCTCCACCCCGCGATGGTCGCCACCCGCTCGAAGCTGACGAGGAACGCCTCGGGGTCGTCGCTGGGGCCCATCTTTGTCAGCCGGATCGGTGGCCTGGGGCGCGGGGCCCCATCGGTGCCTCCCGACTGGGCCCCATCTCAATGGACACGCTCTGCCGCGAGGTACTGGAGGCATTTCAGCTGAAACTCCTGCTGCTGCTTGACCAGGTCCTGGATCAGCTGGTGCTGTTGAGTCCCCAGCTGCTCGATGAGCTGCTGCTGCTGCTGCTGCTGCTGAAACTGGGCGACCTGCTGCTCCTCTTGCTGCCATGACTGAGCCACTTGCTGCCGCTCCTGGTTCTCGGTCAGAAGGGCGACGAGTTGTGACATGTCCATCTCGGGGTGGGATCTCTCTCCCGAAGCCCCCTGTTCACCGGAGTTAAGAGTCCGTGCCCACATCCTGGGCGGAACTCCCCACTTCCCCATGTGTAAGGGTCCAGTGCTGGGGCTTGTCCCTCTCAGGCATAGCGGGGAGCCAGGGCGCCTCCCTACAGGCAGCAGTCCATGTAGGCCGAACCCCTCAGCGGGGCCTGAGGGAATAAAGAGACTGTAAACAAGGCAGAATCCCGGCCCTTCAGCAGGGTTGGGTACACACAAAGTTTATAAGCCCAGGCCCTTGGGCAGGGCGGGCAGGAGGCAGTCAGGCTCCAGCCTGTCAGCAGGCTGGGCAAACACAAAGTCCATAACCCCAGCCCTGGGGCAGGGCAGGACAGTAAGCAGTTCAGGCTCAGACTCTTAGGCAGGGGCTGAGCAGCAGTTTAAACCGTAAGTCCATACAGAAGGCCTCCTCAGGCCAGGGAGAGGGGGAAGTCTGCCACCCTTGGAAGAGTGGCAGGGGGGATGCAGGCCCTCCCACTCCACTGCGTCCCAGCCCGGGGCCCTAGCAGCGGCAAGGGTTCGCTGCAGTCAGCGGGGAATCCTGGCCGCAACACACTGACATTGGTTCAGGGTCCTCTGGAGCCAGACTGGGGTCGGCTACCCCCGGGCCACTTCCAGTCTCCCCCTCTCTAGCTACCTGTCCTCCGCTGGCGTTGTCCGGCGGGTCCCAGACCATGGGTTCCTCTGGATACTGGGCAACAGGAAGCTCCGGCAGCTCCTCCGGATACTGGGCACGAGGCAGGTCAGGCCAGCGCTCCTCCGGGTAGTGAGCGTGGGGCAGGTCAGGCCAGCGCTCCTCCGGATACCGGGCCCGAGGCAGGTCAGGCCAGCGCTCCTCCGGGTAGTGAGCACGGGGCAGGCTGGGCCCGGCGGGAGCTCTGGCACCAGCGTCTGTCCTCTCCGACAGTCTGCAGCCAACTGAGCACTGAGGCCGGGCTTTTATACTTCCTGTCCTGCCCCTTGACTTCCAGGGGGCTGGGACAGGCGGCGGTGACTTCGCCCACTGAGGCACTTGCTCTAGCTCATCCCTCTCAGGTGCGGCGGGGAGCCAGGGCGCCTCCTTACAGGGGGTTTTGCTTTATTTTGCACTGACATTTTTATAATTATGGCAGTACCATATTACAGTTACAAAGGGAGTTTTTCTAAAATAATGAAATGTAAAAATTAAAGCTCCTATAGCAACATTGCCTTGGACTATATTTCCTGTTTTGATTTTAACTGCGAGGGAGGCATATAATTATTGCTGTGGGAAAAGTTAGTGAAGAGTTACTGGATACCGTTTCTCTCAAAAATAGTTTAAAGGCCCACCCAATGAAATTAAGTAAGGAAATGTAAAACAGTATTTTTTTTACACAATATGTAATTAATCTGTGGAGCTCACTGCCACACAGGATAGAAGCTCAGAGTTTAAAAGATTGAAAGAAAAGTTAGACATGTATAAGAATAATAAGAATGTAATTACATTATACAGGATATACCATTATAAGGGATATAAATTCTTATTCTCCAGGGCTTAATAATTAGTATTAATAAGACAAACACTAACAATGAGATTTGAGAGAAATTTCCCACCTGGACTGGTTATTATGTGATTAACCATTATAAGGTTGCTAGCACCTTTCTTTGAAACATCTTACCAGCATTTGAGAGAGGATACTGAATTAGATGAACCGTTGATCTATTTTCCCATTAGGTGCAATTTCTCTTTTAATTATTTTATTCAACCATATTTCTATAGTGGGTATTTGGTTTTGTATCCATAATGCCGAAATACATAAAGACCTGGATTCTGCAACTGGTAGCATGCTGTTGGACTCCTGTGCCTGTGTGGAGCTCTGTTCTGCAGCAGGCTTCCCATAAACTGTTTGGTTCTGACTGGCTGCAGTCAGCAGGATTCTAAGCAGGAATCTGTTCTATCTTCATTTCATTGCAGTAAATCAGGACACTTCCTTAACACCACAGTAACAGGAATTTGAGTCCTGTATACAGAGAGGGATTACAGTTTTGTGGGGCCCAGAGCTAGAGCAAGTGGGAGCCCCTCCCCACCTCTTCTGCCTGCAGTCCCCCAGTGCTCCTGCTGGGAAGCAGGGGCTTTCCTCACTCTCCGGCAGGAACACTGGATGGGCAGAGTGGGGCAAGCTCCTGCACCCCAACCCTCCTCCCCAATAGGAGTGCCGGGTGCAGCGGAGCAAGTCCCTGCGCCCCGACCCGCTACCCCCCAGCAGGAGTGCCAGGCGCAACAGGTCAGGGCGCAGGGGTACCACAATTGGCCAGGGCCCCTGGGCACAGGCCCCATTGGCCCAATAGCTAATCTGCCACTGCCGACATAATATATCAATTTTATAACACCAGATCAGAAACTTTTCAGTTGGGGACAGTCTCAGTATGAAGAGGTTTCCTGATACCATGGCATATTCTCCAACATTTTGCTGCAAATGTTGTGTCTAATTTGTTTTGTAAAAGTTGTGGGAAAATAATCAAATCCTAATTTTTCTTTGCTAATCTCTCCACATTATTTGTAGCAACTAGTGCCATATCCTTCCAATCTTCTGAGAGATTTGTTCGTTCATTTCCTTTTTCCAGACTAGTTTTATGTTGTCAATATCGCTCTGTAGTTCTGCAGAAAAATGTACATATCAATTTGTTACAACTGATTATCTTGTAATTTCCATATACAGTTGTCTGATGGAGATAAATCTAATTTAAACATTTTCTAGTCCTTATGGCAATGGTGGGCAACCTGCAGCCCACGGGCTGCAGGTGGCCCATCAGAGTAATCTAGTGGGCCACGGGACAGTTTGTTTACATTGACCGTCCGCAGGCACAGCTGTCCGCAGCTCCCAGTGGCTGCTGTTCACCTTCGGGCTGCAGAGACGTGCTGGCCACCACTTCCCACAGCTCCCATTGGCTGGGAATGGCAAACTGCGGCTACTGGGAGCTGCGGGCAGCCGTGCCTGCAGATGGTGAATGTAAATGAATTGTCTTCCAGCCCGCCAGCGGATTACCCTGATGGGCGGCAGGTTGCCCACCACTGCCTTATGATCTTGTGAGTAATATATTTTCTGTAAGAAGACACAGAAGTCCTGAGAGAGATCCTCAGCTGGTGTAAATTGTCATAGCTCCGTTGACTTAAACTATGACAATTTACACTAGCTGAGTATCTGTCTTCCTATCCTTCTATCTTACATTGCATGAAATATTTTAGCTCAGTAGTGTCAAATACATATTTTAATCCTGTTCATGCTTACTTTTCCCTTTTATCTTTTGTAGTACATTTTAAAATATTCCTTGGAAGTGAAAGTCATTTTCTCATTCACCAATATTTCTATTTTATTGACAATCCCTTGATTTGTGACTTTTTTCTGCTTTTAACTGATCCACGCCATCTCTTTAGTGGCATTAATTGTGTGTCACATTTTCCCTTCTGTAAGTATTTGATCTGATTATCTTTGGTCCAATTCAACATTAACTTTAATTCATGTTGCACAATATATATGCCATAAATATGGGGAGTCTGGTCCACCCTTTTGTTTTAAGAGCTATAATGATTTATATTTCATTTTGGGTTTATTCCAAATCCATAGTCGTTTTAAGATGTACTGCTTTTCAGGTTTCAGAGGTTTTACTTAAATAAGTAAAAGGCCATATGCACATACCCACAATGATCTTCAGCTAGGATTGAACCTTCCTCACCAAAAGCATAAGGCCCCACCTACTTAACATAAGAAACCAATTGGTTCAACGTTAGTGACTAGACAGCCACCAGAGGAAGCCATGATTACATACAAATCCTTGAACCAAAGCCCTTTGATGGTAGTGGGAGTTACTATACAAGGGTTATTTCTCCCTTTCATGAAATTACCACTATGGTTAAATGAACTGTTTACAAAATCCCAGCATTTATCAGGTGTCAAGGAGACAATAGCTCAAAAATCGGATGTCTTTCAAAAGTAACAAATAGATACATAGCTTGGCTCCCCTTCACAAGTATGTGAAGGAGCATTTCTGCTACATTTTTACTTTATTTAACGAATGGCTAGATTTGAGAGTGGCTTCACTAATATCATGAGGTTAGTATTGTGCTGAGCTAGTTTGTGTGGGTACCACTGCTCTCTATTGAATGGAATCGGAACTACTTAATTGTGTTTTAGTCCCTATACTGCTAGCAGCTATTAAAGATTCTTTTTTGTTGTTGTAAAAACAGGAGGTTCATAGTTCTGTCCTCACTGTTACTATGACTTTCAAATGTCATGATATGGTGCAGTGACAACTGACATCCTAGATTGCCAACAGATTTTTTTACAATCTAAGAGGATTTGAATATAAGTATATATCTTATCCTGGAAATGTCAAGTCTGTTTGATAACAGCTTAGGTAGCTAATATTCTGCCTTGAAAACTACTTTCACAAATTCAAAATTTTCAAAATTGATAAGTGAGTGCCTGAAAAATAAATATATAATATTAATAATTAGGAAAGTTAACATTCTGGAGAATGCGATAATACTTCTAATAGTCAGGATTCTTTGTATCTTATGACCTAAGAAGCAGTTTAAATCTGGTTTTGGTCTCCTGTTTGGTATGTTCAAATCTCTTGTTTTTTTAAAACAAATTTACACAGACAAGAAAAGTGTCAGCAATGTAAGTTGCATTAATTATGAGGATGATGCCTAGCAGAGAGAATCTGGCTAGATCTGAGGAAGAGACATCTTTTTCTCAGATTTATCTGAAGGTAGTTTTTGAGGCTAGAAAAAAAGGTGGCTTGAATTATATTTGATATATTGGTACTCCCATTATGGAGTAAATTAGGAATTTTTCTACCTCACATTTGGCTTCACAGCCTCATTATATTGCCCAAAATGCACTCAAGATCAAAATCTTTTGGCCAGCAGTGTTGGGACTGCATCTGCACCCTGGATGTCCCCATTCTCTCTACCTGAGGACATAAAGGGCAGAGCAGGGTCAATCACCCCTTAATTTCTTAGACAATACAGAGTCCAGGTATTATAGGATGCTATAGAGGCAGGGAAAGATTAAAAAAAAGTCATTCTTAGTGCCAGGCAGAGGATAGATTTCATAAGGGCAGTTCTAGGCTCTTCAACAGCACGAACAAACCTATAGCAAGATAGAGTCAACGCCATGGTGGATCTCAATCAATTACAAAATGATCCTCAAACATCTGTAGGAATGTGTCTGAGACTTCTTGGTCACTTAGCCTCTTTCATGTTTATCACCCAGCATGCTAATCTTCACCTTCAGGGCATATAAGAGTTGTTGAAATTCATCTGCCTTCCAAACTTGCACCACACTGATATGAAAGTTCAGGCTCCTCAAAAAATTCGTCCCAGTAATTGACCCTCCAAAATTAAAGACTTGAGCTCTTCTCAGGTATCTGAAGCTTAACTTCAAAATCAGACACCATATGTGAATTTAGATAGTAATATTTAGACAATAATGCCTAAAAATTGGGAATCCAAAGTTGGAGGCTTGCAGAGGAGTATCTCTTCTTCCAAAATAAGTCCAAACAGTTTGGTTCTTTTTCCTTGAATATCATCTTAGATCCTTGCTGCCTAGATATCTCCTGGGCGCTTCTCAGAACTCGAAAACTGGGGACCAGATATGTATAGAATCCAGATGAAGGCACCTGCTACCACCTGTCAGCTGTTTTAAGTGTAGGTGGAATAGAAGTGGGTGTCTGTCATAGATGAAGCCTGTGCAACAAAAGTTCTTTGTTGATTGGCATAGACAATCTCTCTGGCACTGAGGAGAATGTTGAATAATTTTTGGGATTTCTTCTGCACCCCCTCGACCAGTATCTCTAGCATGTCTGCCATACAACGGAGTTGATACTGGAATGCTTTGTAGTCATCAGGATGGGATTTTGTAGCTTAGATCCAGCCTCAACTGGGGAAGATAAGGAGGTAGCTGCTGCAATAAGCTTTGCTGCCCTTGTGTTCTTCGTGATGTACCTGTTCCTGATGCAACTCAGTGTGTTTCATCTGGAGTGGTGATTGTTGCACCCTTAGAGACTTTACAGGGGAAGAAGAACTAACCCTGGAGGAGGCATTTGAGGTTAGCTTCCTTGCAGATTGGAAACCCATAGGGCCAAGAGTCAGTGCCATATGGAAAGGTGGCAGAGAACCGTGGGGGTGGATATCAGACAGTGCCCTTCTCTAGATCCCTTACATCCATGAGAGTAGTAATAGGACTTGGACTCCCTGTCTGAAACGTAGGGATCATAACTTGAGTGGAACCTTGGAGAATAAGTAGGCAACACCCCCCTACACACTCTGCTCCAAGGCTGAGAGAAAGAAGGAATATTCCTCAGGGGGCAGAGCTGATTTAAGAGAGGTCCTGGGATGCACCATAGGGAGTTCTCTAGTTGATGCCATAGAAGTACTCAGTACTACAGCTGAGGTAGTGCCCAAAAGTGGTGACTCATGCAGAGCTAATACCATGGGGTCAACCAGGGCTGAGAAGTTCAGCACTGTGTCAAGAGCACTCTGGGCCAAGGGTCAGAGCAGGGGCAAACCTGAAGCTAGGACTAGCAGAGGAGTTCATAGTCAGGTCCAGGCCAGTGTCAATACCAAGGATCAAGGTCCGAGTCAGGAAATAAAGTCCAAATAAAGCCACGGTCAAGCCAAGAATTCAAGAGCAAGGAGTAGGAATGATCATGGCAGCTACCGAAGATCCACACTGTTGCCTGGACACTTCTTGGAATGCCCCTTAAGTTTATATAGGGCAGGTCGCCAATCGGAAGCTGTGGGGCTGCTGTCTGTCAAACTCATGAAGTTGAAGCAGAACTTCCCATGGTCTGTAAAAAGTGACAGAGTCCTGTGGCACCTTATAGACTAACAGAAGTATCGGAGCATAAGCTTTCATGGGTGTATCTGATGAAGTGGGTATTCACCCACGAAAGCTCATGCTCCAAAATGTCTGTTACAGATCCAGACTAACACAGCTAGCTACCCCTCTGATACATGGCAAGTGGAGTGCAAATTGGTTACAGCTGCCGCTGAGTGGCAGCCTGGAGATGTTAGCTGTCTGGTAGCTCTTTAGGCCTCAGTACTAGACCCATGGGCTTTACAATAAGCAGTGTATTGGAGACCCTCAGTACTGGTATAGTGTAGAGGGTGCTGAGGATATCAGTACTGATACAGCTGATGCCTGTACCAACAGTCCCGGACATCGTCCTGCAGAGTCAGCAATGGAGGCAACCTGCTCCTTAGATGGTACCACAACTCGGGGACTGAACTCCTTCACAGTCCTATTCCAGGCGTTGATCTACCCTTCAAGGAGGCAGAATGGAGAGATATCTGCATCTTCTTACTAGGTTCCTAAGAAGGCAACATTTGTCTACGCTCTTTAGAAAAGGGGTGCTGTTTCCTACTTCTTGGCAGATAATGAAGAGGATTTGTCAGAAGTCACAACCAAGAAGGATGTTTTAGAAGCAGTGACCTGGGAACTGGCAGTCAAAAGCACTTTTAGGTGTAGACTGCTCAGATGATCAGGTTTACCCAATCAGAAGCAGATCTCATCAATCTGTCCAGCAGAAAAACTTCAGGCAAGCCTCTCTCGCCATCTGAATTGTTTGAAAAATAAACCACAGAAGGAGCAGTTTTCCAGAATATACCTCGATCCAAGCAAAACAGGCATTTCGAGAAGCAATTGTTAAGGGCATAGCTGCCTCACAAAAGGGGCAATATTTAAAATGCAGAGATTTGGGCTCACCATATGGGCTAGAATCCAGTAGTAGGTACTAACAGTATTTTTAGACTAACAAACTAATCCTCACACGGCACCTGTACTATTGTGAGGGGGTATACCATCTGTGCATGGGCAAAGCAAGGGTTAAAGAACTGCTCTTGTCCCAAGAGGCCACACTCCCTAACCCCTGCTTAGCATGCTTCCAATGGAGGGACCATTCAGAGGGAAGCAGCTCAGCTCAGTCTGGGCTGACTGAGGAGATGAGCAGTTGTGTGCCACAGCCTCTCGCCAGGAAGCTGCCAGGACTCTAAACCGCTGGGGGTCAAGCCTCTTAGCTGCATGTAATAAACAGATAGCTAAGGGTTAATGTCTCTTTCACCTGAAAAAAAAGTAACCTGAAGCACCTGACCAGAGGACCAATCAGGAAACCGGATTTTTTCAGCTCTGGGTGGAGGAAAGTTTGTGTCTGAGTTCTTTGTCTGTCTGCCTGCCTCTCTCTCAGCTTTGAGAAGTGATTTCTGTTTCCTGCTTTCTAATCTTCTGTTTCCAAGTTGTGAGTACAGAGATCATAAAAACAATAAGGGTTATTGTTTTTCTTTTGTATTTACATGTCTATAGTTGCTGGAGTGCTTTGAATTGTATTCTTTTTGAATAAGGCTGTTTATTCAATATTTGTTTTAAGCAATTGACCCTGTATTTGTCACCTTAATACAGAGAGACCATTTGTATGTACTTTTCTTTCTTTTTTATATAAAGCTTTCTTTTAAGACCTGTTGGAGTTTTTCTTTAGTGAGGAACTCCAGGGAAAGTGAGTCTGTACTCACCAGGGAATTGGTGGGAGGAAGAAGTCAGAGGGACATCTGTGTGGGTTAGATGTACTAGCCTGACTTTGCATACCCTCTGGGTGAAGAGGGAAGTAATTCTGTTTTCCAGGACTGGGGAATGGGGAGGGTGGAGTCCCTCTGTTTAGACTCACGGAGTTGGCTTCTGTGTATCTCTCCAGGAACACCTGGAGGGGGGGGGGAAGGGAAAAGGTTTATTTCCCTTTGTTGTGAGACTCAAGGGATTTGGGTCTTGGGGTCCCCAGGGAAGGTTTTTGAGGGGACCAGAGTGCCCCAAAACACTCTAATTTTTTGGGTGGTGGCAGCAGTACCAGGTCCAAGCTGGTAACTAAGCTTGGAGGTTTTCATGCTAACCCCCATATTTTGGACGCTAAAGTCCAAATCTGGGACTAAGTTATGACACTGCACCCTAGGGAGCCAGATGAATGCAGGAGCCAGGTGGGATGGCTTGCTGTTTTGAGCTGTGGAGCTGTTGGAGACAAAGCAGAACATGCTTGGGCCCAGGACAACCAGACAACCCCTGACAACTAAATACTACAAGTATATAGAGTTAGATGAATTGAGTCACAAAAGGCACACGAGAAAGTGAATACTGCTAGCGGTTCCATCTCACAGCTATGGGTGGTAAGAAGGAACTAAAGGATGGTCACCCCCATTCTGCCTTTTATGGACTAGGGTGGGAGGCATGAGGATAGAAAGGTCACAGGTATGGTCCCAATATATACCAACGGCCAAAAGATTCTTATTAGGAATCAGGACATAGGTGATCTGGCCTAATGGTCAGAGTGAAAGTTAGAGTCAGTACTTGAGCCAAGGATCAGAATCAGGAGTCTGAACCAATGGGTAGGAGCAAGCTGTAGTGGCAGGAACCAGAGACAAGGCAAGGATCAGGCACGGAGCAGGACCAAAGCAAAAACTAGGAACAGGAGCAGAGCAGGAATAGGGTTGCATGCAGATTGCAGGTAAAGAGTGGGGTCCAATGCAGCAGAAGCAGGGATTCTGCACTGTTGCTCAGACAAGCCACCTGGGTCACTTCCTGGCTTACATAGCGGGTATAAGCCAATCAGATGCCCCAGACTCTGGGTCATCCTAATAGAACTTCCTGACCTTCCAAGATGAAGACAGACAAAGTATCCCCTCATTCCTTGGTGGCATTGAGACAGCATCTTAAGCTTAGGGCTCTATTGCCCTGGGTTCTAGATTCAGAAAAAACTGAGGACCTGCGCCCTCAGATCCTTACAATCCTGATCTTGAGTATATAAGGTCCATGTGTACCAGAAGTGAAATACATATGGACAAACACTCAAAGAAGAGTAATTGGATTTCTACTACTGCCTTTTTTATTCCATCTGCTTGGAACTGGAATTTCCAATATCAAAGAGGCCATTGACTGAGAGTCATATTGCTTTTTAATTTGTGTTGATCAGTGATGCAAGAAACCGCACTAACTCCTGATATTCTTGCTGGGAAACATATTGTGAACTAAATATGCATGGACTTGTGTCTTCAAAATATGTTTAAAGAACTTGATTAAACTATAAACTCCAAGAAGTAACTAATTATGGCGCTTTTGTGTATAAACCACTATTACTAATGACAGAGAGAACCAGTAAAGAATCTTCTCCCATGCTCTTTTGAAGATGCATTTACTAGCTTATTCACAATTCAAGACCTTTGGGGCTATCTGGGCTAACGTCCAGTTCTTATTAGGTGATGGTCAGGGAAACCACCCATTAGGCTGATACTTGGGAAGCAAGATAATCCCTGTCCTGTATTTACTTCAGCTCATATTTTCCTCCTTTTCCTTATTGCTCTCATTTTTTCCTTTGTCCTCTTTAGGTGGTTGTGTGTTCTATTTAATTTAATTTCTTCTCCCCAGAAATTTATCCCATTCTTTGAGTTGTGATGAATCCCACCTTCCAGCACCACTTGTTTGTATATTAGCTTTAATTCTATTTTTGTTTTATTTTATTATTATTATTAATTTTATTATGCAATATTTAGATCACAGCAGTACACAAGGAACCCAATGTCCTATGTACACGTATATAAAGAGACATGGTCATTGTCCTAAGGATTTTTCTTAAGTGAACAGTACTTAATCTACATTTAGAATTTTACACATGTTGGGCCACATCCTGAGGTTTTGAATTTTGGGGCATTTAACTGGGTAAAAATTGAAAAAGAAGCACAGGATTTGATCCACAGAATATTGTATGCATTGTAATTGTAGCATTAATAAATTAGAATATATATAAGGGAGTAGTAATGTAAGTGTAAATATTTTTTGTGTAAGAACTGAATGAAATGGCAGAGCTCTATTTTTCTTCTTGTTGTCCTGTTAAGATCTGGAACTGTGCTAAAGAGATCAAAGGAATACAGCTCTGGTGAACAGGGTGTAGTCATAAAAGTTTGTTCAGCATTACAGAAGATTTTCCAGCAGTGGGCTTGTGCAAGCTATGTTTGGTGTTGTTGAATTATGATAAAAGTTTAATAAAATGCTACAGTTCTAAACAGTTTCTACTTCTCTGATAGTCGAGTTACCATATTTTGTATTTTTTATATTTACCTTTATAATTTATTTAACTTTACCACTGGACCACTAGACGATGATTACTTTAGATTATTAATATTTCATATTAATCTCAATCTGTATTTTAATTGTGCATAAGTAAATATGTTACTAAAACAAAGATACAGAGGTATTCAGCAATTATATTTATGGCCAGTTACAACCATTTTATAAAATAGTCTACTTATATTACATATAATATATTCAGTCTTTTGTCTGTCCCTTTTCTGTCAGAGGGAAAATTGTCAATACTTGTATAAAAAGCTGTGAAAATAAGAAAGATACATTCAGAAGTTATCAAGTATAAGTCACGTATGTAAGAAGAGATGTCGGAGGGGAAAAAGCCACTCATCTCACATCTTGTGAGATGGGAAATATTTGTTGGTTCTAATCTGAAATGTAAATAGATAATAATTATTATTAATTGCATTTATATAGCTCCTTCTACCCTAGGATCTCAGAACACTTTACAAACATCAGTGAACACCAAACACCAAAAAAAGGTAAGTAAGCGAATGTACTGTTTTAGGCTGGTACTGTTTGCATGAAATAGCTCCATTGGCAGGTGTTGATCTCTAGTGAAATAGTTGAGTGATTTTTGCTTATTTGCCAAGGCAGTTGACTCATTACCCCACCTAGGATTAAAGAAAGTGGGAGCGACGCTCTGGGGCTAGGAGTGACTGAGGTGTGTACTAAGAGTGACTAAACTGAGAGGTAGGAAATGTATGAGTACTGTGTAGAATGTCTGAGCTGACCTTTACCTTACCTCTACTGTTTTATTTAATTGTAATTAATTTTATTGTTAATAAAGCAAAAGATCAAGAAAGAGTGAGTTATAATGGTTGGATTATGTTGTAGAGCAGTGTGGGCCAAGCACCTGCTCAAAGTAATATTGTCTCCGTTTTAAAGATTAGGAAACTGAAGCACAGAGAGTTTTATGTAGCAAGCGAGTGCTCGGGCTGGGAATAGGAACCTAAATAATATGTGAATCCCCAATCATGAGACCACACTTCCTCTTTCTAGATTTCTACACTTTTAACCTTTTAAATTATCCTTAAAGTATTGTGTTTTCCTCTTTTGCTGCCAATGCCCTGAAGTAGTCCCCTAGCCTGAATAAAACATTATTCCATTATAAACATGATTCTTGGGATTTAAAAAAAATAATTCATTGCCACCTCACCTTCATCACTGCCACCACCAGCAGTGGCAGTAATTAATGCTACAATTTAACCACTCCAGTGTAAGAAATTGGAGAAGGCCACTATGAAATTACAAAGCTTAGTCAGTGGATTAGTTCCATTAAGAGTTTCCTTTTAAAAAGCAGCCAGATACCTTACTAGAGACTTTTCTAATACTGGATTCTAATATCTTCCCCTACGCAACACACATACATAAGCTCTTCCCAACTCTCAAAATGAACCATAAAAACATGTTTGCAAGTTTAAAAGAGAGAAGTGAAAAAGCCAATAAATAAAATAGATTTCAGAGAGAAAGGAAGATGTAGCACCCTCACTGTGAATGCTACTTAAAGGACAATTGTATCCCAAGAAGGCCAGTCAGTTTTGTTTGTTATTTTTGGAGAGATGGAAAAAGTCACATACTGGAACAGTGCTAGTGTATGTCTTTCTGAGCAGTTGCTTCTTTCTGGTTTATTTTGTGGCCCTAATGTTAAGTTACTCTTACTTCCATGGAAATATAGTCTTGTGGTTCAAGGAAGGCACTCAGTCAGGACTGCTGGGTTCTGTTCACAGCTCTGCTTCCTATTCATGGTGTGACCTTGAACAAGTCAGTCTCTAAAATGAATACAACTTCCTTACCTACTTTGTAGGTATTACAAAGCTTAAGGCTTGCCCTTGCTCTCATTGAAGTCAATTGGGGACTTCAATAGGAGCATGAATGGCCATGTAGATAGTTAATATTTATAAAGTGCTTGGAGATTCTTAGGTGACAGATATTATCATTTATTATTTGCTTTAGCACCTGGGGCACTAGTCATGGACCACTGGTTGGACCCCATTCTGCTGTACAAACACAAAGCAAAAAGATGGTCCCTGCCCAAAGGGGCATACAGTCTAAGTATAAGACAAGAGACAACAGATGGGGAAGTACAAGTAAACTATGAGACAGTATTGGTCAGCATGCCAGGCAGCATCTCTGCACATAAGCAGCCTAAGTGTTGTCAAGCTTTTTGTAGGCATCATGGCAAAGAAGAGCTTTGAGGAGATATTTGGAAGCGTATAATGAGGTAGCTTTGCGGATGATTACAAAGAGCCCCTACTGAACATGTGGGCAGTATGAGAGAAAGCATGAAGGTGTTTGAAAATTTAACAAGTGGGCAGTAGAGTCTGGCATCATGAGCCTATCATCTTGACAGGGAATGAGAGATGATCGGTAGAATGGGAATTGGGTATGAAGGGCCTTGAAAGTGAGACAAAATGGCATTTGTCAAGGCCAGAGGGAAGGATGTTGCAGTAATCGAACTAAGAGATGATGAAAGCTTGGATGGGTTTTAGCTGTATGGATGGATAGGAAAGGCCATATCTTAGTGATGTTATGCAAATATTGTATAAGTGCAATTAATATTATAATATGACCAGCAGGCACCTTAATTCACTTTTAAACATTTGTGTGTTTGTAGGATTAAGGCCTAGCTATAAACAGACAAGTAATCCCATTGATTTTAATGGGATTATTCAAACAAAATTAAGCATATCCTTAGTGTGTGTACTCCTCTTGGGAGGCGAGGGGAGAGGGTTAATGCGAACTATAATACATGCTGTCACTGAGAGGAGAAAATACTACTTAGAAGGGTACAATTATTATAAAACACATTATTAGGGGTGAAGATGTTAAATGCTTGAATCATCAAAAATATCCAGAGGACATCAGTGGAAGAATAGATAGAGACAAGCAGAGAGCATTAAATACTGATCATTCAAGCATTCTTAGACATCAGCTTTTTCAAATTAATTGTCTGTCTTCCGGTGGTATTAAACAAGTTAGCTAACACGGAAAAATAACTTAGGTGACATACTTCATAGTAATTTTTTACACTGTAATTTGTTTCTATTACCCAGTCATTTCTATTAATACCATTTCTAGTCATGTAGCTAATTTGTAGTTCTAGTTCTGGTTACTTAGAACTTTTTTTAATAATAATTAATATGATTTAAATCTTGATCCTGATCCCATCAAAATGAATAGGAGAATTACCATTGACTTCAATAGGAGCAGGATTGGAACCTTCCAATGAAGTATTCGTATTTTCTGGGGACTTGCTGAGTAGCATATATATATATATATATAAACAGGAACAGAACAAAAATACAAGGAGTGTCAAGCGATTAAAAAAATTAATTGTGCAATTAATCACGCTGTTAAACAGTAATAGAATACCATTTATTTAAATATTTTGGATGTTTTCTACATATTCAAATATATTGATTTCAATTACAACACAGAATACAAAGTGTACAGTGCTCACTTTATATTTATTTTTATTACAAGTATTTGCATAGTAAAAAAACAAAAGAAATCATACATCTAATACCAGTACTGTAGTACAATCTCTTCATCATGAAAGTTGAACTTACAAATGTAGAATTATGTACAAAAAAACTGCATTCAAAAATAAAACTGTAAAATTTTAGAGCCTGCAAATCCACTCAGTCCTACTTCTTGTGCAGCCAATTACTCAGACAAACAAGTTTAGTTACATTTGCAGGAGATAATGCTGCCCACTTCTTGTTTACATCACCAAAAAGTGTGAACAAGCATTTGCATGGCACTTTTGTAGCCGGCATTGCAAGGTATTTACATGCCAGATATGCTAAACATTCGTATGCCCCTTCATTCTTCAACCACCATTCCAGGGGACATGTATCCATTCTGATGATGGGTTCTGCTCGATAACAATCCAAAGTGGTGTGGACTGACACACATTCCTTTTCATTATCTGAGTCTGATGCCACCAGCAGAAGTTGATTTTTCTTTTTTGGTGGTTCGGGTTCTGTAGTTTCCGCATCATAGTGTTGCTCTTTTAATACTTCTGAAAGCATGCTCCACACTTCAGATTTTGTAAGGGACTCCAGATTCTTAAACCTTGAGTGTTTTAGCTATCTTTAGAAATATCACATTTGTACCTTCTTTGCCTTTTGTGAAATCTGCAGTGAAAGTGTTCTTAAAATGAATAACATGTGCTGGGTCATCATCCAAGACTGCTATAGCATGAAATATATGGCAGAATGCAGGTAAAACAGAACAGGGGACATACAATTCTCCCCCAAGGAGTTCAGTCACAAATTTAATTAACGTATTATTTTTTAAAGAGAGTCATCAGCATGGAAGCATGTCCTCTGGAATGGTGTCCGAAGTATGAAGGGGCGTACGAATGTTTAGCATATCTGACATGTAAATACCTTGCAATGCCAGCTACAAAAGTGCCATGCAAATGTCTGTTCTCACTTTCTGGTGACATTGTAAATAAGAAGAGGGCAGCATTATCTCCTGTAAATGTAAGCACGCTTGTTTGTCTTAGCGATTGGCTGAACAAGAAATAGGACTGGGTGGACTTGTAGGCTCAAAAGTTTTAAATTGTTTTGTTTTTGAGTGCAGATATGTAACAAAAAAATCTAAATTTGTAAGTTGCACTTTCACGAAAAACAGATTGCACTACAGTACTTGTATGAGATGAATTAAAAAATAATATTTCTTGCGTTTATTGTTACAGTGCAAATATTTGTAATAAAAAAAAATATATACTTTGATTTCAATTACAGCATAGAATACAATATATATGAAAATGTAGAAAAACATCCAAAATAGTTAATAAATTTCAATTGGTAGTCTATTGCTTAACAGTGCAATTAAAACTGCAATTAATTTTTTTTAATCACGATTAATTTTTTGAGTTAATCACTTGAGTTAACTGCGATTAATCGACAGCCCTAAAAAATACCAGTCATTCCTGCATCATTGTAGCACCGACATTAAACATTAGTCTTTAAAAAAAAATTTAAGACTGGAAAGACATGATGAAGGTGGATCTCTAGTGGTATTATATTACATCTCCAGTGGTGTTCTTGAGGCTGCTACTGGCAAAGCATGGTTGTTTTCTAGCTTAAGATGTCCTGATGTTACCATCAAGTTCTACTTTGAAGAAGCACTTGAATACCTACTTGGAAGGATAATCAAATGAATCCAGGTGCTTCAGATCATTGGCCCTCAGTCCTGTTAAAGCTCATATGTTAACAAATCAGTGTTCTTATTCTACAAAGATTTATACATGTTCTTAACTCTAGCATGTAAGCAGCCCCACTGAGCTTAACGGAACTGTTTAAGTCTTTGCAAGATTGGAGGCCAAGTCTATATGAATTATTGGCAGCCAGGACAAATACTACGATTTGTATGCAGTATGTTCACCAAAGGTCTCATGAACAGTGCTTATCAGAGACTTGGTGGGAGGAGGCAAATTTTCTAAGACCTTTTAGTACTAATGGTAGTTGTGTCGGGCACATTAAGATCCGATGGCTAGGAAGATGCACTGAAAAAACTTCCCTGTTTCATTTGCAAAGAGTGAAGCTGAATGCAGATTAAGATGAACAAGTTAAACTTTATTAAACACTGTACAGTGCTCTGTCCATGTGAATAAGATGCTTCGAGTCTATCTCCCCACGTTCCCTGTTTTCCTGGTGTCATATCAATAACAGCCCCTTCAGGGAAATCTGCTCTCTGACCCCAGTTCCACTGATCATCATACATCTTCCTTAGTTCATAAACACACTTTTAAATATAAACATTAAAAACAAATAATTGATTCCCAGACCCCTATTCCATGTTCCCTCAACCAGAGGTTGGTAGCACATAGCCTCAACAATCTACCACATTGCAAGTGCCCTATCTGTCTCCACTCTAGCAAATGATATCTCTGTAGAGTCTCCTCCTTCTCTGTGGGGTTCGCATTCAGATAGTGCTATCTCTCCATTCTGTGATGATGTCTGTAGGCTCTCACTGGGTGTTGCATCTGCTGGTTTCTAAGTGTAGTGTCTACTGTTCTTTTGGATCATTAGTCTCTCTTGTGTAATCACCTCTTATTACCTGGTTGCCACTGTACCCCTCACTATTCCTTTAGGCCTGGTCTACATTACGCGTTTAAACCGGATTTAGCAGCGTTAAACTGATTTAACCCTGCACCCGTCCATACAACAAGGCCCTTTATATCGATATAAAGGGCTCTTTAAACCGGTTTCTGTACTCCTCCCCGATGAGAGGAGTAGTGCTGAAATCGGTATTGCCATGTCAGATTAGGGTTAGTGTGGCTGCAAATCAATGGTATTGGCCTCCGGGCGGTATCCCATAGTGCACCAATGTGACCACTCTGGAAAACAATCTCAACTCAGATGCACTGGCCAGGTAGACAGGAAAAGCCTCGCAAACTTTTGAATTTCATTTCCTGTTTGCCCAGCGTGGAGCTCTGATCAGTACGGGTGGTGATGCAGTCCCAAATCCAAAAAGAGCTCCAGCATGAACCATACGAGAGATACTGGATCTGATCGCTGTATGGGGAGACAAATCTGTTCTATCAGAGCTCCGTTACAGAAGACAAAATGACAAAGCATTTGAAAAAATCTTCAGGCTATGAACAGAGTCCACAGCACAGTGCTGTGTGACAAGCGTAACAGAAAGCCAAAGAATCAAATGGACGCTCATGGAGGGAGGGAGGAAGGGGGGACTGAAGACTTGAGCTATCCCACAGTTCCTGCAGTCTCCAAAAAGTATTTGCATTCTTGGCTGAGCTCCCAACGGCTGATGGGCCAAAAACATTTTCGCCAGTAGTTCAGGGAATATGTCATCAATTTACCGACCCCCCCCCCCCAAAGAAAAGGGGAAAAATCGTTTCCCGCCACTTTTCAATGTCACCATATGTCTACTGGTGGCTGCTGGTAGATGGGGTGCTGCAGCCTAACAGCAGCATTCTCTCCTCTCCCTTCCCCAGTGGCAGATGGTACAGTACAAAATGACTGATAGCCATCCTCATCATCATCCCGTGAGTGCTCCTGACTGCCCTCAGTGAGGTCGGCCGGGGGCGCCTGTGTAAAAACGGGAATGACTCCCTGTCATTCCTGGCAGACGGTACAAAATGCTGGGTAACCATGCTCATCATAGCAGCTGGAGCCTGAGCTCCATCAGCCCCCCCACCTTTTGTGTCTAAAGAAAAGATTCTGTACTCCTGTCATGGTATAATTCCCCAGTCTGAACCTTAGCGTCCAAAAGATGGGGTACCAGCACGAATTCCTCTAAGCTCAATTACCAGCTTAGTACTTGTAGCGCTGCCACCAACCAGGAATTCCAGTGCCTGGTACACTCTGGTCCCCCCAAAACCTTGCCCAGGGACCCCCAAGATCCAGTCCCTCTGGATCTTAACACAAGGAAAGTAAACCCTTTCCCTCACCATTGCCTCTCCCAGACTTCCCCTCCCTGGATTACCCTGGAAGATTACTGTGATTCAAACTCCTTGAATCTTAAAACAGAGAGGAAAATCCACCTTCCCCCCTCCTTCTCTCTCCCCCTCCCAGACGCTCCCTGAGAGAGAAAGTAATCCTAACACAGAGAGAAAATTAACCTTTCTCCCCACCAATTCCCTGGTGAATCCAGACCCAGTCCCCTAGGGTTTCACCAGAATAAAAAAACAATCAGGTTCTTAAACAAGAAAAGCTTTTAATTAAAGAAAGAAAAAACAGTAAAAATTATCTTTGTAAATTTAAGATGGAATATGTTACAGGGTCTTTCAGCTATAGACACTGGGAATATCCTCCCAGCCTAAGTATACAAGTACAAATTAAAATCCTGTCAGCAAAATACAAATTTGGACTCCTTCCAGCCAAATACACATTTGCAAATAAAGAAAACAAACATAAACCTAACTCGCCTTATCTACCTAGTATTTACTATTCTAAGCACATAAGAGCCTATAGCAGAAAGACTGGAGAGAAACCTGGTTGCAAGTATGGTCACTCTCAGAACCCAGAGAGAACAACAACCAAAAACTAACAGCACACACAAAAACTTCCCTCCCTCAAGATTTGAAAGTATCCTGTCCTCTGATTGGTCCTCTGGTCAGGTGACAGCCAGGCTCACTGAACTTGTTAACCCTTTACAGGCAAAAGAGACATGAAGTACTCCTGTTCTATTAACCTTAACTATCTGTTTATGACAACTCCTTGTACTATCATAGCAGCGGGAGGCTGCATTCCTCTCCCCCCCCCCACTCTTTAATGTCCTGCCTGGACTATCATAGCAGCTGGAGGCTGCCTCCACCTCACTTTATCTCGCTAAAAAGTCAGTATTTCTTATTCCTGCATTCTTTATTACTTCATCACACAAATGGGGGACACTGCCACGGTAGCCCAGGAGGGGTGTGGGAGGAGGGAAGCAATGGGTGGGATTGTTGAAGGGGCACCCCCTAGAATGGCATGCATCTCATCATTTCTGCGAGATCTCTGGGGCTCTGACTCGGAGCGGCTGTGCTCTCTGGCTCTCTAGTAGACTTGCCCCATATTCTAGGCAGGACTGACTCTATTTTTAGACTAAACATAAAGAAGGGAATGACCCAGGGAGTCATTCCCATTTTTGTCCATGTGCCCCCGGCCAACCTCAGCGAGGCCAGCCAGGAGCACCCATGACAGCAGCAAATGGTACAAAATGCTTAATAACCGTCATCACCAATTCCCAATTGCAAATGGTACAAAATGATTGAAAACCGTCATCTCATCGCCAAATTACAATGGCAGACAATGCAATAGGGATGGTAACCATCTCTGCTACCTTGCAAAGGCAAATGAATGCTGCTGTGTAGCCTCTGTCAGCAGCATCCAGTACACATATGGTGACAGTGACAAAAGGCAAAACAGGCTCCATGGTTGCCATGCTATGGCGTCTGCCAGGGCAATCCAGGGAAAAAGAGCGTGAAATGATTGTCTGCCATTGCTTTCACAGAGGAAGGATTGAGTGACGACATTTACCCAGAATCACCCACGACACTGTTTTTGCACCATCATGCATTGGGATCTCAACCCAGAATTCCGATGGGTGGGGGAGACCGCGGGAACTATGGGATAGCTACGGGATAGCTACCCACAGTGCAACGCTCCAGAAATCGACGCTAGCCTCGGTACATGGACGCACACAGCCAAATTATTGTGCTTTGTTTGGCCATGTGCACTCGACTTTATACAATCTGTTTTACAAAACCGGTTTATGTAAAATCGGAATAATCCTGTAGTGTAGACATACCCTTAGTCCACTCCTTCTTGTCTCTCTCTAGCAGCTGGATCCTCACAGGAGTGTCTGTCTCCAGGGCTGCTGGGTCCTTGGTTGACCTGTTGTACTCTAGTGCTTACCTCTCTGATTGATTGATGGCAGCCTCCTCTCAGTAGTGTCACCATTCTTCTGGCCGCAACAGGCCTCTCCCTCATTGGTAGCAAGGTTTTGGTCCTTTGTCTCATCAGTGTCTGTGCTGGACTGTTTTGGCACCCATGTGATGGGGTGTGACAGTTTGCCAAAACTGCTTACAAGGAGTCTGAACTAGAAGAAACAGCCTTGTGTAACAGTCTTAGTTGTTGTCACAGCTGATTCTACCTTACCGTTACTCTGTGGGTTTGATGGGGAGGAAATGTGTTCGTCAAATTCCCGTTTGAAAGCAAATTTCTTGAATTCTTCCAAGGCAAATTGAGGTCTGTTGTTGGTAAATACAGTGTCCAGAGTGCCATCTCTCACAAAGTGGGCTTTCTGTTTGCCAATCACTGATTTATAGGGCTGTTCCAAATTTATGGTCCATTTTGGTCAATTTCACGGTCATAGGATTTTAAAAATTTTACATTTCATGATTTCAGAAATTTAAGTCTGAAATTTCACAGTGTAGTAATTGTAGGAATCCCAAAAAGGAATTGGGGGGTCACAAGGTTATTGTGGGGAGATTGCACTACTGCTGCCCTTACTTCTGTGCTGCTGCTGGCGATGGCGCTGCCTTCAGAGTTGGGTGTCTGGAGAGTGGTGGCTGCTGGCCGGGAGCCCACCTCTGAAGGCAGTGCCACCACCAGCAGCACTGCGGAAGTAAGGACAGCATGGTATGGTATTACCACCCTTCTGTACTGCTCCCTTCAGAGCTGGGCCCTTGGCCAGCAGCCTCCACTTTCCGGCTGCCCAGCTCTGAAGGCAGCAGCACAGAAGTAAGGGTGGTATGGTATGGTATTGCCACTCTTACTTCTATGCTGCTGCTGGTGGAGTGCTGCCTTCAGAGTTGGGTACCCAGCCTTCAGAGTTGGGTACCCAGCCAACAGCTGCCACTCTCCAGCCACCCCGCTCTGAAGGCAGCGCAGAAATAAGGGTGGCAATACCATGACCCCCCCTAAAATAACCTTTCAAACCCCCCAAAACCCTCTTTTGGGTCAGAACCCCCAGTTTGAGAAATGCTGGTCATACCCCCCATGAAATCTGTATAGTATAGGGTAATAGCACACAAAAGACCAGACTTCATGGGGAAGACCAGGTTTCATGGTCTATGACGTGTTTTTCATGGCCGTGAATATGGTAGGGTCTGTAGTAAATGAAGGCCCTGATAAAGGCCCAGTATGAGGCATGAGGCCTGAACTAAAATAATGGCCAAGACTTTGCTAACATAAAGCAAAGTGAAGCTGTGAGCCAGAGGCAGGCCCTGCTCACAGAAGCTGGCAAGGAAAGGGCTGATGCTGCAAGAAGATACGTACCTAAAAGGTACTGAACACTAGATATCAGAACATTCACATACTTGCACATTCCACACAGATAGCAAGGAACAGACTGACCCATCCCAATGACGGCCAAAAGGGTAATATGATGGATAGAGTTGTTTTGTTCAAACCAACATGTACAAGGTGAGAGGCGGCACCTTACTATGTAGAGGGGTTGTACCTTGCTACGTAGAAGGGTTGTACCTCAATTCGTCAGGAGTGATGTGTAACTTGTTTGTACCTGTGCATAAGAAGGCATCCCTGGGGCGATATCTTTGTCCGGCCGAGGGGGCAGTGGAAAGTCCCGCCACTAACTGAGCCGAGTCCATTGACCGTGGGTACATATTCGTAGTATGCCCTGAATTAGGCTAAGAAACCTACAGGGAACTATTATTGTATCCAATACGGCAATAAACCTGGTCGACGTGCCTTCGTACCTTACTAGACGCTGTGGTCATTGGGGGTTCTCTTCGGGTCTGCTGTGTCAACTATCTGCGCAGAGCTGGGGCAGCACACAGAGGGAACACGCACGCAGCCGAGTGATACCAACAAGGAGAGAGCAGAGCACCACACCGGAAGCTTCTGACAACACCTCTGACAACACTGGTGACCCTGACCGTTGATCTGGTGAGTAAGCGAGCTGTCCGCTGTAGGAATCGCGATCTAACATGGCAGAAAACCTCGAGCTAGGGAACCCCCTGACCTCCTCCCTTTTGATCCCCATGGAGTTTGATAACTCCTGGACTCGCTGGATTGCCAGTAAGGGGGGGTCCATATGAAGAATGGGGAAACATGGACTGGCATATATAGAGCGATGGTAGAATCCGAGGCTCTAAGAAATAGTAAGAAAAGTGAAAAAGCAAAAATTTTGCAACTACTATCTATGGCAGTGAGATGGCTGAAACAGCATGCTGGCAAAACAAGTAATAGAAAAAGCAGGGCAAGTAACAGTAACAAAGAAACAGTTAAAAGAATCAAAAGAAGCTACACAGCCAAGGGAATGCTCCCACCGCCCTTGCAGGGTGGCAAGCAGCCCAGAGACAACCAGTACAGGAACAAAGTGAAACACTGGAAACAACTGTAAGGAACCTACAAAAAATACATGTGCTGTCCCCTGTTATAAATATTGGTGGTAAACAGCAGGCTTCAGGTAGCTACCCTGTGCCTGAAGAATGGGGACAGAAGCGGAAAGAGGTGGTCCTAGTAAAATTAAAAAATGAAACTGGGTCCACTGCACTGCAACCATCACCTTATGATAAAAGCCGGGTTCCAGTTAAACTTAAACCGGAACCTAGATTGGTGCCTGTCAGAACGGGACAAGTAAGTGCACAGAAAGAAAGGGTAGCAAACAATACTCTCATTGAATTGGTAAATCAAATGAAGGAAAAAATGGAACAGTTCACAGAGGACATTAGGAGACAGGAGCTGCGACTCGATCGGAGGGGAGTGAATAAAAAAGAATTTCGAAGTAAAAAACTGAAATTAAGCAGGTTAACACCTAGAATTGATGCATTAACACATGGAGCTGCCCAGAAACAGTTAACTGTAGCAAAAAAGGGCACTCCCACTATCCATTTGGCATGCACACAAAAGCAACAGACACTGGGGGAACAAATCCAGGTTTTACAAGAGCAGGTAACTACCCCCAATCTCCTCTTAGAGCCAGGATAAAAACCAGGGGCATAATTCCCAATTGTGCAGGTTCCCAATTGCTTTGACCCATGGAACCACACTCCGCGCTCATATCTGAAAATATAACCGTTTTTCTCATATATTTTTACATACCAGTTTTGTCCTTTATATGTTTTCTCAGTTTCCTAAACTTGCAGCTGCTGCCTGTACTTTCAAATGCCTTGATAGAGTTAATCTCTCTTGGCTCAGGTCTTGCTATCTATCTAGGTTGCTCTTCACCCAACGACCCACCCCTTTTCCCCCCACCTCTCCTCACTTCTACTTTTTCTCTTTGTTTTAAAAGTTAAAAGTTATAGTTTTTACAGAAACCTCCAAAAGATAAAGCAATTGAAAACAGAACAAAAAAAAAACAAAAAGAAAACAAGGTACAAACTTTAAATCCAGTAAATTTAATTATTTTAATCCTTCAGGAATAAAACAGCTGGAATTATTCCTAACTTTCTTGAAGATATGGTTGCCAAGCAACAGAAGTGCACTCTCTGCTTCTAATCCTAACCACTAACTAATATTTGAAATATGGGCTTTTCTTATTTCCATACAGCAGAGTTTTAAAATAATGGTAAATATAAAGTAATGCAAAATTCCTTGTTACCAAATTAATACAATACATTTGGCAAATATTAATATATTTTTTATCAAATTCATGCTACAAGTTTTAAATAAGGTAATAACTTGTTTATTCAAATGTTTAACACTTTTTACTTTTATTTTTGGTGGTGTTATTTTGTATAGTATTGAATAGAATTCTGGCGCCATTTGTTTTTAATTGTAAGTTTGTCCTGTGTGTGTGTGTCTTGTGTCTATGTTGTGTGTGTCACATGACTATTTTTTAAAAATGTATTTTTTATTATTTTTTTTTGTTGCAACAAAAGTCAATTTTATACCCGTTTAAAAAAAAAATATATATATATATATATATATATATATATATAAAATGTGGTACCACACTATTTTAAAATCACGGTTGGAGTATAATCATAGTATTATTAACACCAATTTTTGTGCAAAGTTCAAAAAGGTTTCAGTTACAAATATATGTACATATATTTCTGCCTCAACAAATAATGCAATTGCAAACAAAAAGAATTTTCTTTTATCAATCACAGTTTTGTTTTTTTAATTTTTTTTAAATTGTTATTCAAAGAAAAAATGTGAAGGGAAACCTCAACATTAAGGTAAAAATAATATTAACAAAATGTCAGTTTCTTGTTTGGGCTATAGTTATAAGAATTTCATAGCCAATATGTTTTAAAATAACAATTTATGCATAAAGCTAACCAAACAATTTCAACAGGTTCCCACATTTTCAACAGGTTTCCACCTTTGGCTCCCAAACATGGCAAAGCATTTTGAAAGTATACCCTCAAAGACCCTCAAAGTATTTGCATGTATCTGTATTTAAAATTTATTTTGGTTTAATTCTATAGTTGGTTTAATTTTATATGCTTTTCTTTTGTTATGTTATGTTAATTGGAAGCAATGGTTGTTAAAGTTTGTGCTTCTAAACAGTTAACAAAAGTGAAATTGGTATCACAAGCAAATTAACTCTAACTCTAAAAAGCTTGTTGAAGTTATGTTAATAAAAACAAAGTGTTCAGCAAGGAAAAGCAGTACCCCTTCTCATGAAAGATTGTGAGCATTTATTTTAGCTGTTAAGCATTACATTTAGTATAAAATATTAGTAATGCACCCCAAATGAAAATGAATGTCTAGACAACAATTGCAGAAGTATAACTTGTGTTATAAAAGGCTCAGTCTCTATTATATTGTTCTCATTACATTGTAAACAAACTAAGTTAAAACTGTGTATTAAGTTTGGGTTTACTGAAAACAAACAAACCAAAAAAACTTTATTATGTTAACTAACAAAAGTTATTTAAGTTGCACAGACCAAAAGATGCCAGAAAATATCACACCCTGAAGACACCAGATAATAACTGTATACAGTGAAGAAACCTCCAAGCATCAAGAAAAGAAAAATGCTTTATAAATAAGAGACTGTTCAAATACACTTCTATCTACCATATATGGACAATTAAGTTAACAATCAAACAAAAACCACTAGCTGGACCAGAAAAACTGTCATTTAATTTCAGCTTGGTTACTGTGTAAACATAACTGTATTCTTACTGTACTACTGTATTATCATTGTACTGCTGTATTATTGCTGTACAATATGTACAATGTGTATAACCTTGCTAAACTGTTTAATCAGCCCCCAGATAAAAATCAACAAACGAATGGCAGCAAACACTATGAAGGCAAGGAAAAAACAAATTGGTAAAGAAATTAAGTTACATAGTAACTACAAATTGGGTAAACAAATTGCCTGTTAGTACCAGTCATAATTTGGGTTAGTGACACTGCATCCTAACTGAGGCACATGTTAGTCAAAACAATCTTGTTCAGTGTCTGGGTACCAATATTAAAGCCTGACACAGCAATATTTGATACACTGGTTACTGTCTGTTCAGTAGGTTATCTGGAAGACAGCATCCATAAGAAACAACTGGATCTACATCAACTACTGGTGTATCACAGAGTAGTTCAACCAATGGAACAGAGAAGCTACCCACCTCTGTTTCCTGCCCAGTAAAGCTTACACAAGGGTGATGACCAGCAGCAAGGGTAACCTATAACATGAATGGACAGTACTGTGTAGTAACTAATTACAATATATTTATATATAAAGGCCTCAGTGGTAGTGTCCCTACTCCAAATTTCTGTTTTACTTCTCATATACGCTGTAGGACACACTATCACAACCCTATCCCAGTATTTCAAAATACTCAGCCTACTATTAATAATGAGAGAGGTGATCACTGGAATTGCCCTAATGGAAGTGTGTTTCTATCTGTGTCACCAAAGTAAAAGGGCCAGAGTACACCAGCAGCCTAGAAAAACATGGTTACACTTGGATATAAGTTGGTGTCATATGTACACATACATACTATACATATATGCCCATACACACTACAAATATATGCCATATCCATACAATTCATATATATTAATTATTTGGAAGTGCCTCTAAGGATCAATCATAATATTACATTCCTCAGTCATGGTCCCGGACCTAACATTCCCAGGCCCACCATAAGGGACTAAAAAATAATTGGATAATAAAATCTGTCTCTCAGTCGTACAAGGGAATGTGCAGACTAAACAGACAGATGGGGCATGAGTGTATGGATGGTAAAATAAGATAATCACATAACAGTGTTTAGCCCACTGGGTTATCTTTTGTCCATGCATTATGCTTTTCTGGGACGATGGGTAAACATCCTCCCCCTAAAAAGACAAAAAGTGGGAGAATGTAGTAAATGAAGGCCCTGATAAAGGCCCAGTATGAGGCCTGAGGCCTGAGCTAAAATAATGGCCAAGACTTTGCTAACATAAAGCAAAGTGAAACTGTGAGCCAAAGGCAGGCCCTGCTCACAGAAGCTGGCAAGGAAAGGGCTGATGCTGCAAGAAGATATGTACCTAAAAGGTACTGAACACTAGAGATCAGAACATTCACATACTTGCACATTCCACACAGATAGCAAGGAACAGACTGACCCATCCCAATGACGGCCAAAAGGGTAATATGATGGATAGAGTTGTTTTGTTCAAACCAACATGTACAAGGTGAGAGGCAGCACCTTACTCTGTAGAGGGATTGTACCTTAATTCGTCAGGAGTGATGTGTAACTTGTTTGTACCTGTGTATAAGAATGCATCCCTGGGGCGATGTCTTTGTCCGGCCGAGGGGGCAGTGGAAAGTCCTGCCACTAACTGAGCCGAGTCCATTGACCGTGGGTCCATTGACCGTGGGTACATATTCGTAGTATGCCCTGAATTAGGCTAAGAAACCTACAGGGAACTATTATTGTATCCCATATGGCAATAAACCTAGCCGACGTGCCTTTGTACCTTACTAGACGCTGTGGTCATTGGGGGTTCTCTTCGGGTCTGCTGTGTCAGCTATCTGCGCAGAGCTGAGGCAGCACACAGAGGGAACACACGCACGCAGCCGAGTGATACCAACAAGGAGAGAGCAGAGCACCACACCGGTAGCTTCTGACAACACCTCTGACAACAGGGCCCTACTGATTTGCTTGTTGTTTCAGGCAGAAATTTAAATAGTAGTCCGCTATAATCAAGTACTGCTTTTTCTTGAAGATAAATAAGTCCCCTCCTACCTTTTCCCATGATTGGGTGAGCAGTTCATGTGGCAAGAGAGTCTCTTTCTGGTGGTAGTTAACACATGACCAGCAGGAGTCACACCCCTATATCAAGGAGCAGAGTTGTGTATTCATTCCTGGCCACTAAACAATATCTTGAGCACATCAAAGACATCTGTCAATGCCCAAGTGTGAGGCATATTTTTTTTGCATGACATCCTTACATAATGAGTCTGGGGCAACAGCTTTCTGTTCTTGAAATATGATTCCATCCTGAATGATCAGCTCATCTTTCATTTGAAAATATGGTTCTGCCACTACTGTAACTGGTTTTCGTCTTCTGACCATCCTAGTAATTTTGCTGTCTTGCCTACATTTGGATGCCTTTTCCTTTTATATCCATCAGCTTTACTGTTGAAACTGCAGTTAGGCAGTCCTTCTAGCACTTGGGTGAATCTTCTTTGCAACATCTCTGGTGCTGGGTTTATTCCCATCAGATGTACAGCAGTGACCAAATGGTGTTGCTCAGGATGTCAGTGTGGTGGTCTTTGTCCAGGCTTATGTGCCAAAAGCTCATTCCTCACATCACAGACCTTAAAGATTCTGATGACCTAATAAATTGTGGGCAGTGGATAGTAGCATCTTTTCAATGCTCAGTTCAGTGGCTTTGGGTTTATTCAGATGTGTAATTTGCCTGATGCTAAAAGAACAGGAGTACTTGTGGCACCTTAGAGACTAACAAATTTATTTCAGCATAAGCTTTCATGGGCTACAGCTCACTTCTTCGGATGCGTAGAATGGAACACACAAACAGAAAATATTTATATATACCAAGAAAATGAAAAGGTGGAAGTATGCATACCAACTGGAAGAGTCCAATCAATTGAGATGAGCTATCATCAGCAGGAGAAAAAAAACCTTTGAAGTGATAATTGCCTGATGCTGCTTACCAAAGCTATACTGGCCTCTAGAGGTGCTATGATACCTCTGCAGACTTTCAAGCTTCTTGCATACTGGATTATGTAGTGCCACTGGAATTTTTCTTAATGATAAGCACTTAGGTTCCACTGTGGGGGGTCGACTTTCATTTGCAGCTTTTCCTTCAAGGCACTTGTCACCTTTGAAAATATCATCACATTCTTTTAAAGTTGTCTTTATTGTCAATGGGACTTCCCCCCTTTTACTACTTGTACTGCAGCTATTAAATTCTGACACTGTGCACTGATCAGATCCCTGGCTTGTGTGGCAGTATTCCTCATAAGGGGGTTGTGCTTACCATCCACCACCACAAACTTCAGTTGGTGCCATCTGTTATTTTTTGTGTTAGTTACTATGAGGTCACATTTTCCTATGGGCTGCATTATGCTTTCATTGTACATTGCACCTGTGATTTGTAATGGGCATGTTAGAGTCCAGTTCACCCTGAGGAATCACTTTGCAGAAGGATCCACCTGAAGTCACACAGGGCATTTCCCCATTAACGTTGTTGCATACACAGAGGTTGGTATTGTCCGTTACTGCTTTCCTGTCTCAACAGCCTGGGCCTGTTATGCTCACAGACTCAAGGAGTGAGTTGTGATGTCATCACAGCTGTCTGATGAGCCATCTCCCTTTTATACAAGCCTGACTGAATCATTTTAGCAGTATGTGCAAGAGCTAAAGAAGATCCCAGAAAGGTTCAAAGTGCCACATTCCTTGCAATGCTGTCCTACTGCTGGACGCTCTTTACCCCCTCAAACTGTTTCCCACAGTAAATGCCTCTCACTATGGATATGGAACCTTGGTCACTTTTTCTCCATTTGTTCTCCTTTGCTGTTGTGCACTTCTGGGTATGTTGTGCCTCCTATAGCTTTCATTCTTTCTCTTAAGGTTTCTACTGCATACACATGTCTAAGCATCTATTTAATGTGAGATCACCTTCCTGGATCAGTTGTTCCCACAGGGCCATCTCCAGTGCTGCCCTGTCACAAATTAGGGGGTCTGTCAAGTCCTCAAAATTGCATGTAGCGGCCAATGTGTGTAAAGCTGTAACATAAGGTCTATCCTCCCTTTTTCAGACTGATCTCTAATGAAAAACCCATGTTCCACAGTTTTCTTCTGGTTTGGTGAGCAATAGGTTCCCAGGGTTCCTAGGACTGCAGTAAGGCTTGAGCCAGCGGTGCACTTCAGAGTGGTGCAGATCTCTTTGCCTTGTCCCCAGTAAGGTAAAATAATATTTTTACTTTCCTGCTGTTATTGTTCTCTGGATGGCTAGGTCTATGTACAGCTACAGCTCCTCCTTCCACCGGGTCTATCACTCCGCTAGGTTCAAAAATCCAGAGCTCCTTGGGGCTTCAAACCAAGTTCCATGGCTCATGCTGCCAGCTGCTGCACTTCAGAGAACTCACAGTGCACATGCTGCCACCATGGCTCACTTGCAAAGAGGGGAGCTAAATGCAGGTCAAGTTGAACAAGTGAAACTTTATTAAACCCTGTGCACTGCTCTGTCCATGTCACTGAGTTGCCTCCAGCTTGACTCCCCACATTACTGTTCCCTTAGTATACCCTAACTAACAGAGCCTCCAATTCCAGTAATTATGATACACCTAAGTAGGTAGCTAAGGCCCAAGACTGTGAGTGTTCTATGTTATGATAATTGCTGTCCTCCACTCTACAGGGAGTAATTGGTGTTAACTGATTAATTTATATGTGTGTGTGTATATATATATATATATATATATATATATATATATATATATATATATATATATATATATATATATACTGATTAATCAAATTAATTGATTAATTAAATTTATTCTTTTCCAGAAATTCAGTCAACATTATGATTAAGGATATGGAACGGCTGCCGTATGAGGAGAGATTAATAAAACTGGGACTTTTCAGCTTGGGAAAGAGACGACTAAGGGGGGATATGATAGAGATCTATAAAATCATGATTGGTGTGGAGAAAGTAAATAAGGAAGTGTTATTTACTCTTTCTCATAACACAAAAGCTAGGGGGTTCTAAATGAAATTAATAGATAGCAGGTTTAAAACAAACAAAAGGAAGTATTTTTTCACACAACGCACAACTGTGGAAATCCTTACCAGAGACTGTTATGAAGGCCAAGACTATAACAGAGTTTAAAAAAGAACTAGATAAGTTCATGGAGGATAGGTCCATCAATGGCTATTAGCCAACGTGGGCAGGGATGGTGTCCCTAGCCTGTGTTTGCCAGAAGCTGAGAATGGCGACAGGGGATGGATCACTTGATGATGACCTGTTCTGTTCATTTCCCTTTGGGGCATCTGGCATTGACCATTTTCGGAAGACAGGATACTGGGATAGATGGACCTTTGGTCCGACCCAGTATGGCTGTTCTTATGTTCTAACATGATAAAATCCAGTGGACAAAGATATAAAATTCCCTTTTTTGTATCTCAGTCATATCTTAGCAGTTTTCCATTCTTTGATTTTGTGTTGCTCAGGACCTAAAACTAATATTATATTGTAGATTTTTTGTGTACTCTGAGCATCTTGTTGTTATGTGATACAAAGATTGTCAGTGTAAATAAATTGTTGTAATTAACTGAAATAATGTAATCAAGACATTGGTGTACAAAGTAAAATTGGAACAGATTTGGAGCGGAGATAAGGACAGTCTGAAATTAGTGTTTCTTTGAGTCACCTATGGCTAAATCTATATAAACTATATGAAACTATGCAAAGATATAAAGTTTGGGATTAATCCTTCCATTTATAAATATTCCATATTTATAAAAGTTACTAACTTCAAACAGCGTTAGAAGTTATGCACATAAGCTTCCCAAGCATTAAGATGACACGTGGCAGTTCTAAATTGTCTGACTTGTCCAATTAAGTAGCTAACCTTTTTCACATGGCTTTTTTGTAGCTACCATCTTTATGACTGAACTGTTATTTTTCTAACTTGGATTTTTTCTATTTACATATGAAACATTTTAGATCAGATTTTTGTTTTATTATGCTTGAGAAGACTGGTAAGAATTTAATGACTCTAAAATAAGTTTATATAAATTTTACCAGAAATGTAACTGCCACAAGATTTGAACTCATTCGTTCAAAGTAGTGCTGTCAAACAATTAAAAAAATTAATCACAAGATTAAAAAAATTAATCATGATTGATCGCAGTTTTAATTGCACTGTTAAAAATGATTGAATACCTTTTATTGAAATATTTTTGGAGGTTTTCTGTATTTTCAAATATAGGCTGGGCCTTTGGGATTCAGCCCTGGTTGGAGTTTCAGAGCTCTGGGCTTCGGCCCCACTCAGGGCTTGGTCAGGGGTGAAAGTAACTTAAAGGTCTTACCTGTACAGGGGCCTGGCTCTAGGCCCCCAGAAGGGACAGGGACTCAGGCAGAAGGGGCAGGTGCTCCGGTGGAAGATTGCAGTAGCAATGGCGGCCGGATGCCCCGGGCCCTTTTAAATTGCTGGTCCCCGGGGCAGCTGCCTCTTTTGCCCCCATGCCTTGGGCAAGGAGGATCCTTAAAGCACCGCCGCAGCAGTGCTTTAACATCAACTATGTACAGGCCTGTACCGGCGGCCACTTCTTACCAGCAGGGGTGGCTCTAGGTATTTTGCTGCCCCAAGCACGGCAGGCAGGCTGCCTTCGGCGGCTTGCCTGCAGGAGGTCCCTGGTCATGCAGCTTCGGCGGCACACCTGCAGGAGGTCCAACAAAGCCGCGGGACCAGCAGACCCTCCGCAGGCATGCCACCGAAGGCAGCCTGCCTGCCGCCCTCGCCGCGACCGGCAGAGCACCCCCCATGGCTTGCCGCCCCAGGCACGCACTTGGCTTGCTGGTGCCTGGAGCTGCCCCTGGTTACCGGTATGCTGTACTGGCCGACTTTCACCTCTGGGCTTCAGCTCTGCTCGGAGCTTGGGACTCCAGCCCCCTTCTATCTTGAGGCAATTGTGGCTTTAAATTAGAGTTGATTGACCCATTGGGGAAGAGGGTGGGTAGGTGGGTTGTAGCTCATGTGCTGCTGAAGCTCGCACTAGAAACACAATGGGGCCTCAACTACAGTCTCTTCACCTCAGCTTCACTCCACTCCTGCCTTTTCTCCCCTTTCCTCATTGTCCTGTCCACCTCCCTTCCTAAGTCACCCCAACCCCCTGCCCCAGCCCTGAGACCCCCAAATATGGAGCCCCCTGTTGCACTCCAAAATCCTAATCCCTGGATCTACCCTAGGGCCTGCACCCCCAGCCCAGAGCCTTGACTCCCTCCTGCACCCCAATCCCCTGCCCCAGCCCAGATCCCCCTCCCACACCCTGAACCCCTCATTCCTGGCCTCACCCCGCAGTCCTCATCCCTGCACCCCAGCCCTGTGCCCCCTCCCACACCCCAAACCCTTCATCCCCAGCTCCATTGGGTCACGGGCATCAGCAATTTTCTTCAACTGGGTCACCAGAAAAAAAAGTTTGAAAACCACTGATCGAGCTGATCTCCCATCAACACTTAATTTTTCCCTAGTACACATTTATTCACATTCTGCCTTGCTATTATAGCCTGTGCACTAAAATCCTCCCTTCTTCTCTTTCAAATCCTTCCTTGATTATTTTTTTCCGTGAAGCCTCTTGTGCTTTCCCAGGTTGTATATTCCAGGTCCTCGTGCTTGTGTATCATTGTTCCATGTAATATTTTCAAAGTTAATTAACAAATATGTGATCAATAATCCTATTTCATTAAAATTTAAATAACTTGTTAAAAACCCTTTCAATTATGGGGAGGGTTAGTATTGTGCAAATAAAATAGGAGTAAACTATAGACCATCAGAAAAAATAGTGCCCAAGAAAGATTTTGCACAAATTTGAATGTTCTAAAACAGCTTTTATGCTGCTCCAGTACAATCAGGAAAGGCATCGATTAATTCTAAAAGACATTTTGTGCTGCCTACTCAAATGGATGCTCTAACAGTGGTGAAAAGGTTAATGTGTTATGGTCCCTGGTAATAGGAGTGTATAGTACTTAAACAAAAATAAGATGCAGATAACACTATCATCTAGCTAACAGAGTAATGATGGCTAATTAATTAGAACTTCTGCCTTTTCATGCTGTTGTGTTATCCCTTATGCTGAATTTTAAATAGAAATCTTTTGGTTTTAAATAATATATATAAACTGCACTCAGACATTGAACATTTTCTCTCTTCCTTAGAGTCACTGTACTCACCAGCCAAGACCGCCAGCTTGTTAGCAGAGTCCTCTGCCCTTCAAATGATCTTGCAGTAGGTGTGATATAACCACCACTGCAGACAACATCTAGGTACTTCATAGCTTTAGATAGCAACCCCAACAGGTGAGCTAAAGGAGGGAAGCTTTGTGTCAAAGTTGTTAGGATCTGTGCTAAGATTTTCTCATCTAGGAGTGTCAACAGCTCTTGACACTGTTCATACTTATTTTAGTTATATGTATCTGGTCAATAATTCATACATGAACATTTTTTAAAGGTTTGGGGTTTTGTTGGTTTTTTTCCTTGCACATAATCATTCCTCATTCTTGAGCAGTGAATTTCCTAGTCCAAATTGCAGCTTTAGGGTTATCATGAAGTGTGGTGTTAGCAATATCAAATGCTGAAACCAGGTCTCATATTTCTGATTGGCCGAGAGACATACCAGTCACCAAGATGCTGTCAGGCCATGATGGATCAGAAATCACCAGTATGGTGTCATGCCTCTTTTATGCATATAAGTAAGGGCATAGATATTTTTTCAGATATAACACTGGTGGGCTCTGTGTAGTGACTATGGGCTGTGGAGTAGCACTAAGTTATATGTTCTGTAATATATTCTGTAATATGTTGTTGTTGACCTACAACCTTAAGAGTTAACATCTGAAAAGCAGAAAATTGGGATACTGAAATCAAAATAATTTACTAAAAGATTTATTGCTAAAGTTGAACAGGCCACAGGTAATGGATTTTAATTTTAGTGCTAATGAGCTCACCCTGTTCACTTAATTAAGCAATAAAACATGACAGGCAATGCATTGTGGGGGAATTATTGCATGCATTTGATAAACTGTAGGCTTTCAACTATACAAGAAGTGCAATAATCTCCAGAAATACATTGCCTGTTATGTCTTATTGGTACTTAAGAAAGTAATGGAATTTGTTTTAAGAAGCAAGGAAGATGGGGTTGGGGAAAAACAGAGTCCTGGATTTAGTGGGGATTGCTAAAGCTTATGTGTTTGTTTTTGTTGCCCCTCAAATCTACATTTCTGTCCAGAATTCTAAACCTGTTTCCTATTAACGATGGTTGTGTGATGCTTTTTCACCCCAGAATCACTATTTGGCAGACATGAATTAAACTTTACAGTACACCTTCAAAGCACAGTGACAGAAGAGACAGATTTTGGGTGCCCCCAGTAAGGACTATGAAGCTTCTGGCCCTATGAAGAGGCTCTGTTGGGTCAGACAATAGCCTGGAATTTCAGGAGTTAATGTCCAGCCTGGTTGAAGAGGCCATGCAGAGTCTACTTCCAGCCAAAGGTAAATTAGGTGGATCTCAGCCTATTTAGGCCAGATCAATATTACAAACTTTGGTAGACATAGCTGTCGGTCAAGGGTATGATGAGGTGTAATTCATGATGGACATAGCTGTGCTGACAAAAGCTCCTAATGTACTAACTTATATCACTGTGTGAGAATAGAATAAGCTGTGCGAGCAAAAACGCAGTTTTGCCTGTATAAGCTGTGTCCACACTAGGAGTGCTTTGCCAGTATAGTATACTTGCATAGCTATACCAACAAAGCCTTCCAAGTGTAGGCCTTACTTTAGCCTCAGTCTCTTCAGAGAAGGGTGTGTTGCTTTCAGGAGAGAGACAAATACAAAGGTTGTGCTGGCCAAAACCAAGACAGAGAGCTCTGGGGAAAACCAGAAACTACTTTACTACTTTCTGTATTTTTGAGCTTTCTACTTTTGACGCTGTATGGAAGAAATATAGCTAGAGATTTTTGCCAAACTGGTGTCAATCTGGGTTTAAACCAAAATCTTGGCAATAAAACCCCAGCCTACAGATGGCTCACCTGAACCTCTAGTGCATTTCTCTCTTTAGCCCTACTACAGGCATTTAAGTCTCATTAGGCCAGACTCAATCTTCAGTATTTAAACTGCACTACTGTGCTTCAGATAGTCCCAATTAATCAGTGTCAAATATGGAAGATTTGGTGGCAGCTGCGTAAGTCATAAGGGATAGTGCTATGTTTACAGACCATGCCTACTCAGCACAGCCTCTTCCAGGGACTAGTTTCAAGTATATTAGCATAGGGGAAATGTAGGTAACCAAGGGCAGAACCTGTATGATGGCAAGTTGTAGTGAATTAATATATAATAAAGTCACAATAGACCTTATGTGTGGAGTCTCTACACGGTGTATAGACAACAGTAGGAAAGCCTACTGTTTGTGGCCTATAAAAATCTAAGGTCAAATTTACCCCTTCCTAGAGTTTGGATTTGTTGGGCATTAACAAGAGATTATAAAACTCATCCCTAATTTTATCTCCAAGTCTACCTATTCCTAGTAATCCTGATGAGAGACTCGCACCATTATATCCTGTTGGAGTTAAATTGCATCTGCCACAAGGAATGCTCAGAGTTATCAAGCAGCTTTACTCAAGATTCCCATGCCTGTTAACAGGGTGGATCAAAAGAAGAGCCCTGTATCTTAGCTGCCCTCTTATACTTGTGTTAGTATCAGATGACCTGTGAAGCTAAACTTTATGTGACGCATGGCCAGAAAGGGTTAAGCAGCTTGCAGGCTGATTGACCCAGATTCAATGTTTAAGGACATATTGGTAGATAATGTTTGTGTTTTTGTGTGTTTACATGTATGTGTGTGTGTGTATATATATATATATATATATTTAAAAGCAATATTTTAATATGTTTAATCAAAAACAATGTAATTGAGCAGTCCCTGTCTATGCTGTATTCTGTTAATTCAGAGATGAAAAGGAATTATTAACATTTAAATGAACTGTAAACATACAATATCGTTGTATTCATCTCTCTTTGAAATGTATAGCAAATCACCTGTGAATGGTAGAAAACAAGCAACTGCCTTATGTTAATCCGTGTAGCTAATTACTGGTGATGCTTAGGAAATAGGTCTACTTCAAAGTCTCGATGATTGCCTATTGTTCGCCTAAGGTCTCTGAGCTGTCAAAGATATAAAGATGTCTTGGGTCCTGATCCTTTTTATCTCAGATCTGCTTGATGCTTCATGCAGGGAAAGCTTTTAAGTCCCTAGAAGGAGATCTCCAGTCCTATCTGGATCATTGGACATTGGACTATAACCTATTGACTAATTCTGAAAGAACTCTTTGCAACTACAAAGTTTACCATCTCTACTATCAATCTGATCTCAGAACTGTACTCATATCTATATGTATATTGATCTTTTAACCAATGCTTTCTCTTTTCTTTTTTAATATATTTTAGTTTACTTAATAAGAATTGGCTGTAAGCATGTATTTGGGTCAGATCTGGAATATTCATTAACCTAGGAGGTACTATTTCCAATCCTTAGGAATTAGTAGGACTTTTTTATATGACAAATAAGATTTTCAGTAATCCTCATCATATTTGACTTGGATGTCTGGGTGGAGGCAGAAGGCTGGGTTACTTTAAGGGACCTGTGTTGTTGGCTTCTGAGTAACCAGTAAGGTATTATAGAAGCTGTTTTGTGCTGGCTTGGTAAATCTAACCACCAGCTTTGGGGATTGTCTGCCCCCATTCTTTGCAGTTCACCCTAATTGAGTAATGTCACTGAGACTCCCTGGGACTCTGATCACACTTTATTATACAGTTCAGCCAATAGATGACACTATGGCCTTGGCTACACTGCAGAGTTGCAGCGCTGTAAACCCACCACCAGCACTGCAACTTACTCACTGTCCACACTTGCAAGACACATACAGCTCTGCATCTCCCTGATTGCAGCGCTGGCTGTACTCCTGCTCTGCTTGGGGTATAAGGATTGCAGCGCTGGTGATGCAGCACTGCTCCGCAAGTGTGGCCACCAAAAGAGCTGTAATTGGCCTCCAGGGTATTAGGAGGTATTCCAGAATGCCTGTTCAGCCACTCTGCTCATCAGTTCGCACTCTAGTGCCCTGGCCTCAGGTGACCTGCCCTTTAAATGCCCTGGGAATTTTAAAAATCCCCTTCCTGTTTGCTCAGCCAGGTGTGGAGTGCAATCAATCAGTGAATCTTTCCAGGTGACCATGCCTCCACGCGCCAAATGAGTCCCAGCATGGAGCAATGGTGAGTTGCTGGACCTCATCAGTGTTTGGGGGGAGGAAGCTGTGCAGTCACAGCTGCGCTCCAGCCATAGGAATTACGATACCTATGGGCAGATCTCAAGGGCCATGCTGGAAAGGGGCCATGACCGGGAAGCGGTGCAGTGCAGGGTTAAAGTAAAGGAGCTGCGGGGAGCCTATTGCAAAGCCCATGAGGGAAACCGCTGTGCTGCCCCCACGACCTGCCATTTTTACAAGGAGCTGGATGGGATACTTGGGGGTGACCCCACTGCCAATCCAACGACCACGATGGACACTTCAGAGCGGGGTGGGGGAGGGAGGGAGGGTTAGAGGAGGGGGAAGGGGAGGAGGAGGAGGAAGGGGAGGGGGGGAGGAAACCGAGAGTGAGGGTATTGGGGTGGGGGGAGACACCCCGGAGTCCCCGGAGGCATGCAGCCAGGAGCTCTTCTCAAGCCAGGAGGAAGGTAGCCAGTAGCAGCAGCTGGAATTAGTTGGAGATGGACAAGCAGAGGAGCGGGTTCCCGGTAAGCAGCTTTTATTTTCAGGATGGAAATGTTTCGGGAGAGGAGGGGGGGTTATGGCTGCATGCATGCATGCCTAGATGTGGAATAGCCCATTGATGTGGTCTATCATGTCACGGTAATCAGCCTCGGTAATCTCTTCAAAAGTTTCAGCCAGAGCGTGGGCAATGCGCTTGCGCAAGTTTATAGGGAGAGCCACTGTGGTCCTTGTCCCAATCAGGCTAACGTGTCCACGCCACTGTGCCACAAGGGGTGGAGGGACCATTGCTGCACACAGGCAAGCTGCATAGGGGCCAGGGCGGAATCCACATTGCTGTGGAAGACCCTCCCGCTCTTCCCAGGTGACCCGTAGCAGCGAGATATCTTCCAGGATTAACTCCTGTGGAAAATGGGAGAGTGTTCAGTGTAGGTGCCCCCTGCAGCATTTTGCTCTCCCCGATGCACAGAAACCTCTGCACATCCCTGAAACAATCATTCCTCCTTACTCACCATTTCCTGCCTCCTGTGGGTTAGGTGCACTCTGTTTGGTATGGGAAAAGTATGCTAAAGTGAAGACTGTAAACTCCTTCACTGTGTGGGAATAATTGTCTGGGTGAGATTATAAACAGTGCAGCCTGTGTCCTGTTTTAACTGTTGCCATGTTTCTCTTTCAAACAGTGTCCTTGATTACTGGACTGCCCGTATCATCCACTGGGCAGAGGCTACAAAACCTCAGGAAGAAGCTGCGAAAAAGCAAAGAAGACATGCTTAAAGCAGTTATGGATCACTCTGCCAGAGAGAGTAAAAAACTGCAGGACTGCAGACAAAGGGAAAGCAGGCTCCGCCAGAGAAATGCAGCGGCTAAGAAGAAAAGCACAAAGCAGCTGATAAGCATCCTGGCGCACCAAACGGACTGTATCCAGTCACTCATAGCCATGCAGGCAGAGCACTACCGTGCTGGCCCTGCCCTGTCCCAAAGCTCTTTCCCTTGTGCCCCAATGTCAGCTCCAAACCCCCTTCCTCAGCATCCAGGTTCTTACCACCACCAGCTGCCCCCAACACCTGTACGTTCACCAACCAGCCCTGAGAACTACGATCCTTACCCTCTGCACTCAACCCCCATCACCATGCAGTATTTTCATCCTGAAGTGGAGCAGTCATTGCACAGCACTCCAGACAGGACATATTCAAACCTGTGACTGTACAGTTCACCACCCCACCCCCCTACCCTTTTAGATTCCCGAAATGTTGTGTCTGTCAAGAAAGTTATTTTCTTTTCAATAAATGAATTTTTGGCTTTGAAAACAGTCTTTATTACTGCAGAAGGTCAAAGATACCATAGCCCAGGAAAGAAACAGGCACTGCAAATCATTTTAGGAAAAACAAATTCCTACTATTGTAACCACTGCACTTCACTCCTGTGCAAGGCACCAAACATTACTGTTGGTTTTCAGCCTCTAATTCCTCCCTCAAGGCATCCTTAATCCTTGTAGCCCTGTGCTGGGCCTCTCTAGTAGCCCTGCTCTCTGGCTGTGCAAATTCAGCCTCCAGGCATTGAACCTCGGAGGTCCATTCCTGACTGAATGTTTCACCCTTCCCTTCACAAATATTATGGAGGGTACAGCATGCGGATATAACCGCAGGGATGCTGCTTTCCCCCAAGTCTAGCTTCCCATAAAGAGATCGCCAGTGCCTTTTTAAACGGCCAAAAGCACATTCCACAGTCATTCTGCACCGGCTAAGCCTGTAGTTGAACCTGTCCTGGCTCCTGTCAAGCTTCCCTGTATACAGTTTCATGAGCCAAGGCATTAATGGGTAAGCGGGGTCTCCAAGGATCACAATGGGCATTTCAACGTCCCCTACTGTGATCTTCCGGTCTGGGGAAAAAGTCCTTGCCTGCCTGCATCTTCCTGAACAGGCCACTGCTCTGAAAGATGCATGCATCATGCACCTTTCCAGGCCAGCCTGTGTTAATGTCAATGAAATGCCCACGGTGATCCACAAGGGCCTGGAGAACCATAGAGAAATACCCCTTCCGATTAACGTACTCGGATGCCAGGTGGGGTGGTGCCAGAATAGGAATATGTGTCCCATCTATCGCCCCTCCACAGTTAGGGAAACCCACTTGTGCAAAGCCATCCAGAATGTCCTGCACGTTCGCCAGAGTCATGGTTCTTCTTAGCAGGATGCGATTAATGGCCCTGCAAACTTGCATCAACACGATTCCAACGATCGACTTTCCCACTCCAAACTGGTTCGCAACCGATAGGTAGCTGTCTGGAGTTGCCAGCTTCCAGATTACAATAGCCACCCGCTTCTCCACCGGCAAGGCAGCTCTCAATCTTGTGTCCTTGTGCTGCAGGGTGGGGGCGAGCTCCTCACACAGTCCCATGAAAGTGGCTTTTCTCATCTGAAAGTTCTGCAGCCACTGCTCGTCATCCCAGACTTCCATGACGATGTGATCCCACCACTCAGTGCTTGTTTCCCGATCCCAAAAGCGGCGTTCCACAGTGCTGAGCATTTCCATGAATGCCACAAGCAATTTAGTGTCACACACGTCAGGCGACTCGATATTATCGTCGGACTCCTCACTGTCACTTTGGAGCTGAAGGAATAGCTCAACTGCCAAATGTGATGTGCTGGCGACAGTCATCAGCAAAGTCCTCAGCAGCTCAGGCTCCATTTCCCACAGAAATCGTGCTGCACAGAGACTCACAATGGAGCCAAACGTGGACTGAAAAACTGTGAGTGCTCAGATGTGAAGCGATGCACCACGGGGCGTTGCGACAGGAAGCAGAATGACCCACACCCTTCCATCTCCTTCCCACAACCCACAGCGCCAAAATGGGATGAGGTGCTCTGTGGGATAGCTGCCCATAATGCACCACTCCCAACAGCGCTGCAAATGCTGCAGATGTGGCCACACTGCAGCGCTGGTAGCTGTCAGTGTGGCCACACTGCAGCACTTTCCCTACACAGCTGTACGAAGACAGCTGTAACTCCCAGCGCTGTACAGCTGTAAGTGTAGCCATGGCCTATGTGTAAAATACCTTATTTAAATGAACTTCGGCTGTATCTGGCAAAGCATTAAAGAATCTTGTGATGAACACATCCAGTATGTATAATCAAGCTCTGTAGCCACTCCGTATCTGGTATAGAAGAACATAACATGGTATCACGAGTAAACTAACAACAGAAACAGAAGGAAAATAGCAAGAAAGGTTGCAGATAAAAGGAACAGCAACAAAGGTTACAAGATCTCATCAACATGCGACTACTCAGTGCCCCAGACAACTTCAGCCTTGACTTCCCAATGGTCAAAATGGAAACAGTATTTTGCATGCTTTTGAATTGCAAACAAACTCCACAACAAAACTGGAAATATGTTGGTATTTTCTCTAATTTATGCTATGGGGAAACAGGCAGAGCATATCTTTAAATCCTTTCACTTTATTGAAGACAGTCACAAAGACGACTTTGAAATGGTTCTGGGATTATATTTGCTACATACTTTATACCTCAGAGAAATATTGTTTATGAAAGAACATGTTTTCACCAGAGAATTCAGGAACCAGGGGAAAATGTTGAATGTTTTATAAGAGTTCTGCATACATTGACTGAAAACTGATTTTTGAGAAGGCAAAATATGAAAATATCAGAGACAGGCTTGTTATTGGGTTAACAGATAAAAATCCTTTACAACAGCTATAATTGTTAGAATTAGTCAAACAACAGAACAAAAGACAGGAGCAAACTGAAACCCCTGAAGCAAGGAGAGATAAATCCCAGGCTAATAGGGACAAATTCCAGTCTACATTCATAAGTTGTGGGAAAAAGTCATGTCCCAAGAGATGGTGCATGTCTATCCAGAGGCACATGGTATAATGCATGCATGAAATGTGGACATTTTGCAGTTGTTTGGCTCACCAAAGCAGTCCAGGAGTTGAATCATATTATTGACCATCAAGAGCCATTATTTCTGAGATCTATCACTTGTCATGATCTGGAACCTGCCTCGAGAGTAAAATTGAATATTAAGTGCAAGACTGTTGGTTTTAAAATTGACTCAGGAGCTAACATTGTGGTGAGTTACATTGAGTCTGCCTGGTAGGTGCCAGCAGAATCACACACAGAAAACCCCAAAACCACAACCTTGCAGGTGTTCACTGACAGACAGCCAAATGCTCAATAACAACCTCTTATGTGGCAACAGTGGTCATGAGCGAGGGTAAACATAAACAGGGACTGGGAAGTTGGCAGGGAAATTAGAGAGCAATTATTGGGCTGAGGCTGAGAACAGAAATGTCCACCTGGGCAGGGGGAGGGCTGATGATTACAGTAAAGGGGAAATGCAAAAGGATCTTAGTGCTCACTCCTCAGGATGCGGGGGAGGTGAACAGGTGGTACAGCTATGCTTCTGCAGGGTGTAGTTGAGCTTCTGCTACAATAAACCGAGCCATAACCGAAGACTCCAGTCTCCGTGTGTTCCTGTGTGTGTCCGTTGGTCATGTCTGAAGACATAGGATATCCCAACAGACATCACAGTCATCTCAGAAGGGACTTTACGATCACTTTCAACCCCTCCCAGAGCTGAGGTCACTTGACACAGCTCTGATTATCCCTGGAGGTATTCTGAACTGCATGGGCCAGTTCACCACAGAAACAGCTTACATTCTGAATGCATAGCTTTTGTCTTTGTGATCAAAGGACACAGACCAACAGCCTTCTCAGCCACTGTGTGGCAGTCATCATGGGCCTAGTGAGAAACTTGGAACGTTTGATGATATTGGACTTTTGAAAGGAGATTCAGTACAAATGCTGATCTATATAGTGTATACACACCTCCCAGAATTCCTATGCCCTTATTCCATAAAATGGAAATTGAGTTGAAGAGAATAGAACAGATTGTCATAACTGAGAAAATCTGAGCCTACAGCATGGTGTGCCCCAAAGGTACAAATTACAAAGAAAAATGGGAAAATATTAATTTGTGTGTCTCTTAAGAGACTTAATGAAATAGTAGTGAGAGGAAAATATATCCTCCCAAAACTGGATGACTTCCTGCCCAAAGTGAAAGGAGTTACAGTATTCTCCAAGATAGATCCCTCAAGCAGATTCTGCCAAATTCCTGTAGCCAAGCAAAGTGCTAAACTGACAACATTTATCACACTCTTTGGGAGACTTTACTTTCAAAGATGATCTTTTGGGATTGTCAGTGCACCTGAAATTTTCCAAAGAAAGATGACAGAATTGTTAAAGAACACAAATGTGTTCTTTCATGGATGATATTCTGATATATGGATCTTCGTTGGAAGAACACAACAAAACCTTCAACGAAGTCCTAAGCCTAATCAGTCTGGATTGAAACTAACAAGGAAAAATGTGTTTTCTGCCTACCCCAAATCGAGTTTTTGGGATAGACAATAAAGAGGGAATCAGTCCTAGCCCTGGGAATGTAGAAGCAATTTGAGGATTGAATGCACCAACTAATGACCCAGAACTGAGACATATACTGGGAATGGTAAATTACCTTGATTGATACCTACAAGACCTTTTTACAGTAACAAAACCACTGAATTAACTGTTTAACACATATTCATTATGGGGGCCAACTCAAGAAACTGCTTTCAAAAGCTAAAAGAAATGATCTCAACAGCTCCAGTTTTCAAGTACTATGATGTGAACAAACTCATAATTGTTAGTGTGAATGCAAGCAGCTGTAGCCTACGTGGTGTATTGTTGCAACAATATGGCTCTGAGTGGAGGCCAGTTGCATTTTGTTCTCTCATGCTTACAGAAGCAGAAAAATAATATGCACAGATTGAAAAGGAGTGCCTGGCAAGTGTATGAGCATGTGAGAACTGTTACAGATATCTGTGTGGACTGGATTTGTTTACACTGATAGACTTTAAACCACTTTTAACCCTCATCGACAGAAAAGACCTGCATCCAGCACCACTCAGAGGCCAATATCTATTGATAATGTTAATGTGATTAAACCCAATTGCTAAATACATGTTCTTCGGAAAAATTGGGTAGTAGCTGACATTCTGTCACAGAGCCCAGCATTGCATTTAGCAACCTGTGTGGTCAAAGATGACACAAAGGCACTGTGGATGCCGTGGACATGTTCAGACCAGTGTCCAAAAAGAAACTACTCCAACTACAAAAAGCAACCTCAAGAGACATGCAACCTCAGGAAGTTCTAAGTTACAATGGAACGTCTGGCCCAAGTATCTCAAGGTCACTAAGGAAGAGACAAGAGACTTTTTTGCAGTGCATGGACAATTTAGTGAGCCAAATAGACTCATGATTAAAGGCAATTGCATCATAATTCCAGACAAAATTAAAGGAGAAATCATAAACATCATCCATAAAGGACATCGCGGATTAACTAAATAGAGCGAATGAGCCAACCAGTCAGTGTGGTGGCCAGGCATCAGTAAAGACATAAAGAATAAAGTATCTGCATGTGGAAATTGCAGAACTAACAGACCTACATAACACAAAGAACCTTTAATAACAACACTTCTATCATACAAATCTTGGAAGAGACTAGTTGCAGATTTATGTGAATTCAGAAGACATCATTACCTGGTTGTTGTGAAGTGTTTTTCCAGGTACATAGAAATAATGTACTTGAAAGACATAATGTCTCAGTATAATTGAGAAACTGAAGTGCACTTTTGCTCACGTCAGTATTTCAGAACAACTAGTGATGAGCAATGAACCACAATTCATTGCAGCAGAATTTAAGTCATCCAAACAATAAGCCCACATTATCCACAAGCCAACTGAGAGAGCTGTTTAGACAACCAAGAAAATTCTACAGCAGGAAGATCCAGTCCTTACTCTTTTGAGTTACAGATCAACACTAATAGCAGCTACTGGATATAGTCCAAAACAACTCCTTATGGGAAGAAAAGAGCGTATTTCCAAAGTGGCCAAACACAAAGAGATAGCCAAATTGGACGAAACAGCTAAAAGAGCTCAAGAACACTTTTACAACAAGTATTACTCAGAGAACTTCCAGGTCTAGAACCTGGTGATTCTGTTCATGTCAAATTGGATGGAGAAAAAGGATGGACAACTCCAGCTTCTGTAAAAAAGAATTCAGCACCCAGATCATTTGTGATTGAGACTAACAGTGGAGAGTTCAGCAGAAACCATCAACATCTACAGTTTCTTCCTCAGAACAATCAACGTATCAAACTCTTTAGAGATGTCAGATGCAGAACAAGAAGATGACAATTTGGGGATTCCAAACCAACCACAGCCAGTTGTTGCAACTAGGGAGACCAGACAGCAAGTGTGAGAAATTGGGACGGGGGTGGAGGGTAATGGGTGCTATAAGAAAAAGCCCCAAATATCGTGACTATCCCTATAAAATCGGGACATCTGGTCACCTTAATTGCAACTAATGGACAGCCAGATAACCAAGTTGTTGTGCATTCAAGTCATGTAATTAGAAAACCAGTACAATTCAGAGACACATAACAGACTGATCTGTACTTAGCTTCAAAGATAGTGTGATAGTGTAAATTTTGTTAATGGTAGGAATGTATAACTTTAAGGGGGAGATGTAATAAGCTGTATCATATTGTTCAGCCACTATATATCACTGTGTGTAAAATAACTTATTTAAATGAACCTCAGCCATGCCTGGCAGAGCATTAAAGGATCTTGTGATGACCACATCTGGTGCTCTATAGCTAGTCCATACCAGGTACAGAAGAACATGACAAACCTCACCCGAGTAAAGAGGTAGGTTTGTTGCACTTTGTGACTTTCCAAAGCTAAGTTACTGTTTTTTAAGCTTTGCACAATAATGTGTGCTGATCATTGAAACCCAAGACAGCACATTAGTAAATCAGGTTTTCTGCCTCATACTGGAACAAACTAAGGGGCCAATTGAAGAAGTCAATTCTGTTTTCTTACCTGATATTTGAGTGGCAGTTGTGCTGGACAAAGTGAGCCATCTGACGATAGTGAAGGTCTGAAACATTCCTGTCACAACATTCAAGGAATATGATAAGAGAAGAGAGACCACATGTTCCTATTTCCCCGCCTAGGACTGGAGACTTTCTGTAGCTTCCTTTCCTGTTACCCTTAGATACACCCCTGTGCTTGTGTTGAGAATAATGTGTAAGTCATATATTATGCTTTCTATGTTTAGATTTCAAAACATTTTACAGAGGAGGGTAAGAATCATTATCCTCATTTAGAAAGTGAGCTACAGAAAGATGCAGTGATTTGCCCAAGCTCACAGGCCAGGTCATAAATATCTAATTCTTTTTTAATCCTACTAATGTCTTGGACTCCGTGATATTGTGTGGCAGAGAGTCCACAGGTTAACTATGCACTCTGTTAAGTATTTGTTTTCAGTTCTAAACTTCAGGCTTATACAGGGCCACTGGGGTTGGGGGTTAATAGTTAAGGCAGATTAACCAGTAAGACTAATGCTTACTGGTTAACAGGTTAACATTTTACATTGCTAGTGCTCAGCCTCAGCTATGGGCAGCACGGGGCTCTGGCACTCATCCCTAGCTCTGGGCAGCAGGTTGGGAGGCAGCCAGGGCCGTCCCTAACTATTTTGGTCCCCTATGCAGCCCCCCCAGGCCTCTGCAGTGGGGAGTGGGTGGGGCTGGCCCCAGACCTTCCCAGGGGGATGTGTGGGGACTTGCCCCAGGCCTCTGTGGGATGGGGGGCTGGAAGTGGAGTGTCCCAGCCCCAGCCTGCTCTGCTCCCTTGGCTCCCAGGCTTGGGGAGAGGGAGGAACTGCCCCCCCAGCACTCGCTGGTGGTACAGCTGGGAGCTAGAGGAGCAGGGCAGGCCCTCAGGGGAGTGGGGGCAGGGTGGGGGCAGGGAAAAGGTGGGGCGGGGCAAGGAAGAGCCGGGAGCCCTGGGGAAGAGCCAGAGCAGGGACTGGAGCAGCACGCAGCTGCAAAGGCACCAGGAAATTTGGTGCCATACACAGCTGCGTACTTTGCATATGGGTAAGGAGGGCCCGGGAGGCAGCTGTGGCGAGCACTGCGCATGGGGGGGGAGGGAGCTGGTGTGTCGTTTGGATGAGCCCTGGCCCTCCCATTTTTACTTTAGGAAATATGGTCAATCGAATAGTGTCACTTGATGGAAACGCCTCTGGCTGACTGAATTTGAGTCTAAACTTAAAGCTTCTGAAAGGAGTCCAGCCTTTCTTAGCTGGAAGGATGATGGCTGTGAGGGCGAAAGGTGAAAAGTACAAAAGCAGGACTAAAATGGAAGGCTCCTTAGGCTATGACCCTCCAAACAAATCTGTAAGTGAAACTGCCATGGTATCCGTGCATGTTTGCTGTGTTGTTATAGCCATGTTGGTAGGTGAAGAAGAGCTCTTTGTAGTTTAAGAGCTTCTCTTTCACCAACAGAAGTTGGTTCCATAAAAGATATTAGCTCACCCACTTTGTCTCTCTGATAGTTGTATCTCTGTATAAAACAGCTTCATTGAGGCATGGAGTGATCAAGTAGATAAAAAACAGTCTGTTTGTCAGACTCCTGTCTGTGTGTGTCCCCTGTGCAATTAGATGAGGTCTGCAGAATTGCTAGGCAATGGTAGCTTGCATCAGAAAGGAGCATGCATAATTCAGCATAATCAGCTTCTGTGTTAGCATGATGCCTTGCTTGAAAAAAGGGCACAGTACAGTGTTTCTTATGAGCAAAACATCAGCACCCTGCAGTGCGACATTAGTTTAATCCACAGAGGAATCATGTTTTTCCATCCTGCTAGGCAAGTGCATGAAGTTTGCCAAGACAAGCTCCAGGAGCTTGGTCATTGGATACAACTAATTACAGTTTGATCTACCAAAACTGCTGGTTTAAAACTGTTAGGTTCTCAGTCTCATGTCTTCCTATGCTCTGATTTTGCTTTCTGTTCTTCACGTACTCTGTCTGTTTCACTAGACACTAGGGCCTGATTCCTCTTTTTCAGTGGTGTAAATCCAGAGTAATTTCACTGATGTCAGTGCTTTCACAAGTGTGAGAAGAGAATCATGCCCTGCTGTTTAATATCATTCCAGTACAATCCCATTGAAGTCAATGTGATTTCATGGTATTATAGAACAGAGAGCTAGTCTTTTCTCACTTATTACTTTGTGGAAACCCACATCTATTTAGACTCAAGATGCAAAGTCCAAAGCATGTCTGGACCCAGCATGTTGGTTATGCTCAACATAGTAATAAATGGCTTCAAATTGCCAAATATTCCATCCTAAGGATACAATACAGCACTTTATAACACTGATAATTTATATAAGCTTAAAATACAACAGACCATTAATCGGAAATATTGAACATTGCCACTTTGTGTTGACAGTGGTGATTCTGTACTAGAAGGAAAATTAATGACACCATTCAAGCTTCTTTATATAGTCACCCAGGTCAAAGTCTTAACTCATGACCGCCTAGAGGAGTTGACATTATCTAACTAATAATGTATTGCATATTAAAGTCCTCAGAGCAGAGGTCAGGTGCAGCCTTTGGCCAAGTAAGAGGAGGATGGTGACATCTGTTGATAAGCAGTACTAGAAACTATGGCATCAACAAGATGTGACCCCAAAGGGCTTACTATAGAGTATAGACCTTCATCATGAGAGATAACTGACTCCACAGAGACAGAGGTATTGACATTATGGTTTATTACACCACTAAAACATTTTGTAAAAAATTTCTATCAGTATATATGTTTTTATTCTTAGGTTAGGGTAGATAGAATTTAATTTAATCACACATTTATTGTTTATAGGATTGATTAATCTAGTCCATGCCTACTCTGGTCTAGGATTTAAACAGATCCTGTGTGATTATTGTGTAGAACAAGATGATTCCCTAGTCTGGAAGCTGGAGAACTGCTGTCTCTGCATTCCCAACAGCTTTAGTAAAGATCCCCTCTATTTAGTGCACTCAAATCCTGTCTCTTCTTCATCCTGAAGAAAATTACAGGAGGCTGATGGACCAGCAAGTAGCACAGAGGCAGTGTCCCTTGGCAGAAGTCTTAGCCTTTTTAAGGATACTCTGAGATTTGTAGGGAAATTCCACAGATGTTGGGGCCTCTCAATTAAAACAGCCATATTCTCTATCTGTCTAAGCTAAATTCAAAGCTTTCTTGCCCTCTGTGGAGCGTCAATATCTACAGTGCGCACATGTCAGCAATCTCAGACAGGCCACTGATGAGTAAGGCTAAGATTATGTCACGGGATAAGGTGACCAGATGTCCCATTTTTAAAGGGACAGTCCCGTTTTTGGAGACTTTTTCTAATATAGGCGCCTATTACCCCTCACCCCTTGTCCTGTTTTTTCACAGTTGCTATCTGGTAACCCTAGTCATGGAGGTCCCGGAATCCATGACTTCAAGAGATCTCCATTACATTTTCCGCTTCAGCCACGAGCAACAGGGCTGGAGCTGTCAACCGGCAGGGATCCCACAGCTCTCAGCTGTTGTGGACAGTGGAGGCTCTTGCAGCTCCCAGCCACTGGCCCCAGAACACTGAGCTGCAGTGGGACCCACAGCTCCCAGCCATCACAGGTGGCAGAGTGGCCCCCGGAGCTTGCAACCACCACAGGCGGTGGGAGGGACTCAGGGACTTTGGCAGGACCCTGATGTGTGTGCTACCGCAGGCACTTGGGGGACCCCGGAGCCACAGCAGCAGTGAGTACTGGACCCTCCACCTTCCCCATTTTGTCACAGTTATTTTTAGTAAAAGTCAGAGACAGGTCACGGGCTTCAGTGAATTTTTGTTGCTTGCTTGCAACCTGTCTGTGACTTTTACTAAAAATAACTGTGACATAATCTTAACCTTACTGATGAGCAATAGTGCCAATGGAAACATAAAATAAAAGGGTCTTCCACGTTGCTCTCTCAAGTGCTGACCCTCTGGTTTAACCTTCGTACCCAAGTTTCTGACTCCTGATCCTCCTGGCTTCCTCCCTGAGTCTTGTCCCCAGTCTGGGGGATCGTTATTCCAAGTCTACCACTAGGCCATCTTCCTAGGGTTTGGCCCTCTGTGGAGCCTGCCACAGGAGCCAAACCCTCACCTTGCCATCGCCCTCTCCTCTCAGGGCCATTCACAGGAAATAGCACTCCTCCCCAGCTGATCTCTCCCAGCCCTTTATGGAAATCACCTGATTCCTTCCCAGCTGGGTCTAATAATTGACCCAAGACATCTGATCTCTAGCCCATCAGGGTCAGCTGTGGGGTGGTAGTTGATCCATCAAAGGGAAGGCTGAGCCCAACTCTCCTTAAAGGCCAGAAAGCAACCCACACTTGACATTGCCAACCAAATAAATGTAGGCTCTGTTGCTGTAGCTGTATTGGGCCCAGGATATTAGAAAGACAAGGTGGGTGATGTAATATCTTGTACTGGACTCTGATGGTGAAAGCCAAGAGACAAGCTTTCAAGATTACACAGAGCTCTTCTTTAGGTCAGAGCTCAGTGTAGCTCAAAAGCTTATACCTTTTGCCAAAAGAAGTTGGTCCAATAAAGGATATTACTTCAGCCATCTTGTTTCTCTAATAAAATAAGTGTCATACTGTGAGAATGCTATTTATTTTGCAAAGTTTTGTCAAGAGTGCTGCATTAAATATTTTTTAATCCAAAACAAAAACCCATCTTAAATCAATGTACTTTTTTTTTAAGTCTATGTAAGGCCAATAAGAGTCTACATAAATTCCCCAGTCCTACTCTTCTTCAAGGCTTTGCTCATTGGTAAGATTAAGATTTTGTCACAGTTATTTTTAATAAAAGTCATTGACTGTTTGCGGGAAATAAACAAAAATTCACGAAAGCCCGCAACCTGTTTGTGACTTTTACTAAAAATAATGGGAAAGGGTTGATAGAAGGGATCACTGAAGCCTGAGCCCCGCTGCAAGTAGGGGGATGAGAGCCTGAGGCACGGGTGTCAAGCTGAAGGGAAAATGTCACGGAGGTCTCTGAAAGTCAGAAAATCCTTGACCTTCATGACAAAATCTTATCCCAACTCTTTGGATATTGTAGCTGTTCACTGAAACTATGACTGCACTTTTCGTAAAATAAAGAGAAGAATATGGTACCAAGATCTGTAAGAGTGTAACATACAAATTCTACTTACATTTTGCCAAACACTAAGAGGTGAAGGCAATTGTTCCTGCTAAAAAATGCTTTCACAAAAGGAGCCTTTGGGCAACATTTTCTCTGAGGCTTTTCATGCCTGTTTTATTGCTTTTTACTTCATATGCAAAAACTAGAATACTCAGACCAGATCCTCATCACTACACTGATTTTACCTATTAACATTCTCCATCAATATATCATAAATAAAGAATCAAGTTTACATTTTAGTTTTCACCCATCTACTAAGCCATGTCCTGATTGTGCTGATCTGTTTACTTATGATTATCAGGGCCCAGATTTCTGCCGTGGTTTTTAAGACCCTGCAAACAAGTACTCATGCAAGTAACTTAAGCATGTGAGTAGTCCCATTTAAGTTGTATGGGAATACACGTGTTTAAGTGTTTGAAGGATCAGAGCTTTAGTTTTGGGAATGTGGTTTCTAGACCAGTATGAGACACTTTGCTGATAGTTCCTTATTAGGACAAAAATCCTTCAGAAAATATTCTTGCAGCAATGTGACAAAAAAGTCTGAACTGTCAGTCTGAGTAATGGATTAGATGCTGAGAGTAAAAGAAATTTCAAAGTAAGAATATGGAATACTTGTAACGATCCTGCAATGTGTGAAGGAAGCTCTCAGCAGGCAAAATCTAGCTGCCAAGAGAATAAAAGACTAAAAATCTGTCAAGTTTGTGAATGCCAGTAAAAACAAAGAGTAAAAAGGTTATACAGAGTTTAAAAATGAAGTAGAACTTAAGCACTTTAATATACAATGAGTTTTCCTTATGCCAGCTGAGGTCCTAGCAACATTAAGTAACTCGTGAAAGGCAGATACGTGATGTGGTCACCCCTTCTACCAAGATCGAGCATGCCTCTTCTTGATGTTTGCTGATTCTCTTAGGGGAATCTAGTTAAATGACCAGCAATAATGAGATCTTAACTTTCCTGGGGTTCCTGTTGATAATGCTATCTTCATGGAGGTAGCCAGCAGAGGCTCAGATGTCCGAATCCCCTCTGTGTCCCTCATCACCTTGTACTAGATATACTGCATATATGAAGTGAGACAGCATGGCTATATAATAAGCTAAAAGGCCAAAACCATAACATTGCATTAGAAGAATTGCTAGGGGTTGTTATAAAACAATATCCACACGAACTTCAAGCACTCCTTGCATCAGAGAGAATATCAAGGAGAAGTCCTTTGGGTGGATCTACCCCAGCTCCTGGAAATCTAGTGTCTGACGACAACTGCCTGAGGAAGCCAAGAACATTTTTCTCAATCTGACGTGGGATGGTATGTTCCAGATCAGAAGACTGTTGCCAAACCAACCCCAAAGACAGTCCCATGGTGTGGTCTGAAGTAAGTTGGGAAGAAGACCAATTAGCTGAGATTGGGCCTGTGAGGACAGGGACCAATGAAGACTGTCCATCCCTATAAAAACAATGAGGAGTCCTTGTGGCACCTTAGAGACTAACAAATGTATTTGGGCATAAGCTTTCGTGGGCTAGATCCAACTTCATCAGATGCATGAAGTGAAACATACAGGAGCAGGTATAAATACATGAAAGGGTGGAGGTTGCTTTACCAAGTGAGAGGTCTAACGAAATAAATCAATTAACAGTAAGATACCAAGAGAGAAAAAATAACTTCTGAAGTGGTAAGAGAATGGCCCATTGCAGACAGTTGACAAGAAGGTGTGAGTAAAAGTAGGGAGAAATTAGTAATGGGGAAATTAAATTTAGGTTTTGTAATGACCCAACCACTCCCAGTCTTTATTCAGGCCTAATCTGATAGTATCCCGTTTGCAAATTAATTCCATTTCTGCAGCTTCACGGTGAAGTCTCTTTCTGAAGTTTTTCTGTTGAAGAATTGCCACTTTGAGGTCTGTTATTGAGTGACCAGAGAGATTGAGGTGTTCTCCCACTGGTTTTTGAATGTTATGATTCCTGATGTCAGATTTGTGTCCATTTATTCTTTTGTGTAGAGACTATCTGGTTTGGCCAATGTACATGGCAAAGGGACATTGCTGGCACATGATGGCATATATCACATTGGTAGATGTGCAGATGAACGAGCCCCAGATGGTGTGGCTGATGTGGTTAGGTCATATGATGTTGTCCCTTGAATAAACGTGGACAGAGTTGGCACCGGGGTTTGTAGCAGGGTTTGGTTCCTGGGTTGGTGTTTTTGTTGTGTGGTATGTAGTTGCTGGTGAGTATTTGTTTCAGGTTGGGGGACTGTCTCTAGGCAAGGAGTGACCTGTCTCCCAAGATCTGTGAGAGTGAGGGATTGTCCTTCAGGATAAGTTGTAGATCCTTGATGATGTGCTAGAGAGGTTTTAGTTGGGGGCTGTAGGTGATGGCTAGTGACGTTCTGTTACTTTCTTTGTTGGGCCTGTCCTGTAGTAGGTGACTTCTCGGTACCTTTCTGGCTCTGTCAATCTGTTTCTTCACTTCAGCAGGTGGGTACTGCAGTTTTAAGAACGCTTGACAGAGATTCTGTAGGTGTTTGTGTCTGTCTGAGGGATTGGAGCAAATGCGGTTGTGTCTTAGAACTTGGCTGTAGACAATGGATCGTGCGATGTGGTGTGGATGAAAGCTGGAGGTATGTAGGTAAGTGTAGAGGTCAGTAGGTTTCCGGTATAGGGTGATGTTTATGTGATCATCACTTATTAGCACTGCAGTGTCTAGGAAGTGGACCTCTTGTGTGGACTGGTCCAGGCTGAGGTTGATGGTAGGGTGGAAATCGTTGAAATCTTGGTGGAATTCCTCAAGCGCCTCCTTCCCATGGGTCCAGATGATGAAGATGTCATCAGTGTAGCGCAAGTAGAGTAGGGGTGTAAGGAGATGAAAGCTGAGGAAGCGTTGTTCTAAGTCAGCCATAAAAATGTTGGCATACTGTGGGGCCATGTGGGTACCCATAGCAGTCCCACTGACTTTAAGGTATAAATTGTCCCCAAATATGAAATAGTTGTGGGTGAGGACAAAGTCACAAAGTTCAGCCACTGGTTTGCCGTGATGGTATCGGGGATACTATTCCTGATGGCTTGTAGTCCATTTTTGTGTGGAATATTGGTGTAGAGGGCTTGAAGATCACCAAAAGATTGTAGGTTTCAGAGTAGCAGCTGTGTTAGTCTGTGTCCGCAAAAAGAACAGGAGTACTTGTGGCACCTTAGAGACTAACAGATTTCCTCAGGAAGTCAGTGGTGTCCTGAAAATAGCTAGGAGTTCTGGTAGTGTACAGCCTGAGGAGGGAGTATTCATAGCCAGACAATCCTGCTGTCAGGGTGCCAATGCCTGAGATGATGAGGTGTCCAGGATTTCCAGGTTTATGGATCTTGGGTAGCAGATAGAATACCCCTGCTCAGGGTTCTAGGGGTGTGTCTGTGCGGATTTGCTCTTGTGCTTTTTCAGGAAGTTTCTTGAGCAGATGCAGATGCTCAAGAATCTGCTTGCTTTGCTTATTTTGGTGAGGGACCTTGTCAAAGGCTTTCTGAAAATCTAAGTACAACTATATCTACTGGATCACCCTTGTCCACGTACTATAACTGACCCCCTCAAAGAATTCTAGTAGATTGGCGAAGCATGACTTCCCTTCACAAAAAACATGTTGATTCTTCCTCAACAAATTGTGTTCATCTATGTGTCTGACAATTATGTTCTTTACTATAGTTTCAACAATATGTCTAGTACTTAGGCTTATTAGCACGTAATTGCTGGGATCACCTCTGGAGTCTTTAAAAAAAAAAAAAAGCTTGCACTATCCAGTAAAGGGATATAATAATATGACTTTGTTGTATACTGTAGCTTACTGGTGACCAGCCTTTCTACCCTGGCAGCCAAATACTATTTAAAAAAAGTCAAGGGACAACAGTCAGTACTTTGGGGTGGATTCTCTGCCCAGGTCCACTTTCTTTTCACCACTGAAGCAGGCAGCTTTTATAGAGATGAACAGCTGTTCTCAGCCAGGAGAGAATGTGAGCAGGTTTCAGGAGGTCCACCGAGCAGGGCCCACATTAGACTCAAGTCGAAACCTGAGCAATTTAGATTCATTGGGCCTCCTGTGGTGTGGGGTCCTGGGCAATTGCCCTGCTTGCTACCCCCTAATGCAATGCTGGCCCTGGCTTTGATAGGCAGAAAAACAGTTGTTGTGGCACAGGTGGGCCATGGACTTTTTATAGCATGTTGGGTGGGAGGGGGCAGAAAGAGAAAGGTTGAGAACCTCTGGAGTAGAAGCCACAAGTCCTCAGCTGTGAGGAAGTCTCCAGTGTGTAGAGCCACTATATCCAACTCCTTATAACTCCCTCCAAACAGCATTCACTACGTGGGATATGTCAGGGTGGGGAGGGCAAGTGGCTGTAGTGCACTGTACTTAAGCTATCCCCATTTGTTGTATGGTATCTTAGGAACTGTTGCCAGTTGATGCAAGTTAGAGCGATCCCCTGCCCCATCCCGGCTGCTGCAATCTAGAGAATCAATGAGCTATAATTGGTGGTTGGATCTTAGTTTCTTCTCTTTTTCCACATCTCCTGGGTGGCTACATGAGGGTAGGGAGCAATCCTTTGCTAGGCATCCCCTTTGCCTCAGGGAGATAGGTAGGGCAGGCCCTACCAAATTCGTGGCCATGAAAAATGCATCACAGACCATGAGATCTGGTCTTTTGTGGGCTTTTACCCTATACTATACAGATTTCATGAGGGAAACCAGCATTTCTCAAATTGGGAATTCTGATCCAAAAGGGAGTTGCATAGGGGTCACAAGGTTATTTTTTTTGGGGGTGGGGGTCACAGTATTGCCACCCTTACTTCTGCACTGCCTTCAGAGCTGGGCAGCTGGAGAGTGGCAGCTGTTGGCCGGGTACCTAGCTCTGAAGGCGGCGCCCTGCCAGCAGCAGCGTAGAAGTAGGGGTGTTAATACTATATCATGCCATCCTTCTGTGCTGCTGCTGGTGGTGGCTCTGCCTTCAGAACTGGGCTCCCAGCCAGCAGCCAAGGCAGTGCCACCACCAGTAGCAGTGCAGAAGTAATGGTAGCAGTACCACAACCCCTCCTACAATAACCTGGCGATCCCCGCTTCCACAACTCCTTTTTGGGTCAGGACCCCTACAATTACAACACTGTGAAATTTCAGATTTAGATAGCTAAAATCATGAAATTTACTATTTTTAAAATCCTGTGACCATGAAATTGACCAAAATGAGCCGTGAATTTGGTAGGGCCCTAGAGATAGGCAAAGCTTAGATCTACAAATGTACTTAGATTCCCAACTCTCATATTTAGGCACCTAAGTTCTGGTTGTTGGGGTTTTTTTTGTTTTGCTTTGTGGGTTTTTTTTGTGCCACTGTGATCCACAAAACTCACACCTGACTGCCACCTAACCCTGTAGTCATCTAAACCAACTCAGAGCCTATGTTTTTGTAGTAAAAGCTCCTAAGTGCTTATGTTTTTGCCTCTGGCCACGTGTGGTGCCGCTTCATTCTAGGCCTCCAGACACCCATCTCCTGCCTAAGCTCCAGAAGGATCAACAAACTGAGGGAAAACGGGCAGTTCCTCTGCCTAACTCAGGTGCAGGGCCCAATGTGATAGGCATGCTCAGAGGCCAACTAACCTTTCACAAAACAGCTATTCTTTTCTGGAAAGGATAGTATTCTATAGCAAAAACCGGGAAGCACCTTTGCTGCAGCTGAAATGACTTGATGAAAAAAGTTTCATTCAGCACCTTCCATTCTGTCTGGACTCCCATTTCTGGCTTTCACATAAAAATAACTAATTTCTCTCAAAGTCGTTTGCATTACTGCTTGGTATGTCATGCCAGTTCCTATTGTTTTTAACTGATCTCTATTACTTTTAAGAACACTATCAGGCTGAAATCTAGTCAGTTTAAAAAAATGAATTAAAAGTATTTTCAGGTACTGCGCAGGTCACTCAACCCCCCTGCTAATTGTTGTATGTTAGAATCACATTTTCTTAAAATATTTTTCTCTCCTTACTTGCTCTATGTGAAAGATCTACACAAACAAAAGTAGGAACTGATTGACAATACATAGGTAAGTGAAACTGACAACCCAAAAAGTTGTCAAAAGCACAAAGTAAAACTGAAACGAGATTTTTCTTTTTGCTCTAATTGTGTTTAATTATAGAAATCTTAGATATTAGACAACAGTTGATAAGATGTTTTCAGACAGAAGTGTAATTAAAACAACCTCACTTTATTTGTTGTTGTTGTTGTTGTTGTCAAGCATTCATTGTTAAATTGCTAAATTAACCTCAAGTGAATTAAGTGAAAAAATGCAAACTTGCTTTACTTCATTAAATATCTCCAGTATGATTCTTCTAATCACTGTTTTGAGTGTATGTTGCTGCAGCACACTCCTTGAAAAATCACAATAGCAGGTGATGCTAATACATGGCAGCACGTACCCACGCATATGAGACTATAATCAAGCCTATACGTTTATTCATCTTTTTGGTAGTCCATCGATCCGATGATGACAAATATGAGCAAATCATCTATTGTTGGCAGGGCCGGCTCCAGGCACCAGCTGAGCAAGCTCGTGCTTGGGGCGGCAGATTCTACGGGGCAGCATTCCGTCCAATCCTAGGGCGGCACGGCTGCTTTTGTTTGTTTGTTTGTTTGCTGCTCTGGCCGCCCTGTAGGGGGTGGAGGAGGGGAGCGCCCTGCAGCAAACTCGGCAGGGCAGCCCACGTCCTTCCCTCCCTGCCGACCGGAGCAGCGTGGAGCCCTCTCACAAGGGGCGCAGCGGTTGGGGCCGTGGGATGAGCTCCCCGCTGAAGCACTGGCTGCCCCCTTTCTCTCTCTCCCCCCTCGCTCACTCCCCCTCCCCCCCACTAGACCAGGCGCGCACTCTGCAGCACAGGGAGTCCCCCTGCCCTGCACCCTGGGTTCAGCTGCCCTGCAGGGTTTTTTTGTTTTGTTTTTTCCCCTACTTTGCCAGCCGCGCCGTTGTCCCCCCCGCTTTGCCACTTCGGCAATGCCATGTTTTTGTTTTGTTTTGTTTCCCCTCCCTCCCTCGGCTTTGCTGTGCCACAGGGTTTTTTTTTCACCTGTTTTGCCGCTCCAGCCGCACCATTTTTTTGCTTTTGTTTTTGTTTCCCTCCCCCTCTGCTTTACCACTCCGGCCGCACCGTGGTTTTTTGTTGTTGTTGTTGTTGTTTTTTCCCCCTGCTTTGCAGTTCCAGCTGCGCTGTTTTTTTGTTCCGCCCACCCCACTTTGCCGCTCTGGCCGTGCTGTTTTTTTTTTCCCCTGCTTTGCCTCTCTGGCGCCCCCTCTTTTTTTTTCTTTTTCTTGGGGAAGCAAAAAAGCCAGAGCCGGCCCTGATTGTTGGTCTCATGATGTGCCCTCTGATGGCTATACAAGCCAATTCTAGGGGTGCACATTTTGCTGCAGATGGTGCATGGGAAGTTCGCAGTCAGTGGGTTGTGCTCTGCTGGTGTTCTGTGACATCGTTCGTGTGCCTCTTGTAGACGCCGGCAGCGGTCTTCCTCAAAGGCGATGCAGGTACTTCTGACTGTTGAACGCCACTGTGTTCTGTCACTGGCAGCGTCCTCAGGGTCCCTGGGTTAGATATTGCTATACTGCAGATTGGCTTTGATGGTGTCCTTGTAACGTTTTTGTGGATGACCTATATGCCGGATGCCCTGGGAGAGCTCACCATACAGAAGCTGGTGGGGGATTCTGTTGGCATCCATGCAGCTGACATGACCGGTCCAACGTAGCTGTGACTTCATGATCATCATTTCAATGCTTGTCATCTGGGCACTCTCAAAGGACCTCAAGATTGGGCACTTTGTCTTGCCAGTGGATCTTCATGATGTTGCAGAGGCAACGCATGTGGAATGCTTCGAGCTGCTTGATGTGACACCTATATAGTGTCCATGTTTCACACCCGTACAAAAGAGATGGAAGAATAGCAGCTCTGTACACAAGCAGTTTTGTTGACATCCGGATGTTGTGGTGGTTTAAAACTTTGACATGCAGATGCCAAGTACCTGGCTTGCTTTGGATATTCGTGCATTGATCTCATTATCCAGTGATCCATTACTGGATATGACACTACCCAGGTATTTAAAGTTCTCCACTACTTTAAGCTGAGTGCCATCAATGGAGATACTCAGGACAGAAGCATTTGATCCAGGTACAGGTTGATGGAGAAATTCTGTCTTTCCGAGGCTGATAGTTAGTCAGAGTTGTGAGGCCTCTGCAAACTTGTTGACAATGTGCTGAAGATCATTTTCAGTGTGAGCCATGAGGGCTCAGTTGTCGGCAAAGAGTGCCTCAAGAAGGAGTTTCTGCACTGTCTTAGTCTTTGCATTCAGGCCACGGAGGTCAAAAAGTGAACCATCATGCCGGTATTTCAAATATATACCTCGATCCAGATCTTTCATTGCATGGTTAAGGACGCATGCAAAGAACAAGTTAAATAAGACAGGAGCGAGAACACATCCTTGTTTCACACCATGGATGATGTTGAAGGGGGCAGATGTGGCTCCATAAGACAATACTTCGGCTCTCATGCTGTCATGAAAAAGGCATATAATCTGGACAAATTTTCTTGGGCAGCCAAGTCATGTTAGAATAGTCCAAAGGGCTTCCCTGTTGATGGTATAAAACGCCTTTGTCAGATCTATGAAGACAGCATACAGGTGCTTGTTCTGTTCAATGCACTTCTCTTGTATTTGTCTGACAGCAAACACCATGTTGACTGTGCTCCGGCCAGGTTGAAAACCACATTGACTTTCAGGTAGATTTGCCTCAGAGATACTGGCTATTAGGTGGTTCAAGGTGATGCGGGCGACGATTTTCCCGCCAACGGAGAGGAGGGATATGCCTCTATAATATCCACATTCTGCTTTGCTGCCTTTGTTCTTGAAAAGAGAGACAACAGTAGTGTTGCGGAGGTCCTGTGGTATGTTTTCATCCTCCCAGATGCTGATGATCACGCTGTGGAATGCTGCTAGTGCTGCTGGACCTGCTGCTTTGTATATCTCTACTGGTATGCCGGTGCCAACAGACTTGAAATTCAACCACTGAAAGGCTTCTGCTTGAGTCTCAGCTAATCTTGCTGGCTTGAAGTTCTGGTGGTGTTGAGAGAACTTCAACTTTCAAATTCTATAAATCATCTATTTGAGTTACGTGTAAGCAAAAGCATTTTCAATATATTTAATATGGGAAGAGTGTGTCATATATCATAAGTCAAAAGTGGAGGAGCAGATTTTGATCAAATTTTAAAAAGTTCTCTCTAAGCTAAGAACAAGTAAGAAAAAATTTCAGGCCAGAATATGAAATTTTCAGAATGTCACTCAGGGACAGTAATTAAAGTCCTGGCATAATTTTAAATACATAAGGAGCTACCAGAGCAGTTGCTATGAGAAGAATAAACATGAAATATAAATTATAGATGTTAGCACCGTATATATGTTGTGGAGTTGATTTTAGAATCAGAGGCAAAAAATAAAAAAAAATTAACATGACCCTTAAATAGGCAACCAATAAAATCTACTGTACGAGTAATAATTAAATAGCTGCAGAATTTATTTTTGCCACCAAGAGGCACTGCTATATAACTTCATTGTGACATCACCATTCAGTTTAGTGAGATAGAATAGCAACCAAGCAGATGTATATAGCTTTTGTGCTGGTAAATGTATGGGTTATCATCTTTAGTGGATCTGATTGATTTAGAGCCAAACTATTTTAAAACAAAGAAAATATCAGTTTCAAATGAAACCTCAAAATATATTGTATAAAGTGGTGCTGCATTGTCTTTGTGAGATGTTCTACATATCCATCAGAGCAGTTATAGGTTACATAATAGATTAGTATTCTACGAAAATATTTTAAAAATATGTGACAGGCTTGCCACCCCAGAGCACAAACCCTCATGGCTTTTCAGGCACATCACCATCAGTCCCTCTTGCTTCTCAAAAGTAACTTGTTCACAGCCAAAAGTACTTAAAGTAATATTCCCCTTCCGAGGGTCCAATTTATTAAATCTGTATAAATAGAGTCCTTCGGGCAGTGGAAGAGAACTTTGCTTAGCAGTACTCACAGTCTCGCTGCCTCTGGCCCTTGTAGCCCCTCTCATAGCTATATAAGGGCAGCACTGCACCAACCCTTACCCTTCCTGCACTTCCTTCCCACCACTTGTGGCTTGAGTGGAGCGTTCAGTGCGGTCTTAACCTCATTTCTGAGGTTTGTTTAGCCTCAGAAATTTTTAGAGTTTAGCCTGGAGTGGCTGAGAATCTTGACGGCCCCCTTTGACTAGGACAGTTGGTTGTGAATGGGTTTATTTACCTGGAAGCCTTCCTGTGTACAGGTGGGCTAGCCTGCGGGTAATGAAGAATGAGGTCTCACAGGGACATGTGACCATGTCACCTGATGCTGAAATCCGTCTTAAATCTGGTACTATTCCATTTAGAAGAAGGGGTGGGGACCCAGAGAGACAAAAGATTCCTGCCTTGTACCAAAGCTATAAAAGGGAGTGGAGCAGAACAAAGGGGGCCAGTCACGAGAAAACCCCTAGTTAATACATAAGATGTCTGCTGGAACTAACAAGGACTGTACCGGGGAAAGGATTGGGCTCAGACTAGGAAGAAGTCTAGTCTGTGAAAGAAGCTTATTGGAACATCTGTGAGGGTGAGATATTACCTGTAATCAGTTTCTTAATGTATAAGAGTTAGACTTGCGTGTTATTGCTTTATTTTGCTTGGTAACTTACTTTGTTCTGTCTGTGATTACTTGAAACCACTTAAATCCTCTTTTTATACTTAATAAAATCACTTTTGTTTATTAGTAAACCCAGAGTGATTAATACCTGAGGGAGCAAACAGCTGTGCATGTCCCTCTATTATAGAGGGTGGACAATTTATGAGTTTCCCCTGTATAAGCTTTATACAGAGTAAAAAAGATTTATTTAGGGTTTGCTACCACTTGCTGTGATGGAGGGAATAGATCAATGTGTGCCAGGAAGTCCCCTATGTCTGTCCTCCACCAACTAGAATAGTAGTCACCAATTCCTCCACAATAGGTTGGGGAGTGTATATAGGGATGCTATAGATTCAGGGTTTGTGGTTGGAGTAGGAAGTATCCTGTCATATCAACATACTGGCACTTTGGGCCATTTGCAATGTGTGTCAGCCTTCTGGGACCAGTTTAGGGGAGCAGTGGTTCACATACTCACTGTCAGTACCACTACAGTGTATGATATGAACAAGCTGGAAGAAGCCCGCTCCAGCCAGCTTTGCCGGGAGACAAAGTTTTGGCACTTCTGCATTGAGGAAGACATGCCCACAGTGGCATACTTACTGGCTCTCAAAACTGGTTGACTAACTGTCTCCATAGAACTTTCTCAAACAATTATGAAAGATCTGTAAAGAGCAGCTTGGTGAAGTCCATTTTCAGAGAATGGGGCATCTAGTGAGTTGACTTATTTGCAACAAAGGACAACAGGAAAGGTCAGAAGTTTTGTTCCTGAGCAGGACTCAGCCGAGCATCCCTAACCAATGCCTTTCATCTCAACTGGGTATCGAACCTAATGTATACCTTTCCTCCATCTTTCTCATCTCTCAGGTTATCCTCAAACTGAAGTTAGACCCTGCCAAACTGATACATATTGCACCAGCCTGGCTGAGACAACACTGGCTCTCTGACCTTCTCAGTCTGTCTCCTCAGTTTTCCAAACCTCTTCCTCTCCTTCCCAATTTGCTGACTCAGCACCCTAGCCAGGTTGTTCATCCAGTTGAACAGCCTACATCTCATGGCATGGATGGTACATGGCTAGATGAGGAGGAAGGGCAATGGTTGGAAGCAGCTTAGAAGATTCTGCTTAATCATAGAAAGTCATCTATTAGGTCTACTAGAAAACCGTCTATGAGGTCCTAAGTGGAGATGTTTTTTCTTTGGTCAACATTGAAGAGAATTCAACCCATTTTGGCTTTATTCAGGACATTTTGGATGACTTGCTACATTTGAAGTCTTCTGGTGTAACTATTGAGGGTTCACTTGGTGGTGGTCTCAGCACTCCATTCTCCCATCCAAGGAAAGTTGATTTTCTCAAACACCATGGTAGTGAGATTTCTGAAGGGCATTGTCCACTTGTTTTCTCCTGCAGTGGAAATGGTTCCATTGTGGGACCTTAGCACTGTGCTAGCCACCCTCGTGGGTCCTCTGTTTGAGCCAATAGCAATCTGTCTCTCCACTCCCAGAAGACAGCCTTTCTTATGGCTATAATGTCTGCAAGGAGAGTCAGCAAGTTACAAGCCTTAATGGCAGAACCTCCATATACTCAGTTCCTCAAAGACAAAGTGTGCTGAAAACCACATCCAAAGTTTTTGTTTAAGGTGGCTTTGTAGTTTTGATTTAAGCAAGTTATTTACTTGCTTTTTATATTTCCCTAAACCACATTAAAAATCCGGATGAGCAGCATCTCCATACGTTATATGTGAGGCAGTGCTTGCGTTCTGTCTGGAAAGGGCTAAACCATGTCATTCATCACTTCAACTTCTTGTCTTCTATATGGATTGGATGAAAGGTCATCTGGTTTCCACGCAGGTGATTTCCAGACGGATAACTTCCTGAATTACCATGGTTTATGGAGTTGCTCAAGCTATATTCCCACAGTCATTATGGACTCATCACATGAGAATCAAAGCAACATCCATCACATTTCTCAGTGATGTTTCAATATTGGACATTTGTAGGGCTGCTACCTGGTCTTTCATACATACTTTTGCCAAACATTATGTGATTATCGCAGCATCTAGATTGGATGCCAACTGTGGGAAGACACTTCTGGAGTCATTGTTTAAGTAGACTCCAGGCCTCACCTCCTATGAATACTGCTTGTGAGTCACCTGAGTGAAATACACTTCTGCACCACTCAGAGAAGACTAGGTGGTTACCTGTATTGTAACTGTTGTTCTTCAAGGTGTGGCTGCAGACATGTATTCTACAACCCACTCTCTGTCCCCTCTGCATCTGAGGCTCTAGACTTGGATTCTGGTACAAAGAAATGAGGGGGGACCAGGATGGTGCCATCTCTATATAGCCATGGGAGGGACTACGAGGGCCAGAGGGCAGAAGTGCCACCCCAAAAGGTACTCTTAAGCAGAGTTCTCCGACTTTGGTGCACTGGGCACATGCCCATCTGAGTGGAATATGCGTCTGTACCCACATCTCAAAGAACAACGGTTACAATACAGGTAAGTAACTGTCTTTTTCTTTTGGTCCCTCAGGCCCAAACCCTTCCCCTGGCTAAGGGATTCCACAACCTTTCTTTCTGGGGTCATGCAGTGGTTTATAATAGCCCTGCTTCATAGAGCCTTCTCTGTCCCTCAAAGTCAGCTAACAGCTGGGTTTTTAGACTTTTCCCTGATCACCACCTGGTCTTCATTCATCAATATGTCTGCTGCTCCTTTAACACATCTTCCTTAAACTGGCCATGTCCTTGGAAAAGGGTTGGCTGGCTCCAAGCCTCCTTATTCTTTAAACGCCAAGGCCACCTCATATATATATATTCAAGATGATTAACAGTAAATTCTAGTAATTGAGTTTGTTTTTATTAATACACTTGTAGTACGTGTGAAAATAGAGCGCAGAGCTACACAACAATGATCTCATCACACCCCAGTGTCTGATCAGATTCTTCAATGCAACTGTCCTGATTGTACTAAGGGTTAGTTGAGGAATGGTAGAACTTGGTCATATTTTTTAAAAGTTCTTAACTCCAGATCCTCTTAACACCTATATTTCTAAAAAGTTCTAGAAAGGGACACAATTTGGTCAGAAAGGTGTTCAGAAACTGTTTAGAAATAAATAAATATTGGTATCACAAAGTTTAGGTAATTTCTATTCTATATCTGACAACCTCAGGCTCCCCATCAAATATTAGATTGTATTCAAGGTTTTGCTCTCAGTGAGCAGGGTCTGGAACATCTCAATAACGAAGGTAAAATTTGTAGGAGCAGGAGACAGATCTCTTTTGGTGGCTGAGCCACTGTTATGGAACTTGTTTTCATAACAGATTAGAATGACCGTAAATCTCATCTTCAGGTCAAAAACATAAAACTTATCTTTTCACCATAGCTTTACCATAATAATTGCTTCCCAGAAAGAGTAATTAAGTGAACAGAAGATGGTGAGAAAATAGAGGGAAAGAGCCCCAGCCATCAAAAGTGTTTAGCCTATCTGACCTTATGTAACTGTTTTTAAGTTCATAGGTGCCATGGTGCTGAATGGGGGATAGATTGGTTAGGTTGGTGGTGTCCAATCTGTCATCGATGGAGCATTTGCTGCTGGTCTACAGAAAGCTGCTGGACACAGTGCTTTCCTACTTGTTTCCAGCAACAAATTACATTAAAAGAAGACAATGAAAATACATAACAGGTTCCTAATATTACTTTTTCATGTAAGCAATTACTCTCGTTGTCACAGGGATGTTATTTATCATTGATAGAGCTGGTCTCTGTGATCATGAATGGAAAGGAGATGTCCACACTGTAAAATCCCTCTTCAGGGGAGATTTGTGGGGGCTTGTTCATGCTATGTAAAATACCACTTAACAGGGGAGTAATGGGGCAGCCATGATGAGAGGAGATCTTAAGATGCATCAGTTCTACAGAGACTGACAGGCACTTATAGGGACAGTTGGTAGAACAGACACAACAGGCATTTTGCCTCCTTTGGATCTCCCAAGATCCAGACTCATCTTGGAGAAGGGGAATCTAGAGACTAAGAGGGACAAACCCTTAGCAAACCACTTCCCCTAGGCCCTGAAGAATTCAGGGTAAACTTTATGGGTTTAAACTTGGAGCTAAGCAGGGAATTGTAGAACTTTAGTGGTGCATCCTATGTACACATGAAACTCTCTGGATTAAATTAAGTTGGATTCAAGTGTGGGAGCTTGTTACAATCACTCCCCATGCATTTTTCCTATTCAAAATCCAAATTAACCCTTTAAAAAATGTCTTTGTGAAGGTAATTCTTTATTTCTAACATATTTATAAACCATAAGCAAGCAAAGGTGGGTGAGATTTGTGTGTGCAACAGCTCCTGCAGCTACAGCTCTTCTTAGCCAGCTGCCTGAGGCAGGAACAAACCCTTCAAATGTAAAATAACAAAGGAGGAAGTAATGGTCACACCCACTTCAGTTTTTGCCATTTCCACCTACTCTCTAGATTATTTAACAATTAAATTAGTGGGGAGGATGCTGCTACTTCTGTGATCAATGTCACTGGAACTATAAAGCAAAACACCTCCTATAGAAGAGCATAATGTCTGATTGTATTCTGAATCAAAGAAAATCAGTGTTACTAATTAATGCCATAAGGGGCCCAATTTCCATTCATCCTGCAATAAACAATGTGATAAACACATTAGAGAAATACAAAGAGTCCTGTGGCATCTTATAGACTAACAGACATATTGGAGCATAAGCTTTCGTGGCTGAATATCCACTTCGTTGGATGGGTATTCGCCCACAAAAGCTTATGCTCCAATACATCTGTTAGTCTATAAAGTGCCACAGGACTCTTTGTCGCTTTTCACAGATCCAGACTAACATGGCTACCCCTCTGACTGTAAAGATATTGTACCAACCTCCCACCACCACCACCTCCGCACTAGACATAGGTGCTGGTAGATATCTTAAGGTAATGACCCTGCAGCTATTTTTCTTCAGATCTGACATAGACCCCATTTGCTTACATGGATCCAGAAGCCCCTGATACAAAGACCCAATTGCACACACAGGAGTTCTGAGACCATCTATATAAAAGAATATTAGGCAAAGGAATGGTACCAGCCAACAGGCCGTAAGGGGATAGGGGTCTTAAGAGAATTCATGAACAATGAAACTATAGCACAATCCCTTCCCCCACCTCCGGAGATGGCCCAAACCCTTCCTCACTACTGGAAGCCTCTAATCCTACCAGCAGTGCAAAGAGAATGGGGATGCCCTAACCTGATGAGGTAGCTGTTCAGTATAGACTTCTAGCCTAGTTGGGTACATTGCTTCTCAGCCTTCACCTTCCCTTGGGACACACATGAGTCTGAATCCAAAGTGTTCACCACCAGCCCCATTCTAGCAGTGTCCATCACAGTCCTGTTCCCCAGGCTCAGGTAGGCCCACATCCAAAGCAACATAGTTCTTTTTCCTTCCCATGAGGACCCCCCCCACACACACACATTTCTGCCAAGGTGGCATTCATGCCTTCCCTGGCTCCTCCCAACTGTCCTGAAATCCTCTGGCTTCTTGCCTTTTTTGGCCATTGATCCTCCAGGACTTGGCTGCTCACGCTTATGCGCCATCTGATGGCTTATTACAATATTCATAAAGTTTAAGACCAGAAAGGACCATTCATCCAGTCTGTATATCACAGACCTTAGAATTTAACCCAGTTGTCCCTCTATTGAACCCAGTAATCTGTGTTTCATTAGAACATAAGTTCCAGTGCTGATTTTTTTTTAAACCAGAATGTTGTGTGATACTAAGTCAAATGACTAACAAAGGTCTATTACATTTACCTTTATCAACCTTGTAGTCTCAAAGCCTTGTTTACAGGCATTAATTATATTCCAGTCCTTTAATTCTTTATCAGTTGAATCCTGTATCAGCGTTTCCATTATTTTGCCTAGAATTGATGTCAAGTTAACTAACCTATAGTTACTGAGGTCATCCCACTTGCATTTTTTGAAGATCAGCATGGTCTTCTGTAATTTTTCTAATATTCCAAGATTTATTGTAAATTAACACCAGTGGGGCACATATCTCCTCAGCCAGCTCTTTTAGGACTCTTGGGTGCAAGTTATACTGGCTTGCTGATTTAAAAATGTTTCTCTTTAGTAGACATTGTTTAACATCCTCTTTAGTTATTAATGGACTGGAAAGTGCTTCATAAGCCTCATGTGATACAAGCACATCGGCCTCCTTCTTTCCAAATACAGAAATATTTATTGAATGTGTCTGTCTTTTCTGCATCATTAACAGTTTTACCATCTCCATCTAATGAGCCTATACAATTATCAAGATGTCTTTTTTTCCTAATATAGTGTAAAAGCTCCTAGAGATTGTCCTTAGCCCTACCAGCCATGGATCATGCCTGACGTCTTTAGCTTCCCTTAAGAATTTTCTACATGTCATCATTTCTAATTCATTTTGATTGCCATTTATTTCCCCTTTTCCATTTGTTACATGTTGCTTTTTTATTTCTAATTGCTGCCTTCACATTGCCACTGAAACAGGATGGGTTTTTAGCCAAAGTTGTCATCTTTCTTGATTGTAGAATAGCGTCTTTTTGGCTACCTAATAAACTCTTCTTAAAGAACTTCCCATTTACAGTCATATTTTTCCATCTAAATTTTCCCTCCCAAATCAATCTCGCTCTTAAATTTGTGCAGTTTTGGGAAATTAGCCCTTCTGAAGAACCAACAAATATATATATATATAATCAGGGGTCGGCAACCTTTCAAAAGTGGTGTGCTGAGTCTTCATTTATTCACTCTAATTTAAGGTTTCGTGTGCCAGTAATACATTTTAACGGTTTTAGAAGGTCTCTTTCTATAAGTCTATAATATATAACTAAACTATTGTTGTATGTACAGTAAATAAGGTTATTAAAATGTTTAAGAAGCTTCATTTAAAATTAAATTAAAATGCAGAGCGTTGGCCAGGACCTGGGCAGTGTGAGTGCCACTGAAAATCAGCTCATGTACCGCCTTCGGCACGCGTGCCATAGGTTACCTACTCATGATATATATAGTAATTGAGCATTACGGTGCCTGGCTGTGACCATCTGATTGTCTCTTTCAACCTCTTTGATTGGTACAGTAGTGTCTCCTCCAGCTGAATTCTGTGGAAGGCATCTGCTGCTGAGATGTCAGTGAAATTGAGACTATAGATAATCCAAGGGGAAAAAAAAGTCCCACAGAAGGTCATTGAGTATCTTTACACACAACTTGTTCCCGGTCCTCTTACTGTATCAGCAGTTCACAAGAGGTTAAGAGAAGGAAGTGCCTGGATCTCCTGGCTATCCTCTTCAACTACTCTCCAAATTTATCTAGCAGATAACTAACATGTGCTGGCCAAGAAAGACTTCCTGACTGTGACAAATGGTTTATTTTCCATTAAAAGCTGTCAGAGGAGGCTAAGACCATCGAGACCAAAGGTCAACAAGGCACAAGACATGAAGTCTGCATACGTGTGATGCAGCAGCAGGATTTAAAGTAAAAAAGGAATGAAGAACAAATTCTTCCTCAATAACCATCTGCTGTTAGTGCTTCAGCCTCTGCTGTGTGAGGTACAGAACTTTGAGAACCTTGAACTAAACATATATATGGACATTTTCTTTTCCTCCAGCCCCTTTGTGAGTTAGTCTGAGGGTTTACATCACTTTATAATTTTTATCTGATTTATCATGGCAGTAGAAGCTCTCCTTATCCACATAAAAATCTAATCCTTTTTTGAATCCTACTAGGCACCTGGCCCCAATGATAACCTGTGGAATTCACTGCCAAAAGTTAATTATGCATTGTGTACAAAATATGTCCTTTTATCAGTTTAATAATAATGATGCAATCGTAGCTGTACCTATGTAGGGAATGGCTTATGTTCAAGGGCTCACTTCCAGGGCAGTTTGGAAAAGGATAGAATCAAAGGGTATGTCTACACAACACTAGTGGGGATCGATTTATCACATGTAGTGTAGATGCGATAAATCGATCCCTGATCGCTCTCCCGTCGACTGCTGAACTCCAGCAGTGAGAGAGGCGGAAGCAAAGTTGACGGGGGAGCTGCAGCCATTGATCCAGCGCTGTGAGGATGCAAAGTAAGTAATTTTAATTCGATCTAAGATACATCGACTTCAGCTACAGTTGTGTATCTTAGACCGATCCCGCCTCCCCCCTCAGTGTAGACCAGGCCAAAGTGACAGTCTGATGAAAAGTTGTTTGGAGAATAAGGCCTGGTCTACATTGTGGGTGCAGGGGGGAATCAATCTAAGATACGCAACTTCAGCTACGAGAATAACATAGCTGAAGTCAACGTATCTTAGATTGAATTAAAATGACTTACTTTGCATCCTTGCGGCACTGGATCAATGGCAGTAGCTCTCCCATCGACTTTGCTTCCGTCTCTCACACTGCTGGAGTTCAGCAGTCGACGGGAGAGCAATCGGGGATCGATTTGTTGCGTCTACACTACATGCGATAAATCAATCCCCAATAGATTGATTGCAACCCGCCGATCTGGCAGGTAGTGTAGACGTACCCTTTGTGAAGAGTAATGGCTCAGCCTTCTTAGCCAGAGGATGTAAGAAAGATAGGGCATAAAACAAAACTTAGTTAAGCAAACTGATTAACTGATTACCTGTACCACCTTTCTTAGGGTTCTTTGAGTTTTGATTGATTAGCTAAAGCAAATAGACTCAAGAGTTGAATTTAATTTTATAGTTTTATTAACTATCCTTAACAGCAACCAATAGCATAGGTTACAAGAAAGAAAAAAAATAATATTACCTATGATTTTGCTAACAAACTAAAAATGATATGATAATCAACCAGGTTTTCAGAATCAAAAATCACAACCACAATAGAAAACTACATTTCTACTCAATCGCTATTCTTGGAAGGTAATTTTGTTTAGATTTTTCACTGGCTTCCTCAGAATAGGACCTCATTTATGCCAAATGGTTATCAACTCCGGTGTTGCTAACACAGAGGAAAAACAATCCAAAGCTAAAGCATAAGTAGAACTGTGTTTTCTGCAAATTCAAAATAACATGAAAAACAATGTATAAAATGAACAAAAATGAAAAAGTCACTTTGCAGCAGCAGCTCCTGTCCTGTGAGACTGAGCCTGGCTCCCTGCTCCAGGCATGGAGCATGGGGTTGCAGTACCACTCAGTTTTGGTCCAGCCATCCCTTCAACATCATGGCTGTGGGGCGTGAGAGGCGCAGCTGGGTCAAATTGGAGTGAATGGCATTGCAACCCTGCACACAGGGTTACAGCACTGCTCACTCAGTTGTGGACTGGCTACCCCTCAGTCATCATGACTGAAGGGTGGCTGGGCCAAACCTAAGTGATGTTGTGATCCTGTGTGCCAGGTCGCAATGCCCAGAGTGGGGACCCAGGCACAGACTCACAGGAAAGGAGCTGCCATTGCTAGGTGAGTGCAGGGTAGACTTGCTCAGCAACACCTGAACTCCCACCCTTCCCCCCCCCAACCCCCAAGGGAGAATCTGAGCATATGGCAGGGGAGAGGAATGAATAAGATAAAATAACACAAAAAAAATCCTGAAAAAAACTTAAATATTGTAAAAAATAAAAAGAATTTCACAAGGTTCTAAGCATATTCACACCAATTCATCAGGGACTCCTTCCCAGTGGATCTATAGTAGTCAGCCCTCGTAACCTGCTTCCCAACAAAATTATATTAGCCTGAGGATCTGATTAACACTCCTATCTATCTAACATAAATTCCTACATTTATAACAAACTGTATAGACTGAGTGCTGTTCAAGAGGCTTGCATGCTTGGTCTTGTTTTATGTCTGTATACACCTAGAAATTGAAAGGTAGTAAGAAACCACTAGGTATGGTAGACACGTGTTCAGTGTTCAGCAATCTCAGTTAACAGCAGTAACTTATTCAGCTTCAAAGCTACTTTACAACAATCTTGATTGGAACCTGTTACAAATCAGGGACTCACAATAAGTTACTGCTGTTAACTAAGACTGCTGAACACTGTTCGTGTGTCTACCATAGCTAGAATGAATGAATGAATACTTCCTTACTACTCAGGCACCACTTTCAATTATCCTATTTGGGTCATCACCCAAGAGAAAATCAGTGAGTTACTTATCACCAGATCTTTGCTCGGCCATCAGCTTTCAGCACAATTATCATTCAGAGCAGGAGTTGACACTGCAAACACAGGTGGAGCAAAGGAACCCAAATTGCTGAAAAATAGAAAAAGACCTTTAGAGGTGTCTATCCAAGATAGGTGCTTGATGTCACCAGGAGGACTCCCAGATGGCCAGCCCAGGACCTCAGTCTTCTCCCTTCTAGGTGTCTTCAACTTCAAGAAGCAATGTGCTGAAGCAAACAAGTTGTTTCTGCTGGTTGGTCCAACTTGGTTCCTCTTCTTGGAGCTAATGGCATGGACCAATCAGATGGCAACCTATACTTCTGCTAAAGATTTGTAATGTCCAACCAAAATGAGAGGCATCCACTCTCATTATTCACTAAGGGAACAAGGCATCACCTTTGAGTTCTTGCCACTAGGGCTGGAATTTTCCAGTCTCTGTACAAAATATGTTGTCATACCAGCTTACAGAAGACAATTTAGGCTTATTCGTTGGTACAGCCATCTTGGGATATACATTGAACTCTGGCTGGTTTGCTCCAGTCAGTAACTTACCTCCTCAAACAGTTTCCACAGAATATCAGAGTTGGAAGGGACCTCAGGAGATCATCTAGTCCAACCCTCTGCTCAAAGCAGAACCAATCCCCACACAGATTTTTGCCCCAGATCCCTAAATGGCCCCCTCAAGGACTGAACTCACAACCCTGCTCAAACCACTCAGCTATCCCTCCCCTAGTGTGGGGAATCCCTTGGTCAACTTTGCATGCTATGCTTGCTCAAGTATCAGAGGGGTAGCCGTGTTAGTGTGTATTCACAAAAACTTATTTAATTAAACGGGCTGACAAAGGAGGTGCTGTAATCATCATGAACAGGTTGGATTATGAACAGGAGGCTGCCAGGCAACTCTCCAGCACCACATTCTTCAGGCCACTATCCTTCTATCCCACTGAGGAGTACCACAGGAAACTACACTATCTGCTCAAGAAACTCCCTGTTATATCACAGGAACAAATCTACACAGGCACCTCCCCAGAGCCCCAACCAGGGGTATTCTATCTACTACCCAAGATCCATAAACCTGGAAATCCTGGACGCCTCATCATCTCAAGCACTGGCACTCTTACAGCAGGATGATGTGGCTATTTGGACTCTCTACTCAGACCCTACGCTACCAGCACTCATAACTATCTTCAAGACACAACCGACTTCCTGAGGAAACTACAATGCATTGGTGATCTTCCTGAAAACACAATTCTGGCCATTATGGATGTAGAAGCTCTTTACACCAATATTCCACATGAGGATGGACTACAAGCTGTCAGGAGCAGTATCCCTGATGAGGCCACAGCACACCTGGTGGCTGAGCTTTGTGACTTTGTCCTCACCACAACCATTTCGGATTTGGGGACAATTTACACCTTAAAGTCAGTGGCACTGCTATGGGTACCCGCATGGCCCCACAGTATGCCAACATTTTTATGGCTGACTTAGAACAACGCTTCCTCAGCTCTCATCCTCTCGTGCCCCTCCTCTGCTTGCACTACATTGATGACATCTTCATCATATGGACCCACGGGAAGGAGGCCCTTGAAGAATTCCACCTGGATTTCAACAATTTCCACTCCACCATCAACCTCAGCCTGGACCAGTCCACACAAGAGGTCCACTTCCTAGACACTATAGTGCTAATAAGTGATGGTCACATAAACACCACTCCATACCGGAAACTACTGACTGCTATATTTACCTGTATGCCACCAGCTTCCATCCAGGACACATCACATGATCCATTGTCTACACCCATGCGCTAAGATACAACCAAATTTGCTCAAATCCTTCAAACAGAGACAAACACCTACAGGATCTTTATCAAGCATTCTTAAAACTACAATACTCACCTGGGGAAGTGAGGAAACAGATTGACAGAGCGAGACAGGTATCCAGAAGTCACCTACTACAGGACAGGCCCAACAAGGAAAATAACAGAACACCACTGGCAATTACCTACAGCCCCCAGCTAAAACCTCTCCAGCACATCATCAGCAATCTACAACTATCCTGGAAAATGATCCCTCACTCTCACAGACCTTGGGAGGCAGGCCAGTTCTCCCTTAAGACAGTCCCCCAACCTGAAGCAAATACTCACCAGCAACTACACACCACAGAAACACTAACCCAGGAACCAATCCCTGTAACAAACCCCATTGCCTTCTCTGTCCCCATACCTACTCTAGCGACACCATCAGAGAACCCAACCACATCAGCCACACCATCAGGCGCTCATTCACCTGTACATCTACTAATGTGGTATATGCCATTAAGTGCCAGCAATGCCCCTCTGCCATGTACATTTGCCAAACCGGACAGTCTCTACATAAAAGGATAAATGGACACAAATCAAACATCAGGAATGGTAACATACAAAAGCCAGTGGGAGAACACTTCAATCTCCCTGGACATTCAATAACAGATTTAAAAGTCCTTCAACAAAAAAAACTTCAAAAACAGACTTCAAAGAGAAACTGCAGAGCTACAATTCATTTGCAAATTTAACACCATTAATTTGGGCTTGAACAGGGACTGGGAGTGGCTGTTACACTACAAAACCAACTTTACCTCTCCTGGAATTGACACCTCCTCATCAATTATTGGGTGTGGACCACATCCACCCTGACTGAATTGGCCTTGTTAACGCTAGTTCTCCACTTGTAAGGTAACTCCCTTCTCTTCATGTGTCAGTATATTTATGCCTGCATCTGTAATTTTCACTCCATGCATCTGAAGAAGTGGGGTTGTTTACCCACAAAAATTTATGCCCAAATAAATCTGTTAGTCTTTAAAGTGCCACTGGACTCCTCGTTGTTCTTAATTGCTCAAATTGCAGTTTCTCTTTCAACACACTAGTTTTTGCTGAAATGTCCTGTTTAAAGTTCACATAGTTTATACAAAGTTCCTCCATGTTCTTTGATGCTCTTTAAACTTGTTATAACAGTCCATTACACAATGCAAAGTCACTTCAAAAACGGTTGTTCTCCAGCAGGTTGGAATAGCAGTATAAATCTTCCATTACTGCCTCCTTATTTTAGCAACAATGGTGGGGCCTTTGTATGAGCTGAGTCTGTGCCTTCTTGATCAAATAGCTGCATTTCTGATTATTGCACTCTGGGATCAAGTGTCCTTATAACATACTATTTGGTTTCAATCCCTTTTATTTATTGCCTCTTTCAGCACAGATGTATTTCACTAAGTTGATAACATAAACATACCTGATTGCAAACATTAGTCTCATTTCTTCACTTTATCACTAAACTAAAATAAATCAATATGAATGCAACCCCTTTCTTTCCTTAAGGATTGCCCATTAGGTAAAATCTGTTATTAAGGTTTACAATATTTTGCCCAGTGCTGTATAACTTACAACTGACTTCCCTTTTATACATATGATTGCTACAAAGTGGTTCCTATTTTTCCAACTACTGTATCTGGCAACACAATATGGTATCTTAATATTGGAAACCTACATTTCAATTCATTCATTCACATGCAGGGAAAAAGGGAAGTGTATTCAGCTGCACTCTTGTGAAAGGCTTCAGAAACTATGAGTTTCCTCAGACTATTTGGAAAGTCTGACGAAAGCTTGCTGCTAGATTTTGAGTTTTTTATTCTCTCCACTCTCTGTCCTATATCTGTTCGAGAAGGTATGGATGCCGGGACAATTCTTAAATAGTAACAATTCATAATTTTGGGGTCTTAGTTGTTACAAGGACAATTAGAATTGCCAATTATTTTTCTGTGCAATGTGTATGTAGGAATCTCACCAAAAATAGTTATTTGTTTCCTGGGGCACTTTAGCTTTTGTTTTGTTTCAGGAACTCTTAATGAAATGAAATAAAATGAATAAAATCTCCAGATTTTCTTTGAAATGTGTTTTCTCTACATTTGTATAAGTATTTTCCACCACAGAAAATTATGTTAACAAGGGGGCACCAAATTTAATGCTTTCAAGATTTTTATTTTAAGAAGTTAGGAGAAGCCTGCTCTCTCATACAGGAGTTGAATCTATGATAAGGGAAAAGCCTGCCAGTGCATCACCATCACTGCCAGCTTAAGAATTTTTATGCATTCATCAATATAAAGAGTTTGGTAAAAAGGGTTTCCAGTGATAATTAATTGATGACTTGAAGATTGTATTTGTGCAACCACTCTGCTTTCCCATGAGCTTTGGCTTTAAGTGCATCCCAGCAGTAACATTAACCATGTCCATCTTTTGGTTTATTGTCCAAGTTCAGTCACTCTTTCCATTTCTGTATCTACCATGGAATTCCGAATTAAACAGTTCTATTTTAAGGAACAATAAAGAAAGCTTTCTGCGTTAGTTAACGGCACTACTTGTGCTGCACATATGAAAATAAATACATCAATAGCCTGCAATATTTCAAATGATTACAGATATTTTAGTCCTAAATTATGAAAACATCCCTTTAAACCCAAGTGCTTCAAGCCAGCAGCTACATAATAATAAGTGATCTAAAAGAATGGTAAAAAGGGGAAAACAAGGAACTTATCTGATCTGAAGCCAATTTGAATACAGAATGTAGTGAGGAAAATTATAGTTCAGCCAGTGTGTGATGCAGCACTGAGACAATAACCATGGTTAGGCAAGGCAAAACTCTTCCCAGATGTAACTCATCTGAAACCAATAGGGTTACTCTGCGGATGATGTTTTTTATACCTATGGATCCTAAAGTTTACTATCTGATAGAAAACCAATATCCTCTTATTTATCTGGAGCAATAATGGTCCTGTTGCCATAGGCCTTGCAGGTTCTGTACTCTCAGAGAAAGTGGTGTAATCCTGAAAAGTTTCAAGGAGTGTTTTGGCTTATGATTAGGGCTCTTAACTGCCACTGAGGTCAATAGCACTTCCAGAACTGGATCCCTGCTGAGGGACTTCGTCTCAAAAGAGCATTTTAACAGAGCTGAATGTCAGCCCGAGTAAACCAGTGACATGAATGAACATCGCCACTCTGAAGTGCCTGTTATGCCCTCCTCCTCCACTTAAATCCAGAGGTCATGAAACTACCAAAAAGTATGGGTCTGATCCTGTAGTCCTAATCACATAACTAACCTCTCAACAAGATAAAAACCTTTAATTTAAAACAATAGTGAGGGCTACAGGATTGTGCACCCCCATGCGTGTAGAATTTTTAAAGATATATTTAAGTCCATTGCATCTCTGCAATTAAATGATGAATTGTGCCATACCTCCCAAAACACTGCATCCAGTTTTATTCTTCCACTGAGAAAACTATGATTAAAAAAAAAAACCTATTTAAGAATCAGCAAGAGCTTAAGGCCCAGCAGCTGGTAGTGGCACTTGTGGCAATCCAATTCCATCTCAAAGCAATGTCCTGTCCAGAATCCACCATTGTTCAGAATCCTACAGAGATTCACAATCAGAAATTGAAAATGCCCCTAATATGCATCTGCAGATTAAACCCTGCACAGCAAATGGAATTGTAATAAAATCCACCCAAAAAACCAAACAAACCCAAAACAAAAAACCAAACTCCCCCTTCCCCCCCTAAACATTCACTGCATGGTATTTATTGAAATTGATGAATATGTCCAAGACTATTTGGTGATTTTGAAGTCAAAGGATGATTTGGGGCACAACTAAAATAATTCAGTCAAAAAACTCGATTGAGAAGCAGCAAGGCCGGCTTTAGTTCTCAATTTTTTCATAGTGTGGAGCACATCCTAATAGAGATGGTATTGTAAATAATTTCCCTTCCATTTACAATTGCACTATCTCCCCTCCCAGCACCAACTGCATAACATCAATGTGGCAATTATAAAAATTGTTTTAAATGGAAAAAGTAATATTAAGAAAACACTCAACGTATTCTAGCTGTTTTTAAGATGATTTAGCAGCAAGAAACAAGTAGGGTGGCCAGCACTATGTCAGCAGCCCCCTTTTCCACAGACTCGCAGTGGTCCATGGATCAGAGTTAGAGATCTACTAGTCTAGTCAATTGGGAGCTGAGTGGGGAGCTGACCTTTCATCCTCTTTATGCCACTGTTTTGTTTGGCCTTGAGCAAATCACTTATCATCTCTGCTTGGGATAACAACTTGTACAGGATGTTGTGAGGGTTAAGGGCCTAATCCTTTATTCCTGGCTCATCCAGAACTCCTATTTAACTTCAATGGGAGCTTTAGGTTTTTGGGGAATGCAGGACAAACAAGCAATATTACCAACCTTAAGCATTCAAAAATCATGAATCAGGCCCCCAAAATCATGGTGTTAGAGGGCTTTCCCTTCACCCTCTCCCCTGGTTCTTGTCATGCAAACAGCAAGCAGCAAAAGACCAGAAGTTTGAAGTGCAAACAATGCAATGTTTCTTGGGGTTGGTTTTTAAGCGAGTGTATTCAGAAGTGCTTCACACCAGTCGAACTTATCTCTATACGCCGACAGAGTCTGTTGCCCAGTGTTCCGTTCCAAGCTCTGATGACGCAGTGCATTTACCCCGTGTCTCCCTTCCCAGCTCTGATGCCGCAGAGCCTTGCCTATGTCCTTGTTCCCCATTCCCTATTCCCATTCCCCCCCCTTAACAAGTATGATTCCAATTTCCCTTCCACTTCCTGTTTGACCCCAGTTTATATAGTAATATACTTAGCTATACCATAGCCAATTATTTTACTGAAATTTAACTAACCAGTCCTAACACATTGTAACATAATTCTCTAACCAATTATATTTCACTACTCTAATTAACTTATATCTAGCAAAATTAATTATACAGCAGACAGAAACAATTAGAGAACCAGACAGATTAACAATAGAAAAGTGGGCACCATAAAGATAAAACAACACAGAAATGAGGGTTTCACAAACACAACCATTGATAAGTGATTTCTTGCCGGACAGGATGCTATCAAACTAAGTTTTCTTTGACCATCTTAAGATCTATTTCTTTTTCTGGTGGTGATGGGGGTTACTTTAATTTGCCTTGTGGATTTTGAAACTTTAGGGTACACTCCGTTCATGTTTTCAAGATTTCTTCATAACCAGGAAGGCTCGTAGCATTTTTTTAAATCTCAGCCATCATTTTTTATCTTACATAATCACTTACCTCCAGGCTCTGGGGTCAAGAAGAACACCTGTCAGGAGTCTCAAGATAAAAATCACAAGAGTTGGCATCGGTGCATAAGGTTAACATATTTCTAATAGTACTTTAGTGACCTTGGATGTAGATGGTTCTCTTTAAGCCATCGTTCAACATGAGTCTGCCTCAAAATCTGGCAATCTAATCAGTTCACATTTAAACAAATTTTGGCAACAGGCAGCTTTATGTGTTCATAGTGTTTCATCCCCAGAGCACATCATGTCTGCTTCTCTCTGCAGTTGATAAAATAAAAGCTATCTTATTTACCTAATTGTTTTTTGGAAAGGACAATCTGATTTTCTTCTAAGCTTCTTGAAAAAGTGAAATAGGCTCTTTAACATCCGCCTGGCCAGCCAAATAGCACCAGAAGTGACCTCACTCTCTAAATCTGGGGCACCAAAGCAAGTTAAAAAAAAGATCATAAAGCAGATTCACCTTGTTGACCTGATTAAAGTCTCAAGAGTAGGAAATGGGGACATATACTTGTTTTGAAATTTTGAAAATATGTGTCTGGGAGAGAGTTGAGGTGACTGATGGAAATAGCAGATGAGGTGGATTTATACTTAATGTTGTGATTATAACATAATATAAAGCTGCTGTTGCCAGGTTAATTAAAACACACTGAGGTGAAGGTATGCCTACGCTATGGGGACTATGCCGGCCTAGCTGCATTGCTGTAGTGTAGATGCAGCCTACAATGTAGGAAGTTGTAGTGAAGTGGTGGGGATCCCCACCGCCCCAGAGAGCGACGAGCCCCTCTGGACACCAGAGTGGGCGGAGCCAGGAAGCCCTGAGGCCACCCCCCAGAGGGTCAGGCATGGCACAGGAAGTATGAAGGCCCAACCCCAGAGCTCACTGGGGGGCCAGACACCTCCAACCTACCTCCGGTTGGGAACCCTAGCGACCTGCGGCAGATCCAAGGGCTGGCCGGGCTGCCAGAGGCCAGCTACCCGGAGGAGTTGTCGAGCCTGCCCCACGTCCAGCTATCCCGAAGAACCCATGGTGCTGGACCCCCCAAGGACACCACCCTGACCCAGGTACCTCAAAAGGGGGAGTTCGGAAGTAGCCCGGGAGCAGCTGAGCCTAGTCTGGCTGTGCCACTGCCAGAGTCAATGTCAGTGCGTTGTGGCCAGGATCCCCACTGATGCAGAGCAGGTCCTCTGCCGCTCCTAGGGCCCCGGGCTGAGATGCAATGGAGAGGGAGGTCCTGCGTCAGGGGCGGCTCCAGGCCCCAGCACGCCAAGCGTGTGCTTGGGGCGGCAAGCCGTGGGGGGTGCTTTGCCGGCCCCACGAGGGCGGCAGACAGGCTGCCTCTGGTGGTTTGCCTGCGGAGGGTCCGCTGGTCCTGCGGCTTCCATGGACCTCCCACAGGCATGCCTGCAGAGGGTCTGCTGGTCCCGCGGCTTCGGCAGACCTCCTGCAGGCATGTCTGTGGGAGGTCCACCGAAGCCGAGGGACCAGCGGGCCCTCCGCAGGCAAACACTGGAGGCAGCCTGCCTGCTGTGCTTGAGGCGGCAAAATCCCTAGAGCCGCCCCTGGCCTGCATCTCCCCTGCCACCCATCTCGCAGATGGCAGTCTTCCCCTCTCCCAGGCCTTCAGACCTAGGGCTTGGGCTCACTGTGTATATACTGTTATTGCTCAGCCGCTGCCTGAGGGCCTGAGCACCTGACTCACTGTTGCCCCACCCTGACCTGGGCCTGGGCTTATGACTAACTATGTTTATTTTTGCCCTCACAAAGGCCGTGAAGGAAGACTCCTGTGGCTGAACTAATTCCCTGCTAGGACTCCTTATGAACTTAGTGAGACGGGCGGGGAGGGGGGAGTGGTCATCACCGCCCCAGAGAGAGATGAGCCCCAGCTAACCTCTCTACAGAAGGGTTTTTCCATTAGTGTAGAAACAACACTTCCCGGTATGACAGTAGGTAGGACCATATCTGTACTACAGGAACTACAGAGGCATAACTATGGCACCATAGCTATGTCACTGTATCCCCATAGTGTAGATGCAGACTACAGTGGTAGAAGGGCTTTTTCCATCTCTGTAGGAACTCCAGCTCCCCAAGCGATAATAGCTAGGTTGATGGAAGCATTTTTCTGCCAACCTTGCTGCCTCTACACTGGGGGTTAGGTTGGCATAACTATGTTAGTCAGGAGCATAGGTGCAGGAATTAAGGATGCTGGGGGTGTTTATACAATATTTTAAGTTTGGTTCAATGACTCTGAGCACCCCCGCTATAAAAATTATTCTAGCACCCCTAGTCAAGAGGGTGGATTTTTCACCCCGATCAACATAGCTATATTGACCTAAGCTTTAAGGCTAGACCAGGCCTGAGTGTCTGCTTTCTCCCTTTGACTGCACAAGCAGTTTGCTGGATAGAACAAGTTTTTCCAATATTTCTGCGGTAATCTGTGTCCCTCCCTATCCACAATAAAACTACTCTTTGCATGTGTATGGTGTTCAGCAGTTCTGTGTATATGAGAACAGAACTCTCACTAGTCATGGAAATAGTCTATAGATTTATAGAATCAAAAATTCCAAAGCATTGTGCGTAATGTTCCAGGAAGAACAATGAAATCACTAAGCCAGTAAGGGGTGAAGCTTAAAAAAAATGCTTTGTATTGTTAAGAAATCTGTATTTAATATATTTCAGGCATCCTGGACACTATTACATTTTGAGTTGCATGGAACTTATGCTGTGCACCAGAATTTTATTTTAAATGCGCCACCAATTGCATTTTTGAGGGCATTAATTAGATATGCCAAAGCACTGTGCAAATCCTCTTGTGCTTCACTAAATGTCAGAATCCTGATCCTGCCAAAGAGGGCAAAGAACAGATATGTCTAAGTAACTTCCTGCAGAAGTTATCAACCCTCCCCTCTAACAGTATTGCTAAGTAAGAAAGTATGAATGTGGCATTGGCATTAGTTGACTTAAAAGCATGAGACGACTAAGCTATTATTCCATAAACCAAGCCTGCTTCCCTGCAACCATTCACATTTGCTAGATTCTGGGGAAAAATACAGTTTTGTTCTGGCTCTGGTGCGTGCAATGGAGGACTCTGAGAAGGGGAACATAGCTTGAGTGGTGTATTCTTTCTTACATTCACTGTGTAGTATAAACCCAGACTACAGTTAATAGTCTTGGTTACTGTAATTCAGAACAAAGTCTCTGGAATCCCTGTAACCAAATAATATTAGACAATTTCCCACAGTGGGTCAGCCACAAACACGATTTATTACCCGTGCACCCCCTTATGGCCAGGGTGCTTCTGCAGTACTCAGCTAACAATTCCTCCCCTTTTTAGGGTGCTCTCATTACATTCACACCAAATAAACAGTCTCACAGACCCTTCTGACCAGGCTTTTATTCTTTTTTCATTTCCCCAATATAGCAAACCAAATCTGAAAATGACAGCTCAGTGATTAACCCTGCTGCTCGTGAGCTCTCACCTCAGGAGTCTCTCATCCATAGCTTACTGCCAGGCATCCTACATCTGACAGTCTCAACCACTCTCACAACCCGCTTCCTTCACTGCAGCTCCTAGTGAGGAGTATGGGGAACCACCCACCAGCACAGAAGGGGTTAAGGAGAACCTTTGGGCCCAGCTAGTCATGCCCCATTATACCAGTCAGTGTCAGGCCTGGAGAGGGATTTAGGGCTGACTGGTGAAGAGGCAGGAGCTAGCTGTGTCCCTGCCTGAAGGGACTGAACCCTGGCCTGCTAGCCAGGGCAGCTATTTAGAAGCAAGTGCTGGTTCCCTAGCCAAGAAGAGACTGTGAAAAAACCCCTGGCATCAGAGATCACTGACTGAGTGCTCCCCAGAGACATTGTGGGGCTTGCCCTCGCCAGCTTGTGGCTGCCCTGCCCGAAGGAACCTGGGACCCCTGCAAGGTGCTGCCCTGGACACAAGAGGGAACCCTACACAGGAAGCAAGTCACCTGATAGATTGAACTAGAGGGGCCAGGCCCCAAGATGAATGGAATGGTAGGAAATAGCCCAGAGCAATGGATTCTGAATCCCCTTTGGGAGAGACACCAACCCCCCTGCTCAGGGGTTGACATACACAGGGTTGTGGGCTGGGACCTGATGGAAAGGGAGGGCCCTACCCCTCTTCAGTCTTAAAGGCAGAGGCCACTCGGCCAGCAGGGGGCTGAGAGCCAGGCAATATAACCACTGGGCTGCCTGGCCACCCAAGCCCTGTTTCAGAAAGTCTTGGCTAAACACAGTGAGTTAATATGGCTTCAAATGTGTTAGCATGCATCTTGACAGGGATTTTCTATCCTGTTAAGCTAATATAACTAAAAAACACAGCCTTTTTGCCCATCAAGACAAAACTATATAAAAGTTTGATAGGTTGAGCTATGACCATACAGTATTTGGCTAGAATGTAAATGACCATGTAGCACTGTATCACTCACATAGGGAACTCCGTGAATGGAGACACATGCCAAACTTAGCAGTAGGACTGTATAGAGTATAAAAAGTACTCGATATATGACATGTATAGATACATCAACTTTTTACGTTTCCTTTTTTCTCCATATAGGGCAGAATCAAAGCACTACAGAGCTTCTCTCTTTCCAAACGCTCCTGGACATGTACTGCATCTGTCACGATGACAGGAGTCCAGGCAACCGCAAAGTAATAAGGATTTACTAGCAGGTGCAGAGGACTTCAAAAAGTTAGTTAAAAGTTGTTTCTGTGTTGAATGCCCCCTGCAACATAGTTTGAAGGGAAGTTAGACCAGAAATCAGGGCTTTCTCTCTGTTTATATTACTGCCTTGGCAGTTCACCTTTATGCACGAAATATTGAAAGATCATGGATTCCAGGATCTATCTGAATAAATATATATATGTGCATTCAAGTAAATATTAATTACTTTAGACAGCAGAAATGTTACCAGGTCATAATAAATGCAGGGCCTATTCAGTGCCTTTTCTCTCAGGCAGTTATTTCAGCAGTAGCGTCTGCTTCAAAATGTCTATAAATAACATATATTCCTCATTCATTAGGACAGCATTTTCTGGAGCTACTAATGCTAGAACACATTCAGCTTAGAATACATCCCCTGGGACGGTCTTGGGATCTAGAACACGCTGTACACTCCAGAGAGTCTCAGGAGAAATACTATCAGGGGTTCCTACTGATGACATCTTAAGGATAAGGGGGGGGACTTACATCCTTCCTATTAGTCTTTAAATTCCCTGTTCCTTTAAGATAGCAACAGAAAGGGCCCAGCAGCTAGTCTGTCAGTAGGTCCCATCCTCCTGAGCTGCTTGCAGTACTTGATTTGACTCTCTTCGGCAACAATAACAATCAAATAAAAGCACCATCTCCTTGTGCATCAACATCCCTCTCAGCATTCAAATCTCTCCTTTGAAACATACTTGTTATGCCAAGTTTCTCCCCTGCCCTCTGCCCCAAAGATATCTGGACTTGAGCTGGAGTATGATGTGTATAAACTGCATTGGTTGATTGAGACTGCTAGGGCTTGTTCAGGCAGTGCTATGAGAGCTGCAGCTGCAGGAGGGCCTGAGTCAGCCAGGGCTCACCCCAGAAGGGACAGATTGAAATACTGAAAGTGTGATACTTATTGCTCATGCTCCAGTGCCAGCCATATGGTGCAGAGCACAAGCAGCTTCATGCTGAGTCACAGCTCTATGGTGAAAAATAAGACGAACCCCTTGGGACATCTGACATCTTCCCTCTACTGATTCCGCTCTCATCCTGTTTTATAGGACACCTCTTCACTGCTCCCCTCACAGGCGCCGGCCTCCTCCTTGCCCCTGGGGTGTTCAACCCTCGCTCTGCCCCAGGCCCCACCTCCACTCCACCTCTTCCTGCCTCCACTCCACCCCAGGCCCTAACCCCACTCCAGCCTTTCCCCCAAGCTCTTCCCCTGCTCCACCCCACCTCATCTCTTCCTGCCCAGTTCTGCCTTCTCCACCAAGCATGCCCCGACACTGTGCCTCCCTCACTTCCCAGTGCCTCCTGCACAGTGCGAAACAACTACTTAATAAATAATAATTTCCTTTTCACTGGAATTTTTCATTGCACAATGTGTCTATTTCAATGCTTGTTTACTATTGTTTTCCCTAAAACTCCTACCTCACCATCAACGTGAAGAAATTCAATGCAAAAAACTATGGTAATGCAATGTGATGATTGAGAATTTAAACTCCTAAGGCTGGGAACGCAAACCAGCTGTAATTATATTGTAGCTCAGCTGTATTGCACATAGTTGGCCCAATCTTGCATAAAGTAGAAGTCGGAGGATTTCCTGTGTTATTTATCTTCGTTATATATGTTTCATATAAAATCAAAACTCTCATTTTTATAACATAGTTTTTCTGACATTACACTACATTCAGGTGTGACAGATATGGCAATTTCCTGCAATATTTTTGGATTTGGGTGTAATTCCATGAGGGAGTAACCACAGCTGCTCCAAGAATTAAGAACGGTTGGGGTGACTAAGCAAATTCCCTAAGATTGTAACATCTCCAGCACCACCACCTACTCATATTTACCAGTTCAAACTAGATTTTTCAGCATCTAAGAGACCAAGAAAGGACTTTTGGATAAATAACCTGAGTTCAAACTGACTCAAAAGGGCGTTCTTTCTAATCCAGAAAGGTTAGGACCTTCCAACAGGGTAACCCCAATTCTCCCTTGGAAGGGTTGGAAGGACTTTGGCCAACTGAAGCCCCACAAAACTGATGGGTTACCTCTGATAAGCTTTGAGCATGTGTACAGGAACTTTTATTTATATATATATATTTTCTTTGTAATACTTTGATCTTAAGAATAAATGTGTTTGCTTATAAGGGCTGTGTGGTAACCTGTCACTGCTGGCAACTACAGCTGTTCATAGCCTTTGAAAGAAAGCAAAGTGCAGACACTGACCTGTTTATGCCACCTGGTTTTCTGGCGATATTACCGTGGAGGCAGGAACTATGCAGCCTCTAAAATCCCCAGTCAGGAGAGAGAGAAAGGCAGGTCTCTGCCCAAGAGAGGTGATAGCTGAGGAGCCAGGAGTCTAGAGTGGGTGCCCTTGGGGAATCCCAGAGGGGAAATACAGGGCACTGTGATCTATGTCAGTGTGAATCACCATAGTGCCAGCAGTGTATAAGCAAGTGCTATTGAAGGGAAAAGCACAGAGAAGTCTCATCATAGTTTTTTTGGGAAAGGAATAGTTAAAAGAGACAGAGAAAAATGAATTATAAACAGCTGAAGAAAGCTCAGCTGCTTGAGCTATGCAAAAAAAAAAAAAAAAAGGGCAGCTCAACACTGGAGAACAGAACAGAGTGCAACTAGTACAGTGGTTCTCAGTCCACAGCCCGCTTGCCGCCCAATCAGCACACTGCTGCAGCCCATATGACATCCTCAGGGCCATACAGTAGTATATATATTGTGTGGATGTGGCCCACGTAACACATAGAGAGCTGCATATGCAGCCCACAATGGTAAATAGATTGAGAACTACTGAGCTAGTAGATCTGCTGTACAGAAAAGGAATGATGGTCCATATTCGCAGGGAGCATCCAGCCTACTGGCAGGGGGTCCATCAAGCAGGGGAAATCTCGGAACTGATTCCTTGGAGGGAGCCTGGAGAGAAGCTGATAGAGGCAGCAACCCCATTCCATTGGGATCAAAGGCACCACTTGTGTTTAGAGGTGCTTGTAATTACTAGAACTGGGAGCACTGGCTGTTGGGAGTCTGAAAGGACAGGAAACAAGAAGGATGGGTGTGGGAGGAGTTGAGGAGGCTGAGTGAGAGTTACAGAGTGTGCAGCAGCAGCTTGGTAAAGAGGCTTCCACTGTAAAAATAAAGTCCTGTTGAAGCTTGTTAGTACCTTGCCTGCTTGTTACAACATTTTGGCAATGAGGTTCTGCCTCTGAACCCACCTGCACCCTTTCTGCAAAGCCCAGGTGAGCCTCCAATTGCTTTTACTGTCTGGATCCATATGTTTGAGACTTAGCTGCTTGCGATCAGTGCTACAGAGATTTCTGAAGTAAGAAGGCGTGCTCTGCTAATCCACTGCCTTGGAGCAGAAGGGCAGCATATATTTTACACTTTTCCCCTTGCAGATGATAAATATGAGACTGCACTCACTGCATTAAAGAACTTTTTTGTGCCAAAAGTGAATGTAGTAGCTAATCGCTACAGATTTCACCAGCATGAGCAGAAACCAGGGGAGACTGTAATGCAGTGTATTGCTTCCCTGAGGAGTCTGATTGTAACTTGTGACTTTGGGAATATGGCAGATGAGATGATTAGAGACTAGCTCATTGAAAAAACAACCATGCTCCATGTAAGAGAACACTTACTTATAGAACCACCTAGAAAAAGCAATAACCATTGCTACTCAGATTGAGTCGGCTACAGCTGAAGCCAAAATAATGAGCAAAGATGCAGGAGGCACAGTCCAGGCTGTGACTTCTTTGCAGAAAAGTTCACTATTGCTACAGACAAACAATTGCAAGAGGAAAACTAAAAAAAACCCCACTGAATCAGCAAATGCAAAATACAGTAAAAGCTGTGGATCCCCACAACATCTTGCAAGCTGCACAGGATGTCCAGCAAAAGTCGCTCAGTGCAATCATTGCAAAAAGATTAGGCATTTTGTTAAAGTATGTTGCAGTAGCCAGTTCAATCAACAGGTGCATGCAGTTACAATACCAGATGTTACTGTGGTGAATGTGGACAAAATCACTACTGCACATATTCCAGAACAGATAAAGTGCACTGTAAACGTTTCTGCCATACCCTCAGGCAAATCACACTCTATTCAGCTAATGTTGGACACTGGCTCAGCAGTATCTATATTACCTGATTCCATTTATTTGCATTACTTTAAAGATGTGCCTCTTACTGAACCCAAACTTCAGTTGGTGTGCTATTTGAAAAACCATATTCCAGTACATGGCTGCCTGCCAGCAATAGTTACTTTTGGTGATTGCTGTGTAACTGCAGAGTTCTACATTGTCCACAAAGGGACTCCTATCCTTGGCAGAGATTTATTGGCTGCTTTAAATCTCAGGGTAGTTAATGGACGAATTGATCTTCCTCAGCAAAGCACGCTTGCAGTACACACACCAGCTTCAGCTGGGACCCAACACCGGGTTGAGGAGAAACTTGGCTGTGCTTATGGGTTTCTGCATAAAGTTAAAATGCGGAATAATGTGATGCCTGTACAACAGAAATTACAGCACTTACCATTTTCAGTCAGGGAAGCTGTTTCAGAGGAACTTAGAAAACTTGTTCAAAATGACATTATTGAAGAGATTAACTCCTTGGAATGGGTTTCACCTATAGTAGTGACACAGAAGAAGGGTGGAGGCATTCGCCTTTCTGTAGACTTAAGGGAGCCAAATAAAGTTATTGGGATTGACAGCCATCCCCTTCCTCACATAGAAGAAGTATTTGCAGAACTCTGTGGAGCAAAGATGTTTTCTACTCTTGATTTGCAGAGCGCGTACCACCAGGTTATGTTGCATGAAGACAGCAGAGACCTCACAGCATGTATTACACATTAGGGACTATTTTGTTTTAAATGTGTTCCATATGGTCTTGCATCAGCCCCAAGTGCCTTCCAAAAAATGATGTCATTGATTCTGAAGAATCAACATGGAGTTCAGTGCTATTTGGATGCTATTATCGTGTTTGGAAATACTACTGAGGAGCATGACAATAACCTGCAGTCTGTACTAAACTGCATCAGCAAAGCAGGCCCCAAGCTCAATAGGTCCAAATGCAAATTTAGACAAATTGAACTCTCCTTTCTGGGGCATACAATTCCACAGGCTGGACTAAATCCAGATCATATCCTGGCAATTTCAAATGCTCCTCCTCCAACAGATTTGCAAACCTTACATTCCTTCTTGGGTCTTACCTCCTGGTATGCAAAATTCATTCCCAATTATGCTTCTATCATTGAACCGTTACGAGAATTACTATGGAGAAGTTCAACCTTAGTGTGGTCAATGGATGCACAAGCTAGTTTTGAAATGGTGAAAGACTTGATTGTACATAGTCCAGTACTTGCACTATTCAGTCCCGCATTGTCCACAGTTGTAACTACTGATGCTTCTGATTATGGACTTGGGGCTGTCCCCACACAATTTCATGAGGACAATACAGAGAGGACTGTTGCATTTGCTTCAAGGAAACTGAGTAATACTGAGAGAAAATATTCTACAGTCAAAAAAGCACTTGCTCGTGTGTGGGCTACTGAAAATGGAGAACTTACCTGTGGAACTGCACGTTCAAGTTGCGCACAGACCACAGCCCTTAGATGACATTGCTCACCACAAAAGGACTGGGAAGAGCAGGATATCGTATTGCTAGATGGTCTGCAAGACAACTCTCTTTCAAGTATGACTTGGAATATAAGCCTGGAAACAAAAATGTGGTAGCTGATTGCCTTTCTCACCTGTCTTTGCCTTCACCAGATGGTCCACCGGAGGATGAGGATGTAGTAGTTGCGCTTATTACAAGCACTCTTACTGCAGTTACAAGAGAACAATTTCAAGCTTCTTGTTCAGCATGTCCAATTCAACAAAAACTACAGGAATTTCTGACAAAGAGATGGCCCAGTAACCCTAAAAACCTTGACCCAGTTTTGCTGCCTTATTTTAGAGTTCAGGATGAACATTCTTTGCTTGATGGCTGTGTGCTACGAGGTACACACCAGCTACTTGTTCCAGAAGAATTACAGCCAAAACTCATACACCTGGCACACGATACTCATCAAGGAATTGTCAGAACCAAACAATGACTATGGGATCTGTAGTGTTGGCTAGGGATGGACTCATACTGAAGCACTCATAAAATCCTGTATCACTTGCCAAATGCATGATAAGACAGCAGTGACATGTACCCCTCCATTACAGCCTGTTCCTCTTCCTGAATTTGCATGGGAAAAAGTGGCAATTGACATTGTAGGACCCTTTGATACTGCTCCAATTGACTGTCGTTATGCCATCACTTTAATAGACTATTTCAGTAAATGGCATGAGGTGGTGTTTACATCACAAATCTCTTCTGCTACAGTAACTAAGTTCCTCTCTTCAGTTTTTAGCAGGGAAGGTAACCCCAAAGAACTGGTTTCCGATATTGGTAATCAATTTACTTCCCTGGAGCTTGAAACCTTTCTAGCAGAGAGGAACATTTTATGCAGAAGGTCATCCCTATTTTACCCTCAAGCCAAAGAGGTAAATCAAATGGTTTAACAGAAGTTTGAAAGAGAGTTTGCAAACAGTTAAACTGGAAGGGCAATTGGGGATACTCTTCACTACTGATTTCTTGCAAGCATACTAGGCTACATGACATGCCACAATGCAAAGATCACCCACAGAGTTCTTTTTTTTAAATATTAAATTAATGGAGATATCCTAGAACTGGAAGGGACCTTGAAAGGTTATTGAGTCCACCCCCCTGCCTTCACTAGCAGGACCAAGTACTGATTTTGCCCCATATCCCTTGGTGGCCCCCTCAAGGGTTGAGCTCACAACCCTGGGTTTAGCAGGCCAATGCTCAAACCACTGAGCTATCTCTCCCCCCTACCACATGGGAAAAAGATGAATACTAAACTGAACATTGCTGGATTGTTAAAGGCACGACCTGATACCCCAAACGAAGATGATGTGAGAAAATCAGTTGAACAGAACCAAGCAAAGTATAAGGCTTTCACAGACAAGTGGCGAGGTGCTAAGGAACCAAAGTTTGAGTGTGATTAGTTCGTTAGAATACGAAAACCTAGAATCTTACGCGAAGGGGACCATAAATTCACAGCTCCTCTTAAAATCATAGAAAAGAAGGGACCTTACACCTATTGACTTTCTGATGGATAGGTATGGAATGCTTCTTATCTTGCACCTGCCTATGCACCAAGAGGAGATTATGCCAACACCCAGTCTGCATTGGATGACTTCACCATAGAACCAACACAACAAGACATTGCACTGGAACCGGGGCTTGAGAGACAGCCTGTCGGACCCAGTTGACCACCTCTCTGGACTAGAGACTATGTTATGTAGTATCTACAGTGTTTTCAGTGTAATTTTTCTGCCAATAGTATAATGTCTTGTTTCCTGTTTGTTCCTGTGGTTAGAACAACAATGTTTATTTTAATTGGGAGAGTTTCTTAAGAGAGGAGGGAATGTGGTGTTTAGAGGTGCTTGTAATTATTAGAACTGGGAGCACTGGCTGTTGGGAGTCTGAAAGGACAGGAAACAGAGAGGACGGGGGAGGACCTGAGGATGCTGAGTGAGAGTTACTGAGTGTGCAGCAGCAGCTTGGTAAAGAGGTTTCCACTGTAAAAATAAAGTCCTGTTGAAGCTTGTTAGTACCTTGCCTGCTTGCTACAACACCACTGCAACAGGAATTGTGGACAGATTGAAAGGTAGAGCCAGAGAGGCTCTGACTGGAGAGAGACAGAGTGTGAGTGGAAACCCACCTGCTTGCACACAGGGAGAGGCAGCATCAGTACAAGAGAGAAGACAAGTGCCAGCATGAGGGGAGAGAGAGAAGGACAAGGAGCAACATCATCAGCTCCAGATGGAGAAACTGCACCCACAGAATCAGGATTGAAGCAAAACCCTACATACCCGTCTCGGTGGGTAGCATAGGTTGTAAAATGCTTCCTCACTTTAGGGAGGGTGATGACATGGATGTGTTTTTAAATGCCTTAAAACAGTGGTTTTCAACCTTTTTTTCAATTGCGGTCCCCTAAAAAACATTTTAATGGATGTGCGGCCCCTTTGGAAATCTTAGACAGAGTCTGCGGACCCCCAGGGCTCCACGGACCACAGGTTGAAAACCACTGCCTTAGAAACTGGGTGTGAATTGAACAAGCTGATGGAGATAGTATGGTATGTGCCTCCACTATTGTCAGGGACAAAGGCTTTGGACATTTCCCCTCTAATGGACAGAGAGAACTCTAAAGATTATGAGTGATGTAAACAAGCTTTGTTGGAAAAGTTTAAGCTGACTTATAAAAAGTATATGAGAGAGTTTGGGGAGTTCAGAAAAAAGGGGAAATGCCCGATGGTGAGGTTTTTTTAAATTCAAATTAAGGGTTATGTAAGAAAATGGGGAACTGTGGGTGGGATGGGCCGGGGTTACTACGGTCAATGAGGACTACACATTAATGGGTTCAGAACAATTCTATACACTCTTCCACCCCAACCTGAAATCTCAGTTAACAGACAAAAATCCCAGATATGTAACTCTAGCTGAGAAGTGGGCTGACCATTTTGTGGAGGCTGAGCCTAGGTTTGATAGAAAACCTAACAGGAATGAAATGGGATCAGAGGACAACGATCAGGCCCAAGCAGAAACCCACATCCAGTGGGGAGGGAAACCACTTCCAACAAGCCCTGAGATAGGTGGGAAATAGCAGTGTTCCATATGTGGCAAGCAGGGTCACTTTGCCCAGGATTTCCCACTCTGCCCACTGAGACTCAGGGCTTGTCTACATCAGAAAGTTGCAGCGCTGGTGAGGGAGTTACAGCGCTGCAACTTAGGAGGTGTACACATCTGCAGGGCACCACCAGCGCTGCAACTCCCTGTTTGCAGCGCTGGCCGTACTCCCGTTTTGTCTCGGGTGTAGAGGATCCAGCGCTGGTGATCCAGCGCTGGTAATCAAGTATAGACACTTAGCAGCGCTTTTCTTGACCTCCGTGGAATAAGCAGGTATCCCAGCATACCTGAGGAAGCCTCTGGTAATCAAGCTGGTCTCCTTCCCCGGCTTGCTCTCGCGTTCCCCGAACCCCGAGCAAGCAGGTCTCCTTCCCTGAGGTTTGCTGGGTGGTTCCGGGAACGCGAGAGCAAACCGCGGCGAAGCTGGTCTCCTTCCCTGGTTTGCTCTCGCGTTCCCCGAACAAGCAGGTCTCCTTCCCTGCGGTTTGCAGGGGGGTTCGGGGAACGCGAGAGCAAACCGCGGCGAAGCTGGTCTCCTTTCCCGGTTTGCTCTCGCGTTCCCCGAACCCCCCTTGAAGCCGCCCAACAGCGCTGCAGTGTGGCCACATCTAACACCACTTGCAGCGCTGGTTGCTGTAAGTGTGGCCACTCTGCAGCGCTGGCCCTATACAGCTGTACTAATACAGCTGTAACAACCAGCGCTGCAAAATTTTAGATGTAGACATGGCCTCAGTGCAGTGCTGGAAGGGCCAGCTACACTCCAAACTCACCATTAATTGTGTGACTAAATATCTGGCGACAGGGAGTCACACATTCAGTCTGCCGATGACACATAATGTTCATGCTGAGCCATTCACACCTCAACCACCACCCACATGTCATGCTGCACTCTCCTGGGTGCAGATCCATTGGATCGCCAGCGGGAGTGAAAGGTGATAGTCAGTGGGGAGACATTCATTAGATGGAGAGACACTGGGAATGCTAAAACTAAGGCCTGGTCCACACTACAGCGTTAAATCGATTTAAACAGCATTAAATCAATTTAACGCTGTACCCATCCACACTACAAGGCACTTTAAATCGATTTTAAGGGCTCTTAAAATCGATTTCTGTACTCCTGCTCAACGAGAGGAGTAACCCTAAAATCGATATTACTAAATCGATTTAGGGTTAGTGTGGACGGAAATCGAAGTTATTGGCCTCCGGGAGGTATCCCACAGTGCACCAGTGGCCACTCTGGACAGGTAAATGAACTCTACTGCACTGGCCAGGTATACAGGAAAAGCCCCGGGAACTTTTGAATTGCATTTCCTGTTTGCCCAGCGTGGAGCTCTCAGCAGCACAGGTAACAATGCAGTCTCCTGAGAATAGGAAAAGAGCTCCAGTGTGGACCACACAGGAGTTATTGGATCTGATCGCTGTATGGGGAGAAGATTCTGTGCTATTAGAACTGCGTTCCAGAAGACGAAATGAAAAAACTTTTGAAAAAATTTCTAATGCCATGAGGCAGAGAGGCCATACCAGGGACTCAGTGCAGTGCAGAGTTAAAGTGAAGGAGCTCAGACAAGCGTACCAGAAAACCAAAGCAGCAAATGGCAGATCCGGATCTGGGCCAAAAACATGCTGCTTCTACGCTGAGCTGCATGCAATTTTAGGGGGCTGCGCCACGACAAGCCCCCGCTTGTCTGTGGATTCCGAGGTGGGGGTAATAATCTCACCCATGGCTGAGGATTCAGCGGAGGGGGAAGACGACGATGAGGAGGAGGAGGACTACCTTGCTGAACGCACACAGCACTCCATTCTCCCCAACAGCTAGGAGCTTTTCGTGACCCAGACAGAATTAAACTCCCAGCCCTCCCAAGCCACTAGCCCAGACAGTGAAGCCATGGAAGCGACCTCTGGTGAGTGTACCTTTGTAAATATAAAACATAGTTTAAAAGCAAGTGTTTTTTAATGATTGATTTGCATGCATTAGCTGGCATTAAAGTTACTGGAAAAGTCTGTTAACGTGTCTGGGGATGGAGCAGAAATCCTCCAGGGACATCTCTGTGAAGCACTCCTGGAGGTACCCCAAGAGCCTTTTCAGAAGGTTTCTGGGCAGGGCAGCCTTATTCCGTCCACCATGGTATGAAACTTTACCATGCCATGCCTGGACCACGTAATCGGGTATCATTACATGACAAAGCCTAGCTGCGTATGGTCCCGGGGATTGCTGGCATTCAAGAAGCATAATTTCTTTCTCTCTGTCTGTAATCCTCAGAAGAGTGATATCGTTCATGGTCACCTGGTAAAAATTAATGTATTTTATTAAGGGGACAGAGATGACCATTCCTACAGTGATGCTTTCCTGCGGCTTAAAATAAATCCTTCCCTTGCAGTTAGCTATGCGGGGGGAAGGGAAAAAGCTGCCCATTCCTACGGGGAGGTGTCTTTAATGGCGCTGAGCTTTTTAGCATTTGAGCGGCAGGAATTTTCCCTGCTAATAGCCACGCGGTGGGGGGGGGAAGGGGGAGGGAATAGGGTTTCAGTGACCTGCCATTATAGCAGACATGCAGAGTGGGGGGGAACACAATTCACAATTTCCTCTAGTGCTGATCCTTCTGAAGGCATAAGAAAAAAAGCAAAAGATGTGCTTTTTAGCAGTTGGCTGGCCAGCAGGAATTTTACCTGCTAATAGCCATGCAGGGGGGTGTTGCAGGGGGAAGGGACAGGGTGATCTGCCATTAGATGTAGGCCTTACCATGACCGCCTGCAAGCTGAATTGTAATCCCCGGACTTGCGTCTGTGTTGATCTGTTACACCACAGCCGCAGGCACTAAATACTAAAAGAATCCAAAGGCGACCTTGTAGTGAAGTGACATGTGCTACGTACGGTGAATAGTGTAGTTCACTGTGAAAGAGTATAACCATTGTTCTGTGAAATGTATCTCTTATGATCCTTCTATCACTCTTTTCCCCCACTCATGCAGCTGCAAATTTTTCAAGCCTCCCTACTCCAGCCCGAAGGCTAGCTCAGATAAGGAGGAGGAAGAAGAGGAACACGGGATGAGATGTTCACAGAAATCATGGCAGTAACCCGCAATGAAAGAGCTCATCTGGGGGAGTGGAAAGACGTGGTAGCAAAGTACAGGAAAGATGCCAGTGAACGTGAGGACAGGAGGGACCAACGTGAGGACAGGAGGGACGCTCGAGATGAGATGTGGCGGCAGGAAGATCAGAGGTGTAGGCAGGAAGATCAGCGGTGGCGGGATGCAACGCTGGAGCTGCTGCGCGATCAAACTGACATCCTCCGAAGTCTGGTGGAAGAGCTGCGGGGTCACAGAGTGCCACTCCAGCCCATGTTTAACCTCCCTCAGTACTCACCATGTTCCATATCTTCCACACCCAGACATGTAAGAACACGTGGGGGAAGGCTTTCTGCACCTGCCCACTCCACCCCTGTGGACAGTCCAACCAAAAGGCTGTCATTACATTGAAATGTCCTTAATGGCCTTTTTCTTCCCTCCTATCCTCCTCCCAAACCATTCCCGGGGTACCTTTTTATTTCTCTTACTCTTCTTATAATTACATGCTTTTCAAAGCAAGTGGGAGGGTGGGTTGGTTACAGGGAATGACTTTATTTCCATAAGCAAGCTGTAATGGAAGGGGGGAGGTAGGTTGCTTGCAGCAGGAGTCAAAACAGGGGGGAGGTTCATGAAGGGGAAAGAAACACAGCAGTCACACCGTACCCTGGCCCATGATGAAACTTGTTTTCAAGGCTTCATTGATGCGCACCGCTTCCTGGTGTGATCTTCTAATCGCCCTGGTGTCTCGCTGCGCGTAATCAGCGGCCAGGTGATTTGCCTCAGCCTCCCACCTCGCCATAAAGGTCTCCCCCTTACTCTCACAGAGATTGTGGAGCACACAGCAAGCAGCAATAACAAAGGGGACATTGGTTTGGCTGAGGTCTGAGCGAGTAAGTAAAGTTCTCCAGAGACCTTTTAGACGGCCAAATGCACATTCTACCACCATTCTGCACTTGCTCAGCCTGTAGTTAAACAGCTCCTGACCACCGTCCAGGCTGCCTGTGTATGGCTTCATGAGCCAGGGCATCAAGGGGTAGGCTGGGTCCCCCAGGATAACTACAGGCATTTCAACATCCCCAACTGTTATTTTCTGGTCTGGGAAGTAGGTCCCTTGCTGCAGCCGTTTAAACAGAGTAGTGCTTCTGAAGACATGAGCGTCATGAACCCTTCCTGGCCATCCCACGTGGATGTTGGTGAAACGTCCCTTGTGATCCACCAGTGCTTGCAGCACCATTGAAAAGTACCCCTTGCGGTTTATGTACTGGGTGCCCTGGTGCTCTGGTGCCAAGATAGGGATATGGGTTCCATCTCTGCCCCCCACCCCAGTTAGGGAATCCCATTGCAGCAAAGCCATCCACTATGACCTGGACGTTTCCCAGAGTCACAACCTTTCGTAGCAGCAGCTTAATGATTGCTTTGGCTACTTGCAACACAGCAGCCCCCACAGTAGACTTTCCCACTCCAAATTGATTCCCGACTGACCGGTAGCTGTCTGGCGTTGCAAGCTTCCAGAGGGCTATTGCCACTCGCTTCTCCACTGTGAGGGCTGCTCTCATCCTGGTATTATGGCGTTTCAGGACAGGGGAAAGCAAGTCACAAAGTTCAAAGAAAGTGCTCTTACGCATGCGAAAGTTCCACAGCCACTGTGAATCGTCCCACACCTGCAAAACTATGCGGTCCCACCAGTCTGTGCTAGTTTCCCGGGCCCAAAATCGGCGAGCAATGGGTAGAACCTCCCCCATTACCATCAGGAGCTCCAAAGCGTGGGGGCCCGCGGTTACGGAGAAATCAGTCTCTAGGTCCTCATCACTCTCGTCGCCGCGCTGCTGTAGCTGCCTCCTCCTCTCCTGCGTTTGCAGTTCATGGTTCACCATAGACAGCATGAGAATGCATGAGCTGTTTACAACGTCCACGATCGCGGTACTGATCAGAGCAGGGTCCATGCTTGCTGTGCTATGGCGTTTGCTCACTTCACCCAGTAAAAAACGCACGAAATGGCTGTCTGCTGCTTTCAGGAAGGGAGGGGGTGAGGCTATACCCAGAACCACCCACAACAGTGATTTTTGCCCCATCAGGCACTAGGGTAGTAACCCATAATTCCAAGGGTTAGGGATGACTTTTGGAACTATGGGATAGGTACCCACAGTGCAATGCTCTGGAAATCGATGGTAGCCGGGGACCATGGATGCACACAACCGAAGTAATGTGCCCTAGTGTGGATGTGTAAAATGGATTTTATTAAACCTGTTTTATAAAATCGATTTTAATAATTTAGATTTTACTCTGTAGTGTGGACGTGGCCTAAGTTAAGCCTCATGTCATGAAACCCCATCAAATGTCCCCAGGGGGTGAAATCTCAGTTAAAGTTCCTAGTGGAAAAGCCTTTGCTCTACCTACAACAAAGATTTCTATGCAGGCCCAGATTGGTCAGGGGTGCTTGTTGAAGATATAATGTCAGATGCTCCATATTCTTTGCTTTTGGGGAATGACTTTGAAAGCAGAATGGATAAATCAGACCTCAGTTAGCTTCAGATCTGTGACAGACTGTTGTAGCCAAAATGCAAATAGTATAGGTGACAGGGAGAAGGGGGTGTGGATCCCCCCCCTGCCATTATACAAAAGGAATCAAGTTACTTTCCCAAAGTGCAGATGCTGACCTGCTTAGGCAGTCTGGCTTCCTGGGAACATTAGGGATATCAGAGATATTAGGCAGGGAACTATGCAGCCTGGAAAAACCCTGGTCAGGAGGGAGAGAGAGACAGGTCTCCACCCAAGAGAGGTGATGGCTGAGGAGCTAGAAGCCTAAGGTGCCTGCCCTTGAAGGACCACCGGTATATTGCCTTGAACTGTGATATACAGGTTTGGAGCCTGCAAAAGTGACTGTAAGCCACCTTGGCAGGCCTCCCTCAAGTTACCCAGTGCTCCAATCAGTTGATTCTAAGGTTCTTTCCCTTATGTAGTCATTTATGTCTATGCAAAATACATGTAAAACTCTGCCATCACTGCATGTGAGTGAAGAATTTTGATTTGTGTAAGGGGACTCACTCTAGTCCCATTACTAAAACTCAGTGGGGGTGTTTTAGTTGGCTAGCTTCCAGTACCAAAAGGAAGGGGAAGAGTCGATGGGAAATCAGGACCCTGAGACTGACAGTCCCCTGGAACAATGGGGAGAGGCCTGTGCTCCAGGTCAGCCTGATTGATAGGGTGGGCAGGCTAATTAGGGAGTCAAGAGGCCAGGGGGTCCCATCCTCCGTGTGAACTGGAATTGCCTGGGTCAGACAGAGTGGAGCTGAGCTAAGGAGAGAGCAGGGCAGACATGTCAAACCCGCGGAAAATGCAGAAATTGGGCTTGTTTTTGGCGTAATTGGCTTGTGAGTTGCTTGTTGGCTAGTTTTTGGTTTGTAGCTTGTTGCTTCTTTTTTTTTGATTGGCCCCCAGCAAGCAAGGGTAAGGGGGGGCAAGCAGGAGCAAGGGCGGGGGAGAGTCAGGGATGCACAGTGGGCCCACCACAATCCCAGACTGCACGGTGGGGGGATCTAGTCACATAGAGTGTTGGGGTTCTCTAGGGATTGGCTTGTTTTGGCCTTGTTTTGAAAGTTGGGATGCTTATTTACCACATGAAAGTTGGCAACTGTGGAGCAGGGGCCCAAGCTGTGCTTGAAGCAGAGTCACAGAAGGAGCCCGGAGAGCAGACCTGCGCTGGGAGAAGAGCTATAGCAATCAGAGACAGAGGGGCCAGAGAAGCAGCCCAGGGAACTGGAGGCAGAACAGCAGCAGCAGTGCTGAGGCAGAGTGGAGCTGGAGCTGAGGCAAAGTGGAGCTGGAGCTGGGGCTGGAGCAGTCCAGAGCCAGGTGCAGTGAGCAGCTGGGGAGACCAAGGGGGAGGGGGCCCAGCGCAGGGAGATGCCCCCAGCAAAGAGGCCCTGCAGGCCAGACTTGGAGGAGGATCATAACCCCGATGAGGCAGGGGCAACACTGAGAAGAAGGGTCTCACCACCTAAAGCCTGAGGGTATGTGGCCACCACCAGAGCAAGTGTTCAACCCACAGCATCCCTGCAGCACTGCCAGGGCCTGAGAAGGAGGCTTGGGACTTGTGAGGAACAAACTGAACTTCCCTTACATTCCAGAGAATGCTAGTTGTGATGTCCCCGAGCCACAAAGTGGGGTTATGTGTTTTCCTTTAACTTTTCTCATTTTTTCCTTACAATTTATTAAACAGCAATCAAGTAAAAAAATATTTGCGTTAAACTGTACATAATGATCAGTGGGTAAGGGAAGCATCCAGTGCAGAGAGAGCACCCTTAGAGTGGGGACACCTTAACCTCTACCCTAAGTGACCAAAACAGGGTTGGGGGTTGAGTCCCCCAGGAATCCTGGGCCCAGCCTTGTTGGGGTTATGAGGACTTTGCCACACAGGAGAGTGGAAGGGGAACCCTCAAGGTCAGGCAGGCCTCTGGGTAAAGGAAGTGGGAGTGAGGACTCAGATCCTTTTGCTAGCCTATATCACCAAGTAGTGTATAAGCCAGGAAAGTTCCCCACAATAGCGGGACCATTCCCATGCTTACATTTGGTAGTGCTCTATACCTGCTTTAAGAGATAAATATATTTATGAATGAGGTCTCTCAATGCCCTTACGTAGTTGATAATTATCCCCATTGTACTGATGGAGAAACTAAAGCACAGAGAGGAGAAATGTCTTAAGCAAAGATACTTGGTCAGACAGTAGCAGAACTGAGGCTCATATTCAGGTAGGGGCATTTGAGTACTACTGCAAAGAAATAATAAATTATAATAACCAGGAACAGAACTCACATCTGTGTTTACTCCTATTGCTGTGCTTTAACCATTAGATCATACTTTGCCATGGTTCTTCAAAAGGGATGAATCAACATGATCCATACATCAGAAGGGAAGACTGAAAGATTAAAAGCAAATAATTCATATAGGCTTTCTTAGAAAACTTAAGAAAAGGACAGTGGACCGTTAAGCACCAGTAAGAGGTCATTGTATGTAAATGAAAGTGGAGAGCACTGAGTTAAGTCAGCTGATTATTTCTCTCTTATTAAACTTCACTTAACTATCTGTCTGAGGGATACATAAATGCTAATGTGACCCTGTGGAGAAAGTATTCTTGAAAGCATAATAAATTTGAATAGTAGATAGATATCCTAGAAATAAATACTCAGGGCAATGCTAAAATGGCACTTACGACAATACCACTTAGACATTAGAGACATTACAGTAATTGGTTTAATGTAAAACAGATAGCAAAAGACATTGGATTAGTTCCCAGGAGCATGCTAGAATACATATCAGAGATGAGTTCTTTAATTGAATGCATCTTGGAATAGGTATAACAGCCTACAATATATATAGCATGTCACAAACCTTAACAATGATGGCTACATTTCATTTTGCACATCATCCTGTCCCCTCTAAGTATCTCAAAGGTACAGTAGCTAATATATTTGTTTAAATTATGCCTTTATACTCTGTGAGGCAGGAATCCCACCTTCATGAGTTTTCCTGCAAAAAACCTAGCACAGTACTGGAGCAATATAAATAATAAATATATGATGCATTTATAAAGAATTTATCAATGTGATGCATATTTAACATATGTGCACTTTAAAATGTCTTTATATTGTGAGGGAATAACATTTTCTCTATTTCCTGTGGAACATATTTCACATTTTATTGTACAGGAATATGAATCCTAACCTTGCTTTCTGCATTCTCAAATTTGTTCCGCTGGACTAGGTTACAAGACTAATTTTTAAGGATTTATTTATTTTTTTCCATTTTCCATTTTAACTGTCCTCTTAGAAGCTGGGAAATATTTTGCACCTACATTTTTTGTCCTTTTCCTGTTTGATTAGTAGTAATCTTACTTTGTGTTTTGAAAAGAGCAGAAATTAAGAGGCCTGATTCTCCACTAACTTCCACTGTCTGTAATGTAAAACACTACCAGCAGTGTGAGTGGAGACTTCTGGTATGGTAAGTTCTTGCATTCACTTTGTATGGTATACATTTAAATATAAATCCATAGATATTAAGTAAGAAGGGATCATTATGATCTCCGTTCTAATTCTTGCAACAAGGCAAGAAGTAACAAGTAACAAGGTGCAACATGTCTATCGTTGCCCAACAACAATTGCAAATTGTGAAGGGCATTATCATAAAAGTATAGCTTGGAAAAGAAAAAGCCAAATGCAGTGCAAATGAAATAAAAATATTACCATGCAAATGTAAGAAAATATTAAGATGCAAATAAAGATTTTCTTTTTAAAAGTGACATGAAAGAAAGATTGTGATTTCCTTGGGATAGTATATTAAATCCAGAGACTGACTTGCTGTAACATGATTAGAGTGTCACAATCTCCCTCCTAGTCTCTCTGCTCCTCCAGGGAGAGAGTAAACTGCACCAGATCGAAACCCAGCACAAGATTCATTTTCTGACATGCCAGTCATTTGTGTGCATGGGGACTTAGAGTGACATCTCCAACCACTCTCAACCTATTTCCACTGATTTGTGTTGGGGGATGGAGTATAGTGGCTCCATAGAACCTACTCCCCCCAGCTTGTGTTGCTATTCATCATGTAGGTCACCAAAGCAAGGGAGTAAAGGTTGTTTTATGCCCCTTACTGTGGATGCCAGGCCACAATTTGGCCCCCAATGGGCATTCAGTAGTTAACACACTTTTCAAAATTTCCAAATATAAAATACATGTTAATATTCAGCTCAGATCAACAAAAGCAACTTTTTAAGGGCATAAACTTACTTGCTACCATGCCTCAAGCAACATGCTGTGCTTTGCTTCTCTTCTTTTTTAACAATACAATTATAAAAGAACCTAGAAAAGATGGTATTCTTGTATATTAAGGGATGAAATATCTATTACTGAATTGAAAAGGGCATTCCATCTTTTTACATTACATACATTATAAGTATTGTGGAGAATATTGGAGCTACGTTTTGAGATAGCCTCTCTCTTGCTGTCATTTTTCCCATTACTAATATGCCATTTTTTCTATTACTACTGTGTCCCTTGTCCTGGTTATCCAGGCTTTAATATTGGGTTGTTCTCTCTTTTTCCACTAGGAATCTATGGTATATTATTCAGCCACCCAGAGTTGGGTAATCAGTTTACCTCCTTTTGATATGTTTACCGACTTGACTGGTAATCCCAGAAGACTGTCAGAACTATGGGAGAGTTAATACAGCTACTGCTCTGATCCAAAAGGATTGGATTTCATGGCATCCTCACCACAGATGGGGGGAAGACTCACCACATTCACCAACTGATTTTTCCATAAACCTTACAAAGTTTGCAAGAGGTCAGATATTACTGATAGCAAATGAAAGGGGATTCTGGAATGATTCTCTTATATCTTATGCACATGTTCACGTCATTATGGGCTTTTTCAACATTAATTACCACTGACTGAATGCTGACGGTGTGAATTTGGGATCTTGCTGAAATTTATCCATGGCGGTCCTACTTCTCACTGTTGAATGATGAGATCTCAATTGTTTATCTACACAGAACTTAGCAGGGAAGTGGATCCTGAGTACAACTGGTGCAACAAGTATGTTTTAAAAAAAGACCCTTAGGATTTCAGGCCACCATTTGTTGTGATTCGTATTATAACTGAGTGTTTACTTTGTGGGCACACAAATCTGATCAACTGGGCTAGGCACACAAAAACTGAATGATGGGGCGGGGTGCACATAATACCTTCTCCATCTTTCTCTCAGATTTTATCCTACAAAAGAGAAGGGGCCGGGTTCCTGCACAGCTGCTGACATTTTAGGATTTATGTGAAGCTTCTGAAAAGTAAAATATTTTCCATCATCAGCTACGCTTTTGTCCCCAATTGGTCCCCATTAAACATTATAAAACACAAACTTTGGTGGCAAGTAATTAGGATTGCTGCACACAAAACATACCTGACACAAACCCACAAAGGCAAGGAAATGAAAAGCTAAGCCACACAAGAATGCATGCACTCTATTCCTCCTATGCTGAAAATTCAAGCTCTATAAGGCAATACCTCATTTATCTTGGTACTGGAAATAATGATTGCAGGGCTTGGCCAGACTGCATTAACCATCAACCATTGGCCAGACAAGGCTCGGGCTACACATGGACTTCTTCTCCTTTACAACAGCCAGAAGCAGAGAGGCCAGGCTGCACTAGTGCTCCCAGTCACATTAGAGATCATGGGGGCATCCTTTGATGCAAAAGAGCCATGTTCCAGAGTAGGTAGTGAAGCACCTGTTTTGTCTTAAAGCATGAATCACCTATTTCTAGGGAGGTGCCAGAGCACCCTAATCACGCTGAGATGTCAGTGAAACAGGGTCCAGAGGTGTCAGTCATTCCGAAGCTGTGCTGCACCAATCCCTGACAGGGTAACTCTAATTTTTAAGGTCTGTATGTGCTATAAACATTTTCAAGATACTGCAGCACCAACCAAGGTGAAGTATTGGACCATTCAGTAACCCCAGCCCTAAATGGAAGCATTGAGTTAAGTACAATGGGAATACCCTATGAGATGTGGAGGCCTGTTTCAAGGTTGCCAAAACTCACTCTAAGACCCTGCCTGAAGTGCCAACGCTTACAGTATGCTTAGCCCAGAGCCGTCCCTAGGAGGGTGTGGTGCCCAGGGTGGAAGCAACGATTCGTCTCTTCCAGGATCAACCGCACCAGCCAATCATACCGACCAATGGGGCTCTGAAAAGTGCAGGGCCCAGAGCGGTTGCCCCGATTCACCCTACCCAAGGGACAGCTCTGGCTTAGCTTCACTTTAATAGTGTGCTTCAAACAATGGCTTCAGCCAGAAGGAGCTCCTAGACCATCTCTGGCAAACAAATAACTAGTAGTTGATAGTACCACAGAGCTGTACCGTTCACATTATAGGATTAGACTCCCTTCCCCCACATTGACGTGAGGGGGAGCTGCTTTAAAAACTCATTGGCTTTACTCCTGAAGGAGGCTTGATTCCTAGATGGTAACCATAACACTTTTCAAATGTAAGTCTGACAAAATTAGTAGTCTGACCTGGTCCACTTTTTTTAACCTTATATTGGGTTCACCTCCAACAGATATGTATATGTTAAAGAAATAATACATATGCTGATCTTGTGAATCATAGTAGTTTGGTAATGAAATCGCATTTCCCTCTAATCTCCAAGAATCCATTAGTTTTTTATCAAAGATGTTGTTTAAGTTCTTCAGAAAGGTGTTTACATGGAGCCAAAGTCTGCCTTCACTTACTGGCATACCTATGTAACTCCCACGAACATCAGTACTAGATGCATGTGCTTTCACTACTCAGTGCACATGACTCTAGAGGCTGTCTCTGCCCTGAATAGTGAAAGCAGTCAGTGCTTTTTTTTTGTTTTTTTGTTTTTGTAGAGTGTAGAGGCACTGTCTACTGGACTTGTTTTTCATCCCCAGGCAGTTAGCTAGTAAGTCTATCCTGCTTTTATTTTTACTGCTGCAGCAGTCCTAAAACTACCTCTACTGCAGGAGTTGCTGCCGTATCTACTGTTTTGTTTTGGGTTGTTTTGATACCCTATTCTTAATTTGACATCTTTCTTCATGCATCTCAGAATCCTGCTAAAATTGACACATTATTGCAACTCATCCAAATTGAGACAATCTTAACTTCTGTCACAAAAATTAATGTCAATATATTAACACAGAGGCCTGGTCTACACTATGCATTTAAACCGATTTTAGTAGCGTTAAACCGATTTAACATTGCACCCGTCCACACAACGAGGCCCTTTCTATTGATATAAAGGGCTCTTAAAACCGGTTTCTGTACTCCTCCCCGACGAGAGGAGTAGTGCTGAAATCGGTATTGCCATGTCGGATTAGGGTTAGTGTGGCTGCAAATCGAAGGTATTGGCCTCCGGGTGGTATCCCATAGTGTACCATTGTGACTGCTCTGGAAAGCAATCTGAACTTGGATGCACTGGCCAGGTAGACAGGAAAAGCCCTGCGAACTTTTGAATTTAATTTCATGGAGCTCTGATCAGCACAGGTGGTGATGCAGTCCCAAATCCAAAAAGTGCTCCAGCATGGACCATATGGGAGACACTGGATCTGATCGCTGTATGGGGAGACAAATCTGTTCTATCAGAGCTCCGTTGCAGAAGACGAAATGCCAGAGCATTCAAAAAAAATCTCCAGGCTATGATACAGAGTCCACAGCACAGTGCTGTGTGACAAGCGTAACAGAAAGCCAAAGACTCAAATGGACGCTCATGGAGGAAGGAAGGGGGGACTGAGGACTCCAGCTATCCCACAGTCCCTGCAGTTTCTGAAAAGCATTTTCATTCTTGGCTGAGCTCCCAGTGCCTGTAGGGTCAAACACATTGTCCGGGGTGGTTCAGGGTATATCTCATCAATTTACCTCCCCTCGCCCCCGTGAAAGAAAAGGGAAAAAAATCATTTCTTGACTTTTTTCAATGTCACCATATGTCTACTGCATGCTGCTGGTAGACGCGGTGCTGCAGCACTGAACAGCAGCATCCTCTCCCCTCCTTTCCCTGGTGGCAGACGGTACAGTGCAGAAGAACTGGTAGCCGTCCTTGTCATCATCCCGTGAGTGCTCCTGACTGGCCTCAGGTGAGGTCGGCCGGGGGCGCCTGGGTAAAAATAGGAATGATTCCCAGTTATTCCCGGCAGATGGTACAGAACCGCTGGTAACCGTCCTCATCATAGCAACTGGGGGCTGAGCTCCATCAGCCCCCACCCTTTCATGTCTAAAGAAAAGATTCTGTACTGCCTGGACTATCATAGCAGTGGGATGCTGGGCTCCTCTCCCCCTCACGGTTTAATGTCCTGCCTGGACTATCATAGCAGCTGGAGGCTGCCTCTCCCTCATTTTATCTCACTAAAAAGTCAGTGTTTCTTATTCCTGCATTCTTTATTACTTCATCACACAAATGGGAGGACCCTGCAACGGTAGCCCAGGAGGGTTGAGGGAGGAGGGAAGCAAAGGGTGGGGTTGTTGCAGGGGCACCCCCCTGTGAATGGCATGCAGCTTATCATTTCTGCGGGATCTGACATGGAGCGGCTGTACTCTCTGGTTCTCTGGTACACTGGTTCTCAAGTACACTTGCCCCATATTCTAGGCAGGACTGACTCTATTTTCAGATATAACATAAAGGAGGGAATGACCCGGGGGGTCATTCCCATTTTTGTCTTTGCGCCTCCGGCTGACCTCAGCGAAGGTCAGCCAGGAGCACCCATGACAGCAGCAGACGGTACAGAACAACTGATAATTGTCATATCATCTCCAATTTACAATGGCACAGCAGACGGTAAAGAACGACTGGTAACCGTCTCTGCTACCTTGCAAAGGCAAATGAATGCTGCTGTGTAGCGCTGCAGTACCGCCTCTGTCAGTGGCATCCAGTACACATACAGTGACAGTGAGAAAAGGCAAAATGGGCTCCATGGTTGCCATGCTATGGCGTCTGCCAGGGCAATCCAGGGAAAAAGGGCGCGAAATGATTGTCTGCCGTTGATTTCACGGAGGAAGGAATGAGTGACGACATTTACCCAGAATCACCCGCGACACTGTTTTTGCACCATCATGCATTGGGATCTCAACCCAGAATTCCAATGGGCAGGGGAGACTGCGGGAACTATGGGATAGCTACGGGATAGCTACCCACAGTGCAACACTCCAGAAATCGACGCTAGCCTTGGTACATGGACACACACCATCGAATTATTGTGCTTTGTGTGGCCATGTGCACTCGACTTTATACGTTCTGTTTTACAAAACTGGTTTATGTAAAATCGGAATAATCCTGTAGTGTAGACGTACCCAGAGTGTATAGTAAAATAAGGTGTGGTCCTGCAAGCCTTTATGTGGAAAACTCCCGTTAGACTAGAGGGCTTAAAAGATCAAGACCCATCAATTCAGCCTTTCAATAGCATTCTCCCCCGTTATTGTTTAGAAGGAGGGATAGATAGCTTGGTGTTTTGAGCATTGGCCTGTTAAACTCAGGATTATGAGTTCAATCCTTGAGGGGGCCATTTAGGGATCTGGGGCAAAAATCTGTCTGGGGATTGGTCCTGCTTTGATCAGGGGGCTGAACTAGATGACCTCCTGAGGTCCTTTCCAACCCTGACATTCTATGAATGTTTGGATTTTGAGAGATAAAAAATGCTCAAGCCCAACTCTCCTGCACTTCTCTCTGTGCATGTGTCTGATGGCTGCCTCTTCCGTTTCAGGTTTGTTGCTACTTTTACAAGTAAACGCACTACTGAAGAGCATGAGGAAGGGCATATTATGTGAACTCTTCCCCAAGCATATGGGTGAGATCAATTCAACTGACTGTAAAAAAAAAAAAAAGGGTAAAAAATGAAATTGATAAAATGTTGCCAATGAACAAAAAAAGCAAATGAAACAGACTTTTCAGCTAATTTCTTTCATTTACAGGAATATTAGAAGCAAGTATATTTATTAGTATAATCATATTTAAATATAAAATTATTATTGAAGGTGCAGCATTTTACAGGAATGTGATTTTTTAAGCCAACAGAGTCCCTGTAACTTCATCCTTAAACAGCATGCCTACCTGCTATTACAGCTTTGCCAACCCCTCGCATTCAGAAACCATCAGTCAGGCCCTCAAAAATCATGAGATAGCCTTAAACATAATAAAATTTGGGTTCCTTTTGGTTTTTGAGTCTTAGGGTTCAAGTTTTCAAGCTTTTCTCCCAAACCACGAGGGCTAGAAACTTACTTTTAAAAAATGAAAGCTGAGAGTCTCATATAAATCATTGGATTCTAGGACCTGCGGCTTTAAAAAAAAACACTGAATATCACAAGACTCCTGATAAAATTGCAAGAGGTGGCAACACAATGTAACGAACAGTGTCTTGCCTTTCTGATATAAACTGTATGTGCTATATAAATCTTTGAGTTTAACATATACTGAACTGTACATTTTCCCATCTAAACATTAGCTGTTGAATGGGCTAGCTTCATTAGCATCCCAGTGAATATTCTCTCTCTCAAAAACAGAAAAAAAGACCAAACATGCTGAAAGACAATCAATGAAGCTAATGAGATTTTCTGTGAATCACCTGCTATTTGCATGCTGTTAGATCACGTCTTTGATAGAAATAGGGAAAACCATTTTATTAAATGCACATCAGGATTGCTGTAAATACTGGAAAGGAGGTGGTGGGGAGCCTAAGAGGCAAGCGAAAATAGAATAAATACAAGGATGGGCAAAAAAAACCCCCACAATATTTCTTCAAACTATAAAAAATTATAAGAAAAAAGTAATGAGGAAAAGCTGTGCATAATCTTGAGACCAAAGAATGAGGCACCAGAGAGAGCAATACACTGACGCAATCTGGTACCAAATCAGCAATGGACAATAATGAAAAATGACTACAGAAGAAAAATATACTACTGAACAGTCCTGGGCAGCTGCTTGATGTATCAAGGATGAAACCCCAAGTATAGCTTACCAAGTTCTCATCCTTCCTCTCTAATTACTTCAACGCATGTTTCTGAAGATCCTTCTCTTAACCTCTCAGATTTTCTGTGTGAGATCTGTCTTTGGTCCCTGTCTCTTCTCCTTCTCCATACTTTCTCTCCAGACCTGTCTCCTATCCAAATGAAAATCTTGGGCTGTCTCTTGGACATTTCCTTGTAGATATCTAACCATCAGCCAAGCACAATATAGATAAACCAGAGCTCTTAATAGCCCCTCAAGTTTTCCCCACTATCCCCTTTCTTGATCACTGTAGCACCACCATCTTGCTTATTATACAGGCCTGTTACCTTGATGTCATCTCTGACTCGGACCTGTCTCTAGGTCCTTGCATCTAAGCTATGTCTAAACCTTGCAGATTCTTTCTGCCTAACATTGCTAAGATATGGCCTTTCCTATTCATCCAAACCGCTAGAACTTTTGTCCAGGCTTCTATCATCATCCTTCTCTCTGGCTTTGGCAAATGCAATCTTACCCTGCTCATATCCATTCAGAATGCTGCTGCAAAGATCATTTTCCTAGCCGGTTACTTAGACCCTGTCATCCACTCTTTGCATCCCTCCACTGTGACCACTGTCTCCTCTTTTTCTACCACATCAAACAAGCTACACTTTCAAGGCCTAGCCTAGCCCCACCCTACCTATTGTCTCTCATTCACTACTGAGATGTCAACTCCTGCCTCTGATCAGCCCATGATGCCAGCTTTCACTCTCCCTTGTTAAATTTTCAAACATGCACCGTCATGCTTTCTCCCTTGCTGTCCCTTACTCTAAAGAGGAGCAACCCATAAACAACTGCAAATCTATCTCATTATGCTCCCTCAAAACTATTCTTTTCCATAAAAAACTTGATAATAGTTAGGCTGCTGGTGTGCTGAGACCGATCATGCTGACCAATCCTGTCTCATTATTTTCTTGTACTGCTCTTCCCCCAATCTATTTGTTTGTATCCATTTTTTGTTGCTGGTTTTATACTTAGATTGTAAGTTATTTCGGGAAGGGACTGTCTTTTTGGTTTGTGTTTGTACAGTGCCTAGCATAATGGGGCCCTGGTCTTTGACAACAACTCCTGGGTGCTACCGTAAAAAAAAAATCAAATATTTGTCCTAAATATTATTATATCTGCCTCTGACAAGCTTTTTACATATTGGCAACCTTTGTATAGTGATCATGCTAGTAAAGAACTGAAGTGAGAGAAAAGTGGTTAAAAGTCAACCATGGTTACTCACAGGAAGAAATGTTTGTGTAACCTGGATTTTCCTGATTTTCATAATCCCCCTGTTCCCCAGCCTCTGGGTAGTGCCTGTAGGGAAGGAGACAAGGTTTGATTGGGCAAATTGCTCTGCATAGATGGATGCTGCACCGGTTCTGAGTCACTTCTCCACAAAGAGACAGAACAATTTTCAATATTGGGCCTTTAGGGAGATGCTCTTATGTTGCCTGTCTCTTTTTACTATAGGGTCCGAGGCAAGGAGGGATTGGGTAAAAAAAAAAAAAAAAAGTCTGATGGCATTCCTGTACTCCATCTTGGAAAGAGAGAAAAAGGTGGTGGTTTGGGACTGGTAGGTACAGTAACAATGAGAGAGAGACTGCTAAGGGGAACCTGCAGCCCAAAACCACGTTGTGCCAAGCTCAAGCGACAACAGGCCTTGTTCACTGCTGCCTGATTGCAGACGCTACTATGCTGCAGCCTTTATTCATAGATTCAGAGAATGGGAACTCTATCCTGGAAAGCAGTGACTCTGAAAAGGATGTAGGGATTATAGTAGACAAGTGGACGTGAGATCCTAGTGTGATGCTCTAGCAAAAAGGGCTACTGCGATCCTTGAATGTGTACAGAGGGGAGTAGTGAGTAGGACTAGGAAAGAGATTTTACTTCTGTATACAAGCCATAAAAATGATTCAAGGGCTGGAAAAAATGCCTTATAGTGAGAGACTTAAAAGGTTAAATCAAAATGACTTGATTTCAGTATATAAATACCTTATTGAGGAGAAAATACTGAGGTAAAAGGGCTCTTTAACTTAGTGCAGAAAGGCATAACAAGAACCAATGACTGGAAGTTAAAGCCAGACAAGTTCAAATTAGAAATAAGACACATATTTTGAAAAGTGATTCTGAATAACCATTTACTGATGATGGTGAGGCAATATTAAAGGTCATGATATCTGTCTTATTGTGGCTGATTTTCAGTCCAATTTGGTGGCTGAATATGTTGAGTTGCTTTTTTTTTCTTGAATATTGTGTTGGGTATGTGATAGGAGAGTGACATCATCTGCGAAGTCCAGGTCTTCTAGGGATGAGAAGAGTGTCCATTTAATGCCTTTTGGCATGTCTTCTGTTGTACGCTGCATTACCAAGTCGATGGCAATGTTGAAGAGGTCTGCAGACATGACATACCCCTGACGTACTCCTGTTTTGAATTCAAAACTGCGCTCACTGTGATCAACACTGCATGTAAAGTTGAAATAGAAGCTTTTAATGACTTGATTATATGGAAAAGAATTAATATGCCCGCAGAATGCACTGTAGACTGGTCCTATGAATGCTATCAAAAGCCTTCTCAAAGTCTATGAAATTTATGTAGAGTTGCCGTTGCCATTCTAAGCACTGTTCTATTATGTTTCGCAGAGTGAAGATCTGGTCTCTGTATCCATGCCCTTTCCATCACGAGTACGGATAGAGGATTATGTTCTCACCAATGTGGAAACATTCACATACTTGGGCAGCACCATCAGCCAGGATGATGGAACAAGCCAGGACATCTGGAACAAAATCAGTAAAGCCAGGAACACCTTCAGGAGCTTAAATACAGTCTGGAAATCATCAAAATACAACACCAAAACCAAACTCAAGATTTATCAGAGCTGCGTACTTTCAACACTACTTTATAGTGAAGAATGCTGGGGAATGAGAAAGTATGACACACCACACTGTCTTCATTCCATACAACCTACCTCAGAAAAATCCTCTGTATCTTCTGGCCCAGATCTCAAACTAAGATCTATTGACATAGTGCAGCCAAGAGGATCTGAGCACCTTCATCACCAGGAAGCTTTGGAGATGGATTGGTCATGTGCTTTGGATGGAAACTGATTCCGTCACCAGAATAGCAATAAGATGGACACCTGAAGGCAAGCGAAAACGAGATCGCCTGAAAACAACACGGCAAAGAGCTGTGGAAGATGAGATGAAAAACCTGGGGCACAGCTGGGGAACCATTGAAAGACTTGCCAGAAACAGACAGAAGTGGATGAGCTTAATAGGCATAATAGGAACATGATGATGATGATGATTAACCACTGGAACACAGTACCAAGGGAAGTGGTGGATTCTCCATCACTTCACATCTTCAAATCAAGGCCAGATGCCTTTCTGAAATTGATGCTTTAGTCAAACCTGTTATTGGGCTCCATACTAGGGTAACGGGAGGAAACATGACCTGTGCTTTGCAGGTTAGATCAGATGATCCAATGGTCCCCCCGGCCTCAAGATCTATTAAAATTAATTAATAGTTTTCAAGACCAGAAGGGGCAGGGGGTTGGAGTGTGGGAGGGGGCTCAAGGCTGAGGATGGGGTTGGGGCACAGGGCAGGGTGCAGCACTGAGGCAGCACTGAGCTCAGACAGCTCCTGAGAAGTGGCAACAAGTCCCTCTGGCTCCTATACAGAGGGGCAACCAGGTGGTTCCATGCACTGGCCTCGCAGCTCCAATTGACTGCAGTTCCCGGCCAATGGGAGCTGCGGAGATGGCTCTCGGCCCTTGGCTGCCCCTTCGTCTAGGAGGCAGACACGCTTCCCGAGAGATGTGAGGAACTGGGCAGGGAGCCTGCCAGCCCTGCTGTGCTGCCAACTGGACTTTTAACAGACCAGTCAGCAGTGCTGACTGGAGTCACCAAGGTCACTTTTCGACCATCAAAAACCAGACACCTGGTAACCCTGCTTGTCTATGAACTTGGACTACATGTGGTGGGAGGGAAGTTGCAATATGTTAAAAAATTGTTTTATTAATTACTGTCCAAATTCCAAATTTTTTCCTTCTCATATTTTACCCAATAAATGTGCCATTGTCCCCAGGCCAAGCTTCTTCCCAGCTTCAAAACGTGTTGTCATGCCCAGTCTTTTGCACAAAGGTTCATTTTTTAACAGAGATTAGTTAGCAAACAAACAGAAAACTAGTCTTTTAACTTAATCCTTGGCCCCAAGCTACAGGGCCATCCCTCCCAGGGGTCTCTGGCACTCCAGCTCCTGGCAGCTTCCCAGTCTCAGTTAGCTGAGGCTCTCCTCTCTTCTTGGAGCAACAGTTCCAGAGCTGCTTCCAGCTCTCTTTAATTGCTGAATTGAACTCACCTTCTCTGGTTTAGGGCAATGGGCTTTAGTTGATTCACAGGGACCAGCCATTCTGTGACACTCATCTTGTGGATTATGACATGATAGCTTAAAAATCACAATGTGCCTATTGAGTTCTAATAATCCTGTGGGTGTAAGGATCACTCCACTAGTATTACTATGAATTGACTTAAAAACAAAGATGTCATATTATCATTATTTTTAGTACTAGTAGTAAACATTAATTATGGTATAGTGCAAAAGGCCCCAGGTATGATTGGGTCTCCATTGTTCTGGGTATTCTATAAATATAGGTAAGAGACAATCCATGACCCGCAGGATTTACAATCTAATGCCCCAGTCCTGTAAAGATTTACATGCATTCTTAACTTTATACACTGACTTGTCCCAGGACTACCCACAGTGAGTAAAATTAACTATCTGTATAAGTCTTTGCAGGATTGGGGCTTTTGTAAAGGCACAGCTCAGTGCAACAAAATAAGTCTACTCATAGGATTCCAGGTTGGGAACTTGCTGTGGTTATTTAATTGCATCACAATAAAATGGGGGGGGGAGCAGAGGAAACTCCCACAGACTAAAGCTGGAAGTAAGGGAGGGTGGATCCTGGCTCCATCCTACAATACTCTGGGTACCCTATCATAACCACTTTGCTCCAAAGGCCTATAAGACACAAAACCAGTGAAGATGTTTGGGGATTGAATTTATGAGCAAATGAATATGGTGAAGAATTGTTTTTGGTTTTAAATGAAGGGTAAAGGTAGGGCAAAGCATGGCTGGCTTGGGGAAGTTAGTAGGAGTAAAGGAGTTAGTAAGACTAAGGGAGAAAGGAAAAAGAAAAAGATAGGAAGAGGGATGGTCACAGTCCATCACCTGCTTTGCCACCATCAGCATAGGATATGCTGTTGAAGACTCTTTCTTGTTATGTTAAAGGAAAAAATAGTATGAGTTCTATTGTCTCTTTTGCTAATAAAAGTTGGTATGGGTTCAGAAAGAGGTAATATCCCACTGGCTCCACATTTATTTACTTGGATTTTTTACAAACTACAATAGTGCCTGTCTAATGTTCTGGACACCTGTGATGACTTTTAAAAATACACTAATAAATAATCAGTAATAATGACACAAAAATGAATGGAAGAGCGAGAAGACCATAGGACAAAACACAGACTTCCAGAAACATACCTGAAACTCTGGGCTAATAGGCTGGGAAAAGCTCTGAGAGCCTTTGGACTGAAAAAAATGTAGTTAATTTATGCTGTAGGTACTATTTCCATACTTTATCACACAAGCTTTATGCCCATCTAACTGCCCTTTTGTAACTGTCTACTAGTTGAGTGTATTAAAGTGCTCTTTATGACTCCATAGTTAAAGGTGAGTTGTTCTGCACAATTTACAACATGCATTCTTTGAGTGCAGAATGAAATTTCTAAGAATTTACAAATAAATGTTTGTTTATGAGTTAAAATTATTTTTTTAAACAGGCCCCTTAAGAAATTTAGCATTTATTGATTTCTTTGACCCTATTGACACCATGCAATAAACATACAATTATGATTAAGGCATTTTAACCTTCATGATCTTAGATTAGATTAAACTGATTGTTAAAGATAGAATAGTTTTCGCTTATGCTTTTTCCTCATGGCAACAATACAAGTTAAGGTTCTGTGGGTGTCTTAATTGTATTTCCATACCATAATGTTTAGCTCTCTTTAACCTGAACTGTGAATTTCTTGGATTTGTAGTGCTTGTTTCTGGGATATTTACAAAATTGTTGTAATGTATTTAACCATTACATTATTGATGTACTGTATGCATGTACTCTCAGCCTGATTTCATTTTAACACATATTTTTATCTCAGATTTATAGGTATAATTCATTGCATCATTTTTATTTTCTATCCTTTGTCAGTATGTCTGATCGGGGAGAGTAGGGATGTATGGCAGCTCCCCACAGCCTATAATCGGGAAATCATGGGTGTGTGGTGGCCCCAATCCTCCTAGTGTGTGATGGGGAAGAGGGGTGTTGCATGGTGGCCTCTCCCAGTGTATGATGCCAGAGGGTAGAATTGTGTGGTGGCCTCCCACAGCCTGTGACTAGGGAGGGGTGTTTAGTGGCCTCCACTAGTGTGTGAGGAGGGAGGTGACCATATAGCAAGTGTAAAAAATCAGGATGGGGGGGGTGTAATAGGAGCCTATTTAAGAAAAAGCTCCCAAAATCAGGACTGTCCCTATAAAATCGGGACATCTGGTCACCCTAGGGAGGACAGGTGTGCGACGTGGCCTTTCCTCATGTTATTGGGAGGGGGTGTGTGGCAGCTTCCCCAGTGTGATGTGGGGGAGAGGCTGGGTGTGTAGAGGCGTCCCCCACTGTGCGATGGGGAGGGGATGGGTTTGTGGTGACCTCCCTCAGTGTGTGATTACAAAGGGGTGTGTAGCAAGTCTCCCCCAGCCTGTGTGGTGGGGAGGGAGAGGGGTGTGTGGTGGCCTCCTCGAGCCTGTGTGATGGGGAAAGAGGTTTGTGTGCTGGGGTATGCAGCAGCAGCAGCAGCCCCCGCGTGATGCCGGCGGGAGGGGTACCGTGTGGTGGCCTCCCCACTGCCTGTTATCGGCGGGAGGGGTACCGTGTGGTGGCCTCCCCACTGTCTGTGTTATCGGCGGGAGGGGTAGCGTGTGGTGGCCTTCCCACTCTGTCTGATGCCGGGGACAGGGAGGCAGGGGCATGCAGCAGCCCTCCCCCCCACCGCCGTGGGTGACCGGGAGGGGTGCGGCTGCGGGAATTTCCTTGTGCGGACGCAGGAGAGAACAGCACACGCCAGACGGTGGTGGGGTGTGAGCAGGGAGCTGCCGCCGCCGGTTGCTGAGCAATGTAAGCGGGGTGCCCCCTCCCCTTTCCTCCCCCGGAGCCGCCCGCCCCCCGTCCCCGCCCCGCCATGCCGGACCAGATCTCCGTGTCGGAATTCGTGTCCGAGACCAATGAGGATTACAAGTCGCCCACCGCCTCCAACTTCACCACGCGGATGGCTCAGTGCCGGAACACGGTGGCGGCCATCGAGGAGGTGAGAGCCGGGGGCAGTTCGGGCGGGGAGGGGCTGCAGAGCCCCTCCGGCCTGGCGCCGCGCTCTGCGCGCCGCGGCGGGGAACCAGGCGCTCGCCGCTGCCTGGGAAAGCGCCTTTCGGCCGCTCGGAGAGGGGAGCGCCGGGCTGGCCCGGGGCTTAGCCTCCTCCCTCCGCCGGCAAGGGGGGGGCGCTGGGGCTGCCTCTCCCCAGCTACCAGGGGCTCGACTCGGCTCCGCTCCGCCGGCGCGGGGAGACGGGCTGGGGCTCTTTCTCCCCCAGAGGCCCGGTCCCCTTCCTCGGCAGGGGGGCTGTGGCTGTGTCCGTGTCCCCCACACTCCCGGGGCCAGGGGCTGTGTCCCCCTCAGCCTGCCATATAGGGCCTTTTACCTCTCTTTCGCCCCCCTCCTCCCCGGCCCCGGGGTGTGTCTGGCTGCATCCCCCAGTGGGTTGCTACTCCCCTGGGGAGCGGAGCTGTGTCTGTCTCACGGAGGGAGGTTTTTTGTTAAAGAAATTTGAAATCCCTCTAGCAAAATCCTTCCTCACTTGAGGGACACCGTAAAAACTGAGGAGGGAATCTTCCCTCCTCATTCAAAGGAGATTCGGGAGAGGTCTGAGCGCAGTTAGAGCCATCCTGGCTCTTGTTGTCCTATGTGTAACAAAATAAAGCGTTTCTGCATATTTTGATTGTAGTAGCAGCCTCTCTGAACTAACTTGTGAACAAATAATCTTGTTTGCTGTGTAGAGTAATTTGTTCCATCAGTTGCTATACTGTGTGTGTTTAGTTTTGCTTATTTTGCAGTATGTTTATGTTAAAAATCAATTAAACTTTTAAACAAAAATCTTGAGAATCACTGGGTTTGAAGTGTCTCTCCCCGCAAAGCCAGGGGAGAGACACTTATATAAGTATCTTAAATATGTGAACAAAATAGAGCATTTGTTCTTTAAATGCCTTTTTCAAGATTTTCCTGTTTTGCCAGTCCCTTCAAAATAATCTGCATGGAAGGAATTACTGTTTTGCTCCTGAAGTAATTTTGCCCTCCACACAAAATTGCTCTTAAACACCAGTATTTAATTATACCTTTTAAAGCAGATTTTAAGGTTAGTAATTAAATATCGATGGCAGTGTTTTTCAGAATATATATAAATGTGAAGGCCTTTTTTTCTGCCAAAATTTACTGAACACAAATGAATAGTTAGTGAGATTATTTAGGTCTAAAGCAAGTTACTTAAGTAGTGTCATCAGATCTCCTGATTTTATCACAAGTCTCATGATATTTTATTTATATATTTTTAAAAGCCAGATCTCTTGGTACTATATAATTATGTGAGGATCTTAACTGTAATTTTTTTAAAGAGTGAGTTTCTAGCCTTCCCAGTTGTTGAGGAAAAAACTTGAAAATGTGAACCCTTAAAGATAAGAAGGCAAGTAAAAAGAATCCAACATATATTATTTTAAAAAAGTCATGATTTTTAAGACAATCTCAGGTGTCGAGCACCCCAAATTCATAGCTTTAGTGTGTGTAGTTGGCTGTACTGATGTACTCATTTTAGTGGGGGGGGTGTCTGAAGAGAATGAACTAACAATGTTCTTGAAAACTTCAGTGTTATTTACAATCAGGAGAATGCAGCACATATAAACTTGAACATGTTTGGTTCCTGTCTTATTTAATCTGGTTATTAGTTGTTTGTTTTGAGGTCAGATCAGTGTTACATTGCTGGTTGGTTTCAAAGAAACATGATCAGTATGTTATATCTCAGTTTGCATCTTTAGAGGTTGCAGGTATGTGACAAATCTTTTTTAGAGAAACCTGGCAAAATGGCCATGAAAACTTACTAGCTCAGGCAAAAAATGTGCTCATCTATTCTCTATGATAATGAATACAATCAATATTTTATAGGTCTGTCAAAAACACTTACCCAGGGTGAGTAGAATTTTACAAGTCTGCATTAGAGGTTGTATTGGCAGTCACTCTGCTTATTCATTGTCATTAATTTCTTTAGCAATTTTGGCAAAACATCAGCAATAGGTTGTTCCTACTGAGATCCTGAAATTATTTAATTAAATGGAGGACTCCTTAAAAAAAATTAAATGGTCTCAAGAATTAAAGGACATTATTCATAGGTTTAAATCTATAAAATCTGGGTTCATAGTCAATTTTTTGATATTCACATCCTTCATGCTTGGTGGTCTGTTGGTTTTTCAGGTTAAAGATGTTGCTTTGGTAAAAAGCTGTCTATATGTTGCCTAATAGAAAAAACAACACTTCTTTTTTCTAGAGGTTTGATAGAAGCTAGTATATCAGCTTGATGCAAAAGAACGCTTAGTAAAGCTTATAGCTGTAAAGGTAAAGTAAATATGACAAATGCATTCTGATTTCACTAACACAGATACCACAGATTTGAAACCTCAGTATATATGTTTTCAGCGTGTGATGTGCTAACTATACTACAGCATAAAGTATAGTACTAAAATCTAGGAAATCTGGTTATGTACCTGTGTAAAGTTTAAGAATGTAGTATTTGAAATGGGGGATGGTAAAAGGAATACTGTTCAGACTACTGGGTAGTGTTTGGATTACAGCTAATAAATGAACACAAAAGAACTAGTTTGCTAACTGAACACTTACAAAACTGGTGGGTTGTAGAATAGTTGTGGTTCCATCTTAGTCTTATCTGCTAATTATCTGATTTTAAACTTCATTAATGAATGAGCCTTTCCTTTAAAAGTATCTTTTGAAGGTGAGGTGGGAGCAGTTTTCTAGCTTCTGCCAGTGAGTAGATGAGAAAAAATGCTGGACAGTTCGCAGAAATCATTAAACTGAAAGCCTGCACCCCTTTTTACTTCCCTTCCAGACTACCTGTACTGTGTTGTTTGAGTACCAGAATCTGATCAGTGTTTGCTGCTGCTAATAGAAAGAGAATCAGGAAAGGTCTGTTCTGGGAAAAGGCAAAAATGTCAGTATTGTTGTACAAGATACGTGATTTCACCATTTCTGCAATTTTTTTCATTCTTAGGACGCTGTCCTGAGAGGTGCTGAGCATCTGCAGCTCCCATTGAAATCAATTTGCAAGTGTGCAGAACTGCTGAGGATCAGGCACTTTATATCATACTTTCTAATCTTTGCATATGTAGTAATAAGTAAGTTTAAACAAGTTTCAAATTAGTGTCTGCTATCTCAGCTCAGGGTCATATGTTTGGGGGAGGGGATGTTCAAAATCAGTAATCTAGTTTAAAAAAAGATTAACATTTGTAAGCTTACTATTTCTAGTATAGGTTCCAGATGCCCATATTGTAGCAGGGCCTACAAATGTGAAATGACTTTTTAATGCTGAGCACGTTGAGTATCAAAAGCCTGACTTTACCATTGCTTTTGCTAAGAACATGGGTTTCTTTCTTTTTTACGTTGTGACTTAAATAATAATAATAATAAAAAAGACCCATCAACTGTAGTGAATTCTGTAAGATGCCACTAATCATGGGGCTCATGAAAAATTTTAGAAATTGTTATTTCATAAACTCATTTAGTGATGGCTGGAATCCATGTATGTGTTTTGTGACTGGATTAAAGAAATAGTTGTATAGCAAAGGCTGGTACTGACATCTGTAAGGACCAAATACTTATTTTTTTATTATTTATTATATTTATTATGGTAGTGCCTACGGACCAAGTGAGAACTGGGCCCCATTGTGCTAGGGACTTTACACACAGAACAGTAGATAGTCCCTGTTCCAGAAAGCTTTCAATCTAAATGAGTGCAGAAAGAGCTCAAAGTGCAAGACGTACTTCTTCAACCTTGCTTTCTTTAATTTATAAACATGTAGCAACATGCATATCACTAACGAACAAACAAAACCCTACCAAAACAAAATACTCTGCCACACATGCAATTCTCCTCCTGGGGAGAGGATGAGAGAGTAGTCCACACATGGTAGATGTTAATTACGTCATTTAATGCACAACTGGAAGATGCTCAGATACTATGTGATGAGTACAGTAAAAAAAAACCTATAGAAAACAAGTAGACAGAACAAACTAGAGAAAAGGAGCGTAACACATAAGCAGTGAACAATGTGATGTGGCTAATGTTACATCAGTTACATGGATTTTTGTTTAAAAAATAAAGCTTATGATTGTCTGTGCATGCATACGCAAATTCCTGGATCATGGAGTTTAAAATCTGAGAAATTAGTGTGGTCAACACTACATAAAAAGCAGAATTACAAGCCATGATTTATCTGCAATATGAATGTCCTGTTTCATAGAGTACAGAATATTTTAATTAATTTTATTTTTGTTTCTTTAAATCTCTTGTTGGATTATTGCAGATGACTATATGAATTAAAGAAATGAGTTTTTAGGGGGGATCAAGCCCCTGCGTCTAGTTTAGCCTCAGAACTAAAATTAAATAGTGGTTTGGGTACTGATTTTTTTTCCTTATCTCCACCATTTCCTCTTAAAGTTTGGTTATAGTCTAAAAATGGCATTGTGGAGATTCCATGATTGCATCTCAATGATTCCATAACTGCCAGCCCCACAACCTCACCCTGGGTGCTCTGAGTCACAATATGTTTTTTTTCCCTCGTTATCCCACAAAATACAGGTTTTGCAGACCAAAATTGAGTTTTAATGTCTGAATTGTATGATCTACGGCAACCCCACTGCTTTCAGTGGGTTTGGAGTGGTGTAACCGATTGAAACTTGGGGTATGTCTACATTTACAATTTTGCAGCGCTGGTTGTTACAGCTGTATTAGTACAGCTGTATAGGGCCAGCGCTGCAGAGTGGCCACACTTACAGCAACCAGCGCTGCAAGTGGTGTTAGATGTGGCCACACTGCAGCGCTGTTGGGCGGCTTCAAGGGGGGTTCGGGGAACGCGAGAGCAAACCGCGGGGAAGCAGGTCTCCTTCCCCGGTTTGCGCCAGTGTTCCCCGAACCCCCGAGCAAGCAGGTCTCCTTCCCCGCGGTTTGCTCTCGTGTTCCCCGAACCCCCCTGCAAACCGCGGGGAAGGAGACCTGCTTGCTCGGGGGTTCGGGGAACGCGAGAGCAAACCGGGGAAGGAGACCTGCTTGCTCGGGGGTTCGGGGAACGCGAGAGCAAACCGGGGAAGGAGACCTGCTTCCCCGCGGTTTGCTCTCGCATTCCCTGAACCCCCCTGCAAACCATGGGGAAGGAGACCTGCTTGCTCGGGGGTTCGGGGAACACGAGAGCAAACCGGGGAAGGAGACGTGCTTGCTCGGGGGTTCGGGGAACGCGAGAGCAAACCGGGGAAGGAGACCTGCTTGCACAGGGGTTCGGGGAACGCGAGAGCAAACCGGGGAAGGAGACCTGCTTCCCCACGGTTTGCTCTCGCGTTCCCCGAACCCCCCTGCAAACCGCGGGGAAGGAGACCCGCTTGGGGGGGGATTCGGAGAACACCGGAGCAAACCGCGGGGAAGGAGACCTGCTTGATTACCAGAGAGGCTTCCTCAGGTATGCTGGGATACCTGCTTATTCCACGGAGGTCAAGAAAAGCGCTGGTAAGTGTCTACACTTGATTACCAGCGCTGGATCACCAGCGCTGGATCCTCTACACCCGAGACAAAACGGGAATACGGCCAGCGCTGCAAACAGGGAGTTGCAGCGCTGGTGATGCCCTGCAGATGTGTACACCTCCTAAGTTGCAGCGCTGTAACCCCCTCACCAGCGCTGCAACTTTGTGATGTAGACAAGCCCTTGGTAAATAACAGTAATGCACAAAAAGGAATAGAATTCAGGTTGCTCTCTCTTAGCTATTGAAGCTTTGGATGACTAATGAGTAAAAAGCAGTAAAAATTTGTCCGTAAAGAGACAGGACTCTGAATACACATGCAGTATCTTTATGATGTCTATTTTTATTTGTAAGCTCTTTGGAGCGAGGACTGGAAACTTGTCTTTTTATAGCTCTGTGAAGTGCCTACACGCTTTTGGAAGCTGCGTAAATAATCTGAGTGAGAAGAAGCCATTTTCTACTACTTTCCAGAGTATAAGAATACTTGTATTTCTTGATGCATTGTGGAAAATTTTAAAACCTTCGTTTTTTTATATTTAGTTTTTAATAAAAATATATTCGTGCACACTATGCTGTTCCTTTCAAAACATATTTGTGCATTTTCTCCCCTTATTACTGGATATAGCTTCTAAAAGTCATCATTTATAAATGCTTCTCTTCTGGAGTTAAACCTCTGACGTTGTCATCTGACGTTGCTGGGGAAAATCATCATGGTACAAACAGGAATATGTCTTCAAAAAGCAGTGTTTATTTTGGGGGCAGGGGGTCACAAAGGAATAAGTTGGAGTAGTGTATGAAGTCTTCTGGCTAAATTCTAGGACTTCAGCTGGAGCTGTGTCAGAGGACAGAATTTATCCCTTAAATATGGACTGAAAACGTTTTGTAGTGTGGAGGATGTTTTAGGCAGTTAAACTTAAGTCATCTAGGTTCACTATGAAACTTGTTTTGGTGGGACATTGTCCCACCGGCGATACTAAACTCTCCACCGTCAACCTTACCCTCTCTGACTCTCCCCATCTCATCCCCCACCCAAAAGTAAGGAGGTGTATTATTTCCAGAGAATCATGCTGCATCGTGATTCAGCCCCTCCACATCTCTCTTGCTACTTCTCAGTGGCAGAATTAGCTTTTCTAGACTCAATATATTTTTTGTTTTCAACTAACATGAGCAGATATCTAATTCTTCATCTTCATTTTTCTCTTCCTACCATGTTGTTATTAGTGGTGTATTAATGGGAACCCTAGTCATTGACAAGGACTCCATTGTGATATGCACTGTATTAACATAGAACAAAAAGTCAGTTGCAGCCCCAAAGAGTTTACAGTCTAAGGGTATGTCTACACTTACGCTTTTGCAGCGCTGGTAGTTACAGCTGTGTTAGAACAGCTGTATAGGGCCAGCGCTGCAGAGTGGCCACACTTACAGCAACCAGCGCTGCAGTGTGGCCACATTTAACAGCACTTGCAGCGCTGTTGGGAGTGGTGCATTGTGGGCAGCTATTCCACAGAGCACCTCGTCCCATTTCGGCGCTATGGCTTGTGGGAAGGGGAAGGAAGTGTGATTGTCTTTCCGCTTCCTGTTCCAACGCCCCATGGTTCTTTGCTACACATTCCGAGCAGTGTGGCAGCATTGTGATTGTACAGCGCTTTTTCTGCGGTTTTTGTTATAAATGGATCCTGAGCAGCTGACGACCTTATTGATGAATGTTGCCAGCACATCGCGCTTGGCAGTGGAGCTATTCCTTCAGCTGCAAAATGAGAGTGACAGTGAGAGTGAGGAGTCAGACGATGATATTGAATCGCCTCACTGTGAAGACAGTAAATTGCTTGTGGCAGTAACAGACGTGCTCAGCTCCGTGGACCGGCGCGTTTGGGCTCGGGAAACCAGCACTCAGTGGTGGGATCAAATCGTCCTGCAATCCTGGGATGACGAGCAGTGGCTGCAGAACTTTCGGATGAGAAAAGCCACTTTCATGGCACTGTGTGCTGAGCTCGCCCCTACCCTGCGGCGCAGGGACACGAGATTGAGAGCTGCCCTGCCAGTGGAGAAGCGGGTGGCTATTGCAATCTGGAAGCTGGCAACTCCAGACTGCTTCAGATCGGTGGCGAACCAGTTTGGAGTGGGAAAGTCTACCGTTGGAATGGTGCTGATGCAAGTTTGCACAGCCATTAATCGCACCCTGCTAAGAAGAACCGTGACTCTTGGGAACGTGCAGGACATTGCGGATGGCTTTGCAGAAATGGGTTTCCCTAACTGTGGAGGGGCAATAGATGGGACGCATATTCCTATTCTGTCACCACCCCACCTGGCATCAGAGTACGTTAATCGCAAGGGGTATTTCTCCGTGGTTCTGCAAGCGCTTGTGGATCACTGTGGGCGTTTCACTGACATTTACTCAGGATGGCCTGGAAAGGTGCACGATGCACGCATCTTTCGGAACAGTGCCCTGTTCAGGAGGCTGAGGGCCGGGACTTTTTTCCCAGACCGCAAGATCACAGTAGGGGATGTCGAAATGCCCACTGTGATCCTTGGAGACCCCGCTTACCCCTTAATGCCATGGCTCATGAAACCATATACAGGGAAGCTTGACAGGAACAAGGACCGGTTCAACTACAGGCTGAGCCGGTGCAGAATGACTGTGGAGTGTGCTTTTGGCCGTTTGAAAGCTCGCTGGCGCTGTCTTTATGGGAAGCTATGTTTGGTGGAAAGCAGCATCACCGCTGTTATATCCGCGTGCTGTACCCTCCATAATATTTGTGAAGGGAAGGGTGAAAGATTCAGTGAGGAATGGACCTCCGAGGTTCGACGCCTGGAGGATGAGTTTGCTCAGCCAGAGAGCAGGGCTAATAGGGAGGCCCAGGAAAGGGCTTCAAGGATTAGGGATGCTTTAAGGGAGCAATTTGATGCTGAGAGCCAGCAGTAATGTTTGATGCATTTGATGTGCTTTGCTTTACCTTGGTGTGTAATATTTACCACTTCCAGCAACAATAAAACGTAGTGAAAGAAATAGAAAAAAAAAACTTTATTCAACATACAGTACATAACAGGCAAGGGGGTAGGGGTGGTGGACTGTACATTTACAGGTTTTAATATGTCCTATTTTGATCAATATTCACTGTCTGCTGCACTTCAGGATTACTATGCTGCAGAATAATGGGGGTGGAGTGAACAGGGTAAGAATTATAGTTATCAGGGCTGGTAGGTGAACTTACAGGTGTTGGGGGCAGCTGGGGATAATACGGAACTGGCTGCTGGAGAAAGTTGTTTTGCGGAAATACTGGGGAACAAGGAAGAGGGCTTTGGGAGGGCTGTGGGTTACCACGGTACATATTTGTCTGCATGGCTACAAGAGACTCGAAAGACTTAGTTTGGCGAGACAGGAGGCTTATCATCTGCTTTGTGGTTTTTTTGGCAGACAATTCCTTTCTCCTGCTTTCTGTTTGCCTCCATTCATGTACACTCTTTCTCCATTCATGTACACTGCTTCTCCATTCATAGGTCTTCTCTCTCCATTCCTCTGTCTTCCTACTTTCTCTGTTGTAGTGGCTCAAAACAGATTTGATCAATTCCTCTTTTGATTTTCTAGGATTCCGTCTCAAGTTCTGCAACCTACGTGAGGCCGGTGATCTGGCTGCAGCAGTCAATGTCACTAGAAAAAAGAGAGATAGAAACATGTAATACACAGAGGCTACATTGTTTATTATCACTTGGTGAAGGACTTTTTAGACTTTTGGTAGCATCCTTCTCACATAACTCACATAACACAGAGAGGGCAGGCAAGCTAAGTCATGGCGAGCAATGGGTGAGTGGTTTTGCCCCGATTTCCCCTTGGGAGTGGGAATTGACCAGTGGGTCACTGGGGTTTATCAGCAATGGGTACAGGAGGTAGCTGGTGTCCTGAAGAGGGGACAGTAGTGAACAGGAAGGTGGTGAGCTAGCTGCTGGGGGAGGGGGGGGGGTTTCTTTGGTCCGCGTTCACGCCGTCCTGCTGGTGACGGGGGGGGGGGGGAGAAACGCGGGGCTGGATGCCTGCTTGGGAGGGGTGTGGGGAACACGGGAGCACACCGCGGGGCTGGATGTCTGCTTGGGAGGGGTGTGGGGAACACGGGAGCACACCGCGGGGCTGGATGCCTGCTTGGAAGGGGTGTGGGGAACACGGGAGCACACCGCGGGGCTGGATGCCTGCTTGGAGGGGGGGTGGGGAACACGGGAGCACACCGCGGGGCTGGATGCCTGCTTGGAGGGGGGGTGGGGAACACGAGAGCACACCGCGGGGCTGCCTACGTGCTGGGAAGGGGGGGTTTTAAAAACAGAGCGCCATGGGCTGGGGAAACGCGAACCTGGCGCCCTGCACTCAATTATCCCTAAACTCTCCACAGGGTTTCCTACTGCCAGACATATAATTGCTGTGTGTTACCTGGGAAGAGAGGGAGGGTCTTCTACAGGAATGTGGATACCGCCCTGGCCCCTATGCAGCTTGCCTGTGTGCAGCCATGGTCCCCCCACCCCTCGCTGCACAGTGGATCGGACGAGTTAGCCTGACCGGGACAGGGACCACGGTGGCTCTCCCGATCAATTTGAGAAAGCAAATTGCAAACGCTCTTGCAGCAACATTTCAAGAGATTACCGAGGCAGATTACAGAGATGTGATAGATCAAATCAATGGGCTATTCCACGTTTAGGCATGCATGCAGGCAGCCATAACCAAAATCCTCCTCTCCAAAAACATAGAAATCTACTTATCCCGATCACGATCCTCAGCTTCCTCCTCAACATCAACTTCTAGCTGCTGCGACTGGCTAGCCTCCTCCGGGCTTGAGAAGAGCTCCTGGCTGCATGTGTACTGGGACTCCGGGGTGTCTCCCTCCACGCCAGTAGCCTCACTGTCTCCGTCCTCTACAAACTCCCCCACTTCTCCCTGCTCTGAACTCTCCATCGTGCTCCTAGGATTTGCAGTGGGGTCACACCCAAGTATGGCATCCAGCTCCTTGTAAAACCGGCAGGTTGTGGGGGCAGCTCCTGAGCGGCGATTTCCCTCACGAGCTTTGCAGTAAGCACTCCTCAGCAATTTAATTTTTACCCTGCACTGCAAGGCGTCCCGTTCATGGCCCCTTCTCATCAAGGACTGCGATATCTGCCCATACGTATCATAATTTCTCCTGGAGCGCAGCTGTGTTTGCACAGCCTCCTCTCTCCAAACACTAATGAGGTCCTGCAGCTCTGCATTGGTCCATGCTGGGGCTCGTTTGGTGCGTGGAGGCATGGTCGCTGAGTGATTGATAGATTAATTTCACTCCACACCTGGCTGAGCAAACAGGAAGGTGATTTTTAAAATTCCTGGGGCATTTAAAGGAGGGGTCAGGTGAGCCCAGGGCAGTGGAGTTTGCTTGATTACTAGAGAGGCTTCTTCAGGTATGCTGGGATACCTGCTTATGCCACGGAGGTCAACAAAAACGCTGGTGAGTGTCTACACCTGATGACCAGCGCTGTTGATCCAGCACTGGATCCTCTACACCCGAGGCTCGACCGGGTGTACGGCCAGCGCTGCAAACAGGGAGTTGCAGCGCTGGCCGTGTTGTGCAGGTGTGTACACATCCTAAGTTGCAGCGCTGTAACCCCCTCACCAGCGCTGCAACTCTGTAGTGTAGACAAGGCCTAAGTATAAGACAGGAGACAGCAGATGGATACAAACAGATGGGTGAATCCAAGGAAATAATGAGTCAACAAGAGTTGACATCTCAAAAGTGAGTGAGGGATGATAGGTGGGGTGGGGATGAGAGTTGAAAATGAAGACAAAAAGTGTGTGTTTGATGTGATAGAGAAGGGGGAGCCAGTCGGGATATGAAGAGAGGGGTGACATGGTCAAAGTGACGAGCTAGAAAAAGGATCTTTGTAGCAGTACTCTGAATAGATGTGAGTGGGGCAAGGTTGCCTTTGTCAAGGCTGGAGAAAAGGATTTTGTAATTGAGAATCAAGATGAGGAGAGTCTGGATGAGAGTTTTAGTTGTTTAGCTGGATAGGAAAGGCCACATCTTAGAGATGTTATGAAAAAAAATCTGCAACATTTGGCCTGCATGTGAGGACTTAAAACAAAGTCTGAGTCGAAGATGATGTCCAGGTTGCAGGCCAGAGTGACAGACAGCTGATGGTGTTATCTAGAGTAACTGAGAGAGGTGGTAGTGAGGAGGGATTGGGAAAACTAAAACACAGCTTTTAATCTATGTTGCACTTGAGCTGATGATGGCTAGACAGTTACAGGGAGATGTCAGAGAGATGGGCTGAACTATTAATTTGTACAGGAAACCGGTCTGGATCAGTGAAGTAGACCTGTGAGTTGTCAGTACAGAGATGGTAGTTGAATCTATTTGCACATGGGGTTGTCCACAGATGAGGTTGTCGAGGGAGAAGAGATGGGGATCAAGGACAGAGGCCTTGAGGAACCTCCACAGAAAGTTTGAGGGGGATTAGGAGGATCCTCTGAAGGACATGGCTGAAAAAGCAGTTAGGGAGGTAGGGATACCTAGGAGAGGACAGAGTCACAGAAGCCACGTAAGAACAAGGTTTCAAGAAGAAGATAGTAATTGACTGTTTCAGAGGTGGTTGACAGGTGAAGGAGGTTACGGATGGAGTACTGGTTCTGACCTTTGGCTAGGTGAAAATGGTTTTAGTGGCGTTTAAGGGTCAAAAACTGGATTGGAGAGGGTCTAGGATGGAATTGGAGGAGAGAGACTCCAGATAGTGATTGTAGACAGCATGTTCAGTTATCTTAGAGAGGGGGCAGTGGTTGAAGAGGCAAATTGTGGGGGAGGTGAGAGGTTTAAAAAAAAAAGAGTAAGGAAGTGGATGCGAGTGTGTGAGAGAGAAATCAGGAGATGGGGTGGGATCACTGGAAAAGTGGTGAGAGGAGAGAAGAAGAGGATTGTAGGAAGGCAAGCTGAGGGAACGGGAAAAGTCATATAATTTGTCAGTTTTATTTTGAAAGTAATTGATGAGATCCTTGGCGCAGAGAGAAATAGAAGCAGGAGGAGGGAAGGGTATGAGGAGTGAGTCAAAAGTGGTGAAAAAGGGGCTGGGATTGTGAGTGTGGGATTCAGTTACTTTGAGAAGTAGAGTTATTTAGCTAGCAAGATGGCAGAACTGGAGGAGGAGAGAGAGAATTTGTAGAATAGGAAGGCAGCCTGGTTGCAAAACTTCTGCCAGAGACTTTCTGTAGCACTAGAGTAAGCAGCTGAAGCAGATGTTGGGGATGAGTCAGGGCAGAGGGTTCACAGGGCGAAACTTGCACTGGAAGAGAGGAGCAAAAGAGACAAAGGTGGAGGAGAGTGAAGCATGGAGAGAATCAACAACCACATTAAGAGAGGAGTGAGCTGTGAGCACGAGAACTCATCAGCACTGACAGACTTGAAGTCATGGAAAAGCAGAATGCTGGTATATGAGAGTGGGGATGGGTTGGGGAGCTGATGGGTGATGCTGAAAGAGACCAGGTGGTTGTTAGGGAAACTTGCTATAGAGAGAAAATGTAGAGCAATGCTTGATGGCGACCAGAGTTAAGAGATTGGCCCTTTTGGTGAGTGGGAGAATTGAACCAAAGCTGCAGGTGAAATGAAGAGATGTGAGTGAGGGAAGGTGCTGCTTCGGAGTCTGATGGGTCACCAGCACGGAAATTGAAGTTTCTATGGATGAGCGTGGGAGAATGTGAGATGAGAGAGCCAAGATCGAAATCAAAGATAGAGGCCGATGGGGTGGAGTTGAATGAACAGTGAATGACAGCAATATGGAGGAGGAGAGACAAATATGAAGCAGTGCTCTTCAGAACAGGAGAAAGAGTGGGGAGAGGGGGTGTAACAGGGTCCATCTCTGCCCCTGTCCTCTACCCTGCAGAAATGGCACAGACTCCACCAAGTGTGCTCTCAATGTAACTTTATTTCAGTTCCCCTTCACCAATATCACCACATTTTCCCCAAGCTCCCACCTATTTACAATATTTCCTGAGCTGTAGGCTCTCCTGGCAGAACCTGAGGGGAACAGAGGTCTTCCTGCTCTGAGGCTGCTGTACGACTAGACTCAGCTAGCCCTGTTCCTCCCTCTTTCTTTCTCCCGTCACTTCCTTTCTGTGCCTCTTTTATCAGCCCTTGGCTGATGGGGGGCCAACTGAGTTCTTATCCCGCCCAGCCCACCAGCCTGATTATATAATTACCTGCAATCAGCTTCTCTTGGGGCACTAAGTGAACTGATTGCAGGCTCAGTTCTGGTTCCTCCAGAACTTTATTTTAAGGTTCTGGCTGCATTTTTCTCCACACCTCTTTATCCATGCACACCCCGTCCGTGACCCCACAAAGTCATGAGACTTCGTCATCCTCCTCCTAGCATTGGCCAAAGTAAATATCTATAACACCAGGAGGAAGATGCTGAATAAGGGGATGTTCTGCGACTGTGGGCCCTATTGCCCTTCCTCCCTTGGCTTGTGTATCTGGGTAGAGTTCCTCTGGGTGGCGTCCACTGGCTCCCAAGACACCTTTGAGGAGCAGTGGGTGTTGTCTGGGGTTCTCTGCTCAGTGTCCCGCTCTGGATTCCTGATTTTGTACCTATGATCCTCACTCCTGACCATTATTCCTCAGTTGTCCACTGTAATTGTTTGATTCCCAGGACCAGTAGCTCTTCCTCTTAGGCTGGGGGCTTTCAGATGCAGGCAGGCTTGCGCCTGCCTATCTCCCGGCTTTTCGATAGGTACTCACTCTCTGCCCTCTGTCACGGGGAGAAAGAGGTTGGAAGCTTCAGGAACAGTAGAGAAGTTCAATATCCACACCACAGTGTGATCCAGTTTGAGAAGTGTGAGAGAGGACAGTTATAGGAGCAGTGTCAGATAAAGGGACCCAGATCTCTGTGAGAGCCAAGAGCTGGAAAGAGCAAGGTTTGAATCGTGGATGGTTGTGATCTTTTTAGAGATGGAGAGGGCATTCCAGAGCCAGCAAGAGAAGAGTAGGAGGGAGCAGGGAGGGAGAAGGATGGGTGTGAGGTTAGGAATGCGGATATGAGAGGGGTGGAGATAGTGGCAGGAACAAGTGTGGGAGATGGAGATTGGGGATGGAGGGAGGGCCAGGATTGGGCCACATGTCAGCAGAGGTGAGGAGAAGTAGGCAGAGGAGGGCGTGGATGTGGATCTGGATTTGGGCTAGTGGGAAGATGGGGGAGAAAGAGGAGCAGATAGAGCTGGTGGGAAATGTAACGGTCGATAATAAGGCTGGAGAAATGGAGCAGAGGAGGACAGATGCTAAAATGCAAAAATGGGATGTGGTGGGAGCCATATGTGAGTGGCAGATGGACAGGGTTACTATAAAGAAAAACAGAGTATGAAAAGTGCTCTGAAGGTGCACTTGCAACAGTTTCCCCTGCTACACATCTAGATGTACTTCATTTGCTAGTTTTCCCCATTTGTCTTTTTAGTGATCAATACAAGGGACCAAATTCCGCCTCGGAATTAATGGGTGCCATTTGTTTGAGGTCATTGATGTTGCACCTGTTTTGATCTTCTGTGAGTGCCAAATGCTAGAAACATTAGCAGCATTAATTATCATGATTAATGTGGGTATTGCATGTTGTAATCTAGGAGGGATAGCTCAGTGGTTTGAGCTTTGGCCTGCTAAACGCAGGGTTGTAAGTTCAGTCTTTGAGGGGGCCATTTAGGGAACTGGGGTAAAAATCTGTCTGGGGGTTGGACTAGATGACCTTCTAAGGTCCCTTCTAATCCTGATATTCTATGGTGCTGGTGACTTTTTGCTATTTAGTTTATCAGTTTCTTCTAAAACCTCCTCTAATGACACCTCAATCTGGGACAGTTTCTCTGATTTGTCACCTAAAAAGAAAGGCTCAGGTTTGAGACTCTCCCTCATATCCTCGGCCCTGAAGACCAATGCAAAGAATTCATTTAGTTTCTCTGCAATGGCCTTGTCATCCGGGAGTGCTCCTGTAGCATCTCGATCGTCCAGTGGCCCACTGGTTGTTTAGCAGGCTTCCTGCTTGTGATGTACTTAAAACATTTTTTGCTATTACGTTTTGAGTCTTTGGCTAGCTGTTCTTCAAATTCTTTTTTGGCCTTCCAATTATATTTTTACACTTAATTTGCCAGGATTTATACTCCTTTCTATTTTCTTCACTAGGATTTAACTTCCACTTTTTAAAGGATGCCTTTTTGCCTCTCACTGCTTCTTTAACTTTGTTGTTTAGCCACGGTGGCACTTTTTTTGTTTTCTTACTATGTTTTTTAATTTGGAGTATACATTTAAGTTGAGCCTCTATTATGGTGTCTTCAAAAAGTTTCCATGCAGCTTGCGGGGATTTTACTTTTTGCACTGTACCTTTTAGTTTCTGTTTAACTAACGTCCTCGTTTTTGTGTAGTTCCCTTTTCTGAAATTAAATGTTACTGTGGTGGGCTGCTGTGGTGTTTTCCCCGCCACAGGGATGTTAAATTTATTTATATTATGGTCACTATTACCAAGCGCCTCAGCTATATTCACTTCTTGGACCTGATCCTGTGCTCCTCTTAGGACTAAATCAAGAATTGCCTCTCCTCTTGTGGGTTTCAGGACTAGCTGCTCCAAGAAGCAGTTATTTAAGGTGTCAAGAAACTTTATCTTTGCATTCCATCCTGCGGTGACATGTACCCAGTCATAGGGGGATAGTTGAAGTCCCCCATTTTTATTGAGTTTTTTATTTTTATAGTCTCTCTCATCTCCCTGAGCATTTCACAGTCACTATCACTATCCTGGGCAGGTGGTCGGTAGTATCTCTCTACTCTATATTCTTATTATTTAAGCATGGAATTATTATCCATAGAGATTCTATGGTACAGTTTGGTTCATTTAAGATTTTACTTCATTTGACTCTGTTTTCTTTCACGTACAGTACTACTCCCCCACCAGCACTTTCTTGTCAGTTTCACGGCTGCTATTATTTCACATTTGGTCTCTGGCTTTAGCTGTCAGCCTTAGAGATGCCAGCTGTGAGACCTAAATGGGGCTGACAGATCTGGTGTGGTGAATGGGAGTCTCCAGCTCTGAGCCTCCTGCTGGCTGACAGCCATAGCCAGAGAGGATATGTGAAATAATAGCAGCTGTGAAACTGACCAGAATGTCAATTCCACTTCTGGTAGTCTCCCTGCTGTGAAATTGAGCTGCTTGCTAGGGTCACAGCCGTGATGTCAGTCCTGGGGCGGGTGGGCTCCAGCTATGAGCCTTGTGTGGCTGTCAGTGCCTCACATTCTGTCTGTCAGTGCTCCACTTTAGTAAGTGAAAGCACTCCTGGTAATGATGTGCACCACTGGCTGCAGGAGGGTAGTGTGGAGACCAACAGCCTATTTGATTACTGAGGTGGCTATAGGTCGACTTAATGTGGTAACCTAATTTTGTAGTGTAGAGAGGCCCTCACTCAAGTGAGTAGGTGCTGAGGAAATTTTTCAAATTCTTTGTCTTTGTGCATACTTATTGATTCTTTCAGATACACAAAAATGTTTTTACCATGGAATATTTGCGCTATGTGGTCAAATTTTACAAATCTATCTCTTAGCTGTTAAGGATTTTCATGTAAACTTTCACAGTTATGTTATCAATTGTAGCATCTAAGTTTAAACCAACAAAAAAGGCAGGAGTTAAAAGTGAAGGCTGAAACTCTGTTTTTAAGCCACCATGTTGTCTGGGGTGGAATTGAAATATTTTATATAAAACCACATAGTCTTCATAGGACCTTCTTTTATCCCTGAGTAAAGATCAGATTTCAGTATAATTTCAGTCAGAAATCTATAATTATGTCTAGCATTGTGTTAAGTGTGTATTTGAATACCTCAAAGCAGCAGACATGATTATAATTGAAGAAATCCTGAAAGCTTTGTTGTACATTCAGATGGCATAGAGTGAAATAAGGAAGTCCTGAAGCTAAGTGAACTTTCATATGGCTTATTCTCTGGTGCTATAAATTCATGTCCGTTGGTAGTGAAAACTTTCTGACAAAATACAGTTCTAGTGAAATTTCTAATCTATTTTAAGGGAGGCTAGTTAGGAAACAAATGGATTTGCTAATCATTTTAAGCCCCTGCAATTACACAGAATTACCTTTTGAACACAGGTATACGAGTGGAAATTTCCTTAGCACATGCTACATAGAACCTGTTCCATTGTCAGCTACAAGACATGTAATGTAGAATTTTGCAATTCATATATGAAATATATATTTTATTAGTTCGTTTTTCCTTTACAGTATTGTAGCTGTATGTTACAAAACAATAAAAATTGAAAATGAAGTTTTCCCGTGCCTTGAGCTCTGGGTAGACTTGATATTAGCAATGCTGAAGGGACTGGTTTAGAAACAAAGAAGCAATGAAATTGTTAAATATTCTGTAAGCTGCATTTTGTTTTGCTTGCGTCACTGTAATATTTAACCATATTGTTCTTGAGTATATCATAATGTGGACAACATGCTTCCCTCATCTATATTCTCAATTGCTTTAATATTAAATGTGTAAGTAGATCAGTGCCTTCTTTCTGTCTTAGATATCTATTTTAGATACTTAAGATTCTGCGCTGATGGGCATCGTATGAGCACTACACAATCTATAATGTATTTATCCTCACAGCATTCCTGTGAGGTGTGGAAGTAGTTTATTCCCTTTTTATTGGTTGGAAACTGAGGCACAGAGCGGCTAAGTGACTTACCTGAGGATGCACTGCAGGAAAAACAGTTTTGATTTTGTAATAATAGTAGATATTAATTATCACTCAAGTGGATGGCAGATGGACAACCTGTTTTCAGAGTTGCTGTAGAATATACAAATAATTACAGGAGCTAAAAAAGTCATTTGCCCATTCTGTAATGGTTTGTGGGAAGCTTTCCGGGGAAGCATGGTTGCCTTAAACCTTTAATTCCACTGTATTTAAAGCTGTTCATTCCACAAGAATTTAAGGCCAGCATTTTCAGGGGTGGCCTCTGATTTTGATTGCTTCTGTTTTTGGGTGCCCACCTAGACACAATATGCTGCAAGGAGTCTCCAGTTCGGCACCCAAAATCAGTGGCCATGTATGAAAAATTTTCTGTATGCTTTCATTTAAAAAAAACCCACCCCCTTCCAAATGGGAATTAATGTGGTGTTACTTTCCTGGGTTTGTACACAGGGAGCTCCAGTGCTTTTTCTACCTGCCATAACTTAGTCAAGCATCAGCAGAGTGAAATTAACAAGATTCCTCTTCCTGTATAGTAGCCAAGCGAGGAAGATGAGGATCTTAAAATATATCAAACACTTATTTGCCTGAAGCTGAGCTAATCTTAAATTTATACTGAGTACAGTGCTTATCTTCTATTAACAATGCTGTAACATAAGAATTTAATTATTTGATATAAAAATGTTTGTATTAATATTGAATGCCCATTTCAGAATTTTTCAGAAGTGGAACACTGTCCTACTAACGATGGAGGTGGGGGAGGAAGGTGGTTGTTAGGGAAACTTGCTATAGAGAGAAAATGTAGAGCAATGCTTGATGGCGACCAGAGTTAAGAGATTGGCCCTTTTGGTGAGTGGGAGAATTGAACCAAAGCTGCAGGTGAAATGAAGAGATGTGAGTGAGGGAAGGTGCTGCTTCGGAGTCTGATGGGTCACCAGCACGGAAATTGAAGTTTCTATGGATGAGCGTGGGAGAATGTGAGATGAGAGAGCCAAGATCGAAATCAAAGATAGAGGCCGATGGGGTGGAGTTGAATGAACAGTGAATGACAGCAATATGGAGGAGGAGAGACAAATATGAAGCAGTGCTCTTCAGAACAGGAGAAAGAGTGGGGAGAGGGGGTGTAACAGGGTCCATCTCTGCCCCTGTCCTCTACCCTGCAGAAATGGCACAGACTCCACCAAGTGTGCTCTCAATGTAACTTTATTTCAGTTCCCCTTCACCAATATCACCACATTTTCCCCAAGCTCCCACCTATTTACAATATTTCCTGAGCTGTAGGCTCTCCTGGCAGAACCTGAGGGGAACAGAGGTCTTCCTGCTCTGAGGCTGCTGTACGACTAGACTCAGCTAGCCCTGTTCCTCCCTCTTTCTTTCTCCCGTCACTTCCTTTCTGTGCCTCTTTTATCAGCCCTTGGCTGATGGGGGGCCAACTGAGTTCTTATCCCGCCCAGCCCACCAGCCTGATTATATAATTACCTGCAATCAGCTTCTCTTGGGGCACTAAGTGAACTGATTGCAGGCTCAGTTCTGGTTCCTCCAGAACTTTATTTTAAGGTTCTGGCTGCATTTTTCTCCACACCTCTTTATCCATGCACACCCCGTCCGTGACCCCACAAAGTCATGAGACTTCGTCATCCTCCTCCTAGCATTGGCCAAAGTAAATATCTATAACACCAGGAGGAAGATGCTGAATAAGGGGATGTTCTGCGACTGTGGGCCCTATTGCCCTTCCTCCCTTGGCTTGTGTATCTGGGTAGAGTTCCTCTGGGTGGCGTCCACTGGCTCCCAAGACACCTTTGAGGAGCAGTGGGTGTTGTCTGGGGTTCTCTGCTCAGTGTCCCGCTCTGGATTCCTGATTTTGTACCTATGATCCTCACTCCTGACCATTATTCCTCAGTTGTCCACTGTAATTGTTTGATTCCCAGGACCAGTAGCTCTTCCTCTTAGGCTGGGGGCTTTCAGATGCAGGCAGGCTTGCGCCTGCCTATCTCCCGGCTTTTCGATAGGTACTCACTCTCTGCCCTCTGTCACGGGGAGAAAGAGGTTGGAAGCTTCAGGAACAGTAGAGAAGTTCAATATCCACACCACAGTGTGATCCAGTTTGAGAAGTGTGAGAGAGGACAGTTATAGGAGCAGTGTCAGATAAAGGGACCCAGATCTCTGTGAGAGCCAAGAGCTGGAAAGAGCAAGGTTTGAATCGTGGATGGTTGTGATCTTTTTAGAGATGGAGAGGGCATTCCAGAGCCAGCAAGAGAAGAGTAGGAGGGAGCAGGGAGGGAGAAGGATGGGTGTGAGGTTAGGAATGCGGATATGAGAGGGGTGGAGATAGTGGCAGGAACAAGTGTGGGAGATGGAGATTGGGGATGGAGGGAGGGCCAGGATTGGGCCACATGTCAGCAGAGGTGAGGAGAAGTAGGCAGAGGAGGGCGTGGATGTGGATCTGGATTTGGGCTAGTGGGAAGATGGGGGAGAAAGAGGAGCAGATAGAGCTGGTGGGAAATGTAACGGTCGATAATAAGGCTGGAGAAATGGAGCAGAGGAGGACAGATGCTAAAATGCAAAAATGGGATGTGGTGGGAGCCATATGTGAGTGGCAGATGGACAGGGTTACTATAAAGAAAAACAGAGTATGAAAAGTGCTCTGAAGGTGCACTTGCAACAGTTTCCCCTGCTACACATCTAGATGTACTTCATTTGCTAGTTTTCCCCATTTGTCTTTTTAGTGATCAATACAAGGGACCAAATTCCGCCTCGGAATTAATGGGTGCCATTTGTTTGAGGTCATTGATGTTGCACCTGTTTTGATCTTCTGTGAGTGCCAAATGCTAGAAACATTAGCAGCATTAATTATCATGATTAATGTGGGTATTGCATGTTGTAATCTAGGAGGGATAGCTCAGTGGTTTGAGCTTTGGCCTGCTAAACGCAGGGTTGTAAGTTCAGTCTTTGAGGGGGCCATTTAGGGAACTGGGGTAAAAATCTGTCTGGGGGTTGGACTAGATGACCTTCTAAGGTCCCTTCTAATCCTGATATTCTATGGTGCTGGTGACTTTTTGCTATTTAGTTTATCAGTTTCTTCTAAAACCTCCTCTAATGACACCTCAATCTGGGACAGTTTCTCTGATTTGTCACCTAAAAAGAAAGGCTCAGGTTTGAGACTCTCCCTCATATCCTCGGCCCTGAAGACCAATGCAAAGAATTCATTTAGTTTCTCTGCAATGGCCTTGTCATCCGGGAGTGCTCCTGTAGCATCTCGATCGTCCAGTGGCCCACTGGTTGTTTAGCAGGCTTCCTGCTTGTGATGTACTTAAAACATTTTTTGCTATTACGTTTTGAGTCTTTGGCTAGCTGTTCTTCAAATTCTTTTTTGGCCTTCCAATTATATTTTTACACTTAATTTGCCAGGATTTATACTCCTTTCTATTTTCTTCACTAGGATTTAACTTCCACTTTTTAAAGGATGCCTTTTTGCCTCTCACTGCTTCTTTAACTTTGTTGTTTAGCCACGGTGGCACTTTTTTTGTTTTCTTACTATGTTTTTTAATTTGGAGTATACATTTAAGTTGAGCCTCTATTATGGTGTCTTCAAAAAGTTTCCATGCAGCTTGCGGGGATTTTACTTTTTGCACTGTACCTTTTAGTTTCTGTTTAACTAACGTCCTCGTTTTTGTGTAGTTCCCTTTTCTGAAATTAAATGTTACTGTGGTGGGCTGCTGTGGTGTTTTCCCCGCCACAGGGATGTTAAATTTATTTATATTATGGTCACTATTACCAAGCGCCTCAGCTATATTCACTTCTTGGACCTGATCCTGTGCTCCTCTTAGGACTAAATCAAGAATTGCCTCTCCTCTTGTGGGTTTCAGGACTAGCTGCTCCAAGAAGCAGTTATTTAAGGTGTCAAGAAACTTTATCTTTGCATTCCATCCTGCGGTGACATGTACCCAGTCATAGGGGGATAGTTGAAGTCCCCCATTTTTATTGAGTTTTTTATTTTTATAGTCTCTCTCATCTCCCTGAGCATTTCACAGTCACTATCACTATCCTGGGCAGGTGGTCGGTAGTATCTCTCTACTCTATATTCTTATTATTTAAGCATGGAATTATTATCCATAGAGATTCTATGGTACAGTTTGGTTCATTTAAGATTTTACTTCATTTGACTCTGTTTTCTTTCACGTACAGTACTACTCCCCCACCAGCACTTTCTTGTCAGTTTCACGGCTGCTATTATTTCACATTTGGTCTCTGGCTTTAGCTGTCAGCCTTAGAGATGCCAGCTGTGAGACCTAAATGGGGCTGACAGATCTGGTGTGGTGAATGGGAGTCTCCAGCTCTGAGCCTCCTGCTGGCTGACAGCCATAGCCAGAGAGGATATGTGAAATAATAGCAGCTGTGAAACTGACCAGAATGTCAATTCCACTTCTGGTAGTCTCCCTGCTGTGAAATTGAGCTGCTTGCTAGGGTCACAGCCGTGATGTCAGTCCTGGGGCGGGTGGGCTCCAGCTATGAGCCTTGTGTGGCTGTCAGTGCCTCACATTCTGTCTGTCAGTGCTCCACTTTAGTAAGTGAAAGCACTCCTGGTAATGATGTGCACCACTGGCTGCAGGAGGGTAGTGTGGAGACCAACAGCCTATTTGATTACTGAGGTGGCTATAGGTCGACTTAATGTGGTAACCTAATTTTGTAGTGTAGAGAGGCCCTCACTCAAGTGAGTAGGTGCTGAGGAAATTTTTCAAATTCTTTGTCTTTGTGCATACTTATTGATTCTTTCAGATACACAAAAATGTTTTTACCATGGAATATTTGCGCTATGTGGTCAAATTTTACAAATCTATCTCTTAGCTGTTAAGGATTTTCATGTAAACTTTCACAGTTATGTTATCAATTGTAGCATCTAAGTTTAAACCAACAAAAAAGGCAGGAGTTAAAAGTGAAGGCTGAAACTCTGTTTTTAAGCCACCATGTTGTCTGGGGTGGAATTGAAATATTTTATATAAAACCACATAGTCTTCATAGGACCTTCTTTTATCCCTGAGTAAAGATCAGATTTCAGTATAATTTCAGTCAGAAATCTATAATTATGTCTAGCATTGTGTTAAGTGTGTATTTGAATACCTCAAAGCAGCAGACATGATTATAATTGAAGAAATCCTGAAAGCTTTGTTGTACATTCAGATGGCATAGAGTGAAATAAGGAAGTCCTGAAGCTAAGTGAACTTTCATATGGCTTATTCTCTGGTGCTATAAATTCATGTCCGTTGGTAGTGAAAACTTTCTGACAAAATACAGTTCTAGTGAAATTTCTAATCTATTTTAAGGGAGGCTAGTTAGGAAACAAATGGATTTGCTAATCATTTTAAGCCCCTGCAATTACACAGAATTACCTTTTGAACACAGGTATACGAGTGGAAATTTCCTTAGCACATGCTACATAGAACCTGTTCCATTGTCAGCTACAAGACATGTAATGTAGAATTTTGCAATTCATATATGAAATATATATTTTATTAGTTCGTTTTTCCTTTACAGTATTGTAGCTGTATGTTACAAAACAATAAAAATTGAAAATGAAGTTTTCCCGTGCCTTGAGCTCTGGGTAGACTTGATATTAGCAATGCTGAAGGGACTGGTTTAGAAACAAAGAAGCAATGAAATTGTTAAATATTCTGTAAGCTGCATTTTGTTTTGCTTGCGTCACTGTAATATTTAACCATATTGTTCTTGAGTATATCATAATGTGGACAACATGCTTCCCTCATCTATATTCTCAATTGCTTTAATATTAAATGTGTAAGTAGATCAGTGCCTTCTTTCTGTCTTAGATATCTATTTTAGATACTTAAGATTCTGCGCTGATGGGCATCGTATGAGCACTACACAATCTATAATGTATTTATCCTCACAGCATTCCTGTGAGGTGTGGAAGTAGTTTATTCCCTTTTTATTGGTTGGAAACTGAGGCACAGAGCGGCTAAGTGACTTACCTGAGGATGCACTGCAGGAAAAACAGTTTTGATTTTGTAATAATAGTAGATATTAATTATCACTCAAGTGGATGGCAGATGGACAACCTGTTTTCAGAGTTGCTGTAGAATATACAAATAATTACAGGAGCTAAAAAAGTCATTTGCCCATTCTGTAATGGTTTGTGGGAAGCTTTCCGGGGAAGCATGGTTGCCTTAAACCTTTAATTCCACTGTATTTAAAGCTGTTCATTCCACAAGAATTTAAGGCCAGCATTTTCAGGGGTGGCCTCTGATTTTGATTGCTTCTGTTTTTGGGTGCCCACCTAGACACAATATGCTGCAAGGAGTCTCCAGTTCGGCACCCAAAATCAGTGGCCATGTATGAAAAATTTTCTGTATGCTTTCATTTAAAAAAAACCCACCCCCTTCCAAATGGGAATTAATGTGGTGTTACTTTCCTGGGTTTGTACACAGGGAGCTCCAGTGCTTTTTCTACCTGCCATAACTTAGTCAAGCATCAGCAGAGTGAAATTAACAAGATTCCTCTTCCTGTATAGTAGCCAAGCGAGGAAGATGAGGATCTTAAAATATATCAAACACTTATTTGCCTGAAGCTGAGCTAATCTTAAATTTATACTGAGTACAGTGCTTATCTTCTATTAACAATGCTGTAACATAAGAATTTAATTATTTGATATAAAAATGTTTGTATTAATATTGAATGCCCATTTCAGAATTTTTCAGAAGTGGAACACTGTCCTACTAACGATGGAGGTGGGGGAGGAAGGTGCAGAATAGAATAAAAACTATAGTATACCGTCTGGTAACTACCATATATGATAGAAGTAGGTTGTAAAATTTTACGGCATTGGATCAAAATTATTTTAAAACATTCATTATTTAGCTAGTATGAGACCTAGCATTTTATTTTGTAAGATGAATGAAGTTGATAAAGTAAACAAACAGGTCATTGAGTGGAAAATGAGGTTTTTAGTTTTTTCAGTTGTAAAAATCTCATCTATTACTGGTAAAATAAAGACATCTGTTTCTTAACCCATCACCGCCTCCCCATTCCAGCAGTTTAACCTGATGATGATGTAGTTTTTAAAAAGAAAGGTAAAAATCTAAATAATTACTTTACCTCTGCTTATACTAATTTCTGACAGATGACCCAGCTTTTCTCTAAGTAATAGTTGTTAAAGGTGTTCTGTTTGGCAGAATGTCTCCTCTTTTTGCTCTTTTCCTCACTTCCTGAAATGCCTCCTATTTGCCTGGAGGATAAAAATACTATGGTTAGCGTAATGATGAATGAATTTCTGTTCTTTTTGTTGTCTTCCTTCAGTGTGGTAGCGTCATATGTGCATGATGAAGATGTCTCTTAGTGCAGATTACTATTACTTACTTCTGTTAAAATAGCACCCAGACGCCTCAGTCAGGCACAAGACCCAATTGTGTTAGAGGCACATCTCTTGCTGTCTGCTTTTAAGCCCAGATGTGAGGTGGATTTAACAAAGAAATTAAGGGAATGGGAAGAAAGTTAGATAGTAACAGTGATAGAAACATGTGGCTGCACAGAATAGCTTGATTTGATTGACGTATATGGTTAGTCATATTGATGTTGTGTCCTGCTTATTTGAATAATGAGAAATAAGCCGTGGATATGGTCAAATATCAGGAGCTGAATTGTATAAAATCAGTTTATAACCTTACTTTCTTTGTTTATAGGTCAACTTTTGTCTACAAACAACAGAAGTAACAATCTACACTTTGTGCCCTTTTGGAGAACTGAGTGTATTACAGTAAAAAATGTTCATGGTGTTTGTTGAGCTGAATACAGCTAACTCCCTCACAGTGCAGATGGTGTTTAACTATTCCACAAGTGACATATGTTTTTTTCTTCCACACTTAATAAGATAAAGGAATTAGCTCCAGTCAGATTTACTGTCTAAATCGCATACATATATTCCAAATTACAAAGAACAGTTTGTTACATAGACTGCGATTAGCTTTATCATAAAATCATATTTAAATAGATAGTTTTAAATAATTAGCTTATTGTTCCCCCAAAAAACTTCAGGCATTCTCTAAAAGATGCCTACTGGAATGAGATTCTTCCGTGGTAGGGTAAAGTCTTCATTGACTTCAGTGCAGTTACACCTGTGTTTGATCCAAATGGTGTGGTCAAGAGTCCAGTGAAATCAAAAGAAAGACTCCTGTTGATGACTTTGGGCTTTGCATCAGGCCTTAAGAAGCACAACAGATATAATAAAGAACAATGCAATATAGGACAAACACAAATGGTTGCGAACTGTCAAGGCTGTCTCTGGCAGACTCAAAAGCAGATGGCAACAAGGACATTTTGGTGGCTTGTCTTTTGTAGAGAGTAACTAAAAAATGGATTCCAGTGCCACTGAATTAATTCTTACTCAAAATAAAATGTTTGTTTGAATATAAAGATTAGGATCAAGGAGTCTGACTCCTAGTGTATTTCAAGGACTGTGAATGTCTGCAAAGTGGTTGACTTTGTGGGCGCTATATAAACAAATAAATACTAACTAATAATTCCCAAAACAAAAGTCAGTCAAATCCTAAACAATGGGACCCTATGTTTTTTCCATATAGGTTGGTTGGCTTGGGCTATGATGGGGTGCCAAAGGGACTAAATGCTAAAAAAAAAAAAAATAGAGCGAGAGAGCTCTGAACTGAGAATGCCCTGCTATCAGTGACAGGATTCACATTTAAGAAGTAAAAGCAAGAGCATGTTAGCCAATCTTAACTTCTCTGCTGAAGTATGAGATGAGATTTGGTGTCTCATAGAACTGGCTTAAAAGTGATCCCCAGCAGCCAGAAGTGAACAGAAAGCCAGTGAAGAGAAAAGGCTGCATATTGATGACTGGAAAGAATCTGAGTGGACAAGATGATGATGATGATGATGATTTTTACTTGAATATTTGAGGCTGTTTTTTATTGCCACAGTTCTATGAACTTTTTGTGCTTGATAAGGATTTTGTTTTTATGAACATTATTTTCTTCAATAATTAAATACAGTATATACATACCTTGATATTGATATTTTGAAGACTATACACAGTGTAAGATGCACCAGAATTATTATGTTGCTGATGACAACCATACTTAAAATCAGCTCATCTCGTATCTTGATGTAGGTTGCTGTATTTTTGATGGTAAAGTTATGAAAGAAGGAGAAGAATATGGATTATATCCTGCCTGTATGATAACTGAATAATGTACATAAGTTGGCATGTTTGGGAGAAAGTTGAGGCTGCTCATTTCAAAGCAGTTTCTCCATGTATCTCTCTTATAGATATTCAGAAGTTTTAATTGTCAAAATGGTTTATTATTTTATCTTGCATAAATATAGCAGTTGCATTTCTCACCTTTTTCTGTAAGAGAGCAAGGTGGAAGCTTAACAAGTAATGTGTATGTATGCATTACTTTTCCATTCAGGACACAATAGCATCGTGTAGTGACTTGCGTGGAATGACTAAGACTTTGTAACCTTTAAACTGCTGGCTCTTGATTTGCCTTTCTTGATGCAAGTGGTTTTCTAAAGGATGTGTGCTTAGTGATTAATTTGTTAAGAAGAGCCAATAATGTACTTATGCTTAGGTGTGGGTGTGTGCATGCACATGAGAGAGAGAGGTATGAATGCAGCAAACAGCAGTTTCATGTATTCAAACCGATTCTCATCTTTTGCCCTTTAAAAAGATAAAGTAGTTTAAATAAATACAAAGTAAAAGCAGTAATAAAATTACAACTTACTGTAATTTAATAAAATGTCTTAAATTAATAATAAGAGAGAAAGGTTGGACCAACTTCTGTTGGAGGGAGAGAGACAAACTTTCGAGCTACATACAGCTCTCTCTCCTTCAGAGGCCTGAAAGCTTGTCTCTTTCCCCAGCAGAAATTGGTACAGTAAAATAATAACAAAAGATATTATCTCACCCACTTTGTGTGTCTCATATGTAGGGCTACCAGATGTCCTGATATTTAACTCTTTGTCCCATATCCCGACCGATGTATGATCGGGATGCCATTTATCCTGATATTGTACGATTGCCAGGTGGCGGCATCCAGTTGGCATGGGGCTGGCAGGCTCCCTACCCGGCTCCGTGCAGCTCCCTGGAAGTGGCAACATCTCCCTCTGGGTCCTAGGTGCAGGAATGGCCGGGGGACTTTGTGGGCTGCCCCCTCCATGAGCACCTGCTTCACAGCTCCCATTGGCCAGGAATCGCTGCTAATGTGAGTTGTGGGGGCAGTGCCTGTGGGTGAGGCAGTGTGCAGAGCCACCTGGCCACGCCTCTGCCTAGGACCCAGAGGGAGATGTCTCCGCTTCAGGGGAGCTGCCTGAGGTAAGTGCCAACCTGCATCTCTTCCCTCACCAAAACTCCCTCCTGGAGTCAGCATCATAAACCTCCCCCACGTCCCAACCCCCTGCCTAAGTCCTGAGGCCTCCCCACCCCTTGCAGAGGGCTGGAGCTGGGGCCCTGCATCTTCCACTGACCCCCGGCTTGCAGTGGGGGCTGGAGCCGGGGCAGTGCGCTCCCAACTGGCTTGCGGCAGGACTGTGGCCGGGGGCCGCTGTTGGGGTCGTGTGTCCCTGACCTGTAGCTTCCTCAGACTCTGCCCCATGACTCCAGTGGAGGCTGTAAGCCTGTGACTCTTCTCAACCCCCCCGTCCCAACCATGTGTCCCAATACTTTATTCTTGCCATCTGGTCACCCTACTCATATCCTGGGACTAACATGGCAACAGCACGTAGGTTAATAATTACACAGGTGCGTTGTTGCTTCATGTGGTCTCACATGTAGAAAATAATCAAAATAGGGATGTGAAATTTTCCAAATGTGCAGCTCAGTGGAGTCCTAAACAGTACATGTGGAATCATTCATCTTTTATAGTGCTTCAATGTAACCCTATGTATAAGGCTTCTGAGGATTGATATTGGGCTGAAAAACTATGTGAGAGAGTGCTTTTTGGGTTCCTTGTGATCTCATGACAGCTATATTTTCTAAGGATTTTTTTTGGGGGGAGGGAGGGGATGGTGCAAGGAGCAGATAAACAAATTTGCTTACTAAGTATTCAATTAATTATTTAGATTCCAGGATAATAGGAACTTTAGTTTAGATTGGGGGTTCCCAAACTTGTTTGTGGCTTTTTCAGGGTAAGCCCGTGGTGGGCCATGAGATGCTTTCTTTACCTGAGGGTCTGCAGGTACAGCTGCTTGCAACTCCCAGTGGCCACAGTTCACCGTTCCCGGCCAATGGAAGCTGCGGGAAGTGGTGGCCCGGCCTGCGTCGCTTCCCACGGTTCCCATTGGCCAGGAACAGCGCCCTGCGGCCACTGGGAGCTGCGAGTGGCCATATCTGCGGACGCTCAGGTAGACAAAGTTTCTTGTGGCCCGCCAGGGGCTTACCCTGATCAAGCTGCGAACCAAGTTTGGGAACCCCTGGTTTAGACCAAAGGGTGTCCCTCCAAAGCTCTGTTTGTCCTTGACATATCTTTGAAAATGTAAATAACAGGAGTTACAAAACAAATTTTCCAGAACAGCCCTTCCTACCATGCCTGGTGTAGTCACCATTAACGTGACCAGTAGAACTTTTAAACCCTAACCACACTTTTCTTCCAGATAGACCGGGGCCCCAAAAATAGATTGCCTTTGCATTTTGCCCACAAGGTCAACGAACACAGATAATTTTATACCTTTGGGAGAGAGAATTCGTGTGGAAAGGGCCCTTGCAGAGAGAGCTCTGCCATCGGCTCCATCCCTTTTTATTATGAGCAGGACGAAGCTTCATGGTCTTTCTCTACTGACTGCAACTGAGGCAGTAGAGAGAGAGAGTCTAAGACATGCAAATCTGAGGCTTAAACCTTGCTTCCACAGGGAAATTGACCATCATACCTATTCCAGAATAGCTCTCTGGGTCACATTCTGCTCTGGAATAAAAATCATTTTTATTTCAGAATAATTTATCCTAATGAAGTACATTTTCTAGAGTAGCTGTTGCAGAATAGCTTATTATATAATATTCTGCAATAGCTATGCCAGTGAATTTCACCATGTAAACAAGACTTTATTTGAATGAGTGAGTAAGGGCTGCAGAACATTGTCCTTGGTGCTGATTCCTGTTTATACATAGCAGTTGGTCAGTGGTCAAGTGCTGAGGGAGATTTTGGGAGTAGAAGGGGGAGCCTGTACCTAAGAGGAAGAAGAGAACACAGTATAGGGGGGGAAAAATCAGGAGAGAGAAAAGGGGATGCTGGAATCAGACAGGGAAGGTAACTCAGGTAAATATACCCCATGCTTTTTGAAGGATAAGAGAGTGTAGAAAAAGAGTGTAGGAAGGGAAAGAAAATGTAGTACATGGGGCTTTTTTAAAATTGTTGGGTGAATTATTTGATCAATCTGAACATTATTTGAAGACTGATTTGATAAATACATGGTAATAATTGACCAGCCATGTAGCTTGTCAAATACAAGTCAGCAACTGTTACTAAAAGAACAATTAAAAATTGTTGAATATATGCTGTATTTTTGACTATTCATAGTAATCAGTTTCATTTTTAATGAATTTTAATAGAGAATTGATTGACAAAATACTTCAACTAAATGAAGTCCACAACTGTTTTAAAGGGATGTGACTTTGTGGAGCGTGGTCTTGAGGTGTGTGTGGGGATGGGGGAGGGGGCAGGCAAGGGAGATAATCATAGATATTTTTTACCTTGGCTTGTAGGCCGCCTTGGTCCAGTGGGTGTTGGATATGTTTTGTAAACCCTGATCTATTGTTGATGGGGAATATTCAGTTTTAGGCTTGAAGGAAGGTTGCCAAATTTTCTAGTTGCACAAAACCAAATACCCTTGCCCTGACCAGTCCCTTCTCTGAGGCCCCCCTCCCTCAGTCACTTGCTCTCTCTTCCCTCCCTTTCACTGGGCTGGGGCAGGGGGTTGGAGTGCAGGAGGGAGATTGGGGCCAGGGTTTGGGGTGTGGAAGGAGGGGAGGGCTCTGGGTGCAGGCTCTGGGCTGGGGATGAGGGGTTTGGAGTGCAGGAGGTGCTCTGGGCTGGGGCCAAGGGGTTTGGAGCGTGAGAGTGAGCTCAGGGCTGGGGCAAGGGGTTAGGGTGTGGGGTGCAGGCTCTAGGAGGGGGCTCAGGGCTGTAGCAGGGGTTTGGGTGCAGGAGGGGTTTGGGGTGTGGGATCTGGGAGGGAGTTTGGGTGCAAAAGGGGGCTCAGGGCTGGGGCAGGGAGTTGGGGTGTGGGAACAAGGTCTGGGAGGGAGTTAGCGTGCAGGAGTGGGTTCTGACCTGGGGTAGAGGGTCAGGGTGCAGATTCTGGCTGGGCAGTGCTTACCTCAGAAGGAGACACAGACAAGCAGCTCTGCATGATGCATGTTGCCTGTGCCTGCAGGCGCTGCCCCTCAGCTCCTGTTGGCTGCGGTTCCCAGCCAATGGGAGCTGCAGAGACGGCACTGCAGGCGGCAGGGGCAGCGTACACCAGAAATTGCTGATTGCCTCTTTTACCAAGTAGATTTCCTATTATTCTAATACTAAAAAAGTACATTCCTCCTTGGACAAATAGTAATTGCCAAATCTTTCACTCTGGGTTTTTCTATGTTCCATTATCATGTGTTCTTTGGACATTATAGTAGTTGCAACATTGCTACATTGCGAAGAATTTGGGTTGTCTGTGTTTTGACTATATAGTTGACAAAATTCCTTTCCCTAACAGCTGCTTCTGTTGGCTGGTTTACTTGTACTCCCCCATCTGGCTGTATCTATCTGTTGTGCCTTGTCTTATACTTAGATTTTACGCCATTAGGGCAAAGGGATATTTCTTTGTTCTATGTTTGTACAGTGCCTAGCATAATAGGGTCCTGGTTTATGATTAGGGCCCCTACATGCTACGATAATACAGATAATAAATAGTAGTAATGGTAGACAAAGGTGTACAGATTTTCTATTCAGCAGTGAGTTCACATTATCTCATAGAGGTATTCATCAAAAGGGCAAGAAGATTTTGTTTTCCTGGAAGGAGTATTGAAGAATATTCAATACTTAGTCTCTCTTATTATTTAGTAATATTTATTTTACTGAGTGACCTTTTTATAAACAAGACCAGCCCTAATTATAGAGATTTAATTCTGCTCATTCTTCCCAGTGATCACCTAATACCTTGCCTGTTTCCATTTGCCTTCTGGAAGGTTGCTCCTTTCTTGCTCGGCCATATGCAGCAAACAGTGTGTTCCTTACTTACCCAAATGTCTTGGAACCCATCAGGTACATAAAGGATCTACAGTTGCCAAAATGGTCAGATATTTTTCTGGCAATTATTAAAATTCAGAATCAGAGTAGTATTTGTTTTAAGATGTAACTGTTTGGATCTGTGTCTGTATTAGTCCTAGAGTAGATATATGTTTTATTTATGGATATTTTTAAAAATATGGCAGGAAGAAAGAAGTCATGATCATGTTATTGGTCCATTGCTAGATGGAAATGGTAAAATCATCAATAATGGGGCAGTAGTGTTTAATAAATGTTTCTATTTTGTATTTGAGTAAAAAACAGATGATATAATCTCATCATTTGGTGATGATAACTCTTTACATTCCACTAGTCCCTCTGTGGGATGTTAAACAGAAGCTATTAAAGTTAGATGTCTTTAGAGGTCCAGATAACTTGCCTCCAAGAGTTTTAAAAGAGCTGGTTGAGAGGCTTGCTTGATTGGTAATATTGATTTTTTTCAATAAGTCTTGGAGCACTGGGAAGTTCCAGAAGACTGGAAGAAAGCTAATGTTGTGCCAGTTTTAAAAACGGGTAAATGGAGTGACCTGGGTAATTATAGGCCTGTCAGCCTGACACTGATCCCAGGCAAGATAATGGAGCAGCTGATATGGGACTTAATTAATGAAAAATTAAAGGAGGGTAATATAATGGAAATTGGCATGGGTTTATGGAAAACAGATCCTGTTAAGCTACCTTGATACTTTTTAATAAGATTACAAGATTGGTTGATAAAATACTTAGTCTTCTGTAGGACATTTGACTTGGTACTGCACTATATTTTATTTAAAAAATCTAGAACAATATAAAAGTAACATGACACATTAAATGGATTAAAAACTGGCTAGGTCTCAAAATGTAATTGTAAACAGGGAATCATAGAGCAGGTGTGTTTCAAGTGGGGTCCCACGGTTCTTGGCTCTATGCTATTTAACATCTTTATGAATGACCTGGAGGGAAACATGAAATCATCACTGATCAACTTTATAGATAACACACAAACTGGGGGAATAGTAAACAATGAAGAAGACAGGTGATTGATTCACAGTGATCTTGAATGCTTGGTAAGATGGATGCACGCCAACAATATGTGTTTTTAATACAGCTAAATGCAAACGTATACATCTAAGATCAAAAAATGTTGGCCATGCTTAAGGATGCTGGTCTGGAAAGCAGAGACTTTGAAAAAGATTTGGAGGTCGTGGCAGATAATCAGCTGAACATGAGCTCCTAGGGTGACGCTGTGGCCAAAAGAGTTAATGTGACCTGGAATGTATAAATGGGGGAATCCTTGAGTGGAGTAGAGAGGTTATTTTACCTCTATATTTGACACTTGTGCGAGTGCTGCTGCAATATTGTGTCCAGTTCTGGTGTCCACAGTTCAAGAAGGATGTTGATAAATTGGAGAGGGTTCAGAGAAGAACATGGGATTGATTAAAGGTTTAGAAAGCATGCCTTATAGCAATGGTTCCCAAACTTTAACAACCAGTGAACCCCTTTCAACAAAATGTCAAGTCTCGCGAACTCCCTCCTTTTCTCTTTCACCTGAGCATAAATTATAAAAGCAGTGATCTTGGAAATGTAAAATTTGTTTTTATGACATGCAGGTTACACACTATTATTATTTATCATTACACTATTTTTATTATTGTGAAAACGGCAACACTGTTCCAAGACCTCACTTTTGTAGCTTGTATCACTTTGAATAAGCTTGTTATAATACAAGGCTCCTATGTTTCATCAAGAAGTATCAGATGTGAAACAGCATGAAGGTATCTAAGAAGCCAACTCACAAAGAGTTCCTCTTACACGCGCATTCAGGTCTTGAGTAATTCAGGCAAATAACACATGTTACAACAAAGCTTAAACTTGTTCTTCATAATAATTTTAAAAACAATACAATGTTTAATTTTAAAAACAGCAAAAAAATCCACCTCTCTTTCCATTTCTTATAAGGAGTCTTGAAGTTTAAATCTTCTGAGTGTGAGAGATATGCTTTCTTTGATCTGCTTAGTTCTTGGAAGTCCAGGGGCTCGGGGCTGCTGGTCCTGTGCTGCCCAGGATCCCTAGGGACAGCTCTGTCCTCCATTAGGGAATTTTTTCCCCGTGAACCCCCAGAGGTTCACAAACCCCATTTTGGGAACCACTGCCTTATAGTGGTAGACTCATGGAACTCGATCTATTTAGTTTAACAAAGAGAAGCTTAGGGGACGACTGGATTAGTCTAAATATCTACATGGGGAAACAAATATTTAATAATGGGTCCTTCAGTCTTACAGAGAAAGATATAACATAACCCAGTGACTGGAAATTGAAGCTAAACAAATTTGGACTGGAAATGAGGCATAAATCCCTAACGATGAGAGTAATTAACAACTGGAAAATTAACCTAGAGTCACGGTGAATTCTCCATCCATGACATTGATTAAATCAAGATTTGTTGCTTTTTAAAAAAAATATTTTATGGGAATTATTTTTGGGACCTGTGTTATTCAGGAGGTCAAACTAGATGATCACAGTGGCCCTCTGTGGCTTTTTGAATCTGTAAATCTGTTAATATATTTGAAATAGATACTTTCTTATATACTGCACAAGTGGGATCCCAGCTTGAGGATTCCAGTTCAAGTGACTTAGACTTGAATTGCTAAATTGCCATTGCTTCCTTAGGATCGCTAGAAATATAGATTGTTGGTAGTTTCAAGATTCTTTAGTTGTGATGCATCAATTGATTTGTGAGTGTTGTGTTTCCCAACAGTTCTGAATCCTTCTACACAATAGGAAATAGACCCATACAGGCTTTTTTATGAGTAAATGCCCTAATAGACCATGATCTATAAAACAGATGTGGAGCAACATTGCAGCCAGCATCAGTAAAACCAGGACTGATTTCTCTGTGGGAAGATAAACAATATGGTGCATCTTATTGCTCTGCATTGGAAAGCATTGCAGTGGTTAACAATGGAAATTGGCTTATGGAACCATGTCCATTTAGTTTGCCAATGTGAAGATAAAAGGACTGCCCACTAATCAGTGACTCCAAATATTTTTACAGGGCTGTTCATTTTGAAATAAGTTAGCTTAACAAAAAGAAAATCCTCTTTCTCTCCAATATACTCATTGGTGAAATTCCCTTTGTTAAATCATATTCAGTAAAGCTGAACTTGTTAAAGCTGGTGATAGTACTCTGAATCGATTGTGTTTTATATTCAAAGCACATAAACTACATCAGTGAAATGTTACAGTTTTGAGTTTTGTAAGTTGTCAGTTTAAAATTCCTAATGTATTGTTCCTATGGAACCCCTTGCACATATGTAACACCGTAATTTCTGAATACCCTGTTAAATTTATGTCCTAAAATATATTTGCAGTGTGTCTGATCTATGGTTGCTCTTGGAACTACACCTCTACCCAGATATAATGCTATTCTCGGAAGCCAAAAAATCTTAGTGTGTTATAGGTGAACTTGATTTGATCTGCTGTAGCGTGCAGCCCCTCCCCCCCAGAGCGCTGCTTTACTGCGTTATATCCGAATTCATGTTATTTCGGGGGGCGTTATATCGGAGTAGAGGAGTATTGCTTTTAGGTGTGGCTAATTAACAATAACCAACTTGAATTCTAGTCAGTTTAAAAAAGAGTAAAAATAGTTTCCCATACTAAACCTCCCTCATACCAGTTGTGTGTGGCTTTACAATCATATTTTCTTTTTTTAAATAGCTTTTGTCTCCTGTTGCTGTGTGAAGGACCCACACAAACAAAGGGGGAAACTGACCAATTGAACATGCAGTAAGAAATATTAAAGCTTCAGTAGACAGAGAACTGTCAAATGCACAACGTAAACAAACTGGAAAAAATTTCCAATCTCCTTCAGCTACAGGAACTTGAATCTTAGCCCTGGTCTACACTGTGTGTGTGTGTGTGTGGGGGGGGGGGGGAATCGATCTAAGTTACGCAGCTTAGACGTACTTAGAACTATTTACCGCGATGTCTTCACTGCAGTGAGTCGACTGCAGCTGTTCCCCTGTTGACTCTGCCTGCGCTTCTCGTGGCAGTGGAGAACAGGAGTAGACGGGAGAGCGCTCGGGGATTGATTTATCGTGTCTAGACTAGATGCAATAAATCGATCCCCGCTGGATTGTTTGCTGCCTACCGATCTGGTGGGTAGTGTAGACATACATTCAGATGTTTCTTATACCAATAGTAAATAAAACAATTTTCACATGGAAGTGTTTTTTTTTTTAAAAGATTGATGTCCCTTTAACTGAAATTAGTAAAGTACCTTGATCAGGTAAAATGATATATGTGAACATAATTAATTCCCTGGTTTATTTTTTGTACACTGTTGCTCCAATACAGTATTTAAGTATGGAAAAAGTTAAATTTCAAAAGAACAGAAATAAAACCAGAATGACCACGTGTTGAAATAAATATGCTGATAGACAGCAAGTTTCTCAAAACATTGATCTCTAGATATACTAAAGAAGCATCAAATAGGTTCAGAAATAAAAATAAATTAGTTTGGGAAGTAGCCTCACATTATTAGTAGTGGGAACTCCATTCTTCATCATATAAAACTAGATTGGGCTCAGGACTTTATTTCTTAAGTATACGGAAATCTTCTGCACTGGCAGGAGGATGGACAAGAAGGTCTCTTTTTAATCTGAAATTTCTGTGATTAGTGCAGCAATTGTATTGCTGTAGAACTAGCAATATTTGTTGTAAATTATTATGCGGTATATTTACTGTGTGTTTTTTGTTTTTTTTTAGAAAATCAGAGTTCTATTTAGTGCAATTATTTCTAGCAAGAGGCAAGTAGAAGTGCTCATTTATAGAAGCTGGCTGGGAGCAAGAAAATGATTTATTTGGCCAGCTTAGAAGATTTGAGCTAAAATAAATAAATTGTAAAGTAAACAACCATGCAATAGTGAAATTTTAGTACATGATTCAAAACAAGACACATCAGTTATGAGAATAAAAGGACCCTGTCATAAAAACTATATAGCTACCTTTCTTCCAGTTCAAAGAATTGATTTAGCATTTTAAATTAGTGAACATGAATGCCAGAAGATGTAACATCAGAAGCCATTTTAAGTTTCATTGTTTCTGACACAGTGTTGGAGGAGTCCAAAGAGAAATTGAATGAAAGGAAAATTGAGAGCATGTTGGTGCATGTATGTATGTGTGTAGATGTAGCCTGTGCATATTTTTAAAAATAGAAATACAGAATTGAAGTTGAAATGTACAAAAAAGCTGGAGCTTTCTATAAAATGATTAGCATGTGCTGACAACTGCAGATAGGAGGAAAAGAGTATAGGAAGAACCATACTAAATAAAGAGAGCTAATATTTTTAACATAAGAAAAGATAAACAAATACAAGCTCCCATTTAAAATGATAAAGGGCCTGATTCGTCAACATATTGTTTCAGTTTTACATTTGAATAATTCCTCTGAAATCACTGGAGGAAAGTAGAGGTGAATCAGGCCTAGGGGCAGTAGTTAAACAAACAAACAAACAAACAAAAAGACCAAAAATAGTAAGGAAAGTATTGTAAAGGTGACTGAATTGCTGTGTTTGATGTGCATAGTGTTTTTTTTTTATTTTTGTTTTTTTGCAATCACTGTTAATCAGTCTGTAGGTATACATAACCAGCAGGGTTTCAGCATAATCTGAACATTATACATATTCCTCAAAGGACAAAACATGACATATATATGTTATCATGACAGTTTGGCATGCATCTTGTAAAAACAGTATTTTTATTTCAAGCGTATATGATAAACACAAACATAAAGCACCATTGATGTGCTGTATATGTTATGCCAGGGGTAGGCAACCTATGGCATGTGTGCCAAAGGCGGCACGCCAGCTGATTTTCAGTGGCACTCACACTGCCCAGGACGTGGCCACTGGTCCAGGGGGGCTCTGCATTTCAATTTAATTTTAAATGAAGTTTCTTAAACATTTTGAAACCTTATTTACTTTACATACAGCAACGGTTTAGTTATGTTATAGACTTATAGAAAGAGACCTTCTAAAAAGGTTAAAATATATTACTGGCACGCGAAACCATAAATTAGAGTGAATAAATGAAGACTCGGCACACCACTTCTGAAAGGTTGCCGACCCCTGTTTTATGCTGTAAATCCTTTCAATTCCATACTCCAACTTTTTATTTTTTGATGGTGAGGAATGAAAATGGGATACTGAATCCAGGCTGCATTCATATTTTTCATTCTGCTGTGTAGATTTGGACTGGATTATCCAAGAGAGGGGTAGCAGAGCCACATCAACAGATACAATGTCTTCTCAGAATGATTTTAACTTGTTTCACTCACTGAAGTTGTCTAAGCATGCGGAGATAGGCAGTCCGTAACCTCAGTGTTTACCTACCACTGTAAGGAGAATGATACAAATACCTAGATGTATAGAACCTGTAAAATGGGCATATACTCATTATGACTGCTGAGTGTGCACTAAGCAAGCAGTGTGGTGTTAAGATTTCACTTTGACTAGTGTTTGATCAAAATCTAAGTTTGTAAACCTTCAAAGCATGCTTCAAAGACTTTTCCTGACTTCATGAGCTGAATGAGTCCCACATGTTGTGACCAGACAGCAAGTGTGAAAAATTGGGACGGGGTTAAGGGTAATAGGCACCTATATAACACAAATCCCCAAATATTGGGACTGTTCCTATAAAATCGGGACATCTGGTCACCCTAGTCCCACATAATAAGTTCCCTTTTGAACGTCGCTGTTGATTTTCATTCCTGTACTCAGTATTTTTAAATAATTAGAAATGACCTCAGAGACTGGCTAGTATGTGTTGTTTGATTTTTAAATTAAATAAAAATGATTAACAGTAGGATAACTGTAAGCAGTGGATCAAATTCATTGGTGCAGTTTCATTAGTCAATTGAGTTAAGCCAGGATGAATTTGGCATAATATTTTTGTGGAAGATCTCATGGTAGCCTGATCTTGGTTTGAGAGTATATATATAATAAAACATGTGGTTTGTAATATTGTTCTTCAGTGATATCTGTGGGTACTTAATCGCTTCTGAAAACCAGACCTCAAATCTCCACACTTTCAACATGTTTTGCTTCATTTTCCTGAACACAAGTTCTGCTTCTGTATCCCTGAAAAACTGCAGGCTTTACTTTTTCACTATATTTCACCTTCAGTTTTGCAGGCAGTAGGTTTTCTGCCTTCGTTTCTTCCTCTGAAATACATTTGTTATAGGTATTGGAGAATCGTGAATATGATTTTAATGTGAATTTTATGTTGTCATGGTGAAAGCCTTGTATAGTAATAAACAGTGAAAGACCAAGTTATTGTATTGTTGAAATATTTGCTCTCTTTTGTTCAGTTCAGCAGTCAGAAAGTTCCTGTGGTCAGAAGTGCAATTAATAAACTAAATTATCTTGGAAAACCAAAATTAATTGTCATTTTAAATCTTATTGCTAGAGAAATGACATTGTTTGGTTCTTCATCAGCATCAAAGTATAGGGTATATTGAAAATGTTTCTATCATCTTTAATAATGATTTAACATAGGAAGAATAGCTTTACGATGTAAACATTTTCAGTTCTTTTGGAATATTAAACTTTATAGTAACACTAGATGAAAACTGGCTTAACTATGGTGTTGGTCACCAATGGAAAAGGGAAGGAGCAGCAAAACAGAGGAGCTGATGGATTTTAAAAAAGTTTTTATTTAATCATTACAAATTATAGTTAGCCAAGATGGTAATGAATAGGATATTAACGTTTTCCCCAATATATAACTCAGCCAACGGCTGTTTTTTAACTTGCATTTAATGTTTATTCATATTTTTCATTTTTAGGCTCTTGATGTTGACCGAACAGTTCTTTATAAAATGAAGAAATCAGTGAAAGCTATAAATGTATCTGGGCTGGGTAAGTACATTATAATTCTGTATGGTCAGTTTCTGTGAAAACAGCTTTGCATTTGAAGCAAGAAGGCTTAAACGCTGATGATCTGTTTACTGAATTGGGAACTTCTAATACAAGCAGTATTCTAGACAGTGATCCTGCCCTGGCAGTGAGAGAACTAGATTATTTAATGTTTTGGTTTAGCTCTAATTGATGTGAACTGCAGAATGAGAACAAAGCCAATGAACTATAGTCTTCTATTGCTGGTGACCTATGAAACAAAAATCTTTTCACCTGTCAAGGAAGATAAAAATACAAAGAAATATTTGTGTATGCATGTAAATACATATTTATAAAAATAATTTGATATATGAATATATTTATTTAAAAATGCACACACAAATATTTACTTGTATTTTTATCTTCCTTGACAGATAATGAGAATTTTCTTTTTTTTGGTAGGTGGCCAGCCATAACAAAATGAATTAATAAGCTTTATAATATAAACATAGAAACATAGGGCTGGAAGGGACCTTACGTCCAGACCTCGTGCTGAGGCAGTACCAAATCTACCCCTAGACCATCCCTGAGAAGTGTTAGTCTAACCAGTTACCCATCCCCTCAGTCTTCATTTCTCATGACTAAACATGCACAGTTTTTCTTAACCTTCCTTAAAGGTCAGGTTTTCCAAGTCTTTTATCCTTTTTATTGCTCTTCTCTGGACTCCCTCCAATTTTTCTACATCTTTCCTAAAACGTGATGCCCAGAACTGGACACAGTACTCCTGCTCAGGCCTCAGCAGTGCTGAGTAGAGCGGGACAGTACTTGATGTCTCTGTCTTGCAACACTTTTGTTAATACGCTGCAGTATATTAGACTTTTTTGCAACTGCATCCCACTGTTGCCTCCTATTCAGTTTGTGCTCCACTATAACCCCCAGTTCCTTTTCTGCAGTATAACTGCCTAGCCAGTTAGTCCCCATTTTATAATTGTGCATTTGTTTTTCTTCTTCCTAAGGGTAGTGATTTGCACTTGTCTTTACTGAATTTTTTAGTCTTGTTGATTTCAAACCAATTCTCCAGTGTATCAAGGTCCTTTTGAATTCTAGTTCATCCTCCAAAGTGCTTGTGACCCCTGCTAGCTTAATGTCATCCTATAAGCATACTCTACACTGTGTTATCCAAGTCATTAATGAAAATGTTGAATAGTACCAGTCCAGGACAGACCCCTATGTGACCCCACTAGATATGTCCTCCCTGTTTGACAGCGAACTATTGATAACTACCCTTCGAAAGAGAGTGAACAATGCACCCCCACCCTCAGCATCTGCAGTGATACTCAGCCTGCTTTATAAAAGCAGTAGTGTTTATGATGGGGTGGATTTGTTTCAAATCAAATTGATTTAAGCCATGATTTAAATCAAATTGATTTAAGTGTTGTAAACAAGACACGAGAAGTCATTCTTCCGCTCTACTCTGCCTGTTAGGCCTCTACTGGAGTATTGTGTCCAGTTCTGGGCACCGCATTTCAAGAAAGATGTGGAGAAATTGGAGAGGGTCCAGAGAAGAGCAACAAGTTTGATTAAAGGTTTTGAGAACATGACCTATGAAGGAAGGCTGAAAGAATTGGGTTTATTTAGTTTGGAAAAGAGAAGACTGAGAGGGGACATGATAGCAGTTTTCAGGTATCTAAAAGGGTGTCGTCAGGAGGAGGGAGAAAACTTGTTCACCTTAGCCTCTAATGATAGAACAAGAAGCAATGGGCTTAAACTGCAGCAAGGGAGATTTAGGTTGGACATTAGGAAAAAGTTCCTAACTGTCAGGGTAGTTAAACACTGGAATAAATTGCCTAGGAAGGTTGTGGAATCTCCATCTCTGGAGATATTTAAGAGTAGGTTAGATAAATGACTATGAGGGATGGTCTAGACAGTATTTGGTCCTGCCATGAGGGCAGGGGACTGGACTCGATGACCTCTCGAGGTCCCTTCCAGTGCTAGAGTCTATGAGTCTATAAGTCACTAGTCAGGAAGACTCGATTTAATCTGGATTTCAACATAAAAGTGCATTTTTGTTGATTGTTACAACCTTAATACATATTCTTCACAGCTCAGAGATAGATGTAGGTTTCATTTTTTAGCAGGTACACACTATACATTTTTAAAGGGATTTATTTTGAAAACTTTTCAGATTAGTTTTACAGCTATATCAGGAAATTAATGATTAGTTATTTCATTTACCAAAGGTAATTAAAACAGATATTTATGAAGTCACTGGGAGGTGAACTATCTCCAGTTCAACAGCGTTAATCATTAATATTTGAAGGATTTTCTTGCCATGCTGTAATAGGAGGAGAACATCACCAGACAGACATTTAAATTGTTTTATTTAACTAAAACAACGTTATGTATTATGGATTTTTTTCTTCAATGGCAAACATATAATATTTTAACAGAACAAGCATATGATTTTTTAAATTTGGTTAAACATCCACATTTTTTAAATTCTGGTTTGTTTTTGTTAAAATTGTTTTTAACTAAAATAATTAAATGAAATTTTTTTTTAAAGAAACCAAAAATTAAATTGACTATGTCACCCAGGTCATTATCAGAAACTTAAAATATTGGCTTCTGCAGCTGAGTCATCTTCACCTTTGTTTTCCTGTTTGTTCATGATCTGGAAAAGAAAAACAAGCTTTCCTACTTTTTCAGGTTCCAAATGATTTCTCAATTTGGAATGAATTAGTCCAAAGGAAGAAAATATTCTTTCTATGCTGGCAAAAGACGTTACTGCTGTTAAAAGTGAGATTATCACTTCAGCAGTCTCCGAATCCAAGTGCTTAAGTGACTTCTACCAGTTCACTGGTGTGACTTTCTTTAAAACATCATCAGCAAACATATATTTCTTGAATGGTTCACCCTTAGCTCTGAAGTTTATTATAGTTAGCATTATGGAGGGATGCTTGCTGGATGTCCATATCATAGCCATCTCTTCTTCTTCAGCAGTTAAGGTTTGACCCTGGTACCGAGTATTGAGAATATTTGCAAGAAAATGACCTGGAGATAGTGCTTGTCCCATTTGTTTTTTTTTAATGCTTGTAATTTTAACTCTGTCATTGCATGTTTCTCTTTTTAAGATGTCACTCAGTTCCTTCCAAATTTCAACAGTGTCAGCAATAAAACAGCAATTTCCCTGCATTTTGTTCAAAGCTACAGAAATAGGCTTCAGGGTACTCAGCATGTGTTCAACATTTTTCTTAAGCTCAGTGTTAAGAACTTTGGCTGTGACGGTGCCATCTATTTTTTTTTCTTGATTTTGTTCACAAACTGTCATCTGATTAGTCCAGTTCTTGATACAGTGCTCCAAACAGTCCACTACTGAGTTCCATCACACCTCTTGTGGGAGAGTTAGCTTGGTTCCTCCCACTATTTTCAGAGCAGCTGCTGCAAAGTGGTTGTTATAGAACTATTTTGCAATTTCAACAACAGTAGCCTTTGTTTCTGGACCGCTGAAGTCTTTGGCTAGGAGGTGCATCAAATGAGCACTGGAACCGTGTGCTATTAACTTGGGACTCTCTTCTAAATAATTTCTTCTCATCTTGGATACATTTGCAGTATTGTCTATGACCAAGCTGCATACTAGACATTTGAATTTTTTTTCACAGTTTGTTATAGCTTTTACTGCTCCTCCTTGTTAAGTGTTCTGCTGTGTGTGCATTTCCTGATGTATCAATTGTTTTTGTAAGGAAGACATTCCCTTTTTCTGTTGTCACACAAGCACATACAACAGGATCATTGTGGACATTGCTCCACCCATCAAGACTCAAGTTAACAATTTTACCTTCTAGAGCTTTTGCACATTGCCAATTTCTTTTTCATATATGTTATCCAGCAATTTGCCTGCAACATCTGCTCTGTTGGATGGAATGTATCCTGTCTTAATGACTGAAGCATGTTAATGAAGTGTGGGTTCTCAATCATACAGAAAGGAGAGTTTGTTGCATAAACAAACCAGGCAATTTTTTCATCAATTACCTCTTTTTGTAATCTGCTGGTTCTTGTCACAAACTTATCTATGGTTGTTTCTGGATGAAGGAATTTTTTTTTCTTTTTGCTACAGGTGATATACTGTGGCTATGTGACATACATTATGTGACTGAAACACTTATCATGGGCAGATTACTTTGAAACTATCGAAAATGATGGTGATCTTGAAGGTGGATAGTCTTCAGAATCCTGGATGTTGAGGATTGATTCTCCTGAACAAAATAAGTCAATGCAGTTATTTAATTATTATTACCCCACTGCTCATTTAGTATTACTCATTGCATTCACTGACATTCTGTACTACTTTAAAGGTAAAATTGTAAAAGTAAGATCTGCCTATTTCAGCTATTTATTTTTTATCACAACTGCATCTAAAATGATAGGTACTATCTAAAACGATAGAGTAACAACTATTTTTTTGCTCAAACATGAGAATTCAAGAATGGTCCAGAAGGTAGACAGTCCTTACAAAAGTATGAAATAAAAAAAAGTTTGCCATCCTGAAGATCCTGCATGTTCAGAAATGTTCCTTTCGTCATCTTCAACACAGCTTCCTCCTGAGAAGGAACACGTTTCAGTTGTTTCATTCGAGCAACCAGGCCTTGCATTTCTTTGTTGCACTGTTTGCATTTTGCACACATGCCTGTCTTACCAACAGGTAGAGGAACTTCATTAAAATATTCCCAAACTGGATCTCTTTTATGGCCTGCTGCCATTATAGGTTTTCCCTTCTAGTGGTAGAATGGTAGGGTAAATCTGAAATCAGTGAAGGCTACACTCAGAAAGACCTCAAGACTTCTGGAATATGCTGCTCAAACAGTTTCACTTTTGTTTCTACTGCCTGTCCCTCCCTTCTCACATTTATTTTTCTTCTTGTCCAGATCTATTCTGCCCCCAACAATCTTATATTCATTGAACTTTTTGAAACTTTGCACTTTTATAGAGGTAAGGGATTGACTGTGTACACAAATTTGCAGAGGGACAGTAGGGTTGAAGTCTCTTAATTCTCATCTCTATATTTTATTTATTTATTTATTTAAAAACATTTTTGCTGTTAACAAGCATATTCTCTCTGGAGACACAAATTCACAGTTTGAGAACTGCAAAATTAAACATCTCTGATGGGATCTTCTGGAGCGGGGCTGGCAACCTATGGCACGCGTGCCGAAGGCGGCACACTAGCTGATTTTCAGTGTCACTCACACTGCCCTGGTCCTGGCCACCAGTCCGGGGGCTCTGCATTTTAATTTAATTTTAAATGAAGCTTCTTAAACATTTTAAAAATCTTATTTACTTTACATACAACAATAGTTTAGTTATATATTATAGACTTATAGAAAGAGACCTTCTAAAAACGTTAAAATGTATTACTGGCACGCGAAACCTTAAGTCAGAGTGAATAAATGAAGACTCGGCACACCACTTCTGAAAGGTTGCTGACCCCTATTTTAGAGTAAGCACTGAGTCCCATTGAGTAGATAGAAAGATTAAACTAAATAATCTATACAGAAGCCCCTGGAACTTCATAAAATTGGATCCCTAATCCATGAACTATTGGAAATCATTTACACAACTTTTCTTAAATATTACATGAATATATTGTCTCATACTATACAATTAGAATTTATAATCCCTATTCCATGATGAGATATCTTTGAGCTATAATGTATCTTAATTAAAACTATCTTTAGGTAGGTTTTTCCCTCAAAAAGCATTTTATCAAAAAAATCTGATTTTAAATAAAAACAATTCTGATTTTTTTTAAATCAATAATTTTTATCCACCCTGGTTTATGAGATATCTGGTACACAGCATAAAAAGCCCTTGATTAGTAGAGAGAAAAGAAAGTGACAGCATGATCCATTTTGGCTACCCAGAGTCCCAGCCAAGTACTTAAATTACCATAGCCCCTTATCATTATCAGGGCCCTGTTGTACTTGGCAATGTACAGACACCTATAAAGAAACAGCTCTGATGTGAAGAGCTCATTGTTCATGAAGAATGATTTATGAACGGTGATGGGAGAGGAATATAGTCTAATGAATATAATATTTATTATAAGTGGGGCTGGTACCACCATCTGTTATTAAGGTTGACCAGCACTTCCCATTATTAGACCTCATTTTCAATTACTTGTAATGGCCAAATTTGAACAGTTTGGGATGAAATTTTCTATGCTGGTGTCTGCTTCAAGATGAATGTTTTTTTTTTGGGGGGGGGGATTTTTTAAAATTGTTGAACACTTTCCATTATAAGATTCTTTTGCATCTTTTTGAGAAGTTTTAACATCTCCATTGTTTGCAGCAGGCATTTGAAATCATCAGGGAGAAAGCCTTCGGCTAGAGATGTCTCTCTTCTGTGTCCCATGACATTCTGCTTGGGTTTGGCTACAAGATAAACTACTAAAATTGCTGTTTTCCTAATGTCGCTTATGTTCCTTAGGGAAATTTTGGGAATACGCCCAAATAATAACTGAACATGAACCTTCTTCTCTATGGCCAGGCTTATGCTGCTGTTACACTTCCCCTCCTCTCCCCCCCCCCCCATTCTGCACTTGGAACACCTGGGAGCATCTATAGTGGGGAGAGAGGAGGGAAACTTCTCCTCCAAACCACACTGCTCTTGGGACCTGGCATCCCTAATTCTGGGCACTACATGGGGCATAAGTCCCTCACTTTCCAGGGGAATGGGGAAGGAGAAGAAAGAGAACCAGCCATACATCTGGAGCCATCCACAGTGCCAGCGCCTTGTTCTCCTCCCTCCATTGGATAGTGACCTTCTCTTGCTGATAGCTAATATACTTTGCTTAAGTGTTAGAAGTCTGAACCTTCAGCACTGCAGCACAAGATTCAAACCTTGCTGATGTTGCATATTGGGTAGATATGTACAGTTTCACTTAATAGAATTTATTTTTATCTCTTTTTTAAAAAACAAGGCAATTGCATACAAAATAACATAGTTTTGTTAATAAGGTTGCAAATTAAAGCACTGGAAACTTAGGAAATGCCTGAGTTAACGTTGTCTGTGTGACCTTAATCCAGCCCTCTTGTATGTGTGCATTATGCTGCACACTTTAATTACATGACTGCTTACTGTTTTTTCCCACAGGACTTATTCCTCATTCAGTATACTGGATAGATGCACAAGAGGGCAAAATTAAGGCTGCAGTGGCAACTGTAAATCAAGCACTTCCTAATTTTAGAGTGCTTGACTTTGCAACCTAAATAATGTTCTTTAACATAGTTTATTTTGTATGTATAAAATATAAAGTACTAGCTTCATCATTTTAAAAGGAGGTGATAGAATAGTTCAGCTCAGAATCTTCTATTTTTAAAAGTTGTACACTACTGTCCAGTCAACTTAGCATCACTTAAATATGTTTTTAATACATTCAGGTAGGTTAGGCTCAAACTTTGTAATAGGCTAAATACTGAGAAAGCCAATAAGTGTGCGTGAGACACAGATAAGTAGTATACCTAACCAGTTAGTAGACCGGATACTAAATTAGTGTGTTCTTGTGTTTCATTTAAAGAATGTCAAGCTTTCTGTTTTGGATAATATGTATGCCTTCAGTGTTTGAGGAATGAACATGCTTGTGAAGTGAATCACATAATATGTGTTTTGTTCTTCATTTCATTAATCAGAAAGTTCACAAAGAGATAAAAACCCTGGAAATAAAATTATCTCCCAGGAAACAGAGTGGGATTTCTCTGGTGGGGAAAATCATTGCGCTTTATACAGATCTAGAATAAGACACATGCCAGTGTTTTTAATCAAAGAACACAAACTAAATTTACCATTGAAGAATTATTTTGGTGCATAATGTAACACACTTGATTTTTTAAAGAAGTGTTTACGAATTTTGAATGCGTCAAGTTGACATGTAAAATAAGTTAATAAAGAGATTGTTCCTCTGAAAGTTCTGGAGTTTTGTTTTAGCCAGTTGTAACTTTCAGTAATTTGTTTATGTAGCTATTGGAGTTAATTTTGTATTTGCTCTTTTGAAGCTCATGTGGAAAACGAAGAACAGTACACTCAAGCACTGGAGAAATTTGGAGGCAACTGTGTCTGTAGGGATGATCCAGATTTGGGAACAGCGTTTTTAAAATTTTCTGTGTTTACAAAGGAGTTGACTGCTCTCTTCAAAAATTTGGTAAGAAATGGTCTAGAATAAAAAGTTATGATTGGAACTGTGCTAGGAAGAATTATACGTATAGATGGTTCAGGTATATTTAGTTCACAAATAAAACAATTGTTCCTCTTGAAGAAGATTCAGTGTGTTGGAGATCAGTATTTCTGGCTTCCCTGAGAATGTCTGTAATCTTTGACTTGAACCAGTATGCCATATCTTCACCTTTGCTTCCTTCAAATCTATAATTGAAATATGCTTCTGTCATGGTCTAATTCCCCGCTCTGAACCTTAGCGTCCAAAAGATGGGGTACCAGCATGAATTCCTCTAAGCTCAAGTATCAGCTTAGTACTTGTAGCGCTGCCACCAACCAGGAATTCCAGTGCCTGGTGCACTCTGGTCCCCCCAAAACCTTGCCCGGGAACCCCCAAGACCCAGTCCCTCTGGATCTTAACACAAGGAAAGTAAATCCTTTCCCTCACCGTTGCCTCTCCCAGGCTTCCCCTCCCTGGGTTACCCTGAAAGATCACTGTGATTCAAACTCTTTGAATCTTAAAACAGAGAGGAAAATGCACCTTCCCCCCTCCTTCTCTCTCCCCCTCCCAGACTCTCCCTGAGAGAGAAAGTAATCCTAACACAGAGAGAAAATTAACCTTTCTCTCCCACTTCCATCTTTTCTCCCCACCAATTCCCTGGTGAATCCAAACCCAGTCCCCTGGGGTCTCACACCAGAAAAAAAAACCAATAAGGTTCTTAAACAAGAAAACCTTTTAATTAAAGAAAGAAAAAACAGTAAAATTATCTTTGTAAATTTAAGATGGAATATGTTACAGGTTCTTTCAGCTATAGACACTGGGAATACCCTCCCAGCCGAAGTATACAAGTACAAATTAAAATCCTTTCAGCAAAATACAAATTTGAACTCCTCCCAGCCAAATACACATTTGCAAATAAAGAAAACAAACATAAGCCTAACTCGCCTTATCACCTAGTACTTACTATTTTGAATCTATAAGAACCTGTATCAGGGAGACTGGAGAGAAACATGGTTGCACGTCTGGTCACTCTCAGAACCCAGAGAGAACAACAACCAAAAACCTAACAGCACACACAAAAACTTCCCTCCCTCAAGATTTGAAAGTATCCTGTCCCCTGATTGGGCTTCTGGTCAGGTGACAGCCAGGCTCACTGATCTTGTTAACCCTTTACAGGCAAAAGAGATATGAAGTACTTCTGTTCTGTTAACTCTTTCTTATCTGTTTATGATAGCTTCTTTGAAGCCTATGAATCTTAGTGCTTTCCTCAAGGAAGTGGAAATAATCCCTATTAAATGACAACAGCAAAGAAAGCTATTAAAACTGTTAAACTAACAAAATATGACCCACTGCTTGTTCAGTCTGTTTTTACCTTCCTTTTACATATTGCCTTTGCATTATGTAATCGGATTGTTAAGCTTTTGGAGAACAGATGGTTTTCTTACTTGCATGTAAAAAGCCTACCCCATGTTTGACACCCTGCAGATTATAAATAATATATAGGGTTCAATTCTGCAAATGCTGAGCACATCAAGTGTTACTGAAGTCAGTAGGAGTTGCGGTCACTCTGTGCCTTGCAATGTCAGGGCCATATTGTATGTGTTCTACATGCACAGCGTGAACATGGGAATATAAAAAGTTAAATTGCAAGAGGCGAATTCTTTGCCCGCTCTTTTGCGTTGTGTTACTCAGAAGGCACAATCAGGGAATGAAGTCTAGCTGTATTCCCCTAGGATGGGTGAGTCCCAAGGTCTCATAGAGCCAGCTAGAGCTAACTTTTATGCTACCTTCCTTGGGGGGCAGGAAGGAGGACTGGCCAGTGTGTGATGTGCTTCAGCTGTGCTCAGCTGGCAGTGGTCTTCTGGGGACTGATGCCAGCTGATGTTATTTAGAGGAGCCTCCAAGCCAAAACTGGCTCCCTGATGCTGTCCCCCCCCGCCTCACTGAGCACGGATCTTGGTGAGACAGAGAATGAAGCCCTGAACGTATTAGCACTGAAATATATTTCACATTGAATTTGGATATCTCCAGATGTGGGGTATGATGTTCTGATATTAAGGACCAGTTTTGCCACCCTTACTCAAGCTAAGTTAGTCCCTTAGCATATGAGTACTCGCTGAAATTAGTAGACCTACTCAGTTTGAGTAAGGTGGCAGAATTGGCCATTTAAATGAATACACTTATGCTGCCTACAGAAACATTGTACTATATCTCATTTTAACACAATATGGTGAGTAAACTGTTTCTCCAGCTGAGTATAGTAATCTGTAATATGGGTTTAAGTTATTTTATCTGTATTAAGCAATGAATGTTTTCACAAGCAATGTTGACTGAAAAAGTAGTGTCAGCTTTTATGTTCTTATTAAAATAGCAGTGGGGAAGCTGAAACTGAATCTGTTTTTAAAGATTATTTTTAATTCAAGCCAAATAAATGTGGACATTTTACGAAAAAAAGTAGCCACTGTTATTAATAAGAGAATTAATTACCAAAGTTACAGAATGGTGTGGGTTATGTGTAATAATAAGAATAATAGTGTAGCTTTTATATACTACTTTTCATCCAAAGGTCTGAGTCTCCTTTACAAGGGAAGTATCTGTACGCTGTGTGTGACCTGATCAGACTATTTTAAGGTCATTATGAGACTTGGTTGTAGGAGAGTAATTTCATAATCAGATTCATCTTCCTCTAAGCAAAACCAAAAGAAGCGTTTCTAGAACTTGTTGCTCTATTCTGGCTTCTCACTGTAAGCAGTCTATTCTTCTTGCTTCGATTTATATAGATCAGAAATGCACGTCTTTCATTCTTCTCATTTTATGGTTCTAATTTTCCCTACTGGCTGAGTGCCACCTATTTTCTCATATACAGAAACTTTGTGGCTCCTCCTCTTGTCTCATTATCATTATGTTATCTTATATGAGGGGAGACTCAGTGGGTTCCAGCAGATAGGTCCACTCTCCTCTCTGCCTCCACTGCAAGTTGGTGAGGGATGTGTCCCAATGAACAGCTCCTTTCTTTCTCCAGATGTGATCCACCCTTCTGAAGTTTAAAGTTGTTTGCTTCCTTCTGATTGCAAAACGAGAACTGGAGAAGGACAGACACCCAATATTATCTGAGTTTCAGATACCAGCAGGGAAAGTTTAAACTCTCCCCCCAAAAACTGTTAAATGTCCAATCATGAAAAAACACGCAAACTCTAAGGTTTTTTGAAAATCATTTATTTATAAACATGAACTTCTTGGAGAGTATTTCTTTAATTTTTCCAGCCAGAAATTCATACCGCTTGAATCAATTGTTCACTCTTCTGGAAGTATCCTACTTTGAAAATCACCTCCAAATTGCTTGGATACAAGTCGTTTTCTAAGTGGAGATTACAAGGGACTATCTCTAAGGAGTGTTGTAGTATTCTGAAGAGACTTTGGATTCTTCTTTATTATTATTTAATTATTGATATGTTTTATTTATACAATACAGCATCATAGCTGTGCATAATGCACATTTCATGTTTCTTTATACTGTTGTAAACTATACTGACCTGAATGTTTTACACACCTGGAATGTCAGATTGAAGTCCTTTTAGTACATCCTTCCCCCATGCATGGTTCCTCTTCCCCCCCCAGAAAAATATCCTTTTAGTCTGTCTCCTCACTCAGTGAATTATGTACAGTACAAAGAGATTTGGAAGCATTTTGCATCAAAAAGGAATGTATTGACATTAACTTGGCACCCATTGTGTTTCAGTTGTAAAGAGATTTTTGTTTTATACCATACAAGCTGCTGCTGCAAGCCTTCTTTTTAATCACTTTAGCTCCATAAGGCACTTTTAAAAAATTTCAGAAAAGATTCTAGCAGAATGAGTAGTGATATTCTGGGGAGAGAGAGGACGTGCCCAGACTGGAACAGATGACACAGCTATTTAAACTAGTGTAACCTGAGGCCTAGTGTTAAGCTTTACCTGATCATTTATTTAGGATTTTCTTGATTTTTTTGATTGGAGAGCCATTGTATTCTGTCAGCTTAACATCTGGGATGCATTTTGGGGGCTGCAGTTCTAAAATGTTTGAATTAAAATGGGAGAGATTTCCTTTAAATCGTTCCTTCTTGTTGTATGAATCTCATTTAAAGATGGTCTGCTTTCACAGCTTTTAATTCTTTTTCTCTTCTGATGGAGAAGACTGATGGCACCTTAAACACAAACAGATGTATTTGGGCATAAGTTTTCATAGGTAAAAAACCCACTTCTTCAGATGCCACCGAACTCCTCGTTGTTTCTGTGAATACAGACTAACATGGCTACCCCTGATACTTGATGTAGAAGGCTTTGCAAAGTACACACTTTGCCATCATGGCTTTAATCTTTTCATGGTCATATCCGAGCGTCTGGATTTTTAAACCCTGCACTGCCTCATCAGAGTTTCTGATGTCTTATGACTCAACTATAGAGTGGCCAAATTGAAGTTCAGGCCTTGGTATAGCTTTGATTGGGAGCAAATGAATTACGTGTGTATCTGGCTGGATTCCTGTTGTATGTGCATTTTAAAACAGCTACTGAAGCTATAAGACTATATTTTTTGGAGAACTCAATTTTCAGGTGCTTTGGTTCTTAATGTTTGGAGACTAGCTGTAAAAGCTGTGGTGGCATTTCTAGAGGGGGACTGAATTACATACATTTACATTCTCCACTACATTGTTTTTTATCAGTTTCTTATAGATGTGCACCTTTTTCTCCAGTACAGAACCCAGATAATCATAGTAGAGCTCTGTCTACTGGCTTCTGTATTGTAACTCCAGTATACTGCTATAAAGTTTCCTTGAGCTTTCTCTAGGTCAGAAATGCTCTTTAAGAAGTCCACTTGATGTGTCCTTTGATTCTGATAACCCAGGTGAGGCATTTTTCAGAAAGGAACACTATTTTTCCTGGCATACACACTGTTGTTCCTTGGTGGTATTTTTCATTGATAGCTTGTTTGGCATTCATTTGGTTAGAATAGTAGCATCAACGGTGTGGTTAAGTCTGTGTAAGGGATGTTTTTGACACAGTCACTTGTAATTTTAAGTACTTGGACTCCCTATATGATTAAGTGTCAGGTGGTATGGTATGAGTATGAAAATCAGAAATATTAGGATAGGGAAAAGGCCGGTCAACCCAACATGCCTACTCTTTACACGTTTTTCTTTTAATCCTATTCTTTTTACTGTGCCATGGGAAAAAACCCTATAATTGCATATCTCCTTTGTCTGTTTCTCCCTAGAATAAAGATCTGATTTGTGCAGGTCTCTACCTTCTACTTTAGAAGCATAGTAGCTATTTAACAACTCTGTGCTGTGTTTTTCTTCTCTCTCTCCCCCTAGCCCCTCCCCGCCCTTCATTCCTCAATATACTCTCCCTTCTCCTAAGTATCCAGTGGCTTTTTTATCCTTAGTCTGTTGTGTGTTTATTAATTTTGTTTCTCTTTGTAAATTCAGTGCTCATAACAATTGCTGGATTACAAGCACTGGAATCTGAAATCTTCACTTTACAAAAAGTGTTGGGGAAGAGAGGAGAAGCTTCCATATGAGTAGTAATTTAAAAATGCTAGGGTTATTAATTTACAGAGGAGAAAAGTAAGGGTCAATGTTTTTGCTACATATTTTGGCTAACCAGGTGCTCCTGTTTACCTTTTCCATAATACAAAAGCAAGAGAGCACTCATTGAATTTAAAAGGTAACATGTTCAAAACTGATCAAAGAAAATGCTGTTGTACAGTGTATATAGTTAACCTATGACACTTGCTGCCCTGCAAGATATTGAAACAAAGACCTTTTTTTTAAGTTCAGGTCCTGTGCTTGTAATGTGCATAGCTTTACAGGTGTGAATAGTCCGCTTAATGTCAACGGGACTGCTCGCATATGTAAAGTTAAGCAGGTGTGTAAGTCTTTGCAGGTTTGGGTCTGATTCTCCACACTGTTAAAAATTCATAATTTCATTTACTTAAATAGAGTTACTCCTGATCTCACTGGTATATGGTGGGAGAGAACTTGCTAAAGAATCATATGACACTACACTGATGGGTGCTTTTAAAATGTGCATCATTGTTCTTTATTTGAAAGAGCAGCATGTCAAGGTGTCAAGTGAGGTATGTGAATGTGATGACCTTTATTTTCAGCATCTCAACAAATTTTACTGAAGAAGTTGTAAGCACTAGCGAAAACAGAGAAATGATGCAAAAGGTCCTAGAGGAACCAGAAATAAACATTAAATTCAACTTGGAAAAACCTGGACATCATTAATGATGAGTGTTCTGAGGGAGGAGGTTTATAATAGAGAGCAAGTTAAGACATGGTCTTGCAATGGGATATAATAACAAAAAGGTGTGGGCTAACCCTAGGTAGTAATCCCTCTTTATATGGCTCTGGGGCAACTGCTTCTGGAATATTATAGTAATGTCTTTGCCAGGAAAAGATTGACAAACTGGAAGGAGTTCAGAAGATGATAGCAAGTCATTAGGCTTTGAATCTGGTCATTTATGAAGATTAAAAGAGTTAAACATGTGTACTTTGTCTAAAACATCACTAAGAGACGTGGAGGAAAAAATAAAGTAGTTACCAGATAGCTGAATTATGTCAATGGCAAGAAAGGAGAGGAAATTGGGGTCCAAGTAGAAGCGAAACTTGCTAATGGTAAAATTTATTAGGCTAAGCAAAAGTATCCCAAGGGAAGTGGTGGAAGCTCATCACTTAGACATTTAAACTTTGACTGGACAAAATATTAGAAAATATACTGTAGGGAACTATCGGCCATTGGGCAGGGTGTTGGACTAGATTACTTAAAAGTGCTTTTTCTTCTCTTAACATCTAGAATTGTAATTCTCATGCTTTTGAGCATAAATTGATAGCTCTAGTCAGGAAGAAATTTTCCCACATAGTATTTCACTTAGGTGCATAGGGAAGTTTTGCATCTTCTAAAACAGGGATCAGCAACCTTTGGCTTGCGGACCATCAGGAAAATCTGTTGGTGGGCAGGGACAGTTTGTTTACCTGCAGCATCTGCAGGTTCAGCTGATTGCAGCTCCCACTGGCCGTGGTTTGCCGTTGCAGGCAAATGGGGGCTGCGGGAAGCAGTGGCCAGCAAATCCATCGTCTCACACCGCTTCCCACAGACCCCATTGGCCTGGAACGGTGAACTGGCTGAACCTGCACACAAACCGTCCCGGCCTTCCAGCGGCTTTACCTGACAGGCCTCGTGCCAAAGGTTGCCGATCTCTGCTCTAAAATGTACTAGAGGTGGCAAGCAACTGGTCCGTTTTGACATAGTAATGCCTATATTCCTTGAGAAATCTTGGTTAGGTACTGTGAGATTTGTTTTTTTAAATAAAATACTTTCATCTACATTGATTTTCTTTTTCCTTTACTATATAATTAATAACTTTTAAAAATTCCAAGGTCAGGCACACATTATATCTTATCTTGACAGTGGTGTAATATTTCATTGTTGTTCATTTCCTATTGATGTTAATTGGCTTTGTGCTGCTAAAAACATGAAACGCTGGGAAACCCATTTTAAATTTTTCAATCAAATAGTGCTTATCTTTAGTGAAAGGGAAGTTACTTAAGCGGTGTAGTACATTAAGATACAGTGTGGGCTGGTCTACACTACGGGGGGAAATCAATCTTAGATACGCAACTTCAGCTACGTCCTTACTGCGCATGGCTCCCCCTGTTGATTCCGCAACTCCGTTGGGGTTGGTGGAGTTCCGGAATCGATGTAAGCGCGCTCGGGGATCGATATATCGCGTCTAGATGAGACGCGATATATCGATCCCCAAGCAATCGATTTTAACCCGCCAATACGGCGGGTAGTCTAGACGTAGCCTAGCAGTCATTAATGAACATCTATGTGCTTTGGTGTGTGAGAGGCCAATGGCTGAGTGCTATCAACACAAACAGTAGAGAAGTGGTTTAGTAACCATAAAATGCACACTGAGAGTCCTTGATTCCAATTATAAAACATTTTTTATTTTCAATTAAATGTAAAACATTTTAAAAGCACGTTTGTCATATCCCTATGTGTGTCTAAATGGTTTTTCAGCAAAAAGTTATAGACATTTTTGGTTAGATAGGTGTTTTTGTTGTTTTTGTTTTTCTGTTTTTTTAAAAACACTGTCCCTATCCCATCCCTTCCCACCTTATCTGGGGAGGGCTAGGGGAGGATGTCTCTAGCCTGGCTGGAGCTGCTCCGGCAGGCTGGGCCGCACGGCCACAGCATGTTCCAGTGGGCTCAGCCAGGCGGCATGGCCGCAGCGTGATCTGGCAGGCTGGGTGGCGTTGCTGCAGCCTGCTCTAGGTGGTGGAGCCGAGCGGCATGGCTGCAGCCTGCCGGCCCCAGAGCTGCAGCTGCTTGGGAGGCTGTGGGGAGAGCAGCATGGCCAGAAGCGAAGAGAATCTGGCCCCGCTTCTTCCCTTCTGGCTCTGCTGGCTGTGCTGCTTCTCCTTGCTCCCTCTGATTGGGGAAGGGGCTGCGTCCCACCTCTCCCTCTCTATATCCGTTCATAAACTGACCCCCTTCTCTGGTGCTTCCCTTTTTTACTAAAAAAAAAATCGGCTTATGAACGAGTATATACGGTAGTTTAGTCCCTTTTTCTCGTGCAAATGTTGGCTTGGCTATTACATCTAATATGGCTTCTGGCAGCTGAGTATTTGTGAAAATAAACATTCTCCCGCCTGTTGCCTTTTCTCCCCCCACCAGCCTTTTCCAATTTGTGATCATGAATTTACTACCCTATCTCTGTCATCTTATCTTGTTGGAAGCTGTCAGAGGGAAAATTGTGTGGCTGCCAAAGCAGCAGTTTTAGAAGTGGAAACCAGATCAGTTATTTTTTTTTTTTTAAACTTGGAAGTTGTCAGTATTTCTCTGGCTCCAGGGGCATCTGATCTTGCAACATCTCTGAAGCACTCCTAGACCTCAGTGTGTGTCTCCTTTCCCAGCAACTTTTTAAAAGTTATAGCTCAAAATGTAGAGGCAACATACTGGCATCTGTTGGTGATTATATACATTTGTGTACATTTTAGGATGATCTAGAATGGGAGGAGCAGCAAGGGAATGCTTCTTTACTGTGCTAAAACAGATATGTTTACATAAAACTGTTTTAAAAAGCTGGTATAACAGAAACAGTAAAGAAAATTTAAGATTTTTCCCCTGCATTCCACCTCTTAATTTATGGATATGAACAAACATGATTTGTCTTTTTTAGGTCTAAACAGTGCATGCATTCAACACTGCACGTCTACCAGCCAATGTACATTTAAATTTATTTTACAAAAATAAGTAGAAGAGGAATGTAAAGGATACAACAAGTAGTAAATAATATAAATATAACCAGTGAAAAAACAAAATATTGGAGGAATACAATTAAGTCTAACATCAATACTTTCAAAAAGAACCCCTATTTTAAAGTTTTTAATTTATTTGAAAGTCTTTAACTAGAAATACTTGCATATAGATTCTTTCTTCTACATCATTGTACCTATGCACTGTTCATGAAAGCAGTCAGAGCTGTCTTGAAGGGCAGTCACTGTTCTGTTGTGCTCTTTGTTTAAATATTAGTTTCTGCTACGAGTTTTCTGTTTTGATTCACTGAAGAATACAGTGGTGAGAAGGTGAATCTTGTAGGGGGCTCTGGGCTGAGCCTGGGGCGGGGGGTTGGGGTGCAGGAGGGGATGTGAGATCTGGGAGGGGGTACAGGAGGGGGGATAGGGTGCTGGCTCTGGGAGGGGGCTCAGGGCTGAGGTTCAGGGTGCAGGAGGGGGGATGGGGTGCTAGCTCCGGGAGGGGGCTCAGGGCCAGGGGTTGGTGTGCGGCCTCCCGCCGGGCAGCACTTACCTCCAGTTGATCCCGGTTGGCGGTGCCACGTGCCTGCCAGTAAGGCAGGCTCCCTCCCTACCTCAGTCCCACACCACTTCTGAAAAGTGCGAACGCACCCCTGCAGCCCCTGGAGACGGGGAAAGTGGCATGTGGCTCTGTGCGCTGCCTATCTCTGCAAGCACCGCTCCCGCAGTTCCCATTGGGCACAGCTCCCCATTCCTGGCCAATGGGAGCTGTGGGGGCAGTGCTTACAGGCAGGAGCAGCGTGTGGAGGGAGACCCCTGCCCCTGAACCACGGGACCATACTGGCTGCTTCCAGGAGTGGAGTGGGGCTGGGGCAGGCAGGGAGCCTGTCTTAGCGGCAGCCCCGCTGCGCAGCCAGAGATTGCGATCAGCTGGGAGATCCTCCAGGATTGTCCAGCTGATCACGATCGACCGGTTGGTGTGACCCCTGGTTTAGACTATGAAAGCATAGCTTGCTAGGTTGAATGTAGGATGATGGTGATATTTCATAGGATAAAATCCTGACAAAAATACGTGATTTCTCTGGTAGCCTTTCTGTGTCTCATTTTTCCTTGTGAAGTCTTCAGCTGTATCTGGGGTTCATGTTCATTACATTTCTCCATTTATCCCTTAAGGATTTGTCTGGGTTGCAGAATTGTTCAAGTGATAGTCCTTATTGTATTCCCCCATGAGTTATGCATGCACACTGTATGTCTGGAGCTGGAGAATTTGGAAGTATTGTCCATTGGTACACACTTACACTCTGGCTTACCTCGTGCCTCCGTCTAAGGGGATAAAAGATGGAGTGGACCGATCGCCTGTCCAGTGCCTTCTCACTGCCACTTAGCCTGGGTCGGAACCTTCAGTGTCTGCAGCTTTGGCTTCATTCTGCAAAATAAGAACGATTTAGTTTGTAAATAGCTCTAACAGTTGTAATAGCTTTTAGACTTTAGTGATTTATACATCTATTAGTGTTAGATTAGGCTCCCAAGGCGACTCCTTCCCCCCCATACGCCCTGTATTCCTTTCGCGTACCAAACTATACCCAGGACACCAGGCTTCAAACTCTGTGCTTTCTGCCCATGATCCTTCTCAATCAGCGAGGATTGGGGAAGCCCACGTCTCAGCGAGATGTGGTATCTGCTGATTGTTCCCCAGCGTGCCCGATAAAGGCAGGAACTTTGTCTCCATAAATGCCTCATGGAGAAGGCCATGAGGCTCCAATTGGACCCAGGGCGGGGACTCTTCTCCCCCGCCCCCCCCCATTACATCTGCATGATTCAGGAAGCAGTGTGCCTCCAGCTGCAAAGTCCATCTCTGGTGTGGGAGAATCTGTCTTCCCAGACCTCATGGGATGGAGGTGTGTCTCATCAGAAAGCACTTTCATAAGCATGAGACAAAGTCTTCCTGTAAATCTACTTCAATGAGGCTGGATTCGACTGTAAGCAAGACCATCTGCTCGGCCCATGAGGACTTAAGCTGTCCTAAATCTCAGAGACATAACAAGAAAGCCCCAAAATGGGTTCCATTGGTACTGGACCGAGTTCTGTCAACTTCAAATACCGTCCTCCTTGCTGGGTCTGATGGCTTGAACAAGCAGAACCCCTCTTACACCAGAGAGATATGAATCCATTGCCATCTCATGGGACATGTTTGCTTTCCCAGTTCCGGAATCCCCTCCTCCATCTGTCTCCAAGAAGATAATATCACCTCCAAGGGAATCACTTGTCCCAGCTGCAGAATACATCTCCCCTCCAACAGCACATTTGGTACCGCCACTGGAACTGGAATCAGCCTTCTTTTCATTGTGAGACTGTGAACCACCCGATGAATCTTTCTCCCTTTACCGTGTGTGTCCTCCACCACCCAAAAGACCTGCGCCAGTTTGGGACCAAGCTCTTCTGACTCAGAGCTTCTGGTACCCCATGCCATGGGGGCACTCGTGACCAGCTGTTGACTCCTCCATTGGCTCTACTGTGGGCTTTGAGACAGTACTTCACTTCAGAGTCTATCCAATATGCCACAAAGTCACCTTTTGCCTCCCCTCTAAGGGGAGGCTCAGATCTGCCTTCAGATGCAACGGAGGAGGAACCTGATGCTATGGATCCAGTAGTTCCACCAGCGACAGCAAGATTGCCATCTTTATACCTGGACGAAGCAGTGACTCCTACATGTCCTCCTCTCTTCTCCTTCCCTCTCCCCCGCTGATGGCTTCAGGCAGTTCCAGGACCTTTTCCACACTGTTGCTGGGGAGTTTCAGATTCCTCTTGAGGAGATCCAGGACTCCCAACACAAACTCTTAGACATCCTCCATTTATCTGGACGCAATAGTATAACTCTTCCCATTAATGAAGCCATACTGGAGCCGGCTAGGCCCAACTGTGCTCCTGCCCCGCAAAGAGTGGAGAAGCATTATTATGTGCCAGTCAAAGGAGCGGAATTTTCATTCTCTCATGCAGTTTCAAACTCACCGGTAGTCCGTGCTGCTTCTGAAAGGGCTAGTCAGCAATATCCCTGGTCTATTCCCGCTGATGAAAACGGCATATGCCTGGATCTGCTGGGAAGAAAGGTCTTAACATCCAGCCTCCAGTTCATAATAGTCAATAATCCAGCCTCCAGTTCATAATAGTCAATAACCAGATTCTGATGGCATAGTTGAGGAAACCATATTTAGCCCTATTTGTGGAGTTTACAGCTTTCTACAACAGAATAAAGCTCATTTTCAAGCTCTGATAGACAGAGACAAACTTATAGGACCACTCTCCAGTCTGCAGTTGATGCTGCTCATACTTTTCTCTAGAGCTATCGCTACTGCCATCATCATGAGCAAGGGGTCATGACTCCGTGTGTCAGGGTTCCCAGGAAGATAATACAGAATTTGGTGAATCACACCTCTTCAGCCAGAAGATGGATCCTTCCATATCCTGGAGGACTCCAGGGCTGTCCTCTACTTGCTAGGATATACTCACTGCTCATCTGTCAGATCTAGACGTGGTTCAGCAGTTTTTCCATCAGAGGCCCTATGAACCGCCACATGAGAGACAAAGGGTTCAGAAGTCCTGCTTCCCTACACCCTCTGCAACAGGCTGTGTGTGTGTCAGTCTCAGTATCTGGCTCAATGTTGTTTTTGATGGGAGCTTGAGAGCCGTGAAACACTAAGCCCAGCACCTCCTGACTCTGACATGCCATTTGGGGAGGTCATCTGGCACTCTTTTTCAGCACCTTGAGTGCAACAAAAATGGACAAGGGGTGCTGAATGTCATCCTCTGTGGCTATATGATAGTTTGCATCCCTACCTCCTTGAAAACTCTCCCTCTCTTCTCTCCCCTTGGATACCACTGTCATGAGAGTATATTCAAACAAGAGGTGAACTCCTTACTGTAGCGAGGATCGATAGAACATGTCCCCCCTCAGTACCAAGGGAGAGGGTTTTACTTGACTTACTTCCCCAAAAAGAAAGGCGATTGAAGACCTTTCTCAGCCTTTGCCATCTCAGCTGCTCCATTTGCAAACTCAGGTATCACATGGTCACACTAGAAACCTATCTTTAGAAGAGGGCATGTGGTTTACAGCTCTTGATATGAAGGACGTTCATTCATCCTGCCCACAGACACTTCCTCAGATTCATAGCGGGCTCCGACCATTTTCAGTACAGAGTAATCCCTTCAGAATAGCAGTTGCCCCCAGAGTATTTACAAAGATATTACCAAGGTAGTAGCAGATTAAGACAACAATGTCTGACATGTTGTCTTTCCCTACCTCAACAACTGGCACCTTGTCTGCAAGTCCTGCCAGGAAGCTTGTGCATCAACTTCTGTGATGCTGCACCTCCTCTCCTTGCTAGGAGTCAGCATAAACATGGAAAAATGTGTTCTCATGCCTTGCACAATCTCTGGCTTCATCTGGGCAAGAGGACAGGTTCTAGGTCATGAACAGTATCATAGCTCACATCACAAACAACCCTTGAGTACCAGTCAAGTAATGTTTCTCTCTTAGGTCATATGGCCTCATGCATCTGCGTCTCTCATTTTCCAAGACTCCACCTTTGTTGCCTTCAAACGTGGCAGCAATTGGTTAATGTTGTGTCTCCTCTGCTGCATGGGCATCCCCTTTCACCCTTCTTCTCCGGACAGGACCATTATTAGGACACATCCGTATTATATTGAGGAGCCCACATGAACATACACATGGCATAAGGTACCTGGACATCTCGAGAGCTCAGGATGCATATCAGTATTCTGGAGTTGCAAGCAGTCTTCTACATCAGCAAGCTGGGAGGAGTGAGATCCACCTCCCTGTGTTCAGAAGCAGTCTGCCTCTGAAACAGGTGCATTAGTAATTGAAACAGAAAATGCACTGCATTTTGCTGCAGAGGGCATTCCCAGAGTGATGCTCTGTTTTTTCCTTAGTCAAATCAGTTCAACTGTGCCTTCCCTCTGCAACCACTCCTGCCATAAGTTCCATGCAGAATCTGTCAGGACAGAGCGGGGTCATCCTGATCCTGGGCCCTTTTAGACTAAACAGCTCCGATTCTTCTTCGAGTGCTTGCTCGTATCGATTCCAATTAGGTGTGCGTGCGCCGCATGCATGACTGTTGGAAGATTTTTACCTTAGAAACACTCGGTGGGTTGGCTGAGGCGCCCCCTGGAGTGGCACCCTTATGGCGCTGGATATATGCCTCTGCCGACCCAGCTTCCCCTCAGTTCCTTCTTGCTGCCCGTGACGGTCATTGGAACTGTGGAGTGCAGCATAGCTGATCTCCACTTCCCTAGCTCTTTGCTCATTTATACCTGTAGGTAGTTGTTATAGTGTAGTTGTAGTTAATAGTAGTTAGTGTATATAGTAATTGGAGGTAAGGGGCTTCTCTCCTTCCCGGTACCGGAGTCATGCCTCGGTCTCTGAGCTTCAAACCCTGCTCAGCCTGCCTCAAGCCGATGCCTACGGGAGACTCCCACGACTCTTGTCTGAAGTGCCTACAGGAATCCCATCAGCCAGATAAGTGCTGCATTTTTAAGGCATTCAAGCCTTGGACAAAAAAGGAGCGGCACTTTTGTTTGAAGCAGCTCCTCATGGAAGCGGCACTTAGCCCAACACCCTCTGCCCTGCGCCGAGACCTGGCGCCGTTGGTCCGAAGCGTGCCTCGAGCACCAGCAAAGACTCCCGGCACCGGATGTCTCTGGCACCATTACCAGCGTGGCACCACTCGCTGTCTCTGGGAGCCAGTAAGCAGCACAAGCAACCTGCTGCTCCTGCACAGTTACCCGCACCACCTGTGCCTCTCTTGGAGTAGCGTCCCGTGCTAGACCACCCCATAAAGGCTCCAACTCCGGCACCAACAATTCCGGCGCCCCAAGCTCCATTGAGTCCGGTGCTCATAAGCTTCCCCATGCACACCGTGGTTGAGTTCGGCCTGCCTTCCACCCCAGAGACTTTCTCCACTGCTCGCGACCTGATTGCGCTCACCGAGCCGGGACCGACAGAAACTTCGATACCACCGGTGCGGGCTGTTCCATTGATAGGGAAGGCCTCCATGATGCGCCCTCCATCGCAGAGTGAGAAGGGTCAGCATCGATCTTGGTCCCAGTCCAGGTCACTGTCCCAATCCAGGTGCTGGTCTCCTCCACGGCACTACTCGCAGTCCCAGCACCAATCACCATCTCTGCGCTGGTCATACTCGTGTCGCCGCTCCGCCTCAAGAAGATCTCCTTCCCGATACAGTTGGTACCGGTCCAGCTCCCGGCACCGATTCCGGCACCAGTCTCCTCGGAGTCGTTCCTGGTGCCGCTCCACACTTAGATCTTCATCGAGGTCCAGATCTACCTCCCAGCACCAATATGACTGTCAGTCCCAGTCCAGATCACGGTACCGCTCGAGACCGCGGTGCTGATCTCTGTCCCTGTGGCATGGGCCAACAACGCATGACAGTGCAACCCAGCATGAGTGATCGGCTCCACCTTGGCCTTCCTGCCCCAAGCGGAGAGTGGTTACTGTGTCTATGACCAAGACGCGGACAGCTCTAGCCAATGGCACGAAGAGGTGCAGGATCCTGCTCAGGGACCCCCACAATGGTCCTTTTGGACATCTTGGGCATACCATCAGGACCAATGTGTCCCATCTGGAGCTTCTTGTTCTGCCCACTCAGAACCTTGGGTCCCGGAGGCCACTGTCAGTTGCCCCCGCCCCCCCAGGGGCTCGGAGGTGATGGCCCTACCCTCAGCTCAGGCCCATCCCCCTAGCGTGATGGACCTAGGGCAACTGGACCCCCCCTCCCAGCAGAACTTGCCCCAGGACCCTTTAGTCCCAGGTGTGTCCTCCTCTGATGAAGTGGTGATGGGCACATCCTCCTCTGGCCCACCACCTATAGACCTCCGTGTGCACCAATACTTGCTTCATAGGGTGGCACAAAACATGAACCTCCAGGTGGAGGAGGTGGTTGAGGTCGAGGATCTGGTGGTGGACATTTTATCTGCTGATGCCCCCACACGTATAGCCTTGCCCTTTATTAGGACCATCCAGGCTAATGCCAATACAATCTGGCAGTCTCCGGCGTCTATTCCTCACACTGCCAAGGGGGTGGAGAGGAAGTACTTGGTCCCCTCCAAAGACTATGAGTACAGTCCGTTAATGAGAGGGAAAGATATGGTCAACAAGCTCCACTAGATGCCTGGATTTATTCGGGCGCAAGATCTATTAGTCTGGCGCCTTACAACCAGCAGGTCCTCTTGAGCTGTTATAATTATAATACCTGGAACTCGATGGGAAAGTTCAAAGAGCTGGTTCCTCAGGAGTCTAGGGAGGAGTTCAGGGGCTTGCTAGAGGAGGGCATGAAAGTAGCCAGGACATCCTTGCAGGCTTCGATAGATGCGGCAGTCTCGGCAGCTAGGACTCTAGCCTTGGGCGTAGCTATGCGCCATATCTCGTGGCTGCAGGTGTCTGGTCTTCCACTGGAGCTGCAACAAACAATTCAGGACCTGCTCTTTGATGGCCAGGGGTTATTTTGAGAAAAAACTGACTACTGACTCCAAGAGTCTGAAGGATAACCAGGATATCATGTGCTCTTTAGGCATGCATACCCCGGTGATGCAGCGTAGGCCCTTCCGACCCCAACTGCAGTGCACCTATCCTAACCCCCGGCCGAGACAGGACTTTTCTAGAAGATGCAGCCGTGGTGGTAGGAAGAGGCAATCTGGTCCTCAGACAGGCCAGAACCAGGCCCCCTCCCCACCCTCCCAAACCATTGGCAGGGCCCAAACAAAACTTTTGAAGGTGTGCCTGAGGGCGGAGCACCAGTTTCCTTACAGGATCCTTCCCCACCTTTCACCAACTGCCTCTCCTATTTCCTCCTTGCATGGTCCCGCATAACGTCAGATCGCTGGGTCCTACGCACTGTGGAAAGTGGATACTGACTTCAATTTGTTTTGTCCCCCCTTCCCGTCCCTCTTCAGGGACCCCTCTCACGAGCAGCTCCTTCTACAGGAGGTGCAGACGCTCCTGGCTATCGGAGCTATAGAGGTGGTTCCAAGGGATCTGAGGGGCAGGGTGTTTTACTCCTGCTACTTCCTAATCTCCAAAATAAAGGGGAGACTACAGCCCATTCTGGACCTGCGCAGACTCAACGAATTTATGGGAAAGTTGAAGTTCCACATGGTTTCCCTGGGGACTATTATCTCTTTCCTGGAGGCTGGTACGCTGCCCTCGATGGGGGGACGCATACTTCCACATAGCAATCTAACCGCCGCACAGGCACTTCCTACGCTTTGTGGTCAGTCAATGACACTTCCAGCCTCCCCTTTGGCCTGTCCATGGCACCAAGGCTATTTACAAAGTGTATGGCTGTCACAGCTGCCTCGCTCCATCGACATCGGATCCAAGTGTTTTCGTACCTCAACGACTGGCTCATTTGGGGTCGATCCGAGCTCCAGGTGCAATCCCATGTTCAGTTCACCATGTGCTTGTTCAGACAGCTGGGCCTGCTGTACAATGTCAAAAAGTTCACTTTGCAGCCGACCCAGAGAAAGACCATCTGCTCTGCGCCTTTCCTCCATTCCCATTGGTCCACAAGGTCCTTCTCAAATTGCGAAGAGACAAGGCCCGCTTAATCTTGATCGCCCTGGCGTGGCCCAGGTAACATTGGTACACCACTCTCCTCGATCTGTTGGTGACCACACCACTTCCACTCTCGTTGTGGCCGGACCTGATCATTCAGGAGCATGGCCGACTTTGTCATCCGAACCTGCAGTGCCTCCATCTCACAGCATGGATGCTGTATGGCTAACTCAATCTGAACTGCGTTGCTCCCGCTCGGTGCAGCATGTACTCTTGGGTAGCAGAAATCCCTCTACTAGGTCCACGTATCTGGCCAAGTGGAAGCGTTTCTCCTGCTGGTGTGCCCTGAGCAATACTGCCCCTCTGGAGGTGCCAGTACCTACCATCCTAGATTATCTCTTGTCCTTGAAACAGCAAGGCCTAGTAGTTTCATCCATCAGAGTACAACGAACAGCAATTTCAGCCTTCCACCTGGGCAAAAACGGGTGCTTGGTTTTCTCCAATCCCATGGTCAGCAGGTTCCTCAAGGGATTGGAACATCTGTACCCGCAAATTCAGCATCCGGCCCATACGTGGGTCCTCAGCCTGGTCCTAACCAGGCTCATGGGTGCCTCATTTGAGTCGATGGCCACTTACTCGCTTCTGTACCTTTTCTGGAAAATAGCTTTCCTTGTCGCTATCACTTCAGCGAGACGTGTTGGAACTTCGAGCCCTCACGTCGGACCCACCGTATACAGCGTTTCATAAGGACAAGGTACAGCTGCGACCACACCCTGCCTTCCTTCCTAAGGTGGTATCTGCCTTCCATGTCAACATCTTCCTTCCGGTCTTCTACCAGAAGCCGCACGCTTCTCAACGAGCGCAACAGCTGCATTCCCTAGATGTTCACAGGGCCTTTGCCTTTTACATCGAACGAACAAAACCCTTTAGGAGGATGACCCAGCTGTTTGTAGTGGTGGCAGACTGGATGAAGGGGCTCCTGGTCTCCACACAGAGCATCTCGTCCTGGATTACATCATGCATCCGTGCATGCTATGACTTGGCTGGTGTCCCAACTATGCACCTTACTGCCGACTCTACTAGGGCTCAAGCTTCGTCCTCCACCTTCCTGGCTCACGTGCCCGTACAGAAGATCTGTAGGGCAGCAACTTGGTCATCAGTACATACCTTCGCTTCCCACTGTGCAATAGTGCAGCAGTCCAGGGGTGATGCTGTGTTTGGTTCAGCAGTCCTTCACACCGCGACATCTCACTCCGACCCCACTGCCTAGGTAAGGCTTGGGAGTCACCTAACTGGAATTGATAAGAGCAAGCACTCGAAGAAGAAAACACGGTTACTCACTTATGTAACTGTTTTTCTTTGAGATGTGTTGCTCATATCCATTCTAAACCCACCCCACTTCCCCTCTGTCATAGTAGCCAGCAAGAAGGAACTGAGGGGGCGCTGAGTCGGCAGGGGCATATATCCAGTGCCATAAGGGCACCACTCCAGGGGTTGCCTCGGCTTACCCACCGAGTGTTACTAAGGTAAAAATCTTTTGATAATCGTGCATGCAGTGCGCGCACATCTAATTGGGATGGATATGAGCAACACATCTCCAAGAACAACAGTTACAAAGGTGAGTAACTGTCTTTTTCTCAACCTCCTACGCATGTCATCTCGACCACCAATCATCCTCCCAACACTTCCTGAGCCCCTGACCCAGAGAAATGGGAAGATGAGGCACCTTGATCCATGTTCTCTCCGTCTCAGGGTGTGGTATCTGGATGGGGCATCATCCTTAGAACATTCATGCTCCATAGTCATATCAGACATCCTCTCTAATAGCAGAAGGGACTCTACTAGAAAATGTTACCTAATTAATTGGAAGTGCTTTTCTTCTTGTGCCTATCAAAGTGGCATTCTCCAGAAATACAAATATGCTTCTCATCTTGGACTGGGTCTTATCTTTGAAGACAACAGTTTTGTCCGTCAGCTCCTTCTGAGTCCACTTGGCGGCAATCAGTTCATTCCATCTACCTTCTCAGGGCTTCTCAATCTTTGCACCAATAAATTCTGGAGTAGAAAGGCCTAATAAGAATGTTCCCTCATATTCAGAAGCCGACTACCCAGTGAGACCTAAAGTTTGTTCTCTCAGTACTCACAACCTCACCCCCACCCCTCTGGGCCTTTGATCCTTTTGGTTTCTTGCTTCATGTCTCTTCTTTCCATGAAGGTCGCTTTCCTTGTAACCATCACCCCAGCTAAAGAGGTTGGCAAACTTGGAGCGATGATGGCAGATCCTCTGTTCACTATGTTCCATAAGGATAAGGTTTCTTTGTGTCTACGTCCCAAATTCAGCCCCAACTAGTTGTGGAATTTCACCATAACCAATTGATTAACCTGTGTGCTCTTCTTCCCAAAACCACATGCTTCCACAGAGGAACGAAGACTCCACTCCCTCAACATTTGGCAGGCCTTGGCCTTTTAGCTTCAGGGCACAAAACCTGATCAGAAAATCCCTGAGACACTTCATCATCATAGTAGAAAGAGTCAGAGGACATGTCATCTCCACCCAAAGAATCTCCAAATGGATCTGTGTTTGCAATCTACTCTATCAGCTGTCGAACCTCCTCTCCCATCTGCTCTTGTATAAGAGTCATTCCACCAGAGAGCAAGCCACAACTGTGGCATCTCTTCAGGAGGTACTTATCATAGAATAGAATATCAAGGTTGGAAGGGACCTCAGGAGGTCATCTAGTCCAACCCTCTGCTCAAAGCAGGACCAATTCCCAGACAGATTTTTACCCCAATCACCTAAACGGCCCCCCCAAGGATTGAGCTCACAATCCTGGGTTTAGCAGGCCAATGCTCAAACCACTGAGCTATACCTCCCCCCTTCTCCTGGATATCTGTAAAGCAGCCACAAGAGGCTTCATTCACGCATTTGCCAGACATGCCTTGGTGCCAGGACTCTTCTGCTGATGCCACCTTTGGAATTGTGGTACTCTGCTCAGCCCTACCATCTATACGCTCGCACCCTCATCCTACTTAGGTACTTTTTGTCAGTCACTTGAAGTGTAATACAGTAGGGACCATTTCTCGAAGAAGAATGGAAGGTTACTTACCTGTAACTGGAAGTTCTTCAACATGTGTGATCCCTATCTGTATTACACTACCTGCTCTCTCTCCCTTCTGCTTTTGATCTCACTTGATTCATGGTGGAGAAGGAACTGGAGAGGCAGTTGGACCAATGGACGCAACTTTCAAATTCTCCAGCTCCGAACACATGATGTGCATGTTTAACTCTCAGTGGAACATAGATAGGTACCACACATCCAGTTTACAGGTAAGTAGCCTCCCCTTTCATCATGTTTGAACACAATTATGTTGATGTGTAGATAATGGAATGCTAACCATGACTTAGCAGTCAGTGTGGAGCAGACAAATCATTTTCAGCTCTGTGTCCCTAATCCATGTAAAAACATTACTGCTACCAATTTTTATTTTTCATGTGAAATTAATTTACATAAAAAGAGACTGCTTCTGAGTCATTGAGACTAAATGACCTCTATCTACTGAAAAGGTGCAATGTGATTGGTCAAGTGAAAATGTGTGTGCTGCCACCAATGTACCTCATCCCCCCCTGTGAAGAAACCATCTTTAGGGTTGAGGGTATAGTCATATCTCCAGGCCTAATTACCCTTTGGCCTCTCTTCTGAGGCTTATATCAGTAAGTGTCAAGTGTGTCGATGATGATTTTTTTTTACATGCATAGCTGCCCTCTGAGGACAGTATTGGGACCGCTGAGATCATTTCACTTAAGCCACCAACGAGCCATTAGATGGTAACTCTTGATATGTACTGTTCTGGGCTGGAAATGAATCCTTTCTCTGCAATTATGTTGCTTCAGACTCCTTTCTTGAGGTTCCTGTTTGCATCTTCCTCTTTCTGGCTGCAGAAAACTAGATGGGACTCTCTTGAGAGATTGTTAGCACTGCTTAAGTGACTGTAGGATTTGATATTAGGTGATATAAAGTTCTTTGTATACACTGAGCACTTCTGAAAATCCCACCCATTGTACACATTTCTGTGCGTTGCCTGGTTTCTGTGGGTGGAGGATGGGGTGGGGAAATCTTCCCTTAAAAAATTCTTCATATGTTAACATAAATTAATCTTTTTCATTGATGCAGTTGTGTTACACCATCTCTTACTCTCAATGCAATATGTATATTTGTACTAAGTTAAAATTTAACATAGTGCCCACAGCTTGAACACAGTGCCTGAATCATATGATAAGATGAAACACTTTATAGAGGTTTACTGATATCTGCTACACATGGTCATACAGCATTATTTCTTGCTTTAATTATTTTGTTTAATCAAAATGTTATGTGAATGTGACTAAAGGTATAGTATTTAAATCCAAAATTGTGCTGTCTTTTCTCCTTTCTTTCTAAATGAAATGATTTTTTCTCCCTGTGATATTTTGCTTATTTTAAATGTTACGTCATCATAAAATCTTTAGTACCTTTTCCAAAATTAATATTTTTTCTGTTTAAAAATTAAATTGTTCTTGCATGCTTCCTTGAAAATCTACTCCTTCAAGAATGCATGTTATATCCAAGCAGCAGTCTTCAAAGGGCTAGATTCTGCCTCCTTTATGGCCACGTCCAGACTAGGAATTAAAATCGATTTTAGATACGCAACTTCAGCTACGAGAATAACGTAGCTGAAGTCGAATTTCTAAAATCGAGGTACTCACCAGTCTGGACGGCGCTCCATCGATGTCCGCGGCTCTCCGGGTCGATTCCGGAACTCCGTTCGGATTGATGGAGTTTCGGAATCGATGTAAGCGCGCTCGGGGATCGATACACCGCGTCCAGACTAGACGCGATATATCGATCCCCGAGCAATCGATTTTAACCCGCCGATGCCGCGGGTTAGTCTGGACGAGGGCTCTGTTGGATAGTACCTTACTCTGTTAGTATTCCCAGCAATATAAATAGGAATTACTGCAGCATAAGGCACTAATCAGCATGAGTAAGGGTGACAGTCTCTCATGTTAAATTGATAATCTGTAAGGTCTTGGTCCTGCAAAGATTTGATATGTATGTTTGATTATACGTGTTAAATAGTTCCATTGAGTTCAGTGGGACTGCTCCTGTACTTAAAGTTAAGCATACACATAAGTCTATACTGATGTGGTTTAAGAGACTGGAAAATAGATGGTCAGCAATAATAGGCTGAAATATATTAAACGTAGAAAAAATTATATTATTATAATTTAAACAGACAATTAATGGACTCATTTTGCAATCTCTGCTGGATGTTGTGCTTACTGCCGTCCCAGCTGCAGACACTTTGTATGTTTGGTAGTGTTCGCAGATATGTGTTCTAAGGTTCAGTCATATTGCATGTATCTTTGATTATTGGTTGTACTAATAAATACTTATTAAACAGTATTAGAAGAGAAATTAAAACTTTTCAAATATTTGAGTGAAGCCAAAGAGCGTACATTTTTCATTATAGTATGTTAAAAATCTTTAACTAAAGCGTAACTTAAATTTTTGTTACAGATTCAGAATATGAACAACATAATCACTTTCCCACTGGACAGTTTGCTTAAGGGAGACCTAAAAGGAGTAAAAGGGGTATGGTAATCATTTATTTCTGTTTTTATAAAGTTATTTATAAATACAAATATATATGGCTAATGTACCAATTTAATTTTAGTTGAAAAAATACATATGCCAATATGTATTTCACTCCATGCATCTGAAGAAGTGAGGTTTTTACCCACAGAAGCTTATGCCCAAATAAATCTGTTAGTCTTTAACATGCCACCGGACTCCTTGTTGTTTTTGTGGATACAGACTAACATAGCTACCCCCATATGCTAGTATACTACTTCACTACCTGGTAACTAAGGGTATGGCTACACTTGCAGCTGTACAGCACTGGGAGTTACAGCTGTCTTCGTACAGCTGTGTAGGGAAAGTGCTGCAGTGTGGCCAAACTGACAGCTACCAGTGCTGCAGTGTGGCCACATTTGCAGCACTTGCAGCGCTGTTGGGAGTGGCTGAACAGGCATTCTGGGATACCTCCAAATACCTCTGGAGGCCAATTACAGCGCTTTTGGTGGCCACACTGGAGGAGCAGCACTGCATCACCAGCGCTGCAATTGTTATACCCCAGGCAGAGCAGGAGTACAGCCAGTGCTGCAGCCAGGGAGATGCAGCGCTGTATGTGCCTTGCAAGTGTGGACAGTGAGTAAGTTGCAGGGCTGTAAACCCACCACCAGCGCTACAGCTGTCCAGCGTAGCCACGTCCTAAGGGATGCCCTTGACATCAGCTGTGAACTGAGTTACTTCTTTGCCCTTGTGGCTTAGCTATAGTACAGTGTGTAGATAACTACAAAACCAAAGGACAAAGTTCCTTCAGAAGGTGTAATAATCTTGAAGCTGTGGTAGAAGATTGCAAGGATTGTACAGAGCTCAGGTAAAATATGTGGAGAGAGATGCTTAAGAACTTGTGTTTAGTTTAAAAGAATTACTATTAACATTATATAGCACTGTAAATTTATTCGGAGCTTTACACTTGAGTAAGTGAAACTTTTTTCTTTAACATGAATAAATATAGAATTTAAACCAGTAGCTGAAAAATGTTATAATAATATTGTCTGAATGAGTCCTGCTTGAGGTAATAACTGTGTCCTGAGTTGAATAAACTTAGAACCCTAATGCTGATGCGTTTTTTATAACAAATTTCTAAGCCAATGGCCTAGGAGTTTTTTTTAGCTTAGGGTCTGGTTATTAGTGAACAATGAGGAAGCAACTGGAAGCAATTGTTCTGAAATTTTTAAATTAAAGGGAGAAAAAACAGAACAAAAATCCTACAAAATAGGCTGTAAACTGCAGAAAGGTAAAATGCTTCTTTAAAAAAAAAAAATAGACAAAAATGGTCAGACCCTTTATCTTCCTTCTAGTTACCTCAGCTTTTCCTCCCCCTTTTACCTCTTTCTAACTCATTCCTGCACAACAAGTCAATAACTGCAGCATATTTTTGTTTTCCTCCTTTCATAACTGAATTGAGACAGAGATCCGAGGTCCCAATCCTTCAAAGACTTAGCAAGTGTTTTAACCTTATGCATTGTGTGTAGTTGGTCCAACTGACAATGGAACTACTCACGATACATAAAGTTAAGCGTGCTGCAGAATCAGGGTGTTAATGTGAGGACAAGAGACTTTCTTGTATCCCTATATTCTTGACGGCCTGAGACCATTCCATTTCAGTGTAATATTTGGATATGTTTAATAAGATGAAATAATTTGATTTTTATTTTCACGACTAACCTGCACAAACAAATGAGACAAGATTCATATAGTTCAGGATCTTGTGCATAGCAGTACGTTGCTTTTTCATGCCTCACCTTTGATTTGGTGTTTGTTCAAGTGCAAAATCAGTTTATTACAATGCACTCTGCTGTATATGTTGGTTCTGTTAATGTTATAAACAGGTTAAAAAAAGGAGAAAGTAGAAATGCAGCAGAGTAAAAAAGAAAATGTTGTCTTTGTTCTATAATGATTTGCAAGTGCTATGCTGATGGTTTCCTAAGCAGTCCTCCAAACGTTTGTGAAAGGGAGTAGCATTACTTGTATGAGTAGTGTCATTGATGCTAAGTATTTGGAGGACTGGGCCCTCAGTCTTTACAATGCTGTTGGGTTGGTCTGAGGCTTAAGTGAATAATTATGAATATTGAATTAATAAATAATTGTTTTAAGGAAGTGTGTGGTTCCTGCTATTTATTATCAGTTTTTTTTCTAATTTTGGTAGTTAGTAATGTTATTTGATCTATAGTGGGCTCATCTCTCTAATCATGTAATAGAACGTCAATCACCGAGCAAATTAGATGTTAATAAAACAATGGAATGCCTTGTAAAAATAAGCACTTATCCAAGTTATCTTGTGCTCAGAGCCAAATTCTCTAGTTTGCTCTTCTTTAAGTCCAGGGAAATTCTACATCTGAGTTAGGATGCAGGATTTGGGCCAATAGGGCCCAATCCTATTCCCACTGAAATCAAATGACTAAGTCTTTAGTAAAGACTTGATTGTACCATTTAGGCAAAAGACTTTCAGGTGGTGCAGAGCTGAATTGCCTCAAGGGAAGTTTTAGAGGCCAGATGCCTTTCTGAGCTATGCAGCATGCAGGTGGAGCATGCACACTGCCACATGTTAGGGTGTTTTTTTTTTTTTTGAAGGCTGCATCATAATCTGTTCTGCATGCAGCTGTGCACTCTTGGAGTAGTAGTTAGGAAGTAGTCCTTACACACACCTGATCTCTTTTTGCCCAGCTCTTATGTGACCTGCACAAAGGGGGAGGGGAAGAGGAAGGGCTTCTTGTTCCCTGTCAGTCCTGTATTGAGCACTCACAACAGTGCCTGGGCCTGGGTGATTAGATCTACTGCGTTTTTGTAGCAAATACTTAGCCATGTTTAATGTCTTTTTCCTATGTTGACAGGATCTGAAAAAACCTTTTGATAAGGCTTGGAAGGACTACGAAACAAAAGTGTATGTATTTCCTTCTTAATAAAAGTGTAGAGCATAATTTGAAATGTAGAGGTGGTGGTGGTTTATGTTATTGTAACACCTCGAGCCCCACTTCAGATCCTGAGCATAATTTCTTTCAAGGCATGTGCACAATACTAATCAATGGAAAAATTATTTTAGAATTCTGTAGTTGATAATATAACTTATGAATTAAGTTAATTGTTCCATTTTTGGTAAGCTTATGTGCTTAATAATGTTCCCAGTCCACCTTTATTACCCTCTTCACTGCATATGGGGAGAGGTACTGTTCTTTGAGTGCCTCCTGGTGTTGAGCTGTGGAATCTTCTAGAGAACAGTGTCCACTGGGGTCCACTTGCCCCCTTTCTCCCTCCCCTGGTGGAGGGTTCTGAGGGTATAAAAGAACAAGTGGCTCCAACCTCCCTTTAATTCCTTCTTAAACTATTAAAGGTGCAGTGAACTTGGATTGCATATAGTGTCCTTAGCATTTGTCTTTTTTTATTTTCCTGCCTCCTCCTTCCTTTTCATGGACCATTTTCAGTTTAGTTAGTTTGATTGTTAGTCATTTCATACAGTTTATTTACTTAGCCATGCCAGACTCACACCACCTTTGTTATTTTGAGTCTGAGCAGTCCAGAGAAGTGGGAAGGATGCCTCTTGCACCCCTATTGATTATTGTGGGGTGGGACAGGATTTCACAAGCCCAGTCAACTAAATCTGGAAATATGTAAGTCCAGCATCAGCTCTGGACATCTGCTAGCCCAAGTGGCTCTGTGCCTGGCTTAATTACGTCCTTCTCCCTTTCTTATCTGACTGGGCCTGGCACTGAAATTCTGGTAGTTGACTTGGCACTGTGGTTTCCGGACCCCTTTGGAGTGACATCATTTGATGCTGACATTCCATCATTGCTGATATGACACTGAGGTTGACCTTGTTCAGTGCTGAGATTCCAACACTATGGGCACCCCCAGATCCATCCAGTGGCTATTATCCAGCGCCATGGACCCACTTGTTGAAACAGAGAGACAGGGTTGGTGAAGTAATATCTTTTTTTGGACCAACTTCTATTGGTGAGAGAGTCAAGCTTTCAGGCCACACAGAGCTCTGTCTGGGTTGAAAACTTCTCTCTTACCAACAAAAGTTGGTCCAGTAAATGTGTTACCTCACCCACCTAGTCTCTCTAATATTCTGGGACCCATGTGGCTACATTTATACTGCATGTTGTCCATGGTAGTATCATTCCCACTACCGTCTGTGTTGTCGGAATCTGGTGCCAAGATTTTGATACTGTTGGTAGGTATACCATGTGCTTGAAGTGGATCAGAATCAGTATAACTCAGGAGTCGGCAATCTTTCAGAAGTGGTGTGCCTTGTCTTCATTTCTTCACTCTAATTTAAGGTTCCGCGTGCCAGTAATACATTTTAACATTTAGACAGTCTCTTTCCATAAGTCTATAATATATAATTAAACTATTGTTTTATGTAAAGTAAATAAGGTTTTTAAAATGTTTAAGAAGCTTAATTTAAAATTAAATTAAAATGCAGAGCCCTCTGGACTGGTGGCCAGGACCCAGGCAGTGTGAGTGCCACTGAAAATCCGCTTGCGTGCCGCCTTCGGCACGTGTGCCATAGGTAGCCTACCCCTGGTATAACTGGAGTTAGGTCCCCAGATCCTTTGGGTCAACTGAGTCAAGTGCAGTGGATCTGGCACAATTTACTCCGGTAAGCCAGTTTCTTGACATGGCATGGTGCTGAGTATAAGTGTCACTAAAGCTGACCTTAGTTGACGTTATGTATCCAACTGAAATGGCCATAAGATCCATCTGAGTCAACATAACTCAGTGCCTAGACTCCACCTCTGTTATTGTGGGTAAACCATTTGTTACAGTGATTTAGTGGTTAGTATCAATGATACCGAGTTTGGTGGATTTGGCCAAGTCCAGTGCCAGCACAACTGACTTCTCTGACGTGCCACTTATTAAAGGGGTGTTATACCTTATTTCAGCATCACTAAGGTTGCCTGATTTGTCATGGGTAGCTGAGTTTGAGTCCAAATATCCAGCACCCTTCATTTTCTGGCACCATCAACTCTATACTGAGCAGTCCAATATTGAATATCCAGCAACACAGGATCAGGAGAATCTGATGCTGTGATGCTGTCTAACATAAGTGGTTCACAGATGGACTGAGACAGGTTCTGAGAACCTGACATCATTGGTTTTGGTTTTTATAGGTGGCACCATAGTCTCCTGATCCCTAAATGTTGGCATTGTGCCCCAGAGTTTCTCCAGTTGTCAGATGCATAGTTGCATGTTAAACTGTTCATAGATGGTGGTTTACTCCCAGAGTCCTCAGTCATAGTTGACTGAGGCTCTAGGCATTCCTTTTGTGGGAGTCCCTCTAGATGAAATCAGTAGAACTGACAAATTTTCAGGCCGACAGTTCTGAGGAGGACACAGAATGGCCTTAGTCAGCTACAGAATTCTTCAGCTGGGTTCCCTAACCAACATGTTCTTGAGTTCCAAGACATCCTTGGTTCTGAAATCTTGAAAAAACGTTTCCCATGCTGAGACTGAGGTAGCTCCAGTGCCTATGATGTCTCCTTCAGTGTCACAACACTTAGTGGTTCTGAAAGTGACTCAGATCTCAAAGCTGGTGCTGATGGCCTAATTTTGAAACTGTCCAAGACTGTTACTGCCTAGAGACATGTAGGTTTCAAATTTTAGTTTCAATGCTTTGTTTTGGGAGACAGGCTATAAAGAGCTGCTCTAAAGTCCACTCTAATATTGTGATGGTGAATCACTGTACGATCAATTATATGTTGATATCCCCCAAGCTTCAAAGAGCAGCAGTTTAAAACAAATAAATACATCAATAATAAAAAAAAATTTTGGCAGCTGCTGCTGGGACCACACTCCCTTGATAACAAAGGACTCAATTCAGGTTGAATTGGGCCTTCTAATGCCATGTTTCTGATGCTTTAGTCCTGGAGCTTATTCTACTGCAGTGCCAGAAAGACTTTGGATTTTCCTCCTCAGTTTGAACATTACAGGCTATTTGTTTCAGGTGCAGCTCAAAAGTGTTTTCATATTTTTGTAAATTTACCTGAGCTTGAATCTGCAAGTCGTGACAATGCTCAGTGCGAAAGCACTTCAACTTGTAAATTTGGGATTATCAACTGAGATTGAAAACATTGGTTGCTTGGAATTGTTGGTTTGTAGTGCTATTCCTTGGTCGCTCAGCACATGAAAATTGTTATCTGCATAGTGACATTGGTATAAAATTGCCTCTTTCTACAGGATTAGCTCCAACCTTGTATTATTAGTCCAACTAATCAGGGGTATCCACAAGATTATTTCCTATTTAAACAGCACAGTGTTTTTGCTATCCTGACATGATTGTTTCAGACATCAGGCCCTTCATGCATTTGTGTCTGTATCTAGACTTTGGTCCACAGACAGGTTCCTTTTACACTGTAACTGTGATATACCTTTTTCCAGGTTACATCTGTGGCCTCCTTAAGACTGATTACAACTATCCTGTCTTGGCACTACTTATACCTGAGCCACTTATGTCTTAAGTCATTCAAGATACAGAAGGTGAAGATTACACGTGCTTGTAAAGGAATTCCTTTCTCTTCTCCCTTTCCATCTAAATTAATATTTCCAGGTGGTGGCTTGGGATCTGCACCGTGTTCTCCAATCATTTCTAGACTTGTGAATTCTGTAGGATTCTGGAGTTGAAAACTATGTATTTGGTCTACAAGATTCTCTCCCTTGGACCAAAGACTGATTTGCCGAAGAGGGGAAGGGAAACTATGTACAGGCAAATTCTTCGAACTGTGTTCTTGTACAACTGCACAAATATCTTAGCTAGCTCTTAGACCCTTTTGTCTTCCCAGGTGTTCATTCTTCTGACTATATTGGTAGGTATTCAGCTAATTCAAAGGCAGCAGTTTTCATAGATTTACAGAGCTGCTACTTTAAGCTCTGTATGTCCTTGAAGCAAAGATTTGTCCCTCATTGAGGTCTGATCTGGTAGAGATTGAAATTGTGGACTCTTCTAATACTTTCTTGATTTGCCATCCAGAGGTGATGCCTGTTTGGGCAGTTTTGCAGTTCTTGTTCACCTATAAATCCTCAGCCTACCTTCCCAGTGTGCTGTGCTAATCATTAATCTCCCACAAGTGGGAATACACAGAGACATATAAAAGAAGAAGGAGGTTGTTCTTCAAGTGTGTCATCTCTACATATTCTTCACGTCTACACACATTTTTCCCACTTTTTTTGGCGTCTCAGCTAAAGAATTCCAAAATTGGGGAAGGAACTGAAAGGCAGTTGAAACTACTCCTCCCTTTTATACCCTTGTGTTCTTCACAAGGGGAGCAACAGGAAGGGGCAAGTGGCCCCAATAGAGACTGCTTTCTAGAAGATTCAACATCCAGGAGGTGTCATTCCCAACAATTTTAATATGAATCATAGAATCATAGAATATCAGGGTTAGAAGGGACCTCAGGAGGTCATCTGGTCCAACCTCCTGCTCAAAGCAGAACCAATCCCCAACTAAATCATCCCGCCAGGGCTTTGTCAAACCTGACCTTAAAAACCTCTAAGGATGGAGATTCCACCACCTCCCTAGGTACCCCATTCCAGTGCTTCACCACTCTCCTAGTGAAAAAGTTTTCCCTAATATCCAACCTAAACCTCCCTCACTGCAACTTGAGACCGTTACTCCTTGTTCTGTCATCTGCTACCACTGGTAACGGTCTTGATCCATCCTCTTTGGAACCCCCTTTCAGGTAGTTGAAAGCAGCTATCAAATCCCCCCCCTCATTCTTCTCTTCTTCAGACTAAACAATCCCAGTTTCCTCAGCCTATCCTCATAAGTCATGTGCTCCAGCTCCTTAACAATTTTTGTTGCCCTCTGCTGGACTCTTTCCAGTTTTTCCACATCCTTCTTCTAGTGTAGGGCCCAAAACTGGACACAGTACTCCAGATGAGGAACTTGTTGAGAATTTAAAAGTAGAAGGAAGCTTGGGTGAAAGTGATCATGAAATCATAGAATTTGCAATTCTAAGGAAGGGTAGAAAGGAGTACAGCAGAATAGAGACAATGGATTTCAGGAAGGCGGATTTTGGTAAGCTCAGAGAGCTGATAGGCAAGGTCCCATGGGAATTAAGACTGAGGGGAAAAACAACTGAGGAAAGTTGGCAGTTTTTCAAAGGGACGCTATTAAGGGCCCAAAAGCAAGTTATTCCGATGGTTAGGAAAGATAGAAAATGTGGCAAAAGACCACCTTGGCTTACCCTTGAGATCTTGCGTGACCTACAAAATAAAAAGGCGGCATATAAAAAATGGAAACTAGGTCAGATCACGAAGGATGAATATAGGCAAATAACACAGGAATGCAGAGGCAAGATTAGAAAAGCAAAGGCACAAAATGAACTCAAACTAGCTATGGGAATAAAGGGAAACAAGAAGACTTTTTATCAATACATTAGAAGCAAGAGGAAGACTAAGGACAGGGAAGGCCCACTGCTCAATGAGGAGGGGGTAACAGTAACGGGAGACTTGGAAATGGCAGAGATGCTTAATGACTTCTTTGTTTCGGTCTTCACTGAGAAGTCTGAAGGAATGTCTAGTATAGTGAATGCTTACGGGAAGAGGGTAGGTTTAGAAGAGAAAATAAGGAAAGAGCAAGTAAAAAATCACTTAGAAAAGTTAGATGCCTGCAAGTCACCAGGGCCTGATGAAATGCATCCTAGAATACTCAAGAAGTTAATAGAGGAGGTATCTGAGCCTCTAGCTATTATCTTTGGGAAATCATGGGAGATGGGGGAGATTCCAGAAGACTGGAAGGGGGCAAATATAGTGCCCATCTATAAAAAGGGGAATAAAAACAACCCAGGAAACGACAGACCAGTTAGTTTAACTTCTGTGCCAGGGAAGATAATGGAGCAGGTAATCAAAGAAATCATCTGCAAACACTTGGAAGGTGGTAAGGTGACAGGGAATAGCCAGCATGGATTTGTAAAGAACAAATCATGTCAAACTAATCTGATAGCGTTCTTTGATAGGATAACGAGCCTTGTGGATAAGGGAGAAGCGGTGGATGTGATATACCTAGACTTTAGTAAGGCATTTGATACAGTTTCGCATGATATTCTTATAGATAAGCTAGGAAAGTACAATTTAGATGGGGCTACTATAAGGTGGGTGCATAACTGGCTGGATAACCGTACTCAGAGAGTAGTTGTTAATGGCTCCCAATCCTGCTGGAAAGGTATAACAAGTGGGGTTCCGCAGGGGTCTGTTTTGGGACTGGTTCTGTTCAATATCTTCATCAACGATTTAGATGTTGGCATAGAAAGTACGCTTACTAAGTTTGCGGACGATACCAAACTGGGAGGGATTGCAACTGCTCTGGAGGACAGGGTCAAAATTCAAAATGATCTGGACAAATTGGAGAAATGGTCTGAGGTAAACAGGATGAAGTTTAATAAAGATAAATGCAAAGTGCTCCACTTAGGAAGGAACAATCAGTTTCACACATACAGAATGGGAAGAGACTGTCTAGGAAGGAGTATGGCAGAAAGAGATCTAGGGGTCATAGTGGACCACAAGCTTAATATGAGTGAACAGTGTGATACTGTTGCAAAAAAAGCAAACATGATTCTGGGATGCATTAACAGGTGTGTTGTAAACAAGACACGAGAAGTCATTCTTCCGCTTTACTCTGCGCTGGTTAGGCCTCAACTGGAGTATTGTGCCCAGTTCTGGGCACCGCATTTCAAGAAAGATGTGGAGAAATTGGAGAGGGTCCAGAGAAGAGCAACAAGAATGATTAAAGGTCTTGAGAACATGACCTATGAGGGAAGGCTGAAGGAATTGGGTTTGTTTAGTTTGGAAAAGAGAAGACTGAGAGGGGACCTGATAGCAGTTTTCAGGTATCTAAAAGGGTGTCATCTGGAGGAGGGAGAAAACTTGTTCACCTTGGCCTCCAATGGTAGAACAAGAAGCAATGGACTTAAACTGCAGCAAGGGAGATTTAGGTTGGACATTAGGAAAAAGTTCCTAACTGTCAGGGTAGTTAAACACTGAAATAGATTGCCTAGGGAAGTTGTGGAATCTCCATCACTGGAGATATTTAAGAGTAGGTTAGATAAATGTCTATCAGGGATGGTCTAGACAGTATTTGGTCCTGCCATGAGGGCAGGGGACTGGACTCGACCTCTCGAGGTCCCTTCCAGTCCTAGAGTCTATGAGTCTATGAGGCCTCACCAATGCCAAATAGAGGGGAATGATCACATCCCTCAATCTGCTGGCAATGCCCCTACTATATAGCCCAAAATGCCATTAGCCTTCTTGGCAACAAGGGCACACTGTTGACTCATATCCAGCTTCTCGTCCACTGTAACTCCTAGGTCCTTTTCTGCAGAACTGCTGCCTAGCCATTCAGTCCATAGTCTGTAGCAGTACATGGGATTCTTCTGTCCTAAGTGCAGGATTCTGTGCTTGTCCTTGTTGAACCTCATCAGATTTCTTTTGGCCCAATCCTCTAATTGTCTAGGTCCCTGTGTATCCTATCCCTACCCTCCAGCCTATCTACCACTCCTCCCAGCTCAGTGTCATCTGTAAACTTGCTGAGGGTGTAGTCCCTGCCATCCTCCAGATTATTAATGAAGATATTGAACAAAACTGGCCCCTGGACCAACCCTTGGGACATTCTGCTTGATACCGGCTGCCAACTAGACATGGAGCCATTGATCACTAACTGTTGAGCCTGACAATCTAGCCAGTTTTCTATCCACCTTATAGTCTGTTCATCCAGCCCCTACTTCTTTAACTTGCAGGCAAGAATACTGTGGGAGAGTATATCAAAAGCTTTGCTGAAGTCAAGGAATAACATGTCCACTGCTTTTTCCCTCATGCACAGAGCCAGTTATCTCATCATAGAAGGCAATTAGGTTAATCAGGCATGACTTTCCCTTGGTGAATCCATGCTGACTGTTCCTGATCACTTTCCTCTCCTCTATGTGCATCAGAATTGATTCCTTGAGGACCTGCACCATGATTTTTTCCGGGGACTGAGTGAGGCTGACTGGCCTGTAGTTCCCTGGATCCTCCTCCTTCCCCTTTTTAAAGATGAGCAATACATTAGCCTTTTTTCCAGTCATCCAGGACCTCCCCCGATCACCATGAGTTTTCAAAGATAATGGCCGATGGCTCTGCAATCACATCTGCTAACTCCTTTAGCACCCTCGGATGCAACGCATCAGGCCCCATGGACTTGTGCTCTTCCAGCTTTTCTAAATAGTTCCGAACCACTTCTTTCTCTACAGAGGGCTGGTCACCTCCTCCCAATGCTGTGCTGCCCAGTGCAGTAGTCTGGGAGCTGACCTTGTTTGTGAAGACAGAGGCAAAAAAAGCATTTAGTACATTAGCTTTTTCCACATCCTCTGTCACTAGGTTGCCTCCCTCATTCAGTAAGGGGCCCACAGTTTCCTTGACCATCTTCTTGTTGCTAACATACCTGAAGAAAACCACCATGTTACTCTTAACTTCTCTTGCTAGCTGCAACTCTAAGTGTGATTGGCCTTACTGATTTCACTCCTGCAGGCCTGAGCAATATTTTTATACTCCTCCCTGGTCATTTATCCAATCTTCCACTTCTTGTAAGCTTCTTTTTTGTGTTTAAGATCAGCAAGGGTTTCAATGTTAAGCCAAGCTGGTCGCCTGCCATATTTGTGTTCTTTCTACACATTGGGATGGTTTATTCCTGCAACTTCAATAAAGGATTCTTTAAAATAGTGCCAGCTCTCCTGGACTTCTTTCCCCCTCATGTTATTCTCCCAGGGGATCCTGCCCATCAGTTCCCTGAGGGAGTTAGTGTTTGCTTTTCTGAGGTCCAGGGTCCGTATTTTGCTGCTCTCCTTTCTTCCTTGTGTCAGGATCCTGAACTTGACTGTGTCATGGTTACTGCCTCCCAGGTTCCCATCTATTTTTGCTTCCCCTACTAATTCTTCCCTGTTTGTGAGCAGCAGGTCAAGAAGAGCTCTCTGCCCCTAGTTGGTTCCTCCAGCACTTGCACCAGGAAATTGTCCCCTACGCTTTCCAAAAACTTCCTGGATTGTCTGTGCATCGCTGTATTGCTCTCCCAGGAGATATTGGGATGATTGAAGTCCCCCATGAGAACCAGGGCCTGTGATCTAGTAACTTCTGTTAGTTGCTGGAAGAAAGCCTTGTCCACCTCATCCCCCTGGTCCTGTGGTCTATAGCAGACTCCCACCATGACATCACCTTTGTTGCTCACACTTCTAAACTTAATCCAGAGACACTCAGGTTTTTCTGCAGTTTCATACTGGAGCTCTGAGCAGTCATGCTGCTCTCTTACATACAGTCTCTTACAGTGCAACTCCTCCACCTTTTCTACCTTGCCTGTCCTTCCTGAACAGTTTATATCCATCCATAACAGTACTCCAGTCATGTGATTCATCCCACCAGGTCTCTTTATTCCAATCACATCATAATTCCTTGACTGTGCCAAGACTTCCAGTTCTCCCTGCTTGTTTCCCAGGCTTCTTGCATTTATATATAGGCATTTAAGATAACTTGCTGATCGTCCTGCTTCCTCAGTATGAGGCAGTAGTCTTCCCCTCTTGCGCTCTCCAGCTTGTGCTTCCTCCCGGCATCCCACTTCCCCACTTACCTCAGGGTTTTGGTCTCCTTCCCCCGGTGAACGTAGTTTAAAACCGTCCTCACTAGGTTAGCCAACCTGCTTGCAAAGATGCTCTGCCCTCTCTTTGTTAAGTGGAGCCTGTCTCTGTCTAGCACTCCTTTTTCTTGGAACACCATCCCATGGTCAAAGAATCTAAAGCCTTCTCTCCAACACCACCTGCGTATCCATTCATTGACTTGCACGATTCGACGGTCTCTACCCGGGCCTTTCCTTCCATAGGGAGGATGGATGAGAACACTACATGCGCCTCAAACTCCTTTATCCTTCTTCCCAGAACCACATAGTTTGCGGTGATCTGCTCAAGGTCATTCTTGGCAGTATCATTGGTTCCCACATTGAGAAGCAGGAAGGGGTAGTGATCCAAGGGCTTGATGAGTCTTGCAGTCTCTCCATTACATTATGAATCCTCGCTCCTTGCAAGAAGCACACTTGTATATGTATAGATTACTCTTTTAAAGACCAATAGAGGGTTTTTTTTTAGCAGTAACTATCTTCAGACTGTGTCATTAGGAACTTCTCATGTAACCTTATAAATTGCAAGTTTTTTTTTAAATGTAAATTATTTAAAACCAGTTCCTTTTTCTTACCTGCCAGGCCCTGAGTTCAGTGTTCTTCTGGGCTCATGATACCTCTAATACGTGACAGTGGAATTGGTCAAATTATGACTGTTTGGCTAGACCTGGTTAGTGTGGAGCATAGGTTCTTTTTTTGTTTTTGATTTCTTTGTGTTTTTTCCCTCCTTACACTCTCATTGCTTCTCCCACGTGCTTAAATACTAACAGCAGACATGCAGAGGGAGCATATGGAGAAGGAATGCATGTGTCAGAAAAACTGCTCAGACTTCCAGCAGGCAGACCATATTTAACAAAGTGGTGAGCCAGATCTCACTCACACATGTCAGTTTGATCAGCCCTGTTGTGGTGTATTAGATATTAATGTATCAGCTCTTGCACCATAGACTTGCTGTAGTGTGGTGTTGTTTACTTGTTGATTTGTATTATGGTAGTGCTCCAATGTCACAGGCACATTCCAGACATCATATAAAACACAGTACTTACCTAGTGCAGTACTGCCAGACTGCACTTCAGAAAGTTACAAGGTTGGTTAGTACTGGTGTAGTCACCAAACTCTCATCATATGGGGGTTAACGTTAGGGAGGGAGAGGAATTATTTAAGTTTAGTTCTAATGTAGGCACAAGGACGAATGGGTACAAACTGGATATTAGGAAGTTTAGACTTGAAATTAGACGAAGGTTTCTAACCATTAGGGAGTGAAGTTTTGGAACAGCCTTCCGAGGGAAGTAGTGGGGGCAAAAGACTTATCTGGCTTCAAGACTAAGCTTGATAAGTATATGGAGGGGATGTTATGATAGGATAGTTTAATTTGGGCAATTGATCTTGGATTATCACCAGATAAGTCTGCTCAATGGTCTGCGGGGAGATGTTGGATGGGATGGGAACTGAGTTACTGCAGAGAATTCCTTCTTGGGTGCTGGCTGGTGAGTCTTGCCCGCATGCTCAGGGTTTAGCTGATCGCCATATTTGGGGTCGGGAAGGAATTTTCCTCCAGGGCGGATTGGCAGGGGCCCTGGAGGTTTTTCACCTTCCTTTGCAGCGTGGGGCATGGGTCGCTTGCTGGTGGATTCTCTGCAGTTTGAGGTCTTCAAACCAGTTTTGAGGATTTCAATAACTCAGTCCTGGATTACGGGTTGTATAAAAGTGGATGGGTCGGGTTCTGTGGCCTGCCTTGTGCAGGAGGTCAGACTAGATGATCATATTGGTCCCTTCTGACCTATGAGTCTATATGGACATGGTGGTCCAAGTACCAAATCAGGTCTTGTCCTGTCTGGATTGGTGGACGGAACCCTCCAGTGTTTGTATTGTACTTCGCTTTGCTGCTCCAAAACAGATGCTCACTTTAGTTACAGATGCATTGGAACTAGATTGGGGGGAATCACTTGGGTGTGCTGCTGACACAAGCTCTTTGGTCTGCCTAGGATCTAAAGCTACATATAAATGTAAGGAAATTGTGAGCCGTCCATTTGGCTTGTATAGTGTTTCTTCCACACATTGAACAAAAAAATTTGTTGGTGCTAACAGACAATAGAGCATCCAGGTTTTATGTGAATAAGCAAGGAGAAGCCCAATCAATGCAGTTGTGCCAAGAAGCGATTCTCCTTGGTGATTTCCACATCATCACTTGGATCCACCTTCCAGGGATGCAGAATGTTCTAGCAGGCCACCTAAGCGGGTTGTTTATCATTCACCATGACTGATCCCTTTGTCCAGATATTGCCAGATAAATTTTCCAGTTCTGGGGTACTCCCACAGAAGCAACAGAGGCCAACAGAACATGTAATCAGTATTGTTCCCAAGCTGGGTTATAGCCTGGGTTCTTTGACAAATGCTTTCCTATTACCATGATCAAATGGCCTGCTATATGCCTCCCCTCTGGTTCTGCTCCTGTCCAAAATCAAACAAGACCAGGGTCACTTTATACTCATAGCTCCAGCATGGCCCCAGCACTACTGATTTTCAGCTTCAGTAGCCTTATTGGTCAGATCTCCACTGTCACTCCTGCTAGACACAGACATCGTCTCTCAGGACCATGGCCACCTTCTACATCCCAACCTGAAGGCCTTCCACCTGATTGTCTGGATGCTTCATAGCTGATATAGTTGGAAGTGGTTTATTTTTAAGGGAGTACAGGAAGTGCTTCTGAATAGCAGAAAGCCTTTGACTAGGGGTATTTACCTGTTTACATGGAAAAGATTCTCCATCTGCTTCTGGCAAAAAGGCATTTTCATGGCCCGGACTCTTATCCAGCATATATTGAACAATCTCTTGTTCCTGAAACAACAGTGGCTCACTGTTAGTTCCATCAAAGTATGCCTGATGGCTGTGTTGGCTTTCCACCGTCCTGGTTACAACTGCTCACTCTTCTACCATCCTATGTCTGTCCGATTTTTGAAAGGTCTCAACAGATTATATCCACAGGTACAGGACTCTGTCTCTGCGTGGAACTTGAATCTAGTTTTAGCAAAGCTGATGGGTCCTCCCTCTGAGCCATGGGTGACCTGTTCCCTGCTACACCTTTTAGTGAAAGTGGCTATTTAGTTGCCATTACCTCAGCCAGGAGAGTGGGGGAATTGCGAGCTCTGGTATCATCATCTCCCTGTATGGTCTTCTGTAGAGAGAGGGTTTTACTTTTGCCATCACCTGAAGTTTCTTACTGAAGAGGTTTCCAGTTTTCACATTAACCAAGCAATTTATTTACCAATCTTCTTTCCAAAGCCTCCTGCCCATAAAGATGAAAAAAAACTGTACACTCTAGGTGGTAGAAGAGCTTTGGCTTTTTATCTGAACCGGACTAACCATTTAGATCTTTGGTGGAACTGTTCATCGCAATTGCAAACAGAATGAAAGCCTTCTCCAGCATCCACCCAAACAGTCTCTTCTTGGATATCCACTTGTTTTCGATTATGCTACCAGCTGACAGATGTGAGGCCCCGGAGAAGAGTTTTGGCAGAGTCAAACAGGTCTCAGGTAACTTCTGCAGCCTTTCCCATCTTGGACATTTGCAAGATGGCAACCTTGCCGTACGTTTGCCTCTCACTATGCCATCACTCAGCAATTCAGAGACTATGCCCAGTTTGGATGAGTAATCCTCTGTTCCCTAGTCCAGTAGACTCCGAGCCAACCTCCAGTTTGTACTGCTTATGAGACCTAGAGTGGAATGGACACATGCAATCACACAAAGAAAAAAGTTACTAATATTTTTCCATGATTATTCTTCTAGATGTGTTGCATGTGTTCATTCCATGATCCACCATCCTTCCCCTCTCCATTGGAATCTATGCAGTAGGAAGGAACTGGTGGGTGCCAGGGCCAGCTCTGCCATTTACACCTGTGTGCAGTAGCATGGGGTAGCAGAGGGCACTCGGGTTGCTCCGACGGGTACCACTGAGGGAAAAATCTGACAACTGGGCAGGCATGCACCTACAGTGGAACGCGTGTAACACATCCTGAAGAGCAACAGTTACAGTAAAAGGTTAGTTGAAGGTTTCTTTTTCCAATATTGTACACACTAAACATTGGTCACACTAAACATTTCTTCTGTTTTGAGCAAGAGTCCCTGTTCTTAAAATGGGAAATATGACTGCATAGATCTTTGAATATTATTGAGGAAGAAGGGGAAAGATTTGGACATGACCACTTATATGTGCAGGACAAGAGAGGGACAGGCTGAAGATGACTTCTAGATTGTGGGTTTAAATAGTGGTGGTGTCAGTAGTGATAGAAAATACAAGGAGAGGAAGAAGCGTTTTGAACTTTTAAGTAAAGAGCAAGTCATACAAGAGGATATGTTGGAGAGTCAGACTGAAATGTTAGACTGGATTGATGGGGACCTGTCAGTGATGGAAAGGTATAACACGAGTTTTATAAAAAGGAAATAGCCTTTGAAATACAAGTGATAGCATATCTTCAACACTATTACAAAAATAATCTACCTTTAAAAATGTGGTCTTTAGAGGTTAGAATGGATGTCCATTTTTGTTACAGTAGCTTATCTCCTCTAGTTTTTCATAAATTCATATCCATGTTGGTGTCAGAACAAAAGAACAATTAACTCCTTTGAAATAGTGTTTTTTCTATGTAAAAGCCTTTAAGTAGCTACCTGCTTTTTCTCATATTTGAGCTCTAAAAGGCAAAATAAACTTTTCAAGAGTATTAGAAGTCCTAGTTATCTAATTATCTAACTTTGACTCTGAAACTAGGAAAACAAATACAAAAATAGTGACATACTGTGAAAACTGGATAAAACATATCTACATAGCTACTTTTTCATTATAGGCCTTCATCTTGCACTTTCATACAGAGTGTTTCTTTTCTTGTCTGCTGTGCAGATCTCTACTCATTTAGATTAGTCTCACCCTGCTGCTCCCTGAATGGGTTGCAGTGTGTTGATTTTAAACTAAGTGCAAATATCTACATGTGCATGTGCAGAAGGTGTCAGCATGGTAGCTGTACAAACAGCTGCCTCTTTGTTGTGGTCAATTGATTGTGACACTGTGTAAAGTTTGGGTTTTTTGTGTGTGTAAGGTTTCCCCTTCCTTTGTCTGAATAAACTAGAACAAACTACAAAATATTTTGTTATGGCATTAAACAGTTTTTCTGTTGTGTTTTGGGGTTATTACCCTTGTGTTTCTTTCTAAAATGTAATTGCTTCATTGCCTGGGTAGTTTCTCATAATTGATCTTCTTGGAAAACCTAGATTCAAATTTGTGCTGAGTGAGCAAACCAGATGCCAGGAGTTGTTGATGTAGACCTGATCACATTTCAATTAATTCAGTTCTCTCATTATTTTCCATGGGCTGCTGTTGAAATTGAGAGATTTAAAAACTTTTTTGGATACTTTCTCTCATGTTTGAAGTTTTGAAACTCACCCATCTAGTTTCCCTTGTTGGCAGCAGCTTGTGTATGGGCAGGCTACTCTGCCTACAGTGCCAAAAAAGAAACAAGAGCTGATTTCACTATCTTCTGTGAATTCTTTGCTTAAATCCTTTCCCCTTGTTCTTCATAACTGGTGCCTGGTTAATCCTTTGTGCTTGGCATATAGTTTCTTTGGGTAGATCTGTTTGTACTATTGCTGATATTATTCCCTTTTTCTCATTACATAGGCAATTACCATTTGAGATGCTGGTATTTTTAGCACTTAAAATGATTGAGTCTTCATTTTGTTGGTTTACTTCCACATCATCTGGTTCTGGTGTTTACACTGAACATATCATCCAGCAAAAGCTTAAAAGCACCGGTCTTAGAGATAAGCTCTGTGACTGCTATGTAACCAGAATGAGACAGGAATGCAGACTTTTCCTTGGTACCCCTCTAATTTCTTCCTCTGATGCCTGTATGGGATCATTCCTATCCATGACCTTAACCTGTCTGATTTTTGTCTCCTTGAAGTTTCATGGAGCTTTTCACTTATGCATTTTGTATCAAGGCTCTGTCTGGCTCCAGAAAAGTTCTGGAGTTAGCTTTTGATTCCTGTAAATGATTGTGTAGGATGTATATCCCCTGGAGAGGTTAGAGGCCTGGTGGCTTAGGGGAATGGCTCCCCCTTCTGAAGCTAGAAGTCATGCATTCAAATGTGTCTGTAGTGGGAGGAGTAAAAATTGCTGTCTTTTATATTTTACAATGGTTCCTTCGGACCTTGAAATCTATGAATCTCTGTGAAAGAGGGAAGAGTTTTTCTTAGGATATCCCTTCATTCCTGGAAAACTTCATAGTCTGAAAGTCTGAAAAATGCTAGCTCGGGGGTCAGCAACCTTTCAGAAGTGGTGTGCTGAGTCTTCATTTATTCACTCTAATTTAAGGTTTCGCGTGCCAGTAATACATTTTAATGTTTTTAGAAGGTCTCTTTCTATAAGTCTATAAGATGTAACTAAATTATTGTTGTGTGTAAAGTAAATAAGGTTTTTAAAATGTTTTAAGAAGCTTCATTTAAAATTAAATTAAAATGCAGATCTCCCTGGACCGGTGGCCAGGACCCAGGCAGTGTGAGTGCCACTGAAAATCAGCTTGTGTGGTGTCTTCTGCAAACGTGCTATAGGTTGCCAACCCCTTTCTAGCTGTATATGTCCAGGGATACTGGAAAATTGCAAGGAATTTGTTTTATTTGATTTACCAAAAGGGAGGGTGTAGTAGGGATTAAATGTTTGTGTTCCAGAACATTTCTCAGCGGCAAGGTTGATGGAAAGATTAATTCTGGTATATCCCCTGGCTGCTTGGGACTCAAGACGAGACACTTAATCATTCTCTTGAGAGAAGATACAAGTACAGAGCTTATTGATGGTTGGAAATTCTAAACACATGCAAGTCATTTTACATTAAGTTCAGGTTCTCCATTTAACGTAATGTTAAAACCAGGTCATGAGAAAATACTGTAATTCTTGCTCCAATATAGTAGAACCCATATTACACATAGGTTTCAGAAAACTGGCAGAAACCTTCAGAGGATCAAAGCACTTGGCTTAGCAGACTTTAAAATCTGCAACACAGCCAGCTGGCCGGCATCCCCAGTGCCAACTGGCTCAGCAGCAGAAGAGATGTCAGCTGTGCTTTGGGAACCCTGCACACAGAGAGGAAGCCATGCTGACAGGGGAAGCTCTTAAAATCTAGTGACACAATTAAATTCTGTTAACCAAGTTTAGTCAATTGGGATTATGCATTAATTTGAATCATAAATGTGTCTTTTCTCTCAACAAGATAACACTGTATCTTCCTACCACTTTTTTTTTTTTTTTTTTTTGAGTTCCTGTGTCAGTCACTCATGGTAGCACGGTTGGATTAGACTTCTATCATGGCAAGTTATTGGCTGTTTCTTGGTCACTATCAAATTTCAAATGAAATAGAAATTGGAAGTAATCTAAAATTTGCAGGACTACAAGGGTCCATTGTAGTGTAGTTGATTTAGCTGTTCTTTTCCACGTAGTACGAAAATAGAGAAAGAGAAAAAGGAGCATGCTAAGCTACATGGAATGATCCGTACAGAAATAAGTGGAGCTGAAATTGCAGAAGAAATGGAGAAAGAAAGACGGTTCTTCCAGCTTCAGATGTGTGAGGTAAGGTTTAACATAGAATATAATTGTTCCATTAATATTCTTAAAAAGGAAATTTGAGAAAAGATAGATTCTGCATTATGACAACTGTTGCATTCAAAGAAAACTTGAAGTTTTTTATAAGACTCAGGATATTAAATTTCTTCACCCGCCACACTAACTTCAACAAGGAAGCTACATTCTCTGCTATTTCACGTACTAATAGATTACAGAATCACCCATGTCCCATTCAATACATTATTCACTGATGAAATTAAATAGTCTTCACACTACTACTACACCACAAATTATTTAGCGTTTAGGCTGTTGTCTGTTGCAGTGGTGTAATATGAAAATCTCAGTTCCACATCATTGGGCTGGTATTGAAAAACAGCCATTAGTACTGGACTTTGCCTTTCAGATTCTTCATGATAATAGTAATAATGTAGCAATGATTGTTTGTAATTGTGAAGCATTTGATGTACTGCTCCCACCCTTTTTGATTTCATGTTAAAGGGAGCCAGGCTTTAAGACCTGCTTAGAAAATTGATCCTCTTCTATTGAGATATTCTAGGTCAGGAGTGGACAAAACTGTCCTTCCGAGCTGCATACAACTATATTCAGAAGTTTGAGAGCCTGGGTGCGTTTGCCGGAGCTCGGGGCTTCTGCCCCATGGGAGGCACCTGCCGGGGCTTGGGGCTTCAGCCCCATTCCTGCTGAAGCCCTGAGCCTCAGAAGGTGTGCCCCATGGGGCTGAAGTCCTGAGACCCTCTTCCCCACTGGTCAGAAGCCCCTGTCTCACCAACTTGCTGCAAGGCAGAGGTCTGAGCTCTTCCTCCCCCAGTCTGGTAGGTGGAGAAGGAGGGGACGTGGAGGACTCTGCGAGTCGAACTTTAATTGTAAAAGAGCTGCATATGGCTCACAAGCCACGTGCTCTAGATTCTAGTGTTGGTTGGAGCTAATTGATTCCACATGCTGGTGTGACTGTGGCGATTCATTAGAAAAGCCCGGTACTCCTATACCGAGTCTAAGGGGTTGTATACACTGGCAAGTTTCTGTATAGTAAAACAGCTTTTAGTGCTCAAACTGCAGACGTGTACGCACTACCAAGCCACTTTGTGCGTGGTAACTCCTCAGTTGCAGCGCTGCTAAAAAACCTATCTCGGTGAGAGTCATAAGGTTATTTGTGCAGAGGCTCCAGTGCTCTATTGCTTGTGTAGACACTTGATTGCTTCTGCACTGTAATTGGCCTCCAGAGCTGTCCCATAATGCCTCAAGTGATAGCTTTGCTCATTGTTTGAACTCGGCTGCCCTGGAGACATGTGCCCTTCCCCTTTCACAGCATAGTTTCTGACAGCCATTGCGTGCTGTGCTGATCTGCTCCCGGATATAAAGCAAACCATTATTGTGGAATGCTCATGCACTTTAACACAGAGGCAGAGGGGTGTGTGTGTGTGTGTGCATGTGAGAGAGAGAGAAAGAGAGAGAGAGAGCTTTGTTGAATCTCTTCACTTTAAAAAAGCTGAAAGTATTGTGTATGAAGCTGGTTGGATGCTTTCATCGGTTCAATGCTTCATTTGAACAAGCACAATAAAATGAAGCACTGAAGGCTGTGCTTGAGTTTTCAGTCATACAGAAAGGATTAAATATATTCCATAACCATATCCTGTAGACAATAATGTTCCATGGTTCGTGATCTTGCATAGGTAAGGAAGAAGAAATAAATTAAATAAACCTATACCACTTTGAAGCTTTCATTTTGCAAGATATAATATATTTTTCAGTTGTGGCATTTCAGTTTAATTTTAGTGATACTTCAAAAATTCCTACAGAATTTCTGCAGCCCTTGTTATAGCTTGTTTTCTTCGTTGTGCAATAAAATCCTTATTTTTTCTATAATGAAGCACTGCATTTTGCGAGTGTGCATCTCTTGCTTTCCTTGAGTTGCTTCCTTCCCAGTCTTTTTTTTTTTTTTTTTAAAGAAATGTCAGAGAAGCAGCAGCTCAGCTGTTACAAGAAGTGCTCTATGTGTGGTTGTAAAGTTCAGCATCACCAGTTCTCACAAATTTATTATGGATGACATGATTTGACCCTTACTTTACAGAAGCTCACAATAATTGGAAAAGCTGCAGCCTTCACATGATTTTGGAGAAGCAAAATGAGAGCGATACCCCTTCCCCTTCCTAAAATGCCTTAAGGCTTAGAGGAAGGTGCATTAAACTGCAAGCCCAGAGACCATGAGTTTTTGGTTCTAGCTCATCTACTGAATGCAGTTGATATTTCTGTGCCCTTCATAACCCTTATTTTGAGTCAAGGTTTCATAACTTGTAGGAATAACTATCATTTGCCAGTTTCACGGAGAAGATAACTAAGAACTTGCAAAAGGTCACTTCACTCAGAGCTAGGAATAGAACCTAGCATTCTGAGATAATAGAGTTTTGTCATCCACTCTGCCACACCTTTTAGAAGGAACATGTCAGTTTAGGTTAGGGGTGGGCAAACTTTTTGGCCTGAGGGCCACATCTGGGTGGGGAAATTGCATGCAGGGCTATGAATGTGTAGGGCTGGGGGAGGGTGTACGGGGTGTGGGAGGGGGTGCAGTGCGCAGAAAGGGGCTCAGGGCAAGGGGTTGGGGCAGAGGAGGGGTGTGGGGTGTACGAGGAGGCTCAGGGAAGGGGTTAGGGTGCAGGGGGATTCAGGAGGAGGCTCAGGGTACGGGGTTGGAGTGCAGGGTGTGGCAGGGGGTTGGGGTATGGCAGGGGACTCAGGGCAGAGAGTTGGGGGGGCTCAGGGCAGGGTCTTGGGAGTGCAGGGTACAGGAGGGGCTTGAGATGTGGGCTCCGGGGTGGCAGCAGTGCGTGCCAGGGCAGGCTGCCTGCCTGCCCGCCCTGGGCCCATGCCGCTCTCGAAGCAGCTGGCACCACATCCCTCCTGCTGCTCAGGGAGGGGAGGGCAGACATCTCTGTGTGCTGCCCTTGCCTGTGGGTCCTTCCCTCAAAGCTCCCACTGGCTGCGGTACTCCCATTTCCGGTTGATAAGAGTAGCGCAGGCCTGCTGCGCCATTGGGATGGTAATCCCGTGGGCTGGATCCAAAGCCCTGATGAGCCGGATCCAGCCCATGGACTATGGTTTGCCCACCCCTGGTTTAGGTGCTTATGTGTAACAGTGTAGATTTGTGTCATACTGTAGCTGATAGATTACATGTAAAGATTTGTGACTACTGATATGTTTGTGAATGCAGTTGCCTGTGGTCAGAGGGGATTGGGTTCAGTGACTCAGGAGGTCCCTACTAGTCCTGTGTTGCTATTGTTTCCATGTTAAGAGATTTAGGATCTTGACTTCAGTGGGGCCAGGATTCACCCGTGGCTCTTTAGCTCAAGAGGTAGAGGCTCATGTTTTAACATCCAAAGATCCTGCTTTTCACCCCGACAGATGACCCAAACAGGGTTATTTTTACATTTGGCTATGCTGTCTATAACCACTAGACTTCAGTCTGCTCCCAGAGCCAGGAATAGAAACAAAGAATCCTGATGGTGACCAGTGATTTTCTGCTGTCTCAAACACCTGTGTAACCCACTGACAATGTATATGTTGTGCTTCCCTGGAGGAGCTGATCTATGTAAAGGAAAACAGTGTGCTTTCCCCTACTAGTTAATCCTGTAGCTGAGGTGGATTTGAAGGCTATGGGGGCAAACCATGCTGATAACGTGGGGGTTGAGGAAAAATACATGTATATTAATTTTAACATAAGGATCCCGGAATAATCGCTAGAATGATTTTATGTTACAAAACATACCAGCACAAAATCTGAATTCACTTTTAAATATTCATTTTACTGTTGCATTTTTATTTATATTTGGTTAATGAGAACTGTTCAGTTAAGAATAGGTACTGCAGATTCAGGCCTAGTCTACACTGGCAGGGAGGCGGGGGGGGGATCGATCTAAGTTATGCAGCTTCAGCTATGTGAATAATGTAGCTGAAGTTGACGTACTGAGATCGATTTATCATGGTGTTTTCACTGCAGTGAGTCGGCTGCTGCTGCTCTCCCATCGACTCCGCCTAGACTAGACACGATAAATCGACCATCGCTGGATTGATCGCTGCCTGCTGATCTGGGGAGTAGTGTAGACATACCCTTAGTGTGTTTGAGACTAAGCAAAAGTGTGGGAGATTTTGCCTGTGTGTCCAGAGAGTGGAAGACCCTGCCTTCAGAAAGTCAGAATTTGATTAGTTAAATGTATCTGTCCAATAAGCAAGCCTTGTGCCTCGGGGCATTGTTAATGTGAGAGAACCTTTCACCTGTAGGTCACCAGTTTGAAGACCGCCCTACTCAGCAGAGATTAAAAGTTATTTTCATTTTATGGATGTTTGGTGGCCCCTCCATGAAGTGACTTTAGGGAGTCATAGTTCCAGCTCCCACACCACAGACTCACCACCATCCTTTGCACTAAACTGCAAGCTCTTCAGGGCAGGTACCATCTCTTATTATATGTTTGTAAAGTGCCCAGCACAGTGGGCCACTGATCTTGGTTGAGTCTCTAGTAAGTGCTCCTGCCACAGGAACCTACATCACCATTCTCACTATAACTTTGTGAGAGTTGGCAATGCTGAAATTGTCACACACACAATATGTAGCTGGACAGGGGAATGCAAAAATCAGAAGATAGATGAAAAACCGTGTTTTCCCTCATCCCCCATTTCATGATTTGTGAGTAGGGTTGGCAATACTGAAAATCCCTTATAATAATAGTTGGAGATATATCTATCTCCTAGAACTGGAAGGGACCTTGGAAGGTCATTGAGTCCAGCCCTCTCCTTAACTAGCAGGACCAAGTACTGATTTTTGCCCCAGATCCCTAAGTGGCCCCCTCAAGGATTGAACTCACAATCCTGGCTTTAAGCAGGCCAATGCTCAAACCACTGAGCTATCCCCTCACCCCCCCTTCTAGCATGTAAACATGTTTATTGCCAGATAGATGTATCTTGGGCTTGCACCATGGCTGGCTTGACTGTGAATGTGCATCTAGATGCTACTGTTTGGTTACAGGATGATTTCCTGAAGGCCCTGCAGGTCTCCCTCATGCTTCTTGTGCTATGACTTTTAATAGGCCTCAAGAGTTAAAGGGCAAGAGTTTGAGTTAGCAACAGACAAGTATCTGAATTGGATATTAAGACTTGGCATTGACACCAGTTGTTTGAAGTTTGGTTGATGCCCTGAGGTCTCTCTTCCACATGGTCAATTTTTTTTCAGCTTTTCAAAATCCGCTGTGGTTGTTAAAGCTTGTTGAAGTATAATTGAGAATAATTTTGAAATTATCATTCCTATAAATCACAAAATATGACAAATTAATTGATATTTCATTAATTTTACTTCTGTGAATTCCTGTTTTAACAGTACCTTCTGAAAGTCAATGAAATCAAGATTAAAAAAGGAGTTGACTTGCTGCAGAATTTGATCAAGTATTTTCATGCACAGTGCAAGTAAGTTTTATGTTTCTTTGTTTCAAAAGATTCTATAATTAAAATATTTTGCATTTTCATGAAAACTGGTAGTGGCAATAACTTTTCCAAAAATGTTTTTCTGTGTCTTCAAAATAGATCTAAGACTCAGCTGAACACATTTCACTGCAGACTTTTGACATGTTGATTTGGTCTAATAGATCAATTACTGGTTTGTTGCTATATTACTTAATATGAAATGAGGTGTTAGACTGAGCTAATATTGTGGCATGTTGTCATCTGCAACACATAATCACCACATGGTCGTTTGTCGTGTTCAGTAATCTGTCCGTGGAAGGGAGCGAGACGGATTGGCCTGCTGGCTTTGAAATCTTTCTGAGTATATCTATCAATGAGCAAAGTCAGTTGTATTCTCTCTAAAAATACATTGGCTAAGCAATAGTGTAAAGGTGTGTTGAGAGAATGGCTTTACTTTTATTTCTAGCTGAATGGAGAACTTCAGTAATGAGAAACTCAGAATCCCTCATTAGACTGCAAAATACTAGGACTTGTATTACTCTATTTGTTTTTGACAGATTGATAATGTAGCAATAAACTCATTATTCTGAAGTGTGAACTACATTATCAACCTGTTTAGATCTATAAACATCCATCAGGTTGTATAAAAGTAAATTTTCTTTGCTGTACTACTAGTGAGACTCAAAAATCACTTTAATTGTTGATAATCTTTGTCATTCATCAACTTTATGCATTTCATTGAGCTTGGGCAATGAAAATAATATTTTTTCCATGTGGTTCACAATGCTGCTATATTTGTGTTGCAAACACTGCAGAGTAATATTTAATGTAAACAAACTGTGTGTGTGTGCTGTAATTTTTAATCATGAAAATGTTAAAAATGTTCAGAATGATTTTTATTTAATTAAAAAGTACTGGAGTAGATGGGATAAGGGAACACGATCATAGTTACTCGAACTGTTGGTGCACATGCATATTCAGACCACGCATACTTCTCAAATGCTTGGCAATAAGTGATCGATTGCTTGGTCCCTTTGAGAAGCTGAGGGATCTTCCTTTCTGTGGAAAGTTCAGATCCTGAGACATTGGATGTTAAAAGTCATTATGTTTTTATGTGCAGAAGAACCATCAGTATTCTAAAACTAGGGTGTTTATGGGGTGGGGTGCCGGGGAAGAGATTGCATATTTTTAGTGAGAAAGAGGAAAACTTTTTGAGCAGGTTGATTTTAAATTGATGTCAGGGTTTTTTAAAGGTGTTCAGAGAGCTGGAATGTTAGAATGAGTTTGCAAGAAGATGGATTAGTGGGCAGATTGCAGGTGAATTGGTCCAAAGTGCATGAAATTAATGTATCCTGTGGCCTTGCAGTTTGTTGAATTTTTGTAATTTGTTGCATGGCTCTGACCTCGATGTATATGGAGTCTGTGTGTATATACATTTACCAGCTCCTACCATGTCTCTTTTTTCAGTAAAGTGTTTGTTTTTTAACAGAAAAGAACAAAATACTAAATTCTAACAATACTATTTCCTTTCTGATTTTTTTTTTTTTTAAGTTTCTTCCAGGATGGACTGAAAGCAGTTGAAAGTCTCAAGCCTTCAATTGAAACACTCTCAACTGATCTTCACACAGTAAGTAGCAGTCTGCCATATTGCTTTTTCAAATTTTGTGTTTATTAAAGAAATCTAATCCTTTTTATTCAGACTTATTGAGTAGAGCTTTGAGTAGATTTTAAAACTGTTGTTATTTGTATTGCTGTAGTGTGTAGAAGTATTAGTCATGGACCAAGACCATATTGTGGTAGGTGCAGTACGAAGATAGAACAAAAAGACAGTCTCTGTCCCAAAGAACTTACAGTCAAAATATAAGACAAAAGCAGATGGAGACAGACACACAGGGGAGTACAAGTAAACAGTGAGACAGCATGGTAGGCAGTGGTCTCAGCACACAAGCAGCCAAACCATTGTCAAGTTTTTTGTAGGCATGTGGGTAAAGGAACTTATCGTCTCTCTCTTGTATTTTCATTCTTGTTGATTGTTTGTCAGGAAATCTGAACCAGTTAAGCAACAAGCTGTAAAGAACTGCGTTAATATAAATAGTAACACATTAATTTTTAACCTCTGTCATGTCTGTGTCTGTACTCTAGATTAAACAAGCACAGGATGAGGAAAGGAAACAACTAATACATCTTAGAGATATTTTAAAATCAGCACTCCAAGTTGAGCAGAAAGAGGTGAGCATATAAGGTGATTTAACTTTGAAATACCCATTGTAAATACAACTCTAATTTAATGTTAGTATTTGAAGTACAAACAGTTATTTATACCAGCAATATAAATCTATTCATTGTTTTTGGTTAACTTATTAATCTTTGTCTTGATGTTGATATTAAGTGCTTCTGGCAATTTTTTTTGAAGGAAGGAATCCTTGCAGACTTTTAGTGAGAGTTTGCAAAAGGACTTCCCTGCTTGTCTCTTTCTAGTATTGTAAAACAGTTGAGTAGTTTGGGCAGTGCCATGAACTGTAGATGAATGGTTCTTTCTCAAACTGAGAGTGAAAGCACTTCGATATCAATAAGACCCAGGCAGTAAAGAGCTTATCTAGTAAATGTAGTCTCAAATACCAGTAACATTATTTTTAACTAACATAAATCCAAACCCCCAAATGCCTCATCTACAACAGTAACAATGGAGCTCGAAGTTCTGCTGCAATACCTCACCTCTCAAAGATGTCAGTTTGTTGAGTCACTTAAACTGTTCCATCAATTAAATTATTCATCTGATTAGTACAAATGCAGTCTTCTGAGTTTTAACCAGGATTTCTCAGTCAGGTTCTAAACATACTGAGGGCGCTTCAGCCTGCAACCTATGGTTTGGACCCATGCCTCTTGTGGCTGATTATAATCTAGCCTGGAATATTGGGTTTACCACTGGCTGAGATCATCATTGGTTTCCCTTGTTTAGACAAAGTGGCACTTATTTCTTCTTTCTAGTAGTTGTTGGATCTGTCACAGTTCAGGGAAACTGCACCTATACCCCTCTCCATAGTCCACCAAGGGCACCCACTGTAGGCTCCTGGCTCCTCAGCCATCACCTCTCATGGGCATCGACCTGTGTCTCTCTCCCTCCTCACCAGGGTTTTTCAAGGCTGCACACCTCCCTGCCTGCACTGTGGTATTCCAGCAAGCCAGACTGCCTAAGCAGGTGAATGTCTGTACTTTGGTATGCCAGGCATAATTGCTTGCAGTTATAAGTTACCATGCAGCTCTTTCTATGCAAGCACATTTATTCTTTAAGTGAAAACATTACAGAGAAAACGTCTTAAAAACAGTAAAGGAACCTACACATGTGCTAAAAAGCTGAACAAAGATCATCCCAGTTCCAGGCTCCGAAAGGTGTCATTCCTGAAGAATTGTGGCCCCCTTGGCTGGACAGTCCTGTACGGTTTGGAGGATCAGAAAGGAGGCCCTAAATCCATGTTAATTCCAACTATTTATCCCAAAGTCCTTTCTTTGTCTGTTGGTCTCTGGAGGATCTAGTTTGGACTAGTATATACAAGCACACCCTGGAGAGGGGCATACAACCTGGCTGATTTGTCTTAATCAGCACCTACTGTTTTTAGTTCCTAAAGGAGCTGTGGCAGCCCCCCCATGGAATACAGCATAATCATACATAAACAATTCATTTAAAACAGTGGACCCCAAAGATACTTAAACTTAATTCAATAAGATCTTCCAAGGATATGCAGAAAATTACCCTATCTGTCACAGGTCCATAAATAAAATGACAAGTATAGCATTTTCGCCTGTCTCAGCTTCTCTTTTGGGGAGAGATTATTGAGGAGGTTGTTGTGGAATAACTAGTATCTTCCTTGACCTCTTTCAGTCTGGCTTTACATTTGGGCTTAGTACAGATGCTGTGCTGCTTCTTGTTCTAGTCATGGCCGAATGACTATTAATTAATCACTGGAACAGTTTACCAAGGATTGTAGTAGATGTTCCATCACTCGGAATTTTTTAAATCAAGATTGGACATTTTTCAAAAAGGTGTGCTCTAGTTCAAACAGATATTTATTTGGGGAAGTTCTATGGCCTGTGCTATGCAGGAAATCGGACTAGATGATCAAAATGGTCCCTTTTGGCCTTAGAATCTATGAGTCATGCTTATAAACCATTCAGCAGTCTTGGATATTGCTTTCTGTGAGATACTATTGATATGCAAGGGTGGATGGTGTTAAGTTTGTATTGCTTAGCTCTTGGAGAGCTCTAAGAAAAAAAGTTTCTCCTTTGTCCAGAGGGCTTTCCTATTTGGGGTTCTACAGTTTTCTGCAGTCATCTCTCATTTAAAGTATATCTGAGGTTACCATTGGTGAAGAATGTAAGACACTTTGAACTGTAGTGGCTCACAGGTGTAAGCTTTTTTTTCATTAGACACAGATGGGCTGGGTAACTCTACTTTCCACCCCTGGCCAAGGTAGAACTCTCTTGGCTAAAAGTTCACTGAAGCTCAGTCCAAACAAGAAAGAGGTGGTGCTTGCAGGTTGGAGAAGATATTTATTAACTCTTTGAAGGAGCTATGTCTGCCTTTTGTTCTGAGGTTCTTCCGGATCCTTGCACCATGGCCGGGCTCCAACGTGGCAATAGTAGCTGATTGCTTTTTTTCATCATTAGTCTGAACGACCTTCCTCACGAGTCAAGCATAGCTATTTTTACTTCCAAATCCATCACTGTGTGTTATACTTTGTGCTGTTCTTTAAGACCACTTTTTGAAAACCTCAGCTAATATGTAATATATCTGCTTCCTTTACTGTATGGTGTCTGTTCTACTTGGGTCGTGCCCATTATACCTCTGTTCCATAGACCAGTGGTTCTCAAACTATTGTGCTTGTGACCCCTTTCACACAGCAAGCCTCCTAGTGCGACCCCTCTTATAAATTAAAAACACTTTTTTTATATTTAACACCATTATAAATGCTGGAGGCAAAGTGAGGTTTGGGGTGGAGGCTGACAGCTCACGACCCCCCATGTAATAACCTCATGACCCCCAGTTTGAGGACCCCTGCCATAGACAATACCAGTTTGTTTCGAGGCTCAGTTTCAGATGTTAACCTTAATGTATAAAATTCCACACGGTTTAGGTCCCTATACTAGCCTGATATTTGTGACTTACTGGAGGACGCTTGCTAACAGTCCTCAGATTTAAGTTCTTGGGAGCTGGGGGCAAGTAGTCTGTTAGTGGAGACGGAGAGTACCTTGGCTCTGGAATTTGCTATTTGCTATTCAGGAGGTGGTTTCTCTGAGTTGGTGTCTTTTTGTGCTTGTTAGTATTTGTATTAATGTTCCCAGTGCATGCGATGAGCACACTGTTATAAACTGCAAAAAAGAAATACAAACTTGTATGTTCTTAGAAGTAGTAATAAGGCAGTGATACCACAATTTTTTTAGGACTATGTTGTTAAGTATTTTGTCAGGTTAAAAGTACACGTGAAAAAATAGCTTTAAAACAAAATGTTCTGCTAATTTCACAATGCATGATTTTTTTATTTTGCTAATCTGTGTTATGCATAGACATGCCCACTTTCCTGCAGGATATTAAAAGTAATATAATTATTTGAAAAACATTAAGCACTGGAAAACGAGTCAGTTTTGATAGTAACGACAAACTGTTGTTCAGTCTAATTCATTACAATGTAATTTCTTGTACTGTAACTGATTTTTTTTTTCCCTCCTAAAATGCATTTACCTTTTGTGACCGAAGTCTAGGAGAGTAAGTGTTTCAGTGTTTTTTATAAATAGTACGTTGCATGATTTCCATATGGATTTCAAGAAACTGGATTTTTCCTTGAAAATTTTTTGTTTTGTCTGTATGCAAAAGGTGTTTCCATTTTCCTTTGTGTTCTTTGAATTGCACAAAAATATATTCGGTTTTTAACGGGGAAAGAAAATGTATTAGTGCAAATCAGATTTCAAAACTGACTATTCTTTCTTTTTGTTGGAAATCAAATCCGGTTGCTTGATTTGGTCTACATAAGAGGGGTGTATGTGTGTGTTTAACCCATTTCATGAACGAACTAATGGAAATGTTGTATATTGTCCCTATTATGTTTTTGCGTACATTCACGGTGAACATCTGTTGTTGTGACAGTGTGCATCGTTTTCCCTTACATGCAACTTCCTCAAACTTGGTTGCAGCACAACTTCCTTTCAATTAGTCATTGAAAATGAATTCCGCTTGTGTGTGTTTACTTTGCTTGGTAGTTTTATTTTTTTAAAATGTTAAATGTGTTTTCAAATTGTAGAATACATATAAGTTCAGATATTAACCCTGAGGTGCAATGATGTCTTGGTTTCTCTTGACCTTGTTGACTCTTCTGCTTATAAAGGGTTAACAGTAAAACTAGCAAGCAACAAGACTACAACATAGCTATAGGATTTTAGTGAGTGGAAACCAGTAATTCATTTACTAGACTGATATAAAACTAACATGGAACACATTAGATCAGTAAGGCTAACTGATAAGTCTCAAAATGTAGTTGTACATGGGGAATAATCAAGTGGGTGTGTTTCCAATGAGGTCCCAAAGGTTTCAGTGCTTGTCCCTCTCTACTCAGCATCTTTATCAGCGACCTGGAAAGAAACATAAAATCATCAATGATAAATTTTGCCTATGACACAAAAAGTGAGGGAACAGTAAATAATGAAGAGGACAGATAGATGATACAGAGCCATTTGGATTGTTTGGTGAACTGGGTGCAAGCACACAATATATAAGAACATACAGAAGAACATAAGAACGGCCATACTGGGTCAGACCAAAGGTCCATCTAGCCCAGTATCCTGTCTTCCAACAGTGGCTTATGCCAGGTGCTTCATAGGGAATGAACAGATCAGGTAATCATCAAGTGATCCATCTCCTGTCACCCATTCCTCGCTTCTGGCAAACCGAGGGTAGGGTCACCATTTCTGGCCATCCTGGCTAATAGCCATTGATGGACCTATCCTCCATGAATTTATCTAGTTCTTTTTTTGAACCCTTTTATGGCCTTTACAACATCCTCTGGCAAAGAGTTCTGCAGGTTGTCTGTGCGTTGTGTGAAGAAATCCTTCCTTTTGTTTGTTTTAAACCTGCTGCCTATTAATTTCATTTGATGACTTCTAGTTCTTGTGTTGTGTTTTAATATGGCTAATTGTATACATCTAGGAAAAAAGAATGTAGGCCATACTTACAGGATGGGAGACTCTATCCTGGGAAGCAGTGACTGGAAAAAATTTGGGGGTCCTAGTGTTTAATCAGCTGAACATGAGCTCCCAGTGTGATGCTTTGGCCAAAAGAATTAATGCAATCCTGGGATGCATAAACAGGAATCTTGAGTAGGAGTAGAGAGGTTACTTTACCTCTACATTTTGGCACCGGTGTAACTATTGCTAAAATACTTTGTCCAGTTCTGGTGCACACAATTCAAGAAAGATGTTGATAAATGGGAGAGGGTTCAGAGAAGAGCCATGAGAATGATTGAAGGATTAGAAAACTTGCCTTATAGACTCAAGGAGCTCAATCTATTTAGCATAACATAGAGAGGGTTAAGGGGGTTACTTGATTACAGACCATAAAGTATCTGCAAAGGGAATAAATGTTTAAGAATGGGCTCTTCGGTATAGCAGAGAGATTTTGTATGATCCAATGGCTGCAAGTGGAATAGACAAATTCAGATGGGAAATAAGGTGTAAATTCTTAATGGTGAGAGTAACCACTGGAACAATTTACTAAGGCTTGTGGTGGATTTTCCATCATTGACAATTTTAAAATCAAGATTGGGTGTTTTTTCTAAAAGTGTTCTAGGAATTATTTTGGGGAAGTTCTCTCTGTTATAGAGGAGGTCAGACTAGATGGTCACAATGGTCCCTTCTGGCCTTGGAATCTATGAATTTATTACTTTATATTCATTCAGTTCTTAAAAAGTTAGGTTTGAAGGTAACTCTAATATTGTATTTATTGAGTTCAGTAAGCTAAAGACCACTCCTAGTTCTCCTGGAATCTGGCCTATCTAGGCCAGTGCTAGGTAGGATACATTTTTAATCTCCATTGATTATGGTAGCTGTGCCATATGTGAATTCAGAAGGGCTGGCTGTAAGAGGTTCCTGCAGACAGGGAAGCTTGAGGGATTCTTTGGAGAATATAAAGAATTATAGAAGAGAGGGTATGAACTCTCAAAGGCTCCAGTTGGAGTGATGCTAGAAAACACAGGAAGAGAGGAGCAGAGCTTTGTGTTGTAGTCAGAAGTGAATGGAAGAGTCTAAATTGACTGACATATTTGACTCACAAGCAATGTGTATATATTGACGTAACTAGCTGAAACCCCACTGTCAGTCACAGCTGTAGACGGGTCAGTTGCTTGAGATAACAGTGACCTTTCTTGGGCTTTTTTGGTGTATGGAGATGATTGATAATATAAATGCAGTTAATCATCTCTTTCATGTTAACACAGCATTGCTTTGTGTTTATAAAAATAATCCCTTCTCAAGTCTCTAGAAATATAGTTATAAATTAAAAATAAAACTCTGCACTAAAGATACATAGCAGGCTAGTTGTAATTTGTGTCCTCCACCATTTTATTATACAAATTATTTTCTGGTTGTATTGCATTCAGACAGTTAGACTTCTTAAATTGAAGATGGGATTATCCTAGCATGTTTCTCCCGTTGGCACAGAACACTCCTACAGGACAATGTTTTTACTGTTCCATTTGCAAATAAAATGCTTGTCACTTGTTTGCTATGCTGTTCAGCTTGGTTTAGAAGAAAGTCTTTGTAACACTATAAATTACTTCCTCTAAAGTGTGGTTATGGTCAGAGAAGTGACTCACTGTAAATATGTGGTTATAAAATGACTCACTTATTTCTGCACATGTCTGGTCTTCAGAGCTGAAGGGGACAAGGTACAATTTCAGAGTCATGCATGCTTTTAAAGGTCCTGATCTTTTTTGTGATAAAAGCCATATTTAAAAAAGACAATATCCCCTTTTTATATTTGGCTTGTATCCTCTAGTGAACTCCCCATTTCCTCCCAGTGGTGGTGTGCATCGTGCCCTTCTGATGAAGTCACTGGGTCTGGTCCTGCAGTGCCATCTGTGATCTGTACCCCTGTACATGTGAATATGCAAAGCAAAGCTAAAAGAGAAGGGGCTCTGCATATGGAGAAAGCATGTTGAGACTGGCCAGAAAGATGCTAATTATATTGGTGATTTGTCATATGGAATCTAGTCCAGTAGGAACTAGACTGAGACCATGAACTTAGTTGTCACAGGCCTCTGAACAACCATCAGATGGTAACAATTTTGGGCCCTATTGACTTGGACCACATTTTAACAAGCTCTGTGTCCCATCTCCTAGTCTTACTTTCCTTATGTTTTTAAAATAGTGTGTTAGTACTAATGCACGTGTAGAAATATACATGATCTAAAGTGGCTTCTTCTTTGGCTGAGGAAAACAGTAAAGTTGTGTTATTGGGTTCCTGATTTGGCAAAACATGAAACTGGGTGTAAACAGATGAAAGGAATAGACAGTACTCCACAAAAAGAAGCAGCAAAATACTTACCTGTTGGCCTTGGAGGTCATCTGAAACCTTAAGATAATCGGGGGAAGGGGAGGTTGGACAACTGGGAGCTTCAGCTTCTGGAAGAGCTAAAGCTCTACAATGCTGAAACTAAACTCCTTCAGTGCGTCTAAACTTCTCAGAGTAGCATTTCCGCACCCAGGACAGGGCAGAGCCATGGGAGGGAAGTTGCAAGACAGGTAGGAGGAACAATGAGTCCTGAGCAAGGCAGAGAATGTTGAACTGCCCACAGAGTTGGTTAAAGTCAGTGGTTTTCTCTTTTTATATACAGTAGTTGAATACAAAGATAACACTTAAATAATAGATTCTTAGTTCCTAAGAGAAATAGCATGGAATATATTAATGCTACCACTAAGAGCGCGTTATGGCATGTTCAGTGTTAAACAGCTAAAGATAAATAGCAGTGTGCGGATGACTTTGGATTATTATTTTTAAACTACACGAGATCTTAAAAAAAAAAATGCTGATAAGTTTGTGACTTGATGTGTTTGTTCCTGGCCAAGTATCAAAAAAACAGTGCAAGACTGAAGAGCCAATGTCTAAGGTACAGCTCAGATAGCTCAGAGACACACGGGACAGACACATGCTTGCCGTCATTTGACAGCTGGGATACCAGAGTAGCTAGATACACCTTTGTACACTAGTCTTTGATTACTAGTGGGGAAAAAAATTATGGAGGAGGAAAAAACCCATAACCCTGCTCCACTTTTATGCATGGCTGTTGGATATACCCAGACAAATAGTTCTGCATAAAGTAGTCTGGCATAAACACATCTATACAAAAATGATCCTAATTAAAAAAATAAAAATAAAACAATGATCTCCTCCTAAATTCATAATCTTTGGAGCACTGTATTTAATGTATATACATTTGAGACATGCTGTGTCACCTCTTTGGTAAATGAGGGGTTTATTAAATTAACAGGCTTATTTCTTAGATGTTCAGTTTATTCTTTTTAACAAGTTTATACTTAGGTATTCTCAGAGATTTATTTACCTGAGTTTCACTTCTCCATTTTTCCTCCCATGCTTTAATCCTCCACCATGTATAACTGGATGTGTATTGCTTATTGTAATGGTAGACAGGAGAGCTTTTTTTTTAATGGATAGGCAAATCCATGCTGTCGGAATATTGTTGATATGGCATGAGCCAACCTCGTTGCATATTTTTTCCAAAGGGGAGTAAAAAAAGGTATGATCCTTGCTATCCTTGCCAGGATTCTACTTTGTTCAGAGCTGAAGGTCCAGAATCAACTAAAAATTCACTGTGGTTTGGTTGAAACAAGATTTAAGAATCACTTTTGCATATTTCTACTAATTGGGATACATGCCCTGGTGCCACTGAAACTGAGGAACTTGTAGAAAGCATTGTCCCTTTGGAATCATGCAGGTTGTGCTTTTTAATGTTCCTGATTCGTGAAAGGGGTGGAGTCCCTTCTGAGCTCTAGCAGTAGTGGGTGGGGAAGCTCTTGAAGCATGTTTCCAGTGGAATGTCAAGGTTTCCATGGATTTGTGCCATCTAGGCACCCAAGCTGGGCAATGTGGAACAGACTCCATGAAGGAACCTTTTTTCTCTTATGAGCTTTTCCATGAGAAAGTGCAGTTGGGACTACAGATAAGTGTTCTTTGATGGTTTACACATAGGAATTTTTGCACAGATTGGAAAGCCTGTTGTTTATGATTTAGGTTAAAAGAAACCTAAGTGGTGGTGGTGAAGCCAAATAAAAAATAAGTAAGAAGTCACCTGCAGAGAGCTATCTAAGGAGGTGGGAATGTGCACATTGAAAGCCTGGGGTTGTGCAACACATGCTATTCCCTTACCAGTCTGGTGGGGAATCCACTGAAAAGTTAATGCAGCTGAAGCCTAAGACTAAGGCTGCATTCTTTTTTCAGTGGAATCCCTTCTGTGCTGTAGCAGAAGTGGGTAATGATACCTGCTGCTTTTTAAATTCCTTTTGTTCCATCTGGCAGGAAAAACAAACCCGCTCACGCTATTCTCTAATTTGGGCAAAAATATTTACTTCATTTGGACTGTCTTGGATTAGCAAACTTTGTGCTTTTTTTCCTATCCTTTAGGATTCTCAGATCCGTCAGAGTACAGCTTACAGTTTACATCAGCCTCAAGGAAACAAAGAGCATGGCACTGAAAGAAGTGGTAGCCTATATAAGAAAAGTGATGGGTATGTATCATTAGACAATTACTGGAAAAAAACTGCAGTCCTGTGAGCCTATGTAATTTTAATACTAATTATAAATAAACTTGAGTCACTTTGTCTTTTTTTTAAAACCAGAATCAGAAAAGTATGGCAGAAAAGGAAATGCTCAGTTAAAAATGGTTTCCTTACAATTTCCCATGGTACAGTAAGTATTTGTTTATAGTATTTTATGCATGTATTTGGTTGCTAATACAAAACAAACTATGTTGTTGTATATTTATAGTTTGGAATTAGTTAGATTCCTCATGCAGCATCTTGAATTAGATGGCTCTGTCTTTTTATGGCAGCCTTGCAGAATTGCCATGAGAATTTAACAATCCAACCACAAAATCTTACCATTTGCCCTTGATTTTGCTGATAGGAAAGTAAAATACATGTTGTTTCATTCTTTTTTTGTTCTTGGGTAAATGGGCAAGTAGAATTTTGCAAGGCCACTGTAAATATACAGTGAAAAGGTACATTGCGGGTCACTTTTTAGGTTATCCAGTATATCTTTTACAATCAGTATTGCTGTTTTGAAAGAATAAATGCTTCTTAGGGTTAATGTATCTTTGTGTAAAATTTGATTATGATCTCAATTTCTAGCTATTCGTAAAAATGAACCATCTCCCAGAAAATTTAGCTGTCAGATATGCTTGTCTTTATTAAATATGCAAGTTGCAAGTACTTTTTTCTAATAATAATATTCAATAATATTTTCAAACTCGCGGATGACAGGAGAGGCCTCGGAAGCCTGGTGAAGGGATAATGTAGTGCCTGTCTTTAAAAAGGAGGAGCTGGAGAACGATACCTGGAAAGCTACTGCACTAGAGCAATGTATAAAACATTGAATTTGCGAATACCTGAAGGATGAAGGGGTAATCACTAGCAGCCAGCATGGATTTACCAAGAACGAATCATGCCAAACCAGCTTGATTTCCTTCTTTAACAGGGTAGCTGATATGGTGGATAGGGGGAATATGGTGGTGGACATAATATACCTGGACTTCAGCAAGGCTTTTGACACAGTCCCACATGACATTCTGCTAAGTCTCCTAAGAAGTGCGGAATCGACAGAACTATCATTAAGTGGATACATAATTGATTGAACAACCACAATCAAAGAGTAACTATTAATGGAATGATGTCGGATTGGAGGGAGGTCTCAAGTGGGGTTCCACAGGGACCTGTTCTGGGTCCAGTGTTATTTAACATCTTTATTAATTACCTACATCCAAGTCTAGAGAGCATATAGATCAAGTTTGCAGAATACACAAAGCTAGGGGGAGTTGCCAGTGCTTTGGAGGACAGAGGTAAAATTAAGAGGGCTCTCAATAAATTGGAGAACTGGGTTGCAGACAACAAAATGAAATTCAGCAAAGACAAATATGAGGTGCTACACTTAACGAAGAAAAACCAAAACAAATAAAGAATCGGGGGAAACTGGCTTGGCAGCAGCACTGCTGGGAAGGATCTGGGAGTTGTGATAGATCACAACCTCAAAATGAGCCAGCAATGCAATTCTCTTGCAAAAAACTAAAAACAAATGCAATTTTAGTTTGCATTAATAGTGGCATAGCGTACAGGTCATGGGAGATGATAGTACTGCTTTATTTAGTGCTGGTTAGGGCTCAGCTGGAGTAGTGTGTCCAGTTTTGGACACCGATGTATAGAAAGGATGTAGAGAAACTGGAAGGGATCCAAAAAGTCCTGAATTTTGGCAGGGGGTTAGACTAGATGACACTTGCAGTCCCTTCTAACCCTATGATTCTATCATTCAGGGATCTCCATTCTTTTTAGTCATGTGGCCTTGCATGGATTTAAGTGAAGAGTGTTTTCTTTCTAAGCTTTTCTCAGTTTCTGAAGCAACCGTCTTGAGGCAGCAGCTGATGCCATGATATGACTCCATATACTTTATATGTTATTGCTTGTTGGTGTTCTCTGACAATAGTGGAGGATCTTTCGCTCTATCAGTCATTTACCTCTAAGAGTAAATATTTTCTTGTGTGATGGGGAGTGTGTGTGTATACGCGCATGATACATATGCACAAACTTTCATTGTCCTAAATGTACTAGATTATTAGCAATCTGAAGTCTCAGGAAATTAGCAATCATACAGGCAGGTTGCAAGATAGCGATTTACTAATTCAGTGCTGAAGAAGAACAGAGACATCTCTTGTGTTATATCAGCAATTGGAGATTGTCTGTTGACACCTTCCTGGTTGCAATGTAACATGCAGGGATGAAAAACACAATGACAGAAACAGATTGAGCCATGTAACTAGCAGTTTATGAGTGGTTCTTGGATCAAAGAGTTATGAATGAGACCTTTCTGTTTTCAAGAAACCTGAAGTTGATTATGTACAAAAAGCCTAAGCAGGAATCTGCCAGACTTTTGCAAAAGAAAACAAAGGGAGATGCTTTAGTAATTAATGCTTTCTTTCCTTTATTCTTGGAAATTGTTAACGTAACCTTGCCTTCTCTAGCAACACAGTTAATAGCCAGAAGAGATAGCGGGTTCATGTTCCCCGTGGCTGGCTCAGGATTAACAGTTAGTTTGGTTTTATTCTGCTTGAGATGGCAATAAATCATCCCAGCAGACATCCAGATTTGCCAGTTCTACCCTTAGAACCTAGAAATCCCTTCAGTCCCTAATAGTATGTGTCTTAAAGAGGAAGAGAAGATTTAACAGTTTGGCTCTTCGGCCCTTCTTATTACTATAGCAATGTACTAAATGATAAAATTAGCTGATTAATGATAGTTTAGTTAAGGGCCTTCTGCTCTTGCCCCATTTAAAAATTATTTACATAGTTTCTACATGAACCAACCTAGAATTCTTCAGTGTTATGTGAGAGACCTGGATGTTTCATTCCAGAAATCACCCTTTTTGCTGCCTGAGCCTGCCAAGGCTTAAAGTGTCATGGATACAATTTATTCCTTTACGGGGTAGGGAGATAAAGCTGTAATTGATTACGTGGCAGCATTAATTAATGCTGAAGGAGTGGGAGTTTCCATCTTTCATCTTATTGGATGATGAATTGTATTGGATTAATTGGATGTCGGGAGGGTACAATGATAACCTTAAAATATCTGAGGAGTGAAGCAGGTACTGTGAAAAGGTTCAGAAAACCCAAACTACTGCTATAACTGTACAGTTACACATGAAATCCAGGCAACTACCTGTGTTCTAACCAGAATGTCATCCAGCTCTCCTCAGAGTAGATTTAGATGACATGACTGAAACACCAACACGTGGTTGAACCTTGTCTAAACAAAGTTACTGTTATTGTTGCAGTGGTGGAGGTGAGCTGGTGATGGTAACTGTAAGATACTTAGACAAACCATTTTGTGGTGTGAAAATTCTGTGATATGAGGCATCTGATTGGTGAGAAATCGCTTTTAGGTGTTGAAATGGTGGGTGTGCACTTAACTGCTAATATGGTTTTGGTATCAATACTGATGTTGGCTTATTCAGTGGAATGGACTAATCTCAATTTAAAGATGTTTTGAGGTGTCATTGTTTCCAAAATTAGGATGCTCACATACTGAAGTGTTTAAAAAGTGGTTGCAGCTACTTTTCTAGATACCCAAATGCTGATAGAAAGGATTGGGAGAATACTCCCAAACTGGGTACAAAGACCTGAAGAGGACAGGCCCAGATGTCTTCAAACTAAATTGGAAAATTTGTGCAGAAGACATCTAGGTTTGGTACTTCTAGGACTTCAGGTGTCACATCCCACTGGAAATTAGATTAATCCTGAATATGCTTTAGACTCTGAGTCCAATACGTATCTTGTGATTCCAACAAATTTAGGAATTTTTTTAAAGTACTTTTAAATTTTAAAATATTTGGTAAATACAGCAAGCTATACTAGCATGGTATAAAATAGTTCTGGCTGGTGACTTGGAATCAAAACATAATACATTTAGCAAACTAGTTGCTCTATTTCAAGCCTCCATTCCAGTCAGTCATCTTGTTGGGAGAGAGTTTGTTGCATCAAAATGTTTAACAAGCCAAAATCAAGAAACGTTAATGTTATGAACATTAGAGAGAGAGAGCGCGCCAAGAAAATAGACGCAAGTTCATGTTGGCAAGAAGTTATTTGCTTGCTTAATTCTAGTTAGAAACAATGTTTGTATCTAGTAAACTAAAATAATGAAAATTGAAATTTCTGTGAAATATATAACTTTTCATTGCCTTCTAAACAAAAATATTCAGCTTGCTTATCTGTTTGCATCCAAGACTTCTGAGGATACAGTTTGCTTTACTTTTTCCTGTAAACATTCTGTAACTTCATTATCCCAAGACACACATGGCTTTCCATTGTGCGAGGCTCTCAGGTTTGTTGAATAGAAGCGTGCAGATTCTACCCCTTCTTTTTAATATATAATATTCTTCATGGATACCAGGCTTGTGTAGAGGAACTTAAACCTGGAAAGAACAATTCTTGGATAACTCTTATTTCCCTTGTTATTGTATTCCTTTCACTATTTATCTTTGTCCTTCCTCAGCTCTGATGATGTTAATATCACTTTTCTGACAGCTCCATCATTTTATTTATTTTATTGCAAGAGAATGTATTTGCTCTTCCTCTATTGATTTGTTCTTCCTCCTTGTTTAAGTGTATTCTTGTAAACAGATTGGTGACAGTAAGTCAAGTCAGGTCTACTTTTTTAGGGATTCTCTTGTAATCCAGTAACATAACACTATTTCTTCTTTGCATGGTAGTCCCTGTTGTATTCCTCTGGGGGTTATGCATGTGCACCGTGCATCTGGAGCCAAAGCATTTGAAAGTAGTGTCCGTTGGTCCACACATGTGCCCTGGCTCACTTTGTGACTTTGCCTGAGAGAATGAAGAGTGGGTGTACTGACCGCTTCTCCAGTTCCTTCTCACTGCCACATGGTCCAGGTTGGAACCTACGTGTCCACAACTTCGGCTTCATTGTATAAAATAAGAATTGTCTATTTTGCAAATAGTTATAACAGTTTTAATAGTTTTTACAGGTTAGTATTTTATAGACCTATTAGTGTTAGATTAGACTTCCATAGGGAACCTCCCTCCCCCCATACCCTGTTTGCGTACTGAGCTATGCTTAGGACTCTGGGCTTGAAACCCTGTGCTTCCTGTCCATGATCCTTCTCAGTGAGCGACGACCACCAGCACTGTCTGTACTGCTTTGGGGAAGCCCATATTGTGGCAAGGTGCGGTATCTGCCAGTCATTCCCCAGGTATACCCAAGAAAGGCGTGAAGTTTATCTCCACAAATACACAGTGGAGAAAGCCATGAGGTCTCAATTGGATCCAGTCTGGGGACTCCCCCAAAGCACATCAGCTTGATTCAGCAAGGAGTGTGCCTCCTGCTGTGAAGTTAGACTCTGGTGTAGAAGGATCTACCCCAACAGTGGGGTCTTCTCAGGAAGCCAGGAAGCACTCCCATAAGCGTGAGACTAAGGGTATGTCTACATTACGGGATTATTTCAATGTTATAGAAACCGTTTTTTTAAAACAGATTGTATAAAGTCAAGTGCACGTGAGCACACTAAGCACATTCATTCAGCAGTGTGCGCCCATGTACCGAGGCTAGCATCGATTTTCGGAGCATTGCACTGTGGGTAGCTGTCCCATAGCTATCCCATAGTTCCCTCAGTTTCCTCCGCCCATTGGAGCTCTGGGTTGAACTCCCAATGCATGATGGGGCAAAAAGTGTCGCCGGTGATTCTGGGTAAATGTCATCACTCAATCCTTCCTCCATGAAAGCAACGGCAGACAATCATTTTGTGCCCTTTTTCCCTGGATTGCCCTGGCAGACGCCATAGCATGGCAACCATGGAGCCCGTGTAGCCTTTTGTCACTGTCACCGTACGTGTACTGGATGCTGTTGACAGATGTGGTACTGCCGTGCTACACAGCAGCATTCATTTGCCTTTGCAAGGTAGCAGAGACAGTTACCAGCCCTATACCACCGTCTGCAATTGGAAATTGGCGATGACGGTTATCAATCCTTTTGTACCGTCTGCAATTGGAAATTGACGATGATGGTTATCAATACTTTTGTACCGTCTGCTGCTGTCATGGGTACTCCTGGCTGGCCTCGCTGAGGTCGGCCGGGAGCGCATGGACAAAACTGTGAATTACTCCCCAAGTCATTCCCTTCTTTATGTTTTGTCTAAAATTAGAGTCAGTCCTGCCTAAAATATGGAGCAAGTCTACTAGAGAACCAGAGAGCACAGCCGCGCTGGGTTAGAGCCCCAGATATCCTGCAGGAATGATGAGCTGCATGCCATTCTAGGGGGTGCTCCTGCAACAACTCCACCCATTGCTTCCTTCCTCCCACACCCCTCCTAGGCTACCATGGCAGTTACCCCCCCATTTGTGTGATGAAGTAATAAAGAATGCAGGAATAAGAAACACTGACTTTTTAGTGAGATAAAATGAGGGGGAGGCAGCCTCCCACTGCTATGATAGTCCAGGGAGTACAGAATCTTCATTAGACATAGAAGTGGTGGCCGGGGAGGCGCTCAGCCGCCAGTGACTATGATGAGGACGGTTTTCAATCCTTCTGTACCATCTGCCAGGAATAACAGGGAGTCATTCCCATTTTTGCCCAGGCGCCCCCGGCCGACCTCACCGAGGCCAGCCAGCACTCACGGGCTGATGATGAGGACGGATATCAGTCATTTTGCACCGTTTGCCACAAGGGAGGGGAGGGGATGCTGCTGTTCAGCACTGCAGCACTCCGTCTACCAGCAGCATGCAGGAGACATAGGGTGACATTGAAAAAAGACGAGAAACAATTTTTTTCCCTTTTCTTTCAGGGCAGGGGGTGTAAATTGACGACATATACCCTGAAACAGCTGGGAAAATGTTTTTGACCTTTCAGGCATTGAGAGCTCAGCCAAGAATGCAAATCCTTTTTGGAGATGTGGGGACTGTGGGATAGCTGGAGTCCTCAGTCCCCCCTCCCTCCCTCCCTCCATGAGCGTTCATTTGATTCTTTGGCTTTCCGTTACTCTTGTCACGCAGCACTGTGCTGAGTCCCTGCTGTGGCCTCTGTCTATTATAGCCTGGAGATTTTTTCAAATGCTTTGTCTTCTGTAACGGAGCTCTGATAGAACAGATTTGTTTCCCCGTACAGCGATCAGATCCAGTATCTCCTGTATGGTCCATGCTGGAGCTCTTTTTGTATTTGGCACTGCATTGCCACCCGTGCTGATCAGAGCTCCATGCTGGGCAAACAAGAAATGCAATTCAAAAGTTTGCGGGCTTTTCCTGTCTACCTGGCCAGTGCATCTGAGTTCAGATTAGTCTGTAGTCAGAGTAGTCACAATGGTGCACTGTGAGATAGCGCCCGGAGGCCAAGACCATCGAATTGCGGCCACACTAACCCTAATCCGATATGGCAATACCGATTTCAGCGCTACTCCCCTCATCGGGGAGGAGTACAGAAATCGGTTTTAAGAGCCCTTTATATTGATATAAAGGGCTTTGTTGTGTGGACGGGTGCAGGTTAATTCGGTTTAACGCTGCTAAATGTGGTTTAAACACATAGTGTAGACCAGGCCTAAGTCTTCCTGGAAATCCACTTCAGACAGGTTGGATTCAGCTGTAAGCAAGCCCATCAGCTTGGCCCATGTGGACTTAGGATATCCTAAATCGCAGAGGCACAGGAAAGCTGCTGGTACCCCATGCCATAGGTGCCCCTCTGACCACTTATCAACCCTCCTAATGGCCATACTGGGGGGCCTTGGGACCAGTACTCCCTTGAAGAGTTAATCTGATCTTCTAGGGAGTCAGATCTGCCCCTGAATCCAACAGAGGAGGAGGAATATTACGCTATGGATGAAGCAGTGATTCCTGTATCCCTTTCCCCTTCAGCTCCCTGATGACTTCAGGCAGTTCCAGGACTTTCTCCACAGAGTTGCTGAAGAGCTTCAGATTCCTTTTGAGGAGATCCTGGACTCCCAGCACAAACTCTTGGACATCCTCCATGCATATAAATTCAACAGAATAGCTCGTGGATCACCTCAACAGATCCTTCTCCACTCACATGGGTGGTCCCTTAGTCCGGACATCACGAAAGACATCTTCCAGAGATGGGGGACTCCCCTTATAGACCTGATTGGTACCCGTGACAACAGGAAATGCCATCAGTTTTTCTCCCTGAGTGGCCACAGCCATAGGTCTCTTACAGACATCTTCCTGTTGACATAGACAACTTACGTATATTACATCTTCTTCCCATTCCACTAATTCACAAGGTTCTGTTGAAGATCACGCAGGACCAAGCACGGGTCATTCTTATAGCCCCAGAGTGGCCCGGACAACACTTGTTCACTCCTCTCTTCAGCCATTCATTGGACCCCCACATCCGACTCCCACTGAATCTGGACTTGACCATACAGGATCATGGTCAACTGCAGCACCTGAACCTCAGCTCTCTTCATCTGACAGCCTGGAACCTTCATGGCTGAATCCTGAAGAGCAAGCTTGCGCAGAGTAGAGTCCTACTAGACAATAGAAAACTCTCCACCAGGGAAATTTACCTGGCAAATTGGAAATGATTCTCCATCTGGTCTTCCGGATGTGGAGTTCTGCCTACCCAGTGCTTATTGCAGCTTGTTTTGGAGTACCTTCTACTCTTGAAACAAGGTCTGGCCCTTTCTTCAATCAAGGTCCACCTGGTGGCCAGGTTGATTATTTTGCACAAAGTGGTAATTTGTTTCCTCAAAGGCCTGGAGAGGGTGTTCTCTCAGATAAAGGAACCAATCCGTACTTAGGACTTAAATCTTGTCCCGTCAAAGCTGACGGGCCTGCCCTTCAAGCCGCTAGGAACATGCTCACTGTTGCACTTCTTCAGAAAGTGGCCTCTTCAGTGCCCAGCGCTTTGCCCAGAAGAGTTTTGGAGATCTGAGCCCTCATCTTGGAACCCCTATATACAATCTTCTTCAAACATAAAGTCAGCTACACTCGCATCCAAAGTTCCTCCCAAAAGTGGTTTCACAGTTCCACTGCAACCATTCAGTGTTTCTACCAGTATTCTATCATAAGCTTAATGCAGATAGGGAAAAACAATACCTGCACTCTTTACAGATGTTAGACGGGCCCTGAGGACCAAACCATTCAGCAGATCGACTCAGCTGTTCATAGCAATAGCTGAGAGAATGAAGGAGCTCCCCATCTCTGCTCAGAGGATTTTGTCTTGAATCACTTTGTGTATTTGGGCTTGTTACAACCTTGTGGGAGTCCCTCTTCCACCTAACCTGACTGCTCACTCCACAAGATCTCAAGCCTCTTAGGCTGCTCTCCTTGCTCAACTTCCTATTTAGGATATCTGCAGGACAGCATCCTGGTCCTCCATGCACATGTACTCGTCACACTATGCCATTACCCAACCAGCCAGAGATGAGGCCCACTTTGGCCGCACAGTGTTGCAGTCAGCTTGTCCTTGAACTCCAAGCCCACGTGCTGTGCAACTGCTTGAGAGTCACCTGCATCGGAATGGACATGTGCATGCGCTTGAAGAAAAAATGGTTATTAACCTTTCTGCAACTGTTCTTTGAGATATGTTGTATATATCCGTCCCAAGGCCTACCCGGTGTCCCTTCTCTCAGAGTGGTTGGTAAGAAGATACTGAAGAGATGTGGGGTTGGCAAGGCCCCTTATACCGGCGCTATGAGCAGGCGGTACTCAGGGGCACTAGAGCCGATCTGATGGATACCACTAAGGGAAAAATGCTGGCAACTGTGCCTGGAGTATGCACACATCTGTGGGTTTTTTTGTTTTTTGTTTTGTTTTTTCTCCCCTCACCCCACTCCCAACACGCTGGTGGTCAGGTCCACTTCTGAAAGCGCTAGAGAGTAACATCTTTGGTCTACTTTTGCTGATAGAGGGCAAATGCCTGGATCTGCTGGAAAGAAAAGTCTTCTCATTATCCATCCTCCCTTTCAGGATAGCCCATTACCAGGCGCTAATAGTTAAATACAATTTCCTGATCTACGCCAAGTTTGAGGAGTTTATTGACAGCCTTCCACAGCAGGACTGAGCTTGTTTTCTGATAGACAAAGGCAAACTCATAGCCAGGACCACTCTCCAATCTGTAATTGATGCTGCTGCTGCTATTTCCTCTAGAGCTGTAGCTACTGCCATTGTCCACAGGGAATCATGCCTCCATGGAGTTGCATAAGGAGGTCCAGAATACCATCAAGGATCTCCCCTTTGATGAATCACACCTTTTCAACCAGAAGACAGATGACTCCCTCCATACCATGAAGGATTCTAGGGCTACCCTCCACTTGCTTGGTATATACACGCTTGCCCCTAAGAGGAAGTTTCACAGCTCATTGGTCTAGATCTAGACATATGGCTCAGCAGTTTTTCCATCAGAGACCATATGAGCCACTACATAAGAGATCGAGGGTTCAAAACTCCTGCTTCCCTACACCCATTGCAACAGGTTCTACATATCATTCTCTGCCTCCGTCTCCACATTATTTTTTGTGGGAACTCAAGAGTCACGAAACACTGAAGTCCAACACCTCATGACCCCCACCCACCATGTGTGGGTTGGCTAGCACTCTTATTGCATTCCAGGTGTTGAAAAACAACGGAAAGCCTTTGACAAGGTCCCTCACCAAAGGCTCTTACGTAAATTAAGCTGTCATGGGATAAAAGGAAAGGTCCTTTCATGGATTGAGAACTGGCTAAAAGACAGGGAACAAAGGGTAGAAATTAATGGCAAATTCTCAGAATGGAGAGGGGTAACTAGTTCCCCAACGGTCAGTCCCAGGACCAATCCTATTCAATTTATTCATAAATGTCTGGAGAAAGGGGTAAACAGTGAGGTGGCAAAGTTTGCAGATGATACTAAACTACTCACGATAGTTAAGACTAAAGCAGACTGTGAAGAACTTCAAAAAGATTTCACAAAACTAAGTGATTGGGCAACAAAATGGCAAATGAAATTTAATGTGGATAAATGTAAAGTAATGCACATTGGAAAAAATAACCCCAACTATACATACAATATGATGGGGGCTAATTTAGCTATAATGAGTCAGGAAAAAGGTCTTGGCGTCATCGTGGATAGTTCTCTGAAGATGTCCACGCAGTGTGCAGGGGCTGTCAAAAAAGCAAACAAGATGTTAGGAATCATTAAAAAGGGGATAGAGAATAAGACTGAGAATATCTTATTGCCCTTATATAAATCCATGGTACGCCCACATCTCAAATACTGTGTACAGATGTGGTCTTCTCACCTCAAAAAAGATATTCTAGCACTAGAAAAGGTTCAGAAAAGGGCAACTAAAATGATTAGGGGTTTGGAGAGGGTCCCATACGAGGAAAGATTAAAGAGGCTAGGCCTCTTCAGCTTGGAAAAGAGGAGACTAAGGGGGGATATGATAGAGGTATATAAAATCATGAGTGATGTGGAGAAAGTGGATAAGGAAAAGTTATTTACTTAATCCCATAATACAAGAACTAGGGGTCACCAAATGAAATTAATAGGTAGCAGGTTTAAAACAAATAAAAGGAAGATCTTCTTCACACAGCGCACAGTCAACTTGTGGAACTCCTTACCTGAGGAGGTTGTGAAGACTGGGACTATAACATTGTTTAAAAGAGAACTGGATAAATTCATGGTGGCTAAGTCCATAAATGGCTATTAGGCAGGAAGGGTAAAGAATGGTGTCCCTAGCCTCTGTTCATCAGAGGATGGAGATGGACAGCAGGAGAGAGATCACTTGATCATTGCCTGTTAGGTTCACTCCCTCTGGGGCATCTGGCATTGGCCACTGTCGGTAGATAGATACTGGGCTAGATGGACCTTTGGTCTGACCCAGTACGGCCATTCTTATGTTCTTACAAGTAGGTGCTGAATGTCATCCATTCTGGCTATATGATAGAGTTTGCATCCCTACCTCCTCCAAAAAAACCCTCTTTGCCCACTTCAGGGACCCCTGTCATGAGAGTATTCTCAAACAAGAGGTGAACTACTTATGGTAGCAAGGAGCAATAGAACATATCCCTTCTCAGTACCAGGGCAGAAGGTTTTACTTGACTTACTTCCTGGAACCCAAAAAGAAGGGCGATTGGAGACCAATTCTTGACCTCCGCCATCTCAACCACTTCATTCACAGGCTCAGATTTTGCATGGTCACATTGGCAGCTATAATCTCATCTTTAGGAAAAAAACATGTGATTTACAGCTCTTTTTATGAAGGACGCTTACTTTCACATAGACATTTATCCTGCCCACAGACGCTTCCTCAGCTTCATGGTGGGTTCCGACTATTTTCAGCACAGAGGACTCCTTTTCGGAATAGTATCAGAGGGGTAGCCGGGTTAGTCTGGATCTGTAAAAGCAGCAAAGAATCCTGTGGCACCTTATAGACTAACAGACGTTTTGGAGCATGAGCTTTCGTGGGTGAATACCCACTTCGTCAGATGCATGTAGTGGAAATTTCCAGGGGCAGGTATATATATAAATATATGCAGGCAAGCTAGAGATAATGAGGTAGTTCAATCAGGGAGGATGAGGCCCTGTTCTAGCAGTTGAGGTGTGAAAACCAAGGGAGGAGAAACTGGTTTTGTAATTGGCAAGCCATTCATAGTCTTTGTTTAATCCTGAGCTGTTGGTGTCAGCTCAGGATTAAACAAAGACAGTGAATGGCTTGCCAATTACAAAACCAGTTTCTCCTCCCTTGGTTTTCACATCTCAACTGCTAGAACAGGGCCTCATCCTCCCTGATTGAACTGCCTCATTATCTCTAGCTTGCCTGCATATATATATATATACCTGCCCCTGGAAATTTCCACTACATGCATCTGACGAAGTGGGTATTCACCCACGAAAGCTCATGCTCCAAAACGTCTGTTAGTCTATAAGGTGCCACAGGATTCTTTGCTGCTTTTCGGAATAGACTCTCCCCAGAGTCTTTTGGCAAGATATTTTTGGTAGTAGCAGCCCATGTGAGACATTGTGGTCCCATTATCTTCCTCTACCTTGATAACTGGCACCAAGTCCCGCCAGGAAGTCTATGCATCAGCTCGCTGGGAGTCAGCATAAACACGGGAAAATGTGTTGTGCCGTTCTCTCCTCCCTCCCCCCAGTCTTTGAACTTCATCAAGGCAAACTTGAATTCTGTCACTGCAAGAGAGTTCCTGCCCAGGACAGGTTCCAGGCCATGAGCAAATCATAGCTCACCTCGCAAACAAGGCTGAAATACAGGTCAAGTCCTATATGTGTCTCCTAGGTCATATGGCCTCATGCACCTACATCACCCCATTTTGAAGACTCCACCTTTGTTGCCTTCAGACGTGGCTGTAATCAATATCATGTCTCCTTTGCTGTGGTCGACAAATCCTAATCAGGTATGCGTGGGCGTACCGTTTCACCCTTCCTCTCCAGACAGGACCATTATTACAGATGCATCCCTATGAGATTGGGGAGCCCACATGAACAGCCACACTTCACAAGATACCTGGATGTCTTGAGAGTTCAGGATGCACATCAGTATTCTGGAGTTGTGTGCAGTCCAGAAGGCATGTGAGTCCTTTCTTCCATTCATCTACACTCAGCATGTCTTTATAAATGTCAGACAACATTAAGACTGTCTTCTACATCAGCAAGCTGGGTGGAGTGAGATCCACCTCCCTGTGTGCAGAAGCAATCAGCCTCTGGAATTGGTGCATCAGCAATCAAATCACCCTATCAGCAACCTACCTTCTGGGAAAGCAAAGTCTGCTTGCAGATTCCCATAGCAGACATTTTATAGTCAACCATGAGCGGGAGGTCCATGACTTGGTACTGTCCAATATTTTCATTCTTGGGGGAACCCCAACCAGGGATCTGTTCACCTCTCAAGAAAACAGAAAATGCACCACATATTGCTCCAGAGGAGCTCTTCGTCACAACTCCCAGTGTGATGCTCTGTTTCTTCTTTGGTCAAACCACCTCAATTATGCCTTCCCTCTGCTACCGCTCCTGCCATGATTTCTATGCAAAATCTGTCAGGACAGAGAAGGGGTCATCTTGATCCTGGGCCCTTCTGGTTTCCCAACCTCCTTTGCATGTCATCTCAACCACCAATCATCGTCCCAACATTTCCCAAGCCCCTGACCCATTGGAACAGCAAGATGAGGCAACCTGAGTTGTGTCCACTCCACTTCAGGTCTTGGTATTTGGATGGGCATCATCCTTAGAACGTTCATGTTCCACAGCTATATGAGAAATCTTTTTTAATAGTAAAAAGGACTCTACTAGAAAACATAACTTAATTAAGTGAAAGTGCTTTCTTTTTGGGCCCATCAAAGTGGCATTCTCCCAGAAACTGCACATATTCCTCTCATCTTGTACCATATCCTATCTTTGAGGATATCGGGTTTGTCCATCAGCTCCTTCCGAGTCCACTTGGCTGTGATCAGTGCCTATGATCCACTTTCTTGGGACTACTTGATCTTCACACATCCACAGACAAATAGATTCTGCAAAAGTTAATAACTTTCCCACCTATTCAGAAGCCTACTCCCCAGTGGGACTTAAACACTGTTCTTTCAGTACTCACATGTCCCCACTTTGAACCTTTAGTTTCTTGCTTCATGTGTCTCCTTTTCAGGAAGGTTGCTTTTCATGTAGCCATCATCTCAGCTAGAAGGGTTGGCGAATTTGGAACAATGATAGCAGATCCTCTGTACATTGTATTCCATAAGCATATGGTTTCATCGCATCTATTCCCCAGATTCACCTCTGAGTAGTTTTGGAATTTCACCTTAACCAATCATTCACTTTTCTGTGTTTTTCCCAAAACTGCGTGCTTTTTACCTGCAGAGAACAAATCAGTTGGGAAGTACCTGAGACTATTCATTGTTATAGCAGAGTCAGAGGGTGTGTCCTCTCTATGCTGAGAATCTCCAAATGGATCTCTGGCTGCATTCTCTTCCATCAGCTATCGAACCTCCCTCACCCTCACTACTCCCCATGGGGTAAGATCTCATTCCACCCGAGGGTAAGCAACAACTGTGGCATCTCTTCAGAAGGTACTGCTCCTGGACATCTGTAAAGCGGCCACATGGGGCTCTGTTCACATTTCTCTGGTGCAGTATGCATGCATAACCCACAGTGGAATACAGATAGGGACCACCCATCTCAAAGAATCTCCAGTTATATGTAAATAATATCCTCATACCAGCTTGGTTTTATAAAATTTGTTTGCATATTGTAAAGCCTTATTTTCTTGTATCAGATTGATAGGTTAAACTGATAACCATGCTTATTCTTATGACCTGTTAAGTTCTTTTCGATCTATGTTATGCATTATTCTGTCTTTGCAAATTTCTTTACCAAATTATTTAAATTAATTTTGGTCCACAGAAGCAATAACTTCCCTCGTTTAATTTGATTTCTGATTTAATTGCTCTAGGAAAGTGTATAGATAGTTTTTGTTTGTAGTGATGTGTGTGATTCCTGGATTTCAGCCATCAAGATGGTGTCCTCATACACTGGAGGGAGGGGGAGCTATTTTGGGGAGAAAATTGATAATTTTTTTGACATCTCCGTTGCCCTTTTACGTTTTTTTTTTAGGAAGACCTATTGTTAGATTTTACTTTTAATGAAACATGCCACTTTTATTCAAAGAGAAATTGATAATGGGAAAGAGGATCCCTGTCTGGAAGTGCTGAATCTTGGGACTACATACTATTTTGATTGTCTTGCTTTTAGGATGTCTTTGGTAGCTCATCCTCCCCTCTTCCCCCGCCCCTCCCCCGAAAAAAAGGAAAGAAAAGAAAAAGAAGAGTATATGCTTATTTTTAAAGAATTCTGTAGTGAACTGTTTATTCTCCAGCAGTGTGGCTTTATAATATATGGGAGAGAAGACAATTACTTGTTTTTCTAAAGGAACTATAGTAATAATAATAGAGCCACACTTTCCCTCCCTCCTGCCTACTAGAAGTAGTAATGGAAATATTACTAGAATGGAAATGGTTTCATTTGATTAGAAATATTCTACTGATCAAGGCAGCTATTGCCTTTGTTATGTCTGTTCCTTTCAGACAATTATTATGGTAAGTTAACCAGAGGTGATTTATAAAATGGTACTAGACTCATCTTTTACAGTTAGACTCCCTTCACTTTCACCCTACACCTAATTACACCCTTTCTGTCAATAGGTAAGGGAGTCTAGGTTACGTACTCGGGAACTAGAAGAAAATATAAATTAAAGTATTCCTTGCCCAGCTCTTGTCTGATACCCCAAAAATATGGGTGCTAGCCAGTTTTGGAAACTTTGTGTCATACTCAGATGTCTTATAATAGAATAGTATGCTTAGCTGCAGGCAGATTCTACCTACAGACAAGCAAATTCTTAATCCATATGCATCTTACTAAGGGATATTACTTTGTGTGTTTTTTATCTTTAAATAGGCTAACCGACCTCCTGCAAAACTCAATCTGTTAACTTGCCAAGTGAAAACAAACCCAGAGGAGAAAAAATGTTTTGACCTCATATCACGTAGGTTTGTTGTTTAGTTCCTTAGGTCTTTACCTCTAGTAAACATCCAAGGTTCAAAGATTATTTCAGAAAATGTATCAGATTTAAAATATTAGTTTAATGTATGTGCAATATGTTACCGTTATGACATTCCCTCTTTAAAACTCTTTGCCTTTCATCTCTCTCTCATAATGTTTCTTACTAAACTTGTTCATTTGCAAAACTATTCATGTTTAAACATGGGCTTGTTCCTTCATTTCACATTATCTTACATCATCCTTCAGTGGGGTCACAGTGCTGAAGTAGTAACAACTACAGTGTTTCCAAGATCAGTTATGATGTCCTAATTGCAGAGTAATTAGTTCATACAGACTCAAACAAAATATTAGAGCTGTGACAGAAAATTTCTTTATGAAATTATAAGTGCATTAGTGTCGTTAATAATCACAGAGAAAGCAATGAAAAATACTTTTCCTAAAAATTGATTTAATTTTGATTGATTGATATTGCTTAATTGTAAAATGCCCAAATTAAAGATACAAAATATCAACATTAAAGACTTGTATTATAAAACTTACACTAGGATTAAATGTAATTGAATAGTGGAGTTTTTTCTTTTGTTTGAGTATTCTGAACATTTTTATGTTGTTTTTATTAAGTTAATAAAATGCATGCAGTACATATTACAAGAATATGTACATGTATACTATAAAATGGGTGAAACTTATAATTTTTTCCTTTGTTACCTATCATTAATATCTCAAATGTACACAGTGGACCAAATTTTCTGCATGTTTAAGTGGGGGAAATGCTATTGAAATCAATGGACCTGTATCTATTTACACCAGCAAAAATATGGCTTTCATATTCAGCTTTATCCCACTGAAATGTTCATTTTCTGTTTTTATATAAACGTAACAAAGAATGAACCATAACATAGTGAAACCTTTTTCCAGGATTGGGGGGCGGGGGAGGAAGGAGGAAGAAACTAAAAATAGACGCACATGTTCCAAATGAAGTGGCTGACATAATGGACTGATCCACTGTAGAGTTCCAACTTTTATACCTAGAATGGATGTAACTTTTCAGATATATTAAGACTAAATCTTATAGGCCAGTATGTCTGTTGACTTCCTCAAACTAAAAATATATTGTAATCTGTACGATGTTACACTTGAATAATTCAAGGCCAGGGTCTCATTTTTTTTTAATAACTATTCTGTTTACCAGTAACCAAAGCTGTTAACTCCTCCACAAGAAGGTGCACCTTAATAACTTCTGGCATTTTTATTTTGTTTTTAAACCCAGTTGTTACCTGATAAAATATAATTGCACAATTAGCTTTTTTTGCTTTTGGAAACCTCGGGATTATTTTATACCAATGTGTGTCCTCTACACCTATTTTTAAGATTTTGAATAAAAGAGTAATGTTTAACTACTTTACAAATAATCAGTCTAGACCTAGCTACATACATGGGGTAGACCCTAATTCTGCAATTTAGTCATCTGAGTAGATTCCTGTTTCCCTGCATAATTCCATTGATTTCAAGTCTTGGAGGTTTTGCAGGGACTTAAGGCAGGTTTTCACTACCCACTGGATTGGCGGGTAGTGATTGATCTATCGAGGGTTGATTTATCGTGTCTAGTGTAGACGCGATAATATCGATCCCCGATTGTACTCCCCGTTGACTCCAGAACTCCAGCTCGTGAGAGGAGGAAGTGGAGTTCACGGGGGAGCGGCAGCGATCGACTTGCCGCTGTATACGCCGAGTTTAGCTACACTATTTACATAGCTGAAGTTGTGTGTCTTAGGTTGATTCCTCCCTCCTCCCCGCTAGTGTAGACTTGGGCTTTGAGTTCTGCTCACACAGAATTAATTGCAAGACAAGGGACTTTGTTTGCTAACATTAAAAATTTTATCAAAAAAGACACACATTTTTTTACCTTAATATTTAATTAAATTGTGGTATCAAGGGGTAAAATTTCCAGAAGTGCCTATGTGACTTTGGAGCCTAGTCCCATTTTCAAAAGTGACTTTAGCATTTAGGAGCCTAAGTCCCACTGACTTTCAGTGAGGCTTAATTTATTAAATCATGAAAGCACTTCAGAAATTTTTACCTTGTATTGTTATTTGTTTTGGTGTACAAGTTATGAATTATAATGATGATTTGCATCACTCTTCAATAAGCACTGCACCCTTCCACACCTTTGCTCCTATGTCTTTCTCTTTTCTTTCCTTCTACTCTGCCTCTTATAGTTTCTTTATTTTCCATTCTCTTTCCAAAGCTGTATTTGCTGGTTGGCAGTGGGTTTCAACAGCACTTATCGAACATAGCACCGGCTTGTTGATTTTTTTTTCTTCCAATTTTTTAAAGAAGAAAAACAAAAGATTTGGAATTTTAAATTCAATCTTATTTTGTCTTTTTAAGTAAAAAGCAAACATGCTGAAGTGCTTATCTTGGGGAAGAGGCATAACCTCAAATGTAATTCCATCTCCTTTTTCCCTCCTTCATTTGGTATCCACTCTCCATAATTTTGGCAACATTCTTGATCCTGAATTTTTTGTTTATATAATTTGCTTGCAAAACTGCGTATCACCACTTCTTTACCACTGCCTCTACTCAACTGTTGATGTCATCATTTATACTTTCATCTCCTCTCACCATATCTGTTGCACCTCCCTTCGCTGTGGATTCCCAAGTCCCACTTCATCAGCATATACAGAATATTGCTGTGGAGCTTATCCCATGTACAGAGAAGAGTAGTCACCTCATAATTTCCCCCAATCATTCCACTGTTTCTTTTTATATTAGGATTCACTTACAAAAAATGCCCTCTTGTGTTAAAACCCTCTGCAGACTTGCTCCAGCCTGCTTTTAAAATCCAGCACCTCTCTACCCTGTTTCTCACTAGGTTCTGGTTTCCTTTCTGTCCCTTCACACAGTCTTACCATTCTTGGCATGAGAGCCTTCTCTACAGTTTCTCTCAGCTGGAACAGCTTTTTCCTTATCTCTGTGCCTTGATGACTTTGCAACTCATGTAAATGATAGATGAAACCCTCTTTTTCTCTGTTTCTTGCTTTACTTACATAATTCTTCTTCTCTTTTAGCTGTTTTTTTTTTGTTTGCATTAATTCTATATTCTGTATTACTTAACTCTTTAAAATTTTTATTTCTTTTCCAAAGACATAGTCAATTGTAAATTTGTTATTGTAGAATTATGCTAATGATGTTATAGTTATCGAAGTAGAGGAAAGTCCTTCATGTCCGATTTTTTTTTAAATATTTGCCATTTGGTTGAAATTCCTAATATCTGCTCATAGCGCAGAGGTGAACTTTTGTGTGTGTGTGCCTGAAAACTTTAATAAAAGTCCATTAGGCCATTTTTGAGTTACCAAGGCAGGAAAACTCACTCACAAAATTTTCAGATCCTTCTTATGTGCTCAGATGACTTAAAAAAAAAATAATTTGTTTGGCTTTTTTTATTTGTTCCCCATGGACTTGTCTTCACTTGTCTTCTTTGCAAAAGTTGTTATTTTATCCTGTGGCTTGTATGGTAAAGGCACAACTTCTAAATGATGAAGTCAGTTTCTAAAGGAAGACAGCTGCTATTTTAAAAACTGCAATATGAAGGCGCAGTGAGGATGGCTTCTAAACAAAGATGTAAATGTGTAATATACATAATATCGGTAAAATTCATCCCTATCCAGAGGGTCTGTTGAACCACTTAAGACCTCCACACAGTGGAGAATGTCACCTAAATGTGATTTTTTTTCCCCCACCCAATTACCGCCTTTCCAATGGTGAGAAAAGAAAGGTCAATAGTCAGTTATAAGCAAATTATAGCATTTTTTGAGACCATATCTCTATATTCAGTATTCAATAATGGGTCAATATATATTGTTATGCAGATGACAGAACCTATCACTTTCAAGCAGAAGATGAGCAAGAGTGTCAAATGTGAGTTACTTCACTACTTTTATTTCTGGTGTTGCTATTCTACTGTTACGTTTCATTAAACTTTAGACACCTATAACATTTTGAACAGCAAAATATTGCTATTGTTTTTAGATGGACATCTGTGCTACAGAACAGCAAAGAAGAAGCTTTAAATAATGCATTCAAAGGTGATGAAAACACAGGAGAAAATAATATTGTCCAAGAACTGACAAAAGAAATTATATCTGAGGTTCAGAGGATGACAGGAAATGATGTGTGTTGTGACTGTGGAGCACAAGGTGACTAATTTAAAGTATTCTTTCAGTACATTTCTAATTGGTAAAATTATATTTCTATTAAGAGTGTTTAAGCTGTTGATTGATATTATTCCCTTTTCTCTTGAATTCAGTTACCCATCTAGCAGAATACGCTAATAGTGTAATTGTAGAAGTTCATTGAGATGGATTTGCTATATCCTATTGTCAGTTTAAAAAAAAGCTTTTTGCCTTTCTCCTATTAATGTTACTTTTGATGCAGTAATTACAATATATATTATTGTTGAGCCCTCCATTATATAATTTAAATTTTACTGTAAATTCGGTAAAACTGGAAGTCACACTAGGATATTACATACATTCTGTTAATAATTTTTGTTAATATTTATTTTTTAATTGTTCTGCTTGACTTTGAGAACTGGCCAGAGGATGATTCTGAGACTGTACGCTCATTTGAAAACAGTGCACCTGCTTGCCTGTGCTTTGCAGTGTGTAATTTTCCCTCTTGATTGGTATTGTTGATCAGTGAAATTCTGTTGTAATCCTTTTTAAACAGTTTTTAATTCCTGCTGTTCCCACTTTCTTCTATATGACATAGCTCAGAAGCACTATTTCCTTTAGTGACTGTCACTTTAGCTGAAAACACCAGATCTTGTTTTTCTTTTCGTTTCACTGATCTGAATCAGTAGTAACTCAGTTAGTTAGTTTGGTGTATAACTGTGTAGCATGACAGGCACTCACTGCTGCTGTGCCTCCTGCTGGTCATCCAAGAATTAGCTCAGTTCCAGCCTCGGAGCGCCTCCTGTTAGCTGGTGTCTTCCTACTGGTGCCTACTTTCTCCTGATCTCCACCACTGAGCACTTCAGGCTCTCTGTCCCTCCCAGACCCTGGTGCCCCTTACCTTGTGGTGCTGCCCCACAGCAGTGCCCCCACACTCTGGGTCTCCCCTCCCAAGGACACCTCAATCCCCTAAGCCCATCTCTCCTCAGTGACCCACTGCCAGTCCTTGTCTAGTCCCTTCCCTCAGGGGCAAACTGCAGTCTGAAGTGGCCACTCATTATCGGCAAAGAGTTTGGACCTGCTGTCTTTCTAGCCCCAGATGCTTCCCTGCAGCCCTAGTACCTCCCCTGGCCTTTAGCAAGACCTCAGCGTGGGGACTCACCAGGCTAGAGCTCCCCAGCGCTGCCTGCCTTTTCCCAGCCCTGCCCTGTCTCAGGGCTTGGCTACCCTGGAGAGTTGCAGCGCTGCTGGTGGGTTTACAGCGCTGCCCAGCAGCGCTGCAACTTACTCACTGTCCACACTTGCAGGGCACATACAGCGCTGCACCTCCCTGGCTGCAGCGCTGGCTATACTCCTGCTCTGCCTGGGGTTTAACGATTGCAGTGCTGGTGATGCAGCGCTGCTCCGCCAGTGTGGCCACCAAAAGCGCTGTAATTGGCCTCCAGAGGTTTTCGGAGGTGTCCCAGAATGCCTGTTCAGCCACTCCCAACAGTGCTGCAAATGCTGCAAATGTGGCCACACTGCAGCGCTGGTAGCTGTCAGTGTGGCCACGCTGCAGCGCTTTCCCTACACAGCTGTACGAAGACAGCTGTAACTCCCAGCGCTGTACAGCTGCAAGTGTAGCCATACCCTCTGATACCCTGCTTACTCTCCCAGGCAGCCCAGTCCTCTCTGCTCCTCAGCTGGAGCAAGAGTCTCTTACTCCCTCAGCCTGACCTTTTATCAGGGTCAGCTGGACCCTAATTGGGTGTGGCCACCCTGGTGGCTGTTTACCCAACCAGCCTCGCTTGGCTGCCTTTAACCTCTTTCTAAGTGGAGCGGGATGACCACCACTACAAACTGGTATGAGAAGAGTCAGTCCTCCTGCCTCTGAAAGGGCTAGTTCAGTGGAGCTGGGGTCAAACGTTGAAGAGTTACAGAACTGTTTAGATCTTAACAAATGAATGATTTTCATTTGAAGTGTAGGGAAAAGAAGAAAGGGAGAAAGTTGTGGAGAGATGAATATTAGGTAGAGAGATTCCTTAATGTCTCTGAAATGTCTTCTTGAGGATCCTTTGTGTCATGGTGAAGTATTTATTTTCATGTTACTGCTGTTGCCCTTAGACTAAAATATATACTCCAGAAAACAAAAATGGGCAGCTAGGTATTATTATTACTTATATTACAATAGCAGCCTCAGGCCCTAATCTGGAGTTTTGTCCCATAATGTTAGCTACTGTACAAATACAGCCCCCAATCCTGCAAAGACTGAGGCGCATGAGTAACTGTATACATAAGAGCAATTCCATTAAGGGGCCACAGAGGTAGTCACAGACTCCTTCCTAAGGAATTTAACATCTGAAGCTCACATTTTGACTTCGTTTCCATATTATTAATCTTTACAGTGGAATCATTACCTAACCAAACTTTAGTTCTATGCTTTTCTTTTTTTTTCCTTTGCTTCAGATCCTTCCTGGCTTTCAACAAATCTGGGAATTCTGACTTGCATTGAATGTTCAGGAATCCATAGAGAACTTGGTGTTCACTACTCCAGAATGCAGTCACTCACATTAGATGTTCTGGGAACATCTGAACTTTTGGTAAATGTTTTTATTAATTTATAAAATCGTAGGAAAATAGTGAGTGAGTTCCACTCCCTGTATATTTTTGTCATTTTAATTATATTCTTTCAGTCTTTGAAGTTACCTCTTGAAAAATACAAGCAAGAAATGTTCCTTTCTCAAATTAAAGTTCACTGGAAAACATTGTATTACTGAAGAAACTGTTTCTCTGGTATTAGAATTTGTATTAATAAAAGAGTGATTGTTTTTCGTGCTTAACAGGGCTGTCTTTACAGTAAGTTCCTTTTAAAAAAGAATACAACTATACGGCACTTAAATAGTGCCTTTCATGTGAGGAATTCAGGTTCTTCTGCACTGTTTACCTCTTACTTTACGTTGAATCTTTCAGCAGAGAATTTCAAAGTATTTTTTAAACTTCAAGAAAATCCATTTAAGTTAACTTCAGTGGGCTTTGGATCAGGTACTTAATCGTGAAGACAACTCTTGAGGGAAAGGAAGGTATTGTCTCGGTTTTAGATATGGGTAAACTGAGACCCATATAACTTGTTCAAGGTCAAACAGTCAGTCGTAGAGGTAGGACTAAAACCCCCAAGTCCTGATTTCCATTTATCTTGTTCTCTGACTGCACAGTGCTTATGACTAGTTACTGAACATATCTGTTTGAAACGTAGGTATTTATTTTTAACAGCTTGCCAAGAATATTGGGAATGCTGGTTTTAATGAGATTATGGAATTTTGTCTGCCAGCTGATGAGACCGTCAAACCTAATCCAAGCAGCGATATGTAAGTATAGATCCTTTACTTGTTGAAAACAGAAAGTATTTAAATTGGCATCAGGAATGTCTTCTGTGCTGCTTAACGTGTTTTTGCACTCCATGTTGGGTGACTGTTTGGTTTGATTTTCACCACAAATGTAAACCTTTTTCTGGTGCCTTAATGATCAGTAAAGTACGTGTTCACCTCATTTCCCCCTACCTCTGATTCTGCAGTAGTGAAGGTTATGTGTAACTAAGTCCCTCCATTATACCTTACGAGTTATGGGACAAACTCACAGTGACTGGGATGTTGAAGTCCCCAGAGCATGGCTATAGTAGGAGACCAAGGATTGAAGCCCATGTTATCTCCTACACTGTTAAATACAAAAAGACTCTAAAATGAAGAACAGCCTACTGAGAAAAGAACAAGAGTACTTGTGGCACTTTAGAGACTAACAAATTTATTTGAGCATAAACTTTCATGGGCTACAGCCCATTTCTTCAGATGCATAGAATGGAACGTATATTGAGGACACACACACACACACACACACACACACACACACACACACACACACACACACACACACACACACACACACACACACACACACACACACACACACACACACACACACACACACACACACACACCATGAAAAGGTGGGAGTTGTCTTACTAACTCTGAGAGGCCAGTTAATTAAGAGAGAGAACTTTTGAAGTGATAATCAAGATAGTTTGATTCTCATATCAAACTGTCTTGATTATCACTTCAAAAGTTCTTTCTCTTACTTAATTGGCCTCTCAGAGCTGGTAAGACAACTCCCACCTTTTCATGGTTTCTGTATGTGTATATATATCTCCTCAGTATATGTTCCATTCTATGCATCCGAAGAAGTGGACTGTAGCCCACGAAAGCTTATGCTCAAATAAATTTTAGTCTCTAAGGTGCCACAAGTACTCCTGTTCTTTTTGCGGATACAGACTAACACAGCTGCTACTCTGGAGCCTGGTGAGAGTCACTGAGCACCTTCAGTACCCAATGACTTTAACTGAAGGGCTCAGTACCTCGTAGAATCAGGGTCTGAAAGTCCCAGCTTCACCCACTCCCTTTCCCTACTGCATGAACTGAGAGAGAGAAAAATTGTCCCACGGTGAAGTGAGCTGCCTAAGAGTCAGAAGCTGCCCTGGCTCAGCAGTATGATATCAGGGAACGCTAGCCATCTGGCTTTTCTCTGTTACCCACCATTTTTTTTTAGTTTGGTGATGTAAGGAAGATGCAGTTTAACAGAAAACAAATTAAAAAACAAAGCTGTTTTTTCATATTAATGATTCATATCTATGAAAAGCGTTTGCACTGTCATCTGTTTAAAGGATAGAAAATTAATCTGTGTGATAAAGCTCATCTGCCCAATTAAATCTCCTGGGATATGTGCAAAATAACAGTCTGCAAAAATACCAGATAATCTTTTTAGGCGGGTGACCCAGATAAAACAATCTGTTGAATTAAAAGCAACTTCTAACAAAACACTTCATATGAATCTGATTTTACATCTGACTTCTAATTGAAATAGTTATCCACCAACAGTTAAGAATGTGCATTCAACGGTTGTACTACAAATAACATTGTGAGGAACTCTCAAATAAATCTGAGAGGCTAAGCACTGTGAAAGAAAGGGGAAGGGTTAAACAAAATGAAAATCTAAGGACAAGAGAAGATTTTTGAAGCATACAAGCTTCCTGCTCCTTTGACAGCCTGATAGATAATGAAAAAATTAAAACCAGGAGAACAAGCTTTGAACAAAGCATACTTGCTCTGATTGCCATCGCTCTTTTGGTAATCTGTAACAGATCATACATTAAATAATTCTTAACAGCAGATTTTAAAAACAATTAACTTCAAACTTAATAATGTAAAACAATAGAGTAGAAGCATAGAAGTATTTTAAATTTGGTGCAGTTTTCATTTGTATTTGACTAAGTATTTGAATATCACATTCTTTGTTCTTTAGATGTCTTGTTTGGAGCTGGTAATGTTGTAATACTGACCTTTTCATTTAGATATTAAATTATACAATATATTCATAGACTAACTTAAAGTAGAAGAAAAAGAAAGAGTAGACAGTTTCCAAATGTTGAAGGAATAATTACCTTCATTTTCAGTGACTCCATCCTGTATATCTACTCTGAATGGTCTAATCTGTCAATTTTGATACACTCATTAGTATACTATCTAAGGCCTAAATTGTGGCTTTGGCACAAGCTCTCTATGCATAGGGTAGTATATATCTGCACCACCTCAAGACCACAACAGGTGAGGAATTATACCTCTGAGAGATACAATTCCCTCAATTTGCCCAGGGTCCCAGGTGGGCCACGCTGAGATTGCTCAGTTAGGGCAAAGTGCAAAGAATGGGGCAGACAATCACCAAAACTGGTTGTTATTTCTAATACTTTAGATTCACCAAGCCAGCAACAAAACAGCTTCCACAATACCTTACTGGCTACCCGGAAGACAAAAGCACAGTTCCCTTAAAGGAACCCAGCCTTGGGCTTCCTCACAGATAGCCAAGTCAAATATGATGAGGATTACTGAAATCTTGGTCATTATACAAATAGTTCTATCAGTCCCAAAGGATCAGACACATTACCCTCCAGGTTAATGAATATTTCAGATCCTGCCAAATTCTTATCAACTAAACTAAAATTTATTTAAAAAGTGAGAGTGAGTATTGGTTAAAAGATCATTTTACATGCAGACATGAATGGCGTTCTTAGGTCATTTTCATAGTAGAGATGGTGAGCTTTAGAACTGCAAAGAGTTCTTTCAGAATTAGTGGACATTGGACTGTACCTATGGACTATCAGGGTGATTCAGAATGGAATTGAAGAACTCAGTCTTTCGGCTTAAACTTCCCCTGATAAAGCTTAAGCAGATCTGACATGAAAGGATCAGGTCCCAAGAGTTTTTTATAGTTTTCTGGCAAGCTCTGATAGTCTCTTGACAGCAAGAGTTCCTTGGGTGAAGAATAGTGTCTTTGAAGTAGAATTACCTATTTCCTATGTATACACAGGTAACTAGTTGCATTCATCAGCATAAGATAATTATCAATTAAGCAATTTATAGACAGGTTACTACAAACTTCAGAGAGAAATATAGACAATGACATTATTACATGCAAGTTCTTTGAGTGCTTGTCACGTCCATTCCACATTAGGGTGTATGTGCGCCGTGTGCACGAGTGTTGGAAACTTTTCCCTTAGTGGTACCCGCTGGGCTGGCGGGGCCCCCACCTGAGTGATGCCACTGCGCCAGGCATATATACCCCCGCTGGCCCGACCCCCTCTAGTTCCTTCTTACCGTCTGTGGTGGTGTTGGAACAACCTCTTGCTCTCCTACAAGAAGCAATCCCTTAGCTTTAGAGTACTTAGCTGCTGTCTGTTCATTAGCATTCTGTTGTGTGGACACTTACTAGATTAGGTGCTTGGAGGCTTCCAGCACCCACCTCGGGCTGTGGGGGTGGGAGGGGGTGGGGTGCAGGCCCACAGGCTTAGGGCTTGTGCCACGTGCCGCAAGCCTATGCTGGTTAGTGACCCCCACGGCTCCTGTCTACGTTGCCTGGGGAAAGCATGCTAAACAGAGAGGTGTAAGATTAGCAAGGTTTTTAAGCCTACAACAAAGAAAGAGAGAGATTTTTGCTTGAAGCAGTTCTTGATGGAGGCAGCTCTGCAGCCTCCTTGGTGCGGAGTGCCCCGGAGTTGTCAAGAGACCCAGTGCCGGGCAAGCACCGCAAGCCGTTGGCCCCAGAGAAAAGTAGGCCCTGGCACTGCTCATCCTCCCCAGTGTGCGGCCCAAGGCCAAGCCAAAAGAAGGGCGTGGACATTCCCCACAAAGGAGACCGACACCATCTAAGGGCCTGGGCACCGGAAAGAGTGGGATGGACATTGTGCCAGCGCTGGTGGCACCAGTGCCACAAGTCCCTCTGAATCCAGTCCTAAGTGAACTCAGTGAGGACAACTGGCTCGAGGGAGTAATGGATCAGCCCTCCATGCCTGGCACCTTTGAGGCAGCGAAGGACCTCATCAGGTTGTCAGTGAGCCCCCTCCCGATCAGGAAGAAGCCTGCAGCACCCGAGGGGAAAGCCGGCAATGGTGCGCCATTCAAGGTCACTATCTCAGCATCACTCCTGCCGTTGGTCCCAGTGAGTGTCGAGTCTGCGGACTCTCAGTTACCCCTGACACAGAGGGAAGCCTTGATACCGGAGACGAGTCAGCGCACGGGGTTAGTGCAAGGAACCCGACGCTCTCTGGCACCCTCCAGAGACTGGCACCAAGAGAAGGTGAGCTGACCATCTCCAAAGGTATCCAGAAGTCACCAGTCCAGATCTTGGGAGCACCGACACTGGTCCAGGTCCTGTGAGCAGCGATAAACGGTCCTGATTGGCGAGAAGCCGCTCGGCGATATCCTGCCAGCACGGGTTGAATGCATTGCTGTGGCCTTTGTGCTCGGCGTCACCAGTCTGGCACCGACTCGGGCCGATACACTTACCCGCACTGGGCACTGGACGGCAGAGATCACCAGGATGGGTGGCAACCCCAGTGGGGTCCACTGGGACACTGGCTCTTCTGGACCCTCTGGGCCTACCACCAGCGGCTAGGGGCTCCCTCCAGGGCCAGCTACTCGGTGCACCAGTCCCGGTCCCCACACTGACGCTCCTCTGTGTGGGAAGCCATGGCATCCAGACAACTGCGCCATCGCCAAGCGAGAAACTGGAGGAACCGGCATTGAGTCCGGTGCCGCCCAGGGTCAGCTATCTAGGCCTGAGCTGGATGCCCCTCCTTCGGGGGAGGGGTACCAAGGGGATTAGCAGGAGGAAGTGGAGCAGCTGCTGATCTCGACATCCCCGGATGAAGCGGTGGCACGCACAGCGGTATCAGGACCTCCTCCAGTAGACCACAGAGTCCACCAAGAGCTTCTGCGTAAGGTTGCTCATAACCTGGGGTTGCAGGCCAAGAAGGCGGTTGAGCAGGAGGACCCCATAGTGGACATCCTGAGCCCATAGGGTCCATCCAGAATAGCACTTCTGCTTATTAAGACCATACAGTCGAACTATAAGACTATATGGCAGACCCTGGCCTCCAGCGCTCCAACAGCCAAACGTGTGGAATTGAAGTACTTCGCCCTGTCAAAGGGGTACGACTTCTTGGTTTGCCACCCAAGCCCATATTCCCTGGTAGTCTCGGCGGTAAAGGAGAAAGAGTGCCATGGGCAGCAGGCCCCAGCCCCTAAGGCCAAGGAAGTGAAGAGCCTGGACCTGTTTGGCAGGAAGGTGTATTCCTCAGGGGGCCTCCAGTTGAGGGTTGCTAACCAACAGGCCATCCTCAATAGGCATAACTTCAGCTCCTGAGCAGCAGTGGGGAAGTTTAAAGACAGCCTCCCATAGGGTTCCCAACAGGAGTTTACGGCTCTGGTGGACGAAGGCAAGGCCATAGTGAAGACCTCTCTCCAGGCATCCTTGGATTTGGCGGACGCGGCGGCCAGGACAGTCGCATCTGGCATGGTCATGCGACACTCAGCATGGCTGCAGGAGTCAGGTCTGTCGCCAGAGGTACAGAACTCGTTCCAGGACCTCCCCTTTGAAGGGTCCGGGCTCTTTTCGGACCAGATGGACGCAACGCTGCATAGCCTCAAGGACTCGGGGACCACACTGAAGTCGCTGGATATGCACACCCTGGCGACCAAAAGAAAGCCTTTCAATTCCCAGCTGCCTCCTCAGCATCGCTACCAACCTCGTCCTAGGCAGGAGCCCTACCACAGGCGAAATGGGGATAACAGCAGGCGGGGTAATGATGATAACAATAGCTCCAATAGGCCAGGCCAGAGCCAAGGCCAGCATAAGTCTCAGCCCGGCCCTAAACCAGGCTTTTGAAGGTGCTGTCAAGGACAGCGTACCGGACCAATTGCCGGATCCATCCCCTTGCTTCCTGGATCGCCTGCCCCGCTTCTCCTGTGCGTGTCCAGTACTATGTCGGACCACTGGATGTTATGCACAGTGCAAAGTAGTTACAGGCTGCAGTTCTCCTCCCTGCCTATCCCCCACCCCTCTTCAGGGACCCTTCTCATGAGCACCGCCTGGAAAAGGAGGTTTGCAAGCTCCTAGAGGCGGGTGTCAGTAGAGTTGGTACCGAAGGACTTAAGAGGAAAAGGGTTCTACTCCCTCTGCTTCCTCATTCCCAAGGCCAAAGGAGGCCTTTGACCCATTCTGGACCTGCGCGGGCTCCACAAGTTCCTGGTCAAGGCCCAGTTCCGCATGGTCTCTCTGGGCACCATCATCTCTTCCCTGGATCCGGGGGACTGGTACGCTGCCCTTGACATGAAGGATGCATACTTCATATCACCATCCACTCAGCGCATCGCTGATTCCTGCGCCTCACTGTGAACCAAGAACATTACTGGTTCACAGTTCTCCTGTTTGGCCTAGCTGCGGCCCCACAGATGTTCACAAAATGCACAGCGGTGGTGGTAGCCTTCTTACTGAGGCAAAGCGTTTGAGTTTACCCATACCTCGACGACTGGAGGTTTGGTCCCATGTGCAAGTGGCCCTGAGACTATTCCGCACACTGGGGTTCCTAGTCAACACTCCCAAGTCCACCCTCATTCCAGTGCAGATAGTGGAATTCACAGGGGCGGTCCTAGATGCAGTACAGGCAAAGGCGAGCCTCCAAGTATCACGATTCCTGGCCATCCAGCAAGCAGTGAACTCCCTCTGCCAGTTTCCCACTACAACGGCCAGCTGCTGCCTGAGGCTGCTGGGCCACATGACAGCATGCACACATGTGGTCAAGCATGCCAGACTGAAACTCAGGATGCTGCAGGTTTGGCTCGCCCGTGTATACCTCCCAGGCAGGGACCCACCTTGACTTGGTAGTGACAGCCCTGGAGGATATGTTAGACTCCCTGCAGTGATGGCTGTCCCAGACCGTGGTTTGCGAAAGCATCCCCTTTGCTGCACAACAACCAGACTTGACACTTGTGACAGATGCGTCAGACCTCAGATGGCGGGGCTCACCTAGGAGACCTTAGGACTCAGGGCTTGTGGTCGGGAGCGGAGCGGTCACTCCATATCAGTGTGAAGGAACTCAGGGCAGTTTGTTTAGCCTGCTAGACTTTTCACGCTGCTTTGAGTGGTCACAGAGTGACAGTTCTGATAGACAAGACGACTGCCATGTTTTACATAAGCAGGGCGGAGCCCGTTCCTCGCCGCTCTGCCACGAGGCTCTCCTCCTCTGGAACTTTTGCAGAGCCCATGCCATTCACCTCAAGGTGTCACATCTCCTGGGGGTATGGAACAAACTGGCGGACCACCTCAGCAGGTTGTACTGCATGCATGAGTGGATGCTTAGAGCGGATGTCATGTATTCGCTTTTCCGCAAGTGGAGGTTTCCTCAGGTAGACCTGTTTGCTGCCGGGGCAACACCCAGTGCCCGCAATTCTTCTCATTCCAGGGCCGCAGCCCGGGCTCAGTAGCAGACGCATTCACAATCCCCCGCTTTCTCTGGTACATACAGTCCTGCTCAAGGTGTGCAGGAACGGGACGGGGGGCGGTTATCCTCATCGCCCCAGCCTCGCCCCACCAGCACTGGTTCACCACACTCCTGGAGCTGTCAGTGGAATTTCCAGTAACCCTGCCCCTACACCGGGATCTCATCACGCAGGACGGAGGGCAGCTCCTCTACCCTGACCTGCAATCACTGCATCTGACGGCACAGAAGCTCTGTGGCTGAATGCTTTAGAGGGCCAGTGCTCCCTCCCTGTGCAGCAGGTTCTACTTGGTAATAGGAAGCCCTCTACCAAAGTGACTTCCCTGGCCAAGTGGAAGAGGTTCTTACTGCACCTCAAGCAGCAGGAGCTGGCTCCGTCCTTGATCAGGGTGCGTATGGCAGCCATCTCCGCCTTCCACCCGGGGTTTTCAGGGGGCTTGGAGTTCTCCCACCCAATGGTGGAGCGGTTCCTTAAAGGACTAGGGAGGGTGTTCCCTTACTCACGCCCCCCAGTCCCTCCATGGAATCTCAACTTTGTCCTTTCTAAGCTCATGGGGCCCCCGTTCGAGCCACTTGCCACCTGCTCCTTCCTCCAGCTTTCCTGGAAGGTGGCATACCTGGTGGCCATTACCTTTGCCAGAAGGGTATCTGAGCTGAGGGCACTCATCTCGGAGCTGCTGTATACAGTATTTCATAAAGACAAGGAGCAGCTCTGCCCACATCCCAAGATCCTCCCAAATGTGGTCTCACAATTCCATCTGGGCCAAGACATTTGTCTGCTGGTGTTTTTTCCCAAACCCTGTGCGGACACGAGTCACCACAATCTGCACTCCCTGGATGTCCGTTGGGCGTTGGTGTTCTACTTGGAGCGCACCAAACCCTTTCGTAAATCCGCGCAGCGAATCTCCTCCTGGATTACAGACTGCATTCGGGCATGTTATGACCTCTCAGGTGTTCCAGCCCTGGCGGTCATGGTCCATTCGACCAGGGCGCAAGCAGCTTCAGCGGCTTTCCTGGCACAGGTCCTGGTCCAGGAGATCTGCAGAGCAGCCACCTGGTTGTCAGCGCATACCTTTACAACCCACTACATGGTCGACCAGCAGGCCCGAGACGATGCGGTGGTTGGCGGGGCAGTCCTTCGATCAATTGCTCTGTGACTCCTGCCATCCTCCGAAGCTAAGCTTGTGATTCACCTAATGTGGATTGGACATGAACAAGCACTCGAAGGAAAAATGTATGTGTTTTCATATATATTCCCTGTTATATGTTAACCATGTAAACAGATGGTTCCTTTCTGTTTCTGTATCTATTAAATTGAGAGATTGAAAGGGAATATTAACATGTAGATGAAAAAACCGGTTACCTACCTTTTCGTAACTGTTGTTCTTCAAGATGTGTTGTTCATGTCCATTCCACCACCCTCCTACCCTTCTGTCGGAGTCACCAGCAAGAAGGAACTGGAGGGAGTCGGGCCAGCGGGGGTATATATGCACGGTGGAGTGGCGCCGCTCAGGCAGGGGCCCTGATGGAAGCCGCTAAGGAATAAGTTTCCGACACTCATGCACGCGGCATGCATACACTCTAATGTGGAATGGACATGAACAACACATCTCGAAGAACAACAGATACAAAAAGGTAGGTAACCGGTTTTTTCATCTACATGTTAATATTCCCTTTCAATCTCTCAATTTAATAGATACAGAAACAGAAAGGAACCATCTGTTTACATGGTTAACATATAACAGGGAATATATATGAAAACACATACAATTAGTATTACCTCTAATTCTCTAACAGTATAGGTTTGCATTTCAACATATTAGTCTCTCTAACATGAAATGGCTCTGATTACCATTTACATATCCTTTAATATGTCTCTAAAGGTTGAATCTGGGTCAATTAGCCAGCTAGCTGTGTAACACTTTCTGGCCTCTGTCACAGGTACAATTCAGTCCCTTCTCCTACCTTTCTCTGGTGGGGAGAGGGGGTGGTAATTTGGGCATATAGCAGCAACAACATGCTCTAACTCATGTGTTCTATTAATTATTATGATTTGAATTTCTGTAACACGGGTAGGCAACCTATGGCACATGTGCTGAAGGCGGCACACGAACTGATTTTCCGTGGCACTCACACTGCCCGGGACCTGGACACCAGTCCTGGGGGCTCTGCATTTTAATTTAATTTTAAATGAAGCTTAAACGTTTTGAAAACATTATTTACTTTACTTTACATACAATAATAGTTTAGTTATATATTATAGGCATATAGAGAGTGACCTTCTAAAAACATTAAAATGTATTACCGGCATGCAAAACCTTAAATTAGAGTGAATAAATGAAGACTCGGCACACCACTTCTGAAAGGTTGCCGACCCCTACTGTAACACCTAGAAGCCCTAAGTATCACCCGACTCTATTGTGCTAAGCTCTATACAAACATAGAACAAAAAGATGATCCCTGCCCCAAGGCGCTTACAATCTAAGTATAAGACAAGAAGTGACTGATAGGGAAGTACAGGTAACCAGTGTGACAATATTGGTCAGCATGCATACCAACAGCTCCAAGGCTCCACCCATTCCCTGCCTATATGTTCTGGTTATGGGAAGTAGTGGGCATACAGAACCTGCTTACTGTTATGAATCTGGATCCAAGGTCTGGGTAGTATGTGCAGGGGTGTAAGGAAGGTTTCTTGTACCCTCACACAAGCAACTAGTATAAACAACAAGCTATCTCAGTGCATGTTACATAGGGTTAGTGTCAGCAAACCAAAATATGAAGCTTTGAGATGACTCTCAAGCATAAATCTGGTATAATCATGAGCGCAATTTCACATCAGGGTTTTAGAAGAGACAAAATTGTTGCCAAATGTCTCAGTGTTTTTCTGTATCACTGAGGATATTGGATGTTCAGTTCATCATAACTCTAATACAGTAGAACCTCAGAGTTATGGACACCTCAGGAATGGAGGTTGTCCGTAACTCTGAAATTTTCATAACTCTGAACAAAGCTCAGTTCAGACTCCAGCAGCTGACACTCCAGGTCAGGCTCCAGCAGCAGCTGAGTGTCCTACTCAGCGCTGGCATGAGCTTGCAAGCTTGTCGTCCTCCAGGTGGGGTGTGTGTGCATAAATGTGTGTGTGTGAGAGAAAATAGTGTGTCCCCCTCCTGGGGGTAAAAACACATGCCCCTCCCGGTCTCCTGCTCTGTTGGCTCCGGCTGCCTTGGGCTGGCAGCCCCAGTCTTCACCCTCTAGCTAGCTGTAAGGAGCTGCCCTGTGTTGGGGGGGTGAGGTGGGGACAGGCAGCCCAGATGTGCCTATCTTTAAAATGCAATACAGGCACAGTACAATATTTGCTTGTGGGGGCAGGTGGGGGGGGGGGGAGAGTGTTTGCTGCTGCCTGATTGGTTACTTCCGGTTTCACATGGTCCAGTTGACCGGTCAGTCTGGTGTTTATATCTTTGAGGTTCTACTATAGTTGTTTTTTACACTGGATGAATAAAACAAACTGCATGTCATACATACGTATGTGAGAGTAGGGGACTATCAAAATTAATGTGAAACAACCCTTCCCCAGATTAGAGATTGTTTAAAATATTTTTGCCTGCTTATGTGTGTGTCTGTAGAGATACTGTTAAAAGTTTTAAAAGTAAATTATATTCAATTTCAGGAATGCAAGAAAAGATTATATTACTGCCAAGTATTTTGAGAGAAAATATGCAAGGAAGAAACATGTTGACAATGCAGCTAAACTGTATAGCCTCTGTGAAGCAGTCAAAGCAAGAGACATTTTTGGATTGGTTCAAGTATATGCTGATGGTGTGGATCTGACTGAAAAAATTCCACTAGCCAATGGACATGTAAGAGTGGCAAATTTTCCTATCCAGCCTTTTAATAAGAGATGCAGCATGTTTTTATTAACGAAAGTGACAATTAATAATTTTTGAGTAACTCATATAAGTCCTTGCTGTTATAAGATGTTTTGTAATAGAAAAAGAATAGAGTAAATTAATTAAACCTCAAAATTAAAATCACTCTAATTTATTTTAATGATTTAAAATGCTCTATTTAAAAACAGCTCAAGTCTGTTTTCTGTTTTGTTTAAACCAGTTTTATTTGTCTTTTGGGGGGAGGGGAGAAAGTTTCTACAAAAGAATATCTTTCAACACAGCATGTGTAAGGATATTGAAAATTTAACATTTGGATTCATCTGATTGACGTGCTAGTACAGTTTCATTCATTATTAGAATTGAAAATCTGGGAATATTTGGTCTTCCACATTTGTTGTTCTTGTAATCTGTTTAGGAAGAGATCTAATAATTGGACTGTTCAGAAAGTAGCCTGTAGTGCTAATGTTGCTTACTAATTGACTGAAAAGCCACACTGAAGAACATGAACATAAACAAAACAAAACAAAAACCTCTCTTTTTGGGCTTGATAACTTCAAGCTTTCTTAAAACACATTTGTAATTCTGTTTATATGTTTATACATAAATCAGAGCTTTCCAGTTTGATAAGAAAGGGATAACTAGATTTCAGGCTCAAAAATAGATTCCTTTATTGTTACTAGGAAGAATTCTCCAAGTGTTTTATACAGCTGTGAGGGACTTTAGTTTGTTTGTGTTTTAGTTTTGTTTTAATTTAGTTTTAAATTTGAACAGTCAGTTGGACAGCCTTTCTGGATATTGAACTCTGCAAGCATCCCCCTTTCTAAAAGCCCATATCTAGAATTAATTCACCCTTTAGGACTCAATTCAGCAAAGCATTTATGCACGTGCTTAAGTCCCAGTATCTTCAATGAGACTTTTAAGTGCCTTGCCGAAGAGGGGGTGGATGAACTGGGGCCATAGCTTTTAAAACTACAGCTGGATTTTCCCACAGCAGGTCTGCATTCCTGTAAATACATTAACTCTTCTAGGTTTTGTGGAGTTGGCAGCTTGGTGTAGTGTTAACTAAGCCTGGTTATAGAGTTAAAAGAATTGCATACACAGTGGTATAAAGGCCAGAAGTGGTAAATGCTGCCTTTTGCCATTTTCACTTGATTTTAGATTCTTTTAATAGATTTAATTTGAATGTCAGAATGTAACATTAGATCATCTAGTCCGACCCTCTGTATATTGCAGGGCATTAAATATCACTCAGATAACTCTTTTTATTAAGCTCAGTTGGACTAAAGCATTTCAGTCTTCAGGAGACTAAACTGTTATGTGCCACGGCCTGAGAACAGGAGAGACCAAGATGCCACTAATGCCCGAGGTTCTTGCAATGGCAGAGAATTGATTTGGTGGGGTGTGCCCAGATGATCCTAGCAAATCATCCAGGCTGTCTAGGAAGGCAAAAAACCTCCCAAGGTCCTTGCCAGTGTGACCTTTGGGAAAATTCCTTCCTGGCCCCAAATTTGGCAGGCAGTTTAACACTGAGCATGTGAGCGAGACGCGTCAGCCAGACATGTAAGAAAAAAGATTCTCTGTACTATGGAGTGCTTGTAAAGTTTGCTGTAGAAAAGAGCACTCATAAGCAAGACCAGGAGTTGGAGACAGTGGTCCAGATTTCCAAGTCACTGATCCCAGCATAAACAAAGAGTAATTCTGTTGATGCTTATGAAGCTACATCAGTGTAAAACTAGTGTGGAAGGAGAATCAAGCCCAATATTTTCTGACATATTCTAAACTCTAAAGGTCTGGAGAAGAGTATTACATTCAGACTTGTAGGGAAAATGTGATTTTTATTTTTTTTATTTATTTATTTATTTTAAATTTATGTTTTTTATGAGGCAGGCAGAAATCAATATTCAGGAGTTGCACTGTTACCGTGTAAAATTTGTGCAATGTATAATGTGAAATGTTTTCCCTAAAGATTCTTTGAGCTGATAGTCAAAAGAAACACTTTTTTTTTTTTTTTTAATTTAGGAGCAAGACGAAACAGCACTTCACCTTGCAGTTAGATCAGTTGATCGAACTTCACTTCACATAGTTGACTTTTTAGTGCAGAATAGGTAAGTGTATAATTAATTATTAAAATGCAACTGTTTGAGCTATATGAAATAGTACTTCACGTAGAGTTACAGTGGGAGCAAATTTGATTCATAAACTTTAATTCTGTCTTTTGAAAATCTAGGTCTCAAGTGTTTGTGGGAAGATAACTTTATTAGCATGTGGCTAGGAAATTAATTTGAAACAACTTTTTCTCCCAACAGCGGCAACCTTGACAAGCAAACATATAAGGGTAGCACAGCTTTGCATTACTGCTGTTTGACTGACAACGTTGAGTGCCTCAAACTGCTGCTGAGAGGGAAGGCTTCTATTGAAATAGGTAAAAGGATAATGTGTACTCCATTTCAATATTTGCTACTCTTGCAAATGGTCTCTGAGAAAAGTGTAGCAATGATAAGTGAAGATTAGCAATGCATCTGCATTTTCCCCTTCTATTGTGTAACGTGTTCCACTGTATAATATCTCAATTCTTTTAGAAATGATTAAAATATTGATTTTTTTAAAAATTCAAGTTTAAACAAAGTAGTGTGGATTGATTAAAATTAGTGATTTAAATCATCAAGTGGAAAGCCTTGATTTAGATCAGCGATTTTAATCAACTTTTCCATTTTGGTTTCCATTATCTAAAGGAAGATGCAGTCTCACTGGTTGATATAATCATTAAAACATGTTGTTTTGCAACAAAATAGAGCCTTTACACTAATTTTGGAACACCTTTTTCCTCCTAGGGTGGTACGCTATAACTATATATTTTTATTTAAGCAATTGTATAGCAATAACACTTTGAGGTTCAACCCAGACCAGTGAGAGGTTGTGTTGCCACGTGCCCCGTAATCCTGGGTGCCTGAAATGCTCTGCTGTGGCTCACAGCCCAGACACCAGCATCCAGCTGACAAGCATGTAGTTCCCTGAGTGTCTGTGTCCTTAGCAGGCTTGATTCAGTGGTCTAATACCAGCAGCCCTTCTAAAACACAGCAGCTCCACCCTGGTCTCCACCAGCCTTGGTAATTGCAGGGTGACCACAACGCACTGCCTGTCCCAAATTTCCCCAAAACCATCTGCCATGAAGTGTCCAGCCCTCTCCTGGAACACTGAGGGGAGTAATAAGATTTGTTGCTCCTTTAAAGAGACAAAAGTACAGCATATTACTTTAATTTCAACAATTCTTTCAATTCAAACGCAGCACTGAATTGGATTATAGTAAAAATAAAACAGGTGTATTAATAGAAGGACAATAGGTTCAGTGATACCAAGTAGAAAGGATTGGACAGATTACAAACAAACAAAAGTAAAAATACTTATTCTAATGGCTAAACCCTAACTTAACACGATGTATACTATGCCCAATGTCGTTTTCTCACCAATCTTGTCTGGCGTGCCTGACCAGACCCAGTGGCCAGGCCTCAACACAGAGCACAAAATGTTTGGTTCCTTTGTTGTCTTAGATGTAGGATAAAGTAGGAGTCTCTCTCTGTCCCTTATATTCCCAAAGGAATTTTCTTTGTCCTGCAAGTCAGGAAGGCCTCTTGGGGATTTCGTCTCCTGTATCTTTCTGAGATCCAGGAGCCATGTAAATTCTCTGTTGAGTTCAGTTTTAGGATAACCCTCACTGGTTTAGCTTAAAAGGTAAAGAAAACTATCATGTGAATGCAGCTTCCTTTTCTCTGCCTGATGACCAGGCTGGCCAGCCAAGCAAATACACATTCCATTGTCTAGGGCAGACTGGGCTTATGCACTGATTGTCAAACACATTTTAAGAACATAATTCTAGCACATATCCATAACTCTTTGAACACACCCCATATATACATCATGCAAGAATATTAATGACCAGTGAGTTATTAGTTTTCCAATGATGTAGTACATGCCGCCTTTTAGATACAGATTGTAAGAGTGTGTTAAGTGTAGTGAGTATGTCAGGCCTGACGAGAGCTGCCAACACAGAGTAGTGAACTATCACTGGGCCTCTGTGTCATAATAGCTTAATACTTCAGATTCTTATTAAATGTACTTTTTTAGTATGTTAGATAATGGTGAATGAAATATCGCTTATTTACTGGATTAACTTTTTGCTCATGGTTTGTGTCAAACTGCATCAGGATGGTAACTGGAATTTAATTAAATACACACAAAAGCATGTAAAACGTATTTGTATTAAAACAACCTTAAGAGTTTTGTATACATAAACTTCCTGTATCAAACCATGTTTCACATTTCTAACTACATTATAATAAATGTAGGCCTTAACATATTTTGTATTAAATGCAGATTTCATTTTAAACAAGTTTACATTAAATTTATTATAATTTAAATACTATAATTAAAAAATCCAATTTGAATTTAAAAATCCAATTTTTAATTTAAAAAAAAATGTATCCTCCCTGAAACAAAGGGCATAAACTAGTGTTTTTAAACAATTTTTGAAACCACACCATATAGCTAAAAATCCCTCTGTTTAACTGGCCTGTAAGCAGGCTACATAGTGGGATTTGTGGGAGCAGTAATAACTTATATTAAGTTATCACAATGAGCAGCAGCCAGCTAGATGCTGCTGTGGGGAACTTAACATGAAGGAAGACAATCATTTTTAGAATAACTTAGTTTGGCTCATTTATTCAACTTAGTTCAGTTCATTTCTTGTGAAAAAAACCTAATATCATTCTGGAATCAATTAACAGGCTCAAGATATAGGAGCTTATTTTCGTACTCTTGTTTGGCACTGGTGAGGCCTCAGCTGGAGTACTGTGTCTAGTTCTAGGTGCCACACTTTAAGATAGATGTGGACAAACTGGAGCGAGTTCAGAGGAGAGCAATAAAAGGTTTAGAAAAATCTGACCTATGAGGAAAGGTTAAAAACACTGGGAAATGGTTAGCCTTGAGGAAAGAAGAGTGACGGGGAGACCTGATAATACTCTTCAGATAAGTTTAGTGCAATTATAAAGATGGCAGAGATCAATTGCTGTCCATTTCATTGAAGGTAGGACAAGCTGTAATGATCTTAATGTGCATCAAGGAAGAGTTAGGTTAGATACTAGGAAAATCTTTCTAATTATAAAGATGGTTAAATACAGTACTGGAATATGTTTCCAGGGAGGTTGTGGAGTCCCCATCATTGAAGGTTTTAAAGACTAGGTTAGACAAACATCTGTCAAAGATGTTCTAGGTATATTTGGTCCTGCCTCGAGGTCCCTTCCCGCCCTATATTTCTGTGATTCTGTGCTTACATAAATATAGGTGTACCTCATGTTTAATAATGTGCTCATGTCACCTATTACACATAGCAGTGTGACTTTTCTCTTCTCACTGAATTGTAGCCAATGAAGCTGGAGAGACGCCGCTTGATATAGCTAAACGTTTAAAACATACACACTGTGAAGAGTTGGTAAGTTTTGCATCTTCCAATATGATTTTGTTTTTATAAATAGAATTATTTCTGAACATGTAGTAGTTCATAGTGGGTATTCAGTGAGTATTTGCAGCACACAAATACCATCAGCATCTGTTCAGTGGCCTATAAGAGACGAACTGATGAAATCAGTCAGGTACCTCTTTGATAGGTGTCCACATATCAAAAACTGCCATAATAGTTAACTTATTTGTTTGGGAGTCTCAACAGAGAAGCCAATAATTGAAGCAAATAAGGCCTAAGTTACCCTCTCACTCCATAGCATTGTTGGTTAGGGCAAGGCCAAGCTGCATCTGGTTTATTTGCTCTGTGGATAACCCGATTTCAGTCTTCAAGCTTGCCTGTCCAATAACTTTCTGAAGCACTAAACTCTTGTTTTAAAAGACATAATCTTTGCACTTTAAAAGAAAAAAAATACTGATTTTTACATCTGTTCAAGGAAGTTCTATTTTAACTGTTCATAACTACTGCACATGGCACTGTCACTAACAGACTACTGTGTTTCCTTAGCTTACTCAAGCATTATCAGGAAGATTTAATTCTCATGTTCATGTAGAATATGAATGGCGGTTACTCCATGAAGATCTGGATGAAAGTGATGATGATGTGGATGAAAAGTTGCAGGTTTGTGCCTAACGCTGTAGATTTAACTTTACAAACATGTCTTTTAAAAACATTTGTATGCTTTAGATAGAATGTTACATTGTTTTTACAGGTAAGGGTGCGGAATAATGCAAATGAAATTTCATAATGAAAATCGGTGGTTTTGTTTCCAAATGATTTCTTGAATTATAGTTTGTCTGCCTTTTCCTGTTGGTTTGATTTACAAAGCAATTTAGTTTGTCATGATCAGATGGTGCCTTTGTGATGTAAAGGAGGGAAATTGAGGCATGTGGTGGCTCCTCCTCTTCCCAAAGCTGGCATTTTAGTGATAGTCAGCTAGTGCAGAACACAGTACAGTTTGTTTCAGTAAATCAAGATTTTTTGTATTTATGGGACGCATAGCAGAAGCTAACATCAAAGATAGGAAAGGTGCCTTCAAAAGATAGTGATTCATTATAGAATCTTCACATACATATAAAATGTCTGAGCTCAATGGCTCTGGTTTTGCAAAGAGTTATGCATGGGCATCACTTCAGTGCGATTAATGCTGTGCATTAAGTTAAGCATGTTCATTGTTTTTTGCAGGATTGGGTCCTTAGCTCTGAATCCTCTCCGTAAAATGCATATTTTCCTTTCCATATTCTGAGCTGGTGCTAGTGATGGTTTTAGCGTAAAAATTTTCAGAAGTATCTGTGTGACTAAGTCTCATTTCAAAATGGAACTTAGCTCCAAAATGTTAAGGGTACTTAGACACCTAAAAATGCAGTTTTTGCCTGATGAGATTTTTCAAAAGTGACTAGGGTCTACACACCCATTGATTTCAGAAGCATGTAGGTGCCTAGCATCCATTGCTTTCAATTGGAGTTAAGCACCCATGTGCTTTTGAAAATTCCTCTAGGTTCTGATCTGCATCTTTAGATGCCTAAATGCCTTCTCATATCTGACCCTTAGGAGTTACTGGGACTGAAGCACGTAAAGTATCTGTCACATTATACAATGAGACTTAGGCTCCCAAGCCACTTAGAGTAACATAAACAGATAGTTAAGGGTTAATGTCTCTTTTACCTGTAAAGGGTTAACAAACAGGGAACCAAAAACACCTGACCAGAGGACCAATCAGGAAACAAGATACTTTCAAATCTCGGGGGAGGGAAGCCTTTGTTTGTGTTTTTGAGTTTTGCTTTGTTCTCTCTGGGTCCTGAAAGGGACTAGATGTGCAACCAGGTTTCTTACCAATCTCCCTGCTACAGTCTCTTATATATTCAGAATAGTGAGTATTAAGTAGAACAGGCGGTTATAGTCTTTTGATTGTTTTCTGTATTTGCAAATGTGTAGTTTGCTGGAAGTATTTTAAATTGTATTTTGCTGGGGGGAGGCTTCTCTCTAGTATCTATAAGCTGAAAGACCCTATAACTTTTACCATCTAAATTACAGAGACAACTATTACTTTTTTTCTTTCTTTTTATTAAAAGTTTTGCTTTTTAAGACCTGTTTGATTTTTTCTCCTTGTTGAGGCTCAAGGGAATTGAGTCTGTACTTACCAGGGAATTGGTGAGAGAAGGGAGGGGAGAAAGGTAGAATTCCTTTGTTAGATTCACGAGCTTGAATCTGTCTATCTCTCCAGGATAGCCCAGGGAGGGAACGCCTGGAGGGGAAGAGAAGGCGGGGAAACAAACCTGATTTCTCTGTGTTGTGATTCAAGGAGTTTGAATCACAGTAATCTTCCAGGGTAACCCAGGGAGGGGAAGCCTGAGAGAGGCAACAGTGAAGGAAAGGGTTTACTTGTGTTAAGATCCAGAGGGTCTGGGTCTTGGGGGTCCCCGGGCAAGGTTTTGGGGGGATCATAGTGTACCAGGCACTGGAATTCCTGGTTGGTGGCATTTTATCAGATCTAAGCTGGTAATTAAGTTTAGAGGAATTCATGCTGGTACCCCATTTTTTTGGACTCTAAGGTTCAGATTGGGGAAATATACCATGACAGTTACTGGGGCTGAAGCTCGTAAAGTATCTGTCACATTATACAATGAGACTTAGGCTCCCAAGCCACTTAGAGTAACATTTTCAAAAGTGCCTTAGTCACTTGTATGGGTAGTCCAGATGGCAGCCCACGAGCTGGATTCAGGCTTGTGGGATTATTCAGTCTAGCCCCCAAATGTGTCCAGTAGCAGCTGCCTAGAATGTGTGGCAGATCTAGAACATTGCAGTGAAATGCTGCATGTGCCTGAGACCTACTCTACAAAATAGTGTCCTTCATGTGGCACGGCCTTGTATGCCCCGTAAGTGTGAGGTCATGATGCATGGAGGATGCCATTTTGTAGAATGGGTCTTGGGCACATGCAGGGATATCACTGCAAGAGTGGGAATATACCGACTGAAGATCAGTGCCATCTCTTGCAGTCAATGTGGGGTGGAGTAGTCTTTATTAACAGGAACAACCCTAACCAGCCATGCACTCTGCTCTTCCTCCAATCCCCATACTTAAAGCCCTGTGTCCTGTGTTTCTGACAGCACTCAGTGATGGACTGCTTGGTTTCTCTCTCTAATGCAGCTACCATATTCTTGAGTTTCTTCCTTCCCAATGGACACAAATTAAACAACTGAATGAACTACATGACCAGACTAATCCTAATCTGTCCTGAGTAGTTCCCAGCTCTCTCATTGAGCACAAGTTTGTCCAGTCTGAGAGGTCATGTTCGAGATGAAATGAGAGAATAGGAGGGTGTGTGTGTGTGCGCGTGTGTGTGCACTTAACCTTGAAAGGACAGACGGGGCCTTCTCTGCCAAGGGCTGGTACAAGGCTCACAGGCTATGAGGAGTTTTTGCTTCTGTCTGAGCTATGGCTAGATTCAGGTGCCCATAGCCATTGAAGACCAGTGCACATATCTTGAGTCAGGAGTGGGAGGGGTGTGCAAACTATTTGAAAGATCTCTGGTGGCACCCTGCCTTGATGTGTTTTTTCTGACATATAGCAAAGACAAAGGATCATTTCTCTTTGGTCGACAACCAAAGCATATCTGCCTGTTGTGTTTGTTGTGGTGTGTGGTCCATTAATTTTAAACACAGCACATTAAAAAGTGGTGCAAAGGTAATCCAGGTGCAAGGGAACAAGTAAATGCAACTGCTGCATTAAGAAAAGTCTATGTGGAGAAGAGACACTTTGACACTAAGTGGATTTAAACAAGATGACACTTTGACACTAAGTGGATTTAAACAAGATGACTTGTTCATTGAAAGTAATGGACAACCACAGAGTCTTGTGTAGTTGGTAGTGATAGTTGTGTGGAAGGAGTATATCACCCAACATTACAGCATGCTATAGAAGACCAAGTGTGAGAGGTACACTGAAGAGTCTTGTATCACTCATTTTAAGGACTTGGGGAAAACAAACAAACTTCAAAGCAGAGGCACATACTGATGAAATCTTCAACTGCATGACCCACAAGTCTGACTACATCTTATGAGGTCTTCCTTGAGCTAATGCGGGGTTTCTCAAACAGGGGTTGCCGCTTGTGTAGGGAAAGCCCCTGGCGGGCTTTACTGGTGTGTTTACCTGCCCTGTCCGCAAGTCCAGCCGATCGCAGCTCCCACTGGCCGGATTGCTGCTCCAGGCCAAAGGGAGCTGTTGGAAGCGGTGGCCAGTAAGTCCCCCGTGGCCCGGAGCAGTGATCCATGGCCAGTGGGAGCCACGATAGACTGGACCTGCAGACAGGGCAGGTAAATGAAGGCTGAGGGGGGATATGCTTGCTCTTTATAAATATATCAGAGGGATTAATATTAGAAAGGGAGAGGAATTATTTAAGCTTAGTACCAATGTAGACACAAGAACGAATGGGTATAAACTGGATGCTAGGAAGTTTAGACTTGAAATTAGATGAAGGTTTCTAACCATTAAAGGAGTGAAGTTCTGGAACAGCCTTCCAAGGGGAGTAGTGGGGGAAAAAGACATATCTGGCTTTAAGATTAAGCTTGATAAGTTTATGGAAGGGATGGTATGATAGGAGAGCCTAATTTTGGCAATTGATCTTTGATTATTGCCAGATAAATATGCCCAGTGGTTGGTGATGGGATGTTGGATGGGATGGGATCTGAGTTATTGCAGAGAATTCTTTCCTGAGTGCTGGCTGGTGAGTCTTGCCCACATGCTCAGGGTTTAGCTGATCGCCATATTTGGGGTCAGGAAGGAATTTTCCTCCAGGGCAGATTGACAGAGGCCTTGGAGGCTTTTCGCTTTCCCCTGCAGCGTGGGGCATGGGTCACTTGCTGGTGGATTCTCTGCAGCTTGAGGTCTTCAGACCACAATTTGAAGACTTGAATAACTCAGGCATAGGTTAGGGGTTTGTTATAGAAGTGGATGGATAGGGTTCTGTGGCCTGCTTTGTGCCGGGGGTCGGACTAGATGATCACATTGGTCCCTTCTGACCCTAGAATCTATGAATCTATAAATGCACTGGCCCGGCCTGCCAGGGGCTTTCCCTACACAAATGGTGACCTCTGTTTGACAAACCCTGAGCTGGTGAGATGTAAAAAGCCTTTTAGGGATGGTCATGTGGTAAAAAAAGGTGTGCAATCCAGATGACTCACGCATTTGAGGATGGAAAAATGGAAAAGGATTTTGAGTGTCACTGTCTCACCAAACTATAGCAAGGAGGGTAAATGACATGAACAATAATATGTCCTCAAAACTCAAGATAGCTGCTGAAAAATGTACGTACTTATCTCTAGATGAGAGCATTGATACCAGTGACCTGAGCCCACTATTAATTTTCATCTGAACTATTGATGAGGATTTCTCTGTGCTTGAGAAGATACTGGAATTAGTTTGACTCAAGTGTAGTACAAAGTAGGTGGAGATTTACAAGGTACTTGCTTCTGCTGTGAGAAAATATGGCAGTTCCCAAGTATGCTTGTGCATAGTCACAGATGGTGCCAAAGCAATGACCAGCAGTAAAGGTGGATTAGTAGGTTTGCTGAGACAAAATGGAGTTGAATGTCTTACTCTCCACTGCATCATACACCACGAGGCACTTTGTGGGAAATCTGTTAAAATTAGACTTTGTGTTGAAGTTATGTTCAATGTTTGGAAGCACATACATTTGCGGAAGCACATTCTCAGCAATGAAATGTCAAGTCAAAACTTTGCAATAAGCCGGAGAGCAACATCCTCTGCTGCTGTCTCTGACTTGCAGCAATGAATATTGATGTTGAATTGAGATATTCATGCAAGAAAAATGTTTTCCTCAGTGTTTGTACTAAGAGTGAGCTATTCTCTGACGTGTATTTAATTTTATTACTACTTAACACCATTCATGTCTTAATGGCCAAATGTGAAACTGAAATAAATGGTCTGATTCTAGAAACTGGAATTCTATTTCTGTATTTGGCCCATGCAGTTGGCCCAAAATTAGCATCCAGCCCACAGCATTGAAGAGTGTGGCCCACCCTCATTTTATTTAAAAAAAAAATTTGAGAAGCATTAAAGGTGATCTGCAAAGGATTTTTTAAAAATGGGTTTATGCCCTCTTTTGCTTCTTTATGATGTATAAAGAAGGCCTGAAAGGCTTTTGTTAAGTTAGGTATCTTTGTAAAGTCTCTCCTTCCTCTCCACCCTCCCGCCCCAGCTATGTTTTACCTTAGAAGTTTCTGACTAGAAATACTATCTCCTCTTGGTAGCTAAACTTTCATTAGTTTAGCTCTTCCAATATCACCATTTCATTAGTTTTCCAGTCATTGTATAGTCTTCCAGCTTAAATAGGACCTATATTTCCAAAATTAAAAATAAATTAAAAAAACAACCCAAACCAAAACTTTTCACACCCATTTATACATCATAAAGAAAGGGAAAAGGGTATAAGCCTATTGTTTTCCTTTGCTCATCACCTTTAAGGAATGTCTCAGCAGTCAAATTGTTGGATTAGCAGAATGGTCCTTGCCCTGTCATTCTGAAATAAATGTCTCCTTCACTGGAAAATCACTTCTGTTGGGAATACTGTCTGTGCAGAATTCTTATTCTTGGGTCTTATCTCCTTAGTGCAGGAGAAATGAAACTTTTCTAGTGCTTGTGATTTTTTTGACCTTTGACAGCAACATTAATGGCATAAAGCATGAACCAGGTCCCCTACTGACTGCTGTGTGCCAGCCCCTGCAAAGTATAAATGTTACTTCCTTCCCTTCAGTTTTTGCTTGACTGTCTTCAGTGATGGAGTCCTTTGAAAAGATTGGGGTTCATACGCCATTTGCTGCAACTCTTCACTGGATCCTGATAAGGTTTTGTCCTTATTATGTATCATTAGCTATAATAGCCATATTGCTGTATAGACTATCCTTTTCCTGCTATAAACCTTTCTTCTAGCCAGCTCCATTATATTGTTAAGCACTTCAGATCTTCTTGTCTGTTGTATCCATGCATTTTGGTTACGCTCTGTACCTTGTTTTTGTTTTGTTCTGCTTTCCTGGTGTGTTCAGGTGCCACTAGTTCTTAGTGCCCAGCACCTTTTTCAGTTCTCTGACGTCTGCACTTTGTTTTGGTCAGCTTCTCAGCTTAATCTCTTTAAAGAATTAATTTGCTATTCAGCAGTGAGGCTAAAGTAATAAAACTGGTGCTTCACTAGGCTTATACTACAGGGACTTCTGAAAGAAAATTAAGGACTATTAGTCTGTGGTTATCATTTGTGAGTTCCGTTGAATTCACTGTTGATTGTTGGTGCGTTTGAGTTTACCTCAGGTCACATTAGAGTTCTGTTTATAAATGTCAGATAGCTGTCAGAAGGAGGGCTTTTGTCTGTGTCTTTTTTTCCCTGGCCCCTCTTTTTATTCATAAAGACGTTTTAATAGTTTTTGTAATTTTTTGTTGGGATAGGTCTCTTCTGAAATTTAGGCTTTTCATAGAATCATTGGACTGGAAGGGACCTCGAGAGGTCATCTAGTCCAGTCCCCTGCACTCTTGGCAGGACTAGGTATTATCTAGACAATTTCTAACAGGTGTTTGTCTAACCTGCTCTTAAAAATCTCCAATGATGGAGATTCCACAACCTCCCTAGGCAATTTATTCCAATGATTAACCAGCCTGACAATTAGGAAATTTTTCTTAATGTCCAACCTAAACCTCCCTTGCTGCAATTGAAGCCCATTGCTTCTTGTCCTATCCTTAGAGGTTAAGAACAATTTTTCTGCCTCTTTGTAACAACCTTTTATGTACTTGAAAACTGTTATCATGTCCCCTCTCAGTCTTTTCTTCTCTAGACTAAACAAATCCATTTTTTTTCAATCTTCCCTCAAGGTCATCTTTTCTAGAACTTTGATCATTTTTGTTGCTCTTCTCTGAACTTTCTCCAATTTGTCCACATCTTTCCTGAAATGTGGCTCCCAGAGCTAGACGCAATACTCCAGGTAAGGCCTAATCAGCACAGAGTAGAACGGAAGAATTACTTCTCATGTCTTGCTTACAGCACTCCTGATGATATATCCCAGAATGATATATTCACTTTTTTTGCAACAGTGTTACACTGTTGATTCATTTGGCTTGTGGTCCACTATGACCCCCAGATCCCTTTCTGCAGTACTCCTTCCTAGGCAGTCATTTTCTGTTTTGTATGTGTGCAACTGACTGTTCTTTCCTAAATGGAGGACTTTGCATTTTACTTCAGACTATCTCTCCAGGTTATCCAGATCATTTTGAATTTTAATCCTGTCCTCCAAAGCGCTTGCAACGCCTCCCAGCTTGGTATCATCCGCAACTTTACAAGTGTACTCTATGCCATTATCTAAATCATTGATGAAGATATTGAACAGAACTGGACCCAGAACTGTGGGACCCCACTCATTATGCCCTTCCGGCATGACTGAACCCCTGATAACTACTGTCTGGGAATGGTTTTCCAACCAGTTTTGCACCCACCTTGTAGTAGCTCCATCTAGTATGCCTTTCCCTAGTTTGTTTATGAGACGGTCATGTGAAACTATATCAAAAACTTTACTGAAGGCAAGATATACCAGGTCTACTGTTTCCCCACTATCCACAAGGCTTGTTATCCTGTCCAAAAAAAAAAAAAAAAACCTAACAGATTGGTTTGACAGAATTTGTTCTTGACAATTGCATGCTGACTGTTACTTATCACCTCATTATCTTCTAGATGTTTGCAAATTGATTGCTTAATTATTTTGAAGGCTGGAAGTTTGTTATAACAAGTGATTCTAAAGTAACAGAAGGAGAGAGGCTTTCATATTATAAATGAAGATGTGAATTAGTATAATTGAACTTCTATGGGTCATCTCAATTATCACTTCAAAAGCTTTTTTTCTCCTGCTGATGATAACTCATCTCAATTGATTAGGCTCTTCCTGTTGGTATGCATACTTCCACTTTTTCATGTTCTCTGCATGTATAAATATCTCCTGTCTGTGTGTTCCATTCTATGTATCTGAAGAAGTGAGCTGTAGCTCACGAAAGCTCATGCTGAAATAAATTTGTTAGTCTCTAAGGTGCCACAAGTACTCTTGTTCTTTTTGCGGATACAGATTAATATGGCTGCTACTCTGAAACCTATAATTGACTGTCATTCATGTCATTTTGATAACATTTTTTTTTAACCAGTTGGGATGCTGTGATTTGAATCAGTTAACAGTAGGATACCTAATTTGCCCCATATTAATTTCCCCCTACTGTTACTTCTTTTCAACTGTTTGAAATGGGCCACTTTCATTACCACTACAAAAGTGATTTTTCCTCCTTTGGTATTCTACTGTTAATTGAATTGTCTCATTAGACTGACCTCCCACTTGGTAAGACAACTCCCATCTTTTCAAGTGCTGTGTATTTATACCTGCTACTGAATTTTCCGCTCAATGCATGTGAAGAAGTGGGTTCTAGCCCATGAAAGTTTATGCCCAAATAAATTTGTTTGAGTCTAAGGTGCCACAAGGTCTCCTCGTTGTTTTCGCTGATACTGACTAAGGCCATGGCTACACTTACAGATGTGCAGCGTTGGTAGTTACAGCTGTGTTCGTACAGCTGTGTAGGGCCAGCGCTGCAGTGTGGCCACACTGACAGCTACCAGCGCTGCAGTGTGGCCACATTTGCAGCACTTGCAGCACTGTTGGGAGTGGTGCATTGTGGGCAGCTATCCCACAGAGCACCTCGTCCCATTTTGGCGCTGTGGCTTGTGGGAAGGGGAAGGAAGTGTGCGTGTCTTTCCGCATCCTGTTCCAACACCCTGTGGTGCTTTGCTACACATTCCGAGCAGTTTGGCGGCATTGTGAGTTTGCAGCGCGATTTCTGAGATTTCTGTTACAAATGGAACCTGAGCTGCTGAGGACCTTGCTGATGAATGTTGCCAGCACATCACGCATGGCAGTGGAGCTATTCCTTCAGCTGCAAAGTGACAGTGAGGAGTCAGACGATGATATTGAAACGCCTGACGCTCAAGACACTCAATTGCTTGTGGCAGTAACAGACGTGCTTAGCACCGTGGAACGGCACCTTTGGGCTCGGGAAACCAGCACTCAGTGGTGGGATCACATTGTCCTGCAAGCCTGGGATGACGAGCAGTGGCTGCAGAACTTTTGGATGAGAAAAGCCACTTTCATGGCACTGTGTGCTGAGCTCGCCCCAACCCTGCGGCGCAGGGACACGAGATTGAGAGCTGCCCTGCCAGTGGAGAAGCGGGTGGCTATTGCAATCTGGAAGCTGGCAACTCCAGACAGCTACTGATCGGTGGCGAACCAGTTTGGAGTGGGAAAGTCCACCGTTGGAATGGTGCTGATACAAGTTTGCACAGCAATTAATCGCACCCTGCTAAGAAGAACTGTGACTCTGGGGAACGTGCAGGACATTGTGGATGGCTTTGCAGAAATGGGTTTCCCTAACTGTGGAGGGGCAATAGATGGGACGCATATTCCTATTCTGTCACCACCCCACCTGGCATCAGAGTACGTTAATCGCAAGGGGTATTTCTCCGTGGTTCTGCAAGCGCTTGTGGATCACCCTGGGTGTTTCACTGACATTTACTCAGGATGACCTGGAAAGGTGCACGATGCACGCATCTTTCGGAACAGTGCCCTGTTCAGGAGGCTGAGGGTCGGGACTTTTTTCCCAGACTGCAAGATCACAGTAGGGGACGTTGAAATGCCCACTGTGATCCTTGGAGACCCCGCTTACCCCTTAATGCCATGGCTCATGAAACCGTATACAGGGAAGCTTGACAGGAGCAAGGACCGGTTCAACTACAGGCTGAGCCGGTGCAGAATGACTGTGGAGTGTGCTTTTGGCCGTTTGAAAGGGCGCTGGAGGTGTCTTTATGGGAAGCTAGATTTGGGGGAAAGCAGCATCTCCGCTATTATATCCGCGTGCTGTACCCTCCATAATATTTGTGAAGGGAAGGGTGAAAGATTCAGTGAGGAATGGACCTCCGAGGTTCGACGCCTAGAGGATGAATTTGCACAGCCAGAGAGCAGGGCTACTAGAGAGGCCCAGGAAAGGGCTTCAAGGATTAGGGATGCCTTAAGGGAGCAATTTGATGCTGAGAGCCAACAGTAATGTTTGGTGCCTTTGCTGTGCTCCTTTCTACCTTGGGGTACAATATTTACCACTTCCTGCAATAATAAAACGTATTGTAAAAGCCATAAAATCCTTTATTCAAAGTAGAGTACATAAAAGGCCAGGGGGTTTAGGGTGGTGGACTGTACATTCAGAGGTTTGAATATGTCCTGTTTGGATTACTGTTCAATGTCTGCTGCACTTCAGGATTACTATGCTGCAGGGTAATGGGGGTGGAGTGAACAGGGTAAGAATTGTAGTTATCAGGGCTGGTAGGTGATCGTACAGGTGTTAGGGGCAGCTGGGGGTAATAAGAAACTGGCTGCTGGAGAAAGATGTTTTGTGCAAATACTGGGGAACAAGAAAGAGAGCTTTGGGAGGGGTGTGGGTTACCATGGTACAGATCTGCCTGCATGGCTACGAGAGACTCGAAAGACTCAGTTTGGCGAGCCAGGAGGCTTATCATCTGCTTTGAGGTTTTTTTGGTAGCCAATTCCTTTCTCTTGCTTTCTGTTTGCCTCCACTCATACATTTTCTCTCTCCATTCCTGCGTCTTCCTACTTTCTCTGTTGTAGTGAATCATAACTGCTTTGATCAATTCTTCTTTTGATTTTCGCGGATTTTTTCTCAAGTTCTGCAACCGACGTGAGGCCGGTGATCCGGCTGCATTAGTCAAGGTCACTAAAAAAAACATAGAAACATGTAATACACAGAGGCTACATTGTTTATTATCACACAGTGAAGGAGTTTTTAGACTTTTTGTAGCATCCTTCCCACATACCTAACATAACACAGAGACAGGGAAGCGAAGGCATGGCGAGCAATGGGGTGAGTGTTTCTGCCCCGACTGCACCTGGGAGGGGGAATTGACCAATGGGTCACTGGGGTTTATCTGCACTGGGTACAGGAGGTAGCTGGTGTCCTGCACAGGGGACATTAGTGAACAGGAAGGAGGCGAGCTGCTGGCGGGGGGGGTGGTCTGCGTAACTGCCGGCCTGCTGGTGGGAGGGGGGGAATGCACAGCTGTGCTGGCTGCCTGCTGGGAACGGGGGGGGGAGAGACCGGAGGGCACCGCGGGGCTGGCTGCCTGCTGGGAAGGGGGGGAGAGACCGGAGGGCACCTCGGGGCTGGCTGCCTGCTGGGAAGGGGGGGAGAGACCGGAGGGCACCTCGGGGCTGGCTGCCTGCTGGGAAGGGTGGGGAAAAACCGGAGGGCACCGCGGGGCTGGCTACGTGCTGGGAAGGAGGGGGGAAGACCGGAGCGCACCGCGGGGCTGGCTACGTGCTGGGAACGGGGGGGGGAAGACCGGAGCGCACCGCGGGGCTGGCTACGTGCTGGGAACGGGGGGGAGGGGGAGACCGGAGCGCACCGCGGGGCTGGCTACGTTCTGGGAATGAGGGGGGAAGACCGGAGCGCACCACTGGGCTGGCTACGTGCTGGGAACGGGTGAGGGGAAGACCGGAGCGCACCGCGGGGCTGGCTGCCCGCTGGGAAGGGGAGGGAAAGACCGGAGCGCACCGCGGGGCTGGCTACTTGCTGGAAGGGGGTGGGGATACCGGAATGCACCGCGGAGCTGGGGGGGGACCGCGAACCTGGCGCCCTGCACTCAAGTATCCCTAAATTCTCAACAGGGTTTCCTACTGCCAGATATATCACTGCTGCGTGTTACCTGGGAAGAGAGGGAGGGTCTTCTACAGCAATGTGGATTCCGCCCTGGCCCCTATGCAGCTTGCCTGTGTGCAGCCATGGTCCCCCCACCCCTCGCTGCACAGTGGATCGGACGAGTTAGCCTGACCGGGACAAGGACCACGGTGGCTCTCCCGATAAACTTGAGAAAGCAAATTGCGCACGCTCTGGCTGCAACTTTTCAAGAGATTACCGAGGCCGATTACAGAGACGTGATAGAGCAAATCAATGGGCTATTCCACGTTTAGGCATGCATGTAGGCAGCCATAACCCAAACCCTCCTCTCCCAAAACATAAAAATCTGCTTACCCCGAGCACACTCCGCAGCTTCTTCCTCACCAGCAACTTCCAGCTGCTGCGACTGGCTGGCCTCCTCCGGGCTTGAGAAGAGCTCCTGGCTGCATGCCTCCTGGGACTCTGGGGTGTCTCTCTCCATGCCAGTAGCCTCACTGTCGGCTTCCTCTACACCCTCCCCCACTTCTCCCTGCTCTGAACTCTCCATCGTGGTCCTCGGATTGGCAGTGGGGTCACACCCAAATATGGCATCCAGCTCCTTGTAAAACCGGCAGGTTGTGGGGGCAGCTCCTGAGCGGCGATTTCCCTCACGGGCTTTGCAATAAGCACTCCTCAGCTCTTTTATTTTGACCCTGCACTGCAAAGCGTCCCGTTCGTGGCCCCTTCTCAGCAAGGACTGCGATATCTGCCCATAGGTATCATAATTTCTCCTTCTGGAGCGCAGCTGTGCTTGCACAGCTTCCTCCCCCCAAACACTGATGAGGTCCTGCAGCTCGGAATTGTTCCATGCTGGGGCTCGTTTGGGGCGTGGAGGCATGGTCGCTGATTGATTGAATGATTGATTGCACTCCACACCTGGCTGAGCAAACAGGAAGGGGATTTTTAAAATTCCCGGGGCATTTAAAGGTGGGGTCAGCTGAGCCCAGGGCAGTGGAGTGTGCATGATTACCAGAGAGGCTTCTAAGGTATGCTGGGATACCTCCTTATACCCCGGAGGTCAATAAAAGCGCTGGTGGGCGTCCACACTTGCTGACCAGCGCTGGATCACCAGCGCTGGAATCCCTACACCCGAGGCTCGACCGGGTGTACAGCCAGCGCTGCAACCAGGGAGTTGCAGCGCTGGCCGTGCTTTGCAAGTATGGACACATCCTAAGTTGCAGCGCTGTAACCCCCTCACCAGCGCTGCAACTCTCTAGTGTAGCCATGGCCTAACACAGCTACCACTCTGAAACCTAGTAGCTTATGTGTTCACTATACTGTGGGTATAAACACCTGCTTGGCCTGAATGCAGTTGCTAAATGGTTCATTTTATTTATACCAACAGTCTACACAGCTGTGCGTTTATTTAACCTTATTTTTAAAGGCTCATTTATACTCTTGTTGATCTCCTGAATGTTACAACTCAGTTCTGTGATAAACATATGAACCCATGACTCTGTCTATTACAGTTATCATTCGACAACAATAATTACAAAGGACTACTGTTACAACAGGAAAAGTATCAGAGGGTAGCTGTGTTAGTCTGGATCTGAAAAAGCAGCAAAGAGTCCTGTGGCACCTTATAGACTAACAGATGTATTGGAGCATGAGCTTTCGTGGGTGAATACCCACTTCGTCAGATGCGACGAAGTGGGAACTCACCCACGAAAGCTCATGCTCCAATACATCTGTTAGTCTGTAAGGTGCCACAGGACTCTTTGCTGCTTACCGACAAGAAAAATAAGTCTGAAATACACAAAGCAAACAGATGACTTGCCACAAGACTTGAAGTGAACTGATTAGGGCACATATTGATAGTGTGCACAGATTGATTAACACTTCCTCCCATCTGTCAAACTCACCCATCTCCCTTTAATCCTTCTATCCTCCCTTTAATCGTGCTTCCTCATTAAGAAGAGAGCTGGTGAGAGGCTTGGATCCTGTGCCGTTCTTGCTTATGGGTAACATTTTCAGCAGTGTGTTTTAGTGGGACTTAGGCACTTCTGAAAATGGAACTTGCATTCTGAGTCATTTAGGCACTTTTGAAAATGTTACCCTGTATTCTTATGGACCAGAATGCTTTACTAGTCCAAATCTTAGGATTCTTATTATTGAAGGGAGTTACCCTGCTGAGTACATTCATGGGCTATTGGGCAAAGTATTATTCTTCCTTTGTGAGAGTTTGGTTATTAATGCTGCAGTGGTTATGCTTGTTCATCTTTAATGGTTGTATAATTAAAAGGTGGAGTAAGATTTTTACATAGGCCTGAGTGTTATTTTGCATAAGAATGTGGGGAGTGGAATGAGCTCTTTTCTGGTACTTTTAAAGAGTATGTGTATTCTAGAAGCATTTTTTAACAAAGGAGTTTCTACCTTTTGAGTTTCACCTGTGTTTGAAGTGGAAGAAACATTGTGCATGTAAACATCAGTAAGGAACTACCCTGCTCCACTTTGTAAATTTCTAATCTTTTGTCCGAACTGCTCACAATGAGGTATCTTGTCGTTATTAGAATAGTGGTTATCCCAGAGCAGCATAGACATCTGAACATTCCGTCATTTCTAGTACAATATTTTATCACATAGGTACAAATCTGCAAATCAAGAAACTTTTGTAGCCTTTAGCCACTGCATTATCATGATGATAATCTTTTATTTGAAATTCAATTTAAATTTAAGACTTGGTGTACACAGCTGTCTTGTATTGTGACAAATAAATTATAGCAGCCTGAAATCAATTTCTATTTTCAGGCAGAATTCTTATGAATTGAAATGAGGTTTTTTAAATAAAAGTTCTGATAGGCAGGGCTTGAAAGATCCACTCATAGAGAGTACTTAGCTTTCTGGAAGAAGTGTCATTAGCTATTATATAAACTTAATTTTCAAAAAGATAATTTTCTGGCTCTTACGATTGGAAAGACAACTTTCCACATGTGGAAAGTCTGTAAATCAGTGCAATACTTTCACTGATTCTGCAGACAGACCAATTCATTGCTTCTTCTGAGCCTCCCCATAGCTCTCCCTGAGAGGTAGCAGAGTGCAAAGTGTTTACAAACTCTTGTAAATATCACTGTGTTTGTGCAGAACCCTGCTTAATTTTACTTTGCAGATGCAGGGTAAAAATATGAATAGCAGCTGACGCAAATACTGGACCTGTTTAGTGGGAAGGAGGCCTTGAAAACAAAGGTTAGATGAAGGGTAGATTCTCCTCTTAAACCCTCACAGCAGCCAGGTGGCAAATAGGGAGACAAAATGTCCCTTTGCCTTTTCTGTAACCATTAGGGGCTGGGGAGCATTAAACTTACTGGATAATTACTACTTGGGGCCTGTGGTGATATTTGGGCCTCTGATTGTGAGTTCAACTGTGAAAAGTGAGTGTAAGTTTATAAAAGGTCACAGTAACCTATAACAACATATGTTGATGGGAATAGATGCATAAGGGAGACAGACAGACAAACTGAATTTGTCCAAATTAAAAAGCCACCTGGTATAACTCAAGTACTGTGTTATGATCATATTTGGTAAACAAGAAAAGTGTGGAATCAGAAATCAGTGAACCAAAACTGATGTGTTGAAAATGAGGCCTAATTGGTGGACAAAATAATTAGAGGACCAGGCTATTCCACGTATAACTCCCTTTTGGTGTCCTTAAGGTCAGATACTTTAGGAAAAAAATTGGCTATTGCAGCAAGCTTCACCATCATGGCTGTCTCCCCTACCATCTCCTTGAATTCCAGACCAGCTTCATCCCAATCCTGAAAAGTGTCCTGACCAGATAACATCACCATCTCCACCAGCTCTTTCTGAATCCCAACCACCACCTGGGATGTGAGACTTTGTCTCTTTTATCCACCCAGCCACACCCCACCAATGTGTCCTTTTCCTTCTCTATCTTCTTTCTTCTCTTTCCTATCAATCTCCATTTTCTTTCTGTCTAATAAGTGTCTGACTTCACAGGCCAAGACTGAATACTTTACAACACTGCTGTAAGCCTGTGACTAAAGAGGCAACTAAAAGCAATGCCCAAAACATCCAGATGTTGGTAGAGGTTTGCCAGGTCTCTGAGTGCCTGATAAGACTGTGGGCTCTGCCTGTATCTTTCCAGCAGTGAGGCTGCAAATGAAAGTCAACCCCAGAGATTGAAGCTGAATTTTCTATCTTTGCTGTTCTTTTCTCTCCCCTCTTGTGTGTGTTTGTTTTGTTTGGTCTTCTAGGAAACAGGATCAGACTTTAACAATAGTGACAGCAGCTCCAGTCCATCTCTACTAACTTCTTCTTCTCTTTTCCACAAAAGGACAGTTAAGACCATCTTTAATGCAATCCTAATGAGGGTTTTTTTCTTCTGAAGACTCATACCAGCTAAAGGGAAAGAGAACAAGGGATTTTGTTAAAATGAAAGCCTTATTTAATACATTGTTTCAAAATAGCTAACTGCTTTTCTTTTTCTTCTGTATCTTTAATAAAAGGTTAAAAGGATTTTAATGGTGTGTTTACCGTGGTACTAAGTAGGCTGAGGTCTCTGTATACCAAACCCCGATCTGTGTTTAAAACTGTTTAATGTTGGATAGTAACTGGGTTTTGGTAACACCATTAGCCCATATATTCCATCTAAATTAATACAACAGGCCTGATATAAAAGATGGGGCAGAGGGAGAGCACACTGGTAGGAATCCCAGTACTCTCCCATATCCCAGCAGCTTATGGAGTTAGGCAATAGCTTTTCATGTAAGTGTTGCCCCTGGTCAGTGGGGCCCCTCATCTAACATAACAGTCACTGGCAAGTACACCTCTACCCCGATATAACGCTGTCCTCGGGAGCCAAAAAAATCTTATTGCATTATAGGTGAAACTGTGTTATATTGAACTTGCTTTGATCCGCTGGAGCGTGCAGCCCCACCTTCCTGGAGCGCTGCTTTACCGCATTATATCCGAATTCATGTTATATTGGGTTGCGTTATATCGGGAGAGAGGTGTAGCTATTAGGTGTTGGATAAAATTTCTAAACCACGCATGAGAGTTGATGGATCTGGGCAAGAGAGAGATTGATGACATAAGTTAGAAAAGAGAAGAAAGGTACTGAGGGAAGGGGGAGAGATGGAGGAAGAAGGATTTTCGTGGGAGAAGTGGGGAGAAGAAAGGAAAGATGTTAGAGAGAACAATGTAGAGAAAGAGAAAGATATGATATGGGGCTGCAAGGTGAAAGAATGAAAAAAAGGAAAGAAACGGTAGACATAGCATGGTCAGGACATTGGACTGGAACTTCGGAGACCTTTGTTCTTTTACTGGCTCTACAATAACCTGCTGTATGATCTTGGGGAAGTCTTTTCTTCCCTCAATGTTTGGGTGAGCCCTCCTACTCTTTCTTTGTCTTGTCTGTTTAGATTGTAAGTAGGGCTGTTGAATAATCGCAGTTAACTCATGCGATTAACTAAAAAAAACACAAAATAAGTGAGTAAACAAAATAATTGTGATTAATCGCACTGTTAAGCAATAGAATACCAATTGAAATTTAGTAAATATTTTTGGATATTTCTCTACATTTTCAAATATATTGATTTCTGTTACAAGTCAGAATACAAAGTGTACAGTGCTCACTTTATATTATTATTTTATTTCAAATATTTACACTGTAAAAATGATAAAAATAGTATCTCTTGTTTAATTCACCTCATACAAGTACTGTTGTGCAATTGCTTTATCGTGAAATTGTAATTTACAACTTTAGATTTTTTGTTGTTACATAACTACACTCAGAAACAAACCAATGTAAAACTTTAGAGCCTACAAGTCCACTCAGTCCTACTTCTTGTTCAGCCAATTGCTAAGACAAACGAGTTTGTTTACATTTCTGGGGTAGAACTGCTGACAGCTGCTTATTTACAATGTCACCTGAAAGTGAGAACAGGCTTTCAGATGACACTTTTGTAGCTGGCATTGCAAGGTATTTATGTGCTAGATATACTAAACATTCCTATGTCCTTTCATGCTTTGGCCTCCATTCCGGAGGGCATGCTTCCATGCTGATGATGCATTAATTAAATTTGTGAATGAACTCCTTAGGAGAGAATTGTATGTATTCTGTTCTGTTTTACCCACATTGTGCCACATATTTCATGTCATAGCAGTCTCAGATGATGACCCAGCACATGTTCATTTTAAGATCATTTTCACAGCAGATTTGACAAAACGCAAAGAAAGTACCAATGTGAGATTTCTAAAGATAGCTACAGCACTCGACCCAAGATTTAAGAATCTGAAGTGCCGTCCAAAATCTGAGAGGGATGAGGTGTGGAGAATGCTTTTAGGTGTCTTAAAAGAGCAACACTCCAAGGCGGAAACTACAGAACCTGAACCACCAAAAAAGAAAATCAACCTTTTGCCGGTGGCATCTGACTCAGATGATGAAATTGAACATGCGTTGGTCTGCTCTTCTTCGGATTGTTATCGAGCAGAACCCGTCATCAGCATGGATGCATGTCTTCTGGAATGGTGGCTGAAGCATGAAGGGGCATATGAGTCTTTAGCGCATCTGGCACGTAAATATCTTGTGATGCCAGCTACAACAGTGCCATGTAGAAGCCTGTTCTCACTTTCAGGTGACATTGTAAACAAGATGTGGGCAGCATTATCTCCTGCAAATTGTAACCAAACTTGTTTGTCTGAGCGACTGGCTGAATAGGACTGAGTGGACTTGTAGGTTCTAAAGTTTTACATTGTTTTATTTTTGAATGCAGTTATATTTTGTACATTATTCTATATTTGTAAGTTCAACTTTCATTATAACGAGATTGCACTACAGTTCTTGTGATAGGTTGTAATAAAAATTAAACATAAAATGAGCACTGTACACTTTGTATTCCATGTTCTAAATGAAATAAATATATTTTAAACTGTAGAAAATATCAAATATTTAAATAAATGGTATTCTGTTATTGTTTAACAATGCAATTAATTGCGTGATTAATAGCAATTAATCGTGATTAATTTTTTTTAGTCCCTTGACATCCCTAATTGTAAGTGCTTTGGGACAGGAACTATCTTTTATTATGTATTTGTGCAGTGCCTAGCACATGGGAGCTGAGTCTTATTTGGGACCTCTCAGTGCTGCCATAATACATGTCATGGATGGTGGTGATGATGATGATAATAAATAGACACTAGGAAAAATGCAGTGAAAGATGAACCATGGTCTATTATAGAAATGAGGGAAAAAAGTTACTGAAGCCAAGAAAGGAAAGAAGGTGCAACAGAGAAGTAGGAAGCTACATTTAAAAATATAATTACATAGCAAATTGATTGAGACCATTTGTTACAATTAAATACATATCCAATAAATGGTACACAACCATTTTTTTTTCTTTTAAATTATATGAAGGAAATGTGGCTTTAAGGGGAGGTGTGGTCAGAAGTGGTGGCGGCAGTGGCAGCAACACAGGTATGATACTTTTCAAGAGTTAGTAGGCATAGTCCTCTGGCTAGCAAGTGTTGGGTATATTTTTCAATATATTTTTATATTTTGCTGAATATGTTAACTAATGTAATACCCTTGTGCATTTTTGTTTCGGTGTGGTTTTAGCAACCGAGTCCTAATCGGAGAGAGGACAGGCCTGTCAGTTTCTATCAGCTGGGATCAAATCAACTTCAGCCTAATGTAGCATCTTTGGCAAGAGATGCAGCAAATATTGCTAAGGATAAACAAAGAAGTTTTATGCCTAGTATATTACAGAATGAAACCTATGGAGCAATACTTAGTGGCAGTCCACCTCCCATTCAACCTGCAGTACCTGTTACTACAAGTGCACCTCCCCTACCTCCAAGGAATATTGGCAAAGGTACTAACGCTGGAAAATATAATGTTTTAGAAGAAATGGGATCATAACATTTTTTTTCTTACATTTTGAAGATTTGTTTTGCAGTTACTTTGCACAGGTAGGTATTGGAACTATTTACTGATTTTTTTTTTTTAAACTTGAAGTGAATCTGCACAACATATTCTGAATTTGATTTACATTGTACGGGCTAGTGAAAGAAAACATATTCTGAATTACATACATTCAGGTATACAGAATATGTGTGACAATAATACATGTTTAAAAAAAATAATAAAGTTCAAGCTACGTATAAGAAATGAGTAACAGCCCAGATGATCAACTTTATCAACTGCTTTCAGTTTGTGCTCCAACTTTTAAAACTTTTATTTCCTAAAGATGTGTCAGTCTGAATTGAATCATCTAGCTGTTGTGGAAAGGCTTCGCTTTAAAAGAGCCCAAAGAGAGTATGAAGAAAGATAAACAATGATAACATTACAGATACTTCTTAAATCTGTGCTAGAAAGTTTGGAAATAAAATAAAAGGTGAAATATAAGATACGTACACAATTTGGAGAATTAGGAGTTTTACAAGATTGGTAACTGACCAAAACATAACTCCCATTACTCATTATCAGGGATCCTAGAAATCCATTTGCCATGGAAAAACATGGAATTTGCATTTTGCGAAAAAATAAAACGTATATTAACTATTAACTAAATTTTGTTATATTATCAGTGTCACTTATTCAATGTGCACAACCTCTCCTGCTTGTTGATTTTTTTAATGTGCTTTAAATTTTCATAGCTAAACATACTCCAGTAAACTGTTTCCAGTGTATAGAGTTTACACAATGGCATATAGGGGTTCATGTTTTAATGCATCTCAGATTTCACTTCAGCCTTCAGATGTGAGTAATTAAAGTTATGAAAAGATGCTGAAAACTTTAAAAATCACTCCTAAAGACAGTGTCACTGAGTTTCGCATGGACAAATTTCACGTTGATGGTGATGTGTTATTCTGTACTGTATGCAGCAAGGCTGGAGATTACATTTAGAGGCAAACAGTTGAACACAGGGAAAGCGCTAAACATAAACTGAATGAAAATAAATGAAAACATGAGACTGAAACAGCAGGGCCATCGACAACAATAAACAGTGCAATGTGATTGGATCATTCCAGCGTTCTTGTGCATTATAAAATGCACACAATTTTCTGAAATCTAGACTACAGACATAGAAGTATTTAGTATATTTAAGCAATACAAGTTGCAATTCTATATATTTATTTTAGTATAATGATTGACAGCACTGGAGGCTTCGAACTTGCTTAAAAGTTGTAAATATATCAATAAAACATTGCATTCAACTGATGCCTATATATATTGTGGCTAGGGAAACCAAAGTTCAGCATTTCATTTTAATTGTGGAAAAAGGTGGTTTTTGTTTTTGTTTTTTTTTATTGAGGAATGTTGGGTTTTTTAAATAACAGAAAACTAGGATCTCTGCTCATTATCCTCTGTTCAAAGGCCTATGTGAAATCAGTAGGTCTCACTTCTGTTGATAAGGGCCAAATGCTCACATAACAAAAACTTCCATTACAGTCAAGACTCTTACCTTTAGATACAATCCCTCCAGGTCAAGCAGATGGGAAAACCTGAAGAAACTTGCACAGCCAGTCCTTATAGTGTGATAGTTTCCTGGATAAGGATTTCAGTTTCTAATGCCATCAGCAATCTGGCATCTTTCCTGAATGCCAAAAGTATTATACATATACATACAGCCTTTTATGCTAAAATATCTCAGACTTTGTGTATGGATGACTTTTTTACCTATCCTATAACATAGTCCACACACCTTGTGTAGAGTGAATACTTGTCCTCAGGTGTGACTTTATTGACAACTAAATGAACAATAAGACAGCATAAAGTACAGCACTGCACAACTGACTAGATATGTGAATGGTTTTTTCATCCTCCTTGGAAGCATCAGGTCATGGCTGAAGTTAGGATCTAGGACTTGATGTACCGTTCGTGTTTTCTGGTGTGGCAAATCACAAATCTACAATACAATGAGCTAGCATAAGGGTGCAAGCATAAAAATGTGCATAAAGTATTATTTTTTGGTGGAAATTAAGTGAGAATACAAAATGGTTAGCATGATTTCATGTGTGTTTTTTTTATTTTATTATTATTTTTTAAAAAGGCTGTTAAGACATTTTGGAAAGGGGGAACCCAGTTGAGGATATTATTCTGTATTGACTGAATAAATAAAATGATTGTTTTGCCCTCTGAATAAATTTTAAGTCTGAGCAAATGTACTATTTCACCCATTGCCTTCTGATTAAATGGCACACTTCCAAAACATTAATTTACCGTTCTTCTCCCACCCACCCCTTACAACTTGGCACCCATGCAATGCAGCTCATGCCAGGAAAATATCCCTCCTGGCTTAAAAAGATTTATTTGTTGGTATATTTTACTCTAGCAGTTCATTTCATTAGCCTCTTTCATTTTCCCAATTGAACATTATGATGACATCACTGATCTTAGCCTCTTTTTAGCTGCCTTTATTATTATTATCCTCTTAATTTTAGAATGCTCTTTAAATCTTCTGATCCCTTTGTATCTTCTCTCCATGCAAATTAATGCTTATTTCTAACTGTTTTTCATCTTTCCTTAATATGGTGATCATGCTCTCTGCGTAGGCATACAGTTATATGGTACTAACACAATGTTTGCTATAAAGGATCGCTTACAGTGTGCTTTAGTGAAACAGGGAGACAGCACTTTAGCCTTAGAATAGAGTAAATTAGGAACCACTTCTAAATACAAAAGCAATGCCCTGTAAGTGCTACAGTTGTTGGTCCTAGTTTGGATGAAGCCCTGACCAGGTCAGAACTGACATTACCTGTTGAGTCAGCATGTTCTCAGACCCTTACATGTTTATGTCCCTTTCTTTTATTGTCTGGAGGCAGCTGTCAGGAGTTAGTGATTTTTTCATAGGACTCACCTTTTGATTTCTTGTTGAGAAGCTTTTGCCTTTGCCAAGGCTTAACCATCCTCAAATTCATAAGCTGTGAAATGGATTATTAACCTGACACATTTTGAAATGTTGACGTGAGACAAGCACTTATGTAGCTGAAATGTTAAGAATACTTTTACCTGAAACTTGTTTTATTGTTTTCAGTCAGATATGATTTATTCTCTTGTACTCTTACAAGATGATGGTGGTTTCTTCAATTTATACAGTATACAGGCACACCATTTAAAATAAAACACAGGTGTGGCTATTAGCACGTTTCCCACACATAGTCAGCAAATAATTTTTATACAGTATTTTCCTGATTTTTTTTTAGTTCAGCCTTCAATTCTTGGGAGTGGTGTTCAGGCAACTTCTTCATTTAATACAATGTGGAAGACAAATTCATTAGGAGTGGAAAATATAAGCAGACAGAGATCTTCATCAGATCCACCAGCTATTCATCCTCCTGTGCCGCCATTGCGTGTAACATCTACAAGTATGTTTTCACTTTCCCCTGTTTTTCTCTTCTGCTGCATCTAATCATGGTTGGTCTTATTTTTCCATTTTCACAACTCATGCTTCCTCTTTTGGCAATTGTAGTTTTGGCCTGTTGTCCGCCCTCCAGCAATTTGTATGAATAGTCTCCTCCAATAGAGCAGTGGGGATTGGTTGCTGCAGTGTGATTTTAGCAGGGAATTCCTTCTATTTCCAGTGTTTAAGGGATTTCTCAATTTGTTTATGTAGGGTTTTAATTATATTTCTCTTTAATGTTAATGAGTTGTATAACAGAAGTATTACACAGAGGCAGTATTTATAATGTGTTACCTGCATGATGTTCTTAATTTTTCCTAGCTTTAGGAATACAAATGACAACTTGAAAACTTAGGTCTGAGGTAGCGTAATATTCTGCCATGCTCTGGTTGAACTGACCTGAAGAGAAAAATGCAGTGTTATAGTCTCGTTGGCCCCTGTATATTAGAGACATAAGGATCAGCTTCTATTGGTGAAAGAGACAAAGTTTGAAGCTTAGCCAGAGCTGAAGAAGACCATGTCTCTCTCACCAACGAAAGCTGGTCCAAAGATATTACCTCACCCATCTTGTCTCTCTGACGAGAAAGATCTTTAATTACCTAACTTAATTCTAAACATTTCTTCTAAAATCGTGTTATGATTGATGTCCAGTCAAGGAGAAATTCCTCTTTATAGAACTTCACAAAATATTATTCAACAAAATTTCCATAAAACTAAGGCTCTGATTCAGCATAGCATTTAAGCATATGTTTAAATCCATCACTAGCTAGCAAAGCACATTTAAGACTCAGTGACTTCAGTGAGGCTAAAGCATGTCCTTTGCATGTGCTTAAGTGCTTTGCTGAAGTGGGGCTTGACCAAGAAAAATTCAGAACCAAAACATTTATTGGGCTCACCAAAGACCAAAGGTTTTAAGAAAAGGCTGGGGCACTGCCAATGTTTGCCTTCTGTTCACTTTAAACCAGTGGTTTTTAAACTTTTTGAGCTTAGCCCCCCCATTTGAGTTACAATTTTTGGTTATCCCCCCCTATCCTCCCCCTATCCCACCCCAGACATAAAAATACATGTGCAAGGCTGGGTGGCCTGCTGAGGTGAGTCAGGGGGTGGAGGTGGTGCTCCCTCTCTCATCATGCGCCCCTCCCAATGTTTTCATTTTCATGTTGATGCAAGGGGAGGATTGCTACCATTAGTAAACTATAATTATAATTAGTAAAGCATTTTTCTTCTCCTTGAAAATAAATCATGTAACATAGAAATTGGTGGATGAAATTCTAAGAATAATGCATTCAATAAAAGTTCAATTCCATTGCACTCTCTACTTTGCCTTTTTTATAGATATACTCTTTCCAGCACCACCACCTCCAGTTGCAAAGACAGCCAGTGTCATAGAAGCTTTAAACCAGCAGTCAAAACAACCACCAGCTGTTCCACAATCTAAACCTATACCACCTCCTCTGCCTCCTCAACCTCCTAGTAGAATCTCTCAAAAGAAGCCTGCTACAGGGTAATTTATGTTGTTTTTAGTATTTAATTCATAAAACACTTCAGCCTATTCAATAATCTTAGATTTTTAAATGAATTGCACTTGTATGTACCATGAAAGCTATAAAACAGGCAGACCAGCCAGTGACAGCAGGCACTTAATGCCATTCACTGTCTCATAGAATACATAAACGGAGAAGAAATGTTTATGGAACAGATAGCAAGATTGTCAGTATTAAGACTGAAACAATGTAGGAATTCTAATGACCAAGACTTCTTAAACTCGTATGATAGACTTGATATTTACATAATGTGTAGTCTTGGTGGCAGCTGGAAGCAACAAGAGTCCAGCTGGTTCTAATTCTGATATTATAATAATAAAAAAAAGAGGTAACATTAGGGGAGCTATTGCAGTTTGTTGCGCAAGAACTTTAAAAGTAACATTAGATGAAACCTCAGAACTTACGAAAGGACAATAGCCTCATTTACAAAACATTACAGCTGAATTTGTATTGCTTTTTTGCACTACATTTATTGATCAAATAGGATCTATGAATGGGCTACCCACTTATTTGCAAATAAGTAGGTAAAGTAGTTTTTACAACAACATAAGTAGTTGCATTTCTATAAATATGTTAAGGTCCTGGTAAGAGTTATATATTACCTACCCATTTAAAATAGTTTAAATTTATTTTATTAGATATCTACACACTTGAAAATTCTGGTTTCTGAATGCTTAATTTTCTTCTGAATAGGCTTGACAAGTCATCTGGTATAACTAACAAAGGGAAGCCTAGAGGACCAGGATCTCATCAACAGTCTGGTAATTATAGTATAAAGAGGCCTCATGATTTAAAAGTTACATTTATTTTTGAATTATTTTTAAACCTACTGTTAAAACTTCTAAGATCACTGTAACTGAAATAGGTTAGAGTGGAAAGGAAATGTTTTAGTTAGTTTGGTGCTCTTCTTGTGTATTTGACAACACTAGCCAGTCTATATGGGGACGCTCAGGGAAGTTAAAGTGAATTAACTGAAGTTATGATGTCAATGTGCATACGGTAAAGCATGTTAACTCCTATGTGGATGCTCTCAAATGAGAGTGAAGTAGCCTTAGTTTGCAGTAACTTAATCCTCCTCCAAGGAGGAGGATTTTTACTGTTTCTCTTCTAAAGTAATTAAGGCTCTGATCCTGGGAGCTGCCATGCATAAACAGATCTCTGGGTCCTATTGATGTCAATCGGGCCCTGCTGGGGTGGATCCCCCCATGGTACCTTGCAGAATCAAGGCTTTTGTCAGTTTCCCCAGTTATTTGTTAATATGATCTATATATATATATAATATGTCCAAAAGTTTGCATGGTTTTCTTTGTGTGGTAATCATGGAATTTCTTGATCTCAGTTTCCCTTTCCACCATTTTTAGAAATCTGTACATCCGTGCACTGGTTTTCGCTATAACTCCTCTGTACTTGTCCTTGACCTCTCTGCAGAGCTAAGCAAAGTTCTCTGATATCCTTTTACCCTCTATTCATGTGTCTCACAAAGAAGGCCATAGGAGTTCTTCTCTTGGCCCTGTGTGGAGGTCTGGAGTCCTATCCTTGGGCACATTAAGGGATGCAGCATCTGATTAAAGCTAAAACTGTTATCTTGTTGTCTTCTCCCCTTCTCCCCCTTCCCCTCCTCCCAGTCTTCTCTTCTCCAGGTTTATTTAGTCTGGAGAAGAGAAGACTGAAGGGGGGACATGATAACAGTTTTCAAGTACATAAAGGTGGTTATAAACCGGAGGGTGAAAAATGGTTCTTGTTAATAGGACAAGAAGCAATGGGCTTAAATTGCAGCAAGGAAGGTTTAGGTTGGATATTAGGAAAAACTTTGTAACTTCCAGGGTAGTTAAACACTGGAACAAATTGCCTCAGGAGGCTGTGGAATCTGTGTCATTGGAGGTTTTTAAGAACAGGTTAGACAGTCACCTGTCAGGAATGGTTTAGTTGTTACGTATCCTGTCGTGAGTGCAGGGGACTGGATTAGCTGACCTACTGAGGTCCCTTCCAGTCCTATGACTCTGTGTAAGGAAATGGAGAAGCATCTAGCTCAGCCTGATTATCCCTCTCTCCTATCTTGGGTTTTCTCTAGTTTCCATCACGGGAGTATTGAAGCTCTTAAATAACTGTCTTCAACACCAGGGAGCTGTTTGTGGTTGGGAAGGGTAGAAAGACAGACAATTTAGGGAGAACCACCAGGAGTGGAAAACCTGAAGGAAAAAGTATAATTTGCATACTCCAATAACAAGAATGAACTGTTTTAAAGTGTATAGCTATCATCGTATATTTATAGCGTACTTTTTAAAAAACATGTCCCCACTTTAAATTGTTTTACTTACTTTTAACAAAAGGAGAATCCTCCTCTGTATCTGAGGCTTCCGTAACACAAACTGGTCCTACAGCGAGCACATCAACACAGATCCAACCACCAGCACCAATGCCAAGGAAGTCACAAATGGTAAGTAGGAAAAAATCTAGGTGAGTCTTCTATTTAATAATAATAAAAAAAAAAAGGCGGGGGAGGGGGGATTTGACAGTGTGATAGTAGAGAGTTTGGTGTAACAGTTCCTGCCCCCCCTCAAGTATTTTGTCAAAAAAACAGTGTGTAAAACTGAACTATCAATAAGACCAAGCCATTGTAGTTTATTAAACATGCATACATTTTGTAATAGATACTTTAAAAATACCCTACATTTCCTGAAATTTTACAGGAATGAGTATATAGCCACAGACACAGAAGTAGAAATTATTTGCCAGTATCTGACACATGCAAAATCTATAAAGTACAGTGAACTGATGACTTAAACGCTGGTGAGCCTGAGAGTTGGACAGCAGTAACACTGTTATCACACACATCATTTAGTTCTTAAGCCTCAGTGAAGTAGGTAGTGAAGTAAGCAACATTAAAAAAAAAAGGGTGATGCATTTATTTTTGCATTGGCAAGCAGATGTATTAATAACATCTGTCATAGGTAGGTCTAATGGTACCATTCTGCAGCCCTGGAACGTTTGATATTAACATATGTATTAGTGTTAATGTATTTTCTTCATGTACTAGGATTGGTAATGAAAAGGGTGGTACTTCCCTCTGCAGATCAGCTAAGCTACTGTCATAACCATAGATCTATTGATCCTTACTTGCAAAGTGTTACATCACCTTGTTTAACCCACACATTCCCCAATTACAGTAATATCTGTTCAAGGATAAGTAAATTACTATACAGAAGATCTCCATCCTTGAGTCCTTATTCCTGTGTTAGACTGGGTCTGAAATTCTCCATTGTTGAACTTCTGACCTATTAATCTGTTTCATCAGTATGTGCTGTATAATTGTCACCAACAGTTTCCGCTGTCTGTATATTCTCTAAATAGACTGCATTGCTAGAGATATTATCATCAGCAAAGATTTTCTTTCTTAATTCTTTCTGTTTCTCAGGTTTGCCTAATACTAATGCTGTAGTAAGGTGCAGGGTATAAAAATAGAAAAAGTTGAAGGTTTCTTTTTTGTTGAGTAAGAAAATCATGAAGAAGCCATAATGATTTTGTGGTTTTGTTTCATCCGTATCCTCATTTGGAATCATTTAGTGAAATGAGCTCTCCCGTTGACATAATAATTACTTTGCCAAGTAGGTGCTAGGGGACAATCTGTTTTGCACCCAGGGTTTAGTTTTAATTGTACATATCTGAATAAAATATCAGAATTTCCAGATAACTTAAGCAAAGTGAAGTTTGCATACCTGGGGAAGCTGGCAGGCTTTGATGTTCCAGGACAGAATGGAAAGGGAAAACTGGGCAATAGAAACCCAGAGAAAGGTGTGATTTTGCCAGTGTGATGGAGCTAAAAGTACCTTAATTGAAGCTTTAGCGAGATCAATTTGGCTAACGCACTTTTGCTAAATCGCTCCATCCACCTCTGCTTCTCTGTTGTGTGTCCCCTCTGCCAAAAGATCATGGAGACCAGCCAGCAGGTAGGGCACGTGCTTGGGGCACCTCTCCTGATTATATAATCAAACTTCTAGGGTACACAAAAATAACCAAAGATTTTTTTATGAAGTGCATCTGTCCTATAGCTTTCTGGGTTTGGGTGGAAAACTTTTTTAATTTTTTTTTTAAACTGTTTTTTTTCTACATGTGTTTTATACACTTAAAAGTATACTTGAGGTATACTGCACTTTTTCCTGAAGGTTCTTAGTTCCCCAGTTTACCTAATAAAAGTACTGTAGGACAATCTCGTTATCGTGAAAGTGCAACTTACAAATGTAGATTTTTTTTTTTACATAATTGCACTCAAAACCAAAACAATGCAAAACTTTAGAGCCTACAAGTCCACTCAGTCCTACTTCGTGTTTGTCTTAGCAATTGGCTGCACAAGTTTGTTTACATTTATGGGAGGTAATGCTGCCCACTTTTTATTTATAATGTCACCAGAAAGTGAGAAAAGGCGTTTGCATGGGACTTCTGTAGCCGGCATTGCAAGGTATTTAAGTGTCAGATACGCTAAACATTCATGCTGTTTGAATGCCGTTATTTTTTGTAAATAATTCTACATTTGTAAGTTCAACTTTCATGATAAAGAGATTGCACTACAGTACTTGTATGAGGTGAACTGAAAAATACTATTTTCTTTTTTTACAGTGCAGATATTAGTAATGAAAAATAAATATAAGGTGAACACTGTACACTTTGTATTCTGTGTTGTAATTTAAATAAATATATTTGAAACTAGAAAACATCTAAAAATATTTAAATGGTATTCTATTACCGTTTAACAGTGCAATTAATTGCATGATTAATCACTATTAAAAAAATTAATCGCTTGACATCCCTACATTTTCCTTTTCTTTTTTTTTTCGCTATTTGGTGTTCTGTAATGTAATTTACATGAAAATCCGGAATTATTACTGGAATGCAGAGTATTAATTACCAACTATTTGTAACTTAACTTTCATGTGTTTTTAGAAAATGCTGAATAGTTATTTTGACTTTTTTTCTGTATTATAGTTTAAATAACTTACCCAAACAATTGAAACTGGTGTGTGTGTTGTGTTATTTTGACAAATAAAATTTGCAGAATTTTTAATTTTTTGGTGCGGAATCCCCCCAGGAGTATGAAATGGATCACAAGCGGGGACCCATTGGGTTGCACCCTGTCAGCTGGGAGTTCAGCAAAATACTTATGTCACTGGAATGTAAGGAGAGCTTGGGGGGATCAGGGGGACTGCAGCCTCCTCCCTCCCTCTCCTCCTCATATTTCTATCTTCCTGCTTCTTCCCCTCCCACTAAGCATTCAATCCCAGAGCTCTCCACCACTGGCTAGGAGCTCAGTTCCAAGCCAGGAAAGTGGTGCTTTGGTGGTGGGAAGATGCAATTTCCACAGAAAAACTCCACTGCAAAACAGCACTGGTGCTCCCTTCCCAGCTCCTAACCCAATAAACCATACTATGAGCCATATCCCACAGTCCTCAGAGCATTGTGATTATGGTTGTTTACAGTACTGTTGACCATTTCATTGTTGACTACTGTTTACAGTTTACAGTGTTGTTGACCACTTCATTTTAAGTGGTATCCTGTGCCAACCCCTTACGATTAACAATCTGTCCCAACTTGTATTTAGTTCAGACACTCTGGTCACCTTCCCCAGATCAGAATAAAAGCTCTGTGAAGTTCAAAAGTTCCTTACACCAGCAGAAGTTGGACCCACCTTGGCTCTCTCTGTAGTTATGGTGGTATGCAGGGGGACTTTTGAGACATTTTGTGGGTCGTGATCCAGAAGGAGTGAGACCTGATCTAGTGGGATGAGCAAGGAAGTGAAGTCAGGCTGTATCCAGCCTTTTCTTTCTGGCACTGCCAGAGTCACTGTAAAGTGTTAGGCAGGACTTCAACCTTGGGTTTGATTGCCCCATGTGATGCATTGTTAGAAAGGGTTAGACATCCTGCAAAATAAATAACCCTCAAAAGACATGTGGGGAGATAATGTTTGTGTTTTTGTGTATTTACATGTGTATGAATAGGATCAACAATGTAATCAACAGTCCCTGTCTATACTGTATTCTGATAATTCAGAGATCAAAAAAACAGGGTAGCATTTAAATGAATTGTAAACACAGGATATCTTGGTATTCATCTCTCTTTGAAATGTGAAATTCATCTCATTCCATGTGAATGGTGGAGGAACAAGCAAATGGCCTTATGTTAATTCGTATAGCTAAGTACTGTTGATGGAGCTCCTTCAGAGTCATCCTAATTACCTTTTTGTTCCATGAGGAAATCCGAACTTGTCAAAGAGGACATGAAATTGTATAAAAGATCCTTGGGTCCTGATTCTGACATCTCAGATCTGCTTAAGCTTCATCAGGGGAAGTTTGAGTCACAAAACTAGGGTCTCAGTTATGCTAGTATGCCTTGAATATATTATCTGGACATTGGACTATGACCTATGAACTGAATTCTAAAGAAACTCTTTGCAAGGAACTACAAAGCTCATCATCTCTGCTATGAATCTGAACCTCAGTGGATTGAACTTGTGTTAGTATGTATATTGATCTTTTAACCATACTTTCTCTCTCTCTTTAATAACTTTTAGTTTAGTTAATAAGAATTGGCTGTAGCGTGTACTTGGGTAAGATCTGAACCATTCATTAGCCTGGGAGGTAATGTGTCTGATCCTTTGGGACTGGTAGAACCTTTTCTTTTATATGATGAAATAAGATTTTCAGAAATCATATTTGATGTGAGTACCTGAATGGAGGCTTGAGGCTGGATCACTTTAAGGGAACTGTGTTGTTTGAACCTCTGAGTAACCAGTAAGGTAATAAAGAAGCTGTTTTATGCTGGCTTAATAAGTCTACCAACCAGCTTTTTGGGGTTTGGCTACCGCAGTCTTTTCAGTTCAGTTCAGTGACCACAGCTGGCTCCCCACTAAGACCCCGGTCACAGTGGTGTAGTCATACTTGCATACACATTACCACAGGTTGGTTTGCATTTCTGAGATTTACAGGATTTAGATGGGAAGCCTGTGAGAGATACAGAGGCAGCAGTTGTAGTGACCCAAGCAGTGGAAGACACAATGAAGATGACTGGATGTGGAAGCTGCAGCATGTACATGATCCTGGAGGGGTACCTGAAAAGAGTTTTGTCTACATGAAATGCTGCCTGATAGAACTGATGGAAGAAAAGATCTGAGGATTGGAGATACAGGTGGAAACTCTGGTCAAGTTTAAAAGGGGGTTCGAGCGGATGATGGAGCAAAGACATGATGAGGCTGAAGGGAAAAGCTCAGACATGCAGATAGAAGAAGGACCAAAGAACTCTGAGGGGAGACTGCTGGGTAAGGAAAGTGGACGGTGGAAGCATGTGACTAAGCGAACCAGGCAGAGGAAAAGACGGGCTAGTGAAGTAGCACTAGAGCTCAGGAACAGGTTTGCGGAGTTAGAAAATGAAGAAGGGGCTCAGCAGGTGGTAGCTGAAGGTTAGAGGGCAAGGAAGAAGAGAAGAGCAGCTAGCCCTATAAGGAGAGGGGATGAGTCAATGGAGATGACACCAAATATGAGCCCCAGGAGGATATGGGATGGGTTGCAGAGGACTGCAAGGGTGATTAGGAATCGAGAGGACTTGCAGCCAGACGGAACAGGGGATAGACTGGAGAATCGCACTGTCAGCAGGAAAAGGCAGGTCTATGTGATTAGGGACTCCTTAATGAGAAGAATAGACAGGCCTGTAACCAGAGCTGATCCTGAGAACAGAAGGGTGTGCTGTCTGCTAAGATAAGGGATGCGGACCTGAGGCCAAAGAGGATCCTAACGGGAGCAGGAAAGAATCCGCTGATTGTCCTTCGTGTGGGAACGAACGATACAGCTAGATTCTCACTGGAACATATCAAGGGAGACTGTGCCAGGCTGGGGAAGACACTTAAGGAAATTGAGGCTCAGGTGATCTTCAGTGGGATTCTGCCTGTTCCTACAGAAGGGCAACAAAGGTGTGACATGATTATGGTGATCAACAGATGGCTCAGGCAGTGGTGCTATAAGGAGGGCTTTGGGATGTGTGGCCCACTGGGAGGCATTCATGGACAGAGGACTGTTCTCTTGGGATCGACTTCACCTGAGCAGGGAAGGAAATAGACTTCTAGGATGGAGGCTGGCACAACTGATTAAGAGACCTTTAAACTAGGAATTGGGGGGAGATAGTTTGGAGAAGACCAGGTAATCTCCATACCAGATTTTAACATTGAGAGGGAAGAAAACGAAGCAAGAAAGGATACTGTCGTGGGTAGGAGAATAGACATACAGAGGAAGGGTACTGTAGATACAGTTCTAATAGGTGATACTGGCAGTAGAACGTTTGGGCGTAATCAGGTAAAGAATGTGAGTGAAGCCAAGCAGCAAGAATTAAGATAAGACAGTCTGTCTGGGCAAAAATCACATTGGGGAAGAAAGCTACTAGAGCCTCCCCTGAGCTAGTGCTTGGAGTGTGCTATAGACCGTCGGGATCTGATTTGGATATGGATAAAGACCTGTTTAATGTTTTTAATGAAGTAAACACTAATGAGAATTGTGTGATCATGGGAGACTTTAACTTCTCAGATATAGACTCAGGACAAGTGCTAGTAGTAATAATAGGGCTCAGATTTTCCTGGATGTGATAGCTGATGGATTCCTTCACCACGTAGTTGCTGAACCAACAAGAGAGGATTCTATTTTAGATTTGGTTTTGGTGAGTAGTGAGGGCCTCATAGAAGAAATGGTTGTGGGGGACAACCTTGGTCCGAGCGATCATGAGCTAATTCAGTTTAAACTAAATGGAAGGATAAACAAAAATAGATCTGTGACTAGGGTTTTTTATTTCAAAAGGGCTAACTTTAAAGAATTAAGGAAATTTTAGTTAGGGAAGTGGATTGGATTGAAGAACTTGGGGATATAGAGTGGAGGAAGCCTGGAATTACTTCAAGTCAAAGTTGCAGAAACTATCAGAAGCCTGCATCCCCAGAAAGGGGAAAAAAATCATAGGTAGGAATTGTAGACCAACCTGGATGAGCAAGCATCTCAGAGAGGTGATTAAGAAAAAGCAGAAAGCCTACAAGGAATGGAAGATGGGAGTGATCAGCAAGGAAAGCTACCTTATTGAGGTCATAACATGTAAGGATAAAATTAGAAAGGCCAAAAGCCAGGTAGAATTGGACCTTGCAAAGGGAATTAAAACCAATAGTAAAAGGTTCTATAGCCATATAAACAAGAAGAAAACAAAGAAAGAAGTGGGACCGCTAAACACTGAGGATGGAGTGGAGGTTAAGGATACTCTAGGCATGGCCCAATATCTAAACAAATACCTTGCCTCAGTCTTTAATGAGGCTAATGAGGAGCTTAGGGATAATGGTAGGATGACAAATGGGAATGAGGATATGGAGGTAGATATTACCCACATCCGAGGTAGAAGCCAAACTTGAACAACTTACTGGGATGAAATCAGGGGGCCCAGATAATCTTCATCCAAGAATATTAAAAGAACTGGCACATGAAATTGCAAGGCCATTAGCAAGAATTTTTAATGAATCTGTAAACTCAAAGGTTGTACCGTATGACTGGAGAATTGCTAACATAGTTCCTATCTTTAAGAAAGGGAAAAAAAGTGATCCGGGCAAGTACAGGCCTGTCAGTTTGACATCTGTAATATGCAAGGTCTTGGAAAAAATGTTGAAGGAAAAAGTAGTCAAGGATATTGAGGTCAATGGTAACTGGAACAAAATACAACATGGTTTTACAGAAGGTAGATTGTGCCAAACCAACCTGATCTCCTTCTTTGAGAAGGTAACAGATTTTTTTAGACAAAGGAAATGCAGTGGATCTAATTTTCCTCGATTTCAGTAAGGCATTTGATACAGTTCCACATGGGGAATTATTAGCTAAATTGGAAAAGATGGGGCTCAATATGAAAATTGAAAGGTGGCTAAGGAACTGGTTAAAGGGGAGACTACAATGGGTCGTACTGAAAGGTGAATTGTCAGGCTGGAGGGAGGTTACTAGTGGAGTTCCTCAGGGATCGATTTTGGGACCAAGCCTGTTTAATGTTTTTAGTACTGACCTTGGCACAAAAAGTTGGAATGTGCTAATAAAGTTTGCGGATGACACAAAGCTGAGGTATTGCCAATACAGAGAAGGACTGGGATATCATACAGGAAGATCTGGATGACCTTGTAAACTGGAGTAATAGTAATAAGGGGGGAGGGATAGCTCAGTGGTTTGAGCATTGGCCTGCTAAACCCAGGGTTGTGAGTTCAGTCTTTGAGGGGCCACTTAAGGATCTGGGGCAAAATCAGTACTTGATCCTGCTAGTGAAGGCAGGGGGCTGGACTTGATGACCTTTCAAGGAACCTTCCAGTTCTATGAGATAGGTATATCTCCATATCTTTATCTTTATTTTTTATTTAATAGGATGAAATTTAATAGTGAAAAGTGCAAGGTCATGCATTTAGGGATTAATAACAAGAACTATTGTTATAAGCATCAGTTGGAAGTAACAGAGGAGGAGAAGGACCTTGGAGTATTGGTTGATCACAGGATGGCTATTGAGCCGCCAATGTGATATGGCTGTGAAAAAAGCTAATGCGGTCTTGGGATGCATCAGGCAAGGTATTTCCAGTAGAGATAAGGAGGTGTTAGTACCATTATACAAGGCACTGGTGAGACCTCATCTGGAATACTGTGTGCAGTTCTGGTCTCCCATGTTTAAGAAGGATGAATTCAAACTGGAACTGGTTCAGAGAAGGACTACTAGGATGATCCAAGGAATGGAAAACCTGTCATATGAGAGGAGACTCAAAGAGCTTGGCTTGTTTAGTAAACAAAAAAAGGCTGAGGGGAGATATGGTTGCTCTCTATAAATATATCAGAGGAATAAATACCAGGGAGGGAGAGGAATTATTTAAACTCAGTACCAATGTGTACACAAGAACAAATGGATAAAAACTAGCTATCAGGAAGTTTAGACTTAAATTAGATGAAGGTTTCTAACCATCAGAGGAGTGAAGTTCTAGAACAGCCTTCCAAGGGGAGTAGTGGGGGCAAAAGACATATCTGGCTTCAGGACTAAGCTTGGTAAGTTTATGGAGGGGATGGTATAATGGGATAGCTTAATTTTGGCAATTAATTCATCTTTGACTACTAGTGGTAAATATGCACAATGGCTTGTGATGGGATGTTAGATGGGGTGGGGTCTGAGTTACTACAGAGAATTCTTTCCTGGGTGTCTGGCTGATGAGTCTTGCCCTCATGCTCAGGGTTTAGCTGATCGCCATATTTGAGGTCGGCAAGGAATTTTCCTCCAGGGCAGATTGGCAGAGGCCCTGGGGGTTTTTCGCCTTCTGCTGCAGCCTTGGGCACGGGTCACTTGCTGGAAGGTTCTCTGCACTTTGAAGTCTTTAAACCATGATTTGAGGACTTCAGTGGCTCAGACACAGGTTTGATACAGGAGTGGGTGGGTGAGATTCTGTGGCCTGCATTGTGCAGGAGGTCAGACTACATGGTCATAATGGTCCCTTCTGATCTTAAAGTCTATGATTCTATGACTGGGTTTTTGGACCAGAACCACACGCTTGTCACAATTTAATTTTGATATTGGAGAGTTTAAGGGTTAAAAATCAGTTGCAGTGAGTGACCCATAATCAAGATCCTGAACAGAAAAAGCCTGGAAGAATTGTGCTTACAGAGAGGGTTGTATTTTAAGCAAAAGGCCACAGAGCAGGAACTGAAAAATCTGTTAATTGCCAGTGATAAGGAAGCAGACCACGCAAAAATTCTTGCAGTGAGAAACCAGCAGCTAGAACTTGAACAGAGGCAAAAAATAGCTGATATGGAAGGAGAAGCTGCTGAAAGAGAACGCCTGTGTTTTGAACATGAACAAAAACTGGCATATATTCAATTTCAGGAACTAGAAGCTAAGGCAAAAGTGCACAGACTTAAGCTCCAACTCAGAAGAATAAAGGAACAACAGTAACTGTATCATCCTGAAAAGCCAGCTCCTCTCAACAGCAAAGATGGGGATAGAATCTATCCAGTTTGTAACAATGTTATGTTGTTTGACTCTAAGCAGTTGTCTGTGTGTAACCAAATTTACCCCAACACTGTCTCCTTTTATGTAATGCTTTTACTGTGAGTTCAGTTGAAGGTAACCCCATAACTTGTGCAGAGAATGTAAAAGTCAATGGTAAAAGCTGTTTAGGGTAAATTACAGCTTCTAACGTAACTCTTGTTAAAGCAGATCTTGTCAAAGAGGAAAATTATTAACCAAATAAGTGTGAATATTGTAATCCTTGAGTTTATTGTATGTGTACCTTTAATCAGAATCCATCTTGAATGGAACGGTGTTAAAGATGAAGTTATAGCTGGTGTAAGAAAGTTATTGGCTAAGGATCTTTTGATTGGGGATGATATTAAAGCTTTCTTCAGTCAGGTTGACATAACCAGTCACAGGGAAGAAATAATCCTGAAACTGTCTACACGAGGGGCAAGGATTTGCCTATAGAGGGTTGCTTCAAATGTTTGAGGAAAATGGCTGTTTGTGCAAAGAAGAAGTGCATACATGGAAAAAAATTCAGAGTGTCTGGTATCTCAGGTGAATCTGGCATTACATAAGGCTCAGGAAGATGTTTCTCTAGAGCAAATTAAAGTTGGTGATCAGCTTAATACCCTAACTGAGGAAAGAATGGTTAAATTCTTTGAGTGATAAATTGTTGGTTAGTAAAGCTTGGGAAAGTAAGCCTGACGCAGGTAAAAGTGATGTGCTTAAAGTAGCTCAGTGTAATAAGACACTATTTGTGGAAAACAGCAGTTTATCTGTTAAAGGAGGGAAAGGCAAAGGAAGTTTAGATGAGCATAGGTTGCCTTCTGAGCTGATGGCTTTGTCTAATCAGGAGTTTGGGAAGGCAAGGTTAATAGAAAATGGGTATCCCTACACCTTACCTGTTTCCAGGGTGGAGAATTGTGACAGTGAAGGAGATGTTCCTGTGTCTGTAACTTGCCTATGAAGGGAACTACCCCAATCTCCAAGCAGTTGTCCGTGAACAGCCATGTGTGCTAGGGAACTTTAAGGGAACTGTGTTTGAACTTCTGAGTAATCAGTAAGGTAATAAAGAAGCTGTTTTATGCTGGCTTGGTAAATCTAAATATTGGAATATCACCAGCTTTTGGGGGTTTGGCTGCCCCATTCTTTGCAGTTCACCCTAATTGAGTGATCACAGCTGGCTCCCCATTAGGACCCTGGTAACACCTCATCTGCAGAATACAAAAGTCCTTGCCTCTTGGGGGGTTGGAGGGTTAGTTTTCATGTTTATACAATACTTTGAAGATAAAAAGAATTAATTAAGCTCTACTGCTAAGTATCACTAATGTGTAGGACTTTGCCACCTGCTGGTGAGATTGCATAATGGCTCTGAACTGCATTGTGGAGCGTTAACCCGGGCCTAGGAAAGAGTATATATAATTCAAAGGGCTATCTGAGCTGCTGCTTGCAAAGGGAAACAATTAAAGGTAAGTTAAATCACTCAGAGAGAAAAATTCAGTTCCCAGTCTGTGTTGCTCACGGTTGGTGAGGTAATACCTTCTATTGAACCAGCTTCTGTTGGTGAGAGAGACAAGCTTTTGAGCCACACAGAGCTCTTCTTCAGGTTTGAGAGACCTGATCCTAGACCTGAAGAGCTCTGTGTGGCTTGAAAGCTGTATATATCACTAACAGAAGTTGGTCCAATAAAATTTACTACCTCACACACTTTGTCTCTCTAATATCCGGGCTGGGACCAACACGGCTACAACTGCATTGCTTATCTTTTGTCATGTTTCATTACTTGTACATACATATTTTTGTATTGCAGTCAAAAACTAAACCCAAGAGAGTAAAAGCCATTTACAACTGTGTAGCAGATAATCCAGATGAACTAACCTTTTCAGAGGGAGATATCATTGTAGTAGACGGGGAGGAAGATCAGGAGTGGTGGGTGAGTATTTTCACTTGCGCTTTCATTTCACTTGTATTTCATTCAAAGTATGCTCACACTTTCAGAGTACATTGGTGATACAAAATGCAAGTATACCATAGAGTTGGTAGGAATTGAAATGCCCGCAGCTCTACCCAGACTGACTGACTAATCCCCTAGAGAAGTTGGCCTATAGTTCTCCATCTTTTAACTGGCCAGCTGCTTGTTGCCCATCTTTTGAGATCTGGTTTTACAGACTCCTCGCTTGGATGAATTACACTGCTCTTCTCCCCCCGCACACATACACTGCTTCTTCTGTCATCCCCTCCCTCTGCCTCCAGATCTACTGATTTGATTGAGAGCAAAAGGTCTAGGGTTCAGACAATAGCTCCTAAAAAGTTATCTGCATTTTTAAACAATGGAAGAGGGTGTCTTCTTTCATAGAGAAATATTTGCATTTTTCAGACATGCATTGCCTGTGCTTTAGCCAACATGGTGCATGGCCAATTTGATCCTACAAGGATTTCTTGATCCTCCCTGTCACTTCGACCTAAGAGGACAGTGTTATGGAGTATTTTATAAGGTGTCATGAAAGGTTGTCTCTGGAAAGTACCATCAGTTGATGTAACGTCTTTCATGTTTATAAAATCTGTACTTTACACATATGCATATGAAAGATTACATAACCTACCCACGTGTCCTTTTTAAAATGAATGTAACCTGGAGGACTCCCTCTGTCCCCTACAAGGCATTCAAATATGGGTTTTCTTTACCTATATTATCTAATGGACTTTTCTGAATATCTCACTGTTCTCCACTATCCCCTTTTTATCCTGAGGATACTGTTTCCATACAGTCTTGAACTGATTTCCTTCACATAAAGCGCCACTATTAGTTCACTTATCCTCTGGCTGGGCACATGACCTCTTCACAGGCTACAAGTGGTATGTCAGTGTAAATTGTTGAAAGACCTATTTGTTCTTCTCTATCTTTCACTAAACACAAGTGTACTACGTCACCTACAAGGCCTGTGGAGGTTGTTCAAACATCTCCAGTGTGGCATCCTATAACCAGGTTTGTTACGCACTATTCTTTGTTAGGTCCTATTAATCATAAAAGTATGTTTAACAATTATTATGAAAAACAATTCTTCCATTAGTTAGTGAGATGAAAGAACATGTGTAAACAAATGTATATGTGCTTCTTATTTCTCCTTGTGTCCAGTGAGGAACAACCTCTTTTCTGGTGGCAAGTAAATGCATGATAGGCCTGACCCTGGAGGATCCTGTGTCTTTAAATCTAGGGCAAATGCCACCCCAACTTAGTTTTTAGCCTCCCTCACAGACCAAAAACTCTGGATGACTCTGCTTCAGCTGGAGAATGTGTGATATGAGGGGGAGCTGCTGTTCAGGATCTGGGTAATCCTAGGGAGTGTTGGAGCTATTTGGAAATCTGCTAATTCATTATTTTCTGAAAGATGTGAAGGAGAGAGCAAGTGGCACTCTGCTACACATTGTGCTTTGGATCCCAAGGGTATGTCTACACTGCAATTAAAGAATCATGGCTGGCCTTTGTCAGGTGACTTAGGCTTGCAGGGCTCCGGTTAAGGGACTGTTTAATTGCAGTGTAGTCATTTGGATTGAGACTGAAGCCATCTGCAACCCTTTCCCCAAAAGTCTGTACCAAAATTAAACAGCCCTTTAATGTGAGCCTGAGCCCAAGTCAGCTGAGACAGGCCAGCTGTGGGTGTTTAATTGCAGTGTAGACACACCCCAAGAGTTCACTCCGGATTGTTTTATTGCTCTGAGTGACTAACATCAGTAAGGTTAGGAGAACTTAAGCTGTTCGCTTCCACCACTGAGAGCTGCAGTTAAAGTAACTCCATCAATTTTTGGATTTCCTCTCAAAACTAGTGCTTAGTTTTCTAGCTGAGAGGAAATATATCTTAGCCATGTATTTTTGCAGAATCTGCTGAGCTAAATCAGGTTTTCTGTTTAAATAGGACAGTTACCGGTAAAATCATTCACCTTACTTCTTTTTATATTGTTAGATGTCAAAATCACCATAGCAAAACTGATAGCAATGCTTTGTACGCTCAAAAAGCCTCATGTAAGACCAAAATGCTATTTTAATGAAAGCTTAAGCCTTCCTTACACCTTTCTGATTGTCTGGGGAAGAGCTATTCTACTGAATATAGAGAGAGCCCAGGCCTCGCACATTCTCAAAAATACTCCCTGCAGCATGGTGGCACCACATTCAGTAGAAAGGTGTTTATTTCCAAGAACAGACTATTTCTTTTCGATTCTTCACCTGTTTATTTCTCATCAGGTTCTCCCAATGTAGCACTTCATGTGCACAGGAGAGGGAGAATGACTATAGTCTGGTGATTAAGGCACTCACCTAGTTGGTGGGAAACCCTCATTGAAGTCCTTGCTCCAGTTGCTATTTATTTATGCACAGTGGAATAGTTTCAACAGACAGATTGAAAAACACTCATGCCAGAATATCCTGTAGACTAGCCCTGCGGCTAGGGCTAGGGTCTCCAGTAATTTGGGAGACCCCTGTTCAAATAACTGCCCCACATCATGCAGAGGGGTAATTGAATCTGGGTCTCCCACATTCTGGGTGGGTACCCTAACCGCTAGGCTCAGGCTTATAATGGAGAGCAGAGGGCAGTAACTGTTGGCATCCGGCCTGTCAGGGTAAAGCCGCTGGCAGGACAGGCCAGTTTGTTTATCTGGAGCATCCGCAGGCACGGAGCCCTTCCACTCCCACTAGCCATGGTTTGCTGTTCCCAGCCAATAGGAGCTGCGGGAAGCACTGACTAGCACGTCCCTCGGCCCACGCTGCTTCCCGCAGCTCCCATTGGCCAAGAATGGCCAACCATGGCCAGTGGGAGCTGCGGGGCTCCATGTCTGCGGACGCTCCAGATAAACAAACAGGCTGGGCCTGCCAGCGGCTTTATCCTGACGGGCCGGATGCCAAAGGTTGCCGACCTCTGATGGAGAGTGTGTTGTCCTCGTCCACTCAGTGTCTTGTGAATCTAGTTCTTTGTTCTTGTAAAAATGCCTGAAATCAAAATGAAATAATTAGTCAGGTTGAAACTAAATATTTTGTTTGGACTCAGCTAGAAAGTTTTCTAACTTTTTGATTTGCTGAAAAATTTCATTTTCAGTTCAACCTAAAATTATTTTTGATTTTACAGAATTGCCAGCAATTAAAAAAAAAGTCCATTATTCACTCATCTCTAATTGTATGTTTGTATACTGCCTAGTACAGTGGTGACACCATCCAGATTTGGGAACTTTACACACTTACCTGAAATATTACCATTAACATTTTCCTCTGTCTCAGGGCAGCAAACCCTTTTGTACTATTTCTTTTCTTTCCTTTATTCAAAATAAAATGCAAGGCTCCAGAACTGAGGGATGTAGTGGCTTGTCCTGACCTATAGACATAGGGTCCTCCAGAGCACAGCAGTCATCAGCATTCACCTACCACCAGAAAATAGGTTCTTCCTGCTAGTGTTAGTGCTTAACCTGGGGAAGAGAGGAACATGACTATTGTTAGTGAGTAACTTTGATGTGAATACTGTAATGCTCTTTTGAGACTTAAGTTATTTTTATTAACTTGAGAAAACATATTGCATGTCTTTTCTAGATTGGCCACATCGATGGGGAACCGAATCGTAAAGGAGCTTTCCCAGTATCATTTGTGCACTTTATTGTCGACTAAGTTGCTACTGACAAGTGGAGAAATGTCTAACTTCCAGCTGTTGTAGAAATCTGTTTTGCTTTGTTCCAGCCAGAACACTTCCTGAGTCCTATGTACTTTAGCTGCCCTATTATTACCACAGTTCTCACTTTGGAATTTAAACAGATTTTTTTCTGTGTAACTCTTCATCAACAATTAGTTTAAAAAATATCATTCCAATTATATTATCTTTTTCAAGGTGAAATGAAAAGCATTAAAAAAAACCTGTTCAGGAGTCAAACTATGTGAATGTGCCCATTAAAATATTACAAATAACTTACAATAAATTAGTTCAAGATTCAGTTCTCTTCTTTCAACCTGGCATAGTTCAGGATTCTGTGTCCCCAGAGTCAAGGAAATCCCTAACACTTAGAAAAAGGCAGCGAATTCTGCTAGCTCCCTCTCTTGTTTTAAGTTTTAGACCCCAACCCCACAAGCTGTGTACTTCTGAATTGCAAGTATTCAGCACTCTGTGTGCTAACCAAGGACATCAGCACTTGCAGCAGAAGAAATCTTGACCTCTGAACTTGGGTGCCTTGACAGGTAAAGCTAAAAAGCTTTTCAGTTCACCACTAAAGGAGACTTCTTTCTTTCAGATTTAATGTAGATATTTGCTTAAAGCTGTTTGAACTCTGTTAGCTAATTTTCTGAGTTTGACACTGTTTCTTTTATGCTGCAGGTATATGTAACCCTTTTTGAAATGTCATTTCTGTATGTTACATCCATTTTCAGTCATATTTAATGTGACTACTGCTAATTAATTAAACCTCCTAGCAATATTACTGAGTTACTAAATTAACTCAAGGATATGAAAACTGCACTTCCTGAAATTTACTTAAAACTCTGTAAGGATGATAGATTGCAGAGCATTTCTTAAAACTGTTTCCTTATGTTGTTTAGACTTTTTGTATTCGTGAATTTTCTTGATCACAGTGACCTCTTCATACACACAGAATATCTTTAGTGGAACATTTAAATTACTGGATAAGGATAAATATCTGAAAACTCACAAGTATGCGTCAGTTATGTCCTATTCCATACAATTTTTTTTAAAGTGTGTCACTATCTTGCAAGTAATTAAATACTAGTTTGCTAACTCACTCTGTATTTATATAATATACCCACATCTATGGTAGCTACACTGTTAAACTTGTTTACTATTTTGTGAACAAAAGACTAGGCCATTCATAATTCCCAGTTGATTGATGGAATACAACAAAACATCAATAGAGATCCAATGTCATCTTGATGTTTGTATATTGTGATATCGTACTGGTTCTTTTGTTTATGCTACAGGAAAAAACTGAAAGCATAGGATTAGAAATCCTTGTCTAGGTCACATTGGCTTTGATCACATGTTTTGTGACTAGTGTATCTCTAGATTTATCAAGAGAACTTTGAATTCCTGACAAATGGTGTTTGTTGGCCTCAGTGTTGTAACAGGAATGAAAAAGGCCAGTGCAATGTTTATATTGAGAAAAATTATGTGGCATTAATGCTGGAACAGTAAAGCTGGTGATCTCACCTTTACATCACCTTTCTTAAAATGGTACAATTGATAGACAACCTGTCATTTCTTCGAGAAGCTGTTGCTGCATTATAAATGGAACTGGAATGTTTCAGGATACTTTGTTGCAAGTTTTGAAGCTAATTAGTCTGCATTTTCAAAGTTCCCAGTAAAATATGTGATATTAGTAATAGTTTAGCACTACAGTTTTATTCACTTACTGATAGGTTCAGTTTGTTTTCTTGAGACACTATTTTGTATGTTTCTATTCCTTGGGTAGAGTCTAGAAAGGAAATGGGCATATTATTTTGCACAGTTCACTTCTATGTACAGTATTTTTAAACACAAAATCTTGTAGCATCTATAACAGCCTGCAGTCAGTCTTGATTATCTGGCATCAATTACATCCTATATAAACACTGATGCAAATTTAACTTCAGCTACACTAGAAAGTGTGCAGACTTTCAAAACTTAATCATGTTAATTGGTACATTTGATGGGAAACAAGTAATATTTCAGAATATAATTTAATGGCACTGTGCTATTGGTAACAAAGATCTTACCGTCCAGCGAAGAAATTGACTAAAATTTGCCCCAGGTTTCAACAGTATGCTCTCTCAATGTTTGCTCCTCTGGGAGAAGAAAATTGCAGAAGAGATTCTGAACAGACTGTAGATATATATTTATAATTAAAAAGTTACTTACTTTTAGCTCCAAGATTTTGGCATGTTTCATGCCCTTTTTCATCAAAGCTGACTTCAAGAGATCATGATTCAAAAATCTGTTACTAGGCAGATTAGTAGGTTGCTGTTAATTGTTTTTTAAAAGGAGCAGTTGACATTTAAAATGCAGCTTAGAATGGTATTTGAGATGTATAATATTCAATTCAGTTGTTTGATTTTGTTGGTTGCAGAGCAACTGTATATATTGTATAACCGAAATCAACTCTTATTTTCGATGTCCTGGATGCAGTGATTTATAATTAGAGCATGATTAATAAATTGACTCTCATTAACCAGTCAAATGACTGGAAAAATAAAACTACTTTTAAAATCAACTGACAATTTCCCTTATTTGATTTTTTGCAACTTAAGCAATGTTTGTTTCAAAAATGTAAAATGATAGCTGCTCCAGAATTGTTTGCTGATTTGAGGTTTGTTTGTACTTGCACTTATAATCAGATATTTAGGGCTGGAAGGGACCATCAGAAGTCATCAGGTCCAGATCTCTGAGCTGAGCAGGACCAAGTAAACCTAGACCATCCCTGCTGGTGTCTGTCCAACGTGTTCTTAAAAACTTCCTATGAGGTGGATTCCACAACCTCCCTTGGAAGCCTAGTCCAGTGCTTAACTACCCATGCTGCAGATTAAGCTTCAGTGGACCTAAAGGCTAATTGATCGCTATCCTCTTTATAACAGCCCTGAGCATATATGAAGACTTAACAAGCCCCTCCTCACTCTTAAGTTTCTCAGGATAAACATGCTCAATTTTTTTAATCTTTCCACATAGACTGTTTAGAAAACGTGACTTTTTTGAAGCTCTCTAGGCCACAGGTTGAAAACCACTGGTATATGGACCCCTTTGGGTCTGTAGACTGTCTAAGTGGTCAATGAGAGGTGACTGAAAATAAAGTTTCAGATCCCAAAAAAGGCATTCAATTTTTCTGATGAACTAAAGTATGTGAATACCTCCACCTATTGGTCAAAACCTGACAGTGTTGTTGTTACCATAGAAACCCACAGTTTAGCGTCCTCTCTCTCACTGAGTCAAATGCAGGGCTGAGCATGTGCAACATCTATCTGTTCAGTCAGGTTTTCAATCTAAGACTTCTGTGGTAGGGGTCTGTAGACTACAGGTTCAATTTCCAAAGGGGTCTGCATCTCCATTTGAAATTATTATTGAGGTCTGCAAATGAAAAATGGTTGAAAACCACTAACCTAGACCCTCTCCAAATTGTTCAGATCTTTCCTAACACGTGGCACCCAGAACTGGACAAAGTACTTTAGCTGAGACTAGCATGACAATTATCTCCTTTTTCTTACATATGACATGGGCTCTGTGACTTCTACTGCAGCCCATGTGGCTGACCCCGGGGCTAGCTGCTCAGGCAGCCCTGGGGACAGCCACATCAGCTACTGGAGCAGCTCTGCAGTCACTTGCACCAGCCACTGCTGAAGTAGCCCTGGCTCTGGCGGCTATGGGCAGCTGGCCCCAAGGATTGCCCAGGCAGTGGCCAATGCAGCTGGCCCCGGGGACCTGCATGAACAGCTGTCCCCAGGGGTGACAGGAGCTGCTGCAGCTCAGTCTCCTGGCAGTGGTCCCAGAGTGGCCAGAGCAGTTGCTGGCACCCCAGGGCTTAACACATACTCCCCAGCAGCAGATCCCCCAGAGCTTCTCCCCAGCCACTGGTTCCCCTGGCAGCACCCACTTGCCCTCATACCATAAATACTCAATTGAATCTGTCATGGACAGGTCATGGGCAAGAAACAAAAAAAATCACGGCCCCATGGCCTGTCCATGACTTTTACTAAATTTTTATTATAAATACCCATGATTAAATTGTAGCCTTACATATTACATTCCTGTTAATATGCCTGTAATAGGGTGTTCACCCCATACAGGATTGGAAGTAGTTAAGTTGGTGAGGTGGGCCAATTTACTCCCCAGGCTGCACCTGGAGGAAAAGCTAGGGTGCAGGGGTTTATTAAATGAGGCCCAGCTGGGCAGGAACAGGAAGGGCCTGTATAAAGCCCAGGAGTTGAGCACAGATGAGGGCTGCAATCACTCCTTGGGAGGAGAGGAAAGCCCACAGTTGCTCTGTAGGAGGAGGTAGTTTGGAGACTGGTAAACCCAGACAAGGGAAGTTAGGAGAAGGCTCAGGGGAATTGCAGCAAGAAATAGCAGTGCAGGCCCTGGCTGCTAACTGCAGGGCTCCTAAGTTGGAGCCTTGAGTACAGGCCCAGGTTCCCCTACCAGCCACTGAAGAGAGTGCCTGGGATGATTTTCTCCAGGAAAGACTTTTTTACACTCCTCCCTGGAAAGGGGAACCATGTAGTGACCTGGCCAGAAGGCCAAGGCACAAAGAAGAGGCTAAAGGTCTTGGAGTAAGAGAGGAATAGGAGAGAGACGGCCAGAGGGGGGCGCAATGCCTGGCTGGAGCTAATCCCCAGGATGGCCAGGAGGAGGCACCACCAGCAGCGAGTGAACCCTATGACAATGCATCACATTATTTGCTCATTCAATTAGTGATTCCTTATAACCTCCAAATCCTCTTCAGCGGTACTATTACCTACCCACTTATTCCCTGATTTCTAGGTGTGCATTTGATTTTGTCCTTCCTAATGAAGTACTTTCACGGGTTTTTATTGAATTTCATCTTTTTGATGTTTGTTAGACCAGTTCTCCAGGTCATTTTGAATTCTAATCCTGTCCTCCAAAGTGCTTACAACCTCTTCTAGCCTGTGTGTCATCTGCAAATTTTCTGTGCACTCGCCACTCCTTTATCAAAGTCATTAATGGAAATGTTGAAAAATACGAAACCCAGAACAGAGCCCCACTATGGTCACCTGTTACCCCAAAAACAGACTCTGGGATCCCAGAATAGCTCTCCTATTGCTTGCTTCCTGGGTTCCCCACATGTTAACCTATTAATCCATTCCTGCAAAGTGAAAGGGAAGGGCCTGCCCTAGTAGAATTGCCAGCGTTTACCAAGGATCTTCCTATGCTCTTCAGGAAATTCCCCAGACTAGATCTGTTTACCCTTGGACAGACACCCAGGCAATATGCTTTCAAAACAAAGTATTTTCTTACAATTAGTTACACTAAATAATCATGGAAGATTGATCTAAACAACAATCAAAACAAACTTAAATCCCTTAAGTACAGGGTTAAAAGTACCCAAACCATAAACATAGTGAGAGCAACACTAAGCAGCTGCATTCTGCATGCAGTGATTTAGTTGCCTGTAGTTACTGACTGCAATCTTAAACCTGATACATACTGAACAATGTAACATTCATAACATAGACACAGATCTTTATTATAATGGACATAGACTCACTAATCCTATTCCTATTCTATATCTTACACTATAAATAGCATGCTTACTCTCTGTAGTCTTCTCTCCCTCTGCTCTGTCAGGATCCTCTTCTGCTCTGTCCCAGCGTCCTGGCTGCTGCTACTGTTAACTTCTGCTTCCTTCTGCTCCTGGTATTCTCAACAGACCGACCAACTGACTCTTGCCTGTTGACTGTCTGCCTTTTATTCATTTTTACCAGCCACTAGACCAGGGGTGAGCAAACCTTTTGGCCTGAGGGCCATATCTGGGTCTGGAAATTGTATGGTGGGCCATAAAAGCTCATTCAATTGGGGATTGGAGTGCAGGAGGCCTCAAGCTGTGGATGTGGGCTCTGTGGTGGGACTAGGGATGAGGGGTTGATGGTGCTTTGGGCTGAGATTGAGGGGTTTGGAAGGCGGGAGATCAGGGCTGGGGCACGGGAGGGTGGCAGGCTCCAGGTGGCGCTTACCTCAAGCAGCTCCCAGAAACAGCGACATGTTCCCACTCCGGCTCCTACATGGAGGTGTGGCCAGGTGGCTCTGTGTGCTGCCCTGTCTGCAGGCGCCACCCCTGAAGCCTCCATTGGCTGCAGTTCCTGGCCAATGGGAGCTGCAGGGACAGCACGCAGAGTCCCCTGGCTGCCCCTACACATAGGAGCCGGAGAGGAGGATGTGCCGCGGCTTCCAGGAGTCTTGCGGAGTGGAACAAGATCCTGACCCCACTCCTCAGCTGGAGCGCCAGAGCGGCGCAAGCCCCAGACCCCACTTCCTCGTGGGAGCTCAAGGGCTGCATTAAAACATCTGGTCAGCCAGATGTGTCCCTCAGGCCATAATTCACCCACCTCTGCATTAGACCCTTTCAGACTGCTTGTTTCCCAATCCTGTTATTAGCATACTCTATTTGCCAATCACCTTTAAATCCTCTCTGATTGGTTCATACTTTGACAGATTTAGCAGTTGTGATTAGTCTATCAAAGCTGTTACACAACTAGTCTGAGTATTATGGTCTGGTGACCCACACTTAAGTTTTGGATTGAGCATGCCTGACTGACCCCTATGTGCAATATTGGAGTGACTTTTTCTTAACCTCAGTCCACATTTGCCTGCCAACATACTAGTTGTAGACCAAACTGCTTAAACGGCCAACTCCCTCTCCTTGGCTGTGTGCTAACATTCTACACACAAATTACCAAACTCTTTAACTGTAAACAATTAGCTCACCTATTCAATATGTATGCAACTGTTAACTTATGCATCTTAATGTTAAGATCTACTGTTGCCACCCTATTTATTTTTCTTCACCAATCTAGTTAATTTTATTTCACCTTTTCACCTATTTTCAGTTAATGGTGACAAAGCAGTGTTTTCAGTGCTGTGCTTAAAAACAGATTAGAGCAGCTCAAAATCTTTTGCGTCACATCCTTCCAGTTTGACAGACAACTACTCTGAATACGGTTTTGCACCAACTTTACAGGAATTTCATCTAGACTATACTTCTCTAATTTGCTTATGAGAAAGTTATGCTTTTGACACAGCCCCATGTGACAAATCAAAATGTCACGTCACATTACAGTAAGTCTGCATAAGGCCCCAGTGTAATCCACAGCAACATACAACCTCTGATATGCAGATAAGTCTCAAGCATTTGCACGTTCCCATTTGACTACTGCTGTTGCGTGTTCTACCTAAGCTATGTAAACAAAGATGCCCTCAATACTTTGACAGTTTCATAGACAGTATTTGAGGGAAATGTCCAACTTTTATTTTGCAGTCCTCCAATATTTACATTCATGTACAAAACACTATTTGGTACAAAGTTCATGTGCAGTATAAAATTTACTGTTCATGGTTTTATATGAATCAAAATGTAAGATCAGCGATACTCTGCAATGACTTCTTCAGGCAAGTTTTGGTTGGGCTGTGGGTTTCCAGTTGTCACCAGGGTAAATATCAAAATAACTTCTGTCCTATTTACGAAGTTCTATTGTTCTCCTTTTGCACAGTGTTAATGATCCTTCTTCATGCAGTTAAAGGCTCACTTCTATTCCATTCTGAAATGCTTGGTCGGTGACTATAGTCACAAAGGGGAGCAGTACTTCCTTCCAGCATGAAGCGTTCTTATACTGTACCATGACACACAGCGGCAGAAATTCAAGACTTCTCTGATGTTAAAACTGAGTCAAAGGCTGTTGATAACACTTTGCAAATAGCTTGTGCTTGTTCCTGTGTTGTGTAACACCATAAAAATCAGTTAATCGTGCTCAAAAGCATATTTTCACTAGCATTTTCTTAAGTGCTCTGGCTATTACATGATGTATTTCAGCAAAAACTCCCATCGGTTAAACTTCAAGCAGAACATGATTTACATAATGTTTTCAGCGCTTATACAGACTGAAACAGGAGAGCTGTGTGTTAAATTCTATTGTTTGCAATTATGCCTGCAGACATCTCCGTTTTAAATTAACTTAGGTGTGAAAAAAAGACAATTTTTAGTCTTGTATTATTTATGTTTATAGGGTGTAACCAGCATCCTAAAGTTACTCCACTTGCTCCTTTATGCCTTTGCCAAACCATCTGAAGCGTTGGTAGCATGGAGACTAGAAAGCATATACTACCACGATACTCTGGCATTCTCTCATCTGCTGCTTTCCTTAATATACCACAGGAGGCGATCAGCTCCTCCAATGGCAATATAATGCCAGACTGAACGCATAGTGCCACTGATACGATAGCCCTGCCCTGCTGGAGGAACAGAGCAAACATGGAGAGGGAAAAAGACTGTTGTATTTGCATGTACAAAGTGGAGCGCTCTCTGTCCGCTATCTTTACCGGTGATCAGGCGTAGCACAGCAGATTGGGCATCATCAGCTACACTATAATTGCTTCACTGATTAAATAGGTTTTTGCCTAGTCAGTCAACGTTTTACTAGTTGAAGACAACTGGGCACAACTCCTTTTGTTGCCAGTACATCCTTTTTTACTTATTTTTTAGGAAGTACAACTATTATCCATAAGGATGGGAGAACTGCATATTCCAAGGGATACTACCTAAAGAACTAAGGAAAAGGCTGGTCATATGATACCTTTGTAATTTTAGAGCAGTAAAGGTAGTGATTCTCAAACAAAGTTAATCCACTGCATCCTATGATTTTTTCCCCCTTAAATATGGAGCCATTTATTCTCTGTGAAACCAGTTAACCCTTCAGCTGCCAGAAGGCTGTGATTATGCAAGAGGTGCTACACCTGGGCTGTCCCATACAACAGTGCAGAATGTTACCACTGGGTTTCTGTGCTGTTAAAAATACCATGTTCTAAGTGTGAAGCATGAAGGTAATGAAGTTAGACACCAGAATGTATTGGTACCTAAATTAAGAACCGTAAACATGAATTCTTACCAGACTATTACACTGATACACCCAGAGACTGTATTCTTCATAACCTGCATCTGTCGTCTTCAAAGCCAATAAACTCTTTCCTGCTCCCAGACCATCATCGTAGCAGACCATCCGCACAATTAAATACAGAGCATGTCTATGTAAAACATCCTACAACCATATGGCAAATTAAAGTTATTCTAAAACAGGGCACAGACATTGAAATTTTCTGCATGCTTTCACTATTAACGCAAGTTGCCTTTCACAAAATCCTTAGTAGTCTTTAGAACGGACTGTTCAGTCTCTCACTCTGTGCACTTGTTTACAGAAGACGAACCCTCCCATTGTCTCTGGTAACATTTCCTTAGATTACCTCCATGACATTTTTAATCTTCAAATGAGGGCAATAGGTAAAGATTAAAAAGAACAAATAACCGAACTAGTAGTAGTTTAGCACAGGACCAAGATACAATGCACAAATTTGACGGGGGTGGGGTGGGTAAGAAATATCTTGTATCCCTCTGCTGCTGTTCTTTTAGTTAGAGTCGAAGCTGTCCCCATCTATCCCATTCTTACATATCTAAGAACATTTTTGGTTGCTATAAATGATGATGAAGCTTTAGACTCAGACTATTAAACTAGAATAGTTTTTAGATGCATACTTGAAACAAATGGCAAGAAAATCAGCAGGAATAAAACAGCATACGGTCTGCAGATCTGAAGATATCTTGGAGGAAGACAGACATGTCTAGGGCGTCAGAACTACAAAAGGTATAGAGTAACTATGTTTTATACTACAGGATATTGATGAACTCAACAATGAACTTATAAACAGAGCAGGAAAGGCATGGACTAAACAGAGAGAAGTGAGCAGAGTGATCTGCAACAGGAGAATGCCTATCAAATTGAAAAGTAAAAGCTACAAGATGGTAATTAGACCTGTGCTTTCGTATAGCTCTGAATGCTGGGCACCGAGGAAGAAACAGAAGCAGATCTTAAATACAGCGGAAACATAAATATGGAGGCTTGGAGTTGCAAGGGTGTTTGGACAGAACAAAATTAGGGGAAGTATAAAGATGGTACCAATGACAGAAAATCTGAGGGAATCTAGGCTTACATGGCTTGGGCATGTGAAATGAAGATGGGAAGAATATACAGGAAACAGGGTGTTAAACGGAATGGGAGGGTAAGAGAAGAGTTGGAAGACCCAAAACTAGATAGATGGATATCATAAAAAGGATGGGGTTAGCTGTGGCATTTCTGAGGATCTGCTTCAAGAGAGACTAGAACGAAGCAGAAGGACTCAAAGACCTGACCTTGTACAGATGGGACTAAGGCTAGAACAAGAGGAGGGGAGAGAGCAAGCATAAGGAACACTGGGACAATGAAGAGTCAGTGTTAGCTTGAGGCCTGGAGTGGACATGTGCTCTTGTTTGGGGGCTGAAAGATGGGATTTATGAGGGTGGAAGACCATCCCCCACTTCCATACCCACCCTATCCAGTGAAGACTAAGACAGACCCTAGTTGGGGGGGGGGGAGAAGGGGGAAAAGGAATCAAATTTATAATCCAGAAAATATTGAATCTGCTGGATCAGCCTTGGTTAGAGACTTTTACCAGAGAGCGGCAAGAGAACCACCAGCAGGATAAAAATTACTAAACCCAGGGAGGGTGAAAGACTTTTTGGGGGGGGGATTCTCACTTGCCCCTGAAGGAGAAGACTCTTGCTTTGACTGGAGAGCCAAGAACCCCAGGTCACCCATGCACGAGGAGGAGAGTACAGATTACATTCTGAAGAGAAGATCTGAGTTGGTTTTGCCAGAAAGGCAAGAACCTCCTGTCTCTCTGTTTCAGGTTAAAAATAAAAACTGGAGTCTTACTCTGAGATCAGAAGTTTTGAAATGGAAAATAATTACTGGGTCATCCAGTGTCCTTTAACTGCAAACTCATCAGGGCACTGATAAATGCCTATTCCAGAGTCACCCACCATCCAACTTCCACCAAATAAAGGCCTTTAAGAAAAGACACACTTACATACTGATCAGATGTTGAGACTTTAATACCGTATTTAGAAACTCCCATAATGAACTCTTCTTCAGCTGGAACAAAAGGTAACTTTCCATCTTGCTTTGGAGGGAAACAAAAAAAGTGTTAAGTGTACAGAGCACATAAATAATGAAACTATTCATTAAAACCTGCATTTTCTCTGTTCTAATTTTATTTTAGACTACTGGAATATTACCATTAATGGGGCTGTTCCCCACAAAGCAGTTTTCTTCTTTAAACATTCCTTCATACGATGGGGAACACTGCGTTTCTTTTAGTTATTCAGGATTGGAAAGGGAACTTTTTATGGAGAATGAGGTTTCTTACAGTCCCTTCCTTTGTGTTTGTTCTATGGCCCAGCTATACTAGCAGTGTACTGTTTCAGGGACAAATAGTGCAAGCAGAGGAATGTTGATAGCTGCTACATCTTGGTGCACTGATGCTGCTATTGGCAATGCTTGTGCAACATTAGGAACACTTTTGTATATGGCTATGAGTGCTACCAGCAGATATGCTATACTTGCAATATCTAATTTCTATAATATAAACTGGCATTTAGGAATTCAAGTACTGAGCTTGCAAAGGAACCCTCACCATTTTTTTTTTTTTAAATAAAAGCTTTTTTGTTTTTATTCCTTTTGATACTACAAAGATCAGCACAGCTCAGAGTGAGCTACATTCCAGCTTAACACAATGGAATTATAAATGGCCATGAGTGGTCAGGCTCTCGCTTTTATTCCTCAGCTGAAAATTTCCTCTCTGTTGTTGAGAAATGTTGGCATAAGTAGTCTTCTTTCATGGATACTGCCACAAGGGCTTGAGACAGACTCTCTGGAACTGTACCTTTCTGCCATCAGCAAACCCCTGACGATATTTGTTCAATCATGCCTTAGGTTTCTGCGTCAACAACAGTGCTTCCTGCAGTAGCAATTTGTTTTTCTGAAGTATACCCTTCAACTACTAACCAGGAGGTAGCTTGGCGGCAGTTGAGCTCTCAGGGCGAAGGATGCATGTTTTAATACAGTACATTATTTGTACAGTTTAAGGCACTTCAGAAATAAGATATCTGATCATATGATAAATACACAGTAGGAAGAAACACTGGTTAAAATATTTTGATGTATTTGTATATGTTTTGTCTCTCATTATAAAGACTTACCTGTGCCACATCTATGTAATTTATCAAGTCCAATGGTCCCTCCAGACTCTTGCTCTCATCAAGTTTCAATTTTTCAATGGCACCAACATATTTAACTCTAAATTCTGCACAGGTATCTGAATTACTGTTGCTTTGTCCTATAACAAAAGAACTGTAAATTCAAAGAACTGTTCTACTTAAGCAATAACGTCTATTGTTCCTTTGGTGCTGGAAAGTCTCTTTGGTCTTTTTTAATCTATGAATTTTGAATAATCTTTTGCTCCCTTGGCTCAAACACTGGATCTCCCCACTGAAACAATTACGAAACAAGAAGGATAGCAAAGATACCTAACACTCTTGTGTTATTTGGTTCATAGTATACTAACCTCATCTTTCCTTAACTTCTGATGGGATGATTCTTTTTAGTGTGCTACCACAGAACGGTCTTTGGTACAGAGAAAAATATGACAACATGAGTCTATTGTAAAGTATGGTCTACTCTAACAGAAAAGTTGGGCAACTTAAACCCAAGATTTTTTTTTTTAAATGTACAAGAGCTAACCATAGCCTACAAAACAAGAATTTTTGTTTGGATTTATACATCCCCCAGCCACGTTGAGACCCGAGAGTGGAGCATTTAGCTGGTACACACAAGAACTATAAAGTGGAACCAATTGCAGTGAAAGTCTCTGGCAGCAGGGAGTTGCAGAAGCCTTTCCCTGCTGCCTTCTCTCTGCCAGAGCCTTTCACTGACAGACAGATATAGTCACACACTGCAGTGTTTTACTGTGGCATATGTAGACACAGACTCTGGGGAACACACTGGACACAGAATTACTATTTTGCCTTTGGAGAGGTGAATATTCTTTTTGGTATTATAGCATCATGTTAAACATTTTGTAAATACAGGCACTAAGTATTTACACTTTCTTCATGATATGCATAAACACTGAAGCACAATGAGAAGCCAGTTCTCTGGGCTGAGGGCTTTATTCAAAGCCTAGATAGTCTATGAAAATGCTCTTAGATCTCATAGGGCTTTGGATCTAAGCCTGAAACTTCTTTCCTCTTAACAACACATCCCTGTAACATACACCCCTGTGACCAAGTGCTAGGTCAGAAAGGCTGAGTCAGCACTTTGGTCACAGCAGCTCCAATCAAGCGAGGCTGAATGAAGCTGACTGAACAGAGCTGTGTCTAATTTGTGTTGGGGGCAGGGCAGAAAGGCTAATTAAGCCATTAGCCAGAGCCCACAAATAGGCACAGGACTAGGGTGACCAGACAGCATGTATGAATAATTGGGATGGAGTGGCAGATAATAGGCACCTATATAAGACAAAGCCCCAAATATCAGGACTGTCCCTATAAAATCGGGACATCCAGTCACCCTACACAGGACGGAAATGGAAAGGGGAAAGCAGGCAGTAAGGGGAGACAGAGATTGCTTTCCTCTGCTTGTTATAGGAGCTGTATATGTTATGAATCTGGTGAGACTCCATTTGCAAATAAACTGCACAAGGTGTTGGACCAGCACAAGGGTCTCTGAATAGTTTGTAGACCAGAAGAGAGGCAGGAACCACGAGGCTCTGCTACAATACCCTGTTGTTTCAAACCGATCCCTACCATTGCACCTGTTTCCTTCCCCTCCTTTGCCTTCCACAGTCCTGCTACACCTCCCTCTGAACTTCTGTATACCTTCTTGGCATTTCTAGTCTCAAAGATCACTTTCTATTCTAGACTGCAGCAGCTCATGTGCTAGTAATTGGGCCATCGAATAGGTTTGCCCTCAACTGACTACATGTACATGTGTAAAGCATCATTCACACAATGTGAACTTACATTTTCTCACCTCTTCCCTTCTCCCAACTTTTACACACAATCCTACATTTTATAAAATTAAACCATCTTCAAACAAGTCTGTCTCCGCACTGGTTACATACCTGAACTTTTAGTGGAGTCTGTATCTAGACTAGCCACAGTACTTGATCTGGAAAGTCCACCAAGACTGGAGTCAACAGACTAAATAGGGGAAAAAAATATAGAAAAATGCCAGTTAATAACTGAAAATGTTAATTTATCTTCAGATTTTCTGCCCCTACATACTTCACTATCATCTTCTAACTTTTATGGCCCAGCGCTATTTAAAAGAAATTAGATCAAGTGAAACATGATCAAAAAAGTCATACTTCTCCAAAGGATTGGTATAATAAAACTTGAAAGAGTATCAGTCTGACTTACTTACACCAATGTAAACTGTACAAGGGTCTCTCAAAAGCTTTCAAACGTTTTTGAAACAGAGAGAGGAGAGATGGAAGAAAAAGCAGAGAAAATGAACTTTAAAAAGTTTATGTCCACTGTCTCTTTCCTTCAACTTGGCGTAACCTTTAGGAAACTGACAAGTGCATGCTTCTCACTAATATTTGATAGAACATGACCTTTTTGCAATGAGATTTACTTAAAAAATGCAACCTTGTCAGAAACCCTACAAGATTTAAGTAATCATTCACCAGCTATCTGACAGAATGTACTTATTAGATCAGAAGACTTATGCTTTAAGATAGGAAAGAAATACTATATAAAATAAAGAGAAGTTTTTTTTTATTTGGCTAGCTTCTTCTGAAGAATCAAGCTCATTCTTGCTTTTAATGGCTATCTTAGTGGTTCTTGAAAGAGTCATAAATTATAAGGCCAGAAGGAACCACTGTGATCATCTAAAATGACCACCTCTGTAACATAGGCTATGGAAATTCTCCCAAATAATTCCTGTTTGAACTAGAGTGTTTCCTTTATAAAAACATCCAATCTTGATTTAAAAACTGCCAGTGTTTGAAAATCTACAATCCTGGTAAATTGTTTCAATAGCTAATTACCTTCACTATTATGAATTTGTACATTTTTCCCAGTCTGACTTTGTCTAGCTTCAACTTCCAGCCACTGGAACGTCTTATATCTTGGTCGACTAGACTGAAGACCCAATTATCAAATTTTTGTTCACAAAAACAAAATGTATGAACAGTGATCAGATCAACCCTTAACTTTTTCTTTATTAAGCTAAACAGACTGAGCTCCTTGAGTCTTTCACTATGACATGTTTTCCAGTCCTTAGTCATTCTCGTGGCTCTCCTCTGAACCTAAGTAATTAATACTTCAACATTACAAAAAGCAGTAAGTATATTTTTTTGTACAACTCCTTTCTCGTGCTCTCATGGTCAAAGTAGTCTAAGTGGATTCCTTACTCAACATCAATGGGATTTATGCTTGTATGATGGAAGGACAGCATGCTACTTACAACAGAAAACTAATTCTGATATTGTTTGATTTCACAGACAAAAAAAAAAAACAAATGAGATGTTTATCTCTTGGAATATCATGATCATATTAAAGACTCTAATAAACCAGCCAGAGCAAGGCAGTTAGCTATCAACATTTGCTACTTATTAAGCATCATTGTGCTTGATGCTGTACATGACAAATAAAGATGCAGTCCAAACTCTGAGGGATACACAACCTAAAATCCCCTTAATTCATCATTTGACTTGGAATGTTAACTTATTGGTCAAAAAAGGTCAAATATTCCATAAAAGAAATTCAGATTAACTCTGACAATCGAAAAGACTTTTCTTCTTTAGAATGCAAATCTCCCTAAGACTTTGATAATTTAATCTATCGCCCAAATTTACAACTATTATTAAAAGGGCAACATAAGTTCAACATGTATAAATATTGTATCAGTCAGCTGACTGACCTGTCATCTCTACTTAAAACAATGATATGTCTTTGTGCAGATGCATTCTAGTTCTGAAACAGTACTGCTTTTACACTGGCGTCTCTCTCCTTTTAAAGAATAGGAGGAATTAATTTCAGTTAGGGAGTATAAACGTCCCTCTTGAAAGCCAGAAAAAAAAGGGGGGAGGGCGTTGAGTTCTTAAGGAATAACATACCTTAACCTGTACCTGATACACTTTAATTCCAGGAAGGGTTTCTGATTAGAGCTGGTCAGAGAAACGTAACATTTTTGTTAATTTGCCAATTTATTGAAATTAAAACATTCCACGGAGACGGTTTGATTTTTTTACTCCATTCCACCAGAAACAATCCTGTAGACCTGGCTAGCTGCCAAGGAGACTGGAAGCGCTAGGAGTACTTCCCAAGCTCTCTGCAAACTGTTAGTTCACAGCAACTGAAACTGTCCCACAAACACACTATACTCTCAATTCAGCTTACCTTGCTTTTAGTACTGATTTCACTGCTTTGGGAGCTGCTGCTGCTGTGTCGTTTTTTCCCTTTTCTGAACATTTTTTCACCATAATTGGATCAAAGAAAATGCTAAAGGAAGGAGAATTAAAAATAAAACCTGTCACATTACACCTATAAGAGGAGGAGTCCCTGCCAAAAAACATGGTGGGCTTTGTGTGCAAAGTGGAGAATGGTGGGGGACCACTAGACTAATGATTCTGAGGATGGGACTGGGAGTATGAATCTATTTCTTATGACTGTGCCACTTGTGTATGGCTTCCGGCAAATCACTTGACCTCTCTTCCTGAATTTCCCTGTCTATAAGAAAAGGAAGGATTTTAACTTTCCTACTTTACACACATTAGAAAATTGATTCTTACAACAGCATTGTGAGGTAACTAATTAACAGAACATGTAAAGTAGCAAAGTTAAAATCCTTTCTATTCTTATAGATATGGAAATTCAGGAAGAGAGGTTAAGTGATTTTCCCGAAGCCGTATAGCAGCATAAAATCAGAGGCAGTCTTCATTATTAGAGTCTCATATTCAACCTCTTAAACTTCTCCTGAGGCTTGAGAACCAAAGGACTTACTTTATAAAGAGACATGAGGCTGACTGAGAACTTATGAAGCAGAACTGTTGTCCATCTCTGACCTAACACCCACTACATCTCTTCATCTGGGAGGCAGGGGAAGTTAACTGTACCGTACAGAGTTATAAAACCTTGTTTCTTGGACAGAATTAGGGAAAAGCACTCTCTGAACCTATTATAGGCCCCAAAGAAGGAGCATCACATTACATGAACCAGAAAAATGGCCTCCTTCCAATGCTATATAATTAGGCTTTACTGTGGTAAGTTAAGGGAACTTGCAAGCAGTAACAGGCAGATGAGGAGGACTAGACATCTCCAAAGTCATCAAGAGTAGAGGAGAGAGAGATCAAAATCAGTTTGCCAATAAAATCGGCATCAGGGAAGATAAAGTTTAGGTGCAAATTTCATTAAGTAAGCTTAGGCAACCCCATTTGATTTCCCAATGGTCCTCTAAACAAACAGCCCAGTATATTTGATCTTGAGCCTGTACCGCACTTTGTTTGTGAGCAACAAAATTTAAAAAGGTGCAAACTTGGATGCAGTCCTGCTAATGTAAGCACACAAGTGTCATCATTTATATAGCACGTGAAGGGCACAGGGTACTTTACCACAAGTAAAAATGACAGGTCCATGCCTTTTAGTGATTGTAACTAACTGAATCACTAGGCTTGAACTGTAAGTTTAGAATGATTGTCTGTGACCCGGGAAGCTCTTAGTGCCAACTGGCAAAGGACAAAGAAGGGATGCAGAGGGGTTACTAGGATCTCCTGGGTCTGGCTTACATATTCTAGTTCACCAAGGAGTATCACATGAAGTCTCAAATACAAGGTGGTGTCACAACAGTCATCTATATTGCAAAAATCATGTGTGGATGTTACATAAGGAGTTCTGTATACACACTGAAAATTACAAGATAGCTAGGGACTGACCACCAGCAAAGGTGAAAAACGGGCTGTCAGGCTACGTCTACCCTCAAGCCCTATAGCGCAGGGGTGGCCAAACTGTGTCTTGCCAGCGACATGCAGCTCTTTTACAGTTAAAGTGTGGCTCATGGAGACCCCCACCCCGTTCTCTACCTACCAGATTGGGGGTGAGGGGATGGGAACCTCTGCCTTGCAGAGAGGTGAAGCGGTAGGGGCTTCAGCCCAGCGGGGAGGGGGGGTCTTGGGGCTTCAGCAGTAGTGGGGCTGAAGCCCTCAGCCCTAGAAGATGCCTCCCACAGGGCTGAAGCCCCAAGTCTCAAACTTCTGAAGATTGTCATCTGTGACTTGGAGGGTCAGTAAGTTTGGTCACCTCTGCTATAGTTGCACACCTGTAGCACTTCATGGTCTGCCTACAGTTAAAAGGCTACATCTGTGCTGCTTAGCACTTCAGTGACTGAAGGGATCTCCCACAGATGTAGGTGGTCCCCCTCCCCAAGAGGCTGTACCTAGAGTGATGGATGAACTCTTCCATTGACCTAGTGCAGTCTCCATGGGGACTTAATGACAGTGTACTATGCCACTCAGGGTTGTGGATTTTTCACACTCCTGAGAGGCATTATTATGCCAATGTAATTTTTCAGTGTAGACCAGGCCTCAGTGTAGGCACTCGCCACAAACCAGAGGTAGTAGCTAAATCAAGGGATGAATTTTTCCGTAAATCTAGCGCTGTCTATACCAGGTGTTAGGTTGGCTTAACAACATCGCTAAAGGATGTACATTTTCACACCCCTGAGCAAGATTAACTTTTTAGTGTAAATCTGGCCTTAGACAAAAAATGTTTATCTAGCTGGCTGCTTATATGTAAATTTACTATTGTATAACTGACACTAGATCTCTTCTCACCAGTTTGAATTGAATGCTAATGAGGACTGTAAAAACTTCAAGGATAGAAGAGTAGCAGGTAGAAGCAAAGAGGAGGTAAGAAGCCTATCTTGAGGTGCATATTGAAGGTTTGCTCTAATATATTTGGGGTACAAAGAAGACACCCTGTCATCCTCCATTTAGGAAGTAAATGGACAGTGAAATTTTAATTCATGAAAGAGGGGTCTCAATGAGGCTTGATTGAAAACAGTGGAAAGAACTTTGTGTGAGATAATTTTCCTTAGACAGAAGGTTAACTTGTTAGGTTTTCTGGAGACTAAACTTAACTATGATTTTCTTTTACAAATAGCCATTTGTTTCCAATATTCTTATTCACTGTCACTGAATCTCTGATCTTTGATAATAAACATTCTTGTTTTCACTATATCTAAGTGACCTTAGTGAACAACCATAGTGTTCAGAAAAGAGAAAGCTCTGCACCTCATGTGCCATTTCAGTTCTTGGCACATCCAACCCAATTTGATAATATTTTATTAGCCACAGTGAAGGATGTGAGTAGGCATAGAAAGACTAGATATTTATTGGTAAATGTTGATAAATGTCAATTTCACCATGCCCACACACACAAATGGACAAAAACTATTTCCATCAATAATTGAAATTTACAAAGTAAGACAAATGCTACTTGAGAACTTATTAGAGTTTGATTTAAGGATATTTAGTTTGCATATTTTGACATGTGATGCTGACAATTTGTATCAATGGTTGCAAAGCTTTAACTTTCTGAATGTCAATGGCTACTGTCATTAATTACTGACTGATAACTCCATAGTCTGACACCCCCACATATTTCCCCCCCAAATTTGAAAATTTAAATAAAAATGGGGGGACACCTTAAAACACAATTTTGTGCAAAATTTTAATTGATAAAAATATTTAAAATGCTTATAATAAACATCAACACTACCCATCTAAATTATAAACCAATATACCAAATTTTGCCAAATCTAGATATAAGTGGCTGGAATTTGGCACAAAGAGACAAAACCTCAGGCCCTGCTTATAAACAGCACACACAGCGCTTACCAGGTGCACCTGACAGCCTCTTAGGGGCTTCAGTCACTTCTATCTACCTAGGTATTTACATGGTGCTCACCGTCAAGGTATCTGACTCCAGATTGGCTCCTTAAGAAACAAGAAAGATGGGGAACTCACATTCCAGGGCTGGGGTCCCCACACCCCCATCCTGCCACAGACTCCTCTACCCCGGACACGTCCCAACACTGGGATCCTCCACCCCCGTCCTGCCATAGACCCCTCCAGCCCAGGCACGTCCCAACACTGGGATTCCCCACCCCACCCCCATCCTGCCACAGACTCCTGTACCCCGGACACGTCCCAACACTGGGATCCCCCACCCCATCCCCGTCCTGCCATGGACCCCTCCAGCCCAGGCACCTCCCAGCACTGGGACCCCTCCAGCCCAGGCACCTCCCAGCACTGGGACCCCTCCAGCCCAGGCACCTCCCAGCACTGGGACCCCTCCAGCCCCACCCCGCCATGGACCCCTCCAGCCCAGGCACCTCCCAGCACTGGGACCCCTCCAGCCCCACCCCGCCATGGACCCCTCCAGCCCAGGCACCTCCCAGCACTGGGACCCCTCCAGCCCAGGCACCTCCCAGTACTGAAGTCCCCTCATCCCCATCCCGCCTCGGGACCCGGCGCCCCCCGGAACGAGGATGGGGCCGCACCGGCAGGCAGGGCACGCGCTCCTCACCGCAGCGGCTGGGCTCGGTACCGCCGGGGACTCGCCTTCCGCCTGGGACCCAGCACGGCTCCTCCACACTCGCTGCCCCAGGAACGCGCGGCTGCCGCTGCCGCCCCCGCCCGCGCGCAGGCGCTGTGACAGGGAGTGTGGGCGGCCCAGCTCCCCGGAAGCGGGGGGCGGAAGGTGTTTGCGGGCGGACCGGAAGTCGAGGCCGGGGGCTGGCGAGGGACCCACCGAGGCGCCGGTTGTTCGGCGTCGCTGCGCTCGCTCCTCCCTTTCCGGGATGTCGGCGAAGAGAAAAGCAGAGGCCATGATCCCGGCCGAGGAGAGCGACCAGCTGCTCATCCGGCCCTTGTGAGTGACAGCGGGCGGCGGAGCAGCCGGGCGCTGGCGGGGGAAGGGCAGCGGAGGAGAGTAGCAGGGGGCTGGGGCACTGGCCGGGGAGGGGCAGCTGTAGGAGGGAACTGGGGCGCTTGGGGAACTGCGGGAGGCTGGGGCACTGGAGTCCCTTCAAACATCACCTGCACTAACAGGGTGTCGCAAACCTTGAGTTTGTGGCACAGCATTAATGTCCTGTTAGTGTGTCTGCTCAGTCTGGAGTGACTGTCAGAAAATGGGGCAGACCCTCCCCTCCCCCCCTTCCCCCGTAATTAGTTTTCACCAAGCCAGTGACAAACGTGAACTCCTGGATCACTCTACCAATCTTACTATAGCATCACAGACATTCCCCTTAAACTCTCCAGTCTATCTTGCTACTCAGACAAAGGGGACTTAGTGATAAAATGGTTACTTACACCAAACATCATATCACATTCATACTTCCAATCCCAAGACACCAGTCACTTACTCCAGATCAGTTAATATCCTAGACCTTACATAATGGACTAGTTTGGTAGCCCATTCTATAGTAAACTAACTAAAGGTTTATTAGTTAAGAAAAGGAAATGAGAGTTATTGAGAGGTTAAAATAGGTAAAATATGTTAACAGATGAGTCACAGTTTGTAATTCCAAATGATGACAGTGATGCAATAAACTGCCAGTTTACAAAAAGTCTTTTCAGGATTCCCATATTGTCTCTGGGGATCTCTGCTTTGTGTCTGGTATACTTCCCTGTAAGAGTCCAAACAGTCGAGAGAAATAGGAACTATCCTTGAATCCATACTTAAAGCTTCTTCTCACAGAAAACAAGCTGACAGAGTCACTACCCCCGAGGGCTTTTCCTTTACTGACAAAGAGTAAGGAATGCATTTTGAGTCTTTGACCCCCAGTCATCACACACAATGACCACTTGCTTTGAAATTAACACTTTTCTGATAAAATTCTTCATTTGCATTCCACAAAGCTTCTTTCTCGTTTGATGGGTTATTTAGTTACAGGGGTATATGCAGTGTAAATTATTGCCACAACATTATAACAGGATACAGCTAAGTGAAAACAATGCAAGTAACATTCCATTAGTTTTCATAAAATTTAAACAATAAGTACATTCTTTACCTAAATCAGTCTTATCTATATTAGTATGCAAGTGAATTGGCTTGGGGCTCTGGCATGAGCTGACACCTGGTCTGTCAGTGTCACAGCGTCTCCTTCATAATCTAGACTCCCAAGTGTTTTACAGCACAGATCCACTGAAATGTAACCATCGCTAAGGCTCTGTGTTTGTCACAGAAGTCACAGGTTCTGTGACCTCTGTGATGTCTGCAGCAGCTCGGGCAGCCCCTGGGCATGTCACACTGGCTGCTGCTGGGGCAGTCTTGGGTCCCCCTGTCCCTCCCCCACAGCAGGAATTTGGGTGGGAGGGGTGTCTCGGCTGGGGATTGGGGTGTGGGGTGGTGCTTACCTGGAGGGAGCTCCTGGAAGGGGGATAGGAACACCCCTCCCCGCAGCTCCTGGCTCCATGTGCTGCCTCTGCCTGCAGGCACAACCCCCGCAGCTCCCATTGGCCGCAGTTCCCAGCCAGTGAGTGGCAGAACCGGGGCTTGGGGTAGAGCGGAGGCAGCATGTGGAGCTAGGAGCTGGGTAGGGAGCCTGCCCCAGCACCCGTTGAATCCCCTGGGCCGTGAGTCCCCAACTCCGAGCACCCGCGGTGCTTCCCCAGCTGTGCCCTCCTCCCAAGTGCCCAGGCCGTCCCCCCTGAGCACCTGCAGGCCATGTCCCCTAGTACCTGTGCTCCCCCCCAGCATCTGTGGTGCCCCCAGGGCCACCCCTCCAAGCCATCTCCCCCCCCACCCCAAGTTTTAGTCAGGGATATATAGTGAAAGTTATGGACAGGTCACATGATCGATCTTTGACTTTTATTAAAAATATCCATGAGTAAAACGTAGTCGTGACCATTACTGGTGTGTGAGGGCAGCAGCTAAGCAAACAGCATGCCATCCAGCAGTTGCGGGGTGGGAAAAAGAGAGATTGAGGAAGACTGTTGTATCAGGCACAAATTTAAAGAATCCATGATTCTTTTTAAAGTCCATGTAGTGTAGACAGTATCACTGTTTTTAAGGTCTCCTGTAAAAAGCCCACACAATAACTTCTGATCATGATGGTCCCTTATGGTCTGAGTCTATGAACTTGTGTGGATTCACTTTGGGGCTGATCCTGAGTGCTTCCTTGGAGACTCTTGCATCTCCAGGTGCCATTGTCTTCCTAGCATTGGATCCTTTCTGTTTCAGATAAAAGACTTGTGTCAGGATTTTAAACTGGTGGCAAGGAGTCCTAAGTGTTTTGCACTGGTTGCTTAGACTTAGAAGACATCCTCTGCATATAATTTAGTCAGTGTAATATTTTTTATGATGCTCCATAAAATGTTTTCAATATGTTATAAAATTAAATATGAGAATAAAAATAGAAATGATATAACTAAAGGAAAAGGCTGCAATATCAGCTTGGTGAGATTCTTGTCTTCTTAAGTTTAATTGGTCTGTGCAATGGATTTGTAAGAAGATTCAAGTATGGTTTAGTTTTGAAATAGCCCTTTATGGGTTGTTTTTTTTTAAACTTTCATAAAGCACAGCTTTCTTTCATTCTTTCTTTCCCTCCCTTCTCTCTCACCCTCCCTCCCAACGCTGCGATTCCCCACCCCCATGTACTTGCTTGCTTGCTTTCAACAATTTTGCTTTGAGCAGTGCCAGAACATTTGAAGATTGGCAGTTCAACACCAACTATGTATACTTGAAGGCCTTGTTTACACTACAAAGTTTTGTTGGCAAAAGGCAGCTTTGGTCGACAAAACAGTGGAGGTGTATACGCTATAATGCTCCTCCTGCTGACAAAACTCTCCTGTTTTGTCAACAAAATAAAACCACCTTGACGATAGGTGTAGTGCTTTTTGCAGCAAAGTTAGAGCAACAGAGCATCAATGTAGACACTACATTTGTTATGTTGCCGTAACTGGCCTCCAGGAGGTATCCCACAATGCTCACCATGACCGCTCTGCTCACCATTTTGAGCTCAGCTGCCCTGCATCCAGCTGCACATGCATGCACCCCATCCCTTTCAAAGCTCTAGGAAGTTTTGAAATTCTTCAGCATGGAGAGCTCACATAGCTACTGTCCAGCTGAGGATACTGGCTTCTGACAGCAAACACACTCCTGCCTGGACTACAGGGGTGGGGGTTGATCTCCTTGGTCTGTGGGGAGAGAAAGCTGTGGGAGAACTCTAACAGAGTCATGGACTCAAAACATTAATGCAGTATCCTGCTTTCCCTGGGACTAGAACCACAGCGGTAGGCAGCGACTGCTGCTGCAGGGGGCAGCGGGGGAAAGACTGCTGTGCTGTGCAGAGTCAGGGAGGGAGGTGCAGGCTGATGTCGCGGTGTCCACCTCCCCCTACCAGTGTACTGCTCTTCTCTGGGGTGGGGAGACGGGGACACCAGCTGTCTGTGCACCAGCTTCTGCCTCAAGACTGGTTGCTTCTGGCTGCTGTCTGAACTTGGGCTTTGTCACTGGAACCTGAACGACAAAACTTTTCTTGTTCAGAGGTGTAAAAAAGCCACACCCCTGAACCACAAAAGTTTTGCCAACAGAAAGCACCGGTGTGAACAGCGCTTTGTCGCAGGAGAGCTCGACAGCCAACAAAGCTACTGCCGCTCATTGTGGGTAGAAGTTCTTTGTCGGTGGGTGAGCACTCTCCTGCCAACAAACAGCAGCTATACTGTGCACCTTTTAGTGGAACAACTGTAGCATCACAGCTGTGTCACTAAGAGGTGCTTAATGTAGACATAGCCTTAGAGTCAGCGTGCAGACACACTCACCCTCCCCCAGCACAGAATCTGTCTCTCTCACACATACACACTCCCTTAACACACTCTCTCTCTCTGTCCCTCACACACACTCCCCGCCCCCCACTGCTGTGGTCTTGTGTTAGTGTTCAGCAATGTAATTTTGATTATATTACCAAGTGCTACTTTAAAAAGTGATTCAAAATGTGTTACTTTTTGGGCACACACAGCAATCATTGCAAGGTTCATAGATAGTGCAAACAAACAATGCTAGGCTCAACACACTACAGCAACACACATTACTGTAGCTTAGTGTTAATATGCTCCTTCAAAGCATCCCTTAGCCAAATAGCTTCTCCTTCCCCCCCTCCCCCCCCGGTTGGGCTGCTCTTATAGCCTTGTGTTCATAGAGCACAGCACAATACTGAACAGCGGTGAAGGATCTGTGCTTTCTGACAGGTGGGGCTGGGTTGCAGGTTACCAGGGCAGTTGAAAAGCAGATGGTAATCTAGTAGAATACCCATGGAACGATTGGATTGAGAAACCCCTTATAATGTGACACTGCACCTGCCCCCATGAGACGTTGCAAACCTGTCCCAAAGCACCCTGCGGCCAGTTGCACAGTGGGATAGCTACCCACAGTGCTCTGTTTTCTGTTGATGCACTCCACCACACAATGAACATAGTGTGGACATGCAACGTAGTTTAATTACAGCGGTGGTGGTACGTCGGCGTAACTTGCGTTGACAAAACTCTGTAATGTAGATCAGTGGTTGTCAACCCGGGGTCAGAGGTCTTCCAATTGATACATCAACTCATCTGGATATTTGCCTAGTTTTGCAGCAGGCTGCATAAAAAGCAGTATCGAAGTCAGTCCAAACTAATATGTCATACAGATAGACAATGTTTATACTGCTCTATATATTATACACCGAAATGTAAGTACAATATTTATATTCCAATTGATTTATTTTATAACTATATGGGGAAAAAATGGGAATGTAAGCAATTTTTCAGTAGTAGTGTGCTGTGACACTTTTGTATTTTTATGTCTGATTTTGTAAGCAAGTGGTTTTTAAGTGAGGTGAAACATGGTATGCAAAACAGACATCTGAATGGGGTACAGTAGCCTGGAAAGGTTGCAAGCCACTGGTGTAGACAAGACCTAAATGGAAGTGAACTAGTTGAAAGGACTGTAAATGTGTCCTGTTTAAATTTGTTTGCAAACTTCTTAACTTTAACAAAAGCTGTTACCATTTGATGACTGTTTCTTGGCATGTGTGAAATAGGTTTGGTGGTTTCAGTCTAGTTGCCAGTGAATAGATATTCACATCACACAAAACGCTATCGCAGTTGGCACGCTTGGAATTTCAACAAAGAGCCAGGGATTCACACTGAGCTCCCATTACAACCCTCAGGTGCTAAGAGGCATCACATGACTTCACTTTCCCTCTCCCTTTTGTTCAGTCGCACTCACTGAAAGGTACTTACAGTATGGCTACACTTGCACTTGCGCTTTGAAGTTTCGAGTGTGGTCGCAGCGCCAGTGCTGGGAGAGAGCTCTCCCAGCGCTGCACGTACTCCACATCTTCTATGGGTGTAGCTTGCAGCGCTGGGAGCTGCGCTACCAGCGCTGAGGCACTGTTTACACTGAGGCTTTACAGCGCTGTAGCTTGCAGCGCTCAGGGGTGTGTTTTTTTCACACCCCTGAGCGCGAAAGTTGCAGCGCTATAAAACGCCAGTGTAGCCATGGCCTGAGTTTATTTCAGAGGACAGAAGATACAGGTAGCTGCTAATTATTGGTAAAAGAAAGAAGTAAAACTCGGACTTTCAGCAAACATTATGCTAAGGCATGTGAGGCTAGAAAAGAAAAGGTAGTTTCTTTAGAAGAATCAAAAACAAGTCATGTGGGAATAGAGTTCTCGGGGTAATGAGTTTATTTAACAAAAAAAAATATTTTGACTTAGAATTATAATCCTGAAACTGCCAAAGGATCTGAAGCAACTGGTGAGGCTATTGAGCAGTTAAAAGCAAATCTCCCTCAGTCATGCAAGAAATATTCTGTACAAAATGCATTGTACAAATACGTTAACCTACCCTAATCTGGAAAAAAGAAAAGCATTGACACCTTTCTCATAGAATCGTAAGAATTACTGCATTGGAACAGACCCAAGGTTCATTGAGTCTAGTGTCCTGTCTCTGACAGTAGCCAGCACCAGACCAGTCAGAGGAAGGTGTAAGAACTGTACAGCAGAGAGATCTGGGATAATCTGCTCCGCATGTTAGGTCTTTCCCTGATCACTTAGGAAGAAGCTTAAACCCTGAAGTCTGAGGTTTGATTTCCCTTCCAAAATAGAGTATTCCTGTTATCCATATAGATCCCTTTTGAATCTTGCCTTTGGAGAAATGATTTCTACAGTAGTGTAACTGGATGACTTTAGATACATCAGGAAACAAGTGTATACTTGTTTGGGCTCTCCCTTTGTAATGATGACATTAATATTGACATTTTAGTTTCTTTAGTAATAAACGAAGAAACAGAAAAAATATTAGATAAATAATTCAAAACTTTTATAATTCAAAACTGCCTCGGCTGAAAGCTGCAAAATACCATAACTTCTACGGCCTTTCGTAGCAAGGGAGTTTGGGCTGAAGTAACAGTAGGGAAGGAGCAGAGGGTAGGTTTCCCTCCCCTACATGATACTGTTTTCGCATGATTGTGCTGAATTTAGTGGCGCATAAGGAGCTGTGCTCTCTGTTGCATCACCCTCTGAGAAGCTTGATTTTTCTCTGTCAGTTTCTCTCTTCTTACTTGGCATCTGTCAATTTGTATGCTCTGGAGGCTTGACCTATGCCACCAAATTGCAACGATGAACTTGAGAGTAGATAAGTTATGCCACTGCTAAATGACCCAAACTATCTGTACTCATTTATCAGAACAAAGTATCTGAATTATTAAAGGGTGTGTATTTGCCAGTGTGGTGAAAAAAATATTTTGGAATTGAGTTAGCTTTCAAAACAAATGTTCTCAGCCCAGTCCTTTTTTCTCATAGTTGAAAGCATTGCACATCCTTTGGGGACTAAAATCGTAGCTGTGTGGGAAGAGGAGAAGTATTACTAACACAGAGAGCCCTTTTTCTTGGAATTTTCAAAGGCACCTATTGCCACAATATCAAGCATTTCAAAATTTTAAATTGCTCTTTACTATAGTAAGCCTGTGTCAAGGGCTGATATATTAGTACAGGTTACATTATACAGTACCGAAGTGGAATGTCTCAGCCCATCAGAATGAAGGGAGGCTTCATAGCTGTGAATACTTAATGTTTAATTCCCCCCAAATTATGCAGTCCCCTGTACTATGTTGTTTCATAGAGTTTAAGGCCAGAGGAGATCATCTAGTATGGCCTGGATATCACAGACCACTAATATTTAGCCAGATACCTCTATATTAAGGCCGAGATTTTGTTTTGGGTGTGAGATTTGTACAATGCAGTATGAAAATCTTTGACTGACAACCATTAGCCAATCAGAGTACTGTATTTGCATAATTGCACAAGTTCTTTCTTATTTTCCTTGCTGTGAGCATGCAAAACATGTGAATCTACTTGGGCTATTGTAATCCCTGTCTTTGGGTTGGCTTCCTATTCAGAATTTTCAAGTTGCAACAAATATACCACCTCTGTTCTTCACTTTTCTGACAGAAACAGAAAATCTCCCTGTACATGTGAATCTAAAGGGAGTGTGTGGGGAGGAACAGCACACCAAAAGCAAGGAGATGAGGGCTGACATTCCACTGAAAGGGAAAGTGGCTTTAAAACATAGTTTAAATCGCTTGATTCATTTTCCTCCTTCCTTCTGATTTTTACCCACTTTCTTTTGTACAGATCCCTGAGACACCTGTTTCTAGAATAATGGCCATGTATATGAGTGTTCACTGGCTTTTTTACATTTGGCGAATCCCATCTTTCCCTCCCTAAGATAAAAACCTATTGCAATTACTGAGGACAAGCACCTTACTTATCTGTAGGGAAGAAACTGAATAGCAGTGAGGAAAAGAGATGGTGAAATGAAAAGCAAAAAGAGCTTAATTATTTAAAAACAGTGTACCTTTCAGTAGTTTGACAATTGATTTTGCTTTTTGTGTTTTTTCTCCTTTTGCTGAAAATTTTGTGTCTAATAAAAGAAATCAGTATAAAAGCTTGAGGGGATTTCCTGTTAACTCTGAAATAATTCTGTGCTGGGCTAATAGTCTCTGATACCTTAAATTCATTCAACCTAGGATACAGTTATATTATAAATGGAAAGCACCCTCAAGTTATCAAAGTATTTCCGGGGTAAGTTTGCTGTAAGCATTTAGATTGCTTTAGCCCATGTCTGCAACAAGCATTCATTTGCCATCCTAGAGAAAAGATACCAGTCCTTTTTTCCAAATTTAGGTCTTCTATGCTTTACTCATGGACAGGATCTCAGTTTCATTGAATGAAATTTCACTGTTCGGTTAGTTTAAATAGTGTTTGGCCTATCATTCAACAGTTGGATTGTTAAACAGAATGATGAGTTCTACACATAGGCGTCTAAATGCACTTGAAACAGAGATGTAGTTAACTGTGTTTAGATACGGTGGGTGGTTTTTTGTTTTTGCTAACTTTGTCATGGATTTCCCTTCACAGAGGTGCTGGGCAAGAAGTAGGAAGATCATGCATTATTCTGGAGTTTAAAGGAAGAAAAATAATGGTAATTATTTGTAAACACCTGAATTACGAGGGTCTGTGGTAAAAAGCTATTGTTTGTTAAATCCAAGTTCCTCACAAAAGTCTGGTATGGATGTCAGCCTTTCCCTAAACAGGCAAAGTCTCTGGTTCCCAAGAGCAACGTTACCTAGAGGATGTGACATATTATATGAGATTTTAATTTAGTAATAAAAGACGTGTATAAATCCTGAGAGAAAATTTGGATATCTATTTATGTATAAGTGTAGGTGATATGCTCACAATCTAGTTTTCAGTGGTGTCTGAGCCTAAACTTTACTTTGTTCACACAGTGGTGTGTGTATGCACAGATGCTCTGTTTACTTTTCCAGCATTAATGCCTGTGTGCTCAGGTGATAGAATCTACATGTGAAAGGCTGTTCACCTATGCTGTCAACTGTTACTATTGGAAAAGTGTGGCTAGAGGCTTGTGTAGGTACAGAATAGCACATGCAAAGGCTCAGGTCTGAAAAATAGTCTCTTAAAAGGCATTCAGTTTTCCACTGAAGATAAGTCACCTACACAGATAACTTAGAGCAGGGGTGGGCAAACTACAGCCCTGGGGCCACATCTGGCATATAAGACATTTTAATCCAGCCTTCGAGCTCCTGCCAGGAAGCAGGGTCTGGGGCTTGCCCCACTCTGTGAGTGCCATGGCTCTACGCTGCTCCCGGAAGCAGCAGAATGTCCCTCCTCCAGCACCTACACATAGGGGCAGCCAGGGGATTCTGCATGCTTCCCCTGTCCCAAGTGCCCACCCCCGCAGCTCCCATTGGCCAGGAACTTTGGCCAGTGGGAGCTACAGGGACAGCGCCTGAGGACGGGGCAGTGCACAGAACTGCCTGGCTACGCCTCCATGTAGGAGCTGGAAGGGGGACATGCCACTGCTTCCAGGAGCTGCTTGAGATAAGCACTGCCCAGAGCCTGCACCCCAGCCCCCTTCCCTAGCACTGATCCCCTTCCTGCTCCCGGAGCCCCTCGGTACCATCCCAGAACACGCCCCTACATCCCCATCCCCACCACAGAGCTCACACCCCCAGTTGGAGCCCTCACCCCCTCCCTCCCCACACCCAACACCCTGCCCTAGTCTGGAGCCCCCTTCCACACCCTGCACTCCTAATTTCTGGCCCCACCCCAGAGCCCTCATCCCCTCCCGCACCCCAACCCCCAATTTCGTGAGCATTCATGGCCTGCCATACAATTTCCATACCCAGATCCTCAGGCCAAAAAGTTTGCCCACCCCTGCCCTAGGGTCTAGCTTGGAGTCTAATATATCACAATGTGTCAAAAACTGTGAATAAGCAAAATGAATTTTTCCTGCATAACACTCACTTGTAACTGCCATAAATTTGTGTGTGCTTATTCATTTTTATAAGTTTTAGTAGGAGTTTTAATTGTTTGTCATCACTTTTCAGCTTGATTGTGGAATCCACCCTGGCCTAGAAGGAATGGATGCCCTACCTTACATTGACTTGATAGATCCTGCTGAGATTGATCTCCTCTTAATCAGTCAGTAAGTTGCATTTAGGACAAGAATTAATGCTTGCTTTGAGTTCTTGCTCTAAGCCTTGTTAACTTCCAACTTTTAAGAAAGATTGGGGGCAGATGTCATCCAGACCCTATTGGTGTGATGAAAGGACAGTAGTTCCCAATATTTGTGTAGTGTAGTGTTGCCTAATCTGTTGATTGCGTATTAATTATATTACTGATTTAGTTTCCCCCATTAGCAGTCTGAAATTTGGCTAGTTCTTATCCTAATATCAGACCCAGTATTATCAGAATTAATATTCAGTTGGGAGCCTTGATGTGCACAGTTATGACACTCACACCTAGGAAATCGCGCTATGTTTATAATAGTTTTATTAATACAATTAGCAGCTTCACAAACACTCCAACCCAGCAAAGCAGGTAGAGATAATACAGAATGAGCTGAGCATCCGTAGGCTTACACCATCTCTTGCAAAACAACCTGAAGTTTAGTTATCATCCTCATCTTTCCCCTCACCATCATCAGTGGTTGTCATCCTAGCGTCTCCCCAGGTACACAGGCCGGGATACAGCTTTTATGATGTGTTATATTGAAATCACTATGCTTAATGCATGTTCATTAGGGGTTTCAGTCTCTTTTCCTTATTTGTAGTTCCTCTCCCTACTAATATAGATTATTAATCCTTTTACATCAAGCTTATTAGCACATATGTCAATTATTTACCATGGCATTCTTGTGGTCAGACATCTGCTGATGTCTCTAACTAAAAATATTCCAGGGTGGTATAAACTAGCATCCTGTGATTACCTATCAGCAGTTTAGTCATTACAGCATTCCATTTTATGATATTTTATGATCTAGGGTTACTCTTGGTTAGCTACTTATGCTAAGGCTTTTTGGGCCTTATGCCTTAATTAATTTATCTAAATTATTATTTTACAGGCTGTGAGGCTTGCAAGCTTATTGGTTTATTGCCTTAACTTATATCTATGGCTCACCTAGCAAATACCTGTAGGCTACAAAACTACTTCTTAATGCCATGGCTCTCCTCCATGCCCATTGTAACCTCGTGGCCACCCTCCACTCCCTTTCTTTATCACTTAACATCACTGTGTCAACTTCAGCAATTGTTTATGTGTAAAAGAAATATTAGAAAGTATTTACTGTACTTTTAGCTATCTTTAATGGGAGTTGGATCAGGAGTTGAGAAGACACCCATTGACTTAAAAGGGTGTTAGACTTTGCTGATAATATGACTTAGCACCTGGAAACAAGGATAGTCAGGCCTATGTGACCAGTTAGCTCTCCATGGACCACCAGTGCTCCACAGATCAGAGTTTGAGAAATGCTAATACAGGGGTTACAGAGGCATTCACTCAGATACTTTATGTACAGCAATTGTGGGGAGGGATAGCTCAGCGGTTTGAGTATTGGCCTGCTAAACTCAGGGTTGTGAGTTCAATCCTTGAGGGGGCCACTTAGGAATCTGGGGCAAAAATCAGTACTTGGTCCTGTTAGTGAAGGCAGGGAGCTGGACTCAATGACCTTTTGAGGTTCCTTCCAGTTCTAGGAGATTGTTATATCTCCAATTATAAAATATATATATATATATATAAAAAAATGCACTGGTTGCACCTTTATCGCACAACCACTGTTTTAAAATTAGCATCATTAGTAGGAGTGACCAAATTGTAATCCAGTACATTGCTGCCCTGATATAACATGGTTGTGGGGAGCTAAAAATTCCTACCACATTATGAGTGAAACGCCGTTATATCGGGGTAGCAGTGGCAGGGCTGCAGCGGCGATTTAAAGAGACCGGGACTCCGGCTGCGGGGAGCCTCAGGCCCTTTAAATCGCCAGTGATCCCCGCTGCCACAGCCCTGGGGTAGTGGAGGCAGGGCTCCAGCAGTCATTTAAAGGGCCCGGGGCTCCCCGCAGCAGTCGGAGCCCCAGGCCCTTTAAATCGCCAGCAAGCCGTGCTGCCGCAGCCCCAAGCTAGCAGCGGCAGGGTTCTGGTGGTGATTTAAAGAGCTCTGGGCTCTGACTGCTATTGGGAGTCTGGGCCCTTTAAATCACCAGTCCAGCCCCACTGCCGCAGCCCCGGGGTAGCAGCGGCAGAGCTCCAGCGGTGACTTAACGGTCCCTGGGCTCCCCGCAGCAGACGGAGCCCTGGACCCTTTAAAGTGCCGCCGGAGCCCCGCTGCTACTGGACTATATGCGAACCCGTGTTATATCAGGTCGCATTATAGCAGGGTAGCGGTATATACTACTAAAAACACATTTTAGTGGTTCACTTCTAATCTGTGGTGGCCCATGTGCCAACTTTGGGGCCACTGTTTTTAGCTTTATTCTGTCATCCTTTCTCTGTGTGTGAGATGTTCATTCTCGTCCCTCCCATTATCAGTCCTTTTTCTTTAAATGCAAAAAAACTAATTGTAAGGTTCTATAGGTAAAATTTATCAAGAAATGAGGATGTTAAAATGCAAAAGTTAACTTTTCTCTATTGCATTTTAATGTATCAATCTTAATATTTTAGAATATACAGAATGCATAAAGTAACCCAATTAACATTGCTGATGAAACCCTAATTCCCATGTTTCCTGATTTATGTAGCATTGCATTAATATAGTAAATCAGTGAAGGGTTTAGCATTTAAAAAAGATGGTTGAAATCCTACTCAGAGTACGTATCAATGGTTCGCTGTCAAACTGAGATGTTGCATCTAATGGGATCCTGCAGGGGTCAGTCCTGAGTCCAGTACTAATCAATATTTCACGACTTGGACAGTGGAGAGTATGCTTATAAAATTTTCAGATGACACCAAGCTAGGAGGGGTCGCAGGCACTCTGGAGGGCAGGATTAGTATTGAAAATGACCTTGACAAAATGGAGGATTGGTCTGAAATCAGCAAGATGAAATTCAGTAAAGATAAGTGTAGAGTACTACACTTAGGAGAGAAAAATCAAATGCAAAACTCCAAATTGGGAATAACTGGCTAGGGAGTAGTACTGCTGAAATGGATCTCAGGGATTACAGGGGATCAGAAATTTAACAGGAGTGATGCAATTGTGAAAAAGACTTATTTTTCAGAGGGTATATTTAAAAGGAGTGTTGCATGTTAGAGATGGAAGATAATTGTCCCCCTGTACTCAGCACTGGTGAGGCCTCAATTAGGAGCACTGTGTCCAATTCTGGGCATCATACTTTCTGAAAGATATGGACAAACTGGAAAGAGTCCAGAGAAAAGCAGCAAAAATGATATAAGATTTAGCAAACCTGAGCTATGAGGAAAGATTTTAAAAAATCTTTAGTCCTGAGAGAAGAAGACTGTGGGAGGGGAGAATCTGATAATAGTCTTTGAATATATTAAGTGCTGTTATAAAAAGAAGTGTGATCAATTGTTCTCCATACCGATGAAGGTAGGACAAAAAGTAGCCAGTTTAATCTGCATCAAAGGAGAGTTAGGTTAGATATTAGGGAAAAAATTCTAACTATACGAGTAGTTAAGTTCTGGAATAGGCTTCCAAGGAAGGTTGTGGAATCCCCATTATTGGAGGCTTTTAAGAACAGGTTAGACAAACACCTCCCAGGGATGGTCTAGCTTTACTTGGTTCTGCCTCAGTGTAGGGGGCTGGACTTCATGACCTCCCAAGGTCCCTCCCAAACCTACATTTCTATGACTTGTGATTTGTATTATGTGATACTGATGTATTAACTGTATTCGTTTGTCTGTTTTAAGTTTCCATTTGGATCACTGTGGCGCTTTACCATGGTTTCTACAGAAGACCAGCTTCAAAGGAAGAACATTTATGACTCATGCTACAAAAGCTATTTACAGGTGGCTTCTTTCAGATTACGTCAAGGTTAGGTAAGTGGACACACTGGTTTTTTTTCTAACTCCTTCCTGAATTATTGCTCCTGTCTGCTCAGTGGGGGAAGTGTGTGGGAAATGATGCAATGACTTGGGGGGGCTTTGAATGCAGTTTGTTATATCTTATATTTTTAAAAGACTACTGTCAGTTTAATAATCATATGTAAATTTCTTTAAAAGTTCACTTACTTAAGTTACTAATAACATTTAATTTAGAGCATTAAAAATGAGGGAAAATACATCTAATTTACTTTTAATTATTTGTCATGTTTATTTTTTGCATTTCCAGAAGCTCTGATAATGGAAGTTAATTTCTAGGTTTGAATGTTTGGGCTGCAAACATGAAAGGGGAATTTTGTTTGTTTATTTATTTATTTATTTAAAACCCACAAAAATTCAAATTGTGTAAAATTCCAGTGGAAATACAAGTTTATGGAAACATTTCCTTTGGTCTTATAAGATGGTTTGTATAAAACCTCGACTTTTTTGGTCCAAATTTGAACCTTTTGACTGCTTTCATAGTTTGAGATTAACAGTGAGCATAGCATTATATTTATGATATTAAATTATACATTTCAAATGTATAATTGTTCAAATATATTGGTATTGTGTTCAAGTATATAGGATAGTTCCTTTTGGTCTAACTCCCATTCCACAAACATATATTGCCTGAACTGTGTGGTGGATGAGTTTATTAGTAGGTAAGTCTATATCAGGGTTTCTCAAATAGGGGTTGCCGCTTCTGTAGGGAAAGGCACTGGCGGGCTGGGCCGATGTGTTTACCTGCCCCATCCACAGATCTGGCCGATCGCGGCTCCCACTGGCCGCGGATCGCTGCTCCAGGCCAATGGGAGCTGCTGGAAACGGCACGGGCTGAGGGACATACTGGCTGCCGCTTCCAGGAACTTCCATTGGCCCAGAGCAGCGATCCGCGGCCAGTGGGAGCCGCGATCGGCCAGATCTGTGGATGGGGCAGGTAAACACACCGGCCTGGTCCACCAGGGGCTTTCCCTACAGAAGTGGCGACCGCTGTTTGAGAAACCCTGGTCTATAGTTCATTTTTGCTCTCTTCCAGAGGCATCCATTCCCTGAAAGTTCAAACAGTAATTGTCCCTTTGCATTACTGAAATAGTTATTATATAAAGTCAAAAGTAAACATTAATAGAGATGAGATTGTGTCCCTGACCAGTATGCAAAATTTTAGGGTGCTTTGCATACATAAGCATATTAAATGGATGTAGTAGGGCAGTCTATGGAAGCAAAGTATTTGTTTGCGGAAAGCCTTAAGCAGCTTCTTGCCTAAAGGAGGTAATATAGCAGCTTTAAAAATTTTGGATTTATGTCTTGGTGGCAGGAATTATGTGAAAGAGATACAAACTTTGGGGAAGTGGTCCTGCAATCCTTATCTAATAGACTCTGAGCCCCTCCTCCTGTGGGTACAGCTTGTGAGTCACCTGAGTGGAATACATGTCTGCATCTACTCAACGAAGAAGAAACTCTTACTTACTGTAACTGTAGTTCTTCAAGATGTGATGCAGATATGTATCCCACAAAACAACTGTGACATTGCACTCCATATGATTTTATGAAAATGTGCTAATGAGTGTGAATATAATGTAACTGGAATATGCTTCATGCAAAAGGTATCTTGTAAGGTATCATTACAAAGCTTATAATCTACTGAGTGTGTCATCCTAATTGTATAAATGTATCATTCTTGTATCTGAAACTAGAAATATGAAATTTAACTCTGAGGTCTTATTGTAATTATGCAAAGTGTGGGTCATTAGTGGTGGTTTGGAATCTTGATGGCTCTCATTAACCAAGACATTGACTAGATGGCTCCATTTACTTGCAAGTCTTCCTGTCAGTCAGGCTGGGAAGAATGAAGGCGTGAGGTCTCACAGCACATGTGACCATGTCACCTGGTACTGGAATCCATCTTAAACCTGGGGCTTTTCCATTTAGAAGAAGGGGTAGGGACCTAGAGAGACAAAATATTCCCACCTTGTGCCAAAGCTGTAAAAGGGGGTGGAACAGAACAAAGGGGACAGCAGTCATGAGAAATTCCCTAGCTGCAACTGAGCTAACAAGAACTGTACCGGGGAAAGGATTGGGCCCAGACTAGGAAGGAGTCTAGTCTGTGAAAGAAGCTTATTGGAACATCTCTGAGGGTGAGATTTTATCAGTATTCAGTTTGCAGTTGTATTAGGCTTAGACTTGCATGTTTTGTTTTATTTTGCCTGGTAACTTTGTTTGGTCTGTTATTACTTGGAACCACTTAAATCCTACTTTTTATATTTAATAAAATCACTTTTTGCTTATTAATTAATCCAGAGTAATTAATTCCTGGGGGAGCAAATAACTGTGCATGTCTCTCTATCAGTGTTATAGAGGGTGGAAAATTTGTGAGTTTACCCTGTATAGGCTTTATACAGAATAAAATGAATTTATTTGGGGTTTGGATCCCATTGGGAACTGGGTATCTGGGTGCTAGAGACAGGAGCACTTTCTAAGTCATTTTCAGTTAAGTCTGCAGTTTTGGGGGGACATGGTTCAGACCCTGGGTCTGTATTGGAGCAGATTGGCATGTCTGGCTAAACAAGGCAGGGTTCTGAAGTCCCAAGCTGCCAGGGAAAACGGGCTCAGAGGTAGTCTCAGCACATCAGGTGGTAGTCCCAAGGGCGTCTCTGTGACCAAACCCGTCACAACCACCCTCTGTCCCTTCTGCATTGGAGTCTACTCTCTGGATATTCAGTGCAAAGCAACTCGGGGGGCGAGGGGGAAGGTCAGGACAGGCACCTCCTCATATAGCCAGGGGACAGGCTATGGCCATGAGGCACGAATGCCACCCCTTCGGGTACTGCTAGGTAAAACTCTCTGGCTCCAGTACCCTGGGAGCGTGCACAATGAAGTGAAATACACATCTGCATGACGTCTCAAATAACTACAGTTACTGTAAGTAACAGTTTCTTCTGCCTAAGACGCTACTAAGGGGTTTGTAGCCTGGTCCTTGATCTGTTCCAGGATGGGAACCTGGATGTAGGCTTCCACAATACATAGTCTAATCAACCTAATGATGGAGGATTTGGAAGCTCTGAGTTCCTAGCACTTTGGGTGGAAAGACGTGAAAAGGGAGCCTGATCTTCTTGTAAATTCTGTAGTCTTGAGAGATTTTTTCAATAGTCTTATAACATATAAGGAGTGCCAGGCCTTTTCAGTTGGATGTTGTGGTTTTGGACAAAACTAAGGAAGGTATGATCTCTTAAAGTGTGGAAGGAGGAATATACCTTAGAAAGGATTCTGGTTCCCCCTTTAGATATATGTCTGTAGTCATGGTATCTGACTGAACCAGTACCTGGGTCCTCCTTAGGGTGAGCTAGAACCTTCGCAGAGCTCGCTTGACCACTCTCAGTTCTAGGAGGTTTAACCTGTGAGGCTTTTCCTCCTGATTTCCAAGGCCCTGGGATGTTGGGTCTTTATGTGAGCTCCCAAGCCCTCCAGGCTGGCATCTGTTGTGAGAACTGAAGGTTCTGGACAGCGAATGGACTTCTTATTGTGGACTGACCACCAGTATAAGGAATTGAACACCTGTGTTGGTACCTGTACTTGAACTTTCCTTTGTCCAGACCCTTAATATAAAGGCTTGAAAAGATGTCTGGTCTGTGACTGTGCCCAGGAAGTGATCCCTATGCGCAGGATCTGGAATCCTAGCAGTTGCCAGTATAATTCTATGATGGATCTCCTGTGGCTCTGAAGCAAGATGATAATTCCTGGATTTTCTGTAACCTTTCTAATAATGGGTAGATCCTTGCTGTCGTGGTGGCTATTTCTGCCACTAGGTGGTTTATTCTGGTGGATGAACCAGGGAACTTTTCTCTGCATTGATGAGGAAGCCATGCACCAGGAGGAGGTCTGATTCACTGAATATACAGTCTTTATTCAAACCCAGGGAGAACCTCTGACTGTTTATAATGTTCCCTTTTACTTCCAAATGGTTTTGATTGTTTGAAGTTGTCGTTGATAGTTTTCCATTGACTATTCAAAGGGTAGACAATTAAACTTTGTATTTCATCACTGGCTGATCAGGGAGAGGTGAAAACTCCCTCATACTTGAATTGGCCAGCACCGAGATATATGATTCCTGGTGACTAACTTTTGTTCCAAGACTGTAAGGTATAATTTTCCTTAAATATTACACTTGCACAAATCTTGCAATGATTATGAGTATTGATAAATTACAAGCTTTCAGGAGAGATCTCACATGCTACTTTTCATAGATAAATACCATATGCTCATTATATTAGATGTAGTGAGTTTGTCAGATCTGAGATGAGGGTTGCTTATAAAGAACCCTTTGTATGTTGACACCATTGGGCCTCTGTGTCCCAAATAGAACCTGAAGAACATTTATTCTAGCAGTGCCATAGCCAGAAGATGAGACATTTAATTCTTGATCAGATTGTGTTTTCCTGCATTGTTGGAATTGGGTGATTGGATGAAGAACCATTGGACCAGAGCCCATAGCTTGAGGGAATACCCATGGCTCACTATCTTCCTGACTCATCTTTCTGTGGTCGATGAGCCATTCCTATAGGAAATGTGAAATTTTGTCCCCTAGCTTCAGTTCTGGACGGAGACCTACACAATCTTGGTCATAAAGTGGCTTGGATGGGTGCGGGGCCAAGGGATCTCGATTCTACTGTTCTTTCCCTTGGAGAATCTGTTGTCTCTTTGCTGGTACCGATGTGGTTGTCCCTTCACTGTTACAAAGAGCAAAAGGAGTGCATGTGTCTGAAAGCTGATTAATGTACTCTCTCCTTAGAGCACTTAGTGGGGCAGGGTGAGATTTTGCTGCACTGTCAGCCACCTCCTTCTCCAGCCTTTCTCCAAAAATGAGAGAGCCTGTCAACTTCACCACGCATAGAACCTGCCTAGAGGGAGTGTGCACCTTCCAGGGACAGAGCCCTAGGTGGCATCTAGTTACACTGAAAGCCGTGGCTCAGGCTGGGAACCCCATTGCATCTATTGAGGCATCAGCTACAAAAGCTGTTGCTAGGGAGACTTTCTTTAAAATTGAACCAAAGATCTCTTCGTTTAAGGGTTTGGAGATCTTCCAACTAGGAAAGATGCTCCTGCAAAGCAGGGAACTGCCAGAAACACTCGGACAGTGGTGGAGGAGTCTTCAAAATCATTAAAAGCAGTGGGTATTCACCCACAAAAGCTCATGCTCCAAAACGTCTGTTAGTCTATAAGGTGCCACAGGATTCTTTGCTGCTTTTATAGATCCAGACTAACACGGCTACCCCTCTGATACTTCAAAATCATTTTGAGAGTAGCCTCGATCTTTCTATCTTTGGCGTTCTTAGTATAGAACTCCCCCTCTAAGAGAAAAACCATATCCCTGGCGAGGGACTCTGTGGCGGGTCAGCCTTCGGTATCAGCAATAGATCCCTTTTGATTCTTGAATGTTATGGAGCCTGAAGTTGCCCTTGTTAATGCACTTGCCCTTATAAGACTTGTTCCACTCATCCCTAATCACTTCCTTAGGAGTGAAGGGGTGTCACCACCTCAGGGGTAGATTTTGAGGGGACCTATTTACTCTGAGGCTCACTCTCAAGAGCCTGCTCAGGTTGGATTTGAATAGTGGAAACAACCTTGTTGCACATAGCTTGAAATTTCTCAGGGGAGAAAAAACTTTGCTGCATTTTCCACCCATCCTGTTCACATTCAGAGCCGGACCACTCACCTGCCTCAATGCCCTGAGTCAAGTTGTCAGGGTCCTCATGGCTTTTTGAAGCCTCTCCCTGCTCTACACTGGGGTTCCTGGTCCATTCTCTCCCCATTGGAGATGTGACTGCTAGGTGGGTAGGGGACTCCACCTGCCTGTTTGACTTGCAGCCCCAAGACCGGTTGGCTGGATGCAAGATGTGCACAACTCTCTATCTGCCCAAACTAGGAGATTCACAAATAGAACACTGCTTGGATCTAAATTATGTTTTCTTGTCTGCTGTGCCATGCCTTCAAGGGGCAGAGGAGTTGGGCAAGGTGATGCTACAGGAGAGGTTCAGAGAGAATTAAATCCCTGAGGCAGGAGGACGAATGTCGGAGAGGGAGCACGTTGGTCTCCACTGCTCAAAAACTGGACAGAAACAGCTCAAACTGAAAAAGAGTAAGAGCAATAGCGACCACCACTGTCTGCTTCCATAGAGGCAGAGAAACTGGTGGCAAGTGGGAGCAAAGAGGGTGTGCCCAGTGTCTGGTGCCAAAGTGCTGATCTGCCTCCATGAAGCTGCAGACGGCGGAGAGCAGCCCTGATGTCCAGGATTGTGGGAGACACTAGGCTGCTTGGTTACGTGCATATATTTGTTCCTCCTTTCTTCATTATTCTTGTGTATCTTGGGAGAGGAACCATCTTTTTTTAATGACGTTAACAGCCCTGAGCATAATTTGGGAGTTCAACAAACATTAATTGTACATTTTACAATTTCACCAGAAACTTTAATTTTAAAACTCAAAAGATCAGTTAGGGGAAAAAAGCTTGATGGACCAGTGTATTATGAGAGATAAGGTGGATGAGGTAATATCTTTTATCTTCTCTTGGTGAGAGGTCAGATATAGTGTCTCTATCGCTCCTAATCCTCAAAGGAAACCTGCACAACACTTTCAGAAGACTAGGCTGCAAGCTTAAATTCATAACTCTGCTAGACACTAAAAATCGTGGACTGAATAGAGACTCTGGATTTATGGTTTATTGCAACAACCTGTAACCCACTAGCCCCCTCCTCTTTATTTTATGATTGCAGAGTTGCTAATGAGCCACTCTGTTTTAGGGCAGATCTACAGTACAGCAGGGATCGAGCTCTGAGATCAATCCACCAGCGACTGATTTAGCATGTCTAATAAAGCCCCACGAAATTGACTGCAGATCGTTCTCCAGTCGACCCCTGTACTCTACCCCTGATAAAAAGAGTAAGGTAAGTCGACGGGATCCCCCACGGTGTAGACCCCGTGGTAACTCGACCTAAGTTATGTAGACTCCAGCTACGTTATTCACGTGCTGGAATTGCGTAGCATAGGTAGACTTATTGCAGTAGCATAGACACAACCTTAAAATGGTGCCTTGGAATGTGAGCTAACTGTAGTAGGAAGAGAGTCTAAAACACTAACCACATAGGCTAAACAGTCTGTTCCATCTTGCATTTAGCTGCGAAGCTTGGAGAACCTTTCCCAGCCCTGTAGAAGAGCTCTTGTCTTTCTCTCCAACAGAAGTGGGTCCAATGAAAGATATTTCCTCATCCACCTTGTCATAAACAGATAGTTAAGGGTTAATAGAACAGGAGTACTTCATGTCTCTTTTGCCTGTAAAGGGTTAACAAGTTCAGTGAGCCTGGCTGTTAGGATTACTTTCTCTCTCAGGAAGAGTCTGGGAGGGGGAGAGAGAAGAAGGGGGGAAGGTGCATTTTCCTCTCTATTTTAAGATTCAAGGAGTGTGAATCACAGTAATCTTCCAGGGTAACCCAGGGAGGGGAAGCCTGGGAGAGGCAACGGTGAGGGAAAGGGTTTACTTTCCTTGTGTTAAGATCCAGAGGGACTGGGTCTTAGGGGTCCCCGGGCAAGGTTTTGGGGAGACCAGAGTGTACCAGGCACTGGAATTCCTGGTTGGTGGCAGCGCTACAAGTACTAAGCTGGTAATTGAGCTTAGAGGAATTCATGCTGGTGCCCCATCTTTTGGACGCTAAGGTTCAGACTGAGGAATTATACCATGACACACCTGGTCTCTAATATCCTGGGACTGACAGGGCTACAATTACGCTGCATACAATGTGTTATGAATCATCAGACTAATATTGTACAATGGTATTTACATGCATGACAGAATCTGAATCTGGGAAATGCACCATAATTAATGTATGCTAACTATCCTCTACATAGATTTAGGTAAGCTGTATGTGGTACCCCTCTCCACACTGGGATCAGAAGTATGATAGATATAGCTATCATTACATGTAGTTTTTGCTAACAGGCATAGACAGGCTGTTTTTGTGTGTGTGAGAACTGTTTTGATCTGGTTATTAAAGCAATCATTAAGTTATATTTTTATTATTTGTATTAAAGTAATGCCCATTGGGAACCCATTGTGCTGGTAGTACAAGATACTGCCTTGCATGAAAAAGGTACTCTAATGTGGCCTTTCTGAATATATTACCTGTTCATACTGGTTAGGGAAATAGTGTTAGAAACCCCATGGCTCTAGCTGGTTCAATATTTAATTTGGAAGGAATCTGCAATTTTGAATGGGGATCTTGAGTTACAAAATCTTTCAAAGGAGCACATCTGTAATTATTCTGTAAAGTAAACCGGTGAAACTAGCTGATACTTGGCCATTTCATTTTTATACAGCAATATTTCAGCAGATGACATGCTCTACACGGAGACAGATCTGGAAGAAAGCATGGACAAAATTGAAACCATCAACTTTCATGAAGTAAAAGAGGTGGCAGGAATCAAGTTCTGGTGTTACCATGCGGGCCATGTCCTGGGAGCAGCCATGTTTATGATTGAAATAGCTGGTGTGAAGGTATTTTTTTAGTATAGAGCAGTAACTCCTTGTCAAAAAAATTATTATTAGTTTAAGTATTGGCAATGAGTTCCAAACTCAAAATATGAAAATAGGCAAGAAACCCCAAACCAGGCACGCTGGAAGACCCAGAACGAGGCTTTGTCTTGAAGTATTATTTTTAATCAGTTATAGCTGGTGAGTGACAGCAGTTTTATTTAAGTGAGATAGTATATGTGGCCTTCATGGCAGAGGTGAGTTTTAAGTATGTGGTCTAAGCTTGGAATGACATAGCACAGACATTACCACACTGGTCTGCTGAGATCTGTCTGGTCACCTGTTGCTCGCTGTCCTGGCATCCAGTAGTTAAATTGCATTAAAAGGCAGCTTAATCCAGAAATACTTTACTTTCCCATACCTGTCTGTCTATCTAGGAATTTAACTAGCCTCCATCACCATAGTACTATAGTGCCTCACGTTAATTAATTAATCTGCAAAACAACCTTGTGAGGTAGGGAAATATTCTTTTTCCCATTTTTTATGTAGAGGGAGCTGAAGCACAGAAAAATTAAATAATTTGTCCAAGGTTATACAACAAGTCTGTGGCCAAATCAGATGTCAAACACAGATTTGTGAGTCCCAGTTCAGTATCTGGACAGGAAAACTAATCTTCCTCCCTATAAGCAATTTCTAAAATATCTACAGGCACACTAAGAAGTGATCACAAATGGGAGAGGAAATGTTTTGTGTAGTTGCAAATGGGAAGGTGGTGATCCACAAGGTAATTTCCCTATTAAGATATAGTTTACATTATGAAAGTTTGAAAACCTCTGGCTTAGCAAGATTCAGAAAGGGTTAAGAACAATATTGAGAAGACTCTGTTTAAATAACTAGAATACAAATGAGAAGAGATAGTGGTCTTCTTGATGGCGGGAAGAAACAGCCTTTCTTTGTTGTGTGTATTGCTCAAATTATTATTTTTTATATGCATTATGTTCTGTGCTTTCTCTTGAAGCATGTGATATAGGCTACACGATAGCAAGCTACACAGATCGTTTGTCTTTTCCATGATCTGCTGGTCATCTGTGTTCTTATTCAAGCTTTTGAGCATGATTTGTATTTAAACTATCTTCAAATGAGTGAGTGTAGGATACAGCATGTTGAAGTTATGAAGTGAAAATCCTGTAATTTACTCCATTTGGGGCTCAATTTGCCCTTCACTATGCAGTTAGGAATTGATCTGGAGGGACCAATGTATTGGAGAGCTGGATAAAGACCTTACAGAAAGCATTTTAAATTATGGGTTTTCCTTTAAAAATAAGTGTGCAGTTTTCTCAGTTTAAAGTAATAATGTGGAAATACCAGTCTTTAGTACAACAGAAGCTAATTAAAATAGTTCCTTTTGAGGGTTGTTCATTATGCTGATATTCTCAAATGGAAGCTCTTGAGTTTTTTAAGTTCTTAATGGCTTATGTACTGGTGCAAAACTCTAAAAATGTCACTTTTGTAACAGAAAGGAAGAACTACAAAAATGTTGATACTTAAGTTTATAGCTGCTTATATATACTGCTTGAAATCTTTCAGTCATTGCAATTAGGATTTGTTTATTGTATTCATAATAAAACATACAAGCACAATGTATTTGTCAAAGCGATCTTCAAAACATTTGAACCTTTTATTATAAATCCATAAAATTAGCTTTACTAAAATATTAAACTTTTCCTCTACAAAACACGTTGTTAATATCTTTTTGCTGGCTTAGTCATTCTGTCTAATTACAGGGTTATTATTTTTCTTTCTCTGTCACAGCTTTTATATACAGGTGATTTCTCAAGACAGGAAGACAGACACTTGATGGCAGCTGAGATTCCTAATATTAAACCTGATATTCTTATCATTGTAAGTTTCACACTGTGATTTATTTAAATTAGTAGTTGGGAGTATCTAGAAGGAATTACTAAGATCTGAAGTGAATGTCAAAATAAAGGTAGAAGCTTGATGGTGACGTAACTTTAGCACGGTGCGTTATGTGTCCCTTACATTCAGGCTGCAGGGGAAATCAATACAGTATTTAGCATATAATAACTTCTGTATAGTTATTGTGTTTCAGGCCAGTCTCAAAGCACTGTCCAAAGCTCTGTGTCACTTCTCTAAGCTGTGTAAGCCCCAACTTTGTCCCAGAGGTGTGTCCAGAAACCTGCTAGAACAAGAGTAGCACAAGAAGGAAGTCATTCCAACCACAATAGTTGAAGCTACAGCAGGGAATATGGGCAGGACACAGATTAATACTCCTTCTCTTGCAAGGCGTGTTGAGGGACCTTTAATGAATACACATAGTCAAGACCTTTTTTTTATGTCTCTGCAAGAGAGCGTCTCCAGCATCATAGTGCCTCCTATCAGCATAATATTGCATTGGTTCAGTATTGATTCAAAGAAAAGAGTGGAATCTGGTACTTTACCTTTGGGATTACATTTAGATTCTGTTGACAGTTTATAGTTAGGGCCCTACCAATTTCACAGTTGTGAAAAATGTGTCAAGGACTGTGAAATAAGCCCTTCCCCATAAAATCTGATCCTCCCCCTTGCTGCTGGGAGTGCCTCAATTAGAGGGCTCCTAGCTATGAGTCCTTGCAGGGCTTAGTAGGACAGGACTTATCTTTTTCTTGCATAGCAGCTGAGAGGGAGATCAGACCCACCTCCAAGCGCCTCCCCCTGCTGCAGGAAGCTCCTTGCCCAGATCTGGAGGTTCTTGCAGCTGGAGGAAACTTGTGGAGGGGGGTACGATCTCCTCGTGCTTCTGGAAGCGCCCCAGCCAGAGGGCTTCTGGCTGTGAGTACCTGCTGGGCTGGAGGTAGGACAGGACTTGTCCTTCACTTGGATGGCAGCTCTGGGGGGGGCGGGGAGGAGAAAGGTGGGGAGTTCAGACCCACTTTCAGGTACCTTTTGGGTTGGGAACCCCACAATTATAACACTGAAATTTCAGATGTGAACAACTGCAAACGTAAAATTGACCAGTTTTACAACCCTCTGGCTATGAAATTGATCAAAATGGACCATGACTTTGTTAGAGGCCCTATTTATAGTGTTATGAGCTGCCTTTCTGCTGAAGAAATTCCTTAAGGCTCCAGACTGAGACCTTGTCTAGACTGTGGATTTGCCCTGATTTCAGCCACTGGTATAGCTGCATTCTTAGAACCCCTAGTTTGTGCTGGTGGAGCTTATCTTAGTTTCAGGCAGGGTAAAGAGCAGCTTTGCCTGTCTGCACTAGGGATTTGCACTGGTGAAGCTGCATTGCTGGCTGGCCACAAATGGCTGAAATCAAGGCAAATCCCCAATGCAGACAAGGCTTTAAAGAAAGGGAGGATGGGTCACCTCGGTGCACCAAAGTCCAGCTCTGGCTACCAAGTCAGGTTCTTCTGCTGTTGTAGTTTTGTCTCTGAGATTCAACAATGCCTGTGTATTTGTTTTGCACATTTGGGTGAGCATTTCTGGTTTAGGAAAAGCAGCATTTAAAAAACAACCCTGAGAAAAGTATCAAAATGCTAGTCTTCTCTCTGCTGCCAGAGTCTGTCCTTACAAACAGCCTCTCTTTTCGCAGCAATTTTCTAGTTGGTTTATTTTTAATTCAGTGCATTCGTTCTCCCTACAATTCATGTCTTGAGCAAAATAAAGTGAAGGTCATGTATGTGATGCATTTACAGTAGGATGGAAGATTTAACTGTAAATAGAAGTTCTATTTCAATAAGATAACCTCAATATGCTGGTCAGCATTTTCTTGTTGACTTCAGAGAAGAGTATAATACAATGGTGGGCAACCTGCGGTCCACATGCAGCCCATCAGGGTAATCTGAATGCAGGCCATGAGACATTTACCATCCACAGGCACGGCACCTCGCAGCTCCCAGTGGCCGCTCTTCACCATTGTTTTAATAATAGCTCTGTATGTACTTTACTACTTAGGAATCCACCTATGGTACCCATATTCATGAAAAAAGGGAAGAGCGAGAAGCAAGATTCTGTAACACTGTTCATGATATTGTAAACAGAGGAGGTAGAGGTCTTATTCCCGTCTTTGCCTTGGGTCGAGCTCAGGAGCTGCTTTTGATCTTAGGTATGTATCTTCACATCATTTAACACTGAAGGAGCAAAATACAGTGGAAATTTTGTAATGGCTGTCCTTTTATGTACAATCAGTTTGTATGTATTTATTTATTTAAACAAATTTTTCAACACCTTTGCAGTGAGCTAATGACTTAAAAATCCCAGGGTTACTTGATTTAAATCAAGATGATTTAAATCAGTGACTTTAATTACCAAGTGGAATGCCTGGATTTAAATAATTGATTTTAATCATCTTTTCCATTTGTACTTCAGTTAGTGCCTAAAGAAAGGTGCTTTCTCATTCGTTGATATAACCATTAAAGCATGCTGATTTACAACTAAATCACAAGATTTACACAAGATCTGGGACATCTTTTTACTACAAAAGGCTGCATATTATATCATTACTTTAGCAAATATATAGTTTAGTATTTTCTGATTTTTATTAATTGTATATTTTTAGTATGTTAGAAAATTGTGAATGATGTATTGCTTTTTTACTAGATAACTAGCCTTTTGGTCATGATCTATATCAAACTGCATTAGGATTGTAATTAGAATTTAATTAAACACACAAGAGCATATAAAATGTATTTGTGTTAAACCAAACAACCTTTAATGTATTGGATACATGAATTTCTCTTATCAAGACATATTTGACATTTACAGCTACTGACTTATTAAAGAAACAGAGAGATTCTGTAGCCAATGAACTAAACTGATTATTTCAGAGCAGCCTGGGAAATTTTTCAAATATGCCTAAATGCAAATGACTGGATCTTAACTTCCTACTCCTCTATGTCCCTTAAAAATGAGACAAGTTAGGCTTTTAGATCTGATCCAATCCCTTCTTGTTTTTATTCATAGACTAGAAGAGGGAGACAACTTTTCCTGCTTTTATTTAACTCCCAGTCAGTTTCTCAACTTTGAATGAATTAATTCAGATTAAGAAAATGTTCTTTCTGTGCCTACAGAAGTGATTACTGTTGTCAGATACTGGTTTAACACTTCAACAAATTCTGGTTCCAGGAGCTTAGCTAGAGAATTCCACCAATTCCGTTCTGTTACTTTCTTACAAACATCATCAACAAACATGTTATGCTTGAATGATTCACCTCCATTTCTGAAATTTATTATGAGTGGCGTGATTGATGGGTGATTAATAGATGCCCATGTTATAGCAGCAGCATCTTCAACCTGGTACGTTGGGTTTGAGAATATTGGCAAGAAAATGAGGAGTAAATGCTTGGTCCATCTGCTTCTTTACTGCCTGCAATTTAACTTTGTGGTTGGTATTTCTTTCTTCAGTGTCTCTTGAAGTTCTTTCCAAATTTCAGCAGCATTGCAGTATTATAGCAATCGTTCTGCAATTTGTCCAAGGCTATGGAAATAAACTTCAATATATTCAGCATATCTACTACATTTCTCTTTAGTCCAATAGTGACTACTTGGCTGTTCCATCGATTCTGTCACAATTTTCTTCACAAATTATCATCAGAATAGGCCAGTTCATAATAAATTGCTCAAAACAGTCAACCGCTGAATTCCATTATACATCTTGGGGGACGATTAAATTTGGATCCTCCTTTTCTATTCAGTGAGGCTGAAGCAAAGTGGTTGTTACGGAAGTATTTTGCAATTTCAATAGCATTCTCCTTTATTCCTGGAGTTGTACTTAAGTCTTTGGCTAAAAGATGCATCAAATGAACTCTGATCCGTATGTTATAAATTTCAGGTTCCCTTCATTATCTTCCAAGTTTCTTCTCATCTTTGCTGCACTTGCAGTGATAAAGCTACACATCTGACACTTGAATTTTTGTTATAGCTTTTACTGCTACTTCTTTGTATGTGTTCTGCTGTATGGGCATTTCCTTTTGTATCAGTTGTTTCTGCAAGACCGACTTCTTTTGTGCCTCTCCATCTTCTGTTGTCACACAAGCACATGCTACTGGATCATTGTATACATTATTCCACCCATCAAGACTAAAAATAATGAATTTCTCACCAATGTTTTTTGCACATTGTTCAAGTTCCCACTCACACACTGTATCCAGCAACCTTCCAGCGATGTCTGCTCTGCCGGATGAAGTGTAGGCTGGTCATAATGATTGAATCATGCAAATGAAATATTTGCTCTGAACAAGATGAAAGGTTGATTTGTTGAGTAAATTCACCGAGCGGTCTTTTCATCGATGGAGTCTTGCTGGAATTTGCTGTTCCTGATTACAAACTCATCCATGGTTTTACTGGATGATGAGGAAAGTCTTTCTTTTGATACAGGTAATACTGTCTGAAGTATTCGAAGTCGTAGACATTGCAGATGATAGATGTTCATAACCCCTATGTCTAAGCTGGAGCCTGAAACAAAATGGTAAAAAAAAGTCTTGCTGAGCATTACTCAGTGTAGTGCTTTAAAGCAAATGAGATTAAGTGAGAGTCCTCCCACTGCAGCTATTTGCACACTGTTTAAATGGTCTGATTTATTCTAAACCCTGTTTTATAGGGAATATAATTAATAAATCATAAGAATTATCTAAAGCTGTTTAAATGCTTATATCTAGCAATATACCAAACAGCTTGAAAAATACTTTTTAAATGTTAACATTTATTAAATGCATAATGAAACTTCACTTTTAATCAAGAAATTTTCACCTGGGATATTTGATTATATTAAGCAATAAAAAATCATTTCAGAAATCTAGCAGTAACTGTTATAATGTGACTGATAAATGCACCCACAACAAAATAACATACAGTACCAATTAATATTTTGAATACACATATTTTGAAATTCATCAGTTACTCAACCAAAACACAAATATATGACCATAATCTGTTATCAGTTGCTAGCATAGTAAAACATGATAAACAGTCCATAAGAATGGTGCAGAAATAAGTTTAGTAACCAGTTGATCCAAATTGTTCAGACATGTCTATATCATCTTCAAAGTCATGGCCTTCTGAGGAGCATTTTTCATAATGTTTCATTCTGACAGCCAGGCCTTGCGTCTCCTAGTTGCACTATTTCCATTTGGCACGTTTTTTACCTTGAGGTACAGGAATTTCTTCTATAGCCTGCAGCCATGGCAGTTTTGTTTTTTTTCTCCAGTACTCAGATGTTGAAACACTAGAGGCTACAGTCTGAAGAATGCTGTCCCTTCTTCTCAGAAACTTGCTTTGAAGCCAGTGTTGCTCCTTTCTGGTTGCACTTTCTGCTCCTTCTCCCTTGTTACGTAATTCCCCCACCCGTGTCCAGAAAAACAAAAGAACTAACAACAATCCAGGACTTCTGCTCAGGATACCCACATGCCTGTTGCACTGCAGTATTTTAGTTGTTCAGAGAGTCAGGGGGAGGCAGTTCAGACGTTAATTGATTTCTGTTTCTGTCTCTGTCTGTGTACGTATGCAAGGAGACACCAAGGCCATTTACTTAAAGTGCCAAGAACCATCCAGAAATAAGGGCTGGTAGTTACTGGGCAGATCAGTGATTTTGCATGAGTAGGAGAGTATGTTTCCATGGAGGGTGGAGTCATACAAATTCATAATTTGCAAACGGAGCCAGTCAGAGCTCACTTTGGGAGAAGCTATAAAATAGGAGTATGAGATCACACAGTGGATGATCGGGGGCATGGATCAAAGTTCACATCGCATTTCCCATCAGTACCTGGCCCAAGCCGAGGAAGCTAATGTCCCATCCACTGGATCAAATTCAGTGATGAATCCTGGTCACGTACCACCTGAGATACATTGCACATACCCTCAGACAAGTGGATAATCCTGTTGACATACGTGATGGTGTCTCTTGGAGTCAGAACATAAGAACGGCCATACTGGGTCAGACCAAAGGTCCATCCAGCCCAGTATCCTGTCTGCTGACAGTGGCCAATGCCAGGTGCCCCAGAGGGAGTGAACCTAACAGGTAATGATCAAGTGATCTCTCTCCTGCCATCCATCACCACCCTCTGATAGACATAGGCTAGGGACACCATTCCTTACCCATCCTGGCTAATAGCCATTAATGGACTTAACCTCCATGAATTTATCTAGTTCTCTTTTAAACCTTGTTATAGTCCTAGCCTTCACAACCTCCTCAGGCAAGGAGTTGCACAGGTTGACTGTGCACAGTGTGAAGAAGAACTTCCTTTTATATGTTTTAAACCTGCTGCCCATTTTAACTCAGCTCGGCATTTAAATCTGGTGCTTATTCTCAGAATAAGTTATTGATCTGCGTAAGTGTAGACTGGAAGTTCAGGCCTATGTGTGTACATTAGGTATGAGTTATATTTTTCTATATTCTACAATTCCATTATTTATATATTTTGTTACAGTTGGTCATGTTTGGGGGGGAGTTGTAACAAAGGATATTTAAATTATAAATTTTAAAAATCTAATATAACCATTAATTTGTAGTTCTTTGTTCTCTATTTCCTATGACATTAGTATGCCTCTTAAAAAAGGGGGAAAAAAGAAAATACATCAACTAAAACTAGACACACAAAGGGGTGCCTAACTGTGTAGAAAATGCAATTGCACAGATATGGTTACATCTCTAGGCCTCTCCATTTGTTTTCCTGTTCTAATTTAGGCCTTCAGTTCTTCTTATGCTCATAAACTTCTTACAAGAAGTGAATTACTATACTTTAAAAACAAACCAACAAACAAAAAACCCACCACTATCAGGATAGGCATATGCTGCAACTGTGAGATCATATTGTAACTCTTGTCCAACCAAACCCCTTCCTTCCCACCCTTTTTTTTTTTGGTTATCTTTATTTGCTGTTTTGCACCTAACATTTTAAATTGTGAGTGTTTCATGACTGGGAGTTTGTCGGACTTCTTCTGTGAAGCCTGTTCTACAAAGAAAAGTTTCACAACTGCCCCCAGCATACCCTGCCCCCCAGCATGGGTGCAATTATACAAATATAAAGGTCCTTTATGCTAGTGTAGCTATTCCTGTATAAGCTATACTGGTTTTAGGCAGATTTATACTAATGTAACTGCATCTACACTAAAGGTTGTACCAGTATAACTGTTTCAGTCACACACACACACACACACACACACACACACACACACACACACACACACACACACACACACACACACACACACACACACACACAGTACAATCAATGCTTTTCTTGAAATCCTACTTTAAAGTAGGGTTCCACTCCAAGTGATACCTGTTACGCAACAGACCAGCTTCATGTACGTTTTTTGGGGGGAGAGGTCATGGCTGCTGCTATCAAGTAACCAAATGAGTGGAGGTTTTATTGGGGTGTGGGGGGAGGGAGGTCTTTTTGTTTTTTGGTAGGTTGGATTTTTACTACTTCTGTTAGTCTTCCAAAAGAAACAGCTAAGAGAGAGTGAGCTGCAATCTATTGTACATCTTGAATAGAATTATTCAATAAGTTCCAATATTTATGCCTGTTCAAACCTATTGGAAGGCAATAGTTGTGTAACCTTTGGATGGGTAGAGCTCGCTTCATTATCCTTCTTCAGTGCCTAAAAAACCCCCATCTCCCATAGAAATGCAGCTGGAGACCCAGAATTCAGTCTCGAAGGATTTTCAGCAAGGATGCACAGGGTCAACCTCCCCACATTCAAGTCCCAAAAAGAACAAAAGGGATTAACTTAATTAAGTACCAACTTTATAAATGTTATGATAAAGAAACATAATTAATAGTAATAAATAACTTTATGTTTACAGCATGACATGGCTATTTTATAATTCACATATACTGTCTTCACAGTTTTACATAAACATAAATAAAGAAAACAAATTAAATCTAAACAGGTCGATCCCCACAGAAACACAGTGAGAAGGGACTCAGAGTTCCCAAAAGCTTAGGCTGAGTTCACTTGAGTCTCAGAGGCTTTGATCACCAATCTATAGTCTGCTGAGTCAAAAGCAACATCTTGCCTCCACTTACTTGTAGGAATTTCAGTTGGAATCCTGGCAGACTCTTCCTCCTCTGAAATCACTGTTAGCCAGTCAGTTAACTGATTAATCAATCACTCAGTTAAGTATGTAGATTAAAAAAAAAAAACACTGTTACAAGAAAATACAAAACTAAGAATAGTAAAATATAAATGACTCTCCACATTTAAAGAAAAGTTGGTGAATCATACTAGCTGAGACAATTTAACTAAAACAGTTTGGTTAAAATCAAATAACATTCAAAGTATACAATTAAAATAAATTGATTTTTCCTCCTAGTTTTCCATTTCTATAATTAACCCTGTTGGAGGGTTAACAATATCACTCACCAATCTGCTGCAAAATGCTTCAGAGTTAGGGAAAACAGCCTGCTTTCTGCCCCTGGGCTTAGCTTCTCCCAGTCCACATGGTTCACATGGCCTTTTGCAAAGCAGCAGCCCCAATGGCTTAGCCTCATCAAGGCTGACCACAGCAACAGAGAAAATATATGAGCAAACCCAAAAACTACCATACCCAATTCCAGAAACATCTGGATGTGGAGTGCAACTCTGCTAGCAACAGTGACCGAGACACAACTCACTCCTATTCGCTCCACCACCACCCCCATACATCTCTTTAAGAGATATCTCCCTCTTAGGCTCGTGGGTTAGAGTTGCACAGGTGAAACTTAGGGCAGAATTGGGGCTCAGGGAAAGTGGGTGAAATTTTAATGGCCTGTGGTATACAAGAGGTTAGGGTAGATGATCTAATGTCCCTTCTGGCTGTAAATTCTGTGCATCTGTGAATTTGGCTTGTAGAACTTTTAATGGTGATATCATGAAGTCTCACTAACAAACTCTACAGATTTTGTTGCTAGTTATAATTTTATAATTAACATTTGACATAGATATGCCAGCCTGTTGATTAGCAGTAATGCACTAGAACTCATTTCTCTTTAAACAGTGTTGTTATAAAAGTGAATTGAATGCTCTGTAACATCATACATATTTATAGGCGGTGGTTGAAAATTGGTGGTTATGTGGAGTCTGACTGGTCTTCTACTGCGAAAAACTGATATTTGACTTTTTTGTCTAGTTATTTGTTTTACCATTACTCTTTTTTCAGGTTTGTTCTCTCCCTTTCCCCCTCCCCAAATAGCCAAGGTCAAAAGAGGCATGTTGACATTTCTTATTACGTTGATTTCCTGTCTCTAACAGCACTGGAAATATTTGAAAACCTGACTTCATAAAATAATGTTAATTCTGAAAAATTCATGTTTGGAAACTGCTAAAATATTTATGCCTTGTAAAATGTTCCTCTAGATGAATACTGGCAGAATCACCCTGAACTCCATGACATCCCAATATACTATGCCTCCTCTTTGGCAAAGAAATGCATGGCAGTGTATCAGACATATGTAAATGCTATGAATGACAAGATCCGCAAGCAAATCAACATCAACAATCCATTTGTTTTCAAACACATTAGTAATCTGAAGGTGAGTGTAAATAAAGGATGTTTCATGTCAGAAGTAAGATGTATCAAATACTTTGCATTTACATGAGGTTTAACTAGTGTATAGGTGTACTTTCCTAGGAATTTAAACCATTGATTGATTTAGAATTTTATAACTGAATCTTTCAGTATAAATCTGCTTTCTCCTATTAACGATATCTTTGTTATTTTAAACTCCATTCTGTAATGCTGGATGGGTTATGCACATCCAACCTTTGCTGTTTAATTTCCACAGAAATCCCAAGTATGGCTTCTCTATAGGGTTTTCTGGCTAACCTCTTGAGTGCATGCCCACTGACTAACATTACACTTCACTGTGATCGCTCCTATTTTGCTCCTGAGGGCATTCTGCACCAAAAAAAAAAAAAAAGTTCTGCTCACAATATTTTAAAATTCTGTAAATTGTGGATGCACCGGGATTGGGCAGATGGGAAAGTTAGCTCCCTGTACACTGATCCCTGCCCCGGCAGCTGAGGAGCGATGGGTGCGGGAAGCGCAGGGGTGGTGGTGGTGAGTTTGCAGAGCTTCCTACAGCCAGGGGAGAAATCTGGGGGTGGGTCTGGTCCAGATGCCGTGCAGAGGAAGAGGAAGTCCATCCTCCCCATCCAGGATTAGCAGCTGAGCCTGGCACAGAGTAGGAGCCACCAGCCAGGTCTTTCCCAGTCCTGCCTCTTGCCCCACAGTGATTTACCTCTTTGATGGCTGCCCTGGGCACCTGAAACAACTGCTGGGGAGGGTTGCATGACCACTCTTGTGACTTCCGTTTGCTTCCACATCAGAAAGTCATTTTTCTGTGGAGAAGCAAAGAAATTTGCAGGAGACATGAATTCTGCGCAGTGGCGCAGAATTCTCCCAGGAGTACTCTTTGGGTGGCGGGGCCATTGCTATACTTGTCTGACCTTAGAACAAGTACTTTAATTGAAAGTTTATGGAGGATTTAAGTTTAGTTTCTGGAATAAATATAAAATCATACTCTTGCCTAATATAAGGCTTTCTTTGGAGTGTATCTGAAATAAATAAATAAGGCAGCGCTAACCATACTTCTGTAATTTAAAATATTCAAATATATGAATTAGTTATTTCATACAGTAATATCAGTAGTTGTACTGAGGCTATCTCATCTGTCTACCTGATATGCTTAAGTTTGATGAGGTGGGGAGCATTCCCTTACTCTTTCTTCTTGAAGAGATCCACAAAATGTCCTTCATGGGCAAAGGTGGGAGGAACTCTGCCAAAGAGGTGACTTCCATGAGAATGAAGTGTGATCTTTCCACGTAGGTCCCTTTTTGCATGTGGATCAGGGGATGCAGTCGGGCTCTGTTTATTTTAACCAGGTATACGAACTGATGTTCTTGCTTTTTGTTTTGTAGAGTATGGATCACTTTGATGACATTGGCCCAAGTGTTGTTATGGCTTCCCCAGGTATGATGCAGAGTGGCTTATCCAGAGAATTGTTTGAGAGCTGGTGTACTGATAAGAGAAATGGAGTAATAATAGCAGGGTATTGTGTTGAAGGAACACTTGCCAAGGTGAGTTATTACCATTTGACTGCCATGGTAGTTAGTTTATATGTTACATTAAAAGGAGCGATCCCTGGTTGGATTATTTATTTGAACTTGTTAAACAATAAGATTGTTGTCATGTATGGATGACTGAATACAACCAAAGCCAATTGTACCCTGCAAAAACAAATGAAATGTCCAGTAAAGTTGCAGATGACAATTTTCAGTAACCGTCTATTCTTAAATGAAAAAATCTTTCCATATACTATTAAAAAATTAGCAGGTAGCTCGTCCCAAGAAAGTGTAATTAACATATTTCTCCCCTTCACTCCTCCCACATGGTCTTTCAATTTTTTGCCCTTATCCTGATCCCACTGGAGTCAATGACTGAACTCCCACTTACATCAGAGATCAGGCTGGGATTCCTAGCACTTTCACTTGCTTTGAAGTTGCAATCAGGAAAGGACCTCAGAATCCAATTCTGCAATCAGAGATAGATACCCATACCTTGTATTGATTTCAGTGAGAGTTATGGTCATATGTGTGAGGGCCAAGTGAAGTCCTAAATGTTCTGTGCAAGGACAGGATGCAAGTATGTGTTTAATTTTTGTATGACTGATCCCAGGTGTGTATAATGTATATATGTTTTATAATGTATATTTGTTCAAATATTTACCACTTAAACCAACTGCAGATATTTATTTTTCTGGTTCTGAAAGTGAAAAACTGGATATTTTGTAGAAGATTTTTCAAATACCTTGTTTATTGAAAGGAGTACTTTTCCTTTGAGACAGCACATAATGTCTGAACCTGAAGAGATCACAACTATGTCAGGGCAGAAGCTCCCACTGAAGATGTCTGTAGACTACATTTCTTTCTCTGCTCACACGGATTACCAACAAACCAGCGAGTTTATCAGGGCACTGAAACCCCCGCATGTGGTTAGTGTGCATGTTCATTATTTCTTAGGAATATAGGTCGTGTCATTGGTTCATCAAATCTAGTATAGTGCGGCTGGCAGTGCCCAGTCCTTGCTGCTTCAAAGGTAGGCAAAATACTTCTCACCATGCTACACCAGCAAAATTTAAATACCTGGTTCATTTGCAGCACTGCTGTGCATGTGTTGTGGTGACTTCCCTGAGATGAGGTTACTCTATCCCAGTGGTCGCCAATCTTTTTGGCTGACGGGTGCCAGCTGAAGGACCACTGTGGCGGTGGAGCACCCGCCGAAATGCCGCCGAATTTCGGCAGCATTTCGACTGCGACACCTCTTGATGACGCCATTTGCCGTCAACAAGCAACGTCATCGAGAGGCGTCCCTGCCAAAATTCGGGGGCGACATCTCTTGATGACATCACTTGTCGACGACAAGCGTCGTCATCGAGAGGCGTCCCCGCCGAAATGCCGCTGAAATTCAGCAGCATTTCGGCGGGTGCTGTGCCGGGGGCCAGGACGCAGGCGCATTAAGATGCCCCTGTGGGTGCCACACCTGCGGGCAGCGTGTTGGGGACCACTGCTCTATACCATGTTGCAGCAGTTAAGTTCTATGTATGTGGCTACTTATAAGATACACTACAGAGCAAATACAATGTGGCATCTGGTCACTGTTGCCAAAGTGAATCATCTAATAGGTGAGTTTCCAGGTATTTTGGAAGAATAAGCAGGAGGTTATTTAGTAAAAATTATTTGCGATGGAGTTTGTTCCAGGGCAATGCGAAAGGAGGTGTAGAGATGCCAATGAAGACAAGAGGAATAGTCGGAGAAGCTTGAGCAAAGCACTGGGAGCAAGAGGAGATGAGAGCAGGGACAGAGTTATAGGGTGCTGTGGAAATGAGGAGTGGAATTTGGAACCTAAAATAGAGAGAAGAAGAAGATCTGTGCCAGCAGCTCCTTTCAAGAAAGGGAGAAGCAGGGGAAAAGGAAGCTGAACTTGTCAGAGATATTTATAAGCTTATTAATGTTAATGAAGCTTTAAGTTTAAATTCATGAGCAGTTCATGAATATATATGCATACATGTGCGTTGCATGCAAATATATATAAACATGGCTGACTGTGACTTTTCTAGTTAAACAGAAGAACTTTATACATTCCTTTTTCATAACAAAATACTAGCAGCTAGTCCATGTAGTAAAATAAGTAAAATCTGTGTAGATTTTTGTACCTGCATTCATCATGGTATCTAAGCACTTTTATAATGCAGACTGTACTGGATAGAATACAAAGGCAAATGTGGAACTGACCACAGTGTGTAGTACAGTTGACATTTCCAATATTGGTTGCCCAAGACAATTGTATATATTTAAACATGATGCACAGGAAAGCAGCAACTTTCTTGGATGATTTATTTAATAAAGTGCACCTTTTGAGAGCGTACCCCTTGTTAATTGTGAAACTGTCTCTTGTAGATTTTAGTGCATGGTGAGCAGAACGAAATGGCCAGATTGAAAGCAGCATTGATACGAGAATATGAGGATAACGATGAAGTTCACATAGAAGTTCACAATCCTAGGAATACTGAGGCTGTGACATTAAACTTCAGAGGAGAAAAACTTGCCAAGGTATATGATTGATGTTTTCTTAACCATAGCACAGCATTTCCCTCTTTGATGAGGGTTATGTTTTTCCTTCAAGAATATGCCTGCTTTTAATCAATTTCAGATTGTGTTTCTGGATGACTTCAGTATACTGTGAGCGGGACATAGTGTAAACACTATTTTTTTTTCAGTCTGCCAAGGTCTGTGCTGATACAGACAAGTCTGTCAATGCTTTCAGTCTCTTGATCTCATTCCATATGGAACGTGTTCCAGGACAGCAGCCCTAGATAATCTCTTAACAAAGAATAATACACTAATCTCTGTATTGTCAGGTCACTGACATTTATGGAGTGAATGATGTAACAAATTTCATTTGCAATTTAGGAAACCATTAGTAAAATCCCACGCATCTCAAAAAGACTGTGTGTGTGTAAGATAAAAATTACAGAAAAAGAGAGAAAAAATAAACCACTATATATTTTGGCTGGATTAAATAACACTTGCTGACTCCATTCAGACACTCTCTTAAAATTAACACTCTTGAGTGTCTCCCATCTCTAGATACTTTAGGGATGGGATGACACAGGTTAAAAATGGGATTATCCAGCAGAAGATATTATATGCACTGGTTACTTTTTCTGCTTTTTGAAACATGATAGTGAAACTACAAAAGGAATCCAAAGATAATATATTTTACCTAAAGATCTTTCTTGAAAAACAAAGATTTAAATGTGGATATAGTAGATATTCTTGACAGTTAATGAATCTCCAGTGTTCTAGACTCTCTTGCAGAATGAAGGGAGTTATGACAAATGACAACTTTATTTGATGCAATGTTAAATCTTGCAATAAAAGCTGTGAATATTGGACTAGCTGAGAGCAACTGTGCACAAGTGACCTTACAGTGGTACAGATAGAAAAATGTATTCATCAATAGCATTTTTCATTTATCCCCCCAAAAAATCTATTGTGGACACTGTTTTGATAGTTTGTCCAAAATTATTATATAACCAACCTTCTCTCTGCTGAATACAGCCTTTAATTTTTTTTAAATGTTACATAAAGATTTAAAGAAGGAGTTTTTGAAAAATGAGTAAATAGTATTCATTAAGCATCTGATCCTACTCCAACAAAATCAATGGCAAAAATCACATAGATTCCCATGGGGCAGGATCAGTTAACCTCTTCCAGCCTGGTTGACCAAGTATTTCTAGTCTCAGAGGTGGGTGGAGTATATAGAGTATAGTCAATATGCACATGTACATTATTTGTATGCATGCTGTTCTGGAAATAATCCTCATTGAATATGTCTACTTAAGGTTTATCTGTATGATTCTAGGTATATTTTTTTTTTTGGTAGTAGATATTTTACAAACCCCTGCACTCAAACAGCGCTTTAGAGATGTTTTTTTGAAAGGCAAGGTTTTTGTCGTTGAAGAGCTTGCAATCTAAATTAGGAAAATATAGAAAGAAAATAAAGGTAATGACATATAATGTACATTAGTTTGTACAAAGAATCTATAATAGTGAAGATAAGCTCTGGACTTCTGTATCTATGAATTCCCAGCATCCCTTTCTAGCAGGTACAGTCCTAAAACTTGCATCATAATACACATTGTACTGTTCCTGGAGGACATAATAGTTCCCTGCAAGGGTTATGCCAAAAGTCAGAAGCTTGTTTGTAAGATTTCAGAAATGGAAAAGCATATATGGCTGCTGTTTAAGATGTAATTGGTGTTGAATTGTAATAAAAATGCCATAGTAAGAGCCTGAGAAATCTGATCCACAGGCTTTCTCGTTGTTCTGCCAGTTAGTGACACCAAACACCATAAACAAAGGAGATGAAAAATGTGTTGATAGTACTTATGATGTCACTTGCTTTGGCTGAGAAACTAGAAAGTCTGCAGCTCTGATTCTTTATGGGAATCAGTTGACCATCTATATAATTCTCGTCACTTGTGTGTTAAGTAGACCATACGTGTATGTTCTATATGACAGCTGTTGTAAATGAAATATGTCACAAGATTTGAATATCATTCTATTATCCAAATCTCTCTGTTGTGTTATGCCTTTGAAATGTGCTTGCTATCAAAGATTACTCTATATGTATCCTTTGGCCATGTTGTGAGCTTCAAGTGGTGATATCATCTTCAGTTGTTTAAAAAGGAGCCTGCATTTCATCTGCAGAACTAACCTCCATCCACCGCAGCTTCAATTTTTCCAGTAACAATTTTGATTTTTCTCTTTTCGACAGGTGATGGGGTTTTTAGCAGATAAAAAGCCAGAGCAAGGACAGCGAGTTTCAGGGATCCTGGTTAAAAGAAACTTTAACTATCACATCCTTTCTCCATGTGATCTCTCAAGTAAGTGAAGATGACATACCGTCATGTGCTCAGTAACTAAGCTGAGTTTCCTGTTTTAAAGGCAAAAGATGTATAGGACCTTATACTTGATGCATTATGTTTCTACAATTTCTGTGATATCAGTAATTGGCTGGCGTCAATTTATAAACTTTTATTTAGGCTAAGCGTGGGGGAAAGTTGCTTGATATGGGTTATTTACAGCAGTACAGGAATGTTTGTAATATGAAATACCTGTCAGAGACCATTCAAACAGATAGAGAGGGTTTATGGGTAAAGAACACTGGCATTTGCAAGCTTTCTGCCACTATTTTCCTTTCCCTCCTGCAATGGCAGATGGTAACTTTAAGGCCTATGTATTGAAGACCAGCATTTTTTTTTTTTGTATGGCCTTAATCTATGGACTACTTGCCCTGCCACACTTCTGAGTTTTCATTGTGTATAACTGGACAATGTTATGAAGTTTGGGTTTGGTATGATGCAAGGAAAGGTGCATAAACAGAATCAACAACAAACAATTACAGCTTTCAGAATAACTTCTCAAATCTGAATTTGCAGAAAGTCTGAAATGAGGTTAAGACCTACAAAGTTAACTGCTCCGTTCATTTCAGTGGGTGAAGTCTGTCACCTTCAACAATTTCACAGCTGATCGCATTAGCAGAAAAATCAAACTACTGTGCTTACTTGTCATTGTTGGATTTGGGGCAGATATTAAGGCGGGGCAGTAGGGCAACTAGTTGCTATCGTTGGTTGCTGGAGCTAGAAACAAGGAATTCAAACCCTTCCTCTGTCACTGCCCAAAAACGGGGTGAGAAAAAATGCATTCCCTCCCTGGTACCAAAAACCAAAACCACCTCCCATTCTTGTGTGGGATCCAAAAATACCATAGATGGTGGAGGTGGGCCCTGGCCAGTTGTCGAAGCAAGCTTTCCTGTGACAGCTTCTAAAATGCATTTATTAGTTTTCAGTACAAAAATGTGCAGCAAATTGAAAACTTAAAATGTGCAGAAAGCATGATTTGAAGTAAATGTATTCTCAAAATAAATAATACAAGGAACAATAAGTTGATCGAATAGGACAGTTAGGACAAGGGGACTTGTGGGAGACAGTGCATCCCTGTTGCATAATTTCCATCTAATGTGCCACATAAAATACAGGGCCTTGCCCATGCCTTAATTACAGACCCAATCTTCTTCTTGTAAACTACAACTGGGTTTTTTGTTTTGTTTTTCTGTTTTCTGCCAACTGTATGTAAACTTTTGGAATCAACAATAACCACCATTTCTCAACACTGAAAAATCTATTTTTTAGGAAGTATCTTTTAAAGGACTAACTTCCTTTTCTTTTTTTAATTCTTTCAGATTACACTGATTTGGCTATGAGCACTGTAACACAGACACAAGCCATTCCATATTCTGGTCCTTTCAATCTGCTTTATTACCAGCTCCAGAAACTGACAGGTATGTGTATTTGAAAAGAGATGTTCAACATCTATTGTCATTTCTTTAAAGGTTTTTGTTTTGTTTTAATTCTATTTCTTGGGGAAATCTGAGTGGTAAATTCTGCTGTCCTCTTACTAACTAAGCTATTAATAATTTGTTGCAAATTTTCACAAGCTTCGTTAGATTCTCACTGGCCTTGCCAGAGCCATCATAGGAGCACAAGTGGGGGATGTTTGTGGGAATCTCCTGTGTATACACTGCTACCCCGATAAAATGCAAACCGATATAACACAAATTTGGATATAACGCGGTAAAACAGTGCTCTGGGGGGGAAGAGCTGTGCACTCCAGCAGATCAAAGCAAGTTCAGTATAACATGGTTTCACCTATAACATGGTAAGATTTTTGGCTCCCCAGTATAGCGTTATATCGAGGTAGAGGTGTATAATGTAAAACAATGAGCATGGGGAAAATATGAGATGCCCAAAATCCCTAGCCAGATTTAAACTTCAGCAACTTTCACCTGCAGGTTGTTGGTCAAAATCCAATTCATTTATCAGTAACTGAAAAATATCCAACTGGTATTCAGTTACCTGTGTTAAAATTATTCTGGTCTTCAGTTGGTTTCTAGTAGTTAAATGTCTTTCTCACAATAAGTGCCACCACAATTATCATCCCATTAGTAGTTTTAGTAGAGGTAATAGCTTAGACATGCTGACAGAAGCATCCTTCTCTCGCTGCTAGAAGTAGTCTCCAAGGCTGTGTCTACACTGCAAGCCAGTAGTGTGATTCCCCTACTAGTGTGCCATGAGCTAGCATGAGTGTAAATAGTAATGTAACCACAGTAACACAGATAATGGCAGCAGAGGCACATCTGAGCCATGCCAAGTACAAGCCTGCCTGAAACTGGTGGTAAGTTTCCCCTGCCTCCCAGTTGCCACAACTCTCCTTCTCCGAGCTTCAGAGGTGCAACAAGCACTGGCCCACCATCCAACTATATGGATTTGTTTGTCTGTAGTTCTAGTGCCTTTTTTCTTTAACTTTGTAGACAACATATATATAAAAGCTTAAGGAATTTGATTCTGGGGTTCATAAGTATTTGGGAAAGAAGCGATTAACCAAAACAGGAAGCACACCTTCCCAAATTGTCAGTGAAACAGTGAGAAAATTTTAAGTCCTGCCTTTTGGACGCTGTTTGCTGAGACACTTACTCCAGAATGAGAAATGGGTATAAAACAAGGGCAAAGAAAATCAATTTTTTTTCTTCCTTGGTATCTTAGTAAGTGTATTGTACATGCACTGGGATGGGCTAAAAATGATAGTCATATACCTCACCATTTACTTAGTTTCTCTTGAGAAAAGGATCAGTCAACCTTAAAGTCTAATTTCTTTTTCGAAGACAAAGATAGAAGCAGGTTGTTTATTTAATTGTATATATTTAAATTAAAATAATGGAAGATGTATCTAAATCCCCTAGACTTCTTTGACAATCTCAACCTTCGTTTGTTGTATCTGACTGCATGATTTACATTCATTTAATTCTGAGGCTCTCCAGGCCACTTTACTATTTGCTTGGCTACTTTACAATTCCATACATTACTTCTTACACAAGAAAATATTCTTACAATGTGTTGTTTTCTACACAGGTTATAAAACTTGGTATTTGTGAGATCTAGCATCTTTCTAGCAGTCTTCACTAACAAGGTTAATTGTGACCAGATACTTAACACAGTTAATATTAACAACAAAGGAAAAGGGCCTCGGGCTAGAATAGGGAAAGAACAGGTTAAAGAATACTGCTTTTTTCTACTGGTATGCTTTAGTTAATGTACTGTACTGTTAAACCATGTCAACTGGAACAGCGAATATGGCCAGTATTACACACTAAAAAGCCAAACAGTGTCATGGAATGCATGGAGGAGTATGTGTTTGAGGAGGAAGAAATGGATTGCATATATATGGCCCACACAGATATATTTTCCTGTGCAAATATAGGTACTCCGTTTTATAATGACTTTTTTTTGCTATGTAATTTGCTCTCATTAAGCAATTTTTGCCACATTGTAGGTGATGTAGAGGAAATCGAAATCCAGCAAAAGCCAGCCTTGAAGGTTTTCAAAAATATTACTGTGATCCAGGAACCTGGCATGGTGGTACTTGAGGTAAGTGTGAAAAGGGGGAGAAAGAAATATTCCATTCCCTGTTTTGTAGAAACCAATGTCACCGAGTGTGGCTTTGGTGCTGAGTTAACTGAGGGATCATTAAGTTATTTATGCTGGGTATCAAGTTAAAGGTATAAGGTCACTGGTGAAGTTTCCTTCAGTGGCCATCTTACTCTGATATGTGTCATTTTATTTAACCTTTTAAAATGTTTATTTCACTTCTTCACTGCAGTTAGATACCCCAGGAGGTTTAATGTGTAAGCGTCACCGTTCTTGCCACTAGTATTAGAGAGAAACTTTACTAATACCTTTCTGAGGAGGCACTTGCCTATCAGTGCTAGTCATTAACCAGCACTGTAGAAATGCTTTAAAAAGAATAGAGCAATTCTATACTGGTCCAAATTTCTGACCCAGTGCCATATTCTTCCTGGCAAATAGTAATTGAAAATAATGCCAAGACTATGTTCATTTCCTGAAGAAGCATCTCAGATCATTTGATAGTAATCCCTCTAGTGTGTCTAAAGAGAGTGAAAACAAAGGAGAAGGAGCCTCTGGAATTCGAGAATGTGTCATGGTGGGGAATGGAGAACTTCTAGGTGACTCCATTTTCAATTCACAAAGTTATATTTATTTTAAAATTAATATAGTGCAAAATGTATCCAAGGCTATGGAAGTCAGCACAAATCAGCATATAGAGTCAAGAGAATTTATTTCATGGCTGTTACGACATTTGTATTTTGTATTTTTCATTCTGTCCAGATTATGCTATTGCCAGAGTATTATTATTAATTATTATTATTTTTCAGTGGGTAGCAAATCCTGCAAATGATATGTATGCAGACACTGTAACAACAGTGATCCTGGAAGTTCAGTCAAATCCCAAAATACAGAAAGGTATTACATTTAATTTGTGTGTATTTAATTGTAGCATACTCCTTATCCTCTCTGCTGTTGAAAATCTTAGCAGACTTTTTATATTATGATACATTTATTTTCATTATTATTATTTTCACTTATTAATGAGCAAACAGACTTGCTGTTTAAAAACAAAACTGATTTGATTTGTATTGTTGGTTAATTGGATCATTTTATATGTAAATGGCAACTTGTGCATTAATACATGGAAAAATTACAGCCATATTATTATAGAAGAGATTAAGTGGTTTACATGTACAAAGTTAAAAGAAAGCCAAATTTAACACTGTAAGTGATTCACGGTACCACATGTAAATATTTATTTTAGCCTCTCATTTGAAAGTCCTGTTTAGTAGTGTTTGTATTTTGCCTAGTTTTAGATATATACCCATTGACATCAGTAACCAAATAGCATTACTAGGTCATAACAGAATTATTGTGTCAGATGCTGGATGTGAGGTTGCTGATTAGCTCAAGTAACAAAGCAACTTTGCTAGGACTAATAGTGGTGGTATCTTATGACTAGTTCATATATGAGCCTGTATTTTATTGTCTTAATGAACTGGAACAGGGGCTGCATGACGGATTGAAATGTACTGGTGAAGTTGTTTTCAGTTAGTAGAAAGTATGAAGAACGATGTGACACTCCAAGAGGATGAACATTTTTGGGGACTGTGCAGCATGATGGTAGTAGAAATTTAAAGTTGGATAAATAACAGTAATGAACATTGGCAAAAATAGTCTAAAAGTTCTCATATCCTCTGTGGTCTGTACCATATACTCTTTGCCAATACATACCTTTATGCTTGGAACACATGCATTCTTCTTCACATTAAGTGCCAAACCAAATTCTGCCTTCCTATGCTCTTGCTTATCTATGAAAATTGATGAGAGCTGTGTGTGTATCTGAGAGTAGGATCTGGTCCCCAATTTTGGACATGGTCACATAATTTGGACCAAAAGTTTGATTCTTGGGGAAGGAGGAAATTTACAAAACGTAATATTTACAACCTACGTGTAGGTTTTTGTTTTGTTTTTTAAAATAATAGATGCTTTTCTATTTTACCTTAAGCATTCCCTGCTGTACTTGCAGCCTATTGTAGTGGAGTGCCAGCACTGCTATAGTTAAGGTTAAAACGAGCTTTCTTTTTAAAGTTTGATTCTAAGTGCTCTAGCATCTGTATGATTACTTGATTGCCTTGACATTTGGTGTGCCTCATAGAGGTGTGGGGTTCGGTTATTCTTACCCAAATTTCTAGCTATTTGACCAGGGGGTTCCCTAGAAACAGCACACTTCCTCCCTGGGAAAAGAAACAGCTTTTCTTAAAGATGACATGTTTTATCAGTATTTTTTTTCGCACAGGTAGAGTTGCAATCATCACACTGGGGTCTCAGACACTTAAGAGTTACCCCAACAGAGGACATGCCACCTACTAGCCCCTTAGAGGAAATCAAATCACAATCTCATTAGTCAGTTTGGTTCTCCAGTTAGGCATTCACAAGCACTTCTAAGCCATATCTACACTACACACTTTGGTCGACACAAGTTATGTCTGCAGAAAGCTGCCGTGGTTAGTATATCGCTTGTGCAAGTGCATACTTAGCTCCTTGTGTTGGTGCTGTGTGTACTCACCAGGAGTGCTTGTGCCAATGCACAGTGTGGTGCACCATGGGTAGGTATCCCAGTGTGCAACCCACCACCATCCAGTGCACTGTTTTTTGGGAAGTTTTGGCAATGCATGGTGGGGCAGAAACATGTCACACAGGGGTGACTGGGAGCAAGGGGATAACTTCCCAGAGTGCAAGTGTCTCCATCCCATAATTTCATCTATATATCCCATAATTTTCACGCCTTGTTTAAAAACCTCACAAACCCGTGCAGTCCTCACTGTCTGCCTACTCTGGCAGAAGCATGGAAGCTGCATAGCTCTGCACTATTGTCCTGAGCATTGCAAGCACAGAATCCATGATCCTCTGCTATTTGCACAGCCATAAGAAGAACTGAATTAGCTGGGAGCATGATGATTTCCTGGAAGAAAGATTGCTGTGGGACATAGCAAAGAACCAATTCCAGGTTGTTGATGGCATTTGTAGAGCAGCTGCAGATGGTGGGCCCAAGAAACAAGCACTGACTGGTGGGATTGCCTCCTAATGCAGGCTTGGGATGATGAGCAGTGACTGCAGAACCTTCGGATGTGCAAGGCCAGGTTTTTCTTTGAGATTTTTGCCTTAGCGGTACCTGTGGGGCCAGCTGTGGCACCCTCTAGAGTGCCATGCTCATGCCATGGTATATCAGGCACTGCTGGCCCATGTCCTCTCAGTTCCTTCTTATCACCGGTGGTGTCAGTCGGAGCACCTGTCTTGCTTGAGAAGAGCTAGCAGTTTTCTTCCCTTGGCCTTTGTGCCTTCGGGCTTCTTGTACATTGTTGATAGTATTAAGAAGTTATTAAGTAGTTCTTAAGTGTTAGTTAGTTAATAGTCAGGGTCCCAGTGGGGACTTTGCCCCAGAGCGGGGCATGCCCTGGGCTCCCGGGTTTAAGCCCTGCTCAGATGGCAGCAGGCCTATGCCTGTGAATGACTCCCATAACAGCTGCCTTAAGTGCTTGGGGGAGTCACACATTAAGGAGCGTTGCCGGATCTGTAGGAACTTTCGGTCTTGCACCCAAAAGGAGAGAGATATTGGCTTGATAGAGTCCGCCCTCCACTCGGCTTCCAAGCCTTTTACGCAGGCTGCATTGAGCGCCTCTGCCTCTGTGTGCAGTGCACTGTTGGCACTGGCCTCTTCCCGACACCGTTCACCGTTGCCTGTACCGAAAATGAGGGCTAAGAAGCACTCTCCAGCACCGAACAAGAAGGCCCAGAGTTCATCCAGCAAAGGACCCGGGCCTGCCCGCCAGCCTTCGCTGGAGCCATGTGAGCATGCCTCCACGGCTGGGGCTCTTAGCCCCTTTAAAGGTCTACCACTGACTCCTGGGAGCAGTATGGGACTTGCAACCCTGCCTGCTCCATCGTCATCCCAAGCCCAGACGCAGAGAGAGCACATGTCTCCACCTGCCCCTATGATGTCTTTGGTGTTGCAAGACAGGCTAAGGCTCCCCAAGAGGGCAAGCCCGCCATTAAGGCCCTGCAGAGGGTGGGGGAGCACTGCCAGTTGCCGGAGAAGAAACAATGGTCACCACTGCATGGAGGATCCCAAGGCAGGTCCCACTCTCATCCCTTGGTGTCCCAATCTCACTGTTGGTCGACCAGACCCTCCTTCTGGTCTCCTCGGCGCTACTTTCCGGGATGGGGTCGATGCTCCCCACACTATGACTGGCATTGCTCACCTTCTTGCCGATCTACCTCTAGACATCAGTCTAGAGACAGGAAGGTGAGGGTGAGCTGGAAATGATGGAGGCAGGGAACTTGCTACATGTTGCAGGGGATTATGGGTGAAAACACACACACATACACCCCTTCCCTCACATGCTTAAAGTTCCTATAATTGCCATGTAATAAAGCTGCCAAGTAATTGGGACATAAACCATGTCTGAGATTTCTCTCACCAGCCCTGCTAGCAACTACACACTCCCAACGATTCAACAACCATTGTCCCCATTCCAGTACAACAAAGTGGGGAAGGAGAGAGACTTGTAGGAATCACAAAGCAACCATGCACCCTGATGGAGACAACAGTGGATTGGGACTCAAAAAACCTAGACTCTGTTCTTAGCTCTGCCGTTGGCCTGTGGCATTACTTTGGCCAAGTCACTTTACCGCTCTTTACCTCACTTTTCCCATCCGTGCAATGCAGATAATTATGTTTCCCTTCTGAAACTCTACCGATGAAAAGTGCTGTATAAAACTTAGGTGATCGTATTATTTCCTGGCCACCGTAGCCTCTGAATTGCAAATCTACGTGATAATTACAACTGCCTATATCGCCACTAAGTCCTACCAACAACATTCCTCTTTCTGGTTTTTTTTTTAAAAAGGAAAGTTACTAGCAAAATTAATTAATGGCAAAAACTTCATCAGCGCACAGTAAAGGTTGCACCGTGGTAGCTCGTGGTCTTCCAGAACATCAAGTTCAGCAAAACCCAAACTTGTGAAAACTAGGAAATACAGATTTAAACTAAAAGGCCACACTTTTAACATTGCCCTCGTTGAGCAGTGCCCCACTACAACCTTAAACATACTTGCACTCTGCATTTTCACTGTACTGCACAGGAGCTTCCTATGCCCCAGAAAGGAAACCCCATCTGCTAACTTTTACAACCCTTTCAGCTCCTTTTACAAACCTACCACCTTATGCACCAATGTCATCTAACGCTACACTTTCATTTACTCTTCATTAAACTCACAGACCACACTCGTCTTCCACTTAACTGCTGACAATCCCCATGGCACAGCCTACACAACACTGCTGAAATATGCATAGTGGATCTGTCAAGGCATACGCTCACTTCTTTCCTTTGATCTCACACACATACGCGGGTCAAAGAAAGAGAGGGGCTCATATACATTCCCAGCGGGGCACAGTCCCACAGATTGCTTCAGACCACAGTCACAACTCTTTTCCAGCTGTTCCAACTAATTTCTCTATCATTCAATGTAACTACACCTAACACAGTGAATGCAGCTGGATTACATAAAGATAATTCCCAGTGGTTAACTCTATTTCCTGGTTTTCACAAGTTTGAATTTTGTTGCACTTAGTAAGATACTGGAAGGGCAATCCTAACTGTGTTAAAGAAGTTTTTGCTGTTTAAGAGAGTGAAGTATTATCCTAATTTATGAAACCAGAAAACAGCAGATTATAAACAGAAATGAAGCTGTTGCCATTACTCAACTGAATGAAATGTAAAAAGTAAACAAACAGTATAAATAGTGAAAAGTAAACAGAAATAAGTAAAAATTAGACTTGTAAAACTCTTAGGCCTGGTCTACACTACGATTTTAGGTCGAATTTAGCACCGTTACCTCAATTTAAGCCTGGACCCATCCACATGAAGAAACCCTTTTTTTCGACTTAAAGGGCTCTTTAAATCGATTTCTTTACTCCACCTCTGACAAGGGTATTAGCACTGAAAGCAGCCTTGACATGTTGAATTTGGGGTAGTGTGGATGCAATTCGACGGTATTAGCCTCTGGGAGCTATCCCAGAGTGCTCCATTGTGACCACTCTGGACAGCACTCTTAACTCAGTTGCACTGGCCAGGTAGACAGGAAAAGGCCCGTGAACTTTTGAATTTCATTTCCTGTTGGACCAGTGTGGCAAGCTGATCAGCACAGGTGACCATGCAGAGCTCATCAGCATGATGTGCACATTCCCTGGGCACATTGCCTGGCCCATACTTTGTGAGAAGTCCATGTCTATGTCCTCGTCATCGCACTGCCATCGTCTCCTCGCCTGGTTTTGCTTTTGCAGCTTTTTGTTCTGCGCTGCAAAAACGCGTGAAACAATTGTCTGTCATTACTCTGACGGAGGGAGGGGTGAACGATGACATGGCCTACAGGGAATTAAAATCAACAAAAGGGGTGGCTTTGCATCAAGGAGAAACACAAACAACTATCACACAGAATGGCCTCCTCAAGGATTGAACTCAAAACCCTGAGTTTAGCAGGCTGTTGATTTCACAAAACAAATTGGGGTCGATTTCTTGTTTTGATCCACTCCATCTATCTTTTACATCTTAGGCTGGCAGCAAGCAGTGCAGTACGACTGCCAGCAGTTGTCATCTCCTGGGTGCTTGGCAGAAGATGCTGCATTACGATTGCTACCCATCATCATCTCCTGGTTGCTTGCCAAAAGACGGTGCAGTACGACTGCTAGCCATCGTCATCTCCTGGGTGCTTGACAGAAGATGCTGCATTACAATTGCTACCCATCGTCATCTTCTGGCTGCTTGCCAAAAGACGGTGCAGTACGACTGCTAGCCATCGTCATCTCCTGGGTGCTTAGCAGAAAATGCAAATGACCTGGCTGAGTCACTCCCATATCTGCCCAGGCGCCCCTGACCGACCTCACCGAGATTGGCTAAAAGAACACCCAGGAGTATGATGACGATGGCTACCAATTGTAATACACCATCTGCTGCCAAAAGGCAATGAGCTGCTGCTGTGTAGCAATGCAGTCCCACGTCTGCCAGCACCCAGGAGACGTACGGTGACGGTGAGCTGAGCGGGCTCCATACTTGCTGTGGTATGGCGTCTGCTCAGGTAATGCAGGAAAAAAGGCACGAAACCATTGTCTGCCGTTGCTTTCACGGAGGGAGGGAGACAGCGGCCTGACGACATGTACTCTGAAGCACCCGTGACACTGTTTTTGCCCCATCAGGCATTGGGATCTCAACCCAGAATCCCAGTGGGCAGCGGAGACTGCAGGAACTATGGGATAGCTACTCACTGCTACCCACAGTCCAACGCTCTGGAAGTCAACGCTAGCCTTGGTACTGTGGACTCAGTCCGCCGACTTAATGCACTTAGAGCATTTTGTGTGGGGACACGCACAATCGACTGTATAAAAACGATTTCTAAAAAAACGACTTCTATAAATTCGACCTAATTTCATAGTGTAGGCATACCCTTACTGTTTGAATAGCCTGATGGATTTGGTAACAGAAATAAAAGAACTTGTTTCAAATATAATATTTAAGCTGTTCCTTTAAAATGCAACTTTTTTCTTAGTATTTCATGAAACATTTTTGTTTTCAATTATAAATTTCCATAAAGAAAAATATGCAGACTTTTAGGAACTATGACTTGTAAATTAACTATATTGTAATGGTAGACATTTGCAAGAGGAAAATACAATGCAAGCAAATGTCAATGAAAATCTAATGCTGACTTCTTTATTTTTTTCAGCTGCAGTGCATAAGATTGCCAAAAAAGTAGATATGGATGTATTTAGCAAAAGGATGGAGATCATGCTTCAGTAAGTTGGCTTGTCATATTAATAATAACTGAAAATGGTCAGTTAGAAATATTGTTTGTTTGCCTTACAAATGTGGTGATTATAAGCCATATATTTGGTGGCCATATATATTATGCTAAAAAGAAACACAGTTCTCTCCTACATTTTGCCCATTTCGTTGTTTGCATGTACTGTAATTCGAAAAGGCTGCAGAGATTTATATCAGATTCATTTCTGAGACTCTCAATAATTAAGTAAACCGAAGGATAAAAGGTAATAAATCTTGCAATATCCTGACAGACTGTTTCAGGATATTGTTTTCTGATCATTTAAATTTTTTGAAACAAGGGCGTGATATTTATTTGTTTTAGAGATGCTGAGGATCTGTATTTCCCACTGACTTCAGTGAGAGCTATAGGTACTCAGAACCCCTGAAAATCAAGCCATCACTGTCACAGTTTCAGGGTAACTGCACCTAGATTTCCCCTTCGGTGGTTCATTTCAGAACTGCCCAGACAGGTCTCAGGTCTCCCGCTGTTGCCTGTCTCTGGGCAGGGGGACACTTGTCCTACTCCCTTCTGACTGGGGTTTTAAGGCTCCACAGTGCCCTGTTTCACACTGATATCCCCAGCAAGCCAGTCTGCCTAAAGGCCAGTTCCTGGGCTTTCTGAGGGCTCTGAACAGTGTATTGCCAGCAGTTACAAATTAACACACGGCTCTTTCTGAGTTAGCATGTTTATTCTTAAGCTAAAAACGTTAGAGAAAACCTATCAAAACAATAGAAGTTCCTATACACGTGCTAAAAACTTACCAGACGTCACCCATCAGTCTTTCCCACCCTTTCGCAAGGGTTGGGGCCTCTTTGGACAGAAGATCCTGTCTGCTGGATCTGCAGGAAGGCCTTGGTCAGTTTAAATGCAGCCTTTTTCTGTGAAAAGCTCTTTCTCCACCTGTTGGTCTCTGGGAAACCTATTGTGAACCAGTATATGCAAGACTCCGCAGGGGGTGGGACCGTTTGGGGGGTATTTACAACTTGAGTAATTCACCTTAACTCCCCCCCCCCCACCGCCCCCACTGGTTTTGGTTCCTGAAGGAGCTGTGATGACCCTCCCACTGGAATTGCATACAATACTTGGCCCACAGTGTTGCAATATGGTCCCCAAAGATATTGCATGGAATTGCAATATCCATCACAATCACTTCTTACTAACATACTATATTTTGAAATCCTGTAATATCTATATTTTAGGTAGACTTGCCTTGACATTTGTTCCCTGTTCCATAGAAGCTTGGGGGGTGGTGGGGGGAAGCTGCACTTGCTGAAGTCAATGGGACTTTTGGCCCTTACTTACTAATAGATTTTTTTCAGTAAAATCCTTAAAGTTGTTAAAATATCCACTTTAATAATTGAGATCAGTATTTGTCATCTGTAATTTTAAAGTTAAGTAATCCAGTCAGTGACTGAAACCAGATACTATGCTAACAGAATCTGCCTGGAATCCAAAGATAATTAAAAGAAAAACGAGTTTGCTATTTAGCTATGTTTTTACAATTATAGGCCTTTATTTTAGGGACATGTTTGGAGAGGACTGTGTTACTGCAAAAGATGGCCCTGTTCTAAGTGTCACAGTGGATGGAAAGACTGCAAATATTTCATTGGACACACGGGTATGTATAGTTAAATTCATTGATATTATTTGAACTGTGCTATAGGAGCAAATAGGCAAAAAAAGACAAAATATTTGTCTCATGGAGCTCTGAAGTCTGATGTGTAATGGTAATGTTCCCATGAGTATTGTGTTCCACTTGCTATGGGAGATATTTTGATATGCAGCATCACAACAGATTAATCCTATTCAGAAATCTTACAGGGAAAAAACTAACCTCTGATTCTTCTGCTTTTGAGAAAGAAACTTTCAATATTTTTTTCTTTGTAGCAACCGTACTTGCTATAAGTAAAATTGAAATTAAATAAAAATGTATAAAAACAGAGTAGGGATGGTAGAGATAGAATAACTGATCCAACTTACTGATTTAGAACTTTTAGACTCTTAAAATATAGTCTCCAGTCTGAATAAAGGCAAACAATCATCCAGTAGAAAATGTGCCAAGCAAATCAGATTTGTCCATCTTGATCCCTGAGTAACTAAATCCAAAATCTGCGATGGCCACAGAGAGTGAAATATCTTGTCTATTTATCAGTTAGATTAAGGAGTAAAGCTGAAATGTATTGAAACTTGGTTTTAGGAAGATGATGTACACCTGATGTTTAGAACAATGTGGTGGTGAAATAAATGGTTAATATCCTCCAGTATTGTAATCTAGTGGTCCCCCAACGTAGATTAGGACCCCATTGTACTAGATGCTGTACAAACACAGAACAAAAAGATGGTTCCTGCTCCAGATTGTTTAGACCATGTGGAAGAGGGAAGAGACAAAAGTACCAGAAGCCTAGAGAGAAACTTTTACTGCTTAATCAAAATATATTTGAGTATTGTATTTTATATAATTTATACTGGTGTACACACCAGTGACTTCAGTGGCATTGTATCAGGCCAGGTGTACTCTAGAAACTTTTGCCAACATAATAATGTTGGTGAGAGATGTGATTCCCCCACTTCCCCCTCCCCCCCCCAACATTTCTATATTGGCAAAAGCCCTAGTGTCGACACCGTTATGTTGGCATGAGTCCTTTTGACATTATATCTTATTTCATGCACTGAACCAGTATAAGCTATGCCAGCCAAAGCACTCTGTTGCCAGTATAAGTTACAGCTACACTAGGAGGATTTGCCAGTATAGTTATATACTCTGCGTAGTCTCTCCTTTCTTCTTGAACTACAAGTGCCTGAGTGATTCACCTTAATCGACACTAAGGCACTAAGAAACCATAAAGAAATGGATAATTGCCAAAAGCTTCTATTTTAAAAAGCAGAGATTTAAAAAAACAAAACACTAAATGTTAAGTAGGGTTGGGTTCAGATTTCTGCACAATGGATCATAGCATTTGGTTTTTGCATCTTGGCTTAGTGGAGCACAGGAATGTTGCTCAGGAGATGGGTTTTGGCTTAAGGTTATACTTTGCTACAGAAGAGGGGTCATCCAGGCATCATTTTCATCTGCTTTTAAGGTGGAGCTTTTGTTTGATCTCCTGGCAGGGGTCCTGTTCAGAAAGGAGACAAGTTAAGAGTAGAAGGGAGTAAATATGGTCTTTCAGACTAAAAGAGCCACACGACCCACCAAAAATACAAATCCTTGTTTGTTGCCATTTGTTTGTTAGTTACATGAGTCAAAGAGCTACTGCTGTCAATGGGCTTCTCTACCTGGATGAATTGGCAAGTTTCAAGTATATATAGATGTTTTCCTCTCAATAAAAAAATGAATTGCTTTAATGAGTAAAAGAGGCAATGGATTTTATTTTGAAATAAACTTTATTTACTGAATGCCCAGGTGACCATGAGTGGGTTAAAATTGAATTATTTACAGCAGAGCTATTGATTGGCACTCTATATTGATTCTAAGCTTCTACCTAAAATAACTTAGTACAGTGCAGATGAGGTCACAGATTACATTTGGGGTGCCACTTGATGGACTCAGGCTTGATTTTGAACCAAATCTAGTTCACAAAGCTAGACTTACTATTCACTAATTTCAAAATTAATGACTAATCAAGTACAAACTTTTATCTAGTTTTGTTGTTTCTCAGCAAGACTGATATAAATCTTTTGCTGAACTATCTTATGTGTTGCCAAGCTGCTTAAAAGACTGCAATGCAGCTGAAATCTCTTGATAATTTTCCTTACAATTTGCTTCGCCACTGTAGGAAATTTTTTATTGTTGCTTAGACTGTTATCTACTATTCCTTCTCCTAATTGGCTTTACTTACATTTTTTTTTTTAAAGGTAAATTTACAGGGCTGTTTGATTACACACATCTCTTCTTTCAGACTGCTGAATGTGAGCCAGGAAATGAAGATGATGAATCCCTTCGAGAAATGGTGGAGTTGGCTGCACAGAGACTCTATGATGCCCTCAGCCCAGTCCATTGACCTGACTGACCAGTATATATCTAGGAAACACAAGAACAATCTTTTTAATACTTGATTCATTTTCACAAAAAAATAAATAAAACTTGCCTTTAACAAGCCATATGTACTTATTTCCTGACCACAAAACTGCTTAGTTGTCATTACAGATAACAGATGGGCAATCTGTTATAACAACTCCATTTTGTGTAATGTATATAATGAGTGAATATATGTACATATGAACCCATTAATGGGACATATGCACATAAGAGGAGAAATTTCTTACCCTAATATGATGTAACAGACAACCTAAAATGATGATAAAAAATAAATGGAAGGAATCTTATATTTTCAAGGTGTGCCGACTTGTTGGAGGAGGAGTTGAGTTTTCTGCTCCGCTATATTAAGATTTTATACAGAGTTGTCTTTTTATTTTTTCTTGCTGTTTTTTATGGTAATAGTATAGTGACTGATAAACACACCTCTTGCAGTCATCTGTGCTAAATTATCACTTATCCTTAAAATGAGAAAGTAAGGTGAAGATCTGAATAGTAAATGTTTTCTCAGCTAATATGAGAAATCACAATAGATTCCACACAAACCAAGGATAACTAAGGGCTTGATTTTCAGAAGTGTTAAGCATCCACAGCCCCTGTCGATTTCAGCTGGAGCTGTGTGGTTAACTGGAACTTCTACAAGTCAGGCCTTTAGGCCCCTATTCAGTAAAGCACTTAAGTACAGTATGTACTTGAGTCTGATAGATGTGTGGGTTAAGTCCATGCTTAAGTGCTTAGCAGAATTAGAGCCTAGAAGACTACATGGTGGAAACAATTAAACTGACTATAAGGAAGAGGCTGTCAAATATACAAACTAACTATGAGAGAGATCATTTTAGCCTATCACTATCCATTATAATAGTCTCAGGAGTTAATATTGGCCCAGTTCGCTGCATGTGGGCATACTAGTGTGCAGGCACGGAGCCCCATTCAAGTCGGTATAACTATAGATGTAGAGTTCTACCTCTGCACAGTGAGTTGTGGGCCTGGAGGCCTAAAGTAGTGGAACAAAATTCCTATAGAAATGTGATTTTTAAGTCTGTATTTTTAAATCACACTGAAAAATGTTCAGGGAAAGTGTGGGGCTCCTAACAGAAGAATGTAAAGGTATCTTTGCATCATTCAGAAGAAACTTGCCTTTTTTTTTTTTTTTCCGGAGTTGTTTAAAGTGGCATCCGAGAATTCTCAGTAGTAATATCAACGAAGAACATTTATGTGTTAGTGTCTCTCTCAAAATGATTGATTGTCACCAACTAATTATATAAGAATAAAAATTATTCATAAAGACATACTGATAAATGCAGTCAGCTTTTTTTTTTAAAAAAAGAAAACCTCTGAAATGTTCTTGTTTTTAAAATGATACTGTCAAAGGTTTCAGATGCAACATCTGTTTTGTGTTAAAATGTTTATAATCTTGTGGGAAATATCCTTGAATCTATTTTTACACTCTTTTTTTTACTATCTATAATTTTTCTGTAGTGCCCATCACTGTAGTATTAAAGTCATGGAGAATTTTTTTAATTTAGCCTCTGTGACAGTGGTAATATTGTTTGGCTACTGCAAAGTGAGCAAAAAGTTAATTATTCCCAAGAGCTGTGTTGACTGCATGAATAACACTTCTATCTTAAGCAGCAAATACAAGAGTTTGAGTCATGTCGGTTTGTTTCATAAAAACTTCAAGAAGAAATCACAGTTTATTCAGTGGAAAAGAGGAGAATCATCTCTGGGTAGAATGTGGTTTTCATGAACAAAAGAAATTAAAAATGGTATAAAGTATCTGAAATTGTCCTTTTGTATTTAATTATTTGTTTAAGTAGTTCAGTACATATTGGTTTTCAAACTGGTTCATGGAATGCTTCCTGGTGCTTAGCACAACTGCTTCTGCCGCATTGGAAAAACATGTCTCAATCTTCAAGTAGTAACATTTCCTGCAAATTGTGGTCATTTCTAAGACTCCCTTAGGATTTCCAGAGAAGAGATACTTTATTTCCTCTCCCATAGCAAAGGACTTTTAATAAAAATAAACAGCTGAGATCCAAAATGGTCTGGTGATATAACTAAGCAACTTCCTACCAACTCATTGCATTAAACAGGTTATTTTTAGTGGTAGGCATGGAAAGATAAGTGATACTTTGCCTGAGTTTGAGTCACTCTTTGAATCTGGCAAATTCTGGGGTCTTTCTATAATCTGTATAATACAGGAGATCAAAGTAGATGTCACAACGGTTCCTGCAGGCCTTGGAATCTGAATTTCAAGAATCTTGTCTGTATAAGTGAATATATGTTGTTTCAAGTGTGCATCCCTACATTTGTGAGCCCTCAACAAAAAGGATTTGCACAAGCACTCATCAGGGATGTGGTTCTCGCCCAGCAGGAAAAAGTATCTGCTATGGCTACCAGATCGCAGCTTGTGCAGGGCTTAAACCCTTAGATTTAATCTGCTATGGGGGCTGGTGCCTCACTCCTGTTTTTTTCCGAAACAGCCAAATTACAGAATTAATCAAAGACAGCAGGGTAAAGGCAAAGAAGTATATCTTAAACTATTTATAAAAGATGAGTTTACAGCCAAGAGACAGATAGCTGGTTTGACATGTACCAGATTCATTCTTGCTGTCATGGGCACTAATAAGAAGGAACTGAAGGAGGGTTATGGCTTAGCCCCCCATTATGCCTTTGCACAGAAGCATAAGGAGGCACAGCGTGGCTGCATGGCCTCAAAGTACACTGCTATTCAAAATAATGTATCAGTGTGTGTATTTTTGCTATCAGAATTGGGTTGCATGCCCAAAGTACTGTTCAATATTTTCACTAATGACTTGGATAATGGGGTGGAGAATATACTTATGAAAGTGGCAGAGGACACAAAGTGGGAAGGGTTGAAAGCATGTTCCAGGACAGGATTAGAATTAAAAAGACTTTGACAAATTAGAGAACTGCTCTGAATTCAACAAGATGAAATTCAGAAAGACAACTGCAAAGTACCACATTTAGGAAGAAAAAAAATCAAATGCTCACTAAAAAATGGGGACTAACTCACTAGGTAGCAGTATTGTTGAAAAGGATGTGGGGGTTATAGTGGATCATGTCAACAATGTGATGAAGTTGCAAAAAAGGCCACTACCATGTGCGGTGAGTTCATTAACAGGATTGTTGTATGTAAGACTCTGCGGGTAACTGTCCTGTACTACTTAGGTCTCAAGTGGATCACTGTGTCTTCAAGTATGTTAAATGCTGTTATAAAGAGGGTAGTGATCAATTGTTCTCCACGCTTACTGAAGGTAGGACAAGAAATAATGAGCTCAACGTACAGGAACACAGATTTAGATTGGCTATTAGGAAAAGCTTTCTAACTGTAAGAGTAGTTAAGCTCTGCAAGAGGTTTCCAAGGGAGGTTGTGGCATATCCCCTACTGGAGGATTTTTAGACAAACACCTGTCAGGGACATCTGGTCACCCTTGTCAAGGTTTACATGGTACGGTGTCAGTGGAGGGGACTAGACCTGATGGCCTGGGCCAAAAGAAACCTGATGAGGTTCAAGTGCAGACTCCACTTAGGAAGGAAGACTCCCATGCACTGTTACAGACTAGGGACCAAATGGCTAGGCAACAGTTCTGCAGAAAAGGATTTAGGGGTTACAGTGGATGAGAAGCTGGATTTGAGTCAACAGTGTGCCCTTGTTGCCAAGAAGGCTAATGGCATTTTGGGCTGTAAAAGTAGGGGCATTGCCAGCAGATAGAGGGATGTGATCATTCCCCTCTATTCGACATTGGTGAGGCCTCATCTGGAGAAGTGTGTCCAGTTTGGGGCCCCATACCACAAGAAGGATGTGGAAAAATTGGAATGGGTTACCTATGGAGGTGATGGAATCTCCTTCCTTAGAGGTTTTTAAGATCAGGCTTGACAAAGCCCTGGCTGGGATGAATTGGTCCTGCTTTGAGCAGAGGGTTGGACTAGATGACCTCCTGAGGTCCCTTCCAACCCTGATAGTCCATGCTTCTTTGACTTTGCAAGGTCCCTTCCAATCCTACAGCTCAGTAATTCCGTGTTATGCAAACTGTTCCTTGAGGGGTTTATAATCCACAACCCCAACCCTGCCACAGATCGAGCATCACTAAGTGGGCAGCCACAGGCAGTGCAATAGGCAGTGAAAAGGGTTCATGAACGTTGTTTCCCCAGGGGAAGCACAGCGCCCCGGCCCGCTTTAGGCATTCTCTGGCTTGGTGCAATCAACGTGCCTGTGGCTTTGCCAGCGGGACCGGAGCGGAGCAGGAACCCCAGGCAATGGGCACTGCACCCAGCCCTGGGCGGGGCAGGCAGGGGCGCTGCCGGGTTGCCTGGGCTGGGCTCACCTTAGGAGTGCGGGGGGGGTCTGCAGCCTAGGCCAGGGGGCTCTGGCCGGAGGGTGTTGGGTGTGTCCCGGGCCTAGCTGCGCCCCCACAACGGCTGCACCTCTGGGGGGGGGGAGGTGGCGGGAGTGTCTCTCCCACCACCCGTGGCTCCAGGCTGGGCCCGGCGCCGCCTAGAGCCCCCCCCCCCCTCCGGGTGCGCTGTGAGAAGCCGGGGCGCCGCCACGGAGGGCGGTTGGGGCGGGACGGGCGCGCGAGGGCGGTGAGGGGCGGCGGGGCGGGCCCCGGGGCGGATTTCCGGCTGGCTCCCGCTTGTGGCAGCGGCGGGATGGCGCTGTCGGAGGTGTCCTGGCCGCGCATCGTGCTGTTCGGGGACTCCATCACCGAGGTACCGGGGCTGGCGGCCTCCCCGGCCCGTTCCCGCCGCTCGGCGAGGGGCCCGGGCCTGGCGCAGGGCAGCGCTCGGAGGTGCAGGGCCCGCTCCGCTGTGGGGCTTCCCGTGGCACTGACCAGCCACAGCCCCAAGGGAGCCAGTTCCCGTCGCCGTGTCCTGTAATCCGTACGCTCCCTTACACATCTGCGTCCACCCACCCACCCCTGGTGTCCCCTCCACCACCCGCCCCCACGGCCCAAAATACCCAATGGCTCCCTGCACTCCTTGTCCACACACACAATGACCCACACACCGCTCCAATGGCCCAAAACACACACACACACCCAATGGCTCCCTGCACTCCATGTCCACACACACAGGGACCCACACAGCTGGGGTTCCATACACCTCCCAGCACACACACATCCAATGGCTCCCTGCACCCTGTGTCCACACACACACTGACCCGCACAGCTGGTGTCCCATACACCTCCCCACACGCACCTCTCCAATGGCCCAAAACACACACACACACACACACACACACACACACACACACACACACACACCCCAATGGCTCCCTACACTCTGTGTCCAAATACACAAGGGCCCCATACAGCTGGTGCCCCCCATGTCCCATACAACCACACACACACACACCCAGTGGCCCTGTGCATCTCTTATCCATGTCCCCCCCCACACACCTCGTGTCCATGTCCCATACGTGCACCCCCCCACAGCTGATGGCCCATACACGTCATATTCATTTCCCATAGATGCCCCCCCCCGCACCCCCACAATGGCTCCATACACCTACTAGCTCTGTGGATGCCAGCAGGGCTGGCTCTAGCCATTTCGCCGCCCCAAGCACAGTGGCACACCGCAGGGGGGCGCTCTGCCACTCGCCGGTCCCGCGGCTCCGGTGGATCTCCCGCAGACGTGGCTGCGGAGGGTCCGCTGGTCCCGCAGGTCCACCGGAGCTGTGGGCCGCCCTCCCGGCAACCGGCAGAGCGCCCCGGCGGCATACCGCCCCAAGCACGCACTTGACATGCTGGGGCCTGGAGCCGGCCCTGGATGCCAGGTTTGTACAATTTTTGTTGGTGCCCAGACCGGGTCCAAGCAGAGTCAGCCCATCCATCAGACAGACCAGACAACCACTCCACGATTTGGAGGACCCTGCGCTTTAGGGGGGTTGGCGGGGGGGGGGGGAGGGCTGACACCAGGGCAGGGGTAGGGTGACCAGATAGCAACTGTGAAAAAAACAGGATGGGCGGGGGGGGGGGGTTAATAGGCACCTAAAGTCCCAAAAAATAGCACCATCCCTATAGAAATGGGACATTGGTCACCCTAGGCAGGGGGAAGGGATGGACAAGTGCAGAGTCCTGCACTTAGGACGGAAGAATCCCATTCACTGTTACAGACAAGGGATTGAATGGCTAGGAAGCAGTTCTGCAGAAAAGGACCTAGGGATTACAGTGGACGAGAAGCTGGATGAGTCAACAGTGTGCCCTTGTTGCCAAGAAGGCTAACGGCATTTTGGGCTGTATAAGTAGAGGCATTGCCAGCAGATCGAGGGACGTGATCATTCTCCTCTATTCGACATTGGTGAGGCCTCATCTGGAGTAGTGTGTCCAGTTTTGGTCCCCACACTACAAGGATGTGGAAAAATTGGAGAGTCCAGAGGAGGGCAACAAAAATGGTTAGGGGGCTGGAGTACATGACTTATGAGGAGAGGCTGAGGGAACTGGGATTGTTTAGTCTGCAGAAGAGAAGAATGAGGGGGGATTTGATAGCTGCTTTCAACTACCTGAAAGGGGGTTCCAAAGAGGATGGATCAAGACTGTTCTCAGTGGTACCTGATGACAGAACAAGGAGTAATGGTCTCAAGTTGCAGTGGGGGAGGTTGAGTTTGGATATTAGTAAAAACTTTTTCACTCAGAGAGTGGTGAAGCACTGGAATGGATTACTTAGGGTGGAAGCTCCTTCCTTAGAGGTTTTTAAGGTTAGGCTTAACAAAGCCCTGACCGGGATGATTTAGTTGGAAATTGGTCCTGCTTTGAGCAGGGGGTTGGACTAGATGACCTTCTGAGGTCCTTCCAACCCTAATATTCTGTGATTCTATTCTATGAATGGGTTCGGAGAGAGGGCACAGCAGGGATGGGAAGGAGTGGAGTGGGTGAGCAGGAAGGTGCAGGGCGGGCCGTGGCCAGGTCACTTGCTGCTGCCAGCGCTAGCCCCCCAGGCTGCCTTGGACCCCGCATCCCCCTTAAGTGTAGGGCCCCCGCCCCCCAAAATGTGGGGCAGAGGGCAGTTGCTCCGGTCCATCCTATGGCCAGGAGGGCTCTGAAAATATAAACCCAAACATTGGTGGAGCTGGGCCCAATTTCTTGAATATTGGTGGGGCATGGGCCCCTATAACTCACCACCTATGAGTGCTTCTGTATCCCATGTACACCTCTCCTACCCAGTGTCCCGTATCTGCTCCCCCACACCCAGTGTGTTTATGCTCAATCGCTTCACACTCATTTTGCCTAGAGTACGTAGTCTATAACCAGTGTGCTCGTGCCCATCTCCATTGGTAGCATTTATAAATTTGTTAGTCTCTAGGGTGCCACAAGTACTCCTGTTCTTTCTGCAAGCTCTGTGTATCACTGTTGGCCCTAACTAGCAAATACAGCATTACTGAATACCACTGTAGACTAGTATCAGAGGGTAGCCGTGTTAGTCTGGATCTGTAAAAGCAGCAAAGAATCCTGTGGCACCTTATAGACTAACAGACGTTTTGGAGCATGAGCTTTTGTGGGTGAATACCCACTACATGCATCTGAGGAAGTGGGTATTCACCCACGAAAGCTCATGCTCCAAAACGTCTGTTAGTCTATAAGGTGCCACAGGATTCTTTGCTACTGTAGACTAGACCAAGCAAATTATTTGCCTTTTGTGTCCTGTCTATATTAATCACAAGATTAGGCACTTTTAGTACCAATGTAAAACTGTGATTTTATCCACAGAATCATTGGTAGCTACTGTAAGTGGTTTGTCAGATTAGAATTGCTTCTCACCCAGGTCCTTGGCTAATATGTTTTCATTCTGATCTGAATTTTTAGTTAAGCTTTGGCCTGGGCTGTGTGTTAAACTGAACACCTGCCACTGATAACGATTATTTTTTACCTTAAAAGAAAAAAACTGATACATATGTAATTGAAAGGGAGTTGTGTTCTGATCACAAATGCACCTGGCTACTGCAGCGTTGTAGTTAAGGCTCCCTGAACATTGCCTAAGGCCACCCAAAGGGCAAAATATTTTAACTGCTGGGAGAATTCTGTTTTACCATAAGAATCACTATAGTTCACATGTTGGGGCTTCTGTAGATGTGGCCATTGATGGAGTTGGTCCTCAGTGTTTATTTCTGGTTCAGTCTTCAAGTATATAATTTTACATCCAGGATTCTGTTTCAAGCACTACTTTATAGTTAAAACCAATATAGAGCGCTAGGTTCTAACAGGGAAAACAGGAAATCAGAGCTGCTTTCTACTCTTAGACAGGGTGAGGGTACATTTATCTGAGGTCAAAATTAAGTTCCTAATCCTTACCCATTGAGTTTCTCTTCATTAGAGAAAGCATTTTAGAATCTGCATGCATGGTGGTACATTTTGAGTGGATTCAGTCCCACTTTGCAGCAATTCTGCAAGTTCACATGCTAGACTAGTTAACTGACAACGTCTCAGTCAGGAAAAATACGATTGTGACCAGAAAGAGAGCACCAAAGCAATACATTCTAATTGACCTAACTGCCTGATCAGTAAAGGCATAAGTGGCAACCTGGCTCCTTACATATAAGCTGAACCCAATGTACATGTAATAACCTACTGTGTACTCAAACTGATAAGGAATGAATCACTATCCTAATTAGTAATGACTGTCTACTTGTGTCCAGTTTGTCTGTGTTATCAGCTGGTAATTACTGTTTGGCTGTAAATTAAAGCTAATTAAAATTAGATTAATATATAAAAGCATTTTACAGCCTAATGCAAAGAGAAATGTTTTTGTTTTTTTTAAATTTGAAGTTTCTTGTTTATAAACATTTCCATGCAAATTTTGAAAGGCAAACTATAATGTGAGAATCAAAGTGAAAGGCCATAAACAGAAATGCAAGTGCCCACTTGTCATTATCCAAACTGAGCAGTAAAAAGTAAACAAATGACATAAATAATAAAAAGTAAATGTGATTCTTTTGGTTGTAATCATCTAAGAAGTCATTAATAAAAGGTACAGAGGTTTGGTAGCAATTAAAGAATTTTTTAAAAATACAGTTAACAGTTGTGAGTGTCCCTTAAGTATGAGCAAGGGTGGCCAACCTGTGGCTCTGGAGCCACATGCCGGGTCTTCAGAAGATAATATGCAGCTCCTGGTAGGAGCCAACTCTGGGGGAAAATGGTGGGTGCTGCATCTCTGTCAGACCCCCTCCGTCCCCCAGTGCCTCCTGCGCGCTGGCGACCCCCTCAATCAGCACCTCCTCCTCTCTCCCCCATGCCTCCAGCCTGCTGCAATCAGCTGTTCCACAGCACTGAGGAGGCTCTGGGGGGAGGAGAGAGGACAGGGTTCGCAGCCTCACCCCTCCCTACTCCAGCACCACCTCTTTTCTCCCCGTGCCACCTGCCTGCTGTGATCAGCTGTTTTGCAACTCACAGTAAGCTTGAGGAGGTGGGGGCAGGAGCAAGGACACAGCTTACTCAGGGGTAGGGGCAGGAAGAGGCAGGGTGGAGATGGGGACTGGGGAAAGGGGTGGAGTGGGGGGCAGGGTCTGAGACAGGGTCAGGGGTCCAGCACCCCCTGGCCGGTACCATTGTCTCCTTGAATAAAGCACACATTGACTCGCTAGTGTTGAAATTTTTAATCAAAATTTTTCTTATACCATCTAACAATGGAAGGGAAGTGCAAACAAAAGAAAATACACAGATGAAAATCGATGCTTCCAACAGGAGTGGGAGAATAAATGCCTTTTCGTTAAACGTAATGGTAAGGCCATATGTCTTGTTTGCCAGACAAGTATCTCTCAGTTCAAATCTTCAAACTTGCAACGTCGTTTCGCTTCGAGCCATGCACATATGAATCAAGAATTCTCACAGGGTTCTGAACACCGCATTTTAAAACTGAAAACTTTGAAAAAACAAACAAATGTAGAAGCCCAGTTTTTCACAAGGTTTGCCAGCCAATCGCAGACTGTAATATTAGCCTCCTATTATGTGACTTGGCACATAGCCTGTGTGAAAAAGCCCTACTCTGAAGGCGAGGTTATAAAAACGTGCCTCACTGAAGATTTCAGTCCTGTCACCAGAGAATGAGAATCTACAGAAGAAAATTTCTGGTCTGCAGCTTTCACACCACATAATAGAACGCAGAATCTCCGACCTGAAGAGTGACATCACATCGCAACTTCACTTGCAACTTCAGCAGTGTATTTGAGCATCACTTTGAATGAGTTGGGCCATACACAGGATAAACCTCAGTTATTGGTAGTTGTCCACACTGTGTCTGACCACTGTGTTGTAAGGAAAGAACTCCTCAATATCATGTCACTAAAGGACAAGAACTCGTGGATGAAATCTAAAGGAGGTGTTGATGTTGGTAGTTGTGAAAAGCCACTTGCCTTTACAGAAGCTCACTGCCATTGCAACAGACAGGGCTCCATCCAGGTGGGCATCTGCAAATGGATTAGTAGGGCTTTGTAAATCTTACGAGAGCTTGCCCGAATTTTGGACATTTCACTGTATTATTCACCAGTTGCTCCTGATATCTAAAAATCTCAAATTTAATCACATCATGAAACCTGTCTTGCACATTGTGAATTTCATTCTCTCAAATGCACTCAGTCACAGACAGTTTCAAAATCTAATTGAAGAACTGGATGAAGATGACTCCCTTGCTGATTTGCCATTTCACTGTGCAGTTTGATGGCTCTTGAGAGGTAAAGTTATTTCCCATTTTTTTGAGCTCCTGGAAACAATATAATTGTTTATGGAGGAGAAGCACAGAATACACCCCGAACTTACAGATCCTGGGTGGGTTCTAGACTTGGCATTTCTTGCAGACATGGTGCTGCATTTGGATAAACTAAATGTGGATTTACAAGGAAAATTCTGGTTGCTGTCTGATCTAGTGCAAGGCATATTTGCGTTCCTGGACAAACTGCAGTTGTTTCACAGATAAATGCTTGAGGGAGAACTGACACATTTTCCCTCAAAGTCACAGTATCAAGCCAGATAAAAAGAGAATGGAGCAGAACCCCTAAAACGGAGCACAAGTAGATATAGGAGTGTGATTAAAGATCTTAAGGACAGTTTTGAGGAAAGATTCCAAGATTTGCAGCAGAAAAGACCTCAAGTCAGATTTCTGGTTGACCTTTTTAGTGCTGAAGCTGATTGTCTGAAACCCCCTTTAGTCAGTGACAAAGCAACATCCCAGATGGAAATAACAGAACTTTTGGAAGATGACAGATTGAAGTCTGTTCAGAAGACAGAGGGGACCCTTACTTTCTGGAAATCTGTACCAAAGGATAAATACCCCAACATCAGAGGTGCAGCCTTAACATTAATCTTGATGTTTGGCTTGACCTATCTTTGTGGGTGTTTTCTGGACACTCAAACATGTGAAATCCAAGCATTTTGACAGACAGCCACTTAAGAGAACTGCTACATGTGAGCACAACTGAACACAAATCAAACTTCAAGGGAATTGTTGAAAGCAAAGATTGCTGGACGTCCTACTAAGTAAAAGATTAAGTTGTTATTATCGTTAACTATACATTATAAATGTATAATAAATATGCATTATCAACTTATATAATGATTGTGTGTGTATACACATACACAAACACACGCGCGCGTGCGCGTATATAATTATTACATATTACTGTGGCTCTTTGGCAATGTACATTGGTAAATTTTGGTTCCTGCTCAGGTTGGCCACCCATGAAGTTTGAGGTAAGGGATGCATAATTCATTTATATGAGCTGCTCTGCAATCTGAAATTAAAGCTACAGGTCCACATTTAGAAATGATCAGAAAAAATCCTTGGCATCAATCAATCTCTTGTTACAACCTAGTTGATTTACTTATGTTTGGCTTGATCCTACACAGTTCTTTGCCCCACAGATTGAAATTAGTGGTAGTTTTGACTGCAGAAGGACAGTGGAAGGTGCACCTCTCCTGTACTGTTCCCTAATGCAGTAACAAAATGTGTGGGGATTGGGCAGGGCCAACAGCAGCCTCAGGGACACACTAATGGCCTAATTTTCAAAAGATAAGAGAGGCAACATAAAAATAAAGGGCAGTTAAATTTGGTGGGTGAGGAGAAAGGACAATAAAAAATGTAGGGAGAAAGTAGAGTGACATGCTAAATTGTAATCCTAGATATGTTTTAGTTAATATCTAAACTGTGTCCCTTTCATTCAGTTTTCCTTTCAGGACAATGGTTGGGGAGTGTTGCTTGCTCAGAAATTGGTCAGGTGAGACTTGTCAAAGTTTGTATTTTAAATGTAACGTTTAGGATGAAAGAAGTCCAAGCAGCTTTCCTGTAGTAAATTATTTTTGTTATTTAAAAAAATCATATGGAATGCCTCAGTACTTTCAATGTGTGTAAATCCTTATTAAAGGCTAATACAAAGGTTGAGTAAACACTTCCTGATTCTGTAGTCAGGGCCATGCATATGGATCTTTGTAGCCATGTGAATCAGATTGCAGGCTTAGCAACTATATGTTTAGACAGACTCTACACATACACTTTATACAAACACTACATATATATTAAATTATCCCACTTGTCTACTGTGTAATCTAGTTGATTTTAGAGGGATAGAGAGTCTTAAGGCAGGTATCCAGATTGAATGTTTTGAAATTTCTAAAGTTTTGCTCTGTGAGGGGGATTTTCTTCTTGTTATATGTGTTTGTTTCAGAAAATGTGATGTTTTAAATCGCGGACTGTCAGGCTACAATACAAGATGGGCTAACATAGTTCTTCCCAGATTGATCAGCAAAAGTTCTAATGTTGAAAATACTATTGCAGTTACCATCTTCTTTGGTGCTAATGACAGTGCTTTAAAAGGTAGGTTAATTTTCATTTTTTCTCTCTCAATTGTTCTCTTAAAACAAGTTTTAAAAAGTGTAATATGTCAGATAGCGATTACCAAACAGAGTGGGACACAAGGAGGTTAACATTTCTCCTGGTCCTGCTCCATCAGTTTGGTTTTTTTTAAATGAGTTTACTATATTAGTGTGCCATTATTCATTTAAATCTCATGTGTACTTTTGGTTTTTGTTGCTCTTTCTCTGGCCAAATATTCATATGTGAGACTATGGAGGAAATTTCAAAGAGGGACAAATGGTTCTAAGTGTCTAACTCGCTTGGGACTTTCAGTTGGAGTTAGGTGCCTAACTGCTGTTTGTGCCTTTGGAAATAGCCTTATAATCCACTGGCTGATAGAAATTGTAGTCAGAATGTGAGAAAAGATGCAACAGAATGCCTTTTAGCCTCTGTTAAAGGTATTGCCTTCTATGACAGGATAACTGGCTCTGTGGAATGGGACACTGGTCACCCTAGGCAGGGGGAAGGGATGGACAAGTGCAGAGTCCTGCACTTCGGACGGAAGAATCCCATGTACTGCTACAGACTAGGGACCGAGTGGCTAGGCAGCAGTCCTGCAGAAAAGGACCTAGCGGTTACAGTGGACGAGAAGCTGGATGAGAGTCAACAGTGTGCCCTTGTTGCCAAGAAGGCTAACAGCATTTTGGGCTCTATAAATAGGGGCATTGCCAGCAGATTGAGGGATGTGATCATTCCCCTCTATTTGGCATTGGTGAGGTCTCATCTGGAGTATTGTGTCCAGTTTTGAGCCCCACACTACAAGAAGGATGTGGAAAAATTGGAAAGAGTCTAGCGGAGGGCAACAAAAATGATTAGGGTCCTGGAGCACATGATTTACGAGGAGAGGCTGAGGGAACTGGGATTATTTAGTCTGCAGAAGAGAAGAATGAGGAGGAATTTGATAGCTGCTCTCAGCTACCAAAGAGGATGGATCTAAACTGATCTCAGTGATAGCAGATGACAGAACAAGGAGTAAAGTCTCAAGTTGCAGTGGGGGAGGTTTAGGTTGGATATTAGGAAAAGCTCTCTCACTAGGAGGGTGGTGAAGCACTGGAATGGGTTACCCAGGAAGGTGGTGGAATCTCCTTCCTTAGAGGTTTTTAAGGTCAGGCTTAACAAAGCCCTGGCTGGGATGATTTAGTTGGGGATTGGTCATGCTTTGAGCAGGGGGTTGGACTAGATGACCTCCTGAAGTCCCTTCCAACCCTGATATTCTGTGATTCTATGTGTACTAACAAATATAAATATTATGATGATAAGTATAAAGTCAACAGTGGGACCAGTCCTCTGTAGGGTCCACAAACTTTTTGCAGCAATAAATTATTATGGGCTATTATATTCTATCTGCACATAGCATTCTTCTGTTTTCTCTCTAATTTTAGTGTTTGCTTACTTTATTTTGTAACCCACTGTTCCATGACAACACCTATAGGAGTGGTTAATCTCAGTCCTAAACTTCTCAACATTTCTTGTCTACTCGTACTGAATTGGCATTGTGTGTGAGACTTGAAATTTTTGTTATAAATGTTTTTGGACATATTTTATGATGTCTTTTTCTGTTAATACTGAAAGTTCCATTTTTTTTTCAGGCTACACTAGGGCTTATATATATGGAACAGAAATGCACACTATGGAGATGTGATTTCTAAAGCACACTAATGTTTTGCACACTAATTGGTCTATACAGTATTATGTTAAAACACACTAGGGAACTTTTAGTGCACACCAACAGGGTCTACAGGGACAAATTGGTGTGTAACACATTTGTCCACTTTACAAATCACACCTTGTGTGCATTGCTGCTTCATGTAGACAAGACCTAAGAAGATAAATCTGCTAAGTCTTTGTAATCATTTGATTTTCTATTAGAGAAGTGTACAAAAAAGACAATGAATTAATCTGTTAAAACCACCTTCTCTTCAGTTATTTTAAGTGAATAGGAAATTATTTACAGTACCTACAGTTTTTCCTCTGTCTGGCTCTTATGCCTTAGATTTTGCTGTGTATCATTTTCCCAACACATCTGATGAATTCATGAATCATGTAGAACTTCATATTGAAAAGAAGGAAAGTATCCACATTTGTATGCTGTATTAATAAGTATTGTGTATAATTTACAATGGGCATCTTGGTTTTATATGAACAATTGTTTCTTCCCTAAACAGATGTGAATTCCAACCAACACATTCCACTGAAGGAATATGCTGATAATTTAAAAAGCATGATACAATATCTGAAGTCCATAGACATTACTGAGGACAAAATTATTTTGATAACACCACCCCCTCTCTATGAACCAGCTTGGGAAAAAGAGTGTATTGCCAAAGGTAAAAAGGAATTCTCCCAGTTTTGGGATTAAAAACAAATAGAAAGGTTGCCAGTTTGGGTGTCCAAGTTGCTGACCTGCAGACTGACAAAGGATTTGCTTGGTATTTGTGCCAAACTGCATGTGTATTCTCTGAGCCAATGAAAAGAGGCTGCTGGTAGGTCTGCTAAACATCCCAGGTTTAAACAACTGCTAAACAACACAGGAATGCAGGGGCAAGATTAGAAAGGCAAAAGGCACAAAATGAGCTCAAAACTAGCTATGGGAATAAAGGGAAACAAGAAAACTTTTTATCAATACATTAGAAGCAAGAGGAAGACCAAGGTTAGGGTAGGCCCACTGCTCAGTGAGGAGAGAGAAACAGTAACAGGAAACTTGGAAATGGCAGAGATGCTTAATGACTTCTTTGTTTCGGTCTTCACTGAGAAATCTGAAGGAATGTCTAACATAGTGAATGCTTATGGGAAGGGGGTAGGTTTAGAAGATAAAATAAAAAAAGAGCAAGTTAAAAATCACTTAGAAAAGTTAGATGCCTGCAAGTCACCAGGGCCTGATGAAGTGCATCCTAGAATACTCAAGGAGTTAATAGGAGGACGTATCTGAGCCTCTAGCTATTATCTTTGGAAAGTCATGGGAGACGGGAGAGATTCCAGAAGACTGGAAAAGGGCAAATATAGTGCCCATCTATAAAAAGGGACATAAAAACAACCCAGGAAACTACAGACCAGTTGGTCTAACTTCTGTGCCAGGGAAGATAAAGGAGCAAGTAATTAAAGAAATCATCTTCAAACACTTGGAAGGTGGTAAGGTGATAGGGAATAGCCAGCATGGATTTGTAAAGAACAAATAGTGTCAAACTAATCTGATAGCGTTCTTTGATAGGATAACGAGCCTTGTGGATAAGGGAGAAGCAATGGATGTGGTATACCTAGACTTTAGTAAGGTATTTGATATGGTCTCGCATGATATCCTTATCAATAAACTAGGCAAGTACAATTTAGATGGGGCTACTATAAGGTGGGTGCATAACTGGCTGGATAACCGTACTCAGAGAGTAGTTATTAATGGCTCCCAATCCTGCTGGAAAGGTATAACAAGTGGGTTTCCGCAGGGGTCTGTTTTGGGACGGCTCTGTTCAATATCTTCATCAACGATTTAGATGTTGGCATAGAAAGTACGCTTATTAAGTTTGCGGATGATACCAAAGTGGGAGGGATTGCAACTGCTTTGGAGGACAGGGTCAAAATTCAAAATGATCTGGACAAGTTGGAGAAATGGTCTGAGGTAAACTGGATGAAGTTCAATAAAGACAAATGCAAAGTGCTCCACTTAGGAAGGAACAAATCAGTTTCACGCATACAGAATGGGAAGAGACTGTCTAGGAAGGAGTATGGCAGAAAGAGATCTAGGAGTCATAGCGGACCACAAGCTAAATATGAGTCAACAGTGTGATACTGTTGCAAAAAAAGCAAACGTGATTCTGGGATGCATTAACAGTGTGTTGTAAACAAGACATGAGAAGTCATTCTTCCGCTCTACTCTGCGCTGGTTAGGCCTCAACTGGAGTATTATGTCCAGTTCTGGGCACCGCATTTCAAGAAAGATGTGGAGAAATTGGAGAGGGTCCAGAGAAGAGCAACAAGAATGATTAAAGGTCTTGAGAACATGACCTATGAAGGAAGGCTGAAAGAATTGGGTTTATTTAGTTTGGAAAAGAGAAGACTGAAAGGGGACATGATAGCAGTTTTCAGGTATCTAAAAGGGTGTCATCAGGAGGAGGGAGAAAACTTGTTCACCTTAGCCTCTAATGATAGAACAAGAAGCAATGGGCTTAAACTGCAGCAAGGGAGATTTAGGTTGGACATTAGGAAAAAGTTCCTGTCAGGGTAGTTAAACACTGGAATAAATTGCCTAGGAAGGTTGTGGAATCTCCACCTCTGGAGATATTTAAGAGTAGGTTAGATAAATGTCTATCAGGGATGGTCTAGACAGTATTTAGTCCTTCCATGAGGGCAGGGGACTGGACATGATGACCTCTCGAGGTCCCTTCCAGTCCTAGAGTCTATGAATCTATAAATCTCTGGAATTACGTTATAGATGGTGTAGTCTGACCATGCTGTGCCTTAACACCCTTTGCAAAGCAGCCTGCGAAGTGAGTAGCAATGCAGCATGGTACACCTTGGATCATTTTCTTGCTGTTACAACATATTCCTCATTTATCAGATTAAGCAGCAATATCCACCTCATGCTTTATTTCTGAAAAGTACAGTTCTGAGAAAATGGTCTTTGTCAGAGGAAAAAGCCAAAAAAAAGTTTAATGCCTATTAGCTTCTCCCTGTACTATTCAAGTCACTCTGACAATAGAGACATAACACGGCCTAGTTCCTGGTGGGGAGCCTACCTGACCTCAGCTGATGTCAATTGTCATAGCTTCATTGACATCAGTTACTACAGTTTGCACCAGCTGAACGACTGCCCCCAGGTGCTCGTGTGTTTGGACAGCCTGTGCAGTGGCACAGTATGTATACTTTAAAAAGAATCCTGACAATGGTATTAGTCCATTCCTTGAAGGAAATGGTAGAATTATCCACAATAATGCAAAAAAGGCAGAAGTATTCAATAAATATTTCTGTTCTCTATTTGGGAAGAAACAGATGATATAGTTTCATGTAGGGTGATAACACTCTTTCCATTCCACTAGTGTCTCTGGAAGATGTTAGAAGCCACTAAAGGTAGACATTTTTAAATTAGCAGGGCCAGATAACTTGCATCCAAGAATTTTAAGAGAGCCAGCTAAGGAGCAGTAATGTTGTGGACCAGTAATACTGATTTTCAATAAGTCTTGGAGCAATGGGGAAGTTTCAGAAGGCTGAAAGAAAGCTAATGTTGTGCCAATTTTTAAAAAGAATAAATAGAATGACCCAAGTAATTTTAGGCCTGTCAGCCTGACATTAATACCAGGCAAAAGAGTGGAGCAACAGATATAGGACTCAATAGAGAATTAAAGGAGGGTAATGTAATTAATGCACATGGTTTTATGGAGAATAGATCCTGTCAGACTAACTTGATATTAGATTGTAGTTTGGTTGATAAAGGTAAGTGACCACATAATATACTTAGATATCTCTAAGACATTTGACGTAGTACTGCATGACATTTTGATTAAAAAACTAGAATGATAAAAAATGGAGATGGCACACATTGAACTGATAGATTTCACTGATTCAGAGAGATGTGAATCATCACTTGGTAAACTGGAGTCAAACAATATGTGTTTTAATAAATGTATACAAGTGGGAACAAAGAATGTAGGCCATATTTAAAGGATAGGTGATTTGATCCTGGGAAGCAGTGACTATGAAAAAGATGGTGGGAGGAGGGGAGAGGAAGAGGGGGAATAATCAGCTGAACATAAGCTCCTCGTGCAGTGATGTGGCCAAAAGAGCTGATGCAATCCTTGGATGTATCAACAGGAGAATATTGAGTAGGAATAGAAAGGTTATATTACCTCTATATTTGACAATGGTGTGACTGCTGCTGGAATAGTGTGTCCAGTTCTGATGTCCACCATTCAAGAAAGATGTTGATAAATGGGAGAGGATTCAGAAAAGAGCCATGAGAATAATTAAAGGATTAGAAAAACATGCCTTCTAGTGATAGACTGGAAGAGCTCAATTAATTTAGCTTAACAAAGAGAAGGTTAAGGGGTAACTTGATTACAGTCTGTAACTATCTTCAGGGGAAGCAAATTTAATAATGGGCTCTTCAGTCTAGCAGAAAAAGGTATAATACAATCCAATGACTGGAAGTTGAAGCTAGACAAATTCAGACAGCAAATAAGGGATAAATTCTTACGGTGAGAGTCATTAACCATTGAAACAATTTACCAAGGGTTGGGGTGGATTCCCCTGACAAATCAAGAGTGGATATTTTTCGAAAAGATCTGCTCTAGGAATTATTTTGGGGAAGTTCTATGGCCTGTGTTATACAGGAGGTCAGACTAGATGATCACAATGGTCTCTTTCGGGCTTGAATAAGTTAGCCTGATCATGGGATTTCTGCCAGAGACACTCTAGCACTAAAGTAGGAGCAGAGGAAGTGGATTTTTTAGATGAATCAGGGCAGCAGGTGGTTGGCAGGGTGAAATTTCCTATGACAGAGGGGCAGAAGAGTCAAGGATGGAGAGAATCATCAGACATACCAGTGGAAGAGAGGAGTAAGGAGAAGATTGACAGCAGATGAAGTCATGATTGCTGATGGAGAAGTAGTCATGTAAAGACTGAGTGACAAGGTGTAAGAGGGAGCCCTGTTTTCTAAAAATGCTTTTCAGTTTAATGAGACACACAAGGTGGTTGAGGTAATAACTTTCATTGGACCAACTTCTGTTGGTGGAAGGTACAAGCTTTTGAGCTACAGAGTCTTCAGATCTGGGGAAGAAAGGAGAGAGAGAGCGCTAAATACTTGTTGGGACAGATTGTTAAGCAGAATGGGTAACATCTTGGAGGTGGTCACTTGAAATGCAGTGGGCAATTGGGGATTAAACAGAGGAGCTGGACTATAGGTTAGTTGGTGCTCAAGTCACATGGAGCATCAATTTCTGTACAATTGAGTATTGCATCTGACATGGGGCAACTGATTTCTAATTATATATAAAGTGCAAATTTCTCTTATCCCAAGATTCAAAACATTTTACCTAGACAGATAAGTAATTAACCTTATTTCACAGAAGAGAAACTAAAGCAAAGGGAAGTCCCGTGTCACCCAGAACACGGATGGACAGGCTTGTGATTAGACCTCACCTCTCTTAACTATCTTCTATCTGTTGAGGGCATAGGAGTGTTGGCAGTTGTAAATAAGTTACTCAGATGTGATGTACATAGGTGTTGGACAAAAAGCACCGGCTAAAGGCAAGCCTAACACAGAAAAAAAAGGTGCAATGCTATGTTCTTACACAGCTCTGCCACTGCCTCTTAATTCTCACCAGCCACACTTCTGAACCAAAGTTTGTTTTCAAATTAATCTCTCAAAAAATAGCAGGCTACAACAGAAGGCTTTTAAAGAGACAGATCTAGCTCCCACTTGCCTTAAAATTTACAAGGTTCAAATTTTACTTTGAAATGGTTTAACATTCAATAAAAATCATGCGCAGGAGAGTGACAGAGTCTGACTTAATTCCTGTGTTCTAGTTCAGCTAATATTTTCTTAACTTCCAATAGGTGACAAATTAAACCGCTTCAATTCTACCACTGGAGAATATGCCAAGGCATGTGTTCAAGTTGCTAAAGATTGTGGGACTGAGGTTCTTGATCTGTGGACACTTATGCAAAAGAATAATCAGGTATGACGTTCAGAAAAGAAGTTTGTGAAAATGCTGAAGTGTCTTGTGTAAAGCAATAGTACAGAGCTGGGGGAGGAACTGAATGGTCAATCTTGAAAAATAAAACAAGAAATCATGTGTTATAGTTTACACTATTTGGGAGGAAACATGAATCCAGAATACTTCATGCTGGGCTAAGAAAACACTTAAGGTGATTTGTTTAAATACAACTGAATATTGTTTGGTTATCAGACAATAATATATAGCTGCTCTAAATATAAGTGGTATCCCACTTTGCTAGAACTTCCTTTATGAAGGCAGTCAGCAGTTGCATCCCATACTGTACTTTGCAAGAATATTTGTATAAGTAGCCTTCCTGTATAAGTAGCTTCCATCACCAGAAGCTGAATTTAGGCCAGATTTTCAGAAGTGAGGTGCACCTGGCAGCTCTTATTCTGACACTTAGAGGCAGATTTTCAAGAGCTCAGATTTCCATCTGCTGAGCTTTTTTGAAAATCTGATCATTTACTTTGATCACATTTGAGCTCTTTTGAAAAACGTGGCCTAGAAGCTAATTCAAGTTTGGCAAAGTGGATCTTTTGAGACGAAGAGTAGATTCAGTATTTTGGTTGCCCCAGTTCATCAATTGATAGTTTTCTTATGGGTAATTAGTGACATAAGAAATACAGTACATTTACCTGTCTTTCTATCCTTTCATAATCTTGGAAAAGTTTCTTGGAACTGAGATTGATTAAAAACTACATTTTCTGGACTAGAGTTTATTGCATGGTATTAGGAAATTAGCTGTTACGATTTTACCTTGTTTATTTCTTAAAGATTTATTTAAATTAACTCCTCCCCCCTTATAGGACTTTTCTTCCTATCTATCGGATGGACTTCATTTATCAGTACTAGGAAATAATTTTTTAGCAGCTCAGCTTTGGTCACTGCTGGAAAAGAAGATTTCCACATTACCTCTGCTGCTTCCTTACTGGCGCGATGTAGATAATCGGAATCCTGAAGTTAGCCTTCGTGGGAAATCCTGATCAGTAACATATTGACCAAGTCTGTTGATGGACAGGAGAAAATGTGCATTCAGTGTTTTTCTTAGAGAAAAGATAATATTGATGCAAGTCCTCTCTCAAGTGTTATGGTTTATGGAAAAATAAAGTTACCTTTACACGTTCCATGGTGTGTTTTAAATACGTTAATACCATTTTCTGAATGACTGAACGTATTAAAGATCTGTTGGACAGTTGATTTCAAGTGTAATTTTCTAACCTTTGCCAACCCAAACCAACACTCGGCTTCAGTATTGTCATTATTACTGACAAAGGCTTTTGAAACTTTCTGTGGAGTGAAATTACTGTGGAGTGCAGGACGTGCTCAAGGACTGTCAAAAACCTTACTCAGCTTTGAATGGGCAACACTGAATTCTTTGTTCCTTTGGTTAAGAATCTCCCAGTCATGAGAGATTCTAAACATTTCAAATCAGAGCATCAGCATCTACTGCCTGCCAGAGTTTTCTGCAAGCTCTAACGCTTCTTAATTGAGGTTGTAAAGTTAAGCAGCATTCAGCATGGCTAAATGTGTCATTAATACTAAATAATCCCAGCTCCTAGTGTCAAAGAATTTTAACATGGTGCTGCAAGTCAAGATTTAAGAAGCTGAAAATAATACATCTGCAATCGGAGCTGAAGGACTTCAGGATTTGGCTCATAGCAAAGACACACTTTCAGTAGTTTGAACATAAAAACTACTTTACCTTGCTACTTCTTTAGCAATATTGTTTTAGACCTCCTGTGTAATTGAAGGGATTTAGGTCAGAAATTACTTCCTGTGCTCTATGCATCCTTTTTCATACCTTGGGTGTTCTATCAATTAGTATACCCTAGTGTTAGTTAATGTTAGATCCTAATCACGATTGCCTGCTTGATCTACTACTTGACAAAAAAGATGGTCATTGCTTAAGGCAGGGGTTCCCAAACTTTTTTCCTTGAGGCCCACTTGTGCAGCTGCAATAGGCACTATGGCCCATCACCCTGGCCCCCCCACTACTCCCTTGGGATCCCCAGGCATCACCCATCCCCAGCTGCCCTCCATTGCCCGAGCACCTTGCTGTCTCCCGTGGCCTGAGCTCCTCTTTCTCTGGCCGCCGTAGCTCTGCACATCCCAATTCCTGCCCCCTTCTCATCCCACTGCCCCTCCCACCTACCCCCCTACTCCCCTCCAAGGCCACCACCTCACCTTACATGTGCATCTTCTCCAGGGTCCAGGCACCTAATTAGTGAAGCCACACCTGCGTGGCTCCATGAATTAAGTGGGTTGCCCTTCATTCTCTTGTGCGGCTGACCAGGAGCACATCTTAGAGCAAACTATCTATGGATCACCTGAATGGAGCTCGTGGACCACTAGTGGTTCACAGACCACAGTTTGAGAACCTCTGGCATAGAGGGTTTAGATAAACAGAACCAAATGTCCACTCAAGAACCCTTACTGTAACTGGCTAGTTCCTTACTGGAAATGAGCTGCTTTAATTTGTGTAATCTAGGGCAGTGGTTCTCAAACTAGGGCTGCTGATTGTTTAGGGAAAGCCCCTGGCAGGCCAGGCCAGTTTGTTTACTTGCTGCGTCCGCAGACTTGGCCAATCGCGGCTCCCATGGGCTGCAGTTTGCTGCTCCAGTCAACAGCGCAGGCCGAGGGACATGCTGGACACCCTTCCTGCAGCCATTGGCCTGGAGTGGAGAACCGTGGCCAGTGGGAGCTGCAATCAGCTGAACCTGTGGACACGGCCGGTAAACAAACTGGCCCGGCCTGCCAGGAGCTTTCCCTGAACAAGCAGCAGCCCTAGTTTGAGAACCACTGGTCTAGGGTGAAAATATTCTATTTGCTTATGTGTGTCTAGAATTCAAGCAACAACCCCAAAAGCATAGCAAAATTGAGAGATCCATTCCATTATCAGATCAGATACCTCAATAATTGTTCCCTTTGAGTAATAAGGGGCTTGTTGGTAATGCAGCTGATTGCTATCTGGAAGACATCTGAGGCCTGAACAAGCTTTGTACTAATCACTGCTATTAGTATTTAAAAAAAAAAACAAAAAAAACTTGTTTCAACATGCACAGGGATTCGGTCCTGCTGCTGTTATTTATAAGCACAAATACATTAGTTGCAGAAGTTATGGAATTTTTCACACACAAGTGAAGGTAATAAGAAACATATTCAAAAATAAGAACCATCACTGGTTTTGTGTAGAAGGAATGGAGCAACGTATATCAAGTTTGGAGCAAGACATTTTGCCGCTTACTAAAGATTTTGACCAAGGAGCACTAGTGTCTTAGGTAAAAATCCTATCTGTGAGAAGTGGCAAGTCTTAGTTTCAATGAAACAGTCATCATCCTATAAAAAGCTTTTATTATTACATTGTACGGAAAGTTAAATTTAACTCAAACAAATTTTATGGCTACATACCAAATCCAAAAACCAGTGTAACTAAAATAATGATTAGTTAGATATGAATACCATAAGGCACAAGTTCAAGTATTAGTGTAACAAGTATCCTTGGAAACACACAATTCTTTTGTCACAGGCTTGGTTAACTGCCATCAAATTTTAAAAATACAAGTTTTCCATAGTTAAGCTTTCCTGGCTGATGAACACAGATCTGCTTTCCAGTGGACATTTAAAACAGCTGCAGAACCATTTTAAACAAAGTTTATATAAATCAAAGTTACATTATGACATGATTATGGGGTAAGATAGATGAAGAGCTAAGATCTTTCTGTAGGACCCAAGCAGTAAATAGTTGCCCTATGATTCTACTGTGACAGTCCATCTGTTAATACAGACGAAAATAACTTTCATGTAACATTCATAGCAAACATTACACTATTCAAATCTCTACCTTTGGAAATAAGCTTATCAACTTAAAGGGGCACCACTCCATTAAGTTATAGGCTTTTTATATTACACTACTACAATACCCTCTTGGAAACCATACAGTTAAGAAGGTTTCCTTGTTAATATTGTCCTTTCAGATTTGGCAAACCTTGATTTTTATCAGTAATTAGAAATGAGCTGAAATTAATCATCGTTATTCATCAGTCTCTGTGCAACTCAGTAATATTTTTTCCAACAAACTGCTACTACAGCGAGAGCTCTAACAAATTATATGTGGGTCCTACAAGTGGCCTTTTTTTTTTAATTTCTTGGCAACAGTGTTATGTATATAAAAAAGTTGAATCAAAGAAACCACTTCAGACTGAAACAACCATTGTAAAGGTCAAAACCTAAACTGAGTGTCCTTTCAACATAAGCAGCTATTCTTTTCCTCCCACCTCCCCAGGCAGAGGTCTGTAATTATAGGGTGTTCTTTTAAGAAATGCTTCATTCAGAATGGGAAGAGTTATATGAAAGCTATTTTTCAGCAATTTTATAAAGAACTGAAACCCAGAGTAACCCTGAACACGTATCAGTTCATTGTATTTATCAGACTCTGTTTAAAATACAATTTATACCTATCTCACTGCTCTGATCTTTGTTTGCAAACAAAATAATTTTATACTGCTTAGAGTACCTAAACTGCTACATGCTCTAGTCTATGCAGAAAACTCACTACAGTTTTTTTTAAAAACACCCAAAACCATGATTTTGTCTTTTTGTGTTCCAACTACAAAAAGCTGAATTATAAAAATGCTAATATACACAACCTAGTATCCAGCAGGATGTTCCACTTTACACCACAGGTTGAAGGAAATAGTAAAGGTTAAGAAACTAGAAAAACCAAATCCAAAAGCTTCAAAACAAGCTAGTTTTAGTTTGGATGTTTTTCTTTGTTTTAAAAAGATGTAATCGTCTAATAAACTAAGGAAAGTCATACACATGACCAGCATCTGCAGTAGGTCACTTCCTTATTTCCCCAGTCTCCCATCCCCTCACAAAATATATCTATCTATCGCTATCTGAATTTATATAAACAAAATGGTTTTAGATCAAATATATGGACATTTATTTTGCACACAGTCATGAGGCTGGAAGGCAGCGAGATGCTAGCATTCGGTTTCTTTGCTGTCCACTCGATTTTGGCGCTGTAGTTTAAAGGATGATGCTTTCTCGCTCCTAGTGACAGGATGGTCTGTAAGATCCTCAAAAGATTTAGCAGCTGAGCTGCTATTTGGGAAAGGGTCCTTCTCAAAGCAATCTTCATCAACATGAGAGTCAGTACTTGGGTCCTCCTGAATAGTGTCCATTCTTTGGTGGTCCAGTTTTGGTGCAGCAGCTACTACAGGCATTGCTGCGATGGGCTGCAGTGGCTGGTGTCGGCTTGTTGACTGTGCAGTAGGAAATGGCTTGACAATTCGAACAGATGCTGAGTCCATACTACTGAGCATCTCAACATTCTGCAAGACACAAGCAGCTCAGTCAGGTGGGGGTGGGAATTTTTTTCTACTTTGGAATTCAAGTCTTATTCATTGTCCCTTCACAGGGAGAGCAGACAAAACACACATTCCTTTTGGAGTCTGGATACTTGGGGAGGAGAAAGTTACAGTCATTCATAAATAAAAGTTGTCACCTGATGGCTTTGGGCAGCCTTCCTGAAGGAAGAGAAGCTTTAAAGTTCAGGGTAACACATTCTGTTACCTTACACTGGTCAAGTCTAAACCCAAAGAGTTGGCCTTTTTTCTAATTCAGCTGACCATTCTTGTAAGTTACGAATCATTCCATGCTGGCACTGGCTAAGTTAAACATTAAACACCCTTTCAGCTAGAGTGCCATGTGGTTTGTGCAGGTTCTAGGCTGCTGCCACTCATGTTCAACGTGAAGCGGTTCAGGGAGGCAGTGTGAGCTGGTGTCTCTCAATATACAGTTTATGCCTCTATTTCACCAACTGATGCAACTACAAAGACTGGCAGAAGTGATGCCAAATGCCCTCAGCTGACAGGCCCCACCTTTTGTTAGTCAAGTTTACAATCTCGAGGGTTATCTTTGTAACTGAACTGTTCTGGTGTGTCCAGGGGCAGCTATGGCTATAGATTTATAAATTTTGAAGGCCAGAAGGAACCATTATGATTATCTAGATTGACCTCCGTGTAACAAAGTCCACAGGACCTCCCTGAATTAAATCCTGCTTCAAGTCCAACAGCTGTAGCAGGAACAGCAGCAGATCTTTTAGAAAAATATGCAATCCTAATTTAAAGATTTCCAGTTACACAGACTCCACCACAACCCCTGGTAAACTGTTCCAATGGTTAACAAAGGAGGAGGAGGAGGCACAGAGAGGTGAAGAGATTTGCCCAAGCTCACACTGCAGATCAGTGGTAAAGTTAGAAAGAGAACCCAGATATCTGAGTCCCAGTCCAATACCCTACGCACTGGCCATGTTGCCAGGAGTGCTTTTGATTTACTTTGGTTTAGACAAAAGATCGTGCCCTTGCCATCTTGAGAGTACAAGGTCACAATGCGTACTACTGGGGCTGCAATCTAAGACCACTCTAACAGCAGCTGGTGCAGGACATATTGCACATTAAGCAGTGTTTCTTGCAGGGAGCACATTACATCTCTGCTGTGCCATTGTACCAGCTTCCAAAATGTTTCCAGATAGAGGTTAAGGTATAAAGATGAGATGATTCGTGCCATGGTGTCTGAGACCTGCCGCTTTCACTATATACTTTGGCAGTTGAGATGCTCAAGCTAATAGCACCTTGGTTTACTTATGAGGGGGGCTGGAGGCAGGGATTTCTCAGTAAGGAGTCCTTGATTCTGGCATATGCTTCCCCCACAGGTTTACAAGATCTCACATTTATTGACCCCCAGGATCGTTCCTCATAGCCTGTTCTGCAGGTTAAATGAATGGTGGAGAGGGGTTTTTGTTGCATCTGGGAGGGTTCTGATGTTAACAGATCAGGTGGTCTGTTCATTTTATTAATGAAGATTGTACATGCGCTCAAAGCACTGGACACTGTGCTTACACTGAAATAAAAATGAGAGGGTCTTGGAATGGGCTACAATTATATAGGTAGTTATATGGCCTGCGTCACCAGAGTATGAACTAGCAGGAAGTGTCACTGCCTGAAAAGTCACAGATCCTTCAGCCCTGTGACAGAAGTTCAAGTGAGCAGCTGGAAGCAGCCCAAGGATCACAGTATGAGAATCTACAGTTTCAGCTGGAACATCCAGCTGCTAAAAGGATAGTCTGTTACTAAAAGGCCACTTTGCAAGGAATAACTAATTCACTAGGCAGAGACTTTTCTGCTACTGCTGAAGTCATCAGATTAATACTTCTGACTCTGGAAACTCCGTTTTATTTGCCCAGGGACAAGAGGTCAGTGGTTGAAACTTGCTGAGCACGCACCCAGACAGGAACTTGAATGCAGACACTTGTCACAGGACACACAGCTTTGCAGAACAAAGCAGCTCCCTGCATAACATGCCATGGCTAGTGCTCAGGAGCAAGTGCACCTTCAGTGAGATAAAGACGTCACCACTCACAGACGCAAAAATCAAAAGCCACAATATTTCATTTAAGCAAAACTAACATTCCTTCTAGAAGAAAAAAACCATAACACCCCCAATTTCTGTTTCCTTTGGCAGAGTTTCTGTGCAGAAGACACCATGGCGTTCTTTGAGGATTACTCCACAAATGTCTTTCAAGATCATTTTTTCTAATAAACATTACATTTCAAAGCTAGCTCTCTGCTAACATACAGTTAAAACAATTACTGTTCCTTGAAAGCAGCAAACTTACACTGGGACAAAATAGAGATTTTGTGTTCTCTTCATACTGTTTATCCAATTTCTTGTCCTATAAAGAAAACAAACCAGTCAGTCCTATATTGTTTGCTGACCAGATGAAAGCACATTCTTTTCCCCTCACAGCCCATTGCACTCCCAGTCTCAAACTGCAGCCAGCTGATTCCCCTTGGATAGATAGCCAAGATTACCTCAGCAGGGAAGAGAAAAGCTAGTAGAGAGAGAGAGGCTTCTTTGCAATTACACATGCAGTGACTCCTGTACAAGAAACTACCCTTATTAGAGAACCTCCCATCTGGAGAGACTGTGCCAAAGTATCCATGAGTAAGGCTCCTAGGCACCACAGCAAAAGAAATAATAATAATATCCCCAAAACAACCAAGTTCCCAGTTCTGTTTAAGCAACTGATTTTTGTTGGTTCCTTGAGTGGTCAATTAAAATCTTTAAATGTATATGAAATACTAGAAAGGTTTGCAGCAAAATGTAGAATTCTACAGTATTCATTGCCGCATCCTCACAATGAGTGCAAATGCCAATTTCTGGGGGTTGTTTAATTAATTCCCTCCTGACAGGCCAAGTGGGCTGACTTTCAGCGGTTCTGCTCTCTAATGTAACCACAAGGGTTCTTAGGAAACAGTTGTTTTGGCAACTGAGGTAAGACTTTGCCATACCTGATGTGATCTAACAGACTCAGGGTTAAATTATTCCATTTTCTACAGCAGGCAACTTCAGCTTCTCTGCTGAGGACAGAGCCTATGATTCCAAGCACAGTGCCAGCACTCACAGTGAAGATGATCAGCATCTATTATGCAATTCTAAGTAGCACTGGCTAGCCAAAATAAACAACCCCAAATTAACATTTCTCCACTGATGCAATCTTCTAATGTTAACAGGAAGTAGTTCAGCGTTTTGGTAACATTAGGGTTCATTACAAAGGGCTCTACGGAAGTTAGTGGGAGTTTAACCTGCTTAAGGAATGATGATAGGTCCCAAATAGTAACAGTTTTACCTTTATGGGCTATCTCCTAAAAACTTACCACCTGGATCTTTGCCATTACATGTATGAATAAGTTCCGCCTACAATATGATCAAACTGGTCAGTCACCTTAAAGTAGGTTTACTCACCACAAAATGGACAAGAATACTGAGAGGAATCCAAAATAGCAAGGAAAACACAAGTACGGAGCCCACTATATTGTCTGCAAGGAATTTCCCTGTAAACAATCAAGTCCAAACCAATTAGTTATATGCCAAAGACAACATACAAACCCTGTTTATGTACATAAATATAGGTCCCGATTCTGCCATCTTTACTCCTGTGAGTAACCCTACTAAAGTCATAAGATTGCTCAGATGCATAAGGGCTGCAGGATTGGGACCATATAAAATATCTGTTCAGCAAGTTAAACCTCAAAGACGCTTGAAGTCACAAATCCTTTTCTCTGCCTCCTTTAACTCTTTAGTACTAGATGTCTCTCAATATTTCACATTAGCAGGCTGGGTGCACTTAGTTCTGCAAGGCATATCTTCCATTACTGCGAGCCCCTCAAATGCCAATTCACAACTCTGATCTCATGGTGCAAATAACAAAAACACATGCCTACTCTATTACTATGCTTACTTCCAAATATCAAGAGACACACAATACTTCTGTTTGAAGTTACTAAGTAGTTTTAATATTAATCACCTGGAAAACTGCAATTCTTAGATCTTATAAGACTTTAGTCCAGAAGACTGAAAGCCATATAATTACCCTGCAGATAATGTGGCATTTACCTTGAACTTATACTGTCTGTTACCCTACCATTACAGAATCATGTAACTGATATCTTCTGATATGGTTACAACATAGTGAGGAGAGCTGTTATACCAGGACATATCTCCACGCTTTGTGTCGTAAGGTGCAAGATTAGTGACAATATACATCCAATTACTTGAGGAGTGTGTGGATTCAGTATAACCAACCACCTTGCAGTGCGTTACTTTACACTGTGGTATTTATTAACTGAAAATTCCCCATCCCGTCTACCTTGAAATTCTTCTTTAAAGATCCATTTAACTGTGCTGCCTATAAACAAGTCTAGGTGACTGGTATATAAATCACCTATTGTTACTCCTTTTCTTCTGATCTCTGTCTACTGCTTTGTCTTTAAATTGAAGGCTTCTTGGAGCAGAATCATCCTCCTTAAATGCTTGCAAATAATAATAATGGAGCAGGAAATGAAAGAAAACTCACCGTAGCTTCAAAGATTTAGAAGGGGACATCGATATTTTCAGTTCTAACATGAAGCACTAAAAGTTACATTAGGAAGACAACTCCTACTCAGCCCCACCTTCCGAGATATGAACAGTGATTTGTGGGAGGTCAAGCCACCTGGCCCACACACAGCAAGAATAGTCATCTGCCAATCTGATTCTTTTCACAGTGCCTTCAGGGTAGAAGTAGTTGGGAATGTAGGTACCTTAAAAAATTAAAAAACAAAACAAAAAAACAACAACACATAGTTGGATTACTTAACTTACCAAAAGTATTGATGCTAAGCTGATCGATGAAATCCCAAAATCGTTCAATCACATCCTGCACTTGCTTCTCACATTTGCCCTGCAAAAGTAAACATTTATTTAAAGAATGATCTTATATTACTTACGCCTTAACCATCCTGGTCACAGGGCATGAAAAGGACGTAATACGAAATGTAACTACACAGTCAAAATGTATTTTGCATAGTTTATGAACATGTATTTATACCATTTTTCAATGGCCAAAGTCCATTTCTGACTAGCTGCAGTGACTGATCTGAGGAAAGTCTCCGTTTTGATTTGCTTGTCTAAAAACAGCTCTTAGAATCTAATTGTAACTTCAATCCATTAAAGCAGAGCAGTATTTTGACTGAGGTTAGTTAGTGCCTGTACAACGCTTAGGAGGCCTAGGGTTAAATTCTCAAAAGTGACTTTGGCACTAGACAGCCTAATTCTCACGGAAAGTCAATGGAACTAACAAGCTTGGGCACCTAAGTCTCCTTTGAAAACATTACCCCTTGAATTTGATATAAATATAAATATTATTCTACTCAGATCCGTGCATCATATGCATCTCGACCCATTTCCTCTCCCAAACCACTTACTACATATGTATAGGGAGATGTCACTGTTCAGCAGCAGGTTAGGTCTCAGGCTGACTTGGGAGAGGAAATGGTGGTGACAAATGGAGAGATTTTCATCATTTGCTCATCTGTTTATCAATCCCGTCCCCTGAAGCATCAAGCCATTGCCATCCTTACAGGGAATGAAATACTCATGCTGTTGGTCTTCTGAGGAAAAACCAGGCATGTTTGTGAAACTATTTTAAAAAAAGAAAGCTGGGACCTGATGCTGAGCAGCCAGCACTCCTAAAGCCCTCGGGAAATGGGGGAAATCGGCATCTTTCCAGATCAGGAGCTTAAGCAAAAAATAGTTCATTTGTTTTTCAAGATTTTGAAACAAGAGCACTCCAGAAGTCCAATGACTAACTTTTTCAACCACTGCTTCACAACTTTAAATGGGATTCCATGGGGCCCCTTCAAGTGTTGTATATTACTCCTGACCGTTACTCCTTTGCTTTTCATAGCTTTTCTACATTACCAACCCTGATCCCCTCTACAAACAACAGAGCTCACTCACAGTCATTTATTTTCTTTCTATTCAAACCACACACATGGTGAATCTTATCCCATCAGCTCCACTGATAAAGAAGCTCTGCTCTTGAAATACCAGGGTCATTAAAATGGTCTTGGAATTCAAAATAAATAAATAAATAAATCAAAACTCCAGTGTCACTCATCTATATGGCAGGGTCCAGAAACGCAGAAACTCCTTGCACAGGGATTGCTTTCACTGATGTCACTGGAGTTTGTGCAACAACTGCAGAAACAACCCCACAACATGCAATGCTTAGGGAAAGACCAGGGCTGGCTTCTGGCAGTGCTACGCTGTCAGCAGCACTGTTACATCAGAGCAGTGCACAAGAGAAACTCAATCAGGTATGAGTAAGAAGGGCATTTGTGGAGATGCACAGTGCCATGTACAAAGGATTTCTCCCTCCACTGCCCTGAAAAATGAGATTTCATTTCAGTGGCAGAAAGGCTGTTCAGCAGATCAGGTCTAGGGCTACTCTACTGTATGAACAAGCAAGAGGAAACAGGTTATATGAAGGGGAAAGGTTCCCGGTGTTTTAGCTAGAAAGCCTATTCTTACATAAAAAGAGAATGCTTGGGGCATGTGGCTCCCAGGAACACTCACATTCATGTCACAGAATCCCACAGTGCAGGGCTTTCCTTTCCGTAAGTACAGGAACTGCTGGTCAGCATCAACGTACGGACTGCACTTGCCATGCTCGTCCCGGCAGCAAACCTTGCAGGAATTGTCCGTTTCTAAAATAAAAGCAGCGAACTATTTTTCCCGACTCTTGTGGTTATTTTCAATCCATAACCAAGAGTTTCTGAGCATGGAGGGGATTGCTTCCTGGTCCTCTTGCTGACCATGCCCCTTCCCAGCAGATGCTGTGTGGAATGGAGGACTGTGTAGTCTCTAGTCACACAAAGAAGCTTCTTGAGCTGCTCAGAATACAGAGAGCCTGAAGCTTGGCAAGATGCTCCATGCAGCAGTAGGGGAGACACAGGAAGCTCAAGCCATTTTCTGTTCAGCTCTGGAAGTTAAATTACTGCAGCCATCAGATGTCAAGGGCAGGTGAAGGGTTTCAGAGGCATCTGAGCCCTGGTTCACATCTGTGTGCAAATGACATTTTAAAAGTTTCCTACTGGCCTTGTCAAACTTCTGAGCAGGCATCTGGAGATAGGAAGAGCAGCCACAGCCTGAACAATGAGGGAAGAGGTGCAGGGATCTGAGCTAGTGATTCTTTGATCTTTGCCCCTGGATTGTAGAGAGCCTGGAAAGGGGGAGAGGAAAGTGTGTGGGGGGAGGGGGGGGTGTATTTCTAAGAGTCTATAAGAGAGACATGCATGAGGGAATTCTTTCCATTAGCCCAAACTTGCCCTTCACATCCTCCAAACACTCCCTTCCCCTTCCTCCTGTCACTAGCCCCTATGTCTAAAACAGTGGCACATGTGGCAGTTGCTGATGGGCTGGGAAGAGCTGGCTGGTCACATGGTGCTGCCTTTCCTTCTGGTTTCCAACTGCTACATCACATTAAAGACCTTTAATGTATCATTGGGTAGGTCTACACTGCAATAAAAGCCCACAGCACCGATTCTCAGAGTCCAGGTCAGCTGACTCGCGCTCGTGAGGTTCAGGGTGCAGGTTAAAAATAGCAGTGTAGACGTCTAGTCTTGGGCTGGAGCCCAGAATCTGAGACCCCTACCCCTCTCACAGGACCTCTGACCCCAGACTCCAGCCCTAGCCTGATTGTCAATACTGCAGTTTTATAGCCCTGCAACCAAGCCCATGTCAGCTGACCTGGGCCAGCCACGGCTGGGCCACGGGGTCATTTACTGCAGTGTAGACATACCCTTAGTTACTCTTCTCAAGTGCTCTTTCTGTGTAGGCAACTGGTGTAGCTACCACAGCCCTCTGCCTCCCAGCTATCTGTTAGACATTCCTTCCCCAGCCTGCCTTGCTGGGGCCAAGGGGAAGTGTAGACATCTCTACTGCCCAGAGAGCCCCAGCGTATCAGCTTCATCTATAACCCTGTCTGTTTGATTTGATGGCTCCAGCCCAGATGTCAGAGTAGCTTCCTCAGCGCCTCCTCAAACAGGAAACGAAAGTAAGGGCCGAAAGCCAAAAACTTCAGCCTCTGACTTTCTGAGGTGTGTTTGTTTGTCTGTCTGAAATCCTGATCTGGGGTCCAAGGACCCATCCACTGATAGCATGGCTCTCATCTATATTACAGATTAACTGTGCTCATCGGGGCCTTAACAAGACATGTTGCTCAGGAAAGCTGGCAAGCCTGTCTTGCTCACCGTTACAGGCACATGATTGCAGCTTCTTCTCCCTCATGCAGAATGGAACACATTCTCCATCTTTGCACTTGCCCAAATCCACGCAGACCGTGTCATCCGGCGCATTCCCAGGGGACGGGCAATCACTGCTGTTCCCTACAGACACAGGTATTTAGAAGGGATGGCTGCATTAGTACACGTGGGGTTGGTAAAGGCACAGATCATTCTCCCTGTGCTGAAAAGGAGATTGAGCCACAGACGCTCATTATACAGTGACTCCCAATAGCCCATTCTTGGAGCGAGACTCTAGTCATCCTTAGTGGGCTGCTGTAAGCACTCTGAGGAGCAGCAGTACATCTGGCAGATGTCTAGAAGGAAGGGGACCACTTGGGGAGGGGAAATGAAAAAACTGGCTCACAGCATTCAGATACTGCGTCAATTCCTAATTAGATAAAATGCACAAAATGGTAGGCAGCCCTCTCAGGATTAGCCAACCTTCAATCAGGAAAGGTGACTGTCTGGGCTGATTCTTCATCTTCAAGCAGAGTTGCTATCAGATGCTGGAGGAGGCAGAAAAGGGAAGTGAGCCGCTGGCGGGGAAATAGAGGTTAAAGCAAAGTCATCCTGCCATAGCAAGATTCAGGAGCACACTTTATGCCTCGCAATGGCGATTTTTTCTCTCTCTTTTTTTTTTTAATTTAAAAGGCAAGAACGCCATTTCCCAGGTCCCCCGCAGGTGCAGAGAGCAGAACAATTCTTGGACAACTAAACAACTAGTTTGTAGGACAGAGTTTCTTGGTGCTTAACTGAACTCTAAAAGTAAACATACAAGTTGCATAAAAGGCAGCAGAAGCTAGTAAAACAGGGGCCCTGAGCTTGCAGCATTCAGTTGCACATGTAAGGGAAATGTAACAATGGCATACCAGTGCAATAGGACTCTCCTTTACAAGTAGCATTTATGGCTTCCTGGCATTTCTTCTGAGCGCTTTCAAACTGGCAACCTTTACAACAAGGGCTGTTCCGATCACTGTGAGAAGAGTGGAAGGAGAGGTTGAATATTAGGCTACTCAATAAATAAATAAATGCTAACATTAAGAGCGTGACAAACCCATGGAAGCACGTATACTTCTCCTCTTAGAGCTCTGCCTATCAGATATATTTGTCCCTCATTTTCTGAAGTGCCCTGAAGAATGGGTTACATAAGCACATATACAACATTACACACAGAGAGGGAGAGTGGGCCCCTCAACAAGGCACTAGACAGACTCAGGACATATGAGAACTTTTCCTGCCTCTGCCACTGACCTGCTGGGTGACCCTGGTCAAGTCCCTTCACATCTCTCTGTGCCTGTTTCCCTTCCCACCCTTTGTCAGTCTTGTCTAGTTAGACTATGCTTTTCAGGGCAAGGACTGTTTCTTACGGTGTGTGTACAGCAAGTAATACAAGACCCCCTAAGCACTACTGCAATGCAAATATTTAAAAATCCACATTCGTAAGTAAAGTTACAAATGAACTCCATACTAGGAAAGGACTCAACTTTCATGTCTCATCTAAAAGCAAAATGACTAAAGCACAATTCCTCCAGTGTAAATGGGAGCAGATCTGTACTGTCCAGTCTGCACACAGAGTGAAGACAGAGCTCAGTTACCACAGTCACTGTCCAGCTTGCACAGTAGGTGTTGCTAGGGTCCTGGATAACATATGACTACGGATTTAGACAGCTTTGCAATGTACACGCAGAAGGGGCAGTGTTAAGGTTGCACAGGGAACCTTAATATTGGCACTTTCTGACTTTTGAGTGCTGCAATTGACATCTTTTTTTTGGTATAGAATTTACCATTACACTGCACTGATGTGCAGTTCCTAGCAAAGCAATGGAACAAAGTATTCTCAATACTACTGCATGAATTAACACCAAGGCTACCAAGTAATGGCACGCACCAAAGCTCTCTCCTGGAGTCCTTAACTCTCCCAAGGCTCATTTGCCCAGCAGAGAAAGTCTCAAAGTACTAGAGCTAGGGTCCAGAAGAGTGTATTTTGCTGCACTGCAAACAAGTTTTTGCCGCAGCCCCATATTCCCTTCCCCTCCCAACCAAGGTTGTTGCTTTAACATCTCTTACCTGCACTTGGCATTTTGTTTCAGTTTACAGTCAGCAGAGCAGCAGGGATCAGAATGCCTGTTCAAAAGGCCAGGATCACATTCCTCACCTTCATCCACTCTGGAGTTCCCACATACTTGGTTGTTGCGCTCTTTGAAACATTCCTGGGCCTTGCTCTGAATGGTCTTACAGATGGATTGTTTACTGCAGCTTGAGAACATCTAAAGAATCATAAGCGGTAAGAGCAGCACTGAGAAGGAGTGCATCATTCCACAATACATCCAAGACTGACACCATCACCCCCTAACCCCCAATTCTGATGTTTTAAGAAACATTTATTCTATTTACAATGCCACTGTGATACCCTGGGAAAACATAACAGAAAATAGTAGCCTGTGTTGAAAAACTGCTTTGTTGCATTGTGATTAACACCTAGCCAAACACATATGCACAGCGCTGCATGACTAACTCTTGGGAGAGATTCCAAGGCCAAACCCAACCCTTCTGCTAGTACTGGGGGTTCAGGTGGAGGAATACATCCAAAGAAACAGTCATGAAGTTGCCAAAATGGGGATAGACTTTTCTGACCCTGGTTGTAAGCTTCTGCAGAGCTGCTAGTAACCTTAGGCTAGTCATTCATTTGATATCTCAGTTTCTCCATCTGTAAAATAGGGATAATACCAAGTCCTCAAGCGCATTATGACATTTATAAGATGAACAGAGATGAGTATGTATTAACTTAGTGATTGGGATAACCACTAGAAAGAGACTTGACAACAGTGACTAACAGTTTACTATTTAGAAGCCTGTGTTCTGGTGCTGAAGATCCAAGCTGGGTTCCTGCTGACAACAGCGATATCAGTAAGTGTAGACAGCCACCGTTTGTTACAAAATATGATCCTAGTAGGGGCTGAATGCCTGTGGATCTCAGGCATTTGGGAAAAATTTATCTAACACTGGGACTAATAATAGTTAATGAGTATGTCTCCCTCTAGTGGCTGTTCAAGCAATTAAGTGCCTATTAAATACAGGCTAAAGGAGTGCACCTTAGCTAAGCAGATAAGGACTTGTGCTTTTGGGGTGGAAGGTTCTGGGTCAGTCCTTGTTGACTGTAGTGGGATAGTAGAAGTTAAAATAAATTTACCTTATTGTTTTCATGATCGCCACTCACAGCAATTGGATACATAACATATTTCCCTCCCTGGTCTTCAGTGGGGGCACATTCCGGCAGACTGTCTGGATCATGCTCTGCTCCGAAGTTGTGTCCCAGTTCATGAGTAGTAACCAAGTCTGCTTCCTTGTTCGATACCAAGAAAATACATCTAAAGTCAATATCAACATGCAGTGGGAGGTCTAAGTAATTCCAGGTCATTAGATCTTTAGAGATGTACTTCATTAGGAATCAGTTCTTTGGTTAAACATATCAGTGCTAAACTGAAGTCAGGGCCTGTAAAATTACCAAACTCTTGAGAGCCAACTGCTAGAGGGGGGTTCAGATGCTGTATGGATATATAAGAGTTCAACATTTGATACACTGAAGTCATTTAAGTCTCAGATTAACAAAATATTTTCTAAAGAAACTTCATGCCACAAAAACTATGCATGTGTGACATTTTCATTCAATTCCCCTGGCAATCTGCCATCTTTTTATTGACTAGTTAAGGCTCTTAATGGCCACCGTCTAAACTCACATTCTACTGTTTTGGTGCTAGAAAAAAGCCTAGAAATAACATAGGGTAGGGCTGTCAAGCGATTAAAATAATTAATCCCAATTAATCACGCTGTTAAACAATAAGAGAGTACAATTTAAATATTTTTTGATGTTTTCTACATTTTCAAATATATATTTCAATTACAACACAGAATACAAAGTGTACAATGCTCACTTTATATTTATTTTTAATACAAATATTTGCATTGTAAAAAACAAAAGACCTACTGTAGTATTTTTCAGTTCCCCCTTTACAAGTACTGTAGTGCAATCTCTTTACCATGGAAGTTGAACTTACAAACGTAGAGTTATGTACAGAAAAAACTGCATCCAAAAATAAAACAATGTAAAACTTCAGAGCCTACAAGTCCACTTAGTCCTAATTCTTGTTCAGCCAATCGCTCAGACTTAAAAGTGCTCTTTTAAGACTTCTGAAAGCATGGTACACACCTGGTCCCTCTCAGATTGCAGAACACTTCAGATTCTTAAACCTTGAGTCCAGTGCTGTAGCTATCTTTAGAAATCTCACATTGGTACCCAGAGGTGGCAGGACTGTAAAAATTTTGATGGTGCCCAGAATCTGCCCACCTCTCCCCAAACTCCACCCCCTCCAAACACTGCCCCCCCCGCCTAAGGTCTGAGAGGAATTTTTGGGGGGAGGGGGTCTGGGATGCAGGCCCTGGGCTGGAGATTGGGGTGCAGGAGAGGTGGGGCTCTGGGAGGGAGTTTGGGTGGGGGAGGGGGTCTGGGATGCAGGCTCTGGGATGGAGTTTGGGTGCTGGGTGCAGGCTCTAGGGATGCAGGAGGGTGTGAGAGGTGCAGGCTCTTGGAGAGAGCTTGGAGATGGGAGGGAGTGCGGACGGAGGGGGTGCAGCGCTTACCTGGAGCTCCTAGGCAGGAGTCTCCATGTGCTGCTACTCCCAGGCACTGCCCCCACAGCTTCCCATTGGTCACAGGGGCACCGGGGGCAGGACACAGACCCACCCCGCCCAGGGGCTGCAGGGAGGGGCCGGCAGCCACGTGGAGCAAGCAGGGAGGATGCTGCTCAGCTCTGCTGCGCTGCCAGTGGTGAGTGGAGGCCCTGGGCTGTTTTAAATGGCCCAGGGAACATGTGGCTGAGGGAGAAACCCGGCCCCAAACATTGCTGGAGCCAGGCCCCAGCCCAGGAATATTTAGTGCCCAGGCACCACAAGCCGATAGGACTCGCTGCCCATGTTGGTATCTTCTTTGCATGTTGTCAAATTTGCAGTGAAAGTGTTCTTAAAACAAACAACATGTGCTGGGTCACCATCTGAGAGTGCTATAACATGAAATAAATGGCAGAATGCGGGTAAAACAGAGCAAGAGACATACAATTCTCTCCCAAGGAGTTCAGTCACAATTTAATTAATACTTTTTTTTTGTTTTTTGTTTTTTAAACGCTTGTCAGCTGGAATGGTGGCCAACGCATGAAGGGTCATATGGATGTTTAGCATATCTGGCATGTAAATACTCTGCAATGCTGCTACAAATGTGCCATGCGAATGCCTGTTCTCACTTTCAGGTGATGTTGTAAATAACAAGCGGGGCAGCATTATCTCCCATAAAATGTAAACAAACTTGTTTGCTTGAGCAATAGGCTGAAGAATTAGGACTGAGTGGACTTGTAGGCTCCAGTTTTACAACGGGTGTTTTTTTGTTTGTTTGGGTTTTTTTGAGTGCAGTTATGTAACAAAAAACAATCTACATTTGTGAGTTGCACTTTCACGATAGAGACTGAAATAGAGTACTTGTATGACATTAATTGAAAAATGCTATTTCTTCTGTTTATCATTTTTACAGTGTAAATATTTGCAATAAAAAATAATATAAAGTGAGCACTGTACTCTTTGTATTCTGTGTTGTAATTGAAATCCATATACTGGAAAATGAAAAACATCCAGAAATATTTAATAAATTTCAATTGGTATTCTATTGTTTAACAGTGTGATTAGAACTGCAATTAATCACAATTAATTTTTTTGAGTTAATCTCGTTAGAAACTGACAAGGATACCAACAAAGAAACAATAACTGGGGAAGACAGGCTGGACACAGTACACCAGGGAAGGGGAAACTAGGAAGGGGCCAGGAGAGAGAAGTTTGGCAGAATAGCCTTAACTTGTGCTACTCCACAGACACGGCTCCTGCCTGCAAGCACCACCCCCACAGCTCCCATTGGCCAGGAACAGGGAACTGTAGCCAGTGGGAGCTGCTGGGGCAGTGCCTGCAGAGAAGCGCAAAGCTATGTGACCCCCACAGGAACCGCAGGGATGCATTGGCTCCTTCTGGGAGTGACGTGGGGCCGGGGCAGGCAGGGAGTCTGTCTTAGCTCTGTTGCACCACCGACCGGGAACCGCTAGAGGTCTAAGTTCCATCGGGTGGGAGTCTGCACCCCAACCCCCCTCCCAGAGCCAGCACTACCTAACCCCTCATGTACCGTGTAGCCCCTGCCCTAGCCCTGCCCTCCTCCCAGAGCCAGCACCCCGTACCCCTCTCCTGCACCCTGAGCTCCTGCCCCAGGCCTGACCCCCCCTCTCAGAGCCAGCACCTCATACCTCCTCCTGCACCCCAAGATTGCCACAGACAAGAGCCCCCTCCCATACTCTGAACCCCTCAGCCCCAGCCCAGAGCCTGGACCCCTCCCAAACCCCAACTCCCTGCCCCAGCCGGGTGAAAGTGAGTGAGGGTGTAGGAGAGTGAGCAGGGCAGGACTATGGGGAAGGGATGGGGCTGATCCTGGGTTGCCCTTAAAGTGATCTTGCCAAAAAGTGATCTTGAGCATAAGAAGGTTGGAGACCACTGTTGCAGAAGTACAAAAGACCAGAGATGCATGGTTTTTCTTACAACAATCAGCAGTTCAATTTATTCCACTGCCAATCTACTAGTTTAGTCTTCAGGGTTATTTTGATTTTTGGGGCGGTTCTAAACACACATTTGGTATGAATTTAGTGCTTTCATCTTTGGAGATGTAGAGTCTTATTTATCAATAGAAGAGGCCAGCACAATCAGAAGCAGAATGTTTCCTTCTCACTGCTCCACCAGTGTGTCTGACTAGTTCCATCTCCAGAGACATTCAGTCCTGGCTCTTTCTATCAACAAGGATAACAACTATGATGGCATTTTTTGCGTCACAGATACCTGTCTGTAGTGAACTGGACTGAGAGCAAACAGTTCTTTTCAGACAGGCTTCCAAGAGCCATTCATCTCACAGTAGTTATAGCACTGAAGAATAACAGCAAAGCACATGTTTAACAAATACGTTCCGTATACCCACATTCAATTTCCAGTACCTTTGTGAGGATAGTTTTGCCATAGTTCTTTGTGCTGGTTAAGCCACTGTTCAAATAGATGTTTTTTTTGACAGCTTGACTATAATAAGCTATAGAGAGGAAGATGGAAGAAAGTGAAATTCCTCATATAGCACAAGAAAAGTAACCGAGCTTTCTACAGATTTTTGTTTGTTTTTAAGATAAAACCATGTTTAGGAAAACTGAAGATTCTCCCCATTCTTTGAACTTTGTAAATAAATGACTATAACATTACAGCACTCACAGGCTTATTAATAAGTCCCCTTCCCCCAATTGTTGCAATGGGGAATCTGCAGTCAGAACATAAATAAATGCATGCATTAAAGACTGCAAGGCATTCATATACTCAAGCAATGAGGGCCATATAAGTACTTAAGAGATAGATGTTGGACTCCATCCCATTGTGAAATTTGCAGGCCACACCTGTTAAGAGCTGCTTCTTTCCAGAGCAGCACATGAAAATTTTAGCTGATCCAAATAGGGCCATTATGGATTTCACTCAACCTATTAATTCAAGAAACTTAATTGTTCTACCCTATCCTATTCCCCTTTTTGTACGCAGCCTAGGATGCAGCCTTCAGTTCCATTCCTAACTCAGTCACTAGGGAACATTTAAGTGACACACATAACACCACCTTCAATCCTTCTACAATTTTCTAACAAAGTACAGATATTCAACCCACAATTAGAGGTGTGTGTGTGAGGGGGGAGAATCTTACCCTTTGGGCAAATTCCACCATGGGTGTTAGGCCTGGGAGATCCAACATAAGCTAGTCCAAGTGTTCCCATATCGAAATCTTGGTACGTAAAGAGATGAGCAAGGCACACATGAGCTGCTCTCTCAGCTATATCAAAGCTAAATTGCTAAAAGGAAGAAAGCAAGTGTTAGAAAAATCTGTAATATGTATGGTGAAGAAATTCAAAGATGAAAAAATCATTTAACAAGCCAGGTATTTTCCAGCTCCAGTTTCTATTACACTAAATGAAGAAATCTGCTCCATCCCCCGATCAGAGCAAAATAGTTCCTTCATATATTCTAGTACTTAGTCTGGCTTAGTTTTAAATATCACCTCCTGCCAGAGTATAATCGACAGTGTTAAGATTCTCATTCATCAGCAACATCTCAAGGAAAGGAAAAAACTATTATAAGGCCCATCTTTCAAAACAGCAAATGCTTGGTAACAGCCAGCATTACAAGATTTCATTACAGAATGCCTTTAATGACAGTAGGAATTTGCTGCTCTCATTCATGCTGCTGAAAAGGAGCAGAGCTGAATCCAAACTCTAACTTTCTCCTTAGCTTCTCTGTTCAATGTAGGTGGTGACCCAGAGCACACTTTCACTTGTGTTTCAGCAATTTACTGAATCATTTTTCTGGCATCCCAAAACATGCCACTCACTTCAGAAGAACAAGTATGGAGAGGAGCGCACAATCTTGTGGTGAAATGGCACTACCAACGAGGGCAACAGATAGGTGAGCGGGGAGGGAAAAGATAAAGGTGAGGATAAGATCACATGGATCCTCAGTAAGGCATGTCCACGTCTGGATGGCTGGCATTTTCTGCTGATTCTCTTTCTTCCCCTAGAACAGTGGTTCCCAAACTTGTTCAGCCGCTTGTGCAGGGAAAGCCCCTGGCTGGTCGGGCCAGTTTGTGTACCTGCCATGTCCACAGGTTCGGCCAATCGCGGCTCCCAGTGACCACGGTTCACTGCTCCAGGCCAATGGGAGCAGCTGGAAGCGGCAGCAAGTCCCATTGGCCTGGAGCAGCGAACCGCTGTCACTGGGAGCTGCAATCGGCCGAACCTGCGGATGCAGCCGGTACACAAACCAGCCCGGCCCACCAGGGGCTTTCCCTGCACAAGCGATGGAACAAGTGTGGGAACCACTGCCCTAGAACAACCTTGTAAGCATCATTGCAGAAGCAGGTGTTAAGAGGGATCTGAATGAGTCAACAACGCTCATGCCTAGTGAGTAGCTTCATGATCTTACTGCCAGCCCTGCTCTGCCTCCTCTCCTTCCCATTTATAATCCCATTTTGGTGGAGTCATGTCAATAAAGTTGTGTGATCTTCTGGGAAGGGGACATGTTCTTATACTTTTGCAAGATAACTAGTGTATTCTGGGAGAACTCCAAATATAACACATGTTAACTTTACTAAAACAAATAAAACCTGCATGCTATCCAGAAAGGCCAAGACATTTGGTAAATTTGGTCAACTGGATGGCAACTTAGAAAATGAAACAGCATGGAGAAATTCAACGTGTATGAAAGAAACAAGTTCAACTATACAGCCACACATTAAAGGAGTATCTGAGCACCTCACAATAGGATAGTATTGTTAGCCCACTTTTACAGATAAGAAAATGAGATACAAAGATCAAATGTCTTGAGCCAGGTCAAGCAGGGAGTCTGTGGCAGAGCCAGGTCTCCTGAGTCTCACGCCAGTGCTTTAACCACAGGGCTGCCTTCCTGTCTCAATAACCACAAAATCATTTATATTTGTTTTGCACTTAATAATTGTATTCTGGAAGTAGATACTTTTTATAATGAAGCCTCTTGCCATGAGCCTGGGTAGAAATATCCTAGTTTAGAATTCTTGTGATAAGGAAGAAAAGCAATTTCATTTGCAGAGACTGATCTCGGATAGCAAATAAGTATTTCTCATATTTTCTTTTTAGGTGGGACCTTGTGTTTGAGAAGCACAGTTTTACCTCCAGCAGGGTCTTCACCTCCCAAGCATCCTTCTCTTCATTTGGCTGATTTTTTGCCATGTTATAATGTTTTTTCCCAGGCATCACAACACTTGATTCATTGTGGACAATAATCTATATTCAAGGGTATATCATAATTAGAATAAGGAACTGTAAACAATTCAACAAGCTGAAGAAATAGGCAGTGAAGCGCCACGTGCTGCAATTTTAAAGTAAAAATGTTATAGCCAAGGGAAATTTTTCACCCTCCTAAATGATGGCCAAAGCACCTAATTAAAATGCCACCCTATTCTAGATTTAAACTTACATATTCCTAGTAGTGAACTCTTGACCTCTTAATTAAGATAATGCCATACACTTCGACCCAAATATAATTACCACTAAACACATTAGCATCATTACACTAAGTTAAGTTGCACATCACAAGTTTCCATTGTATCCCACTAAGATATTCATTACTCGGTCATAAAAATTCAGGGTTCAAATCCGGTAGAAAAGGTCCCCAATGCACCTCTGATTTTATTTAACCGAAGAAGATTTACAAGGATTCCTATCTTTAGAAATTTAGATGTGCAAAAAGAAAACTGAGAAGTTTTATGGCTAAAAGCACATTTGTCATGTTTAGGCTTTTCTGACTAAAGAGGTAGTTAGCTTGCAGTGTGGCATATGTTTAGTTATGTCACAGTAAATGGGAGTAACACTGGGCTTTTATAGAGTTTATACTGTAAATAATGGCCATCAGAACCTTTATTACTCAGGATGATGACAAGAAAAGAACATAGCTTGACTCTCAGCTCCCAAGATGAACTTTAAGAGCTGGTTGATAGAAATAGCTTGTAAACTGCATTTGATACAGAAATCATCAAACACACAAAGCCGGACCCCAAAAAGCCATTTTTACAGTCACTTTTCAGAATAAAAATGCATTTTACATGAGAGATAAGTCCCAAAAGATTCCGGGAATTCAGAATTAAAGTTCCAGCAACAACACAAAACCTACTTTATAGCATTTTTGCCTCATCTTTTGTCACGATTACTAAGGCTGCGGAAGTCACAAGTAATTTCCCAGAAAGTCATGGAAGGGCGAAAACATGAGGGACTCCTCCTCAAACTCTGTTTCCACCATTAGAGGCAACTGCAGTCACCTAAGACAGCATTGCCTGGTTAGCTGAAGGAAACAACTGATTACCTGATTGCATTGGCCTTCCCAATTGCGGCCCATTTCTACACCTGACATTTTCAGGCTTCAGGCACAGTACTGTGAGATTAGCAAAACAGAGAATTGGGTCAAAACAGCCCTTCCCCCCAGGTTTGAACATCTAGTTGGATTACGCTTAAAGCGGCAATCTAAGATCAGATTTGTCTAAGTTAAGTAAGACCATAAGTAATCAAGTAAAAAAAGTGAGTTAGATGTCATGATTCCTTATGAAAAATCATCTGCTTCAATGTACACAACACAGCATGGCATGCCCTCTTTAAAGCCCACTCTTATGATGCCTACAAGAAATTCGCCCACTAAAATTTCCATTTATTTAAAATACATTATTCAGTCACTCAGAGCTCTAATTTTCAAGAATTACTACATAAACTTATTGACGTCACCCATCTCCTCCAATCCCCACAGTGACTTGTTACCCCCAGCACTATTCATTGCATCATGTCTGAAATTAGTTGCTACTCTTCAGAAGAGGAATTGCGGCTTTTTATCTGTATTGTGTGTCACTTTGAACACTTCTGGGCTCTGTCAGATCAACACCATCACAACTGGGGTATGTGACACCATTTGCACAATAGTATGTTCATGAAAGAACCATACATTTTTCAAATTTAGCAAAAGCAAAACAAAAAAAGTCCTGCAACAGAGATCAAATGTGCCAGATCTCAGCCTGAAAGCTTCTCCAACAGTTGTGTCTGATAAAAGATGGGCCAAGACCAACTCATTCGTGAAAATTCCTAGGATGATGCTTTTAAGGGGTTACTTATATGATGAAAGTAAACAATTTATAAGTTTTGATTATTGGCATTCCGATTATGTGTATTCTGATTCCAGACCCCACCATCCAAATGTATACTATATATTTTTTTAAAAAATCAGAACTTATAACATCCAGAACATGCTCTAATACCAAAGATTCACAACCCTTTGCATTGACTCCATGAATACCTGCTCTATTTGTATGCCGTATCCTTTCAAGTTTCCGTTGTCCCAAGAGGTATTTCGATAGATGTCATCCACTCTGTCTATTAATTCAATCTGTGCATGGAAGGTGAACATAAACCATTATTTAGATCCAAATTCTTATCATGTAATATAGTCCAAAATATCCCAAAAAAGTTGTAGTGTATGTATCTATGAACACCCATTTCAAGTCAAAACTGCACCTCATAAAACACAATGGACAAATATACTGTTCCAAAAACATCAGAGCAGTGGCCCATGGTGTTTTACAAAGTTTTCCTGAAAGTTTTCCATAGTCAAACTGTAGCAGACTCTGCCATTTACCATTATTTTGTATAGTGGAGTGGAAAAGCAACATAAGGTTAAGAATAAATCATCCTGGTAAATACTTTTATGCCTATGCTAGCATTCCACTATCGCTTTAAAAAAAAACAAACAAACAAACAACTAGTAAGTATAGTACTGAGTGATCTTGGTGTTCAGGGTCTCTCTGCTGGTCAATAAGCTATTGCTGTCCTCCTCAGTACATTTGGTGCTGGGGCTCCAGAGCACCTGCTCCTCTCTCCTGGCTCTTTTGTTCTTTATAGCCCAGGCCTCCCCTTCCAAGCAACATCCTTCATCCAGAAATTTGCATGTCTGTTTCTACTGAACAGCACCTCCAAATTCACAAAGGATGAACAGCAGGGCTGTTGGTTGGTTTTGGGATTAGGAGGGTAGGGGAAGAATAGAATCATGAGAACATAAGAATGGCCATACTGGGTCAAACCAAAGGTCCATCCAGCCCAGTATCCTGTCTACCGACAGTGGCCAATGCCAGATGCCCCAGAGGGAGGGAACCTAACAGGTAATGATCAAGTTCTCTCTCTCCTGCCATCCATCTCTGCCCTCTGACAAACAGAGGCTCGGGACACCATTCCTTACCCATCCGGGCTAATAGCCATTAATGGACTTAATCTCCATGAATTTATCCAGTTCTCTTTTAAACCCTATCATAATCCTAGCCTTGGTGGGAGGGATAGCTCAGTGGTTTGAGCATTGGCGTGTTAAACCCAGGGTTGTGAGTTCAGTCCTTAAGGAGGCTATTTAGGGATCTGGGGCTAAAAAAAAAAAAAGTTGGGGATTAGTCCTGCTTTGAGCATGGGGTTGGACTAGATGACCTCCTAAGGTCCCTTCCAACCCTGATATTCTATGATTCACAACCTCCTTAGGCAAGGAGTTCCACAAGTTGACTGTGTGCTCTGTGAAGAACAACTTCCTTTTATTTGTTTTAAATCTGCTGCCCATTAGTTTCATTTGGTGGCCTCTAGTTCTTATATTATCGGAACAAGTAAATAACTTTTCCTTATTAATATTCTCCACATCACTCATGATCTTATATACTTCTATCATATCCCACCCCCACCCCCGTCTCCTCTTTTCCAAGCTGCAAAGTCCTAGCTTCTTTAATCTCTTCTCATAGGGGACCTGTTCCAAACCCCTAATCATTTTAGTTGCCCTTCAATCAAGGGCGTTCCAACCAGTAAAACTGATAAAAAAAACAAAAAACCTAGTGATACTGATACTTGAAATGTCCCTCCCTTACTCCTAGCTGAGTTTAGACTTTAAGGCATTTTGTTTGTAAACAATTATAATATCATTCTTTAAGATCCATTTAATCAAATTTTGCTGGCATATTAGAAGCAAGTTTCCCTATTCACAGAGACTGTTCCAAGAGAGTTTCTTCTAGTGAAATGGACTCCTTCCCTACAAATGAGCTGGCCTTATATGTGATCACATTTGTCATTTATTTTGGCTACAGAAGGAGTCAAAGAAGCTAACAGGGGCAGGCCCTTCCTCCCATATACATTATCTAAGCATTTCTACAGCATCTATCTTTAAAAAGGAGAACAAAGAGGATCTAGGGAATTATAGACCTGCCGGCCTAACTTTGATACCTGGAAAGATATCATACCTAATATTAAACAATCCATTTTGAAGCACTTAGAGGAGAGCAGTTATAAGGAATGGCCAACATGAATTTACCCAGAGCAAATCATGTCAAACCAACCTCATTTCCTTCTCTGACAGGGTTACTAGCCTAGCAGATGGCAGAGGGAAGCCATAGATGTGATTTATTTTCATTTCAGTAAAGCTTTTGACACTCAAATAAATAAACTAGGGAAACGTGGTCTGGATGAAATTACTACAAAGTAAATGCATAACTGGTTGAAAAACTTTACTCAGAGAGTAATTATCAATGGTTCACGGTCACACTGGGATTACATATCAAGTGGAGTTCTGCAGGGGTCTCTACTGAGTTACATACTATTCAATATTTTCATTAATGAATTGGGTAACGGAGTGGAGAGTCTGCTTATAAAATTTCCATATGACACCATGCAGGATAGGGTGGCAAGAACTTTGGAGAAAAGGATCAGAATTCAAAATGACCTTGACAAACTGGAGAATTGGTCTGAAATCAACATGATGAATTTCAATAAAGGCTAAACGAAACAGGAAGTAGTACTGCAGATCTGAATGCTACAGCGGATCAGAAAATTAAATATGAGCCGACAATGTGATGCAATTGTGAAAAAGGCTAACCATAATTCTGGGGTGTATTAATAGGAGTTTTGTATGGTAATCAATTTCTCCTCATGTCCACTGAACGTAGGACCAGTAGTAATAGGTGTAATCTGCAGCAAGGAAGATTTAGGTTAGATTATACACCTCTACCCTGATATAACAGGAATTCCGATATAACGTGGTAAAGCAGTGCTCGGGGGGGGGGCGGTGTGCTGCGCACTCTGGCGGATCAAAGCAAGTTCGATATAATGCGGTTTCAGCTATAACATGGTAAGATTTTTTGGCTCCCGAGGACAGCGTTATATTGGTGTAGTTAGCAAGCTTTTCCTAGTAAGGACAGTTAAGCGCTAGATAAGGTTTCCAAGGGGCACTAGGGAATTTCCATCATTGGAGGTTTTAAAGAACAGGTTTGACAAGCAATTGTCAGAGGTGATCTAAGTATATTTGGTGCTGCCTCAGTGCAGAAGAATAGATTAGTTGACTTCTCAAGGTTCCTTAGGGCCCTCCATTTCTATTATTCTATCTAGGCACCAGACATGGATTATAAAGACAGCCAGGACTGTCCAGAAGGTCAATACATGGAACTTGAGTGGATCTGTTAGTAATAAGGAGCCAGTCTAGGTTGCAAAGCATGGACACTAACATGTTCTATCTCATCTCACAGCAACGAGATGAGCTACAGTCCTGTGCACCAGCTGTAGCATCTTTAGAGCAAGTTACAATAGTTCAGCCTACAGGTGACATTTGTCTGTTCTACTTATCTTAACTACAAAGTTGCAAATGGCAACTCCATACTAAGCTACTATGACATTATCTGAAAGAATGTGCTAACTGTGCACTAAGGCAGAGGGGAGAATATGGTACACCCTGTAATATACTAGCAGCCAGTCAGGAGTTAGGCTGGTAGGAAATGTTAGAAGTTACACACCTTGTACAGTAATGATAGTTCTTCAAGATGAGTGTCCCTCCACTGTAGGCTACACTGCTGATTGGAGAACTTCGGTTGCAGTGTCCGTTAGGCCTGCACATGCCCTGCCTCCCCTTGTGCCCCGCCATGAGGCTAGTCAGCCTGCACAAGCTAACACCCCCCTCAGTTCCTTCTCTAATGCAGAATTATTAACAAGGACTCCGAAGCAGATGAGAGGTGGGTGGGTTGTGGAACCCCACATGGGCACACATCTTAAAGAACCATTGTTACTACACAAGGCAAGGAACTTCAAGTAGTGTCCCTCTGGATGCTCCACTGTAGGTGATTCCCAAGAAGCATCCCCACAGGACGGCTGGGACTTTGTAGTTGGGTCAGTTACAGATAACAGCACAGTCAAGCCGAAGATGGCGTCGGAGTCCTCAGTGATCGCAGTGGACTGTCACCCATGTCACCGTTCTACAGATCTCGAAGACAGGGACATTCTTGGAAAAGGCAATGGATGAGGAGATCGACCTTGTGGGGTGTTTATGAATAGTATCTGGAGGGGTCATATTGTGAGCTTGATAACATTGTCTGATGCAGTAGGTGACCCACCTGGAGAGTCTTTGGGCTGATACTGCTGAGCCCTTCAATCTTTCTGCAATAAAGAGTAAAACTCTTGGGAACTTCCTGAAAACCTTCATTCTGTCCAGATAGAACACTCGGCTTCGCCTGACATCTAGAGTGTGCAATATAGTCTCCCTGTTGTGTTGGTGAGGCTTGGGATAAAAGGTTGGAAGGTAAAATATTGATCTTGTGAAATAGGGAGGTTATCTTGGGAGTGAATTTCAGGTGTGGTCTGAATGTAACTTTGTCATGAAAGAATACCATGTAGGAGGGATGTGCCATCAGAGCAGCTAATTCTCCTAGCCGAGGTGATTGCTATCAGGAAGGCTATTGTTTTTGCTATTAATTGTCCCTCCTGAATAATGGATTTGAATTGGTCGTGGCCATGAGGGTATGCTCGAGAACCCTGCTGTTACCAGCTACTGTAAAGGAGCCTGGGAGTACTGTGATGCCAGCTCATCAGGTTTGCTATGCAAGCCCTGACTGAAGAGCGGGAGAGCATGTCAGGGCAGCAGGGAAGACTCCCATGCCGGTTGAAGACTCGCTGCGGAGGTTCCAGCACTAAGGAGAGGAGACTCCGGTATGTCCAATACATGAAGGTCCCCAGAGTCTCAGAATTCTGGTGGTACTGACTGACTTGATGCTGTTGGCAGTGCCCAGGGGGAATGGAGATCTTGTCCATATAGATCGCTCTCATGCCCAATGAGGCATTAGTGTTGGTACTGATGTAGTACTGCATACCAGGAATATCTTTTTAGGAGTGCTTACTCCTATCCTTATCCCTTGGTGCCGCTGACTCGATGCCAGTGCCCATCGGGTTCATGGACTTGTCAACAGTATTTGCCACAGAGGACTTTCGAGAGTCATGGTACTGGTCTGAGATGGTCTTGGTGCCGACAGTACTGAGGATAGCCACAAACGCTTTCCAGCATGCTCTGTATCTTGGGGCTCACTATAGGACTTCTCGCTCTCTTTTTCAAGGATTAGTAAGAAAGGTCAGTGGGGCTTATTTCTTCAACCCATAGCCTTCAGGTATTGAGGGCTGTGGGGAAGACTCACATCTGCCAGGTGATTTGTGGTTGGGTCTGGAGAGCCGCCTCCATGAAAATAATCTTTCTGAGCTCTCTGTCTGTATAAGACCAGGGCCCACCTGCTGGCAGAGATCACACTTTTGTTGAATGTAGCCTTCCCCGAGGCCACAAATGCACAGGCAGTGCTTGTCTGTGACAGGGATAGCCTCTTTGCAAGAGAGGCACTTCTTGAAGCCCAATGAACCACACATACCGTTGGAGGAACGGTCCCCAATGAGGGGGGAAAAAATAGTCTTATTTTATTTTTTAAATTTTCAGGGGAAAAAGATAAGAAAAAGGGAAAAGGCTACAACTAAGAACTAGGAAGCTGACTACAGAGATGCAAATCAAAAGTAATGGTCCCAACAGACTGCGAACAGCTCCGTCTCTAGCCAGGGGCAGTTGAGAAGGAACTGAGGGGGGGGTTAGCCAGCATGTACTCATTAGCCTTGTGACGGGACACAAAGGGAGACAGTGCACGTGTGGGCCTCAGACACCCTGCTACCGAAGTTCTCTGGTTAGCAGTAGACACAAGCACACGGAGGGACACTACTTGAATAAGAATCATCTGTTGCACTCATGTTTATTCATACAATGAGTGTGGGTGATCTTATTTTGATATTTCTTTAAGAACTGCACATTTTTCTTATCACAGAAGTTTATCAGGTTCTTCTTGATATTTCTAGCTGGTTAGAAGGCAGAGATGTTCTAGATTTGCTATAAATAACTATGCAGTAGGCTGGCTGTGAACTACTTATCCTTTTGGACAGAAGTGTTACACAACTGGAAAAATATCCTGTACTCAAATAAATAGTCACTTTTGGTAGATTTTAAATGAAGAGCTTCACAGTAAACAAGCCAAACAACAACACAGATTAATGCACTGGTCTCCAAAGTGGGGTGCACGCACCCCAGGGGATGTGCAAAATGATCCATTGGGGGGTGCTTTCTGCCGCTGGAGGGGGGAGAAAAAGGGGGTTGGCCAGAGGAGGGAGGGAGAAAGTGGGGAAGCTCCCCCTCGGCCCACCCCCTGGGCCATGCAGGGCCACTAGGAGCACAGGGGCTTTAGGGGCTACAGGGCCCTGGGCTAAGGGGGCCCCGGCCTGCAGTTCTAAAGCCCCTTTTGGAATGCAGCCCTGAGTCCTCTGGCCTGTGGAGGAGCAGGGGCAGCCGTGTAACCAGTGGTGGGAAAGAAGTGGCACTTTCCCCTTCAAAGCCAGCTGGAGAGAAGTGGGGCTTTGAAGGGGAAAGCGCCGCTTCTCTCCGGCCGCTGGCTGTGTGGCTGCCCCTGCTCCTCCTGAATCCTCCGGCCCTTGCTCGCAGGGCAGCATTCTGAAAGGGACTTTAGAGCTGCAGGCCAGGGCCCTAAAGCCCCTGAGTTCTGGGTGGCCCTGCCTGGCGGGGGGGGGGGGGGGAGGGGGCAGCTCCCAGAATCATGGCCATGGGGGTGGTGCCGCACTGCGCAGAGCCACCTGCACACCCCCTGCACCAAACAGAAGCTGCCCCAGGTAAGTGCTATGCACCTCCTGAGCTTTCTCCCGCACCTCCGCCCTGAGTGCCTTCCAGCATCCTAACTTCCTCCCAGACCCCACACCCCACCCTGAGCATCCTCCCACACCCTAAATTTAATCCAGACCTTCAAATCGCTGTATCACAAAGTATTAAACCAAGATTTTCAGAAATAATGAAGCACACTCAATCACATTGCTCTCACTAAAAAATATTAATAATTTTTTTGTAAGAGCAAAAAGGTTTTTTGTACCGTTAATAAAATAAAATATTTTTAAAATATTGTTTATTTCATCTTTATCTCATCCTTTTTTAATTCCTATTTTTTATGTATGTTTTATAATGTACATAACATATTAGTACAGTAGTACATGTATATAATTTATAAATAAATAAATATACATACATATATTGGGGGTGCGTGCTCAAAAAATTAATGATAGAGGTGTGCGATCAAAAAAGTTTTGATCACTGAGACCACTGAATAAATGCATATGTTTGAGTCTACAAACAGAGTTAAAAGACAATTTTTTAGAGGAAAATCTTACTATGTAGCCCATTTGGGGAGATGGGGAAAAAGTTAGAAGAGCTGCTTAAAAATATTCTGCTCAAAGATTTATTTAATTGCAGCATTAGCCACCAGTGCAAAATAATTTCTTTTAAAAAACTTAACACAACACCCCTTAAGGTAAACAGCACTCAGAGTTCACCATTAAATACAGCATTGAATAACATATAGGTCATGCCAGCTTTCTAACTACTATAGCACTGGCTTCCAGCTGCAGTGCATCTGCTTGCATGACTTCTTCTAGCAAACAACAGACTGTCACATACTTACTAAGTAATTAATAGTTGTGCTTTCCTCCCCGCGGCCCATATACTTGAAGAAGCGATGATCTGCCACCACTAATATCTTGCATGTGTTCTTGGAGTGGTCTGCAATGGCTCTTTTCTCCCGAATGATGTTCACTGATTTGAATATTTAAGTGAAATCAAATATATTAGACACACATATTCCTTGACAACTAATAACCTCTTTAGTTTCCATTTGATAACACTGCTCTACAGCCAAAATGTTTCTGAAATAAATGTAGTCCAACTTTACTAATTCTGGATCACTGAGAACGAAAATGATGCTTAAAATTGTTGACTGGCTCTAGTTTTCAAGATATGCTATTGGGTCAGTATATATGACCCTTGACTTGGGAATGGCAGAGGATAAGTGAGTTATAAAGGGAAGGGATCTCAATTTAAACCAGAAATGACTAAAATACATCTTTGACTGGATCTATGAATAAATCTATGACTCGGTTTGGACAGTACTTGCTTTTGAGGCAAAACAATGCAATCTGAAGCTGGTATTGCATCACACATGATATGAATTGCATCATGTTATTCCTAGAAGTCATGGATGATGCAATCATAATGAAGCTTACATCACTCTGCTGAACAAATTGTCCTATATCAGCTCTAGAAATCATACAGTGTCGTGCTCTCTTATTTGTCAGTGTTTGATTTTGCAAAGGGACACATTTCTGTTTAGCCAAAGTGAGCAGAGATGCCTCGTACTTCTGTGAACAGTGCAGATAACTTCTGCTATGTTTGTGGTGAAGTGACTTTTGCATCACAAAAGCGCAGTATAACCACTATGGTTAAGAAAGCCTATCACCTTTATTTTGGCTGCCAAATTGGAGATCAGGACAAGAGGTGGGCCCCACACATATGCTGCAACACTTGTGCAACAAATCTTCGCCAGTGGTTGAACAGGAAATCTATGCCTTTTGCAGTGCCAAAGATTTGGAGAGAGCCAACAAATCATACCAACAATTGTTATTTCTGCATGGTGCCTCTAGTTGGGAAAGGTGTGTCAAAGAAGAAAAAGTGGACTGTGCATTATCCAAACATTCCATTAGCTATACGCCCAGTACCCCACGGAGAAGGACTGCCAGTTCCTGATGCACCAGAATCATTCTCACTTGAGTCAGATGAGGAAACGGAAGAGGATGAAACTTCTGGTCCTGAACCATCAATGTCACAGGATCAACATTTTCTCCTCTGAACCACACCTCATAACACAAGGTGAACTGAATGACCTTGTCAGGGATTTGGAACTACCCAAGAGTAAGGCAGAGCTGTTGGGCTCCAGACTACAGCAGTGGAATCTCCTGGCAGGCTATCAGGGCAAATGGAGCCCATCAATGCTTGCAGACTATTGCTGGACAGTGACAAGAGATGCTCCATTTAATGAATACAAGAGACAAGCCAAGAAGCGCCGAGTAGACACTGAATAGGACTTAAACTATGTACAGAATAGTTTTTTGCCTTTTGTTTCAAAATAAATTTTATTAATATAACCCTTTTGCTGATTTTTAAAGTGTTACATAAACAGGACAGGTGAAATATTATCATGTAAAGCAACCATAAACACATGAAAAGACCTAGGTTTATAATTTATGATTAAAACTCTACTATCCACACCATATACATAGACATAAAATGTAAAAACTTAAATATCTTAGAAACAGTAGCCAATCAGTTGTTTTAATTGTCATATTTGAATTCAGCACATCAGAATACCTAATAAATATCACATTTTATCTCTGAAGCAGACGACTTCTCAAAAATTGTAGACCAGTGTAACATGATTAGGTTGGTTTTTTTTTAGAGTAACCCCTCTGAAAGCATAAAAAGTCTTCCTAATACTCCTCCAACCTATTTGTTCTAGGAAAGTAGTGGAGAACAGTGAAACTGTACAGGGAAAGAGTAGAGTAAAACTGCCTGGAGAAATAAAGCTAGTCAACTAAGTCTTTCACATCGTTTTCCCCTTAACCAAAACTCCCCCCGTGTTCTACTAATCCCCCTTCTGGCAGAGGAGGGCTAGATCCAACTCTACATAGAGTCAATCATGGCTCAAGAAGACTCTCTAGAGAAGAGCACTAGATGCCATATAGCCTCTCTTTGCACATCATAAAGAGACAAAAGCAAGGCACAATCCCAAAAAACTATTTTCAGGTCACCTTTAAAGAAAAACGGGTAACTATTAAATCGCTGTAAAGGTGAAGGACTTGTATTGGTCCATTCTGTGCTCCTTCCCCAAGATTGGTGATGGCCTTTGGTGGTGTGTTTTCCCTCCTCAGCCACGATGAGTTTTAAAAGTTATAAAGTGATATGAGAGAGAGACAGCAAAGTAGACAGTTTTCCAAATATGAAAGCATCATGGCCAGATACTAGTCTTACGTTACTACGTAGCTATATGAATAGGTTTCAAACATTTCACCCTAAATAGCAGGATGCTCACCTTCATTTAAATGGCTGGCCTCTAGTCCTTCGGGCAGTAATTCTTCCTCCTTATGTTTTAAATAGCCACATACTTTGGGGGACTGTAAACGTGAGAAATCCTTAATATCTTCAGATCTGTAGACCAAGAGTCTTTCATCCTGAGTATTGTCTATATACCTCCAAAGTGGCTAAAAGTAATACAAGAAATGCAAGTGATTTAGGTATAGTGTGAATGCAAGGGCTTCTAGGATTATACATATTTAATAAATATGGCCAAAAAGTTCCACTAAAAATAGCCACAGCTGTGTACATAGAACTTAGGGCCTTGTCCCACCTACTTTACTCTCACAAATAATTCTACTGATTTCAATAGTACTATTTGCATGAATAGCACAAGCGGGATTCAGCTCCTTATATTGAGAAATGGTCAAAAAAAAGACAGACATCAAGAATTCTTAGACCTTAACTGCCCTATGGGCAAAGCAGCAGCCATCTATATCTTCATCAAAAGGAGAGGAACTATGCAGCCACTTTTGAAGGTTTAAAAACAGCACTTTCAAAAAAGTTTATGTGGAAGAAAAGAAAGCTGAGAGGTCTCTCCCCCCACAATGGTCTGAAGAACTGTAGGGGAAGGCACAGGTAGGAAATTTACTACTCAGAACTCTGCCTCATTCAGTACAAGCCATAATAGATCATATGGAATACATGAGTGCACACTTGCATATTTCATGAGTTCGCAGGTACTTCATGTGCAAGTTCAGCCCCCCTTCCCCTTTTAGTAACAAATTACTGTGCCTGCATAAAGTATAATTTTTTAAACTCTCATAACTCATCCAAATTTTCACAGGACATATTAAAGAAAAAAGAAAACTGTGTTAAACATCAGTCTAATCTAATTTGGGACCACAAACACTAAAATGTCTTAATCATAATCACATGGTGTCACTGTAGGGCAGTGTTAAGGCTGTTTGGGTGCCCTGATTGTGCACTTCCCTACCTTAACATGATTGGATTTCTTTCAAGTTTAACTTTAACAGTGAATTCCTGGGTTTATAAACTCTTGGTTTTGAGATAACTGCAATATCCACAGAATGTGTTTCACCCCAACTTACTAATATGTATGGTCAACCTCCACACTCTTAACATACTTTTTGTCTGGAAATATACAGCCTAGAAACAACTCTTTATGGAAGTATTTAATAGTCTGTTTGTGAGATATTTATAGATATTCCCAGCATTATGTCAGAAGCTCAAAACAGTACAAGAATGCTAAACAACAAGAATGAAATACTAGGTTTTCAAACTAACCCTGGAGAAAAAAAAAGGTTAAGTGCCAAATCCAAAATGTTAAAAGCTCCCCAAGTCCCTTCTTATGAAGAAGACAGGCACAGCATGCTACTCGAGAAGACACTGGTAAGTTGCTAATGATACAAATGTTCCCCATCTTACTTTTTAAAAGCTCTCTCTTATTTGTCAGATACAAATTTTTACCATGGAGGTGAAAAGCCTCAGAGCTTTAGCAAATTTTTTTTACATTTAGATGCAGAAATAACTTATCAAGGCTCATCTCTAAGAATCTGACAAACTCTGCTCCTTTTTTATTGAAATGTGTAACTGGGATGACACCGGACACATATAGATGCAGAGAAGTCTATATAAAGAATATGTTTATATTAAAAGAATAAAATTAAAATTTAGTATTCTCAAGTAAATTTAGTCAGTCCATACTACACAGCTGACAGGTTACACTGCTGGTCTTCAACCACTTTTCCTTGGTTGATACAAATGTAATTTTAACTGACATATCTTAAGAAGGCACTAACAGCATAAAGAGTATACAAAGAAAGTACTTAATTTTGACACCTCCTACTTCTGCATTAGTGAACAAAGCAAATAGTACATTAGAAAACCTGCATTGTTCAAAAATGCTTCCCCAATACGAAAACAAAACCGTAAAGTGAGAACTCACTCTTCAGCATAAATGAACCTAAGATAGTAACTTCTAAAGTGGTTTTACCAGAGGCCCTGGACCTTGTAGTTACCCCACACTTTTAAAGTGCTGGCATGACACACACGGAGAAAACAGTGAGCTAGAAGGAATTCATGAACATCAAAGGATTCCACTGAGGATAGTTTACTGATGATGTTCAGGTGGTTTGAAGTACAGCAGAACCTCAGAGTTATGAACACCAGAGTTACGAACTGACCAGTCAACATACACCTCATTTGGAACTGGAAGTATACAATCAAGCAGCAGCGACAAAATATATATAAAGCAAATATAGTACAGTACTGTTAAATGTAAGCTACTAAAAAAAAGGGAAAGCAGCATTTTTCTTTGTCATAGTTAAGTTTCAAAATTGTACTAAGCAGGTGTTCAACTGTAAGCTTTTGAAAGAACCACCATAACATTTTGTTCAGCGTTACGAACCACCTCCATTCCCAAGGTGTTCATAACTCTGAGGTTCTACTGTAATGACAAGTTGTTTTTTTACACCATCAGATTGCCAAGATGCCCGTATGGCCTTATTTTCAGCATTCCTGTATTGTAGTCTACACATTTAATGGTTCACAAATTTTAATAAGGAACATTCTGCTTTACTAGAAACAAATTTTTCTCACTGCATATTTATTTACATAAATATGCTGCATTCAGTATGGAACAACAATCTGTTGCTTCTGCCAGTGCTTAGAACCATGCATGTTTTCGATACAACTGTGTGGAAAAGTAACGCTTACAAAAATCAGTCAGAGCCCATCCCTCCAAAAATGTTTTTCAGCTACAGAAGTGTAGGTGGCTGGGGCGACAATAGGGAAATAGAATTGTTTTTCATCAAAGATGTTCCTATTGTCTCAATCTTGTTTTCACAGCAAACAGTACCTCTACATTGTATTCTTCGCCATCAGTGTTGATTCTTACAGTAAAGTCTTCATCACCAATGTGCGCTATAACCTTGGAATTATGTTCACCTTTAAATGTAGAAGAGAAAACTTAAGTTAACTGATCTGACAACTGACTGATCTATTTAGCAAATGGCATCCCCTCTTCTTAAATCAATACTGCTTTCTCTGTAAAGACCAGAGCAGTTTTCACTCTAAAGCAAGACTATTTCCCTGCGCTATGCTATCAGGAAATCCAGGGAGACATGTTAAAACACAGTCTCCAATTCTGTAAAAGTGATATGCACTAGGATGCCTTTTAAAAAAGAAAGAAAGAAAAGACAAAGTTGGTCAGAATCCCCTGGACCACCAGTAATGGGTTATGAAACCTTTTACCAACATAAACCATTAACAGACAACATCATACTCCAGGGACTGGCAACCTTTGGCACACAATCCACCAGGGTAAGCACCCTGGTGGGCCGGGCCAGTTTGTTTACCTGCCGCATCCGCAGGTTTAGCCGATTGTGGCTCCCACTGTTCACCATCCCAGGCCAATGGGGGCTGTGGGAAGCGGCGCGGGCCGAGGAATGTGCTGGCCACCACTTCCCGCCGCCCCCGTCGGTCTGGAGTGGTGAACAGTGGCTAGTGGGATCCACGATCGGCCGAACCTGTGGATGCAGCAGGTTAAACAAACTGGCCCGACCTGCCAGGGTGCTTATTCTGGTGGGCCGCATGCCAAAAGGTGGCCGATCCCTGCCATACTCAGTAGACGTGCCAAGGTTTAAGACTGGGCAACGCTCTCATCCAGAAGAGTTGTCTATCCAGACCTGATTTGAGGCATTTCATCATGATAGCGAGGTTGCACTGCCACTAGCTGGGCTGGTCTTGATTTTGTGAAAAGGATTGCAGTTCCTAGTACTGTAAAATCCAGAATCTCAATGAGAATTAAAGTCAAGACTCATTTTTAATAGAGCAGAAGCCACAGTGGCCATAGTGTGTATTTTTGTAAAATACGTCTTGATGATTTTCAAAGCCAGATTGTAAACCCTTATCTCAGTACATGCAGCACTAGCCTCACAAAATTGTCAAGAAAATTGACCAGCACAGGAACAAAATCTACCACTCTGACCACACTTGAGGAAAATGAAAAAGCAACGATATCCAATTCATCATGGGCCAGCAGATTGACAAAGCTGTGCTACTCCCCAACAATGATGTGCAGTCTAGCTCATACTAACCAACTACATGTCCAGTGAAGAATTCTTGCCATTGTACATGATACTCCTTTTCCTTGCCTTTACTGTCCACTATTAGTGCTTGAAAGTTTTCAGAAAAGTGTTCAGCTGTTGATGTTAGGTATAATTTAAAGTGCCTGTAAAATAAATTTACTTCCATTTAGTTTTAAGTGAACCATGCATAAGGAAACAGACATCGGCTTCTTGTTCTACTGAAACCTCTCTGGATGTTAGAAGACAATGACTCTTCAATTAACAACATACAAAAAAATATGCTATTTGTCAGAGGATTTTTCTAAGAGCCATTTTTAACATCTGTAAAGTAGTCAATGTTTATTAACAAGAAAAAAAAAGTTTTTTTTTCCCAAAGTTAATATATACAGCCACCCTTGCCAAAAGGTATTCAAACAAGGCTGATTTCTTTTGCATTGCTGGTCTTCAGAGAAAACCAGACCAGAAGATTTAACAAAACAAGTCAATGGTAAGTAATAAGATATACCCCAATGATCCCATTTCCTGAAATATGCCCAGAAAACTTTGACAAAACTTGGCATCCGTAGCCCTTAATGGAAAATCTACAACACACGGAGTTTTATCTTGTTTGCCACCAGTGTAACAGATTTTGGGGCATATATCAGCAATTATCCTGGGGAGAGAACTGGCAGTATTTTGAAGTGTTTGTTACAATAGAAGTGGAAAAGGGACAAGGTATCAAGCAATATAAAATAGGAACATGGGAGATTTTTATCTATTTACTCTAGTATTTTGCTCTCATTCATGTTCTGTGCCTCCTGCCTCAGATGGAGGTAGAAAATACACATACGAACTTATGTGATGCTGTATATCATGGTAAGTAGTAGTTGTGGACTTCTGGAGGGGCTGAGGGAGGGGAGGGCACATGGAAAGAGGTGAGATGAGGATACTGCCTGACTGAATATGATCAGTCTACACCTTTTAGCAGGAGATGATTCTTGCTGCATTTCAAGTTCAGAATTTCAGTGTTTAGAAAGCTAGGAGGGATTTTTCCTCGGATGATCAAATTACTGTAGCCAATGCCCTTGTTCCTGGCCTTATTCCATCTCTTCCCCCACCCCACATCTTTCGATCAAACATCAGTCCCCATCAGAGCCCAGAATGTCTCCCCGGCATTTCTGTAACAAACTGAGAAATGCTTTGTGGGATGGGGAGGTCTACACACAATGTGAGCAAATGGACTAAGTTCCCATAAACACCAATTCTCGGGCAGCATAACATGGCAGCCACAGACCAAAATACACAAGGACACAATGAGACTTTCAAGAAATGTAAGGCAGGCAAAAGTAATGGAGGGAAGCCAGAATCTGAAGATAAAGCAGGATCCAACCCAATTAATGAAAAACTAAGGTAAACAATAAAATGAAGGAAATATCAATCACTGCTTCTTTAACAACAGAGGAATACAATATAGTTAAATAATCTTCCATTCTCTTGGTCTCTGTGAAACAAATCACATAACCATGCATATCACTGACCCATAAGAACTGGCCAATCGTAACAGCAAATGCAAAAGGCATTTCTGTTTTGGCAATTATACAGTATTCATTTCAAAAGATTAAAAAAAAATCACATAGACTAGAAGAAGAACATTAAACCAATATTTGCCACTGATGATTTCATTACCTACGCAAGGCTGAAAAACTTAAGAGTCTCTCTATATGCGATTCTGGCTGGAGGTCCCTTTTCCTTAATGAGTGTTGCTGGATATTCGACAGAGAGAGGATGTCATAATCTGAGAGCACGGATTCAAGCCTCTCTGAAATAGATAAGGAGACAGTTTATAACAGTTTCAAGAGGAAAATATACATTAAAATTAAACAATTATTATAGCATCCAGCTGTAACATACATTACAGATATTCCAAACTCTGCAATCCACTTTAATTTTAGAATAATTATAGTGCATTTCTGTAAAGGTGCTTTTTATACAGTCAGTGAGATGATACAGTATGTGATAGGCACGGATAAATTCTCAGTTAATGAAATGTGTTCTAGTGGGAATTTTTTCAGCCCACAGCTAGCGTCACAGTTTTACCATGACCCAACCAATAATTTCTTAAATTGCAGTTGTGTTGTGTATGCACCCTCCCATCCATTGGATCAGTTCAATGGCTTCTACTTTCCTCTGAGATGGGTGAGAATAATTCATCAACTCCCTCTGTCATCTAATACAGTGGTTATCAACCTGAGGTACGTGTACCCCTGGGGGTACTGAAAAGTCTTCCAGGGGGTTCTCAACTCATCTAGATCAGTATTTTTCAACCTGGAAGCTGCAGACCCCGGGGGGAGTACAGCACAGGTTTGGGGTGGTTGCAAGTGCAGGGCTGGCATTAGGGGGTGGCAAGCAAGACTTCAGCTTCAGACAAGCCTCACAAGTGAAAAAAGAGACTCAAGTATCACCCTGAAATGTAAGTAAGATATTTATATTCCAATAGATTTCATTTATAATTATATGGTAAAAATGAAAAAAGTATGCAATTTTTCAGTAATAGTGTGCTGTGAAGGGTGGATTTGGTTTAAATCACTAGTCAGGACAACTATTTAATCATGGATTTCAACATAAAAGTGCATTCTTGTTGGTTGTTATAATCTTAATACATATTCTTCACAACTCAGAGATAGATGTAGGCTTCATTTTTAGAAGGTACACACTATGCATTTTTAAAGTGATTTTGAAAACTTTTTAGATCAGTTTTATAGTTATATCAGAAAATGAATGATTGTTTGGCTATTTCATTTACCAAAAGTAATTGAAGCAGATACTTATGAAGTCACTGGGGAGGTGAACCATCTCCATTTCCACAGGTTAATCATTAATATTTGGAGGATTTTCTTGCCATATTGTATTAGGAGGAGCTCACCACCAGACTGACATTTAAATTGTTTATTTAACTAAAACAACAACGTTATGTATTCTGGAATTTTTTTCTTCAATAGTAAACATATAATATTTTAACAAAACAAGCATATGAATTTTTGAATTTATTAAACATTCAAGTTTTTAAAAGTCAGGTTTGTTTTTGCTAAAATTGTTTTTAACTAAAAGAGTTAATGAATTTTTTTAAGGAAATAAAAGTTAAATCGACTATGTCAGCCAGTTCAACATGAGAAACTTAAAATATTGGCTTCTGCAGCTAACTCAGTCATCTTCACTTTCATTTTCCTGCTTGTTCATAATCTGGAAAAGAAAAACAAGCTTTCCTGCTTTTTCAGGTCCCAAACGATTTCTCAGTTTGGAATGAATTAGTCCAAAGGAAGAAAAATATTCTTTCCACGTCGGCAGAAGAAGCTACTGCTGTTAAAAGTGAGATTATCACTTCAACAGTCACCGAATCCAAGTGCTGAAGTGACTTCCAACAATTCACTGGTGTGACTTGCTTTAAAACATCATCAGCAAACATACATTTCTTGAATGCTTCTTATTCCCAAACTGGGTCTCTTTTATGGCCTGCTGCCATTATAGGTTTTCCCTTCTAATGAGAGAATGGTATAGTAGATCTCAAATCGATGAAGGCTACACTCAGAAAGATCTCAAGACTTCTGAAATATGCTGCTCAATTTCACTTTTGTTTCTACTGCCTGTCCTTCCCTTCTCACATTTCTCTCCAGACTTCTTCTCCTTGTCCAGATCTATTCCACCCTCAACAATCTTCTATTCATTATACTTTTTGAATCTTTGCACTTTTAGAGAGAGGTAAGGGATTGACTCTGTGTACACAAATTTGCAGAAGGACAATAGGGTTGAGGTCTGTTATTTCTTACCTCTATATATTTATTTAAAAACATTTTTGCTGTTAACGTGCTTCTTATCTCTGGAGACACAAATCCACAGTTTGAGAACTGCAAAACTAAGCATCTCTGATGGTACCTTCTAGACCAATCACTGAGTCCCACTGGGCACATAGAAAGATTAACCTACATAGGGTATGGCTACACTTACAGTTGTACAGCACTGGGAGTTACAGCTGTCTTTGTACAGCTGTGTAGGGAAAGCACTGCAGTGTGGCCACACTGACAGCTACCAGCGCTGCAGTGTGACCACATTTGCAGCGCTGTTGGGAGTGGTGCATTGTGGGCAGCTATCCCAGCGTTCAAGTGGCTGCAATGTGCTTTTCAAAACAGGGGGGTGGGGTGGAGTGTGACAGGGAGCGTGGGGGTGACAGAGAGAGTGGATTTTTGGAGCTGACACTGTTCTCAGCTCCCTGCCTTGCAAGTTCTAAGGACTGGAAGATACCCAGCACCTAAAAGTTTTGACCCCTTCCTCCACCCCCTCTTATTCACTAAATGCAAATTATGCACTCCTAAATAGCCTTCAGACCACATAAGCAGCTGCTCAACACGGACTCCCCTCTCTCCTCAAGCAAACAGCTGTGAACATTCCAAAGCAATTCCCCTGCCTTAGTCACTCGCTGGAGCAAACAGCAGCTGTGTTTTTTAGATAAGTAGCTCCGGGGAGCTCAGAGTTCATCCATTCTTCTGGTTTGTTGTGGACAGGAATTCTGGGATACCTCCTAATACCCTGGAGGCCAATAACAGCGCTTTTGGTGGCCACAGCTGATGAGCAGCGCTGCATCACCAGCGCAGCAATTGTTACACCCCAAGCAGACCAGGTGTACAGCCAGTGCTGCAGCCAGGGAGTTGCAGCGCTGGATGTGCCTTGCAGGTGTGGACAGTTACTAAATTGCAGCGCTGTAAACCCACCAGCAGCGCTGCAACTCTCCAGTGTAGCCAAGCCCATAATCTATACTGAAGCCCCTGGAACCCCATAAAATTGGGTCCCTAATCCATGAACTATTGGAACTCATTTACAAAAATTTTCTTAAACATTACATGAATATATTGTCTCATTCTACAGAATTAGAATTTATAATCCCTATTCCATGATGAGATAGCTTTGAGCTATAATGTATCTTAAATTAAAATTCATTTAGATACGTTTTTCCTCAAAAAGCATTTTATCAAAAAAATCCAATTTAACTAAAAAAATCGGATTTTTTTATTATTATTGTTGTTTTTAAAAAGTCATTGATTTTTATTCACCCTGGTACTGTGATACTTTTGTATTTGTAGGTCTGATTTTGTAAGCAAATAGTTTTTAAGTGAGGTGAAACTTGGGGTATGGAAGACAAATCAGATTCCTAAAAGGGGTGCAGTAGTCTGGAAAGTTTGAGAACCACTGATCTAATACACGCCAAACCACCTTCTGTTCTCCTCCTCCTTTCGGTGGAGGGGAGAAAATTTTCCCAACTGAACGTGTTTCCTTCAGGCATTCCCTGTCCCCCACAAGTTCCTGCAATAGTTAGAGAATGGATGGCCCTGCACTGGGACTCTAGAAATTTGAGGGGAAATCCAAGCTTTGCCACAGACTTCCAGTGTGACCTTGAGCAAATCACTTAGGGCCCATTGAGAGTTAGTTGCTTTTGAAAAACCCATTAGGTTCTACCTGCATTTTCAGGTGCCTAGGTACCTTTAGAAATGTGGCTTTAGTCTCTCAGTACCTCAACTCCCCATATGCAAAATGTAGAAAATACTTCCTTTGACTTCTCTATTTATACAGTAAGTTCTTCAAGGGGACAAATAAGAGGGAACACAATAAAAGTATATAAAATAATGAACGATCTAGAGAATGGAGAACAGGAACTTCTGTTCTTCCTGTCTCACAAACACAGAACAAGGGGATGTTCAATTAAATTAAAAGGTGGGAAATTCAAAACTGATAAAAAGGAAATAGTTTTTCACAGAACGCGTGATTAAGTTGTGGAACTTATTGCCAAAGAATGTTGCTGAGATCAAGACGTTAAGATTTCAAAAGTGATTAGATATTTATATGGATATCAATAATATCCAGAGCTATAATTAATGATAATTTTGAAGGGATATTAAACCCCATGTTTCAGGGCTTATTCTAACCTCTAATAGAGATCAGGAGGAGACCCATCGGGGGAAGATTATCTGACATCTACTATCCTGGTATTCTTACACCTTCCTCTGAAACACCTGGTGCGGTACTTGTCAGAGACAGGCTAGATGGACCTTGGGTCTGAACCAGTGTGGCAGTTCCTACATATCTCAATATGGATACGTTCAATGCCTAGGCACAGTGGGACCCCTTTTCTTCTCCCCATCCCATCTCAGCTGGGGTCTCTAATATATATTACAGTAGCACTGTGACAGCCACCCTAATGGCCCAACTACAAACCACAGTCTTAAGATATTGCTCATCTAAAGATCCTAAGATTTCTAATTTTACAGGCCTGTTAGTTAAATAGGCCACAGTCCTAGCCCATTGATTTTTCCTGAGCTCTTAGGTAGTCGGTTAAGACTATCAGCGTGAAAAAAAAAAAAAAAGAATTAGGAGCAGCTTCAGGAACCACACCTGACCCTCAGTGTCTTCTCCTCCGTCCTCCATCAAGGTAGGTCCCTGGGCCATAGATGCAGAGCAACAACTACAGTGTAGCATGGTTACTTGAAAGAAGGGAGGACACTTGGATTTAATTGTAAAGGAGGGTGAATCGATTTGTGTGTGTGTGTATTGGGTTTGGGGGAGCTTCAGAAATCTAATATGGGGAAAACTAGGGCAGGGACCACTTCCCCCTTCTGGCACTGCACAAGAAGACCTAGCCAGGGCATGGACACTCCCACCCTCAAACGCAAATGAAATATGGAACGCCTGTGTTTTGTTGCATCATGAACAGATCAGTGATTCTCAAGCAATTCCATACTTAGACGCCCCCGCCCTGACACCCTTCCATGTTCCCATTTAGCAATATGAGAAAGGAGGATGCAACCACACTACCTAACAACCGTTTGCAATTCCCAGATTTAAAGAACCCACAACAGATTATAACGGGTTTTCAAGCAGAAAAACCTGTTCCTAAGGATGTTTTCTCACTGGTGCAAAACAATCTGTTACAGGCAGCATCGTCGTAGTTTGCATTGTTTCCAAATGCAAAACTGATTTGATTCACACAATGAGAAAAAAATCCTTAAAGTCAAATTTCATACTTCAAAACCATTGTAATTGGTTGCTTAGGGTGCAGTAAGCAATAAACAGGTGTTCCACAATTCAGTCATTTGTCACACATCTAGATGACTCCTGTCACACACTGAACTCTCCGAAGGCTGAGAGGTATGGGATTCTGCTTTCTTTTTGACACTCATTGCCCTATGTCAGCTTCTCTCATGCAGCAGTGTTTGGGAAAAATTAAAAACTAGAAGAGGGGCAATTAGATCACCCAGTGAGTCTTTTCCATCTCTAGATTCTGTGCAATAAATCTCAGCCTCTTTCAATGATCTCAGCTAAGGAGAATAGTCTCTTTTGTTAGGCAAATGGCTTCAGGAGGCCAGCCCCCCCACAATCTTCTCTGGTAGCATCTCTGGAGTTACCTTATTGACACACAAGGAAATATTAAAAGAAACTAGGACTGTACAGTTGATAGAACAGCTGAATAAGAAGACTTACAGATATGTAAAGTAACAAATGACACAACCTGCTATTCTGACACTTCTACTTATTGTACTAAATGAACAAGAAAGCACTTGTTGACTTAAATGCAAACACATTTAGGATGAATAAAAAAAATATTTCTTGCAACATACAAGACGTGCTGTTGCCAGGTATTATTCAGTCAATTAGCTCAGATATCAAAAGGAGAAAAAAAGAATCTAATAGTATCTGCTTAACACTGGTGCCGCTTTATCAATAAAATATGTTTAAAAACTTACAGACAGGAGAAACTCAAGTTACTTCTTTACCCAGCCTTTGTTAAAGATGAACTGTAAGTAGTTCAACAGAATAAGCTCCGATCCTGCACCAGGGTCCAACTGTACACAGCTCAGTAAAAAAGGACTGAGGCCACAGTAAGCAAATGTGTTTTGGCCAAGTTTAACCACCTCTTCCGCTTTCATTCTCCACTAGCCTTCCACTGCCTTTGACATGGTCAGACTTTCCCATTCCTCCCTCCCCAGCCTTCCCCCTCTGGGCTTCCATGACACTGTGCTGGCTCAGATCTTTCCTTTCTGATCCCCAGTAGTTTCTTTCCAAGGCTCTAACTTCTCCTCTTTCTGACAGAGTCCAGATTGGCTCCATCCTTGGCCCTCTTCTACTCTTCTTCTGTAATCTCTCCTTGGTAAGTGTCATATGCTCCCCTGGTTTCAGCTATGATCACATTTATATTGATGACTCCCAACTCTATATCCCAAACCCCTCCCTCTCCGCAGTCCCACATCTATAACTCACTCTCGCTTTCCTTTGATATTTTGCTGCCACAAAGATGGCCCCCAGGCCCTCTTCCCAAAACTGAAACCACCACCACGCTTGTCTCCCATGTTCATAACTTTGAGGTCACCTTTGATTCCTCCCTCTCTCTCCTTTCATATCCAAGCCATGTGGGACATTAGGCAGGTTAAAATATTTTTATTTCAGTGGGGTTAAGACTTTTCAGATCCCACCTGAGCACAGGCAAATATTTTTTTTTAAAAAGTTACTTTTTAACAAGCATTGTATCAGATCTAATACATGACCATAGAACTAAGGTCTTTATTATTGCAGGGGGCCACACATTCTTAATCAGAAGTAGAGGTAACTATACATTTTTAGGAAACGTCCAATGTTCAGCTACCAATTAAAGTGCTACTCACATCTTTCAACATCCTTAATTTCTATGATCAACAAAATAAGTTCCCATTATCTCATATCCAATGTATTGCCCTGAAAGCAATAAATAAAATGTAGCAAAAAAATATCAAGTCAGCCATTTTATAAACATGCTTTTGAATCCTCTCACTTATACACAAAGGTCAAATTTGTCTAAAAACAGAATTTTAACCTAGAAGGTGTAATTAACATTTTTAAAATCCCACCTAGGGTTATCTAAAGGTACATAAACTCTAGTCAAATCACAATAATTACTACAATTTCTAATTTTTTCAGTGCCTCAATTTAATTTATTATTCTACCTGAATCCTGAGTATATTCTCCTATGATAAAAACCCCAAGATACTCTTTAGCTCCACTTTATACAGTAGCAATGTTTTGATAGAAGACCTAATTTCATTACAAACATAATTCACGATCTGAAATTCGAATCCAATCCAGGAAACACAAATGAAAGTCTTTGATACAAGTTAAGTGACTATATAGATGACACAAAACAGACTCTAGTTCAGTGGTTCTCAATCAGGGGTATGGGTACCCCTGGGGATACACAGAGGTCTTCCAGGAAGTAGATCAATTCATCTAGATATTCGCCTAGTTTTACATAAAAGCACTAGCAAAGTCAGTACAAACTAAAATTTCATACAGACAATGACTTCTTTCTATTGCTCTATAAACTACACACTGAAATTTAAGTACAATAGTTATATTCCTCTTGATTTATTTTATAATTATATGGCAAAAGTTAGAAAAGTATGCAATTTTTCAGTAATAGTGTGCTGTGACATTTCTGTATTTTTATGTCTGATTTTGTAAGCAAATAGTTTTTTTAGTGAGGTGTAACGTGGAAGAATGCAAGACAAATCAGACTCCTGAAAGGGGTACAGTAGTCTGGAAATATTGAGAGCCACTGCTCTAGTCTCATCTATCCCATAAGTAGATAGGCAATTTCTGTGTTTCTATCAATCTAAATAAGTTTTTTTTTTTTTTTTTTGCCTGTTGTTAGCACATTACACAGGAATACCTGTGTGTAAAAATGGCTCAAAGCAAGAATTGGTTGTGTAAGTTGGGCTATTTATCATGGGCCAAGAAACAAGGAACAAGTTTTAAAAACTTGTTTTAAACCCATTTCCAGCTAAACTGGTTCACAGAGCTTGCTGCCAACCACCCTTACTTGCCAAGACAGGTTAGAAGAAAAGGTTACTAACCTTCTGTTAACTGTTTTCTTTGAGATGTGTTTCACATGTCTATTCCGCTCCAGATGTGTGCGCACCCCGAGCACAGTCACCAGAAATTTTTCCCTTAGTGGTACTTGTTGGGGTGGCTCAAGTGCCCTCTGCTGACGCATGCTGATAGTGCCGGCGTAAAGTGCCCAGCCAACCCCACAACCTCCTAAGTTACTTCTTTCCAGAAAATTCTAATGTAGAGGGGCAGGAGGGCAAGTCATGGAATGGACATTTGCAACACATCTCAAAGAACAACAGTTACGGAAGACTGGTAACCACTCATTCTTCTTTGAGTGATTGCTCATGTGCATTCCACTCCAGGTGACTTCCAAGCAGTTAAATAGGTGGAGGGACTGGAGTTCATGGTCACGCAGACTGCAGAACTGCTCGACCAAATCTGCATTGTCTTTGGCATGCTGAGCGATGGCGTAAAGGGAGGAGAATGTGTGCACCGATGACCAGGTCACTGCTTTACAAATGTCCTGAATAAGGATCTGTGCTAATGCTGCTGAGAATGCTTGCGACCTTGTGGAATGAGCAGTCAAGTTAGTTGGTGGCAAAACACCTGCCTGAACATAACAAGACCGTACATATGAATATACATGAAGTGATCCAGGACGAAATTGTCTGTGAAAAGATTAGGAGACCCTTAATCCTGTTAGCTACAACTAACAACAATTGGGTGGACCTTTGGAATTATTTAGTTTTCTCTATGTAGAAAGCTAGGGTTTCCCTAACATCCAATGAGTGAAGACGTTCATTCCTATTTGCATGTGGCTTTGGGTAGGAGACAGGTAGGCATGTTACCTGATTGCTACGAAATTACAAAACCACTTTTGGGAGGAAACTGGGCAGGGAGGGGGGAAGGTGGACACACGTAAATACACCTTATCTTTAAAGAAGACTGCATGGAGGCTCTGATATGAGGGCACAGAGTCTGAAGACCCTTCTGGCCAAAGTGATGGCCACTAAAAAACCCACTTTCTGGGAGGAGTACAATAAGGAGCAAGTTGCCAAAGGTTCAAATGTTGGTCCCATAAGTTTCAAAAAGACCAACTTCAGTTCCCAGGGGGAACGGACTCTATTACTTGAGGGTATAACCTTTCTAGGCCTTTGAGGAATTGGACAGACATGTCATTTGAAAAAAATGGACCAGTTATCCATACAAGAGTTGAAAGCTGATATTATTGCAAGGTGAACCTTGACTGAGGAGATTGCTAAGCCTTGTTGTTTCAGTGCAATAGATATTCAAGGACGTCGTGTATGGATGAGCACATGAGTGATCTGATGAACTTGCTCTAAGCAAGTCTGCTCCCTGGCAGTTAGCCATGGAGCTTCCAGGCCATTAGATGACAGGATCTCAGGTTCAGCTGGAGCAGCCAACCATGGTCCTGGGAAATCAGCTCCGGCTGCGACCACAGCAGGATTACAGTTGCCACAGAGATCTAGTAGAGTGGAGAACCAGTTTTGACGGGCTCATGCTAGGACTATCAGAATAACCTGGTCCCTCTTTATCTTTAGCACTGCTCTGTGCACAAGCAGAAAAGGGGGGGAAAGCATAGTAAAGATGTCTCATCAAAGACAGTAGGAAGGCATCCATGATACCTGGACTGTGGCCTTGTAGGGAGTAGAATTGGTGACACTCTTCTACCTATTTGCAAATAGGTCTATCCAGGGAATTCGCCACTGCTGGAAAATGTCTCTTACCACATCTGGACGAAGGGACCACTAGTGGTGACTGGAGAAAGATCTGCTGAGGCAATTTGCCAGCTCATTTTGCATTCCTGGAAGGTAAGAGACCTCAAGGTTGATTGAGTGGACTATGCAAAACTCCCATAGCTGTATTGCTTCTTGATAAAGGAGGGAAGAGTGAACTCCTCCCTGTTTGTTGATAAAACATGACTGCAGTATTGTCTATGAGAACAAACAAATTTCTGCTTGTAATGTGCGGCAGGAAGGCCTGATAGGCCAGGCGAACTGCTCTGAGTTCCCCAACGTTGATATGGGGTGAAAGTTCTGCCAAAGACAAAAGGCCTTAAGTCTGGAGAGGCCCCACCCTAGCCCTGATATGTTTGAGATCAGGGTCATTGATGGCTGAGGGCATAAAAAGGGAAAGCCCGCACAAATAGTGAGCAGATCCAGCCACCAATTGAGGCAGCCCAGATGGTGGCGGCCTGGCAAGTACACTGAGGCTAACCACGTCTGGAGGGGTCTGAAGTATAGCCTTCTACGTTGTACCATGTATGTGCATGACATCATGTGACCTAAAAGCCTCATACAATTTCAGGCTGTTGTAATTGGATGATCTCTTAGGTATGTTATCAGGCATCTGACTGGAATTGTACCTCTGGGAGATAGGCCCTAGCCTTAGCAGAGTCGAACATCAGTCCAATTAACTCTGTCCTCTGCACTGGAGCAAGAGTAGATTTTTCTGCATTTACCAGAAGGCCTAGGGCCTTGAACATTGACTGGGTAAGTCGAATGTTGGACACTACCTGACCCCTGGACCAGCCCTTGACTAGCCAGTCATTTAGATCAGGGTAAACCTGCACCCCCAACCTTCTCAAGAAAGCTATCACTACTGCCATACATTTTGTAAACACCCATGGAGCTGCAGACAGACCGAATGGGAAGACCATGAATTGGCAGTGTAAGTGGTTCACCTTGAACCTGAAGAACCTTCTGTGTCCTTGTTATAGCGATATATGAAAATAACATCTCTTAAATCGAGGACATTGTACCAATCCATGGGATCCTGGGAGGGGATAACGGATGCCAGGGTGATCATGCTGAACTTTATTTTGTTGAGATAGTTACTGAGCTGACGCACATCTAAAATCTTTCTGAGACCTCCCTTGGCTTTTGGAATTAGGAAATAACGGGAGAAGAGCCTCTTCCCTCTTAAATTCTGCAGAGCCTCTTCCACGGCTCCCACCCAAGGGTTGAGATTGAACTTCCTAGGGCAGAAGTTCTTCATGAGAGGGGTCCCTGAAGACGGAAGGGGAGGGAGGATGGGAAGGAGGGGAAGAAATAAACTGGAGGGTGTATCCAGCTCAATCATGCTCAATATCCAACTGTCCATAGTGATATGGGACCAAGCACAGAAGAAGTGGGAAAGGCAGTTTGCAAATAAAGGAGAAACAGGGTCTGTCATCACAGGAACTGGTACAATGTCATAGAGTGTCCCATCAAAATGCCTGCTTAGAACCCCCTGGATGTTTGGGTGGGGCAGGCATTGATGTCAAGATAGAAGGGAGTGGTGGCCTATGCCTAAAACCCAGGGCTTTGGAGTGGAGCTCGGAGCTGGAGCACAGAGCAGCTCGGGAGCAGTGGAGCTGGAGCATAGCTCCAAAGCCCTGCTAAAACCCATTTCTCTTTCTCTGCAGATCTTGATGGGGAGTCGGAGCAGAGTATCGGACGGGCTGTTGAGGTCTACAGTGCTTCTTTGAAGGAACTGGTATGTACAATCCAATGGACTTAAGGGTTGTCCTGGAGTCTTTTAGACCATGAAGCTTCACATAAGTCTGTTCTAAAAAGAGCAAAGCTCCTTTGAAATGTAGGTCCTGAAGGGTTTGCTGGACCTCTGCAGGAGTCCCAATCACTGCAGCCATGAACCGCTGCACTTGTAATGTGACCCTTGCCACTGATTTTCCTTCATCCACAAGAGAGAATTCTTGTCTAGTCTCTTGTGGGAGCAAGTCCTTGAATTTCCACATGGAGTCCCACATGTTAAAATCAAACCTGTCCAGCAGCACCTGATGGTTTGCAATTCTGAGCTGTAACTGTCTCATAGAATAAACTTTCCTGCCGAACAAGTCTAATCTCTTTGATGCTTTTGTGTTTGGGGTTGCAACCCGATGACCCCGTCTTTCTCATTGGCAGCAGCTACCGGCAGGGATCCTAAGGGGTAATGGGCGTACAGGAACTCATAACTCTAGGCAGGAACAAAGTTTTTTCATTCAGCCCTTTTTGATATGGGGGAAGGGATCTGCCACGAGGTCTTAACCAGGTCCATAATGGCCTCACTGAAAGCAGTTAACAGACAAGCTGGTCTAGGTATGAAGCAATATAATGTGTGATATAAGCGGGAGGACTGCCTGAAACAGTATAGTACATTCAAAATACACCAGTATAAGGATTGTGTGGATGTAACTCATTTCATAACAGAATTATATCACTTCCAAAGCAAAGTAAAATGGGATAAGATGCCAGATAAATTGAAAAAATAACTTGTGTCCACACAAGTGAGTTTGTCAGAAAAACTAAAGTTATACCATTAAACAACACAAAGCTTTCCTGTGTAAAAAAGGCTTAAGTCAATCTCATACTTATTATCTGTAATAACAACAGGTACAAAAATTCAGACAGAAATGCAAAACCATTTTCTCCTTGGGCCATAATTATTTTTATAGGCGCGGTGACAGACAGATCTTAAGGAAAGCAAAAGCTACATATGAAAATAATTTGAATGAGTATCTTGCTCTTATTCTTTTGCTAACCTGCATGATGTCTGCAATTTGTGATGATTGGCAAAGCATATATAATTTTACTGATAACGTAAGAAAAATATTAAACCTACTGGTGACTACTTCTTACTGCATGCATTATTCAAAATCAGTGAGCCTGTTCAAAGCAATAAAAACGATAGATACTTCAGAAGGCAGTGTCACATGTTTGAAAAATTTCAGTTCTCTGTAAGGAAAGTCACTGATAAACTATGGCTCAGTCCCATAAACAATTACCCATACAAGTAGTCCCACTGAAGTCAGTGGGATTACTTCTGTGAGGAAGAATTTGCAGGGATGAGCCCTATACTCTCAGCATACCAAAAGGAAGATGGAATTTGGCTGTTCCATGACACTTTTATGAAGCCAGTTTTTAGAAAACAGTTTCCTGGTTTTTGAGTACCGATTTGTTAAGGGGCTTTTAAATGTTCTCCTTCCAGGAAGTTTTTTTTCACAGGAACTTAGGAATTGCCACCGTGGATCAGACCCAAAGCTCCTCTAGTCCAATAACCTGTCTTTCATCGTGGTCAGTACCAGATGCACTAGAGTAGGTGTAAGAACCCTCTAGTAGGAGTAGCTGTGGTATAATCCCCCTCCCCCGCCCCCTTACCCAAGTCTCATCCTGGTGAGGTAGGCAATGTCTACAGCTCAGGTAGGCATACCTGCATTGGCTTTATTCTAGCTAGCAGTGTTAAAAATAGTAACGAACATGTGGCGACACTGCACAGGTTACCAGCATGACTATGTACATACCCAGGGTTCCAGGTGGTCTTCTACAGTTCACACTACAGCCAGTGCCACCCTGTCTTCACTGCTATTTTTAGCCATGCTAGCTAAATTAAAGCACAGTAATGTCTACCTAAACTGCAACCACAGCTTCAATTGCACATCGACTGCAGCGTAAACATAGCCTTTGAAATTGCCCCATGCCCTGAAGCACAATATTCTTTACGAACACTAAGTTGCCATTCGTTAAGACAACTCTTAATATTCTTGAATTCATATAAATATCCAAAAACTTTTTACAACCTGAAGTGAAGAATTTAACGACTTCCTGTAGCAACAGGTTCCACAGTCTAATCACACGTTGCGTGCAAAAGTATTTCCTTTTATCAGTTTTGAATTTTCCACTTTTTTACTTCATTTAATGTCCACTTGTTATTCTGTCATGAGACAGGAATTCCTAATCTACTTCTCCTGTACCAATCATTATTTACAATTTTATCTTGTCTCCTTTCTACAGTAAACAATCCCAAACTTTTCAATCTCTCTTCACAGGACTGTTTGGGCTTGCTCAGATAACTTAATTTACCCTGCACTTCTGTTCCCTGGCTGTAAAATGGCGATAGCAGCTCTTCCCTGCCTCACACTGGGGTAGTGAGGAAGAACTCACTGCTGCTTGTGAGGTGCTGAAAGGCTACAAAGTGAAACAGAATGTTGAGAATCACTAAGAAAGGGATAGATAAGAAGACAGAAAATATCATATTGTCTGTATATAAATCCAAGATGTGGGTATACCATGAATACTGCGTGCAGACGTGGTCACTCCATCTCAAAAAAAGATATATTGGAATTGGAAACCATTCAGAAAAGGGCAACAAAAATGATTAAGGGTATGGAACAGTTTCTGTATGAGGAGAGATTAATAAGACTGGGACTTTTCAGCTTGGAAAAAAGACAGCTAAGGGGGGATAATAATAGAGGTCTACAAAATCATGACTGGTGTGGAGAAAGTAAATAAGGAAGTGTTATTTACTCCTCCTTATAACACAAGAATTAGGGGTCATCAAATGAAATAGGCAGCAGGTTTAAAACACACAAAAGTAAGTATTTTTTTCCCCAACATGCACAGTCAACCAGTGGAACTCCTTGCCAGAGGATGCTGTGAAGGCCAAAACCATAACAGGGTTCAAAAAAGAACTAGACAAATTCATGGAGGATAGATCCATCAGTGGCTATATGTGGAAACAGTGACCATAGTGTAACAATATTTAACATCCTTGCGGTGGGAAGAACATCTCAATGGCCCAACACTCTGGCATTTAATTTCAAAAAGAGTAACTACGCAAAAATGAGGGGGTTAAACAGAAATTAAAAGGTATAGTGACTAAAGTGAAATCCCTGCAAGCTGCATGGGTGCTTTTTAAAGACACCATAATAGAGGCCCAACTTAAATGTATACCCCAAATTAAGAAACACAGTAAAAGAACTAAAAAAGAGCCACCGTGGCTTAATAACCATGTAAAAGAAGCAGTGAGAGATAAAAAGACTTCCTTTAAAAAGTGGAAGTCAAATCCTAGTGAGGTAAATAGAAAGGAGCATAAACACTGACAAATTAAGTATAAAAATGTAATAAGAAAAACCAAAGTGGAGTCTGAAAAATGGCTAGCCAAAATCTCAAAGGATAACAACAAGATGTTTTTAAAGTACATCAGAAGCAGGAAGCCTGCTAAACAACCAGTGGGCCCCTCAATGATTGAGATACAAAAGGAGCGCTTAAAAACGATAAAGTCATTGCGGAGAAACTAAATGGATTCTTTGCTTCAGTCTTCACAGCTGAGGATGTTAGGGAGATTCCCAAACCTGAGCCGGCTTTTGCAGGTGACAAATCTGAGGAACTGTCACAGATTGAAGTGCCACTAGAGGAGGTTTTGGAATTAATTGATAAACTCAACATTAACAAGTCACCGGGACCGGATCACATTCACCCAAGAGTTCTGATAGAACTCAAATGTGAAGTTGCAGAACTATTAACTAGGGCACGGGTCAGCAACCTTTCAGAAGTGGTGTGCCAAGTCTTCATTTATTCACTATGATTTAAGATTTCGCATGCCAGTAATACATTTTAATGTTTTTAGAAGCTCTCTTTCTATAGGTCTATAATATATAACTAAACTATTGTTGTATATAAAGTAAATAAGGTTTTTAAAATGTTTATGAAGTTTCATTTAAAATTAAATTAAAAGGCAGAGCCTCCAGACTGGTGGTTAGCCTCCAGACTGGTGGCTAGCCTCCAGGCAGTGTGAGTGCCACTGAAAATCAGCTTGCGTGCCACCTTTGGCACACATGCCATAGGTTGCCTATCCCTGAACTAGGGTTCGTAACCTGTCCTTTAAATCGGCCTCTGTACCCAATGACTGGAAGATAGCTAATGTAACACCAATATTTAAAAAGGGCTCTAGACATGATCCCGGCAATTACAGACCGGTAAGTCTAAGGTCGATACCGGGCAAATTAGTCAAAACAATAGTAAAGAATAAAATTGCCAGACACCTAGAAGAACACAAATTGTTGGGCAAAAGTAAACATGGTTTCTGTAACGGGAAATCGTGTCTTACTAATCTATTAGACTTCTCTGAAGGGGTCAACAAACAAGGGGGATCTAGTGGACATAGTGTACTTAGTTTTCCAGAAAGCCTTTGACAAGGTCTCTCACCAAAGGCTCTTACGTAAATTAAGCTGTCATGGGATAAGAGGGAAGGTCCATTCATGGACTGAGAACTGGTTAAAAGACAGGGAACAAAGGGTAGGAATTAATGGTAAATTCTCAGAACGAGGGGGTTAACTAGTGGTGTTCCCCAAGGGTCAGTCCTAGGACCATTCCTGTTCAACTTATTCATAAATGATCTGGAGAAAAGGGTAAACAGTGAGGTGGCAAAGTTTGCAGATGATACTAAACTGCTCAAGATAGTTAAGACCAAAGCAGACTGTGAAGAACTTCAAAAAGATTTCACAAAACTAAGTGATTGGGCAACAAAATGGCAAATGAAATTTAATGTGGATAAATGTAAAGTAATGCACATTGGAAAAAATAACTCCAACTATACATACAATATGATGGGAGCTAATTTAGCTACAATGAATCAGGAAAGAGATCTTGGAGTCATCGTGGATAATTCTCTGAAGAGGTCCACGCAGTGTGCAGAGGCAGTCAAAAAAGCAAATAGGATGTTAGGAATCATTAAAAAGGGGACAGAGAATAAGAAGGATAATATCTTATTGCCCTTATGGTATGCCCACAACTCGAATACTGCGTACAGATGTGGTTTCCTCATCTCAAAAAAGATATACGGGCACTAGAAAAGGTTCAGAGAAGGGCAACTAAAATGATTAGGGGTTTGAAATAGGTCCCATATGATGAGAGATTAAAGAAGTTAGGACTTTTCAGCTTGGAAAAGAGGAGACTAAGGGGGGATATGATAGAGGTATATAAAATCATGAGTGATCTGGAGAAAGTAGATAAGGAAAAGTCATTTACTTATTACCATAATACAAGAACTAGTGGTCACCAAATGAAATTAATGGACAGGTTTAAAACAAATAAAAGGACATTCTTCTTCACACAGCACACAGTCAACTTGTGGAACTCCTTGCCTGAGGAGGTTGTAAAGGCTAGGACTATAACAGTGTTTAAAAGAGAACTGGATAAATTCATAGAGGTTAAGTCCATTAATGGCTATTAGCCAGGATGGGAATGGTGTTCCTAGCCTCGGTTTGTCAGAGGGTGGAGATGGCTGGCTGGAGAGAGATCGCTTTATGATTACCTGTTCTGTTCATTCCCTCTGGGACACCTGGCGTTGGCCACTGTTGGAAGACAGGATACTGGGCTAGATGGATCTTTGGTCTTGACCCAGTATGGTTGTTCTTATGTACAGCACTTCGGGACATGTAACCACCCTCTGTATAGTGTGCCCACACATTAAAGTAGGCTTAGTAACAGATAGGAAGCGTGCACAGTGGCTATTGTGATAGCAAGAGGTGTGCATGAATTGATTTATCTCAATGCAAAGGAGACATTCACTTTCACGGAGGCTTCATTAATGACGAAATTTCCCACCTGGCAGATTAAGTTGTCAGCTATGAATGGATAGTCCTACAAACACTGACCATTTCACAGTGCTGGTTGAAGAATCACTGTTATGGAGATGGAGGCCAAAGTTATCCTGTGTTTAAATACAACATCTAATATGGTGGAAAACTGATATTTTGTTTAAATGCAGTAAACTCAGTTTTGGATGTAAACATATGATTTGGAATAGAGACACCACCAAAACAACAGGCAGGAATTTGCTCTGTGTTTGTCCAGTGTTTGCCACTAGTCTGCAGAAGCTACCATAATAAACACGATTAATAACAATACAAAGTCTGTGGCAGAGCCAGGAACTGACCCCAACCATCCTGAGAACCAGTCCAGTTCTTCCTTGCCTAGTCCCTGGGTCACTGCTCTCTCCAGCAGGGTGCGTTTATGTACACAGGTACAGAAGTGCACACCCCCCCCCAGCCCAAAATAAATTGATCACTCCTCCCCTTCCCCCAGCAGTGGTCTCTGGCACAATTCTTCCCTCCCTCACTCCCAAACAATGATCTCTCCTATGCTCTGCCCCATGCAATGATCTCTCCTCTCCTCTCCTCCCCCATACAGGGATCGCTCCTCCCCTCACCCGCCCCCATACTATGGTCACTCCTCCCCTCCCACACAGGGTGACCATTCCTCTCCTTTCTCCTAGCACTGGCATGTCCCACCCACCCACGTACTGATCACCCTGCTCCTTACCCACCCCTGCTGCTAGGTCCTTCCTTCCCCCTCCATACAGCGTCCATGGCTCCCTTTCTCCCCGCCCCCCAGCAGCGGTCACGCCTCCCCTTGCCCCGTCCCCAGCAGTCTCCCCCTCCCCCAACAGCAGTCTCCCCTCCCCCCAGCCCAGCCCAGCCCTTACTGAGGCGCTGCCCCGCTGGGCGCGGCGGGTGGTCGAGCGCCCCGAGTACGGGCGCCCGCAGCAGAAGGAGCAGGACGAGGGCAGGGACCAGCGAACAGAGCCGGAGCCTCATGGTCCGAGCGTGGCGCCCGCTCGCATCGGTCCGGGAAGCCTCCTCCGCACCCGGGGACAGGCTCCGCCGCAAGGCGCCTCCCTCGGCTCTCTGCCGGCTCCCCCAGTGCGTCCGCCCCGCCGCCCCCAGTGCCCACACCCGGAAACCCGGCTGCCCGCGGAGCATTGTGGGTGCGGCGGGGCCGCCGCCATCTTGTCTCCTGGCCGGGTCGTGGGGCGAGCCCGCTGTGGGGTAGGAGGGGAGCGGCCCCCGCAAGGGACGTGTCCTGACGCCGACGCGAAGGCCACACGCGGCGAGCGAGCGAGCGAGGCCGCTGCAGGTCCCGGCCTGGAGACAGGGCCTGGCTCAGGCGCGGTGGGGAGCCGGCCCCTCCCCTGGGGAGCCTCACCCCAGAGTGCCCCGGCGGCCCCGCCCGCCCCTTTCGGGGGGAAGCCCCCCCGCGACAAAAACGAGCTGCCGGCTGCACGGCAAACGGCTGCGTTTCGGGGGTCCCAACAGGGGTTGTGCTCCGGAGGGTTCAGCGCACCGTGCGCCCTGCGGGGACCGGGTCGCGGGGGCGCCTTGCTGCTGTTATGGTTCCTAGCAAACGGGGCCCTGGGCTTGTGTGCGCTGCCCAGTATAAATAAAGAACCATATTCAGTGGTTTCATTCTCTTCCCAAATCATGGTCCAGTATTGTGGTTAAAACACGTGTTGGTGTCATCTGCACTCCAAGCCTCAAGCAGGATTTGGGGACATAGGACCTGCTCTGCGAGATGGGAACAACAGTCCATCTAGTCTGGTATCACCTCTCCAGCAGTGATGAGTACTGCGGTGTGGGGTAAAAAATGAAAGCCAGGACAGGTGGGCAACATGACAGCGAGCTGCCTTCCAGGAGCCAAGACATGATGTATTACTAACATTGGACAGACTTCTGAAGGCAACGAGGAAGGATCCGTTGGTGATAGTTAAGGATACGATTCTGTCACCTATTTCGTGACTTTACGAGACCTCCCTCCCATTCTACCCTGAAGCAGCAGGGGCTTGGCTCCAGCCAGTGGCCTGGAGCTCTGGCCCGCCAGCAGCCCAGAGTGGAACTTGGGCCAGCCTGTGCGAGGAGGGTCAGATCAGATGCTGGGGGCGGGGAGCAGTCAAGCAAGCAGCCTGGGGTGGCACTGGGGCCAGCTAAGCTCTGCGGGGGGCAGCAGCCTAACCTGGCAGTGGCACTGAGGGGACCAGCCCGGTGCTGAGGGTGGGGAGGCGGCTCGGGACATCATGGGGGAAAAGGGGCTCAGGGATCCTTCAGACATGCAGGGCGGGGCAGGGCAGGGCTGTACTCGGTTTCAACTGGTTAGGGGAGGGAGTTGTGGCCCAGCCCCCACCTCCTATCTGCCCCCACCCCGGGACTCTGGCCCATCCAAACCCCCCCCCCCGTTCCCTGAAGGCCCCTCTGGGACCGCTGGCCCATCCACACACCCCTGCTCCCTGTCCCCTGACTGCCCCTGGATCTCCACTGCCCCATCCAACCCCTCCTCTCATTCCTGATGGGCCCCCTGAGACTCCTGCCCCCATTCAACCCCCATCCCCCACAGACTGCCCCAACCCCTATCCACACCCCCACCCCCTGACCACCACCCCGAACTCCCCTGCTTTCTATCCAACCACCCGTTCCCTGCCCCCTTACTGTGCTGCCTGGAGCACCGATGACTGGCAGTGCTACTGCCACCCCTGCCACCACACGGCACAAAGCACCTGGTCAGGCAGGGCTCTGCAGCTGCGCTGCCCGAGGAGTTCACAGCTTTGTCACCCAGAGCATTGTGCTGGCGGCGGAGCGAGCAAGCTGAGGCTATGGGGAAAAAGGGCTAGCCTTCCACACCAGGAGCTCGGGCCAGGCAGGACGGTCCCACAGGCCAGATGTGGCCCATCGGACATAGTTTGCCCATCCCCTGGGTTAAAGGTAGGTCCAGTCCAGGAGTGCTGGAGCAATTTTTATAGTGAGGTGCTGCTGACGGAAACCATATATTTCATGTTTGTTATTACTACAAATCAAGGGGTGCAGTAGCACCCCTAGTTCCAGCACCACTGGTCCAGGCTTGAGTTTTTCAGGCTTGTTCTCCTGTTTGGCCATGATGTAAGTATAAAAGGCTTGAGATTTGTTGGGCAGTTCCCAGAGCTCCCTTTCACACTTTCTTTGCAGGCATGCCTGCTACCATGGTTGATGTTTTGACTGTCCTTCCAGCCTTGTTTTGATCTTGATCCTGATGTCACAAACACCACAGGGCATTTTGCCATTGATTTCAATGGGAGCAGGATTAGGTCCTTAATAAACATTACCTTAGAAGGCTCTGTGGTCAGGGATAGTATGCAAGGATGAAATATACATATTATACCTGATCATTATAATTTTATTTTTCCAACTATCCTAAGGTCAAATGTTATATGTATTAAAATATAGTAAACCAACACATTTACCTCTCCCTTAGAGGGTTCCGTCTGGTTTATTTGCTAGCACAAATCTGTCGTAATCCTTTTTGTAGCTGCAAGTGCTTTAAAACAGAAAAGGACTGAAAATTCTTTTAAGGATTTTTTTTAATATATTCCAATGTTTTCTTTTACTCTTGGGACAGACATCAGTGCCATTGGAAAATGTTTACACTCTTGGCACCAATGCCCTTGCCTTCGAGGTGACATCACCAGTGTTTTGATTGGTTCTATTTTCTCTGCAAGAAAGAATATTCTTATTATCTGAGCTAATGTGGAAGGAAACAATCTAATTATCAGGTATGTACCTCTTCTGGATGAAAGCCTTTGAGCAGGCTAATGTATCTTCAGGAGATGCTGATGATCTGAAGACCAAGGAGCTATGGCAAGAAAGATATGTGGGCTAGGCTCCAGCTGTACTGTTTTGAGGTACAGGGAGAGGAGGGAATTAACTGATAGCCACTGCTCCAGCAATCCATATGAAACCTGGTAATGAGGTATCTGAACATGGGACTGTTGAACTGCAAAAAGAATTAGCAAAGAACTTAACTGGATGGATTTGCTCACATGAAGATATCAAAATAACTCAGGAATCTACCCTACACAGCATGTTTTTGTCATTTATTATGTTTCCTACATGTGAGTGAAAGTATAACGGAAGCATTACAAACAGCAAAAGCAGCAAAGAATCCTGTGGCACCTTATAGACTAACAGACATTTTTGAGCATGAGCTTTCGTAAGTGAATACCCACTTCGTCAGATGCATCTTTTCTGTGGGCTCCAAAACGTCTGTTAGTCTATAAGGTGCCACAGGATTCTTTGCTGCTTTTACAGATCCAGACTAACATGGCTACCCCTCTGATAATAAACAGCAAATGCAGCCTTATAGTCCAAATCCTGAAATCGTTACTGACTTCCCAGAGACTTCAGAAGTGAGGTTTATTTGCGCGAGTAAGGTTGCAGGGTTGAACTCTTGAATTTTTTTCCCAACAGCGTGTACTAACAAGATAGGATGTAAGTGTAAATGGAGACTTAAAAATGCCATGAAAAATTCATTTATTGAATGGTAGGCAACCTAGATTGCTAAGAAAAAGAAAAGAGTGTCAGCTAAAAAGGGCTCTGTCAGAATGGAGTCATGTTAAAGTTTCATAACATACTAGTGAAAAAATACCAGAATTGTTGATGCTGTGAATTAAAAACATCTGAAGTGAAGAGAGATTTCCAATATGGAATATAGATTGTCAGTTTTAGACTTCTATGATTATGTTATTCTTTGTTAGAGTTGTAGTAGCTTTTGTAAACTCAAATACAATATTACAAAGTCTTTAATGGTAAGTTTAAAACAATTGGTTTAAGATGCTAGTCAGCATGCTACCTTTTCCACATAACTTGAGATTCTAGTCCAGTGGCTGTAGATTTCTTTTTAAGTTAAATAAATTCTTAATGATTTTAAGAACACACAAATAAAAAGGAATACTGAAGAGAATGTAAGTCCAACATATTACAACAAATCTGGGAACAAAAGGGAGAAAAAATAAGCATAAAATATGGAAGGAAATACATAAATTAATATGAAATAAAGATATCAGCTGCAACTAACTGACTGAGGTAGGGCAGGAAGCAAGAGCCAAAATCCTATGCTTCTTGCTATGGGCCCAATTCTACATGCTCTGCTCAGACCTGAGTTTTTATGCAATTAGTAGGACTACTTGAGTGAAAAAGAACTGAGCATAAGGACTGCAGAATGGCGTCCTAAGTTTTTACACTGCTATCCATGGAAGTTTGCCTAAAAAAGGACTTATGCCCCAGTCCTGTAAGAAGTTCCATTCGGATGGACTCTGGTCCCTTCATAAATATATGCTTTGTGGCTGAAGCAGGTGAAGAGATCCACCTGTGCTGAGTTCTGTGCAGGATTGGGGAATTACTATGGGCTTAAAAAATATTCTGCGGTGCTGGTGCGAACAGGCTGCAGGAGAATACACCTGCACAAGAGGCCAGCTGCACTGCAGGATCTATGCCTCTCAATCCAACATGGGTAACGAGTATAATAGGCCAGGAGAGGCTAAGCCTCCCCTAACCCTGGCCAAGGCCCTGCCCTCGCTCTTCTCTCCTCTGAAGCTGGCGGGGGCTCAGCTCCAGCAGGCAACTTGGAGCTTGGGGGCTCTGCCAACTGGCAGCTTGGGTTGGCAAGTAGCTTGGGCCAGTGCTCAGGCCAGCCAGTGGCCTAGGGGTCAGGCCAGTGCTGAAGCCATCTGACGCAGCTGGGACAGCCTGGCCAGTGTCCCTGAGCAGCTGAGGCGGGCGGCTGGTGCTTGGACTGGCTGACATGGCTGGGGAAGGCTGGCCAGCAGCCTAGGTCCTGGGGCGATTCATCCAGGGCTCCTCTGGCCATGGGCGAAAGCTCAGGGCTTCAGCGGGCAAGGGGGGCGGAAGGGGTGGGGTAGGGGCAGAGCATTGGCACAACCAGCCCCTGGTAGTCCTAGAATTAGAGAAACAAGACACTTCTCCTTTGATCCTGAGTTGGCCCAGAGATGAATCTGTCACTGAGGCCTTGATTCTTCACTGTTTTCTACCTTGTGGAGTCATTCACATCTGAACAAAGTGAATGTCAACCGGAGCCATTCTGGCCTGGTAATAAATGGTGTAAATGACTGCACAAAGTGGGGAATCAGGACTGAGGGCCAAATCCTATTTACCTTTCTTACTACACAAGTAGTCCTGTGGACTGCAGTGGAGGGTCACACCTGAGTAAGCAAAACAGGATATAGTCCATTTTGAGGACCTCCTCAATGGTTTTGTGTGGCATCCTGACCCTATGGAAGTCATTGGCAAAACTCCCATTTTGACTTCAGTGAGGCCAAGATTTCATCCCTTGTGTATAAACCTTCTGCAGAAAGTCTCCACTCAGATACCTATTTCATTAAAGTTAGTGATGTTCTGTCTTTACCACTTGTGTGAAATATATTTGTAGGGTTCCCTCCCTTCCAGTTGTCCTTCTATTCCTCTTGCTCCTGCGGACTCAGTCTCTCTCTAAGCCAACTGGCAACGGGTCACTGTTCTATAACAGCAATGCCTATCAGGCCTGACAGTCTGTTAGTCTATAAGGTGCCACAGGACTCTTTGTTGCTTTTCATGGTGTATAGTTATCAGACATACTCTGTCATTACCCTCAGCTGATATAAATGCAGGGCTCTTTGGCATTTAAAATGGTCAAGAAATTACTTGACTTTATTGGTATCAGAGTAATATATAATTCAAAAACATAAACCCCAAGATACCTGTGATATTTCAGAAAGCATAGTCAGCATAAATGTTCTGAGTTACCACAAGGTATAATTTGGAGTTCAAGAGCTTTAGGGTGTTTCTAAGGCATTCATTTTTAAAATATAAGATTTATTTTTATAAGTAACATGATCATTGATTATTTTGCTAAGTGGCTTTGAATGGTGCTCTCCGTGTGCTATGTGGCGTTTTTGATGTGTAATTGAGTCCTAGAGACACTTCTCTTTTTCTGTTTAAAAACTGAAATCTGAATCCTGCAGGGGATTGGCTGACTCAGGTGACTGAGGTCCTTCCCCTATCAACTACTGATTTGAAGCCAACCAGCTCAGTAGGAGCTGAAAGCAGTAACCTTCAGATAACTGTTCGATAGCCAAAATGAAATGACTCATGGTCCAACAGTAGATAAGTGTCCACCTCCCACGCCAACAATTCACCATTGCAATTGGCACTAATTGGTGCTTTCCTCAAACATACTGTATCCCTTCAATTATATGTTTGAGGTGGAATAACTCTGTTCCCATTGGAGTCAATAGGAGCCTTACTCTTGATTTTTATTATTTTTGTAGTCAGTTAAAACTCCTTCTAATCAGTCAAGTGTGTGTGTGTGTGATTTTGGGATTCAACCCAGACCACTGAGAGGTTATGTCACTGCCTGCTCTGTAACCCTGGGTGGCTTAAATGCTCTAATGCTGCGACTCACAGACCACACAACAAGAGCCAGTGGACACACATGCAGTTCCCTGAGTGTCTGTGCAGCCAGAGTTCAGTGCTCTGACCCCATCAGCCTGCCTACAACGCAACAGGCCTGTTGTGGTTTCTACCAGCCTTGGTTACTACTTGCAGTAGTGACCCCAACACACTCCCAGTTCTGAATTTCCTCAACATGGTCTGCCACGAAATGTCCAGCCCTCTCCTGGAACATTCAGAGGAGTAATAAGGCCCATTACTCTTTTAAAGAGACAAAAGCAGAGCAGCTTGTTGCTTTACCTGGAGTTAGCAATCACTTCAATACAAACACAGCACTAGGCTGGTTTAGATTAAAGTAAAACAAGTTTACTAACAAAAAAAGAGGTTGTGAGTTCAAGCACAAGGGATAAAGACAAAAATGGTCACAAGTAAAATACACTAATGACTAAGACATAACTTTACCAGCAACAGCCTTAGTTCTAGCTGAATTTTTTTTACCAGTCTTTTTCTTTTCCAGCCATGGCTGACTCTCTCTCAGTCAGGACCTTCCACAGAAGTACAAGTGCCAGGATTCTCTTGTCTTCCCTAGGTGAAAAATATTTGTCTAACCAGGTTTCTCATATATATTCAGTTCCCAGAGACTTCAAACCAGAGGTAGACAAACTACAGCCTGCGGGACCATCCTGCCTGGCTCTTGAGCCACCGGCCCCTCCCCTGCTGTCCCCTCTCCCCCGCAGCCTCAGCTCACCATGCCATCAGCACTCTGGGTGGTGGGGCTTCAAACCCTGTAGTTGAAGGATCCATCTTTTTCCTCTTGCAAGAGCTCTGGCCGTTTGTGTCTGTCCAGTGAGGGATGTCAAGATGGCTTCTTTTCTCTCCTTATATCTTCCCAAACTCATTGTTTTGTCCCCAGATTCAGGGTGATTGTGTGCTGTTCTTCCCTTTCTGTGGGCTTCCCATGCCCTGCTGATTTGTATGCCAATTAGGCTTCCATTGTTTTTGGCCATACCCTGCTTAATTTCATTGGAGATAACTACCTTCCTTCCTGTCCGGGTGAAAATCTGTGAATATTCATAATTCCTCTTATAGTTTGAATACATACATTTTACAATGATTTCAGTCACCAGTGCATCATTAGCTTTCATAAGAGACCTTAACTGACACACTTTTATAATACTATATACCATCAGTTGATTTGATTACTTATTTTGGGGTCAGACTCCTTCTCTTTATAGTTAAGAGACTATCTCCCCCACTTGCTAGATTGATGGCTTTGTTTACCTTTTTTGTAAACAAGCACCAGCAAGATACCAGCAAAATGGTGGTTGTGGCAGTCTCTCATGAGTGACACCAATCTTCTCAAGAGACCTCTGGAAAAGAGTCTGTATAGGAATGAAGAGGAAAGCCTTGCACCCCTATTTGGGAGACCAAGGCAAGATCTTCATCAAAACCCTCTTCCAAATCACTCTGTAGCAGTGGAGCATGGGAAGAAACATGGGGTGAACCATCTGGGAAACATGAGATTCCCTGAGAAAAAAAGATGTACCTGGAGTGTCTGTCACTGAAATTGCCTCCTGGCACAACAGGAAACATTTGAAACCAGGAGAACTGGGCATGCCCTTTCAGTAAAGAAAAAACTCCCAGGAGGGGAGAAACTATCTAAAAGCTGCTGTTACTACTACTAAGTACTAACTACTACTAAGAAAAACTATAATAAACTAAGTACTAAAAGAGCTAAGGGGACACATTTGACGTAAAACTCAACATGGATAAGTGCTAAGGCTCCTTCTCAGGCCCAGGAGGTTGAAAAGGAACAGATGGCGCATCACCCATGCAGTGCTGTATGCCCCATAAAAGAGTCATCCCCCTGTACAAAGAGGGACATTCCAGTAGTTCAGCGCTCTTGTAATAGTGCCCATATCATAGTTCTACCAGGCTACCAGTACGGGGTGGGTTGGGGTGAAGGGAGGAGACAAGGAGTCAGGGGAAAAGGGTTATGATCGCAGATATCCTATGTCCTAGCAATCCCCATTTACTGTAACATCCCTCAGAGGTTGTTGGCAGCCAGCACACCTGTGAGCGACACCACTGAAATGTAGCCACCTCTGGCAGAGACAGTGCTTCAGTGATGGGAGGGGAAATAAATATAGGGCAGACTCTCATAGTTGTTAAAAATCCCTTGAATCTTTACAGCAAGATTGTGAAGCCCAATACAGGTTTTGTGCTGCTGTGCACAAAACCCAGCTCAACCAGGTACCTAGAGAGTCTCCTGGGGTAGAACTGAGCTGGGACACTCACCCCTATGCTCCCACCAACCTACCCCTGGCCTGCAGGGCATGGTGGTGTGGGAAAGGGTATGGCCACAGTGCTGCTACACTGCAAGAATCCCTGACTTCAGAAAAGTTGTTTTGGGGCCATCGCAGCTGGGCATAATTTACAGCATCCCTGAGTCTGCTACTGAAAGTTATGCAAAGCTCTGGTGCAGTTGAGGACCTATTCCTTAGTGTCTATGTGGTGCCGATGGGAACATGCTTTTTAAGGTGTCAGCTAAAAGACCGACCCACACACAGAAAATTGTATAGTGTTCCATTAATTGATGTCTGAAAAGGTGGCTGAGTCGCTGTTGCTTGTTTCTTATGCAATGAGCTTTCTATAACATTTTGAACTTTCAGTCATGTGCCTTGATGACTAGACTCAGTCATCAACTTTAATGGAAAAAGATAAATTAGGTCATCTAGACGGTCATCCGTGCCAGGCCAGGATTGCTCCTTAAAGTGGATCACTTCTCCCACTCAGTTATCTTTCCAGCAGTCTTTTACAAGATAGAAAGCAAGTTCAGATTTCCATTTGAATTTCATAATTGGAAATTTTGAGAACATCTACTTTTTTCAAATAAGTTACTGATAAAAATGTTAACATGGTTTAAAGAGAGCTGAACTCTCAAAACTAACTGAAATTTTACATAAATGAAGGGAAAAAAATCCTAACCCTCCTTGGGTCAGAGGAATGTTGCAACAAGACTGTTAGTAAGAGATGCGTGGGTTTTTTTTGGTGCAGTGTTTAGGAAAACCAGGGGGACACAGCCTCTCTCTGAGCCAGGAAATTGTTTCTGTGACTCAATGTTACTAGTCAAACAATAGGTTTCCTGCTACAGCATACAGCAAGTGTGCTGTTCAGCAAGACACCAGCATTTGTGAGACTATTAGCAGGTCCCCATCAGAAGACTCAGTGCTTGTGTAACCCTTCTGCCACGATAGTTAACAGCAGCAAAAAAGGGCTGAGGTCAATATATCTTATGTTCCTCTTGACAAATAACTAAACTGTTTTGAACCCCACCCAGAAACTTGGAAAAACAACCATCTCTCTCCTTGCGTGCCTCTAACAGGCAGAGCTTCTCCTCTCACAACCACCCAGAGTATGTACAAACAAGGAAAACTTTATTAGTGGAAAGAACAGTCCCAAACTTGGGAAAACACAGCAATATCCCCTCCTATTAATGCTGACAGTAGCCCATTTAACACCCTTCTCACCCACGGGTCAGAATGTCCTTAACCACACCATTGCCTGGGGGACAATGTCACCAGTGCACCAAACCTCACTCATGGGTTGGGGTCAGTGAGTAGCAGCAGCCTCAGGGGCCCTTTGGAGCTCAGTCATCTGTCCTTGTTTGGTCTCACCTGGAGATACCACAACCTGACCCAATTAAGTGATTCAGTCTCGTTAAGTTTCTGGGTTGGCAAGGCTTCAATGGAGTCCACTCAGCTCTCCCGTTGCCCTCTACATCATCTTTCGGCATTAAGTCCTCACTCTCAATCATTTCTTGCTACAAAATACTTAGTTTGTGTTATCCTTTGCCACAGAGTCCTCTGTACTTTCTCTTGCAGCAAAATCCTCATAGAAAAGAAATTAAGAACACTAAGAACATTTAGAATCCTTGAGCAGAGTCCTACACTGTCTAGAAATGAGAGCTTTCTGCCACACGATCAGATATCTTTTCCCAGTTTCAGCTTCTAAAGAACCCACTGTCCCCCCACCCCTTACAAAATACAAGTTCGTCTCTGCTTATGGTGACTTCCCAAGGGGTCACAAGAGGAACTGTGGGTAGGTAGTGTCCGCAAATGAAGCTGAGGGAGCACTTTTTCCTTTTCACCAATAGATGGAGTAGAGAGCTCTTTCCCCTATAGAAATTCTGACCATAAGGTTTATACTTACAGTGCTTAATGGAAAAATGAATTTACTTCCCCTGACATCTCTTAGATGTGGCTATATATAAAACAAGAATTCTGCATATGACTGGACAGGATACCCTTCCTAGTCACCTTAATGACTAAGCAAATTCATCCACAGATCCTTTTCTGAAGGGAGCAAATAGAACAAAGGGGGAACTGAAATAGATACAATGAATTAGTTCTCTTAAGAAAGCTCTAGAAACAACTCAGAACCAACCTCTCTCTTGTTCCATTTTCTACTATGCATCAGATTTTGCTCTCAGTTAGTTACACAACTCCAGAGTAACGCCACTGAAGTCAGGGTAGAACAGTCATCTTTCTGTTAAGGAGCAGTTGATTCCAAAGTCTCTCTTGCAGAATAGATTCAGATTCCCAAGATGGGAATCTATTTAAATTTGGCTCTTCTTTACAAACAACAAATCATTGCATAGCTCTTATTATAGTATTTAAAAATTTAAGTGTATGCAGCTGCCAAGAAGGTTAACTCCTTTTTGTAAATTATACTACATCCTGTTTTAAATGAAATTACCTAGATCTTATATTTTCTGCCATGACTGAGTGGTCCCGTCCAAACTTCCAAAGAAGTCAATGGAAGTTTTTCCATCGAGTAATGGGACTAGGAGCCCGAACTGCTGAGGAGTAGGCTGACGAGTCTTGCTAGAGCATCACATTTGACAGTCAAGCTATTCAGGGCCATTAATTGCATCCTGCTCAGAAGAACCATGACTCCAGGTAACATGCAGGACATTGTGGATGGCTTTGCACAAATGGGTTTCCCTAACTGTGGAGGGGTGACAGATGGGACACACTTTCCTATTCTTGCACCACTCCACCTAGCATCCGAGTATGTTAATCGGAAGGGGTATTTCTCTATAGTTCTCCAGGTGCTTGTGGATCACCATGGGTGTTTCATTGACATTAGCACATGCTGGCCTGGAAAGGTGCATGATGCATGCATCTGTCGGAACACTGGCCTGTTAAGGAAGCTGCAGGCCGGGACTTTTTTCCCCAGAGTGAAAGATCACAGTAGGGGAAGTCAAAATATCCATTGTGATCCTTGGAGACCCGGTTTACCCATTAATGCCTTGTCTCATGAAACCCTACACAGGGAGCTTTGATAGCAGCAAGGAACAGTTCAACTATAGGCTGAGCCAGTGCCGAATGACTGTGGAATGTGCTTTTGGCCGTTTAAAGGGCTGCTGGCAATTTCTGTATGGGAAGCTGGACTTGGCCAAACACAGCATCCCTGTGGTTATATCCGTGTGCTGTACCCTCCATAATATTTGTGAAGGGAAGGGTGAAAGATTCAGTCAGGCATGGACCTCTGAGGTTCAACACCTGGAGGCTGAATTTGCACAGACAGAGAGCAGGGCTATTAGAGGGGCCCAGCAAGGGGTTGCAAGGATTAAGGATGCCTTGAGGGAGGAATTTGAGGCTGAAAATCAGCAGTAATGTCTGGTGCCCTGCATGGGAGTGAAGTGCAGTGCTTACAATGTTAGTAGGAATCTCTGTTTGCTAAGCTGATTTGCAGTGCCTGTTTCTTTCCTTAGCTAAAGGTATCTTTTACTTTATGCAATAATAAAGAATGTTTTCAAAGCCAAAGAATCCATTTATTGAAACGAAAATTCTTGTATTGAAAAGAAACACAACTTCTTGGGAATCAGAAAGGGCAAGGGGGTGGGGTGGGGAACGGTACAATCACAGATTTGCATATGTCCTGTCTGAAGTGCTATGCAATGAGTGCTGCACTTCAGGATGGCTATATTGCCTGGTGATGGGGGTTGAGTGCAGAGGGTAAAGGTCTAGCTTTCAGGGGTGGGTGGTGAAGATACAGGTGTTGGAGGCAGCTGGTGGCTCTAAGAACCCAGATGTTGGGGAAAGTGGGTTAGAGGTGACATGGGGGCATAAGGGCAAGAGTTTTGGGACAAGGGCTTCAGGGTGGGGGTGGGTACGGTAGTGCTCTGCCTGCATGGCTACGAGCGCCTGGATAGAGTCTGCTTGGCGCTCCAGGATGCTTACCAGCTGATCCGTGCTTTGCTGTCGGTGCTCTGTGCTTCGCCGCCGGTGCGCTGCGTTTTCCTGGTGGATCCTGCTTTTGCCCTTCCTCCACTCGTGTTTTTTGATTCTCTAAGAGATTGATGCATCACTTGTTGCAGCATCTCTTCTTTGCTTTTTTTGCAACCTCTTCCTGAGTCTTTGAAGTCTCTCAGCCTGTGATAACAAGGACTGCTTAGATCTCAAGGTTGCATATGATGAAGGCAAAATGCAGCACTTAACAGAGGCAGCATTGTTTATGCCAGAGTAATGATTCCCCTGCACTTAAGGAGGGCACACACAGTCTACACAATAGCATAATTTTCCCGTCCCAAAGAGAGCGCACATCACCCACGGGAGCCCCAAAATGGTGAGTAAGAGGGACTGATTGTTTCACAGCTGTACTTCCTCTGGGTTTCGTTTCATGGCTGTACTGTCCTTTGGTTGTCTGTGCCTTGGGGAGACCCAACAGCTGCAGGGAGCACCTACACTGAACACTGTCCCCACATTTTCCACAGGAGTTTGTCCTGGAAGATATCTCGCTGCTGAGGGTGACCTGGGAAGCAAGAGAGGGTCTTCTACTGCTATGCGGCTTCCGCCCTGGCCCATCTGCATCTTGTCTGTGTGCAGCAATGGTTCCCCCGCCCCTCACGGCACAGTGGCGTGGACATGTTAGGCTGACTGGGACAAGGACCACGGTGGCTCTCCCAAGAAACCTGTGCAAGCACATTGCCCACGTTCTGGACAAGACTTTTGAAGAGATTACTGAGGCCGATTACCGCAATGTGATAGACCACATCAATGCGCTATTCCGCATCTATGCATGAATGCAGTCCTAACCCTCCTCTCCAGAAGAGCCCGCACCGAAAAATTTCCTTCCTGGGGGAAAAAATAATAATAATAATAAAAGGCTGCTTACCAGGAACCTGCTCTTCTATTTGTCCTCCACCAAGTACCGGCCACTGCAACTGGCTACCTTCCTCCTGGCTCGAGAAGAGCTCTTGGTTGCATGCTTCCTGGGACTCTGGGGTGTCTCCCTCCACCCCAGTACCTTCAGTCTTGCTTTCCTCCTCCTCTCCCCACTCTGAAGTGTCCATGGTGGTGCTCAGAGTGGAGGTGGGATCACCATCAAGTATCGCGTCCAGCTCTTTGTAAATTGGCAGGTTGCAGGGGCAGCACCGGAGTGGTTGTTTGCCTCACGGGCATTCTGGTAGGCATTCCGCAGCTCCTTCACTTTAATCCTGCACTGCAGTGCATCCCAGTCATGGCCCCTTTCCACCATGGCCCTTGATATCTGCCCGAAGGTATTGTAATTCCTATGGCTGGAGCGCAGCTGGGACTGGACAGCTTCTTCCCCCCCAAACACTGATGTGGTCCAGCAACTTGCCATTGCTCCATAGTGGGGCTCGCTTGACGTGTGGAGACACAGTCACCTGGAAAGATTTGCTGATAGCACGCCACACCCAGCTGAGCAAACAAGAAGGGGATTTTTAAAATTCCCAGGGAATATAAAGGGTGGGTCTGACGGTTGGTCACCTGAGGCCAGAGCAGTAGAGTTTGAACTGATGACCAGAGTGGCTAAAACAGGCATTGTGGGATACTGCCAAATACTTCTGGAGGCCAATCAGAGTGCATTGGGTGGCCACACTGGGACCGCAGCAGCGGCGCAATAAAGTTTATTCCTCTTGGGGAGGTGGAGTACCAGCAGCGCTGTAGCTGCGGAATACAGCGCTGTAGCTGCGGAATACAGCGCTGTATGTGCCTTGCCAGTGTGGATAGGGAACGAGATACAGCACTGTGGGCGGCTTTATTGCGCTGTAACTCGCAAGTGTAGCCAAGGCCTAATAGTAAAGTCAGAGCCATCCACTTAACAAAAGAAAAGAAAAGAAAGAAAGAAAGAAAGGGTAGGTGCCATTATTGACAAAGGCAAATACTAGTACAGGGAAAAAAATAGTTTGACACGAAATTATGGTGCTTTTTTTTTCTCTTGTGGTTACTTCTTCACACTTATGGAAGAAGATGGTTAACGAAACCACTTAATATGAAATCACTGTGTGGTCATTTTTATTTATTTATTTCTAATTTGTCATAAAATTTCTTTTATCGGTTGTAATGTCTACTAATTAATAATGCCCAGCTGTCCCTTCAGGTGAATGTTTGGAATGTAGAATACCTGCTAATGATGGAGTATCAAGGTCCAGGATATTGACAGACTCATCTTTACATTCAAAAATTGTGAATTGCATTACATTTATAGGATTCAAGTGTTTTTTTTTAAAATATAGTATTTTTTTTTATATGCATGGCTGACTTTAATCTATTTGGAACCCAAATGAAGAGAGGCCATCTTTGCAGGGGGCTCTTTCCCAGACAGAAGCAAATAAGCAAGAAATTCCTACAGCAAACACTTCCTCCCTTCCCAGAGTAGTCCAACAAGCAGGAGACCACCTTTATAGAGCAGTCTTCTGCAAAGAGATATGGAATGTGGGTGTATATAGGAAAAAGGCACCAGTTTTTCTAGAGAAAGGTGGTGGGTGCTAAATTTCCTTGCAAGATAAACTACAGCATTGTTACAGAGCATCACATGCTACCATCCAACACTGATGCATGGTACAAACAGGCAATGATGGTAAGAACACAAAGGATTTCCCCTACTCCCCTTTCATTCATCCTCCTTGAATGTAAAGATTTTGCAAAACCAAAGTTGGCCACAATCACTAAACAATGCAATACAGACCTATGCAGCAAGCCATCAACGTACAGAACACCTATTTAAATTAGCAAGAACTGAGAAGCAGAGGGTTTGCTACATTAGGCCCCATCTACAAAAACCTCAGACCGGTTTAGAAGAAGTAAATATACTCAAGTCTATACACAAGTTCTGTCATTCTTGAGAACTGCAGAACCTACTGAAGGTGCCTGGAATACTCTAGTCTAATGATTCATGGGAAACAGATGCCTTTCTGCTCAAGCCAACCTGAGGATGGAATGCTTACTAGGGACAGACCTATAAATTGCTCAGGCCAGTGCAAAGACTTAATTCCCTCCCTGTGGAACACTTCTGTCTCTTGTGTGGGGCAACATTCTTCATTTGGGTGCATATGACACTTCTCTAATACTTTCTTACTGGTCCCCAGGAAACCACTTCCATGACCTTTGTTTAAATAATTTTTAAAAGGTGTTACTTACCAGAGCTGCTTCCTGTACTGTATTTTTGGACCACAATCACCTACACTGTCAGAGGTAGTGATACACTCTTGATAAACCACAGAGTGCAAAGTATGTTATTTTTTAAGGTTTGAAGAATGGATATGCTATACATTAAGCTGTTACACTTGTTTGACTTTTTACATTCTGATTGTGGAGGAAGATGTGTACTGTGACACCTCTACATGCCAGATTTAGGGCGATACATTTTACTAGTATTGTCCCACTTTTGAGAGAAGAATCTCAATAGCCTGGATGTTAACACTGAAATCAGGAATTTTAGCAATTGCAGGAAATTTCCCACTATCTCACAAAGCCACCATTCAGCGGCTTCTCTAGCTTCCTATACACCACCCATCTGGGAACACAAAAGATTACAGTTGCAGTAGCCCATGAGCAATCTCTCCCCACCCACAGCCCAGCAGGACAATCTTTAACCCTAAGTCCAGGCCTTTGAGGGTTGGTCTATATTGCAATTAGGAGTGAGCCTCCCAGCCTGAATAGACAGATTTGTGGTAGAGGGGCTCAAGCTAGCTTGTTAACAAATTAGTGTGTGTGTTGTGACTGAGGCTGGAGCTCAGCTTTCAAGCCTACATGATAGCAGTTTTCAGGTATCTAAAAGGGTGTCATCAGGAGGAGGGAGAAAATTGTTCACCTTAGCCTCCAATGATAGAACAAGAAGCAATGGACTTAAACAGCAGCAAGGGAGATTTAGGTTGGACATTAGGAAAAAGTTCCTAACTGTCAGGGTAGTTAAACACTGGAATAGATTGCCTAGGGAAGTTGTGGAATCTCCATCTCTGGAGATATTTAAGAGTAGGTTAGATAAATATCTATTAGGGATGGTCTAGACAGTATTTGGTCCTGCCATGAGGGCAGGGGACTGGACTCGATGACCTCTCGAGGTCCCTTCCAGTCCTAGAGTCTATGAGACACCCTAGGTTTGACACCGAGCTCCAGCCCAAGCCACAATATCCACACTGTAGGGCTGTCGTTTAGCATGAAACTGACTAGCCACAGCATGATTTGTGGCAATCAGCTGCCAGACTCCCACCAAGAACAGTATTTACTAGGAACTTTTTAACTCTCAGCTTTTTTAGAAGAACTTGCAATATAATGGCATATGGTGTGCCTGTACATCAGAGTGTTTGCTATGTAAGACTAATAAGCATGACGATGTGTAATTGCTAATCTAAAAAATAAATCACTTCAACAGGTAGCATAAAATCCTGGAAAACAAACCCAGATTGAACTACATGAATTAGTCATATGGATGAAGTCCACTATTTAAGCTGATAAATCATATCCTGTACTTAATGCAGCTTTAATATTCAATATTTGATTACTAAAATTCTTAGCAAGATTTGAAAATGCCTAGTCTATCAAATCCTCTCCAATGTGAATTTAATGCATTTATTTAGACCATACATTTAGAGACTGTTGGTACTGATCCTAATTGTAGCAGAATAGTTCTGTTCCAGTCAAAACTTCCTCAAGAGGGATGATAGAAAAAGGTCAAAACTGACTGAGTTGGATTATAAAACGGCTTGGATGAAAGCAGCCTTCTGAGTTCCAAAACTCTGTAATTGTCTCCCAATACATACACTTAGAATATGCAGTCAGCAGATTAGGTCATGGATATTTTGTAAAATAAAAATATGATTTACAAATATTTTAATTCCTGATTGAGCAATTGTACTTGAGATGCGCACTTATGCATGTGTGGTCTCGCTGGCAGGCAGTTCAGTGGAGATGGCTTTCAGTTCACCCTTTCCACACTCTGTTTCTGCCTCCCTCCACCTGCACTTCCGGGACAAACAGCCCAAACATTTGTAAGTTTTGACAAAACTTCCCAGATAGCACATCTCCAATGCTGCTGCAAGGGTCAGACATAGACCTTTAGTACTACAGTAGTGACATCACTGAAGATAAATTGCCATTTGTACATAACAAGAGGAAAAAATAGCTATGTAGGGCAGTGCTTCCCTGCTAAAACATTTTTCCCAAATACAACCCAATGACAGGCTGTTTTCATTTCTTCCCCCAGATTCGTAATAATGCCAAAGGGTCCAGCAACTGCTCCAGCAGTGGTGAACGCAAAAGCAATGAGCTGACTATATTTTTCAGACTGGGGCTTCAAATGTTTCAGGAACTCAGTTGTGGCTCGAAAGTTCAAGTGTTTTGAGGGTTGGGAAGGAGACTACAACCTGGGAGCAACAACGAGTTGATTGAGCAAAAGGAGATGTGATGACCAAAAGCTGTAACTTGTACTTTTCAGTAAAATATCATTTTTTTGAAAGGAGCATATTTTGTGGAACTGCTGGTCCAGATTGATCCCTCCCCATTGATCTGTGTGGAATTACAGAAGTTATAGTAGAACTGAATTTCGTTGTGTTTCTTTTACAGAATTGAAAGTTTTCATGTACAGAACCCTCAACTTTAAATACTTAATCATGACTATTGCCTTTAAGTAGCAAAGATTAGACATGAGGGACACTGATAGTTACCCATTTAAAGATTCTGCCACTGAAAGCCTGGGAGGACGATCTTTGCCAAGCTAGAGTCTCCACAATAGAACATAGTTTGGCAAAAGTCCAAAACTGGCCCTTTACCTCACCTTTCCCCTCACTGACATCTTATTAATCTGAACACCAGCCCAAACTGTTATTGTGCCAGCCTTCATTGATCATGCCATCTTATATTTGCAAAGGTGGGGGAAGAGGGGAAAGTAATTTCTGAATTTGTAAGTCTAGAACTTCATTTGCAGACTAGTGATCTTGAAGTTCCAATTCCACCAACACCAAACATTAGCGAACTTGCCAGTAGAAAAGCATTGGCTGCCAATCAATATATAGTTGGTCATGTTCCATCTTACAAGAAATAGGCTGTTAAAATTGGTTTGGTTTAATAATGGCGTCTATTAGATGGAGAGGAATTTTGTGGGGCCTGGGACTCTGCAAGCAACATTTTAGATCCTTCTATGGTTATTATCTGAAATGGAGAAATGGTATTACTAGTGTTATATTGCAGTCAGCAGATTCATTCACTGTGCTCCTGAAACACTTGGCTGTTTCAATCAGCCATTTCTTAATTTCTGTTTAGTTTCTTTCTACAAGTCAATATAAACACTTAATTCAAAGCTTGCTCTAGACACCATATGCTGCTTTCAGCTATACACTGATGAAGGAAAGGATGGTTCTGAGATGGCAAACTTCCTGCTTCTTTTATCTACACCTGGTTGTATAATGAATTGGCAGCCACTGTGCCAGCAAAATGAATGCAATGGAATATTAAACTGAGCTAAAAAGAATAGCAAACATTTTGCTTGAAGTTAAAGATTTTGAAAGAAAGCAGTATATGGCTGTTGAAAAGTTACTGAATTTTAACAAAGTTACCTCACCAAGATCCTAAGAAATAAATGGAAAGTTTCCTTTTTTCTCTGATGAAGTGAGTTACAGTATAGAGAGACCCAAATAGATCCAGGGCGAAAACAGGGGCTTAGCATAGAATAACTCTAATCTTTTGTTTATAGTACTCATGTCACTACTTTAGCAGAAAAATTAGGAAAATAAGAGCTCAAGTTTCTTAGAACCCCAGGGAAAAACTAATTATTTCAATTTCCTAAATTATTCATTATTGCACTAGTGTCATATAATAAACTGCATTCAGATGAATGCCAAAGAATGGTCCACAAATGAACATGTGGTGAAATGGAGCATGTCTGATAGCTCTGCAACTTTTAATGAGGTATATTTCCAACTTCTAATCTCTTTACACTTATGAGGAGGTATTAACAGCTATAGAATATGAACTTAATAGTAGCTATACTCTTTTCTGGAATCTTGAATTTGTTGTTAGTTAATATCTAACAGCTGTAACTTGCAGAAGTGTCACCTCTTCATATGCAACCCATTGGAAGACAATTTGCAAAGCTTTGGAAGTCTACGGTCCACTTCTGATCTCACTGAAGTGACTGACAACTGGAGCATCATAGCTCAGTTGCCATTGCTTGAATTTTTATACCTCCAAGACTACACCATTAGTCCAAGTTAACATTTTCTAGTAATAACTAGTATTCTGCTACATCAAAATGAAAGACCTCAGTAAACTTTCCCCCCATCACATCATCATCATACTTAACTGCGGCAGAAATTAAGCAACAAGTGAAAACAGAACCACTGCATTTCATGTTGAAGCTATGACAAAACCTGTTCAAGATGACATACATGATCCATCTAAGTATGCAGAATTTTCCATATAAGAACACACTTTTTTATGGTTGATAGATCAAAAGCTTCCTTCTATAATTATTTCAAATGATATACATGACTTAGGCAGAACAAGCCTCAAAAGTTAAGTCTACTCCACTTTTTCCCCTGGGCTGGGCTACCTATATAATGACATTTCAAAGAATACTCCCTCACTTAACTGGGAACTCAATGAGAAATGATGTTTTTGAACAGTATTACCGACCACATGAAAAACTGTTATTAACCTTTCTATAACTGTTCGAGATGTGTTGCTTATGTCCAGTCCACGTTAGGTGTGCATGTGCTGTGGGCACCACTGCCAGAGATTTTTTTCCCCTCAGTGATATCCATCGAGCTGGCTCTAGCACCCTCTGGTGCTGCATACTTATGCGCTGGTATAAGGAGCACTGCTGGCCCTGTATCCTCAGAGTTCCTTCTTGACGACTAACTCTGATAGAGGGGTAGGAGAGTGGGTCATGGAATGGACATGAGCAAATATGGAATAGGAAATGGCAATATATTTGCCCATCTATAAAAACGGAAATAAGGACAACCAGGGAATTACAGACCAGTCAGCTTAACTTCTGTACCCGGAAAGAACAAATAATTAAGCAATCAATTTGCAAACATCTAGAAGATAATAAAGGTTATAAGTAACAGTAGCATGGATTTGCCAAAACAAATTTCAAATCAACCTGATACCCTGTCAAAGAAAGCTAACAAGCCTTGTGGATGGGGGGTAGTGGTAGATGTGGTATATCTTGACTTTAGTAAAGCTTTTCATACTGTCTCACATGACCTCATAAACGAAGTAGGGAAATGCAACCTACATGGAGCTACTATACGGTGGGTGCAAAACTTGTTGGAAAACTGTGCTTCACAGTTATGCTGGAACGGTATAATGAGTGGGGTCCTGCAGGGATCAGTTCTGGGTTGTTTCTGTTCAATATCTTCATCAATGATTTAGATAATGGCATAGAGTACAAAGTTTGTGGACGATACCAAGCTGGGAGGGGTTGCAAGTGCTTTGGAGGATACAATTAAAGTTCAAAATGATCTGGACAAACTGGAGAAGTGGTCTGAAGTAAACAGGATGAAATTCAATAAAGGACAAATGTAAAGTACTTCATATAGTAAGGAACAATCAGTTATACACACACAAAATGGGAAATGACTGCCTCAGAAGGAGTACTGAGGAAAGGGATCTGGGGGGGTCATAGTGGACCACAAGCTAAATGAGAGTCAACAGTGTAACACTGTTGCAAAAAAGTGATCATCATTCTGTGATGTATTACCTGTTGTAAGCAGGAGTGTTGTAAGCAAGACATGAGAAGTAATTCTTCTGCTCTTTGTGATAATTAGGCTTCAACTGGAGTACGGTGTCCAGTTCTGGGCACCACATTTCAGAAAGATGTGGACAAATTGGAGAAAGTCCAGAGGAGAGCAACAAAAATGATTTAAAAACTAGGAAACATGACTTATGAGGGAAGATTAAAAAAATTGGGTTTGTTTAGTCTGGAAAAGAGAAGACAAAGGGGACATGATAACTGTAAGTTCATAAAAGACTTAGGAGGAGGAGGAATTGTTCTTCTAAACCTCTGAGGATAGGACAAGAAACAATGGGCCTAAATTGCAGCAAGGGAAGTTTAGGTTGAATATTAGGAAAAACTTCCTGTCAGGGTGGTTAATCACTGGAATAAATTGCCTTGTTGTGGAATCTACATCACTGGAGATTTTTAAGAGCAGGTTAGACAAACACTTGTCAGGAATGTTCTAGATAATACTTAGTCCTGCCACGAGTGCAGGGGACTGGACTAGATGACCTCTTTGAGGTTCCTTCCATTCCTATGATTCTATGAATACATCTTGAAGAACAACAGTTATGGAAAGATTAGTAACTTTTTTCTTCCAGTGCCTGCTCATGTCCATTTCATGTTAGGTGACTCTCAAGTGTATCCAAGGAGGTGGGCTCGGAGTTCATGGACATGCGAATTGCAACACTGCTCTCCTGAACCTGGGGTCATCGAGCTTATTGGGTCGTGGCATAGTGGGACCAGAAGGTAAGCACTGATGACCAGGGCGCAGCCCCGCAGATATCTTGGATCAGGACCTGGGCCAGAACTGCTGCTGAAGAGGCCTGAGCTCTTGTGGAATGAATGATCAAGATGGCTGGAGATGGAATGTTCACCTGCTCATACATAGCATGTCCAAATAAAAGAGGTTATCCAGGATGAGATTCTCTTGGCTAAAACCAGCAGGCCTTTCATCCTCTCTGCTACTGCCACAAAGAGTTGTGTAGATCTGCAGAACAGTTTAATCCTCTCAATTTAGAAGGCAAGGGCATGTTTAACATCCAATGAGTGAAGCCACCGCTCTTCTGAATTCTTGTGTCTCCCAGAAGAAAACAGTCAGGAAAATGGCTTGGTTGCTATGGAACTGCGAGACCACCTATGGCAGGAAGGCCGGATAGGGTGCAGTTGAACCCTGTTCCTTGAAGAACACTGTGTACAGTGGTTCTGACACAAGGGCCTGGATTTCACAGACCCTTCTGACTGAGGTAATAGCTATCAGGAAGGAGACATCCCAGGAGAGAAACAGCAGATGGCACAAAGGGAGGGCCTCTGAGTTTTGATCAGATCAGGTTTAAATCCCACGGGGGAAATCAGTTCGTGAAACTGAGGGTAAAGCCCGTCTAACCCTTTAAGGAAGCAGATGTACATCATGTGAGAGAAAACTGACCTACTGCCCACTGGCGGGTGGAAAGCCGGAATTGCTGCTAGGTGTACCTTGATAGATGTGAGGGTCAGACCTTGCTATTTTGGGATGAGCAAGTAATCCAGTATAAACTGAAGACCGGGTCGGAGAGAGACCTTGTTGGGAAGCCCATATCAAGAAATACTTCCACTTGGCATGATAGGAAGTCCTAGTAGACTGCATCCTACTACCCAGCAAGACCTGGTGAACTTGTTCCCAACAGGCTTGCTCTTCCAGGTTCAGCCATGGAGCTTCCACACAGTCAGGTGAAGGGCCCCAAGATTCAGGTGGAGTAAACAGCCATGATATTGTGAGATCAAGTCCAGGTGGGAGTGGGAATGGTAGCGGGGGCGCTACAGATAAATCTAGCAGTGTGCCAAACCAGTGTTGGCACGCCATACCAGAGCTATAAAAGTAACTTTGCCTTGTCCCATTTGATTTTCAGAAGGACCTCTTAAAGGAAAGCATCTGAAAGCGAGACTGTCTGCACTGCGAGCAAAAATCTGATGGAATTTTCTGTTCTGCCTGGTTGTCAACAGGTCTACTTGGGGAGATCCCCACCTTTGGAAGATGAACCTGGTGACCTCTGGGTGAAGGGATCACTCAGCGTGAGAGAAGAAAAATCTGCTGAGGTGATCTGCCAGGGCGTTCTGGGCTCCTTAAAGATGGAAAGTCTTAAGGTGGATTCAGTGTGTCACACAGAAGTCCCATAGAAGTCTGGTACCGGAGTCAGGGTCTGGTGCTGCACAGAGTGGTGTGGGAGTCTGCCTATCAGAAGCAATCCAGTATGACCAGTGGGACAACGGATCCAGTATTGGAGAAAACCCTGATGTGTTCCAGAACAGCCATTGCATGAGCCACTTTCCACCTGGCCAGGTACTGGGGTGTGAGATGGATAGTGGTGGCGGTTCTTGAGATGGCTGTAGGGCTCCACCTAAGACCCCAAAGAACAGCCCTCCCGAGGTGAGCACGGGGGAGCAGCATCCCTCACTTCTGCTGTTGGGTGCCAAGGGTCCAGGGATGACCTTGCAGAAGCAGAGATGGCTTACCCCTGTAAGGTACCAAAGGTCTCAGTGCCAGGAAAGAGTTTGGGGCATCATGTACTCTCCTCCTTGTGCTATCAGAGCTGGTGGTTGTCCCACTGGGGTCAGCAGTACTGGGACAGATAAGCCCCTGGCAACTGCCAAGGCCCCTGAATAGAAGGCATGTGATTCCACTGATGCCGCAATGACTTCCTGGCGTCGGTGGTGGGCCCTGCACTGGACTCAACATCCCTCTGTGCAAAGTCAAGGGTGCCACTCTGAGACCAGAGGTGGAGTGGCCTGATGCAGGTTGCACTTCACTGTTCCCCTTCTTTGCCTTTCTTCTGCACTGGAACGCACCCTCTCAGACAGCTGTTTATGTTTCTTCCTTGGCACTGGAGATGGAGAACGGTGCTGGGAAATGTGCGGTGCCAGAGGGGCACTTTGCACCAAGGCCAAAGTGCTTGGTGCTGAATCTGAGCAACTTGGCTCCAACGCTGGTCTAAGAGTGGCTACCATTAGGTTAACCCTCAATCTAGCCTCCCCGACTTTCTTCGTAAGAGGCTTAAAGTCCTGACAACTCTGACAGTGCTCTTACATGAGCCTCTCCCAGACACTTCAAACACCTGGAGTGTGGGTCACTCACTGACACAAGGTTTGAAGCCCAGAGACAGGGGCATAATGTTATAAATTAGATCAATCCAGCTACATTGCGCAGGGCTGTGAAAAACTGTGTGCCCTGAGTACAGTAGTTATGTTGACCTAACCCCCGGTGTAGATGCAGCTAGGTCGATAGAAGAATTATTCAGATAGGCAGTTTAATGCAGGAAGTCTCTATACTATGGTGCTACAGTGGCACAGCCGCAGCATTGTAGCTGTGTTGCTGTAGCATAAACATGGCCTCAGTTACCATTGTGAAAGTTTAACATCTACTTCTAGCACGGAGTTCTCAACTGGGGGCAGGCCGCCCCCCCCCAGGGGGGGGCACAGAATGTACTCTGTGGACGTGAGAAGCTTTAGGAAAAAAGGTTACTGCACACATTTTATCCGCAGGAAATACTAACTAGCAAAGCTGACTCCTCCAGAAATATCAGGTCCTCCGATGGCGCTTTGCATTTTGAAATTTCTGTTCTGTTTGCATAGCATTATTCAAAGTTGTTGCTATCTGCTTGTTAATCCATTTGCTCTGATATAGTGTGCACATCTAATTGTAAGCATTGACTACAATAGCAGTTTTGCTTTTGCTCTTATTACAATGGATTGTTAGCTCTTCTGGAATCAATGTCTTTTAATATTTAGTGAGTTGCAGGTTTGTTTTTGTTTTTTTGTTAACTGGTAGATATACTTGTGTGGACATAAACACAAAGGAGAAGGGCGCGATCAAATGTTTGAGAACCACTGGTATAGTAAAATAATGGAGCAAGTGTTAAATCACCAAAAGGTCTAAAGGGTAGTGAGAAACCATGAGCACAAAGCACCATGAGTTTATGTAGGATAATTCTGCAAGGCTGCCTTTTTTGTTTGGACAGCATCACAAAATGTTATTTGATTAAGGAAACGAAGTGGATGTAGTTAGCTTTGATTTCAGTAAAGCACTTAATATGGTTAATCAATTCTTGCTGGTTAAGACTGTTCAGATAAGGTAGAAATAGTTGCAGATACACCTGTTGACGCTCAGCCGAAACAGTAATGGTTAGCAGCAATGTAATTAGGTAGACATGGAAGGACATGACAATGGGATAACCACATGGATTGGTGTTAGGGCCAGTTTGTGATCAGTGATCTAGCAGAGGGTGTTAAAGTTAAAAAGTTAATCTACATGGGGAAGTGGACAAACTGAAGAGAGAAATAGAGACTGTTCAGAAACATGGACAGAAAAAACTGACTGTATTTGGAAAACATGCAAGCTAATGCATTAGGAGAAAAATCTAGAGATTGCTTTACAAATTTCTCCATCCAATAGTGCTAAAAGTCAAATAGCAGAGAGCATATTCAACAAGTTTAGCATGAGATAGAGTAGCAAAAAGACAAATACAATTGTAGGCTGCAGTCTGTGTTTCCCAGAGCAGGAAAATAGTTATTCCCCGAGGCTCAGGTCAGAGTGCATCGGGAATACTGCAGTAAAGTGGTGCTCATAGTCAAAAGAATGTGGTGGGATATCAGAGGAATTCAAGGGATTAGAAGAGATTTTTAAAAAAATTCTACATGCATAGTTTGAGATGAAGTTACTCACCTTGCCCAGTAACAATGGTTCTTCGAGATGTGTCCCTGTGTGGATGCTCCACTGTAGGCGTGCTTGCGTCCTATGTTGATGATCAGAGAACTTCAGTCGCAGTGTCTCTTAGGCCCGTCCATGTGCTGTCCTCCCTCATGCCCCACCACAAAGCTAGTCAGTGCGTGCGGGCTAATCCCCCTCAGTTCTCTCTATTGCAGTCATTAACAAGAACATTGAAATAGAGGGGAGGAGGGTGGGTTGCAGAGCACCCAAAGGGGCACACACGGTGAAGAACCATCATTATTGCACAACGTGAGTAACTTCGAGCAGTGTCCCTATGTGAGCCTCACTGTAGGTGACTCCCAAGCAGCACCCCTTCGGGAGGGCTGGGACTTCTCAGCTGGGTCAGTTATGGATGACAGCACTGTGGAGCTGAAATGGCATTGGAGGTGGAATCCCCACTGAGCAGTGTTCTAAAAAAGTGTGAACTGATGGCCATCCTGCCGCTCTACAGATCTCGGAGATAGGGATGTTCTTGAAAAAGGTAACCTTGTGGAGCGTGGAGGGGTCATGTTGCAAAATTGGTAACATTGATGCAAGTTGAGACCCACTTGGAGTGCTTTTGGGCTGATATTGCTGAGCCCTTTGAGCTGTTTGCAACAGAAAGGAAAAGTCTTGGGGGAACTTCCTGAAGGCTTTTGGCCTGAGCAGATAAAAGGGCAGGGCTCTCAGAGTATTCAAGAGAGTCTCCCTGTTATCCTGGTGAGGCTTGGGGTACAAGATTGGCAGGTTAATTAATTCACGTGAAACAGAGATGTTACCCTATGGATGACTTTTGGATGCAACCTGAGTGTAACTTTGTCCAGGAAAAATATTGTGGAGCGGGGTGGAGGGAGGATAAGCCATCAGAGCTCCTAACTCCCCTATTCTCTTGGAAGTAAATCGCTACCAGGAAGGCTGTTTTCACTGATAGGTGTGTTAGCAAACAGGTGACCATCGGTTCAAAAGGAGGCTGTCAGTCTTTTCAGTATCAGATTTAGGGCCCACGTGGGGGTAGGAAGTTGAGGTTGTGGGAAGAGGTTTACTAAGAGGTTCATCAACAGTATTGTAATTGGGTGTGACAGCACTGAGTACCCCTGAACAGGTCAGTGGAAAGATGTTATAGCACTAGGTGGACCCTGAGAGTGCTTAGAGATTGACCCCTAAAGAGATCTGGACTATGCATAGTCTAGGATATGTGAAGAATCACAGCTGTGGGGGAGAGTTGTAGGACATGCACCAAATATGGAACCTGGACCATTTTTACACCCCACTATGTCTTAAGGATTTTCTACTGTGTAATAGAACCTTTTGTACCTCCCTTGAACAGGAGCTCTCAGATGTTGGAACCAAGTAGGAACCATGCCTTGAGGTAGAGATTCCCTAAGCTGGGATGCAGGACAGGTCCTCCCATCCTGCGAAAGGTGGTGTGAAATGGGTAGGAAAGGGTTCAACAGGCACATCACGAGCTGTAATGAGTAATGCTACCAGGTCAGTCTCAGCCAAATAGGAGCGATCAGAATGTGACCTCTGTTCCTTTTTATTTTCAGTAGGACCTTTGACAGTAGGGAAAATGGAGGAAAGGCATAGAGAAAGTCCCTGTCCTAGAGAAGGAGCAGCAGCAGCGCCCAAGGAGTGTTGTCCCATCTCTGCTCTAGAGAAGAAGTGTGGACATTTCATGGTCAGGTGAGAGGCAAGCAGATCTTTGGACGCTGTCCCTCAATGTCTGGGTAGGTCATGGAGTACTTTTGGGTCTACCTCCCACTCATGGTCATGCAGGAATTTGTGACTGAGACTGTCCGCCATCAACAGTGTGTGTCAATTGCATATCTTCATCACCTTTGCACAGAGGGAGGGAGACCTGTCTCCTGCATGATGATTGAAGTAGTACATACTGGCAATGTTGTCTGTTAGGCTCTTTGATCAGAAGGAGAAAATGAGCACAGGTATTCCTGATCACTCTTAGTTCAAGGAGATTCATGTGAAGGGATCTCTCTGTGGATGACCACTTCCTTATGCTATGAGGCCATGTAGATGTGTGCCCCACCCTATAAGCGTGACAGTGGTGAGGAGTGACAATGGTGGTTTTTGTGAGAGGGGGATTCCTTTCCAAATGTTGGCTGGGTTCTTCCACCAGTAAGGAATTTTTGATCCTGTTGTTGGTGACATAAGTTTGTCCAGTCTGTCACTGCTTGGTCTGTAAACTGAGCTAAACCACTTCTGAAAGGATCACATGTGAAGCCTGACATGTGGGCTTACCCCTGTGCACGTTTCCATATGCCCTAAGAGTTGGAGGCCAACTCTGACTGATATTTGTGGGCTGCTCTGAACAGACTGTGCGTGACCAAGGAGAGGAACCTGTGTTGAGGCAAGAGAACTCCGGGCTGTGATGAGTCAAGATCAGTTCCTATGAATTCCAGGTGTTGCACTGGGACAAGGGTTGACTTCTGGGTATTGATCTGTAGGCCCAGTTCTGTAAACAAGTGCATTCATTGCAGCTTTGGTGACTTGCTGAGCCTCCTGGAGAGATCAGGCTTTGAGGAGCCAATTGTCACCAGATGGGTAAATCACACTCCCAAGGGATCATAAGTGAGTGGCCACCATCGAAACGTGGAAAACACTCGGGGCCAATGATACCCCAAAGGGGAGCACCCTGTATTGGTAGTGGTCTTGTCCCAGAGCGAATCAGAAATTGTCTGAGTTGGTAGGACTGGGATATTAAAGTAGGCATCCTGAATGCTGAGGGCCAAAAACCAGTCTTCCTGTTCCAGTGCTGGAATGATCATTGATAATGTGACCATCTTGAACTTTTGAGCCTTGAAAAACTTGAGAGCTCTGAGGTCTGCTATGGGTCTCCAAACTCCCTCTCTTTTGAATATTAGGAAATAAGAGCAGAATCCTTTGCCTCGTAGATTTTGAGGTACTGGTTTTATGGCTCCTAACGGAAAGAAATGACCTACCTGTTGTCATAATAAACTCTCGCGAGAAGGGTCCCTGAAGAAGGGCAGGGAAGGGTGTTGTGGAGGGGTAAGAAGGTATAGAGTTTGAATAATCTCTAGGACCCACTGGTCCCATGTTATACATTCCCAAGCACTGTGGAACACTGCCAATCGGTGGTCAAATGGGTGTAAAGCAATGGTCAGCTATATCATTTGGGAAGGGGGTGGGGGGGAGAGTGGTCTAACATGTCTCAACCCATCCGTCAAAACTGGTATTTGGACATAGAATGTAGAGGGCTGGGACAAAGAAGACTGTAGGCCAGATTTGCTCTTGGGAAATTTGCCCTTTTTCTGTGGCTCCTAATGGTGTTGAGCCATATATTGAGATGTGTGGGGTCTATGCTGGGATTGGGAACTGAACAGTCTTTGTCCTTGCATGTCAATGCCCAGCAACTGGAGAGTGTCCCTGGAGTCTTTCAGGGTATGAAAAGAGGCATCCATCTTCTCTGCAAAGAGCTTTATGCCCTCAAAAGGGAAGTCTTCAACTGTAGACTGTACCTCCTTCGGGAAGCTTGACAGTTGGAGCCAAGATGCCTGTCACATCACCACCGCTGTGGAGATGGACCAAGTCACCATGTCGACTGCACTGAGGGAAGATTTCAGCAATATCTTCACCACTAACTGGCCTCTCCTGGACAATAGCCTTAAATTGGTCATGATGCAACTCCAGCATCTATTAAATAAAAAGTCATTCAGTTTTGAATAGTTTACATATCAGAAAAAGAAAAATAACTATAAATAGGGACTAAGAGAACTATAGAAATCAAATTGAAGTAATATAGTCTTAATGAACTGCAAATAGCTCCGTCATGAGTCGGGGTGAAGAAAAAAAAATGAGGGAGGTTAGCCTCATGCTAGCCTTGTGGTGTAGCATGAGGAGGAGAAGTGAATGTGTAGGGCCTAACTGACACTGCTACCAAAGTTCCCTGATTAGTGCAGGGATACAAGCACACCTACAGTGGAGCACCTATAGGGATGCCATCTGAAGAAGAATCAGGCGATAACAGATTTGCAGCAATGGAATACACATTAGGCTGTTTCAACTCTTAGTAGCAAGGAGTACTACTTGGTATTTAACTGCTTAGCTTCTGTCTTTTACAACATTTCTATCAGTACAAGTAGTTTCATTAAGGAGGACATATGCCACAGGTTATACTTTGAGGATTATCTCTCCCTATGAACTATTCACATGAATAACTAACTTTCAGGTATTTTCATACAATTCATTAATATGTAAATACAAAGTGAATTCACCTGAACAATTGACTTTAAGTATGAGTTACAAGTTTGAGAAGGACATTTCTCCTAGCAAGATTTGCTATAATTCAGCACTTAAGGTAATTGCATGGAATTGTTACAAAAACAGTAAGTGGTTTATAAAATGTAATTTTATTTAATGTTACTTTGCTGTTACATAGGGCATAACATTTTCACAAGGCTTTTTTGGGACTACAATCAATGATTAGCAACACACAATAGTGGTCCAACTCTCTAAATAACAATCACGGGACAAACTTGACACCTTCTCACATGTGCACAAATCTGCATGGAAAAGTACTAAATGTTATACTTGAACATTGAACTTGAATTGGTTTTCCCATTCCAGTGTATTAAGAAATGACATGCACTTTAGTCTGCCAAAAAGCACTGTCTGTATTCCAGCAGTTCCATGCTGTTTCTAGTACATAGTAAAGTGAATACCAGAACTACAAAGGCAGGAGTGTAAGTGACTTTTATTGGGAAAGGATATCAACTTATAAACAGCAGCAACTGAAGACTGAGTAAGAAGACACCCTCATTTTCACGCAGACCTACTGTAGCCCCTGCAGTATATTACACAGAAGGCAACTCAATTTGTAGTTCTCAATCTAAAAATGCCAAACTTTCCATCTGGCCCAATACTTCCATAACCTTCATGAAAAGAATACACAGTAGCATGAGAAAGTAAGTTACTGAAAGGAAACCCTGCAGAATAAGAGGGAATGTGGAGAATTAGAAAGCTATGTTTAACACTTTAGTTGCAATTAACTACATTTTAATATCTTTACTGAATACAAAACACAGTCAACTTGCAGGAACTGGTTCAGATTTTTGTTTTTAAATACCAGGTACACTTTAGTCCGCTACATAAGTGTTTGGAAATTACTTATGTTTATATGAAATGAAGCTATTAATACTTTTCTACAGCAGTAACCGCACACAGGGAAGGCCAGGACAAACACAAATCAAGGAATGGAGTTTTCCCAAAGCTGCAGTGTGAAAAGACTATAAACTGATTTCCATACACATGGATGGGTTCTCTTTGCTATAGGAAATCCAAGTGGAGCTATAAGGAATGGAGACGTGTAAAAAGGTTTCTTGAGAAGGAAAGAGAGAATGACACCCCATCTGCAGTTTAGTTTTCTGCACCTTCTGCAGCATCACATTCTTCTCCTGCATTGTCTGATGTCCATAACTAGAAATAAGAAAAAAGCCACATCAGCATGAAAACTTACTCATCTATCCATGTTAGCACTAACTGTCCTATCACTAAAGTCAAGGACTAGATGGGAGGAGTTCTACACTTGTTAAGTGCTACAGTTTGGAGGTGTAAAGCTCTGTTGCTTTAATTTACAGAGCTTCCACTGGATTACGGTGAGCACCTTGGCATCTATAGGGCACAGCCATATACATAACTGTTTAAGATTTAACTATCCAAAGTAGACATAATGCTAAACAAATACAGATCTGTTTAATATTTTGTACCAATTATACTACTGGCACTTAAGAAATATACAAGTCTGTTCTCTGGAATGTCAAGATATCCCTCTCTGGTTGCACTTTCACCTCACAAGTCAAGTTCACAATTCCTATTGTTATGGAAAACTACAGCGAGGAGTATTGCTGGAGTATGTAGTTACCTCTCCCTTAGACCGATAACATGATATATAGTTGGTGTACCTTAAAAGTTCATTCCAGTTTTAGAAGTATTAAAAGTTCCAGCCATATTCCCCATTTAAGTATGGGGGAATATTGCTGGAACCAATAATACCTTTAAGACAGTTAACTTTTTTCATTCTTGTCTTGATGATGATCCACAGTCGTCATTTTTTCCACCAGATTTATAGTTCTATCTGCTAAGTCAAATCAGCCTGCTGGTCTTATGAAAGTGTAGGGTAGTTAAACACTGGAATAGATTGCCTAGGGAAGTTGTGGAATCTCCATCTCTGGAGATATTTAAGAGTAATTTAGATAAATGTCTATTAGGGATGGTCTAGACAGTATTTGGTCCTGCCATAAGGGCAGGGGACTGGACTTGATGACCTCTCGGGGTCCCTTCCAGTCCTAGAGTCTATGAGTCATATGAGTCTATGAAGTTGTATTTAGCTATATGGAAACTGACTAACTTATGCTATTATTTTAGTCCAAACCAACTTTGAATCTGCCACTGACTAGCTTAATGCAATTAATTTTTCACACTAAAGTTTAAATTAGACCTCAACCTACTTACAAGAGTAACTCTTCAATACAGCACATAATAGGCCTAAATATCAAGATGTTCAGTGCTAGATAAAGATCATGTTTTGGTTTAATCACACAAATGAGGTCTAAGTATAACTATTATACAATTACAGCTATTGGACCAAATAGCACAAAAGGGCAACTTACTGTTAGGTTGTCTCTAAGCAACTGCATGATGAGAGTACTGTCTTTGTATGAGTCTTCATTCAGCGTATCAAGTTCTGCGATAGCCTCATCAAAAGCCTAGAATAATTAAGTTGTTTTCCATATTTACATTGAGGTACTGATTAGGAATATTCTTATTAGTGTTACTAGGGGTAGATATTAAAAGGGACAATTCAAAATTAAGTGTAACCTTTTTCCATGAAGCCAGCTTTAATAAACAAGCATGCAGCATTGAAGAAAGTGAAAAGAGTTTCATTGATTTGCATTGCCCAAGTTGGTTAAAAAAAGCTTAAAACAGCACAAATCTTGTATGTTTAAAATTCTTTCAGTAACAAATATTGTAACCTAAAGTTGACAGTGTCCCTTTAAGTCAGTTGACAGTAGGCACCTGCAAATCAAATACATTAAATGAAATAGGATTTTATTATACAAGAGACTGATCAATTCACATTATTCAGATTAGCTTCCATTAATTAGAATTACCCTCCTTCCAAAAAAAGATAGAGCAACTTACTGTCTTAGCCAGCGTGCAGGCAAGCTCAGGGTTGTTGAGGATCTCATAGTAAAATACAGAAAAGTTAAGAGCTAGGCCCAAACGAATTGGATGTGTAGGTTGCATCTCTTTCTTGCTGATGTCAAATGCCTCCTGATAAGCTGCTTGTGAATTTTCTATTGTTTCTGTTGAGAAACAGGAACATTTCAACATAAAAAGGGGGATGATATAGAGAAAAGTGCAAGCCGAGTCCCTCACACTAGCTTCAAATACCTCCTTAGAGAAATGCTTGGCCTCATTATATAGGCTGAAAGAAACAGTTGTATTGGCTTAACTAAGGGAGTGACTTTTAAACTGGGGCAACTGTGTTCTGACATTTATAGGCTCAAACTAAATAGCTATTACATACAAAAAAACATGTTACGATTAAAATTGCAAAGTGAAGGACTCAGGAAATCCCAGAACTAAGGTTGCCCATGTAATCTTTATTTAGCCCTCTTATGTATATGAATTTTTAATTACATGATCACACACAATTTTTCCACAGGACCCCAGTGGACAGGGTGGAGCTGCTCTGGGGATGAATCAGGGTTATGTAGTAAAGGAGGCTGGTGTCTACAGCACTCCTGCTTTGTTTGTTGCAGAAGCAGGAAGGTGTATGTAATAAGTGAGGCAAATAACAAACAAACAAACAAAAAAAAGGATGTTTTCATGGTCAAGGCTATTTAAGGTTTCAGAGTAGCAGCCGTGTTAATCTGTATCCACAGAAGAACAGGAGTACTTGTGGCACCTTAGAGACTAACAAATTTATTTCAGCATAGTCTCTAAGGTGCCACGAGTACTCCTGTTCTTTTTAAGGCTATTTAATACTGCCCCGGAAACCTGGATTCTATCCCTGCCATAGGTAGGTCACTTAAAATCAAACTTTTCACTGGTAGTCACTAATTGTGTGTTCCTGATTTTCTGGGTGCCCAAACTGAGATCTTGGCATTTGATCTGCAAAACTGCTGAGCACTCACATCAGTGGGAGGTGTACTTTCAACATATGAAGTGTGATATAATACTAGGGACTCAATGAGTATTAGGCGTATCTAACTGGGCAACAAAATTAGTAAATACTTTTGACCATATCATTGTCACTGTTCCCCATCTCTAAAATGGGGATAATACTCCCCCAATTCCTCCCATCTCACAGGCATGTTGTGAAAATAAATTCGGTAATACTTGTAAAGCACTCTACTAAGTACTATCGTGATAATTGCCATAGACAAGCTCATGAGGAAATAATTGTCTTCATAGCAGGACTTGACTAATGAGCCGTAAAGACAGGGGGCCAGGCACTGAGCAACAAGAAGAAAACTATAAACAACTTCTTGTTAAATGAGCACAGTTCATTCTATGCACTGAATGAGGTAAAGGTCCTATGGCAAAAATAATATGTGATCATGTAAATACGGACTGTCATACTGGTACAATTTATTAGACAATCTATAAGCACCTCCTAGAGGATAATAGGGTAATAAGAAACAGCCAGCATGGATATGTCAAGAACAAATCATGCCAAACCAATGTAATGTTCTTTTTTGATAGGGGTACTTGCCTAGTGAATGTTGAGGATGTGGGGGAGATCTGATATATCTTGATTTTAATGCGGCTTTTGACAGTCCCACATGACATGCTCATAAGCAAACTAGGGAAATGTGGTCTAGATAAATTTGCTGTAAGGTGGATACATAACTGGTTGAAAGGCTATACTGAAAGAGTACACCTTCCTTTGGAGCATGGTGCATGGGTCACTCAGTGATTTGAATTCAAGTAAATTGAATTCTGACTTGAAAAAGTCTTTAGATCAAGATGTGAGGACTTGTAACTTAGCAAGAGATTATGGGCCTACTGCAAGAGCGGGCAGGTGAGGTTCTGTGGCCTGCAATGGGCACGTGGTCAGACTAGATCAATGGTTCTTAACCTGGGGTGCAAGATACCCTTTCTGGGTGTGCAAGACATGCCAGATTTTTTTAGAAGGTACATCATCAAGAACACAAATTAAGCACAGGCACATAGGTACAACTACTCTGTTTCCTCAAACCTATAAATTTATTAACATTATACTTTAATGATTTCTGTAATATACAAACAAAAAATATATCTAGGTTTAAACAACTGACCTACTTCAATGATTTTTTTATACGAGGTGCGAGAACTTATTTTGAGAACCAAAGGGTTGCAGGGTGCAGTAAAGGTTAAGAACCACTGGACTAGATGATCACAATGATCCCTCTATGGCCTAAAATCTGAGTAGCTGTCAAACTGAAAGGGGCATATCTATTGAGATCCTGCATGAGTTCTGGTACTATTCAATATTTTCATCAACAAATTAGATAATGAAGTAGAGAGTATGCCAATAAAATCTGTGGATGAACTAAACTGGGAAGGATTACAAGAACTTTACAGAACAGGATTAGAATTCAAAATGACCTTGACAAACTGGAAAATTGGTCTAAACCCCCCCCAACAAGATGAAAGTCAATAAAGACCAGCGCAAAGTACTTCACTTAGGAAGGGGGGTAGGGTGGGGAAACAAAACAACTACAAATCGGGGAAAAACTGGCTCCACAGTTGTACTGCTGAAGGATCTAGGGACTATAGTGGATCACAAAATTGAATATGAGTAAACAAAGATGCAGCTGCAAAAAAGGCTAATATTCTGAGGTATATTAAGAGGAATGTTATATGTAAGACATGGAAGGTAGTTGTCTTGCTGTACTGGGCACTGGTGAGGCCTCAGCTGGAATACTGTCTCCAATTCTGGGCACCACACTTTAGGAAAGGTGTGGACAAACTGGAGAGAGTCCAGGAGAGCAACAAAAAGTGATACAACAACATTTAGAAAACCTGAGCTATAAAGAAAGATTAAAAACTGGGCATGTTTAGTCTAGAGAAAAGACGACAGAGGGGACCTGATAAGTCTTCAAATGTATGTTAAGGGCTCTTCTAAAGAGGACAGTGATCAATTGTTCTCCATGTCCATTGAAGGAAGGACAAGTAGTAATACCTGCAGCACAGGAAATTTAGGCAGGATTTTTTTGGGGGGTGGTGGTGGTGGGGAGAACCTAACTAAGGATAGTTAAGCTCTGGATTAGCGTTTTTAAGAACAGGTTGTACAAACCACTGTTAGGGATGGTCTAGGTTTATTTGGTCCTACCTCAGTGAAGGGGAATGGACTTGATGACCACTTGTGGGCCTTACCACCATTCTATGATTCTATAGTGCAAATGTACAGGCAAACCTGAAGTCTGGCATTTAACTTCCGAGTTCTTGACTTTGTAACCTTGAAAATTGTATTTTAAAGAATGTGTTTAATTTCCTACTTTTTTAAAAAACAAACTAAAAACAAATTCCACCCTGTGGCATCATATTGACACCCACACAGATCATTAGCAGGAACCATCAGATACACCATGCACCTCTCCCACTTGAGCTAATGGAATAGCTCATATTGCGTGTCCCCTCAAGAATTTGGAAGAGTGCGCCTTAATGGGCATTCTCTCCTTCTCCCCCCACTCCCCATTTCTCCCTCCCACCAAGCTCAACTTCTTTTTCCACATACTCTCCTCTACCCCATCCCATCTCTTTCCCACACCTGGATCCTTATCACAGTCCCAATCTCTTCACTCAGCCAGTCCCAGTTTCCATTCTTCAGGCTTCTGATCTCTCCCCCACTCCAGATTTCCCACTCTGGCTCTCAGGGTATGGCTACATTTGGAATTTCAAAGCGCTGCCGCGGCACCGCCGCGGGAGCGCTTTGAAGTGTGAGTGTAGTCAGAGCGGCAGCGCTGGGAGAGAGCTCTCCCAGCGCTGCATGTAAACCACATCCCTTACGGGTGTAGCGTGCAGCGCTGGGAGCCGCGCTCCCAGTGCTGCTGCCCTGATTACACTGACGCTTTACAGCGCTGTATCTTGCAGCGCTCAGGGGGGTGTTTTTTCACACCCCAGTTGCAGCGCTGTAAAGTGTGAGTGTAGCCAAGGCCTCAGTCTGTAAACTTGTTTTATGTCCCAATCTCTCTCCCCAACTCCTGCCAGTCTCTAGCCCCAGTTTCCTCAACCAATCTACTCCCTCTCAAAGGTCTGTTTTTTGTCCCATCTACATTACAGTCAGGCAGATTCCTCTTCCATGCCGCCTGGGCCCATCAGGGGTACCACTGAGGGGACAGGAGAGAGTCTCAATGCTGTCATTTGAGGTGCGTGAATACAGACTTGCTTGCAGCAGCCCAGAGCAGCAGTAACAGGTAAAGTCCTGCTCAGCCCTGGGCTGAAGCATACTCAGTGCAGATGGAACCTTCAGGGAAGTTAGCTGTTAAAAATTAAACAGTATCTATTGGACATGGGGAAGTACAATTCTTCAAAGGCTTATAACAACTTCTGACAAGCCCTGAGAGTTATATTGGGTGTTGGACATTAAAATGGAAGTAAGACTATCATGGAAGCTGAACAAAGATAGCGCTGACAGCTTGATTACGTTCAATGATAGCCTTATACAAAGCTTTTCCCTTGATGCTATGGCACTGGCTTTGACTTTCTGCCACAGTCCTGTTAGGGCCAAGGGCTTTAAGAATTTTAGGGCTTGTCTACATCAGAAAGTTGCAGCGCTGGTGAGGGAGTTACAGCGGGGCACCACCAGGGCACCACCTGCGCTGCAACTCCCTGTTTGCAGCGCTGGCCGTACTCCCGTTTTGTCTCGGGTGTAGAGGATCCAGCGCTGGTGATCCAGCGCTGGTAATCCAATGTAGACAGTTACCAGCGCTTTTCTTGACCTCCGTGGAAGGAGGAAGCCTCTGGTAATCAAGCTGGTTTCCTTTCCCGGTTTGCTCTCTCGGTCCCGGAGCCACCCAGCAAACCGCAGGGAGGGAGACCTGCTTGCTCGGGGTTCCGGGACCGAGAGAGCAAACCGGGAAAGGAAACCAGCTTCGCCGCGGTTTGCTCTCTCGGTCCCGGAACCCCGAGCAAGCAGGTCTCCTTCCCTGCGGTTTGCTGGCTGGCTCCGGGACCGAGAGAGCAAACCGCGGCGTTCCCGGTTTGCTCTCTCGGTCCCGGAACCCCGAGCAAGCAGGTCTCCTTCCCTGCGGTTTGCTGGCTGGCTCCGGGACCGCGAGAGCAAACCGCGGCGTTCCCGGTTTGCTCTCTCGGTCCCGGAACCCCGAGCAAGCAGGTCTCCTTCCCTGCGGTTTGCTGGGTGGCTCCGGGACCGAGAGAGCAAACCGCGGCGAAGCTGGTTTCCTTTCCCGGTTTGCTCTCTCGTCCCGGAACCCCCCTTGAAGCCGCCCAACAGCGCTGCAGTGTGGCCACATCTAACACCACTTGCAGCGCTGGTTGCTGTAAGTGTGGCCACTCTGCAGCGCTGGCCCTATACAGCTGTACTAATACAGCTGTAACAACCAGCGCTGCAAAATTTTAGATGTAGACATGGCCTTAGACTCAGTTCTCATTTACATCAAGGCCTCTTTACACCATTTTACATTTGCACCCAGCCAGAAAAAGTGTAATAAGGCCTTTGTGCAAGTGAAAATCAGCTCCATGCCCCTCCCTCACATCTGGTTTAATTAAGTCATCTGCAACTGGTTGACACCCTATCAGCAACCCATTCTGTTCTATGGCCAGCTGACAGCTCAGCTCCTCAGGGACTGGCAAACTCCCTTCTCTATCATGGTAGAACTCCAGGACTATCTTGAGCTGTGTGAAGTTATCACTAATTCTTAATACCTGCCCAAATTTTTATATTGCCCTTGCTGTGACATCTGGGTACCTTACAGGATAGTTGTCTTACTCATTCCAATGTGTCTTCTGAACATCTAGTTTAACTGTTATGGTGAACAATGTTCTATGGTTCACAGAACAGGTGTTGACTGCTAACAGTGTCTGAATGCCCCGTATCAAGTGACGGACTGTTTCTTTCCACTCCTGCAATATGGCTGCTAAGGTTTCTGAGGGATTACAGTCCTTCAGTATCAGCAGAAGTAAACAGACTAGAATCACAAAAGGAGTGTACTAGCTCTACCAGCATCAGACAACTTAAGACTGGAGCTCACCATAAATTTTCTTTCTTGATAGGGTACCGGATTACTATTACTTTAGTATCACTTTGTCCATCTAGGTAGTAATTTAATTTACATTTGTCATCTTATTTAGGGTATGTGTACACTTAAAGCACTACAGCAGCGCCACTGTAGCACTTCAGTGTAGACACTAGCTATGCCGACAGGAGGGATTCTCCCATTGGCATAGGTAATCCACCTCCCTGAGAGGGAGTAACTACATTGACAGAAGGATTTTTACACCCCTGAGACACGCAGCTATACTGAAGTAAACTCTTAGTGTACACAATGCGGCATCTGACTCAAGGAGTCATGGCTTGACAATTAAGTTTTGCCCAATTAAAACTATGGGTTGATAGGGTCAATGCAGACAAAGCTGCAGATAGCTTCCTCTTTCACCAATACCTCTAGCCTACTTACCTTTGGGGGGGGGGCGGGAAATGCAAGTATAGTTTTATGTATCTCAAGCCATTAGGAGACCTTTCACCTAGAGAGTATTTTGAAAGTTTCAAATAAGCATTTCTTCAATAGCCATTCACATGGGGAGGTGGGGGAAGGGACTACTACACTAAATTCCATTTAACCATATAATGAAGTCTTTCAGTGCAGAACACTTGAGGTCCAGTAAAAGTCAACCTAAAAACTTTGAAAACTGGCACTGAGAGATCAGATCTAAATGCAGTCCCTCTCCATTTTATTGAGAGAGTTATGAAAGTTAGTGACATGCAGTGCATTCTAGCGCCTCTTTCCTCTCCCCACCACCTCAAAACAGAAGTAGGCGTTAACTGTTTGAGCATGATTGAACACAGTATGCTTACGTTTTCTGTCATCTCCACATGCAACTTCAGCAAGGTATCTGAAGTAGTCTCCCTTCATCTTCAGGTAGAATACCTTGCTCTCTGGATTAGTTGCATTAGCTATTAAAAATTTGTCCAGCAGCTCCTAAAGCAGGAATAGGAAACATTAGCATGTTACATGCACTGCAATGGAAGATCCTCCAAATACTGGTTTAGATAAAGTAATCCTGGTCACATACTACCTTTGCGCATATGCTAAGAAGCTCAAAGTAAGACTAAAATCTGCAAAGTATTTAGAAATTATTTAACGATGTCTTTTAGACAAATGTATATTCACTTACTGAATTAGACTATTTGCATAGTAACAAACACTAAAAAGCCTAGAACGTTTTAAAGGCTCCAGTTTGGTGAGCTGTTTAAAACATTGTGGAAAGAGAGAGTGACAGTAAAGTTAGAAAAGGGCAAAATCTAATAGAAAAAAAGCAAGCCTGAATATATGCTTATGCACTAAGGAAGAATCCATGTATTCCAATAGAAAATAATTTTTACTGAAGATTACTCTGAGACCAGTCCATTTCATGGGTGGGGGAAAGAGGGGGGGGAAGAGGGCAAAAAACCAACAATGCATCAGAAATTCAAACCTCTTTAAAAAGAGGGAATTTTTATTTTCCACTTTATGGCCAAGACCTGTGAGCAGGATTTTATTTATTGTTTTCTTAAGTGATATTCATTAGTCAATTATGACTGAACATTTAGGTGTGGAGTATAAACTTGTTTGACAATTTGTTGTAGCTATCCAGCAAGCATGACATCCAGATTCAAACGAAAGCTTGGATCCCACAGAAAACAGTTTCTAGGCCTCATTGGTATAAATATAACCTTTAAATATAAACATATTTCTGAGCCCGGAGAATGCTGTATAAACCTGAAGCAGCTCAGAAACATGAACCACCCCAGCAATCTCAACAGGGGATTAACTGAAACAGTGGGGCAATTTACAGGCCAAAAGTTCAAGTGTACATGTGCATCATGCACACTTCATTTGTAGATTACATTATTTATTGATTCATATAATTTAAGGCCAGAAAGTACCATAAGATCTGTCTGACCTCTTGCACACAAGACGACACTAAATTTCATCCAGCTATCCCATACTGAACACAACAACATGTGGTTGGCTAAAGCATATCTTCCAGAATGGCATCCAGTCTTGATCTGAAGACTAAGGGTATGGCTACACTTACAGCTGTACAGCGCTGGGAGTTACAGCTGTCTTTGTACAGCTGTGCAGGGAAAGCGCTGCAGTGTGGCCATACTGACAGCTACCAGCACTGCAGTGTGGCCACATTTGCAGCGCTGTTGGGAGTAGTGCATTATGGGCAGCTATCCCAGCATTCAAGTGGCTACAACATGCTTTTCAAAAGAGGGGGGTGGGATGGGGTGGGGTGGAGTGTGACCGGGAGCATGGGGGAGACAGAGTGGATTTTTGGAACTGACACTGTGTCAGCTCCCTGCCTTGCAAGTTCTAAGGACTAGAAGATACACAGCACCAACCTTCAATCATTTAAAAAAAAAAAAAAAAGGTTTTGACCCCTTCCCCCATCCCTCTCTCATTCACAAAATGCAAATAGCCTTCAGACCAGATAAGCAGCTGCTCCAAAACAGACTCCCCCTCCCCCCTGCCATGTTGCTTCTCTCCTCAAGCAAACACTAACATTCCAAAGGAATCCCCCTGCCTGCCTCTGCTTGAGCAAACAAGCTGTGTTTATTTTTTTAGATAAGCAGCTCTGGGAGCACAGAGTTCACAACAAAACAGCAGAGTGGGTGAACAGGCATTCTGGGATACCTCCGAATACCTCAGAGGCCAATTACAGCGCTTTTGGTGGCCACACTTGCGGAGCAGCACTGCATCTCCAGCGCTGCAACCCTTATACCCCAGGCAGAGCAGGAGTATAGCCAGCGCTGCAGCCAGGGAGATGCAGCGCTGTATGTGCCTTGCAAGTGTGGACGGTGAGTAAGTTGCAGCACTGTAAACCCACCACCAGCGCTGCAACTCTCCAGTGTAGCCATGGCCTAAGAGAAGGAGAACCCACCACTATTCCAATGGCTAACCACCCTCATTGTTAAATTCAAAATTAAAAGTAATGCACACATTAGGTCTAGCTTCAACTTCCAGCCATTAGTTCTTGTTATATCTTTCCCTGGTAGACTAAAGATCCCTTTTGTACCCATATCCCATCTCCTGCCCACTCCCCAGGTACACTATAATCAAGCCATCTCAATCTTTTTGATAAACTGAAGAGACTGAACTTAAGTCCACTGCAAGGCCTCAAAAACCATTTTTCTGGGTTTCTGCTCCCAAATCTTTAAAAAGTGGACACTAGAACTGTACATAGTATTCCAATATCTGCCTCTCCATAGAAGTAAAAATCATCTCCCTAGTCTTATTTACTACTCCCGTTTACACATCCAAGAGCCATATTAGCCCTTTTTTCCACAGCACTGCATTGGTAGTTCATGTTGAGTTGCTTGTCCAATACATTTGGCTGTATTAAAACAATTTAATTTGCATGAGCCCAGTTTACCAAGTGATCCAGATCTGTTTGCCCTGTCACTTACTACTCAAATCTGCATGCCATCCTCAGATTTGATCAGCGGTGATTTTATATTTACTTCCCGATCACTAATGAAAATTTTGAATAGCACTGTCGAACCTCACTGGAAACAGACCTGATCTGATGATTTCCCTATTGACTATTTTTTAAAGTCTGTCAGTTACCAACTCTTAATTCATTTAAGATGTGCTCTGTTGACATTGCCTAGTGTTATTTTTTTTAACATCAGAATGTTGTGGGTTACCAAGTCAAACTCCTAACAAAAACTAAGTTTATTACATTTACACAATTGCCTAATCAACCAAAACTTGTAATTCCAAAGAATGAAAGCAGGTTTGACAAAAATCAATTTTCCATAAAACTAAGAGAATAGGCATATAATTCCAGTCAACAATCAACTGAACTCTTGATTAGCTTTCCCATTATTCTGCTCAGGATTGATGTCATGTTAACCTGTTTATACTTCCTAGGTAACCTGGCTTAACCTCTTAATATTAGTACAATCTTGGCACTCTTCCAGAACTTCCCTGGTATTCCAAGATTTATTAAAAAGTAAGAGCTTTTAATTCCCCTCAGCTTTAGGTCTTGTGGGTGCATGTTATTCAAGCCTGCCAATTTAAAAATGTTTATTAGTAACAAAGGAGGATGTTTAGATATCTACTAGGGATAGACTGGATACTAGTTCATCCTCTTGATATCATCATCCATTAGAATGGGAAACAATATACAGAAGGGCAACAAAAATTAAGGATTTGGTATACTTTACATATGAGAAGAGATTAAAAAGACTGGGGCTATATTTAGCCTGGAAAGCAGAAACCTAAGAGAGAATAAGATAGAGGTCTAGAAAAACATGAATGGTATGGAGAAAGTGAATAAGGAAGTGTTATTTACCCATTCACAATACAAGAACTAGAGGTCATCCAATGAAATTAATAGGCAGCAGGTTTAAAATCATCATAAGGAAGTACTTCTTCACACAGTACAGTCAGTCAACCTGTGGACCTCGCTGCTAAGGGACATTGTGAAGGCCAAAACAACAACTGGGTATTAGATAAGTTAATGGAGGATAGATCCAACAACAACTATTAGCCAAAATGGTCAGTGATGCAACCCCATGCCCTGAGTTTCCATAAGCATCTGACTGCAAGATGCGACTGAACAGAGGATGGATCACTCAATAATTGTCCAGTTCTATTTATTCCCGCTGAAGCATCTGGCATTGCCCACTGTTGGAAGACCAGAAACTGGGTTACATGAACCATTGCTCTGATTCACTATCCTTTCCAATATTCTTACCTTGTATTGGGTGCACCACTTTGTGTGTTAGAAAAAACTTCTATAATTTTTAAAAATTCATGTTTTACTGCCAGCTGCACAGGACTACCACCATATGTTCCCCAAACTCAAGACCCCTGAAACAATTTATCTTTCCACACATTACATGAGCTGACACTGCTGTTTTGGAGGCTGCAGAAACTAGGGACCTTACCACAGAATCTATGGCCAGTCACTCAACACACAGATGCCTCATATATACTCCACTCTGGAAAAGTCCCTTCATCCCCAAAGAGATCCAAGCTATTGGCTCATCATGCCATCATCCCCAGCAACATGACAGCAGCATGGCATTTCAGTGATGAACACCAGATTTCTCTATTAACTACAACCAAAGCAGCAGGATCATAGGTGGCTTTATTTCATCCTTCTCCACAACAGAGACGGAGTTTTCAACTATTTCTGAAATAATTTGCATGCTTCATTGCAATATTTTCAATGAATAACTGGCAAATGTAATGGCTAAAGGGCAGAAATGGTGGTGGAATTAAACACTGTTATTCTTCCCCAAACGATGCTAAATCGGTAGTATCTACCAATTACTATGTGAGAGTCATATTTTACCCACCATCTTCATGATACCACCTTCACAATACCTCAAGGGAATATTAATATGCAACTCTACAGTCTCAGACAATAATTTAAAACTAATTCATCCCTTTCCACCAAGCATTTGAGATCCTTAATCAATTGCTCTGAGAACTAACAGGTCAGATTAGCAGAAGGCATCCATTAATCTTGCAAATTATAGCTAGTTTATTAAATTTCAATTACTAAGTAGGCAATTTATATTAAATCCAAACCCATGAAGTAGCTACAAGTATGAAGTTTACACTACAGTTGCTCAATAAAATATATTAGCAATAAGATTAAAATGTATTTTTTGCCCAATTGGCAAAGTCGATCAAAACAAGATATTGTAGAATTCAGCAAAGCTCACCACATTCAATGTTTGGTGAACTACCACCGCTGCCAAGTTAGCCGTATAATGCAGGGTTGTTCAAAATAATAGCTTGTGAGAAAAAAAGCCACTTTTTGGATTACTTGCTCTTAAAGATGTACTCTAGAAGAGCTTTTCTGGAATGCTATTAACCATATTTAAGCTGCTGCATTTAAAACACTACATGAATATAGGGTTGTTTAGAGAAGTGTGTAGACCGATATTTTCCTGATTTGGTGAAAACGGATCTCCACAAAACTTGTATTTATTGAGACACAAGCTTCTTTCAGTGCAGCTCACCAATGTCAGTTATCACCAAGTATTATCATATGTATATTACAGGAGTTGTGTAACACTCATATTGAGCATTACAATCTAAAAGGGAGTAAAGGATGTGTACCCAGCCTCCAGCATCCTCCCAGACCAAGAAGAAGGAGCTCTTAGGACTTCCTCTCCCCAAAAAAGGGAAAATACAGCAATGCACTAGAAACTGGCTAAGAGGCAAGAACAAGTTGGAATAAATATTAAATTTTCAGCATAGTAACATCTTATCAGTGGAGCACCCCAAGGTTCCATACTAGGACTACATTGAAACTTCGCTGCATCACTGTTCTCTGCCTCTTTCAGATCAGGAACTGAATACAATCAACGTGACAAGATTTACCCTCAAATTTAAAGACTGAGGAATTCAGAGGGTCAGGGACCAGGCCACGGTCGCCAAAGGTACAGCATGATGAAAGACTGAGTTCTGTATTGAGGCTATGTCTACATTGCGCAGCTTACAGCAGCATAGCCATGCTGCTTAAGTCTTGCAGCTAGAAGGCATGCAGTATAGCGGCTTTTTGTCAGCAGGAGAGAGCTTTCCTACCGACAAAACATCCCTGTTCTCCCAACGAGGAGTGGTAGCTTTGTTGGTGGGAGAGTGTCTCCCGCCGAAAAAGCCCTTTCCACAACAGCACTTCTTGTCAGTAAAACTTGTGTCTGTCAGGGGAGTGTTTTTTCACACCCGAGTGACAGAAGTTTTACTGATGAAAGTGCAGTGTAGACATAGCCTGAGAAGTGCCAAATAATGCACATAGGAATGAATATGAACTATTCACATATACTACTGTGTTATAAAGCACAACATGGTAGTGAGATAAACATCTTAGAATCAAGATGCAGAGAAAAATCAAGAGACAAGGACAGAGGCCAATGCTGGGCATAAAAGCCATTAGCACTCTGGAAACCAGCAGTCAGAACACCACAGAATGTACACATAGTACAACTGGACTGGAAGGTAGTGTCAAGATGAGCTATTGTTGGGATTCAGGACAACTGACATGCAAACTTTTTCACCTCCTTCAAACAGTCAGGGAGGAACTGATGGAACATTCAGACAACAGAATTTTGCTTGGGAAGATGTAGCCTGCAATAGCCTGGCTCATGGTTTACCCTCCTCTGCCAAAAAGCCTTAGAAGTAGGTGGGATCTGCCAGTTTAAGGAGCTAACACTCAAGAAGTGAAAATCTCACACAGAAGGTTTTCTGTAAAACAAAGATTTGTCAAAGCATTTTTTGGTTTGTAATAATATCAGACTTTTCATTCCCCCTCCCTTCCAAAATCACTGATGTCAACTTTAGGCAGTGTTAGTTATTTCAGCAAGGGAAGTTATATTGGAAGAAGGGGTTTAGGAAAGGATCTCATTTCATCAGTTAAATTGGCTTATGCTTTCTGTAAACTGAAAATTTATTGCAAACTTTTAGTACCACACAATGTTACAGAAATACTTGAACAGCTATCTACAAAAAGAGAAAGACAAACCACATAACACTGACAGAAGTTTACCTATTCCACTTGCAAACTGAAGAATGTCAAGAAAGCAGCAACACTGAAGCTACTGAAACTATATGAAGTAGAATGAAGTCTCTAGGGAATTTAGCTAATCTAATATACTGTACAAAAAAGTGATTTTTCTTTACCATTCTTGGCACATTACAAAAGTAAATACATGTGGTAAAGGTATTAAGTTATTGCAGATTTCTAAAGCATGTTCAGAAGATGGACTGATGCTAACTATTTAAGTATGTCTGTTGAACAAATGTTGGGTCTTAGCTAGTATTAATATAGAAAGACTTGTAGATTTGAAATAAACTAAGATATATGATGTGTTCTAGTTACTTTTCATCCACGGGCCTCACAGAAAAGGGTGTCATCTCTCCCGTCTCTGCCCGCCTACCCTTAGGTGGTGATACAGAAGTGGAGAGTTCAGTGACTTGCTCCAAAAACCACAGTAAGTCAGTAAAAGAGCCAAGAGCAGAAAAAGTCTGACATTTATTCTTCTCTTCCATCCACTTGGACATACTTACCTTTCCATAAAACATTTAATGTCTTACAAATAACTCATTTTATGTACGTTGTCATTTGTGAAGTGAGCAGTAATCTTCCCGCTACAACTTGTGACATTTATAATTAACTTTATGTAATGAAGACAAAAGATTCAGGAAACTCATTTGCAGTGTGCATAATATATTTTATGTTAAAATAGTTTACATAAACACACATTTGATGTCATTTTGTCTTCATGTCTACACAATGGCCAAGGAGAAATAGTTTACACAACAAGTTTAAGGAGTGGGAAAGCATGTTTACCATCACTAATATGTAATCATAAAACAAATTATCTATCAAGGACCTCCACATTTTACAAGTTTTAATCAAAACTTGTAACACTCCTCCTCCATGATACATGTGTCTCATTTTTATAAAGTGAGAAGTTTGCCAAAATCACCAAGGAAGTCTGTCAGAAGCAAGAACAGAATTTAGATTCTCCAACTTCTAAACCTATACTCAAAAACAACATAGGAGCAAGTGTGCTAGAATAATTAAGGCACCAAAATGAGTCAACTTCAAGCACAAAAATATTCCGTTCCAAACCAAGAACTTCCTACTTCCCCTGTTTAGACAGGTTCTTACTGTACTGAATCGTGGTCATGACGATAAAATTCTAAATGGATGTGGCCTCCTTGCAGATCAAGTGCCACCTGGATCAAATTTCTGGCCAGGTCCTTGAGGTAGTCTGGCTGGATATTCACATCAGTTCCATCACTGGCAATCATATTGTGCCTCAAGCTTTTGGCATCCATGTAATTGCTGACTGTGTAGCGGCATTCCTTGGTGAACACTCCAGAATTTGCTGGTCTTCAGTATGTCCATGCCAAGAAAGCCAACAAAACTGAACAAGAGCTGATGGAGACAGCTGCTGGGTTCAGCTTTAAATATCCTCATTTCTGATCTCATCCTGCCACTTCATAAGGAGCAGCTGATGAAGATGAGAATTGAAAACACCAACCCTGATGTGTTTCAGCCTCTCTCAGCATCCACATTTCACTTCCATACAACAGGGCTGGTACAACTCTGGTTCTACAGAGCCACAGTTTTGTGGCGAGCTTCATGTCACAACATCCTCACAGAGGCCAAAGAGCCCAAAAAAGTATAGCAGCAGTGGATTCTCTGCAGCTTGAGTCTTCAAACCACAATTTGAGGACTTCAATAACTCAGACATAGGTTAGGGGTTTGTTATAGAGGTGGATGGGCGAGATTGTGTGGCGTGCATTGTGCAGGAGGTCAGACTAGACGATCATAATGGTCCCTTCTGACCTTAAAATCTATGAGTCTATACTGCTACACAAGTATCCAAATCTTTTGAGTATCCTCCAGAACCATTTACAGTGTCTCCCAAATATTTGACAGTTGACATCTGCACAACATCCCATCCAGACCTAGTAATACAGGGACCGTTGTAATCTGGAGCTGCAAGGAGATTGACGGTAATGGCCAAGGAGTTAGTTTTATCCGGACTAATCAAACCAATGTGCACTGCTTCTTGCTCAAACAAATCAGCCATCAATGAGTGCAATTCACCAAGCTGAGCCAACAAGACAATGTCAATGTATTCAAGATCTTGAAGCAGAAAGTTGTTTAGCTCAAGGACACTGACAACTGCCTCCTCAAGCTTATCCATTAACTAATCAATGTAAATACGGAATTGAATAGATGGTCATGATAATAATCCCTTTTGACTTTGAAGCCTATGAATGATGGTGACATAATGCAGAATGCCAAACGCCCGTGGAGATAGGAAAGCAGGAAAGCATTCCATGTATTCGTCATTACTCAAGCACGGCTTTGTTCTACTCTGCAGAATGCTGATGTATTAGGACAACTGTAGAGCCTAGGAGCCCTAATTATGGACCAGAACTACACTGTGCTGCCTACCTTCCTGAACATAGGTGAATTCCAGGGATTTCCAAGGGAAGGGTGAGCTAGTGAGGGGCACTGCAGTTAGGATGTTGTGTTCTAGAGGATCAAAACTCTCTTGTGCCTTATGTGATTAAAGCAAAGAACAATGCTGTCAGAATAGTTGCAAAGGGTCTGTATGTGTTAACTGTCTACACCTAACACTTCATCCCTTGAAGAGATAATCCAGAAAGCTCATAATTTTAAGTGGAGTTCTGGGAGAGGAGGTATTTAAGCTCTGGGGGAAATCTGAAGGGTGAGCACTGAGCTGATGGGCTAGCCAACTGGAAAACAGGTTCTAGCTTTCAGAAGGAGGTGACAGAGAAGACAGCGTGTGCTTAGAGTGTGTCCAGGGATCCCATGACTGAGGCAATGGTTAGACTTCATTCAAGTCTGGTCTACACTAAGAAATTAGGTCGGTATAACTACGTGGATCAGGGGTGGGGAAAATCCACTATCCTGAACAATGCAGTTGAACCAACCTAACCACTGGTGTAGACAGTGGTAGGCTGATGGGAGAATTCTCCTGTTGACCTAGCTACTGTCTTTCAGTGAGGTGGATTACCTACACTGATAGGAAAACCCCTCCAGTCAGAATAGGTAGCATCTTCACTGAAGCGCTATAGCAGTGCCACTGTGCTGCTACAGCGTAAGTGTAGATATGCCCTCAGGCTCCAGAAGCTTTAAAATACCCACAGTGAGTGATCACAAAGGGGCAATAAGCTGGAAGCTGTGACAGGCAGTATACAAAGAAACAATGAGAAAGCTGGTTTGCGTGATTGGCACTGGTCTCAGCACACCAGCAGCCTAAGAGTTGTCAAGTTTTTCACAGGAATCACAGAAAAAGGAAAGTATTAAGAAGGGTTTTGAAGGAGGATAATCATGTTTGTGGATGTTTACAAGGAACTCCTCCCAAGCATGAGGGGCAGCATGGGAGAAAACAGATCCACAGACTTTAGGACTAGAAGGGACCTCGAGAGGTCATCGAGTCCAGTTCCCTGCCCTCATGGCAGGACCAAATACGGTCTAGACCATCCCTGATAGACATTTATCTAACCTACTCTTAAATATCTCCAGAGATGGAGATTCCACAACCTCCCTAGGCAATTTATTCCAGGGTTTAACCACCCTGACAGTTAGGAACTTTTTCCTAATGTCCAACCTAAACCTCCCTTGCTGCAGTTTAAGCCCATAGCCTCTAAGGATAGAACAAGAAGCAAAGAAAGGTGAACAAGTTTTCTCCCTCCTCCTGATGACGCCCTTTTAGACACCTGAAAACTGCTATCATGTCCCCTCTCAGTCTTCTTTTCCAAACTAAACAAACCCAATTCTTTCAGCCTTCCTTCGTAGGTCATGTTCAAGACCTTTAATCATTCTTGTTGCTCTTCTCTGGACCCTCTCCAATTTATCCACATCTCCACATGAAGGCTCTTGTTTCAAAATTTAACCAGTGAGGGATGGAGGCTACTATCATAGGCCAACTGAATTTGAGAATCAGCATCCTGATAGAAAGTAGGGTAGGCTCTGCAGCATCTTCAAAGTGAAAACAGGTAGCTTATGTTTGAACTGACAGAAGGAGGCCCCTGCGTGCCCTTATGCATAGGAGATCGAAGGGGGATGTGCCGTTGCTTCCTTTCAATACTCAAGCCCATTTTAAGGCTACACAGCTGCATGCTTGAACTTTAATCCTTTGAAAACTACTGACTTAGTGTATGAGCTAACAACCTTTGCAGACTACTGTACCCCTTCCAGGAGTCTGATTTGTCTTGCATACCCCAAGTTTCATCTCACTTAAAACTACTTGCTTAAAAATACAAAAAAAGTATGACAGCACACTATTACTGAAAAATTGCTTACTTGCTCATTTGTCTGTATGAAATTTTAGTTTTTACTGACTTCGCTAGTGCATTTTATGTAGCCGGTTGTAAAACTAGGCAAATAACTAGATGAAGTGATGTATCCCCTGGAAGGCCTCTGTGTACATGTACCCCTGGTTGAGAACCACTGCACTGACTAACTACACATTTACATTCCACATTGAGTTTAAGTGAACAGAATGTAAGCAAAAGGCAGAAATACAATAGTGAAATTCTGGCCATTTGTTTTTTCCTCCTTCAATCTCTCTAGTAAAGCTTTCTGCTTCCAAGATTCTTGTACCTGAAAGTGCAGTTCTCCAACTAGAAAAGTAATTCAATGTATACCTATGTCATCTGCTGTGCTTACCCTCTTTCTACCTTGGCCACTAATTTTGACTGTTTGAGAACAAAACTATTTTAATTCAAGGAGTCCCATAAGAGGAATAATATGAATTAAGTCAGCTTTGTTGACTATCTGCTGACCACATTAATCCAAGAATATTAAGGCTGCAATTTTCAAGTCAGCCTAAAGGAATTGGGTGCTTAATTCCATTAGGCCCCTTTGAAGGTCTTAATTTCACATTGTGTACTTTCATTTTGAAAAGTTCAGGATGCTACAGAAACTTTCAGAAGATTGCACATAATAGAACCAAACACAGATTCTACTACCAGTTATCTGGTTTCAAGGTAGTTAAAGGCAAGGTAATACAAACTAATGTTTTGTATTTACCTCCTCAACTCAGAATAGCTGAAAGTTCTTATTTTTGTACCACCCAAAATATGTTTGAGTAATCTTACTTTTGTAACTAGGCACAAATGGTTAAGCAACATGATGCAAACACAAAAAGCTACTTGGAAAAAGGAGCCAGTTGAGTCAGTTTTTAGTTTCAAGCAATAATAAGTGTGTTAATGTTCAGAATTCCTGCTGTAATAAAAGTTACCCTCTGAATGAAGTTCAGGTTATATTAAATCTCGATTCTTAGGTCAAACTGCTTAAATACTTGAGTTGAAGTGCCATTTAAGTTTCCTGCACTGACTCAGATATTACCACCAACTCCTCAAAGTTTGACTTTGATTTGTAAGGAATAGCATCTTAACAGTATTGATTTGATTTTGTAGAAAGCACTTCAAGGCTACTAAAGCTTGAAATCCAGTAAATCTGATATAGGTAAATCCCAAACACTACTTTTTATACCAAGGCAGACAAGATAGGTCTTATCATTTGAGCTTCAGAAAAAGAGTTCAGTAGGATCAGCCTAGTCAGCGAGAGAAATAGGATACTGATCAAGTTGTCAATGCTGATACTGCTCAAAGGCAAGAGCTCAATTTCTGCAATCTTTTCCAGCCTGAGTAGAAGTAACAGATTTTAGTGATCTTATGTTAAAACCAAGACAAATTTATTTGCAAATCCCAGCTAGGATTCACTTAACCAAGTTCTTAGATGTCTGAACAAGAGCCATTCAACTCTTGAAGGAAAGCTACTCTTTCCGCAGTATGTGGGAGAAATGAACTTAATTTCTACAAACAGCTTTATCCACAGATCTTCAATTTTAATACTATTTTCTTCAGCATGTTCTCCTAACTACGTAAAAATAAAGAACATTCGAATACTTCTAGGTTCCCAAGAACATTGCCATTCAGTTATCATAAGATGCTAACTTATGACTGAACAAATAGTGCTGAGAAAGTATTTAAGAACAGTTAGCAACCATATATACAAATATACACCAGAGAACTATTTTCCACCTCTTGCAGTACAAAGTGACACTACAGGAGCTGTTGTAAGTATTTTACTTGGGTATGTCTACACTGGCAAGTTTCTGCACCACAAGTTATAACACTTATTAAAAAGCTAGAATTAAACCGCTGTTGCGTGTCCACACTGTGCTCCTTGTGATGCTGGAGCACATCCACATCAGCAGTCCTTGCAACAGCAAAGACAGCAGTACATTGTGGTAGCTATCCCACCGTGCAACTGGCCACAGGGTGCTTTGGGAAGGGTTTGCAATGTCTCCTCATGGGGGCAGGAACAGCATCACATGATGCAGGTTTCCCAATCCCCACTCCAGCTGGGGCAGGGGCCGCAACACACAGCTCAGCCCTGCTCCAGATGGGGCGCAGGTTCGGGGGCTGCACCACACATCTCTTGGAAGCAGCTGCATTGCCCCGCTCCGATGGTTGGGGGCCGCTTCATGTGTAGGAACTGGAGAAGGGACATGCCACTGCTCCTGGGAGCCGCTTGAGGTAAGTGCCGTTCGGAACCTGCACCCCAGCGCCTCTCCTCAACACCCTAACCCCTGCCCCAGCCCTGATCCCCCTCCCGCTCTCCAAATCCCTCAATCCCTGCATGGAGCACCCTCCTGCACCCCAAACCTCTCATCCCCAGCCCTATCCCAGAGCCTGCACCCTTTCCTGCACTCCTGATCCCCCTCCCGCCCTCCGAACCCCTTGGTCCCAGCCCAGAGCACCCTCCTCCGCCTCACACTCCTCAACCCCAGCCCCACTACAGAGTCCGCATCCTCAACCAGCGCTCTCACTCCAACCCCAATTTTGTGAGCATTCATGGCCTGCCATACAATTTCTATTCCCTTACGTGGCCCTCAGGCCAAAAAGTTTGCCCACTCGTCTTAGACAACTCATTCACTCAAAATTAGCTTCAGTGACAGTGCCTTTTTAACTACTGTTGATACTAAGTTGCTTTAGTTTCATAGCACACTGATCAGTGTGGCTTTAGAACACTTGTAGTTATGCTTGTATTCATGGATGACTGCATTCTTCTGTCCCCCTGCCAAACACCTGAACACCAATTGCCTATTTCAAGCTGATACATTTTAGTGGTCACTTTTTTCCCCCCAGTAAAGAAGAAAGAATTCCCCTGCCCTAGTCTGCTGCCTCTTCTGGAATTCTGTTATGAAAGGTAAGACTATCCTTCTAGATCCAACTTTTGTGCATCAGTTTACTGTTTGACAACATTAAGAGGGGACTGGATGACAAGCTATTTAAGACACTAAGCTTTTATCCCCAGTGCACAAGTAATTTAGAGATCAAGTAAAGTGATTTTCCATTTAATTCCTTTCCAATAATAGCGGAATGACCTTTATTAGAATAGTTTAAAATGACCTGACAACATCCTGCAGAAAACACAGGAACACTCCTATATGGCATGGAAATGGATATGATCTAATCTGCTTTTTCCATTTTGATTCTGAATGCTTGCCTACATAGTTTTAAGAACTGGCAGCCAATGCTTACGATTGGTTAAGGACTAAGTACATTTCTAAGTAAATTTACTAAGTAAATTTCTTTATATATACACAAGAATCCTACAGTAGGGTCTCACCAACATCTGCAGAAGCGGTGATTCACGTGAAACTCCTGAGGAAACTGTTTTTTTCCTTAATAGGAAAGGTCCACAAGAAGACACCATCTTAGTTTATGAAAATTAAATGTAGTGAAGACACTCTGACACCAAGCACGATGTTAGGTTTTTTATTAAGTATTTTAAAATGGTGTTAATAGCTAATGGCATAGTTCCAAGTCACAGAATCATAGAAATGTAGAGCTGGAAGGGACCTCAGGGAAGTCCTCTAGTCCAGCCTATGATGCACTGAGGATCAAGTAGGGTATGCAAAACTTCTCTTATCAATACATGTTTCACATTTATAACTAAGGTTTCAGAGTAGCAGCCGTTTTAGTCTGTAGCCACAAAAAGAACAGGAATACTTGTGGCACCTTAGAGACTAACAAATTTGAGAATATTATTATGCTCCAATAAATTTGTGGCACCTTAGAGACTAACAAGTACTCCTGTTCTATTTATAACAAAACAATTTATTAAACAGAAGGATGAATTGTAGAGTTAGTGAATTAAACTAATTTCAGGTCAGCCTGGGAAAAGTTTCAAATATGTCTAAGTGAAAGAGATCTTAAATTCCTACTTGCTTAAGTTTCTTGCAAAATAAGAGTCTCTAGAGTTACTTACTCAGACCTACTGTGCCATATTTATAAAACATGAGCTCAAAAGTTTGATGTCCTTCCCCTCCACCCTCTATATAGAGAAAAGCAGACTTGAACTCAAAGTTTCTGATTGAAGCTCATGAATTCAGCATATTTATTTAAATGTTTTAAGGGATTAGAAATTTAGGCCTTAACACATTTTGTATTACATTCAGATTTCATTTTAAATAGATTTTTTTAAAAGAAAAAATAAATTAAAAAGTCTGATTTAAATTTTAAAACAGTACTTTTAGAATGTCAAAAAATATTGATTTTTATCCACCCCAGAACCAAGTACAGTAACTCCTCACTTAACGTTATATTTTTGAAAAATATGACTTTAAGCGAATCCAATTTCCCTATAAGAATTAATGTAAGAGGAGAGGGCGTTTAGTTTCCAGGGAATTTTTTTTTGCCAGACAAGAGACATTGTTTAAAATTAAAACTTATACAGTATAGGTATATAAACAATGTAATACTGTACTCAGCAATAATGATTGTGAAGCTTGGTTGAGGTGGTGGAATCAGAGAGTGAGGGTCTGGCTGCTCCTCTTGCTGTTCTTTCCAAAGTGCTGGGGGGCAGCTGATTGCTGCGGATGGGAGGAGGGGGAGGCTGCGTGCCTCCTGAATGCTGCAAAGCAGCTGACTGCTGCGGGTGGGAGGTGAGCAGCCTCCCACCTCCTTCCCCACACCTCCCGCCCGCAACAATCTGCTATTTCGGGGCATTCAGGAGGCTCTGCGGGGAGAGGGGACAGGCCGTGTGCCGCATCCTCGCTCCTCTCCCCAGAGCCTCCTAAACTCCGCAAAATAGATGACTGTTGCAGGCAGGAGGTGTGGGAAGGAAGGGGGGAGTTGCTGATCTGCTGGGCTGCAGGCGAGCGGGAGGCGCTGGGGGTGGCGGAGGGGAGCTGATGGCCCACCCTGGTTCCAAGCCCCCACAGCCAAAACATTAAAAGTAAACATAGCATAACTTTAAATGAGTACGCTCTCTAATAGATCAGTGATGTAACAACAAAATGGGATGACATTAAGTGAGGAGTTACTGCATACCAAGATAATCTCTGATAGGTGTTTGTCTGAACTGTTCTTAAAGACTTCCAATTACTAGCACCTTACCAAATTCACGATCCATTTTGGGCAATTTCAGGGTCATAGGATTTTTAAAAGGCCAACTTTCATGTCAGCTATTTAAATCTGAAATTTCACAATATTGTAATTGCAGGGTCCCGACCAAAAAAGGAGAGTTTTGTTGAAGGGGGGGGGGGGAGTGGTTCCCACAAGGTTATTCTAGAGAGGGTTGCAGTACCCTTACTCCTGCACTGCTGCTGATGGCGGCGCTGCCCTCAGAGCTGGGCAGCTGGAGAACAGCAGCTGCTGGCTGGGATCCCAGCTCTGAAGGCAGAGCCACCTTTAGCAGTAGCGCAGAGGTAGAGATGACGTGGTATTGTATTGCTACCCTTACTTCTGCACTGCTGCTTCCAGGGTGCTGCTTTCAGAGCTAGATGCCTGGCCAACAGCCACACCTCTTCAGCCACCCAGCTCTGAAGGCAGCACAGAAGTCAGAATGGCAATACCATGACCTCCCTGAAAATAACCTTGTGGCCCCCCTGCAACTCCCTTTTGGGTCAGGACTCCCAGTTTGAAACGCTGGCCTTCCCAGTGAAATCTATACAGTATAGGGTAAAAGCACACAAGACCAGAGTTCATAGGGGGAGCCCAGATTTCAGGGTCTTGTGACAAGTTTTTCATGGCTGTGAATTGGGTAGGGCCCTACCAATAATAGGGATTCCACAACCTTCTTTGGAAGCCTATTCCAGGCTCCTTAACTATCCTTATAGTTCACAAGTTTTTCCTAAATCCATGGAACTTAAGTTGCCTCAAAATGGCAGCTCTTCACTTCACCTGGTGGATAGCCTGCCCCTTAGCAGGGAAAAAAGTTTGTGCCAGTCAGTATGTTTAAGTATAAGCATCTGAATTAAGTAACAGAGTTACAGAAGATCACAGAGGCACAATAATATTAAATCTCCATTTCAAGATTATAGGCAATTCATAAATGGACAGAATTGTTTGTAAGGCACTTTAGAACCCGAAAGGCCATCATAAGTCTTAAAGACACCACGTAATCACTGGATCAGAGGTAAACTTCTTTCATTGATCAGAAACTGGCAAAGACAAAATAAGAATAAATGGCAAGTTTGACATGATACTGCACAGTCCTTTATTATCAGGGTTGAAAATAGTCACTAATGACCTAGAAAGGACAAATGGGGCAATGAGATGGCAAAATTTAAATCAGAACTGAAGACTGAGGCCTGGTTTACACTCAAAGTTAAGTTAACCCAGCTACATCGTCAGGGGTGTGAAAACTCCACACTTCTGAGTGGCAAGGTTAAGTTGACCTAACCCCCAGTGAACACAGCGCTATGTCAACTAAAGAATTCTTCCACTGACCTAACTACCGCCTCTGAAGGAGGTGAAGCACTATAGCAGCACAGATGTACCTCTGTAGCATTTCAAATGTAGATAAGCCCTGAGGCACTCAAGAGCCCTAACAGGCAGGCAAATGGAGGGCACACAGGTATATGACATACAGTATTGAAAAAGGAAAGTAAAGTAAGGCACACTGGAAGGAATAATTTTTACAACTCAGATATTGTTAGTAAACAAACAATTCAGGTAGACCATTTGATGTCACTGAAGCAAACATCAAACTGTCTAAAGAATGGATTAGGATTCACTGAAATTATAATTTCATTATGTTATTAGTATACTCCAAAATGGAACACTTTACTCTGGCCATGCCTCCTCAATGAGACAGACAGTGTGTTCAGAGACATGGAAAGACTTCTATATTAGGAAAACCAAAAACTTTGGATACAATTCTGCAGAGATGGGTGCATGCAATAGCAAAAGGTATATGGAAAAAGTCTAGGCAACATTAAAAAGGAGGAAACGTAGCAAATGAATAACATGCAGTTACAATAGACAGGACAAAGTTTAAAATATATAAACCCTCATATTTCAGGGCATATGCTAACCACTCATGGGATCATGAAGGAACTGTTCCTATGAACTATCTTCCATAATATATTTTATTAACTTCTTTGAAAAACTGGTATTGGAAAAAGGATATCTGACCAGGTGAGCTTCCGATCCAGTATGGAAAGTGGAATGTTTTGCTGTTTCACCAATGCTATTTTAAGGCGTACACTTAGCCAAATGAGTGCCTTGGTGGAGAACCCTAAATTAATTATCTTCAGTTTTTATAACTTCTAGAGCAGTGGTTAGGTTCCTGAACATTTTTATCCCACGTCGCCCTTTGGGCTCATCTCTTAACGTGACTCCTCCAGGCCAGCAATGATGCCAATTCACATATTTCAGAGAAAGGAGCAAGTTTTTCAGCCCTACATCCCCCAATCCACATCCAGCCTTGCTAACCTATTCTGCAGGAGGGAGTTGCCATTGCAATCTAGAATAGGCACCCCCTACTTCAGCAGTATCAGCTGCACAGGTTCCCCCTCCCTGATGGGCTGGGCGGGGGGCTCAGCACCATCAGCCCTTAGAATCTGTTACCAGGGACCAGCTGCTCAAGAGCCAGCTCTGTTAATGCCTGTGATGCCTTCCCTGGGATGAGATCATGAACACCCTCCGTCCTAAATGGCATCCCTGGCCCATGCTGTGCCTATCCCCCTACCCCCAGGAAAAACAAACAAAAAAAAAACCACACCAAACTTGAGCAACACCAGTGTCAGTTCTTCCCAATTCAAATTTCAATTAATTCCATAAAAAAAAAACAGGTGGATAAAATAAATAAATAAATAAATAAATAAATAAAAATCAATGACTTAAAAAAAGCAAGTTTTTTAAAGAAATTGATATTTATATAAATTAAATACAGGCATTTTTTAAAAGAATTCTAAAGTTGTTAAATTTTTTTAATTATAATTAAATTTGAAATTTTAAACTTATGTTGAGGACTAAGCTGATAGCTACTAAAGTAATTTAAATTAAATTAAAAAATTACTATTCAGAAGTACACAGTTGTTGCCAAGTTTTCAAAAAGTCACCGACTAATCAATTGGAATCTGAAGCACTAAACTGGCTTTTGGCAGCAGGAACTTCCATCTGCACATGGAGACTCAGTCATAGACTTTAAGGTCACAAGGGACCATATGATCATCTTGTCTGACCTCCTGCACAATGCAGGCCACAGAATCTCACCCACCCACTCTTGTATCAAACTCTTAACCTGTGTCTGAGCTACTCAAGTTCTCAAATCATGGTTTAAAAAGACTTCAAGATGCAGAGAATCCTCCAGCAAGTGACCCATGCCCCATGCTGCAGAGGAAGTCAGAAACCCCCCAGGGCCTCTGCCAATCTGCCCTGGAGGAAAATTCCTTCCCAATCCCAAATATGACGATCAGCTAAACCCTGAGCATGTGGGCAAGATTCACCAGTCAGGCACTCAGGAAAGAATTCTTCCTTAATTACAGTCTACTCATCTAGATTAGTTCAATTACTAGGTCATAGCAGTCAAGAAACCAATTCAGTTGAAAAAAGCAGGGATGCTTGTTTTTTTTCCTACCAATCATAAGAACAGAGAGGATGAGATCTACTAGTTCTAAAGTCTTGAAGGACATGGTGATCAGATACAATCAGTTCATTTAAATTATTACAGATAATACTGTCTTTATTTAATAAAAAAGTTTTAAATGCAAAACACATTGAAAAGATTGTGTACCCAGGACATTAAAGGTAGTTTTATTAAATAAATAAAACCGTTTTTGTGCATTTCTAATTGATTTTGAATTTCCATCCAAAAAGAGCTTGACACAAATTGCAAGCTAAAAATTAACCTAGTTAAAACGTTTTTCTATGTACTTCTTAAATAAATGGGTATACATATAGCGTATACTCCTGGTTAGCAAAGAGAAGCACCAAATTTAGTTGCAAAGTGACATGTTTTAATGGTTACCAATTAGAATCAGCCTCTCTTCAATAAAAAGTACAAGTGCAAAACACAAGTACACCTCTACCCTGATATAATGTTACCCGATATAACACGAATTAGGATATAACGTGGTAAAGCAGAGCTCGGGGGGGCAGGGCTGCGCACTCTGGTGGATCGAAGCAAGTTAGATATAATGCGGTTTCACCTATAACGCGGTACGATTTTTTGGCTCCCAAGGACAGTGTTATTTAGCGTAGAGGTGTAAACAGATTTAAATCAAGGTTTCCTGCCTGTTGATTTAAAATGATGATTTAAATCAATCCACCCTGTAAGAAACCTATACATACAATGTGAAGTAGGAAAGATCTCTCAAGATGAATTTTTATGATTCCTACTGTACAAATGCATACACATATGTATATTAAAGGTGCATTGCTAATCCTTTCTACCCCATTCATACTACTTTCCAAAATACTAACCTCTCACTGAAAGCAGAAGACAGGAAACTGAGTTACGTGCACGCCATGATTCTTCATCAACAGAATCATATTATAGAATCTAAAGTTTTGGATCATCATAATTGTGTTTCTACTCTTTATGATTCAAATCGTGAACAAAGGGTAAACCCATGCAGGGGTTGCCTCAGATATGCACCAGTTGTCTTTGGGGCAATTAACTCAAACTCAGTATCAACATTACCGAAATAAACAAATCAGTGGCAACAATCAGCTAACGTGATTATTCCTTCCATCCAAACTGCTTTTGACAACATCCCAGCTGTCAAAAGATCATACTTCTTCTATTCATCCACCAAACCCTATGGATTACATTTACAATTGTATGTATTTCAGTACAAAACTTTTACAGTTCACTAAAAATCCCGGGGCAACATAAATTAAGGTTAATATCAAACATGGAACACTGTTGAATTCGTGAAATGAGTAACCTAAACCTTAGATTATTTCTGAAGCCACTGTAAGAGCCAAGGGTCTCTCCAGCAGAATTCAGATAAAAAAATGCCAATTTGTAAACTAGCCCTTAGATTATGATGAAAGTAAAACAAAACCACACCCCAAGACATTTAGGTTTGTGATAACCATGTAACTGCTCCACCAGATGTCTCAGGATCTAAGAGCAATCATCTCAAATTTTATTAAAAACAGTGCTAATTACATTATTTTGAAAATGTAAGTATATTAAAAAACCTCAGTGCTTCTAATATACAAGATGAGGTTTATGCAATAACCCCTATTCTCAGATCTGACTTTTGAAATCTACCATTACAAAAACCCAGCCATGTAAAGAATGGAAAATATAGAGAAACAGGATTTAAAGAGCTAATCAGCACTGCAACCACCAGTTCAGTTTTGTATTCACAAGAAACGTACACATTTAAAAAAAAAAAAAAAAACAAAGTGAACAAGTTCCAATGCCTACATAAACTACACTTAGCAGAGGCTGCAAACATGCTTCTTCACACTCCTGATTACATTGCTTTTGCTAATGACGTTTTGGGCAGCTTAGGGAAATGCAAGATGTCCTAATGCACATAGTTTCTTTCAACTGTTAAAGTTGTCATCTGATATTAGTGTTCATTTATGTCTCTGAATTCTCTCATCATGAGAAAGTGTAGTTCTACAGACCCAACACTAAAGTTGGTAGTGTACGCCATTTTATTCAATGTGAAATAAAACTGCCCTAAAATAAAACAGAGCCACAGTGCATATACGGTTAGCAACTTAAGTGAGGTTACCAATAGCCTTTCTAGATTAATAGATTCCAGGCCAAAAGGGACTACATTGTGATCATCTAGTCCAGTGATAGGCAACCTGCAGCCTGTCAGGGTAATCTGTTGGTGAGCCGCCAGACAGGTTGTTGACATTTGCACAGCCGCCGCATCTCCCAGTGGCTGCGTTTTGCCGTTCCTGGCCAATGGGAGCCACAGGAAGCAGTGCAGGACACAGGGACATGTTGGTCATTGCTTCCTGCAGCTCCTATTGGCCGAGAACAGCAAACCACAGCAAGGGAGGGCTGTGGGAGGCCATGCAAATGTAAACAACTTGTCTGGTAGCCCACCATTGGATTATCCTCACGAGCCGTGTGCGGCCTGCGGGTTGCCCACAACTGATCTAGTCCGCCCTCCTGTTTAACATAGGCCATAGACTTTCCCCATAACAATTTCTCATGAACTAGAGTATATTTTAGAAAATCATCCGTCTCTTTAAAAATCTGCCAGTGATGAAGAATCCAGCACAAACCTTGGTAAATTGTTCCAATAGTTAAATCACACTGTTAAAAATGCATGCCTCATTTCCATTTTGAATTTGTCTAACTTCAATTTCCAGCCATTCGATCATGTTAAAAAACTTTGTATACTAGATTGAAGAGAACATTAAATGGGGAACAAGCTTGATATGGACCTACAGAATCTAATCAAGTTATCCTTTAACCTTCTCTTTAAGCTGAAAAGGAGCTCTTTCTATATCACATAAAGCATGTTTTCCCTAATCCTTTCACTACTCTCATGGCTCTCCTCAGAATCCTGATCAAATGACTGCTTCCTGATGCATTTTTAAAAACTAGTAGCTACCATGTTAGTCTGGCAAGAAAGTCTTGTCAGCCATCATACAACAAGCTTTGAGAGGTGGAATGACAGGTTTTTTTTAATGCTGTTTCCTAATTAAGTACCTGACCCGCATGACTGATGCAAAGCAGCTACAATTTGAGGGATTTTAATACATAAAGCAAGCAACATCAGCATCTTGAAAGTTAGCCATTTTTTAAACAAGATTTAGTGTCAGTACTGTCCCCACATTACCATACCAATTTATTTTCAATTTAAAAATCTCTTCCCTGTTGCATGAAAAGCCCCAACAAACTGGGGATATAGAAACTGATATACAAAGTGTTATCTAATACAGAAAGTACACGAATTAAACATAAAACAGTGAACTTGTGAGAAATATACGTCATGTCCCTTGAAGGGTGAAGTACTAAGGACCTAGAAGTTGGTACAAGGTATCACAGAAGCCTCTCATATTGTGAAACATCTCCATTTCCTTCTCCCCTCCATACAAAAGGCAGCAAAGCTAGGAATCAATACTAATATCAGTAGCATACAAGTAGCAATCAAAAGGTTCTCAGACACCACTGTACTGTTGTTTATACTCTGCTATGCCACACTTTAATTGCTTCTCAAAGGAAGGGTGCGCCCAGTGCATTTGGAAGTATTCCATTTTTAAAAAACCTGAAAGCTGTAGCCGTTAAGATGCACTGGATGATTGTGAATGTAGCAATGATTGTGCTCTAGAGCTTTGAGCATGCCATGCAAGTTTAACACTACATTTAACCACACTCAAAGTAAACAGTACACAACTCCTACTTTTATCTTTATAATGAATAAAGAATTTTAGGATCAGTTATACAGAAATTAAATTCTATGGCCTCCAAGTCTGGGGAATTGTGGGATCTTCAAGAGCACTCCAGAGACTTGATAATTGTGCTCCTAAATCACTTAAGCACTTTTGAAAATTCCACACAGTTTTAGTCATTCAACAGTATCCAGTAGAACAGTCAAGCAATTCAACCAGGTTTACTGAAAATTTCTCTTATGGGAAGCAAATGACATTCAAACTGCAAGTTTTCTGCCAAAGCCATATGGTAACTGGGCCACGCTTTCGTTTCAGTGACCGTTCTCTTGCCTGAATGATTAAATCCCCCATTACCTGTGAAACTTCATCAAGATTATCTTGTTTTAAGTTCCATCTTCTGCTTTTGGGATACAATTAGCACCAATAACATCTTATCACACAGTTGTGACCAGCTCTGTATCCAATGATGAGAGCTGTACGTGAATGGCTTGCAAGAGAGCAGGTAAAGTCAAAATGAAATTAAGAATTTTAAACAGCGTGCAGTAGAAGTATTTCAGTGGAGATAAGAATAGTAAAGTAATTTATTTATTATTATTCAACTAGGAGAGCTGGAGCACTCTTTAGGGAAAAAAGGAATATCAGACAATTTTACAGCATTTTAGTTACTTAACCACAGTAGAACCTCACACTTATGAACACCTCAGAAATGGAGGTTGTTTGTTACTCTGAACAAAATGTTATTGTTCTTTCAGATGTCTACAGCTGAACAATGACTTAATACAGCTTTGAAACTTTACTATGCAGCAGAAAAATGATACTTTTAATCATCTTAATTTAAATGAAATAAGCACAGAAACAGTTTCCTTACCTTGTCAATTTTTTTTTTTTTAAAAAGTAGTTTATGGCTAACATGTTGTATTTGCCGTTTTTGGGGAGTGGTGGGGCAGGGGTGTCACTGCAGCTGTCTGATTGTATACTTCCAATTCCAAATGAGGTGTGCGGTTGACTGGTCAGTTCGTAACTCTGGTGTTTGCAACTGTGAGGTTCTACTGCTGCATGCGAAATACTGCTAAGATTATTTATAAATGCAGATTTCTAGAACAGCATGTATGAATTTCTAAAAGCTGAGCTGTATAGACAGCAAAGCTTTTTTTTGTTTGTTAGTAACATAACTGGGTAATAGCAGCCACCTACTGCACCCAAAATATCCACCCGTTTTAGATCGCAACAGTTCAGTGACTGACAAGGAACCCTTCCATATTATTTGCAAGCAGTTATTGCATTTACCATAGACTAGACTACAGAGAAGTTTTATACTACATGATAACCTCTGAGAGGTAGCTTACCAAGAGCAGGAACTTAATGTTCCTGGAAACCAGGAACAACTTGAAGTTATTCTGAAATTTGCTTAAAAGCTAGGATATGCTGAAGGGGGCTCACCAGAGCACTTATTGTTCCTTCTCTAAATCATATGCAAGCACTGGGAAATTTGTTCTTTGTAGTGGCAGTTTCAATCTTTCAGCTGCTGACTCATGTAACAGAGTAGCAGCAGAATGAAGTAGGTAACGGAAAGGAAAATAGGGTTAAACTACAAATGGTGCTGGAAAGGAAAGCAGCAGTATCACAGCTAGTAGTGAAAACTGATAATAAAACCCTTTCCCCCACTACAGGAAGATGTGCATCTTTGTTTTTGCTGATGCCAGAGAACAGGAAAAGCATGTGGCTTTGTAGGTTTCTCTCTTCACTACTTCCTGCAGACTTTAGGGGCAAATGAAAGCAGGCAGTTGCCAATGAGGCCCCAGATGAGAGCAGAGGGAGCACATGCAGTGAAATTGGGGTAAGTTTATTGGGATATGCGCAAACATCACCTTTGTGAACATTACACATTTGCACTACATATACCAACTGATTAGGGTAACTTCAGCATAGACAAGCCAAAAGGGCTCAAAATGCTCACATCTTATTCAGTTCCAGAGCAACTACATCAGGTGCGGCCAACTTGAGCCTGAGAAGGAGCCAGAATTTACCAATATACATTGCCAAAGAGCCACAGTAATATGTCAGCAGCCCCTCTCTCCCTCCCGCTCCCAGCACCTCCCACCCAATAGTAGCCCCGCTGATCAGCAGTTTTGTGGCATGCAGGAGGCTCGGGGCAGGGGAGGGCATGGCAGGCTCAGGGAAGGGGGCAAGAAGGGGTGGAGTGGGGGCAGAGCCAGGGGTTGAGCAGTGAGCACCCCCTGGCACATTGGAAAGTTGGCGCCTGTAGCTCCAGCCCTGGAGTCAGTGCCTATACAAGGAGCTGCCTATTAACTTCTGAAGAGCCACAGGTTGGCCAACTCTGCACTAGACCACTTATAGAAGCATCTATTAAGATGAAGTAACAAAACAGGATGAGATGGTTTATCACAAAACCTCCTGAGAATTCAATTTGACAGGAAGTAAAGGCGCAAGGGGGTAAAAGTCTCAGAGTCTGGAGGGTTGGTTGCGTGTATGAATCCTAACACACTGGTGGTTAGATTGGATCACAGAAGAGGAGAGATGATTTGAGAGAGCCCCATTGTAAAATACTGGCAACACATCAGTAAGTCTAATTAGAATTCTGTCACAGGAAACAAGAATCAGTCTAAACCTGTGGTTTATGAGTCATACTATTTTTTTTTTTTTAAAATGAAGCCTTAGCAAGTTTTAACCATGCCTGAAACACAAGTTTTAAGAAATGAAATACCTTTTAAGTGCATTAAGGAAAAAATAGCAATTGTCTTGACTGATTTACCAAGTAGTTTCAAATAAATCTTTATAAGAAAACTGCTTAGAATTGTTAGAGCAGATTCTTAATTCAGAAAAATAAATTCTAGGTGGTAGCAAACATTCGAACATACAAGTATTTCCAGGCAGATGTTCCCATTGTCAGAGGAGCTAGAATTCTTGGCTTGATTTTGCTTCTAAGAACATAAGAATGGCCGTACTGAGTCAGACCAAAGGTCCATCTAGCCCATTATCTGTCTACCAACAGTGGCCAATGCCAGATGCCCCAGAGGGAGTGAACCTAACAGGCAATGATCAAGTGATCTCTCTCCTGCCATCCATCTCCATCCTCTGATGAACAGAGGCTAGGGATACCATTCTTTACCCTTCCTGGCTAATAGCCATTTATGGACTTAACCACCATGAATTTATCCAGTTCCCTTTTAAACATTGTTACAGTCCCAGCCTTCACAACCTCCTCAGGTAAGGAGTTCCACAAGTTGACTGTGCGCTGTGTGAAGAACTTCCTTTTATTTGTTTTAAACCTGCTACCTATTAATTTCATTTGGTGACCCCTAGTTCTTGTATTATGGGAATAAGTAAATAACTTATCCACTTTCTCCACATCACTCATGATTTTATATACCGCTATCACATCCCCCCTTAGTCTCCTCTTTTCCAAGCTGAAGAGGCCTAGCCTCTTTAATCTTTCCTCATATGGGACCTCTCCAAACCCCTAATCATTTTAGTTGCCCTTTTCTGAACCTTTTCTAGTGCTAGGTTTTGAGGTGAGGAGACCACATCTGTACACAGTATTCGAGATGTGGGCGTACCATGGATTTATATAAGGGCAATAAGATATTCTCAGTCTTATTCTCTATCCCCTTTTTAATGATTCCTAACATCCTGTTCGCTTTTTTGACTGCCTCGGCACACTGCGTGGACATCTTCAGAGAACTATAAATGATGACGCCAAGATCTTTTTCCAGACTCGTTGTAGCTAAATTAGCCCCCATCATATTGTATGTACAGTTGGGGTTATTTTTCCCAATGTGCATTACTTTACATTTATCCACATTAAATTTCATTTGCCATTTTGCTGCCCAATCACTTAGTTTTGTGAGTTACCTCAATTACTACTGAAAGAGACAGCAGTAACTACAAGTCTCCTAATCCAAGTGAGTACAAGTTTACCTCCTGGTTGAACTAGAAATACTAGTTTATTTTTAAGAACTTGCTATCACCTCTTCCTGTCCTAAGATGCCTGAAATATTAGATAGGACTTAAAATGTTATTTTATCATTACACTGGTAATAAAGTATTCAAGATTATTTGCTACGTTTCCAACTGCATTACACATCTAGCTTCCGGCAGCCAGAACTTTCATTGATCATGTGGAACAGGGTGCTGCACCTTCTGCATTGCTGATACAGATTCAACCCCCACTGTAATGCAGTATATTTGCACCACTGCGAACATCTAGAAGACACAGGCACTGCTGCAGCCTCCCCCAAAATAGATATATGGGCATTTCTGTACTCTTGTATTAATATTCATCTGCAGTGCCTCTTACAAGCTTAAATCTTTGTAGTTTTGCCTTATTCCACAATGACTGCATCTCTACCATACAAGACAGTCTGAAGAGTACATCTGCAGGTGCAGGAAGCCTAATTTTCTATAGATTTAATATTTACGTCTTCACTGAAGATGACTTTTTATATTTTATACAATATAAAATATACATTTTATTCAAGACCCCCTCTAAAGCTATTCAACTTCTTACAAGTCTCCTCTTGACCTAACACAGAAGTTTGTGACCACCACCCAGCTGAGCACACCAAAGCAGATAATTCAGTTATCACTCAGTTAATCTGGATGCTTACAACTGTTTTATTAATCAAGAACAAAAGGAAGAAAGCAGCTTTCTTGTTTTTCCTTCCAACCTTGTTATTGCAGACAGATGAGCTGCCTTGCATAGTGCAGACGAACTTGAGCTCAAATCCTCCTATAGCCCCCATAACTACAAGACAGTGCTGCATATTGATCTCACTCCTGCCCACATCTTCCTTTCCCACACTTCACTATGACAATATCCCTGCATCCTTCAACTGAGTGGTGCAATAGCTTACCCCACACCCCAACATAGTGTCACACACAGATCTCCAACATCCAAACCTACGATCTCACTCCCAAGCACAGAAGTATGTACAAATCTCTTGTGCGTCAAGGGTTACGAGATGTATCCCCAGTTCCCCAACTTACCAGCACAGTGGTGCAGATGGACCTGAGCTCAGACTCCACCTTCTCCCGATAGTCCTTGACAAGCTGCATCTTCTTGTCGTTGGTGTCTGTTTTCTGCTCAATACTAGAGATGACCCTCCAGGCAGAGCGCCGCCCCCCCACTACGTTCTTGTAGGCCACCGAGAGCAGGTTCCGCTCCTCATTGGATAACTCGGCACCCTGTTCGGTTACTGCCTTCATGCAGGTGGCCATATCATCATAGCGCTCAGCCTGCTCAGCCAGCTTGGCTTTCTGGATCATCTCGGTCTTCTCCATGGTGGCTGGCAGTGGTGAAAGCACAAGGCAGAAAGAGAGGCTGGGACTGTCACACTGTCAAGAGGAAAAGGCACCTCAAAACCTGTCAGGGAGGAAACAGATTAGTCATGTCTCTGGGAGCCAAGAGCTGCAAAACACTACACTTTGCCCCTCCCCAAAACTGAGAAGACACCAAACCAACTATCTCCCCAGGAACCAAGAATCACAGGCCACAAAGGGTCCCTACCACACCATCACCCCAAGAGCTATCCTGGAATGAAGAATCCTAGGCCTATACAACCAGCCCATTTCACAGGGAATTGGTTACAGAAAAGGGGAAGTGCACTTATCTCCAGAGCCTCTAAAGAAGGTTAATAACCTGGACCACCTGGACGAGAGAAAAGATAACTCACTCTCTCCCCACAGGAGACCAATCTAGAGACCAGATGGTGGAAAGAAGCACTCCAGCCTCCTCAGAATGGCTTTTGTCTCCGCGTACACTTTCCTCTCTCTCACCCCTGTGTGCACTAGCAGGGCTTGCAGTCTGTGGTTAGTCAAGATATTGGGGGGGGGGGGGGGGGGGAGAAACAGACGGCTGGAAGTCATTAACCCAAAGGGGCCATCCCCAGGAGCCTTGCCCAAACCCTTCCCTCTAGGCGTGGGGATCAGAGTGGTTTGCCTGAAGGTGGAAGCACTGGAGAGGGGCAGTAAAAGAACCACCAGCCCCAGGGTAGCCACAGGAGGACGAACAAGCCCAGAGGACACGGGGAGGAGAAGGCGGTTATCTAGTGCGTGTCTGGGAACACAATGGCCCCGAAAAGAGAGAATCCGAGGACAGGGGTAGCAATCCGTGCTCCAGCGAGGCAAGCAGGGGCACCGGGAGGGGCGCCCGTTGTGGGCGGATTGGGCAGACACGTGGGGAAGGGGTGCCCCCGAGATGAGGAGACAGAATAAGGGAACCTTTGTCCCTTGGCGAAGGAGGGGGCGCGGGACCAGGCCCGGAGACCACGGGGAGTCTTTCCCTAGAGCAAAGAAAGGGGATGAGGCGCCGGGACTGGGGCAAATGGATCCGCGTCCCCAGCGCGAGGCAAGGGGTGAAGCCCCCTACCCGAGCCTCCCCGAGGGGGACCGAGACTCTATCCCTCGGGAGAGGGCGGGGACGGAAGAGTCCCATCCCCCTGGGGGGCGCGGCGAACAGGACTCGCTCAGGCCGGGTGGGTGGGGTCTGGAGGCTCAGGCCGGAGCGGACGAGGGAGAGGCAACTCCGTCCACGCCTTGGGCCCGGCCCGGCAGCCTCCCGGGAAGAACGGGGCTCGGCAGCTCTCTCCGGGGCAGGGCACGACCCCTGCCCGGGTAGGGGGAGGAGCTGCCTCCAGGGGGGCGGGGGGAGCGACGGGGAAAGCGCGGTGTCCCGGCGGCCCCGCCGGGCGTGAAATGGCGGCGGCGCTGGCGGCATCTCCCGCTCCCCGACGCGGCTGGGACTCCGCGCCGCTCTCACAAAATGGAGGACGCGGCGACCCCTCGCATCCCCGTCGCCGACCCCAGCCCCGCTCACCTGGGTCGGGTCCGCTCCGCTAGGCCGAGCCGGCTGGCGCCGCTAGATCGGGTGCGCTCCGCTCGGGGCTGGGGCGAGGAGAAAGAGCCGCTCCCGTCTCAAGCGAGAGCCAGCGCTAAAGGGCGTTGGTACAGGCAACCCTACCCGCTGCCAGACCCGCCCTCACACGGCCAATCCGAACGCCTGCTCCGAGCCGGGGCCCACCCCCCGCGTGCTATTAGCCAATCCAGACTTAGCGCGCCGCCGCGGGGGCGGGCACAGGCGGGGCGCAAGCTCGGTTGGCCCGTGGGCTGCGGCTGGGGCCACGGGGTTTCCTCCAATTAGATCCAGGGTGAGCCAACGTCACTGTCACCATGGTGATACTGCTACAACCCCCCCTCCCTTCCACGCCCTGCCTGCCCTGGCAGTGCGAGCCAAGTCTGGGCGCGGCACGAGACAGTGCGGAGGCGCGACTAGGGGGGCTCGTGCTGCTGCTGCTGGGAGAGGGAGATTCGGAGGCTGGAGAGCGGGTGGAAGCGTGGGAAGCTGGGGGTGGGCGTTGCTCAGGGCAGCGTGCACCGATAGAGGGTAGCTGCGGGTGAATGCTGAGGGGAGTGTGCACCGCTAGAGGGTGGGTGTTACAGGGGGGAGCATGCACCGATAGAGAGGAGCTGGGGTTGAGTGCTGAGGGAGACTGTGCACCAATAGAGGGTAGGTGTTACACGAGGGAGCATGCACCGATAGAGAGGAGCTGGGGTTGAGTGCTGAGGGAGGAGAAAGCACTGATAGAAGGGAGCGGGCCGTGGGTGTTGTACAGGGAAGCATGCACTGATAGACGGGAGCTGGAGAATGGAGGCTGAGGGAGGAGCATGCACTGATAGAGGCGAGCTGCGGGGGCAGAGTTACTGAGGGGGGAGCGTGCACTGATAAAGCGGAGCTGGGTATGGATGTTGCATAGGGAAGTGTGCACTGATAGATTGGTGTTGAGAGGGGAGCGTGCACTGGTAGAAAGGAACTGGAGGATAGATGCTGAGGGGTGAGTGTGGACTGATAGAGAGGGAAGTGGGGGTGGGTGCTGAGAGTGCGTTTTGCATAACGGAGAGCTGGAGGATGGATGTTGAAGGGGGAGCATGCACTAGTAGAGGGGAACTAGGTGGTTGCTGAGGGGGTGGGTGTAGTGATAGAGGGGAACTGGGGGTGGGTATTGCAGGGGGAAGCATGCACGGATAGACAGGAGCTTGGGGATGGATGCTCAGGGGGAAGCATGCATGGATAGAGGGGAGCTTGGGTAGGTAGAAGTGATGGAATGTGCTGGGAGTTATATTGATGTGAAAACCAGTTAAGTGTCAGTGCTGTTGGAAGTTTAGGGTGCTGTGGAAGTAGGTACTGGGGATCAGATTGCTACTGAGGATATGGCAATAGGTACTGAAGGGCCAGTGAGCTGCTGGAGGTGGGTTCTAGGGTAGTTGGGAGCTGTTTAGCCATTGGTGGCTTCTGGGATGCATGGGGTGGTGGCTGGTATTGCTAGACAATAGGGTCTGCTCTACAGGTAAGTGTGAGTGAAATGGGTGGATGATGCTGGACAGATTTGGTGCAGATGTGCTTGGGGAAATAATAGATGGCTGTTGGGGGGTGTGCAGAATGAGTGTGTGTTGCTGGTTGGTAGCTGGGCATTTGAATGTGTTGGGAGGATGGGTGGGAGATGTGAGGGAATGAAAGCAGCTTTAAAAATTCAAAAATTATTTTCTCCTCCACCTCTATAATAGTCTCTTTCTGTCCTGCGTTTTGATGATGATGATCAGCAGGAGAAGTAAATGAGCAAGGTTTTTAGGCTTTTTTTTTCCTCTTGTGGATATGGTGGGGAAAGTTTGTAGGGGTTATTTCAAGAGGGGTGTAGACTTGAGTGGATAAGTTTATCTTTTTCCTTAGGTGGAGGTGAAAGATCCATAGGACAAATAAAAAATGATGGATTGAGTTTTCCTTGATTTTAGGCCTTGTCACCAGTCTTTGACCTCTCAGGGGCAGGAACATGGGGTTGATGCAGACAAGAATTCCTCTCTTGCCAATAATTAGACACTCATGATGGAGGAAGTAATGTCCTTTTGGAGGGATTGGTCTGGGGTAGGAGGAGTTTCCTGGAATAAGAGGAGGGGCCAGGGAGAAAAAAGGTAGGAAAGGGTTTGGGATAAATTCCTCCCCATTTCTTAACCTAATGATGGCATTTTGAAGATGTTTGGTAATCTTTACTATAAAGGCAAGAGCCTCAGGGAAAGGGAAGAAGGGATTGATTTTTTTCTCTCTGCTGATTGGAAGATAGGGGATTAATAGAAATGGGTTTTGCAGCCAGCCCTGGAGGTCCTTATTCTAACAACCAGCTATGTCCCTCCAGGTTGTCTAAAAAGGTGGAACAACTGTGCTGTGCACTGTGGATACAAAGGCTTGGAATGAGGGGCTTGGTTGTAAAGCTTAGGGTTCTTTGATCCCTGTGATAATGGGTTGGGGAGACAAGGCAGGAAGAAATCCTGGTTTAAACAAGAAATTTTTTAGTTTCTGTTCCATTGTTTGAACTAGAGGTTGGGGGTATTGGTGGACAAATATTCCAATCTTATGCTCATGCATGCTGTTGTATATAAGATTGATGGTTAATAAAGTGTCATCTGTCCATGGTTTCATTAAAGATGACCCTGCCCCACTAGTCTTGCATGCGTTTCTTAAATGCTGATTGAATGATCCTTCTGGACAAGTTGTGGCATAGTTGATTCTAGACAAGCATTGGGTACAGCATGAGCCTAAAAGGAAGTGATGAAGAGATACTGTGGATGTGTTCTTTGCAGCCAATCTGAAATGCAGGAGGTCTCCTACCTCAAATTAGTTAAATTAAATGAATTAAATGCATACTTGTGTGAGTCCTGGGACTTATTCTAATGGGCAAATCATCCTGCTGCATTGCAAAGTCCCTGCATGAGCTAATAGTTTCTCACCACAGTGGTTTTGGAATCATCAGAGATGACAGTGCTCAGTAACTTAAACATCCATCTCAGATGATGAGTTTTCTATATCAGCTCAGGATTTCATGGGTACCATGGAGATGAAGGAATTATTGTCTCAAATTCTTGATTTATTGTTTGGCTAGGACTGGAGATTAGGCATTTGGATATTAAATCTATTGTCATGGACTAATCATTACCTACCTCTTGTGGTTTGAGTTTGGGACACATCTATTCTCCACGAGGGACTGGTTGATAATACAACCTATGAAGTTAATGGAATGGGAACTCTTCCAGAAGGCCCAAAGGGAAGATACGATACATTCAACAGATTTGGAGACTTGGTAGGATTTATGTTAATCTACTATTTTCAGCCATTGATGGGGTGGCCTTGTGCCCTCGCCTTCAGCTATGTCCTCACTGATCACTTTGATTTACAGATGAAGTGAGAGTGAAGACTGTTAGAACACCAGTGACAGAAGTCATGGGCTGAAACTGACCAAGTGCACTACGAAAGCTTTTTGAATTCTTATGTCATGGTTCTGGAGGAGACAGACAAATGTCTGCACCATAGTGTCTGCAAAGTGCTGTTCAGTGGATTTTGAATGATGACAGTTGGGTTAATCCAAGCTATCTTTATTCAATGTCCCAACTCAAAAAGATTAGGAAATGCCCGAATTAAGGTTGCCCATGCAACTTTAATTTGGTCCTCTTCTGTGTATGCATTATGATACAGTTCTTAATTACATGATCACATACTGTTTTTCCCCAGGACCCTGACCTTGTTTAGTACATTGGGAGGATGGTGTTCAGAGAATGGGTAGCCATTCAGCATAATTTAGCAAAATTATAAACAACTGAACACAGAATCTTACGCTGGAAAGTGTCAGACAACCTTAAATATAGGTGCGCTTCCTGCACCACCACTTATATCTTATCCAACTGAGCCACTGCTGCTGAACCTTACTTGAGACTGAGGCTTGGATGAGAGCTGGTTGCTTGAAACTCACTGGATAAGACTGACATGATGCTGATAGGCTGAGAGAAAGAACTGGAAGATATGGCAAGGGTTATTTTGATCCTTCATTGGAGGGTTTATGCTAGCCCTTTGTAATTAGAGTTTGCAAGATGGGAGTATTGTTGCATCCCCACCTGCTATTATATGATCATATACAGCAGTGATCAAGAAAACTCTCCTCAGTCTCCAACAGGCCTGGGGGATATAATTGTTTCTTTTAGTTGCAAACCTTGCTACTATAATCTATGCTTTTGTCTTAAACTAAATTTCACCTTAAATCAGCCTGGAAACTGAATGCAGCAGCTCACTTATAAAGCAGTGCATCTGTTTGAGAGCACCAGTTCATCAGAATCTGGACTGGCTTCCTATTAGTTTCCCGTTGAATTAAGGTGTTGTCCTATAAAGCCTGAAATGACTTGTGATCTAGGTACTTGAGTGACCTTTCCCCCCTCCTCCCCCATCAGATAGTGCGATGGTTTAAAGTATAAAAGAGTGAGTTGCCAGCAGGGCATTATCTGTTTGGAGCCCTCAGCTTTGTAACCCACACCAGTACCACAAATCTGTTGAAGTTCAGGGCATATGCAAGATCCACTCTCTTTATGTTGGCTTTTGGAGAGGGTAGGGTGTAATGCCAACTGGCACTTGTGGGCAACGTGAAGTACTGTTTTAGTTTGTTATGGTTCTTTTTTTGATGTTTAGGGTTAGGAGAAGCTTCATCTTGTTTCATTATGCTGTATTTTTAATTCATGGCACAGGTGCTGGAGCTTGAGATACTTGCTTTTCTAGATATAGTGTACATTAAAAGGATTAAATAAAAAAAAAACTATACAGATGTAGAACCCTGAGGCAAAGGAAAGATATGGCTGAGAAATCATCTGCTACCAAATCAGTCATGTAGTAGTGACAAATGATTACATCAAACTCACTGTGCAATATTGTATCTACTGGTGATGAAGACTACAGAGCATTTTAGCTTTGCTAACACTTGCGTAGCTTCTTCATTATTGGAATAAAGTGGGTGCTTATAGGAGAAGGGGCTGCTGTAGGAAACTTGTGCGAGGAAGGTTAGTGTTGCTACTCATGCATACTGTTTCCTGTAGCTGGGAAGTTGGGTCACAGGAGCTTGAAAGTGCTGTTGGGGAGATGGGCATAGGGGAGAGTGCTGGTACAGCTTGAATGTTGCTGGTGGGTGCTGTTTGTACAGTTTGATTTGTGCTGCTGATTGAAAGGGTTTGCTGTTGCTGCTGAGTATTTATTGATTGCTGCTGTTTGGGGAGGGTGGAGCCGTGGGGTGATATTGACGACTGTGCTTGTGTACAAAACTCCCAGCTAGCCCTGAGTCTAAAGCTCTTTTTTTCCTTTGTCATAACAACAACGATGTTAAATTCTACCCCTGGCTCCCGGGTGAAATAGTTATTTGTTGGTTACATTCATCCAGTTCTCCCCATCATGCTTCCGTCTTCTGTAGAGCATGCAGCAAAACAGTGGATAAAAGCCCTGGGGAGTAGCAGGGAGAGGGATAAAGTATCCATGTGAGATGTCCACCTGCCCCTCTGGAGTAGCCATCTCTGTCCTCCCTCCACATGGCCTGTCTGAACTGTGAGGAACAGAGGACACTGGCTAGGCACAGAGCTGTTTCCCTTTCCACACTGTTGGTGGAACTGAAATTTGTGAATAAAACATAAAAGAGAGGAGAAGGGAAATGTAACACTCAGAAGGAATATTGTATATTGGTACAATAAAAAGCACAGGTAAATTAATGCTGTGTTTCAGTACTGTGCTTTGTGAGTCCCAGCAGAGGTGATCTCAAAGCACTAGTGCTGAGATGTGCTGCTGCTGCTGGGAGGAGGGCCCTAAGAGAACAGCAGGAAGAGAATTCCTCCATGAAGATCCATAGGGCTCAAAACAAGGTTTCTGCAGATCCTCACTTTTTTTTTTCCCCTATCTGACCTGGCCCCAACAAGAATGAGTTGAGAATGGGAGAGTATGGAGCCAAACAGCTATACAAAACAACTTGTCCTTAAATGGAATGGAAACATATACCCTAGTAATGGCTTTTTCTAAGCTATATGCAACTTCTTCTGCTCAAATAATAATAAAGATGCATGAAGGAGCTGAGATGGCAACACGCAGTGAGATTTTCAAGTTATATTTCTTGTAACTTTCTCAACTGGTGGCAACAATAAGGGCCATGATTTTGGATAAATGCAACTAATTTTCCCCTTATGGTGATTTGATTATTTTTTCATTACAGGTTAATTATAGGACTAGCTTTTACCCATGAAAAATTGCCCATGTTGTGGGATTGCACCATTAAGCTCACTCATTTCTGAACAGTTCACTGTGGAGTGAGGAGATTGTTGTGAAACATGCATTGTATGATTCTAACAGATATTTTCATTCATAAATTTCCAACTCTGTTTGCTACATTGCCAGAATCATACAATGCATGTTTCACAACAGATATTTTCATTCATAAATTTCCAACTCTGTTTGCTACATTGCCAGAATCATACAATGCATGTTTCACAACAGATATTTTCATTCATAAATTTCCAACTCGTTTGCTACATTGCCAATGGTAATAACAGATAGCAGAAAAGAAGGTGCATGAGACATAAATACAAAGTGTGCAGGACAAACAGCATAAAGTCCAAATACAATTTGCATGTTTACAGGGGACACAATGCTAATAACAGGTTAGAAACCAAATAACAGAAATGGAAGTGCATGAGACATAAACACAAAGAGTGCAGGACAAAGAGCATAAAATCTGCACACAATTTGCATGTTTACCGGGGACACAGAAAACAAGACCTATACATGTGGAGGGAGTTGGTACCTGTGAACACTTCATGGGTTGGTGGATTAGTAATTTTAGAGGTAGCTCCTCCTCTTCCACCCTTTGCCTCTCCACTTCCTTCTCTTCATGTCTCCTTAACCTCTCTTTGCAGCTGCCTTGTAAACAGTTTGTTGCCAAATGGTGAGATTGTGACATCAGAGATAACTGTTGCATCAACCACTTAAGGGGCTGTGAAGTTAGAAGTGAGTGGATGATGTGAGGGAGGGGAAAAGGACATGTATACAGACCAACATAGCTAATTGTATGTACATTTGTGTACACTTAAAAAACTATTGTAGAAGAACAAACCAAGTCCAGGTGGTGGTTTAAAAAAAAAAAAGCTGATTGCTAACAAAATAATCACTCTAAGATACTGGAAGGTTAACGGATATCATTAATATAATTGACAAGGAGCCAAAGGTTGAAGTTGTTGTTCTTTAAAGACTGGGTTAGGACTTCGGATTTCATTCAGTGTCATTATGAATCCTATTTATTTATTATTTTGAATTGGTAGGTACTTGTGGGTTAAATAAGGGCTCTGGGTTACAAGAGGTTAAACACATTTAGTGAGCTTATATTACTGAAATACAAAGGCATCTCATTTGATCTATTTCATAATTCCAGAGCACGAATCATCATGGCCTCTCGGTGCCATCCCCCACAGGCAGGCTGTACAGTGAAGGCCCATGCTAATTTAAATTGCATCACTTAGTGTGTACAATCAATACAGGGAGACCTGCCTCAGATGTGCAGCACAATGTTATGTAGAGCTTCCACACAAGAATAAGACCCTGGATGACTAGGATGGGTAATCGGGTTATGAGTTGCCTCTCACTTTGGTGAGGTCAGATTATCTTAACATATTTTTCCTTGACCTCCCCACGGCATGAAAAAGGGAGAGGGAGAATTACGTTATCGCTTCCCTTCTCCGCAGCTATTCTGCTACCAGACAATTAGGTAGAACTGGGGAGTTACTGAGCTTGCATACAACAGTGGTCCAAAAAAGCAAGGTCCACAGTCTAAATAAATACATAAAAATCCAGGGCCACAAAGCTTCCTTTACTTTGTCTTAATGCTGTTTCTGCAGATAGGAGGTGAGGGAATTAGGCAATGATCGTTTTGGATGGAGAGATGCATGTGTGAAAGGGATCATGGGGTGGGTAAGATTCCTTGCATGCACAGCATGTATTCTGACAGTACTAAACATACACGGTCCTAAACAATGACACTAGCATAGGTATGGATTGTAGGAGATAATGGGACGTTTTCCATTCTACTGTAATTTCCATGATTCTATCACAATAGAATACTGGATAAATGCAAACAGGAAATTCAGGGACGTTGTAATTTAATTCTAGAATCTGTTCCACTTCTGTGCCCTTATAGGTTTCCTTCCCCTTCAGCTAAAGGACTTCTAATCCTTCTCAAATTATTCCTGATGTATGTAACTTTTGCAAAACATCGTAGATGTCATTAATACATAACCAGTAGAGCTCCTCTTCTGGGGAACAGAGTTCTGCAGATTGATTTTATCTTTGTAAATTTTAATAAAATTATGCAATGTTATTTGCCTGTATGTGGATCAGTAAGATCTCAGGATATAGAATAAATTTCTACTTGAAATCCACATGAGCCTAGATCTTGCAACCTACATAACAAAAAACCCACTCCTGACAACCAAAAACGTAATCACTAAACATGTTTCAGTTAATCATTTTCTCGTTTTTGGTAGGTTCTCAGATCCCTTGGTGAGGAATGTGATATTAAATACCAAGATCTATTTCACCTTCTGAACAATAACTAAGTCACCTCTTTACACTTACATTCCCACAAAACTGTATAAGCCAGTGAGCGTCTCCTGCAGTAAAATGAGAAGTCCTGTCCTTATACATTCAAATTGTTTAATGGAAAGATGAGGTGGCAAATACATATCTTTTGGACTGAATTATTTTACTTATAATTCTGTTATAGCCTGTACAATTATGGGTGCCAAAATAAACAACTAGATCACTCATGGGTGCCAACTCCAGGAGGGCTCCAGGTCTGGAACACCCATGGAGAAAACCACCCACTGGCAGCCAAGCTCCCTTCCCTCTGCCCCAGTCCCACCCACTGGTGGCCCCTGCCAATCAACTTCTCCCCCTCCCACCCAGCTGTTCTGGAGTAGCTGTTCCACGGCATGCAGGAGGTGCTGGGAGGGAGGGGGAGGAGTGGGGATAGGGCATGCTCAAGAGGTGAGGTAGGGGTGGAGCCGAGGCAGGGCCTGAGGCTGAGCACCCCTGGGAAAAATTAGAAGCCAGTGTCTGTGAGATCGCTTGAAAAGATTGAGAAGAAAAAATGAGAAAAGGTGAGTGAACAAAGGAAAAGCTGCTAACCCAAGGGGTGGTGGAGAGTATTGTTTATGGATAAGCTTTATGCATATTCATAATTTTGTATTAGGTGCCTAGAAACCAAGGTTATGGGCACATAACAAATGCCTAATGGCTTTATTCTTGAGGTGCTCAGCACCCTTACCTCATAGATTTAAATTGGAGTTTAGGTCACTCAGCACCTGGCATAAGGTGCTCAGTACCTCACAGAAGTGAGTCCTAAGATGGATAACAAGGACATAATGAAAAATTACCTTTCCAAGAATGTGACCTTCAACTCATAAAAATCAAGGAGGCTTCCTTGCCCAACTATTCATTCAGAGCCCCCACATTGTTATAGGATGAGAACCCTGTTTCACTATGTAGCACTAATACAAACAACTGGAAGTGTTTTCCATGCAGTTGTTAATATGCCACAGTACTCAGCAGTTTCTGTAATCAGTGCTGGTGCTAACTTCCAAGTACAAGTCCAAGTACTAACTCCTCTCTGGTCACAGCTTGGAGGTACCAGAGCACCAGACAAAACCAAGGACATGAAAAGCAGCACAAGGGACTGGTAAAAGGAAATAAACATGTAGCTGAAATACATGAAATAGAATTCAGGAGTTTGTTAACTCTAAAACAATTTGGATGAACTAGAGAGCAAGAAACAGGACATTTATGAAATAAGCTGAGTTGCACAGCTAAAGCAGGAGGTTCTTTACACATGACTTAATCTTGTATTTAATAACTGAAAAAAAGTAGTAGAATTATCAGCATCAGGGATGAGTTGAGGAAGAGGACACTTGCAAAAAATTGAGGCTATGTCTACACTAATAAAAGAGGTATTTTTAACACATTTGATAACATTCTAAAATCCCAGTTTAGACAAGACACTTGTAGTTTTAACATAGGGTCAAGGTAATCCCAAGAGGAAAATTTAGGGTTTACCTCTACCAGCTGACACATGTCTACTACTTGTGCCAATGATCTAAATGCATTTTTTCCCTAGGGAAGATGAGGCCTGAAAGAGCACTATTAGGTCCTTGTAATGGAGTGACACCACCTCTAAGGAGAACCTCCTTGGCTGGGTTTGTGTTTGCGCACTCTTGTAGGCTGTGCTCTGCCTGTCTACAGTGACCCCTGCTGGCGGTTTTCACCTGCTCAGGCAAGTTTTCTAGTGACTCAGCCCTCCTGCCCAGTCACATGCAGTCTGTATGTGAAACAAACCAAAACACCCCTTCCAGGTAAAGATTCCAACAGGGCTATCCTAGTACCGCACGGCTGGAATATCTTTTGTTGCAGCCCTCCCTGGGCTCAGTCCCTTAAACAGTCAGTCCTAAGTTAGTCCAATAAGGTCTGTCACCAGACCCTCCATTACTAATGTCTATAACCCCTTCCTAGCTACCTTTCCATTTTCTTTCAGCCTTGGTATGAGGCTGTGCCCCCAAGGCTTTCTCCCAGGAGACTCTTCACCTCTGGTGGCTGGTCTCTGACCCCAACACTCCAGCTGAGTCACTCTTCACATTGGTATCTTGCCAGAGGTGTATCAGAGTCCACTAATGCTGACTTTCTTTAGGGTATTCGGCTTGTTTCTCTGGGCCAGTTAAACTCCTCTATCTGAGTTTAGGCCACTCCACATGTGGGGGGACCCAGGCCTGCCCACTTCTCTGGGTCCCAGCCTAGGGACCCTATGAATAGCAGCCACCAGCTGCATCCCTTTATCCAGTCACTATTATGCCACAATTTCCTGGGCCATTTCCCACAGGCACCAGCTCTTCACCTTCTGCTTCACCCTTGTCTTATGGTTCTTCTATCTTCAGTCACAGCAGCCAGCCTGGAGTTCCTTCTCGCTCCCCTGGTCCTTGCCAGCAAATGCTCTGTCCATGGTCCTGCAGTTCCTTCAGCCCACTAGGAGCTCCATCATCACTCCTTAGGCTCCAGGCTGCAACTGAATGACTCTGGCCCTGCAGCTTCTTTTATGTGAGCCTGCTGGACTTTGACTGACTGCTTCTTGTAGCCTCTCCCTGATTGGCTGCTTCTCCTGGAGCCTTTCTATGCAGCTTGGAGAACTCACCTCCGCTATTCCTTTCTGGGACGGGGTGTGGTAGGACCACAAGGCCTACAGCAGAGGGCATCAGGGCCAGGTACACCCTGTCACAGTCCTACATTTAAACACTTCCTTTAACGTACTCTGGTTACTTGCTGGACCACAGAAACCTGAATTAGTCAAAATTGTCAAATCCAATTTTTGGTTCTCATCAATATTTTCACAGGGCTTGTTCATCTGTGGTTTTATTTTTATTTTGACACTTCTTAGTTCATCTACACCACCTAGGTGATATGCTCACGCAGTGCTCTGGTGCCAGCTGTATATGCACTCTCTTCAGTAAGGCCTTTACTATGAAAAAAGGTGTGTTCTTAACTCAAGTTAGCTAACGAGTATGTAGATGCCAGCCCCCTGGGGATCCCTGTGACCCTCAGAGTCTCTGTGCCCTCTGGCATGAAGAACCCCCGGGATAACAGGCATGCACTCATGGCAGCACTGCTGTGTGACACAAGAAGGTTGTATTCCTTGCAGCAACTATTGCAGTTACAGCATGCAGCAGTTTCCTGAATGAGCAGAAATCGGCTCAGGTCCAGCCTCAGACAGCATTAACAGTTTTCATATCAGGCACTGGTCTGGGCATTTTTGGTTGGGCCTATGAAAAAATGTTTGCTGCCCCACCCCAAATATAACTGATTCATCTGCTGTGATCATGCTGTTGTGGATGGGGCTGGACTAAGAATTTTTGGGTGGGTGAGTGAGCTGATTCTTTGGGATCCACCTCACACTTACCCAACTCATTTTATATAAAAAGCATGGCGTTTGTGTGAGAGGTCTTCAAGCTCCTCTCAGCTTCCTGGTGCAAAAGCAAAGGCCTGATGCTTAGTCCATTCCTCCGCAGCACTGAATTTGCATGATACACTGGTTTACATTTCCAGGGCCATTGCTGTCAGGAATGTTTTTATGAAAGCTGAGATTCACTTCCCAAAAGCTGGTGATGTTAAAAAAGGATTCCTAGGAGAGCCCCCACAGCTTTTCAGTGTTCCCATTTAGGTTTAGGCACCCTGGCAACCTGTTTTCACCCTCCAGATCTATGCCTAGCAAGTTCTGTTTTTTCTTTTACCACACCTCTGGCCCTCCACAAGTTCTGATTCTCCTGTCTCACTTCGCCAGCTCCCCAGAAACATAGGAATGCTCGGGCCATTCTCCCTCTGTCATTGTAGTCTTCAGAGAATGCCTGTTGACAGAGCTTCCCCACTCCTAATATCAAGATCTTCAGGACCTGCCAATGGATACCCCAGGGAAGACAAGATAAGACTACCGAGTAGTGTCATGCCATGACTTGGTACCAGCTGAAATGGCTGTCCTGCAGGATACCCTGCCATTGAATGAGAGACAAGGCTGGATGGGAGAACCCAGAAGTGGTTTCTGAAACCTCCAGCATGAACATATTCATGGTTGAGACTATCCTTTTAATAATGATACAGAGCTGTTTCAGTAACTATTGTTATGCTGGAAGATATTAATGCCGGCCATCAACCATGTCTTTGATCTATAGACAATCCCAGACTTCATTAAAGACAACAGGTGTGCTAACAGGTTACTGGACAGACCAATTAACCCCCTTTATGGAGTGAGATAGCTGGAAACAACTGAAGCTACTGCCCAAGGCAATCAGCCACATGGTGAAGTTAGGGTTGCCAGAATGCCCAGTGTTAAAGGGACCTTGGCAACTCCAGTCAGCAGCAGGTGGCAGTGTAGGTGTAGGGGCAGCCAGGCGGCTCCATGTACTGCCCCTGCCCCAAGTGCTGGCTCCTCAACTCCCATATTTTTAAGTGCTGTGTCTTAATGAAAGTGGCGATCCTGAGCTGAATCTTACAAGCTGGGGTGTAGTTTTTGTTTGGGAACAGTGGAGCTAAGAGCTCTGTGAGTGTTCAGTGGAACAAGGTCTGAACACTCCAGAGGGACATCTAAGGCTTTTATCCTGCTACCCATTACCATAGTATCTGAGCACCTTCCACGTAAAATCCATTGGAATAGTGAAATCCCTAGGGAGCTCTGTGGATTCTTTATTGACTTAATTTCTGCCAGCAAAGCAGTTGCGTCAGATGAACATGTCATCCAGTAGCAATGGACAGTAAGAACGAAGGCAGGGGAATGCCAGGGGTAGCACATGGACCCAGCAGAGCTTCACAGCGTTGCACGGCCCTTGGAGCTAGGGTGACCAGACAGCAAATGTGAAAAATCGGGAGTGGGAGTGGGGAATAGGAGCCTATATAAGAAAAAGACCCAAAATCAGGACTGTCCCTATAAAATCAGGACATCCGGTCACCCTACTTGGAGCTAGAGGACACCCCAGATCCTACTGAACTGCTTACACTGGTACAAGTAAGCCATTTTAGAGCTCTGCCAATTTACTGCTTCAAATTTTATAAACTTAAAGCCGGGAGTTTTGGAATAATTTATATAGTGGGGGTGCTGATAGCCATTGAACCTGACTGTAAACCCTGTGTATGATGGAAACCACTTCAAGCCTGGGGGTGCAGCAGCACCCCCAGTACCCCTAGTTCCAGCACCTATGCTTAAAGGTTGAAGTACTCAGTTGGGTGAACTGCAAGCTCATTTCCTTCTACATGCATAAAACTTCAAGGAGCTCTCTGGACCTGCTAAATCCCTCTGGGTCCCTTGGTTACCTGGTTTCCCTATAGAGCTCCCACTGCCAAGGAGTGAACAACTCCTGAGAGCACTAGGAGTTGTGGATAGACTCTGACTCTGCTGAATCCCTTCAAGGTTTTTCTTTGTGGAAGTAACGCTCACTTCAGTGCTTTAATTTGTATGAACATAAAATTAACCTGGTTGAGTTCTAAGCCTGTTTGCCTCTAAAAGCTCCTATGACTCGTAAAAGACTACTGCAGCAGGTAGCCCCATTATGCAATTTAGGGCTTTCCTTTCAAATATGGAATTCCCTTCCTTGCCTCTTCACCTCCACAAAATTACATTGGTCTGAGATACAGGATGGTCTCTATTTGTTCCAGCTCCAGCTTCTCATGAACCACAACAATTGAATATGGGTGTTTAATAGCACTGGAAGAAAGGGAAATCCCCCCTTTCCAGTGGACACAGTGCTTGTTTCTAACCCAGCCAGATCAGGAGCTATCAGACCTTAAAATCACAATGTTATTATGTATAGATAGAAAATCCAGTCTTTAGGAAATTAGTGAAATGTATTAGTTATGATTTTTCTCTCCATGCAACACCCATATAGTTGGATTAAGGCAGAAGGGGAAGTCACTCACAAGCCATTATAGAGAATCTCTTTTGTTCTCATTTCCCTGTATTCTTTGCGTTCTTTTGTAATTAGGGCTGGTCCTAGAGCAGGCAGCTGGCTAGGGTACCAAATAATGAAATCACTTTATACAGCACCACAGGCCCTGAGGCAGAGGGATGAATCTTAGGGTTTGGCTACACTTGCAGCTGTACAGCGCTGGGAGTTACAGCTGTCTTCGTACAGCTGTGTAGGGAAAGTGCTGCAGTGTGGCCACACTGACAGCTACCAGCGCTGCAGTGTGGCCACATTTACAGCATTTGCAGCAGTGTTGGGAGTGGTGCATTATGGGCAGCTATCCCAGCATTCAAGTGGCTGCAACGTGCTTTTCAAAAGATGGGGGTGGGGTGGAGTGTGACAGGGAGCATGGGGGAGACAGAGTGGATTTTTGGAGCTGACACTGTGTCAGCTCCCTGCCTTGCAAGTTCTAAGGACTTGAAAATACACAGCACCAACCTTCAATCATTTTAAAGGTTTCAACCCCTTCCCCCCCCCCATTCACTAAATGCAAATAGCCTTCAGACCAGATAAGCAGCTGCTCCAAAACGGACCCCCACACCCCCTGTCTGGGCTGCTTCTCTCCTCAAGCAAACACTAACATTCCAAAGGAATCCCCCTGCCTGCCTCTGCTCGAGCAAACAGTAGCTGTGTTTGTTTTTTAGATAAGCAGCTCCGGGAGCCCTGAGTTCACAACAAAACAAAGAGAAGCATCACAACAAAACAAAGAGTGTTATCTTTACTTAAAAAACATTATGAGAATGTTCCAGACATCAGTTACAGCGTAGTAAGATTAATCACTGTTTACACTGGCACCACAGCACTGCAAGAGCAGCGCTATAGTCATTATTCCCCAGGCCAAGGTGGAGTACAGTCAGCGCTGTAGCCAGGGAGATACAGCACTGTATGTGCCTTGCCAGTGTGGACGGGGAATAAGTTACAGTGCTGTAAAGCCACCACCAGCGCTGTAACTCTCCAATGTAGCCAAGCCCTTAGGGTATTCCTGCCATGAGGAGTATGGCAGAGGGCACAAGGGAAAGGAAGGCCACCTCACTAGTGTCATTCTCACTTGACTCTAGAGCCTGAAGTAGCTCCTCCATAGGGTCAGAGATCTGTGCATACAGCATTGCAACACCTAACGTGGAGGGGGGCTGCTGGCAGAGTTCCTATGGGTAGGGCGGCCCTTCTTAGGGTTAGCGTTCCTATGGGTAGGGCATTTGGAGCTAGAGTTCAGGTTCCTATGGGTAGGGCTTTCCACCCTAGGGTTAGGGTTCCTATGGATAGGGCACTTGGAGCTAGGGTTAAGGTTCCTATGGGTAGGGCATTTGGAGCCAGGCTTAGGGTTAATATGGGTAGGGTGCCTTGCCCTAGGGTTAGGGGTCCTGAGGGTCAGGGCCTGCTCTAGCCATTTCGCCGACCCAAGCACGGCGGCACGCCTTAGGGGGCGCTCTGCTGCTCTCCGGTCCCGCGGCTCCGGTGGACCTACTGCAGGTGTCCCTGTGGAGGGTCCGCCGGTCCCGCGGCTCCAGTGGACCTCCCGCAGGCGTCCCTGCAAAGTGTCCACTGGTCCCATGGCTCCGGTGAACCTCCCGCAGGCGTGCCTGCGGATGTTCCATCGGAGCCGCGGGACCAGAGGACCCTCTGCAGGGACACCTGTGGGAGGTCCACCAGAGCCGCCTGCTGCCCTCCTGGCAACCGGAACAGTGCGCCCCGCAGCATGCTGCCCCAAGCAAGTGCGTGGCATGCTGGGGCCTGGAGCCGGCCCTGCTGAGGGTAGGGCACTTGGAACTAGGGGTAGGGATCCTATGGGTAGGGTACTTGGAGTTAGGGTTAGGGTTCCTATGGATAGAGCGACCAGCCCTAGGGTTAGGAATCCTAAGGGGAGGAAACTGGGAGCTAGGGTTAGAGTTCCTATGGGTAGGGCTTCCCGCACAATGGTTAGTGTTCCAAAGGGAAAGGCAATTGGAACTAGAGCTGGGGTTCCTATGGGTAGGGCACTTGGAGCTAGGGTTAGGGTTCCTATGGGTAGGGCTTCCCGCCCTTGGGTGAGCGTTTCTAAGGGAAGGGCACTTGGAGCTAGGGTTAGGGATCCTATGGGTAGGGCACTTGGAGCTAGGGTTAGAATTCCTATGAGTAAGGCACTTGGAGCTAGGGTTAGGGCTCCTAAGGGTAGGGCTTCCTGCCCTAAGGTTAGGGCTCCTAAGGGTAGGGCTTACCTCCCTAGGGTTAGGATTCCTAAGGGTAGGACAATTGGAGCCAGGGTTAGGGTTCCAATGGGTAGGGCATCCCACCCTAGGGTTAGGGTTTCTAAGGGCAGGGCACTTGGAGCTAGGGTTAGGGTTCCTATGGGTACGGTGCCCTGACCTAGGGTTATGGTTCTTAAGGGTAGGGCACTTGGAGCTAGGGTTAGGGTTCCTATGGGTAGGGCGCCCTGCACTAGGGTTATGGATCCTAAGGGTAGGGCACTGGGAGCTAAGGCTAGGGCTCCAATGGGTAGGGTTTCCTGCCCTAGGGTTAGGGGTCCTATGGGTAGGGCTTCCTGCCCTAGGGTTAGGATTCCTATGGATAGGGCACTTGAAGCTAGGATTAGGGTTCCTATGGGTAGGGCACTTGGAGCTCGGGTTAGGGTCCTATGGGTAGGGCACTGGGAGCTGGAATAGGGTTCCTATGGGTAGGGCTTCCCGCCCTAAGGTTAGGGTTCCTAAGGTAGGACAATTGGGGCTTGGGTTAGGGTTCCTATGTATAGGGCTTCCCGCCCTAGCATTAGGGTTACTAAGAGTAGGGATCTTGGAGCTAGGGTTAGGGTTTCTATGGGCAGGACACTTGGAGCAAGAGTGAGGGTTCCTATGGGTAGGGATTCCCACCCTGGGGTTAGTGTTCCTAAGGGTAGGGCACATGGAGTTAGGATTAGGGTTCCTATGGCTAATTCTTCCCACCCTAGGGTTAGGGTTCCTATGGGTAGGGCTTCCTGCCCTAGGGTTAGGATTCCTATGGATAGGGCACTTGAAGCTAGGATTAGGGTTCCTATGGGTAGGGCACTTGGAGCTAGGGTTATGGTTATGGTTATGGTTCCTATGGGTGTGGCGCCCCACACTAGGGTTAGGGTTCCTGTGGGTAGGGCACTTGGAGTTAGGCTTTCAGTTCCTATAGGTTGGGTGCCTCACCCTAGGGTTCGGGGTACTAAGAGTAGGACATTTGGAGCTAGGGTTAGGGTTCCTATGGGTAGGGCACTTGGAGCTAGGGATAGGGTTCCTATGGGTAGGGCTTCCCTCTCTAAGATTAGGGTTCCTAAGGGTAGGGCAAATGGAGTTAGGGTTAGGATTCCTATGGCCAGTTCTTCCCACCCTAGGGTTAGGTTTCCTAAGGGTAGGGCACTGGAAGCTAGGGTTGGGGTTCCTATGGTTAGGGCTTTCCACCCTAGGGCTATGGTTCCTAAACATAGGGCACTTGGAGCTAGGGTTAGAGTTCCAATGGGTAGGCCACTTGGAGCAAGGGATAGGGTTCTTATGGGTAGGGCGCCCCACCCTATGGTTATGGTTCATAACGGTAGGGCACTTGGATCTAGAGTTAGGGTTCCTATGGATAGGGCTTCCCAACCTAGGGTTAGAGTTCCTAAGAGTACGGCACTTGGAGCTCAGGTTAGGGATCCTATGGGTAGGGTACTTGGAGCTAGGATTAAGGTTCCTATGGGTAAACCACTTGGAGCTAGGGTTAGGTTTCCTATGGGAAGGGCTTCCCACCCTAAGATTAGGGTTCCTAAGGGTAGGGCTTCTGTCCTAGGGCTAGGGTTCCTATGAATAGGGCATCCCGCCCTAAGGTTTGGGTTCCTATGGACAGGACACTTGGAGCTAGGGTTAGGGTTCCTATGGGTAGGTCTTCCCGCCCTAGGGTTACTGTTCCTATGGGTACGGCACTTGGAACTAGGATTACGGTTCCTATGGGTAGGGCTTCCTACCCTAGGTTTACCGTTCCTAAGGGTAGGGCATTTGGAGTTAGGGTTAGGGTTCCTATTGGCAGGGCACTTGGAGCTTGAGTTAGGATTTCTATAGGTAGGGTGCCCCGCCCTAGGGTTAGGGTTCCTATGGGTAGGGCACTTGGAGCTAAGGTTAGGGTTCCTACGGGGTAGGCACTTAGAGCTAGGATTAGGGTTCCTATGGGTAAGTCACTTGGAGCTAGGGTTAGGTTTCCTATGGGAAAGGCTTGCCACCCTAAAATTAGGGTTCCTAAGGGAAGGGCTTCTGCCCTAGGGTTAGGGTTCCTATGGGTAGAGATTCCTGCCCTAGGGTTAGGGTTCCTAAGGGTAGGGCACTTGGAGCTAGGGTTAGGGTTCCTATAGTTAGGGCACTTGTAGCTAGAGTTAGAGTTCCTATGGGTAGGGCGCCCCGACCTAGGGTTATGGTTCGTAAGGGTAGGGCACTTGGAGCTAGGGTTAGGGTTCCTATGGGTTGGGCTTTCCACCCTAGGGTTAGAGTTCCAAAGGGTAGGGCACTTGGAGCTAGTATTATGGTTCCTATGGGTAGAACATCCTGCACTAGGATTATGGACCCTAAGGGCAGGGCACTGGGAGCTACGACTAGGGTTCCAACGGGCAGGGTTTCCCGCCCTAGGGTTAGGATTCCTATGGATAGGGCACTTGAAGTTAGGGTTAGGGTTCCTCTGGGTAGGGCACCCTGCCCTAAGGTTTGGGTTCCTATGGACAGGACACTTGGAGCTAGGGTTTAGGTTCCAATGGGCAGAGCTTCCTGCCCTAGGGTTAGTGTTGCTAGGTGTAGGGGATTTGGAGCTAGAATTTGAGTTCCTATGGGTGGGGTGCCCCGCACTAGGGTTAGGGTTCCTATGGGTAGGGCACTTGGAGTTAGGCTTACAGTTCCTATGGGTTGGATTCCTCACCCTAGGGTTAGGGGTACTAAGGGTAGGGCACTTGGAGTTAGGGTTAGGGTTCCTACGAGTATGGTGGGTAGGGCACTTGGAGCTAGGGTTAAGGTTCCTATAGGTAGGGCCCTGGGAAATAGGGTTATGGTTCCTATGGGTAAGGCACTTGGAACTAGGAATAGGGTTCCCATGGGTAGGGCTTCCCGCCCTAGTGTTAGGGTTCCTAAGAGTAGGGCACTTGGAGCTACGGTTAGGGTTTCCATGGGCAGGACACTTGCAGCAAGCGTTAGGGTTCCTATGAGTAGGGATTCCCTCCCTAGCTTAATGTTCCTAAGGGTAGGGTACATAGAGTTAGGGTTGGGGTTCCTATGGCTAGTTCTTCCCACCCTAGGGTTAGGGTTCCTAAGGGTAGGGCACTTGGAGCTAGGGTTGGGGTTCCTATGGTTAGGGCTCTCCGCCCTAGGGCTATGGTTCCTAAGCGTAGGGCACTTGGAGCTAGGGTTAGGGTTCCTATGGGTAGGACCTCCCGCCCTGGGCTAGGCTTCGTAAGGGTAGGGTACTTGGAGCTAGGGTTAGGGTTCCTATGGATGGGGCATCTTGCACTAGGGTTAGGGTTCCTAAGGGTAGGGCACTTGGAGCTAGAGTTAGGGTTCCAATAGGTAGGGCATCCCGCCCTAAGGTTTCGGTTCCTATGGACAGGATACTGGGAGCTAGGGTTAGGGTTCCTATGGGTTGGACTTCCCGCCCTAGGGTTAGTGTTCGTAAGGGTAGGGCACTTGGAGCTAGGGTTAGAGTTCCAATGAGTAAGCCACTTGGAGCAAAGTATAGGGTTCTTATGGGTAGGGTGCCCCACCCTATGGTTATGGTTCATAACGGTAGGGAACTTGGATCTAGAGTTAGGGTTCCTATGAGTAGGGCTTTCTAACCCAGGGTTAGAGTTCCTAAGAGTACGGCACTTGGAGCTAAGGTTAGGGATCCTATGGGTAGGGTACTTGGAGATAGGGTTAGGGTTCCTATGAGTAGGGCATCCCGCCCTAAGGTTTGGGTTCCTATGGACAGGACACTTGGAGCTAGGGTTTGGGTTCCTATGGGTAGGTCTTCTCGCCCTAGGGTTACTGTTCCTAAGCGTAGGGTACTTGGAGCTAGGCTTAGGGTTCCTATTCATAGGGTGCCTCACCTTAGGGTCAGGGTTCCTATGGGTAGGACACTTGGAGGTAGGTTAGCGTTCCTATGGTACGGCACTTGGATCTAGGATTACGGTTCCTATGGGTAGGGCTTCCTGCCCTAGGGTTAGCGTTCCTAAGAGTAGGGCACTTGGATCTAGGATTAGGGTTCCTATTGGCAGGGCACTTGGAGCTGGGGTTCAGATTCCTATAGGTAGGGTGTCCCACCCTATGGTTAGGGTTTCTATGAGTAGGGTACTTGGATCTAGAGTTAGAGTTCCTATGGGTTAGGCACTTGGCGCTAAGGTTAGGGTTCCTATGGGTAAGGCACTTGGAGCTAGGGTAAGGTTTCCTATGGGAAGGGCTTCCCGCCCTAAGATTAGGGTTCATAAGGGTAGGGCTTCTGCCCTAGAGTTAGGGTTCCTATGGGTAGGGATTCCCGTTCTAGGGTTAGGGTTCCTAAGGGTAGGGCACTTGGAGCAAGGTTTAGGGTTGGTATGGGTAGGGCTTGCTGCCCTAGGTTAGTGTTTCTAAGTGTAGGGCACTTGGACCTAGGGTTAGGGTTCGTATGGGTAGGGCTTCCCACCCTAGGGTTAGGGTTCCTAAGAGTAGGGGACTTGGAGCTAGGTTTATTGTTCTTAAGGGTAGGGCACTTGGAGCTAGGGTTAGGGTTCCTATGGGTAGGGCTTTCCACCCCAGGGTTAGGGTTCCTAAGGGTAGGGCACTTGGAGCTAGGATTAGGGTTCCTATGGGTAGGACTCCCTGCACTAGGATTATAGATCCTATGGATAGGTCACTAGGAGCTACGGCTACAGTTCCAATCGGTAGGGTTTCCCGCCCTAGGGTTAAGGTTCCTATGGGTAGGGCTTCCCGCCCTAGGGTTACGGTTCCTACGGATAGGGCACTTGAAGCTAGGGTTAGGGTTCCTATGGGTAGGGCACCCCGCCCTAAGGTTTGGGTTCCTATGGACAGGACACTTGGAGCTAGGGTTAGGGTTCGTATGTGTAGGTCTTCCTGCCCTAGGGTTACTTTTCCTAAGTGTAGGGCACTTGGAGCTAGGGTTAGGGTTCCAATGGGTAGGGTACTTGGAGCTAGGCTTAGGTTTCCTATTCATAGGATGCCTCACCTTAGGGTCAGGGTTCCTATGGGTAGGGCACTTGGAGCTAGGTTTAGCGTTCCTATGGGTATGGCACTTGGAACTAGGGTTACGGTTCCTATGGGTAGGGCTTCCTGCCCTAGGGTTACGGTTCCTATGGATAGGGCACTTGAAGCTAGAGTTAGGGTTCCTATGGGTAGGGCTTCCCGTCCTAGGGTTAGTTTTCCTAGGTGTAGGGGATTTGGAGCTAGGGTTAGGGTTCCTAAGGGTAGGCCACTTGAAGCTAGGGTTCAGGTTCCTATGGGTAGGGCACTTGGAGCTAACATTAGAATTCGTTTAGATAAGGCACTTGAAACACAGTTTCCTATGGGTTAGGGTTCCTATGGGTAGGGCGCCCCCCTCTAGAGTTATGGTTCCTAAGGTAAGGGTGCTTGGAGCTTGCATTAGGTTTCCTATGCATAGGGTGGCTCGCCCTAGTGTTAGACTTCCTATGGGCCGGGCACTGATCTAGAGTTAGGGTTCCTATTGGTAGGACACTTGAAGCTTTTGTTAGGGTTCCTATGGGTATCACTTCCTGCCCTAGAGTTAGGGTTCCTATGGGTAGTGTGCCCCACCCTAGGGTTAGGGTTCCTAAGAGTAGGGCACTTGGAACTAGGATTAGAGTTCCTATAGGTAGGCCTTTCCACCCTAGGGTTAGGGTTATTATGGGTAGCTCACTTGGATCTCGAATTAGTGTTCCTATGGATAGGGTTTCCCACCCAGGATTATGGTTCCTGAGAGTAGGGCCCTTGGAGCTAGGGTTAGTGTTCCTATGCGTAGGGCACCCCGCCCTAGGCTTAGTGTTCCTATGGGCAGGGCTTCCCTCCTTCGGGTTAGGGTTCCTATGGGTAGGGCACTTGGAGCTAGGGTTAGGGTTCTGCCCGCCAGGGGAGGCAAGTGTCCAAGAATCCCTTCGTTGTCTAGAAGCTTCTTTTTAATTTTTACTCACCTGGTGGCGCTTTTTAACTTTTACTACTTTGGTAGCGCTTCGGCGGCGGGTTCTTTACTCGCTCCAGGTCTTTGGCAGCATGTCATAAACAGATAGCTAAGGGTTAATGTCTCTTTCACCTGGAGCAGGAAACCGGATTTTTTCAACTTTGGGTGGAGGGAATTGTGTGTCTGGGGGTTTGTTTTCTGCCTGCCTGCTTTCTCTGAGCTTTGGAGAAGTAGTTTCTACTTTCTAGTCTTCTGTTTCTAAGTGTAAGGACAAAGAGATCAGATAGTAAGTTATATGGTTTCTTTTCTTTGGTATTTGCATTAATATAAGTGCTGGAGTGCTTTGATTTGTATTCTTTTTGAATAAGGCTGTTTATTCAATATTCTTTTAAGCAATTGACCCTGTATTCGTCATCTTAATACAGAGAGACCATTTGTATTTTTTCTTTCTTTTTTATATAAAGCTTTCTTTTAAGACCTGTTGGAGTTTTTCTTTACTTCAGGGAAATTGAGTCTGTACTCACCAGGGAATTGGTGGGAGGAAGAAATCAGGGGAGATCGGTGTGTGTTGAATTGGCTAGCCTGATTTTGCATTCCCTCTGGGGGAATAGGAAAGTACTTTTTGTTCCAGGACTGGAAACAGAGAGGGGGAGTCACTCTGTTTGGATTCACAGAGCTTGTGTCTGTGTATCTCTCCAGGAGCACCTGGAGGGGGGAAGGGAAAAAGGATTATTTCCCTTTGTTGTGAGACTCAAGGGATTTGGGTCTTGGGGTCCCCAGGGAAGGTTTTTCAGGGGGACCAGAGTGCCCCAAAACACTCTAATTTTTTGGGTGGTGGCAGCAAGTACCAGGTCCAAGCTGGTAGCAAAGCTTGGAGGTTTTCATGCTAACCCCCATATTTTGGACGCTAAGGTCCAGATCTGGGAATAAGGTTATGATACAGCACTTCAGCGGCAGGTCCTTTAGTGCCGTCGAAGACCTGGAGGGCATGAAGGATCCGCCTCCGAAGACTAGTAGCGCTGCTCGGAGAGTACAAGCGCCACTTTTTTTATGTGTGTTTTTTTTTTTTGAGTCATCCCTGCTGGGGCCCCGTTAAAGCTGTTCGAAACGGGCCCCGCACTTGCTAAAGCTGGCCCTGGCTGCCGCCTAGTGAAATGGTCAGCTCTGAGTTAGGGGCCCAGGCTCCCCATAGAGTGCACTGCCAGGGTAAATCCATAAATATTCGGGAGTAGATCTGATACTATAGTGATGGGGCTATGCAAGTACCTAGATAAGATTCATTTTGAATTACTGTGTAGTGGTCGAAGCAACCTGGCTTTGGAAAAAGTCCTATAGAGACAGCTACCATTATTTTGGCTAAGCAGAGATCCACCTGGTCAGTTTAGGAACCACACCGATACATTGCAAAGGGAGCTTCTAATAACTTTTTCTCATCTGGATGGAGAAAGTTGGTCCCAGTCTACGAAGACAAGTAAAGTAAAGCTAAGGAATATGAAGATAGAAAACCACCTTTCCCCTCTGAAGAAAAATCAAAATGAAATAGAAGCCAGGCACTGTTCTGTATCTGGCCTTTTAACAGAAATTAATTTAAGATATAAAGCAATCTCTCTGCACTTTATGGCTGAAACTAAATCTTGTCTATCAAAGCATTTATGCAGTGTGCCTCATCTGATTGCCTACTAAAATCACCACAACAATGAATCTAACATATTTTCTCCATCCTTGCCATGAAACAGCCTGGGGATTTTCCTTCTGTCCTTGTTTCTGGACAGTGAATGGGCCCAATTCCATCTGAAGCTTCATCGTTTCAGAGGCTGGTCAGTGATGAGGCGGGCATTAGAAGGAGTTCTCTATAGACGAGATAACTTTTCACTGGACAGGGTGCAAGACTGCATGCAGCTTTGGAGCCAGATCCAGCTATTTGCTTAGCTAGGTCAGGGCATGCCCTATTTTTCCAATTCTTACAGGTTTTGCACCACATTAGCATGGCAGAAGGGATATCACCCTTCACTTTCATGGCCCAGGCTGCAGCAAAGTTAGTATTCCTGCCCTGCTTGATGTGTTAGGTTGGAATTCAGCAGTACACCGCCCTGCCTTAATGAAAACCATTCGGGTGGCAATTTGTATGACAACTAGTTGTTGAACAGTCTCTTTGGTGATATCTTAATATTGGTTTGTGGCTTCCAAGGAACTATATTTTGGTGGCAGCTCAAGTCTGAAGCCATTACAAAGCCAGTGAGTGGGCTTGAATCACAGGAACTATATCTACCGATATCTCTTCCTCTTCTTATGCTCTGTGTACTCTACTGACTCTCCTTTCTTTGAAAAAACAATGAGGAGTCCGGTGACAACTTAAAGACTAACAGATTTATTTGGGCATAAGCTTTCGAAGGTAAAAAACCCACTTCTTCAGATGCATGGAGTGAAAATTACAGATACAGATATAAATATCTATATATTGGTACATGAAGAGAAGGGAGTTACCTTACAAGGGGAGAACCAATGTTGAAGGCTAATTCAGTCAGGGTGGATGTGGTCCACTCCCAATAATCGAGGAAGAGGTGTCAATACCAAGAGAGGAGAAATTGCTTTTGTAGTGACCCAGCCACTCCCACTCCCTATTCAAGCCCAAATTGATGGTGTTAAATTTGCAAATGAATTGTAGCTCTGCAATTTCTCTTTGAAATCTGTTTTTGAAGGTTTTTTTGTTGAAGTATGACTACTTTTCAGCCTGTTATTGAATGTTGTCAGGGTTCCCTCCCCACTCTGAACTCTGGGGTACAGATGTGGGGACCCGCATGAAAACCCCCCTAAGCTTATTTCTACCAGCTTAGATTTAAAACTTCCCCAAGGCACAAATTCCTTCCTTGCCCTTGGTATTGCTGCCACCACCAAGTGATTTAAACAAACATTTAGGGATGGCCACTTGGAGCCCTGTTTCCCCTCAAATACTCCCCCAAAATCCTACACCCCCTTTCCCGGGGAGGCTTGAGAATAATATCCTAACCAATTGTTTACAAAGTGAGCACAGATCAACCCCGCTAGGTCTTTAGGACACTGAAAAACAATCAGGTTCTTAAAAGAAGTTTATTTTTAAAAAAAAAGGCTAAAAGAATCACCTCTGTAAAATCAGGATGGAAGATAACTTTACAGGGTAACAAAAAGATTCAAAACACAGAGGATTTCCCCTTTAGGCAAAACTTTAAAGTTACAAAAACAGGAATCAATCTCCCTCTTAGCACAGGGAAAATTCACAAGCTAAAACAAAAGGTAATCTAACACATTTCCTTGCTATTACTTACTATTTCTGTAATATTAGATGCTTAGTTTAGCTATGGCTTAGGGAGATGTATTTTCCCTGCCCTGGTTCCTCGCTGATCCGGAAAGAACAAAGGAACCCAAAACAAAAACCTTCCTCCCCAGATCTGAAAATATATTTTTTCCCCTTATTGGTCCTTTTGGTCAGGTGCCAACAAGGTTATCTGAGCTTCTTAACCCTTTACAGGTAAAGGAGGGATTAACCCTTTACAGGGTAAGGATGAATTTTATGCTACCCTTAGCTATATGTTTATGACAAGCATCCAAGGAGATTTAAGTGTTCTCTTACTGGCTTTTGTATGTTACCATTCCTGATGTCCGATTTGTGTCCATTTATCCTTATCCTTTGGGGTTTGGCCAATGTACATGGCAGAGGGGCATTGCTGGCACATGATGGCATATATCACATTAGTAGATGTGCAGGTGAATGACCCCTGATGGTGTGGTTGGTCCTACGATGGTGTGACTAGAGTAGATATGGGACAGAGAAGGCAGCAGGATTTGTTACAGAGATTGATTCCTGGGTTAGTGTTTCTGTGGTGTGTAGTTGCTGGTGAGTATTTGCTTTAGGTTGAGGTGCTGTCTGTAAGCGAAGACTGGCCTGTCTCCCAAGGCCTGTGAGATTAGGGGATTGTTTTCCAGGATAGGCTGTAGATTGTTGATGATGCACTGGAGAGGTTTTAGCTGGGGGACTGTATGTGATGACCAGTGGTGTTCTGTTATTTTCCTTGTTGGGCCTGTCCTGTAGTAGGTGACTTCTGGGTACCCATCTCACTCTGTCAATCAGTTTCCTCACTTCCCCAGGTGGGTATTGTAGTTTTAAGAATGCTTGTTAAAGATCTTGTAGGTGTTTGTCTCTGACTGAGGGATTGGAGCAAATGTGGTTGTATCTTAGGGCTTGGTTGTAGACAATAGATCATGTGATGTGTCCTGAATGGAAGCTGGAGGCATGTAGGTAAGTATAGTGGTCAGTAGATTTCCAGTATAGGGTGGTGTTTATGTGACCATCACTTATTTGCACTCTAGTGTCCAGGAAGTGGATCTCTTGTGTAGACTGGTCCAGGCTGAGGTTGATGGTAGGGTGGAAATCGTTGAAATCCAGGTGAAATTCTTCAAGGGCCTCCTTCTCATGGGTCCATATGATGAAGATGTCATCAATGTAGCGTAAGAAGAGGAGGGGCACTAGGGGCCGAAAGCTGAGGAAACATTATTCTAAGTCAGCCATAAAAATGTTGGCATATGGTGGGGCCATGCGGGTATCCATGCCAGTGCCACTGACTCTGATTCTTTTTTTGAGGCTCCATTTATCTCTTTCCATCCATGTATAGCTCCATGCCTTTTGTCATGTTACCACTACACCTGGACCAGTTTGCTTCTTCCTGTGCATCAAGTGATCTTGGCCTCCCCTTTCAAATCTCTTCCCACAGGGCAATTCCTTCAGCAGTCCTCCCACCTGGCAACTGAGATAAGTGCTGGAGGAATGCAGGCAGGTCCCAAGGCAAGGAAGGAATCCTAACTCATTAGTCCCAGAGCCACTTCAGGGTTGCTAAGGGTATGTCTCAACTGCAGGAAGAGACCCGCAGCATGGCCATGGCTGACCCGAGTCAGCTGACTCAGGCTTACAGGGCTTATGTGGGGCTAAAAATTGCTATGTAGACATTTAGGCCCGAGCTCCAGCTCAACACCAATGGCTACACTACAATTTTTAGCCCTGCATCAGGAATGGCAGAAGAACCCTGAAAGTGGGAGTGGGGGACCACAGGCACCCGAACATGGCCCTGCCCCTCTCATGAAAACCCCGCGCTCACATCGCCCCTTCCTCCGAAGCCCCACCCACCCACCACTCCCCCCCTCAAGATTCTGCCCCCCAATCTTGTGCCTCTCTGCCCCTCCCCCATCACTAGACCTTACGGACAGTAAAAAAGTGGGGGAGCATGGCCCTCTGGCTCCCCATTCCAGCACCCCTGTCCTGCACCCCAAGCTCTGTGAGTCTGAGTCTTTACTCAGGCCCCTAAACTGCACTGCTGGCTCTTTTACCAGACTACTTCAGAGAACACAGATAATTAGCATAGGCGGCAATCTGAAAATGGAATTAGTCACTAAAGTCATAAAGCAGTGAATTTCTAGAGGCTTTGAACATCTCACACTCCAGTGATTACTCATCACCCCAGGTGGGGTGTGCCATCTGGTATGACAGAGTGGCAACTACTACACAAATGGCCCTAGATTGTTGTAAAAGGTAATGTTAGGTTATATTGGGTACTTGGTATCAGTTTCTTTTGAAAGTTTCCATAGGATCTTTAGGTTTTGTCTGGACAGACATCAGAGGCATGCAAAAGCAGCCTTGGTTTAACAACAAAGTCAAATGCAAAGGCAGTGCTGAATAGGCAAGATGAGAATGGACATAGAGTTATTGTAGTAAAGAAACCCATACCAACTCTTTTCAAAATGGCATGTGGCTATAATTTGTGGCTTAAAAAAATATTGAGAGTGATTTTAGTGTAACCAAGAAGTTAAAATCTACTTAAAACAGGCACTGCTATTGTATCATATTCCTGATCTGCACATCACATTACAGTTGCAGTCCTGGGTGCCTCTGTAGGAGATGCAGCTAATTGTGACAGAGGATCTGATTCTTTTCTTTCTCTCTCTCTCTCTCTCTCACACCCACCCTCCCTGCTGGGTGAAAGTTTTCAGCAAATAGAAACTTAACTGAAAAGTGCACTTTTCAGGGCTCATACAATTTGCAAATTCACATTAAATTTGACAAACTTTTTGCTGAAAAGTTGTTTTTTTTTAAGTCAAAATATTTCATGTTGACTTTTTTGTTTTGAAATGGGATTTTGTTTTCAAATTTGGCCAGTTAAACACACCCACACACAACTGAATCAAAATGGAACACTTGAAAAAAAAATTCATTCCCAGTTGACCCTAAACTGTGTGGTCAACATTTTTTGTGTGAAAATATCTCACTCTAACAATGTAGCAATGTCAACAAAACCTCCAGTGTAGATGCAGCTATTGTCAACAGAAGAGTGCTTTGTCCATATAGCTAACATTCAAAAAGGCAGTGTTTCTACTTCCTACACCAATAGAAAAACTCGTTCTGTTGGCACAGGCTGACCCTACATTGGGGAGGCCACTTGTCTAGTTTTGAACGGGACAACACTTTTGGGGTTGTTTGCCCCTATCTGGTACTGGGACAAAACCAGACGTGGTTTTGCCCAGTATCAGATGGGAGCGTGTGCTGTTTTTTAACAGTGCACCATCCTGCCCCCACCAGCATGGCCTGGAATGCAGTGGATTGGCTTGCTCTTACTAATGGCACCCCTGGGTGGTGTGACCTCACACTCACCATGCATGCAAGGTCATGCTAGCAAGTGAGGACTACTCCATTCCTGGAACTACCAGAACGTTTGGTATTCTGAGAACATGTGAGTGGCCACCCTGGTCTACACCAGCATAGTTATGCCAACGTAGGCTAAAGCAACCTAGTTCACTTGAATAAGGCCAGTTTCCTTCTGAACGAGAGTATCCACAGGGAGGTTTAATACCCTTTAACTAATGCACTTAAATTCGCGCCTTTCATTAATTTGTCTCAACTCTTCAGGTAGACAAGCCAGACTGCGTTACTAAGAACAGAGTGAAACCCCCTAATTTATTTTCACTTGTTACCTATGTCTAGTTCAGTCTAAACCATTCATCCAGGAATCCAATAGTAAAAGTTTAGCCACCTAACCCTGATGTGTCAATTTGCTTTTAGAAGGAATATAAAATTACTTATATATAATAAAGAGGTTGTTATTTAGGGTGGAGTCTTGTGTGAAGAGCTGAGTAGTGCTTCCTACCTGCTGTGTAATAGGCAGTGATGATTTAGCCATAATTTCTTTGCGTAGCTACAATCACCGGTCATTATAACTTAGCATGACAATGTGAATATGGTGCAGTCTCCGTTTGATTATTGGATTATTTCTCTCAATGCAGTGCCATTGGTAGGGCTAGTGCAGTCACTTTCACAATACCACCTCCACCCAGCCCTTTTCACAATCGTTTGAATACAGCATTCTTCATAAGCTAGCACATCCTAAGCATGTCTCTCCTGTACAGATGCTGTTAGAATGTTAGCAGTTTTTTAGATGAAGGCTTTTAAACATTACACAGTTTCTTCAAAATTATTAATTAAATCATATCCAGGATGTACAGTTGTGATACCCTTACTCATGCTGAATAGTACATCATCCCATGAGTACCCTCAGAAGACAATGGGACTGTATGAATAAAATCAAACTGATAGAGCTTCTGCTCTTGCTAATTTCTAGGATATAGTTTAAGAACAGGCGAGCGCCTCTGTACATTACATAAGAAGAAGCCCCTATCTCTCTAACAGAATTTTTTAAAAAAATCTGTCAGATTATATATTTAAGAAAAATGTGCTAGATTCACAAAGGGATTTAGATCTAACTTTTAGGCACTGTTGGGTGAAAAATGAGTTCCACTTCAATTTATGCTTAAACAGTTTCTTTAGCCTTTATTTTGTACATTTTAAGATAATGCTGTTGTCACCTATGAATTACCTATACATGCAAAAACAGACATGACAAGAAAGATAAATGAACAAGTTACCTCTTTTGGACACAAGGCAACTCTTTTCAAATCTCTCATCTCTCCTATGTTGTTCCTTGTGTCTTCTCCACTCTTGTTGTTAATCCCCTATCTTTTATCCCTTGCTCCGTAACTTTGCACAGACTCAGACTTAGTTTACTAAGTTACCCTATTGTGTACCTCTCTATTTTAACCCCTAATTAAAACATTCTTATGAATAAATCACAATAATTAACATAAACAAATATGTTTTTGCTTACGTGCTAAAACTTACTTTTATCTGTCTACTTCTGGCATCCATCCTTTGCTGTCAATTCCACTGGCTTCATCCAGTTGTTTGTACTTTACTGGTCTGACTTTTTGGTCTTTTTACTTGTTAGGAGAGGCTAGGGGCACCTGAAGCTAAAAATTCCATCATGATATTATGTAAAGAGCAGGGTGAAGCAGAGACAACTCCACCAGAGAGGTCCTTTGCGGCCATCTGCCTGTCCCAAGTCAGGATAAAGGAGGAGGGGTGGGCGTGGAGCTAGCAACTCCACCTCGTAAAAAATCATCCTGCTACAGAAACGCCAACAATAGAGACAACAGAGACTTTTACCCTGGAAAAAGAACGGTCTTCAACTCAAAGATGCATGACGCTGGGTGGTAAAAGCCGTGAGGAAGCCACTAAGATGATTACCCTTCTTGCAACCAGGAGGATTACCATAGGCACATGGAACGTGAGGACCATGTACGAGTCAGGAAAGACGGCGCAGGTTGCAGACATACACTACGTAAGCAGCCAACTAACATCACCAGACAGGCACTGCGGTGGAACCCCAAGGCAAGCGGAAAAGAGGCCGTCCAAGAAACACCTGGCGACGCGACCTTCAGGCTGATAGCAAAAAAATGGGCTATACCTGGAACCAGCTAGAGCGAATGGCCCAGGATAGAGGACTCTGGAGATCTGTGGTTGGCGGCCCATACCCCAATTGGGGTGACTGGCATGAAAGAGTGAGTGAGAAGCAGAGACCCAGGTTTCTACAAAAAAAGACAGACAAACTAGGTTTCATGGTTTACACAACCCTGAAGATGTTTCAGCTAAATCTGGAAGTGCTCTATAAGCAGATACACATAAAGCAAAAATTCCTTTATATTTTCTTCTAATACTATATTTAATATACATTTATCTAACATCATTTTGTGTGTGTGTATAATGTATGTGTACACACACACACACACACTTCATTACACATTCTAATAGCACCTACCCATCCACAGGAAGCCACAGTATAGAATTAGATGCCCAGGCTCCCTTTATAGTGTATGGGGAGAGTTGATGACACAAGCCTGGTCTACAAGAAAAAGTTACATCCACCCAGCTATATCACTTGCGATGTAAAAAATCCATACCCCTGAGGATGTAGCTAAATTGACCTAATCCCAGTGTAGATAGTGCAAGGTTGACAGAAGAATTGTTCCATTGACCTTGCGCTATCTACACCCAGGGTTAGGTTGGCTTAACTATGCTGCTCAAAGGTGTGGACTTTTCACACCCCTGAGCGATATAGCTAGGTCAACCTAACTTTTAGTGTCAAACTGGCCTCAATGGTTAAGACATTTACCTTGGATGTGGAAGATCCAAGCTCAATTTCCCTCTCTTCCTGATGTGGAAAAGAGATTTGAACTTGGGTTTCTCCCCCTCTCCATTGAGTGTCCTAACCACTGAACTACAGAGTCATTCTTGCTTTCATGTGGTAAATATTAATTTTTTATATACAGTAGAACAGCTTCAAGAGAAGGGAGGGAGACCCATATCAGATTATCCTTTAGTCCAGTGGTTTTTTCATATCAGCCAGAGGAAGGAATCGAAGTCTGGCCTCCTACCTCCCCTGTGAGTGCTCTACCCACTGGGCTAAAGGTCATAAGGGGGCCATTTACTCTCCAGCCATTTTGTGTGGGATTAGGCATGCAGCATTTCATACCTGCCAGATCAGGCCACAAAGGGAAGATAGGCAGCCAAGTGTCTAGTTTTAGGATCCTGCCAGAATTTAGGCATGAGGTAGGCGCCTGGGAGCCAAGTTTGAGGTAGCAGTGCACATGCTCACTGGCACAGTCTTAGGCACCTAGGGGATTTTAATGACAGAAATTTTGGGGCCAAGGGCCGTTGGGTGACACCAGGGTTAGGCAGCAGCTCCCAGGAGTGGACCAGGTACCTAAGTCCTTTTGTGGATGTATCCCAATCCCCCAACTCAAGTTTACCTGCTTTACAAGTAACACACACTTTTATTACAATTCAGTTTTAAACATCTATATCAGGTTCAACATATACTGTTTAACCTATTGTTGATGCTGAATTCAGTGCAAATATGAATCAGCATTACTTAGGTTTATAGTCCATTTCCTCATCTAATTCTCATACACCATCACAATGCTGGACTGTTTTGAAGTGAAAACACTACAGGTGAAATACTTAAGTCCAAACAACCATTTTACAAACCACAATATTAATGGAAGTGCTTAAAACTCCTGAAATACCAAAGTTACGTGTTGGGCTCAAAGTGCTGGCCAAATTCGCTTTACATTTCACAAATCTGTTTTTAATCTATCGATCTGAAGTTCTGGGACATTAAAATTTGGAAATCCTTCTATTCAAGAAAAAAAAATTAACACATATGCTAGATTAACAATTCAAGTCAAAGATTTTCAAACCTTAGTGCTTAGACTCCTAGATCCATATTTAGGCACCTAAGGCCTGGTCTACATTAGAAAATTAAGTGTAGACAAACCCTAAATAAAAGTGGCCTGATTTTTAGAAGCACTAAGCTCCTATAAGCACCATTAAAGTAACAGATCTGTGAGTATTTAACGCCTTTGGATATCAACTCACTTGTTCAAGTGTGCAGGCCCTTGGATTGTTTTACCAGCCAGAGAAGGGAAATGAAACAAACTCCCCACCCAAAGCTTTTTTAAAGGCCCTTTCCTAGGGCACAGTTTATTGTTTATAGCAAAGGAAATAAACAATTCAATTGAAAAATGCTGGTCACGATCCCCAGAGGCTTTTGTCTGAACCAACCACAGAAGAGAGAACACACCATTCTCATATGACACCCTGACCTCTGCTTCATCTACCTGCCCAGTACCATGCCCATCCATTTGATAGGCAAAGATCACTAGGCTTAAACCTTTCCAGGCTTTACACATGACAAGATCCTAACTTTAGTCACCAGGCTTTGAAAGTTCTGATACTGAGGTCAACTTATAATAGCTAACAGTTGGTCCTATGCAATAATTCCTTACGGGCTGGGTGTTTTCAGCTGGGATGGTTGGTGATTTAGTTCAGACAAATTGCTAGAAAACACCCAGCTGGGAAGTCACTTATTGGTATAACATACCTTGAAGCTATAAACAAACAAACCTTCTTTGCTTTGATCAGTTAAAAGTGAAAGTGAACTAAGATATGGATATGTTTGCCCTGTTTATAGTACTGATAATTTCCTGTCATTTGAAGACAAGAGATCTAATTTGTTGAGATGCTGCACATGTCCTATAAAATGCACTGATTTTATTCGCAGTTGGGGTGCTTATCATGTTGTGAGGAGCTTTCAGCACTTTGCAGGATCAGGCCCTAATGCAGTAACGAATAGGAAAGCAGATCTTCATTCTCAGTGTTCTATTAGATTTATAATGGATTGTATGATTAGCTAAACAGTATGTCATGTTGTCCAGGGTTTTATTTCAAAAAGGCCAATTTTCTTCAGAAGTGTCAACTAATTTGAAGTGTTTCAATTTTGGGATTCCCAACCTTTTTTCCAGAAATGCTGAGCACCAAGAATTCCTGTTAAAGTCCACAGGTTGTGTGGATGTTCAGCACCTCTGAAATCCAGCCCTTGATTGTCTCAGTTTTGGCACCCAAAAATTAAGGGATGCAAGATTAATGGAACTTTTTGAAAAATTCAGTCAAAATGTGTTTTGTATCTCATTATGTCTGTTTGGTGATTTTGAAATACTGTATTTATATAAACAAACAAACCAACAAAAGACAGGTCAAAAGTACAAGTAGAGATTCAGGAAAAGAGTTTACAGAAAATAACAGCTGCAGTCTGGTGCACAGAGAATATACACACACTACAGACTCCCCCTGAGGTTTCTCATCCAAGTAGTGATTAAACCTAACCTTATTTACATCATATGAGAGGCAAGGTGAGTGGGGTAATATTTTTATTGGACCAATTCTGTTGGTGAAAGTGACAAACTTTTGAGCTACACAGAGCTCTTCTTCAGGTCTGGGAAAGGTAATCAGAGTGTCACAGCTAAATTACAAGGTGGAACAGTTGTGTTAAAACCGTATGCTTAGCAATGGTGCAAGAGAACATTCAACATGAAGAGGGCAATTAATACCCTTGCAGTCATAGGACAAAGGAGTGTTATTGGGTTACAGATTGTTGTAGGGAGACAAAAACCATGTCAATGATTTTTAGTATCTAGCATTTAAGCTTCCAGGCATGTTTTTTGAAAGTGTTGTGCAGGTTTCCTTGAGGATGAGCACTGAGAGGTCAGATACAGAGTAATCATTCTGTTAGGAGTGATTGCCCCTGGGTGATATAGTATTTTTATCTTTTATCATTTTTCTGTGTGAGTTCATTTAAGAGCATAGTAATTGTGTTGTTTCCCCACAAGTTGTTGCTGGGGCATTTGGTGCACTGGTGATGAGATACACCACAGGTTGTGATAGGCATGTGTAGGATCCATGGATCTTGAAAGGTGTGTTGTAGGGGATGTTAATTATCTAGCAGTGGAGATATGTCTGCAGATTTTGCATCTGTTGCTTTGGCAGGGGCTGGTGCTGCTTTGAATTGGTGTGTCATGGTCTGTGGGGAGCTTGCTTCTGATGATAAGGGTGGCGAGGTTCGGGGAAAGGGGAGCTATATGAAGGCCAGAAGAGGGGATTTCATGATGTGGTCCCCCTGGAGTATGGGCTATAATTGTTTGATGATAACTATGCATGGGTTCCAGTGTGGAAAGTAGGTGACATCTAGGGTGGTGTGGTTGGAGGGACCCCCTCCATTTTTTACATTATGAGATTTGACAGTCTCTCAGTCCATGGTGGTATTGCTGTACACAGTGACTTTTGTTGTTGGTTGTGTTAGGTCTTGGGAGAGAGAGAACAAGAATTCCAGATACCTCTGTAAAATGCCACATTAGGCAACCAGACAAAATACCAAATATCTAAACATTTATTTTAAAACAATGTCATTAAGAAATGTCACTTGTACCACAGAATAACAAGGTCAGAAATCCATATACTTACTAGGCCCAAATCTGTCTGGCTTTGATTATCAGACAAAATTATCCATACTCAGAGGGCAAGGGTGTCTGTTCCTGCAACAATCCCTTTAAATTGAAACTGACTGGCATCTCCATTATTATGCATTCTAGGGCCCAAAGCTAGCAATACTTGGCACTTACTACACATCTGCCTTAGCAAAGTGCTGTACAAATATTAATCAGCCTGTAGTCTTTTCTTGAGTTTGTCATACTATTTAGCAGAGCTCATTGGAAGTTTTCTGGGGGGATTTTTTTTTCCAAATAGACAAATGCAGATTGGGCAAAAGTTAAATATTTAGTGGAATTGTGCTGATTTTGCCAAAGTCTTGTCTAAAAAAATGGAAAAGAGCATTTTGATTTGCCATTTTGAAATATTTTAGATTCAATTGTTTAAACTATATGATATAAAAGTTGAAGTTGGAATAAAAAATTTACGTTTTATTGAAACAAAGTGTTTCTATTTACCAGAAATTACTTTTTTCCATATTATATTGTTTTTGTTCCATTGTGACAGAAAATATTGGGAAACTGCTGAATTTCCACTGGGGAAAAAAATCTGATTCCTACCCAGCTCTGCTATTTAGCTTTCATGTTTTATAAGCTGTTGTGCAAATAATAAATTGAAAGTTAAGCAGGATTTCTGTTTGAGGGAAAACATGGAGAGAGGAATGTGGCATTGGGTAGAAAAATGTGGTGGAGCAAGGCTGGAGGGGGAAAATGGGACAATAGAAAGAATGGTGGAGGGAAAGGAAATGGAGAGATTGGAACACACAAGGGAAAATAGGTGCATATGTGGAATGAAGGTGGATTAACCCTGAGAGAACAAAGACACTGGAGGAAAAAAAAACCACACCAAAACCCCCCATATCACCAATATCAGAACTGAGCAGACAATCAGCAGAAATTAACTTATTCAATATTACTATTTTTCTGTTTGAAAATTGTCTGTGAATCGATGGCAAATTTCCGTACTTATTCAATATTCTAATTTGCAAATTTCTTTATTGAATAAATCTTCATCTGCAGATCGCTCAAACTGTAAAGATTAGCTCTGTAACTAGTATAGTTTATGTAACATTACAGCTCTACTATGTCACTAATGTAATGTATTTAAATACATGGTGTGAATTTCACTTTGCACATCTGACAGTAACATTCACAATTCATGCTGTGAGAGCTCCCTGAGTTGCCCAATAAGGAAACACAATCGATAGTATTTATGTTGCTATATTTAAGCTTTATAGCAAGCTTAAATTGTGATTTTTTTCTATCAAATATATTATTCAAAACTCGCTTTCAATAAATATTCAAGCATTTGAATGATTTTATGTTAGGTAAGCTCTCTGCACTGATTTTGCTATGTAATTTCTTAGCATGGACCTGTCTCTCTCAGCCTTGTGGATTCCCACTGACTACAATAGCACTCTGTACTAATGGACCCCATTGCAGGATCAGACCATAGCAATGGAATGCTCATGTAAAACAAACATGAATATATTCAAATCAAGATTTGATTGCAGAGCATTTCCCCAGCTCTAATCACCATACAGACAGTGGTTCAAAATCCATTTTAGTATAACTCCCTTGAAATCATCAGATTTGAATTTGGCTTGCAAGTTCATTCAAATTATTTTATAAATCATTTGCTTTCTTGAATGGTACGAAATTAGGGTTTAATAGTAGTTTGGCTGTTCCCATATAATAAAAGACAAATCAAACATTTTGCTAGTCTGTGGCCAGAGATGGGCTAACACAGTGAATCATTTTAGGCCACGTCCAGACTAGGTATTAAAATCGATTTTAGATACGCAACTTCAGCTACGGGAATAACGTAGCTGAAGTCGAATTTCTAAAATCGAGGTACTCACCCGTCTGGACGGTGCGGCATCGATGTCCACGGCTCTCCGTGTCGATTCCGGAACTCCGTTCGGGTTGATGGAGTTCCGGAATCGATGTAAGCGCGCTCGGGGATCGATACATTGCGTCCAGACTAGACGCGATATATCGATCCCCGAGCAATCGATTTTAACCCGCCGATGCCGCGGGTTAGTCTGGACGTGCGCTTAGATGATAACCCATGCTCAATAGAGCACACAGCCTGAGTTAGTGGCCAAACTCTTCCCTTTTCTGGGATTAGACTGTTTTGGTAATTCAGAAAGAATAGCACAGCATAAACCTCAGCCTAAACTTCCTTCCTATTCCCAAGCTTATCTGTTCTAATGGTTAGCTTTCAAAGTTCCCATTGTTTTTTTTGGCCAAAAGAGACTCTTGTTCCTTTGAAATATTGTCTGGAGCTAGATGAACCCACCTGCCAGCATGACTCAGCAATAATCACACTGAAGCCCAGTGCAGGATTTTGGTGCCTCAGAGAGAGACTCAGCAGAAGAGCCCTCTAATTCTATACAGGGTGTTAGGTAGCCACCTTTGTTTGCACACTTTCCTTGGACCCAACTCTCTCTTAATGTTCACCCTCATTTTCAATTCAGGATGTGGATGGATACAGTAATCTTCCCAACCTCTGGTACAGTTGGTCCTCTGCAGTAAAGAGGCTGCAACAACCAGTGAAATGGTTCGCACTGTAGAGCTGAGATGCATCACTGGCAGAGATGTGCAGAGTAACTTGCAGTGTTAAGCGGTAACATATCAAACTGTTAATCCTTTACTTCCCTCAGCCTGAAACTCATCAACTATTAATAAAAGGGGATGAATATCCAGAGTTGAGAACCCACAGGACAGGCTAAAGAGGAAGAAATCTTGCACCATTTTCCTTATGGAAGTTTTTCCTGAATTGTACCCTTTTGTCAATGCACAGAGCAAGTTCATGAGGCCAATCCTCAAATCCCCTGGATCAACCAGGCTCTGTATGCATCCTGGAGGAATCATAGAGGCCAGGATCATCCACATGGAGGCCTCATGCCTCCACACTGATTCTGTGTTCTTGGCACGCCCTCCAATTCCTGGCAGTATGGGTCCAATGCAACTGTCCTACCAGAGTTGCCTGGGATTCCCAATTCAGGAGGGTGGCATGGGAGGCTCATACAGCTTGTGTTAAAATTTCTTTTTTAGAATCTGCACAAAGCCAGTGAGAAGCCATGTCCACTTGTGTCTCACTTCGCCCAGTTCACCCACTTCTGCCCCTTCACCACTCTCAGATCCCTGGACTCTGTGAAGTCTGGGTCAAAGGAAGATAATTGACCCTCTGCTTTTCACCTGGGCAGGATGTGACCTCAGGGTATGCCTCCTCTTCTCACACAGAAAATGGAAACCCAGTAATCTTATATATATTTAAAAGGCAATAATCTAGGGTCTCTTTCACCCTGCCGTTTGGCTTTCTGTGATTACCATCCATCATGTGAACAAGGAAATGTTTATTTTTAAAAAGATAAAGAGGCTTTATGGTGTTAGTTAACAAGTAACAATGTTTCAGCAAGTGTTTTAACAAGCATTCCCTAGTTTTATGTACTATTCATTTATGATATGTAAGTGTAAACAAATATTTTTTCTCTAAACTGTACATATTTTTTTACACTAAACCAAAACATCTCTCTCAGCCCAAGTCATTATACTCTTCTTTGCTACACCCCTGGTTGCAGGGCTATCTCCAATTTTTTTGCAGCCCCAAGCAAAGAAAAAAAGGGGGGGCTGGAGCGCCACCGCCGAAGCAAAGTGCCGCCCCCAAAAGGCCAGAATGCCGCACCTTGAAAAGGGCTGCCCCAAGCACATGCTTGGAACGCTGGTGCCTAGAGCTGGCTAGCTTATCAACAATGGAGGCATGATGAAAAACCCAGCCTTTTGTGGTCATTAAAGATCCTGTGGTATTGTTTGCAAGAATTGTGATGTTAACCCCAATGTCCTGGCCAAATTCCAATGCAGTAATAAGATTCTGCCTTCCAAACTAATCCTTGTATTTTCAGAAGAATGTGGGGTGAAATACTAGCCCTACTGAAGTCATTAGTACTTTTGTCTTTGTCTTCAGAGGTGCTAAGATTTCACCCACCCTATCCTAAAACTGTAGTGTTGCTGTGCACTACTAAACAGTTGTATTACAACCCAGATATTGCTGTTTATCATTGGTGGGTGAAGCAATTTCAATACAGCATAACTACCTACCTTCCTAGGGCAATGTGAGACTTAGGATAGGATTTTCAAAACCACTCAGAAGCAGATTCTCAGTTGGTGTAAATTGTCATTGACCTTTCGACTTCAATAGGCCCATGACTGTTCATAGCAGCTGAGAATCTGCCCCGAGTGCTGGAATGGGAGTTAAGCCAATGCCAAGTGATTTTGAAAATTCCACCCTTAATGTTTGTGAAACTCTTTGAGATTTACAGATGAGAAGTGCTACAAATTTACATTCTGGTAAAACTATTCCCACCTTACAAAAAATGTAAGTTTACATGTACGTTGCACTGGAAATGTTACTATCTCACTCAATGGTTAAAAATGAGAGCTATTGGAGAAGATCTCATGAAATAGCTCTCACATGAGTGGGCAGTGTAGGTTAACCTTTGGCCTCTGAGTGAAGGAGAAGATAAAAACAAGAAAGCAAAGAGAATGTGTAAGTGTGAAAAGTATTGCTTTGACATATGAAAAATAAAAACTAAAAAGGTATCACTTTCTACATTTATTCACCAACTGTAGATTAATGTTAGGTTTAGGTTGGCAATTTCACAGGAAGGTGACAGTGATATTCTGTAATAGGGTTCATGTCAAGAATTCTAGGTAGAAAGTGTAGAATTATAAATACTATTACCATAGTGCTGTGGTGCCCGAATTATGGACAAGGCTCCCCATTGTGCTTGCTTTGTACAAACACAGAACAAATGTAAAGAGACACAAATTTCTGCTCTTTACTGTCCCCCTCATTCCCATCTCTACCAGAACAAGACTCTATTGATCCTCCTGGGAGAGAGGGAGAGAACAAATATGTGACAATGTTAGTCATATTTGTGACACTACACCCCATATTCACCGTGATATTATGCCATAATCATATCATAAATTATGCATTTTACGCAAGACAGGTTGTGTAAGGTGTCATTGAAAAGTTTATGATTTGCTGAATATCATTTTTGTATCTGAAGTTATAACTACTGACTATGTATCTGTACTTCAAAAGTACTTACACCCACTAGACAAGATGCTTTCAGTTTAGATAGTGGGTGGGGAAGGGGCTATTCAGGGTAATGGGCCATTAGGAAAAACAATAGGTCTTTGGAGAAGCTTATCTCCCATCTGGTGAACCTTCCTGAGAAAGCTACAGACAATATGTAAGTAATGGTTCTACAGGTCACATGATTCTGGACTCCATCTCGGGATGTCAGTATTTTTCCACAAACCGGCCTGGGAACCAAGTTTTGAAATAAAGGGTTTCCATCATATGCTAAAGCTATACAAGGCAGGGCGTGACATCATCTATGGTTCTTCTTAAATTCCAGGCAGACTGCGAAGAGGATCTCTACAAGAGGATCTCTCAAAACTAGGTGACAGCAACAAAATGGCAGATGAAATTTAATGTTGATAAATGCAAAGTAATGCACATTGGAAAACATAATCCCAACTATACAAATAAAATGATGGAATCTAAATTAGCTGTTTCCAGTTAAGAAAGAGATCTTGGAGTCACTGTGGATAGTTCTCTGAAAACATCCACTCAATGTGCAGCGGCAGTCAAAAAAGCAAACAATGTTGGGCATCATTAAGAAAGGGATAGATAATAAGACAGAAAATATGATATTGCCTCTTTATAAATCCATGATATGCCCACATCTTGAATACTGCATGCAGATATGGTCACCCCATCTCACAAAAATATATTAGAATTGGAAAAGATCAGAAAAGGACAACAAAAATGATTAGGGGTATTGAATGGCTTCTGTATGAGGAGCGATTAATAAGACTGGGACTTTTCATCTTAGAAAAGAGATGACTAAGGGGAGATATGTTTGAGGTCTATAAAATCATGACTGGTGTGGAGAAAGTACCAGCAATGCCCCTCTGCCATGTACACTGGCCAAATCCGACAGTCTCTACGCAAAAGAATAAACGGACACAAATCTGACATCAGGAATGACAACATTCAAAAACCAGTGGGAGAACACTTCAACCTCTCTAACCACTCAGTGACAGACTTGAAGGTGGCAATTTTGCAACAAAAACACTTCAAAAACAGACTCCAAAAAGAGACTGCTGAACTTGAATTAATATGCAAATTAGATACAATTAAGTTAGGCTTAAACAGAGACTGGGAATGGCTGGTTCATTACACTAATTGAATCTATTTCCCTATGTTAAGTTCTCCTCACACCTTCTATTATCACTTCAAAAGTTTTTTTTCTCCTGCTGATGATAACTCATCTCAATTGATTAGACTCTTCCCGTTGGTATGCATACTTCCACCTTTTCATGTTCTCTGTATGTATAAATATTTCCTGTCTGTGTGTTCCAGTCTATGCATCCGAAGAAGTGAGCTGTAGCTCACGAAAGCTCATGCTGAAATAAATTTGTTAGTTTCTAAGGTGCCACAAGTACTCCTGTTCTTTTTGCGGATACAGACTAACATGGCTGCTACTCTGAAACCTAAATAAGGAAGTGTTGTTTACTGCTTCTCCTAACGCAAGAACTAGGGGTCACCAAATGAAATTAATAGGCAGCAGGTTTAAAACAAACAAAAGGAAGTTCTTCTTCACACAACGCACAGTCAACCTGTAGAACTCCTTGCCAGAGGATGGTGTGAAGGCCAAGACTATAACAGAGTTAAAAAAAGAACTAGATGCATTCATGGAGGATAGGTCCATCAATGGCTACTAGCCAGGATGGACAGGGATGGTGTCCCTAGCTTCTGTTTGCCAGAAGCTGGGAATGAGTGACAGGGAATGGATCACTTGATGATTACCTGTTCTGTTTATTTCCTCTGGGGCATCTGGCATTGGCCGCTGTCAGACAGGATACTGTGCTAGATGGACCTTTGGTCTGACCCAGAATGGCTGTTATGTTCTTCACTCCCCACACAATAGGAACACCTGAGGAACAAAAACTGAAATGGGGGAAGTGCTGGACCCAGGCTAAAGGGATTTCTAGCCTGTGTATGAAAGACCTGGGGATTCCAAGCTGTAAAGCAAGTGCAGCTTGCCCCTTAAAAATCTGCAGCCTGCTTGTATCATTTCTCAGGGTGAGAATCTGCTAATTCATATCCAATCTATTTAGTACATTAAGTTTAGTTTGCATTTTTTGTTTATTTGCTAGGTAATCTGCTTGATCTGTTTGCCATCACTTAAAATCTATCTTTTGTAGTATTTATAAACATTAAATAAATGTATTTAATGTTCTAATCCAAACCAGTGAGCTTTGACTGGAGTGCTTGGGGAAAAATCTGTTTGGTCACCACAAGTGTGCATTGTTTTCTTCACATTGAGGTAGAGACAGAGCAGGTATTAAACCCATATACTGGCCAGATTTGACCAGGACAGGACGGTACTGCTCTGGGGTCCTAATCTGAGAAGCTGGTAGTTACAGAGTCTGCCTATAACTGCAGCTGGGTGTGTCCCTGTGTAGATGAGCGGACTCACCCCCCATGCACCTCCTGCTGGTTGCTTCTGGGAATTAGCTTGGTTCCAGCTGCAGAGCACCCTCTGCAGGTCAGTGATCTACCTGTCCTCTGCTGGCCCCCAGCTCCCTCCCTGGACCCCAGTGCCCCTTTAACTGGGTCTCCCCCCTCCCAGGGGAACCCCACCCCACTATCCCCACTTTGCCTCAGTATTGGCTACTGCCCAGTCATTGTCTAGCCCCCACACCCAGGGGCAGACTGCAGTATCAGCCACTCATCATAGGCAAAGGGGTTTTGGACTGGCTGCCTTTACCCACCTTCCAGCTGTCCCTCTGCAAGCCCAGTACCTCAGAGGCCTAGAATTAGGCCCTACAGCCTAGGGAGTTGCTGGCCTAGGGCTTCCCAGCTCCTAAGGCCTTTCCCCTGTCCTGCCCACCTCTAGGTCCCCTGGGTGAGTTCCCAAACAGCAAGGCCTGTCTCTCTCTCCAGTCAGAGAGAGACTATCCTAGCCTTCTGGCTTCCCTGCCTCTTATAGGGGCCTGCTGGACCTGATTGGAGCATGGCCACAGCTGAGCCCACTTTCCCCAATCAGCCCAGGCTTTGGGCCCCAGCCTACAGGCTGCTTTCTCCAGGCCCAGCCCCCTTCCCAGGGCTGCTTTTAGCCCCTGCAGGGCAGGAGCAGGGATCCACTCTGCTACACCCTACCTGTAGCCCGCCCACTTCCCGGAAACCCAATAGATACACCCTACCTGTGTGAATGCTGGTGAAAGTGCAGGCTGGAGGGTTTTGCAACTTGTCACAGCAGCTCAGTGTGAGAGGGAGCCAAGGCTACTAGGTCAGAGGGCTCAATAATACCCCAGTTCCAGGTGGCTCCCTGGGAGGGAACCCATCACAATGTTGTTTAATGCGCTACTCGAAGGTACGAGTATCAACAATGAAGAATGTGGTATAGGAACCTGCAGAGAAGAAAAGAGAGTAGAGTGAAATCCTGGCTCTATGAAGTCAATAGCAAAACTCCCATTAGCTCCAATAGAGCTAGATTTCTTTCCAAAAATGTAAAGCATTTTCAAAAGGTTATTTTTGTCTCTCTTCTCAGCCCTGTGCTCAGTACATAGACAATCAGACTTTAAAAGCATTAATGAATTTAGCAAACCCCACCTATGATGCAGATTAGTTTTATCAACTCTATTTTATACATGATGAAACTAAAGGTGACCAGATGTCTGATTTTATAAGGACAGTCCCAATTTTTGGTTCTTTTTCTTATATAGGCTCCTATTACCCTCCACCCCCATCCTGATTTTTCACATTTGCTGTCTGGTCATCCTAGATGATCTAGAACCAGGAATAGAACACAGATTTCCCAACTTCCATGCTTGTTCTTTAGCCTCAAGGTCATCTTTTCCTGGTCCTTTGTTGTGGACTGCCACAAACTCTAAATCGTACTGAGCCTCTTCCATGTTTGAGTATGGCTGGCAAAAAACCTTCCTCTTTCCAAACACAAGTGTCAGCAAGTTCTGTGCCAGTTTGAGTGTTCTGCAGCAATTTCAGCATGGTTGGCAGAATGCAACGTACTGTGCTATATTTGCAATGACCTTCCCACTAGAGCAGGGGTCTCAACCTCAGTTTACCTTAGGGCCCGTGCAGCTAGTCCTAAAATCCTCCCAGTGGGCCAATAATGTCACTGAAGATGGTGTTCAGAAAAGAAAATGTTTATATTGTATTTTTTATTTAGAATTTCTTAGAAATAATAGAACTGTCATACAATTTTATACAATTCTTTGCCTGCGAGAGAGTTTTTAGTGTTTGCCAGACACCTGGCAATCAGGGCCGCTGCTACCATTTAGGCAGCCTAGGCAATCGCCTAGGGTGCCAGAATAAATGGTGGGCGCCGTTTTGCTGGAGGGGGTGGCAGGCGGCTCCGGTGGAGCTGCCGCAGTCGTGCCTGCGGACGTCGGCTGCTCGCGTGGCTCCAGTGGACCTCCCGCAGGCATCACTGCGGCAGCTCCACTGGAGCCACGGAGCACTGGACTCTCTGCAGGCACCACTGCGGCAGCTCCACCGGAGCCGCGGGACCAGCGTGCTGGGCGGCGAAATTGCCGGCCGCCTAGGGCGCTCAAACCCCTAGCGCCGGTCCTGCTGGCAATGCTTCAGTTCTGTCAGATTGTTGATGTTTGGCCTCAGTGACTGAGCAGTTGAAACCTTCAGGATTGCAGCAAGCTGTGCATCAGATAGTTGTGTTTGGTATTTTGACTTGTTTATATTCACTGTGTAAAAAAGTGATGCTGCCTCCATGGCTGACTCTGCCTAGTGACTAGTGACAGCCTCTCTGTCCCTCTTCCCCAGCCAGTGGGAGCTGTGGGGGGGCAGCACCCACAGCAGACATTGCGAGCAGTGTGGTTGTATGCATCTCTCCTCCATGGGCAGCAGTGGGAAGGTTCTTGGGCCGCAGATGGCCCACGAGCTGGGACTTTGAGACAGCTGCACTAGAGAAAATAGTGGTAGTGTTGGGTCTAAACTTTTGGTGAACTTTGGGGAGCCAAAACACACCCAGACTGGCCGTCTCTGCATAACCCTTTCTGAACCCTTTATCGAACAAAGCACTGACCTGCAAACTACTCATGACACCCCCTTTCTCAAGTAGCCATTAGCCTTTATCTCTATGCATTTACTTGTTAAACTTGCTTTTCCTGTAAAATCTTGATTGATTATGCATGACCATTATCTTTTGTTAATCACTTTGTTTACTTCTGTGTATAAATATTGATGCTCACCCCTAATAAAGGGGCCACACTTAATCTAAAGCTTTGAGAGCTAAGGATAGTGTGAGCCCGTTGATCAACGCATTTGTGTCTGGTCTCTGACAGAATTGTGTGCCCCATACCAACTCCGCACGAACTCGGGTGCTGGAGAGGTGAGTGAGGACTTGCTTTATTACCTAACAGTAGGGCTGTGCTAACAGGAATGTGCCCATAGCACTAGCTTTGCAAACCAATGTGATGGTGACAGCAGCAATTATATTTAAAATGAGTTGATGCACCTTTTCTGCCACACATTTTAAAAAACAATTCAATTCACATAAAAGGGATAACTGTCCATCTGCCATTTAAATGTACGTGCCTTCCCCCAATTTTCATATTACTTTTTCTTGAAATCTGCTTTTTTTGTTTTGGCAGGATCAAACCTTAAAAAAAAAAAAAAGAAGAGTCAAGATTAGGAAGAATATGATTTAAAACAAACAAACAAACAAAAAAACCAACTGGATCTAACCAAGTACATTAGAAGCAGAGGTAGATCAGGGAATCAGTGTCCATCTCTAACTTGGATCAAAAGCAAGACATTTCCTTTCTGTAACCAGCCCTGGATATGTTGAAAATTCCAGAACCATGCAAGGAGTGTCCAAGTGTTTGTGGGTGAACATTAAGGTGAACATGATTGAAGAGAAATCTTTATGGTGCAATATAGGCTCATTGCCTGTGTGCGCAAGAGACAGAGTTTTCTCACAGACTGGTCCAGCACTGTGCAGTGATCTTCCACAGGTTCTAAGAACCATCTCCAACCTCAGCACTTTCTGTTCCATGTGCAAGCTGCTTTCACTAATTACACACCACACAGACTAATACAAATTTGAAAAATTCACAGGCAATTTTCTCTCTGGGAAAGGAAGAGAAAAAGAAAATAAGCCCCACCTGTGACAGATGTTAGTCATGTTGCTTACTAAACTGTTGGGCAGTGTTCAGATACCAGATGGGTGTGGTGTAAGAATTCAAAGGATGCTTTCTCATTTGTTTCAATGGCAGCAGGATCAGACCCTTCATATTACTTTGACAACTGATAATAATAAAGAAAGTTTTCTTAACATGCTATTTTAGGAGCTATTTGCACATTGATTCAAAGGAACATTTATCACACCTTTCTCCCTATTTTCATTTCCTGCTCCCTTAGGGGACTTTTTACATTTAAATAGAACAAAAGCCTCTAAGTGCTTCCTGAATGCATTTAATCCTCTCATTGCCCATATATGTTCAACATATAGAGATGGCACAGGTTATCTGAATCATTCTCATGTAATGATGTAATGAAATGTATGAGTTTCCTACACATGGCACTGCCTTCAGCTACCATATCCCCAGAAGTGGTGATTCACAAGCATTGCAACTGGTCATATGAGACCTCGTGGGCAGCTGTTGTTCCAGATCTTACCGTGATAACAGACTTTGCTGCTGGCAAAAGGCTATTAAACTCTTCTACTCTCTAGAAAACAGAGTCATGGTCCTGAAAGGTGCATACAACATACGACTGAAAAGCATATACTATTAATTTTGTAGATTGCAGCCATCCAACTTCAGCCCAGGTCAGTTTCTAGTAGTCAGGTGTTCACATTTAAAAAACAGGGTTACAACAGGCAGCCCTCAGAGAGGCTGCTGGCTGAATGGATATGGAGCCCAAGTTAACCTCTTACCCCTAGAGGTGGTAGCTGTAGTATTTGAGCATGTAGGTGTGTGAGGGGCACAGATTCTCAAAAAAATCATCTGCAACTGAATTTATTTGTATAGGCGGTAAGCACTATGACTTAAGCCCTTATTATCTAGACCTTCCTTTCCACTGCAGAGTAACACTGAGTGAAGAGACTAGACACTCAACAAGTTACAGGAACAGCTTGTGTTTTGTAGGTAGAGAAGTTAGGAAACTCAAATCAATAGGGTGCCACTGGAGCCCTACATATACTAGACACTCTTCAAAAATTTTCCATCACTGCTAAGAGCAGTTCAGATCACTGGGTGTTAGCAATGTTGGGAGCCCTAGTTCAACTGGGCTGCCAGCTGTGGGGCTGCCAGACACTGCTTTTAAGCAGCATGTTGATTTGACCTATCCTTGCCTGGGTGCAAATTCCTGTAGACATATACATTTCAGGGTGCAAGACTGAGCCAAGGGAGATTGTGGTTTTCAAAGACTGCATCTCTTTGAATTGAAATGGGGTAGGGCTGTGAGATTGTCTTCAGGATAAACACTTGCCTTCCCTCCCTATTTTTAGAATCACACTGAGTTCACATATGCAAGATTCAATCAGAAAACTAGAGAACATGGAGAAACATTTTCTGCCTTCTAAACCTGTGATTTAAATGAAGAAAAGAATTGTAAATCCTTTTCAGTAACATCTTCAGCTTTATAATAAAACTCCCCCATTCAATCAGGAGCAGTGATACTGCAGTCTGAAGTCTTCACATTTCTTATGCGTGCTGTGACATTTCTCCTCAATTTAATGGCATTAATACTACACTGGAATTGCCTTAACTTGCTGCTATGATGCTATTCTGCCCAGACTTTTGTTACAGTTGAACATTAATATCTTGTGGTGCACAATGCTTGCGACGGCAGTATTGTTTTTGCTAAGTGCTTTTTAAAAAAGAGAATTCTATGAATTGATTCTTTTCTGTTTCATTTTAATCTGTTGCTTTCTCTGCTGGCATGGCATATGCATTTAGGAAAGTGGGTGGGAACTGTGGGCATACTTCAGTACATGCGCCTCTCTATTATATAAAATAAACTGCTATAATGTATATTACTTAGGACTGTGTCTGAACAAGTTGGTATGAATCATACATTTTCAGACTTCAACTGCCCCACTTATCTTTTATTCATCATTTTTCCATCCCTGTCTACTGGGGAGAAAGCTTTCCCTCTTCCTAAAGTCCAGGGAAAAGGATGTCAAAGGCATGCCACATTCTGATCTTAGTTATAGCACTGTAAATATGGGTTTAGTAGAATTACTTCAAGTGTACTTAGAATTTGAATGCAAGTGAAGGAAGCTTGTGTTTGCCTCTTGGTTGTCTGATAGTGCTAACATTTAATTTCACATTAACATCCCAATAAGGTGCTATTTTGCTATCATTTTAGCCCACAGAACTACAGATTCCACAACACGGAGCATTGATTATGTCTGCACTGCGGAGACTATATCTGCCAAACTATTCCAGCATAGCCCTGTAGCACAGACATAGCCTACACGAACTGAAGGAGTTTTTCTGTCAGCATAGGAACACCATCTCCCCAAATAACGTTGGCTATGTCAAAGGAAGCACTCTTCCGTGGGCATAGCTTTATCTACACCAGGACTGTCAGCACTGCACAGCAATGTGGACGAGGGGGTGGCTGTTCACACCCCTGACTGAGGTAGCTATGGTGATAGAACTTTCAAGTTTATAGACTCATAGACTCATAGACTCTAGGACTGTAAGGGACCTCGAGAGGTCATCGAGTCCAGTCCCCTGCCCTCATGGCAGGACCAAATACTGTCTAGACCATCCCTAATAGACATTTATCTAACCTACTCTTAAATATCTCCAGAGATGGAGATTCCACAACTTCCCTAGGCAATCTATTCCAGTGTTTAACTACCCTGACCAAACCTCAGACAGCAAATGCTATCTTTCACAGCAACAATGGCTAAAAGCTTGTTTTTCTTAGGCCTGCTCCACACTTAAGATTTAGATGGACCTAGCCACGTTGCTCAGGGCAGTGAAAAATTCATACCCTGACTGCTATAGTTAACATGGCCTAATCCTTGGCATAGATCCAGCAAGGCCAACACAAGAATTCTTCTGTTGACCTTGCTACTCAAGCTCAGGGAAGTGATTACCTCCATTGCTGTAGGAAATGGCTATGCTGTAGTGGGGCATAGCTGCAGCTGCCTGTAGCATAGACATAGCTTAGCAAAAAGTGCAGATACTGCAAGATAGAGGCAATTCTGCACCTAAAACCTGATTCGGAAGTTCAGAAATGGCCTCCACATTTGTGGCCACAACTTTGTGCAAGACTATTTAGATTGTAAACTATATTCTTATACTGCACCTAACACAACAAAATCCCCGTCTTGGTTAGTGCCTCTAGACACTACTTCTCTAATAATAATAATAATAGCTTTGCAGTTCTAACCAAATGATCTGCAGTTACATTCAAGTAATTATGTATAAGTGCCATTATTTGAACCATCAGTTATTAGGAGGCACAAAACTGCAGACCAAGTCAACATCCTTATTAAAAAAAATCAGTCTCTAAGTCTGTAGGATTTTCCTCTCACCAAAGGCCACTCCAAGGGAATGAAAAAGTCATTATTTGAACAAAATTGCCATTGACTTCAATGAGAACTGTGATTAGGAGCCACAAATACTGACAAACATTTCTAAGCTTTTGCTGGAAACAAATATACGAGCGGATGAAGAAAGGCCGAAGTCTGTTCCTTTACACTGGTGAAAATCTGGAGTAATTCCATAGACTTCACTGGAGTTATTGTAGCCATTCACCGGTGAATTGAGAGCAGACTTTGGCTCTCATTGTTTGAGTCTTTCAGTTGCAGATTATTTTGGCTCTAGCTTATCTATAGTAAAATAGGGTGCATTGGGAGGACATGTGCGAAAGCTAGTTGGAGCTGACACCTTTTATCAGGTTACTTTTAAACCCACTGTTACAGCACAGACAATATTTCATGAGGCAGAGTGTATCAGATGTGTGCCTGCTTACATATAGCTGCACTGCCCTCGTCATCATGACAGGCGCCGGTGAAGTTCTCATTTCTAGAGTTTGGCTGGCAGCCAGTAAATCACTCAGTAGAATATTCTGCCCTTCAGCGTTAGTACATGTCTTAGTTCTGTGTAGCTGCTTCCTCTAAAAACAGTGCACTTCAGTATCAAAAGACCACATTGGTTTGAGACCGGAAGCTTGCTTTCCTGTAGATTAGTTTAGTGATTCATTCATTCTTTTATTCCTCCAACAGCTGCTGTGTCAAGTGACAATATGGAGCTGCATGGACATCCTACTTCCATGCCATGCTTTACACCAAACTGCTGCAGAGCAATATATTTAAGAGCCACACTGGCAAAATCATTTATGGAATGAAGGGGCCGATTGTGGTAGACAGCACATATAAAGCATGATCTTGCAGGACATTCACCCCTGCAAGGTGCTGAGCGCATTCAGCCCACACTAACTTCAGTGGGAGCTGAGGAAGCTCAGGACCTTTCAAAAACGCTGAAGGCACTGCAGGCTTAGGCCCAGCCTGTTTTTCCTTTATTCAGTATACAGGCTGCATTAAATGAATGACAGATGGGGTGCTACTTCCTTTGGTTTCATAAGGCAGGAACAAGCACCAGTTTGGGGGGCTTTATCATGCAAATTAAGATTCTTGCTCAGACATATGTGGTCATTTTCTTGGACTGAAATGCATGGGACTGGAATCTTTTTGCAGTTTTTCTTGTTTGTTTAGAAAACCAGCCAGTGCTATTTATATTCACTTCTTAACATAAGCTTCTAGCTTAAAACTGCTAGATTTTATGCACCATCCAAAGAATTGCACTAAGTCCTATTTGAAAGATCTAGCTGAGAGCAGCAAAGAATCCTGTGGCACCTTATAGACTAACAGACGTTTTGGAGCATGAGCTTTCGTGGGTGAATACTCACTGCATCAGATGCATGTAGTGGAAATTTCCAGGGGCGGTTTATATACGCAAGCAAGCTAGAGCTAACAAGGTTAGTTCAATCAGGGAGGATGAGGCCCTGTTCTAGCAGTTGAGGTGTGAAAACCAAGGGAGGAGAAACCAACTACAAAACCAGTTTCTCCTCCCTTGGTTTTCACACCTCAACTACTAGAACAGGGCCTCATCCTCCCTGATTGAACTAACCTTGTTAGCTCTAGCTTGCTTGCGTATATACACCTGCCCCTGGAAATTTCCACTACATGCATCTGATGAAGTGGGTATTCACCCACGAAAGCTCATGCTCCAAAACGTCTGTTAGTCTATAAGGTGCCACAGGATTCTTTGCTGCTTTTACAAATCCAGACTAACACAGCTACCCCTGTGATACTAGCTGAGAGAACATTCAAAAGGGCAAGGAAGTGGGTACGGCAAAACACAAGATCTCCTTGCCTGTGCTGATACTTAAAAAAATATTTAGCACTTCCATAGCACCTTTTTGTTCAAGGATCTCAGAGCACTTTATAAATATTAAGCCCTGCAACACCCCTATAAAGTTGGTAATTATACCTATTTACAGTTCAGGAAAATGAGACACAGATAGTTTAAGGACTTAACTTTCAGGTTTGTCTTCACTGCAAAGAACCAGGTGTTTTTACATCAAGATCATAGCTAACTCGAGATCACTAGGAGTTTACACAGATTATTGAAACAAGGTACTATAGGTTTTACCTTGATATATGCAGTGTTGCTGTAGCTGTGTTGGTCCCAGGATATTAATGAGACAAGGTGGATGAGATAATATCTTGTATTGGATCAACTTCTGTAGGTGAGAGAAAGCATCTGTCTTTCACCAACAGAAGTTGGTCCAATAAAAGATATTACCTCATCTACCTTGTTTCTCTAATTACCTTGATATAGTTAGTCAAAGTAAATCCCTGGGGGTAGAGGGGAGGGAAAGTATAAGATTAACCTCAGCTAGCTACACTTAGGGCATGTTCCTCACTATATATCACTGTAAATCTGTCTCTAAGTGATTTTCTTATAGTTTTATAGCAGGTGATCAGCAGAGCTGGGAACAGAATCCCCGAATCTTGGTTCCCAGTTCCCCCAGCCCACTTTAATCGCACTCTCTGAGGCCACCTCTCCCCACTGCACTGAGAGAGCTGCTACATTTGACACTTATAGTAATTTTCCAAAGGCATGAATTGTAGCACAGTAAAAATATGTGGGCAACTACAACTTCTCTTGTGCGCAGATCAGAGTAACGTCTATTATATAGATGTTCAAACAAATTGAATAGCAAGCTCCTTGCCTGGACATGACTTATTAATTAATTTCTGTTCTATAAAGAGAAAGAAAAACAAGAGCTGTGTCTTGAGAACAGACATGATGCTGTATGTGTAGCTTTTTCTTTTTTTAATCCACAGGACAAAGTGGGAGATGGAGGATGATTTATGTATGAATTTAGTAAGCTTAATGGTAAAGACTCGATAACGTGATACAAAGACAATAATTGTAAAGGGCAAATCACTTAGATAAACTTTTCACATTTTATGTGCTGTTCCAGAGAAGTAAGTGCCATCCCTGAACAGGATTCACAGTACTTCAGTTACAACTGTCAGTAATTGTCTTTCCCCTTGGACTGGGATTTTTGCCTCATCCCTGAGAGCTAACGTTAGATCTAACCATGCCTATGAATTATTATTTCATCAGATTGACAAAACACAGCTATAGGCACCAACCTAAGTACTAGATATCCATCCCATAGGTTAAAACACAAAATACAGGAGGATTGCCCATGAATGTGACCAGTCTCACCCTCAGCCAGCTCCCTCCTCAAGAGCCTGACAAAAGATTGTGGGTTTTTTTTTTTGCAGCATGTTCAGAAGATTAAAATTAAAAAGTTTAAAATGGCTCAAAGCCCAGACCAGAATGACTTCCTGATTCTTCTGTCAGACTTCCGCCTCTTTTATTAGTTACTGTTATTGTTGTCAAGCCGCAGCAGAAATACAGGTGTAATAGGCATAACCCACGTTACCTTGTAATTTAAGCACATTGATTTGTTTTTAAATGGCAGCTTTGTGGTTGTAAAATTAAGGGGACTACCTGTTCTTGGCAAGCGTGCACATTATTTTCTGACAATTTGCACCCTGGGTCTGGTGCTGTACAAACAACTAGGAAGGAACAGTCACTGATCTGAAGAGTTCACAATCTTAAAAAAAAAACACAACACACCTGTGAGGATTATTGTTTCCATTTTGGTGCCCAATACGACCATTTGATTTGAGATCCCCACTGGCCAGTCCTTAGTCTTCAGAAAATCATCTTAACTGATACATATATAATTCTCTGCATTTATATCATTTTACAAAGGTTAACTAATTCACATGCCATACTAACCTTAGTAAACTGACCACACATTTAGCACAACATGGTACTGAACAGAAAGAAAAATCTTTTGCTTCTTCTCTGGTAAAGAAGCCCCTGATACATTGAGTGAAGCACTCTCTGACCTTTTTCTGTAGCGCAAAGCCACTTATTCTGTTGCATTTTCTTCCAGGTCTCAACTCCTTTTTGGAAGTGGGTTGAGGAAAAAAAGTGGGGAATGATGGACAGTAGTTAAGGTTAATGTTTTTCCTATCAAGTATAGTTTTTCCAGTATGCTAGATCATCAGGTTAGCCACCCAAAATGGATTTGAATAAGATGTACAGGGGCATAGATGGTGACTTCCCCTCTGCCCGGTGGGTGCTCGACACCCCCCCCACCCATCCCCACCCTGTCCCGCCTCTTCCCACCCCTGCACCGACCTCACCCCATCCCATTCCACCCTCTTCCCCCAAATCCCCACCCCTTCTCTGCCTCTTCCCTTGACCGGGTGGCTGGGAGGGAGGAGGAGGAGAAGGGAAGCAGTGCACTTCGGGGGGGAGGAGGAAAAGGCGAGGCGGGGGTGGGGGGAGCTTGGCTGCCCATGGGTGCCGAGCACCTGCTAATTTTTCCCCAGAGCACCCCTGGAGTCAGTGCCTATGTACAGGGGTCTAATTTTAAGACCAGTGTGCCCATGTTTGGCACTCAAAACCTGCTTTTAGGAACTAAGAATACTGAAAACCTTGTCCAATTTTATGTGCCCAATAGCAGAATTTAGGAAGATGTCCTATGAATATACCAACATTGGAAAGCTGGTCCACAGTTTATGATCACTGCTAAACCAAATGAACTCAAAATTATGCTGAATCAAAGTGAATTTGCAGCCAATGTTTTTATTCAACTCAAATACATTTTGAAATAATTTAAAGAAACTATTTTTCTCATTACTGATCAACCCAAACAAATCAAAGTATGCGTTAAATTAAAGAACTTTCCTGTTGAATCAAATTACGTTTTTTAGCAATACTGGGGTTTCACCCACAGAGCAGCTAAAACATCTGTGTTGTTGGAGATAACAGTACTATGGGAAAGGTAATTTTTATATAGATATTTTTACCTATCTTTGATGCTTTCAGGATAAGTTCCCCAACCCTCCAGGGGTGTATGTGATGTTTTGATGTTCAGATGCAATTTTCTGAGTAGTTTTTAGATCACACACAGACACACACGTAAAGAAAATAACTTCTTAAAAAATAATACAGGAGTAACACATTTTGCATTAATGCTAAGGGGCCTAATCCAAAGCCAAATGAAGTCAATGGAGTCATTTCATTAAACTTCAATAGGTTTTGGATTAGGCCCTAGAAGATTCGTTGTAAAATAATGGACATTGTGAATAAGGCATTCAATTGGAGGATCAGGGCACTAATGGAGCTGATTGCAGAACTTGGCCCTTAGGGCCTAATGCAAAGACCAGTGATATCAATGGGAGGTTTTTTTAATGGGCTTTGATTCTGCAGTGTGATGTGTGCACATAGACTTGTGTACCAGCACTGAGTCCCACTGAGCATATGTCTACACAGCAACCTGCAGCTGGCCTGTGCTAGTGACTTGGGCTGCAGGGCTATTTTATTGCTGTGTAGACTTCTGGACTCAGGATGCAGTCCGAGCTCTGGGACCCTCCTGCCTTGTAGGGTCCTAGACCCGGGCTCCAGACTGAGTCTGGAAGTCTACACAGCAAAGAGAGAACCCTGCAGCCCAAGCCCCACAAACTGAGTAGGCCGGCATGGACCAGCCACAGGTATCTTATTTGCTATTTGCCTGACTTCAATGAGGCATTACATGGATGCACGGCTCTGCCTGTGGGCATCACATTACAGGATTGAGGCTTCAGTGAGTAAAGAAACTCATAGCAGCCAAGTTTTGCACAGCACCACTTGTGACACTTTGTGCAAGTTACCTAATGAGCTATTTTGCATTTTTGCAACTAATTTGAATATAATCCTGACCTGTTGTTTTTTTTTTTTTTTAAATAGTATGGAGTTTGTGCTGGTGAGAGGCAGCCCTGAATGAAGCTTTAGTTTATCTACAGGGCCACAGGCTTCCCACACACACTGCCCTGCCAGCTTGCCTCATCTTTGATCTGCTGAGGAATTTCCTCTGGAGTAACAGGAGGAGTTCAGTCTCCATGGCCCATGAAGCTCTTGGGCTGTCTGCTGAGTCTTACCAACTAATGCAAAGTCACAATGGGGCGCAAGTGATGTGTGAGCTGGACCTAAGACTCAAACTCTCATCTCATACAGGAGCCACCAAATATCCCTGAGATGGAACAACTTTGAACCCCCACTGAATTGGGCTAGATTCATAGGGCTGACATAGTGGCAAAAGCTCTGAAGCTCATTAGCAATGTCCTAAGGCATCCAGTCCTCTAATAAGCACTGAAGTTACACCTTCACGAGTGAAGTTTGTTTTCCCTGAAAGACAAGTTTATTAAATCACACTCTGATGTTCCTACAGCTTATACAAGGAGGGTCTTCCACTTGCTGAACATGGGCAAAATCTCCCACACACTTCATTCAGGGCTTGTCTACACTTGAAACACTACAGTGGCACAGCTGCAGCTGTTCCACTGTTGCACTTCAAAGTAGACATTACCTACAGATAGCAGGGATGTAGGAAATCCTCCTCCCTGAGAGGTGGTAGCTAGGGTGACGAAAGAATTCTTCTGTCGACCTAGTGCTCGACTGGGTGTTTGGCTGGCTTAACTATGCTGCTCAGGGGTGTGGTTTTTTCACCCTGGGTGGCATAGTTGGTTAACCTAACTTTTTAGCATAGACCAGGCCTGTCTCAAAGACACTGCATTTGCCACATCCTATTCTTAAAGGGACAGCTCCCTTTTATACAGATACAAGTCTTAAAATATTAAAATTACATTAAACTTCACTTCTGAATATTGTGTTTTGCAATATAATATCATGTCAACAATTATTCCAGGCTCCTCACACTAGCATATATTCATCCCGTGCATAATTTGAACCCCTAACCTTGAGGTTTACAGAATAAACCTCTCACTTCAGCTATAGGAGTAACTGATAGTGGAAGGGATGGTAGACTGAGGAGCATAACCTAGAGGGAGGCACAACTATTTTTGAACTAGTAGTAGTATGTTGGGAATGCTGGATTCTTTTCTGACCTCTGGAGGCAGAGTCTGATCTTCTGATTACAGAAAGCATGGCTAAGTGTAAGGACACCATTCTCTTTGGGGTGTTCGCAGGGACTGAACCTGGGATCTCCGTATCTAAAAGCTTGAGCTTCTACCACTTATTCTAAAGGACCATCTACAATAGCAGAGAGGCAATATCAGACTTTTAAACATTTATATGTGGTCTAGCCACTAGAGAAGACAAAGACTCTTTGACAGGGTTACTGGCTTAGTGCAGGGTGGGGGTGGGGAGGAGAAGTAGACATGATATACAGTAACTCCTCACTTAACATCCTCCTGCTTAATATTGTTTCAAAGTTACCTCGCTGCTCAGTTAGGGAACATGCTCATAAAGTTGTGCAATGTGCCCTTATAACGTCATTTGGCTGGGGTGTCTGCTCTCTCCACTGCTTGTAAGATTCTGTGGAAGAGCAGCTACTTTACAAGGGAGCATTGCACAAGTTCCTCTTCTCCGCCTTCTCCCCCTCCCTCCCAGTGCTTGCCCCACTGCCAAACAGCGGTTTGGCGGTGCTTAGGACTTTCTGGGAGGAAGGGAGAGGAGTGGGGAAGTGCCGCGTCTCCACTCCTTCCCCTCCCTCTCATAAAGTCCTAAGCGCGAAGTGCTGGCAGGGAGGGGGAGGAGCAGGAAGCGCTGCGAAAGTCCCAGAAAGTCCTAGGACTTTCTGGTGTGTGGGGGGAAGGAGCGGGGATATGGCATGCTCCGGAGAGGGGATGGAGTAGGGGTGGGAAGAGGTGGGCCTGGAGTGGAGCGGGGATGGAAAGAGGCAGGCCTGGAGCATCCCCTGGCAAAGTCGGCTCCTTTTCTTCTCTGGGGAAGCTGCTGCTGTGAAGGTGCTTGCTAGTGTCCTGGCCTGCAGTGCGCTGTGCCTGTGAGAGAAGCCAGGGGCACTTCCTAACCACAGTACTATACAGTATATAATGCCTTTTGTCTGCCCCCCCCCAAAATTTCCTTCGAACCTAACCCCCCGCATTTACATTAAATCTTATGGGAAAATTGGATTTATTTAATGTCGTTTCACTTAAGTTGCATTTTTCAGGAACATAACTACAACGTGAAGTGAGGAGTTACTGTATCTTGATTTTAGAAAGGCTTTTCACATGGTCCCACTTGGATAATGGAATGGAGAGAATGCTTATAAAATTTTGCCAATGACATCAAGCCAGGAGGGATTGCAAGTACTTTGGAGGAGAGGCTTAGGATTCAAAATTATTTTGACAAACTGGACAATTGTTCTGAAATCAACAAGATGAAATTCAGTAAAAAGTGTAAAGTACTTCACTTAGGAAGGAAAAGCCAATGCACAAATACAAAATAGAGAACAAATGGCTAGGCAGTAGTTCTGTGGAAAGGATCTGGAGGTTATAGAGGAACACAAACTGAATATGAGTCAACAGTGTGGTATAGTTGCAAAAATGGCTAATACAATTCTGGGATTTATTAGCACAAGTATTGTATGTAAGACATGGGAGATAATTGTCCTGCTCTTCTATGCATATATCAGGCCTCAGCTGGAGCACTGGGTCCAGTTTTGGGTACCACAGTTTAGGAAAGATGTGAACAAACTGGAGAGTCCAGAGGACAGCAACAACATTGATAAAAGGTTTAGAAAATTTGACCTATGAGGAAAGGTTTGAAAAACTGGGCATGTTTAGTTTTGAAAAAAGAAGGCTGGTTACACACCCCTCGTAACAGCCTTCAAATGTATTAAGGACTGTTAAAAAGTGAATGGTGATCAATTGTTCTCCATGCTCACTGAAGGTAGGACAAAAAGGGGTTTAATCTACAGCAAGGGAGGTTTAGGTTAGATATTGGGAAAAACTTTCTAATTGTAAGGGTAGTATAGCGAGGGGGCATGGTCTCCCTCCCTGACAGATAGGGAGAGGACGGTGACCGCTCCCTGGTGGGCAGAACTGGGTTACCTGCAGTCAGGGCTGTCCTTAGGATTTATGGGGCCCTACGCAGTATTATTAAACTGGTGCCCCTGTGCGGGCTGGCAGCCCAAGCTCACAGCCTGGTGGGGGAGGTGGAGGAGGGACTTGACAGCAAAGGATAATGAGATGCCCGGCCTGCCTCATGGTGGCGGAGAGGCTACGTCTACTCTACAGCATAAAATTGAAATAACTAAAACCGGTTTTATAAAACTGATATTATAAAATCGATTTTATGCGTCCACACTAGGGCACATTAATTCGGTGGTGTGCGTCCATGGTCCGAGGCTAGCGTCGATTTCTGGAGCGGTGCACTGTGGGTAGCTACTGTAAAATGATGAGGCCAATAACTTCGATTTCCGTCCACACTAACCCTAAATCGATATAGTAATATCGATTTTAGCGTTACTCCTCTCGTTGGGGAGGAGTACAGAAATCGATTTTAAGAGCCCTTAAAATCGATTTAAAGTGTGTTGTAGTGTGGACGGGTACAGCGTTAAATTGATTTAACACTGTTTAAATCGATTTAACTGCTTAGTGTGGACCAGGCCATAGTCACAGTTCCCCGCAGAGATTTCCATGCTCTCTCCCTCATGCAGAATGGACATGAAGAAAGTACCTAATTAAAAGCACTAAAATTTGGGAATAAAAAATGTCAGTCACAGGTTTTTTGATATGCCCTGAAGTTTGTCAGAGATTTATTTGCAAAAACTTCATAGTAAAGGTGAATCAGCTGTCCTGCTGAATACAACATTACATATAATGGAATACATGATGCAGCTCTTCTCTGTTTTACATTTTCTTATTCAGTATTTCTAAGCTGAATTTATATTTTAAATGTACTCAGATCTTAAGCCAGCATTCCAGATTATTACATATTTAACTCACTGAAACAAAGACATTTTTTAAATTAATCAGAGAGGTTTAGTGTGTTCATAACAATGTTCATTGCTTTTAGAAAAAGGGAACAGTAATTTACTTTGTGTGATCTCCATAACAAGAGACATGGTTATGAAATTTCACCAATTTTAAAAAAATATGTTTCCAAAGATTTTAGGTATAACAAGGATTTTGTCTTACTAAGGTACTGATTTTGCTGGAGGGTTCTTTTAAAACTAGTTCGTCGGATAGTCAGAAGTAAAGAAAGGGCAACTCTTTGTCCAGCTATCTGGAAGGGAAGGACTGTTGTCCCTTTAAGGGCTCTCTTCAGTGGGGTGTGGGGGGAGAGGTGGTGAAGGGATGGACAGAAAGGACAGGAAGACTTGGAAGCACTTTTTTTTTTAACTATAGTAATTAAAATGTGTATTTTAGATAAGGGAGGTCTTTTGAAGGATTTATTTAAAAAACTGTATGTCTGAAGATCCACGCATTTAAGGCTAAAGATGATTGTGCATCTAAAACTCTATGCAAGCATTTTTTAGAAATGTGATTTTATAATCTTCACCAGCTCACTAATGAAATATTTTTAAAGCAAATTTTAAACTAAGGTCCTGTAGACTGACATGTTCTGTGTAAATATTACATTAATGCACAACTGTTTTTGTCAGTAAAGTCAGAAACTGACAGTATAAAAATTTATTTGGGTATAAGCTTTCATGGACATCGGATGAAATGGGTTCTAGTCCACAAAAGCTTATGCCCAAATAATTTGTTAGTCTTTGAGGTGACACAAGGACTCGTCCTTGTTTTTGCTGATACAGACTAACAGGACTACCACTCTGAAACCTGTCAGTATATACCTTGGGGTTGGCAAATGCCTGTTAAATGGCTTTATTACCCCTTGAATGTCTCTTTAACAGTTTCAATGTTGTGCTAATAGGTCTGGCAGGCTGGAGGTTTTTTCACTTTTAACTACTAGATTTCCTCCCAAGGAAGACTCACCAGGCTAGAGCAGCCATCTGTGGGAGCCTGCAGGAAGGGTCAGAACAGGGATAGGAAAACAAGTGGGTGGACACTAAGACCCAGTGGTGCCCCAAATTTTCAGGTGCCCTATGCAGCTGCCTATGTTGCCTATGCCTAAGGACGGCCCTGCCTGCAGTGGCCCTGCTGGAAGCAGAGGGGTGGGACAGGAACCAGAACTATAAAAGGCTGGCCCTCCAGCTCAGTTGGGGCAGAGCTACCAGATGGGCAGTATGTCCTGTGCCCCCCGCCCCATTGCTGGAGCCCAGACGTGACAGATGCTGCTATATTACCAGAGACCCAGAGGGTCTGCTGGAGCTGCCAGATACTGGGGACGCCAAGGCACTGCCACTAGCCATCTACCCCAGTGAGGTGAATTACAACCCCTGAACCCAGGTACCCCTGGACTGGGAGTGTAGGAAGGAGCCCAGAGAAGCTGAATAGGGTTTGGCTGTGTTGCTCACTGCAAGCTGGCCAGCGTGTTGCGGCCAGATATCCCCGCTGACCCAGTGGTGGACCACTCAGCTACTGTTAGGGCCTTGGGTTGGGATGCAGAGGATTGGATGGGCCTGTGTCCTCCTACCTCATGCCACTCTACCCCTGGGGGGGATGGTAGAGACCCCATGTTTTGGCCTGGAGGCCTGCATTGATCTGGTGCCCACCTGAGCTAGGATGCCAGAAGATTTTGCTGGCTCTTGCACCAGAGAGCTAACCGCCCGTAGACTGCTATGTTGCACTGCCTGACTACAGGCCAGAGCCCTTAACGGATTGCTACCCTGCCCTGACTGAGGCCCCGGGAGGACATAGAGACTGCCTATTGCTCTGCCTACCTGCAAACCAGAGCCGTTAACTAATTATGCTCCTGCCCTGATTGAGAGCGTGGGGCCTATAGACTCATTACTACCCTGCCCGACTGTGGGCCAGAAGCATTAAGTGTGCTGTCTTGCTCTGGCTGACAGCCGAGGCTCACAGACCCAATTGTCGCTAGGTCTGGATTTATAATTAATTAATTCTCAGTTAATCCCCTCCCCCGTGAATGGAGTTGCTCTAAGAGCATTGCAGTGAGAGAGTGTGGTCTCCCTCCCTGATGGATGGGGAGAGGACCACGAGCACCTTACAGGTAGTTAAGCTCTGGGCTAGGCTGTGGCAACCCCCTCGCTGAAGGTTTTTAAGAGCAGTTTGGACAAACACCTGTCATGGATGGTCTAGGTTTAATTATGGCTGCCTCAGTGCTGGGGTCTGGTCCTACATTTCTATGACTCATACTCTTGTTGTGTGAATTATACAGGCACATACTTCTGGATCTTTTATGTGAAAACAATACGGCAAAGGGGCTGAGACTTGGGTCTGTCATTAGAAACTGGGGGTATGACTACACTGGTGTAGCACTTCAGCATAGATAGTGCCCACGCCAACAGGAGGGGTTCTCCCATCAGTGTAGTTAATCCACCTCCCTGAGAGGCTGTAGTTAGGTTAATGGAAGAATTTTTCTGTCAACCTATATTGGGGGTTAGGTTGACATAGCTACAGCTCTCAGGGTGGGGATTATTCATACCCCTGAGAGACAGTTTTGCCAATGTAAATTCCCAATATAGACCAGGCTATAGTTCAGATGACCTCATCTCTAGCATAAACAACACTAAGTTGTCTTTTGAGCTACTGCCTCTTGAGGAGATGGGTTACCTACAGCACCAGGAGAACCCCTCCCAGGCTGTAGCCCTGCTCACGTTCCATACCCTGCCCTGAAGTCGGCAGGAGCTCAGCTGCAGCCGTGGTCTAGAGCTCAGGACTCGGCCAGTAGCCAAGGGCTGGGGCAGCTAGGGGTGGCTTGGGCTGGCCCAGGAGATGGGCCAGTGGCCCGGGATGGCTCAGGTTAGCCAGCAGGGGCCGAGCCGCTCATGATCCATCCCATTGCTAATGTCTGCACTGAAGCACTACAGTGACACAGCTGCAGTTGTAACATTTTAAGCGTAGACAGCGCTTCAGTCACAGTAACTATCCAGACATACTAAGTGGTATCTGAAGTGTTTATCCTCAGTCTAACACTACACTGAAAGTCTATGGTATCATCCACTTGCAGAAGTTTCATTCCTGTATCTTGATGGAAAAGCAACAGCAGTCTGTGTGCGGTGTATGCAAACAGCCAGCCAGATCCCTCAGCTGGTGCAAATCAGTGTAGCTTCACTGAAGTCCACACTAGGTCACAGCTGCTGGGGAGCTGGCACAGTATGTACAACATGATGGACCAGACTGTGCGATGTATACAGAGCCCTGAGCATAGTCCTGGGAAAGATCATGCCTCAGATGGTACCATCCCTGCTGGAACGTCCAGGTGCTCAGAGGGAGTGAAGTAGCATAACCCCCCTTGGCCGCTCCCCCTTGCATTTGTGTGTAATGTCTTTGGTATCCTTGACTCCTGCAGGCAGTCTGCCTCCCACCAGGTCTTCCATACCTCAGCCCTCAAGCCAAGTTACATGAAGCTCAAACACCCTCTGGGGCTAACCAAAAGGGCCACATGAAAATCCAAACACATCCACATAATTCTTTTCCCCCCTTGGGCTACTGAAATCTATTATTTCCACTTACTAACCCTATCTCAGGGCTCCTGACCAGAGGAGCCTACTGTGCTCCCTGTGGGTTTCTTCCATCTGTTGTAGGCCTTAACTAAGGGCTCCCACCCCAGGAGCCTACTCTGCCATTTATGGGTTTGCCTCTGTAGAAGAGTCCTGCTTTCTCTGCAGTCTCTCTTTGGATCTTGCCCCCTTTCTGGGTCCTGCCACAGGGATCATTTGTTTTCCTGAGACCTTCCTCCATCTGCCTATGGCTGGCCCTCCCTCCTCTCTCCTCGGTCTTCTCTCCTCAGCTCCTTATAAGTTCTAGATCTGCCCCCTCTGTCTGGGATTCTTTCGCTTGCTTTTCAGACAATGTGGGGCTAAGCCCCATCAAAGGGAGGAATCAGCTTTGCTAGCTGGTTCAGAGATGAGAGGCAATGGGTTTTTTGGTCTGCTTTCTCCCTGCCTTTCCTCACCTGAGGGCACAACCAAAGAGCTGTCCCTGTACTCATGGAAGCACAACGATTGCAACGCAGCTAGCCACTGAGCATGGGGGCAGAAGGAAGAGGGGAAACTCCTTACGATTTGCTTGCTTGCCCACCCATGAAGGGAACAGGCACAATCTAGCCCACAAGGCCTATGCTCCATGTCATGCTTTAGTAGAATGAATCATGGATTTAAGCAGCATGAACTCAGGAACTGCAAGCCCCAAGGCTTCTTGAATATTCACACACTGTGTGGTTGTAGGTGAAATAGTTTCCTGTGAGTTACTCAGAGAATTCATAGGTGCCTCACAGTTAATAAAGCCAACACCCACCACACCCTGCACAGAGACTTTTGGTTTCCCCTTCTTCTTGTAACAGAGCCAAATTCTGAAAGACTTTGTACTATTTTTTCCTCTTTGCGGAGGCGTGATGTACTCACTTTAATCACTGCTGCGTTATCTGTGGGCCTGGTCAGCATGGTTCACTGACACTGACTGAAGAGAGAACCTCCCAGCTCATGCTGTATCAGTCAAGGCAGATGACTTGCAGTGAAGTCCTGCAAATGCTGACACAGAATGAAAGTGTCAGCAGCACAAGTCCTTTTTCATTCTGTACAACTGGCGGTTTAGTGTTTTTAGAACTGACAGTTCAGAAAATAGGGATCAAAAGCTCAGGAAATCAAACCTATCCATGGGTGTTACTGTAGAACAAAAGCAAGTGGGAGTCGAATTTTAGCACAATTACTTCTACAGTATTTTCAATCAAATATTTTTAAAAAATCTTCATTTCATTGCTGGCTTTGAAACTGCCAGTGTGCAAGAAGGCTTGGCTCATGACTCTGGGAAACCACTTGTCATATACCTAGTCAGAGTTTGCTCCAAACTTATCTTTCATGCTTTTTTTCCCCCCCCTGTGGTGTAAAAGTGTTCCCAGCCCTGGATTTCTCCAGGCTCTGACTCTTGTGGTACTGACCCAGTTACATGTATCAAGTTGGCCTTGAAAGGTAGCGCTGTACACAGGAGCGGCGCCAGGGTTTTTGGCGCCCTAGGCGGGGGTCCTTCCGCGCTCCCGGTCTTCGGGGCACTTCAGCGGCGGGTCCCGGAGCGAATGAAGGACCTGTCGCAGAATTGCCGCCGAAGACCAAGAGCGCGGAAGGACCCCCCGCCACCGAATTGCTGCCGAGGGCCGCAAAATGCCGCCCTCCCAAATCCTGGTGCCCTAGGCGACCGCCTAGGTCGCCTAAATGGAAGCGCCGGCCCTGGCTGTACACCTGCCTCTAATTTCACATGTTGAACTCATCAATCATTTGGGGAAGGATCCTTTGGATGGTGTATTCAGATTTAGTAGCATGGACCCACATTCAGTGTAATCGCACTGGTGTAAATAAGGGCAGAATCTGGCCCTTCCTGATTAGTGTAGTCTTATGAATGGGCAAATATTTTGGAAATGCAGCCCTGACCTAATCAGCTTTGTTTGAGGCCTGGTATACACTACCATCTTATACAGACGCCCCCTGGGTTACGCAAACTCGATTTATACAAATCTGCATTTATGGAAAAAGTTCTGTAAGCTAGAAGTAGGAGGGTTGGTTTTTTTTTGCACAATGGTCAAGTATACTTTTCCAGCTTATGCAAAATTCGAGTTACGCAAGGGGTTCCGGAACGCTTGTGTAAGTTGGGGAGCATCTGTACTGGTATAACTACATTCTGCTCAGTGGTGTGAAAAAAATCCACTTCCCATAGTGTCAAGTATCAGAGGGGTAGCCGTGTTAGTCTGGATCTGTAAAGCAGCAAAGAATCCTGTAGCACCTTATAGACTAACAGACATTTTGGAGCATGAGCTTTCGTGGGTGAATACCCACTTTGTCGGATGCATGCTCCAAAACGTCTGTTAGTCTATATGGTGCCACAGGACTCTGCTACTCCCCATAATGACATAGTTATACCGATCTAGCCTCCTGAGTAGACTGTGCTATGCTGGCAGGAGAGCTTCTCCTGCTGACATAACTACTACTTCTTGGGGAGCTGGATTAACTGCACTGATGGGAGCACTCTCTCCTGGTGGTTTAGAGCTTCTTCATTAAAGTGCTCCAGTGGTGCTAAGCCGATGCAGGGCTTTAAGTGTAGACTTGTCCTAAGTCTCCTGAACTGAATGAACCTGAGTATGGGTGTGAGATAGCATTGCACATGCCATTATGTCACAATGTCATCATCAGAAGAGCCTGCAATTTTTTTCATCCAGGGAAGGATATGAGATTTTAACTCTTCCCTCTCCTATTTTGCACAAACAAGTGTGGCTACAGACGCACACTCCTGATTTTAAAATATGTAGGTGTCTTCTTGCCTAGTGTTGAGAAGAGGACATAAGCCACTGGAAGCAGATTTATTGCCTTTTTAGCAGATTTTAAATTCAATTTTCTCTTCTCACATTCAAGAAAAATAATTGTGTTTATATGCATGTGCACAGTATTATTTGCAAAGGGTGAGTTATGGTCAAATATCTGTCTCATTCAATTAACTTCAGTGATCGACGTCTGGCCAAGGGGCTTTTGGGAACTATTGTCTCATCACCATCTAGTCGCTAACATTTCATATATCTGCCAGCTTCATCTATTGAATTTCATGGACTCCATTTCTGTCTTCAAGCCCCTTCATCACACTCAGTGTCACACAGAAGTTACCCAAAAGTCAAAGACAGAATTTTTCCCCCCTCCAGAAAAATTCTACTCAGGGCTCAGGTGCAACCTATACAATTTCAAGGACATTGGTTTCTTTTGAAGAAAGTGAGGGGTTATGTTTATAGTGCAAGTTCATTTGCATTTAATTGATTTCTTTTAGTGTAAAAAGCTTACACAATGTTTATATTAGTATAGTTTTCCCCATTATCCTATATTGTGTCTCTTCAACATCCCCAACATTTGTATAAGTGTAGCGAGGGGCATGGCCTCCCTCCAAGACTGATGGGGAGGAACAACTGCTGCCCCCCCAGTGGGCAGAGCCAGGTAAGCCATGCCCACCCCACCGGAAGCAGAGGGTTGGGGCAGGAAGTTTAAAAGGCAGGCCCTGCAGCTCAGTTGGGTGAGAGCTGGAGAAGGAGACAGACACCTCTTGCCTGCTGCTGTGCCTGAGACTGAGCTCTGCAGTGCTAAAGACTCTGAAGAGTTGCTGGCTCTGCTAATCAGCGAGGACATGGAGGAGTTGCTGGGACTATTGCTGGCTGTGTATGCCAGGTAGATGGTTGAACCCCGTGAGACAGAGGTACACTGTGAAGGGATAGTAGGAAGTCGTCGAGGGACACCAGACATTAGTTGGGTTGTGTTGCCAGAATTCTGGTCAGTGTGTTTCAGTGGGATCCCTGCTGACCCAGTGGTGGAATCATTCACTGCTGTCAGGGCCAGGGGTTGGGACCTTTGGAGTAAGGTGGGTCTGGGTCCCTCACCCTCCTGTGGCTGCCTACCCACCTTAGGCCAAGAGGACTGCATACTGCTCTGCCCTGCCCAGAGGGCCAGAGCCCCTGAGATTGCTAATTCCCCATTAAGGATTGCCTTGATAGATATGTGGTAACAAGAGGGCATGGCCTCCCTCCAAGACTGAAAAGCAGGGACGGCCACACACTCCTACAGAGTTACGATCAGTAAATACCAGCTCCTGAGTACGCGATGCATGGAGAAGCTGAAAAGGACCTCACCATCACAGTCCCATAGCCCTTAGAGGTATGGAAAGAAGGACTTGTTCAGCTGTACTAACAATCTGAAAAAAGGTGTGTATAGTGTCTCCTTAAAATCTATGCAACACATCCTCATGAAACTGGGGTTACTTGGCTGGCAAGAGGAACCATCCTTGGTGTCCCATTTCTTCTCTCTTCCACTTCTGCCAAAATCACTGTAATGTCCTGTTAAAGGGCACAGGCTGGGCCCCTCTATCTTCTGCCACTGCTGTGCCCACAAATCAGCTAGAGACCTTTAGTGCAATCACCCATGTTCTTTATTTACAGTACAAGTTCCCACCACGTTGTAGCTACAGACAGCATTAGGCTTGCAGCCTCAGCGACTGCTAGCTTCTGCAGCCAGCAGGGGAGAGCAGCTACTTGCTGGCTCCTTTGCCACCCCCACCCCAATTTCCTTCCTGCCAGCCAGCCAGAATTTATGTAGCCCCTAGCTAACGAGGTTGGCAGCTGTTCCCTGTTTGCCACTTGGACCTGGGCTTACTCAGCCAGCTCCAATTCCCCTTTCCTGATTGTAGCTGGTGTGACAGAGGTCTGGTTCAGGGTTTCCTAGCCTGTACCCTGTCACATGTCCCAAGTACAGAGGCATTCTAACCTTCAAAGATTTCTGCTACTAGAATTTCTCCACTGGTTTTGCTCCCTCTTTCTTCATCTTCAAAGCATGAAAACCACAGTTTGTTCTAATAAAATGTACATCCCTGAACATTGGATGCTTTACATCACATGCAGACACTGTCATCCAAAACAGAGTGGGCAGCGAACCCTAAATAATGTGTTATCTTAAACCTTGGGGGAATATATGACTATATAGCCACTAGAAACATGTGTTTACATTTTTCTTAGCAAGGTGTCCACACGTGCAGGCAAGGATGTGTTATCACTATATTATCAGCTCTGTGGGGCAGAGACCATGCATAGGTCTGGTAAGTGATGTTATTTATTGGTCACTCAATGATGGCTTTCCCTTTGTAGATAGAGCAATTTTTGGCCTCAAACTAAATCAAAGCCCTACTCTTCCAGGGTAAAATGAGTCTCCAACTAAAATAGTCTCCCAACCCTTCCTTGAAGCTCTCCAGTCTTTGCATTCTGGGCATTCCTGGTCTTCCCACCTTGATATAGGTGACTGATGGGGTGCTTTCCCTCACCCTCTCCAGACATCTAGTCAAACAAGAACAAGTACCCTCTCCCCCTTTTATTTTACCATCCCCAGAGCACTTCTCTATCTTGCTTTTTTTTAAAAGGCCTTTTTTCACAGTCCTTCCTGAGCCAAGCGCTTTCCCCACTTTCTTGGTACAGGCAGTATTGGTAACTCCTGTGATATTACTGTGACTCTCATGCTATTGAGTGTATTTTTTTTTTAAAGCCCCAATCCTTGTAGGATGGTGATAACATGAGAATCTCAGCTTGCATTAAAAAAAGAACATCTTTAGCCCTCATGATTGCTGGGAAATTTGCAAATGTGACCTAAGTGCTCCCTAACTGCTCAAAAACCAGAGGTAAATAAAAAGAACTCAAGGAGGGAGAGAGAGAGAGAGAGAGTGTGTGTGTGAGAGAGAAAATATATATATATTTTGAAAGGTAGGGCTTGGCAACACTCAGACACACATCAGCTCTGGACCTCCCTGGTCTTTCACTGAAACTCTCTGTAGAGCCATTTCTGCAGCTTATTCAGCTTTCCATGGGTACATTCACACACCAATAAAAAACCCCAGGCACTGAGTCTCAGAGCCTAAGTTGACTGACCGAGGCTTGCAGGGCTTGGGCTGCATGGCTAAAAATTGCAGTATAGACCTTTGGGCTCTGGCTGGTGCTCAGGCCCTAAGGCCCTCCTCCCTAATGGGGGTTTCTGAGCCTGTGCTCCAGTCTGTGTCTGAAGGTCTATCTTGCAATTTTTAGCCCTGCAGCCTGAGCGCTGCAAGCCTGAGTCAGCTGACCTGAGACAGCCATGGCCATGCTGCAGATCTTTTATTGCAGCGTGGACATCCCCCATGAGTTTCTCCCTACCCTGAGCCACAACCAACTCTTTTATAGACCTGCAGTCATATGACCTTCTACAGATAACAACTACCAGCTACTGCCTTAAAAGGCCAGACTTATAATGAGTTGAGTTTGGCCCAGGCCTGTCTTTAAATGGACAGTCCACCTTCCAACAACACTCCACAACAACTTTTATCATAGTGCAATATAACTATTATAAAAATAACTAATCAATCAGAATTGGGGCCCATTTGTATTTGGACAGCACCTAGCACAATGGGGCTGATTAGTGCTACCCTACATACTGAATTATAATCTTCCAATGGTAGTGTAGTCAGCAACCCATTGAATGATGCTCAAACTGGGCCAGGATTTAGGCAGACCCGGAGTGGAAAATGCTGTGCACCATAATCTGTTGTTCTCAAAGCTGTGAGCTAGAGAGCCAGGGAGCTGCAAGGTAGAGCACCACGAATAAAACCTTTGTTTCTCCTATACATGAGTCTTGTCTCCTTTTGTCTGAAAGGGACACCACACCAACCACCTAAAGTGTTCTTGATCACAAGTCTTCTGTGTGGTAGCCGGTTACGAAATGAGCTGCTATAAACTTTTCATTTAAAATAAGATGAACTAAAAACCCACATCCTTCTAACCGGATTGAAGTTTGAGTTATTTCTTTCTGCCTGGGTATTTAGCACAAGTACAGTAGCATTCACTGGATCAAATTGACGTAGCATCTCTCCGGCCAGTAGCTCATCAGTGCATGATTGTAGTGCTTTGAACTCAGTCCAATTAAAGAGGAAACATTATGCTGCTGAAGATGCAGTGCAAGCAAAGTAAAGCTCAATCAGCTGGACTCATACAATTGCACTTCAGGGCTAAAAAGGACCACTTAGAAGTCAATTAAGGGTATGAGGTGGGGGGAGGAAAGGAGAGGAGAAATTAGGTCATAAAAGTCAACTTGCAAGATCAATTGCTGGTTATCAGTTACCAGGATTTCCAATAGGGCAGGAGAGCTTTGTCACCACAGGGCAGCAAGCAGGACATCTCAGCTTCCAGGAGCTATCAGCTCACTCATTTTTGGATCATAAACACACCAGTTTGTTGGCTAATTTATAGTGATAGAATGGTTATTGTTCAGCACAGTTATTGGTGATATGAATCTATTTTACATGACAATCAGATTTACAGCAAAAATATAATTTATGCATGAAAACTGAGACATATGTGGGGAGTGCCACACTGACATTTGGAAGCTCTCTAGCATATTTCACATTTATCTATGAACATCCACATTTTGTGGATAAATAACCAAAGCATAGCTGCACCTAAGGGAAGGAAATATATTTTGTAATCAGCACAATTGGTGATATCTTAGCTCTATGTAACTATTCTTTTGGAGCAATTTCTTTGATGAATTTATCCGCTTTTATTTATCTCATCTGCCAATGGACTTTGATTTCTACAACTGTGCTGTTCAAAATTATTTGGTGAATAGTTTAGGTAAGTGTATTTCATCTTACTGTTGCTCAAAACCCATTTATCTTGACTATTCATGCTGCAGGATTGGTTACCTAAAATCACATGGCATAATTTCTGCTCCCTGATTAGATGACTACCAAATCCAAAAAGATTTCAAAAGGGCTATACAAACACTTCTTGCAGTTCATGTGATGAATATATATTCACACGAGTATTTGACACTTTCTGCAAATAATTTTTTTGGGGAAAAAGTTTGTAGGCATGTTCATGGAAAAGGAATAATAGGATTTTGCATATCAAAGCAAATCTGAAAGCTAGGAGTGTGATATAATGTGTGCGTTGTATGCATGGCAAAGCTCTTGACACTTGCCACCGTTACAAAGCAAAGGTTCAGGGAACACATATTACTTAATGTACATAATTCTGATAGGTTAGTCCCAGAACTAGAAGACATAACACAGCTGTGTTGTCTGTTGAACAATAAAAACTCTGTACCCAGTGTTGCTAACCAGCTCAAACTGATTCCTCTGTTCCAAAGATGCTTTTTGTAACAGTGGTGCATATAAAGGCTTTAAAAACTCAAAATGCCTTTCCAGTATGCCAGGTAACTTATGACCACATCTAATATGAATACTAGGTCCCAAACATGCGCTCAAAATTGTTTCTGAACACATGCATAGGAGAGTGATGATTTACTCCTGTAAAACTATTGCTGTGCTACAGAGATGTGGAGAAATGTAGTTGTCTACCAAATGAAAGGAGGCACCAGTCTAGTTAGACCACTGAATGGGGAATCAGAAACCTTCTGAGCTGTATTCCCGGTTCTGAGTTTATTCTTTGTGTGGCCTTTAGCCAAGTCACTTTACATCTTTGTGGGCCAGATTTGGTTCTCAGTTGCTCCAATGTAAATCCAATGTAATTGCTGGATTTACACCATTGCAACTGAGAGCAGAATCCAGCCTAGTATTCAAGTTTTCCCCTTCTTTAAAATGCAGATATTATTGCACTGTGTCAGTTAGGGGAATGATTTTTTGCCAACATATTTATGCTGATAAAAGATTTAGTATAGATGAGGTTAAACAGGTCTGAGTGTTTTTGTGACCAGGGTTTCAGGGGAGCCACACTGAGGTTACTCGGTTAGGGCAAAATGCAAAGAATGGGGCAGACAATCCCCAAAGCAGGTGGCTATTCCACTACTTAGCCCTGGTTCACACTGATGGTAGTAGGGGGGAGAGCGATCTAAGTTATGCAACTTCAGCTACATGAATAACGTAGCTTAAGTCGATGTACTTAGATCTACTCACCGCCAGTGTCTTCGTTGCAGTGAGTCGACTGATGACACACCCCCGTCGACTCTGCCTGTGCATCTCGCTGAGCTGGAGTACAGGAGTCAATGGGAGAGCACTTGGGGATCGATTTATTGTCTCTAGACTAGATGCGATAAATCAATCCCCGCTAAATTGATTGCTGCCTGCTGATCTGGCTGGTAGTGAAGCCATACCCTTAGATTTACCAAGACAGCACAAAATAGCTTCTATAACACCTTACTGGTTACCCAGAAACTAAAACAAGTTCCCTTAAAGTAACCCATCCTTAGGCCTCCACCCAGACATCCAGGTCAAATATGATGAGGATTACTGAAAATCTTATTCATCATATAAGAAAGTTCTACCAATCCCAAAGGGTTGGGCACATATCTCCCAGGTTAATGAATATTTCAGATCTTCCTGAATACACCCTTACAGCCAATTCTTATTAACAAAACTAAAATTTATTAAGAAAAGTATTGGTTAAAAGATCAGTATACATACAGATAAGAGTACAGTTTAAGATTAGTTTCATAGTAGACATAGTGAGCTTTATAGTTGCAAAGAGTTCTTTCGGAATTGGTCCATAGATTATAGTTAATGCTAAGATTTTGTCATACATATTTTTAGTACAGGTCACTGGTAATAAAGAAAAATTCATAGAAACCCGTGACCTGTCCCTGACTTTTACTAAAAATATGCATGACAAAAAGGGGAGCTGTAGGCTCCCCACACCACTCAGGGGGGCATGGCTGGGTCCTGCAGGGTCCACCTGTGGCACCCACCTCAGGGCTTGCCTGCCGCTGATGGCTCCAAGGTCTGGAGTTCCCCTCACCCCTGATGCCTTGGAGCTCCGGTTACCCCTGCCACCCTCTGAGGCTGGGAGCTCCGACCCCTGCAGTTCCCAGTTGCTATGGGTAGTGGGGGACCCTACAGCTCCCAGCCACTGGGGTTCAAGTTACAGAGGTGTCTGGAAGCATGGAAGCAGAACTACCTATTCTCTATGCATGCCTAAGTAACTAGTTGCATTCATCAGATAAGATAATTATTCATTAAGCAGTTTATAGTCAGGTTACCACAAACCTTAAAGTGACAATGTCATTATCACACCCATGTTTCATCTAAATGTTAATATTCCCTTTTGATCTCTGAATCAATGGCTATAGTAATAGCCATGTAAATAGACAGTTCCTCTCTAACATCTAACAAGATATAAGTAAACTCATAATTAGTATCACCTCTAATTTTCTAACAATACAAGATTACATTTCAAAGTTCTAGCCTAATATGGAATGGCCCTAATTACCATTAACATACTTTTCTAACATGTCTCTAAAGGCTGAATCTGGGTCATTTAGCCTGCAAGCTGCTTAACCCTTTCTGGCCATGTGTTGTAGTTTTAAACAGGTATAGCTTATTTTGCTTCACTAAATTGGCATAATCCACACTTGTATAACAACCTTTTTCACACTAGAGGGGTTTTTGCTACTTGTTTAACTGTGCTAGCATAGTTAAAACAGAAAAACTTTGATATGTAGAGAATGCAACGTCCCTTAGGCTAAGCTAATTAATATTTGTAGCATGCTTTGATGAAGTTAGATATCTGTATTAATATTATGAAAGAAATAAGAATTATCTTTAGGGAATTTACATCTTAGATTTTTAGATAAAGGTTCCAGAATATGCATCTAGGGACAAAGTCCTCAGGTCCTTACTCATTTTTCATTTAGACATACTCCCACTGACATCAACAATTGGACCTCAGTAACAAGGATGAGAAGCAAGGAGGAAGAAGTGCCACAAGAGACACTGAAGGAGTGACTGGAGAGGTAGAGGAGAAAAAAGAGAAGACAGTGGCTTGAAAGCAAGAGAAACAAAGAGATCAGTACAAAGAACCGGAGTACCTGTGGCACTTTAGAGACTAACAAATTTATTTCAGTGTAAGCTTTCGTGGGCTACAGCCCACTTCTTCGGATGCATAGAATGGAACCCACAGACAATGGAATACACATGAGCTGTGGCCCACAAAAGCTTATGCTGAAATAAATTTGTTAGTCTCTAAGGTGCCACAAGTACTCCTGTTCTTTTTGCAGATACAGACTAACACGGCTGCTACTCTAAAACAAGAGATCAGTGAAGAAGAAGGGATCAACAGTATCCAAAGCAGTAGAGAAGCCAAGGAATGAGGATAAAGCAGAAGCCTTGATGCTCGGTGAGAGCAGTTCCATTACACTTTACAGGGGTTTGATTTCTAAAGCATACTAGTGTGTTGCACATCAGCTGGTCCATGTAGATCCTGCTGGTGTGCTTTAATGTATTACTGTTTGAAACAGCAGTATGTTATAGCACACTAGGGAACCTTTAATGCTCACCAGCAGGGTCTAGACAGCCCAATTAATTAATGTGCTACACATTAGTGCGCTTTGGAAATCACCCACCCACCCCCATAGAGCACATTACCCCACCATGTAGACAACTGCTAAGAGACCTAATTTGCGGGCACAATACAAAGTGACTCATAGGGCAACGGAGCCTCCAGTTACTTGTGCTCATCCTGAGGCCTGCTTATATCTGAGCTGAAAATTTTGACCTTTAAGTTGCTTGCAATTAAGGCTACCTTGAATTTGCTCTATTGTAAACAGGAACTTTTACGTCCCTAGTAAATAATACCAAGTACTGATCTCAGATCCTGATGGCAATGCAGTGGGGCAAGTTATGCCTCATAAAGAAGATTTCATTCTCCACTTCCCAGTTTTCATGGATTTAGCTCCAGCTTTTACCAATTAACATAATGCAAAACAATTTGTTTTCATTAAAAAGGACATTATACTGCAATGTAGCAGGAATAATTCTATGTTCTAAATATATATCATGATTAGCATCTCTTGCTCTTATGCAATTCATCTAGGTTCCATTATTAGAGCGAGCTTGACCTCAACAAGCCATTTTATCACACAAGCCACTATTACAACTTCATTTCAAAAAGTGACTGGGCCATAAAAGAGGCTGCATCAGTGTCATTGGTGATCTACACTTTCTTCTTAAATAGTTTTGATTGTATTTTTATGTAATGATCTGACGTGTAGAATGTGAGAGAGATTTAAAATCACAGAGAAATAAAACCCACATCCCTTTGTCAAAGTAGTACAATTTCTTTTACATTACCTTAGCACAGGGGTCGGCAACCTTTCAGAAGTGCTGTGCCGAGTCTTCATTTATTCACTCTCATTTAAGGTTTTGTGTGCCAGTAATACATTTTAACGTTTTTAAAAGGTCTCTTTCTCTATGTCTATAATATATAACTAAACTATTGTTGTATGTAAAGTAAATAAGGTTTTTAAAATGTTTAAGAAGCTTCATTTGAAATTAAATTAAAATGCAGAGCACCCAGACCAGTGGCCAGGACCCAGGCAGCGTGAGTGCCACTGAAAATCACGTGCCATAGGTTGCCTACCCCTGCCCTAGCAGGTGCACTAGCAACAGCCACTGTGTAGTTAAAGGTGACCTAAGCATTTCCATTTGAAATCTTCTGTTCTCAGTTGTTTACAACTTTCAGAACATTTCTCCTCTAGGTGACTCTTTCTTTCTCAAATGTTTGAGCCAAAATAGTTCAACTGCTTTTGGGTACGAGGAGATTAATAAATATTAATAACTAGGACTTCATAGGTGAGTAAGGTTTGCAGAATCTAGTTATGAATGAGAGGGGAGATGGCCCACCAACCCCAAGAATAATTCAAGAGCCACATACAATTCCTATAAAAAGAACAGGACTACTTGTGGCACCTTAGAGACTAACAAATGTATTTGAGCATAAGCTTTCGTGGGCTACAGCCCACTTCATCAGATGCATAGAATGGAACATATAGTAAGAAGATCTATCTATCTATCTATCTATCTATCTATATCTATCTATCTATCTATCTATCTATATTTATATATCTATATATATATATCTATATATATCTATATCTATCTATCTATCTATCTATATATATATATATACACAGAGAACATGGAAAAGTGGAAGTAGCCACACCAACTGTAAGAGGCTAATTAATTAAGATGAGCTATTATCAGCAGGAGGAAAAAAAAACTTTAGTGATAATCAAGATGGCTCATTTTAGACAGTTGACAAGAAGGTGTGAGGATACTATATGTTCCATTCTATGCATCTGATGAAGTGGGTTGTAGCCCACAAAAACTTATGCTCAAATACATTTGTTAGTCTCTAAGGTGCCACAAAGTACTCCTGTTCTTTTTGTGGATACAGACTAACACGGCTGCTACTCTGAAACCATAAAATTCCTATGAATTTCAAAGCATTTAGAAGGAACTACAACAGGTGCATAGAGGGCCAACCCCACTGTGCTACTCCTATGGCCTCTCTGCTTTCCTTAGGTGGTGGCAGCATTGGTCCACACTGCTTTCTGCCCCTCGCTGACCCTTAGTTCCCCTCCCTGGGGGAGTGTAACGGAATGATGGCCCTTTAAGGGCAGGCTCAGCTCCTCTTACTGTCTTGGTCTCAGGATTAAGACATTCTGCAGACTGTAATTCCCAGAGGGATTGACTGGAATTGCAGGCTATTCATAGCTTCATAGTGTTTAAGGACAGAATGGCCATTTAGATTGAATATGATTGCCTAGAATATCACAGGCCACTAAATTTCATCTGTATTGAACCCAATAACTTGTGTTTGGCAATACTGATTTATGTTTTACCCAACCTCAAGAGAAAAAAAATATCATATCAGACCCTGAAAAATCAAGATTGGCCAAGAAATCGTGAGATTTTGTTTTTTTAAAAGAGTTTGGGTTTGTTTTTCTAAATCTCCCCTGCCCATACCCTGTGTGTGTGTGAGAGATAATTAGTGTTGTTCACTCTCCCAGATTTATCAGGAAAGGTGATTTTCGTCTCTGCTACAGGAGCTCTTAGCCCCACTCACATCTGCCTGTCCCCTGCCCAGCAATTAATTCTTCCCCCAATCAGTTTCAACACCCACATCTGTCAGTTAAACCCCCTCTGAGCACGTCCAGACTCACCTCCGCTCTTTCTGGGATTCTTCACACTCTCTCTCATGTCAGGGGCGGGTGGGTGGGGGTGCTGAAATGTGATCCCTTTTATCCTTCCCAGGCTACACTTCGCTCCCCCTTAATCCCTTCCCCTCCAGGCCAGGCCCTGTGGGGAGGACAGGACCAGAGGAACTGTCCTGCCCCTATTGCTCACAGGGCTGGAATGGAGAGCAGAGCCACGTTGAGCTGCTGGGTTTTTTAACTTCCTTCTGTGCAAATGGTTTTGGGTTGCTGAGGTAAGGGGGAGCTACCAATTGCAACTCTTGAAGTCTTCAGATCGAGACTGGATGCCTGTGGTTGAGCCTCTGATTGGCTCAAATTCACTAGGGCTGGAGCTTCATCACAAGGCGAAGCTCCGGCCCTAGAGAAAAATCATGTCACTCATGAAAAAAAATCAGGAGAGTTGGCAACACTGAAAACTTGCTTGGCTAAAGCATGTCTCCCTGAAAGGCATCCAGTCTTGATTTAAAGACATCAAGAGTGGCAGAATCCATCACTACCCTTGGTAATTTGTTACACTGATCAATCATTCTCACTGTTAAAAATGTGCCTTTTTTCTAATTTGAGTTAGAGTGAACAGGGTACACTTAGCTTCCAGCCTTGGGTCTTGTTATGCCTTTTCATGCTAGACTGAAGAGCCTTTAAGTGAATAAGTACCTTGATGGGGAGAAAATACTGAGTGCTAATCAAGTCACATCTTAGTCTTCTTTCTGATAAACTGAACAGATTGAGCTCTTCACATCTTTCACTGTATGGCTTTTTCTGCAGCTTTTGAATGCTTTTTTTGTGGCATTTTTCTACAGTCTTCCAAATTTTTCAATGTCTTTTTTAAAAGTGTGCTGTTGCACACCAGACATGTACACAGTGCTGGACTTGCCAATGCTGTGCACAGAGGTAAAGTCACCTCCCTATTCACTACTTCCCTGTTTGTACATCCAAGGATTATAGTTTAGCCCTTTTTGCTACAGCATTGAGCCAGAATCTCATATTGACTTCCTTGTCCACAATGATCCCTGAATTCTTTTCAGTCGCTGTTTTCTAGGATACAGTTTTCTCTTCTGTAGATATGGCTGCATTCCTTGTTCCTAGATGTATAGCTTTATTTGACTGTATCAAGCTATCCAGTTTGCTTTGTGCCCTGTCCTCCTCATTATTTAGCATTTCATTTATTGGACCAACTTCTGTTCATGAGAAGGAAAAGCTTTTGAGCTATACAGAGCTCTTCTTCAGGTCTGGGAAAGGTACTCTGGGTGTCACAGCTAAATACAAGGTGGACCAGATTGCTTAGCATTAACTTAAGGGTGGCCAGCCTGTGGCTCCAGAGCCACATGTGACTCTTCAGAAGTTCATGTGTGGCTCCTTGTGTAGGAACTGACTCTGGGGCTGGAGCTAGAGGTGCCAACTTTCCAGTGTGCCGGGGGGGTGCTCACTGCTCAACTTCTGGCTTTGTCACGGGCCCTGCCCCTACTTGACCCCTTCCCGCACTCTCCCCTGAGCCTGCCGTGTCCTCACTCCTCCCTCCCCACCCAGGCTCCTCCACACCATGAAACAGCTGATCGGGACAGGGAGACGCTGATTGGTGGGTGGGAGGCGCTGAGAGCAGGGTTGGGGAGCTGATGGGAAGGGACTGCTTCATATTACTGTGGCTCTTTGGCAATGTACAATGGTAAATTCTGGCTCCTCTTCAGGCTCAGGTTGGCTACCCCTGGCATAACTAGTTAAAACATTTCAAGGGACCAAGGTGAAGTGGCCCTGTAGGTGTCAATCTTTGGGTCATGCCCAAATTTTATCCGCAACGATTTTATATTTATTTTTAGATCATTTGGTTAAAATGTTGAATGACATTGGACCTAGTACCAATTCTGTGGAAGCGCACTAGCAACACCCCTATTTGATGATGATTCTCCATTGACCAATACTTTTTGAGATCAGTTAGCCAGTTCTTAATCCACCTAACATGTCCTTTAAAAAAACAGCACTATACAATATCCATAATCAGAATATTGTGTGGTCAAATGCCTTACAAGAGTATAAGTAGATTACATCCACAGCCACCTTTATCAACCAAATTTGTAATCTCATCAAAGAATGAAATCAGGTTTTGTTTGACAAGACTTATTTTCCATAAAACTATATTATCTCACTTTAATTACATTCCTAGCCTTTAATTCTTTCTCAATTGAATTCTGAATCACCTTTTCTGTTATGTTGCCTGAGACTGATGTCAGGCTAACTGGCCTGGAGATACCTGTTTCTAGCTGTTGGCATTAATGCAATGCTCATTTCCACAACCAGAGGCAGATGAAGAGCATGAGAGATGGTGGGGGGCGGGGGCATCTTAACAGCTGCTTTTCTCTCTGAGAAGGTTTTGATGAGGAGATCATGCAGTTATGGGGGAGTAGAGATAGCTGATGCAGATTTTAATAGCTGTGGAATCCCTCTATGCCAGCTAGCAGTTCTGGAGCAGGATCACAACCACAGCATGGTGGGATCACATTGTCATGCAGCTTAAAAACTCTGGTTTAAACTTCCTGCCTCTTCTTTACATTCCAGACAATCTCACACCAACAGACTGTGCAACCAAATATTTGATTAAAAACCAACCACAAGCAGCCCCACTGCCACTACATAGAGAATGCAAATGATGATAAAAGTGAAAACAAAACCCACAGTAAAGCCAATCAATGCAATGTCACAGACAATGGAATTGGACAGTCCCTGTGGATGTATTCTCCTTCCCCTGCTGTTGTGTGGGGAGTGAACAGGGTACAGCTTCCCATGCACACTTCCATTCCAGGCATGTGGCAACTGGCTCTTTCTCCATCCCACTCCAGAACTTTCCGGTGATTGTATTGGCTACAGGACATTGTGCCATGGAGGAGAGTCCACTGGTGATAGCTGCATTCGGGACATGGGGAGGATCTCGTTTCTATTTCCTGCCAGCCTTCAGGCTAAGCAGCCACTCAAACTGTTCCCTCTGCAGCTCTTGGATCCACTCCCTCATCACCCTGCCATGCTCAATGTATTCTGCCACCATTCTTTCCTCACTCCCCTAGTCTCCTTCTCCCTGTCCTGCTGAAGCATCTCCTTCTGTACTTCTAGCTGCTGGTTGAGTCCTTCTGCATATCCCTCAGCAGGTTGTCCCTAGCCTTTTCTTTTTCTTCTGCTGGTTCAGGATACCCACCCCAAGAAGTCTGAGTGGGTGCCTTGGCCCAACAGAAGTAGTAGACCCTGCAAAGTTAATGAAAGGGCATATTATGTTTTTTATCAAGGGAAAGAAATAAAAATTTCTCTCCTTTAACATTGTGTCACAGCAAGGTCACAAGTTGCAACTATTATCTCCTTGGAGTGCCTTTATTCCATCTGTCTGTTTGCCTGTTCAGAAGCAGCTGCAACCCCAGTCATCATCCCACCAAGACAGTGATGGTCTTAATGTTATTTCAAGCAGTGGTGGCAATGAAAGATGTTAATTTGTTGGAAAATCCAGACTGGAAGAGTGAACAAGTTATCTAGGCCTGTGGTCAAAGACCACCTATCGTGATATTTCATTAGCTGTTGACTGATCAGCAAGTCAATTACTGGAGAAGGTTAGTAAGCTATTGGACAAGAGGGGAGATGTGGGAAGTTCACCCTGCCCAGGAATCTCATGGACCATCGTTTGTTCTTCTAGTACAAAAAGCTCTCAAGCATCATCAGCCAGGAGTGGACAAAAATTTGGGTGAACATAAACAGAATGCTGCATTAGGATGCAGAAGCTTGCTTACAACTGAAGTGTCTATAGAACACCTACCTCCCCTGTGCTGGGCAGCAAATCAGCAGTACCAAGATACCAAGAACCAAGAGACTTTTCAAAGTGCTCTGCAGTTAATGTGGCTACAGGCCACAGAGTGGGATTTATAATCTAGACGGTGCTTTAATGTCAGTGACAGCATGCAAAAAACCAAACCAACCCCCCCAAAATACACACCTGAGTGCAGTATGTATTTTATTTTGTATATATCTGTGGGCATTGTTTAGCTTCTTGTCTCAGCTTTGAACACAACAGCATGTGCTAGAATAAGTCAGTAGTTGGATGGTTACATTTCCCCCTGCCCCCTATGATTGGAATCTGTCTAGGATTACATGTGTCGGGGGAGAAGAGAAAGGGGTGTAGGGAAATGACCTGGATTCTGCCCTCAGCTGAAGCAAAAGCCACCCAACAGCATCTAATATCCCCCATGACAATAATTAGTGCTCAAACAGGCAAAAGCCTTCCCCTTAGGTTGTAATTTTCTCCCTGATAACCACAAAAATGGCAACTGCTTCTTATCCAGCTGTGGCTGTTGCTCTGATGCTGCTTCCTCCTTAGTTCATTCCTCAGGCCCTTCCCTGATCAGGTCCATGCATTCCAGGCCAGGGATGTCCTCCAATCCCTTTGACCATGGCATCTGTTCCAGCTCCTCTGGTCTCTCTTCTGCTGGGGTAATCTCTGACCCTAATGGTCCCTCTGGCCCCATTCCAAAAATAATCCATTCAGCCTCAAGCCTGTCCAGCACAACAGTGGGTTCTGTGTCAGGGAGTGTCGAGCATGCCATCAGTCTCCTCACAATAGGGACAGGTTGACCGGGAGTTTCCAGATTTTTCATTGGTGTCTCTTGCCTTGTGGTACGTGATATTAACATTTTTTATTTCTTTCCTGCATTGAATTACCATCTGCTAAACCCCCTCCTCTACCAGATGTTCTCCTAGGGATTCTGATTTTGGGTACTTTACTGACCTTACACTAGAAGTCCACCAGAACATTGGTATGCACATCTGGCCAGCTAGGGCAATGTTGAAATGAGGATCTCCCAGATGGTATCTCTGTTCAAACATGGTTCATGTGAGTGGTGCAGAAATGGAACAGATGTAGAATGTGGGATTTAGATGCTGACCTGGTGTGTATAAACTGGTAGGTGACTTCTGGTGCAGAAAAAGGGAGTTGATAGAAAAGCAGGAAAAAGGCTTTGGAAGACTATCAGCACCCAAGTTCTGTGTCCACCTGTACAGTAGGTGCCCACTTTACATTAAAACAACTAATATCCACAGCCAGGCAAGCAAATGAGATTCAAATAAAAGCCTGGACTAACCTTGCAGTGAAGCTATACCCTAAGAGACAGACAGCAGTTATAAGAAGTGTCCCAAGATGTAGTGGAGGAGGGAGAAGTAAAGTGTGAATGGAGTGTTTGAGGCTGGAATGGACACACATTTCACTGTTTAAACGCATCAGTGCTACCACCATGAGGTGATGTTCTGATATACCTGTATAAAGCGGGGTGGATCTCTGCAATCAAGAGGCGAAGGTCACACAGTTGCTGGGAGGGACCTTGGTCGAGATAGTGAAACTGGACAAAAGCTTTTTGTTTGGATTTTGGTTTACCATGGAAGGAGTGGAGTTATTAGTTTGTCAGGAGAGCTAAACTATCCTGGACAGCAAGTGGGATTTTACAAGACTATGATAAATTTTGTACAAAATATACCTTGTGAGGTATCATTTGAAAAGTCAATATTCAGATTATCCTGTTGAAATGCATGTAGCAACACTTTAATACAGTAGAATCTCATAGCTTTACATAATGTTACCCAGAACTATGGCATATTTTGTAGCACCCACAAACCAGTTTTTCAGAGTCAAAGATACTGGCACCTCCAGACAGGTATCAAAGTCAAGAGGACCATCACTTACTTAAGCAGCCATTCTTCAGCAAAGGGAAGGTGTAAACAAGAAATTTATATTTCATCACAGAGATGGTTCCAACCCTCCCATTCACAAGAGACTACTTGTTGCCTGCACCCAAGCTGGGGGTAATCCTCAATGAAGGAAGGGTGATATGAGAGAGAGAGGCAGCACTTCTCTTTCTTCTATCTCTCTGCTCATGACATCAACGATCCTCAAAGAACTGAACTAAGGGGAAGCTGACACAGGCATATGGTAAGACCAAACCTTTGCTTTTAAGTTCACTTCACTTATTAAGTTAGGTATTAGTCTGCATATTGCTTTTATTTTCTTTTGTAACGAATCTTGACTTATACATTATCACTTAAAATCTCTTTTGTAGTTACATTTTTCGTATTGTTTTATTTTAACCAGGGTGTGCGTGCATTAAAGTGTGTCAGGAAAACTCCATTTGGGATGGCAAAGCTGATGCATATATAATTTTCCTTTGAAATGACAGACTTTCTATGAGCTTGCATTGTTCAGTAGGGTGCCGGCCAGTACAAGATACTCATTTCTAAGGGGAACAAGGCTGGGACTAAGAATTTGCAGGTATTTCCCTGTATGTAATTCATGAGTGACTGGTCAGAGTGCTCCTGTGTTTAGCTGAGAGTGACTTTGCATGCTGGCAGCTCTGTGAGCAGGCTAAGAATGGCTGTTGGGGCAGTAAAGCTGTGTAAAAGGCACCCCAGACTAGAGAGTTAAGGAGACACAGCTGTTCAACAGCCCAGTTTGTACCCTGGGGAAAATAGGTGCTGACTCCATGGGTGCTCTGGGGCTCAAGCACCCATTGAAAAAAATAGGGAGGTGCTCTGCGTCCACAGCAGGGCTGAATTAATCTTTTGTGGACCCCAGAGCCTGGACCGTGGCCCTGCTCCCCACTTTGCCCATGTTCTGCCCTAAGGTCCCACCCTTCTTGGCCTCTTCCCCCTGAAGCCCCACCTGCCACTCTGCCTCGTCCCTTTGAGGCCCCACCCACCACTTGCACAGTGGGGAGGTGGCAGAGAGGAGTGAGCACCCACTGGCAAAAACAAAAGTAACTGCCTGTGCTGTGGTATGCCACAGAGACTACCTACCAGCAGGGAAATGGAGGCATGGCTGCATTCTGACAGCAAGAGGCAGGAGATTGTACTGCTGGAGTGGTAATCATGTGCAGTGAGAACCCAGGACATTAATGCTGGCAGGGCCCCATTATTTCCTTACACGCCCTGTGAGGTAGGGAACCGCTATGATTCCCATTTTACAGATGGGGAATGACACAGATTGAGAGACTTGTCCAAGGTCAAACAGGAATTTTTGGACAGCAGAGAATTAAACCCAGTCTTCAAAATTCCAGTCTAATACCCAAACCACTGGACCGTCCTTCCTATCTGATGTTGATTGGTGCTGTTCCAGGTCCACACCCCTTAAATGGGTATGTGGTGTGCCCAGTAATTTTTGCCACTTTTCCTGGTGTAAATCTCCTAGATTTCCCAGTATAACACGCTATATAGATTAGCATGTTCCCATCTCATCCCTATGGGACCTATTACTCGCTCTGTGGCTCGAAGCTATTTCTGAAGTGTGTTATTGACAGAGGGCTACAGGTGGCTACACATGGGGCAATAAGGACAGGGAGAAGCATAGCCACCTAAACCTGCCAAGTAGCAGCTCAAGTCCATTTGCAAAGGATTGCTATTGTTTTACTTTTCATTATACAGGGGAGTGGATCATTTATTTTTTCCAAGTTACAACAGGTACATTGTTACAGATACCTGGTTCTTAGTTTGGTTATGATTTATGACCTCTTTTTCTGTACTTGACATAATAGACAATTTATAAATGAGAAAATGTTGCTTTTCATCAGGAGGGCCTGGAATACTTAAAATTACCTCATGCTTCAGGATCAAGATGACTGGTCACCAACACAGCTCCAACAGCACAACGGAGTGTTCTACTGTCAGGGTGATGCATAAGAGTAAACATGGGCAGTGGGTATAATAGGCCAGGGAAGGCCTTCCCTGATGCTGCTGCCAACCCAACATCGGACAACTGGGCCATGGTGGCCCCGCCCCTTCCCTGAGACCTCCCACTGCCTTCTTCACTCCACCCACCCCTCCCTCAGGATGGGGGAGTGAGAAGCAACGCGGAGAGCCAATGGCCAGCAGACTGAGGAGGCTTGGCCGGGCGCTGAGGCTGGCAGCTGGGTGGAGGAGTCTTCAGGGGTGAGAGGAGCTGGCACTTACTTGGGAGGCTGCTGGTAGATCGGCCTGGTGCTGGGGCTGGCCTGGTGCTTGGGGGGCTGGTGGCTCCACCCAGTGCAGCACTTGGGGGGAGTGGGGACAGCTGCAGCAGCTCAGCCTGATGTGGTTGGGGCAGGCTCCTCCAGTCGGGGAGGGGGGGGGGCCTCAGGGCTTTTCCTTTTACAAGGGGGAAGGGAAGTTCAGGGCTCTGGCATGTGGGGGGCAGGGCCTTGGGCAGAAGGGGTGGTGTTGGTGGGCTAGCCTCCCCAAAGCAGGGGTTCACCTGTTGCTCGTGAGGGTAAAGCTCATTTATGCATCAGCTGCAGTGATCTCAGGAGCTGGTTGAAGATGATGGGATAAACTCTCACCACTTTCCACTCTGAATGCAAGGTGGCACCTGTGGCACCACCAGTAGTTCCTCTGTCAATTTGTGATAGACCAAGTGCCAGCTCATGCCAAAGCCCCACTGTACGTGTGTATTAGTATAGATTCAAGTAATAATTAAATGTACAGGAGTGTATTTGGTGTTTAAACTTCATGAAAACAAATGGGATGTTACTTGCATTATCTTCAGTTATCTGTATCCTGTTATAATATAATGGCAAACATTTACATTGTGTCTACTCCTGTAACTTAATAACCCATCAAATGAGAAAGCAGCCTTGTGGAATTCAAAAGAAGAACTGTAACAGAAAAGTGCTAATTTCAAATCAAGTGGTCATTGTGTGAAATGGTTAGAGGTCAAAGACTAAGTGCATACCTCACTCTCCACCAAAGGAAAAGCCTACTGGGTAGTGACCCTGTCAGCTTATTTTCTGTGAGAAGAAGCTATAAGTATGGATTCAAGGAAAGAACCTTCATCCCTGGACCGTTTGTATCTGGTACACTTCTCTGTAAGAGTACAAAGTGGAAATCCCCAGAGACAATCTGGGTACCTTGAAAAGATTCTTGGGAAACTGGCAGTTTATCACATCACTACCACCATTTGGAATTACAAACTGTGATGCAACTGTGCATATACTTTACCTGCTTTAACTTCTCAATAACATTTCATTTTCTTAGCTAATGAAATCTTTATTTAGTTTACTATAGAATGGACTGCTAGGGTTGTCTCTAATGTAAGATCTAGAGTATCAATTGATCTGTAGGTAAATGACTGGTCACTTGGGAGTGGAAGCAACCTAAATGTGATATGATCTTTGTGCGAATGATCATTTATCACTAAGTCCAGTTTGTCTGGGTGGCAAGATAGATGGGAGCATATAAGGAGACTCTGTGACACCATGTTATTAAGACTGGTATCATGATCCAGGAGTTCATATTTGGCACTGGCATGGTGAAAACACACCACCAGTTTGGGATGTCTGCTCTGTTTTCTGACAATCTGCCCTGACATAGGCACTCACAGCTGTGAGCAACTTCAGACAGGGTGACACGCTTCTCCTTGGCCTTTACTAATAAAAGCTCACAGCTAAGGTGACCCTTACACCATGGTTTTATTCTGATAGTTCTGTTTTTTCACATTCTTCCAGGAACTTCATTGATGAATCATGAAATGTCCAAAGTTTGCATTCATCATTCAGAACAGGTTGGTTTTTAAAATAACTTCAAAATGCTTGTGCAAGAAGAATTCCTAAGACCTTCACGAAGAAGTAGCAGTCCAATAGAATGAGTGTTCAGTGTGCTGAACAGGTTCAAGTGAATCAAAAAGGCAGATGAGTATAGCTGCTCTTAAAGCTGTTCTTTTGCCCAAAGTGAACTATCTACTCTAGTTTAGTGATGCATGCTGTGCTCTAAAATTAGTCTAAGCCATCCACTAATTTGCACTTTCCTCTGAAGCACGTGATACTGACCATCATTAGAACACAGGGATTGCTATACTGCATCTGATCAGTGATCTTGTCTACCCTCCTCCTGTATCTATTATGTTGTTACATAGTGCCTAGCACAATGGCTCTTAGCTTAGATGGGATCTCTAGGCACTACTGTTAGACAAATAGCTTGTATTCTCTGCTTTCTAAACTCTAATGACTTGAAATAGAGAGCAAACCATGTTTTTATTTGGTTTAGCGATGGAAAAATCAAGACTAAGGGATGAGTTGAAAGGTGTATTCAAAAGGAAATATTTTTGGGAAGTTATGCAGCATGTGTTATACAGGAGATCAGACTAGATGATCACAATGGTCCCTGTGTACAATTCCTTGTACACACATTTTCCATACTGTTCAAGGCCAGAAGGGACTATTAGGTCATCTAATCTGACCCAAGTTGTAAATACAATTTAGACATGGATACTTTGAAATAAAAAAAGTCTGAATCATTTTGAAATTAACCTTTTTAATCTTATACCAAAACAGCTACAATTGCCTGTTACACTGTTTCAGTAATAGAAGAACACAGCTGTTCTGCAGCATCAGAAAGTATTCTCAGAGAAGCTGGGCTGCTGATCAAGCAACCAAGAGGACACATTCCCCTAATCCCCCAAAGCAATATTGTCACTTTGTTGTTGGTTTTAAAATCTGAGCATGTCTTAGTTGTAAAATATTTGTAAACATTTTTAGCCTTCTGTTTTTCCAACACTTTCCTGGGCTAAAGATGTCAATGCACTACTGAAAATATTCAAAGGCTGCCTCTGAATTCCTGCATTTAAATGCAAATACTTAAACCTCTCAAACATGAAATGTGCCCCTCAAATCTAGTAGGCCTCAAACATCTGTTGGAATAATAACAGCTGCCCTACCAAGATTGTTTCCTAATATAGAAGGGTTTTGTCCAACAGAGCATCAGAGTAAGATCTATTTCCAGCTTTGCTGCTTTTATATGACCTTGGCATTCATTAAACCTCTCTGTACCTCAGTTTCTCCCTTCATAATATGGGAATAATTGTATTTATTTACCCTAGAGGATTGGCACAAGGCTAAAGCAAATGAAATTTGTAAAGCACTTACTACAGGTCCACAGTGGAAGGACGTTATATAAGAGCTATCAAGTGGATGCTGGTTTTGTGCCATTACTTGTATCATTACAGTGCTCATATCATATTTTTTCTTTTAACTTTTGTGACGCAATGGTTCAGCATGATACATCACAGTGGCATAAAAATGGCTTCCACAGAACTCTTTTACCACAGGGTAGAGCTTTGCATCAAAGGGATCACAAGCTTCAATCCAAGAGAAAACATACTATTGATGCACTACGGTGGGAAGAAAATAAGCCTTTTTGACTCATCTATATTTTATAAATAAGCATTTGTACCAGTGTAACATGACCAACTGATACTCATGCACAGTTTCACATGTATATGCACAATTCCGATGTATATTACTCAAAAAACTTCAGGATGAACTGATGAGTTTACTGTGGTATCATCTGTTGTCTCTCTCATAAGTTCCCCTGTGAGCATCTAAGTAAGCAGAGGTAGATAAGAGAGGAGGACACCATTCCTAATAATAATAGCAGAGCTACCTATCTCCTAGAACTGGAAGGGACCTTGAAAGGTCATCAAGTCCAGCCCCCTGCCTTCACTAGCAGGACCAAGTACTGATTTTGCCCCAGATCCCTAAATGGCCCTCTCAAGGATTGAGCTCACAACCCTGGTTTAGCAGGCCAATGTTCAAACCACTGAGCTATCCCTCCTGCTTCATGTGACACCAATCCAATACAAAATGCATACTAACATGAGCCAAAATTTGGGTACATAAGTTAATGCTGCAAGTGCACTGACTTGTTCTGTGGCATTTTGATGTTTTAATTACTGTTTGCCAACAACAAGCAAATACCATAGCAACCTCACTGTTGCACAGCTCTCCACACTTTTACAATTTATTTCACAGCAGACTCAAACTGTAGCTTATGTAAACACTTACGTGTTTAAGCCATTAAAAATTGAAAGGAGAGGCACCAATGGACATAGAGGTACCAAAAGCCCCAGTGTATGAGAGGGGTCTTTCCTCTGTTACTCTTGACAAGTAAAATCCAAACCCAGTAACAACTGCAGCAAAAATTGCTCTTATTCAAGTATCTCAAAGCACATAGCAAATATAAAGTAGGCTTCACAACACCCATGTCAGGTAGGTGTTATCCCCTTTCCACAGCTGAGTAATGAAGAGTGAAGTTGAGATATGTAAATTTCTCTATATGACACCTTTAAATTTCTAAGGCCTTGTCTTCACACAAAAGTTGTAGCAATTTATTTATACTGGTATTTTTTGCAGAAAATTTTAATTTTGATTGATTTCTTTATCAAAAAGTGAAAAAGGTAATTTAAATTTTGGTAATTTTTTTTTAAATCAAAGATCAAAAGGTGTTACTAAAATGACTCCCCTAGTTTTGGGGTTAAAAAAAAAAAAGCTTCACAGGAAGTTTGATTGCCTCCCCAGCCCATGATTTCCAGTAAAAACGTCATTGGTATTTCTCAACAAACTCTACTGGAAATTTATTTTTAAAAATGCCTTTTTCTAATGGGCTTCAGATTGTGCCATCTTCTAACCTGGCAATTCAATTTTTGTACTTAAATCAACATTTTACATTAGAAAAAGGGCAAATGTACAACCTTTGAGAGGAAGATTCATATTCATAGATTCCAAGGCCATAAGGGACCATTATGATAATCTAGTCCAACCTCCTTTGTAACACAAGCCATAGAACTTCCCCCAAAATAATTCCTAGGGCAGATCATTTAGAAAAACATCCAATCTTGATTTAAAAATTGCCCCTGGTGGAGAATCCACCACAGTCCTTGGTAAATTGTTCCAATGGCCAATCACTCTCACGATTAAGAGTTTATACCTTATTTTCCAGTTTCCATTTATCTATCTTCATCTTCCAGCCATTGGATTGTGTTATATCTTTCCGTCATATTAAATAGCCCATTATTAAATATTTGTTCCTCAAGTAGATACTTTTATACTGTAATCAAGTCATCCCCTTAAGCTTCTCTTTGTTAACCTCATTAGATTGAGTTCTTTGAGTCTAGCACTATAAGGCTTGTTTTCTAATCCTTTAGTCATTCTCATGGCTTTTCTCTGAATCCTTTCCAATTTATCAACAACCTTCTTGATTTGTTGGCATATGCGCCACGTGCCTTAGGTGGCACAGGACCAGGATTCATTACCAAATTTGGTCTGCTGGTCGGATCAATAGTTTTCCTGGCCTGGGCACTGACATCACGGGGAGTGTGTCGTGAACACTGATCCATGTCCTCCAGTCGCACCAGTGCAAATAGAGAGGTAAGATAACCCCTCGACTCCTACTTGAGATTCTCCTGTTTATGCATCCCAAGATCGCATTAGCTCTTTTTGCCACAGAATCACACTGGGAGCTCATGTTCAACTGATTATCCACCATGGCCCCCAAATCTTTATCAGAATCACTGCTTGCCAAGACACAGTAAGTATGGCCTTACATTCTTTGTTCCTGGATGTATATATTTACATTTAGTTGTATTAAAAACACATTGTTTACTTGTGCCCAATTTACCAAGTGATTCACTTTGCTCTGTATCAGTCATCTATTCTCTTCATTATTTACCATTCCCCTAATTTTTGTGTCATCCGCAAAATTTATCAATGATGATTGTGTGTGTTCTTCTAGGTCATTGATAAAGATATTAAATAGCACAGAGCCAAGAACCAATCCACTCAGGACCCCACTGAGAACCGCTCAATGATAATTTCACCATTTACAGTTACATTTTGAGACCTATCAGTTAACCAGGTTTTAAATCATTTGATGAGTACATTTTATATTGGTCTAGTTTTTTAATCAATATATCATGCAGTATCAAGTCAAATGCCTGAGAGATTTCCAAGTATATTACGTCAACATTACCTTTTTCAACCAAACTTGTAACAGAGTAAAAAAAAAAGTTGGACAGGATCTATTTTCCATAAGCCCATGATGATTTGCATTAATTACATTACCCTCCTTTAATTCTTTATTCATTTAGTGCCATATCACCATCTGCATTATCTTGCCCAGGACTGATGTCAGACTGACAAGCTTGTAATTACCCAGGTCATTTTATTTTCCCTTTTTAAAAATTGGCATGACAACGTTAGCTTTCTTCCAGTCTTCTGGAACTTCCCCAGTGCTTCAAGAGTTTTTGAAAATCTACATTAATGGTCCAGTGATGTCCTCAGCCAGTTCTTTTAAAACTCTTGGTTGCAAGTGATCAGGACCTGATGATTTAAAAAATGTAACTTCAATAGCTTCTATCTAACATCCTCCAGAGATACTGGTTGAATGAAAAGAGTGTTATCATCCTTATGTCTTCCTGTGTATTTGGAATGTGCCTGCCGGGTTTTTGCTCGCACTGTAATCTAATGCATAGTAATTACCTGGCTGTCTCAAACTAATATTTTAGTCAGTATTATGGAAGTCTGGAAACCTCTGTTCTATTCCTACCCTTGCTAAAGACTCCCTAAATGAATTTGGAGAAGTCAGTTAACTTCTCTAGCCCAGATCCCCATAGGTATTTAGACATGTAATTCCTATTGAAATCAATGGGAGTTAGTTCCCTAAATACCTTTGAGGGTCTAGACCTCTATACCTCACTTTCCATATCTGTAAAATGAGGATTACACTATTTACTTTGTGGGCTGTTTTATTACATCCATGTTTGATGTCCTCTGATGGAAAAAGTGACAGTAGTGCAATGGATTGTTTTCAGCTCTGGATTCTTTCCAGTAAAATAGTCTTGTTGGCCAGACCTTAAAACTCTTCATATCAGACTGGTACAATACCACTAGGGAAATTAGAAATAGTGGATGGAAGATGCATGTGGTTTAACATTTGCGTGAAGAAGAGGAATTCTTCTTACAAGAGGTGAGAATTCTTACACAACAGAAAGGGGTGGAGAGACTATAGTGACAGCAGCTGCAGTTAAGCACGTCCCACAACACTCCACTGGCTTCACAGATTTCAATGGAATCACATCCATGGAGTTACACCAGGGAGGAATTCCGCTTTCCCTTTCAGTAACTCAGTGTACACCCAACTATTCCTAATCCAATTTTGACACAGTTCATACTATACTTTCAGATCCCATTTAGTCCTTGCTAATCAATCTCTTCTAGTTCAGCATAATTATACAACTACTCAGCGGATATGTTGAATTATATTTATTCTGCTTGCAAGATTGGTCAGAAAATGTTAGTGTTTTAGTTTTTCCAATAACTGAATTCCTATTGAAGAAGCTGTTTTCTCTTTCATGTCAATAACAATGATTTCTGTTATGTCAGGCATATTATGCTGAACTATGAATTCCCATCCTGTTAAGAATAAAATCTTAAACTCTATCTGATAGTTAGATAGGAAAAAAAATAGTCCTTTCTAAACCACCCTGCTCCATTAGACCAATATAGCCAATTTCTCTCCTAAAAGGGACGGCAATATTATACTCAGAGGAAAAAAATTGCAGTAACATCCAGGATTTTTACTTGAAGTGGAGATGTGGGTGACTGAAGGAAGAAATTGGATATGATCATTCATGTTTTCCATAAACTAACGGCAGGATGCATGCAGGATTAAGGGAAAGAAAAACAAAGCAAAACACAAACACATAGATGATGGCCGTGTAAGAGAAAGCAGAGCATGGCTCTCATTCCTTCTCAAATACTCTCACAGTCCTTGCCCTTTGGCAGGCATGTGGACTCCCTGAGCCAAATGTATCCCTGCTGTAACACCATTAAAGCCAAAGGAGTTATACCAGGGTTGAGTTTGGCCCCATGAGTCTTAAGGAGCAATACACAGAACCATAGCTACGTGGCTCTCAACGACTAGGTACAATTTATAAAATTACAAGGCAACTGATGCCCTTCAATTTTCCCATTTAGTTGACTGAGTCAGATAGTGTGCATGAGAGGCACCAGCTGGCATGAACATTGTCTTCAAAATTATCTTTGAGGTTTAATGATGCAGAGAACTTGTTAGGGCTCCAGAGGTGGGAAAAAGGAGATGGAGAACAACAACATGCAGCTGGCATCCTACTATGTTGTTTCATCTGTATCACTGACCACATTCTCTTTTTGCTACCACAGTTGGTATACCTTACAGTACGCCAGATATTTGCATTTCTGTGCTAGCTGGCAGCTATTTCTCAGAATGGCTTTGGGGATCCAAAATAGACAAGAGGATGTTTCCAAGCCTAAACAGGACAATACTTTGAGTCCATTTGCCTTTTCTGATTCAAGACTTGAAACTTTTTCCTTGCTGTTACTGCCTTTCCATCAAGCAGGAAAATGGCAGCTCAAAAGAGAAATGACAAATACAGTCCTGAAACCACTTTTTGTCTTTGCTCAGCTCTTGTTTGTCTCTTTGTTTTGGAGCTACTTATTTCCCACTGCTCTTTTTCCTTTTGCAGCATAGGAATAAACGATATCAGGGACTGGGCCAGTGCAGAACTGACTTCAGGGTGTACGGGTGCAAACTAGTCCTTTGCACCCCCACTCTGCAGCAGTGCTCCACACTCCTTTGGGGTAGCTCAGCAGCCGGCCCTAAAGTTTACTGGAAGATCTTTATACAAGGAAGGCTTCCGTACCCCCTCAGCAAAGGCTCAGCTCCCTCTGACTCACCTCTGAACCAAGGTCTTCCCCATCTAGGGGAAAGATCCTTTGCTGGTGCCAGCTGTCATAGCTGCATTGATGGAGCTATGACAATACACCAGCAGATGACCTGCCTCATTGTAAACACTTTAAATTATAAGGCATCTTTTTAACATTGTAATGATAGCTATGTCTATATAGCTTCAGGGGCATTTATCTGAACTTCTGCTTTATCCTGGGCCTGCTGCCACTGAAGTCAATAATAATGCTGATGAGGATTATGGACACACATCTTAATCTGCTACAGTTGCCATTCTAGCTTCACCCAGAGGAGCTCAGATTACTCAGATAGCGGCTTCTCACATATTAGGGTATGTCTACACTATGGGATTTTACATAAACTGGTTTTGTAAAACAGATTGTATAAAGTCGAGTGCACGCGGCCACATTAAGCACATTAATTCGGTGGTGTGCGTCCATGTACCGAGGCTAGGGTCGATTTCTGGACAGTTGCACTGTGGGTAGCTATCCTGTAGCTATCCCATAGTTCCCGCAGTCTCCCCCGCCCATCGGAATTCTGGGTTGAGATCCCAATGCATGATGGTGCAAAAACAGTGTTGCATGTGATTCTGGGTAAATGACAGCTCCGTGTCAGATCCCGCAGAAATGATGAGCTGCATGCCATTCTAGGGGATACCCCTGCAACAACCCCACCCATTGCTTCCCTCCTCCCCCAACCCTTCTGGGCTACCATTGCAATGTCTACCAGCAGCATGCAGTAGACATACAGTGACATTGAAAAAAGTCAAGAAACGATTTTTTTCCTTTTTCTTTCATGGGGAGAAAGTGGGGGTAAATTGATGAGATATACCCTGAACCACCTCGGACAATGTGTTTGACCTTACAGGCACTGGGAACTCAGCCAAGAATGCAAATACTTTTCGGAGACTGCGGGGACTGTGAGATAGCTGGAGTCCTCAGTACCGCCTCCCTACCTCCATGAGCATCCATTTGATTCTTTGGCTTTCCATTATGCCTGTCACAACGCACTGTGCTGTTGACTCTGTATCATAGCCTGGAGATTTTTTTCAAATGCTTTGGCATTTTGTCTTCTGTAACGGAGCTCTGATAGAACTGATTTGTCTCCCCATACAGCGATCAGATCCAGTATCTCCCGTACGGTCCATGCTGGAGCTCTTTTTGGATTTGGGACTGCATCGCCACCTGTGCTGATCAGAGCTCCACGCTGGGCAAACAGGAAATGATATTCAAAAGTTTGCAGGGCTTTTCCTGTCTACCTGGCCAGTGCATCCGAGTTCAGATTGCTTTCCAGAGCAGTCACAATGGTGCACTGTGGGATACTGCCCGGAAGCCAATACCGTCAATTTGCAGCCACACTAACCCTAATCCGACATGGCAATACCGATTTCAGAGCTACTCCTCTTGTTGAGGAGGAGTACAGAAATCGGTTTAAAGAGCTCTTTATATCAATATAAAGGGCCTCGTTGTGAGGACGGGTGCAGGGTTAAATCGGTTTAACACTGCTAAATTTGGTTTAAACGTGTAGTGTAGACCAGGCCTTAGAATATTAAACCATATTATATTGAGAGCTCCTGCAAACAACTGTTTACAGAAGGAAATAGGTTAGATGATACCTCACATTATGATGCAAACAACGCTGTTGAAAATCAAGTGAAAATTGTGTATTTTGAAAGTAGCTAAATGGGGAAAACACATTTCTGGCTATTTATTGGCTGGAAATCTGTGTACTTTGAACTCTGCTGCAGATAATTTTAATAACATCAGATTTTTAATAAGGTACTTGGCAACGGGGTATAGCTGTGTAATGACTTCAGTGTGTGAACTGGAAAAGGAGGTAGCTTTTGATTCTACTAAGAGATTAATATTGAAAACAGGCTCTGTCTGCCCTACTAGATAAAACCTGAATGCTGAGTAGTCCCTGAGACCTTTTTGTGTACTCCATTCCCTCTAACCTTGTTGTCTTGATATTGGTTTTCACTATTATTTGGCTTGTTTTACTTATGCTATTAGGAGATCCTTACAAGAGGCTTTTCTCATTTAGGAAAAGTTAATCTGGTGGTCCAAACATTTAAACGTATGGTTCAAAATATTGTATTAGTTAAGAGTAATAAAAGAAAAGGTAATATGTCTGAAGAAAGAAGCTGTTCTTCATGTAAGAACTATGCTAATCTGGATACATTCGAATAGAAAGTATGTTTCTATAAATAAATCTAAATATTATGGATTTGGGGAGAATAGATGAACTAGGACATTGGAAATAAAAACAGTCTTTTACTTTTATATCGCTAGTTTTTAATTCACTGCATGTAGTAGAGCCTAAAAGGCACTATTCTCAGATGGTTTTCTGGTGGACTGTGATAAATAAAGGGGGTGGAGTGCTCTCTTTTATGGATAGCCAGTCGGCTATAAAATCCCTGTTAGTAGCTGTTCTCTACTTGTTTTACCTGTAAAGGGTTAAAAAGTCCATAAGTAAAAGGAAGAGAGTGGGCACCTGACCAAAAAAGCCAATGGGAAGGCTAGAACTTTTTAAAATTGGAAAAAAAACTTCCCCTTTGTCTGTCTGGTGTGGTTCTCTGGAGAGGAGGGACAGAGCAGTGACGCTGTAAAAAGCTTTGGCCAGGTATGAAAATTATTAGATCATACCTAGAAACTACTCATTTGAAACCCCCAAATAAGTAAGTAGATCAGGAAATGTCTAGGAAGACGTGATTAGGTTTATCTCTTATTTCTTTATGGCTTGTGGACTTCTCTGTGCTAACCCCAGGTGCTTTTGTTTTTCTTGTAACTCCTAAGATGGACCTCAAGAGGTTATCTTGATGCTTAATCCTTGTAATTGTTTTTTTTTAAACCTAGGAAAAAGCCTAAGTTCCAGATGTATTTCTTTTTGTTTTAATAAAATTTACTTTTTTCTTTTTTTTTTTAAGAACAGGATTGAAGTTTTGTGTCCCTAAGAGGTTTGTGCATATGTTATTTGATTAGCTCATGGCAACAGCTGATTTCCTTTGTTTTATTTCTTCGTTCTTCCCTGGATGCGGGGTGAAAGGGCTTGAGGGTACCCCACAAGAAGGAATTCCCAAGTGCGCCTTCCTGGATTCTCAAAAGGATTTTTTTGCACTTGGGTGGTGGCAGCATCTACCCATCCAAGGTCAGAAAAAAGCTGTAACCTTGGGAGTTTAACACAAGCCTGGAGTGGCCAATATTAATTTTGAGAATCCTTGCGGGCCCCCTCCTTCTGCACTCAGAGTGCCAGAGTGGGGAATCAGCTTTGACATGGACTTTGTGACCCCAGTCCAATTCCCAGTGTTTATATTGCAAAAACTGCTAACACAATGGACTCTATTCTCACCAGAGAAACCAAATATTAAATGGGACCTGGAAATGAAATTCATCCCTCCCTCACTGGGGTGGTGCCTACAAGTCAGGACTAAGAGTATTGCTTGAGCAGGTTAAGGAGGCCTGAACTGTTTGTGCTGGAAAAGTTTTGTGGCTCCTAAGCTGGCGTAAATGAGTATAGTGCCACTGATTTCAATAGAGGCATAATGAATTACACCAGCTGAGGATCTGGCTCTTTACCGCTAAGGCAGCCAACCCAGGAATCTTCAGCAAGTACTAAATTCCCACACAAGATTTCTCTCTCTCTCTCTCTCTCTCTCTCTCTCACACACACACACACACACACTTGGATTCTCATGGAGGCACAGGTCAAATGCAGGACCCACAGGAAAAACTTACCTTTCAAGTTACATACAGTATATCTAATAGTCTAGAGCCAGCTCCTCAACTGATGTAAATCAGCATTGCCCCACTAAAATCAATGGTGCTACACCAATTTATACCAACTTAAGATCTGACCTGTATTGTGAGTTCACATCCAGTTGTTCAGACACACACAGGATTCATTCAGATTCACATTATTTTATAAGACTGAAATTAAAAATATATAGAAAATGTTCTGATCATTTCCATGTGAAAATGCCAATGAAGTTTAACCTAGGTTATTTACTGCAAAATTAATTTGGAAGATTTCATTTGAAAAATTTCTATCCTGTTCCAGTGTGATGGCACTGTCAACAAGGCTATAGTAATAGCTCCGGAAAGCTTTAGATTCTGGCTTTGAAGAAGGCCACCATCCATTCAGTGGGGAAGTTGTTTTGCAGATCAAACCCCTGTAAAACAACAATGGATTGCTCCATGAGGAGGAGTTGCAGAGATGGCTGTGAGATGCAGAGTTCACGTGAAGATCCTACTGTGTCAGTTGTTCTAAAAGAAGTTGTTAATTCTACTGTGAAAAAAAAGTAGTTCTAGCCCGGGCTCAGTTTTCAGAGTATGTTGAAAGTGTTTCACAGTTAAGTGCATGATTTCCTCTAAAACAGACAGAAGACATGGGATTTTCCAGAGAGGTTCAGGCATTGTAAAACTTTCCTCAGGAATGCCTTACAAGTTCTTACAAATAAACCTGAAAATGGGCTACGTCACATTTCCAGCCAAAATTAATATATATATATATATATATATATGAGGTGAGTTGTCTGCAGGAGAGAGGAGGCTGCTAACACAAGTGAGTCTGAATTAACTCTTTTTATACGCACTGACTAGCTTCACTCCCATGGGATTTTCCGGCTGGTTTCCTATTCTTTCCAAGACACATTACTATTAGCATCGAAGCCCCAGTGCACGTGCATAGAATGGGCTGTGTACACTGGACATGGAGTAATGTGCATTTCAGGTCAGAAATAAATCTCTTGGATTATTCTGGCTTTATTTTTTTAAAGTGGGTTTTGCACACTTGGTTTTGGCAATACCACTGCTGCCAAAGGGGACAGCAATACCTTATTGAACTGCTATATCTTTCAGCACTATCTCAGTCCCGATCTAGCCTCTTGGCTGGCAATGACAAAACTCCCATTGATTTCAATGGTGGAGGAGCAGGCCCTAAATAGGTATTGCAAGCAGGTAATGGAAGAACCACCATTCACATGGTCTTTCTGCTAGTTCATTATTTCCATGTACATTTGTCCTTAAAATCAGGAAGGACAGAGAATATTAAGAAAATGTATGTTTATCATATATGTATCTATGCTTGTGTGTATGTTGGTTGACCAAACTTTTCTAAACCTTAAAGAAAGTTTGGATCTGTTTGAATTTGGGTGCAGGTTCTGCTCAGTTTATTGCTGTGACAGTGATGCATATAAGGGCACAACCTTTTACAAGACTATGATAAATTGTGTACAAAGTATGCCTTGTGAGGTATTATTTGAAAAAAACCCTCATGATTTACTGAACATTATTGTCCTAGTAAAACATGTATAGCAACATTGTATGAAAAGTTAAGATTTTACTGTATGATATTGCTGGGATATGCTCCAAGTTTAGAAAAGCAGCCCCAATCAGTTCTGCAGAGACAAAAGGTTAGCCAGCACCTCAGCTAGGTGTCAACATAATCAAGTGGACTATTGCCGGGTTGAGTGGCCATTGGCAGGAAGAAGGATATGAGTGAGAAATGTACATGTGGGCAGATGGACTTGCTGTCACTGAATCCCAGCTGGAGGTGATTCTCAGAGAGGAGAGAAAGATATAAAAATGAGGAACAGTGGTCACAAATCACCTCTGTCCCCTCATCTCTATGCACAACATCAACGATGTTTGAAAGATAAAGAGCATCATCAAACTCTAGGGGTCCTAGCTGGAAAGCTTTCAACCAGCAAGATTTCTGGAAGTGTAACACTGACAGATCCTGGTCATAGGTGGATAGGATTGAACCTGGGGCCTCTGGACTTTAGTGCACGAGCCTCTACCATATGAGCTAAAAGCCAACTGGCTGTTAGCTAAGGCTGTAGAGCAGACTCATTGTCTCTAAGTGGTCTCGGTGCCACTAAATGGGACAGAACACCACACCAAAGGAGGTGTGTGGGTTACATAAGCATATGGTGAGGTAAATCTTTGCTTTGAATACACTTAGCTTGTTAAGTTAGATATTAGTTTGTGTTTTACCTTTTATTTCTTTGTAACCAATTCTGACTTTTATGCCTCATTACTTGTAAGCACTTTAAATCTTTCTGTAGTTAATAAACTTGTTTTATCTAAACTTGTGTGTTTGGACTGAAGTGTTTGGGAAATTCCATCGGAGATAACAGGGTGTGTGCAGCTCATTTTCTATTGGCGAAATGATGAACTGTCTCTGAGCATGTACTGCACAGAAGGAAAGGGCTGGGCAGTAAAAAAACAATTCTGGGGGACAGGTCTGGGACTGGGAGTTTTCTGGTGTCACTCTGCAATATAATTCAGGAGAGGCTGACTGGAAGCACTGCTATAATTCAGCTGGGGAGTGATTTTGTATGCTGGAGGCTTGTGTAAACAGACCAGGAGTGGTTATTCTCACAGCAAAGCAGTGTGAAAGACAACCCAGTTGGAGACTTGAGGGACACAGCTGTCCAACAGTTCAGATTGTACCCTGGGGATTGTCACAATTGCTTTATCCAATTTGGTTGCTCACCTCTATTAACAGTACCTGTGGAACTGAACACATAGGCATTATTTTCCTCACTCAGTGTTTATTCAGAAGAACTATCATTGAAGTCACCGAGAAAAGACATCAGGATTTCACTCTATTTCTCTTCCTCTTAGGTTTTTTTTCTTTGAACAGGACGGTATATACATTTGTTAGAAAAGCCCTTGATTATTGGCTCTGACTCATGAGTTCAGCTCCCCTAATTGAATACAGTGTAATTGTTAAAACTATCACTTCAAATTACATGTTTTAAAAAGTTGCTCTTGGAAACATGTAATCGCAATGTTGTGAAGCTATAGCATCAATACAGGGCTCTGAGTACATGAAGGAGTTCACACTGGAAACTGAAGAGGTCTGTTATTATGGGTAGCTCCTACTGTGTAATCTGGATAGAGTGGGAGAAAAAGAAAAAACTTCTGTTTGATGTTTCTGAAGCAGAGAAGGGATAAATATACATCATGTGAACAATTATGAAATTAGAGGTGCTTGAACTATTCATTACAAGATGCATTCTGCACAAACTTAGCCCTTCTTTGGCTAGTAAATAGTTTGTGAATCAGTTCTGATTTTCCTCAAATATATTCACGGTTCACATGCATCTGCCAAGCAGATTTTGAATGAATGAATAATTGTGAGTCTACTGGTCCAACATTGTTCTTGTCATCTATCTCCTGTCCATGGCTGGTCACCTGAGACAATGGACCTATGTAGATTTACATCAGCTGAGGATCTGGCCCATGGTATTTTTATTGCCAAAACATTTTAAACAAGAGCATGAAATGACGAACAATGTATAAGGATTTGTACTAAAATTAGTGAAAATGGTTGCAAATCCAAAAGTTTCACTAATATCATGTGAGACTCTGAATATTCCATATGCCTACCCTTGTGATACAGGCACGTGTGCTGAATGCAGCACGCAAGCTGATTTTCAGTGGCACTCACACTGCCGGGGTCCTGGCCACTGATCCAGAGGGTTCTGCATTTTAATTTAATTTTAAATGAAGCTTCTTAAACATTTTAAAAACCTTATTTATTTTACATACAACAATTGTTTGGTTATATATTATAGACTTATAGAAAAAGACTTCTAAAATGTTAAAATGTATTACTGGCACACGAAATCTTTAATTAGAGTGAATAAATGAAGACTCGGCACATCACTTCTGAAAGGTTGCTGACTCCTGCCGTATCATATAGCCCCATAAAATCAAACTGCATTCAGCATCTTTACTGACAGATCACAGCACTCAACACCTTTACTCATAGATTACCCCGCACCCCAAACCATTCCATCAGCTTCATATGAAACACGTAGTCTACTAAATACAGTGTGTTGGATTAGGGCTTTGTCTACATTAGCAGTTTTGCTGCAAAACTTTTGTCAGTTGGGGTGTGAAAAAAACACCCCCCGACCGACATAAGTTTCACTGGCAAAAGCATTGGTGTAGACAGCACTATGTCAGTGCTGACATAGAGCGGCTAGACAGGAGACCTTACAACAACACAGCTGCAGTGTATAGCTGTGCGCTGTAGGGTCCATAGTGTAGAAATAGCCTAGAACTAGGACAAGAATAAGAATTTACCTGCATGGGAGTGAACTAGAAATTCCCTCTGTGTCTTTCTGAGACAATTGCACTCAGCTTGAATATTCAAACTCTTCTCGAATCATCCTGTCGCTCAACGGTTTGGTGTGAATATTTGTAATTCATGCTGCGCTGGTTAGCTACTCAAGTAAGTCCTGTCCACTAGTGTCTGTTCCCTGAATTGTGTCTTATATAACTTAAAAATGTGGAAATTTTACAGCCAAATAGGCTCTTGGAAATTGATATTTAAGTGTAACATTTGCATTTTGTAAGTTTCCACACTGATAAAGCTCAAGCACTCAAATATTCACAGGAAGTGAACAGGAAAGTATCACGAACACACCAAATCAAAACTTAATTCTGAATTTGCAGAAATCATTCCACTGTTTGTTCAGCTCTAAGGAAAACCACAGCATATTAAATATGCTAAGGGATAACTATTCTTTGTGTGCAATCTGAGTTTGATGCACTATTTAAATAGCATCAAAGCTATTATAAGAACAGCCCTGAATCTGCCTTCTCTCAAATTATTATTTTGGCCTCATATTTAATACTATATGAATGATGTTATTACTGAATAGAGGGAAAAAGTACCTAGTATTCATGCCTGCAACCAAAAGTCTCTCAGGCCATGGCAACTCTTCCAGAGGAAAGGCCAACTGGGCTGAAATGTCTGTTTCCTGTTTTCCTCTCTACACTATAAACCAATTACTATAATATGGAGAGAAAAGCCTGAACCAGAGCCTTGGATCTGAACACTGGGAAAGTCTGGATTCAAACTTTGCAGATCAAGTCTATTTCTGATCATTTTTAAGTTCTGAAACTTTAATGCTTGCTTGCTGGACTTCCTAGTTTGTATTACTGGATACAGAGGTCTGCATAAACTACTCCTTTATCTTAGTGTATTGTTCAGAACTAAGTGCAGGTCTTAGGCTGAGACTTCATGCTAATGTTAATTTTAAAATGGGAGGTTTAAAAACTCAGTTTACGTAACATTTGTGCAGATCCCAAAAGTATGCTGTATGTATTGTATAAATAACAAACACACTATTACCCTGTCTGTATAAGTGGTGATCTATCTCCAGTAAACACCAATTATGGCATCAGGGTGAGCTGAGAGGGGAATCTCATAACTGCAGTCAAGTTTAATAGCGGTGCGTGTAATTAAAATCTTTCTGACTGTGGTTGCTAGCTTCCTCTTGTCTCCTCCGTTTAGCATACTTCTCTCCGTAGCACTGGGTGCACATCATTAACTCTTAGCCCTGGTCTACACTATGAGTTTAGGTCGAATTTAGCAGCGTTAGATTGATTTAACCCTGCACCCATCCACATGACGAAGCCATTTTTCTCTGCTTAAAGGGCTCTTAAAATTAGATTTCTGTACTCCTCCCCGAAGAGGGGATTAGCACTGAAATCGACCCTGCTGGGTGGAGTTTGGGGTAGTGTGGATGCAATTAGATAGCATTGGCCTCCGGGAGCTATCCCAGAGTGCTCCATTGTGACCACTCTGGACAGCACTCTCAACTCAGGTGCACTGGCCGGGTACACAGGAAAAGCCCCATGAACCTTTGAATATCATTTCCTGTTTGGCCAGCGTGGCGCGCTGATCAACACAGGTGACCACGCAGAGCTCATCAATACAGGTGACCATGGTTTCCCAAAATTGCAAAAGAGCTCCAGCATGGACCAAACGGGAGGTACTGGATCGGATCGCTGTATGGGGAGATGAATCCATGCTACGGGAACTCCATTTCAAAAGACAAAATGCCGGAATATTTGAAAAAAATCTCCAAGGGCATGAAGGACAGAGGTTATAACAGGGTCCCGCAGCAATGCTGCATGAAGCCTACCAAAGAACCAGGGAGGCAGAACCAGGTCAGAGCCCCAGATATGCCACTTCTATGATGAGCTGCATGCCTTTCTAGGGGGTGCCCCTACAACTACCCCACCCCTGTGCTTCCCTCCTCCCTCACCGCTCCCGGGCTACCTTGGCAGTTATTCCCCCATTTGTGTGACGAATTAATAAAAAATACATGAATTTGAAACAACAATGACTTTATTGCCTCTGCAAGCGGAGATCAAAGCAGGGAGGGGAGGGCGACTGGCTTATAGGGAAGTAGAGTGAACCAAGGGGGCGGGTTTTCATCAAGGAGAAACAAACAGGACTTTCACACCGTAGCCTGACCAGTCATGAAACTGATTTTTATAAGCTTCTCTGATGCACAGCACACCCTGCTGTGCTCTTCTAACCGTCCTGGTGTCTGGCTGCACGTAATCAGCAGCCAGGTGATTTGCCTCAACCTCTTACCCTGCCATAAACATTTCCCCTTACCCTCACAGATATTGCGGAGCACACAGCAAGCAGTAATAATGATGGGAATATTGGTTTTGCTGCAGTCTAACCGAGTCAGTAAATTGCGCCAGCGAGCTTTTAAAAGTCCAAATGAACATTCTACCACCATTATGCACTTGCTCAGCCTATAGTTGAACTGATCCTTACAACTGTCCAGGCTTCATGAACCATGGGAGCTAGGGGGTAGGCTGGAGTAGATGCGACTGCGCGGTGCTGCTGACAGGGAGAGCAGCCTGAGGCACAAGCCTCCAGCTGCCATGATATTCCAGGCAGGACTGAATCTCCATGAGATGAAACTTAAAGAAGCGAATGACCTGGAGTCATTCCCATTTTTGTCCAGGCGCCCCCTACCAACCTCACCGAGGCCCGTCAGGAGCACCCACAGGATGACAACGATGGCTAGCAGTCCTATTGGACCATCTGCAGTCCGCAAGGCAAGGCAAGGCAAGGCAAGGGGAGGGGATGCTGCTGTGTAGCATTGCAGCACTGCATCTGCTAGCAGCACCCAGGAGACATACAATGACAGTGAGCTGAGCCGGCTCCATGCTTGCCGTATGTTGTCTGCATGGGTAACTGAGGAAAAAAGGCGAGAAACAATTTTTTGCTGTTGCTTTCATGGAGAGAGGGAGGGAGGGGGGCCTGATGACATGTACCCAGAACCACCTGCGACAATGTTTTTTCCCCATCAGGCATTGAGAGCTCAACCCAGAATTCCAATGGGCGGGTGGAGACTGCAGGAACTGTGGGATAGCTACACACAGTGCAATGCTCCGAAAGTCAACACTAGCCTTGGTACTGGGGACATACACCGCTGACTTAATGCACTTAGTGGGGACACACATAAACGACTGTATCAAATCGATTTCTAAAAAATCGACTTCTATTAAATCAACCTAATTTCATAGTATAGACATACCCTTAGAGCCCTCAAAAACAACTCAGACACTTGCCTTGAAAATGTCTTAAATATTCCTGCTAGTTTTCTATTTGTCTTCTGACAGTCTGTTTGTTTTGTAAAAACTGAATAGAGAAGTAACAGACAATTAGCAGGTTGGCTTATCTGTGACAAACAGGCTTTTCAGCATCTAGCTATCGGAGCCTGTATAGGCGCTGTAGATATAGTGAATTCAAGCTATTAGTGCATGGAGTAGCTCTTATTTTCTACTAAGAGAGGCTGCAACTGAGGGGTATCTGCACTGCCATTCAGTTTTGTTCTATAGCTTTTAAATCACAAGGTAACTTAAAGGACTTACTGGTACGCTGCAGTCCTGAGCAGGCCGTGGCCTCAACTGGAAGAGGCGGGGCCTTTCAAGATTTAAAGGCCCTGGGGCTCCAGCTGTGGCTGGGAGCTCCAGAGCCTTTAAATCACCCCAGAGCTACCAGCTGCAGAGGCAGCTGGGAGCACCGGGGCTCAGGGATGAATTAAAGGACCCAGACTCCAGCCACTGCAGGGAGCCCTGGATCCTTTAAAGCACCATCGGAGCTCCGGCAGCGGGGCTTGGGCGGTGCTTTAAAGGGCCCGGGGCTCCCCGCAGCAGCTGGAGGCCTGGGCCTTTTAAACCACCACTGGAGAAGCCGGTCCAGTCCGGCATGTCATACCAGTTTACTTTCACATCTGGCCACAATTAATGTGATATTCTGTTGAACTGTTATGCTGAGTAAGAATTAGATTTTAATTATTAAAACACATGAATTAAGGATTAACATTGTTATAATTGTCCTGATATCCTTGTGGACAAGAGCTATGTGGGTATAGCCACCTTAATTCTTCACTCTCTTTTAATTTGGAGAGGGCCACTTTTGCAATTCAATATTATGGTCAGAGCAGCCTTTTTCCGGTTCTCATAAAAGTCTCATGTTTCTGCATTGATCAAGGTAATGAGCCAAGTGTGTATTTGCACCTTCACACAGTCAGAGTAGTACAGTTTGTAAAATATTCACCCCCGGGACTTAATATACACAGAAACATAAATACTCCATGGGGGAAAAGCCTGGTGCTGGGGCAGTGCAGAGGAGGGAGAGGGAAAGATGACTTGAGCCATGTCTTCCTCAGAGAAAGTGCCATTTGTTCCTTGTACTATGCTTGCAATACTCCTCTCACAGAAATGCTCCAAGCAATTTCTGAGGATGCTAAATATTGCTTGGAGTGTACAAGGTTTATACTCAACAGGACTATATATCAGTCCTAACCATTTCAGCTGGGACTATTGTAGTGCCAATATGGACTAATACTAATTGCATTAGTTCAGCTACTCCTCCCTCTCTGTCCCACAGTGCATTGGTGGCCTTTTGAAATCTCCCAGAACGCACTGAGATCTATTGGATAAGTATTGTGACTGAGATGGTTGAAGACAGGGTTATTTCGGTGTGGGAAAGCATGCAAGGGTTTTAATAAGACTGAGCAAGGTTGGTGGGGCCACACTGAACCTTTTGTGCTCATAACAATCAAATACTATCGTTAAATTACAAATGCTTCTGTTCTGAAGTGCAGACAAGGCCCTAGAAAGAATATCAGTTTACCAAATAGGAATGGGGTCAGGGCAAAAAGAGACAGGCAGAATATGAACGCATGGCCAAACTCACATAACTAGGGAAAAATCATGAGAGTTGGAAACACTGTGTTGAAATGACACTTTAAAAAAAACCACACATGCACAAGTTCTCTCTTTTTTTAAAAAACAGAATAATTTCATGGATTTTAAATAAACCAGCTGTATTGGTATCTTCTAAAATATAATTACATTCCAGTTAATATAACATGCAGTGCAACTGGAGGCTGCCATATTGACAAGAAGTATATCGGCAGAAGAGGAACTCACTTTGCACACCATACGAACACAGAGAAATATTGAGCCTGATTCTCCATTCGTTGCTCTCCCCCTTGCAAAGTCAGCTAAGCCAGTGCATAATGGGTGTGAAATGTTACCAAATCAGAATGAGTGTTTTACCCTCTCCCACTTGGTGCTGCTATAAATAGCCACACAATGTACACGACAATGGAGAATCAGATCTGGTATATTTCTAAATGTTGCTTTGCTTTTAAATCACAAGGTCACTTAAAGGACTTACTGGTACGCTGCAGTCCTGAGCAGGCCGTGGCCTCAACTGGAAGAGGCGGGGCCGTATGTTGGTGCTGCTATAAATAGCCACACAATGTACACGACAATGGAGAATCAGATCTGGTATATTTCTAAATGTCGCTTTGCTCGGATAGCAAACGGCCTGTTTTCACCAGTTTTTGGACACTCGGTGGATGCCAACCCTGCAATCTGAGGTGGGATTGCAGCTTGGCTAACACAGTAACACAGTTACAAATCAGCATAGAAGCAGCAGTACAGGCTTCAGCAAGGGCTGAACAAGCAGAATAAGAACACTGTATATCTAATCTGTGTTGCTAACCCACACTGAATCCCATGCCCCTGGGTCTACCCTGCTATTGTTAGCTCTGCTGGTGGAGATACATCTACTTATGCCAGAATCACACTGTGGCTGCAACTGCAAAGGTCCTCAGGCCCTATATCTGTGTATCTGACTTATGGCAGCTTCTGGGTGGTCAATCAGAGTAGTTGCACCGGCGCCGATCCCAGGTTAGCTGTAAGCAGAGGTGAAAGTGGGCCGGAATGGTGTACCGGTAAGAAGCTGATACTGGCCTGTATGCAGCCGATGTTAAAGTGCTGCCATGACAGAGCTTTAATGTCGCTGCCCCTTTTGCCCACCTCAGACTGTCACCTGCAGGGAGGGGGGAGGGACAAAAGGGGCAGCTGCGCCAGGGCCGGCAATTTAAAAGGGATGTGCTAGCCACTGCTTCCCGCAGCCTCCAGTGGCCTGAAGCGGCAAACCACAGCCAGTGGGAGCTGTGATCGGCTGAACCTGGGGACGCTGCAGATAGACAAACTGTCCTGGCCTGCCAGTGGATTTCCCTGATGGGCCGCGTGCCAAAGGTTGCCAATCCCTGGTCTATAATTTCCCAGGTCCTCTGTGTTCTTCATTTTAAACATAGGTACAATGTTTGCCCTTGCTTAGTCCTCTGGGACCTCACCCATCCTCCATGAGATCTTGAAGATCATTGCAAAAGGTTCCAAGATTCCTTCAGCTAGTTTCTTAAGTACCCTAGGATGAATTTCATCAGGCCTTGTGACCTGAATACATTGAGCTTATCTAAACATTCTTTAACCTGTTCTTTCGCTATTTGGGCTTGTGTTCCTTTCTCCTTGTTGCTGATATTGATTTTGTTGAGTATCTGGTCACCATTAATCTTCAGTGAAGACTGAAGCAAGATAGGCATTGAACACCTCAGCCTTTTGAAGTCATCTGTGGTTAGCTCTCCTTCCACACTAAGTAGGGGACCTACACTTTCCTTCATTTTTTCTCTTGCTCCTACTATATCTAAAGAACCCTTTTTATTGTCTTATGTCTTGTTAGGTGTAACTCATTTTGTGCCTTAGCCTTTCTGATTTTGTCCTTACATGCTTGTGCTATTCTTTTGTACTCCTCCTCAGCAATATGTCCATATTTCCACTTTTTGTTGGATTCCTTTTTGATTTTCAGACTATTAAAGAGCTCCTGATGGAGCCATATTTGCCACTTACTATATTGCCTATCTTCACTTCACATTGGGATAGGTTGCATTTGTGCCTTTAATACTGTCTCCTTGAGAAACTGCCAGGTCTCCCGAACTTCCTTGTCCCTTAGATTTTCTTCCCAGGGAATTTTACCTACAGGTTGTCTGAGTGTATTACAGTCTGTTTTTTTCAAGTCCATTGTCCTTATTCTGTTTCTCTCATTCCCGCCTTTCCTTAGGATAATGAAATCATTATTTCATGATCACTTTCACCCAAGATTCTTTCCACCTCCAGACTAACCACCAATTCCCTGTCGGTCAGAATCAAGTCTAAAATGGCTGTCTCCCTCTTTACTTATGCCACTTTCTGAAACAAAAAAAGTTGCCCAATACATTCCAAGAACTTACTAGAAATTGTGTGTCTTGCTATTACTTTTCTAACAGATGTCTGGGTAGTTACTATCATATACATAGATGCAATTAAATAGTGGATTTAATATATGCATATTTAAATATCTCTTTTCTCTTCCTAATACAAATGGTAAGGAAAATTATTCCCTTATATTTTTTCTTCTGCCTTAGTGGCTGAAGTGCATGGAAGAAGAGTGATGGGTTACTTTGTATGGCTCATTCACACAGAATGTCATTTTGCTGGGGACACTGGGCACTTCAGCATTCCATCCCCTTCAGTCCCCATGGAAGTGGCTGCAGGGAGTCTCAGAATGCAAGTATTGGAATCCTATTTTGCAGAGAACAAAAACCCATTACATGCTCTTAGTTAAACAGTAAATCAGAGAACAAATTCTGTAAGACGTGTTTCTGTCTCTCTCTCAGTTCCTTCCCCTCTATGGGTTGTGTTCAGACAGTACAGACACCAAGCTGTAAACAACATTTTTTCAGCAACAGCTGGCTCCATAAGTGGCTATTCTGGCTGCACTGTAGCAGGTTTTATTACGTAATTAGGCTGACCATGAGCTAAGTGATCATCTGGACTTTCCAAAATTCCTCTGCAGAGGAATTTACACATTAACGAAAAATAAATTAAAAAAAAAATCAGGAAAAGAATCCTTTTGTGAACTGGAGGTGAATCAGATAGGAACACTCCCACCTCCATACTCCACATGGCTCTGTCATTTGGTTCACAAGTTATTTTTCTCAAGGTTTTATATTTGGGGACAGATGACACTGAGTCCTACATCTCCTTTTCATCTGACCTTGAGTGTCTAGCTTCTTTGCATTCCCACTGATGCAGGTGGTGAGGTGGAAGACAGCAAGCTGGCTGAAGCTCTTCATGGACAATACAGAAATGGTGCTGGGTAGCAGGGCAATTTTCAGAAGGGATAGGCAAACATAATGCCTGATGTCACCCTTCACCAACACTGTTCACAGACTAGGGGGTGTACATGATTCACTGGAGCTTCTAGATTCCCAGACACTGAGAGTGACTCACAGTGGCCAGGATAGCCAGGAGACTAGAGCCCCTCCTGCAAATCTTACCATAGGGACCTGGGTCCTTGATCAGCTCTATAGCTGAAAGTTTTATCAGTATAACTATTTTGGTTGGGAGCATGATTATTTTACCATAGGTACATCCTCGAGCGTGGACACAGTTTGACTGGTATAAAGGTGCCATGCATCCAGTGTAGCTTATTCCACTTCCCATACAGGAATACCTACATTGGTAAAGCTCCTTTACACTGATTTAAGTGCATCCATGCCTGAGGAATTGTTTCACTAAGGGTATGTCTACACTACGAAATTAGGTCAAATTTATACAAGTCGGTTTTTTATAAATCGTTTTTATACAGTTGATTGTGTGTGTCCCCATACAAAATGCTCTAAGTGCATTAAGTCGGCGGACTGCGTCCACAGTACCACAGCGTTGCACTGTGGGTAGCTGTGAGTAGTTATCCCACAGTTCCTGCAGTCTCCACTGCCCATTCGGATTCTGGATTCGGATCCCAATGCCTGATGAGGCAAAAACAGTGTCGCGGGTGGTTCTGGGTACATGTCATCAGGCCCCCCTCTACCTCCCTCCCTCTGTGAAAGCAATGGCAGACAATCGTTTCTCGCCTTTTTTCCTGGGTTACCTGAGCAGATACCATACCACGGCAAGCATGGAGCCCGCTCAGCTCAACGTCACTGTACGTCTCCTGGGTGCTGGCAGACGTGGGACTGCATTGCTACACAGCAGCAGCTCATTGCCTTTTGGAAGCAGATAGTGCATAATGATTGGTAGCCATTGTCATCATATTCCTGGGTGCTCTTTTAGCCGACCTTGGTGACATCTGTCAGGGGCGCCTGGGCAGACATTGGAGTGACTCAGCCAGGTCATTCCCACCAAGAGATGATGATGGCTCACAGTCCTACTGCACCATTTTCTGGCGAGCAGCCAGGAGATGATGATGGGTAGCAATCATAATGCAACATCTTCTGTCGAGCACCCAGGAGATGACGATGGCTAGCAGTCGTACTGCAGTGTCTGCTGCCAGCCTAAGATGTAAAAGATAGATGGATCAAAACAAGAAATTGACCCGATTTGTTTTGTGAAATCAACAGCCTGCTAAACTCAGGGTTTTGAGTTCAATCCTGGAGGGGGCCATCCTGTGTGACACTTGTTTGTGTTTCTCCTTGATGCAAAGCCACCCCTTTTGTTGATTTTAATTCCCTGTAAGCCATGTCGTCAGTCGCCCCTCCCTCTGTCAGGGCAATGGCAGACAATTGTTTAGCGCAAAACCAGGCGAGGAGGCGACAGCAGCGCGGTGATGAGAGGGACATGGTCATAGACTTCTCACAAAGTGCGGGCCGCGCAATGTGCCCAGGCAATGTGCACATCATGCTGATGAGCTCTGCAAACACGCTGGCCAAACAGGAAATGAAATTCAAAAGTTCACGGGCCTTTTCCTGTCTACTTGGCCAGTGCATCTGAGTTGAGAGCGCTGTCCAGAGCAGTCACAATGGAGCACTCTGGGATAGCTCCCGGAGGCCAGTACTGTCAAATTGCATCCACGCTACCCCAAATTCAACCTGGCAAGGCCTATTTCAGTGCTAATCCCCTCGTTGGAGGTGGAGTAAATAAATTGATTTAAAGAGCCCTTTAAGTTGAAAAAAAGGCCTTCATTGTGTGGACGGGTCCAGGGTTAAATCGAGGTAACGCTGCTAAATCCGACCTAAAGTCGTAGTGTAGACCAGGCCTAAAGCTATCTTGGTTTAGTTAAAGTGGTACAATATTGTAGTGTAGACCAGCCACTGCCAGGAAAGGGGGATGCAAGCAGCATCCTGGAAAGTGAGTGCTCCTGTTTCGGAAAGATGGATAGCCAGGGCTGCTAAGCAATGCAAGGATTCAGGACAGCCACTTAGAGTCCTCCAGACCAGTGCAGCGTGGGAAGGGCAGGGTCTAGCCTATAGCATTAATTTAAATTAGGTATTTCTGCTGTGTATTCCCTGCATGTTTGCTAAGGGATAGACTAAGTACCCAATGCTGCAAGGTGCTTAGTGCCCTCCCCTCCCACTAACTGTCATGGGCAGAGAGGGCCCTCAGCACCTCACAATCTCATCCATTTCATCTGCATTTGTACCCTTAATACTTTCAGCCTTTATCAGAGTGTTCTTTTTTAAAGAATCCCCATCATCTGAACATTCTAGATCTCTTTGGCATGAGACAGGAGTGGTGACGTGTGTCATAATGAGTCCTGCCCCCGGTGTGGCTCTTGACTTTAGGATTTTACAGACCATGTCAAAGAGACCGTTCCACTGCTGAATTCCATCAGGCGCCTACTGGCATGCTGGGGAAGCATTTTACAGAACAGCATCAGAATAAATTCCTTAGGCCCTGACCGAAGTGAAGCAAAGCTGGGGGAGGGGGAATGGCCCAATAGCAGGGCAAATTCAGTGGTTAACTGAATGGAATTCTAAGTTGGTGCAACTCACACTTTCCACCAGTTCCCCCGTGTGTGTATTACATCTCTTAGATGCCATTAAATTCACACCCACTTACCGACATGTAACTTGCCTCCTCTTCAATATCACCTCTGAATCTCACCTTCCAAGTTTAAGTTTGTGTAACTCACATGTCAAGGAGCCAGAAGGGAGGAGCATAGTGGGAAAAGCAATATCAGGAGGGTTTAAGAATATGTAGATCGGGGTCGGCAACCTCTGGCATGCAGCTCGCCAGGGTAAGCACCCTGGCAGGCTGGGACAGTTTGTTTACTTGCTGCGTAGGCAAGTTCGGCTGCTCGTGGCTCCCACTGGCGCAGTTCACCGACCCAGGCCAATGGGGGTGGCGGGAAGCCACGGTCAGCACATCCCTCGGCCCGTGGTGCTTCCCGCCGTCCCCATTGGCCTGGGACAGAGAACCATGGCCATTGGGAGCCACAGTTGGCCGAACTTGCTGACATGGCAGGTAAGCAAACTGGCCTGGCCCGCCAGGGTGCTTACCCTGGTGAGCCGCATGCCAGGGGTTGCCGGCCCGTGATGTAGATGAAAGCAGGACATTGCCTACTTTACATACACCTTCAAACTCCTCAACATGTGAATTATAATCACTTACCATTGGTCTCCTCTGCAGCTGGGTGTGTGCTTCCCAGGGCGGGCAGACAAACACGTGCTAGCTCTGCTCAAGCTAGAGTGCTAAAACTAGCAGTGTGGCTGTGGTAATGCGGGTGGCAGCTTGGGCTAGCCAGCTGAGTAAAAATCCACACAGACTCCAGACATGTACTCAGACACTAGCACAGAGGTGGGCAAACTATGGCCCGTGGGACCCTCCTGCCCAGCCCCTGAGCTCCTAGCCCAGGATGCTAGCTCCGAACCCCTCTCCCACCATTCCCCCTTTCATGCAGCCTCAGCTTACTGTGCTGCTGGCGCAATGCTCTGGGTGGCAAGGCTTTGAGCTCCTGGGACAGTGCAGTTGCAGATCCTGGCCTGACCCGGTGCTCTGTGCTGCTTGGTGTTGTGGCTAGCTCCAGCTGGGCAGCATGGCTGTAGGGCTGCCAGCCACCGGTGCTCCAGGTAGTGCAGTAAGGGGGCAGGGAGCAGAAGGCATGGGGGTTGGATAGAAGGCAGGGGAGTTTGGGGTGGTGGTCAGGGGGCGGGGCTGTGGATAGGGGTCAGGGCGGTCAGAGGGTGGGGAAAAGGGGTTGAATGGGGGCAGGGGTCCCCGGGGGGCAGTCTGGGGGGGGTTGAATGGGGCAGCAGGGGGCAGTCAGGGGCAGGGGTTCTGGGGGCTGTCAGAGGACAGGGAACAGGGGGCGTAGATGGGGCAGTGGTCCCAGGGGGGCCGTCAGGGAACGGGGGGAGGTTGGATGGGGCAGGAGTCCAGGGGGGGCCATCGGGGGCGAGAAGCGGAGGGGGTTGGAAAGGGGTCGGGGCAGGGCCGGGCCACACCTGGCTGTTTGGGGAGGCACAGCTTCCCCTAACTGGCCCTTCATACAATTTCTGAAACCCGATGTGGTCCTCAGGCCAAAAAGTTTACCCGCCCCTGCACTAGCACAAACAGAGCTAGTGTGTCTGTCTACCTGTGCTGGGAAGTACGCTCCCAGCTGCAGTATAGACACACCCTAAGACTCCCTTACACTCAGACTCTCTGGGCCCCATTCTTCTCTCAGTTCCACTAGTGGAAATTTGATGTAATGCCACACATGCATCTGAGAGCCAAATTTGGTCCTCTTGCACCTACTGGCACCCACTTATGTAGCATTTCTAAATTTGGCCTGGTAAATGTAATTGCGAAATACTTGACGCACTGCAGAACCATGAGAAGGGGGTCAAAGTGACCTTAGCAGAGATCTGTGGAGCAAAGTATTTTTGGAACTTAATAATATGCATGCACGTGCTCATATGGGCGACAGGGAGCTGGAGAATGATACTAATAGTAGTTGCTGGCTAGGGAAAGGAGCAAGACAATCACCTGGTACTTCACTTTTAGCCTGAGAAATGTACAGGTCTGTCGCATCTTACGCTGGGGTTATGTTCCGCAGTCTGCGCGCAAAGCGAAAATCAAGTATAGTCAAAATTACATTGAGTGTAATGGCGAGCGGAATCACCTGCACTACAGGTACAGTATTAAAATTGTTATTTTTCTCTTTTTTGTTGTTTTTTGTTTGTTTTTGCCAACCACGTAAAGCTGAACTTGCATATGTTAAATGCGCATAAGATGCAACAGACCTGTATCTGGCTAAAACCCAAGCTAAACAACAGGACAAATTCAAAGGGAGACTAAAGGAGTTTAAGCAGCAAAGAATCCTGTGGCACCTTATAGACTAACAGACGTTTTGGAGCATGAGCTTTCGTGGGTGAATACCCACTTCGTCAGATGCATGTACTCACCCACGAAAGCTCATGCTCCAAAACGTCTGTTAGTCTATAAGGTGCCACAGAATTCTTTGCTGCTTTTACAGTTCCAGACTAACACGGCTACCCTCTGATACTAAGATTTGTAAGACTAATACTCTCTTCTAGCCCCCTCAGAGTGTAACCCACGGTTCTCAATCTGGTGAGAAGTGTGGACTATATTTAAAAACATAGGAATAGTTTCATGGACCACCCCCTTTACAACCTTGTGGCAATGACAGTACTGCAGTTATCTACATAGAAAAGACATATTAGGAAAGTCTTTGTATTTTAATGCAATTTAGCTGGAGGAAATAGGGAGAATGAGCTAATACCATTTTACTGGCCAGGGCTCAGCAGATCACCAGCAAGTTGTGCAGAACTGGCACATCCAGACATCAGTTTGAAAGCTTCTGGTGTAAGTTGTTCCAATTTACACTCATGCTCACTTACTGATGTGCATCATAGAATATTAGGGTTGGAAGAGACCAATCTCACATATAGTCATTAAATTTGGCCAGCTGAGTCAAAAGGAGCCTAAACTGTAATTCACATGCAAAGAGACCAGAAGAGAGGATTAAAAAAAGAAAAATAGTAAAAAGGTAGTAAAATGGTGTAAATTAAAGCAGATTATATTTATCCTCCATGTAGATTACCCACTGGGCCATATTTTTGTCTCATTTAGTCCAGGATTACAAACTAAAGTTGATTAGGAGAACCTGATTTATCTTAGAACCTCCTGAGAGTTGGTTTTCCTGCTCCACCACCCTTTTCCCCCCCACCCCATGTGTAAGTGGCATATATGACCATCTGACACCAGGGCCTGGTTCTCCACTGTCTTGCACATTCTGTAGCCACTTACTCCTGTGAAAAGTGGTTGTAAAACCCACTACCAAAGCACCTTAGTATTCACATTGTTCCTGCACTGGTGCAAGTGACTTCACCAGGAGCATCAAACCCCAATGATAGGGCTACCTGGAGCCAGACCCTCAGTTAGAGATCAATTTTAACAGATATCAGAGGGGTAGCCGTGTTAGTCTGGATCTGTAAAAGCTGCAAAGAGTTCTGTGGCACCTTATAGACTAACAAACATATTGGAGCATGAGCTTTCGTGGGTGAATACCCACTTCGTCAGATGCATGTAGTGGAAATTTCCAGATTTTAACAGGGCTTCACTGATGTGCATCTGCTGAGGGTCTAGCCCACCCTCATTTAGGACACTGCATAATTTGACCCAGACCCTTCCACAGAAGTTGTACCAGTTCACTACAGGCTGCTCTCAACTGAATTTGACCCATAATGGGCCTTACTCACCTCCCACAGTGATTTTATACTGGGATAACCCCATTGACTTCAAGGGAATTATTGCTGTGAGAGAAGAACCAGGACCCCATGGGTAACATTGGTGTAAAAATCAATGTTGGTGAGATAAGAATCCAGCCAGTGGCTCTCACTGCTTCACAATCCCAGAGAGACTCATAGGGAAAAGTGAGTGTATAAGTCCCATACATGCCACAGATGGCTGCATGTGAACTAGGCCATATTATGACATTGAAGAAGCAAAATAAGGTCATGCTGTAACAGCAGTGTTCTCTGGAATTCTTACTGTTATTTAATCTCCCTGAGCCCTTGAATATAGCGCTTAGTTGACTATGAATAAAGAAAACTAATTTTGAAGGGCGTGCCTGCTTAGAGAGAGAGAGAGAGAGAGAGAGAGAGAGAGAGAGAGAGAGAGAGAGAGAGATCTCATATCAGCTCTGACACTGCTGAGTGAGGCACTATTATGCAGAGGATATGACTTCCCTGTAAAAGTGATTCAAGCTCTTACTTGGGCGTTGCCCCAAACCTCCCTCCCATTCACACAAAAAACTCTCACCTGAGTTTGGTGGTGCTATAAATCCAGACTTACTGGCCTGACTGGGGGTATAGGCTTGGGCTTGGGTACCATCTTCACACAGGCAGGTAACCCACCCACCTGATTGTGAGGATGTAGCAGGCTAAATTACTGAAGCACTGGTAGTTCTTTAATGTCTTCCCACAGTCCCCACCCTCAACCCCCTTACACACCCAGAAGGAGATACAAATTCTCCCACTGTGGGTTGGGCAAAAGAGAAGAGCCAGAGTGGCTCACATTACTATAGCACAAGGAACCATGGTATATGTCCCCAGAAATCCTAGTGACACACAGGAGAGTGCAGCACCAGTTAAGACACTGTAATGCATGCAGGGCTTTATTTGCAGTGTGGCTGCTCACCCCTAAGGTAGGCTAATCTAGGTGCTGGTCAAATCCTCAGAATGAGCGTGTGCATATGTGATCTTATTTCTTAGTACTTCATGCTGCTTGTCTTAAAGAAATCTGCTATGAAGCCAGTTTTCAGAGGCTTATTAATTAGGCAAAAGAATCACTTTAGGCACAAACCTTGTTTATATAATTGAGAATTTGCTCAATTTCTATTCCCCCCACCCTCCCCAAGAGGTGCTGGAACTATTTTTATACTGAGGGTGCTAAGAGCCATTGAAACAATTAACTTAGATTCAATATGTGTATTGACCCAGCCACTGTCAGTCTTTATTCAAACCCATTTCCCCATTTCTCCCACCTTCTTGTCAACTGTCTAGAATGGGCCATCTTGATTATCACTACATCTTGATTATCACTACAAAAGTTTTTTTCTCCTCCTGCTGATAATACCTCATCTTAATTAATTAGCCTCTTACAGTCGGTATGGCTACTTCCACCATTTCATGTTCTCTGTATGTATATATATTTCTTACTATATGTTCCATTCTATGATCTGATGAAGTGGGCTGTAGCCCACGAAAGCTTATGCTGAAATCGATTTGTTAGTCTCTAAGGCGCCACAAGTACTCCTGCTCTTGAAACAAAACTGTAAACAGTGTATATAACGGAAACCACTTCAAGCCAGGGGGTGCTTCAGCACCCCTCATTTCAGAACCTATTCCCCCCACCCCCGCCAAGCAGTCTGGCTGTTTTTGTCTGACGCGAAGGTAAAAGAAAGCGCCTGCTTTAAGATGTAAAAGAAAGCGCCTGCATGAGACAAAGTTGCTCAACCTTAAACAAACCAAACCAAACAAATAAGCGAAAGCTAGAACCTGATCCAGAGCTCATTGGTCCATGGGACTCTTTCCTTTGGTTTCAGCAGGATTTTGGATCAGGCCTTTTAGGGCAAACAGACCACTTAGAAGCAGCATGTTATGCTGCCATGCAGAAGCCTGCCGCACTGTCAGCTTGCAAGAGTGGCACTGATGAGAGCTGAAGCCAGCCTCCCTCACCTGGCCTCTGTAATGTGGGAGCCTTTCAATGCAAGACCACAGGAGGCTGGAGAACCCCCTTCTGACAGCTCTCCTGGAATTCATTGAGAAGATAAGGTCAGGTCATTTTACTAGACTGAAGAAAACAGAATAATCAACAGGCAAGACATGGTACTATAGCTCTGAAGGAGGCCTCACTTTCCACTGAGTTAATAATAGCTTAAGCATCAAAGCAGATTTCATGAGTGTCCCATTCACTCCATTACTGCCTTAAGGGTCAGCAATCTTCTTATTTTTAGACATTATTATTAACCCTTGGAAATATTTGTAAACTATAGCGCCGGCTTTAGGGCAATTCCCCTGATTCCCAGCCCATAATAGTTTAGTTTCCTGTGGGCTGTAATACTTTGATACAATTTCAGTTGTTGGGTTGTGTGTGTGGATGCTGGTGGTGTGTGATATACAGAGAGGATGAGAGGATTGGGTGGTCCCTTCATGCCTTGGATTCTATAAGAGGGATGTATCAAGCCCTTCCAAAGGAAAGGCATGAAAAAGGCACCAGAGAGGCCTATTAGGCAGGGCCAGTGCAAGAATGTTTCGAGCCCTAGGCGAAACTTCCACCTTGCGCCCTTCCCGTCCCGCCCCCCCCGCCCTGAGGCAGCTCCCCATTCTGCCCTGAGGCGCCCCCTCCACGGCAGCTCCCCTACTCCACCCTGAAACGCCCTCCCTGTAGCAGTTCCCCCCCCTGCCCTGAGGAGCCCCCTTGGAGCAGCTCCCCACCCTCTGCCCTGAGGCAACTCCCCACCGCAGTTCACCCCTGCTCCACGCATGAGCATGAACACCCTGAGCACGCCGTTGCTGTTTCACTTCTCCCACCTCCCAGGCATGCGGCACCTAAACTGATTGGCGCCACAAGTGTGGGAGGCGGGAGAAGTGAAGCAGCCATGGCGTGTTCGGGGAAGAGGCAGGGCAGGGGAGAGCTGGGGCAGGGACTTCCCCTGTGTGTCACTCCCCCTCCCCTTATTTGCTGCAGGTGGCCCTGCCCACGCTCCCCTGCCCCAGCTCCCTCCATCTAAATGCCGGCGGCGACCGGGGTGGCCGAAGATCCGGCTGCCACGATCGCTGCTGAAGAAAATGGCGCCCCCCCCAATGTCAGCATCCTAGGCAACTGCCTAGGTCGCCTAAATGGTTGCACCAGCCCTGCTGTTAGGTCAAAGAGAGCAGATATTTCCAATCTAAAAAGTATTTATCAAAGACAATGCAATTTGGCATATAAATTGAAAATTATATTGTTAAAAAAGTGTGTGGGGGGGGTGGGGGCGGCAAGGGAAGAGAACGATAATATTTTAGGTGGGCAAATATTTCTACGTCATTAAAAATGCCTTTAAAATATAACAGAAATATTTGCTAAACCGAAATACGTTATTTATTTAGTGTGCTGAGATAATAAAAACATAAGAACATAAGAATGGCTGTATCGGGTCAGACCAAAGGTCCATCTAGCCCAATATCTGTCTACTGACAGTGGCCAATGCCAGGTGCCCCAGAGGGAGTGAACCTAACAGGCAATGATCAAGTGATCTCTCTCCTGCCATCCATCTCCATCCTCTGATGAACAGAGGCTAGGGACACCATTATTTACCCTTCCTGGCTAATAGCCATTTATGGACTTAGCCACCATGAATTTATCCAGTTCCCTTTTAAACATTGTTATAGTCCCAGCCTTCACAACCTCCTCAGGTAAGGAGTTCCACAAGTTGACTGTGCGCTGTATGAAGAAGAACTTCCTTTTATTTGTTTTAAACCTGCTACCTATTAATTTCATTTGGTGACCCCTAGTTCTTGTATTATGGGAGTAAGTAAATAACTTTTCCTTATCCACTTTCTCTACATCACTCATGATTTTATATACCTCTATCATATCCTCCCTTAGTCTTCTCTTTTCCAAGCTGAAGAGGCCTAACCTCTTTAATCTTTCCTCGTATGGGACCCTCTCCAAACCCCTAATCATTTTAGTTGCCCTTTTCTGAACCTTTTCTAGTGCTAGAATATCTTTTTTTGAGGTAAGGAGACCACATCTGTACACAGTATTCGAGATGTCGGCATACCATGGATTTATATAAGGGCAATAAGATATTCTCAGTCTTATTCTCTATCCCCTTTTTAATGATTCCTAACATCTTGTTTGCTTTTTTGACTGCCTCTGCACACTGCGTGGACATCTTCAGAGAACTATCCATGATAACGCCAAGATCTTTTTCCTGACTCATTGTAGCTAAATTAGCCCCCATCATATTGTATGTATAGTTGGTGTTATTTTTTCCAATGTGCATCACTTTACATTTATCCACATTAAATTTCATTTGCCATTTTGTTGCCCAATCACTTAGTTTTGTGAGATCTTTTTGAAGTTCTTCACAATCTGCTTTGGTCTTAACTATCTTGAGTAGTTTAGTATCATCTGCAGACTTTGCCACCTCACTTTTTACCCCTTTCTCCAGATCATTTATGAATAAATTGAATAGGATTGGTCCTAGGACTGATCCTTGGGGAACACCACTAGTTACCCTTCTCCATTCTGAGAATTTACCATTAATTCCTACCCTTTGTTCTCTGTCTTTTAGCCAGTTCTCAGTCCATGAAAGAACCTTCCCTTTTATCCCATGACAGCTTAATTTACATAAGAGCATTTGGTGAGGGATCTTGTCAAAGGCTTTCTGGAAATCTAAGTACACTATGTCCACTGGATCCCCCTTGTCCACACGTTTGTTGACCCCTTCAAAGAAGTCTAATAGATTAGTAAGACATGATTTCCCTTTACAGAAACCATGTTGACTATTGCTCAACAGTTTATGTTTTTCTATGTGTCTGACAATTTTATTCTTAACTATTGTTCCGACTAATTTGCCCGGTACCGATGTTAGACTTACAGGTCTGTAATTGCTGGGATCACCTCTAGAGCCCTTTTTAAATATTGGTGTTACATTGCTAACTTCCAGTCATTGGGTACCGAAGCCAATTTAAAGGATAGGTTACAAACCTTAGTTAATAGTTCTGCAACTTCATATTTGAGTTCTTTCAGAACTCTTGGGTAAATGCCATCTGGTCCCGGTGACTTGTTAATGTTGAGTTTATCAATTAATTCCAAACTCCTCTAGCGACACTTCAATCTGTGACAGTTCCTCAGATTTGTCACCTACAAAAGCCAGTTCAGGTTTGGGAATCTCCCTAACATCCTCAGCCGTGAAGACTGAAGCAAAGAATCTATTTAGTTTTTCCGCAATGACTTTATCGTCTTTATGCGCACCTTTTGTATTTCGATCGTCAAGGGGCCCCACTGGTTGTTTAGCAGGCTTCCTGCTTCTGATATACTTAAAAAACATTTTGCTGTTACCTTTGGAGTTTTTGGCTAGCCGTTCTTCAAACTCCTCTTTGGCTTTTCTTATTACACTCTTGCACTTAATTTGGCAGTGTTTGTGCTCCTTTCTATTTGCCTCACTAGGATTTGACTTCCACTTTTTAAAGGAAGTCTTTTTATCTCTCACCGCTTCTTTTACATGGTTGTTAAGCCATGGTGGCTCTTTTTTAGTTCTTTTACTGTGTTTCTTAATTTGGGGTATACATTGAAGTTGGGCCTCTATTATGGTGTCTTTAAAAAGGGCCCACGCAACTTGCAGGGATTTCACTTTAGTCACTCTACCTTTTAACTTTTGTTTAACTAACCCCCTCATTTTTGTATAGTTCCCCCTTTTGAAATTAAATGCCACAGTGTTGGGCTGTTGAGGTGTTCTTCCCACCACAGGGATGTTGAATGTTACTGTATTATGGTCACTATTTCCAAGTGGTCCTGCTATAGTTACCTCTTGGATCAGTTCCTGCGCTCCACTCAGGATTAAATCTAGAGTTGCCTCTCCCCTTGTGGGTTCCTGTACCAGCTGCTCCATAAAGCAGTCATTTAAAGTATTGAGAAATTTCATCTCTGCATTTCGTCCTGAAGTGAAATGTTCCCAGTCAATATGGGGATAATTGAAATCCCCCATTATTTTTGGTTTCTTAATTTTGATAGCCTCCCTAATTTCCCTTAACATTTCATCATCACTATTACTGTCCCGGTCAGGTGGTCGATAATAGATCCCTAATGTTATATTTTTATTAGAGCATGACATTTCTATCCATAGCGATTCTAAGGAACATGTGGATTCACTTAAGATTTTACTTCATTTGAATCTACATTTTCTTTCACATATAGTGCCACTCCTCCCCCTGCACGACCTGTTCTGTCCTTCCGATATATTTTGTGCTCCGGAATGATTGTGTCCCATTGATTGCTCTCAGTCCACCAGGTTTCTGTGATGCCTATTATATCAATATCCTCCTTTATCACAAGGCGCTCTAGTTCACCCATCTTATTATTTAGACTTCTAGCATTTGAGTACAAGCACTCTAAAAACTTGTCCTTGTTTATTTGTCTGCCCTTTTCTGATGTGCCAGATTCTTTTTTATGTGACTGTTTATCATCTGATCCGGCCCTTACATTATCCTCTTCCGTCCTTTGTTCCTGACTATAACCTGGATATTCTCTATCATCAGAGTCTCCCCTAAGAGAAGTCTGTGTCCGATCCACATGCTCCCCTGCAGCAGTTGGGTTTCCCCCATCTCCTAGTTTAAAAACTGCTCTACAACCTTTTTAATGTTTAGTGCCAGCAGCCTGGTTCCACTTTGGTTTAGGTGGAGCCCATCTCTCCTGTACAGGCTCCTCCCATCCCAAAAGTTTCCCCAGTTCCTAATGAATCTAAACCCCTCCTCTCTACACCATCGTATCATCCATGCATTGAGACTCTGAAGCTCTGCCTGCCTACCTGTCCCTGCACGTGGAACTGGGACCATTTCTGAGAATGCCACCATAGAGGTCCTGGATTTCAGTCTCTTCCCTACAGCTTAAATTTGGCTTCCAGGACATCTCTCCTACCCTTCCCTATGTCATTGGTACCTACATGTACCACGACCACCGGCACCTCCCCAGCACTGCACATAAGTCTGTCTAGATGCCTCAAGAGATCCGCAACCTTCGCACCAGGCAGGCAAGTCACCATACGATTCTCCTGATCATCACAAACCCAGCTATCTACTTTTCTAATGATCAAATCTCCCATTAGTAACACGTAACACTAATGAGCTGGTTAGTAGAATAGTAAATATATTTTTACCTAGGCACCTATAAGGCAGTTTCAGGAACGCAATTTTTCACAAGATTATTTTTTCCTAAAAAATTTTTTTAAAAAAATGCATGTGTCCATGTCTGTGTGCACACCTACCTGCCTCCCTACATTATGCTGAAAGTGCTAATGGCTGCCAAGAGGGAAGTTTTGGATTCAAAAAGCCCAGACTTCATTACGGACAATGGTTGTCACACAGCCCTGGCAGAGCTCCCCTACCTGGACACTTGCCAGACTGGTGTGTTTGAGTCCTAACAATTGAGCTCTTACTGGTACAGGGCCAGCTCTGCCCCCACTCCCTTGGAAGGGGCGGGGCCTTGGGTGGAAGGGGCAGGGCTTGAGTCAGTGTCCCCCAGTCAGCCCATCTGCGCTGTTTGGCCTGCACTGCCCGGGGCTCCAGCGGTGATTTAAAGGGCCCAGGGCTCTGGGAATAGGCTGCAGCACTGTTCTCGCCTTGCTCTCTGGCACATTTCGTGGGCATGGGCTCTGTCTCTTGTCCCATTCCCATGAAGGGGTCTCACGGCCCAGCTTCCTTAGCTCTCCTGGACCAGTGCTGATCCCACAGTAGCTTGAGCACATGTGGGTGCCCTGGATTTAATGTTTAGCTCTTCAGGCACATATGATGATGGGAGCACTTAACAGATACAGGCTTTGAAAGGGTTCCAAAAAACAGAGACATGCTTTACTTTAGCTAGCTCGAGAAACAAACAGAGCTAAACAAAACCCTCATCTACATCCTTAAAGGTGCAGTTCACGCTTAATGAAAGGTGCTAGATCAACAACCCTTGAGAATGAAGTTTTCTGCTTATCCACAGAGGGGCATCACAGCAGCAGCAGCAATCTTTTTCCCCATGCCCTGCTGGCATCCCTCTAGTGTCTAGCTTGATAGGGAGGGATCAGCTAGAGTCACTTGTTGTGTGTGGCGCCACTTAAGGCTGAATCCAATATCCATTGAAACCAGGATGCCTACTCATTTCAATAGGCTTGGATCAGTGCCTTAATTCTTGTTGTCTCTGTGGACTGTCAACATCAGTGGCAACTGATGCAACCGATTTTTATCGCAGACATGAATGCCCAAGGAACTTGACCAACATGAGCAATTCAGTCTGAATAGTCCATTAAATAGCCATCAGATAGTCGTGACTTTAGTCAGCTGGATTTTCATCTCTTACCTGGAGGTCAGGGGCACCATCTCCTATGCCAGTCCCCTGAGCAATCCAATCCCATAAAACAAAATTCCTTTTTGCTTTCTCATGACCCCTGTCCTCTCCTCCCACCTGGGTTTTGCCCATAGAAATGCTTGGTGAAGGGAAGGCAGATTCATCCTCCACAACTTTTGATCGGATTGAAAAATAATGCATCTTTAAGCTTCATTTTCTGTTACTATTACCTGGTTTCCACGGAAACCAGAATGACTTTCACATGAAATTGCAAGCCCATTAGCAAGAATTTTTAATGAATCGGTAAACTCAGGGGTTGTACCGTACGACTGGAGAATTGCTAACATAGTTCCTATTTTTAAGAAAGGGGAAAAAAGTGATCCAAGTAACTATAGGCCTGTTAGTTTGACATCTGTAGTATGTAAGGTCTTGGAAAAAATTTTGAAGGAAAAAGTAGTTAAGGACATTGAGGTCAATGGTAATTGGGACTAATTACAACATGGTTTTACAAAAGGTAGATCGTGCCAAACCAACCTGATCTCTTTCTTTGAGAAGGTAACATTATTTAGACAAAGGAAATGCAGTAGATCTAATTTACCTCGATTTCAGAAAGGCATTTGACATGGTTCCACATGGGGAATTATTAGTTAAATTGGAAAAATGGGGATCAATATAAAAATTGAAAGGTGGATAAGAAACTGGTTAAAGGGGAGACTACAACGGGTCATACTGAAGGGTGAACTGTCTGGCTGGAAGGAGGTTATTAGTGGAGTTCCTCAGGGATCAATTTTGGGACCAATCTTATTTAACCTTTTTATTACTGACCTTGGCACAAAAAGCAGGAATGTGCTAATAAAGTTTGAGGATGACACAAAGCTGGGAGGTATTGCTAACACGGAGAAGGACCGGGATATCATACAGGAAGATCTGAATGACCTTGTAAACTGGAGTAATAGTAATAGGATGAAATTTAATAGTGAAAAGTGCAAGGTCATGCATTTAGGGATTAATAATAAGAATTTTAGTTATAAATTGGGGACACATCAGTTGGAAGTAACAGAGGAGGAGAAGGACTTTAGAGTATTGGTTGATCACAGGATGACTATGAGCCGCCAATGTGATATGGCCATTAAAAAAGCTAATGCAGTTTTAGAATGCATCAGGTGAGGTATTTCCAGCAAAGATAAGGAGGTGTTAGTACTGTTACATAAGGCACTGGTGAGACCTCATCTGGAATACTGTGTGCAGTTCTGGTCTCCCATGTTTAAGAAGGATGAATTCAAACTGGAACAGGTTCAGAGACGGGCTACTAGGATGATCCAAGGAATGGAAAACCTGTCCTATGAAAGGATACTCAAAGAGCTTGGCTTGTTTAGCCTAACCAAAAGAAGGTTGAGGGGGGATATGCTTGCTCTTTATAAATATACCAGAGGGATTAATATTAGGGAGGGAGAGGAATTATTTAAGCTTAGTACCAATGTGGACACAAGAACAAATGGGTATAAACTGGACACTAGGAAGTTTAGACTCGAAATTAGACATAGGTTTCTAACCATTAGAGGAGTGAAGTTCTGGAACAGCCTTCCAAGGGGAATAGTGGGGGCAAAAGACATATCTGGCTTTAAGACTAAGCTTGATAAGTTTATGGAGGGGATGGTATGATGGGATAGCCTAATTTTGGCAATTAATTTTGGCAATTGATCTTTGATTGTCAGCAGGTAAGTATGCCCAGTGGTCTGTGATGGGATGTTATATGGGATGGGATCTGAGTTACTGCAGAGAATTCTTTCCTGAGTGCTGGCTGGTGAGTCTTGCCCACATGCTCAGGGTTTAGCTGATCGCCATATTTGGGGTGGGGAATTTTCCTCCGGGGCAGATTGGCAGAGGCCCTGGAGGTTTTTCGCCTTCCTCTGCAGCGTGGGACATGGGTCACTTGCTGGAGGATTCTTTGCAGCTTGAGGTCTTCAAACCACAATTTGAAGACTTCAATAACTCAGACATAGGTTAGGGGTTTGTTATAGAAGTGGATGGGTAGGATTCTGTGGCCTGCTTTGTGCAGGAGGTCAGACTAGATGATCATAATGGTCTCTTCTGACCTTAAAGTCTATGAGACTTTCCCTTCTTTTCCCTGGGAGGATGTAACAGTAACTGCAATATACACTTTGTATCAAAATTTAGCAAAACAGCTCCAAAGGCAACTGCCTTTTATCTGGAGAACCTGCAGCTAGTGCTGCTCTTCACTAGAGGTTTGTATTTGGAAAGAGAGCCTTCACTTAGCATCCCAGCCTGTGTGGTGCTGAGTAACTTGATGAGGTGCTTCAGTGGGAGAGGATAACACTCAACACTTCACACTGCTGGGTGATTAGAAACCTGGTCACTTCTCATGTATGGGGAGACTTTGGCAAACCAGTAAAGTTCTTGAAATCACTATGGCTTATTGTTAAAGGCAGCCTAGTCAGCAAGCTGTAAATTGGCCATTCAGCAGTCTCAATTTGACCAAGGCAGGAGGGGAGGGGGTTTTGGGTGCCACAGAAAGGGCAGCTTGACCCCGCATCCTTCCTGATAAGAATTGTGTTGAAGTTGCTGATATGCCCCAGGAATGTCTATTGGGGTCTTAAGGCTGCAGACTTTGGAAAAACCCACGCCTGGTTAATCAATAATCAGAAGGAACTTCTTGCTTGATCATTGAAATGCTTACTTAACAAAGTTTCTTTAAGGGACATGTCATTTTATTACTAATGTATAAATAAGGGGAAAAAGCTTAAGATAGTGGGACTCGTTAGGACTGGTCTCTCCCTCTGGATGCATCTTGTGTTCCCCACCAGCAGATGGGCTGCCACTGTGCTACTCGAGAGCCACAATCAGCTTTGGTAATTATCAAGGATTGGGGGTGTTTTACTAATCTTGTTGCGGACGTGTGTAATGCTTGAGACTAAGTAAAGGTTTAGCTTTAAGTGAAAGCACTGTCCTCTTGTCCTGTTTGTGCCAGCCATCTATCGGTTCGATGGCCATGTCTCCCGATTTATTTCCTGATACCTCCACACACAGAGTAAAAGTTACCAAGAGCCTTGGGTTGCAAGAACCCTGGGTAACACTCAAAGCACACATACAACATCCATGGTTAATGGAAATGGAAAACGACTCATGTGCACATGTAATATAGTGGCTTAGTACATGTGATCATGTCCCCCTCTAGTGGCTGACAGAAGAACAGCCTGCTACTCTGAAGCTAGTCCTTTAGCTTAAGGGATAAAGACCTGGGCTTTTGATGCTGAAGGCTCTGTGTTCAACACCAACTGATGATCACTCTGCTCAAATGTGTGCGTCATGCAGCTGCGAATGGGCCCTTACTATGCCATTTACCCTTAGATTAGGCCTTCTCCCCTACATTGTCAAAGTGGTGAACAAGTACCTCTGAGGTTCCCATTTCAAGCAAAGGCCCAAGTGACAAAACCCCTGGGCACTGTTTGGAAAAGTAGGGATATAAGAACCTAATTCAATGGTTTTCTCTTAAGATTCTCCCCCCATCCTCCCAAGTATCCCACAAACGTGACACCTTTTTACAGCATGTTAAGTATGGCTGGCAAAGATGAAGCAGGTGAGCATACTTAGGATGTCTGCCTAGCTGGGACTAGAGTCCCCTCTCTTATCCACACTTCAGATCTCTATCACAGACTGCATGCAGGGCTCAGCTGCAGCCAGTGGAAATTGTATGCCCAGACTGAGCACCCTGTGAAAGAGTGGGATCCCCCAATTCACATACATAAGAGCTGCCATGCAGCTCACAGTTGAACTGTCTGCACAGATTTTCTATAAACACTAGCTGGGAGTGAGAAGTGAAAAGCTACTCGTCAGGTTTGTTTATTTTCAGGCAGCTTTCACTTCACCTCTTTCTAAATAAAAGGGAAGATCCCAGAACCTTCCCCCTGTGTTCTAGACACCCTCCCTCTCCTCTTGCCCAGCCTTCCTCAAAACTCAGCCCCAAACTACCCCCTAGTGCTCCCTTTGTTTCTTGTGGTTCTGTCTCCTTCTCTCCGTATGGCCTGCTCTGCTCAATTGTCCACTTCCTTGTAAGTGGTCCCTTAGACTAGAGCATGTGTGAACCCCTTATGCTTAATGATCTGCACAACTTATATTTAATTCACTTCGGCAATCTTTCTCAGACCTGAAGAAGAGCCCTGTGAAGATTGTGTCTTGCACCAACAGAAGCTGACCCAATAAGAGACATTACCTCACCTATCTTGTCACTTCTCATTGTGTCAGCCATCTAATAAAGGGCAAGATTATGGCTCTCTATGATGGGGCAAGATGAGTGGATGGAAGGCGTTCAGGGAGAGTCTTCTGCTCTTTGTGCAAGTGTGCAGGGGTAGCCGAAAAAGCAGGTACTTGTGTGAACATGAGGGGGAAGGTTAGTATCACTAACAGTGCCAGACATGTGAAGAGAGGTGGGGTGGATGGGGACTGGCACTGAAAAGAAAGCACAATGCCCCTCCCAGTAGCAGCCACTCCTCAGTGGGATTCTGGCCACCTGTGTGCAGTGCAAAGAGAATGACTCCAACCACTGACCCTGGGTCAGTGCCCCTCTGTACCCCACAATGCAACAGTGCTGTTAAAAGCCATACAAGAAGGTTTAGATTGTAAGCCCTTTATGCAGAGATATTCTCTTCTCTCAAGTATCGTGTCCATCAGTTATATATCATTAACAACACTAATCTGTTCACTGCATGTATAAAGTACACGAGGAGGCTCTCATGAAGGAAACTAATAGATGGCAAATGCTAGCACTGATTTATATTACTGAAGCATCATCTTATCAAATCATTCCATCATACCAAAGGCATGCTCTCAAGAGGCCAGTCTGGACTAGTGGTGACATATGCCACACAACACTGACTGAACCCTTTGAAGTGCGAGGAGGGTGCCGTGCTTGCATTTGGCATTGTGGTTGGGATTCCCCATGCACCCACGAACAGATCTCCATTTCTTCCAGGCTAGCTGATCAGACAGGGGTGAAAACAGAGGAAATGATTAATTGTTTCTAATGCTGTTCGTCTACAGGCCTCTCTCTGATACGAGACATTCCAATATTGCAAGCCTGGCTGTAAGCCCTTGCCACGCCTTTCGAGAACATTCATTCTTTCAGTCCAGAGGTCAGCTTCCCTATATCAGCTACTTCAGACAAAAAAAAAAAAAAAAAAAAAAAAAGAGGATGGGGGAAGGGAAGAAACCTGACTCACTGTTTCCCTTAGAAGCAGATAATTTTTTGCAAGTGTTCTCACGCACAAACTCCTTTCAGCATCAGCTGGGGGACAGAGACACACACCAGTGCAGTGAGACTAGACTCTTAGTATTTGTTCAGAGACAGTGCAGAGTCCATAGAAACATGCCTGAGGATTTTCTTCTCTAGCTTTATGAGTGGCTGAGTTAGCACAGGAGCAGAGTGAGAGTTGCCCTTCCAGGGGTGCAGGAACAATTTTTATTATGGGGATGCTGAGACCCATTGACACAGACTGTAAAGCTTGTATATAATGGAAACCACTTCAAGCCAGAAGGTGCTGCAGCACTCCCAGCACCTCTAGTGCCAGCACCTATGTGCCCTTGTGTAGTTGTCTTCCTTTTATTGCCTTTATGACTATTCATGTGATAAAAAGATGAAATTAACAATACCTTTCTGGGACAAACTAAACTTTCACTACCCTGGTGCTATTTAATTAGCCAGGCAGTGACAGGTTTAAATAGGTAAGCAGCAGAACATGGACTCCAGAAGGTATTTTTAACTGCAATTCCTCCTATATACTGCATTCTTCGCTTCCTGACCCAAACTGTTGTTTAGTGTGGACTGCTACACAGTGGCTATGTTTCATCCCCCACCTCCTCTTGTGGCTGTCCTTGATTGGTGGGAAAAGTTTGTAGAGGGACTCTGGGGGTCTTGCGAGATGAAAGATGCTACATCTCTCCATAAATAAAGAAAGGCTTGGTAACATCTACAGCAGTATGAGATAGCACTAGCTTTTATGTATTATTTCTGCTAAAGTGCCCTGAAAATTGAGACTCTGCTTGAAAACACTATTTAAGGGAAAGGCTTTATTACAGAAAAAAGGAGGACTCTGTAGTCCACGGCTGATGCAGCTCCCTAGCACTGTTTCTAAATTGTCACTTGCTTCATGGCCCTTAGCGACTCAGTGCATAAATAACACCATTTCCATGGAGTGGGAGATGTGAAAGTCCTTTAGAAGTGAAGGGGAGTGTGTCTGCCTCCAGAAGATTACCAGCTGAGGGGTATCACAGAATAATGATCATGATAACCAGGCATGCAAATTCCCTTGGATACCTTCATGAATATAGATGCTTTGTGATACTGAAACATAAATGGTTTGTTGCTGTAAGGCTAGGAGAATTGTTTATGCCATAATAACACATCAAAACAGCAACTGCTACACAGTCAAATATTTGCTGCTGCACCACCACTAATTTAACAAGCATTAATTCTGTAGAAGAGAAATTATATTTTGACTCACATTAGCTGGCTGGAGAAAATTAAATTCAGGCAATAGCCCCTAAACAAAACAATGAAATAAAATGTCAGCCTTTGCAGACAGCCCCCCTGCGGAATAGCTGATCAAACTAGCACGAAAGGTCAGCTCAACATTTCCCTTCTCTCAAATCTCTCATCATCATGTCACGAAATAGTTTCCCGTTTAGATAATGCCTTTCATCCTGGAGGATCCCAAAGCCCATTACATCCCCAGACCAGAACACTGTTAAGGCTGTAAAAAAATGTATCAGTTGCCTCTGTTAAGATATATATTACTCCTTTAAGCAGTTGAGCCTACTGCCATAGCACACCCAGCCTCAGTCCATGGCATTACACAGGGGATTCTTTGCCTCTAGCACCCCCTCCTCCCTCTACTCTAGCTCTGCTGCACTCTGCTTCTTTCACATCTTAGTCCTCCAGCCAGGTCACCTTTCAGTTCAGTCCCCTTCTGGGGTAAGAGAGTCCAAACAAAACCCTAGAGCCTTGGTGACCACATAGCAAGCCTTCAGACCTTATCCTGCCCCTAATGAAAGGGGATATTGGGAAGCTAGGCTTACCCTCTCCTCTGGGCTCAAGTCTAGACTTTTTGGAATAAGCAGTTAGGCTCTGTTTCTTATGATCCCTTACTGCTTCACTAGGCTGCTCCCTACCTTAGCCTAGGTGCAGTCATGTGTTGTAGAGCTGTGCTCTCCAGTCCTACTTTCATTGCTCCATGCAGCTTTTCCCAGACTGTGGCTAAGGAGTTTTCTCCAGCTGTCTCAACAACTCTGGCAGGCACCTGGATGCCCTCTCCCTTGTATTCCCCACTCCCGGGGTATAAGCTCACTGCTGCAGCTCTACCCTCAGCTCTCCCCTCTTTGGCCCTGCAGTCCTTCCTTTATCAGAACCACCCACTCCCCACCCGGGCTGAATCCTTAAGGAGCTGTCTCATAAGGGATAACTGGGATCTTAGTCAAACCCCCTGTTAACTCTTTATTTGCCAGGGTGGGACATAAACCCCATCACAGCAATGTTGTGGTGCAACACAAAATGAATGCCAGGAAACCCTAAGGGCCAAAAGTTGGTTTGTTTTGCAAATTGAAGTCTGAAAATTCAGAGTTAAATTTCCATATCCATCTGTACCTTGGTCCTCTGACCCTGCCAGGCCTCATTATAGGCCTTGTCTTTGCCACAAAAAAAAGTATGGTTTTAACAAGTTAACAAACAAGGTAAAACCCTAGTGAAGACAAGGCAGTTTGTAGTTCTCACGAGTTAGCAGATTGAGATAAAAACCATGGGGAAGGTTTATGAAAAATGGCATGAGATTCCAATATGCAGCGGTGTTGTAGCCATGTTGGTCCCATGATATTAGAGAGAAAAGGTGGGTGAGGTAATATCTTTTATCAGATCAACTTTGATTGCTGAGAGAGACATGCTTTTGAGCATACACAGAGCCCAGACCAGAAAATTAGCTCTGTGTACGCTCAAAAGCTTGTCTCTCTCACCAACTGAAGTTGGTCTAATAAAAGATATTACCTCACCCTCCTATTCTCATGAGATTCTAATGTCCACAGAGCTTAGGCCCAGGGCCCAAGTATTCTGTAATTCTGCAGCCATGAAATTTGCCACAGAATTGGGCTCCAAAATGTAACTTTTATTTTAAAATAGTATGTTTCCAGCCCTCATGGCTGTGAAGATACATTTAGTTCACATTTTTTGAGGTTAACTGAAGCAATGTGGTCTGAGGCTTCAGACAGCTTGAAAAAATAGCTCTAAGACATGCAAACTGAGTCCCCTAGCTATAAAACAGGGATAATACAACCAGAGGTGGCGTTAGCATGGGTTCAATGGCACTCAGAGAAATCATGAAATCAAAGGTGCAGAAACCAGGCAAAGATACACTTCTCCCACCACGGTGCAGAAGGGAGGCCTCAGGGGAGGGAAGGTGCTGGAGAGTGAGGCCTTTCCACACTCCCCCTGGGCTGAGGCTCCAGCCCCACAGGGCTGGGTGTGCTGCACAGGAGATGGCACTGTAGTGGGAGGGCTTGTTCTCCAGCTTCCCGCCACTGGGCTGGAGATTGCTACTGCTGGCGGTCCATGCCCCCTCAGCAGTTTAATACAGTGTGCCCTTGACTGGGGAAGCTATCTTCACCCCTGCATAGAATACCTCTGTCACCATTTCTCTGTCTTATCTATTCAGACTTTTCCCCATTATGGGAACATTTCCCCACTACGTTACAAAGTCTAGCACAATGGGCCCTGATCTCACTTAGGGCTTTTGGGTGTTACTCCAATGCAAATAATAATGTGAACTACCTCATTCATCTCAGCGGGATGATAGTTTTTTAAACCTAAAAGATGACATCAGTGCAGCAGAAACGTCCATCTAATTTGTCTATCCCATAACCCCAAACTCCCTCCCACCCCTCCCAGGTGCCAAAAGCCCCAATTGCCCCCTGTCCAGCTGCAAAACCTCTAGGTTTTCTCAGAAGAAGTGTTGCCGTGATGCCCTCAGTGCTAAAATCTGTGGCATATCAATAACTGAGAATGTGGGATACAGCATAAAATACAAGGAATATAATATCAAAATAAATAAGTCAGGGGCTACTGTCCCGCCTGTATTATTCAATTTCTTACTTCATTCATTAAGAGCCTCCATTTCTTAAGTTTGAATGGCGTTCCATATATACTACAGAATCTAGGGATCCTGCTTTAAAATTTGGGTCCAGTTTGCTACTGAGAAAATAGTGCCTTGGTTAGCAAGTTCATTTTGTGTCTCATCCAAAACCCAGCACCTTCAGTGAGATGGTACCTCCTAGTACTAGGTCTGGCATTGGTCCAGTTCTGACTCATAGGCAAGACGACTGCCTAATGAATTGTCCATGCCACTTCCTGGAGCGCCTGAGTTTTCCTTGGAGTTCTCATCCAAACATGGCTGCAGTCCAGTCCAGAGCTGGGGGGAAAAAAATCACAGCTTAAGATGGCATGGCTGGATGTAACCTAGTTTTGAGTTTGTGTTGATTTTGCATATCGGTTTCATTGCCAATGGGGTTTATAGGGATGCTTCCAATTTCAAAATCACTACTTTCAGGAATTGGTGACTTGCAGATAAAATGCACCTTTTGATAATATTTTGTATGTTTTAAATCTACAGAGGAAAGAGTGAATAATCAGGCTCTGCAGTTCTTTTTCAGCATGGTGGTGATTTGTGCTGAGTTTTATTCTCAGGGAGAGCTCTGTTTTTTCAGGGCATGGAGATGGGAAGGGCTGTGAATCAGAGTTTACCTTTCAGCTGTCAGGGTGTTGCCTGTACAACAGTCACCAGCTTATATATTTTTAAAAAGGCAGCAAGACTTCATTGGAGACAAAGATTGTTAGGCAAGAGGGTACTTTCCACCTATTTAAATAAGAAGGACACCTGGAAGAATAAACTAGATTTGAAATGGAAACCTAAATTCATTGAGAGGGAGCTGGCTAGTCTCAGCTAGTACTGGATTTGTTTGATTGAAGTAGAGGGAAGTGAATGGAACAACCCAAACAATGCCGTCATTCTTCCCAGCTTTGACTTCTGAAAGGATAGGCGCTTTCTGTAACATCACAGTGCATTGCAATCCCATGACATCAGTTCCACATTACCTGCACTGCAACATATGGATGAAAGAAAAATAACAACCCACTATGTAAATATGTGGAGGATGAATAGAATTTTACTTTTAATTTCCACTAGCTCAGGCATCCCTATTGATTTTAAAAGGACTCTTTATGCCAGTAAGTCTTGTTCATGAATTAAGAGATTGCTGGTTTGAGTCCCACATTCTTAACATTGCCCAGTTAAAGCAGGCAGTTCTAGGTTTTGTCTCTTTTGTTTTCAGGTGGATTGTTTCCATTTTTAATTTGACCATTTCCTTTCTTTCTCTCTGAATTTTAAAAATAGATTTTAAATGAACCAGGTTGCTGCTGTTTTCATTAACATCAGTCTGGCCCTGAATCGATAGCCAGTATGGGACACTATTAGGATAAAATGAGCAAGTCAGCCAGTCAGTCAGCTGGATCCGATATATCAGATATAGGCAGATTGTAAAGTTTGATCTGCTATTGAATTCTTCCTAAAATAATCTGATTATTTCTTTAGGGGCTATATATAATTTTTTTTTAAATATATCAAATTTGTTTCCATAAACTAGTTTTTTTTCATGGCACTGTGCAGCCACTACTATGCATCCACTGGAGGTAAAGGGCAAATCTTGCTCTTTAACAAATAAAAATATTATTTAGATTAGATAGGGCCCAATTAGTGCTAGGTACTTTCCAAACTTAGAAGAAGTGTCCCTGCTAGCTGCACATGGCATACATTCTAGCATTTCAGTTTCATTTGAAAGAAGCATCTGTGATTACAGCAATTCAGCATCACACAAAAATAAATCTAATAAGAATTAGAGTAAAGGATCACCATTGGCACATCACTAGAAGGAAATTCACAGATACTAATAATAGTCGACACACCACCATTAGAAGGACAAGGTGGATGAGGCAATATCTTTTATTGGACCACCTTCTGTTGATGAAAGAGACACGCTTCCGAGCTACACCCAGGGACTGCAGTGATAATTAAGGCTGAAATTTTAAAGCTTAAAAAGGGTCTCAGGTGCCCAATTCCAAGAACTGAGCATCCAAAGGCCCTAAGTGCCTTTGAAAATCCCAGGCTAAAGAGCTAGTAGTTTCAGTTGAAAACATTCAAATATCTCCATCACCCACTGGTTCAGCATTTTTATGGTATCACTAATATGTATTTCAGCATCACATTTCCTGAGGGTCCAATCTATGGGACCAAGGACTGCAGACTTGGACTGTATCATTTTGAATTAGTTCCCAATATATTTTTCAATAGTCCTTCAATAAAGCATGTCGAATACTAGACCAATGTTCTAACTCAGTACACTGAAGTCAATGCTGGAACAGAAGAAATACCTGGTAGCTGGATCTGCTTGGTGTCCTATCAGTAACCACTCTGCACAGCTACAAGGGAGACCTGGGATCAGATGTTGCTCCTGGTCTCCAGGTACTAGAAGCCAACTGTGTTATATACTGTGCTCATGGGCTTCAAGACATGATAGCACTCCCCAGTCAAATTTAAGGGCAATCCAGTCCTCTCAGCCAATAGGGTGAGAAGCAGACTTATATTGACGAAAAAAACAGCTGATAGGGGCATGGCCTGGAGGCTTAAAGTTCAGGAGACCTTGGCTTCTCATATTATTTAACATATTAGTATCCCAGCAAGTACTGGCCATAACATTGGGGCTCTTAATATAGGAAGCCTGTAAGCCTCTGGGGTCAGAGGTATCTATTAATTGGCAGTCTTCAGGGATCGGCAAAAGCTTGAGGAAACAAAATAAACCCTCTGTAAATGAAGAACAATGTACCCAACTTGATGAACAATTTGGAATAAAGAGAAAGCTCAGATGCACCTGGCCACAGGTGCAGCCCAGCATATAGCAGCAGCTGTGTTCCACAGCTCCATGAACTGAAGAACATTTCCTGCTGCCAGGTCAGATGTTTGTTTTTAAAGTCCAAGTCCAATCTTCCAGTCAGGAAAAATAGTGATCCAGAATGATGGTGTGAACTAGGGCATGCGGGCCTGGGCTGAAGAGAAGTGGCTTTCAGCACCCTGAGAGTGTGCTGGAATGTAATTTGGGGAAATCATACTCATACTTATCCAGAAGGATAACATTTCCAAGGGTGTTAGCATGCCCCATTGTCCATCATCACATGCATACCACTATCCCTCTACAGATCTGCCTGGGATTTGGCACGTATAGAGTCATCTCTGCAACAATTAGGCTGCACAGAGTTTCTCTTGCAAGTCTTGTTGTTTTGTCTGGAGTAAGTACTAGGCTTAGGGTTGCCAATTTTGGTTGAACATATTCCTGGCGGTTTCATCACATGACAATCTTCAATTAAAGAGTAATCTGTAATTCCTGGAGACTCCAGGACAATCCTGGAAGGTTGGCAACCCTAACTAGGTCATGCCCAGCCTCACGGGGGAGGGAGCACAAAGGGAGGGAAGAAGGGCTGGGTGCAGTTACAGTCTTTGTTCTCCCTGTGAACAAGGATTGTCCCAGGCGAGCACTGGTGGTAGCACTAGGTATGCTAGAGGAGGACAGGAGGGAGGGAAGCAGGGCCATCTACCCACCTGCACTTTTCTGTGCTCGGTGTCCCCGTCAGGCTTCCTTCTTATGACTCTTTGACCGCACTCCTGTCCCTGTTCTTTTATTAGTTGTCCCCCGAACTCAGTTGGGTTTTTGAGATCCTGTGGATCCTCCCCTTAGGCTGGAGGGGGATCCTTTAGCATTAGGCGGGCTTCTGCCCGCCCAGTTCCCAGAAACCCAATAGGTACAGGAAGGTTGACATTTATCGGTAAACATCAATTGCACTAGCCAGAGAGAAGCTAGCATGCAGAAGGAGGACACATACTTGGGGCCAGCAACTGCCTGGAATGCCAGGTTTGGGGGTGCTGAGCTTGAAGTGATCTTTTTGTTGTTAGCGACAAAAGGGAAAATAGAATGTTTGAAGTAACACGCTTCAGGTATTCTGTATGTGGATTCATTTTTCACTAACCTCCTACAATGTTCTGGACTTTGTAGTATCTCATGGAACCTTCTAGACTTTCTGAGAATTACATTTTTGTCAACCCTCCTAGAATGTTGTCAGCCATGCCCTCACAGGGTGGGGAAGGGGGAAGAAGAATTGCGCCAAAGACGCTCCTCGCCTGGGGCACCATTTGGCCAGCGCTGCACATGTGGTACCTTTTAGGAGTGTCAGATCTATTCCTAACCTCAGGAGGTTCCTAACTTCCCTGGGAACCCCATGCAGCCTCCTGTCCTACTAATACAAGCTGTGGCTCCAAGCCACAGTGTTGATCTAAGTTTGCTAGATTCTCTACGTTTGGATAGAGTGGCACCAGCAATACTGACTTTAACAACCTAGCTATTAATAGGCAAACTTAAATAGATCTCTCTAGCTTAGCCTCCACTCAGGTCTATTCATATTTTGAGACAGTGCGCTATATTCTTTTCTCAGTCATATCAGTGCACCCCCTCTCACTTTAATGGAACTGCTATAGTATAACAGAGAATCTGATTCTTAAAAACCCAAAGGACCTAACAGCTTCTCCCTGCTCCCAAATCTGTGTGCAGAGGGTCCCCTCCACATGTGAATTTCAGCAATTACTTCCCTAGCACCGTCAGATGCCTGCTATTCATGGCATCATATTACATGCCTGGACTACAAGGATGTGTGCAATAAGGGAACCCCTGCCTGGGGTGCCTCCCTCTCATGCCAGACAACAGCATTACAGGTATGTCTGCCTCAATTTCCCTTTAGGCCAGCCATAAAAAACAGTCTCTCTTGCTGCCCAATATAAAGTCCCATATCCAGACTGAATTTATTTGTGCCATCATGCAAAGCACTATAGAATCACATTGCAATGAATAGTAACCATCACACAAGAGTCTTTGACCAGCAATCTTCCTCCATGTTTCGTGGCTTTCACAAAGCCTTGAGAAGTATGCCATACAGCATCCCATCCAGTCAGCCACATCATCAAACCAAACTGACCGCGGGCACCCTCTGGCACCAGTTTCAGCAAAAACTTGCTTAATCTTCCTCCACTCATCTGATGCACATGTCCCACAAACACAAGTTTTCTTTGTCTTCTCTTGATGATATTGGGTACCACTCGGGTTTGAGCAATTACCTCCTAGTTGGTTGTGTGTGAGGTATAGCTAATGTGAAGCAATGACCTGTAGCATTTCAATTTGAAGGCAGAAAGCCTCTTAATATCCCCTTTTTCTTAGTATCCATATCTCATGTGCGTATAGGAAAATGCTAGAGACAAGAGACTGCAACAAATTTCATTTTGCATTTTATGGTAATACCTTTGCCTCTCTGAATGTACATTTAATCACATACACATACAATAGTCTGTAGAACCCACATGGTAAAACCATTTTCCCACTTCCCACAATAAAACATGCCCTTGGCGAGGGGAATAGCTATCAAAGCCAGGTCATCCACTCATCAGTTCACCAGATTTAAGTTCCCAATTCTTTTCTGCCCTTGTTTCAGGGTCTCACTCTCCCAGCTGTTCACGCTGGATTGACCATTCTTCTGCCCAAACACAGCCCAGCCATTCAGCCCTCTTCAGTCTTCCAGCACTGAATCTCCAGCTTAGGGAAATCAACAAGCTTGCCCATCCACTGTTCTCTCCCCAATTCCTCTTTATTCGCAGAGTTGGCCTGCAGAGCTTTCTCTCCCAAGCAGCTCTCACTTACCCCTTTCCTTTCTCTTCTACTCTGCTATGAAAAAAATCTCTTGTCTGTACTCGTCCTGGTTCTCTTTATATGGCCCAGCTGCCTTCTTTTAAACCCAATTGGGAGGCAGCTAATCAGTCACAGGTGCACTAGACCCTGCTCCTTCTTAAAGGGGAGAGTCACCATGAAGTTTGATCCTGATAGATCAAATTTTGCTCTCAGTTGCACCAATATAAACCCAACGACTATAGCAGCTACTCCAAATTGATACGTATAAAACTGAGGTCAGAATCTGACCCCTGGTCTTTGTATGCAAAGAACAAAAAGGAATGGAGTATAGTGTGTGACAATTTCTTAAGACATGGCTGGGTTCCCAGACCTGTGGGCATTCACATTGACATCAGTGATCATAGGTCAGTCGAAATGAATGAACTGGGAAGTGAACAATTAGCTGGTAAATGGTGAAACAGCAAAGCAGTAAAATAAAAGATTTGAATATTTGCAAAAAGATTTACAAAAAGAGATGGATAATGGAGATGGGTAATGTGAGGGCAAGATTTTACTGGAAGTTTCTGAAAAGGTATTACACAACACAGAGTTCAAATAATAAGTTATCTAAAAGTAACTGACAGTCTTTTAAAGATATTGCTACAGTGTGCAATAGGATGTCCATATGTGCACATCAACCCTCTGGGGACACATTAATAGGAGAAGACAGTTTGCAATAAGTTACTGCACTGACCCCTTTACTGATGCTTTTGCAAATATAATTAATCAATGGATTCCCTTTTCAGCAGAAGTTCAGCATGATGCAGCAAATAATGCATGGATTTTATGTCAGCAAATTCCCTATTAATCCTGGGAACTATAGACTGTGCTTAAGTATTATTGGTTCTTGTAGTTGATTAGGTTATAATTAGAAACAGAAAGTCCTATCACTGGTTAAACAAGCCAGTTCTGTATGGTGGTTTGCAGCTCCCAGTAACTGATGCTGCAGCTAAATTTCTGTTGATAGCCATAATCTTGTCACACCTATGTTGCCCTTCTCTAGGAACAGCAGAATCCCACTGAAGATCACCTGAGCCTAGATTTCCTTAAGCGTCTTCCCCAGTCTGGCATAGTCTCCCTTAATACGTTCCAGTGAGAATCTAGCCGTATCATTCGTTCCCACATGAAGGACAGTCAGCGGATTCTTTCCTGCTCCTGTTAGGATCCTCTTCAGCCTCAGGTCCACATCCCGTATCTTAGCTCCCAGCAGACAGCACACCCTTCTGTTCTCTGGATAAGCTCTGGTTACAAGCCTGTCTATTCTTCTCAGTAAGGAGTCCCCAGTCATGTAGACCTCCCTTTTCCTGGTGATGGTGCAATTCTCCGGTCTATCCCCGTTCCCGCTGGCTGCAAGTCCTCTCGATTCCTATTCACCCTTGCAATCCTCTGCAACCCATCCCGTATCCTCCTGGAGCTCATGTTTGGTGTCATCTCCATTGACTCGTCCCCTCTCCTTATAGGGCTAGCTGCTCTTCTCTTCCTCCTTGCCCTCTCACTTTCAGTGAACACCTGCTGTGCCCCTTCTTCATTTTACAACTCCGTAAACCTGTTCCTAAGCTCTATTGCTCCTTCACTACCCCGTCTTTTCCTCTGCTTGGTTCGCTTAGTCACATGCTTCCACCGTCCACTTTCCTCCTTCTTCCATTTGCAAGTCTGAGCTTTTCCCTTCAGTCTCATCATGTCTTTGCTCCATTATCCACTCGACCCCCTCTTCTAAACTCAGCCAGAGTTTCCACCTGAGTCTCCAATCCTCGGATCTTTTTTTCCATCAGCTCTATCAGGCAGCACTTCATGCAGACAAAACTCTTTTCAGGTACCCCCTCCGGATCATGTATATACCACACAGGGCCAGTGCAAGGATATTTTGCGCCCTAGGCGAAACTTCCATCTTGCGCCCCCCCCCCCCACCAAAAAATCACATACATTATACACAATACACAGTCACGAAATTGTGCCCCAGACCTTTTTTTTTTTTTATCTGCCATGAGGCTGCATCAACTGTAAACGAAAAAAAAATGAAATTTTATTCCTATCAGTCCTTTTTCTTGTTCACTATTAAAAGTAAAGGATAGACAATGCATGTCACTTACTTTAATTAACTATTTGACTTTCATCAACTGTTTGACTTAAATATTAAGAGATCAAGATGACTTTCCCTTAAAATTAAGCAATGTTGATTGTAATCAGAAATACACCTTTTTTAGTCACGTATACGTCCTTCTTTCATATCAAAATCTGACTGGGAGTGCTGCGGAACCCATTCTGCCTAACTAGCCATGCACCTCCAACTGATTAAAAACATCAAATGGTACAAACTCAATTTGAATGAAAAATTCCATTTTCTAACTAAATAGGTCACACACACTCAAATGGTTGCCAAGTGCTCTCTGTGGTGGTATGTTCATCTGCTCTAAATGCCTACTAACTTCCCTGTGAAAATAATCTTTGACTTTGATCCAATGAAAGCAGGATGGAAAAGCTCCCCCCGAGAAGACCTAAGACATGATGGCTGGATGACAAACAGACACCTGTCCCTCACAGGCACTACCTCATAACATGCCAATTGTGCTCAGGACAGAACATCACAGAGGAATATTATGCATTCAGTGGTCTCTACACTGGCCAAGCAACAGCACGACAACTAACTTAACCAGTCTATCCAACTTTTTTGACTGCTTCTTGGGCACTGGTGAGGGGTAACGGTGCCAGACTGAATCCGGTGATGGGTGCAGTACAAGTCCACAAACAGAGGCAAGGTGCTGGGCCTAAAGTCCTGCTGAGACTGCTGTCCTGCACCAAGTGGAGCACAGCGTCCATGAGGAGAGAACTCAAACAAATATCACGCTCCTTCTGCATGATTCCCCCAAGCACTTCTTCAGGCAGCTGCTATGGGAGTCACTCACAGGCTTAGGCCTGCCTGTTGCAGGCAAAACACAGAAGCAGGGCTTAAAACTCAGACAGGGCCACCCAGAGGATTCAGGGGGCCTTGGGCAAGGCAAAATGGGGGCCCCTTCCATAAAACATTTGCAATACTATAGTAACATGTATTAGGAAATGTAAAAAATAACTAGTGAAATACATTCAAAAATTAACTTGTAATAATTTGAAAATACACTAAATACATTATTTAAAAACATTAAAAGCTGTAATGGTCTGTATACATTTGCAATTACATAATGGGCAGATGATGGGTGATTGTGATGGTTGGTACCAATGGGCTGTTGCTGCCTGGGGGTGGTGCTGTTGTTGCCCAGGGCTGGGTGGGGAGCTGGGCTCTGGGTTCAGGGGTGCCCAGTTCACAGGGGCTGGGCTCAAGGATGTGGGGAGATGGGGTCAGGGTGGTATCCAGTTCAGAGGGGCTGGACTCGGAGCTGGGGGTCAGGGCTGTGGGGAGGATGGGGTCAAGGGGTGTGCCTGGGGGTACTGGGGCAGCTCAGCTCTGCAGGCTGCTGTTCTCTGGAGCAGCCCACATACAAAGGGAGCAGGAGCAAGGACCAGCCAAGGACCAAGGGGGCAGGAGCACAGGCGCCTGAGGCCGAGCTGTGGGGAAGCACTTGCTTACCTTGCCCAGCACATGAGCGTCAGGGTCCTCTTTCCTCCTCCACTCCACCAGACCGCCGCTGAGGCTCTTTTCTTCTCCTGTCCCTCGATAGGGCTGATGTGGAGGCTGAGCCAGGGGGCAGCCCCCGCTTTCCTCCAGAAGCCCTTGTGTCGTGCCATCGCAGGGCTCCTACCACATGCGCTAAGCAGAGCTGCGCAGCTCTGCCCAGGCCCCACCCCCATGAGAAAAATTGCATAGGCTGGAGCCCCTGCTCTGGGAGGGAGAGGGATTCTGATTTCTGAGCCTCTGCTAGCAGCCCAGGGATTCCCCTGGGTCAGCGCGCCGCCAGCAGCCTGAACCTCTGGGCAATCGCAGCGGCACCCTGACCCGGGGGATCCCCTGGGCTGCCGGCTGCCGCTGCCGGCTGCCGCGGCGGCGCCCTGACCCGGGGGACCCCCTGGGCTGCCGGCTGCCGCGGCGGCGCCCTGACCCGGGGGACCCCCTGGGCTGCCGGCTGCCGCGGCGGCGCCCTGACCCGGGGGACCCCCTGGGCTGCCGGCTGCCGCGGCGGCCACCACCCACATCAGAACAAACCCCCAGTCAACCATTTAAAATAAAATTTGGGGGTGTTTTGTGGAGCCCCCAAATCTCAGCGCCCTAGGCAACCGCCTAGTTCGCCTAAATGGTTGCACCGGCCCTGATACCGCAGCTTCCACATCCAGTCATCTTCATTGTGTCTTCCACTGCTTGGGTCACTACAACTGCTGCCTCTGTATCTGTCATAGGCTTCCCACCTAAATCCTGTAAATCTGGGAAACACAAAACACCACCACCCACAGCAGAACAAATCCCCAACAAGCACCAAGACACTGCTAGAACACTGCACACTCCCTTCGCTAACCTGTGTGTTCCTCTGCCTGCCTCTCTTAGCCTTCCTCCAAACTCCCCTGTTTACAGTTCTGTTTGCTGGCTCCTGTGCTGCTCAGGGCCAGTGCAAGGATGTTTCACGCCCTAGGCAAAACTTCCTCCTTGCGCCCTCCCCTGTCCCCGAGCCCTCACCCTGAGGTGCCCCCCCCTGCAGCAGCTCCCCCCCTCTGCCCTTAGGTGCCCCCCCACAGCAGCTCCCCACCCCCTCCACTCTGAAGCACCCCCCTGCACCCCAGCTCACCCCTGCCCTGCCTCCTCCCCAAGCATGCCGTCACCACTTCACTTCTCCCACCTCCCAGGCATGCGGCACCTAAGCTGATTGGCGCCGCAAGCCTGGGAGGCAGGAGAAGTGAAGCAGCGACGGTGTGCTCGGGGAGGAGGCGGGGCGGGGGTGAGCTGGGGCAGGGAGTTCCCCTGCGTGCCGCTGCAGGAGGCCCTCCTTGCGCTCCCCTGCTCCAGCTCCCTCTGCCTAAATGCCGGCGGCGACTGGGGCAGCCGAAGAGCCGGCCGCTGCAGTGGCTGCTGAAGAAAATGCCGCCCCCCAAATCCTACTGCTGGTTTCACTGGCCCTGGTGCTGCTGCAGCTGTCTATGCTGCTGCCTGACTGACTGGCTGGCTGGCTACCTTTATAGGACCCCTAGTCAGAGAAGCCCCGCCCCCTAATCAGGGCTCAGCTTCTCTCCCAGCACATTGCCCTGATCAGCCTCCACACATAGAACTACAACTAACTACAGATACCTTCTCTTCCAGCAGAACTCCCACTCAAACTCCCCTGTTTGCTAGCTCCTGTGCCGCTGCAGCTGTCTAACTTGGGCATCCTTCTATGAGCCTTACTAGGCATGGACTGAGCTTGGGACCAGAGAGCAAACATCCCTGCAAGCCCCTCCAACCTGGATCTGTGCTCAGGAAGGATGTGGGAAGCAAGTGGGGAATGAGTCCTGTGGAGGAGACAGACGTAAATGGCTTTGCTTGGTAGAAGGGATGTGGGAGGGCGGGTAGCCTTGCTGTGTATCTATTAATGAATGGCCTTGTTCTCTATTTCAGAGCCTAGGAGTGTGGGAGATAATGTTGAGGCAACGCCTGGGCTTCTGGGGCACCTCCCAGTAGAGTAAGTACAAGGGGTGAGGTCCATGTTTGTATCTGCACACAGAGTAGGGTTTCTAGCTTTCTGAATGCAGAACACTGAACACCCTTGCCCCGCCCTCTGTCCTGCCCCTTCACTGAGGCCCCACCTCTGATCTGAGGCCCCATGGCTGCTCACTCCATTCCCCCTCCCTCCATTGCTCACTCTCTCCCACCCTCACTCACTCATTTTCACTGGGGTGGGGCAGAGGGTTGGGGTGCAGGGGGGGTGCAGGCTCTGGGAGGGGGCTCAGGGATGGGGTAGAGGGTTGGGGTGCAGGCTTTGGTCGGCACTTACCTCAGGCGGCTCCTGGAACCAGCTGGTATATCCTTGCAGCCCTTAGGTGGAGCAGCGGCCAGGGGACTCTGCGCAGCATACTGCTCCCACCCTCAGGCACCGCTCCCACAGCTCCCAGTGACTGCAATTCCTGGCCAATGGGAGCTGTGGAGCTGGTGCTCAGGGCAGGGGCAGTGCACGGAGTCCCTGTGGCCGCCCCTGCGCCTACGGGCTGCAGGGACATACAAGCTGCTTTCAGGAACCATGTGGAGCTGGGGCAGGCAGGGAGCCTGCCTTAGCCCTGCTGCGCCATTGACCAGACTTTTAATGACTGTCAGCAGTGCTGACCGGAGCTGCCAGGGTCCCTTTCTGACCAGGTGTCCCAGGCAAAAAGCAGACGCCTGGCAACCCTAACAAAGAGGTGATAATAGGACTAGATCATCTGCATATAGTAGGCATTTTATCACTCACAGGATATGTCTACACTACGGGATTATTCTGATTTTACATAAACCGGTTTTGTAAAACAGATTGTATAAAGTCGAGTGCACGCGGCCACACTAAGCACATTAATTCGATGGTGTGCATCCATGTATCGAGGCTAGCGTAGATTTCTGGAGCATTGCACTGTGGGTAGCTATCCCATAGTTCCTGCAGTCCCCCCCACCCATCGGAATTCTGGGTTGAGATCCCAATGCATGATGATGCAAAAACAGTGTCGCGGGTGACTCTGGGTAAATGTCATCACTCATTCCTTCCTCCGTGAAAGCCATGGCAGACAATCATTTCGCGCCCTTTTTCCCTGGATTGCCCTGGCAGACGCCATAGCATGGCAACCATGGAGCCTATTTTGCCTTTTGTCACTGTCACCGTATGTGTTCTGGATGCCACTGACAGAGGCGGTACTGCAGCGCTACACAGCAGCATTCATTTGCCTTTGCAAGATAGCAGAGATCGTTATCAGTCTTTCTGTACTGTCTGCTGTGCCATTGTAAATTGGCAATGAGATGACAGTTATCAGTCGTTCTGTACCTTCTGCTGCCATCATGGGTGCTCCTGGCTGGCCTTCGCTGAGGTCGGCCGAGGGTGCAAAAACAAAAATGGGAATGGCTTCCCAGGTCATTCCCTCCCTTATGTTGTATCTAAAAATAGAGTCAGTCCTGCCTAGAATATGGGGTAAGTGTACTAGAGAACCAGTGTACCAGAGAGCACAGCCGCTCCATGTCAGATCCCGCAGAAATGACGAGCTACATGCCATTCTAGGGGATGCCCCGGCAACAACCCCACCTGTTGCTTCCCTCCTCCCCCAACCCTTCTGGGCTACTGTTGCAGTGTCCTCCCATTTGTGTGATGAAGTAATAAAGAATGCAGGAATAAGAAACACTGACTTTTTAGTGAAATAAAATGAGGGGGAGGCAGTCTCCATCTGCTATGATAGTCCAGGCAGGACATTAAATGGTGCGGGGGAGAGGAGCCCAGCATCCCACCGCTATGATAGTCTAGGCAGTACAGAATCTTTTCTTTAGACATGAAAGGGGGGAGCTGATGGAGCTCAGCCCCCAGTTGCTATGATGAAGACGGTTACCAGCCGTTCTGTACCATCTGCCGGGAATGACCGGGAGTCATTCCTATTTTTATTCAGGTGCCCCTGGCCGACCTCACCTGAGGACAGCCAGGAGCACTCATGGGATGATGACGAGGACAGCTACCAGTCCTTCTGCACTGTACCATCTGCCACCGGGGAAAGGAGGGGAGAAGATGCTGCTGTTCAGTGCCGCAGCACTGCGTCTACCAGCAGCATGCAGTAGACATACTGTGACATTGAAAAAAGTCAAGAAACGATTTTTTCCCCTTTTCTTTCACGGGGAAAGGGGGGGTAAATTGATGAGATATACCCTGAACCACCTCGGACAATGTGTTTGACCCTACAGGCATTGGGAGCTCAGTCAAGAATGCAAATACTTTTCGGAGACTGCGGGGACTGTGGGATAGCTGGAGTCCTCAGTCCCCCTTCCCTCCCTCCTTGAGCATCCATTTGATTCTTTGGCTTTCTGTTACGCTTGTCACACAGCACTATGCTGTTGACTCTGTATCATAGCCTGGAGATTTTTTTCAAATGCTTTGGCATTTCGTCTTCTGTACCGGAGCTCTGATAGAACAGATTTGTCTCCCCATACAGCGATCAGATCCAGTATCTCCCGTACGGTCCATGCTGGAGCTCTTTTTGGATTTGGGACTGCATCGCCACTCGTGCTGATCAGAGCTCCACACTGGGCAAACAGGAAATGAAATTCAAAAGTTCGTGGGGATTTTCCTGTCTACCTGGCCAGTGCATCTGAGTTCAGATTGCTTTCCAGTGCGGTCACAATGGTGCACTGTGGGATACTGCCCGGAGGCCAATACTGTCGATTTGCGGCCACATTAACCCTAATCCGACATGGCAATACCGATTTCAGCGCTACTCCTCTCGTCAGGGAGGAGTACAGAAACCGGTTTAAAGAGCTCTTTATATCGATATAAAGGGCCTCATTGTGTGGACGGGTGCAGGGTTAAATCGGTTTAACGCTGTTAAATTCGTAATGTAGACCAGGCCACACTCTCTCTATTTTCTTTCCACTGTTGGAATGAACCCAGTAACTGAGCTCCCTATATCTTCTTCGGTCTCTGCTCTTCCTTATATTTGGCACTATGAACTTCTTTACGTCTTTCTCTTCCCCTCCCTTGTCCCCCAATGCGTCTTCCCCCTGGGCTTTGGGAGCAACTAGGTTTTATTTGGAAAATGGGGGTGGTGGGGAGAAATCAAGGAAGCCCTCCTATCAGCAGAGAGAGCCGGCTGTCAGTGGGACCCCATTGTTGTGAAGGTGGGTTCAGCTTCCTCACAGCTCAGCAGATGTTTAGAAGAGTCGTTCTGTGTTACTCAATGTAGGTTACTAACTGACCTAGATTGTACGAAATTGTCCTTAACTCTTACACAACATTGACCTAGATTTTCAGGCAACTGCAAATAATGGATTATAAATTCTGGATAATGCAGCTAGCATTACTATTTCCCCCCTCATAGGAAGGGTCTTATAAGGGGATCCCCTCCTTTCCCCCCACTTAAATATCCCCTACCTTTAAAGGCACTGCGCTGTGGCCAACATACTTCCAGATAAGGGAAGCATGACATTAACTTACTCCAGAGGCTAATGTTGTTTCTGAATCAGCTGGGGGACACTAAAGTGAATTGAAAGATGCAAGTTACTCCTTCCTTTAAGGGGGCTAAGTATTACAGGGGAATGACCCCACATCCTCAAGGTAGCTCCTTCCAGTGGTGTGTGGATGTCCCTGAATAAGGTGGGCCCCAAAAGGAGAGGAGACTGAGGATAGGGAAGGGTGAAAATATCCTCCACAGAAATGTAGGTCTCGGGCTGTCCCACAGTGCAAGGTGTACTGGTGGCTGGGACTGGTGGATCCGGTACTTCCCTAACTATGGTGGATATAAATTCTTTCCAAGGATGGATCAGAACCAGCACAGAGTCTAGTCTGGAGCTCTTTGACTGTGCCAGTGGTTGCCGACTCTCTTTGGTTTGTGCGTTGGAGCCAAAGTTGGTACTGACAGATCTGCACTCCTTCACGCCATACTCTCATGGTGAGGAGATTTAAGCAGGCCTAATCCTTAGTACCTGTGTGCAAGGACTCACCCGGCCTAGATGGAGTTGGGGAGGGTTCCTTTCCTCTGGGAGCAGATTTTGAAGAGGATGTGTCATTATGCTTCTGAGAGTGCCCCTTAATCTCCTGAGAAGCTCTGGGAAGAGATTCTCTGGGCTTAGCAGTTGAGCTCCTGCTTGGAGGGGTGCTGCCCATTGGCTCAGTCTGATGCATAAGGGAGGATGGGCTCCCTGCCCTGGATCCAAGTGGAATCTCATGGTCTGCTCCATGAGGTGTTTTCTTATTTGGAGCTCAGGCCCTCCTGGGTTTGGGGAGGGAAGGAGTGACAGATTCTGTATTTAATGGAGATGTGAACGTCACCAAAGCAATAAAGGCAGTGCTGGTGCTCGTCGCTCACGGAGAAGGAGGGGGAACAGGAGATGCAGTTTATGAACACTGGATCTCTGGGCACAGACCTTGTCCATGAGGGAAAAAAATTCCAAGACAGGGAAAAAACTGAGCTAACTATACTAAATACTAAGACTACTAATACTAACCTACTAAAAATACTAAAAACTATTTACAATATATCTACTTACAGGTTGAGGAAAACAAAGGTAGCTATGGACACAGAGCATTCGGACTCAGGGCATGCAGTGGTAAGAAGGAACTGGAGAGGCTCTGGTCTGCGCTGCCCATCATGCCCTCAGTTCAGAGCATGAGGAAGACAACTGCACCAGCATGGAACCAACAGACACTACTTGCTAAAATTCTCTGATCTCTGGCACATGGAGCGCATATGTACCCATATGTGGAATGCACAAAGAGACCAGCATTCAGAGAAAAACAATCTCTTAGACACACTAAATCTGACTTAGGCCAGAAATACTGGTTAAAGTCAACAAAATCAAGAGTTCACAGGCTAAACCTTGTGACAGACCCAGGCCAGTAAGGTACAGGAGTCTGGCAGAGGGCAAATATACTGGTCACTGGATGAGTAGTTTTCTGTTCCCTGAGTGACCAGAGCAGGGGCTGCACTAGAGTAATCAGGAACCTGCTAGAACCAATTAAGGCAGACAGGCTGATTAGAACACCTGGGTTTAAAAAGGAGCTCACTCCAGTTGAGGTGGGGGGTGGGAGCCAGAGGAGAGAAAGTGTGTGAGAGGAGCTCGGAGCAAGAGGCACCAGGAGCTGAGAGTGAGTGGGTGTGCTGCTGGAGGACTAAGGAGTACAAGCATTATCAGACACCAGGAGGAAGGTCCTGTGGTGAGGATAAAGAAGGTGTTTGGAGGAGGCCATGGGGAAGTAGCCCAGGGAGTTGTAGCTGTCATGCAGCTGTTACAGGAGGCACTATAGACAGCTGCAATCCACAGGGCCCTGGGCTGGAACCTGGAGTAGAGGGCGGGCCTGGGTTCCTCCCAAACCTCCCAACTCCTGATCAGACATAGGAGGAGTTGACCCAGACTGTGGGGAAGATCACTGAGGTGAGCAAATCTGCCAATAAGCGCAAGACCTACCAAGGTAGAGGAGGAACTTTGTCACAACCTCTTGTGTCCAATACTGGATTTGAGAGCAACAAATTAGGTGAGGTAACACTGTTTATTGGACCATCTTCTGTTGGTGGAAGGTACAAGGTTTCTAGCTTCAGAGCTCTTCTTCAAGTCTTGGGAAGGAAGCCAGAGGGTCTGAGCTAACTACACATTAGAACAGATTATTAAGCATAAGGGGTTAATGCATGCTGTATAAGACCACTTAAAATGAAGTGAGCAATTAAGGGTTAGCAGGCAAATTGCTGTAATGAGCCATAAAACCAGCGTCTCTGTTGAGTCCATGGTTTTCAGTGTCTAGCAGAGTTATGAATTTAAGTTCCCAGTCTATTGAAGACATTGTGCAAGTTTCTTTTGAGAAAAATGTTCATCCATGGGTGATAGGGTGTTTTTTGTTTTATCATTTTTTGGGTGAGTTTATTTGAGAACATAGTCTGATTTCACCCACATAATTGTAGTTGGGAAATTTCATGCCTTGGATGAGATATACCATATGCTGTGATAGGCACATGTAGGACCCATGAATCTTGAAAGATGTGGTTGTGGGGGCTATTGATCATCATAGCAGTGGAGAGATGTCTGTAGGTTTTGCATCTGTTGTTCTGACAAAGTGTGGTGCTGCTTTAAGTTGGTGTGTCCTGGTCTTTGGGGAGCTTGCTTCTGAAGATTAGCTTCGAGAGATTGGGGGGCTATTTGAAGATCAGAAGAAGGAGTTCGGGAAAGATTTCTTTCACGTTGATGGGGACCACATCAAATATGGATTGTAATTGTTTGATGATTCTCCATATGACTTCAGTTTAGCTGTGTGGTTAGTGGTTTGTTTTTTCCCCTTGTATCGAAGAAGGTTTTCCCAGGATATTTGGGTGGCCCTTTCTATGATGTGATCTACTTCTCTCATCCTTGTTTAGTGAAGGCTGTTTTAAGTGTGGTCATGTGTGTATCCTGGATTTTCTCTTCTGAGCAAATTCTTTGGTGTCAGCGTTTAGGTCTTCTGTCCAGTGTATTTAACAAATCATGCAGCGTGCATGCAAATTTACAGTTAGACGAAACAAAAATAAATGTCTCAACGTTGACAGAGAAAACTGCATTACCCACTTGTCCTCCGGCTTGAATCAGTGGCAAACGCAAGTGTGCCCCTCAAATCATAAAAATCAACATATAAAATGTAAGAAGTTAGCTGACCTGAAGGCTGGGCTCTGAATTATCTCTATCTGAAGTAAGGGAGTGCCTTACTAAATACAAAAACAACCACTCCACAGTGTTGCCAAGTCTAGCAATATTATCATTAGCCTTGTGATATTTGATGTTTTTCTTAAAGCCCTGGTTTCGTGTGATTTTGCGAGAGTCTCAGCTCTTTCTTTCTTTCTTAAAAAGCAAGTCTCTAGCTCTCATGTTTGTGGGGGAAAATATTGAAAACATGATCTGAGTGAAGTCTAACAGCTCAGAAACCAGAAAGAAAGAAAAAGAACCATAAATTTGTCATTTTTAAGTTAACCTCATGGTTTTTAAGATAAACTCATGATTATCCAGGACTTGAGTCATGACTTTTGAATGCTTGGTGTTGGTATGACTGATTCCAGCTGATCTGGGAGAAGAGCTCATGAGTTATCAACAATGCCTTGTCAACCTTGCCTCATTTAGCAGGATAGTGATTACATCAGCTGAGGGGCATAATGCAGGGTGACTCAGGTCTGGTCTACACTGGAGCTGGGAGGGCAGGAATCGATCTAAGTTACGCAACTTCAGCTACATGAATAGCATAACTGAAGTCGACATACTTAGATCGACTTACCGTGGTGTCTTCACTGCGGTAAGTCGACTGCTGCCACTTCCCCGTCAACTATGCCTGCGTCAACTATGCCTCTCGCTGAACTGGAGTACAGGAGTAGATGGGAGAGTGCTCGAGGGTCACTTTATTGTGTCTAGACTAGATGCAATAAAGAGACCCTTGCTCGATTGGTTGCTGCCCACCGATCCAGCAGGTAGTGTAGACATACCCATAGAAGGGAGGGGGATTCTCAGCCTTTCACAGAGATGTGTTTTGTAGGTTCCTTTCCAGGGATAAAGGAGAGACAAGACAGAAGGGGGAGGGAGAATCAAATCAGTATCTTGGATGTCTGTATACTAATGCAAGAGATATGGGGAATAAGCAGGAAGAACTCAAAATTCTAATAAATAAACACAACTATGACATAGTTGGCATCACAGAGACCTGGTGGGATAATACACATAACTGGCATATTGGTATAGAAGGGTACAGATTGCTCAGGAAGGACAGGAAGGGAAAAAAGGGAGGAGGTGTTGCCTTATATATTAATAATGTATACACTTGGACTGAGATTGAGATGGAAATAGGAGACAGACTTGTTGAAAGTCTGTGGGTAAGGATAAAAGCGGTAAAAAAACAAGGGTGATGTCATGGTAGGGGTCTACTACAGACCACCTAATCAGGAAGAAGAGGTGGATGAGGCTTTTTTTAAACAGCGAACAAAATCATCCAAAGCACAGGACTTGATGGTGGTGGGGGACTTCAACTACCCAGACAACTGTAGGGAAAATAACACAGCAGGGTACAGATTATCCAATAAGTTCTTGGAATGTATTGGGGACAATTTTTTTACTTCAGAAGATTGAGACAGCTACCAGAGCCTGTTCTAGATTTTATTTTGACAAATAGGGAGGAACTGGCTGAGAATTTGAAAGTGGAAGGCAGCTTGGGTGAAAGTGATCAAGAAATTATAAGAGTTAATGATTCTAAGGAATGGTAAGAGGGAGAATGCAAAATAAAGACAATAGATTTCAAGAAGGCAGACTTTAGCAAACTCAGGGAGCTGGTAGGTAAGATCCCATGGGAAGCAAGTCTAAGGGGAAAAACAATAGAAGACAGTTGGCAATTTTTCAGAGACACATTATTAAGGGCACAGGAGGAAACTGCATAGGAAAGAGAGGAAGTATGGCAAGAGACCATGGTGGTTTAACCAGGCGATCTTCAATGATCTACAAATCAAAAAAGAGTCCTACAAAAAGTGGAAACTAGGTCAAATTACAAAGGATGAATATAAACAAATAACGCAAGTATGTAGGGACAAAACCAGAAAGGCCAAGGCACAAAACGAGATCAAACTAGCCAGAGACATAAAGAACAACAAGAAAACATTCTACAAATACATTAGAAGCAAGAGGAAAATGAAGGACAGGGTAGGCCCATCACTCAACAAAGGGGGAAAAATAATAACAGAAAATGTGGAAATGGCAGAGGTGCTTAATGACTTCATTATTTCAGTTTTCACCAGGAAGGTTGGTGGTGATTAGATGTTTAATGTAGTGAATGCCAGTGAAAATGAGGTAGGAACAGAAGAGGCTAAAATAGGGAAGAACAAGTTAAAAATTACTTGGACAAATTAGATGTCTTCAAGTCATCAGGGCCTGATGAAATGCATCCTAGAATACTCAAGGAGCTGACTGAGGAAATATCTTAGCCATTAGCGATTATCTTTTAGAAGTCATGGAAGACAGGAGAGATTCCAGAAGACTGGAAAAGAGCAAATATAGTTCAATATATAAAAAGGGAAATACAAACAACCCAGGAAATCACAGACCAGTCAACTTAACTTCTGTACTTGGAAAGATAATGGAGCAAATAATTAAGCAATCAATTTGCAAACATCTAGAAGATAATAAGGTGATAAGTAATAGTCAGCATGGATTTGTCAAGAACAAATAATGTCAAATCAATATGATAGCTTTCTTTGACAGAGTAACAAGCCTTGTGGTTGGGGGGAAGTGGTGGACGTGGTATATCTTGACTTTAGTAAGGCTTTTGATACTGTCTCACATGACCTTCTCATAAACAAACTAGGGAAATGCAACCTGGATGGAGCTACTATAAGGTGGGTACAAAACTGGTTGGCAAACCATTCCCAGAGAGTAGTTATCAGTGGTTCACAGTCATGCTGGAAGGTTATAACGAGTGGGGTCCCGCAGGGGTCAGTTCACGGTCCGGTTCTGTTCAATATCTTCATCAATAATTTAAATAATGGCATAGAGAGTACATTTATAAAGTTTGAGGACAATACCAAGCTGGGAGGGGTTTCAAATGCTTTGGAGCAGGATTCTCAAACAGGGGTCGCCACTTCTGTCGGGAAAGCCCCTGGTGGGCTGGGCCGGTGTGTTTACCTGCCCCGTCTGCAGGTCCAGCCGATGGTAGCTCCCACTGGCCATGGATTGCTGCTCCAGGCCAATGGGGGCTGCTGGAATTGATCAGCAACTTAACATCAAAACAACGTTAATTGGGTCAACTTTAAGTCAGGAGTTCCTGTACTGTACAGGCCCATGAGACAATCTACTAGATACTCAGTAGTCATTTCACATAGAAATAGTTAATGGAAGTCATTATGTCAGAACTCCTACAATTATATGAGGATGAGCAAAAGCTTTTTTTGTTGCTGTTGCCTCTTGAAAGACACTCATAATTCTGCACCTCATCTGTCTGATAATGATCACACAGTCATAATTAGCTTATTTTAATTTATTGTGGTTTCCTAACACAGCAGCACACTTTTATCTCACCAGCCCTCTTTCCTAGACAGTCCTCCCTTAACTTCCTGTTCCTCCCACAGCACCTCCTTTCTGAACATCCAGGGACCATGGGATATGTGGTTTGATGTATACCATGCCACCCTTACTTCTGTGCTGCTGTTGGCGTGGGTGCTACCTTCAGAGCTGGGCACCCAGCCAGCAGCCACTGCTCTCTGGCCACCCAGTCAGTACTTAATTTGTGCCAGGGCTTGCCGCGACTAAGCCCCGACATCTCTTTCATTACTAATTGAGTACTGCCAGTAAATTACTTACTAAGGAAGTCATAGGCAAATGATAGTCAGTGCATCACTGTTTGTGAATTTAATTATAAACATTTTTTAAGGTGAACTGGTGGGCCACACAGGAAGCCTTGGCAAGCCGCATTAGGCCCATGGGCTGCCTATTGAGTATCATAGGTGTATTGCCACCCTTACCTCTGCGCTGCTGCTGCTGCTGATGGCACTGCCTTCACAGCTGGGTGGCTGGAGAGCGGCTGCTGCTGGCTGGGTGCCCAGCTCTGAAGGCAGCGCTCCTGCCAGCAGCAGAGAAGAAGTAAGGGTGGCATGGTATGGTATTGCTACCCTTATTTTTGCACTGCCGCTGGCAGCGGTGCTGCCTTCAGAGCTGAGTGGCCAGAGAGCAGTGGTTGCTGGCTGGGAGCCCAGAGGTGCCGGGGCTATGAACTGAAAAGCCTAGAAGTGCAGGGCTCAGCCCCAGCAAGCCCTGGCACAAATCAAGCACTGATTACTGGATCTTAAGTTCTTGCAACAGCACTGGCTATGACTGAGCTAAGACACCACCCATTTTTTCATTAGTAATGGAAATGGAACCAAAAAAGAACGTGAGTGGAAGTAAATGTCTCAAAGTCAACAGTGAAAACTGAGCTTTTAACCCAAACGGACAGCAGATTTTCTTTTTTATTGTGTCATCATATTTAAACACAAAACCTTTGTGTTTAATATGACAAACTACTGTATCTGTCTGTAAGGTTGTCAACATGCAGTGCCACTTTAAATCAAAGCATAGTAACTTCAATGCGGCTTATCCTCCTGGCTGTGTTGCAGGACATGACAACACTGAAAATCTGAAGTCTTCATATCACACTTCAAATGTCATTCTCACAACATCAGCAACTGTATAGGAAAAAGCAACAGCTGCGTCTCTTTCCTGGATGCCGAGCTTGTGAAGGAGTGCACACTGGAAATGCTGGAGGAGCTTTTTGCCAGAGTTAAAAACAAAGATGACATTGTGAACTGTGTGAAACAAGTTCCTCTATCTGATTCCATGGCAGTGCACAGATTGGAGGTAACTTACGAGGATTGTTTGTCAGCACAGCTTTCTGATTTAAAAAATACCAAATACATGTCTCTTGCAGAGGAAAAATCAAACAGTTTAAGTGACACTGCCTAGCTATTGCTGTCTGTTAGATTTTATGATGGTCAGTTTTTCAAAGAAGAGTTTTTGTGCTTAATACCATTAGAAACCTACACCACAGGAGAGATCATTTTTGAAAAGGTAAAGGCTTTTTTGAAAAAATGGTTTAGAACTGCAGAAGATAAATTTGCTTGTTACAGATGGCGGTCTCTCCATGACAGGGAAAGAGAAGGGCTCTGCTTCATGTTTGGCGGTGATGCACCCTTCACTAAATACACTTCACTGCATCATTCACCAGACTGTCCTGTGCGGGAAGTTGTCTGGGGACATGAAAAAACCAGTGTATATAGTGACTGGTGAACTACATACGCTCAACTTCTAGCTTGCAACATTGTCTTTTTAAAGCTCTTTTACAAGACATTTCAGACAAATACAGTGACCTGTTGCAGCACAATGATGTTTGTGGATTAAGTAGGAGTCATGTGTTAGAAAGGTTTAGTGTGCTTCAGAAAAGAAATAATAGAATTTCTTTCAAACCACAAGACCAACAAGGGTTGCAAGTTCCTGGAATTTATGAATGATGTCCCCTCTATGTCACAGATAGCTTTTCTGTGTGATATTACTGATCACTTGAATTCCCTCAATTTGCAGCTCCAAGGCTGTGTCGACAATTGTTTGAAAAAGTGTGTGCCTTTCAGAGGAATCTTGAAATCTTTCAGACGGACTTAACAGGAAAGATGTTGCACTTTCCCACAATGCGTGTTGTTGCTACAGATGAAATTTCAATGAATATGATGCAAGAATTCCTAAACAATCGGATCAAAAATTTTAAAATCTGATTTGAGAATTTTAAAATTCCAAAGGATTTGCTTTGGTTTGTTTGTGACCCCTTTGTGGTCTCTGTCGATGGACCTTGCCCTTCTGAAGCTAAGAACATTCTTGTTTCAATTGATGAAGATTCAATCCAGAGCTCAGATTTCTTGAAGGCAAAATTAAGAGAAGTAGGACTTTGTGATTTCTGGATTCAATATGCTGACCAGTTTCAGAATAGCCAGAACCTAGCCATCAGTCTTTAATGATGTTTGGATCAATGTACCTCTGCAAATCTGGATCTTCTACCATGAACATTATAAAAAACCAACACCACAATCGCCTGACAGATGAGCATCTTCACCAGTGCATGTGCCTTGCCCTGACCGCCTACAAACCACTTTTCACATAGCTTGCCTGAGATCGTCGATGTCCCTTCTTCCATTAGAGATCATCCCACACGCAGGTAATAATGTTGATTCATAAACTTTGTTAAAAGATAGACACGCTAATACTTACTTTGCCATCAAGAACTTCATTTATTGGCAGCTGAAGTTTGTTTGTTTGTTTGTTTGTTTGTTTATTTATTTAAAAATTTGTCAGCCTTGTGTGCAAATGGCCCGCCTCTTGTCATAAAATTCTCAAATTGTCCCATGGGTAGACCTAATTGAGAATCACTGCCCTAGTGTGTGAGAGGAGAATATGGAAAGCACACATAGGGATCGGATAAGTGGAGGAGTGCCTGTTTTCTTGTTTTTCCAAACTGGTATGCCCCTCCTGTCTTTCTGTTAGAGATGGGCCAAGGAGGTAGGCTTCAGATCTGGGTTAGGAAATAGAGTCTGGTTTCAAGGCTGAACCAGGGCTAGAGGTCAGTTTCAGGAGACCCTAGCATCTCATGAGCTGTCATCATTAGTTTTTGCCCCAAGTGTTGTAAATCTCACTGGATCAGCTGATCTCACAGGATTTCTGCCAGCTTGGGCTGCATCTGAATCTGATCTGAAAAAGAGGTCCCTCCTGACTTTGGGTCTGTCGCGGAACCAAAACTGCAGGGCTGGCTTTTGACTGAGGGATTCATTAGCTCTGAATCCCCTACCTCTAAAAATTTAGGACAGGGGTTCGATCTGATGGTCCAATATGGACTCATCTCCACATACCATAAATTAAAAAGTCTTACACATTTCATCTGCAAGCATTCTCTTTAATAATTTAAGATGCTGAGAAAACAATAAATCTGCCCTGAAATGCACCTGTCTTTCAGCCTTTCCTGTGGGTTCTGCACCAGACTGGGAGTCAGAAGATCTGGATTTTTTTCCCCAAATTCCACCACTGACTTGCCATGTGGCCTTGGGTAAGTCACTTCACCTCTCCATGCTGCCATTTCCCCATCTGTAAAATGCAGAAAATAATGCTGTTCTTTGCGAAGCACTTCGAGATCTGAAGATAAAAAAAAGCTGTATCAGTTCTAAGTATTTTGATTCTTATATTTTACAGAGTTCAAGTAATTCTTTTTGTTTCTTTTCCTAACATATGCTTAAGCTAACCTCCCTCACACCCCCGCCCAACATCCAAATTTAGTAGCCCTGCACTTATGAGAACCCTGTAATTACTAAACAGTCTGTATGTGGGTATGCCTGAGAGTGGAGAAATGAAACAGTATTAGTAAGAAAGAGATCTTTATTGCAACAAACAACATGAACCAAAATGGCTATGCCCATCCAGTTCTGGCCTGCTCCGTGACCAGGGCCGGCTCCAGGCCCCAGCGCACCAAGCGCGTGCTTGGGGCGGCATGCCGCGGGGGGTGCTCTGCCGGTTGCTGGGAGGGTGGCAGGCCGCTCTGGTGGACCTCCCGCAGGCATGCCTGCGGAGGGTCCGCTGGTCCCGCAGCTCCAGTGGAGCATCTGCAGGCACGCCTGTGGGAGGTCCACCGAAGCCGCGGGACCGGCGAGCGGTAGAGTGCCCCCCGCGGCGTGCCGCCGTGCTTGGGGCAGCAAAATGGCTAGAGCCGGCCCTGTCCATGACCTGTCTGTCCCTTGATGTAAATGAAGTAAGCAGTCAGGAGTTTCTTTAAATTATACCTCCCACTGACTTGCTTATGAACTGCTCCACTGGCCATAGAAGCGCTGTGTATGCTAAGATGATTCTCTGACTTGACCTCTAAGCTGGGGCTTCCCAAATGACCCGCTGTGTAGGGCAGTTAATAGTCATCTTATGCCGTTCCTGAACTGAGGGAATTCTTCTCCAGCTAGCTAAAAGGCTTTTAATCTCCCTGTCTGCCACCACAGTGGCATTCAGCGGCCACAGTAGAAGGGAGAATACCTCCCTCCGATTTAAAAATGAGTACTGCACATTGACAGTGTCTTTTAAAAAATGAATTCAAATTCCTTTTCAATCTAATGGAACCAAAACCCACCAATGGAATTTTACTGTTCTACACCTATACCTGAGTTTTCCCACTCCCACTTTTGAATCAGGTGGGGTTGCCTAGGACTTCGTTTCACTCCTCTCATTCCTCTAATCTCATTCCTTAATTTCTTATTCATTTTAGTTTCTCTGCCCCATTCCAAAGACAGGCAGAGGAATGGATTTTATATTTTTCTGTTAAATGCAGTGGCCAATAATTTAATGGGCTGGCTTTGGAAAGATGTGGGCCTTGCACGGCATCTTGATGGCATTCAGGTTTGTGGCCATCTTCATCTCTCGTGGAAGGGAGATCCACAACTGAAGGCCAGCAGGCAAAAACGCTTTGTTGCAGATCCCATGTTTGTAATCAGGCGAGGAGCTGCATTTTGCACTAGTAGGAGGGATTTTTAAGTGTCTTTGAATTCATTACCAAGTACAGTAGGTTTCAGTAACTGAGCCTCCATGGATCACTGTAGCTGGGGCTGTCCCTGATAGGATGTGGCCTAATTGGCCAGCTATGTGTGGAAAGAGGAATTTTTTAGTTTCTGTCCTTTAAGACATAAAATCCACTGAGTTAAGAACAGCAGAGTCATAGAGGTGGCAGAGTACTGAATATGACATGATTAGAGCCTCCTACTCATATTTACTGCAAACCAGGTGGAACTTTAACATGAAATACACATAATCTTTTCTAAACTCAGTTACACGTTGCTGCAGTCAAATACATGGAAAGAAAAAGGACATTGTAATACAATTTCCTTATTGCCCATGGAAACAACCTGTGTACACGGTGAGCTTAACTGTCCTGGTGCAAAGTCCAATGCTGATGATGGATGCACCAGATACTGATGAAGGCGAAGGGCGTGTCACTGTTTTGCATAGATTAGAACATTGCTATGTAATGAGCCCACCATGGGAGTACTTTTGTTGGTTTGTTTGTTTAAATGGAGGAGGTTGTTTTGATGTAGCCGCAGAGCATCTGCAGACCAGTTCTGTGAAGGCTATTTCAGTTCAGTAGCTCAACTAGCCTCTGTAGTTCCTTAAGGGGCCTTGTGTGAGGTTCCACATAGCAGCAGGTCCTCTTGCCATGCCTCTTCCCGTTGCCCTGCCTGAGCCTCCCGGTGACCTCTAGCAATGCAGAACTATGGTTACAGAGGCAGCTGCAGGATTTCCCCCAGTCCTGGCTCTCTGCTTTGCACAGCTTCCCTGCCCTCCTCAGCCCACCCTTTCTCAGCACCATCTTGGCTGCAGGCCAATGCAAATACTAAGTGGCACTCAGACCCATTGAATGCTGTTCAGTGTTTGTATTGGCCTGCAGCCAAAACACAGTGAGGAAACACCTTCTACAAGCAGCCTGATCTGAATCTGTATAGGTGATGTCCACAAAGAGCAGGCAAGTTGTCATCTCTGAGTCGCCTGACCCCAAGATGGGTCAGAGGAAGAACTCTTGCAGGCTGCCACTGCTTTCCTGCAGGGATCCCTCCCACTCATTTCTACATTGTAAAGCACAGCAGTTGTGATTTGAGGCTGGGGTTCACTTGATGTGAAACTCACTGGGTGCAAACCCCTGCAAGTCAGAACCACTAAAAACTGTCACCAAGTCCCACACTGCTGGAAGCTACAAAGCTCCACGCAGTTCTTACCTCACTGTAAATCTCTCCAGACCACTAACCAGGGCGAACGTGAGCTGCTCTAGGATTGTAAAGGGACATGATCTAACTGCAAATCTTACATTTGAAACTATTTCTTACCGGTGTTACTAATTATAACTTAAATCATTTCAATAAATCTATCAGCACCTCTGTCAGCTTGGGCAACAATCCCACTCAACGACATTTGCTACTATAGCCCTTTCCCCTTGTAGCTCTCAAAGAGCTTTACAAGAATTATTACTCCCAGTTTCTGATCAGTTTCAGTTTTTGGTTTTCAAACTCGTGCCTTGGTTCAGAGTCCTGCAATGGTTGTGGTTCCAGCCCTGAAGGAAACTGATCAAAGTATAAAAGTTATGAATTTTGTTTTAAAAAACTTGCTTATTTGCTGTTTCATAAGGGTGGTTACAGGTAATATACAGATGTATGTTCAAACACAGGTAGGTATAAAGGTTATCAGGGTGGGGCAGATAAGAACAAACATAACTGGTGTGCTATTGCATAAGTATATGCACTGATGTTGTTATACATAGGTAAATCCACACGTAATTGTTCTAGGTATACAGCAATAGGGCTATGGATATTTGGTTATACTTGAGTAAATATTCAAGTACTATTTATTTAGTATTTAAATAAGCAGTATAGGACCATGTAGTCTTAGCTTGAGCTTGTTTGTTCTTGCTTGTTACATTGGATTCAGTCCTTGTTGTCTTTTATGGTACTTTAGGCCTGGAATTTTGTCTGTTTTCATACTGTGGACAACATCTTAATATAGGGAGCGTTGTGTGGCCCACCTTCCTCCCACTTGTGGTAAGACAGAATTTTCTCAGGGCTGGCCCCAGACTGCAGAACAAACTCCCATAAAAATGAAGCACACTCACAAACCACACCACCTTTGCCTCCAGCTGCCAGGAGTCCTTTTTTTTTTTTTTTTTTTTTTTGCCTCCGCTACCATAAACACATAGCAATTTGATTATTTGTATTTTAAAAACTTAACCAAAAGACTACACCCAACTTCCTCCTGAGAAGATGAGACAGGAAATGCACTACATCTGACAGATGTTAGTGATGTTGCTTAATGTACTGCTGCCGGGTGCCCAGACATTACAGTGATTAGGGTGATATGAAAAGCAATGCAGCATAGAATAGTACGTGTTTGTCTTTTTTTGGAGAAAAGTTAATTATATTGGGTAGAATTTTCAAAAGTGCTTAAGTCCCATTTTCAAATGTGTCTTGGGTATTTAGGCTCCTAAATCTCATTGAAAGTCAATTGCTTGCATAAGCAGTCCCACTGACTGGTGTGCAAATGACTGCTTACCGTCAAAAAGAAGGGGGTCATAACCAGGCCCTGTGGGATCTCCATATGGATGATTCCAGGCCTAGACCAGTTTGAGACCCTTTGATCTCAGAGATTTAGTGAACTCTTCCTGTTTCTCTTTTTCCAGTCCTTCCGGGAGAACTTCTGAGCAGATCAGTGAATATGGCTGCTATCAGGAAATTCTATACTTTGGTGGTGAGATCAGGGTATTGCTCTTGCTCACAGCAAAGGTTTTGGCAGTCAGATAGCTAGCTAGGGTCATTTCTTTTGCTTTGCTAGCAGTTTCATTGTACCCTGGATAGACAATCTGGAGGTATGCTCTGGAGCACTCTGCTGCTTCCTCATTTGGTATGCAAACAATCTGCTTCTTCTAGTCCCATTGTCAGAATAGTTTATATTACCAATATTATTATGAATTGTTCCTAAATTACATATTACATGTACTAGGCTGAAGAGTGATTCGTTTTACTACAAACAGTTCATATCACTGTGTACAGTAGTTAATTATAATGATCCCACCCAATTTAAGGACGTGGCATATTTCGTAGCAATGTAAAATACAATTAACATTTAGTAATCCAAAATAACAGTTGAAAATGAAAAAAAGCTAGTTGGTCCATACCAAAACTGGGCAATAGGTTATTCTATTCAATTCAATTCTGCTGTATTTTAGAGGGTTAGGTCTTTGGGGATTATATTTCTAAGGGTGGATCATTGTAGGCGTCAGGGATTTAAGTGTTTCATTCTGCTGCTTTTACTCCTAAGGGCTACTTCAAGGATCTCCCACTGGACTGCCAGTGATACCTCTCCATTGCTCTTAGTTTGGAGCATTTCTTTTCTCCATCTTTATGGAATGAGCATTTCTTAAAGCCCTTACTCACGCTGAGTTGTACTAACCTTATAACAAGTAGGCCCACTGAGTTGAATGAGACTGTTTGAGTGGTAAAGTTCTACTGAGCAAGGTAAGGGTAGCAAAATCTGGCCCTAGGAATATGTATCGTAAGAGCTAAGCTAGGTTTTTCTTTTCAAATTTTTAATGTAAATGAATGAACAAACAAAGTCATCCCTCAAACTGTTACCCTCCTGAGTCCAGTTTGGCCAACCAGAGAATCCAGGCCCAGGTCTCTTGCTTCCTATTCCTGTTCCTTATTGACTGCACCATGCTATTTCCTTGTTATTCATGCATTAAAAATGTAATCTGGTTACTGCTCTCATTTTTGTTCTGAATTTTGGGAGGAGAGTGTTATTCTTGGAGTCACTTGCCACCTTTCCAAGGCTGCTGCCATATTTGGTATAAGATCTTTTCCAATAAGGAACACTTAAAACACTCAATTTCAGTGCTGATGGTGGAAGTTTTTTCTGGGACTGTCTGAACAGCAGGGCCAGCTCCAGGCACCAGTGAAGGAAGCAGGTGCCTGGGGCAGCCAATAGAAAGGGACGGTATTGCATCCATTATTGGGGTGGCACGTCCAGGTCTTCGGCAGCACTTCAGCGGCACTTCAGCGCGCCGCTTTAGTCTTTGGCAGCAGTTCGGTGGCGGGTCCTTCACGCCATCTCTTCTTTTTCAGTGGCACTTCAGCGGCAGCTCAATCGGGTTTTTTCTTCTTTTTTTTTCCTTCGCCGCTTGGGGCGGCAAGAAAACTGGGCCGGCCCTGCTGAACAGGCAGCATGGTAAGTGAAGTACCACTGACTTTTTTCCAAGGTAAAATCACTTATTTGCCTGGGTAACAAACACAGCACCTGGGTCTGGCAATTGACTTCATTTTCTGTCTGCATCACCCTTGCAAACTTCTGTCCATTTCACCATTACCCTGTTCAGCTTGACCCATGCTGAGGGCCTCACTGGCGACTAGCTGAGAACCAGAGGAGGCGCCAGAGCAGTACTGTCTATCAGGTAACGTAGCTCAAGGTTTGTCTGGTAGAGTTCACTGGAGATATTTGCACTTGTAGCTGGAGTTGCTCTAACTCTTGGCTGCTTTCCCACCCACAGAAGTTTGTAGCAGATTCTCATTTGGGGTGGGGTATGTTTGCACATGGGAAAAAGGAGCATAACTAATATCAAGTATAATTAAATAGTGGGTAATTGCCCTTTTCATTTTCTGCACCCTGCCACAGGTGGTAATTACATCTTAGTCCGTATCTTCAGTAGTTTAGCAAAAAGGGAACAAAGCTTGTCTGCCATCATATTTATAAAGTCACAGGTCAGCAAGATAGCCAGGTATTTGACATTTTGGGACAAATTCTGGAAGGAACACTCCTTGAAAGTGTTCAAGAACAATAATTTAACAGGATCTGTATGTCATCTTTGGGCCAGATTGTGAACCCCTTGCTCCTCTTGGCGAGCAATTACTCACATGAGCAGTCCCATTGACTTTAACGGGTCTACTTGTGGGAGCAACTGCTCACCAGTGGGCATAAGGGGCTCACAACCTGGCCTTTTATAGCCAATATAGAACAGATACCAATAGTCTAATCTACTCCATCCACCAACAGGTGATGATGAAATAGGGTTTTGCACAGCAGCACCGGTCAGATCAAACTGCTGATTATTTAAAATAGTATTATAGATATACCCTGCGCTTTACAACAGGCTGAACCTGCTAAAGAAAATGGAAGTCTTCCTTGAAGGGATTATATTTTGAAGAAACTATGTTCTAACAACAGAAGTGGGTAGAATACGACGGATAAGTAGCATCTAGGTAAACAGAATGGCATGTGGCCATTTGAGTTTTTTCTGTTATTATTTGTATTGCAGTAGTGCCTAAAGGCCAGGGCTCCACTCTGCTAATCATTGTACAACACAATGCAGAGATGATCCTTGCCCCAAAAGAACTGACGATCCTGTGATTTCCATTCCAGTCCTTAAGCTTTTCCATCATATTATTTCAGTTGAGCAAGAAACATCTTGTAATTCAATAGAATCATAGAAATGCAGGGCTGGAAGGGACCTCAAGAAGTTATCAAGTGCAGCCCCCGCTGCACTACAGCAGGACCAAATAAACTCAGACCATCGCTGACAGGTTTGTTTTTAAAAACCTCCAATCATGGGATTCCACAACTTCCCTTGGAAGCCTATTCTAGAGCTTAATACCCTTATAATTAGAAAGTTTTTCCTAATATGTAATCTAAATCTCTTTGCTGCAGATTAAGCCCTGTTCTTGTCCTGTTTTCAGGTGACATGGAAAACAACAGATCACCGTCTTCTTTGTAACAGCTCTTACCATATTTGGAGACTTATCAGGTCCCTCAGTCTTCTTTTCTCAAGGCTAAATGTGCCGTTTTTCAACTTTTCCTCACAGCTCAGGTTTTCTAAACCTTTTATAATTTTCATTGCTGTCCTCTGGACTCTAATTTGTCCACATCTTTCCTAATGTGTGGCACTCAGAATTGGACACAGTACTCCAGCTGAGGCCTCACCAGTGCTGAGTAGAGCGAGACAATTACCTACACTGTCTTATATACAACACTCCTGTTAATATGGACCCAAATTATATTAGCTTTTTTTGCAACTGCATCACATTGTTGACTCATTGAATTTGTGATCCACTGTTCCCCGAGATCCTTTTCAGCAGTACAGCTGCCTAGCCAGTTAGTCCCTAATTTGTAGTTGTGCGTTTGATTTTTCCTTCCTAAGTGAAGTACTTTGCGCTTGTCTTTATTGAATTTCACTTTGGTGATTTTAGACCATTCTCCAATTTGTCAAGGTCATTTTGAATTCTAATCCTGTCCTGCAAAGTGTTTGTAACTCTTCTCATCTTGGTTCATCCACAGGTTTTAGGAGCATACTCTCCACTTGGACTTTGCTCCTGCAGTGAAAAGAAAGATGCTGGTCATTAGGTCTTGTCAACCCCTACTCACTTTGAGCACAACTGCAATGGAAAATTGAACGTAGGTTAATAATACATAAAAATGGATGCCCATCCAAAGAGTAAAACTTGTTTTAACTTTAAAAGTTTAGGCTACTATAGAATATAGCAGCCTGGGAGTGGATAGTCATTGATAATAAGAGTTAGAACAAAATAGATGTCTCTTGGAAATTTTGCCCATTTGGATTGGTAGTTAATATTTTAATATATTGGTTAGTATGTGTGACCGTTACGCCCTCAACTGAGTAGAATTCGTACTGATCAGATTTCGTTCATAGGCCTTCTAATACTTTCAAAAGCTAATGAGGATTCTGCTTTATGCAAACAGATAGGGCTTTATGCTTTGGAGCAGGAAGGTCACAGTGCTACCTTCACTATTACCATGAAGTTCCAAGTGGCAATGGTTTGTAGCACAGCGACAACCATAGAGTTCAAGGAGGCCAAGGATTTGCTACAATGTTAACAAGCAAGAACACCAAATAAGTGTCTTTATCAAGAGGTTCAGAATTGATTTTCTTCATTAACTAGAACTTGGGATAATAAGTCAAGTAACATTTGGTGGTACTCTTTCATAAGGTGTTTTTGCAGCAGGTGCCCGTGGTAGTACTGACCCCAATTTAATTCGGCAATTACTACAGTTTAACAAAGTTTATTCTGCAAAGGGCCTTGCGGGTATTGACTGTTACTTGTGTTCAATTTTCTGCAGCAGCTTTAAGGAAGTTTTCACTGCAGTCATTTGGAAAGCTTGGGACTGTGCCTGCAAGTTACTGCTGCATTTTCTGGCAAGAATATGACTAAACAGATTGGTACAGGACTGAACATATCTGAGAAGGGAGGCTAGCTGCGCTGACTCTTGCAGAACCACATATTGCTGCTGTTGACTCTGCTGGCCCAAATCAGTTAGAAATCAATGGGAGATTTGCCTGAAAAAGGGCTACAAAATATGGGCCCTCTCTGTTTGGGGGTCAGCCTACACTACCCCTAACAAATCCCTGCAGTTTCTCACATCACTCACAGCAGAGTCATGTCTCTTCTGGGTGTGATCACTGTTCAGATTGCTGGCTTGCTCTTCCTGTCAGTGCGGAAAGCTGAGTGGTATAAGCAGAATAAAGCATCAGAGGAGCATCTGAGGGCTTGTCTACATCACAAAGTTGCAGCGCTGGTGAGGGGGTTACAGCGCTGCAACTTAGAAGGTGTACACATCTGCAGGGCATCACCAGCGCTGCAACTCCCTGTTTGCAGCACTGGCCAAACTCCCGTTTTGTCTCGGGTGTAGAGGATCCAGCGCTGGTGATCCAGCGCTGGTAATCAAGTGTAGACACTTACCAGCGCTTTTCTTGACCTCCGTGGAATAAGCAGGTATCCCAGCATACGTGAGGAAGCGTCTGGTAATCAAGCAGGTCTCCTTCCCCGGTTTGCAGGGGGGTTCGGGGAACGCGAGAGCAAACCGCGGCGAAGCTGGTCTCCTTTCCCGGTTTGCTCTCGCATTCCCCGAACCCCCGTGCAAGCAGGTCTCCTTCCCTGCGGTTTGCAGGGGGGTTCGGGGAACGCGAGAGCAAACCGCGGCGAAACTGGTCTCCTTCCCCAGTTTGCTCTCGCGTTCCCCGAACCTCCGTGCAAGCAGGTCTCCTTCCCTGCGGTTTGCAGGGGGGTTCGGGGAACGCGAGAGCAAACTGCGGCGAAGCTGGTCTCCTTCCCCGGTTTTCTCTCGCGTTCCCCGAACCCCCCCTTGAAGCCGCCCAACAGCGCTGCAGTGTGGCCACATCTAACACCACTTGCAGCGCTGGTTGCTGTAAGTGTGGCCACTCTGCAGCGCTGGCCCTATACAGCTGTACTAATACAGCTATAACAACCAGCGCTGCAAAATTGTAGATGTAGACATACCCTGATTAAAATGATACTGGAGGAATACTGCAATACATTTCTCTGTGTATTTACTGGAATTAGAAAGGGACTTAACTTTGGCCAGGCTCCCTTTCATTTTGCATGAATGTTAGAGCAAATGACCTAATGTTTGCAGAAAGTGGATATAAATTCATGTGTGACTATTCACGTGGGAAAGGGTGTATTTTATATGAGATGGGACACTGCTCCACATAGCAAAGAACAGCATTCCTAAAACTTCTTGTTTGGTTCATATTATTCCTATTGATTTACATTTTTGTTCTATCTACAGTAATGCCTAGATGCAGTTAAACACCAAGTCAATCCAAACCACGTGAAAAGAACATGGAACAAAAAGAACAGGAGCATTTGTAGCACCTTAGAGACTAACAAATTTATTTGAGCATAAGCTTTCGTGGGCCGCAGCCCACGTCTTCGGATGCATAGAATGGAACATATAGTGAGGAGATATATATATACATACAGAGAGCATGAAAAGGTGGGAGTTGTCTTACCAACTCTGGGAGGCCAATTAAGTAAGAGAAAAAAACTTTTGAAGTGATAATCAAGATAGCCCAGTACAGACAGTTTGATAAGAAGTGTGAGAATACTTACAAGGGGAGATAGATTCAATGTTTGTAATGGCTCAGCCATTCCCAGTCCCTATTCAAGCCTAAGTTGATTGTATCTAGTTTGCATATCAATTCCAGCTCAGCAGTCTCTTGTTGGAGTCTGTTTTTGACGCTGCATGGAACAAAAAGAAGATTCTCCCTATTTGCCAGGGGCAAGGTGGTCTTTTAGTAGCCCTCTTTTTTCCCTTAGTGATGAAAGGCTTAGCAAAAACCATTGGCTGGAAGTTAAAGCCCAACAAATTCAAATTACAAATAAGGCACTCATATTTAACAGTGAAGGTGATTATCCATGGGAACAAACTACCAAAAGAAATGATGGATTCTCCCTATCTTGAAATCTTCACCTCAGGACTGGATGCCTTTCTGTAAGATATGCTTTAGTCAAACACAAGATATTGTGCTCAATAAACAGGTAGCTATTGCTTGTGTTATACATGAGAACAGACTACATGATCTAATGCAGGGATAGGCAACCTACGGCATGCATGCCAATAGTGGCATGCGAGCTGATTTTCAGTGGCACTCATACTGCCCGGGTCCTGGCCACCTGTCCGGGGGGCTCTGCATTTTAATTTAATTTTAAATGAAGTTTCTTAAACATTTTAAAAACCTTATTTACTTTATAATATATAATTAAACTATTGTTGTATGTAAACTTATAGAAAGATCTTCTAAAAACATTAAAATGTATTTCTGGCACACGAAACCTTAAATCAGAGTGAATAAATGAAGACTCAGCACAGCGCTTCTGAAAGGTTGCTGACCCCTGATCTAATGTTTCTTTCTGGCTTCAAAAATCTCTGACTGCCCTGTCACTGGCCTCATGCCATTTATACCAGGAAGAGGATGTTAGTTCCAGTGGCCCAGATGATCTCAGAGTCAGCTGCTGCAGTATCACAAGAAGCCAGGTCCCAAACCATTTATGGCCTTAAAGATCAAATCACTACCTAAACCTTCTCCTTGAAATCAGCTGGTGCTAGTACAGATTCTGGGGCACAAATGTAATGTACTTTCTGCATGAATCAGCAATTAGTATGTAGTCTGCGATGTTTTGTGCTAGCTGTGGTCCCATGTAGAGTGTGGTATAGAAACATAATATTTAAATGAAACCTGTCAACTTGAGATAACACTAGAAGTGGGTGGCAGAACAAGAAAAAGAAGCCACACTTCCTCAGGCCCAGCCTGTAAAGGTAAAAGCATCCCTCCTCTGCAGAAAATTATTTTCATCCTATAAATAATTAAGTGAAATAAAAGGTAGGTCACCTGGCACTACATTTTCAGAGAGGCACCAGACTCATATGTGCTAAATATGCAATTGTATTCACAATTTAACACACATTAGATAAGTGCCATTTAAAAGGACAAAACCTCTGTAACGTGCTCAAATGGAAGAGTCACAATAAGAGGACTGCTGCTGCAGGGGCGGCTCTAGACATTTCGCCGCCCCAAGCACGGCGGCATGCTGCGGGGGGCACTCGACCGGTCGACCAGTCGCCGGTGGACCTCCTGCAGGCGTGCCTGCGGAGGGTCCACTGGTCCAGTGGCTTCAGTGCAGGCACGCCTGCGGGAGGTCCACCAGAGCCGTGGGACCAGCGGACCTCCACAGGCAAACTGCCGAATGCAGCCTGCCTGCCGTCCTCCAGGCGACCGGCAGAGCACCCCCCACAGCATGCCGCCCCAAGCACGCGCTTGGCGTGCTGGGCCTGGAGCCTCCTCTGTGCTCCTATTCCTGTTTTGAAGGGTCTGGTGTTCTAGTTTAGTACTAGATGGGTCTGAGACATGCAGGGCCAGATTCTCATTTATATTTAATGCCTCTTTACACACCACTTGGACATAATATCATCCTAATGTAAATAAGAATCTGACCCGACAGTTCATCGCTGGCTTTAGTTCCAAAAAAAGTTCAAGGAGGGGGTTACTAGCTATTGTTTTGGGTCAAGCCTGTCTTTAACATCAGAGTGATAGGGTCTTATGGTTTTCCAGCAGACAAAAAGAACTTGCACCTCTCAGGCAGGGAGACTGATGGGAAACTCTAAATGTGATAATTCCAAAATTCCTAAAGGCCTTTAGAAGGGAAAGAAAATAAAATGTTTTTAAAAAGTAACATTACCCTGCACAAGGAACTAACTTGCTTTGAAGGAAATTCCAGAAGAATAAGAAAAAAGCAATATACGGTAATTGAGAGTTCTCATCTCTATTAATTTTTTCCACCTAGGGGATTAAGCTGTTAAGACTGAATGTGAATCATATATTTCAGCTTCTGCATACATTTAAATATTCTTTTGTTCAAGGGGTAGTAAGAGGTTCATCTTGTTGCTGCAATGAGTAGTCATCCCTGAACCTCCTCCTCAACTCCCACACACATGCAAAAAAAGTAAATTTGTCTTGGCATAAGATGGATCACACAGATGTTTCTATGCTTGGATGGTGGCATGGGTGCCGAGGATAAACTGTTCGTACTGATAAAACAAATATCAGGTCAGACTTGATTAGGCCACAGAAAGAGGGTGGTTTCTATGGTGATGAACAGCAGCAGTTATGAGAGGTATGGTGAGTAGGTGGCAGTGAAAGCCAGATTAGCTCCATGCAAAAGTGGTTAGTTGCTTTGATGATTTTTCAGTCTGCGCACTAGAGCACTTCTTGTAAGAAACATAAGATGGAGATGCAAGGATCATTGGATATGAGCTATGCTTTAAGTGAGCTAGGGAGTAGATAACAAATGAGATAATGTCAAAGGTGATGTATTTTGGCGATTATAAAGGTACTTTAATCCTGTTCTGTGCTAAACATCAGAACTGAAATCAGACAGATGTACACGATAACTTGATGAAAGTCAGGAAATTCATGTCAAAGGCAGATTCTCTGCCCTTGACTCTGTCATAATATAATTCCCAATTCTGGACCTTAGCGTCCAAAATATGGGTATTAGCATGAATTCCTCTAAGCTTAATTACCAGCTTAGTTCTGATAGGCTGCCACCAATCAGGACTTAGAGTAGAGCGCCTGATAGACTCTAGTCTCCTCCAAAAACCTTCCCTGGGGGTCCCAAGACCCAAATTCCTTGAGTCTCACAACAAAGGGGAATAAACCATTCCCTTCCCCCTCCCTCCTTCCTCCCAGCTCCTTCCCGCCCTGGGAACACTAGGAGATCACCTGACTCAACTCCGTGAATCTAACACAAAGAGGAACTTTACCATTCTCTCCCTCAGGCAATACAGACTCAAGCTCCTTTGAGCCTTAACTAGGAGAAAAACTCAAACAGGTCTTAAAGCAAAGCTTTTAATAAAAAAGAGAAAGAAAAAAGGGTAAAAGGTTTATCTCTGCACTTTAGATGGTAAAAAGTTACAGGGCCTTTCAACTTATAAACAATAGAAAGAAACTTTCTCCAGCAGAAACACAATTTAAGCTACTTCCAGCAAGTACACATATGCAAATGAAAAAAGAAACAAATTAAAAGACTATGACCGCCTTTTCTTACTCACAATTCTGAATAGATAAGAGACTGTAGCAGGGAGATTGGCAGAAACCTGGTTGCACCTCTGGCCCCATCCAGGACCCAGAGAGAACAAAGCCAAACCCAAAATCCACAAACAAAGGCTTCCTTCCACGAGAGATTTTAAACTATCTTGTCTCCTGATTGGTCCTCTGGTCAGGTGTTTGGGGTCCCTGTTTGTTAACCCTTTACAGGTAAGAGAGACATTAACCCTTAACTATCTGTTTATGACATGCCCCCCAAATCGCAGACAGTGGGGAACTTCACTGGCAGTGATTTCTTCCTAGAACTCTAAAATAAACAGATTAATACAACACATGCACCTTTACATATACTACTAAGTGTATAACTAACAGACTTCTACATTTTAAGAACACCTTTTAACTACTGGATTCTGGGAACCTTTCATGAGAGAGTGCATCAGCTACTTTGTTAGAAGCTCCTGAAATGTGTTCAATTTCAAAATCAAAATCTTGGAGAGCTAAACTCCATCGAAGAAGTTTTTTGTTGTTTCCCTTGGCAGTATGAAGCAACTTTAGTGCAGCATGGTTGATCTGTAGCTGGAACCGCCATCCCCAAATGTATGGGCGTAGCTTTTCCAGGGCGTACACAATGGCGTAGCATTCCATTTCACTGACTGACCAGTGACTTTCCCTCTCAGACAGTTTCTTGCTGAGAAACACGACAGGATGGAAGTTGTGATCCGGTCCTTCCTGCATGAGAACTGCTCCTATATCACGCTCAGATGCATCTGTGGTTACTAGGAATAGCTTGTCAAAGTCCGGGGCCCTTAGCACAGGGTCAGACATGAGCGTCGCCTTAAGTTGAGTAAAGGCCTTTTGACACTCATCAGTCCACTTAACTGCATTTGGCTGGGTTTTTTTGGTCAGGTTGGTCAGTGGGGCAGCGATTCGGCTGTAGTGCAAATCGCCTGTAATACCCGGCCAAGCCTAAGAAGGATTGGACTTGTTTCTTTGACTTTGGGACAGGCCACTTTTGGATAGCATCCACCTTGGCCTGTAGGGGGTTTATGGTTCCTCGACCCACTTGGTGTCCCAGGTAAGTTACTCTGTTTTGGCCTATTTGACACTTTTTGGCCTTAACAGTTAGTCCGGCCTGCCTGATGCGCTCAAAGACCTTTTCCGGTGTTCTAGGTGTTCGGGCCAGGAGTCAGAAAAAATGGCCACATCATCGAGGTAGGCAACTGCATATTCGCCCAGTCCTGCTAGTAGACCATCTACCAACCTCTGGAAGGTGGCGGGTGCATTTCGCAGCCCGAAAGGAAGCACATTAAATTCATACACCCCTGCATGGGTGATGCATGCTGACCTCTCTTTGGCAGGTTCATCTAGCAGTACTTGCCAGTACCCCTTGGTTAAGTCTATTGCAGAGATGAACTGGGCACATCCCAACTTTTCCAATAGGTCATCGGTGCGTGGCTTTGGATAGTTGTCTGGACGAGTTACCGCATTTAGCTTACGGTAGTCCACGCAAAAGCGTATTTCCCCATCTGGTTTGGGTACCAGAACCACTGGAGATGCCCATGTGCTGGTAGATGAGCGTATTATACCCATCTGTAGCATGTTCTGGATCTCCCATTCTATAGCAGCTTGGGCATGAGGAGATACCTGGTAGGGTGGGGTTCTAATGGGGTGAGCATTACCTGTGTCAATGGAGTGGTATGCCCGTTCAGTCCATCCTGGGGTGGCTGAGAACAATGGGGCGAAGCTAGAGCACGGCTCCTTGATTTGTTGCTGCTGCAGACATTCCAGGGTGGTTGAGAGGTTCACCTCTTCCACGCCACCATCTTTTTTCCCTTCGTAGTAGACACCATCAAGCCACTCAGCGTCATCTCCTCCCTGGACGGTAAACTGACAAACCTGTAAGTCTCTGGAATAAAAGGGCTTGAGAGAATTAACATGATACACTCTGGGCTTTCGGGAGGAATTGGGAAATGCTATGAGGTAGTTAACAGCTCCCAGGCGCTCTTGGACCGTGAATGGCCCTTCCCATGATGCTTCCATCTTATGGGCCTGTTGCGCCTTCAAGACCATAACCTGGTCTCCTACCTTGAAGGAATGCTCTCTGGTATGTCTGTCATACCAGGCCTTTTGCTCTTCCTGAGCATCCTTTAGGTTTTCTTTAGCAAGGGCTAAAGAGTGTCGGAGGGTGTTTTGTAGGTTGCTTACAAAGTCCAGAATGTTAGTCCCTGGAGAAGGCGTAAATCCCTCCCATTGCTGCTTTACCAACTGTAATGGCCCCTTAACCTCGTAACCATACACAAGTTCAAACGGTGAAAACCCTAAACTGGGATGTGGTACAGTCCTGTAGGCAAAAAGTAACTGCTGCAACACTAGGTCCCAGTTATTGGAGTGTTCATTGACGAATTTACGTATCATGGCCCCCAAAGTTCCATTAAACTTTTCCACCAGGCCATTGGTTTGATGATGGTACGGGGTGGCAAGCAAGTGGTTCACCCCATGCGTTTCCCACAGTTTTTTCATGGTTCCTGCCAGGAAATTAGATCCTGAATCTGTAAGGATGTCGGAGGGCCAACCTACCCTGGCAAAAATGTCTGTTAGGGCCAGGCACACAGCTTTAGCCCTGGTGTTGCCTAGATCTACTACTTCCGGCCATCGGGTAGCAAAGTCCACGAAAGTCAGTACGTACTGCTTTCCTCTGGGTGTCTTTTTTGGGAAAGGACCCAGAATATCCACAGCTACTTGCTGAAATGGGACCTCAATTATGGGAAGTGGCTGGAGAGGGACCTTGACCTGGTCTTGGGGCTTTCCCACTCTTTGGCATACCTCACAAGACCGGACATACTTGGCAATGTCCTTGCCCATCCCCTCCCAGTGGAAGGACTTCCCCAATCAGTCCTTGGTTCTGTTCACCCCAGCATGGCCACTAGGATGATCATGGGCTAAGCTTAGGAGCTTTTCCCGGTACTTAGCTGGAACCATTAACTGTTTTTGTGGATGCCAGTCTTCCTGGTGTCCACCAGAAAGAGTCTCCTTGTATAAAAGTCCTTGTTCTACAACAAACCGGGATCGATTAGAAGAGCTGAGAGGCGGTGGGGTGCTCCGTGCTGCTGCCCAAGCTTTCTGAAGGCTGTCATCTGCTTCCTGCTCAGTCTGGAACTGTTCCCTTGAAGCTGGAGACACCAGTTCTTCCTTAGACTGTGGACTTGGGCTTGGTCCCTCTGGAAGCGATATAGGTGATGGGGTTGTTTCCGTGGCTGGTGAGCCGCGTTTCGCTGGTGCACCAGGAGGTATTTCAGGCTCTGGCTGAGCCTCTTGGGTGTGGTTGTCTGCTGCTTCTGCCAGTTCAGGCTTGCTGGCGCCCTCTGGCGTTGGGATTGAAAATGGATTTGCAAGCGCTGGTGTCAGTGCTGGCAATGGTTCTGGTGCTGGCTGCTTTTCCAGTTCCTGATCTGGGACTGGAAGCACTGTGGCTGTTTCCATTGTTGGCATGGGATCCGGGTCCACTATCTCTGTCTGGGTCTATTGTAACACAGACGGGGCCCCTGTGGACGGTTCAGGAACAGGAATGGGTCTGGAAGCTTGCCTGGTTTGGCTATGTGTAACCATTCCCACTCTCTCGGCCCGCTTCACCTGGTTGGCCAAATCTTCCCCCAGTAGCATGGGGATGGAATAATTGTCATAGACTGCAAAAGTCCACATTCCTGACCAGCCTTTGTACTGGACAGGAAGTTCAACTGTAGGCAAGTCTACAGCTTGTGACATGAAGGGGTAAATTGTCACTTGGGCCTTTGGGTTGATGAATTTGGGGTTGACGAAGGATTGGTGGATAGCTGACACTTGTGCCCCCGTGTCTCTCCACACAGTAACCTTCTTTCCGCCCACTCTCAAAATTTCCCTTCTCTCCAAGGGTATTTGAGAGGCATCTGGGCCTGGGGATCTTTGGTGTGAGGGTGGTGTAATGAATTGCACTCGGCTGGGGTTCTTTGGGCAGTTGGCCTTTATATGTCCCAGTTCATTACACTTGAAGCATCTTCCAGCTGACTGGTCACTGGGTCGAGGTGAGTTACTGGAGACTGGTGAGGTAGAAGAATAGGGCGTCTGTGGCTTTCCTTGGGTTGTAGGTGGGGTCTTTGGCTGCCCTCGGTTGTAGGGTTTATTGTCGGTGTGCTCTCTGGGGTATTCGTTCCCCTTGACAGTAGCTTTTTTCTTTTCTGCCACTTCCATCCATTTGGCTCTAATCTCCCCTGCCTCGATTACCATTTTGGGTTTCCCATCTAGGATGTACCTCTCTATTTCCTCAGGAATACCATCTAAGAACTGCTCCATTTGTATCAGGAGGTGCAGCTCGTCCAGATTGTTAACCTTTGTTCCTGATATCCAGGCTTCATAATTTTTTGCAATGTGGTAAGCGTGTTGGAGGAATGACATATCTGGTTTCCATTTTTGGTTTCTGAACCGCCGACGGGCATTTTCAGGTGTTATCCCCATTCTGTATCTGGCCTTGGTTTGAAAAAGTTTATAATCATTCATGTTCTCTTTAGGCATTTCAGCTGCCACCTCTGCTAAAGGTCCACTGAGCAGTGGCCTCAATTCTACCATGTCCTGGTCTTCAGAGACGCTGTACCCAAGGCAGGCTCTTTCAAAATTTTCTAAGAAGGCCTCAGTGTCATCACCTGCCTTGTAGGTGGGAAATTTCTTGTGATGTGGAACAATCATTGGCGAAGGGTTGTTAGGATTGGCTGTGTTCTGTTGCTTAGCCTTTTCTAATTCCAGGGCCTGCCGGTGGGCTTCCCTCTGGAGTTCCCTCTCTCTCTTTTATTTCCAGCTCTCTCCTGTGGGCTGCCTCTCTTTCTCTTTCTCTTAGCTCCATCTCTTGTAGTTTTTTTTCCATATCTCGCCTGTGGTCTGCCTCTTTAATTTGTGCCTCTTCATCCCATTTTGCCTTGGAAGTCATAGTTCCTGTTTTCTTGTGTTGGGGTGCCCTCTGGTGTTCTTTTGTCTGAACTGCTGGCTCTCTGTGGTCTCCTGGGGTTGCTTAGAAAGAATTAAAAAGCAAAAGAAACTGTCTTTCATTTACAAATGTGTTCTGGCTGGAGTGCATTGCTAACCACTTAAGGCTGCTTTGTTTAACAAACGACCATCGTTAAACTTAATGGCTCTTGCCTGAGGCCATATCTATGCACAGCCAGACCAGAGCAAGGAAAAAAAAATCTCTGGCTGTAGGTTTAAAACAAACCCCTTCTCTCTCTGCTTTCAAGCAGCTAACAGAGAAAAGAAAATTAATAATCTTACTGGCTTTTGGATTCTACTATCCCACTTAGCTGCCAACCATGTCATAATATAATTCCCAATTCTGGACCTTAGCGTCCAAAATATGGGTATTAGCATGAATTCCTCTAAGCTTAATTACCAGCTTATTCTGATAGGCTGCCACCAATCAGGACTTAGAGTAGAGCGCCAGATAGACTCTAGTCTCCTCCAAAAACCTTCCCTGGGGGTCCCAAGACCCAAATTCCTTGAGTCTCACAACAAAGGGGAATAAACCATTCCCTTCCCCCTCCCTCCTTCCTCCCAGCTCCTTCCCGCCCTGGGAACACTAGGAGATCACCTGACTCAACTCCGTGAATCTAACACAAAGAGGAACTTTATCATTCCCTCCCTCAGGCAATACAGACTCAAGCTCCTTTGAGCCTTAACTAGGAGAAAAACTCAAACAGGTCTTTAAAGCAAAGCTTTTAATAAAAAAGAGAAAGAAAAAAGGGTAAAAGGTTTATCTCTGCACTTTAGATGGTAAAAAGTTACAGGGTCTTTCAACTTATAAACAATAGAAAGAAACTTTCTCCAGCAGAAACACAATTTAAGCTACTTCCAGCAAGTACACATATGCAAATGAAAAAAGAAACAAATTAGAAGTCTATGACCGCCTTTTCTTACTCACAATTCTGAATAGATAAGAGACTGTAGCAGGGAGATTGGCAGAAACCTGGTTGCACCTCTAGCCCCATCCAGGACCCAGAGAGAACAAAGCCAAACCCAAAACCCACAAACAAAGGCTTCCTCCACGAGAGATTTTAAACTATCTTGTCTCCTGATTGGTCCTCTGGTCAGGTGTTTGGGGTCCCTGTTTGTTAACCCTTTACAGGTAAGAGAGACATTAACCCGTAACTATCTGTTTATGACAGACTCACACACTTTGAAAAATAGAGGCAGATAGGTTGTCATGAGTTAAGATGGACTCTGCTAGAGTTTTAATGTCAATCCATTTACTTTCCCCTCCCAAAAGACCCTAATCCAGCAAAGCGCTTAAGCAAATATTTAACTTAGCATGTCACCTTCCCAGGGCCTCATCTAAAGCAAGACTCCAGCAGCACTGTTTAAAGTATACGTGGTGTATAAAATAATGTAATTAATAATTTGGGGGTACCTGGTTTGGCTGAATATCCCATGGCCTTCCTACCTCCTGCAGGTCTTTTGGGGGTAAGGATATTAAAGAGTCTGCTGAAATCATCTACCTGAAGCTGGACCTATCCCTTTACTTGAAAAATAGGGATGCAGAGGAAGGAAAATAATGGACTCTCCCCATGCACCCACCCTTCAAGTCAGCCTACTTTGTATGTGCCTCCTGCCTCAGCTCAGATCTCATCCCGTGGAGCAAGTGCTTTGCTAGGTCTGGTGATGGGAAATAGTGCTGTGTAGGTCGCTGAGTCCTACTTTCACACAGAAGCGGGGAGATCCACGTGTGATGACCGTCCATGCACAGATCCAGGAAGGCACAATATGGCACTTCAGACCCCGTCTAGCTGATCCTTACAACACAAGCAGTAAGTACTGTGGAAGTATGGAAAGAATTGACAAGGATTTGTAGGGGATCTTAATGCATGTCAGTCTGTTAGCAAGAGTTAAGCCAGCTGTAACCCTAATGACGTGAGACTTGTAGAAGCAAGGATAGTGTGAGGCGAGTAGGAAAGAACTATGTGAGAAGTTATCACGAACTTGCACTGATAATCAAATACATAGATTGGCGCCCAGAAGTGAGAAAAATAAGATAGCAGGATAGCCTATGTATAAACAAAATGCAGCTGTTGCTCATTATTGTCTGTATTATTGCTTGTTGTTGTCTGTAACAAAGGTATAAATGCTTGCTGTAATTGTTTACGTGTTGAGAGACCTCTCCAGGACTGGGGCAACCCAGTGTCCTAGGGCACTCCCTCCCTCTATTGCAATTGCTGGAGTTAGAATAAAGTATTTGATTTTGCTGCACCCAAACAAAAAGCGAGAACTGAGTTTTTCTCCGACAGTACCATCATTCCCAGCTTACAAACTGGGGAAAGTATCAGAGGGGTAGCCGTGTTAGTCTGGATCTGTAAAAGCAGCAAAGAATCCTGTGGCACCTTATAGACTAACAGACGTTTTGGAGCATGAGCTTTCGTGGGTGAATACCCACTTCTTCAGATGCATGACATGCATCTGAAGAAGTGGATATTCACCCACGAAAGCTCATGCTCCAAAACGTCTGTTAGTCTATAAGGTGCCATTGGAAACTGGGGAAACTGAGGCAGAAGGTAACTAGTCTATGGCCACGTGACTTGCCCAGGACCACACATAAAGCAAGTCACTTGGAAAAGCCAGGATTAGAACTCAGGAGTTCCTCACTTTCAGCACTGTGGTCAAACATTTCCATTTTCATTTTGATTTGTGGAGTACAGGTTTGCTCCCTGCCCTTAGGTGGAGTGGAGTAAAGTGCTCTGTGTCAGGTCAAAGTGGCAGACAGGGTTAATTTTCTACTGTACAGAAATGAACTGCAACACTTGGTATACCTGGCAGGGCAAGAGCTGAAGCCTGTGTCACTACGGGTTCACTGCTATTTCTAGCTGCACTAACTACATTCAAGCTAGCACAGGTATACTTTCCCGAGCTGCAGTCACACCACTGATTGCAATGTAGACATACCATAAGTCTCCAATTGCCTGACATACAGTCCCCCAGACAGGGTGGAGGGCCAGATTCCGAGCTCCCTTCCACTAACCCTGCATAAACCATAGGCTGCATAATCAAAGGGAGAGCAAGTACAGACCTGAAAATAATGTATTAAAGTGTTGCCTGTTAGATTTATGCAGGGGGGAGAAAAGAAGAGAAACTCCCCACCCCCACATTTCCAGGCAAGAAGCAATAAACATCTATATTGATCAACTATGTTGCAATTAATTAGTGGCTGCCAAGACTTCCCATTATCGTTATGCTGCAAACTATGACTGTTAAGAACTTCACACTGGCAGTAGGAATTGAACTGGGTCTTTATTCTCCAAATTCACAGCCCCCCCACCCATGACTGGAGATAACGGAAAATGTCTATTAATTGTTAGCATTACAAAGCCTAAAGACAGACAACTGAGCAGTCCTGATTCCATCCAATAGAGGGCGGTGCGGGACATACACCCTAGCTAATTCATTACATTTTTTATAAAAGGGAGCAAGATGAGTCAGAGGAATCCACATGTGTATTATAGGTGTGCATCATGAGTCCAATGCAAATTGACTGCCTAATTTACTAGCAACATGATATTGCTTTATGTAAAGTCCTTTCAAAAATTCATCTTCACTTTCATACATTTTTTAATTTGAATAAACTAGTAAAAAAAGAGGGAATAAAGAGAGACCTTAACAAATGATTCTACGAAAAGAACCTCATCAGCAAACAGGTTACTGTGCATATATGAATGACAATCAGGTCTTTTTAAAATCAAAATGCCTCTACCAACTGGGAGAGTTAAAAAATTATGATTTTTCCCTAGATTGCTTGTTAGAAAGAAAAAGGTGGATATCTGACGTAAATGATGGTGTGTATTGTAGTTATAGCTGTGTCAATCCCAGAATATTAGAGAGACAGGAGGCAGAGGTAATATCTTGGTCCAATAAAAGATATTACCTCACTCACCTTGTCTCTTTTAATTGATTTTATGAACTCTGGTAACCGTATAGCTAAGTGCACTGTACATATTGAGGTCTGATACACTGATTCTTGAATTATATAATTAAATTGACCGATACTATTTTTCACTAAAAGGAATATTACTCCCACAAAACACATTGAACTTGTGTGCTGGCCCGTCCCAGTGAGCAGTCCCCATGGAGGGTTAAGTTCACTGGGCAGACTAATGACAGCAATCAGTGAACAACAACAATAATAAGGAGGAAAAGCTTTATCTTGGAAGCTTTCCAAAGGCTGCCACTCAGGTGAGCTGTTTTCTTTTTTAAATGATTGCTTTCTTGTTTTGTAGTCTGAGTCATTCTGTTCCAATACCATACTAGATAGTTTTCATTGAACAGCACTTGTGGTTATCAACGGGGATCCTAGTTTTCTGTGAGAACCCTCCTCCCCCAGTAAAATTCTCTGATAAAAAAACATAAACATTAGCATTTTTCCACAATTAAAATAAAATGCTGAACTTTAGTTTCCTAGCCACGATATATAAAGGTATCAGTTGAACACAATGTTTTATTGATATATTTACAATTTTTAAGCAAGTTCAAAGCCTACCATTGCCATCATTATAATAAAATAAAATGAATAGAATGATCCAGTCACAGTTCATTGTTTCCTTACTATAGTTGATGACCCTTCTGCTTCAGCCTCTTTTTTGTTTCTTTTCAGTTTATATTTAGCGCTTTCCATGTGTTCTACAATTATCTGCCTTGAACGTAATCTACAGCCTTGCTGCCTACTGTACAGAATAGCGCATCACCATCAACGTCAAATTTGTCCTTGCCAAACTCAGTGAAATGGTCTTTAGGGGTGATTTTTAAAGTTTTCAGCATCTTTTCAGAACGCTAATTACTCTTGTCTGGAGGCTGAAGTGAAATTTGAGATGCATTAAAACACGAAACCCTGTACGTCATTGAGTAACCTCCATACACTGGAAGCAATGTATTGAAGTATAGCTAGCTATGTAAATTTAAAGTGCATTTTAAAAATCAACAACAGTGTGGGAGGTTGTGTGCATTGAATAAGTGACACTAGTAATTTCAGTAAAATGTAGTTAATATATGTTTTTATTTTTTCACAAAATATGAAAACTAAAGATTCTCTGTAAAAATGCAAATTCTGTGTTTTTCCATGTCAAATGAATTTATAGGATCCCTGGTTATCAGAGACCTCTCATGCAGGCTGTCTGATACTGTGTCAGCTCAGTATTCGCCTCTATGACATAGGCTGACTCTCCATGGAAGTAGCATTGTGTGGAGGATGGATCTTAGGGTTGGGAGTCAGGCTGTCCTAAATTCTAATCCTGGCTCTACCAGAAACCTTCTCCATAAATTTGGGTAGATCAGTTTGCTTCTTCAGTTCAGTTTCTTAGTTAACTACCTCATAGTGTTATTGCAAGGAGTAAGTAGTTAATCTCTGTCAAGCGCTATACAACGCTAACAATTATAATTCTCCCTAGTTTGTATTGGAGTGAAAAAAATAATTTTGCTATTTCCTGGGGTCTATGTTTCAAATGCTCTCCTATCTGCCCACTTAAAAAAACCAGACAACTCTGTTCATAATGGATGGATTCTTTTTACAAACAAACACTTGTGTCTCCAGAGAATGAAAGGCTATAACCTTAAATATGATGCTATCAAAGAGAATTAGTTAAAACATTTATAAAGCAAACCCCTGCCCAAAAAAGAGACCCTATACTGCAAAAGAAGTCAAACCAGTGCAAAAGGCTGTGTAGACACTCCTATTTCAACTTATTTTCATTTGGTTTAAGTTGATTAGGAACAGGCTTCAGGTAAACTGTAAAAAGCCATTCTTTAAGTGAAATAGAAGTGTCCAAACAGATTTTTGTGCTATAACTTTGTTGTGTAGACAACCCCTAAGTTCAAATTTCCACTGGCTTCAATAAGTGTTTTGCCTAAGCAAGGACTTCAGGTGTTGGCCCTATGTTTTATGATTATCTCTCAGTGCTAAGCCTGAGGTAACACTATCCCTTTAGCAGATTGCAATACAATAGTGCAGATCAAAACTTAATTAAAAAACGCAAGTGTTGCATGGCTGACTAAAATTTAGGGTTGTGGTTTTTTGCAGCCCTACGTTAAAGGGTGACTAATAATATCTTGAATTGTTGGTGTTTGTTTATTCCAGTTCTCAATTCCACAGGGGAAGGGTTGCTGGAACACAAATCAGATTCAATTCAAAGCACCCAGCTTGGGCAGTGGGATCCTTTTCGGAGTTTGCCTTCTCTTCTCTCCCCCATGGTTAGCGAGCCAACAGGATAAAAGTGAAGAGCTGCAGAGAGCTCCCTCTGAGCTTTGCTCACTTTCCCCTCCAAAACCCATTCCTCATTTCTTGCTCTCCTACTTGTGCTTTCACCTTGGTGTTGCTTAGCTTGGAGAAAAGGGAGGAGCAATAGGCTTCAAGAACAAATGTTTCCACTTGTAGGAAACATTTTATACTAGAGCAGAGAACATCCCTCCTTGGTTAGACACATTGCCATAGGACAGGGCCTATCACAGGAATAAGTTGGGCTTATGTTATTATTAAAGGCCTTTTAACAAGCTGGAAGCAAATTGGGCCAAATACATTTTTGTACTGTACTGAAGACTGTGCAGTTAGACTAAGGATGAATTTGGATCACTCATTACTAATTTGTTTAAGGTTTGACCAAAACTGGAGAATTAACAGCAAAATATTTTAGAAGGGCATCCCCACCAATCACATCTTTAAGCAAGATATTAAGTCCAGCTTTGTGACTCCAGTAAAGAAAATATTTTCATCAGAATCACATATTAATGTTTTAATCAGACACTTTTGGACAGTGGGCTTGATTAATTCTGTAGTGGGGACATGAGCCATCTTTTATATAATAATCTCCCAAGGAAAGGAGTAGAAGTTCCAGCACTTGGGATATTTAAAATGGAACTGGACAGCACTAGAAAATACACTCTTGGAAACAATACTGCACTGGAAAGGAGACAGAAGTTAGAGAGAAAAAGACTGAGTACCTCATCCAGTCTATTATGTCTGTGATCTTGATGGTGATTTATTTATTTCATGTTACCACCTCCACTTGAGATGACCAGAAAAAGTGAAGCTCATGAAAGTGACTCCCTTAGAGTTTGAGATCCACAACTGAGGAAGAGAGGGATACTAGAATTATTTATATTTTTACTTCATGAATAATTTTCCAGCTGTGATAAGTAAAATTAAGTTCAGAAAAAACACATATTTTCCCCCCAGGGAGTTAAAATGAAAATGAATTGGAGAGTGACAGTAAGAGTAAATGTAGGTTTCAGCAAACTGCATCTTAAAGAACAATGCATTCTTGTATTCCTCTGTACCCCCATCCCCGATATGGCTCATAGGTTCTAGATCACAAACATCTTCCTGTGTGGTATTTGTGGCTTATAAAACTTCAGCAAATTGGAATATTTCAGATTTATTAACTTGTTTTAGTGTGAATAATAGTTTACTTGTTGGAGCAGGAGTTCCTTCCTCTTTATGGGCTGAACATTACAATCCACTTAAGTTTGTGTACTACCTGGTACAGCAAAGCAGGAGGAAGAAAGCTGAATCAAGCGGAAAGCTTATTGAATATGCACAGAATACCATCCTCAGCCAAGCAGAACATTTTGTCCCTCTTTAATGGTGTGTGAACTTGCATGCTCTTATTTTCCTTTAATTAGCGAGTAACCAGCTACCCTGTTTCAGTTTTAATAAATAAAGGGGCACCTACAGTACTTGTATATGCACTGATCCTGCCAGGTGATGAGCACCTCCTATGAGGTTCAGAGCAACCCTCAACTCCTGTTGATGCTTTTAGTGTAGTAGATGGAAATGAAGGGTCCTGTAGCGGGGTGGTCACCCACTCCTGCACTGAGGGGTTTAAAACAGCCCTGGAGGAGGGCTGTGGAAGGGCAAGATGCCTGGGCTGATTGGGAGGAAGCAGGCTCATCTGGGGCCACGCCCCAATCAGGGCCCAGCTGGCCCTATAAAGGCTTGAGCCAGGAGCTCAAGCAAACAGTCTCTCTCTGGCCATAGAGGGAGATGGGCCTGGCTGCAGGGAACTAGAGATGGGGTATCTGAGTGGAGCAGGGCTAGGGAAAGGCAGAGGAGCTAGGGAGCTCCAGCCTGGAAAACCCTGGGCTGTGGCCTAGCATTGGGCTAATAGGTAGTAGGGGTTGCAGAGAGCAGCCCAGGGGTAGGCCAAGGCAGCAGGTCCAAACCCAACCTTGCCAGCGATGAGTAGGCTGATACTGCAGTAGACTAACAGACGTTTTGGAGCATGATCTTTTGTGGGTGAATTGCTGGCATATGATGGTGTATATTACATTGGTGGACATGCAGGTGAATGAACCGGTGATGGTGTGGCTGATCTGGTTAGATCAGATCATATGCCAGCAATGCCCCTCTGCTATGTACATTGGCCAAACTGGACAGTCGCTACGGAAAAGGATAAATGGACACAAATCAGATATTAGGAATGGCAATATACAAAAACCTGTAGGAGAACACTTCAACCTCCCTGGACACACTATAGCAGACCTTAAGGTGGCCATCCTGCAGCAAAAGAACTTCAGGACCAGACTTCAAAGAGAAACTGCTGAGCTTCAGTTCATCTGCAAATTTGACACCATCAGCTCAGGATTAAACAAAGACTGTGAATGGCTTGCCAACTACAAAACCAGTTTCTCCTCCCTTGGTTTTCACACCTCAACTGCTAGAACAGGGCCTCATCCTCCCTGATTGAACTAACCTTGTTATCTCTAGCTTGCTTGCATATATATACCTGCCTCTGGAAATTTCCACTACATGCATCTGACGAAGTGGGTATTCACCCACGAATGCTCATGCTCCAAAAATCTGTTAGTCTATAAGGTGCCACAGGATTCTTTGCTGCTATTTCACTGACAGGCTACGCTACTTACATGCATTCTGATTGCTAATTGCATCCCATTATTTCAGAAAATTCAGGTGAAAGAAAGTGCCAGTTGCACATTTTTTCTTCCTTTGTATTCTGAGCACCCGACCAATCATTTTACCTGATCAAATGGTTCCATCACCCTGGCTTGTCGTCAAGATAAGATGGGTGCTAATGTAGGGGATGAAAATATGACACATTGGAGAAGTGTTAAAAAAATTGTTTCTCTAGGAAGGCTTCCCATTCTAAAGCAATCGGTTGGCAAGGGGAAGAGAGCATGGGGGGAGAAGGGGAATCAGCCACCATGCAACCAAATCACCATCAGAGGCTTAGTTAGTTTTTATATACTGACAATAGGCTTGGTGCTATAGAAGACACACACAGCCCCCCCACTCCCAATCCCTGGAGGAAAAACAATTGGAGTAGACAGGGCACTCTGGAATACTCTGGGGAGGGAATAAGTTTTAAAAGAATACAATTTATATTATATGTTTGACTCACTTGCTGATCACCCAGAACAGGAGTGGCCAACCTGAGACTAAAAAGGAGCCAGAATTTACCAATGTACATTGCCAAAGAGCCACAGTAATATGTCAGCAGTCCCCCCCATCAGCTCCCAGTGCCTCCTGCCCACTGGCAGCCCCACCAATCAGTGCCTCCCCCTCCCTCCCTGCACTTCCCAATCAGCTGTTTCATGGCATGCAGGAAGCTTGGAGGGGGAGGAGTGAGGGCACAGCAGGCTTAGGGGATGGGGCGGGAAGGGGCAGAGTGGAGACAGGGCCTGTGGCAGAATCAGGGATTGAGCAGAGAGCACCCCCTGGCACATTGGAAAGTTGGCGCCTGTAGCTCCAGCCCCAGAGTTGGTGCCAATGCAAGGAGCCGCATATTAACTTCTGAAGAGCCACATGTGGCTCCAGAGCCACTGGTTGGCCACCCCAGACCCAGAAGAAGTGATTCTCTTGGAGGGATCTGAATAAAGGCTGAGTGGAAGAGCTAAATAGTGAACTGAAAGAATGCGGGCCAGATTGCTCTTGGTCCTTGTGCGACAGCATGGAGGTGGAGAGGGCCTTGTGATTCTGATTTAATATTGATACTGCAGTAGGACTGGCAGCCCATTGTGCCAGATGCTGAGCAATGGTCCACAGACTGGTCCCGGCCCGGAGAGCTCACAATTTAAGATAAGTGGCATACAACCTCAAGTCCCCTCTCCGCTGCAACACCCAGAGGAAATCAGCCAGTTAATGATGGCCTGGGTTAATCTGCACTTTGTTTATTTACACTTATTAATTTTTTTTTTGCAAATTTGTTTAATGGGATAGAAACTAACAGACTTAGTAAAATATATATTGACATTTGTTTGTATCTAGATGTCTGATAACTCCACAGCTAAGTGTCAGGGCCTTCAGAAGAGCATTTATAAGCAGTAATTATTTGGATGGGAGAGGAATTGTGTTTGAAAATACACTCAGTTTTCCTTGGGATGTTCTTCTTTTGCTCTTCTCTCCAAAAAACACAACATTGAATGAAGGCACACAATCCCGTACTGTACATAGTGTGAAATAATAGCTTCCTTTTAACATCTTCATTCAAAGAAGTTTACTCTCTATTACCTCCAGCCTTCTGAGGTCTGTCATTTAATGCAGGTGCTTCCAGAAGGCAGAGTAATATGGTTAGTACACTGGTTTGATAAATTTTCACTTTGGTATCAAATAAGATTTTTATCAGTCCATAATGTTGTCAATCCATCAAGAGTTAATCTCCTGAGTTTATGCAGCTCACATTGTACAACTGGCAGACACCTTTGAATTAATGAGGATACTCTTTGCTACTTTGGAAACCTGGTGTTGTAACAGCAACGTGCTGCTCATCGCTCAGTGACACCTCCTGGTGGCTCATCTGGGGAATTAGCTCACCACTGTCCACATGTTGTCCAGCAGTTGCTCAGCCTGTTGCCTCAGTCACTGGCTCTGCAGCCCCTCTCTTGCTGACAGGAGCAGCAGTGCCTCTACTTCATGGCTTAGCACTAAAGCCAAGTCAATCATCCTCTGCTTCCGGGATCTCACCAGAGCTTCTCTCAGGCAGCCTCCATATCCACTGTGCTGATGGTGCCACTCCCACCATGGCTTATAAGGGAACTCAGGCCTACTTTCTACATTGGGTTCCAACCCAGGGGCGTTTGAATCAGCTGTTTAGGTCTGTTCTCTCAGCCCTCACTGCTCTTTCCCTGGACTGCTGCTTACTCTCCTATTACAGGCTCCTACTCTCCCACCTTGTACCAGGGAGTGAGACTGCAGGCTTCTCACTGCAGCCTTCTTCTGTGTTGCCAGCTCCCTGACTTTATGGAAGCCCTGCCTGTTTCTGCCCAGGTAAGCGTCATCCCCAACTAAATCTCATTGAATCCTAGCTCCCCTCCAGGTGCAGCCTATGGCTAATTGGCCTCTCTTGCTTTTATTCACCCTTCCAGGGCCTGTGGGGGGGGGGGGGGGGGAGCATCCCATCCCAGGTGTAGTTGACTTGAACTTGCAATAAATGCCAAAAAGACAATGTGGTTGCATCTTGGAAAAGGGACAATAAAGAAAATATTGAAATGAAGTCACAGAACAAGTAGAATCTTCTGTGTACTTAAGAAGCTTGATCAGTGCTGAAAGTTCCACCAAAAATGAAGTTTAAAGGAGATGTGCCTCAGCCACAAGTGCTGCACAGAAACTGGGAGCTAATGGACATTAATAATAATTAGCACTTACAGTGCTTTACATCTTCAAAGAGCTGTACAAACTTCAGCTAATTAATCTATTCAACACCCCTGTGGGCTAAGTAGAATTATTCTCATTTTATGGACGAGGAAATGTTAAGCGACTTAACTTAGGCCAGACGGAAAGTCAATGGTGGAGGAGGCTTTAGAACTCAGGAGTTAGTAACTTTCAGTCCCATTCCTTTTATTCCACTAGACCATTTTCTCACAGGCCAGGGATACAAACTTGTATGTGAAACTAATGAAAAGATTTCAGAAATACTCTAAGAAATTTAAAAAAAAGCTAAAGTAACTTCTCTCAGAAATGTGACAACAACAAAATACATGACAGAGGATAGCTGCATACAAGTTTCATTGGCACTCATTTGGAATGACCTAATAGCTCATTCTTTAGCCCTCTGTGAGTGAAGTGGTTATGCCAAACTCATGTCAATGAAACCATGATACTAGCACATGTCCTCACATAATACTGTGTATATGGGAAATAACAGCATGCCTCAAAGTTTGAATCAGAATCTGAGGTGGTGGTTTGGATCTGGTGTTATGGGTTTAATCTATTATAAAGATAGGCATGAGCTTGGAAGTTCAGATTCAAATCTGAACTTTCCCAGAGTTTGGTGAGAATGGGTTTTGCACCAGGTACAGATGCATCCCTATACACATATGTACAGAATATATTGTAACTTCACTTGCAGGAGACAGATCTGTCCTTTCCTTTTCACCTGTGTAGATTATATAAGTCTGTCATATCTTTGGCATGTTGTCATGTCTGTGCTTATGTATCAGTGGTCTGATTTTCAAAGATGCTGCATATCTTGCCTTCAGTGGTATTCAGCTCACTTTGAAAATAAGAGCACAAATGTATAAATAAATTAATAATTAGTGGATGAGTCACAAACTTCTCATTCCTTCATGGCAGCATCAAAGCTGCTTAGTGAAGGGGGGAAAAGTAGCTATTATCTACTGTTCACTATGTAAAATATATCAGTCATAGTCACTTCAGTCCCAGAGGGAGGCGTCAAGGTAACCAAGCCAAGAAAGTTATAAACAGCTATTATAATATCCTGGGCCACAGTTCAGCAGAGTACTTAAGCATGTGCCTAATTTTAAGCGTGTCAGCCATATTAACCTCAATGAGACCATTTCTGTGCTTAAAGTTAGGCCTGTGTTTAAATTCCTTGCTGAATCAGAGCCTTATAGAATCTGGCATCAGCAAAGTGCCAGATAATTAAATAACCAAGCCCAGTGGAACCCACCCCCGCAACCTTTTTAGTTACTAATAAATAAACATCTGCTGCATTTTGGGTTTGACTCCGATCCCCCACCAATTTTACACTGGTGCAACTATATTGACTTTAATCACGTACTCCTAATCCATAGTGTGAGATCAGAATCAGGCCTTTAAAGTGAAGTAATACACTACATGTAAGTGCGTCATGTTCAGGGCCAGCTCCAGGTACCAGCTTATCAAGCAGGTGCTTGGCTGGCAACTCCAGAGTGGAGCGGCACTTTCAGGTATTCGGCGGCAATTTGGTGGAGGATCCCTCACTCCCGCTCGGAGCGAATGACCTCCCGCTGAATGGCCGCAGATTGGGATTGCGGCTTTTTTTGGGGGGGTGGAGACTGCTTGGGGCAGCAAAACCCCTGGAGCCGGCCCTCGTCATGTTCTGTGTTTATTGTCTCTTATTGATTCCTGATCAAATATATTCAGTTTAAAGCAAAGTGGTTGTTCTTATTGCCAGTCCTGCAAACCTAGTATCTGATTAGATGATCACGATGGTGCCTTCTGACCTTGAAGTCTATGAGTCTATGACAGCTTGTGTTTTTCTATTTGTGTGAATTATCACCAGTAATAGAGTTCCTACAATCAGAATAGACACCAGCTTCCTGGTCCAGTCCTATGACGCTGTATGTATAATAAAAGGATATTGGAAACTTTCAGAAAATACTGCACCTATAACATTCCTTTTGTATTAAATATTATACAATGTATCCATCCTTGGTGTAACTCCAGGAAAATCAGTCGATTTATACCAGGGATAAACTTGACCCAATATCTTGAATAATATCTGTCAAATCCTCAGAAATAAAGGCGATTAGAAAAAAAATACAGTAACATATTCTCATTGGACAGTATAAATACTCCCTTTCTGGTTAAAAATATTTCTTTAAGGATACAAAACCCTTCCCAAAAACACCGGATATGGGACAATGACACTTCCTTGCCACAAATACAGTAAGAGGTTTTTGCCAGTAAAGGATATACTCTGTTTTGCAAAGGAAACTCATGTTGGCAGGTTTCACCATAGAAACTCCAGTCTTGGCTGTAAATAGACAAACTCACCTACTGTCAAATGTTCTTACACTGGGAATAACAAAGAAACACACTTTAAAAAAAAAGACTGAGTTAAGTCACATGAGAATTGGGCTTCCTGGCCTCCGCTGTTCAAAGTGAAAATAAGAACATAAATGCAGCACCAGCTGCAGCAGTGCAAAAATAAAAACAAGTAAAAATGATTTAATCTTCTATCTACTTTGTCTCCTATTCCACCATCCTTTCCTCTTATTAACCAGGCTGTGTATTCAAAGTGCCACAAGAAACACAATTCTCGGCCCTCACCATAGTTTACAGACATTGTAAATTATAGCATCCCTTTAAATAGGTTAAAAGCCCTTTAGTGGAATGCACTGCATTCTTTGTTTCAGAAGCCACCAGAACCGTACCAGAGTAGCAGTGTGTATATGTAGCTAGGTCTTGCATGTTGTATACTGTTAGTAAACACAGTTATTTGGACTCCACCAAGTCCATGTTGTTCACTCATAATAAGTTTGTTGTATAAAAAGCAGCACTACACGTAACCCCCACAAACCTGGTGACTTGGACTTCTGGGTAAAGGGATGGTGGTGGGGTGAGAAGGAATGATAGATGCCATTTTATACACCTCCTCTATACTGGGGTTTGGCCAGTGGACTATCTCAGTGGATCTGATCTGCTGGTATGGAGAGGCCAGAAACCTGGTAGATTTTGCCAAATGGAATTTCTCCTTGCATAAGCCACAAGAAGTGTGGTCAGGGAGAAAGGAAGCATGACTGAAACGTCTATTCTCAGCTGACGGAATGGTGCCATATGCAGGTAGGAATAAGTTAGACATGCTGAGGATGCTTTAAATTATGCAGAGTATGGAACTGTCTCCCAGCTGGCTTCAGAACTGAGAAATTACAAAACTGGCAAAAAAAAACATCCTTTCCTCCCTCCTGGTCCTGACCCCTTCAGGTCCTGTGCCACACATAACTTGGCCAGATCTGAGAATCAGGCCCAAAGTCTCCTCCTTCAGACCATGCCTTAAAACCACTTCTTTCACCAAACTTTCCCACATTTATTTATTCAGAGATGATACCTCAGACTGTAGCTTCTTGGGCTTAAACAATTGTTCAGGGTATCTGAGTTAGACTAAGGATTCTTTGGAGAAGGAACACTGCATTTCTGTGGGGTTTGTAAAGTGCTTTGTACATTTTCAATTATATTTCAATAGAGAGTCAAAGTCCGCTCATCTTATTCATACCAGGGAGCTATTTAGTTTGAGTTGGTGAGGGAAATATCTGTGCTCTGAAGATGATTTGCCTTTCTTTAGATATTTTACAGACTTTCAAGTTGTTGCATACCTCTGTGCAAGTGACTACTTTGACATATCTCTATAATGTCTAAAATGGAGAGAGACACAGAAATCCACTATGAATAATCAAATACTCTTGCTATCTCAGCAAGGCTGATGAAAGGCTAGTAGGACCAAAAGGTCGACCAATACCTACTGTGAATTCTCCTACCAATCTAAAGTTTTCTGTCTTCAGATAATAAATTCAGCCTACATTTTTGTCCCACTATCTCAGTCAGACAGTAGTAATGAGGCACTGTGGGAGGCAAAGTGTTGAAGGCGGACAGCTATACACAGAATGAAAAATAGCACAGATAAGGCAAGATCAGTCACAGTAACTGAGGAGTGAACATCATAGAATCATAGAGTATTATTGGAAGGGACATCAGGAGGTCATTTAGTCCAACCCCCTGCTCTACGCAGGACCAATTCCCAACTAAATCATCCCAGCCAGGGCTTTGTCAAGCCTGACCTTGAAAACCTCTAAGGAAGGATATTCCACCACCTCCCTAGGTAACCCATTCCAGTGCTTTACCATCTCACTGATAAAAAAGAGTCTACAAAAAATAAATATGCACCATCCTCTCTGTATTGCTTTACCCTTGGTCACTCAGAAGAGCTTTCCTCTACCACTCATGTCAGGGAAAAGGTTTTCCTCCTGCACAACACTACATGCAATGATGACTTAAGGTGAACTGAAAGACGGTGTCACACAAATGTCTTACCTTCTTGTTTCTGGGAGGAGGACAAAGTCTTCTTCTTTTCTTTTTTATATTTGAGATCCATGTAACATCTCACTTTCCTGTTTTGCTGGAAGACCACGACAACATCTTGGAATGATCTGACTAGTGATAGGCCATGAACTGCTGGCTCTCCATCCTCCCAACTGAAGGAGAATGGAATGCTAAGCTCCTGACAGCAGTTAAGAAGAGGGAGAATTGCAGCTCAGCTTATAACCTCATGCAATATCACCATTCAAGTACATGAAGGACTGTGCCATAGACTTCCAGGGAAAAAACAAAAGAGCGAAGTGAGGACTCAATATTCATGATTTTTAATTTAATTTGAAAAAAAAATCTCAGACTAACCCAATCCGCAACAACAAGAAGCAGAAAATAAAATATTTTGAAAAGCATTTGAGGGAGCAGTATAGGGTGAGAATGAATATTTTCATCTTGTTTCTGTTTCTCTTTTCATCTTTAAGTTCTGGATTTGTTAATGTCATTTTATCTTTTATATCTCAGGCAACATCCCTGATGCACAATATATGTTGTAATGGCTGCTGTCGGGCCACATGGATAAACTCTACTGATGCGCTAATAACCTTTATGGCATGCCTCAACACACAACCATTTATCCAAAATTACCTCAACCAAATTTGGTGCAACAGTTGGCCTGGTTTTCAGTGAGGCCTCGAATGACCTCTACTTGTATACCCATAAGCAAGTTTGACCTCAGCACACACACACCTGGGTTACACTTTCTGTGTATTAACACAGGCATGCAGGTGATAGACTATACCCATTGCACATGACAGTATGTACACAGATGTTAGTGCATAAATATTGTATACACAGATGTGTGTACTCATGCACACACAAACTGAAGCCATCTTTCTCTCCTATATGTGCTGAAGCAGGGATTTGACTAGTGAATGGAATGTCCCTCTTGAGCTGTTGTCTGATACAGCCCTGGGTATCTCTTAGCATTACATACAGTTCCACTGAACTTTAAGATCTAAAATAGAGCCCTATGTCAGATATGCACAAACCTTATGGAACATATACAGCAGTGGTGTCTGATAATTAGGACCCTACCAAATTCACAGCCATGAAAAATGCATCACAGACCGTGAAATCTGGTCTTTTGTGTGCTTTTACCCTATACTATACAGACTTCATGGGGGAGACAAGCATTTTCCAAATTGGGGGTCCTGATCCAAAAGGAATTTTCAGGGGGGGTCACAAGGTTTTTTTTCTCTAGAGGGGGTTACGGTATTGCCACCCTTTCTTCTGCACTGCCTTCAGAGCTGGGCAACTGGAAAGCAGCAGCTATTGGCCAGGTGCCCAGCTCTGAAGGCAGCGCCCTGCTCGCAGCAGCACAGAAGTAAGGGTGGCAATACCATACCATGCCACCAGTGGTCCTTCTAAATTTTCCCACCCATGTGCAGAATTAATTTTGTTATGTGCACCAGTAGGGAGGTGATGTGTAACAGCAGCGGGGCTCGGGTGGGGATTTAAAAGGCCCGGGTCTCCTGCCACTGCAGGGCCTTTAAATCACCACCAGAGCCCAGCTGCTGCGCTTAGGTGGGAATGCAAAGGGCCCAGTGCTCCAGCCGTTGCGGGGAGCCCCAGGCTCTTTAAATCACCGCTGGAGCCTGGCTGCTGGGCTTGGGTGGTAATGTAAAGGGCCCAGTTCTCCAGCCATCGCGGGGAGCCCCGGGCCCTTTAAATAACCCCCGGAGCTCTGGCAGTGGGGCTCAGGTGGTGCTTTAATGCGCCTGGAGCTCCGCAGCAGCCAGAGCCCCGGGCCCTTTATTTCGCCTCTGAGCCCTGGGGCTCCCAGCCGCCTCTGCAGGTGGTAGGTCCGGGATGATTTAAAAGCCCTGGGGCTCCCTGCAATGGCCGGAACACTGGGCCCTTTACATTACCTCTTCCAGTTGAGGCCACATCTCTTCCAGCTGAGGCCACGCCCCCACTCAGGACTCCTGGGTACCAATGACTCCTTTCAGTTACTTTCACCCTGACCACACACCCCCTGCAATAACCTTGCAATCTCCCCTCCCCCACGCATAACTCCTTTTTGGATCAGAATCCCTACAACACCTTGAAATTTCAGATTTAAATAGCTGAAATCATGAAATTTACAATTTTTAAAATCCTATGACCATGAATTTGACAAAAATGGACTGTGAATTTGGTAGGGCCTTACTGATAATCTCTGACAGTCTGCAATACAGTGCATTGTGCAATGTCCCTCTCTAGTCCACTGGCCAGCACAGAGGAGAGAAGAGGCAAGTGCTTGCCCTCACCCCACCACTCCCTATTCGTGGACTGTGGACTAGTGTTGCTGCAGACAATAGAGTCCACCAGCTTTTGTGCATTAGAAGTGTAAGGACCAACACTGGCTTCTGCACAGGGATACCAGTGTGTGTGTGTCTATGTGAGAAATGGCTCCTCATACCCTGTGACAGGGTAAAACAGCCAGAAAAGGGTGATGGGCAACCAGCCTGTCACATGACTCAGCGGGGGATGTAAGGGAAGGATGTCCCCCCGTCTTTCTGAGGGCTGAATGAAGCAAGAGGAAAGCCCCTGTGGGCCGCAGCCTGTGCTGGTCAGGAGAATAGCTTTGTTTTTTGTTATTTGTTAGTTCTGTATTCTGTACAATAAATTGTTCCTTGAGTCAAGGGCCTGAAATGGACTTGGCATATAATCAGTTGTGTTATGCAGTTGTTGTAACTAATAATCCTATCTCCCTCTACAGAAACTAAAACAAGGGCCACAGGAGTCTCAGTTATCTGTCACTGGTGCAGTGCAGAACCTACTACGAAAAAATCTGTCTCCCATGCTGAATATTTGAGTCTTGAAATGAAAACAAATTAACACTTCTCAGATTCAGACATTGCTTCAGTCTTAGTTTCTAGAGGGGAAAAACACTGTTTAGATGCAGCCATTTCATGATATGGTCTTACGGTCACAGTCTGGACAGTAAACTATGCTTGTTAGTAGTATGTTATTATATTTCTCATATTCCTCCACTTTTTTGGTGCTTTCACTCATTAGTCATGTGATCAGTCAGATTATATGTACTCTGCTTACTTGGCTGCTGTATAGATAAATAACAATTCATGATATGATCATGTTATCACTTTACCAATGTGAGCTATAAACCCAGAGAACTGGTATAGGCTATTAATTGCAAATAATTAAAATGTTAAATTGATTAGTTCTTACATTGAATTTATTCTTGCAAATTAATAAAGTTTTAGCAAATCTACAATACAAATACCCTCCCTCCCCCCGCAAAATAGACATTTGTCTATATGTGGAGATCATTAATCCCTTGTAGCATTGATGTTGAATAGGAGACCATGTTGTAAATCTTGGGGTAATACTAACCTTTTCAATGTCATATGATGACCTGCAATTCTCAGTTTAAATGGAGATACATTTCAAGCACTTCACATTCATTGTACCCAAGTTATATTGTTATGCAATATTTTAAGTTATGGTTTTTAATTTTGGAAACGTTTGGGTTTTTTTGCTTTACTTTTGTGGTTTCCCAAAAAATATTTACTTAGGCAAAAAAGAGAAGACCCAATCAGATATCTACATTAGTCTGAAGTGTTTTTTGAAGAGTATCAAAAGACAGGAGAGCTGAAGTTCTGCAGTTCTCTTCTGAGCTACTTTACTCTCCCTCACTCTTTGGCAGGTGCATTCAGTCCAGAAACTTATGCAGTAAATCCTTCAGTATCTGTATCCTCTACACTGTAATGATCAGGATCTGAGCATCCAAGGCACAAAGGAACAGGACCATTACTAGAGTTCCAGAACCTCAGCAGTAGGTAAGTTGCACTATATCGTGTAGTATGGAAATTACAAGCATTTTTGGCTACTTTTATAATGAGGCTGAGATATTTTAAAATCCCAGACCCAAAAATTTGTTGATATATAATCACTCTGCCTAGAATGTGTAATTTATTGCTTAACTTACTCCCAGTGTGAGAAAGACAGAAGATTTGAGTGATGATGTAAAGAATGAGGGAAATAGTTGTATTTTTAAAAATAAAATATGTGCCTCCGTTTACCTGCGTGATATTATTCTGCAGGACTGCCAGGAATTAAATCAGAAGAGACTGTTAGAGGCAAGGCCAGCTCCAGGGTTTTTGCCACCTCAAGCAGCAAAAACAAACAAACAAACAAACAAACAAAAAAAAGCCGCGGTCACGATCTGCAGTTCTACCGCTGCCGCTTTAGTCTTCGGCGGCAATTTGGTGGCTGGTCCTTCGCTCTGAGAGGGACTGAGGGACCCATCGCTGAATTGCCGCTGAAGACCTGGATGTGCTGCCCCTCACCATTGGCCGCCCCAAGCAGCAGCTTGCTGGGCTGGTGCCTGGAGCCGGCCCTAGTAGAAGCAAAGAGGAAATGGTAAAGACAAGGCACCTGGGATAGGCAACTTCAAAGGACCTCAGATAAATATGAATGGGACCATGAATTGAGAAGATGTTATTTTCCAGGCAGCACAGTTAAATCCCTGCAAAATGATTGGCATGGGCAGCCTCAAAAGATCCAGTTACTGGTAAAATGGTTTCTGGTTGGGTTAGGACAGGGATGGCCAACCTGTGGCTCCGGAGCCACATGCGGCTCTTCAGAAGTTAATATGCGGCTTCTTGTATAGGCACTGACTCCGGGGCTGAAGCTACAGGCACCAACTTTCCAATGTGCCGGGGGGTGCTCACTGCTCAACCCCTGGCTCTGCCACAGGCCCTGCCCCCACTCCACCCCTTCCTGCCCCCTCCCCTGAGCCTGCCATACCCTCGCTCCTCCTCCGTCCCCCCCCAGAGCCTCCTGCATGTCACGAAACAGCTGATTGGAAGGGAAGGGACACGCTGATTGGCGGCGCTACTGGTGGGTGGGAGGCGCTGGGAGATGGGAGGACTAATCGGGGGTTGCTGAAGTATTACTGTAGCTCTCTGGCAATGTACATTGGTAAATTCTGGGGCGTTCTCGGGCTCAGGTTGGCCACCCAAGGGTTAGGAGAAAGGAAGAGGAGAGACACACTGGACCCCTTGAAGGACCTCATGACATCATCGAATGCTTAGAAGCCATGTTATCATGAGAACCCTGCCTTTGCTTGGCTGAAATCCTTCACTGGGGATTTTTCATATGAAGAAAGGGGCTCTTTGCAAGCTAATGATATTATATCATGTGTAGAAAATCCCTGAAGCTTCTGAGGGACACCTAGTAGAGAGTATGTGCTCTTGTAATATCAATAATACTAGCCCTATTAGCCTCTTTCTGGCTCTGAAACTGCAGATCCACGCACCTTTTCTTATAGAGTTCAATAGAAAATAATAGGTTAATTGTAGGGTTTTTGATCCATTTTATAGAATTTAATATAAAATAATATCCCTGATATAATTCTACAGGCTCATTTTGAAAAAAAAGCTTAGAATTCTCTATGAAATTCCTTCACTTTTAGATTAATTTCTATACACTCCTAAAGAGTTAAATTATATAGGACACTTCCATAAGGGCACTAAGTGCTTCCATGAGGTTTAAGGGGATAATTCTGCTTCTGCACCATTCCCACCCTTCCTCATGCAACAGCTGCTTTTGGCCTGCATTTGCTCAGTTTTGGGGTCCACCATGGACACCTCCCATAGGGGATGATCTGAACTTTAGTGCTTACTTAAAGAAAGCTCCCAGTGAAGTCAGAGTGTGAAACACATGATTTAGCACTTTGGATTTATGGAATAGAGATGAATGTTCATGAGATTTATAGTAGTGCATGTCCAAATAAACATCCCCATTTGTTTTCATCATGTTATATGCACACTCAGTTTATTCAAAACCTCACTAAAAGCTGGAAGAAAATACTGGGGTAATTTAATTCAATGAGTCTTGTAATCCTGGTGCTAACATTTTCCTCACTATTTATTTGTTTGTTCACATAACTAGGCCATTCCATCCCCATGATTCTGGCAGCTGCACAAAACTTCTTCAGAATGCTTAAATGAAAATGAAGCTGGGCTCAGTGTCACAAAAAACCACCCAAGAACAAGGGAACTTGTGGGGGAAGTGAGAATTAAATGGTTGAAGATGAATTGCCTCAAACCAGGAGACCTTACACCTTGCCTCTGAAGACAGTTACTTGGGTACTTTAGCAGATATAGTCAGAGAATTAGCCACATATATAGGATCTCTGAACCAAAAAGGCCCGGATAAAGCCAGAGGACAGAAAACAAGGATAACCCAGCCAACCTCAGATTTGGAGTAATATCGAGGAAGGACTGTCAAGGACCTTATGAGCATTATACATCATCACCAAAATCCTAAACTGAATCTCTTGGCTGATTGTTGAGTATGGATGTTTCCCATTGTTAGTCTTGGTCACTTCCTTTGGTTGGTGGAATATATTTTGCAAAAATGCTGATGCTAGTTATTACAGAAGTTGCCAATAATTCTTTAGTTAAAGATGATGATGAATTCTTTTGTGCTCTGATTTTTAAGGGCTGGTAAGAATGTGCTTGTTAATGTTTTTTAAAAAAGCAGTTAGTCCCTTGTTGTCCAGTAATCTCTCTTCTGAATGTGACATTTTACTATGTTGCTTATCAGAAACATTGTACGATTGGCTGTTTATTTAAATCAGATGGTGGGGAGGGGTTAGCTATGCACAGAACATCATTTTCACGGGTTCCCTCCTTTAAAAAATTGTACGTGGGGGTGGAGCCAGCCATCAAAAGGCAATAAAAGTAATCCTTTGATATGCTTACATATAGAATCATAGAAATATAGGACTGGAAGGGACCTTGATAGGTCATCTACTCTAGTCACCTGCACTGAGCCAGGACTAAGTATTATCTAGACCATCACTGACAGTGTTTGTTTAATCTGTTCTTAAAAACTTCCAGTGATGGAGATTCGCCATTCTCCCTAGATAATTTGTTCCAGTGCTTAACTACCAATGTTTAACCTAACTCTCGCTTGCTGCAATTTAAACCCATTACACCTTGTCCTGTCCTCAGTGGTTAAGTAGAACAATTTATCAACTTCTTTATAACAACCTTTTATGTACTTGAAAACTTATCATGTCGTCGTCGTCCCCCTCCACCCTTAGTTTTCTCTTCTCCAGATTAAACAAAGACATTTTTTTCAATCTTTCCCCATAGGTCATGTTTTCTAGACCTCTCATCATTTTTGTTGCTGTCCTCTGGACCTTCTCCAAATTGTCCATATCTTTACCAAAGTATGGTGCTTAGAACTGGACACAGTACTCCAGCTGAGGCCTTATTAGTGCTGAGTAGATGGGAAGAATTACTACTTGTGTCTTGGTTACAACACTCCTGCAAAAAAAATTCCAGAATGATTTTCACTATTTTTGCAAAAGTATTACATTGTTGACTCATATTTTGTTTGTGATCCACTATAACCGCCAGATCCTTTTCTGCAGTACTCCTTCCAAGGCAGTCATTTTCCATTTGGTATTTGTGCTATTGATTATTCCTTTTGTAAAACTATTACTTTGCATTTGTCATTATTGAATTTCATCCTATTTAATTCAGACCATTTCTCCAGTTTGTCAAGACCATTTTGAATTTTAATCATGTCCTCCAAAGTGCTTGGGTTTATTTATGCCCTTAAGTGAGGTTTTTTCTAGGCCTTTCATTATTGGTTCCTATCAGTAATAACTAACAGTATTTGCCCTATTCTGTTCACCCCGTCTGAAGCCTCTGGCACCAGCTACTGTTGGAAGATAAGATACTGGACTAGATGGTGTGACAGGTTCGGTCACAGAGACCCCCTTGGGACTGTCACCTGACATGCTGGAATTACCTCTGGAACTACCCATTTTCCCTGCCAGCTTGGGACTCCAGACTTTAACCAAAAACTGCTCAGCAGGTCACCTATCTTCAGCACCCAGACACCCACTTCCGAATGGAATCCAAACCCCAAATAAATCCATTTTACTCTGTAGAAAGATTATACAGGGTAAACTCATAAATTGTCCACCCTCTATAACACTGATAGAGAGATATGCACAGCTGTTTGCTCCCCTGGGTATTAATCACTTACTCTGGGTTTACTAATAAACAAAAGTGATTTTATTAAGTATAACAAGTAGGATTTAAGTGGTTTCAAGTAATAACAGACAGAACAAAGTACGTCACCAAGCAAAATAAAGCAAAAACAGGCAAGTCTAAGCTTAATACATTAAGAAACTGTTTACAGGTAAAATCTCACCCTCAGAGATGTTCCAATAAGCTTCTTTCACAGACTAGACTTCTTCCTAGTCTGGGCCCAATACCTTTCCCTGGTACAGTTCTTGTTAGTTCCAGCAGACATCTTCTGTGGAAAACGGGTGTTCTCATGACTGGCAGCCCCCTTTGTTCTGTTCCACCCCCTTTTATATCTTTGGCACAAGGAGGGAATCTTTTGTCTCTCTGGGTCTCCACTCCTCCTTCTAGATGGAAAAGCACCAGGTTTAAGATGGATTCTAGTATCAGGTGACATGTTCAAATGTCCTGTGAGACCCCAACCCCCATTCTTCCAAGGCTAGTCTGCACATACACTGGAAGGTTTGCAAGTAAACAGGGCCATTTACAACCAATTGTCCTACTCAATGGGAGCCATCAAGATTCTAAGCCACCATTAGTGGCCCACGCTTTGCATAGTTACAATAGGACCTGAGTTATACTTCATATTTCTAGCTTTAGATACAAGAATGATACATGCACACAAATAGGATGAACACACTCTGTAGATTATAAGTTTTGTAATGATACCTTACAAGAGACCTTTTGCATAAAGCATATTCCAGTTACATCATATTCATACTTATAAGCATATTTCCATAAAACGTTACGGAGTGTAATGTCACAGACGGACCATTGGTTTGACCCAGCATGGCCATTTTTATGTTCTTATGACCTGGGCAATTTATCAAGTGATCCATCCCCATCCCTAGCGGTTCTTTTGGGGGCATCTAATTCAATTTGTATTACTTTTGTTTCTGATTTACATTACAGTACACTGGACTGCCTATGCAGCTCCCCTACTCCTGTAGTGTCCCCACCTGGCCACTAACTTAAGTCTCCAAATCCTCATCAGTACCACTCCTTCCTATTGTTATCATTCCTGGACTTTGTGACAGCACATTCATCTATTTCCAGTAAACTAGCATCAGAATAATCTTTTCCAAATCCATCAGCAGCAGATGCAAAGATACTCAACAAAAGCAGAATTTTTGAGGCAGTATTGCAAATCCTAAGAGGGACACATTTAGAATATCTCAATTTTTTGACTAATTTTTCAAAATGTTATTGTAGGTATATCCTTTTGGCTTTTACTAATCACTTGAGCCATCCAGTTCACCACTGACAGAAGAAAATTATATATAACATAACAATCACTTGGATGGGTCATCAGCAGTATTGAACCTAGGATCTCTCAATCTACACCCACCACCCCTACTGCCTGAGCAAAAGGACTGACTCTGAACTAGAAGCAGTAGACTCATAACTTCTTATGAGGACCAGCCACTAGGAGGGAACAAAGGCCCATACAGTATTAATATGAGCTACATTTACAATATAATTAGGATTTCTTGCACATCCATACTTGAAATTACTTTAAGATCAGAAGTATATGCCATGGGAATTGAGAGGTATTTTAAGGTTGGGCTGCAACCTTTAAATGCACACACTAAATATAATTTTCCCATAAGCATTTTTATACAGTCTGTTTGGTTGTGCTCACTGATTCTAAAATTTGGCTGGCATGTCCTAGTTTCCTGTGTCATGCTATCTGGGCTAAAATTCAACATGTTCCCTGTGTCAGGTCGAATGCTGATCACCTTATTCACATAAGTAGTCCCACTAAAACTCTACTTGCCTGAGGAAGATATATATTGCAAAGATAGGCCGTGCTTGTTTTTTTTCATAAAAAGAAAATGTACATGGACTGGCAAATCTTTTCTAGTGTTTAGCCTTGAATGGGCCCTTTTGGGGCCAAATCTTGTCCCTTCTTCAGAGGATACAGAAATGGGGAGTAGTTCGATCATGCAGAGAGAGAGAGAAGGTTTGAAAAACTAGATTCCCAGCTTCTAGGCCACTGTACTCAGCCCGACGAGGGCTCCCTGCATTTCCCAACTCAGTAGGATTTGGGGGAGGGATTTCCACCTGCTTCAATTTGGAACCACTGGCCATTCTCCCCAACTAAATGGAGAGCAGAAGGGGTGAGAGCTACTTTAGTTTCTGGGCTGCAGAGGCATCCTTGGTATGGTTCCATTCCTGTTCTACAGCCTCCGTGGGAGACTAGCTACTTGGGCTTGGTGCTAGAGACAAGATTTAGCCCCTGAGGACTGTAACCAGCTCTTCCTAAACTACTGCAGGAGAAGTAAAGGAAAGTTCGCAAAGGGCCCAGTCCTACTCCCACTGAAACAAATGGCATAACTCCTATTGACTTCAATGGCAGCAGGAGCAGGTCCTGCAATATTGACTTCACTGGGAGTTTTAACCGCATCAGAACTACAGCAGGATTGGGCCCACAATGACTAATGGGACTTGGAAGGGGCAATTTTAACAGAAATTAAGTGTATGAATATTTATAGGTTTTTATTGATATTGAATATGTTAATGTTGATATAAATATTAAAATATATTTTATATAATAGTAAAAAAATACTGGATCCCTCAGACATTTGAGCTAACTACTTCTTGCTCAAATTCATGAGTCAATTTGACCTACCTTCCCTCAACTCTTGTTCCATGAAGATTACTTTTGTCTAGCACTGTTGTGTGGGCCACAATATGACATAATGAGTATCAACTAGGGTAAGTATGTATTAAATTCATATCTGACTGATTCCCATACTTGCATTAAACATGCAAATGAAAACACTTAATAAAGGAATTACTTTTTCATGTTCTTGGGCAACGTGAACACATTTCATTAATATGCACATATCAAAGAAGGCTCTAAATGCTGACTTTCGGAAAGATTGGTTAGAGAAGTTCTAGAACAAGCCGTCCCTTTTTATTATTATTTAAATATAAAGTATAGTGAGAATCAATATAGCAAAACATTCTGTCTTAAACATTTGATAAGAAATATTCAAAGTAACTTCATCTTTTTTAAATATATATTTAATGATGCTCATTTACCATTTTAAGCAGTCATTGGAAACAAAAGCTTCATATTTTTAATATTTTAAGAGAATTCTATTTGTCACGTTTGCCACATTGTGCAAGTGAGCAACTCCTTTGATGTACCACGTCAGTTAACAGTTATTACCAACACAAAGCCAAACAAGACAGGATGGCAGTTGTGGGGACTTTAGAAAACATGGGTAGAAAACAAAACAACATGTATAGGGACTGATTGTCATTTACATTTATTCACCGCTTGGTGTTAACTACATTTACATGCATTTTAAGAGCCTTTTACACTTCCAGAGCAAAGTGCAAATTAGAATCAGGCCCTCTGAGTTTTTTCCCGTGTGTGTGCAGGGGGGAGTCTCCTCCATATTCCACCTCTTTCCTATTCCACCCTCAGAAAGAGGATGACTTCATGCTGCTCATGCAGGAGGCTCTCAGAGACAATGAACTCCAGATAGGTGGTGTTTGACACCACAATAATATATTCTGAAAGAATGGACGAAGGACTGAGAGTCGGGGATTCCTGAACTTTAAGTGCAGCTTGGCTGCTGATTTGGCTGTCTCCGTGTGGCCTCCATCAAGTCATTTAACTTTTCTGTGACTCTATTTTCCACACTATAAAACTGGGATAATCATTACCTGTTCCACGGGGATGCTTTGAGTATTAATTAGTTAAGATTTGAGCAGCACTCCGAAAATATAAACACCAGGTAAGAGCTGAGGATAAATGGCCCATGGGAATATAGAAGACCTCTATGAGCATATAATACGATGAATTAAAATAAAAGGTAATTCTGTTATGTTTTAATGCAACATAGAATCACAGAAGCTAGAGATAGTGGAAGAAACTTATGTTATGTAGTCCATCTCCCTGCCAGTGAAAAATTGTTCTATATCACAGACATAAATATTTCTACATTTACCAATATTTTTTTTTCCCAGCTTTGTGCTAAATGGCCTAAATGGGTCTGGCTTGTAAAACCCTGGGTTATATTGTCAGTATTTCACTGAATACATGGTGTCGTCTTTGGTTCAATAATTTATCTCAGGCCTTGTCTACACTGAGACATCCAGGAAAATCCATCTGGGTTAACTAAAAGGTGTGAATCTGCAATGGGTTAGTTAAACTGCATTAAACCCCTGTGTGAACACCTTCATTCAGAATTAAAATAGCCTCAGTTCAGTTTAGTTTAATTCACTTCCAAAGGGAATTAAGATAAACCAAATTAAGGCCACTTTAATTCTGGATATCAGCACCCACTCAGGGATTTAATGAGGTTTAGCTTATCCAATGTACAGATTAATTTGGATTAATTTTCCAGAGTGTCCCTGTGTAGATAACCCTCTGTGTAACTGAGAGCAGTATCTGGCCTTTTGTCTCAATCTCCATTCTTGTGCCCAATCTCTTCTACCCCTTTAGACAATCTGACCACTGCTGGTGCTAGAACCTTCTCCTGATCAGCTCTCTATAATCTTCCTACTTCATTGCCTCTCCATCTGTTTTCAAAACTCACTTGAATATGTATCTTGACTCCCTTGCCTATGACTGTTTGACTACATCAGTGAACACTAAGGAACATTTAGTGGGCACCAGCAGGGTCCACATCGGGGAGTTAGAGCGCACCAGTGTGTTGCATTCTACAAATCACACCCTCGTAGTTCAGAGTGTGGAGTCATGTAAGCAAGCTCTCAGGCCTGCTCTACTGGTACTACTCTTTTGTACTGGTATAACTATTTTGGCTAGAGGTGTTTATTTTTTATTTTACTGAAATATTGGTACAACCCCTATTGTGGCACAGTTATACCAGCTGTGATGCTGGCAGGCCAGATGCCAGCTCTTGCCCAAGCTGCAGGCATTAACTAAGAACTGAAAAAATTCATAGCTGGAGACCAGATCAGGTCACCTGTATGTTAGTTTTGCTCAAAATAGGAATTGGTCTTACAAGAATGTATTTTGTGTTTAGACTCTATGAAATGCTTGTATGTTGCTGCATGCATTAATCTCCCATTAATCTATATCCCATGTTATATGATGACATTTAAGTGTTTGCTCTGAAACTGTAAACCTGCACAGTCAGGAGAGAAACACTACCAAATATGAAATACTAGTTCGCCATAAGGAGTGTTCTCTTGTCCAGCAAAAGAAGGCCCATAGACACCAGACAAACCATTGTGGAACATGAGAGGACAAAAGGACTTTTTTGGTTGCTCACCCATCACCCATGAAGAAGAGACCTGCAAGAAGAAAATGCATCTTTTGGTTGTTTGAACTCTGAAGGGCCAGAGATTCTAAACTGAAGCCAGAGATCCCCAGTGGCAGCCTCCTGGGTCTGCCCTGAAAGACACTTTGAATAGACAGATCACTCCTACTCAGTAACCCTTAGGATTTAGATGGTAACTCATTGGTGTCTACATGTTTGCTTGCTTTAACCTGTAAATAACTAATTTTTTCCTAGTTAATAAACCTTTAGATAGATAATTTATTACAGGATTGGCTACAGGCATTGTCTTTGGTGTAAGATCCAGAGAACCAACTGATCTGGGGGTAAATGATGGTCTCTTGGGACTGGAAGCTATCTGAATGGGGTGTGATTTTTGGTGCAAATGACAATTTACCATTAAGTCGTTTGTTTGGGTGGCAAGATAGACTGGAGAGTCCAAAGGGACTTTCTGTGACTCCATGGCAAGGCTGTTATAGTGATCCAGGGAGTTCACTTTTGTTATTGGCTTGGTGAAATCTAATTGTAAAATACACCACCAGTTCAGGGTGTCTGCCCTGTTTTTGACATTGTCCTCAGCTAGGCACTCACTGTTGTGAGTCACTCCAGACAGTATGACACCGGTATAAGTATTTTTATAGTTTAGGCCTGATCTACACTGGCGGGTGTGGGGGGGAATCGACCTAAGATACGCAACTTCAGCTACGAGAATAGTGTAGCTGAAGTTGACGTATCTTAGGTTGACTTACCTCGCGTCCTCATGGCTTGGGGTTGACTGCCAACACTCCCCCATCGACTCCGCTTCCGTCTCTTGCCGTGGTGGAATACAAAAGTTGACGGCAGAGTGATCAGGGATGGATTTGTCGTGTCTACACTAGACATGATAAATCAATCCCTGGTAGATCGATCACTACCCACCGATCCAGTGGGTAGTGTAGACGTACCCTTATTCCCCTTTCTATGCAAGAATAAGCTATACAGATATAATTGTATCACTGCTAGGGGGATGGTACTGCTATAATTATACTGGTATAATTAAAGTGATATAACTTAAACTTGCCTGCACACTAATCTTCCTCAACTATTATTTTATTTAACTTTGTACTTTGTGTGTATGTGGGATACAGTTTATAGGAAAGCCCCAAATGAAGGTGTATCCTATTCTATTTAGTGCTATTTGTTTTTTTTGGAAGCCACGAAAGGAACATGAGACTCCACAATCAAGACAATGAAAGTTACAATTATTTTCAAAGGGATAGTGTCTCAATCCTTGCATTTGAAATACTTTTCTGCATGTACTGTGTAACCTAGTTGTTCACTGTGATCTCACATAAATACAGAAAACTATTGCTGTAGGTGGAGGCCTTCCTACAAGAATGCTATCAGGTAACTGTTATTGTGCTGATTCACAGCATGAATAAATTTTTAGTATTGTGCAAACAGCTTTTTGGTGATGTAATTCTAGAAGTCAGTTGAACATCCAGAGTACTGTATTCTTATGTAGTCAGTGACCCCTGTTGACAGACTGATTGCAGTGACTAAAAATTGCCTTCCAGATTGACTTCATGGTACTGTGGAGCATCCACAACCAAAATGAAGAAACGCAAATGCAAATACATAGACTTCTTCCCTTCAAGTGTTGCTTTTATCTTAACTTACTCTCCGCAAAGTGAGAACCAGGTAAAAGTTGAGCATCACTTCCCTTTATAGGATCTCTCTCCCTTACTTGCAATCCATGCAATCGCACAACAAAACAGAAGTCTAGTACATTGTAGAAGCTGGATATTCAAATGTAGAAATTGATTTTACAAATGAGTTACTGGGGAAAGAGGGTAGATCTAAGCTTTTGGAGTCCAGTCCCCCAAGCTTCCAAGTATTTCCTTAGACATGCAGAGAATTAACTTTAGCTGGAGAATAGTTCTCCATAAGTCACGTGAGCTGCGTATGTAACTTAGGGGTTTACAAAATACTGAAGAGGTCCATTTCATTATGAGCTGCTAAGGGAATACAGTTATTGGGTAAGGGAAGTTTCATCTAAGGAAGTGTCATTTAAATTTTGTATTTCACTCTTGTGAGATCACATTCAAGGAGTATTCATGGAGGAATGATAAAAATGGAAATGTGCCCACTACTTCCAGGAGACGAGCAGGAAAAAGCTCTGTGAATTTCAGCTCCCTTTGCACTCAGTCACTGGTAGCATGGCAGGCCCTGGAAACTACCCTGTGCTCAGAACCTTCTGTGGAGTATCAAAGCTTCAGAGGGAAAGTAGCTCACCACAGCAATAACTTTTTCATGGGCGGCAAGTTATATATCAATGCACGGGGGGGGTGTCAATTTAGCGGGTCTAATGAAGTGCTGCTAAGTCAACTGCACATCGCTCTCACATCACCTCCAGTACTCCACTGGAATGAGAAGTGTTAGAAACTCTCCCGTCGACCCAGTGCGGTGTAGACACTCCAGTAAGTCGACCTACGCTACATTGCTGGAGTTGCGTAACTTAGGCTGCCTTACCCCCGTAGTGTAGATCTGGCCTAAGAAACTGTTAGACATAGAAGATAGCTCTCCGGGAAATAAAGTCATACTAGTCAAAATCCTTCTGGTGCTGTGAAACTCTTTGGGAATAAGGCTTTGAAAAGAGTTTCAATGTTAATTGTTGTGGGATTTTATTTTTTTTATGGAGGGCTGCAGCATGTACATTGTGTGATTAGGTAATAAACTCAACACACTGATCTCTTATCAGGCCAAGAAATACCAGTTGGGGTAGTGTAGGCCGGTCATGTCGGGGTTCGTCCCTCTCAGGCGCGGTGGGGAGCCAGTGCACCTCCTAGCACGCTGCAGTCCGGGTAGGCTTAGCCCCTCCGCAGGTGTTGAGGGGGGACAGGGTCTGCAAACAAGGTAGAGCCCCGGTCCTCTAGCCGGGCTCAGGGCTCTCAAAGTAAATAAGCCCCAGCCCTTGGACAGGGCAGGGCAGTAACAGTTCAAGCTCAGGCCTCTAGCAGGGGCTGAGCAAACACAGTATCACCCCAGGCCCTTGCCAGGGCGGGGCAGTAGCAGTTCAAGCTCAGGCCTCTAGCAGGGGCTGAGCAAACACAATATTAGCCCAGGCCCTTGGTTCGGGCGGGGCACCAAACACAAGTCTAGTTAGCTCTGGCCCTCTGGATCAGGACAGAGCGGTGACAAAGTCAAAGGGGCCCAGCCCTTGGTTCGGGCAGGGCACCAAACACAAGTCTAGTTAGCTCTGGCCCTTTGGGTCAGGGCAGAGCAGTGGCAATAGGTGGGAAGAGGGGGAGTCTGCCACCCGGTTACGGGTGGCAGGGGGAACGCAGGCCCTCGCACTCCATTGCGTTCCAGCCCGGGGCCCTAGCAGCGGTCAAGACCCACTGCGGTCAGTGGGGATCCTGGCCGCAACACACTGACATGGGTTCGGGCTCTTCAGGAGCCAAACCATGGTCGGCTTCCCCCAGGCCACTTCCAACCTCCCCCTCTCTGGGTACCTGGTCCTTGCCAGCGTCGTCTGGGGGGTCCCAGACCATGGGCTCCTCCGGGTACCGGCCGTGGGGAAGCTCAGGCCATTCCTCGGGGTATCGCATACACGGCAGGTCAGGTCGACGTTCCTCCGGGTACCGGATCTGAGGCAAGTCCAGCCAGCGCTCCTCTGGGTAGTGGGCGTGGGGCAGGTCTGGCCAGCGCGCCTCTGGGTAGTGGGCACGGGGCAGCCAGCCAGCGCTCCTCTGGGTAGTGGGCACGGGGCAGGTCTGGCCAGCGCTCCTCTGGGTAGTGGGCGCGGGACAGGTCCGGCCAGCGCTCCTCCGGGTAATGGATGCAGGGCAGGTCAGGCCAGCTCTCCTCTGGGTAATGGGCGCAGGGCAGGCTGGGCCCGGTGGGAGCCCGAGCACTAGCGTCTGTCCTCTCCGGCAGCCTGCACCCAACTGAGCGCTGGGGCCGGGCTTTTATACTTCCTGTCCCGCCCCTTGACTTCCGGGGGGCGGGGACAGGCAGTGCTGGCTCCGCCCACTGAGGCACCTGCTCTGGCTCGTCCCTCTCAGGCGCGGCGGGGAGCCAGGGTGCCTCCTTACAGGTAGTTAAGTGCTGGAGGAAAATGATCACTATCCAAGCTGTGCTATTAAAGTCCTCCTGTTCCAATGGATGTATAACTATAATTACCTTATTTTAGATCTTTTCCAATCAACTTTAAATGAGCATTTACTTTTCTATAGTAAATTAATTGTCTTTTTTAAATAATGTTTTGTAAACTTCCACTTTGCACTGTGATATCTAACCCCACCGGATATACAGGCTCAGAGTTAAAATAAAAAGTAGCTATAATGGCTCAGGTTCAGCATTTTCTGGTAAATATTTTTAATGGGGCTTATTAAGGATTTTGTTAAAAGGTCTAGCTGAATATTAGTAAATGATTGATCAGTGTTGAAAAAGATCAAAGAAGTTATTCAGAGTGCTTTATTCTCAGAACAACTACAATTCTGATGTCTTTGAGGTCTGATTAGCCCTTTATTTTTCATAGCAGCCAGAACTACTGCATGCCATTTTGCAAAAAGGCAGTAATTATAAAGGGAGCGGCAGTAACCCCTTTATTCAGGTTGCCTAATATTTTACATAGTAAAAGATTTTTGGGAACATTTTCTGAAGAGCTCTAACACATCAATGGTTTGCAGCAGTATTTTGACATTTGTCACAAGGGTAGTCCTGTGCTGGACTCCATCTTGGGATGTTAGTATTCTTCCACTGACTGACGTGAGAACCAAGCTTTGAAACAAGGAGTTCCACCATATGCAAAAGCTGTCTAAGTCAGGGGAGTGACATCATCTTGATTCTTTTACTGACTCCTCCACCCAAGAAGATTCCTGGAAACACCTGAGGAACAAAGACTGAACTGGGGGAAGTGCTGGGCCCAGGCTAAAGGGATTTTTAGCCTGTGAATGGAACACCTGGAGTTTCTAAGTTGTAAGCAAGTGCAGCTTTCCCCTTAAGAATCTGCAGCCTGCTTCTATCATCACTTAGGCCAGGTAAGGATCTGCTATTCAGATACAGTCTATGTAGCATATTAAGCTTAGTTTGCATTTTTTATTTGCTACATAATCTGCTTTGATCTGTTTGCTATCCCTTATAATCACTTAAAATCTATCTTTTGTAGTTAATAAACTTGTTTTTGCTTTATCTAAAACCAGTGTGTGGGAGTCATAACTCGGGGCAGAAAGCTGCCACATATCCCTCTCCACATTGAGGGAGAGGGCAAATGTTATGAGCTTACGCTGTACAGTTCCCTATGCAGCACAAGACGGTATAATTTTGGGTTTATACTCCAGAGGCCTTATGAACTGGGAGGTGCCCTGGCTGGAGCCTTCCCATGCAGGGGCTGATCAGAGCATCTGCATGTGCTGCAGCTGGGTGTGTCCCTACCAGTATGTATGCTGGTGAAAGTGCAGGCTGAAGCCTGGAGGGCTTGGCAGCTTGTCACAGCAGAACAATGTAGAAAGGAGTCCAGGCTGGTGGGTTGGGGAGCTCAGTGGTACTCCAGTTCTGGGTGACCTCCCGGGGGAACCTGTCACAAACACAGTACACAATTGTAGTAGGTTATCCCTCTCTAGCACCCTTTTGGGGAGAAGCTAGGCACTGTTCCTGCCTCAGAGTCCAGTCCAGGGCACAGCCCTCCGGCTGTGCTCTTCAGAGTGTCTGCCCCTTTTCAGGGTGAATTACAGTAGTCCAAACAAAAGATTTTTTATGCTTCTGCAGCCCACAAAAAGCAGAGTCCTAGGCCTTAGGGAAGCCAAAGAGGAAAAAAAAGAAAAGTCTCCTTTTTGAGAGGGCCAGGGCAGCCAAGGCGCTCAAGCTGCTTCCCCAATCTGCAGCCTCTGTTTCCAGGGAGCTCTGAGTTACAGCCTTGCTGCTTTAGGAGTGCCCCTCTGCACAGAGCTGGGAATCTCCCTTTTAACGACCTGCCAATCTTCAGGCTTGACAAGCCTTACAAGTGTGCTGGGTTGAGTCTGGTTGTGTCCAAAGAAATTCTTTAACCAGTTCCTGACTGGAGTGGCAATCTGAAGGCCTCTAGTTGCCTTAACAAAATCACTAAAGTATAATGAATACAAATAGCTAATTGCTCAAATGCATCCAAGAGCAGGAGCACTGACAACCCCAAATAAAATCACCTTCCACATCCCATTGTCTCAAGACACCATACATGGACAATAAATATATTAGGTGCAGACAGTATAACATACGACCTATTATGCTATTAAATCGTGACATATGTATATCTGTGGTGAACTGTTATTTCTAACAGGAAACTAGGAATCATATTCAAAGAATGAAACATAGTACAACTCATTGAATTGCACGTAAAGCTAATCCTGCATATCACATTACATCAGCATAATAGGTGCAGCAATGGAATAAAAATAATTCTTTATTTCTTTGCATAACACGTGTCCAAAATTTTCTTCATTACAGAAATCCTATCTAGACAGCAATATGTGTAACAGAACAAGAATTTTTTATTCCTGGCAGTTCTAAATAAAAATCCACAAAGCAAACTTGATAAATCCAAATTCTATGTGGTCATTTTCTATCGTTATAAAAGAATCTTCACCTTTGTGTTGTATGATTCAACCCGCTGTGATAAATCTCACTATGGAAACCTTGTTGTGACCCAGACCTTAGATATAGGCTTTAAAAAAAAGAGAGAAACCTGATAGTGTTCTCCAAGCAGTTCAAGCAAGACTCATCCCAGACATCTAACATTCAGGAAATTAGATTGCTTCAGTAAAAGAAAACAAATTCCATTTTTTAAAATCAAGACATTTGTGACAATTTATATCTTTCGCCTGCAGTAACAGGTCTGATTCGCAATTTACTTCATCTGAGTCAAAAGTGTCTTTATATCCATAATTTTAAAGCTGAGAAGTGCCAGTAATAGATCAAGCACAGCTCCCTGCAGCTACTGGAATAGCAGAGTCTACAAAGCTGCCAAAAGAGAAAAAAAATATTAAACTCTACGATGACTTCATATTATTGCTGTTTGGCAAAGAAGGCAGAGCTGGAGACTGACATTTGACACACAGCACATTTCAAATGCAGACAAATGCGAAAAATAGCTGGCAATGTGTCCAATAATGAATCAATAAATAAATCATTTCAATCCAACAGGAAGCCTGAAGAATGACGTTACTGCGACAGAAAGCCTGAGCACTAAGCCCTTTCCATCGATCATGCAAGTTATTTAGGGTGATGCCACCTGCCAAGGGCAAAAGGCAAAATGACAGAGGGAGAAAAGTTCACCAAAGGCTCAGCTTCAAACACAAGAACACCCTCTCCAGGCACGGTTTCATTGCAGGGTTCTGCGTTTAACCAAATTGACACGAATTTAACAAAAGTCCCTACCTAGACTCTTTCCATGTAGTTTTACAAGCACTAAACTAAAAAAACCACCATCCCAAAACAAAATATGCATGGCAGCTTTGTATGAGCCCCCAGACCTCCCTGTCCTGGCTTCTGATCAGCACAACTCTCCCCTCTAGGGCCTAGAAATGTTATTGTGACTGAACATGGCTGTCAACAGGGGCTGACCATAGTTTAGTGGTCAGTGTAGATCAGGACAGACCATGTTCAACACTGTCAGCTAAACCATCTCAAGGGTTTTAGCATGGCTAACTGACCAGACATGATACTAAACATGGCTTGTTCTACCCTCCACTGACTGCTAAGTCACAATTGGTCCTGGGTCAGCTAATGTGATTGTTAACAGCTGTATTCAGAAAGTAAAAGTCTGTTGTGTAGATCAAATCTGAGTGTAACACCTTTCTTTTATAGTGTTGAATTCATCCCCAGCAGGTAGGGCCTACCTGAGCTGCCTTTGAGCTCTGGCTGGAAATTAATCCCCTCACATCCCAAACCATTGGCTGGTTTGGCAGGGCTTTTTCCTAAAGACACCACCGGAACAGGCCCTTCAGGGAACACCAGATAATCTGTGTGATGGGTTGGTCACAGAAACCCTCTTGGGAACTGCCACCTGATGTGCCAAGACTACTTCTGCTCCTGCTTTTCCTGCCAGCTTGGGACTCCAGCACTCTGTTATGTTGAGCCAGACATGCCAGTCTGCTCCAGCACAGACCCAGGGTCTGAACAACGTGTCCCAAAGCTGCAGCTTAACCGAAAGCAACTTAAGAAGTGTTCCTGTCTTTAACACTCAGATGCCCAAGTCCCAATGGGGTCCAAACGCCAAATAAATCCATTTTACCCTGTATAAAGCTTATACAGGGTAAACTCATAAATTGTTCACCCTCTATAACACTGATAGAGAGATATGCATGGCTGTTCCCCCCCCATCCCGGTATTAATATATACTTGGGGTTAATTAATAAGTAAAAAGTGATTTTATTAAATACAGAAAGTAGGATTTAAGCGGTCCTAGTAGGAACAGACAGAACAAAGTGAATTACCAAGTAAAATAAAATAAAACATACAAGTCTGAGTCTAATACAGTAAAAAAACTGAATACAGACAAAATCTTACCCTCCGTGGTGTTCCAGTAAGCTTCCTTTTACAGACTAATCTCCTTCTAGTCTGGGTCCAGCAATCATTCACATCCCCTGTAGTTACTGTCCTTTGTTCCAGTTTCTTTCAGGTTCCTTGGCGGTGGAGATGCTATCTCTTGAGCCAACTGAAGACAAAATGGAGGTGTCTCTCAGGGGTTTAAATAGACTTTCTCTTGGGTGGAGACCCCCTCCTCTCTCCTATGCAAGTCCAATTCCAAGATGGAGTTTTGGAGTCACATGGGCAAGTCACATGTCCATGCATGACTCAGTTTTTACAGGCAGCAGCTATTGTTTATGTGCTACCCTGAACCTCCTCAGGTAGACTTCTTATGCAGATTGGACCTTTCCAAGATTCATTGTCCTTTAAGTGTTTCTTGACTGGGCACTTAATTTGCACATTCCTTTCTCAAGGAGCTGACCAAGTGCTTTACTAAGGCTACTGAGGCCATGTCTACATCTAAAATTTTGCAGCGCTGGTTGTTACAGCTGTATTAGTACAGCTGTATAGGGCCAGCGCTGCAGAGTGGCCACACTTACAGCAACCAGCGCTGCAAGTGGTGTTAGATGTGGCCACACTGCAGCGCTGTTGGGCGGCTTCAAGGGGGGTTCCGGGAACGAGAGAGCAAACCGGGGAAGGAGACCAGCTTCGCCGCGGTTTGCTCTCGCGTTCCCGGAGCCACCCAGCAAACCGCAGGGAAGGAGACCTGCTTGCTCGGGGTTCCGGGAACGAGAGAGCAAACCGGGGAAGGAGACCAGCTTCGCCGCGGTTTGCTCTCGCGTTCCCGGAGCCACCCAGCAAACCGCAGGGAAGGAGACCTGCTTGCTCGGGGTTCCGGGAACGAGAGAGCAAACCGGGAAAGGAGACCAGCTTGATTACCAGAGGCTTCCTCCTTCCACGGAGGTCAAGAAAAGCGCTGGTAAGTGTCTACATTGGATTACCAGCGCTGGATCACCAGCGCTGGATCCTCTACACCCGAGACAAAACGGGAGTACGGCCAGCGCTGCAAACAGGGAGTTGCAGCGCTGGTGATGCCCTGCAGATGTGTACACCTTCAAAGTTGCAGCGCTGTAACTCCCTCACCAGCGCTGCAACTTTCTGATGTAGACAAGCCCTGAGAAATCAAGCAAGTACACAGCCAGTGTTCATAACTTTGAATACAACAATGACATTCATACAAATAGGATGAATAGATTCAGTAGATCATAACCTTTATAGAGATATGTTACATGGCATATGCAGCATAAAACATATTCCAGTTATGTCATATATATACATTCATAAGTATATTTCCACAAAGCCTTATGGGGTGTACCATCACAATCTGTACCACCACAGAGGTTTTATTACTATACTTCAAAAATCCAAAATAAAAACTATAAAATTAGAAGCAGTGGAAACCCCAGATATATGGAAACTTTGTGGAAAATAAAATAACATTTAGAGAAGTGGCAGCTTACAGCTGCACACTGAAGCAGAAGATACACAAATACATTCTTTTGCATCTGTGATAATTTATCCCCTGTCAAACTCTGCACTGCAAATCAATGATATGTGTAATAGGCCACTGTTGTGAAAGTAATCTTGGGCTTCAGCAGAAAGACAAGAGTAAAGCTAGAGAGCTCCTCTTATGTTCACATTATATTGATGAATGGTTGGGACATTTCCCTGAAGCTCCAATGGGCTCCTGATCTGTTACCATATCAGAAAACAGAAATAAACTAGACCTCAGAAGCGTATAGTTTTGAGTCCGTGACCCTGCAAAAGGATGTGTGTGATGGACCCGTAAACCCACCCAGCCCCCTTTTGCAGTACTGGGGCCTAAAGCTATATATATCCCCAAGTGGGTTTTTAAAATGTGTACATTAGTTTAATGAGGAATTATTTTAATTAAAAACAGTGGGCCAAATTAATCTGTGTTATAAACACTATGAAATCAATGACATTGCACCAGGGATGAATCCAGCCTAATTTTAATCATTTGGACAGGTAATAAGTGACTTATTACCTGTAGCTTTTTGCTTAAAGGCTCAATTAATAAAAATAATATTTAAGTAGCTGTTGCTACTACACATGGTTTATTAGCAGAATATTGGTGTGCCTTGAACAATTTGAGCACAATCTTTTAAAATTATATATTCAAGGCAATACATAGAAGTTGTGTATATATATATATAAATAATGCATGGATGCCTACTAGTTTATTGGGCAGCATCCGGATGCATACATTTACTGAAAGTGTGAGCTCTGTTTACTAATCTGTATTTAACAAAGTCTCAAAAAATTGGTGTGTTATATAAAAAAAGTTGCAGAGTACGTTAGTGCCTTGTGGGTGTAAAAGAAGGCCAAAGTGTATCTGTGGAAATAAACCGATGCTGTGCCTCTTTCTTTAGATGAGATGCAATTTTTGGTATATTGGGGAATATTGTAATGGATTTCAGTACTGATGCATCAGACTATCATGAAGGGATCCGAGTCTGGGATTGTAACAGGGTGTCCAGTTCTAGCACCCAACAAAGGAATGCAAGACTGTTTTGTTGAGCTACCTTCACAATGTAGAAAGTCACTTCAGAAGCCCCAGAGCACAAGGGGTTAACCAGACCTCTGCCTTTCGCCTGGGAGATGGAGATGGGGCATGCAGATCAATATTTTAGGGCTTGTCTTCACTATGAAGTTAACATGAGATATAGCTCAGGTGTTCCCATTAAGTTAACTCATATCCACGCACATAAACCCATCTTGTGTTGGCTGGGGGAATAGGGCAGACTTCAACTGAGCTTCCTTTGAGAGCCACTATCTACCTATAGACTAGATGCAGGCCAGTGCTGCAACGTTACAGCTGAGTGTTGCCAATTTTCCAATGCCTTCCCACAATTCCCTCAGCCCAAGGCCTTTTCTTGCCATCTACCTATCCCTCTTTCCTGACCAGAAGCCACCTACACTTGCAAATAGGCTGGCTCGGCATTCTCTCCCCACAGTTGCACACAGCTTCCAGTACCAGCAACTGCACTTACTTTTATTTTATTTTTTAGACTAGCCACTGGGACCCTACAAGCCCCTTTATGCCAACTGGCAAAGGATGCACCCAACTCACTATTGTCAGACTATTTAACCAAACAGTGTCTTGCAAGTTTTCAAACTGTGGGTTGCGACCCAGTACAGGGTCATGGAATATAAGGCATTGGGTTGTGGTGGCTCTGACCAGCACCGCCGACCAAGCTGTTAATAGTCCTGCTGGCAGTGCTGCCCGGCTAAGGCAGGCTAGTCTCTATCTCTTCTGACACTGCGTTGCACCCCGGAAGCAGCCAGCAGCAAGTCTGGCTCCTAGGTGGGGGGACCTCAGGGCTCCACCCTGCCTCTAGCACTGGCTCCGCACTCACATTGGCCCAGAACCAGACAATGGGAGTTGGGGGGGGGGCTGTCTGCAGGTGAAAGCCATGGAGCCACTTGCATATCTCCACCTAGGAGCCAGACCTGCTGCTGGCAGCTTCTGGGGTGCAGCATGGTCTTTGGTACCAGGACAGGCAGGAAGCCTGCTTTAGCACCACTGTTGACTGGGAGCCACCCAAGGTAAGCCTGTACCCCAACTCTGTGCCCCAACCTCCTGCCCCAGCCCAGAGGCCCCTTCAAACCCAGAGCCCCCTTCTGTACCCCCAAAACCTCCCCAGCCCCACCCCAGGCCCTGCACCCCTAGCCCAGAGCTCTGATCCCCTCCCACACCCCAACCCCCTGCCACAGCCCAGAGGCCACCTCAACCCAGAGCCCCCTTCTGTACCCCAAAACCCTCCCCAGCCCCACCCCAAAGCCTGCACCTCGAGTCTAGATCCCTGACCCCCTCCCACACCCTAACCCTCTGCCTCAGCCCTGAGCCCCTCCCACACCCCAAACTCCTCATCTCCAGCTCTGTTGGTTCATGGGCATCAACAATTTTCTTCAACTGGGTCACCAGAAAAAAAGTTTGAAAACCATTGTTGTAAGGTACCCAGGGGCGGCTCCAGGCACTAGCACGCCAAGCGTGTGCCTGGGGCTGCAAGCCGCGGGGGGCACTCTGCTGGTTGCCATGAGGGCGGCAGGCAGGTTGCCTTTGGCAGCATGCCTGCGGAGGGTCCGCTGGTCCCGCGGCTTCAGTGGACCTCCCACAGGCGTGCCGCTGAATCCGCGGGACTGGGGACCTCCTGCAGGCAAGCCGCTGAAGGCAGCCTGCCTGCCGTGCTTGGGGCAGTAAAATACTTAGAGCCGCACCTGAAAGCCACATGAAAATAGGTGACACATTGATCATGAATATTGTGCAATTAAAGCTACAAATCTGTCAGGGATTCCTTGATTTTATGTTTCAGAGTAGAGACCTCTGTGACTTCCTGTAATTTCCAATAATTCAGCCCCAGGCAGTGGATTTGGGGCTCCGGGCTTCTGCCCTGAGCAGCCGGGTTGGGGCTACTGAGATTTATTGTTTATTGCCTGCATTCTATCTGTGACTTTTAATAAAAATACCTGTGCCACAATCGTAGCCTTACAAGTGATGCGTGTACAGACAGTGTAAAAAGTTAGGTAGGCGTGCTGGAAATATGTTCTTAAAATGTTGATAAACAAGTCTGCCCTAGACAAAGAAATGTGGATTTACCTGTCATCAGCCTAACAGATGAATGAGAAAACAGTATGTCTTGATTACAAGCGGAGCCAGTGCTAGGCATAAGCAGACTCAACAATTACTGAGGGCTCTGAGCAGCTCAAGGGGGCCCCCTATTTGCTTATTATAAGAACTTGCCTGTTTTAGCATTGGAGGGAGGGAATATTCCTGCTCAGAGCCCCCAGTGGGCTAGCACAGGCTCTGATTACAATCAAAGACAATGAAAGTACATTTGCTTCTAAGGTAAACAAAGTGATCAAGCCAATCGAGAAAGCAAACTGACCAGCGAACGAAGAAGGCATTTGGCCTGCACCCCAAAAAAGAAGCATCAGGAGAGAACAACTTTTTCTGGGTTTGCTTTTCCAAAAATACATTTCAAAACTCTTCTGGACTATAAAAGGGGACTCCTTTGTTTTCCATCCCTTAGGGGAGAAAGGACTCAGAACCCTCTGACTCTGAGCTGTGGATCCTTTTGTCTGAGGATGCTGATACTTGATGTAAGTGAAAAAGCTGCTTAGGCAAAGATTGAAGCTTGCTAAAGTATTAGGCACTAGAAAGCCTATTTTATTTTGTTTTTAATGTTACACATCTCTTTTCTCGTGCTTAGTATCACTTAAATCTATGTTTTTTATTAATGAATAGATAACAAACCAAGAATAAGTTTATCTCAGTGCTGTTGTACTAAAGTAAGGTGTTCATCCTCAGCTGAACCAATGGGCTGGTCTATATTCTGTCTTTTGGTAATCTCTACAAAGTATCCAGTGGACACTGCAGATAGATGTCTCTGGGGAACTTGGATTCACTGAATGTTACCTACAAGGAAAGGTTAAGACGGCAGAGTCTCAAGGGGTTTGCTGGTGAGGTGGACAGACTGCTGTGGTAGGGAGCTGATTCACATTTAAGCTCCAGCAAAGCTCTCTCTCTTGCTGAGTCAGAGGGGTAAAACAGTAGCTTATGGTTCTAGGTGCCCCAAGAGTGCATCACCATCCCCCCAAAGAGACATTATCTGAATCTCGGTGCAGAAGTGGCTGCAGTGGTGATGGTTATCTAGGGGGAAGAGTGAGTCCTTCCCCCTCCCAGCTTGCTAACAAGCTAGAAAGATCTCTGGCAACTGGGAGCCACTGTTGTGAATGACTTGTTTTTGTTTGCAATCCTTTGTTTCTGAATCAGTAAAAGAAAGCCCTGAAGAAAAGGATTAAAACTCTGCCACAGCTGGAAAAAACTGGTGGTTCTGTCCACTGGCCTACTGTCATCTTCAACTGAAGTGCTAGAACCATGCACACGTAGACACACAGTAATGCTGGTTGACAGGTTAATCTTGCTAACTCCAGTCAGGATGCTGAAGGGGCTGGAGAGTCTCAGGCAGTACAGACTGGTCTACAAAAGGTGATGCAGCTCTGTGAGGGATACTAGCTGCAAAAGATGTAGTGTAGACAGGACCCAGGCATTACTTTGAGCATTTTGTCAGAACAGGGCCATTCTGTATCATGATGCAAATGCCTGGGCCCTTTCTATGCTGCAGCTTCCACCGTTATCACCAGTTGAGCTGCACTAGTGATGAATTATATATCATTTTTCTAGTGTACAATGTAGACAAGGCCTAAGTGAATGTATATATTAATGCGCCCACACACATACTTCTTTACTCCTCGTGATCCTCTGGCTGATATGTAATTAGTCATGTTCTGTTTTCTCAAACGAAAACCTTCCAACTTCTGAAAACTTCTTTTTAAAAAGTCACCCACCATCACAAAACCAAAAACCCCAAATAGCTGCTACTTAATAGGACCTAGAAACCACAAGTTACAGGATCGTGTCTGGCACTGAAGCAGCAGCTGGCTATTAAACACTATCCTCAGAACTCCATACCATGACTGAAACTGTTGGGCAGAGCAGGATGCTTAGGGTGTGTTAAGGCTATCCATTTAAAGTTCCATTTCACATTGTGAGTGTGTGTGTGTGCACGCACGGGCATCTATTTGTTCCAAAGTTAGCCATACTAATATTTCAAACTCTGCATTTATGTTTTGCTGGAAGGAACTCTGGGTACCATGTAAGTACATCACTATATTACTGTTGCAAAACCAAATTTGTGTAAGCTGTATACAAAGTTTCCAAAGCCTTGCAGTGATTATATAAGTCCTGTGCCTGAGAGACCTTGAACAACTCTGATTGGTTTCATACATTCATGGTTTCTGTATATTAACGTTTTTACAATAATGTATGGTTACAAAGAAGAACCTTTTGAAGTGATGGTTTGCAAAGCCAATAATCTTCATACAAAAACAAAACTGACCAACTTGTGTGGATAAATCAGCAGAGGCCAGGGACCATATGGAGGAACAGAAGACCAGTGGGGGCTATGGAGAGTAGAGATTCAAGAGGGGATATGGAGGCCAGGGGAGAGGAATGGAGAAGGGCAAGAGACTTGGAGGCATAGAGTAAAGGAGTGGTGGCATGGAGCAGCACTCTCCACTTTTGTTTGCGTGTGTAGTATTTTACGCTCTGTGGAAGACAGGAGAGGCAACAAAAGGAAAGCTACTCAGTATAGCAGGGGGTGCAGGAAGAAAGGAAAAGGTGCTACTGCAGAAGGCTTGAGTGTCGCAGGAGATGTGAGCAACTGGGGAAGGGGGAATGGGTGTTGGTGGAGGAATGAATCCTGTATTGAAAGGGAAAAAAAAGATTTTTCTTTAGCCATTATTGAGCATGCTTAAAAAGGGAAAAGGAACTAAATCTGAAAATGTTTCCTCTATTCCCTTTTTCAAAGCTCTTTTAACATCAAGGGTGTTTTTGTTTGCTTGGCGATGAGGTTATCTACTGCTGGTCACCTTGGAGAGTGCCAACGAGTCACTCCCAAGCTAATGCAAGTAGGCAGTGCACCCCAAACCACTGCTGCAACTTCTCCCTTAGGCCTGCAGGTGGCAGTTCTAAATATACATTGTAGATAGTGTTCTCAAGTATTCTTTCCAACATGGTCTCTAAGAGCAGATCTGTAGCATTAGATAGGTACATAAAGGGTTAAATTACCTTGGCTAACACACATATATATATATGCTTTGCAGTTTGTGGAAAGTGCAGGTGTTTAGCATTGTGGAAGAGCCTTAAAAGATGGTATCCTTAATTGGAAACACGGCTTGGAATGTGTCTGATAAGATAGGAGGAATATCTTTGAAGAAAAAGCCCCAATTATCAGGGATGGTTCTAACCGGTTTTAGCAAAGAAAGGAATCCAAGAGACAGTGACTACAGTCATGTAAGTTCTGATGGATAAGGTATAACAGGATAAACTCTTAAGACTGCTTCTTGCTAGAACCTGCCTATCCAATTGGAGCCAGCCAACATGGGTTTGAGCATCTTGGAGATAGTCTTGTTGCAAGTACCTGATCAATGCTTATAACCACATGCAACTGTATGGGTAGGATGATTGCTTAGGCATTTAAGGCACATTTGGAGCATCTGTATAAATACCATTCAGCCCACTGGATTTAATAAAGGAAATTATGGTTAAATTGGTGTCATGGTGATATCCTGTATTATATTAATAAACAAATAAACAATACCACCACCACCACCAAGGTCCAGGGAGCAAAACCCTAGAAAAGAAGAAGAGGGGGACTAAATAGGAAGCTACTCAATGTATGCTCGGCTGCCTTAAAAAAACAAATTTCCTTCAGTGGCTTTGTCTCTTTGGTATGACAAAGCCTCATTGGTAGGAGGAGGCTATCATAGAAAGGAGAAGAAAGGCAGAGAAAGAGACTAAAGATAAAAGGAGAAGGAGCAGTACTGAGTACAGTGAGGAGAAGAGGGAAACTGAGGAGAAGAGATGGAGTCAGTTTGATACACATACATTTGAAATAATGGAGATATTAACATGGTTTCCTCCCAGAACACACTTCGGACCACTGATACACTGGAGCCCCATTTCTGGCACACTGTGTACATGGGAATGATTGCTAGTTCCTCTTTCCTTAGCAATGGCCTCTGTCCATCTCAGAAGAGCAGAAAAGGCTCACAGGGGTTCTATGAAGACACTGACAAGATCTTTCAATTACTCATGAATAATCAATCACAAGCAAGTGGGATAATTCCTCTTTCATATCTTTTATCCCCAGATTAAACACTTAGAAAAATGTTCTGCATTTGCCAGTCTTCATAAAAAATAGGTTCAGCGGGGACATTTGTTTGACTATAAAAGTCAAAGGAAATACTGTTAAGTAAGGATATCAGATTCTCCTCAAGTCCTGCTTCTACTGTGATACTTACAAAAAATTCCCAATTAATAATGGCTAAATAGAGGACCAGTGGGGAATGCTGCTACACATTTAAAATGATAAAATCAGTTTACTATTTACCCATCTCGGACTATTCATAAGTTGTTTGTCATCTTACGCTATGTGCTTTATGAGGCAAGGATTGCATCATATCATTTTTTGGGAAACCACCTAGCATATTTGGATGCAATCAAAATAAATATAACAACATGGGACGTTACAGTGCAGATATTCCATTGCTGCCAGTGTGTGTTGTGCAATACATTCCGTCAAGCTCTGCCATGTGCATCTGACTGGAGAATTTACCCGTTTGCCCCCAAGCAACTCCTATTAAAATCAATGGAAGCAGGACTCCTACCATGGATGAAAAGCAGGATCATATAGACCTGATTTTTTTGTAGCAACATTAAGCTTTTTAATTTTTCTCTTGATAGTTGTGTCCTGCAGAGAGATGATATGAGAGTGGAAGGACGAATATTAAAAAAAAAATATATCTTGTTGGGTAGCTAGCAAACTGATTCTCTTCACCTGTCTTAGATTCCAGTCCTACTCTACCCAGGTTGGAGAAACCATTATTACACAGCAGAATGTACATTATCTTTTTCAGTGATAATTATGATGGATGGTGTTTTTTCCTCAATTGCTGTTATATAGCTATTTGGCTATGTCTGTTTACTTATGTGGGTGGAGGTAATCTCTATGCCTTCCACAAACACCTTCTTAAACCTTTTGAAGAGAATGACTGTGCATGAATATTTATATTTGTTGTTAAAGGTTTCACAGTAATTTTAGACTTGATTTGTGGGTGGGATTTTTCAAACATACTTTATATAAATCTTGTTAGAAGAAACCTCCCCACAAGTCTAAAATCACTCAGGGAAATTTTAATGTATGTTATCCATCTCATTTGGGTGTCTTACAGGGTATTGCACAAACAATAGTGCTTTGTGGGCACATTTTAAAAAATGGCTGCCTAGATATGGTTTGTGTGTGCATCACTGCTTAATGTATGCAGGATTGCAACAGGTCACAAACCCTGGCAATAAGATTTCTAAAGACCTAGCCATGTCATCGAGGGGTGTATGTTTTTAGTATGGCCTGGGGAAAAAACCTTCTGATTGGCTGCTTTCTCCACATGCCCATTCAGAGCTGCTGCAGGAAGCAGGCAGAGCTTTCCCCTGTCTCCTCAGGAGCCAACACTATTCTCACAGAAAGGGAGTAGGGGGAGATGGTAAAGAGGGAGCAGAAAGAGTCCTCCTGCCTGAAGCTGCTCTCGTCCTTCCTCCTCCTTCACTGCAGTACCTGGGAAGGGGGAGTTGGGACCCCTCTGCATCCTTCCCCCCAGGCCAGGGAGTGGGGTGAAGAACCCCTGGAGATGCAGGAGGAGCAGAGATGAGGCTGGATGGGGGAAGAACTCATGATGAACTGGGGACTGGACTGATTTGGGAGTTGGGGAACAAAATTAGCTGGGGACTGGCAGATGTGGGTGTGATGATAGACCCACCATTACCACCACAACCACTATTTTTTTCAGACCACTACTAGTATGTAGACCGTGGCATTTATAACATCATAATTCATATGCTCATTCAAGACAGGCATCTGCAGGCAATTTCCCTACAGCATGTTAAAATGTGGGATACATGCATGTAATGAGGACAGAGTTTTGTGTGCACATTTTATACTACTGGGAAGTGAGAATTAGCAATTTATTTGTAAAATTCATAACAGAGAAACCACAGAACAGTCTCAAAGCTGCTGAGTGATACACATCAACCAGCATGTTGTAATAGAGTTAGCACATGACGGTAAAATATATAGATGAGGAGGGAGAAGCATATGACTAGGCTGGGAAAACACTGAATTTTCAGAGCCTGGGAACAGACAATTTGGGGAAGAAAGGAGGATGGAATATTTAAGACATTACCCATGCAAGTAAACAGTGCTGAGAACACAAACGTGTTCAGGGGAGTGTGAGTGGATTGAAAAAACAGCTGTACCCAGTTGTGGTTACTTAATGCTGCTTCTGTGCATGATCTTCTCTTTGTTTACTGTTCTAAACTGCTTAAATGGCATTAACTACTCTGGTGATACCGCATATACTGTTGGTGCCTTTGCTTGTGTTTGTTTGCCCTTGTCCTATGTATATGGAAGAGATTTTTGACCTGACTTTCAGACCTTCTTTATTTTTCCTCTCTAGTGATTGGCAAAGATTACTACAGTTAACTGGGATTTCAGAAAAAAAGTCAGTGGAATCAATGAAATTATGCTTTCCCCTGCATAAATGGTACTTTTTGAATGAGCATACAGTGCTATACTTGTATAGGACTAAGGAATGACGTGTAGATAATGACCACCATAATTTGGTTGTGTGTATATATCTGTGTGTGTCCTTTCACCACATATGACTTTCATTGTAGGAAAACATTTAGGGCACAGTCATCAATGATAAGATTTCCTGGGTGAAACCCTTGCCCCACTGAAGTCAATAGAAGACAGCCCGTTGACTCCAATGGAGCCATGATTTCACCCACTGACTTCAACCAGAGTAGGCTCAGGCCCTCAGATGCTCAAGAATTTAAAATGTCTTTTTACAAGCACATACTGGCTCTTTTCTTGAGGCTACAATTGAATGCTCATCAGAGTACACTATGTGCCACAGATTTGTATACTATATCTGGTTCAAACATCTTTTCTCTGAAGCAGCTCATGTGAGAAAGAGATCCAAGTAGGATCACTACTCGGGAAGTGGAATTACCGCACCTTCCAGCATCATCTAGATTCACAAAGGTGATCATCTCTAACTGTTCAGAATTATACTGCGCAACAACTGGCACATGAGATGGGAAATGTAAAAGGCTGTTGCAGATATATTTTTCATAGTGCAGGATTGTAAAAGATGAAGCAAGAAACTGGAGGAAATGAGATACCTGTAGCAATAATAAGCTATTTCATGCAATACACCAGCAGCATGATTTTATATTGATCTGAGAGACAACTCCTGGCCTCTAGTTCTGCAAGCGTGGCAATGCAATGGATACAACTGTAAAGGAGGACATTGAAACATCTATCAGAGAGGTAGCCGTGTTAGTCTGTATCCGCAAAAACAACAAGGAGTCTGGTGGCACCTTAAAGACTAACAGATTTATTCAGGCATAAGATTTCATGGGTAAAAAACCCACTTCTTCAGATGCCATTTGAAGAAGTGGAGTTTTTACCCACAAAAGCTTATGCCCGAATAAATCCGTTAGTCTTTAAGGTGCTACCGGACTCCTCGTTGTTTTAATGGTACTTCAGTTTCATGGGCGATGTGAGACTAAATTCCAGGGTAGGAAAGGTATACCTAATCCTGCCTCAGGACAACATGATTATGCTGTATCATCCTGAAGGTTGGTTCAACATGGTCATCACCCCAGTGCATAGATAGGCTCAGGGAATGATTCTGCCTGTGAGGAACAATCTGGTTTGGGGATGGTCTGGAGTCAATAATGCAGTAAAAAATGCTTGATTTTTTCCATCAGGAAGGCCCTGAAAAAACGTAGAAAGTTCATAAGCCTTGAACTTTCTATTACTTTTGTGACATGAACCAGCCATGGAATCTGATTAAATAAAAGTATTTCTATGTTCTCTATTTCACTGTATTTTAATTTTAAAACCCCTTTTATTGCTCCATTCTAAAAATGTCCAGGGACTTCATGGCTTCTAGAAACTAAATTATTTGTCTTCACATTTCTGAATCCTGTTATTAAAACAGGAATAATATGAACTCCTTCTCTTGGTAGGACTTTGGAGCCTAAAGAGTACTGATGAGAAAATTGAGAAGCTATAATAATTGTGAAGTGGGTGGACAGCATAATTCAAGAAAAGGGTGTCTGTTACTTTGCTTTCTTTTCTGAAAGGCAGCAGGAAAGATGTCCTAATTTTGGATTTACTTATTTATCAGCACAAAGCTAGCAGCTAGGAAGTCAGTCTGTTTTCTTTTCATTGCTTTTATCTTTCCAAGATACTCCTGGTTTAGAATAAAGTTTGCTCATATACTTTGTAAACTTTAGGCTATGTCTACACTAGCACTTTTGTCAGTAAAACTTGTCAGTGAAGGGTGTGGAGAAAACAATAACGTACCCCTGATTGACATAAGTTTCACTGGCAAAAGTGCGAGTGTGGATGCTCTTCTGCTGACATAGCTACTGCCGCTTGTTGGGGGTGGTTTAACTATGCCAGCAGGCTAGCCCTCTGCTGCCAGCATAGAGCAGCTACACGGGAGACCTTACAGCGGCGCAGCTGCAACAGTACAGCTGCTCTGCTGTAAGGTCTGTAGTATAGTCACAGCCTAAGTGTACGTGTGTTTAGGAGGAAGGGGTCACTGTCTTGTGAAAGCTGATTCTATTGGGGTCTCCCTGGTGATAGGTCTGAGTTGTGAAGATGAGATCTGAATCCAAAGTCTGGAGGTGTTCTGATACAGGGTTTTGTTTCAAACCCATTCCTAGTCTCCAGATATTCAGGATAATGACATTAGCTATTGAAATGAGGTGAAGATGGAACTGTTGCCTAGTGGCACCTTGCAAGTAGTCCACTCAGGCTGTTTTGTTCCTTCTTCAACTGCTGCTTCATTTTCCAAGCTGGGCCCAGTGCTGCAGGATTCATTGCACTGGGTGACTTTGCAATACATACTATATTCCAAATCTGACCTAAATATACCATTTGAAATTATTTCACGGCTGTGCTGACTGATTTTCTGCCTCCTGTACAAGGTAACCTTTTAAAATTACCTATGGGATCATCTCTTCCAAGAGCTGGCTAGTGAGGAATAGGGGCAAAGGACAGCAGGAGAAACAATTCTGAGGTGTAAAGCACCCTCATAAAGTAAGCCTTGCAATCTTCTCCTTTGGAATTGGATTCTTATCTTCTAAACTCTTCTTTTATTATGTCAAATGAAATGATACATTTTTCTACCCTTTTTTTGGTACATTTGGCTCTCATTTATCTGCTGTTTTTAACTAATGTTGAGACCTTGCTTATAGTGCAATGTCTCTGTGTAGGTGATAGCCTCTCAGAATTAGAGCTGAATAGATTCCTCAGGACTGTATGAAAGTGCTATTCTTTTTGAAGTCCTATCTCCTGAATATCATTTTCCTACCTTGTTAAAGCAGTTGTCCCCACAGTTCTTGCTCAATTCTGATCTCTAAGTACATTTTACTTATCTAAATTCTCCTTTTTATTTCAGCTGGACACAGTATATCCTTCATTTCCTTGTCAAAAGCCGCTGTGTAGTGTTCCCGCCGTGGCCACACTATGGCCTGTGAACCGCAGGTGACTCTTTTAAAGTGATAGTGCAGCTCCCGGAGCCCCCACCTACACCTCCTCCCATTCTCCACCTACAAAACTGGGCAGGGGGAGCTTGGGGCTTCTGCAGGGGGCAGGTTGTGCATATCTTGTGGCTCTCAAACTTCTGAAGATTACTGTATGCGGCTTGGAGGGTCAGTAAGTTTTGTCACTCCTGCTATATGCTATTCAACTGTTGCCACATTTTGTGTTACAACTACTAAATTTCAGAGGTGGTAAGTAATTCTTGTATACAATGAAACCTGTCTGATGTGACCACTAAAGGCACTGACAAATAGAGGCTGCTTAATGAAGTAGCCTTCTAAGAGGTTGTAAAAATAAACAAAAAACAAACAATTGTACTCAATATGTTGGAGATGCTTTGGGGTAGGCTCTTAAGCTCAATAAGTGTGAGCTAGTGTACAGGTTTCACTGTATATAGTTCTCAATATATAAAAGTTATTAGTGTTTTGTTAGCAGTGATTTAGAATGTGGGAACTTTCTTCAGCAAGTGCGCCTTCTGAAATGCAATTTAATAGAGAACTCTGCTGATATGTAGTTAGTTAAGGAAGCTCCTGGGGCTGAAGTTTAGCTCAGTGGAAGCTAAGGGCTTGGCTACACTGGAGAGTTGCAGCGCTGGTGGTGGCTTTACAGTACTGCAACTCACTCACCATCCACACTTGCAAGGCACATACAGCGCTGTATCTCCCTGGCTGCAGCACTGCATGTACTCCACCTCTGTCTGGGGAATAACAATTGCAGCGCTGGTGATGCAGTACTGCTCCGCCAGTGTGGCCACCAAAAGCGCTGTTATTGGTCTCCAGAGGTTTTCGGAGGTATCCCAGAATGCCTGCTCAGCCACTCTGCTCATCAGTTCAAACTCTACTGCCCTGGCCTCAGGTGACCAAGCATCAGACCTGCCCTTTAAATGCCCTGGAAATTTTAAAAATCCCCTTCCTGTTTGCTCAGCCAGGTGTAGAGTGCAATCAGTGAATCTTTCCAGGTGACCATGGCTCCACATGGCAAACGAACCCCAGCATGGAGCAATGGCAAGTTGCTGGACCTCATCAGTGTTTAGGGGGAGGAAGCTGTGCAGTCCCAGCTGCGCTCCAGCCATAGGAATTACGATAGCTATGGGCAGATATCAACGGCCATGCAGGAAAGGGGCCATGACCGGGACACGCTGCAGTGCAGGGTTAAAGTGAAGGAGCTGCGGAGAGCCTATTGCAAAGCCCGCGAGGGAAACCGCTGCTCTGGTGCTGCCCCCATGACCTGCCGTTTTTACAAAGAGCTGGACGCGACACTTGAGGGTGACCCCACCTCCACTCTGAGGACCACGATGGACACTTCAGAGTGGGCGGAGGAGGAGGAGAAGGAAAGTGAGAGTGAGGGTACTGGGGTGCGGGGAGACACCCCGGAGTCCCAGGAGGCATGCAGCCAGGAGCTCTTCTCAAGCCAGGCGGAAGGTAGCCAGTCGCAGCAGCCAATACTTGGTGGAGGACAAACAGAGGAGCGGGTTCCCGGTAAGCGGCTTTTAATTTCAGGATTTAATTTTTTTGGGAGAAGAGGGAGGGTTAGGGCTGCATGCAGGCATGCCTAGATGTGGAACAGTGCATTGATGTGGTCCATCACGTCGCGGTAATCGGCCTCGGTAATCTCTTCAAAAGTTTCAGCCAGAGCATGGGCAATGCGCTTGCGCAAGTTTCTTGGGAGAGCCACTGTGGTCCTTGTCCCAGTCAGGCTAACGCGTCCACGCCACTGTGCCGCGAGGGGTGGGGGGACCATTGCTGCATACAGGCAAGCTGCATAGGGGCCAGGGTGGAATCCACATTGCAGTAGAAGACCCTACCGTGCTTCCCAGGTGACCCGCAGCAGCGAGATATCTTCCAGGATTAACTCCTGTGGAAAATGTTGGGCTAGTGTTCAGTGTAGGTGCCCCCTGCAGCTGTTTGCTTTCCCCAACTAACAGAAACCCTGAGGACAGTACAGCCTTGAAACAATCAGTCCCCTTTACTCACCATTTCGGGATTCCGTGGGTTATGTGCGCTCTCTTTGGGATGGGAAAATTATGCTATTGTGAAGACTGTTACCCTCCTTAACTGCGGGGGAATAACTGTCTGGTATAAACAATGCTGCCTCTGTTAAGTGTTGCATTTTTGCCTTCATCGTATGCAACCTTGAGATCTCGGCTGCCTGTGTTAGCAACAGCTGAGAGACTACAAAACCTCCGGAAGAAGCTGTGAAAAAGCAAAGAAGACATGCTGCAAGCAGTTATGCAGCACTCTGTCACAGAGAATCAAAAAGTGCAGGACTGGAGGGAAAGGGAAAGCAGGATCCGCCAGAGAAATGCAGCGGACAGGAAGAAAAGCACAAAGCAGCTGATAAGCATCGTGGAGCGCCAAGCAAACTCTATCCAGGCGCTCGTAGCCATGCAGGTGGAGCATTACCGCGCCTACCCCACCCCCGCCGCCCTTGTCCCAAAGCTCTTTCCCTTGTGTCCCCATGTCAGCTCAAAACCTCCTTCCCCAGCATCCAGGTTCTTACCACCACCAGCTGCCTCCAACACCTGTACGTTTACCAAGCAACCCTGAGAACTACGACCCTTACCCTCTGCACTCAACCCCCATCACCATGCAGTATAGGCATCCTGAAGTGCAGCAGTCATTGCATAGCACTCCAGATAGGACATATTCAAACCTGTGACTGTACAGTTCCCCACCCAACCCCCCTGCCCTTTTAGGTTCCCAAAAAGTTGTGTGTCTGTCAGTAAAGTAATTTTCTTTTCAATAAATGAATTCTTGGCTTTGAAAAGAGTCTTTATTATTGCAGAAAGTCAAAGATACTTAGCCCAGAAAAGAAACAGGCACTGCAAATCAGCTTAGCAAACACAGATTCCTACTAACATTGTAGCCACTGCACTTCACTCCTGTGCAAGGCACCAAACATTACTGTTGGTTTTCAGCCTCAAATTCCTCCCTCAAGGCATCCCTAATCCTTGCATCCCTGTGCTGGGCCTCTCTACTAGCCCTGCTCTCTGGCTGTGCAAATTCAGCATCCAGGCGTTGAGCCTTGGAGGTCCATGCCTCACTGAATCTTTCACCCTTCCCTTCACAAATATTATGGAGGGTACAGCACGCAGATATAACTGCGGGGATGCTGCTTCCCCCAAGTCCAGCTTCTCATGCAGAGATCGCCAGCGCCCCTTTAAACGGCCAAAAGCACACTCCACAGTCATTTGGCACTGGTTCAGTCTGTAGTTGAACCATTCCTTGCTGCTGTCAAGGCTCCCTGTGTATGGTTTCATGAACCACGGCATTAACGGGTAAGCGGGGTCTCCAAAGATAACAATGGGCATTTGGATGTCCCCTATTGTGATCTTCCAGTCTGGGAAAAAAGTCCCGGCCTGCAGCTTCAAGAAGAGGCCAATGTTCCAAAAGATGTGTGCATCATGCACCTTTCCGGGCCAGCCTGTGTTAATGTCAATGAAATGATCCCGGGATCCACAAGCACCTGGAGAACCATGGAGAAATACCCCTTCCGATTAATGTACTCGGATGCTAGGTGGGGTGGTGCCAGAATAGGAATATGCATCCCATCTATCGCCCCACCACAGTTAGGGAAACCCATTTGAGCAAAGCCATCCACAGTATCCTGCACGTTCCCCAGAGTCACGGTTCTTCTTAGCAGATTAATGGCCCTGCAAACTTGCATCAACACGATTCCAATGGTTGACTTTCCCACTCCAAACTGGTTCCCGACCGATCGGTAGCTGTCTGGAGTTGCCAGCTTCCAGATTGCAATAGCCACCCGCTTCTCCACCGGCAAGGCAGCTCTCAATCTTGTGTCCTTGTGCTGCAGGGTGGGGGCAAGCTCAGCACACAGTCCCATGAAAGTGGCTTTTCTCATCAGAAAGTTCTGCAGCCACTGCTCGTCATCCCAGACTTCCATGACGATGTGATCCCACTACTCAGTGCTTGTTTCCTGAGCCCAAAAGCGGCGTTCCACGGTGCTGAGCATGTCAGTGAATGCCACAAGCAATTTCGTGTTGTATGCATTACACAACTCGCTATCATCGTTGGACTCCTCACTGTCACTTTGGATCTTAAGGAATAGCTCAACTGCCAAACGTCATGTGCTGGTGAGACTCATCAGCATGCTCCTCAGCAGTTTGGGCTCCATTTCCCACAGAAATCGCGTTGCACAGAAGCCGTTGAAAGAGGCAAGATGGCGCCAAACGTGGATGGAAAAACAGGGATTGCTGGGATGTGAAGCGATGCATCATGGGGCGTTGGGACAGGAAGCAGAATGACCTGCACCCTCCGCCCCCTTCCCACAACCCATGGCGCCAGAATGGGAAGAGGTGCTCTGTGGGATAGCTGCCCATAATGCACCACTCCCAACAGTGCTGCAAATGCTGCAAATGTGGCCACACTGCAGCACTGGTAGCTGTCAGTGTGGCCACACTGCAGCGCTTTCCCTACACAGCTGTACGAAGACAGCTTTAACTCCCAGCGCTGCACACCTGCAAGTGTAGCCAAACCCTGTGTGAAAATAATCATGCTATAGAGAACAGGCTTGTGTGAGTAAGCAGACTGATTTCCTGCCAAATTACACTGGGCCCATTTATCTCAACATTAGCAAATATAATGCCTGCATCTGGGTGCTTGTGTCAGCCTTAAGCATAGCTTTGCCATGCATCTCTTGATGCGTCAGGGTCACCCCTTTATAAAGGCATTTTAATAAGTATTATATGCAAAGTTCATTTTAAGACATAACAGCACCACCTTTTGTACTGAAAGTAAAGTAGACTCTGTGTTAAGGTACTGAAGAAACTGAAATATCTATTTGCAAGGAGGCTATACCTCAAACACACAGTCTACTAAGGACTATTGTGGCAGTCAGCATGGCTATGACTGATGGAGTCACATTAGGCATCATGTAGTGAAGTTCTTAGATCTGGCTCATTCCTGAAATCCACAAGTCTCATGTGTGGCCCTGGGAACAGCACCAGATAGGGTCAGGCTGTGCACCCATTTTGTGCATTAATGGAGAGTTTAAGAGCACAGTGTGCAGGAATGTTTTTGTCCATCCTGGCAACATGGCTAAGAGCATGCAATGCCACTTTTGAATATAATGAATGATTGAAGGAAGGCCAGATTTCTGTGAGATTGTGACATCACCTACAAAGTCAGATGACTTTATGCTCAGGATTTGGCACTTACAGTGCATATAAAATGCCTCTAGCACCTCTACATCTGCTTTAGGGTCCAGGTTTCTGACCCATCTAGCACTGCAGAGAGTATACAGGTTTGATAGATCCTGAATTTTTTCCCAGTGCAAACATTGATTTCCATCCAGGAAAGCGGGAGACATTTGTTGAAGAATGTCTGGTTTGCTGTGACCATTAGAACTTTGCTTGCAGCCTAGGTGGATGAACTTGTCAACACTCTCCACAATACAATACTCAACTCCCACCTACACTGGGGATTCTGGTGGCCCACCTCCAAATTTCTGGACCTTGATGTTCTGCCATGAGACATTCAACCCTCTGTGCAGGCGGCATCTTGGAGCCCTAGGAGGGCAGGGCTGAAATTCTCCAACTTCTCCACAAGCAAGACAGCATCAGCAGTGTAGTCTTGGTCAGTAAACACTTCTTGACCAACCTTGATTCCGACACATGGAGTAGCAAGTCTTAATATCCAGTAGCTAGCTATACACCAAGGTCCAAAACCTGAAAGCATCACATAGCTCAAGTTGCTGGGGATCTCCATGGGGAATGATGGGAGAAGAATCATTATGGAACTGCTATGGTATCCTAAAGATTATATCAGCCCCTGTGACTAGTTCACTTTCCTTGTGAAGGGCAGAATGACTGGTGGATCCCTACAGTCATTGATGCACTGATCTCATTGCAGCTATCCCTGTGTGCTGGGGCACAAGGAGTACGGGCAGAAGAGCTGAGGCATGTAAAGAATGCAGACCTGCTGTGTGAGCACCACAAATTCTGTGCCTACCCTTCACACCGAGGAACAGCTTCAGGATTCACTGCAGTTGCAGAGCATCCTAGCATGTAGCCCCTGGGAATTTCCATACTTTACGTTACCAAATGCAGTTACCATTTAAAATATAATGTAATGGAAGTCTACGTATGATGAATTTTATATATTAAATCCACCACTGAATTTAAGACAATTTCATTTATGCAGTGGCAGCTGTTTCTGGCCTCTAGTCTCACAAAACACTGAATTGCCATGACATTTCAGGATATAGTTATTTCATCCCTGTGTCTGCCTTGCTTTGCTACTTTCTGCATTGGTCCTCAATGTCAGGCTCCTGCTCACCATCACAGCTACATTTCCTTGTTGACTATTTCTAATCAGGGGAGGAGCTGTGTGGATCTAAGTATGTGCTGGATACAGACTAGCTAGGACAGGAATTCACACCAAAGTTTAAGTGTTCCACTGGATATTTTTTACTGTCTAGTAACTCTCTGCTCCACAAGGTGGCTCCTTATACCTTTTTAAAAAGGGTGCTCTACTCCTTGTCTACTCCACAATGATCACATACTGTAGGTCAGGTTTTCAAAGTGTGTGGGGCGTGCTCCTCCCCAGGCGGGCATAGAGGAACATTCTAGTGTAGGGTCACCAGAGAGTAAGTGTGAAAAATCGGGACAGGGGGTAGGGGGGTAATAGGAGCCTATATAAGAAAAAGACCCAAACATCAGGACTGTCCCTATAAAATCGGGACATCCGGTCACCCTATTCTAGTGGGCTGTGGAGTCACCTGCCATCCTGGGGCTAGCAGAGGGCCCCCCCACACACACACCAGTCAATCATTTCCAAAAGACTACCTTTCCCATCTTCCAGTTTAGTATCATATGCTGTCCTTAGAGCAAGCAGTTGTGTAGTGCTTATTCCACAGGGGAGTTTGATTTTTTTCCATATCATTCTGTGGTGAAAAATGGATTGGTACAAAAGATGGTAGCGTTCCAAAAAATGAAAGCCAGAACCTGAAATGGCTAAAGTTGATACAGAGAATAACATTTTGTTTTGCAGATATGATACATTTGGATTTCACTTCCATTAAGGTCTGATTTCTCCATTAACTGCAAAGTTTAGTGTGTACAGTAACTTTAGCAAATGATAGCCTGAAGCCAACAAAATTAAGATGACATTTAGAAATAGAACATGGTGATCTATTACAAAACAGATTTTTTTTTAAATGGAAGCTACAAGAAATTAAACAAAAAGCCGCAATGAAAAATGTGATATTCACCCCTGCAAGTGCTTTAAAAGCATCATATTAAGTTCCATACCAAGAATAAAAAACCTTATAAAACTGGGGAAAAACATTCTCTTAGTTGCAATTGACACTTGCAGGATGATGCTTGGTGACAGTGTGGTAGAGAAGTTAAAAGTGATCTCGCTGTCAGGCAGCGCAGTCAGCTCCTGAATCTGACATGTCAGAAAATATCAAGGTACATCTGATCTTTCAATTGCAATCCAGTTTATTTGCAATCCATCTGAATGAAACAAACAGATTATCAAAAGAAGCTCATTTAATTGCTTACATTTGGTACTCAGGAAACCATCAATACTGGAAGATTATTTTGTTCTGCAAGCCAATTAAGATGCATGCAACTGGATCTGAACTGTTTAACATTTTAAAAAATTTCATAGGCTTCCCACTTCAGCTTATGAGAAGTTATGTCTGAATCTGCAGTGATGGAACCCCTTCTATGTCTGGAGGTAGCCAACACATTTGAAATTGCTCCACATACATCGTTGACTCATTGTATAACACACCACAAAACCCTTGTAACTGGGGGACTTTGTGATTTTAATAACTGAACTGAGAACGTCAGTAACTTTAGCAAGGTGAACCCCACAAAGGCATGTCTCTTTGCAATGCTTTATGCAGAAATGGGAGTGGAGCACGATGCTTTGTTGTTTCACATGGAAGTCAGATGGCTATCCAAGGGGAAAGTATTGCAGCATGTTTATGAACTGAGAAATGAAGTTTGTCTTTTTTTAGTGGTTTTGAATTTCAGCAACTCAGACACACAGTGTGATCCCCGCTGGCTTGTGCTTTTGGCTTACCTTGATATTTTTGACAAACTGAATTCTCTGAATGTCTCATTGCAAGGCGTAGAAAGTACTATTTTTGGCCTGCACGACAAGATATTAGCATTAAAGAGAAAGACAGATCTCTGGAAAACAAAGATCGAATCTGGTTTAAGTTTTCCATTCCTGTTGTTAACTGATGCTATCCAAGAAACAAAATCTGAACTATTGAGTGTTGTTGAGCCAATCAAGAATAACTTGACTTCTCTCAGAACCAGTTTGGATAAATATTTTCCTGAAGGAAATGCATCACTGAATGACTGGATTATCCAACTCTTTGTAGTTGAGGCAGTGACCTTGTCCCATTTCTCAAATAGGATTCAGGAGAAGCTGATTGAACTTCAGGGTGATAGGATCCTGGAAATTCAATTAAAAACAGTCTTTGGGGGAAATTTTGGTTAAAAGTTGGCTCAGAATATCAAGCTTTGTGAAAGTATGCGATCAAAGCGCTTTTAGCTCATCTTATTTGTGAGAGATCGGATTCACTGCACTGACTGTGCTAAAGCCAGAATACCATTCGAGACTGGAAATGGAGAACAACCTCAGAGTGCTGACTTCAAAAAATCTCCCCACAAATTGATACACTGTTCACAAACAGGCAATCCCTAACTTATAAAGCTACACTTAGCATTACTGCTCATCCAAATATGAAAAGAGAATACAAAACCAAGACTGTTTTCCAATTCAACAGGGTGTCCGCTCTACTCTGCACTGGTTAGGCCTCAACTGGACTATTGTGTCCAGTTCTGGGCACCGCATTTCAAGAAAGATGTGGAGAAATTGGAGAGGGTCCAGAGAAGACCAACAAGAATGATTAAAGGTCTTGAGAACATGACCTATGAAGGAAGGCTGAAAGAATTGGGTTTATTTAGTTTGGAAAAGAGAAGACTGAGAGGGGACATGATAGCAGTTTTCAGGTATCTAAAAGGGTGTCATCAGGAGGAGGGAGAAAACTTGTTCACCTTAGCCTCTAATGATAGAACAAGAAGCAATGGGCTTAAACTGCAGCAAGGGAGATTTAGGTTGGACATTAGGAAAAAGTTCCTAACTGTCAGGGTAGTTAAACACTGGAATAAATTGCCTAGGGAGGTTGTGGAATCTCCATCTCTGGAGATATTTAAGAGTAGGTTAGATAAATGTCTATCAGGGATGGTCTAGACAGTATTTGGTCCTGCCATGAGGGCAGGGGACTGGACTCGATGACCTCTCAAGGTCCCTTCCAGTCCTAAAGTCTATGAATCTATGTACAGAAGCACAGTGGGGCCTCACCAATGCGACCCCAGCAGAGAACAGTGTGTGTGGCAGGAAGAGAAGAGTGTAGTACTCCCCAACTCACCCTCACCAAAGCCCATCTCAGCTGCTGGCCTGATACTGGGAGGTGGGCTTGCTGTTCCCTAGGGAAGGGGCCTTGCTGCCATTCTTGGGATGAGGCCCTAAGCAGCTGCCCCTTCCTCTCTGTAAAGGGTAACCTTCTGGCACACTACCACTCCAAGCAAAGGGCCTGCCAGGACATTAGGGCCCCCCGTTGTAATATGCAGTATTGCCAAGCCCAAGCATTCAAAAATCAGATCAGAGTTCTCTTCCCCCCCATCAAAAGTATAAGCAGAAAAATAAGTTTTTTAAAAATAATAAATCTGAGGCTTGTTACTTGCCTTTGAGCAATTAGAGTTCATGTTCTCAAGCTTTTCCATACCGGAAGAGCTAGACATGTACTTATTGTTTAATAAAATCTAGGATTGTCACATATGGGGACCTTAAGAAAAACACCAAATATCATACAATTCCTGAGGTTCGGGGGCGGAGGGAAGAAGAGAGAGAAGAAATCATAAAGCAACACTGGGGGTGGATTGCCATAATCCATTCCTGTGTATAGCATCAAATTCAAGCTTTTTGCTACTAACTTCAAAGCTCAAGTCCACTCTGCCCCCTCCCTTCTTATCCTACCTCCCTTGGGTCAGTGACCAGGACATGCATGATTTTGCCTTGTGGTTGGAGTCAGGCCTAGTGGTTAGAACAGGAGCTATTAGCCAAAAATTGGAGCCAAGGATCAGACCTGGATTCAGATATCAGGGCCAAAATAGGAAGTCAAGAACCAGAGCTGAGAGTCCAAGCCAGGTTACCTGGAGTACAGCCTGAACAAGGATGAAGCAGGAGCTATTGGAACTAGGGGTAAGTGCTTCAAGCAACCAGTGCCCTGCTGCTGCTGGTCCCCTCAGCCAGTCAAATGATTTGGCCAGTCAGGCACCTCAGATGGGGGCCAGCTGCACTCATTAGTCTGCCTGCAGGTTAAGCTAGCAGACAAGCAATCTAGCAGCAGGTCTTTACTCCTGACACATTGTTGAACTTGCCTCCACTCCTTACACTTCACCAATGTTCCCACCTTTGTCCGCTCACCTGTCAGCTTCTTGCACAATTGCCTCTCTGTTGTTTCTTCCATGCAGCCCAATCTGCAAGATACATGCTCCCTGAGTTCATCCACCATCAGACCACTGAGCTCCTACAATGCTGCTTACAGTGACGCTAGCAGACCTGGATAAAAATACTTGTTTCTTGTTCCCCTGATCTTAACCTCTGCCTACTTGTCTTTACGCCCTTAAAATGTTCTGGATAGGGACTGTCCATTGCTGAATGTCTGAAAAGCACCTATCACAGTATGTGTGCTACCATAAACAAAACAAGCAACAGTGATAATAACAACACATTTTTTTGAGAGACCAAACAGTGGCAGTTCTAAAGGTTGGCCAGTCTCTTTATACTTTGTAGACTCATTGAGGTCAAACATTGGCTTAAACCCTTCACAGGAGGTCCTGCCGTGGAATTATATTCACGAAGAGTTTAGACCAGTTGGAGAAGCTCTGTTGATTTCTGGAAAGCTTTTACATCCTGAAATCAGTGTCATGACGTTACCTGTACCTTAAGGAAAGACTGAGGTAAATTTGCTTCATTTCAAACTATGTATATTTGTTTGTTCAGCTGCATGATAGCTGGAGTTAAGAACCAGAATTGTGATGCTAGCAATGGAACCCAGATCTTTAAAATTCGAACTGATGGAAACAACAGGGCATAGTATTTATCTGAGTCATGCATCAATCTGACTGCTCTGCATAATGATCTTAATTAGAAAAGTGAACTGACGCATGAAGACAGTCTGTCTCCTAGCTTTGAAATTATCATACCCCTATCAGTGTTTCAGTATGCTTGGGTAACTTGTAATTAGGGACAAAGGTTATACATAATTTTACATGTTGAATAACCGGTTTTATACATATCATTTTGAAATGATTTAAAGACAAGTTACCGGACTTGATTTCCCCAGTATGCCTGAAATTTTGTAACTCAGCTATCAGGCTGCACTAATTAGTGGATGAGCTTAATAAATAATGAATAATAGTAAGAGTTGCATCCTTTATTATATAATATAATAATAGTAGTGTATGTATAACTTTTAATCTGTAGATCACAGATCACTTTCCAAAATTTGGTAAGCATTAATATCCCTATTTTGCTGACAGAGGAAGTGAACCACTGGAAGGTTAAATGACTTGTTACAGGTCACAGAGTAAAGTCTTGTGTATATGGAGAAATTTACTAGCATATGGTCTTACTGTGTAGACACTCTTATTTTGGAATAAAAGTTTCTGTTCCTGATTTAGCATATATCACTTCCAAAGTCACACATGCTCAACCAGAAAAAAAGGCAAACCCTGCCTGGGTTCTGTCAGAACTTTGCTGAAATTGAACTTTCTCCATGAAACATTTCTATTTCCATGTGTTTGGAAAATTCTGCTATAAAAATGTTTTGTGGAAGTTTTCTGATAGCTCTAATTAGAACTCAAGAGTCCTGAATTAAGCAGGTGCTTAAAATCAAGCACATATGTTTCATTAACTTTATGTACATTGAGCAGTCCCATTGACTATTTACTGTGTGCATAATAAAGCATGTGTGTAAGTCTTTGCAGGGTCAAGCCCTTAGATTCTATTTTAGGAAGTCTTCACATTTAATCATATTTCTGTACATTATTTCCATCTGATTTTTCTGAGATGGTATTTCATCTTACAAATTCATTGGAAAATATCACCTTTTTCAGGCAAATGATATTGCCTCACTGTCCCAGACTAGGATTTACACATACTAAAAATATGGAAATTAAAATAACAAGTGGGATCTATTTCATTAAATATTTGTTACATTTCTACAGGGTCGATAATCATCTTTTTAATATGCAAGAAATGTCTGGGTGTTACAATTCCCATTAATGGACATTACAAGTGTTCATCCCACACACATTGAGGAAAAGATGATATCCTGAGAGCTGGTACAAGTAATAGCTTTTTTTCTTGAACATATATTGTTCCCCTCTAGCTCTCAGCCCATCCCCCCAAATCAATGAAACCACAGCTGTCAAGTGACCTTCACTTGTTTCTGCATAAATGTTTACATTTTTCCCCATGTTTTCACTTTATGGGCCATTTTTTTAAAGGGACTTAAACCAGGTTTCCTGTTTTGTGGGGACAATTAATGACAGCAAAGGCCCTAGCATTTAAACATCTAAACATTATCACTGGTAAACACAGTATTGGAGACCATTTTCAAACATCTGGTCCCAATATTTTTTAATTAAAAGTGAATTTTAAAAGCAATGTAATATTAATACTTTATACATATATAGCTCCTTTCATTCAAGGATCTCAAAGCTCTTCACATATATGAATGAAGTCCTATTGGAGAGAGTCCAGAGGAGAGCAACAGAAATGATAAAAGGTTTAGAAAACCTGACCTGTGAGGAAAGACTAAAAAAACTGGGGATGTTTAGTCCTGAAAAAAGAAGACTGAAGGGAGACTTGATAGCAATCTTCAAATACATTAAGGGCTGTTATAAAGAGGATGGTGATCAATTGTCCTCCATGCCCGTAGAACAAGAAGTAATCAGATTAATCTGCAGTAAAGGAGATTTAGATTAGTGTGATGGGTTCAGTCACAGACACCCCCTTGGGACTGTCACCTGACGTGCTGGAATTACCTTTGAGCCCATTTTCCCTGCCAGCTTGGGACTCCAGAACCCTGTCTTGTTGAGCCAGACACGCTAGCCTGCTGCAACACAGACCCAGGTCTGGTCCACGCCCCCAAAGCTGCAGACTTTAGCCAAAAACTGTTCAGCGGGTCACCTATCTCCAACATCCAGACCCCAATGGGATCCAAACCCTGAATAAATCCATTTTACTTTGTATAAAGCTTATACAGAGTAAACTCATAAATTGTTCACCCTCTATAACACTGATAAAGAGATATGCACAGCTGTTTACTGCCTCAGGTATTAATCACTTAATCTGGGTTAATTAATAAATAAAAGTCATTTTATTAAGTATAAAAAGTAGGATTTAAGTGATTTCAAGTAATAACAGACAGAACAAAGTAGGTCACCAAGCAAAAAAAAGCAAAAACACACAGGTCTAAGCCCAATACATTAAGAAACTGTTTACAGGTAAAATCTCACCCTCAGAGATGTTCCAATAAGCTTCTTTCACAGACTAGACTCCTTCCTAGTCTAGGCCCAATCCTTTCCCCTGGTACAGTCCTTGTTAGTTCCAGCAGCCATCTTACGTGCTAACTAGAGGTTTTCTCATGACTGGCATGACTCTTTGTCCTGTTCCACCCCCTTTCTCATGACTGGCATGACTCTTTGTCCTGTTCCACCCCCTTTCTATAGCTTTTGCAAAGGCAGGAGTCCTTTGTCTGTGCTTGACCCCCACCCCTCCTTCTGAATGGAAAAGTACAAGGATTAAGATGGATTCCAGTATCAGGTGATATGATCACAAGTCCTGTGAGACCCCAGCCTCCATTCTTCCTGGGCTGTCCCACACATACACAGGAAGGTTTGCAAGTAAACAGAGCCATTTACAACCAATTGTCCTAGTCAATGGGAGCCATCAAGATTCTAATGGCCCACACTTTGCATAATTAATGGCCACCATTAATGGCCCACGCTTTGCATAATTACAATAGAACCTCAGAGTCATACTTCATATTTTTAGCTTCAGATACAAGAATGATACATACATACAAATAGGAGGAATATATTCAGTAGGTTATAACCTTTGTTATGATACCTTACAAGAGACCTTTTGCATAAAGCATATTCTAGTTACATCACATTCACACTCATAAGCATATTTCCATAAGACATATAGAGTGCAACATCACAATTAGATATTAGGAAAAATTTTCCTAATAGGATAGTAGGAATAGGCTTCCAAGAGAGGCTGTAGAATCTGTGTCATTGGAGGTTTTTAAAACTAGGTTAGACCAACGCCTGACGGGTGCGTTGGTGCACTTAATCCGTCTTCAAAGCAGGGGGATGGACTAGATGACCTGTTGAGGCCCCTTCCAGCTCTACATTTCTATGATTTTATAGCATGGAACCACTATGCATGGTGGTAGAACCCCAGGCTTCTACCACCTCCATGTTCAGTTGTCTCAAATGAGAAGAATATACTTAGCATTTATATATTACTATACACGTTCAAAGCATTGTACAGAGATTAACTAAATTAATCCTGACAAGATCCTTATGCTGTAGGAACACAGAAATTGCCATATGAGATTGAAACACTTTGACAGTGGCCAGTGCCAGAGCTTTAGGGACAGGCACAAGAAACTCTGCAGAAGAAATATATTGGATGACCTGTACATAAAGAGAGTTTCTTTATAACCTCCAGTAGTTAGAGGCTGTCTTATGCCCTAAAGCATAAGAGTTTATAGCTCTTCCAAACTTTGTTTTTTTAAATCCTAATTGTTGTAACTCTGGATGTATTCCTCATTGTATAAATATCCCATTTATTTTAATTCTACCAAGTATTTGGCCTCAGTGATATTTTGTGCTAATTAACTCCACAGACCAACTGCATTTTGTATTACTGTCCCCAGGTACAAATAAGAAAACTGAGACAAAGTTTTGCAAAGCACTGGCAGATACAGGATTTAAACTCGAGGTCAGGTCAGGATTTTTATCTCCTGACGCACCCTAACCTTTCCAACAAAACCCTCATTGAACACCATGTTGTGTGTTAGCCTTGCTAAGTATCTACATAATCCTATTGTTATAACTTCTTCCCTATTTCTTCTGGCCTTTCTGTACAACCACAAAAAAACAAACCAAACCAAACCAGGGATCAGGAAGAACAAAATTAAAAGGGAGAAGGCTCTGGGATTTCTTCCCAAGACAAATGAAATAGCAATTTACATCCCTCAAGAACCACATCTCTTGCCCAAATCTCATCCTTCTTCCCTTCACCCTCAGCTTCTGGGAGGTCCAGGACTTCTTATGCCCCAGGAGTATCCCATAAAGCTCAGATTTCGGCTTCATTTCCCTGCACTCATGGTCTACAGGATTGGGAACTCCTCCCTCCACACACTCCAAACATCTCCCCTTCTTTATCCCTTTAGTACTTAGGAATTCCTCCCTCTTTCCCACTTCCCATCACTTCTGACCTCTCTCCTCTGGGACCTGCCTGGGCTGCTACTGCTGTCTTCTGTGATCTGACGAGAGAGAAGGTCTTTATGCTACTATTCCTGGTTTCTCTCTTGAACCTAGTACATTTTTGGGTGCTGTGAAATAATTAGTAAGAGTAGTAAGACTTTTCCATATCTAATATGGTTCTATGATAATTGTAAAAGGAACTCCATGGCATGGCCTGTTGAACAGAATGACAGAAGCATTTCTCAAGTGGCTGTAGACACCAATCCTTTGGCCTTGCACCACACGGCCCTGCAAAGGCATGTGATTATGGTAGAACAGTTCACTGTCTACTGTGGTATTGCTCAGATATTAAACAAACAAACATTAACAGAATGTTTCAGAATAGTGCCCTGTTTATGGACATGACATAAAACTAAACCCTTGACAATTAAAAAGCAACAGTTTAAAAACTCATAAAAGGAAAATCTTTTTTACGCAATGCATAATTAATCCATGGGTCTCATTGCCACAATGTATCACTGAGGCCAAGATCTTAGTAGGATTTTTTAAAAAAAAATTAGACATTTACATGGATAGGGACAACATTCACAGTTACATTGCATAGAAGAAGGACTACAAACTGTAAAGGTTCAGGATATAAACTAACTACTAACTGACCAAGATTAGGAAGAAATTTCTCCTTCAGGTAGGTAGGTTATATCATATTTGTCCATTATGTGATTTCTTGCATTTTCTTCTGATGTATTTCATAGAATCATAGGACTGGAAGGGACCTCGAGAGGTCATCTAGTCCAGTCCCCTGTATTCATGGCTGGAGTAAGTATTATCTAGACCAGTGCTTCTCAAAGTGATGGTCTGTGGACTGGTGCCGGTCCGCGAGCCATCGGCTGCTGGTCTGCGGCGAGTTTCCTCATGAGAGCATCGAATAGGATAATAATATGGCACCGGTCCCTGGCACATTGGAAAAAAAAATTGCCGGTCCCAACATCAGATAGCTTGAGAAGCACTGATCTAGACCATCCCTGACACGTGTTTGTCTAACTTCTTTTAAAAATCTCCAATGCTAGAGATTCCACAATGTCCCGAGGCAATTTATTCCAGTGCTTAATCACGTAACAATTAGGAAGTTTTTCCTAATGTCCAACCTAAACCTCCCTTGCTGCAATTTAAGCCCATTGCTTCTTGTCCTATCCTCAGAGGTTTGGAAGAACATTTTTTCTCCCTCCTCCTTGTAACAAACTTTTATGTACTTGAAAACTGTTATCCTGTCCCCTCTCAGTCTTCTCTTTTCCAGGCTAAAGAAACCCATTTTTTTCAATCTTCTCTCATAGGTCATATTTTCTAGACCCTTAATCATTTTTGTTGCTCTTTGGACTTTCTCCAATTTGTCTATATCTTTCCTGAAATGTGGTGCCCAGAACTGGACACAATACTCCAGCTGAGGCCCAATCAGAGCGGAGTGGAGCAGAAGAATTACTTTTCATGTCTTGCTTACAACACTCCTGCCAGGCACCAGCCCAGCAAGCAGCTGCTTGGGGTGGCCAACGGAGAGGGGCTCGTTAGCGGGAATTCAGCAGCAGGTCCCTCACTGCCTCTCAGAGCAAAGGACCAGCCACCGGATTACCGCCGAAGACTGAAGCATCAGCGATAGAGCTGATCATGATCGTGGTTTTTTCTTTGCTGCCTGGGTTGACAAAAAACCCTGGAGCCGGTACTGACTCCTGCTAATACATCCCAGAATGATGTTTGCTTTTTTTGCAACAGCGTTACACTGTTGACTCATAATCTACACTGGCAAGTGAATGACAAAAAGTCTTGTTGTTCAGAGGTGCTAACCCCCCCCCCCCCCCGAAAGACAAAATTGTTGTGGAAAAGCGACAGTGTGAACAGCGCTTTGTTGGCAAGAATGCTCTCCCACTGCTCATTGGGGGTGGAAGTTTTTTGTCCACGGGAGAACTCTTTCCTGCTGATAAACAATGCCTACAATGCATATCTTTTAGCGGCATGGCTGCAGCAGCACAGCCGTGCCGCTAAAAGCTGCATAGTGTAGACAAAGCCATTTTTAGCTTGTGGTCCACTATGAACCCCACAGATCCCTTTCTGCAGTACTCCTTCCTAGGCAGTCATTTCCCATTTTGTATATGTGCAACTGATTGTTCCTTCCTAAGTGGAGTACTTTGCATTTGTCCTTATTGAATTTCATCCTATTTACTTCAGACCGTTTCTCCAGTTTGGTACAATCTTAACTTTACGTTTAAAAGATTGATTTGTTTGAAATATCATTGCAATAATGGTATATTATAAAAAAATGAAGTGCAACCCACATTAGGAAAGAATGGATCTGAGTTCCACTAGTGTCCTGTAAACTTGGGTTTACAGCTGCTAGGTGATCTTCCTTTAGCTCAAGCAGCAAAGGGCACCTGCTTTTTGCGCTATAAGTCTGGGGCTCAGACATTAATTGGCTAAATGAGGGTTAAAATATTGAATGCAACTTCTTCCTTGGGCCCCTTTAGCGTGTGGCTGATAATCAGTTCTGTAGGGCAGATTCCCTTCCCACCCAGGCTGTGCACAGCGAAGGAAAATTGGCTCCACTTCCCCAAGGCCCACAAATTCCCAGATTTGGGGAAATTTCCCTGGATACAGAAACACTGTAAAAAGCTTTATCTGGGAATTTTTCACCAGATTTGGGAAATTTTACCACTAGGTTGGGAAAAGTTGGCATCACGCTGTAGAAGCACTGCCTGGGGGTGGTAGGGGCCGGGATGATGGAAAGAGGTGGTTGTGACTGGGCTAGCCAGCGCTGCGCCCGCTAGCGGGCGGTCCCAGCGGAGAGAGGCCAGCACAGAAGCGGCCCTAGGGCGCAAGCCCCAGCAGCAGCACGTGCCGCGCGTCAGGCGGAACCACCTATTGCTACCGGAACCCAAGTGCGCGGCTCCGGTTCCCGGCCGGTTGCCCTTCCCCAGCGCTCCGCAGGCCGTTGCTATGGCTCGGGGCCCGAGGCAGCGCGGGGCTTGAGGCGTGCGGGGGCCAGGCATGGAGGAAGAGGACACGGTGAGGGGTGGTCTGGAGCCGCCCCGTGCCGGGTTCACTCCCCTCGGGCAGGCGGAGGGGGGAGGTAATGGGGTGGTGGAGAAGGAGGGCTTTGTGTAGCGATGGGGGAAGCCATGGGGGTAGGTTGGGGGGAGGTTGCGGTAGGTAATGGGGTAGTTGTGGGAAGAGTGCGAGGACGTGGGTTGTGTGTGTGGGGAGTGAGGATTGAGGTGGGGCTGGAGGTAGGTTGTGGGTGGGGGTAGATTGGATGGGAGTGGGGTATAGGTAGTAGGGGCAGTTTTAGGGTGCAGAGTTTTTGAAGGTGTGGGCTGGGAGGTGAGGCTGGAGCAGGTTGGGTTGGGGTTGAGGTGTGGGTGTAGGTAATGGGGGAGTGGTTGTGGGGTAATGCATTTTTGAGGGCATGAGTTGGGGGGGGAGGATATGGAGAGGTAGGGTGAGGCTTGTAGGTAATGGGGTGGTTTGGCATGAGCTGTTTTTGAGGTCATGGGTTGGGGTGAGCGAGAAAGGGGAGCTTGCGGGAGGAGTGCAGGAAATGGGAACAGTCTGTGGTCTTTTTCAGGGCCTGTTGATCTCAGGGTTGGTGCTGGGGGTTTAGAGACTGGGAGGCTTGGTTTAAGGGGATCATGGTTTTTCAGGAGGTAGCAGCGTTTATTTGTATGTAGCAGGTTTGTATCTTCTTATTAGATCCAGTGCAAAATAATCCTGAGCATGACCAAAATTCAGAAATACTGGAATCTACTGATCATTAACTAGGTTCAGTCCCAGTTTTGCTAGAGTTTGGAAACACAAGGTGGAGAATGAATAGTTAAGAGGGCTGTTTCTAAGGATTGGTGGAAGATCTCTGATTTAAGAAAATGTAATGCTTCACACGGTTCATTGAAATAACAACTTTGCGTTTTGCATGATAAAAGAACACTGGCATAGATATAGGATCCACTGTGGGCAAATCAGTGCAAGTGACTTTTGGGATGAGGGGATCCGTGATCCTGCACTGACTGGTAAATCATGGGTTAGCTTGTTTTTCTTCTGCTAGCTCGATTAAACAACCTGATTTAACCTCTCATTAAACCCTGCATATCATGCAGATGACTCTGAATAAACAAACATTTTTCAAACAGAATTTTAGGATGTTTTTCAAAAATATTTCCTCTGTTGATTCTCTTCCCATCTCCTCATACCATCCTTATTGATACCTTAATTTTTTTAATAATCTCCTCTTTTCTTGGGTCTCTTTGGTTGCCTTTTATTCTTGCAGGCTTTCTTCCATTCCTTGTGTTCTCTAACTTTTTCCAGTATTCAAAAAGCTTCCCAAAGTTTCCCTTTGCTTCATTTTATGACTGTCCTCTACTATTCTCTTCCCTTCCTAATGTTTTCATTAATGCCCTGTGATGTCATGTATTCTAGGCATGTGTGATAGTGTTGCCACGTACAAAAGTTAACACAGGTAAAGAACTGGAAAACATACATTATGGTGATAGACCCAAGAATCTCAAATCTTTTTAGTTTAACAAAGAGACGGTTAAGGGGTGACTTGATCACAGTTTATAAGTGTCTATGGGGGGAGGGGGAGGAGGACGACAAAAATTTGCTAATAGGCTCCTCAGTCTATCAGACGAAGCTATAGAAAAAGACCCATATCTGGAAGTTGAAGCTAGACAAAGTCAGGCTGGAAATGAGGTACAATTTTTTATCAGTGAGGGTAGTTAACCATTGGAACAATTTTCCAGAGGTTTTGGTGGATTTTTCATCACTGGAAACTTTTAAATCAAGGCTGGAAATTTTTCTAAAAGATATGCCTTAGTTCAAACAAGAATTAGTCCATGGAGGCCCATGGCCTGTGTCATACAGGATACCAGACTAGATTATTATAGTGGTCCCTTCTAACTTTATAATCGACCTGAAGAAGTGATTGAGTGGTCCTAAATCTTACGTAACTGTTGATCCTGTAAGTGGTATGATCACTCTGCCATATACTAAAATGTTTTTTGTTAACCACATTTTGTTTTGTAAATATTTCAATCCCAGTAGTTGGCTTGGTAAGAAAAATTCATTTGGTCTCATTTATTGTAAGTGTAATACTAAAACAACCGTTGCTTTTGTTCCCCTTAGAGAGATTACAGTGAACCTTGTGTACAGTGTTCTGTTGTAAACTGGGGTCTTACTGATGAAGGCAGATTTTATTGCAAATCTTGTCACAACGTCATAGAGGTAAGTATGTATTAATCTTTTTTTCTTTTACATTTCAAAGTGGTAATTTTTCATCCTGCTGCTAAAAGGTACAGGCAGTTTTGTAGGTATTCTGTGTGCATCCTATCTCGCTTATGCTGTATAAAAACACTGTACCTTCAGATGATGAGGTATGGGGTAGGGCAAGAAGCTTAGGAATTCAGTTCGAAGCCCAATGTATATAATCTCCTTGATATCGCCTTCATTTAACCTCTATGCATGTCAGTTGACCCTAAAAAGGAGATGACATTTACCCTTTTTTCTAAAGGACTTCATATGTGGGAAGAAAAGCATTGTATTAGTGTTAAGTAATTTATTCATTATGTTTTTCAGAATGACTTATTTTATGCCTTTAAATATTTGATCCATATAATTGCTGCTGTTTTGTGTCTTTCCCTGTTCATTGTGTTACGTTAAACTGCTTTTCAATATTTCTAGAAAAAACAGCAACATTATAACTGGCTAGACAGTCCTACTGCTGAAAAGATTTGGGGGTTGTAGTGGATCACAAATTAAATATGAGTCAGCAATGTAATGCAGTTGTGAAACAAGACTGATATCATTCTGGGGTATATTAATAGGACTGTTGTGAGAGACAAGAGGTAATTGTCTCTCTCTGCTTGGGACTGGTGAGGCCTCATCTGAAGTACTATGTTGAGTTCTGGACCAAATACTTCAGGACAAGTGTGGACTAGTTGGAGAGTCTAGAGGAGAGACAAAAATGATAAAAGGTTTAGAAAACCGGATCTATGAGGAAGCGTTAAAAAAAATTGGGCATGTTTAGTCTTGAGAAAAGAATGCTGATATTGGGGGTGTGGGACCTAAGTCCTTAAATATGTTAAGGGCTGTTTATAAAGAGGACAGTGATCAGTTGTTCTCCGTGTCCATTGGAGAAGTACTATGCTTAATCTGCAGCAAGTGAGATTTAGGTTAGATAAAATTAGGAAAAACTTTTTAACTGTACCGATAGTTGAGCACTGGAATAAACTTCCAAGGGAAGTTATGGAATCCCAATCACTGGAGGTTTTTAAGAACAGGTTAGACAAACACATCAGGGATGGTTTAGACATACTTGGTGCTGCCTCAGTGCAGAGGGCTGGACTAAGTGACCTCTCAAAGTCTCTTCTAGCCCTACATTTCTGTGGTTCTAGGACTAATGAAATGCACCTGTAGGAATAATGATAAAAGCCCCAATCCTGCATTCAGCTCTGCATATGTGGACCCTTGAGCTGTGTAGTTGAGCTCTTCGACTTCATACCTTTATTAGTCTATTGACTTAGCCTTGAGCAGATACTGTTTGGAACCGTTATTCCAATCCCTATTTAGCTAGCAGGCCCATCTCCTTGTTGGAGTAGTAGAATCTGTGCTATTTAATCTTCAATGTGAGGTTCTAAGAAGACCTGTCCAGGAAGAAGAAAGGATCTTCAAGAGGTAAAATCACCTATCTGGGGCATAAGGATGCTTCCTTGGAGCCATGCTGAGCATCCCTTCTTTTGAACCCCTCCAACAATTCCTACTTGAGCTAGTCAGGAACTGCAGGAGTGGGTCTCTTTATGTTCTTAACCCAAGTCAAGGGAAGGCTTGAGGGGGTCAATGCATGTCACTCACTCTAGCTTTCATAAAAATGGTTCTGTCACAGTGCATCTTCTCAAATGTTGCTCCATAGAGCCACACTGTTGATCAGGTGGTTGTAGAAGGTGCAGTGCAACCTGCATTATTCAGACCTTGCTGTGTGAAACAGCTTACTTAAACTGAGTAGTGGTTTCAAGCATGAGCTGTGTAGTTATTCCTCTAATGACACAAGCAGATTTTAAAAGGCGCAAATGGCTGTTAGATGCCTAGCTCCTGAAAGTCAATTGAGTTAGGTGCCTTGCTACCATTTGTGCCTTTGAAAATCTCCTCCACACATGTTTTTTATTCCCCTTGGCCCCTCAAACCATGTGTCAAAGTGTGTCAGTTCCTGGCTACCTGCCTGCTGAACAGGTCAACATTAGGTAAGGTGGCTTCTTGAATAATTACGCATGCAGGGTCTGCAGAGGTTCATTGAGATGTTTCAGATGCCCTCCAGACAGTTGAGGTTGCATTGTATTTTAAATTTTAAAAAAATCCTTCTTTCCTTAACTGTGCTAATAAATATTCTTTAGGGTTTTTTCCTAACTGAATTTAAATAATTATTTCTTTTCTTCACTTATGCTTGTTTTCTTCTTGCATTTCACTTATTTTGGAGAAAGAAAACAGACTAGGTCAGTTTTACTCTCGTTCTCATGTGAGATCATGTGCCAAATTTAAATCCAAACATAAGTGTCTTTGGTCAGTGATACTGCTACGGTTTGTCAAACAAAAACTTTTATTTATATCTTATTCACAATCCTAAACTTCAGTTAAAAACGTCTACTTTTAACTTTAATGTATGTATATTTTGGTGATCTAAAAAAGGTACTGGAAAATGTCAGTGTTTTGTTGAAGCTTAGTTAAATATTTACTACATATCTGATTACATGTATAATGTCTAGTTGTATGTAGATAAGTTCAGTATATAAACACTTAAAATTTTTTTTTTCAAGTGTACTCATTGTTACTTCAGTATCTTGATTTAGTGCATGGATCTTTTGTCTCAATTTTTTCAATGTACAGTTAAATTTAAGTATTTGTCTTACAATAACTTTGACACTTCCGTTTCCAATATTTTCTAACAGTGAAGCCTGTTGAATTTTTCACTGCATCATCCAGATGTTCCTGTTTGATTATCATTCTTAAATTTAAGATTCACAATTTTTGAGACTTAGTCTTTTCTCAGTTAGGTGTAATGATTAGAAGGAATTCTCCAATTAAGTTATACAGCAGAGGCAGCCCATGCAAGTAGAGATTGCTCTTTTCTTGCTAACATTACACTTTTATCAATTATCTTGCAGAGGACTAAAGAGGTTTTAACTTCTGATGTTGTTCCTAACACAAAGATCCAGTCCATCTCCAGAGGATTTAGAAAGAGAAAAAAAATTGGTATGTTTACTTTTGTCTATATATTACTTATACATTTTGTGTAACATATCTTTCTTGTTGTGTATAATAACTAATGTTCTGGTACTACTTAACCATACAAACTAAATTAGCTGAAAATGACCCTTTTGTTCTTGCTGAGCCTGTTCTAGACACCAGTTGCATTGGTTTAATTAAAGGTGTGATATTAAACAGGTCCAATTTTGTTTTTATACATTCTTATATGGGTTAAAATTTGGTTTACGTTATTTTTGCTTGGCTCAGTAATTTAACAGTGATGCACTAATGTAAATCAGGTTTAAGCCAGTGTAAAAGAGTTTCCATGCACAAAGTTGTACCAGTTAAACGGACTTAGTTAAACTGGTGCAACTTCTTTGTGTTAAGTCTCTAGTCTCTTGCTAGAAAGTGCTCTTAACAGGAGATGTAGAAATCATAGAGTATCAGGGTTGGAAGAGACCTCAGGAGGTCATCTAGTCCAACCCCCTGCTCAAAGCACGACCAATCCCCAATTAAATAATCATCCCAGCCAGGGCTTTGTCAAGTCTGAGCTTAAAAACCTCTAAGGAAAGAGATTCCACTACCTCCTTGGTAACCCATTCCAGTGCTTCACCATCCTCCTAATGAAAAAGTTTTTCCTAATATCCAACCTAAACCTCCCCCACTGCAACTTGAGACCATTACTCCTTGTTCTGTCATCTGGTACCACTGAGAACAGTCTAGATCCATCCTCTTTGGAACCCCCTTTCAGGTAGCTGAAAGCAGCTATCAAATCCCCCCTCATTCTTCTCTTCTGCAGACTAAACAATCCCAGTTCCCTCAGTCTCTCCTCATAATTCATGTGCTCCAAACCCCTAATAATTTTTATTGCCCTCTGCTGGACTCCTTCCAATTTTTCCACCTCCTTCTTCTAGCCTGGGGCCCAAAACTGGACACAGTACTTCAGGGGAGGCCTCACAAATGTCGAATAGAGGGGAATGATCACGTCCCGCGATCTGCTGGCCATGCTCCTACTCATACAGCCCAAAATGCTGTTAGCCTTCTTGGCAACACTGTTGATTCATATCCAGCTTCTCATCCACTGTAACCCCTAGGTCTTTTTCTGCAGGACTGCTGCCTAGCCACTTGATCCCTAGTCTGTAGCAGTGCATGGGATTCTTCCGTCCTAAATGCAGGACTCTGCACTTGTCCTTGTTGAACCTCATCAGATTTCTTTTGGTCCAATCCTCTAAAATAGTAATTGTGTATCTTTAAATTGTGCTCTCAAGGTCCCTATCAGTCCTATGATCATATGCTATTATACCTATTGTAAAGCTATTGCTGAAACTGGATAAGCATACTGTGAAGATCGTGGCAGTCATTTGTTCTGTTGTCTTGGCCACTTACATTGAAACACCAAAAAAATTATCTGATTTTAAAAATAATCTTAGTGCTGCTATACTAACTGCTGTGCCACAGTGAAAGTGATGGTACAACGCTGTGCTCAGAATGAAGTGCTGAAAATTAGGAAAGGGAACAACCCTTGTGGCTCTGCTCCCTTCAGCCTTTTCTGGCTCCTGTGACCTGATCGACACACAATTTTTGTACCGATTTTAAACATTTCTGTTAGGGATATGGTAAAAAATAAAGTTAGATTGTTATAGCCCCTAATGTGGATGCAGTTATATACCATTATAAAGGTGCCTTATGCTGATAGTTTGTTCCCCTAAATTTACAGGAGTTAGCCATACCACTACAAGGACATTGAAACCACAGTAGTTAGTGGTACACTCCTGGTATAAAACTAGCATAGTTAAAGCAGGATAAAAATTATATTTAGACGAGCCCTAAGTGTGGGTCGAGGAGAAGGGAAGCTGTTGGAAGGGAGAAGCATTTGTAGATTAAGTAGGTCATGAAGAGGGAAGAGGAAACTGAGGCAGACACTTGGCATATGGAGGAAAGAAGGACATTTACATAACACATACGGTAAACGGCATAGGGGAAATGAGAGAATGGATAAACGCAGAGAAAATTCAGAAGAATAAAACCCAGTGGAGAAGGCATGAGTGCACACAAAAGTACAGGCACAATGAAAATACATATGACTTGAATTCAGGAGATAATGAAGGGAGAAACTGTAGAACATACAAAGGGGGATAACATCATATGGAACATATAAAGAATGAATACTTTTTTCTCCCCCATTCACTGTTGCAGTGGGTTCCAGTTTTTTGTGCTGGGAAAGGAGGAGGAATAAGCATACCTATTCTTTCCTTCATGACTGGTATCTTGTGTTTTATTTTAAAATTCAGGTCACCTAACAGTCAGAACATACATTGCAAACACCATATTGATAACTCTCACTTTGCTACAGCTGTTTTGGTTCTTGGGAAATGTATGGGGAAATTGTTGTAGTTTGGGTGGTTTTGGTTTTTCTTAATTTAAGATTCTAAACTTCACTTATTTATTGAGGTACTTTAATCATTTAGGGTATGCCTACATTATGAAATTAGGTTGATTTTATAGAAGTTGATTTTTTAGAAATTGATTTGATACAGTTGATTGTGTCCCCCCCCACTAAGCGCATTAACTTGGCGGAGTGCATCCACAGTACCGAGGTTAGCATCGACTTTCGGAGTGTTGCACTGTGGGTAGCTATCCTACAGTTCCTGCAATCTCTGCCGCCCATTGGAATTCAGGGTTGACTTTGATACTGCATTGCTACACAGCAGCAGCTCCTTGCCTTCACGGCAGCAGACGATGCAATGCGACTGCTAGCCGTTGTCTCTTGGGTGCTCCTGGCCGACCTCAGTGAGGTCAGTTGGGGCGCCTGGGCGGACATGGGAGTGACTCCAGATCATTCTCTTCTTTAAGTTTCGTCTCATGGAGATTCAGTCCTGCTTGGAATATTATGCGAGCTAGAGGCTTCTGCCTCAGGCTGCTCTCCTAGCCAGCAGCACCACACAGTCGCGCCTACCCCTTGCACCCATGGCTCATGAAGCCTGGACAGTAGTAAGGATCAGTTCAGCTATAGGCTGAGCAAGTATAGAATGGTGGTAGAATATGCCTTTGGATGTTTAAAAGCTTGCTGGCGCTGTTTGCTGACTAGGCTGTTCGCAATTAGAAGAGCGCAGTAAGGCACGCTGCGCATCACAGAGGCTTTGAAAACCAGTTTCATGACTAGCCAGGCTTCGGTGTGACAGTTGTGTGTGTTTCTTCTTGATGCAAACCCGCCCCCTTTGTTGATTTTAATTCCCTGTAAGCCATGTCATCAGTCGCCCCTCCTTCTGTGAGAGCAACAGCAGACAATCGGTTCACGCCTTTTTTCCGCACAGATGCCATGCCACGGCAAGCGTGCAGCCTGCTCAGCTCAGCTGCCGCTGTTATGTCCTAGGTGCTGCTTGCAGCAGACTTTGTAATAGGACTGCAAACTGTCATCATCAAACGACCGCTTACGCTGCCACTCTGCTCTCCTGCAGACACTATACCATGGCAAGCATGGAGCCCACTCAGATCACCGCAGCAGTTATGAGCACTGTAAACACCACACGCATTATCCTGCAGTATATGCAGCACCAGAAACTTCAAAAGCAGGCAAGGAGGCTACGGCAGCGTGGTGACAAGAGTGATGAGGACATCTCAAAGCATGGGCCCCGGCAGTTTGGACATCATGGTGGTAATGGGGCAGGTTCATGACATGGATCGCTGATTCTGGGCCCGGGAAACAAGCACAGACTGGTGGGACCACATAGTGTTGCAGATCTGCGATGATTCCCAGTGGCTGTGAAACTTTCGCATGCGAAAGGACGCTTTCATGGAACTTTGTAACTTGCTTTCCCCTGCCCTGAAGTGCAAGAATACCAAGATGAGAGCAGTCTCCACAGTTCCCAAGCGAGTGGCAATAGCCCTCTGGAAGCTTGCAACATCAGACAGCTACTGGTCAGTCGGGAATCAATTTGGAGTGGGCAAATCCACTGTGGGGGCTGCTGTGATCCAAGCAGCCAGCGCGATCACTGAGCTGCTGTTATCAAGGGTAGTGTCTCTGGGAAATGTGCAGGTCATATTGGATGGCTTTGCTGCAGTGGGATTCCCTAACTGTGGTGGGGCGATAGACGGAACGCATATCCCTATCTTGGGACCGGAGCACCAAGGCAGCCAGTACATAAACCACAAGGGGTACTTTTCAATGTTGCTGCAAGCACTATTGGATCACGAGGGACATTTCACCAACATCAATGTGGGATGGCCAGGAAAGGTACATGGCTCTCGCATCTTTAGGAACTCTGGTCTATGTGAACAGTTGCAGCAAGGGACTTACTTTCCAGACCAGAAAATAACTCTTGGGGATGTTGAAATGCCTACAGTTATCCTTGGGGACCCAGCCTACCCCTTAATGCTATGGCTCATGAAGCCATACACAGACAGCCTGGACAGTAGTCAGGAGCTGTTCAACTATAGGCTGAGCAAGTGCATAATGGTGGTAAAATGTGCATTTGGACTTTTCAAAGCGCTCTGGCCCAGTTTCCTGATTCGGTTAGACCTCAGCGAAACCAATATCCCCATTGTTATTACTGCTTGCTGTTTGCTCCACAATATCTGAGAGTAAGGGGGAGATGTTTATGGTGGGGTGGGAAGTTGAGGCAAATCGTCTGGATGCTGATTACGTGCAGCCAGATACCAGGGCAGTTAGAAGAGCACGGCAGGGTGCGCTGTGCATCAGAGAAGCTTTGAAAACCAGTTTCATGACTGGCCAGGCTACTGAAAATTCTGTTTGTTTCTCCTTGATGAAAACCTGCTCCCTTGGTTCACTGTACTTCCCTGTAAGCCACCGTTTGGAGAGGCAATAAAGTCATTGTTGTTTCAAATTCATGATTTCTTTATTAATTCATCACACAAATGGGAGGATAACTGCCAAGGTAGCCTAGGAGGGTTGCGGGAGGAACGCACCAGGTGGGATGGTGGAGGAGGGAAGGACACTGAACTTCAAAGCTTATTGAATGCCAGCTTTCTCTTGCTTGGACAGTCCTCTGGGGTGGAGTGGTTGGGTGCCCGGAAGCCACCCCACTGCATTCTGGGGTGTCTGGATGAGAAGGCTATGGAGCTTGGGGAGGAGGGCAGTTGGTTACAGAGGGCTGCAGCGGTGGTCTGTGCTGCTGCTGCCTTTCCTACACCTCAACCATACGCTAGAGCATATCTGTTTGATCCTCCAGTAGCCTCAGCATTGCTTCCTGCCTCCTCTCATTACTCTAATGCCACCTCTCATCTGGATCCCGCCACCTGTCCTCTCACGCATCTCTTGTGTTCGTTTTGTGCCTGCCTGCACTCTGACATTGTCTGCCTCCACACATTCTGCTGGGCTCTTTCAGTTTGGGAGAACTGCATGAGCTCAGAACATTTCATCGCGAGTGCATTTTTTTTCGCCTTCTAATCTTTGCTAGCCTCTGGGATGGAGATGATAGGGTGAGCATTGAAACATTTGCAGCTGCAGGAGGGAAAAAAAGGGAGAGTAGTATTTAAAAAGACACATTTTTAGAGAACAATGAGTAGACTCTTTCATGGTGAACCAAGCTGTTAACATTACATAGCACGTGTGCTTTCTTTACAAGGTCGCATTTTGCCTCTTATATTGAGGGCATGCCGGTTTGTTGTGTGATCTCTCACACACAGGGCCAGCTGGCAGCAGAATTTGGCTTACAGGCAGACATGATAAGCCACACTCTTTTGGCTTCTTTAATCTTCATAACATGTGGGAATGGTTTCAAACAGCAGCATCCTCATTTCCCATACTAAGCACCCATTGGGTTGGCCATTTAAAATGGGTTGGCCATTTAAAAAGAGGGGCTGTGGTTTTTGGGTTAACGTGCATCACCAACCCAACTGAAATCCTCCCTCCCCCCAATTCTCTGGGATGATCGCTTCACCTTTCCGCCCATTGCATGGCTAACAGCGAGGATGATTTCTGTTCAGCCACAGGCAAGCAGCCCAGCAGGAATGGCCACCTCTGAATGTCCTCTTAATAAAATTCCCCTATTTCAACCGGGTGGCCATGAATGATATCACTCTCCTGAGGATAACACAGAGAGAGAAAGAGGATTTCTGCTCCATCCCCATACATGTTAACAGACTTTTCCAGTAGCTGTACTGGCCACGAATGCATCGTAAGTCTTCAGGGCAAATTAATCATTAAGCACGCTTGCTTTTAAACCATGTGTTATATTTTCAAAGGTACACTCCGCCTTCAAGGTCTGGGAGCCCGCCTTGGATGGGTCGGGAGGGTACTGGCTCAGGGTGATAAACAGTTCCCGGCTGTTGGGGAAAACGGTTTCTTCGCTTGCTTGCTGTGTGCTATCTTCAACCTCATCCTCATCTTCCTCGTCCCCAAAATCCGCATCCCTGTTGTGTGAGAATCCATTGATGGAGTCCATGCACAGGGGTAGGGTAGTTGTAGGGCACGAAGAGCATGCAGCTCATTATAGAAGCGACATGTCTGGGGTTCTGACTTGGAGAGGCCGTTTGGCTATCTGGTTCTTTGGTAGGCTTGCCTAAGCTCCTTAAGTTTCACGTGGCACTGCTGTGGATGCCTGTTATAGCCTCTGTCCTTCATGCCCTTGGAGATTTTTTCAAATATTTGGGCATTTCATCTTTTGGAATGGAGTTCTGATAGCATGGATTCCTCTCCCCATACAGCGATCCAATCCAGTACCTCTCGTTTGGTCCATGCTGGAGCTCTTTTGCGATTCTGGGATTTCATGGTCACCTGTGCTGATCAGCTCACCACGCTGACCAAACAGGAAATGAAATTCAAAAATTTTCGGGGCTTTTCCTGTCTACCTGGCTTGTGCATCTGAGCTGAGTGTGCTGTCCAGAGTGGTCACAGTGGAGCACTCTGGGATAGCTCCCGGAAGCCAATACCGTCAAATTGCGTCTACACTACCCCAGATTCGACCCAGCAAGGTCGATTTCAGCACTGATCCTCTCGGGGAGGAGTATAGAAATCAATTTTAAGAGCCCTTTAAGTCGACAAAAATGGTTTCGTTGTGTGGACGGGTGCAGGGTTAAATCAATGTAACGCTGCTAAATTTGACCTAAACTTGTAGTGTAGACCAGGGCTTAGTATGTTTTTGGCCCTTTGCTCCAGCATTTGGGATTTTCTTATTTAAAACGAGTCCCTAGTCACTGCACCAAGAGATTAATATATTAAATATTCAAGTGCAGATATGTAAAACCAGAACAATCCCAACAATTTTTTATTTGTTGTTCTTTAGATAAAGGCTGGGAATGGTACGTTTGTGAAGGTTTTCAGTACATACTCAAGAAGCAAGCTGAAGCTCTGCAAACTTTAGGAGTGTGTCCAAAGATGAAGGTATGTGGACCTGACCATAATATTTTGTATTAGTACGTATAGTCTTTATGATTTTTACTTAAAAATATAATTATTTTAAGGTAGACAGAATAATTCCCTCTTAAAAACTGACAGGAAATGGGCCATTAGATGAGGGGTTGAGAAAGAGAACCTATTAAAATAAAATTTACCAGGAACAGTAAAAGTAATTTATAATTTTATAAACAGAGTTTTCATGAAAGCAGGCACAGAACATTTTTCAAGATTCTTGAATTGTAAAGTCACAATTTTTTTTTCAGACATATGATTTTATAAGATGTAGACTAATCATTCATTATTATGCTTATCAGGATGAAATTCTATGCAATTTTTGGAGACTTTACCTTCAGAAGAGCAGACAGGCATATTGCACCACACCAGCTAGTTATGCTAGCAAAGCATTATCCGTAAGTGAAGTTCATAGCTGATAAGCAAATTATTGTGCATTGATCTTTTAAAATGTTGTTATTCAAGCCATGCATACAGCTTGCTCATTTTAATGCGGACCATCTTCTGAATATATTTTGCCATTTTAAGAAAATATCTGTTGTTGTGCTGTTGGAAAATTGTTCATTTTTAAAATCTTGCTTTGCTATTGTGTAGCCAGCCAGCAGATGGAGCACAAATTACAATACACTATATTTCTAGAGCTGTGTTGACACTGACATAATCCACAAATGATAGCATAGAAAGAAATATGTTATGGGTATGTCTGTGCTTCAATACGACACCTGAGGCTGGCCCATGTCAGCTAACTTGGGCTCGGGCTACAGGACTGCTTAATTGAGATGTAGATATTCAGACTTGGAGTGGAGCACAGGCCCTGGCACCCTCCCCTCTCTTGGGAGTTAGCAGACCCCGGGTTTGTTGACATATGGCTCAGACCCTACGCCACCAGCACTCCCATCTCTGTGACACCACTGATTTCCTGAGAAAACTACAATGCATTGGTGATCTTCCAGAAAACACCATCCTAGACATCATGGATGTGAAGGCTCTGTACACAAACATCCCACACACAGATGGAATACAAGCTGTCAGGAACAGTATCCCTGATGATGCCATAGCACAACTGCTTGCTGAGCTCTGTGACTTTATCCTCATGCACAATTATTTCAAATTTTGTGACAATATATATCTCCAGACCAGTGGCACCACCATGGGCACCCGCATGGCCCCACAATATGCCAACATTTTTATGGCTGACCTGGAACAATGCTTCCTCAGCTCTCATCCACTCATGCCTCTTCTCTACCTACGCTACATTGACATGCATCCAACGAAGAGGGTATTCACCCATGAAAGCTCATGCTCCAAAACGTCTGTTAGTCTATAAGGTGCCACAGGACTCTTTGCTGCTGCTACGTTGATGACATCTTCATCATCTGGACCTATGGGAAGGAGACTCTGGAAGAATTACACCACAATTTCAACAGCTTCCACCCCACCATTAACCTCAGCCTGGACCAATTTACACGGGAGGTCCACTTCCCAGAAACCACGGTACAAATAAGTGACATCACGTTAACACCACCCTGTACTGAAAATCCACCAATCGCTATGCCTACCTTCATTCCTCCAACTTCCATCCCGGACACACCACATGATCCATTGTCTACAGCCAAACACTGAGATATAACTACATTTTCTCTGACCCCTCAGACAGAGACCAAAACCTACAAGATCTTCACCAAGCATTCTCAAAACTACGATACCCGCACGAGGAAATAAGGAAACAAATCAACAGAGCCAAACATGTACTCAAGAAGCCTTCTGCTGCAAGATAAGCCCAAGAAAGAAACCAACAGAACTCCACTGGCCATCACCTACAGTCCTCAGCTAAAATGTCTCCAACGCATCATCAGTGATCTACAACCCATCCTAGACAACTATCCCTCGCTTTCACAGGCCTTGGGAGGCAGGCCAGTCCTCACCCACAAACAACCCACCAACTTTAAGCATATTCGGACCATAGTAACTCTAGCTCAGGAACCAATCCGTGCAACAAACCTCGATGCCAACTCTCCCCACATATTTACACCAGTGACACCATCACAGGACTAACCAGATCAACCACTACGTCACCGCTTCATTCTCCTGCACATCCACGTATATAATATACGCCATCATATGCCAGCAATGCCCCTCTGCTATGTACATCAGCCAAACTGGACAGTCCCTACATAAAAGGATAAATGGACACAAGTCAGATATTAGAAATGGCAATATACAAAAACCTGTAGGAGAACACTTCAACGTCCCTGGCCACACAATAGCAGATGTAAAGGTAGCCATCTTACAGCAAAAAAACTTCAGGACTAGACTCCAAAGAGAAACTGCTGAACTCCAGTTCATTTACAAATTTGACATCATCAGCTCAGGATTAAACAAAACTGTGAATGGCTTGCCAACTACAAAAGCAGTTTCTCCTCCCTTGGTGCTCACACCTCAACTGCTAGAAGAGGGCCTCATCCCCCCTGATTGAGCTAACCTCATTATCTCTAGACTGTTTCTTGCCTGCATATTTATACTTGCCTTTAGAAATTTACACCATATGCGTCTGTCAAAGTGGGTAGTCATCCACGAAAGCTTATGCTTCAATATGTCTGTTAATCTATAAGTTGCCACAGGACTCTGTCGCTTTTTACAGATCCAGACTAACATGGCTACCCCTCTGATACACTGCATTGTACAGTTCTGAGTCCAACTACCCATATCCCAGACTTTCTAATTCCATGTCAAAATGGCTGCTCTAACCATTTATTCGTGGTGCAGTGTGGGAAAACTTGATTGTCCACCACACTTGACTATCCAGAGGACAAAGAAATTTCTCCTGTGGGGTGATTTTGGCAGACTCAGAGAGCATGAGTCCAGTGATGCTGCATCTAAACTGCAGAGCAATAGGGCTTGAACCCTGGATCCAGGCTTGACTCAGGCTCAGACCTTCTACCCCTGGAGGGTCCTGAGACCGTGGGTCCAAGCCCTGGGTTGATACAATTTGTGTGTTGTTGGAAAGGGGTTAGGCTTGAGCCTGAGTTCGACCCCTGGGCTTACATTGTGGTGTAGACATACCCTAAAGGGCTATCTTGGCTTGTGATCCATAGGCAAGACTATTTGTGAATGTGAATCCTGGTGGTCGTGCAAGTATTTTGTCGTGGAAGTATTTTGGACCTATCTTTGAACCTCTGTTTGGAAGAGCCACTCCTGTGGAGTTATCTGATCTCACACAGGTTATAGAGCTAGTCAAAAAATTATTTAGTTCTAGAATTTTCCAATCAGCTCCAAATCTAACAGTCTTCTCCCTTCTCAAATTGCATATTTCATGAATATTTATGATTCTGTGTATTGGATACCTCCTGGGTAGTAAGGCTGGTTGGGATGGCTACCTAATCATTGGAATTATTTTGTTCTGACAAACACACTCTTAAAATGAGTAAGAGCTTTTTGAAAGGGTGGTTTCTAATGGTATGAATTTACATGATTAAAAGGAAAAAACATTCTGGGTATGACTTGCTTTAGCTAACACCTAGACTGTCAATCACATGTTTGCTAACTAAGATATTATTGAGCTTTTTCAGGTCAAACTATTGTGTTAGAACTAACAGGGAGTAAAACTGTAACTTATTTAATAAAACAGATATCTGACGTCAGTACAGATGTGGAGACTGAACCAGAGAGAATAAGTATTCATGGCTTGTCATCTTTCTCTGAAAGTGATGGAGATTTACAGACAGAAAGCAGCTTTGGACATGTTTCTTCCATTGGCAAAGCCTCAGGTAGGAGCAGATATAATTTGAAGTCACTGTTCTATATTGTTAGGATGCGTTTTAAAGATGACTGTTCATTTAGTACTAATCAGAAGGATTTGTTGCTTATGTAGAGGTAGGAAATGTAGATGGAGGATTTCCCTCTTATTTATCAACAGTGTACTAGTCGTATGAATAGTCATGGTCCCTCTCCAAGGAGTTAAAGGCTAGACAGGCACATGAAACATGAGGGTCGCTGAAAAAAGTTATATTTTTTCAGTAGGTTTTCTTTGGGGTGGGCGGGGGGAGTTTGGTTTTGTTTAGAGGGGTGATGATGGTTGTGGACAGGGTTAAACTTTACCTGATGACTGCTACTCAGAGTAGAAAAATAATGAGCCAGCATGCCCCTCAGGACCATGCCTTCAAAAGCACTGCAATTTTAAGGCAGTAACATTTGTATAGTTAGTGACAGTCTTGTCACTCATACCTTTATTAAGTTTTCAAAAATACAGTTTATTATGCACCTTACTTCTGTTATATCTTCTTTCATTTTCTGGCTGTAGTTAACTTTTTCTTTCCTATAGGCAAAGAATGTGCTGTCTTCAGTGTTCTTTTTCCTCTCTCCCATTTTTTCCCCTACATCATGCTGTCTGGTTTCTCTTCGGTCTGTATGTTTTTCTCCCCCTATAACTCCTCTCTACCATAATTCAGTTTTTTAACTTCCCATCGATCTCTCCTGTCCACTCACAGACTTGGAAATTTTACTAGACACTTATTGGTCAGTGTACTAACCCTTCTAACTAAAATCCAGTACAAAATTGGAGGGGCAGGGGCACTGTCTGGATAGAAACCAGGAATACCACAGTATCTGATGTTGGACAGTGAAGAATAACAAAATTATAAAAAAAAAAATCCAAACAAAAATAATGGAAACCATAAAACATATGCTTAGCCTTCCCATTCATTAACAAAACGTTTTATCCCATTTCCCTCCTAAGTCTTTACATTTTCAACTTAAGTTGCAGGGTCTTCAGAGCAGGGATTTTTGTCGTCTTCTATATTCACATAGCACACTGGCACTATACAAATAATATGTAGGGCAAAGTTTTTTAGTGAACATTTTCTGTTATAAATGTTCCAACAGGTTGCTTTACAATTCACATTGTCTATAAAGCTTCTTCCTTCCTTAGTTCCTTCTTTCATTTAGGACGGTTCCTTTCTGCAGTAACATTTATCTTTTATAGCAGTTGTACAGTAATAGATATAATTTTGAGGAAGGCAAGTAATTATCAGATCCTTCCTATACTCCTGGGGGAATTCTGCACCACTGTGCATGTGCAGAATTTGTGTCCCCTGCAGATTTCTTTGCTTCCCTGCAGAAAATTGACTTTCTGATGGGGAAGCAAAGGGAAGCCGCAAGAGTGGTCATGTGACCCTCCCAGCAGTATGTTTAGGATACCCAGGGCAGCTGGCAGAGAGGTAAATCACTGTGGGGTAGGGGGCAGGACTGGCGAAGACCCGTGTGATGGTTCCTATCCTGTGCTGGGCTCATTTGCTAGTCCTGGATGGGCTGGGGAGGGCGGGACTTCCTCTTCCCTGCATGGCATCAGGGGCTGTCAGACTCATACCCAGATTTTTCCCTCAGTTGCAGGAAGCTTTGCAAAACTCTCCCCTTCCCCCTCCCCCGTATCCGCCTGCCCAACCCCTGTGCATCCAGACCCCTCATAACCAGACACTCCTGCCAAACCTCACCCCCATTGACTCAGGACCCCCTGTTTCCCCTCTCCCCCGATAAGCCTCACTCCCTCTGCACCTGGACCACGCCAACGAGCCACCCGGATCCCCACTCCACTGAGCCCCAACCAGCTACGTCTGGATCCCCACTCCCCCAGTATCTGAGACCCCCCTGCAGAGTCCCATTACCATTGCACCTAGAACCCCCCAACAAGCCCGTGTGCATCCAGATCCCCACACTCACACACACACACACCCAGATCCCACACTGAGCGACCTGCACCCAGATTGCCCCACACAGAACCCTCTCAACCCACACCTGGATCCCTCCCGCACTAAGTCTCTCCACACTTGGATCCTGCCTGCTGAGCCTGCCTGCCCACACCTGGTGCACCTGGCACAGAGGGGCAGGCCCGATCCTTGCGCTGTGTAAGGGTTGGGTGCAGCCTCACCGCTGAGTCAGTGTCCTGGAGAGAAGCTGCATAGTGATCTCCCACCTATGTGCAGCTTGTGTCCTGTGCTCCCCAGTGCCATGCTGGAGCCTCCACATTTATTTGACAAATAAAATTTGGATAATTTTGCAGAATTTTTATTTTTTTTGGTGCAGAATGCCCTCAGGAGTATTCCTAGCTTATCATTTCACACTGTGGATTACAAAAATGGAGTCCTGATCTTTTTAAGTGATTGCGCCTGTATTTGTAAAAGTACTTTTAAAGTCAATACTGTTGAATTTGGGCAACATAAAATTACTGGTGTGTTTTGGATAGCCGTGTCTAAGAGATCATATGTACAGAGTAGCTGTCATTTGTATAATGAAAGTTGGTCCAAATGAGCAGTATTGCATTTTTTTCTATGCACTGGCTACTCATAAATTGTGTATAATTAATTTTTTTCTGTGCGGTTTCATTGAATTATTGATGGCTTGCTGAGGGGGATTTAGATACCCTTTTAAAATACTTTTTCTAATTAATAAACATTTTATCTTTGTTATGTTTATCTGGGAATAATAGCTCATTATTCAGCAAGCTGATAGGTTAACATTCCATTTAGTGTAGTCTAGTCATTGTTTGAGAAGCCTATTAAATTCTTAAGTTGTTGTTTATGTTTAATTGTATGTTGTGTCAGGTTTAGTGCTGACTGAGCAATGTGCCCTTTATAACCTAGTACAAATGAAAGGAAAGGTGCTATGTCACTGAGAGCTACGAATAGAACAAGAGGATTATTTTTAATCAAGCCATATATATATAGCAATGAAGTTTCAACCATGAGGCCCCCTGTAGACACAGCTTATACATATAAAAGGTGAAACTGATGACTGAAAGGATTACCTGATGTTCATGCTTTTGTTCTGTGATTTGCATGTACACAATAGATGTTGTAGGATAGCTTCTTTATTGACTTAGCCAGTTTTTACCAGGCATACACTGTGGAGTCAGTTTCTTGATCACTCTATTTTAAATGTCTTTGCGGTGTGTTTAATGTCTGAGATAAAAAGCAACAAAGAGTCCTGTGGCACCTTATAGGCTAACAGATGTATTGGAGCATAAGCTTTCGTGGGTGAATGTCCACTTCGTCAGACTGACGAAGTGGGTATTCACCCATGAAAACTTATGCTCCAATACATCTGTTAGTCAATAAGGTGCCACAGGACTCTTTGTTGCTTTTTACAGATCCAGACTAACACAGCTACCCCTCTGATACTTGAGATAAAAATGTAATTCTCTGTTATGAGGGCACTTCTGAGAGCCAAGAACTGCTGAGTTCTAATCCCCAACTCTGACACATTCAGCTTTGGCAAATCACTTATTCTTTCTTCCTTAATATCCCATGTGTAAAATTAGGATAATACTTATTCCTACCTCATGGGATATTGTGAGGAATTAGTTAATGTTGGTAATGTGCTGTATAAGAGTTAAGTATTAGCACCTTTCTAGAGAGCCAAGTTTAAACACTGTTCTCGCTAAAATGATGCTTTCAAGGTTTAACATTTTTTTATAGACTGAGGTGATGCTCACACTTTTTCTGGTGTGCCAGTGAGAATTTCCTCTGGAGAATGGTCATACTGGGTCAGACCAAAGGTCAGTCTAGCCCAGTATTCTGTCTTCTGACAGTGGCCAATGCCAGGTCCTTCAGAAGGAATGAACAGAACAGGTAATCATCAAGTGATCCATCCTGTCACCCATTCCCAACTCCTCAAGTATTTGTTACTTACCCTGATCTCTTATTAGCAAGTCTGTGTAGCTACATTGGCACTGGTTCTTAGCCAGCTTGTCTTCTTGTGTTGCAGTAAGAGGTACTTTGAGAGTTAAACCATTTAGAACGCTAATGCCAAAGCTTCGATTTGAAACCACCACTAATGGCTAAAGGCAGCTTGTCGGATGATCAGTTTCTCTTGTTCTCTGCATATTTACATGTTCAGTGTAGCATATTTTGTCTAAAAAGTTATTTTATATGTAATTTATTTTTTTTTTATCATTAGCAAGAGAAACCACATCAGTCTGCTCCGGATCAGTAGATGGTGATTCGTATTTACTTAAGAGGAAAAAAGGGAACTTGAGGATGTCTATGCCAATGACACTTTCATTCTGCTATATTGCATTACTCTGGCTGAGAGAACCAGTGACATTATCAGATCTCTTAAGGTATGAATAGTCTCTGGGAAATATTTGCTGCTGTTGTAAGTAATGAATTTTTTTTTAATTTGGGTTGCTTGCTTTGTTAATTAGTTGAATTATAGGTAGAGTTGGTAGCGATCCTATATTTAGTTTGCCTCACACTTTCCGTTATAGAAGATGCTTGCAACCATCTTTTGAGAGTCTCTAATAGTACTGTTGTTCGCAGCAAGTGTTTGAAATTTGTCAGGGAGAAAGTCCTAGTGTTAGAGAAGTGCCTTTTCTTTGTCCTTTTCTTTTCAGATTTAGTTGAGGTGTAAATAGATAAATATTACAGTTTCACGTCTCTCATTTGTATTCCTGAGGAGAATGCTCATAGTTTGCCTAATAACTAAATGAATACTCTAAAGATCCAGGCTTGTGCTACTGTCAGAACATCAGCAGCAATACAAACCATAAATCTGGCATTTTCTAGCTTCCATTTGCTTGACCTAAATAATTGTCTCTTTAACACATTTTTGTATGCAATAAAATATAGGCATAGACTCAGTGGCAGACCAAATTGAGGGAAAAAAATTTGCCCAGAAGTTGTGCTAATATTCAGGCTTGCCTTTTTAGTTCTTGATAGGTAGTTCATGAATATTTAAAACAATAGAATAATAGTCGTGCTAAATGTTCCACCTGTTGTTTTTTCTTTTTGGTTTTCCCTCAAAGTGGTAGTTAGCTGACTACTCCTCCTCCCCTGTGATATGTGCTTGTGCACCACATCAGGCAACCAGACAGTTTCTAAGGGATTTATATTACAGCACCAAAACTATTCTTATTGCTATTTGGTGCATTCAGTACATAACCTTGCAATTAACTCATCTTAAAGAGACACGGTGGTTAAAAGTAACATTTTTAAAATGTTCCTACATATGTTTCAAATAGCAAAATATATATTTTTAGTGCCATTAAACTAACATTCAATGTGCTGTTTTATTTTTTGTATTCCTCTCAACAAGTAAGAGTACAGTTTCAAATGGTAGACTTCACGTGGCTGTAGAATAATACAGTAATACAGTCCAAACCTGGCTAAATCTAGCTATGTTGGCAAGATCAAAATTGTAACCAGTTTGTGGCACTTCGGTTTTGGGCCTTGGCATATTACTTTTTTTCACATTGTACACAGGACCTAGGGCTTATCCACACTTGGATTACCATATTTAAAAGGACAGAGACTATAAACCCCATCTGTTTTTGCAATAGAAAAGTCTTCGAAACCTGGTTTAAATGCAATTTATTTTGAATTCTAAACACTTCATAAAATGAGTGTGGATGTGCCAAAAGATGTTAGAACTGCTTTACAAAATATTCTCAAACATGGGCTCTTGGAGTAGGTGTCATACGAAAATTGGATATTTTCCTACGCAATGTTTACCTTCATTGCAGTATTTGTGATATTCTCTATATTTAGAATGGAGAACATGTCACTTGGGTTAACTACTGTGAGTGATAAATAAGGCTGCGATTCTTTAACGGAGATCTCGGAAGTCATGGATTCTGTGACTTTCCATGACCTCCGTGACTTCTGCAGTGGCTGGTGTGGCTGACTTCAGGACCAGCTGCTCAGGCACCCCACAGCCAGCTGCACCGGCTGTTGCTGGAGTGACCTGGGGCCAGCCACACTGGCTGCTGCTCAGGAAGTAGAGATTTAGTCAGGAGTATTTTTGGTAAAAGTCATGGACATGTCGCGGGCCATGAATTTTTACTTATTGCCCATGACCTGTCCATGACTTTTTTTTTTTTTACCAAAAATACCCATGACTAAATCTTAGCCTTAGTTGATAAGTGTCCAACTTTTAATGGGTCCTTTATACTAGGGCTATGAGAATTCTTTAAAAACAGTTCTAACAGGTAGAACCATGTTTAGTGAGTACTGTGTTTAAACTGTATCAAAATACATCTTGCCCCAGGCAAATATAGATGGGTCCTGTAGTGCAATTGTCTAACACGGTTCTTTGGGGGTTGGGGAGGGAGAGGGGATTGTACTGTCCATACTGGTCTGGAAATCTGCATCATTCCGATCCCAGTGTGGACAGGACATTTTGGTTATATATTTTATTCCTTATTTGTGAATCAGTGATATTAAATTGATGGAAGAATGCACAGAATTTCAGAATAGGAAGTACTAGGCAAGATAACGTTCTAAAATCACATTAAAACTGTTACAAATATTGCAATAATTCTATTTATTTATTTATTGTATCTTCATTTTAAAATCACTTTGAATCTAGTATTTCTAGAATAATTCAGCATAAACTTATACTGTAGTTCTAACTATATTTTGAATTTAAATTCCAGATCTCAAAAAAAATGGTCAGAGAGTGTAGTCATAGGAAGTAATTGACATTCACTTAAAGTAGTTCTTCTTCTTAAATGGAATGTTGATAAATAGCAAGTAATATACATCAAGTAGCTTCTTTTCTGTGACTTAAATCTTGTTAAGGAATGCCTGTTTAGTCATTTCTCTAACTTCGTTTTCACTTATAAAAGTGAGTTGAAGGAAGGGATATTCTATTTCTACCCTCTAGTATGTGGTGTTTTCTTTTACTTCCTTGACACTGTCTGCCAGGGCCTAAACAAAGAGAAGTAATGCATGTTTGTTCAGTGAAATTTTGCAAACAGGCACTGACTTTTTAGGAATATGTCATCTCAATATTGGCCATCCAAGTTCCTGGTGCCCTTTTCTAAAATCAACATTGCATTTTCTGTTACAACAGTGACTTCTTTCATTTTTTTTCTTTTTTTTTTTTTAAACCACTGCTCTTTGCTGTTTTTGTTCTTGCTTACTGAATTAAGGTAACTGCCCAGATATCTAGGTATATCTGGTACAGCTCAAATTCCTGTCTGGATAGACTAGGGCTAGCACTTTTGTTGGTCAAACTTATGTCACTCAGGGGCGTGAACGCCCCCCCTGCCCCACTTGGCCGACATAAGTTACATTGACAGACGTGCTGGTGTGGACAGTGCTATGTTGGCAGGAGATGCTCTCCTGCCAACATAGCTACTACTGCTCTTTGGGGGAGGTTTAATTATGTCGATGGGAGAGCTCTCTCCTGTCAGCATAGATCAGCTACATGGGAGGTCTTGCAGTGGCACAGCTGCATCAGTACAGCTGTGTCGCTGTAAAGTCTCTAGTGTAGAAACAGCCTAAGTGTGTCATCCATGTGATTTATGTACTTGGTACTGATGTATTTTAAAAATAAACCAAAAAATCTTTCCTAACTCTACAGCCAAAACCTATGCTGTATCTTACTATGTCTTAAACCTCCTGCAGGAAATTTAATTTTCTTTGTTTTTTCTCTTTGTAATAAACTCATTGTGCAACATTCATACCAACCAGAGTATCACTTCCTACCAGGAATCGTATTTTAAAAATCCTGGGATTTTAAGAAAGTGTAGTGAATTTAGCATTCATGAAACCTGTGGGTTTGATAACCTTCTAGGTTGAAACCTGCTGTTTAGCTTCATGCTGGGTAGTATAAAGTTTCCACTAATCTGCCTTAATTCTGACCTGGAGGGGCCACCTCTTAGAGTGAGGATAATTCAGTCTCCCTCTCGATTCAAAACTTGGTTTGTTTGCTGATAATGTTTAGCTGGGTTCTAGGTATTGGTAAGTGGTATGGTATTTTTTTTATTTAAACAGTGCCTACTAAGAGCTAGACTGAGACCACAACTGATTTCATGTGAGCTATTGAATAGCCAAGAGATGACACTATTGAGATGGGCTTGATTTGAATCTGTGATCTCTATGTGAAAAAGCCCATGGTATTACCACTCTCTCCTCCCCTCATTCCTCCTGCCCCACCATATTTTTTAAAAAATTAAAAATCCAAAGTGTGTTTAGACATTTATCTAAAATAAATGCATTTTATAAGTTGATTAAATCAGACAACCATACAATTATGTATTTTGTTACATATAAGCTAACAGTTCTGTGACCCTGATTGCACAAGCTCTGCATACTTACTGTGGAAATATTAAACTCTTCTTTTGTGTTTAGTTAAGTATGTAATGGATTTGGGGAGCAAAATGCTATAGCCCTATAACAGTGTTATCATAAAAGTGTACTTACTGTCTTCTTAAGAACATAGCCCAATATTGAAAATATTTTAATTAAAATATTCTGCCTGTTCATAAGAATTGATTGTATAGAGAATGTTCAGGGAAAGCTGGATATAAACATGTCTAGAGTAAACTCAGTGCCCTAACTTTATCTGAGAGTCACATTTAAGCTTGAATTTGAATAATCTAGCTCTCATGTTAAAGAACAGGCAGCTTTTTAGTATTAATGCAACATTTTGAAGGACGCAGTGTTAGCTGGAATTATTTTGGCATTTCAGTTCTGACGCTATTTTAACTTTGACTCTTAATTTCAATCTTGATTTTTTTTTTTCTGTTCCATTTTAAAAAAAAGTGGCAAAGAGTTCTATGGATCCTTATAGACTAACAAACGTATTGGAGCATGAGCTTTCGTGGGTGAATGAATACCCACTTCGTTGGATGCATGCATGTTAGTCTATAAGGTGCCACAGAACTCTTTGCCATATTTACAGATCCAGACCAACACAGCTACCCCTCTGATAAATTTTTTAAAAAGTATACGATGCTTTAAACTAAATGTTGATTTGACTTAAACTCTTTTTTTATTTAGGTTTGTTATAGATGGTCACATTCCTTACTTGAATGCTTTTCAGTGTTTTCCAGAAGAGATGAAATTGTATGGAGCTGATCTCAAGATCTTTCGTGTAGAGGTGACTTTTATCCTTTTATTTTTATTTAATAAGCTACGTATCTTATGGTATATTGTACTCCCACATTATGGTACTGACAATTTGAGTGAATTTACCTTTGTTGTGATGATACTTTGCTTCCTGGTAGTCATGCAGGGGCCAGTGAGCAAATTATTCTGATTACTTTCATATTTAAATTAGAATAATTAGGTTGATAACTTGATAAGTACTGAACAGGTTTTTCTCATAGATTCCAGAGCTAGGAAGAGTCATTGTGATAAGCTAGTCTGACCTCATAGAATACAGGCCATAGAACTTCTCCCAAAATACTTTCTAGAATATACCTTTTAGAAAAATGTCTGATCTTAATTTAAAAACTGTCAGTGATGGAGAGTCCACCACGACCCTTGGTAAATTGCCCCAATGATTAATTACCGTCAAGTGTTTGTATTAAGTTTGCTTATCTCTTGGGAAATACAGAAAACATAAATAGAATTTAGGCTCTTTTTCCCATAAAGGCATAATATCCTTTGAATACTCAGTTGAAATCTCCCTCTCTTTGGAAGCAAGTTCTATCAGTTTTTATAGTATGATGTGTTCTTGCTGTATTTATTGTATTTTTTTCTTTTTTAGTGTTTAGTTTAAGAATGTAAATTTTGCTAAAGAGTTCATGTTAATATGTTCTGTCCATATGAAAATAGTCTCCCTGCTGCTTGTACTTAGCTGCATTTCCCCTTTGGCCCACTTTGTAGAATATCTACAGCACTTACTGCCTCATACCCTTTCCAGCTATGGGATTCTCTCTTTGAGGGCACTGCACAGTCAGATCCTCTTCTGTCTGATGAGGATTAGAGAAATTGGTGGCTTCTGTGTGTGTGGTTTCTTTCCCTCCTCCCTTTCCCCTGGGAAGGAGAACTTGACAACATCCTGTACCTGACCATTGTTGCCCTACCAAGGAAGGCATTACAAGAGCTAACTGGAAACAAGAATTTTGTTTCATGAAAAATTTTGAGGATTCAGAATTTTTCATTCCACCTAGAAAGAAAACAGATCTTTTTTGACTTTCCCCCAAAAACTAGGGAGGGAAGGCGAGAGACCAGAATATCCCAGAATGTCCAATAACCTGTTGGCTAAGGCACTTGCGTGGAACATGATTCAAGTCCCTGCTCTGCCTGATTCAAGAAATATGTTAGCCAGGCAGTCAGCACAGATTATGATCTGAGGATGAAGTCTGGGGTGCACATTTTAACACACTTAAAACCACTGTCACCAAACAAGAACACTTCACCAGAGAAGTAGACTGCATCATTGAACAGGCCACCCAAATACCCTGTATTGAAGCAGGCTCTCAGGAAAAAACCCTTTGATCACACACTCCTAGTCCATAGACTCATAAGACTAGTAGGGACCTCAAGAGGTCTTCTAGGCTAGTCCCCTGCACTCAAGGCAGGATGAGCCAATGATCCATTGTAATAAGAGCAAAAGCAAAACTGCGAATGTGGTCCATGCTTACAATTAAATGTGCACGCTGCGTCGTAGCAAACTGATTAATGTACAGATGGCAACAACTTTAACAGAAATTTGTCAAAATGCACAGCGACATCTGAGGACCTGATATGTCTGGAGGAATCAGCTTTGCTAATTATTCATTGCTTGTGGATAAAGCTTCATTCTGTGCTTCCCGCCACTCCCCTCTCCACGTGCCCCCTCTCCCCTACCCCCCCACAGAGTTTGAGAACCTCTGATCTAGAGTATCCCTGACAGGTGTTTGTCTAACCTGCTCTTTAAAATCTCCAATGACGGAGATTTCTCAACCTCCCTAGGCAATTTATTCTAGTGCTTAATTACCTGACAGTTAGGAAGTTCTTCCTTATGTCCAATCTAAACTGCCCTTGCTGTAATTTAAGCCCGTTGCTTCTTGTCCTATCCTCAGAGGTTCAAGAAAACAATTCTTCTCCCTCCTCCTTGTAACAACTTTTTATGTACGGTACATGAAAACTGTTATTTTGTCCCCCCTCAGCCTTCTCCAGACTAAACAAACCCAATTTTTTCAATCTTCCCTTATAGATCATGTTTTCTAGGCCTTTAATAGTTTTTATTGCTCTTCTCTGGACTTTCTCCAATTTGTCCACACCTTTCCTGAAATGTAGTGCCCAGAACTGGACACAGTACTCCAGTTGAGGCCTAATCAGCTTTCAAGCAACACCCTCCAACCTTGCCAAGCTCATCATGAGAAGCAAGGTCTCCCTACAGGCCAGGGCACATCAACTCAGAGCAGCACCAGACCCTGCCAGAATAACATGTTTGCAGGTTTTGCATCTATCTCCACAGCTACAGTGATCAATACCCCCCACAACAAACCTTTCAAGATTCATGGGTCCTACACATGCATATCACAACATGTGGTATATCTCATTCAGTGCTCTAAATGCCCCAATAACTGTGTGGAGAATATGTCTACGCTGCAGTTAGGCACATGTGGCTGGCTTATGCCAGCTGGCTTGGGCTAAGTGGCTGTTTAATTGTGGTGTACACGTTTACTGCAGCCTTTGCTCTAGGACCCTGTGAAGCGGGAGGGTCCCGGAGACTGCCTTGAATGTCTGCACCCCAGTTAAACTGCCCTTTAGCCCAAGCCCCAAGAGCCAGAGTCAGCTTGCACGGGCCAGCCGTGGATGTCTAACTGCAATGTAGACATATTCGTAGTATCTTTTCCAGGCTTGAAGAAGAGCTCTGTGTAAGATTGAAAGCTTGTTTCTTTCACTAACAGAGATTGGTCCAATACAAAATATTATCTCATCTACCTTGTCTCATTCATATTCAAAACAGGGCTGAACTACAAAATATCACTGAGTTTTCCAAAGTGTTGAGTGTTCAGGGGTCTGCCCTTGGATTTTGCATTTCTCTAATTCACATATTTATAGTAAAAAGTACAGTTGAAAGATGGCTGTGGTGATTATGGTCTGTGAATATTTTTCTTTACTTATGACCACCTAATATCTTGATTGCTTAATAAAAATGATATGAGTTAAACAGATGCCACAAACATGCAGCAGAATCAATTCAGCATTGTTCAAACAAAGCTAAAGTGGTAAAAGCCATTTTGTTTTGTAAATCTGTCAAGTTTTAGGTTGTTTTTTTTTTCTTGAAGCCGTGGGAGTCTTTATTTTCCCTGTGAGTGTTGGATGCAGAATAATTGCTAGTTAGCCTGAAGGAAGATATAAAATCAGAATTTCCCATGGATATGAAGTGAGACTTACACAACAGTTTTGATAAGTTCCTGCCGTGCGTGACAGAAACAAGGATTGGACTTGTGGGCCTATATGTTAACCTTAAGGGCTCAATTTTAGAAATTAGTACTTTATATCAAATCCTTACGGATTTCAAATAATCTGCACTGGTTCATTATAAAATTTGTTAGATGATTGTCAGTAAATCTCCTATTAGGATTAGGTCTACAGTACCTAATTAATCCAAAGAGAAGTAATAGCTCCACTACACACTCCTTCAAAAAATAGTTCAGTGCATTTACAGCACCGAATGTACTTTATGGAAAACTGCATTAATGTGGCTAATAATGATAAATGAACATTTTTTTAGTGTATTCTGGCCTTATATTTAAACTGGTTGGTTTTCCTTTATATTTTTTTTAAAAAGATTTTTGTGTGTGTGCGTGCAATGCTTGCAATAAGCACCTCTTATAAATAGATTTTAAAAAATGTTTGAATGCAAAAGCATTTTGGGGTTCTCAAAATCATCCATTTTTATTGTTTTTCTTTCACTTCTGTAGCACATATTTCTTAGCTAGCCTTACAAAGGTTAGTCTGTATTTCAGATAAATGGGTTACTGTGTCCTAACAAAAGAAAATAATCGCTGATGTTTCCAATTTTTTTGGAAAAAAATGGCAAAATTTCTTTAATACATTAGTAAGGATGACTTAAATGTTTTGTCACCTTAAAAAAACCTTAACTATAAGGGTGGCTAGGCTCTGGCGCAGGCTGCAAAAGGAGGTTGTGGAATCCCTGTCATTGGACATTTTTAAGAATAGGTTGGACAAACACCTGTCAGGGATGGTCTAGGTTTTCTAGGTTGTGCTTCAGTTCAGGGGGCTGGACTTGATGACCTTGTGAGGTCCCTTTCAGCTCTATGTTTATATGGTTCTATAAAACAATATTGAACTACTGTTTTGGGGTCCAATCCCACAAAAATATGTATGTGAGTAGTCTCCTTGAAATAAATTAGAACCATTCATGTGGCTAGCGATACTAATGTGCATAAGTCTTCATAGTATCAGGGGAAGTCTACACTACAAAATTAAGTTTCCTTAAGTTATGTCGACGTACAGCTACCACAGTAATTACAGCAGGTTTTGTGTGCACACTGCAGTCCTATCAGCAGTTTGTTTCCTCAGTAGGAGCACTTCCCCCGATTTAACTGTCATTGTGGGGCAGTGATAGCCTGGAGCTCTAGGCGTCGGGGCTCCAGGTTGGCAGCTGCCAGGGGCTGACAGCTGGAACAGTCAATGCAGTGTCTACACTGACACTGTCGCAACCCAACTACACTGACCTAAGTGTTATGCCTTTTGCTGACGTGGAGTTATTAGGTCAGTGTAGTGGTTAACTTACATTGGTGGGAGCTGTGTTGTAGTGTAGATGCTTACAGAGTTATGTCGACTTAAGCTGCCTTACTTTGACATAACTCTGTAGTGTAGACCAGGCCTCAGTCCCTTAAAGCTTGTTATTAAATAGAGCTCTGAGATGATCCCTTTAAGTCAGGTTTGAGGCACAGGGACAGCACTATGAGGCAGTTTGCTAATCCTGTTCTGTGGATTAGAGGACTAAATTTCCTAGCTCCTACTTCCTTCAGTCCACTAGAACACTGCCTCTCCTCTTGGTGACTCAGTAAGGTGTCACTTTTCCCCCTCTGAGTCGGTACTGAATCAATGCTCTCGCAAGGCATCAGTTGGCACTGATTTGTTAGAGTTTGTCTCTTTTGGGGTATGTCTCTCTGCAGAGTTATTTTGGGGTCTTACTTGACTGTTGCCCCAAGCCTCTTCCTTCCCCCCTCCCCTATACTGTCCACATATAAAGCCATCTCACCCAAGTTTGGTGGTACTTTAAACCCAGGCTGGTTGGCTTGTCTGGAGGTATAGGCTAGAACTTGGGTGCTACTTTCACTCGGGCTGGTAACCAGTGTACCTTGCAGTGAGGAATGCTGATGATCCTCCAGTGCCTTCCCAAAATTCCACCTGTTCCCAGAAGGACAAAAAAATTGTCCTGCAATTCACTGGGGGAAAGTATCCTAGAGCAGCTCAGCTCAGCGCACACAACCATGGGATATGCCCCCAGAAATCCTGTTGATGCACTTGCATGCTGTTAAACAACTACCATGTTTCACCTAAAAAATGAGTGCATTTCAGTAATTGACTGTGATTTCTGTACATGTAGTTTATTTGGGATCTTTTGAAATCAAAGCTTCTATATAAATGTATTATTTCCTCAACTTCAATAGCAGAAAAGTTAGGAGCTGCTTAACATTCACTGTTTGGGTAAGCTGTGAAAGTTAATAAACTAGATAGTATTTCTTTAGTTATAGGTGTGGATTTATTCTTCCTAATTATAGTACTTTTTTAGGAGTGGCTGATGAAATGAATCACTCGGTTTTAGAACTGTACTTACCAACCTTGTTCCGCCTACTACAGAAGAGTAAAATTCCTTTTTATTTCTGGTGTTCTGTATCTTGCATCAGGCCACTCTGATGAAATTCTTACCTTCAGTTTGACTGAAATAATTTAGTGAAGTGACACAGATGTAGTCTAGGTTTTGAAATATGTCCCTAAAATGAACACACGAACATGCTAAACCATTTCCTCATCTTTGGAGTCTTTAAATATGCAAGAAGTTCCCCTATTTTTAATTTTGACTTGTAAACCCAATGAGTGTTTTACTATTTGCTATTACTTTACTTCATAAAATAGCTTGAGTTGAAGATCTGAATATCCCATTTTTCTGAGTAAATTTGTAACCCACCGGTCAGAGAGTATGTGTGTCCATATCCGTTCATCCCCTTCTGTTCCTAGATGGGGTGTGAGTCTGTTAGCTTGTGCTGTAGAGACTCAAGCATTTCTGCTATGGAAGTCCCCAATTCAAACCCTAGTGATGGCCAAGATGGTGATTGTTAGATAGGCACATGTTGGGACCATGAAGGTTCATCATTAACCAGATCATTGTTGTATCCAATTTCCCTAAAAATATTTAAGTATTCATGATATTTAGTTTCCTCCATTTCCTGGTTTGTCAGGTCAGAAGTAAGAAAACAAGTCCTTTAAAGTGTGATTCTGCTCTGAGAAGTGGCACTGCAAAAAATGTTGTGGTCATGGTAACCTGTTCATCTCAGTTATTCCATTTCTAAAGTATTCAGTGTGCAAGTTTAAAAGAAATTTGTTTTAGACTGACAGCTGTGCAGAGTTATTCTGAGATCTGAGTCAAGCTGAGTTTTTCGCTGTTTTTGCATCATCTTCACTACTAAAGATTCTATTGGCGTTAAGTGACACCTGTAAATTCCCTTGCTTTGCATGGCTTTCCCCATGTGTAACTGATCAAATTTAGTACACAAGCCTGCTGCACAAGAAGTAATAGAATTAAAATTCTCTGAGCTGTGGTGTCTCTGCACAAGTAACCAAAAGTAAAAGCAGAAAAAATGTGCATTTGTAAATAGCATAAACAGATGTAACTGTATATGCCCACAATCAGGTCTGAATACGGAGTCGCTTTTGTGGGTAAAATGGTAATTTAAAAATATGGCACCTGTAACCCATCATTTCTTCCAGCTCATGATTAAGGGGCAGATTCAAATGAAATTATTTTCCTTATTCTTCTCTCTCCCTTCTATTCTTTTGTTCTTTTCTTTCTTCTTTCCTTTGCAGATGGAAATGCTCAATTACTGGGCCCCAATCAGCAGGAATGGATCTTGAAAGAGAAGCCCATCACCCAGTTCCCTTGCAAAACTCCTTGTTCCACTGTATTCACATTAAACTGCTTGGCCTAGCAAGCTCCGCAACTAACCTAAGAATGGTGGAACAGGGCAGCAGCAGCTTCCCTTTCAAACTCTGATCCTGCCAAACAGTAGATTTGAAGTTGTCTTGAACATCTACTGAGGCCTTGTCTACACTACAAAGTTGCAGCACTGGTGAGGGGGTTACAGCGCTGCAACTTAAGATGTGTACACACCTGCAGGGCATTACCAGCGCTGCAACTCCCTGTTTGCAGCGCTGGCTGTACACCCGGTCGTGCCTCGGGTGTAGAGGATCCAGCGCTGGATCACCAGCGCTGGTCATCAGGTGTAGACACTCACCAGTGTTTTTGTTGACCTCCGTGGAATAAGCAGATATCCCAGCATACCTGAGGAAGCCTCTCTGGTATTTAAGCAAACTCCACTGCCCTCCAAGCAGGTCTCCTTCCCCGCGGTGTGCTCTGGCGTTCCCCGACCCCCCCCCAAGCAGGTCTCCTTCCCCGCGGTGTGCTCTGGCGTTCCCCGACCCCCCCCCAAGCAGGTCTCCTTCCCCGCGGTGTGCAACAGCGCTGCAGCGTGGCCACATCTAACACCACTTGCAGCGCTGGTTGCTGTAAGTGTGGCCACTCTGCAGCGCTGGCCCTATACAGCTGTAGTAATACAGCTGTAACAACCAGCGCTGCAAAATTGTAGATGTAGACATACCCTCAGATTGCTCTTGCTGATACAGCATCAGGGTTAGAAGGAAGAGTAGGAAGAAAGGAGAATTAGAGTGGAATGGGGATAGAGGGTTTAAACAGGAATTCAGATACAAACAATGTTGTCTTCTATATGGAATATTTTTTGGTAATTACTATTACACTAGAAGGTTTTCATTTGGTTTCTTTTTTAACAAATCATTTTATGAAGATTCATTGACAAACAACTAATTGTTCTAACATAGGAAAGGGTGTGATTTTTTTCTGCTAGTTATGTGCCACAGTGCACTCCAGAAGTTGTTAGGTGAACAGGCACAGACTATTGAATGGTGTTTGCTTACATGTTCCTTGGTTTTTAGTTACTCAATTTTATTCTGTTGACATGCCCTGTTATCATATCTGTAGAGTTGGCCAGAAAATGGAAATTCCTTCCCACCAAAGATTTAGTGGGAAAAGATTTCCAGAAAACTTCTGTTTTGGGAGAACCAAAGTAAAATTTTCAGCTTCTGAGTGAAAGTAAAATTGACAAAACTGTCCAGGTAGGCAACCTGGGAGCCATCATTTCAATTTTTCTGACAGAAAATCAATTTTTCAGCAGCATTGAAATTTTCCTATGGAAAACTTTAATTTTGTGAAACAGGCATTTGCTGTTTAGAAAATAATTATAGTAGAAATTTCCTGACCAGCTCTACTTGCCTGCTGCTCTTCTACCTTTTAATCCAGGGACAGGCAACCTATAGCACGTGTGCCAGAGGCGGCACGCGAGCTGATTTTCAGTGGCACTCACACTGCCCGGGTCCTGGCCACCGGTCCGGCGGGCTCTGCATTTTAATTTAATTTTAAATGAAGCTTCTTAAACATTTTAAAATCTTACTTACTTTACATACAACAATAGTTTAGTTATATATTATAGACGTATAGAAAGAGACCTTCTAAAAACATTAAAATATATTACTGGCACGCAGAACCTTAAATTAGCATGAATAAATCAAGGCTCGGCACATCACTGCTGAAAGGTTGCCGACCCCTGTTTTAACCAATTATATTTGGTAAGCAGGTACTTTACTGAATGATCCTAGTCAATGACAGTGTCATTGTAAAATCAGTGGCTGGCTTTGTATCACTAATGTTTGATTTGTCCAGTTAAAAATGTACTGTAGTAAACAATACATTAGAATAATCATGCTCTTTAGTCTGCTCCTTTTATGCTGAGTATCTTTGCTTGAGAATGTGGAACTGTGGACTCCTCTGAAAATATAGTACCTCAGTTGTGTGTTTTGTGCTCTGAAAGGCAGAGGAGGAGTATTCAGAGACTCTTGAATTATTAATTTATATATTTTATTTGTGTAATTCAGATTAAAATGTATTTAAGCATTCTTCTATCTCAAGCCTCTAGCTAAGACTTGTGCTGTCCTTTGAAAGACAGCGTTGTACGAGAACACATGATAACATAGCAATCTTAAACAAAGAGCTCTGCTCGGCCTTACCTATGGTAGGCGCTGCTGCTGCTGCTCCTCCATAATGTTATTTAGCATAGCTGTTTGGAGCCCCATTTTACTAAAGATGGCAGAATTTGTTTGCTGTCAGTGTTAAAAGATTGAACAGTGAGAACACTTAAATCTACAACTCTCACAACCACAAAATGATAACATTAATCTTTTTTCCCCAAAAAGTATGCAGGTTGTATAAATTAGATAAAGCTTAATGTCATCCTTCTAGGATTTCAAGTGGATGTTATGACTTAATGTATCTTCTCCTCACATGTATATTTTTACATCCTTTTTACATATATTGTGAGGAGGGGGAGCCTAGGTTTCTTTACCATAGGCTAAAAGTGGCCCCATTAAAAATAGATGTATGTGAAATGTTTGCTTAAATATTTCTCAGTTTTTGTTTTGGAGGAGTTGTAGGACAGCTTGCTAGTGAATGTTCATCTCTTCAGCTTGGCTCGCCTTTTCATCTTGATTACCAAGTCTCTCTCACATTGGTGAATAATGTTGGCAGCCCAGAAACAGTGAAGGGAAGGAAAATTCACAAAAAATATGGTGGGCAAAAATGCAGTAAAAACAGAAGCTTAATAATGTTAGATTAAATTGATAGAGCATGTGGTAGCCACCCTGGAATAGAAGACATGACAAACAACATTTTATGAATTATTCAGTTTATTTCTCTCCAATATTCCAATTCTACTTTCACATTAACAGATTATCTGTGTATTTCTAGACCGTTTGAATCAGGTTTCTGAGCATTGTCTTGTTCAACTCTTACAGAAATTCAGGGCTTTGATTCATGGATAAGTTAAACTGATGTAACTTACATACAAAAAACCTAGATTTAGAAGTTAGTTTGTTCGCAGAGGTAAGCACTTATAAATTAGGAAATGCCAGGATTAAGGTTTCTTTATAAGCTTAATTTGGTCCCCTTGTGCGCATGCATTATGGTGCAGGCCTTAATTACATGATCACATACTGTTTTTAATACAGGACCCATTTTTAATGCGTAGCATGGACGGTGTTTGGAAAATGAAGCAGCTGTTTGCTATTTATTTTTATCCTCATAATTCCAATATGTGGGTCTATGCCTTTGTTTACTACATGCTATCCAACCCCTGCACTGACTACAGAATGCTTCAGTTCCTCATGGTATACTCTTTGGCACTCATCACTGGAATATCAGCTTGCCTCAGTCATTAGTGAATTTATCTTTACATCTTTCCTGTGAAAATAGAGTATTATGATCATTGTACGGTGGGTAAACTGCAACAGATAGTGACTTGCCGAAGGATACACAGTGAATCAGTGGCAGAAGCAGGATTGGAACTGAGGATGACCACCTCCTCCCATTGGGACTTGTACTCCTAAATCTCTTTGGCATTTTTGAAAATCTCCCCCTTCCTGCCTGCCTTTTTTTTTTTTTTTTTTTTTTAAATGAATTTGAAGAAGTCATTTAAAGACATAGAGTTTAAGGGCACTCTACTGAAATTAGACAATCTCAAATAATTCAAGTTGTCATCATCCCTTATAGGAAACTGCTAGCATTTAAAATATTCTAGCCTCCCTGGTTTGTTGGATTGTACATTTGCATTTTTATTGCAGGCAGCTTCCTGACTGTAGGTAAATCTGTTTAACCAACTCTTTTAGACTGCTCTGCTGGGAATTAAGTTGAGATGTTTGTTCATTTCCACAAAACTTTCCCCACTCCAGTGACAACTGTACATCATTCTCTACTTCCATGTGTCAGTCCCTTTCTGAGTCTTTAGGCCCTATTGCATAGTTGGATCCACACAGTGCAGGCAGATTCTTGCATCCAAGGAGAGCGCTGTTGAAATCAGGATCAGGGTTTTAGTTTGTAAACTTGATGGAGCAGGAATCCTTTTCTTTGCTTGGCAAGTTTGCCCAAATTTAAAATACTGTACACACTTTTTAAGGTAATATGGTAAAATTATGTTTTATTGAAGAATGCATTGTTTTTCTTTGAAGGGTAGTGTGACGTGTATTGTGGAAGTGCCACAATTAAGATTACATCGTGGTTAAAGCATATATTAACATCTTTTAAAGCTCTTACGTTCTACAAGAAGCAAACTTGATTGGGCAGTGGATAAGGATATGTCTACACTACAGGATTATTCCGATTTTACATAAACCGGTTTTGTAAAACAGATTGTATAAAGTCGAGTGCACACGGCCACACTAAACACATTAATTTGGCAGTGTGCGTCCATGTACCAAGGCTAGCGTTGATTTCCGGAGCTTTGCACTGTGGGTAGCTATCCCATGGCTATCCCATAGTTCCCACAGTTTCCCTCGCCCATTGGAATTCTGGATTGAGATCCCAATGCAAAAACAGTGTCGTGGGTGATTCTGGGTAAATGTCGTCACTCAATCCTTCCTCCATGAAAGCAACGGCAGACAATTGTTTTGTGCCCTTGTTCCCTGGATTGCCCTGGCAGACTCCATAGCATGGCAACCATGGAGCCCGTTTTGCCTTTTGTCACTGTCACCGTATGTGTACTGGATGCTGCTGACAGACGCGGTACTGCAGTGCTACACAGCAGCATTCATTTGCCTTTGCAAGGTAGCAGAGACAGTTACCATCCCTATTGCACCGTCTGCCATGCCATTGTAAATTGGGGATGAGATGACGGTTATCAGTCGTTTGTTACCGTCTGCTGCTGTCATGGGTGCTCCTGACTGGCCTCGCTGAGGTCAGCCGGGGGCGCATGGACAAAAATGGGGATGGCTCCCTGGGTCATTCCCTTCTTTGTTTTGTCTAAAAATAGTCAGTCCTGCCTAGAATATGGGGCAAGTGTACTAGAGAACCAGAGAGCACAGCCGCTTCGTGTCAGAGCCCCAGAGATCCCACAGAAATGATGAGCTGCATGCCATTCTAGGGGGTGCCCCTGCAACAACCCCACCCATTGCTTCCCTCCTCCCCCAACCCTGCTGCGCTACCGTGGCAGTGTCCCCCCATTTGTGTGATGAAGTAATAAAGAATGCAGGAATAAGAAACACTGACTTTTTAGTGAGATAAAATGAGGGGAAGGAAGCCTCCAGCTGCTATGATAGTCCAGGCAGGACATTAAAGGGTGGCGGGGGAGAGGAGCCCAGCCTTCCGCTGCTATGATAGTCCAGGCAGTACAGAATCTTTTCTTTAGACATGAAAAGGAGGGGGGATCTGATGGAGCTCAGCCTCCAGTTGCTATGATGAAGACAGTTACCAGCCATTCTGTACCATCTGCTGGGAAAGACCGGGAGTCATTCCCATTTTTACCCAGGCGCCCCCGGCCAACCTCACCAAGGCCAGCCAGGAGCACTCACAGGCTGATGATGACAATGGGTAGCAGTTATATTGTACCGTCTGTCACCGGGAAGGGGATGCTGGTGTTCAGTGCTGCAGCACCCCATCTACCAGCAGCATGCAGTAGACATAGGGTGACATTGAAAAAAGGCAAGAAACTTTTTTTTCCTTTCGGGGGGGGGGGAGGAAGGGTGTAAATTGACGAGATATACCCTGAAACACCCCGGAAAATGTTTTTGACCCTTCAGGCATTGGGAGCTCAGCCAAGAATGCAAATGCTTTTCAGAGACAGCGGGGACTGTTGAATAACTGGAGTCCTCAGTACCCCCTCCCTCCCTCCATGAGCGTCCATTTGATTGTTTGGCTTTCCGTTACGCTTGTCACACAGCACTGTGCTGTGGCCTCTGTTTATCATAGCCTGGAGATTTTTTCAAATGCTTTGTCATTTCATCTTCACTAATGGATCTCTGATAGAACAGATTTGTCTCCACATACAGCGATCAGATCCAGTATCTCCCATATGGTCCATGCTGGAGCTCTTTTTGGATTTGGGACTGCATCGCCACCCGTGCTGATCAGAGCTCTACGCTGGGCAAACAGGAAATGAAATTCTAAAGTTTGCGGGGTTTTTCCTGTCTACCTGGCCACTGCATCCGAATTCAGATTGCTTTCCGGTGCGGTCACAATGGTGTACTGTGGGATACCGCCCGGAGGCCAATACCGTCGATTTGCGGCCACACTAACCCTAATCCGACATGGCAATACCGATTTCAGCACTACTCCTCTCGTTGGGGGGAGTACAGAAATTGGTTTACAGAGCCCTTTATATCGATATTAAGGGCCTTGTTGTGTGGATGGGTGCAGGGTTAAATCGGTTTAACGCTGCTAAATTCGGTTTAAATGCGTAGTGTACACCAAGCCTAAGAGACTTAGAATTATTTTTGGAGGTACAATTTTTAGAACCAAATAAATTGGTTTACACCATAAAAAGTAAGCACAGAACAGAGATGGTTACTTGGTGGTAGTTTCTTAGAATGATAGCAAGTGGGCTGCTTCTTTTATTTTTCTGGCTGCTGAGGTTGGATGTATGCCAGTGGGAATCCTTAGAGTGTCATTTCATAAAATGCTTATCTCTGTTTCCCCTTCCCCAGAGATGTTAGAATTGACACAGAAGCCAGTTAAGGCTCTGTTGAGTTTTTAGAGTTTAGTAAAAAATACAAATAGAATCATATAAGTTGTGGAAATCAACTCTGCTGCCTTCATTTTTTTCATTCGAAATGATAAACACTAGTTTCCTCCTCAGTCCTGCTACTGTTTTTGGAGTACTTTTAACCTTTCTATTTGGTGAGATTTTTTGCCGCTCCCCCCCTGTTTTTTTAAATGTATTGCAGATATGCAAATAACAGGTGCCAATAGCCCTTCTTTCTCTTCTGAAACAACTTCAGAATGATAATAAGCAAGGGTGAGGCTTTTTTAAAAGCGCTGAGGAGGAAGTTCACTTCTGACAGGGTTATTGTAATCAGTTTATCATGAGAGCCTGCTGTTGTGTAACAGAAACTCTAGCTTGTCTCTACCTGTCTTAAAGCATTGCTTAATGAAGGAAAACAACCTAATGAAATATTTGTGAAATTCAATAAAATTTGTTCGCAAGCTTTAAATTTTAATACTTGTTAGACAATTCAGCACAATACTAGGTAGCATTTTAAAACTTACGCTTACGTGTTGTAATATAAGTGATCATTATCGTTCAGATTTGCATTGTGAGTATGTGCAAAGCAACAGTCAACCATGTGTCTTTGCTAGTTTAATAATATATTAGAACTCATTCAGCCAGAACTTTTTTTATCTAAAATTACCCAATAAACAAAGTAGTGTTTTGCATCCCCAAGAAGTATTGTATTGAAAAGTCTTCCAGATAGAATAGAGAAATGGAATTTATTTGGCTATCTAGCAAAGCAGGCTTCTTCTGTAATCAGTATTCATCCTATGATCCCTGTTTGATTGGTTTTTTCCCCTTGTGTGGACAAGACAGCAAGCAGGCCTACATTCTTCAAATAGATATATGATATGATTGCACCATTAGGTAGTCATTCTCCATAGCATACCAAGGATTTGCTCACAGAAGTGCATTGATCATTCTCTGTGTTATTATAGGAGATGGACGGAGTGCCAATATTGCTTTTCATATGGTTTGATAAGGATGATCTTGACTGCATTTTTAATATCCTAGAGAGTTAAGGAAACCATCTCAACAACATTCACGCCAGGCTCTACAAGGTGGACAAGTCTAATGCTACTATTATCCTAGTGCTTTGTTCCTGTAGAATCTTGTAAAACTTATTTTAAATGTGACATTGATCTCTGTATTTTTTTTCTTTTTTTTCCTTCCTTTTTTTTTTTTTAGTGGAGGAGTCCTCACAATTATTTTCTCTTCTTTGGAATATTGAACAGTTATCTAAATGGAGTTGTAAGAATTTCACCTTTTATTCTTTCCTGCCATTTGTTCACCTTAAGTAATCTCAGGCACACCCCTCCATTATTACATCAGCAGCAACATGTGATTCATAGATATTAGGATTGGAAGAGATGTATGTTGTCATCTAGTCCATCCCTTATATTGCTGCCCTGTATTTCTTAAACATTCCTTACAGATCCAATACTTTTTTAAGTAAAGTCTTTCACCATGGAAAATGTAAGCATGCCATATTAGAAATGAACTATAAAACAGAAGTAACTATGCTATTTTCACTGCCCAAGTTGAATGAAGTGCAAAAAAATAAAAAGTATTATTGGTGAAAAGTAAACTTGATTTTTAAAATCTCTCCCTTTTAATAATCTAAGGTGTTAGGAATACATTTATATGCTAATTGCTTTGATGACATTCCAGAACAATTTTAGAGCCCTTAGTACCTGGAAATATTGTAAAAGTTTTTCTGGTCAATGCATTTTGGTGAACTCCTTTTCCATATGGGTACCTGACTTTGCTACATGTCTTTGAAAAAACGTTTCATGTGTTCGATCCTAACATGTGTTTTGTCAACCTTGAGGGATGATCCCAGTGAGCTCGCAGTCTGGCAGGTGGATAGAGTTTAGGGGAACAGGAAAAATGTCCTATACAAATCAACAAAACTCACTATAGATAGCATTGGCAGAAGTGGGTTTTTAAGATGTACTTAAAATGGGGAAAGTAAGGGTCTTGTGGATGATCTCAAGGAGATAGAACCACAGTGGAGGCTGCATGGAAGAATGTTCAGATGATTGAGAGGCTGACAAATGGATAGAGAAGGATGAGAGAGTGACTGATCTGAGAGAAACACAAAGCAAATAAGGAAATTCCATTTTAATGTAGGAATTTTTAAGCCGACAGTCTCACCAAGAACATCTGTCTAATACAAAGTACTGAGTCACCAGCTCATTCTCATTCCATTTCAAATATCAGTTTGGTTGTAAATTTCACACCTGGCACAGTTATTGGAACCAGTGTCAGCTCTGTTATGAAATCAGCTAGTGGCTATATTAGCACTTCTGCATCACCCAGCAGCTATGGCTCCTCACTGCACCACATTTCAGATTATTAGATGCATGCAGGTTATTCTAGTTTACAGACTTGATTTACTAGCTCTTTTACAATAAATAGCTTACTGTGTTTTGTGTTTATATTTCTTTATAAATAATATATGTGTTGCACCAACTTTTGGGGGTAGTTATAATTTCTTTTTAAATCCCCCTGTCCTCCAAATCATAGCTTGATCTTCTGCTAAACCTTCATATTGGAATAATCAATATCCTAGTCAGTGGTCCTTGTCAGCCTAGCATATTTTTCCAAACTGTAGTCTGGGAAGAGGTGGCAGGTCATAGGCTGCTTCAGATAGGTGAGAGTCTTTTCAGATAGTCCCCCAAATATTGAACCTCATCATTTCAAAGAGGCATCTGGACACATGTAAAAGTAGCTGGAAAATAGGAGGCAGGATTGGCCTCTACCGGGTCCACTGCTAAAGAGGAGATGGAAAAAGGAGACCCTTTCAGCGGCTGCAGCTGCTGATCGCTATCAGTAGGGGGATGTTCAGAGGAGCAGAGAACAAGGCAACTAGTCAATGTGCCCAGAGGCGCATGGGAAGAAGAAATCCTGATATCTAGACTGCATGCCCAAGAATGAAGGGGCCAAGTGGAAGCGAAGCATGGAAGGAAAAGGAATAAGCAGTTCAAAAATGTTCGGAGAGAGAGGAATAAAACAGAAGAAGAGGAAATTATATCAACAGCAAAGGAGACTGCATAGCAAATTCAAGGAGGATAGATCCTTATCACATTAAAGTTGAAGACAAATACATGCAAAAATCTCTACAGGCATGTTATGTGATCACAAATAAGAGGAGAAATGGTCCATTGACTTTTTCTATTGAGATGTGATCCATGGTAATAAAAAGTTTGCAAACCCTCAGTCTAACAGAAGCAGGCAGAAAATGCATCTGAAAAGTTAGCCAATAGGTTCTCAATTTTTTACATGTTGATCAGCAACATTCTGATACTGTCATAACAAGCATGAGAGGATGCAATCTGGGCTCACCCAAAACAATTACCTGTTTCTATGCCCTGATTATTCATATTAACAATTTGGATCATCTACTTTGTGGAAACTAGTTTGTCCTCCTCTTCTATTACAGGAAAAAAATTCTCCCAGAGAGCTCTGAATGATAAAAGAATTAGCTAACTGAAACAACTCAACAAGTTGCACTCTGGATACCATATTCTAGGTGCTAATTTTCCTACAAAATAGTCTGCCTTGTGAGTTAAATTAAACAGTGAGGGATAAAAGTATAGTAGATATTCTCGTATAGTATCAAATTCCATTACCTTCTAGATTCAGAGTATCTTGTTTTATAATATGTGGGCACAAGAGATAAAGGACCTTTCAAAGACCAAAAGCTGCCCAATAGTAGTTGCATCGACATACAGACAAGTCACTGAATCTCCCACATCGGTCTTCAATAAACTCCAGTTTGCCAAAAGTATGAGAAGACTACTAGCTGGTCGTCATACGTATTATAATGGTTCTTCTGTCTTTGATCCTTGAAATTGTAAAATGCCGTCATGAACTTGTAGCTGAGAGTTGCAAACTGTCTGGGGGACTCCCAATGACTGGGAACAGTAAACAAAAGCACAGTAATTCCGGAAAGAGATGGATAGGGGAGCCCTTGTAAATATTTAGCAAAAACACAGCTGAAAATATGTAATGTGAAGAGAAACTTTGGGATTGGGTAACAAAAAAAAAATTATACTTTGGTAATCTGAGGCATATGATCTAACATCTCCAACCACTCCTTCCCTGAATTTAATCATGAGGTGCTGGTGTCAGGGCATTCTCAGTTGAGAGGGCCATGACTCCAAAACGTGCTTCCCTTGATGGTTAATTGAAGCCTGTCTTGGCTGACTTTCAAGATGACTTGTTCTCTCGGGCTTTTTCTGGGAAGGGACACACAAGTAGATGGGTGGAAGGGGATGAGTTTTGAGGCAGGGCAGTTTGACGTTTGCTATAAGTTTGTCTACAGTGAATGTATGTGTACCCAGATATGGGAATGTATTTTATAAACTGAATGAAATACCCCCTTCCCCACTACTGCTGTAATATGAATACATTCTTTGTGTGGTAGACTCTGCAGAAGTAGGAGTGAACATTTTCACATGGGGACTTCACTGCAAAAACTAATAGCTCTTTTGACATTAAACTGTGTAAAATGTTTGTTGTGATTAAGATGTTTCAGTGCTTTCTGAATGATAGGGCTCTCTACAGCCATTGTCACCCTCAACTATGTTCCTGATAGAAAATTATTGTGTGTGTTGTTTAACTTTAACTTTGGTATTTACAGACATCAAGAAAACAGAATCACTACTATGTTCTTTTGGCAATGCATAAGTCACTCAATCTAGCATTGTAATTACCTATCCCTTTGTAAAAGGAAAACTACTTCAGTGTTACAGTAAATGTAAACAGGCTGTTGGGGTTTAAACCACAGGAGGAAGGAGGAATCAAGAGAAGGGTTTGGTTGGAGAGGTCCTGTCATGAATTTGTGTACTCCTCCCAGTGTATTGTATGTCCCAATTCTGTTAAATCCATTGTGAACACATACCTGGGGAGAGCACTCCTGTCTATTTATACTCAAAAACATCCTTAAAAAGAATCCACACTTCTAGGTTATTAGTATCCTTTTGAACTATTTGCAGGAGTAGTATTTTACATCACTTAGCTTATTTTTACCATCTTATCATAAAATTAAACCTTGAATTTGGTTTGAAAAAATTGAACAAAAACTATTTATAATCTTTTGTGAAGTACCGTGAATGTTTAAATAACAGTGGTGATGTTTGTTTAGTGACTTAGAAATGATGCATTTAAGCTGCTATGAATTCCTTATGTACCTCACTTTTAATCTTTAACACAGGGCCTGATTGATATTTAGGCAGATCAGTATTTGCGTTTCTTATTCTCATGGGAAAGTTCCATCTCCACTATATCTAAGTGTGTTGTTTTTTTGTACTATATATATCTATTTGCATTATCTGTGGATTTTCCAGTGTGCTCTTTCAGGGCACTAAGAAATGTATTCATAAATTCCAAAATCAGTGGGATATCAAAGAATGTGTATAATTTCAAACTTGAAATCCTAACTGTTTAAATTTTCTTCAGTGATGATTCTGTTGTAAAGCTGATGAATTGCTTCGTAGAATGACTGGAGGGGACTGTAAACCTTGATTTTTTTAGTATTCTGGTAACACATGTATTTCTTCTTACTCAGGATAAGTCTAACAGGCGAGTAGATTACTTTTCATCACTGTTTGTTTAGAAAAGTAAAGATCTAGAAAACAGTTATAAAAGTTACTCCTGTAACTTAAAGTGACTTCATAGAACTATTCACATGTTTAAACTTAAACACATTCTTAATTAATTGCAGGCTTGAGGTACCTTTTAAAAATGGAAATATTGTTCACAATCATTCAAAACTAAGTGTGAATGACAGTTGAATTGCCTATATTAAAAGAGTTAAACATCACATAATAGAACAAAAAGAGACTATTGAATTTTGGTTGTTATTGGTAGTAAAGCCTGCACTGAATTAAGCATGTGCTTAAAATTGACACTATAGTGATGTATGTGCTTAAATATTTTCCTAAATATGAATACACATAAGCACGTGCTTTACTACTTTGGTGAAATGGGGCCAAAGCATTAAGTAGCAGAGGAAAGAAAGAGGGAGGAGAAGCAGCTGCAGGTAGGGGAGGGGGTTTTAGTGGGTTATAGATTGTTGTAATAAGCCATAAATCCAGTGTCACTATTCAGTCCACCTACTATAAAGAACTCAAAGAAGACCTCACACAACAATTTACCCAGGAATTTAAGAATCTTATCAAATCCTTCCCCAAACAACTCCGAGAGACTCTACATACTCATCCTCCACGAACAGCTATATGCTTCCCAAGATACACAAACAAGGGAACTAATAATATCTGGCCATGACACTCCTACTGAAGGAATATTGGGACTCATAGAAACCATCCTCAAACCACTCATCACACAAAGGGTCAGCTTCTTCCAACTAACTTCCTCCACAAACTTCACAATATTAACAACCTTCCTCAGAACATCATCTTTGCTACCATGGAGGTCACTTCTCTGTACACGATCACCCCTCCAATGATGGCTTAGCTGCCTGCCTCTAATATTTACAAGACAATGGACAACCCTCAGATATCCACCCCAGACACATCGCCAAATTCATCCATTTCATTCTCACCCTTAACAATTTTACATTCAACAAAACACATTTTGTCCAAATGTAAACAACCATGGGTACTAGGATGGCGCTCCAAAATGCCAACCTCTTTATGGGCTACCTTGAAGAATTGCTGGGCAAATGCACCAGGAAACCAATGGTGCACCTGAGATACATCCGAGATATTTTCATCCACTGGACAGACGACTTCAGCTCCTTCCTAGATTTTCATCACAACTTTATCAACCACCACCTGTCCATTAAACTCTCTCTGAAACACTCCCACACCAGCACTAACTTCCTGGACACCATGAGCAGCTTCAACAATGGAACCCTAGAGAAAAATATATGCAAGAAATCCATTGATCACCATACCTACCATAACCATTCCAAACACACAAAGAAATCGGTTATCTACAGCAAGACACTCAGATCCAGAGAATATGCTCTGAGGAAGAAGTCCAGGATATATGCTATAACACAATCAAAACCACCTTCACCAAACAAGGATGCTCCATCAGAGAAGTAGATCAAGTCATGGAACAGGTCACCCAAATACCTGAGAGAACCTGCTTCAACACAGAAATAAAGCCCTCTCCAATCGCCCACCTCCAGTTGTCACCTGTCACCCCACACTGGCACCCATATGGGGTATTATCAAACAAGTACAATCCATACTCAATGAAGACCCCCATCCTGAAAGAAATCTTTCCTGAACTGCCTCTTCTGGCCTTCAAACACCCTCCTCATCCCAACCTCTTCATACTCATCATCAAAAGCAAGGTCCCTACAGACCAGGACATGTCAACTCAAAGCGGCACCAGACCCTGCCAGAACAACAGATGCAAAACTTGCTCCACTATTACAATGATGAACACACCTTTCAAGACCTATGCCTATCGTAACATGAGGTGTATCTCATCCAGTTCACCAAATGCTCAAATAGCAACTGTGTGGTTGCACCCATAATCGCCACACTCTTGAATGAACTCACACAGCAAAATGATGAAAGACAAAAATACCCCATCTGTGGGTGAACACTTTTCGCAAAGTGTTCATTCGATACCTGACCTATCAGTCCTCATTCCCCAAGGAAACCTGCACACTTTTCAAAAGATGAGCCTGGGATCTTAAATTCATAACTTTGCTAGATGCTAAAAATCATGCATTGAATAGACACTGGATTTATGGCTTATTACAAAAGTCTATAATTTACTAACAACCCTCCTTGTCTCCTTCCTTGTCTCCCTGTGACTGGAGGGATGGTAATGGGCCACTTTACCTTGAATGGTCCCTTGAAATATATGTGAACTACTTATACTAAACAATCTGTTGTACCTTGAGTAAGTTTTCCAGACCTGAAGAAGAGCTCTATGTAAGCTCAAAAACTTGTCTTTTTCACCAACAAAAGTTGGTCCAATAAAAAATATTGTCTCACTAACCTTGTTTCTCATGAGAATGAGGTCAAATGCTGCCCTTTATGTTCTTTATTCCTCAGGTAATCCTGTTGAGCTCATTGTGACTAAATAAGAGTCTGACCATAAGTAATGTTTTTATCTAGAATTAATGTTACAGTGAAAGCTTGGAGATCTTTCTTCATGCAGTTAATAGATTTGAAAGGAGACAGTTGCAAGATTATTTCTATGAATTAGTATGGAAATTTGAAAGGGATTTTTGTATGAAGTTATGTTACAGAGCTACAGATTTGGTTATTTATCTTTCTACCTTTGAGATTTCATGCTCCATTTGCCGTGCTTTAGGGGTTTTTTTTGAGAACCCAAAAATATGCTTGCTACCTCACAAACACGTGCCATGAACAAAGTTCCAGCTCCAAAGAGCAGTCTGCATAATCCCAGAGCTTGTAGAGGTGTTAAAGGAAGGGCATGAACGTTTCTGTATAACAATAATGTGGAATTTTAATTAAGAAAGGATAGCTAAAGATGCTGGAGTAAAATAAAAAAAACAGAAGAAACTTTAAACCTATTTTATCTTTCAGTCTTGGCCTGTGTATGAAGATGTGCATAACAAGATGTCTGAACTTTCAGCGTTTTTAGATTTGCCTTGTTTTCCAGCTATAACTGATAGTTGCTTTCTTCATCCAAACATCTTGTGCATTAAATATCTGATGGAAGCCAACTTACCTGGTAAATACTCTTTAAAACTTACCATCTAATTAAACCTTGATCTTTGCATTCTATAGATCTGCTAAGGCTCTCTAGCAAAGGAACTGATGAATTAGTCTCATACTAGCCTTATCATACTGTTGTGACAGTGCTTCCCCTCTTCCTTCTAAGTTTCTTAACATTTAGATATGGAACCCCAAAGATAATTACTGCAGAAGTAATTTAATAAGTTGTCTGAACATTGAAGTATTATATGCTTGATCCTGCAAGGTTCTGAGCACCCAGACCCCGACCCAGCAAAGTGCTTAACAATGTGCTTACTTTAAGCATGTAAATAGTCCTGCCAATCATCCTTAGGACTCTTCACATTCTTAAAGTTAAGCATGTGTTTAAGTACTTTGATAGGTTGGAGGAGAGCACTTTGCAGGCTCAAGCCCTGTGTGTGGTACTCATTTTAATTTCATGAGAGCTGTTGTACATTATTTTTTATAAGGTTGTTCTTGATTGCTAGTGTAGTTAGGGAACACTTCATGATTTCCAGTTTAAACTCTGTTTTTAGGGAGTTCATATTGCAGTTGCTTCTGTTGTTTTAATCTCCATGTAAACATGTTTTGACATACATTTGAATAGCTAGTATTCATTTTTAAAAGTGGCTTTTGAGACTCTTATTTTCTATGCAAGCTGTAACTAATTTCAGTAAGTTTTCAGTTGAAGTTATATTAAAATATATAAAAATCTAATCACAGAAATTAAAAGAAATAATCCCATTTTTCTCTATACAACTATCTGAAGCTCAGCTGGAGATTTCTCAGTATTTACAAACTGAAATGAAAAGTACCTTGTGATTCTAGTTCTCTGGGGTCACAGTGTCAGGGACTGTAAACCAGTTTCTGACTTGCTTGATTTCTGAGTTAACATCAGAATTAGTGCTGTGTAAACATTCCATGTTTTTTGTTTAAACAGTAAACATTCAAGATTGTCTAACAAATGACTATAGAAACTAGTATATATGCTATACATTTTGGGCTTCCATGCTGCGGGTATCTCAAATGTCCCAGTTAGTCAAGACGGTTGTTTTCACCAAAATAGTTTAGAAATGGTAATTTATTTTTTCATGCATATCAGATATTTTATGAGTATACAACAATCCTTCTCACTGTGTGAACTTACAGTTCTTATTTAAGGTCACATTTGAATGTGTAAAAAGAGGAAACCTCACATTTAGGGCTAAAATTCCAGACTGGACAGTCCATCTTTTAATCATTCTGTGCCTGTGTAGCATTACACCATATGTAACATCATATTATTTTGAAATCTTGAAATATCAACTAAGTGAATTGAGGATGGTCTGTAGGTCTGCAGTTTTCAGACTTACTACAAAGAAATTCAAAGTTGTCAGATCTTTTTAAATTATAAAAGAAGAATAGTTACAAAGGAACAACAAATGGAATCCACAATAAAACTTAACATAACATTTTTTTTGTGACTATCTGAAAAAGGAGTAACAGGACAGGAGAGGGATTTGGACAAAGAAATTGATCTGGATGACTGTCCCTCTGTAAGGGAAAGGGGATATTCATCTTCAATTTGTGTAGCTCATAAAGAAAATTTGTATAAATTACTGTGTAGGTGTCATTTGACTCCAATTAAGATCCATCCTGTATTTGTTACTAGGAAAGTGCTCTGTTGGAGAAGTTGCAGGGAAAGGGGAAAATACTTGCACATGTGATTGTGTCCAGGAATTAGACTGTTTGGGAAGGAAATTATTAAAGACATTGATCCTATGACAGAATACCAACTTCTTAGAGATCCCCTGATCTTCTTACTTATTGCTCCAGGAAAGGATCTACATTTTAAACAAAACGACAAAATATATTTTTATTGTTAGCAGCTAGACTTTGTGTTGCACGTTACTGACCTTTCCTTCTTTGCAATTGTGGTTTAGTAAAATATGGACTGTCCTTGTAATGGAAAAGCTTTTGTACCAGGAGAATCACCAGAAAGAGGATAGGTATTTAAAATTTGGTTGCCATTTCTAGATTTCTCAGAGGAGGGCGGGCTTTCCAATGTGGAATCCGGAAGCTTTAGCCAGGTTCTTTGACTATTAATCTGATCCTGAATAAGTAATATATGCTGTAGTATGTTAACATTTTATTGTAACTTTGCCTTAATAAAAAACTTTAAAAAACCTAAAAAAAAAGGTGGCTAGGAATATACTATGTAATTTAGGCTATAGTGAATCGATAATTCCACACTGTCCCAAGAGGATATTATGAGAAGTCACTTTTTCTTTTATTATTCACTATTTAAACATATTGAAACTTTGTGTAAGAGATGCTATTGTTGGTAACATTTTATTTTCAGGGATTACAGTGGTTTGATGCATATTCTCTGTTGTGTGTTTAGTGTTATGTATGACGGTGATAACTGGAAAATCAAGATCAGGTCTTGTAATAATTTAGCTCCTTACAAGCAATAGCTGCTGTGGGAATAGAAAGCATAGCTGAACTAATGTTGCACGCAGTCAGAATATAGCAAGATATTGGTAATCTTTTTGGAATCTGATGGTGTAATCAGTTCCTGAGTTTCTTGCTAAACTGGAAAGGTAAGAAATGTAGGTATTTTGCACCAGTGAAAATAAGTATACAGTAATATTGGACTGTTCACATGCAATACAACTGCTGTTGAAATAATATTGAAGTCTCTGAATTTTTTTCCTTTTGTGGTTTAAACAGAGAGTAGTTAAGATTAGCATTGTAAACTTTAAACTGTGTCACTTCAGGCCTTGTTTCTGCAATCACTTACACATTTAATTTTATTACCTAGATTAGTCCTATTTAAAGCTACAGGACTACTTGAAGTAGTAAAGTTAGAACCTGATCCTGCAAGTTACAGGTTGTACAATACATATTTAAGATCTACCATAATTAGGGTATGACCAGGGTAGCCTAGCAACATCATTATTCCATCCAAAGGGTCCAAGTTTTTTATTCAAAGTGTAATTTTTCTTCCCTATTTCATAGTATATATTTTAAATCATACTTGCCTACCTCACAGGAGTGTTCTGAGGGTTTATTTAGTTAATAGTGGTAAAAGTTGTATTTTGAAAAATCTGTGTATTTTTAAGGTGTTAGAAACTGGCATTTTTAGCATGTCTGTACAGCTTATTTAACAATATTTTACCTTTTCTTAATTAGATGAATTGCACAATTGGACTTGCAGAGTGGTAAAAAAGATCAATTTTGGAGAAGCAGACTTTCTGACACTTGATCCTGTGAATAAATCAGCAAGGAAAGTAAAATATGATGTTCTTGCTGTAGCCATCATTATAGTGGTGCTCAAATTACTATTTATACTAGATGATCAGTATGAATGGTAAGTCTGATTTATGAGCAAACTTTCATGTCAGAAGGGCCCAAATTTTCTAACATGTTGCACTAAAACTTTTTTTAAGCCATTAACTCAGTGCCAAAGAATGGAAAGCAGATTCAATAATAGGCAATGTCAGTTTCTTGCTATAACTCATGATCTATTATTTAATGCTACTGTACCTTTCACTAACTAATAATTTTAGTTTAAAAGTAAGCAATACCTCACATCTCAGTTCACATACATTGATAACCAAATCTGATTGTTTTAAAGATAAAATTAAGGATTAAATGGGTGGAATTTTTGGTGTCAGTGGGTTTGTTTTAAAAAACATTTTTTTGAAAGTTTCAGAAGTGGAAAGTATGATTCCAAAAAACAATCCATCTAATAAATGTGTGTGTATATATATATATTTTCAGGTTATATGCAAACTTTGCTGGAAAAAGAAATCAAAAGAACAAAGAAGGTACTTTAATATATCAGTGAAAAGAATCTAATATAATTTTTAAAATGAAATTTTGTAATTAAACTAAGTGTAGGGCATGGATTTATTGACCCTAAGAAGGTGGGGTTTGGTGCTTTTTGGGGTTGGTTTTGTGTTTTTTTTTGTTTTTGTTTTTTTTTAATGATGCATCAATTACTCCTTTGGGGTAAATTTAAAAATCTAGAAGCCCATTTGCAGAGTTGTTAGATTAGCATGTACATTTGTAGTAGTAACTGTTAACTAAAATTTAAATGTTAACTTGTAATGTTGGGCTAGACTAGATAAAAATTTAAAACATTTCCACTTAAGACAAAATGCAAACTTTCTTCTCTCTTTTCTGAAAAACATTTGAAGTTTTAATAGCTTCTGTTCTTCTTCGAGTGATTGCTCATATCCATTCCAGTTAGGTGTGCGCGCGCTGCGTGCACGTTCGTCGGAAGACTTTTTACCCTAGCAACACTCGGTGGGTCGGCTGGGTGCCCCCTGGAGTGGTGCCGCTTTGGCACCGGATATATACCCCTGCCGACCCAGCCACCCCTCAATTCCTTCTTAACATCCGTGTCGGTCGTTGGAACTGTGGAGCGCGGCTTAGCTGACCTCCACTTCCCTAGCTACTCATAGTTCTCTCGTTCATTATTGTGTACATAGTTGTAAACTTTTTATATAGTTATACTTAATTTATCTGTTTATAGCATAGTTAGTGTAATATAGTTCAGAGGGGTTCGGGGATTAGCCCCTTCCCCACACGCGGTGCCGGGGACCATGCCCGCTTCACCGGGTTTCAAACCGTGCTCGGCCTGTCGCAAGCCAATGCCGACAGGAGATCCACACGACTCCTGTCTGAAGTGCCTCGGAGAATTGCACCTGACAGCTAAGTGCCACATTTGCAAGGCTTTAATGCAACAAACAAAAAAGGAGCGGGACTTCAGACTTAAACAGCTCCTCATGGAGGCGGCTCTCACCCCTCCACCTTTGGCACCGAGCGCTGGTCAATCGGAGGGCAGAAGCGCTTCCTCGGCACCGGACCACGCCGGTACTACCAAGGCATCTCAGCACCGGCCATTGCCGGCACTGAAGTTGGCTGCACGCCGCTCCCTCTCCCCGAGGTCGAGAGAGACTAAGACTCCTGCTGCTTCTGTGCTGCCTGCACCGCAGCCAGAGAGCTCGTCTATGTTGGATCGCCTGGCACCAACACCTGCTGCGGCACCGACAATGTCAGCACCGTTGATTCCGGTCCCACAAGGGCCATTGAGTCCGGTACCTGTTAGCTCCCCGGCATGTGCTGCGGCAGAGCTCACTATGCCAACCACGCCGGAGACATTCTCAACGGCGAGGGATCTGATTGCCATGACAGAGCTGATGCTGCCTCTACCCCTGGCACCACTGGTGCGGGTAATTCAGTCTATAGGCAAGCCGGCCTTGATAAGACCACCTTCTGTCGGCACAGCGGACCGGCACCGTTCAAGATCGCGGTCCCACAGACATTACAGGTCCAGATGGCGCTCCCGCTGCCGATACTGCTCACAGTCGTGGCACCGGTTGGCATCCCTTTCACCAGCACGCTGCTCTCGGCACTGTTCGGCTCCCGACACCGCTCCAGGCACTGTGACTCCCATAGCCGCTCTTGACGTCGAGCCTCGAGATCTCGGTCAACCTCCCGGCACCGCTCCGGTTGCAGGTCCCGATCTCGGTCCCGGTACCAGTATGCTTCCCGGTACTGGTCTCCAGTGCTGAGTAGAGCAAGGTCCGCCAGGGATAGAAACTCTGCCCAGGGCTTCTTCGCTCCTCCATGGCCATCCAGACACACTTCAGTGTTGTCCCACGCGGACAGCTCCTATGCTCTGGACCGTGATTCGGATGTGCCCACCGGAGTCTTTCAGGAGGCCCAGACCCAGGACCATGGCCCACATCAATGGTCCTTCTGGACACCTTGGACATACCACCAGGCTTAAGGTGCTCCAGTAGTTCTGTCTCGCTCTGCCCCATCAGAGCACCGAGTGCCAGAGGCTACAGCTAGCCGCCCCCCTCCGGCTGGTACAGAGGAAGCACCTGTCCACCCACCGGTCTCCCGGTCCCACTGGAGCAGGAGGTGACCCAAGAGCAAGAGGCCACACAGGACCCGCTCGTCCCCGGCATCTCCTCTTCCTCTTCTCCAGATGAGACGGTGGCAGGAACATCCTCCTCGGGCCCTCCTCCAATCGACCTGAGAGCTCATCAGGACCTCCTCAGGAGGGTAGCACTCAATATGAACCTCTAGGTGGAGGAGGTCCCAGAGGTAGAGGACCCGGTAGTGAGCATTGTGTCGGCAGATACCGCCACCAGAGTGGCTCTACCATTTATCCGGACCATCCAAGCCAATGCCGACACTATATGGCAATCCCCAGCCTCTATCCTTCCTGCGGCCAGGGGAGTCGAGCATAAATACATGGTACCATCTAGGGGTACGAGTATTTGCATGTCCATCCTCCTCCCTGCTCACTAGTCGTTCAATCCATGAATGAGAGGGAGCGCCATGGCCAACAGGCGCCAGCCCCAAAGTCGAAAGAGGCTAGGCGAATGGACCTGCTTGGCCGAAAAGTGTATTTGGCAGGCGCCCTACAGCTCCGGGTGACAAATCTGCAAGCCCTGCTTAGCCGCTATAATTACAACTTGGGCAGAGGTGGGTAGGTTTACAGAGCTACTCCCTCAAGACTCCCGCCAAGAGTTCGCTGCCTTCTTGGAGGGAGGGAGGGAGGGAAAAATGTGGCCAGAACTTCCCTCCAGGCCTCGCTAGATGCAGCTGATTCAGCAGCCAGGACTCTGGCCTCAGGCGTTGCCATGAGACGCATCTCATGGCTGCAGGTTTCCAGCCTCATCCTGGAGCTGCAGTATTCCATCCAGGACTTGCCATTTGATGGCAGATGTCTTTTTTCAGAAAAGACTGACCCTAGACTGCAAAGCCTGAAGGACAATAGGGTCATAATGCATTCTCTAGGCATGCATACGCTGGTGACTCAACGCAGGCCTTTCCATCCCCAGCCTCACCGCCCATACTTTGTGCCTAGACACAGACAAGACTTGGGCAGGCGGCGCGGACGAGGTGGGCGTAGATGCCAGTCAGGACCCCAAGGGGGCCAAAACCAAGGTCCCTCAAAACCACCAGTGGGACCCAAGTCCAACTTTTGAAGGTGCACCCGAGGATGGCATACCAGTTACAGACCAGGATCCTTTTCCTCCCTTCTCCAACCATCTCTCCTACTTCCTTCTGGCGTGGTCCCAGTTAACCTCAGATCTCTGGGTCCTCCGCACGGTGAAATATGGATGCTACCTCCAATTTGTTTCAATCCCACCATCCCACCCTCCAACCCTGTCCCTCTTCAGGGACCCCTCTCATGAGCAATTCCTCTTGCAAGAGGTGCAGACGCTCCTCGCCATGGAAGCGATAGAGGAGGTACCAAAGGACGAAAAGGGCAAGGGTTTTTATTCCCGTTATTTCCTAATCCCCAAGTCAAAGGGAGGTCTCAGACCTATGCTAGACCTGCGAGGACTCAATAAGTTTATGATAAAGTTGAAGTTCCACATGGTGTCCCTGGGGACCATTATCCTGTCCTTGGATCCTGGAGATTGGTATGTTGCCCTCGATATGAAGGACGCGTACTTTCACATCGCCATCTTTCCTCCGCACAGGAGGTACCTTCCCTTCATAGCCGACCATCAGCACTTCCAGTTTACGGTCCTGCCCTTTGGCCTTTCTACGGCCCCAAGGGTATTTACAAAGTGTATGGCCGTAGTCGCTGCATATCTCCGCCAACGTTGGATACACGTATTCCTGTTTCTGGACGATTGGCTAATCTGAGGAACCTCCGAGACACAAGTCACCCAGCATATGGGCATCGTCAGGGACCTATTCACACGTCTAGGCCTGATGATCAATATGGATAAATCCACTCTGGTTCCCATGCAGAGGTTAGACTTCATAGGAGCTACCCTGGACTCCAATCTAGCCAAGGCCTCCTTACCACAGCAGTGCTTTCAGGCTATGGCAACAATCATCCGAGGTCTGCAGAAATTCCCGACGACCTCGGCTCGCACTTGTCTCGGTCTCCTAGGTCACATGGCTGCCGGCACATTCGTGACCAAATACGCCAGACTCCGCCTCCGTCCTCTCCAAACTTGGCTCAACTCGGTATACCGCCCGGGCAGGGACCCATTAGACACAATAGTCACCACTCCCCCAAGCATTCTAGGCTCCCTAGACTGGTGACTGACTCCCTCCCTGGTATGTGCAGGGCTGCCGTTCCATCCACCTCAACCCTCAATGTCCCTGACAACAGACGTGTCATCTATCGGCTGGGGTGCCCACTTCGGACACCTTCGTACACAAGGCCTCTGGTCATCTCAGGAACTGGTGCTACACATAAATGTCCGAGAACTGAAAGCAGTCCACCTGGCATGTCAGGCGTTCCAGCAACATCTACAAGGCCGTTGCGTCTCAGTGTTTAAAGACAACACAACGGCCGTGTATTACATAAACAAACAGGGAGGGACTTGATCTTCCTCCCTTTGTCAGGAGACTATCCGACTCTGGGACTTCTGCATAGCCCACTCGATAGACCTGATAGCATCCTTTCTCCCAGGGGTTCGGAACACTCTAGCGGATCAACTGAGCACGTCCTTCCTGTGCCACGAGTGGTCGATATGCCTGAATGTTATTCATTAGGTCTTCCAGAAGTGGGGATTTCCCCACATAGACCTTTTGCCTCCCGTGCGAACAGGAAATGCCAGATGTTCTGCTCCTTCCAGGGTCTTTCACCAGGGTTGATCTCAGATGCATTCCTAATGCCGTGGAAGAACCGACTGCTCTATGCCTTCCCACCATTCTTGCTGGTTCACAAGGTCCTGCTAAAACTCCACAGGGACAGAATGCACCTAATCATGATCGCTCCAGCGTGGCCCAGACAACAGTGGTACAGCACGCTGCTAGACCTGTCGATAGCCAACCCAATTACCCTGCCACTCCACTCAGACCTCATAACGCAGGACCATGGCAGTCTTCGCCACCCAGACCTGCAGGCCCTTCACCTCACGGCGTGGCTACTGCGTGGCTAAACCAGTCAGAGTTGCATTGCGCTGCTTCGGTACAACAAGTACTCCTGGGTAGCAGGAAGCCTTCCACTTGGTCAACGTATCTGGCCAAGTGGAAGCGTTTCTCCTGCTGGTGCGGAACGCAGAATGTTACTCCCACTGACATGCATCTGATGAAGTGGGTATTCACCCATGAAAGCTCATGATCCAAAACGTCTGTTAGTCTATAAGGTGCCACAGGACTCTTTGCTACTCCCACTGAGGTCGCGATCCCTACCATCTTGGACTACCTCTGGTCTCTTAAACATCAGGGCCTGGCGGTATCCTCATTGAGGGTGCACTTGGCGGCCATCCCTACCTTCCCCCCAGGGGAGAGTGGCCACTCCGTATTCTTGCACCCTATAGTTACTAGATTTCTCAAGGGCCTGGAATGCCTATGCCCCCAAGTACGCCGCCCTGCCCCTACCTGGGACCTCAACCTACTCTTAAACAGACTTATGTCTCCACCATTCGAGCCGTTGGCAACTTGCTCGCTGCTATATCTGTCCTGGAAGACAGTTTTCCTCATAGCCATTACATCAGCCAGGCAAGTCTCCGAGCTTCGAGTGCTCACAGTGGACCCACCGTATACTGTCTTTCACAAGGACAAAGTGCAGTTGCGACCACACCCAGCGTTCCTTCCTAAAGTGGTATCGGCCTTCCATACTAATCAGGACATCTTCCTTCCAGTCTTCTTTCCGAAGCCACACTCATCTCGATGGGAACAACAGTTGCACTCTCTAGATGTCCGTAGGGCGCTCGCATTTTATATTGAACGGACAAAGCCCTTTCGTAAATTGCCCCAACTCTTCATCGCAGTGGCAGACTGAATGAAGGGTCTACCTGTCTCCTCCCAGACAATCTCCTCTTGGGTGACAGTGTGCATCCGCACTTGCTATGACTTGGCTCATGTTCCCTTGGGCCATCTCACCGCGCATTCTACTAGGGCTCAGGCTTCATCGGCTGCCTTCCTGGCTCATGTACCAATCCAGGAAATATGTCACGCAGCTACCTGGTCCTCGGTCCACACCTTTGCTTCGCATTATGCTCTGGTTCAACAGTCTAGAGATGATGCAGCCTTTGGCTCAGCAGTTTTGTGTTCTACCACGTCTCGCTCCGACCCCACCACCTAGGTAATGCTTGGGAATCACCTAACTGGAATGGATATGAGCAATCACTCGAAGAAGAAAAGACGGTTACTCACCTTTGTAACTGTTGTTCTTCGAGATGTGTTGCTCATATCCATTCCAAACCCACCCTCCTTCCCCACTGTCGGAGTAGCCGGCAAGAAGGAACTGAGGGGTGGCTGGGTCGCAGGGGTATATTCGGTGCCATAGCGGCGCCGCTCCAGGGGGCACCCAGCTGACCCACCGAGTGTTGCTAGGGTAAAAAGTCTTCTGACAAACGTGCACGTGGCGCGCGCACACCTAACTGGAATGGATATGAGCAACACATCTCGAAGAACAACAGTTACAAAGGTGAGTAACCGTCTTTTATTTCTGCTCTTGCATTCTTTGATTACAACTCAAAGTTTTGGCTATATCATGTATATTTTGTTCTTGGAATATGCACATCACTGCTTTTTGGAGTAAACAATACCTTGTATGTTCAAAAATTAGTTATTTAAGCATATTTTATTTTAAATATACTCCACACCTTGGTTCTGTTTGGAATTCTTATAATTATTGTACAATGTTTATTTACTAAAGTCATACTTACACTTCTTGTCATGGGACAGTAGGTGCTAGGTATGTTGCTTAAATGCATATGTGGTACAGTTCAGTCATAAATTGAGAGGTACTTACTCTCAAATCATAGAACAGAGGTTTTCGGGTTTTTTTTGTTCTATATGTTTCATTATTCTATTTAATCATAAATATGGAAGGATGATATGACACTGGAGTTTTGGACGGACAGGAGGAATATGATTGGCATTTTGTTTGCAGGATGCCTAGCAGGAAAGGCTATTTTTCATTGTTTTGGGAGCTGATCAAACTTTTCAGAATCCCATTAATACTTTAAAAAAATCTTGACTTGTCAAACTTCATCATTCCTTTGAACAGTTCACATTCCATATGTATGGAGGCCAATTCATGTTGCAAAGGTGTGAAAGGTTTATTTTCGAGAGAGAGAGAGGGTTAATTCTAAGTCAAACTACCTCTCTGAGGCTGAATCATGGAGCTTACAGGGGAAAATGCCTTATTAACTCCTGCTATTCTTAGCAGCAGGGTAAGGGCCAAAGAGTGAAAACAAAGAAGTGTAAGGTGTTTATATGAGCTGAGCTAAAGACACATAATTCACTCTCACTTATTTGGCTCCTCCACATCCCTGATGGTATCCTATAGGATTCTTCACTGCCTGCTGCTTTGTACCGTTTATTTTTTAAGGAATCTAGAGTCTAGGATATGCAATCTACTTGTTAAAAAAAGAAAGCTAAAGGTCTAACTGCTGCTACCTTTCTAACATTCTATATTTTATTGTGCTCTATCACTTTTCCTAAAACTAAATTTTGGATTTTACTTCAGGCTGCCTGTGGTTTGATTTCAAAAAGTGGTACAAGGTTATAAAGAAGTCTGTGGATGTGGAACAGAAGAAATTAGATGAAGAAAGAGCCAGGTATGCTGCTGCTGTTCAATACATCACGTTTTTTGAGGTTAATCATCTTGAGTGAAATCCTGGCCTCAGTAACATCAGTGGAGCCAGGATTTCATCCTTATTTCTGTCACATGAGCTTGGAGGAGTAAAGCAAATTAATAAATCCTCATGCTCTTTCTCCCATCACACTTAGAACTTTGGCCTGACATTAATTAAATGGAAACTCTCTGTGACCAGTGACCTGAATTACTAAAGCTATCAAAACCGATTACAATAAATGATGAAAAATTGATGAAGAGCACTACTTCTACCCCCCCGCTCCACCAGTTTGAAGAGAGACTTCTCTTATGCATGGTGGGGAGGAATGGTACTGTGCACCTACTAACTTGAGGTTATTCCTAAAATATTGGATACTTGTAATAACAATCTTGAGAAATGAATGCCTTTTCTTGTTTGTTTGGATATGGTTGTGCTGGTTTTTATTTTTTCACCAGGTTGTATTTCTTTCACTGATAGGTGTCTGTGGAAATGTGAAAAACCACTATTCTACTCATCCAAGGAAAAATCTGTAGTTCTTAAGAAAAGACGTGAGTGTAATTTTCTTTAGCCAACAATGTGAGCAAAACAATTCTAATTTTTTCTTGTCTTTTTTTCCTGTTCAAGTTTTTGTTTATCAAAGGGATTTAGAATGAGAGTACCAGAATAGTATCAGAGGGGTAGCCGTGTTAGTCTGGATCTATGAAAGCAGCGAAGAGTCTTGTGACACCTGATAGACTAAACGTCTGTTAGTCTATAAGATGCCACAAGACTCTTCAGTACCAGAATACATAGTTTATATTAAGGCTTTGGAGCTGTGCTCCAGCTCCAGTTCCACTCCAGCTCCAGGCAAAAACCTGCAGCTCCACTGCTCTGGAGCTGCTTCATGCTCTAGCTCCAGGCTCTGCTCCGAAGTCCTGGTTTATATTACAAGAGACTTGAAGTGGATTTTTTAGTAATTGAACTTTTGCCCTTTTTATGCTATTTTATTATGCATAAAGGCAGCCTGTATTTTTTAAGCTTTCTTTTTACTGGATTTTTATTGTAAAGATATTGGGAAAGTCTGTTTGGTCTTCACTTGTTTTGCTGGAGTACCTCTTGGGAGTCTGAGCATGTGTATTGGGGGCTCTGATAGCATAACTGGAGAGGTAATGGTGTTTGAATTCTTAAAACATCCTTTCTTTAAAATGTTCATTAGAAAATGGAGTTAAATGTGTTTTTTAAAAAGACCTCTGAACAATCTGATTTAAAATTACTTCTCTCAGGTCCTCTATAACTTTTAGTCTCTTTATTCACGTGGGGTCATAACTTTAATAATAGTTCCAGTCACCATAGAGGTTTTTAGAATAGACTGACTTGAATTTCAAATGTAAAAAGGAAGAAGAAGAAGAAAACTAAACATTTTCAGGCTTTCTCTATATATCATGCAGAGGTAGGAAAAAACACAAATTCAAATTACCTTTTTAAAACAGGATTTTAATATTCTGTGTAGAAAGGTAAACTCTGTGGGAAAATGTGATGATACATTGTGGCTTAGGTTTTTGTTTCTCTTTGTACAGAAATGGTAGTGAACTTACAAAGACAGTTTGGCACACTATCTGGTTCAATGCAAGTTGCTGAAAAGCAAAGCCCTTCAAGTTTCCAGTTAAATTGGGCTGAAGAAAACACAGATGGTAATTGTTTTCATGGGCATATCCTAGAGGGAATTTTGCAAGAAAAAGGCAATTCACTTACAACCATGAACACCAAGTATTGGCTGTGTTCAGTTAAACTATGTAATGAGAAGTAAGTATCTGACTCTTGTTGGAAATGCGCTGAATGTTCATGAAAAAGTTTCTCCTTAAAATTAAATTTTTGTAAGGTATTTTATTTTTATTAAACAAGATATTTAGTGTAAGAGCTCTTGACTGAGACTGTGCATTGACTAGTGACTTAACTATGCTAAGCTGTTTTTTATACGTGCAAAAAATTAATCGTGATTAAAAAATTAATTGCACTGTTGAGAGAGAACCAATTTAAATTTATGAAATATTTTTGGATATTTTTCTCCATTTTCAAATATATTGATTTCTGTTACAACACAGAATACAAAGTGGGTAGTGCTGACTTTATATTATTATTTTTATTACAAATATTTGCACTGTAAAAATGATAAAAGAAATAGTATTTTTCAGTTGACCTCATACAAGTATTATAGTGCCATCTCTTTATTATGAAAGTTCAATTTACAAATGTAGATTTTTTTTTTGTTACATAACTGCTCTCGAAAAACATTAGTATGGCCCTTCATGCTTCATCCACCATTCCAGAGGACATGCTTCCATGCTGATGCTTGTTAAAAAATAATGCGTTAATTAAATTTGTGACTGAACTCCTTGGGGGAGAACTGTATGTCTTTGGCTCTGTTTTACCCGCATTCTGCCATATATTTCATGTTATAGCAGTCTTGGATGATGACCCAGCACATTTATTTTAAGAACACTTTCATAGCAGATGTGACAAAATGCAAAGAAGATACCAATGTGAGATTTCTAAAAATAGCTACAGCATTCCACCCAAAGTCTAAGAATCAGAAGTGCCTTCCAAAATCTGAGGGACAAGGTGTGGAGCATGCTTTCAGAAGTCTTAAAAGAGCGACACTCAGATGCAGAAACTACAGAACCCATACCAACAAAAAAGAAAATCAACCTTCAGCTGGTAGCCTATGACTCAGATGATGAAAATCATCAGCATGGACACATCCTCTGGAATGGTGGTTGAAGTTGAAGGGACATACAAATCTTTAGCGTATCTGGCACGTAAATATTTTGTGATGCCGGCTACAACAGTGCTATGCAAACACCTGTTCTCACTTTCAGATAACATTGTAAACATGAAATGGGCAGCATTATCTCATGCAAATTGTAACCAAGTTTGTTAGTCCTACTTCAGCCAATTGCTCAGACAGAGTGGACTTGTAGGCTCTAAAGTTTTACATTGTTTTATTTTTCAATGCAGTTATCTTTTTCATATAATTTTTTCAAATAATTCTACATTTGTAAGTTCAACTTTCATGACAAAGAGATTGCACTACAGTACTTGTATGAGGTGAATTGAAAAATACAATTTATTTTTACAGTGCAAATATTTGTAATAAAGTGAGCGCTATACACATTGTATTCTGTATTGTAATTGAAATCAATATATTTGAAAATGTAGAAAACATCCAAAAATATTTAAATAAATGGTATTCCATTATTATTTAACAATGCAATTAATCACGATTAATGTTTTTAATTGCGCGTTTAATCGCGATTACTTTTTTTAATCACTTGACAGCCCTAATGTGTATATATATATTAGTGTTGGGTTGGAAAAGTCATACTGTTGTATGCAATTGATGCTGTCAAACTAACGTGATTTTTTTTTGATGGGATTACAATATGGTTGATAAAGGTAACAGTGTTGTTGTAATAGACTTAGACTTCTGTAAGGCATTTGATTTAGTGCCACAAAATATTTTGATTAAGAAACTAGAAAAATATAAAATTAACATGGCACACATTAAGTGGATTAAAAGAGAGCCAACTTTCATCTGACTGCAGAAGACTACTCAGGAGAAGGTAAGAGTTCAATAGCATTTACCTCTTGTGGGGCAGGAAGAGGAATTTACATCTCAAATGGTGTTTCTATCTAGCCTCCAAAATCCTGATTATTTTTTTTTTTAAGACAAGGTGGCCTGGCCTAAGGCCAGTTTACTGTTCTGCCACTAGGTCATGCCATGAAAAACAAACCCAGCTCCTGTTTAGTCAGTGGATTAGGTGGGGGTGAAGATCATCTTGGATTCACCTGCAATAATGGGTTTTTGTTGTCCTTTGTGAGAAGGAAGATTGAAATATTTGAATTCAGTCTCATTGCATTTCATGCCAATACATTGTATACCCAAGCCTTAAGATTATATTTACTATAAAATATCATATTTAAGAAAACAAACACTACAATACCAACTGTTATTTTAAGTTTACTTTATTTAATATTCTGTTTTTGAAAATGACTGAGTCTAAAGTGTGCACACTTTGTTGCTTTTTCAGTGTACTTGCTTATTATTCATCTACCTTTTTTCCTTTTCACTTTGCCTGTTATGTATTGACCAAGACAGAAGTGGGTTGGAATAATGTAAACATAGTATCATATCACAAGAGCTTTTGGTCTGTAGGTTCATTCTCTTGTTTGAACAAGAAACTTTTTAACAGAGGGTGAGAGAAGAATCCTCTTTACTCATATGAATAAATCTGATACACATTGGATAAGTGGTTTTTTATGTATGTTTGCATGAACAGTCTCTCTCCATGCAAATTTTGTATTTAAGCATGTATTTACATATGTAGTACATTAGAACATAATGTGAAATGCAAATAGTCATAGCCCTCAGAAATCAGGAATTGAGTTTAAATTCTTATCCTTTAGATTTCCCATTGTATCATCTATAGTGCAAGTAGTTAATGTAGTTACAAATATGACCACTTGGTTAATCTTTTGAAAATGTGGAAAGAGCATTCATTCCCTCAGCTATGAGATATTGTGCAATAGAGATGCCATAGAGCTAAAAACAAACCCCAAAAATGTTTCTTTAAAAATCAGTTGATCTGAGACCACTGAAATGCTTTATGCATATAGCTATTTCAGGGCCTCACTACAGAGCATAGTTAAGGTTGCCTTGAATTTCCATATATTAAAATGTTTGGACTTTTAAAGCTTACCTTAACTGTGAGTTTTTTGTGTTTATAACACACAGTTTTTAAGATAATTATAATATCCTTTTAATGAATTTTACTCTATTTTTATTTATACGTACGCTTCATTTTAATGTAATTTTTTGTCTGGGAATTTAAAAAGCACAAGGTCCAGAAGTCTTAGCTCCTTTTAGCTATTCTTTGAGGAAGAAAATGCAAATTCTATGTATTGGATGTCTGTATGAAAACCCTCACTCCTGTTAAAATCAAATAGGTGCCCTGCAATGCCACTTTAACCTGTTTGTATCAGATCATTAATTTTGGTTGACAAAATATATTTGGAGATAGCAGAACACTTTTTGAAAAGAAGTGTTACCTCATCAGCCATTGTGTTTTCAGTAGTTAGCCACATAAAAAAAATGCCTGAGTATCTTTCTTTCAGCTCCATTGATGTGCATAAATGTAATGGTTTGATCTCTTACAAGTTCCTAAATGCAAATTTGGATTTTTTTTTAGATCGTCACTGTCAACCTTTTCTAGTCCTTTATATGTTGCTCCCTTACAAATATATTTTTATTCTTGAACACTGAATTACAGTAAAATTGTGCACCACTATAAAATTAATTTTAATAAAGTACCAACCTCCCAAAATTCAAACGCCATGTAAACCTGATTTTAAAACTATTGCTATTTCAAACACAAGAGGCTAATACTTCCTAAAAACAAAAATAAGTGCTAAAAATATCAGTGGAGATTTGTTTTAAGTAACCATACATATAGCAGTAAGCTATTGTAAAATATTGATTCCAGGAAGAAGTATTTAAGGAAAATGTATTTAAAGGTAAACTGCAATGTACAGTAAAGGTCCAATCAGTGTGGACAGGGATGATTTGACTTTTTTTGAGGCTGAAACACAGTTCTCCACTTCAGCAATAATTTGACAGCAGAAAGTTTGGTCCAGTACTCTCTATAGTAACCACCCCAGCTGTGGCCAATGGAATAAGTGCACTAGCTGAATGTTTCTGCTAAAAATGAATAGTAGTGAAATAGTTAATTGTCATCAGTAGGCTCAGAATTACATCAGTTATGATGAATAATAGCAAGTCACACCCCTTGAAGCTATTGTTCCAGGCAGTCTGCAGACTCTGGAAAACATGACCGCACCTGATACATTCTGTTCAAATTTAAAAGGTTTTGCTCCTCATAAGCAGGGGAGGTGGGAGGACAGAGGAATGATTTTCTTAAGTGACAACTTAGATTTGACAGCCAAATTGTCTCAATCTGTAGGGCAGAATCATGGAAAATACAGGGGTTTAGTTAAGACCAATGTGTACCTGGTTTTGGGAAACATGGACAGTACACCATTCTTACCTGTCTTTAGATCTAAGACCTAGCCTAATCTGTTTGTGGCCCCAGTCTTGCAAAGAAATACTCCATTGAGACTCTGAGGGAGTCCATAGATTGGAGCCATAGATCAACAATGGTACTTATGATATAATAAAAAACACTCAAATTAGAGGAAAACTTGAATATGGTTGAATGTCAACAAGATAAATTTGTGATTTTTTGTTTGTTTGTTTTTTTTTTGTAGGATATGTGGGCAACTGACACACTATAAAGAATCAGACTTTCCCCAGAGCTACCAGTTTGTGTTAAACCTGTTCTCCTTCCTCCTAAGGGTACCAGCCTCTCTCATCCATGAAGAGGTGTGTTTAATAGAACACAAACTGTTTAAAACAAAACGCCACAGAAAGTAACGCAAAACAAAACATTCATATCCAAGAAAATGGCAAGTCCTAAAGATCGCAGAACTACCAGATGGTAAATGAAAACTTTAAGAACTATGGCCCCAGTCCTGCAACTGGGTCCATGCATCCAAACCCTTACACCTGCATAAAGCTCCACTGATCTCAGCATGATGCTGTATGGGTGGATCTGCCACTGCTGGTCTCACTGCCAACTCGTGGTTTCTGTGTACCTACGTTACAAAGAACAGTGGGAAACTACATAAGGGAAGAGTTACTGAAGCAACTGCTTACTAAAGTTTACATCCACTTGTATTAAAGGTAATGGAAAGTTTATTATAAGTTATTATAGTAGTTTTTTGTCATACATACTAGTGTGTGTCTTGAGTGCAAAAGTGCAGCAAATAGTCCTCTAGATTATATTAATTGTTCATTTTACTGAAGGGTTTGCATTTCAAAGTAGTCTGTATCTTGTTGGGTTTTTTTAACTTGTACGAGAGCAAATGTTACCTATTTCTAAAAAGAACTATTTGTTCACATTTGAAATAAAAAAACTGCTCAAGAACAACTGTGAGAAAAGAGGTGTTTAACACAGGGTTTTATTGTGGTGATCTGACATTTGGGTTGCAGCTCACTATTCTGAAACATCAGACTGATTGGAAGGAACCTTGCAATTTTCTCTCTTGGCCTCTTTACACTTCTTCTCTTCCTATTCTCCTCCTCACCCTTTGTTATGCCCAGGCTTCTTACCTAGCTATTATTTTATATCCTTCTCCCACTCTAGTCTCATGGTTCTTCTGTGCTTCCCCTTTAACACTTGGAACTCCTACCTCCCTTTCCTGGGTTCCACGTGCTGGATTTCTCTCCATTTTTCTTCTGCAAGGCTTACTGACAGTGATCATAATTAAATTATTCCACTTGTCACCTGATCATGTGGTGAGCTTCAGCCATCTAATAGGTGTCCAAGTCCTAGCTTTATTCTTCATGCACTGAGTAAGTTGCTCAACTATGGCAGCCAGAACAGACGAGGTGGAGAGAAAGCTGGATGCCAACACCCCATCATAGCTAGGGCCCTACCAAATTCATGGTCCATTTTGGTCAATTTCACAATCATAGGATTTTAAAAACTGTAAATGTTATGGTGTTGTAAGGGTCCTGACACAAACAGGAGTTGTGGGAGGTTCGCAAGGTTATTGTAGGGGAGGCATTGCAGTACTGCTACCTTTACTTCTGCGCTGCTGCCGGCGGTGACGCTACCTTCAGAGCTGGGCAGCTGGAGAGTGGCGGCGGCTGCTGGCTGGGATCCCAGCTCTGAAAGCAGAGCTGCCGCCAGCAGCAGCACAAAAGTAAGGTTGGAATGATATGGTATGGTATATATTCCCTTCTTCCCTGCTGCCTGCAGAGCTGGGCCCTCAGTCAGCAACTACCACTCTAGCTTCCCAGCTCTGAAGGCAGCAGCACAGAAGTAAGGGTGGCATGGTATGGTATTGCCAGCCTTACTTCTGCGCTTGTGCTGCCTTCAGAGCTGGGTGCCTGGCCACCCGCCGCTGCTCTCCGGCCACCCAGGTCTGAAAGCAGAGCAGAAATAAGGATAGTAATCGGGGATGTAAATAATGTGTAAAAACAATAACCATGTAACAGATTAAAATTCTATCTGTTACATGATTAAACATTCAAACAAAGGTGTGGGGGGGTCCTGCAGCACCCCCACATTTTAGGTGGGTTTCCACTGCTGGCCCCATGCCCAGGGCTCTGTGCAGAGTGGCAACAGAGCCCTGGGCACGCCAGGATGCCAAGTGCAGGGCTGGCAGCCAGGACCCCAGGGACACTCAGGGCCGGCACCCAGGACCCCAGGGGGAGTTTAATCACTCACAGAAACCAATAAGCATCAATTTTATCAGTTAACCAGTTAAACTTTTACATCGCTAGTAGTAATACCGCAGCCCCCCTAATCAAACCTTGTGTTCCCCCTGCTTCCTTTTGGGTCAGGACCCCCAATATGAGAAATGCATGTCTGCTCTGTGAAATCTGTATAGTATAGGGTGAAAGCACACAAGACCAGATTTCACGGTGGAGACCAGTTTTCATGGTCCATGACATGTTTTTCGTGGCCACGAATTTGGCAGGGCCCTTATCATAGCCCATGTTTTCACATTGTGCCTTCTAATGGGCTTACATACATTTGACCAGGAGTAAGGAGTAAATACCATGTAGGCTGGAATCGTTGTGGCAGATACATGGTTGCCTAACACCATTCTTTGGTTTCTCAGCTAAAATTAATAAAAGCCAGTACCTCCAACCCCTAATAGGGAGCACAATGTTACCAAATTCAATTATACTAAAATCAGCTGACATCTGAAATGATTACCATGGACAGCATGTCTCATGGAGTGGGGGACGGCTCTTAGGGTTTGTCTACACAGCAAAGAAAAACCTGCAGCTGGCTTATGTCAGCTGACTTGGGCTTGTGGGGCTCGAGCTGCGGTGTTGTTTTCATTACTGTGTAGACTGGAGCCCCGAGCTCTGGCATCCTCCCACCCCACAGGATCCTAGAGCCTGGGAGCCAGCTTGAGGCCAGAAGTCTACACAGCAATGAAACAGCCCTGCAGCCTGAACCAGCCACAGGTATCTAGTTACTGTATATACATAATCTTAAAGAGCTTCCAACTTCTCTCATGAGCAAGGAGCCAGGCCACAGTGGTAAGATAATCCCAGAAGATGGCCAGTGCAGTGGGTCCTCTCTAGACATGATGGTCAAGTCCCTTCTGAAAGGGTTTTATGATCAGTCATAGTTTAAATAAAATTATAAAGTTGAAATCTGAAGACTGAGAATGGATCTTGTGGGTTGTAGAAATGGAGATGTACTGCCCTAACTGTCTGGAACCAAGTGAAAAAGCAACAGTCCAACTGTGAAGATCACAGGGAGAGGAGTCCAGAAATGGTTAGGCAGTCAGAGGTAGGTCACAGAAAGCACCTGGAAAGTCTTGCACACCAAGGGGGAGATTCATTCAAAACTGAGCAGGAGGTCAGTGAACGAGATATCCTGCTACCTGGAAAAAAAAAAATCTGTAATTTAGGGTAGTCTTAAAACAAACAGGGAGTCAGAGTAGTGGGTTTGAGATTCTGACATGCTCTGATTCTAGGGAGATTATCCAGTGCCAACAACAAAAACAAATGTGTGTTCAGGGGGATGGAGGAGATTGAGATGTGACTTGTGTTCATTCATACTCAATGATTCATAGCGCTTGTAGAGTGCGTAGGTGCCTTAGGCATATCTAAGATTGAAATAGAAATTGTACTGGGCACGTCAGACAGGTATAAAGAGAGAGACCCAATCCTGATGATTTTATATGTAAATTGACTTAGAGATAAATTTCATGCATGTGTTTTTAGTGCTCCAATTTTTGTTTAGATTTTAAGATTTGTTATCTATGTTGACCCTTCTTAGAGTTTTTAGGCCTTTTGGAAGAAATATCTGATGTGGTTGTGAGAGATGCAGCCCCAGTTGCTATTTTTATCAGCAGTTAGATTATTCTTTAACAAGAATTTAAGTGTCCTTGTCACTTCTTTTTTAAAAAGTTTGAAAGACCATCTCCTTTTATACACTGCCTTCATTGTAAACTACTTATCCTTTTATTGGTGGAAATCTATAGTATTTATCATTTGTTTCAAGTTCATTAGCTAAAAGACCATATACAGTCATAGTATTTAAAGTAATTCGAAAGGCTATATTTAACTTCATTTGAAAGACTACATATGCTTAATTACAGACACAGCTTTCTTTTAAAACTATTGTAGTGGTAAAAATACTGTGTGCATACACAATCTACGAATGTAACAATGCGCCCTTAGATGTTGGAATAAATTAAAGTTGTGCTTTAATAAACGGGAATAAAGCTTGCAATTCATCACCAAACAGTTTGTGCGCCCTGGACACACAGGGTAAGAGTCAGATTTAAAAGTAAAGGGTGTGCCTGTAATGTGCTTGATGTCAGTGCCATCCAGTTTAATCAGTCAACATTTAGTTGGTGTAATGATAGTTAACAACAAGCTGATGAACCACAGGGTGACTTCATCTTCACTCAAGTGTAGTTGTGCTCTCTTGGGACACAACTACTTTGAGTCCAGTCAACACTGCACTGAGGTGGAGCCACATTTCTTAAGCAGACAACTGGGGCTGGATAGCCCAAGGCTAGGGTGTCCACCTCAACCCAGCAGCTTTAACTACTTATTCTCTCTGTTTTTGTTCCATCTTCTTTTTATAATCATTTGCTAACAACATCCAAGGAAAGTCAACATTTCTTGTTTTGCTCTTTACTTTAGGTACTTGAAAAGGGGAAATTATACAAACGAAAATAATTGATACCTGCTTTTGACCTTTATCATTAAAAGATGAATGATCATTTTACAGTACATAGATTAAAATGCACTAAAGTATTTAGCAACTTTGTCTTTCACAATATAAAGTTATTAATTATTGATCTCCATGAGATTGTGAGTACTTTAAAACTTTTTTCCTCTCCCCCTCTGGTACATATGGCTTTGTGTATTATTGTATATTAATGCATGTTTCCAGCTTCAGGAACGCAAATATAACCTCATGACTTAGAAGAATTCACAGAACTCAACTTGCCCTTCTGTTGACTTAGCTAAGAAAGAAAGGGCAAATGAATACACAAAGTGTTACCCTGTCTGAGCCTCTATCAAGATTTACTTGCAAACATTATATAATGGGAAATCTTTTATTTTTTTAATGGAACCTTATGACTCTCAAAGGAATTTGAGAAAATTTGAATTGTACCTCCAGTTAATTGCCTGTCTCAGTTCAAACACTTGACAATGTTCAACTAATAGTCATGTAGTTACACTAACCCATTGAAATCCTGTGTTATTAATTGAACTTTAAAAAAGCTTTTACCATTCTCCAAATATAGTCATGTAAAAATTGACTCTATTCTCTTATGCTGCTAATGTGGTCTACAGTAGGGCATTTAACTGGTGGGCTAGCACCAGTGTATGTGTCAGTGGTACAGTGTGAAGGCAAGCCAGGCTGGTTCAGGTTTGTTTTCTACCACCCGTGATATTCACAGTTGTAATCGCATTGTTTGTAGCCCACAGCACAGCTTCGTAAAGCAGTGGCTTGTGGGAGATTTTGGAAAGCTTGGCATAATTTGAGAATAAATCAAACTCCCTTAATCCCCTGGAAGAGTCCCCTAAATCCCAGTCTCAAAATGGAAGCCTGAATAAACTCTGTTGTTTCATTGTTCAGCAAATAAGGTTTGTGCTGAAGCTTCCAAAAGGTACTTGTGAGGCATCTCCAGAAGTAGTGGTGATTTGATGGAGGGGCAGTACTTGTGGAGATCCATAGACTAACTGGGGAAAATTAAGGCCTGGAATTATTAGAGATCTCACTTAGCTTGTTGTCTTTTTTTTTCCCCTACCACTCTTGGCTTGAGTGAGCCACCCATCAACTTGATTATTACATGTGTCATGTGCTGCTTTAAAAACATTAGTGAGAAGAAGGAATTTGTTTAGGACTGCTTTTTATGCATCGTTTGTTTCAAGACCGAATGAAATGTGTTTTCAGGTAGGTAAGAGTCATATGTACTATCTAGGTGAGTAGGCTGGTATGTGGGCCAACAGATGAAATGTAACTTGTGCTTTAGCCATAGTACCCTATGGATGAATTTCTTCCAATAGAACTCTTTTGTTTCAGCTACTGTGTTGTTTTCTGATTTTCCTCCACCCCTCATTTATCCACCATTCTGAGTCTGGACATGTGCATAGCTCAGCCAGGCACTGTTTATGTTGAGTTCAGCACTTCTGCCCTGACTTGGAACACTGGCCATGCAGCCAGAAAGAAGAGCCGAAGGAGATGCAAGACTCTGAAAACTGCAACAGGTGTGCAGGAACCAGCTATTCCCACTGCACTAATGAGAGGTAGAAAGAAATAAGAGGTAGAGTGAGGCTAGTAGAGTAGAGGATAGGTGAATGCTTCTGTCATGACCCTGTAGCGGTCCTTTCTACAGATGCTAATGGCAACATTCATAAGAACCAAGAAAACTCTTCCCCTGCCCCCAAATATGAAAAATCAGCTCCCAGCGGTATATGGGATATCAAAAACCTATATAACCGCTCAGCCCCTGGTTTGTTCTTCTGTTAAACCAGCTCAGCTGCCATGGGCAGGATTGTGGGTCTGTGCAGTTTACAGCTAGAATTTTGGATCTGTCTGGAAATCCTGCGAATGTAGCAGTATAAGGGACATCACCTATTCTGGCTTGTCATCCACTTGGGCTGCCAATCCCTATTGATCAGACCACGAGATGTTTCCATGGCATCTAGTAGGACAGGAGTTCTCACCCTTTTCCTTTCTGAGCGCTGCCCCGCCCCTGCAACATGCTATAAAAACTCCACAGCCTACCTGTGCCACAATAACTGGTTTTCTGCATATAAAAGCCTCGGCTAGTGTTAGGGGGTAGTAAACAGCACAGTTGCTTGAGGCCCCATGCCACAGGGCCCCCCACAAAGCTACATGGCTCAGCCTTTGGCTTCAGCCCCATGTGGCGAGCTCATGGCCCTGGGCTGCAGCCCCATGTAGTGGCACTTCAACTTTTTTCTGAGGGCCCTAGTGAGTCTATGCTGGCCCTGCTTGGTGAACCCTATGAAACCTGTTCGTGGCCCCCTCAGGGGCCCTGGACCTCTGGTTGAGAACCACTGTAGTAGGATATCTGGCTGAATGGAGAGATGGATCCTGGGATTTTAATCCAGCATCTCAAACAATGGATAAGTTACCCACTCCAGTCCTGATTGATGATTATAGTCATGAGCTGGACTTCAGGTCCTTTTCATAGAATCATAAAATGATAGAAATGTAGGACTAGAGGGGACCTTGAGGTCATGAAATCCAGACCCTTTTTGTCTTCTTACAGCATAGCTTGATGCTCCTGATGATGCCCATTTCTGCCTGTTGCTTGACTAAGTGGTCACACTCCAGAGTATTGAGCATTATTTTGTCCAACTGGCTCTGGATGTCCTCTCCCCAGATTGACACCAGTGCCTGAGCATCAGCCTAGTAAGATGAGCCATCCCAATATAAGATTGTGGTAAAAATTGTTCACTGTGAAAATGACTTGCAACTGAGATCTGTAGTGTGCAGCACTGTCTGTTTGTACAGGTATGTGGCCTCTGGCCAACTCACCTGTGTGAGGTGATTAGGCAGGAACACTAAACAGTGACTAGGGTGCTGTGAAAAGACAGCTGATGGAGCAGCCCCAATGATACAATCTCTATCCATACTGACACAGTGGAGGACCATGTGGTAGTTAGATTTGCACAAAGGAAGTCTCGTCCTAAGTTCAGTTAAAACACCGATGCAAAGGAGAGAGCACTTTTATGCGTGTATAGGAAGAGTCTTTGAAGGGACTGCAAATAGGACTGCCTAGTGGTTAGTGTGCAAAATTCTTTCCAGTGTATGCCAAATTCTTTCCTGTATACTGAGCTCTAGACCTTAAGTTGAATTTAAAAAAATAATATATAAAATGTGAGCCAAATGAATATCAGATGACTTTGTATTATATCCTTTTTCTGTCTTATGTCTAATTTAGACTGGTGGAGCCTGGCCTCCTAGCGTCTGACTCAGTCTGGAAAAAAATGGCAACTGTTTCAGCTGTGGGTGTGTGAATACTTATTTAAAATAACCAATCAGCTCCTTAAAGGATGCCTATAAAACATAGTTTAGCATGGAGGGATATAAATGAAGTGAAAAGAGAACTTGTTCCATTACTTTCCAATTCTTTCTTCATACTTTCTATAGTTCCCCTTTATTTTCTTTTTTTACCCACATTTGTCCATCTCTTCCCTCTTTATTATTTTCTCCTCTCTCTTTCATACCCCAGGTGCTCTCTCCGTCCCATCCCAACTGCCCTCTCCATATTTCCTGAGTCTCCTTATCTGACTTTTCATTTAATCCGCTTCCTTTCTCTCTTTGCACTCACTTATTTCCCAGTTTTGCAGGAACTTCAGCTCTTGGGCACTACTCCCTCCTTTCTTGGGGTTAGCTATAAGGGGAATTGGGATCCAAACTCAGGGTCTCCTCCTTTTTCCAAATCCATGCTTCAGGGGCCACGGGGAACCTTGTTGAGCCTGTTGCAGGAAGGGGAAGGAAGCTTTTGCTAAAGAGTGCTGAAATCCTTCCTGTTTCCTGTAAAGTTGTTTGGGGGAAATTTATCACTTTTTATAGACACCTACATTGCTAACCCCAAACATGGGATCTGTCCTATGGACAGGGACTTTGTTGTCATACAGATTTTATATAAAGCACCTTGGGCTTGATTCTCCACTGCCTTGTACCTTGTGGAGGCACTGACACCTTTACAAAGTTAGTATAACATTTTATTATTTTTTTTGTTCATTAGAGTAGTGCCACATTGTGGTAGGGACTGTACAACCACTTTTGTAGACATTCCCTACCCAGAAGATCCTATAATCTAAATAGGCAAGACAGATGTGGGGTGATCAGTGTGATGGCAGCAAATAGCAAGTAAATTCCACAATTTTTCTTTTATGTTTTTCTCCTTTTGGAAGGGTTCAGTTAGGAGGTGATTTTCTAAACAGAAGGGAAAAGAGAGGGAAAAGTGAAGCAAGGGTGATGAAAGGGACAGGACAGGGAAAAACAGAGAGGGGAGGAAATAAAGAAGGTATATGGGGCAAGAGTGGAATGAGGCTGAGGTGCAGGGACTGTCTGAGGGAGGGGGATGGAGCAAACAGCCAATCAACATAGGGCAGAGAATCTCCTTTCAAAATGCTATGCAGTCAGAGTGGTACAGCTATATGCCACTTCGCACAAGTGTAAATGACTCTACAAGATGCAAGATAGTAGAGAATCAGGATCCATGTCTCCATGATGTAACCCCATTGCAAACATCCGCTTGGGTCTCTTGCATTCAGTGTGTGCAGGATTTGTGCAGTCCTGTTAGTGACATCAGAGATGTATTTACAATGGTATTACAAAGTCTAGCTTGTGACTGGCAGGTTTGTACCATTATGTCTCCTTACTATTGAAATTATTGCAGTATCACTAAGGTTATGTCTATACTTGGACCTAGTGGTGTGATTCCCAGCTCTAGTAGACATACACTCAAACCCCCGCCATAACGTGCCCTGCCATAATGCGAAATCGCATATAACGCGATTGCAGGTTGTCTCCCCTTAAGGTACAGTATAATACAGTATGGTACTGTACCAGTGGTCCCCAACACCATGGCAGAGGAGAGAAGCTGCAGCCCTGCACTTGCTGGGGATAGAGAATTCTGAGGCTGCCGGCGCCAGTGCTCTCTGTCCCCGGCAGGCATGGGGCCGCGGCTTTCCTCTGGCTTCAAGAGGAGTGGCGGCTCCCCACCTACCGGGGACAGAGAACTTCAGGGCTGCGGGCGCCGGTGCTCCCTGTCCCTGGCAGGCGGGGAGCCGCGGCTCCTCTTTAAGTGGGAGGGAAGCCGCGGCCCCGCACCTGCTGGGGACAGAGAGAACCGGTGCCCGCAGCCCCGGAGCTCTCTGTCCCCAGCAGGCGGGGAGCTGCGGCTTCTCTTGTAGCCAGAGGGAAGCCGTGGCCCTGTGCCTGCCAGGGACAGAGAGCACTGGTGCCCGCAGCCCCGGAGTTCTCTGTCCCCAGCAGGTGGGGGGCCGCAGCTCCTCTGCCCTGCTGGGCACTAGGCACCAGGGGCACTAGGCAGTGCACCTGAATGCACCATTTTGGGGACCACCTGACTGATTTGAAACCCCGCTATACTGCGACCCCGCATTTAGCGCGATGGGATTTTTTGGACCCCAAAGGTCACGTTATAGTGGGGTTTCACTGTACTTGTGCTAGCTCTGACTGAACAAGCCTACTTAAAAATATTAGTGTAGCTGCGGTAGCAGAAGCAGTGGCAGCAAGGGCTAGCCGTTGCGAGGATAACCTGCCTGGACCTCATGGATATGTACTTGGGATGGCTAGCCCATGCCACTGCTGCCATGTTCCTGCAGCTACACTACTATTTTTAGTGCACGAGCTCAATAGTGCCAGAGTCTATTTGAGCTGGGAATCAGACCCAGGCTCCAAGTGTAGATGTAGCCAAAGTTGACTGTTATCAATGGATCAGTTGGGCAAGAAGAGCAGTGCCTTTGAAAAGGCAGGAACTTCTATTTAAAGTTTTAAAAACAAAAAAAATCTGATAAACATTCTGTTTGGAAAGAAATGCAGAACATGTGTAACACTTCAATGGGATTTTAGCAATTCAGACCTAATGTAAATAGGGTGACGCCTGACTTCAGGGGTGTGGCTCCCATACCATGCCTGAATTGAGCCCATATAAAGTCTGCCAAGTGTGGTGGTATGTTTAATATTATTATTATTTATTATTTTATTTTTATTATTAAGGATTATGTATAAGCACTACAGAGAGAATAGACTCAAATGAAATTTGCATCTGTGCACCCCCAGGAACTTCAAGACAGAACAAGTGAGCAGTGCGAAAATAAACAACACCTCAGAAAGTTGGAAATCTCTCCCTATGCTTCTAACTTTGAGTTGCTTTTGTGATTTATACTAGAAACGAACCAACACAGATTTTCAAAGAAATATCCAGCATTGTATTATACAGTTGGATACTAGTTTATCATCAGCTATACAGAGAGAGTAAGGAAATATCTTCTGTTTATTCTGGCTGCAAAAGCGGAATATTTTTGTATGTATTTTTTAAAAATAAAGCAGACTTTTATTTTGTGGCACAAAGGACCATCTAAAGCAGTTTACCATTTACTTTGATAGGACGGAGTCTAAATTAGATTACAGTACTTATCTAAGATATTAGATGTTTGCTGCTCCTGAAAATGTTGGTTGCTAGAATGCTAGTTTCAAAAGAGCCAAAGGAAGCGGAGGAAGATAAACACATTCCAGAGGCAGGGCCCTTAGTGCGGATTTGTTCCCTTCAGTTTCATATTTCCTTTGGTTGGTTGAATTGTCTTTCTATGGGTTTTATGTTGGAGTACATCCCTTAAAGTAGTGTAGGGATTTTTATCTGGGAGAGAGAGAGAGACCTTAGTGTACATTCTTTTAAATCACAGTAGCTATCTGAAGCATCTTGATGGATCAGGGCTGTCCTTAGGATTTATGAGGCCCTATGCAGTATTATTAAACTGGTACCCCTAAGCCTGACTTGCTCTTAGCAACACAAACATAAGCTTATAGTATTGGAAAACTTGCCATATGCACTTTATTAAAACCAGTTTAAACAAATTAAGCACACTATAATGCTGATGGACTATGTCTTCCCCGTCCCTCCGCCTAACACACACCAAGCTTTCTATAGCGTAGACGCTGCCACAGCCCAGTGGGGAAGGGATGAGGCAACAAAAGATACCGAGCTGCCCTGCTGGTGGGGGGGATGGGGGAACTGGGTCTCCAGTTACTCCGTGGGACCCTGGCCGAGGGGGCTTACTTGGAACAAGGAGCACCCACTGGTCAGGGTGTCCATCCACTGGGGGCTGGTGCTGCCTTCTGCCCAGCATGGTCCAGGAGCCCCATGCTCGCCAGCTTCCACATTCTAGTAATGGCAGGGCTGGGGCGAGTGCACAGGGTGTGGGTGGAGAGAGGGGAGGAACTGCACGTACAGCACCCTCCCACCAGCGCTGTCCCAGGCCCAGTAGGGGCCTGAGAGTGCAGGGAGGAGGCGGGGGCCACGGCATTGCAACCAGAAACCCCTGGGCCTGCTGCCGAGCCTCCCCCTCGCACCACCAAGTGGTATGAGCCTCTGTGGGGCAGGGGAGAGGAGAGGCCAGAGCAGAGCCACAGAGGTTGAGAGCTCCTCTCTGCCCCGTAACTGGCAAGAGCCCTCAGCTGCCATTCGGCTGGCTGAGAGTAGCGAGGGGGCAGGGACAAGGCAACCCTAGGCCCACGAGCTGAGAGCAGCTGGTGGGGGCGGGGGGGCTGGCCCAAAGAGGAACCAGCGCATGGAGCATTGGGCTGGACCAGAGCACCCGCCCTGACCGCCAACCCCAAAAAGGCCATCCCTGGTCCCAGTGGTGCCCCAAATTTTCTGGTGCTTTACGCAACTGCCTATGCCTAAGGACGGTCCTGTGACAGATGACTCCTAGTATTAATGAAACTCATGCAGCAATATACTTATAACCCAAACTAGCAGTCTCCCTCCCCTACTCCTTCAGGACAGCTTTAAGATATTTCAGGCTATGTCTACACGTCACTTTTGTCGGTAAAACTTATGTTGGTCAGGGATGTGAAAAAAACACACCCTGTACTCACAAAAGTTTTACTGACGAAAAGCGCCAGTGTGGACAGTGCTTTGTCGGCAGGAGATAGATACTCTCCCACCGATAAAGCTACCACCCCTCATTAAGGGTGGTTTTATTTTGTTGGCTGTGCTGCTGCAAGGTATGCAGTGTAGACAAAATATCAGAGGTGATGTTTGTACCTTTTTGGGTGTATAGATACATTTGGTTGTTTGCATTAATGGTGGAACCCAAGAAGGCTTTGAAGTGATGACTGGTGCAGTTCTAGTTCTGTCTTAAACTTTCCCTTCTTCTGTGTCAAAAAAGTTCTGTTAGCAGTCTTCTATGATGGGTGTGTGTAATTGCATTTGGTCACAATATGATTCGTCAGTATGTGCAAGGTTCACACACATTTCTTGTCTCAGATCTTCTCTAGACTAATTTATTCTATGCATGGAAGTAATGCAGAAAAATAAATGACTATGAGGCTAAGGTGGAGTCAGGGGGAAGAATGGGAATCAATGTGCAATGTGAGAAATTTATTTATTAGAAATTGCAGTAGTGCCTTGGGAACCTCGTCCAGTCAGAGACTGTCTTTGTATTTGGGGCTTCATTCTACACTGAAGAGACAGACCCTGTCGCAAAGAGCTATATATTCTCTTGTCTTTTATGACATAAGAATGAGTTTGGCTGAGGGTAGGGGATGCATGTATGTGCATGCATACCTATGTATAGCTTGACAAAACTTCATACCAGCAAAGTGTCTAACGTTAAAGGGCACCTTACCCGTGTCCACCAGGAACATGCCATTAAGTGATACCATCTCCAAAAGCCCTCTGTTGGATCAACCTGCCAGTCCAGAGCTCTTCACCACCCTCTCTGGGGTTCCTTGAAGGGGTTGCTTAAGGGGGTGAGGAGATTTCACCTCCCCACACAAGCGAGGTTGGCACTGCCCCTTGAGGGAGTGAGAGGCCATGAAACAGGCTGTTCTGGTCCAAATCATTTACACTCCTATAAATCTGAAATTACTGCATTGAAGGCTAAGGCAACATGCTGGATTTGAAACCAGTAGTAGAGATCAGAATAATAACTGTCTTTTTTTCCTCAGAAAAGATTTTCAGTGCTTGCTTTGTATCCACTTACGCTGCATGGTCGCTAAATATTTTCCATAATTTACCTACTGCTACTTGTTCTAGAGGAAGAATTGATAAAGTGTAGATGGTGTTCACTACTCCAGTTGTCTTCACTGGTAGACAGGCTCCTAGCAGGATTTATTCCCTACCAGCTGATATGAAAGTTCCTGTAAATGTTGTCTTTAGTATTGTGTTTGAAAGGTCCTGTTCTAAGAGATGTGTTAGGTAACACAATTTAACATTCTAGTGAAGATGAGAAGACTCAGTATGTTCAGACCAGGTTTGAGCTACAGTGGTGCTGTAGGGGGGGAATTTCAGAAAACATTGTGGCAACAAGCTACTGAAATTGTTCAAGTAAGAAAGAGAGAGATGTGCCCAAATACTTCCTATACTTTGTAACATGCAGATAGTAAGGTGGACTAAAGCAAGCCTCTACTTAAGAGATGGCTGTTTTTTGCAGTGGAAAAGTGACTTGTCCATAGGAGAATTCCCCTCTATAACAAGAGTGATCCCAGTGTTCTGAGGAAAGGTGGACAATAAGGAATCATAAGTCACTTAGTTTACAGTTTAATATAACCAATTCCCACCTGGGACTGGACCAATGCCTAGGCCTATGCTGCAGTGGCTAGTGCTTGCCTAGCAGGCTTAAGGCCTAGCTGACTCTTCCACTTCCCAATTTCTGCCATACTTGGGTGTCTTTTGACCTGTGTTGTAACATAAGATACAAGACCTGCACCATCTGCTTCTCTCCAGCTCGGATCTGGTCGCTGCTGAGGCTGTAGCAGAAGCAGGTCGGGGTAAAGGGGGAGGGCCGCGATTTAGGGTCACATGGGTGCTGCCATGGTGGGAGGTCAGGCTGAAGGCGTGGCGAGGGGTGCAGTTCAGAGGGCGTCTGGAGCTCAAGACGCACCTGCCCAGCAAGCGCGGTCTCAGCCTCTGGCTGCCGAGATTCTATTTAGAACCCGCAACTTTGCCAAACCCCGCCCTTCCCTCGAGCCGCCTAATCAGGCGTCTCCCTGGGGAGTTGGGCGACTGAGGCTCCGCCCCCAAGGGAACTCTGCAAGCCAATGGGAAGCGGCCCACAGGTGCGATCCACCTGCGGATCCTAGAGCCACCTAAGCTAGCCAGAAAAGCCGACAAAACCCGTTTGTGCGGCAGGCTGCGCGCTATTCTGGCTCTAGCCCCCTCCTCAGTGCCCGGGCCGCCGCCAGCCACAGTCCCAACCCGCCGGGCCAGTTCTGCCACCCGCTGGCTGCCAGACATGACCCAAGACTACGACAAGTAAGTGAGCGAGCAGGAGAGAGTCTAGGCAGGTCCGACCAGCGTTGCTGCCTATCTCTTTCCACCGGCTGGGGATCCTCGCCCTGTCTTGTGGGCTCCTGCTGGACGGGTGCTGGGGGAGGAGGCTCGGGAGAAGCAGCTGAAGGTGGCTGTCCGTGTAGTACTGCAGGATCCCTAGGAGGGGATGGCAGCAGCCGCTGGAGTGACAGGGGGTTGGCGTCAGCCTCTCCCTGCTGATGGATGTGGGGTGGATGCCCCGTAGCCGGGCACCTGACCCTACTCGGCCCTTGGGGAAATAGTCCTGCTTCTTTCAAGCGGCCCGGCCGGACGCAGGCAGGGAGGGGGGCACTAAGTAGATCCTTGGGGGTCCCTCACGAGCGGGGCTGTGTGTTTGTACGTTGGCAGACTCCGGAGCACCTGCTCCTGCGGCTGCCGGGGGCGAGGTACGGAAACTTCAGCTAGAGCCTAGCGCCTGCCCCCCTTTTCTCCTTCCACGGACCCCGCCTTCCCAGTGCAGCGCGGAGCCTGTGGGCATGCGGGTGTATCGCTGTCCCGCGTAGGGCCGGCGGATGGCCCCAGGGTCAGGCTCTCCCCTCTCTGAGCTGCATGGTGTAAATCATGCTCTTGCGTTAAATCTGCCGAGTTCCCCCCCCCCCGTCGATTTTCCGAACCCGTTCCGCCCCCTGTTTAAATAAAGCACTCTCCAGGCGCGGATCGGGTAACAGTAACCACGAAGTCAGGCGTTGATTTCTGGCAGAGGGAAATCTCACGTCTTCCGCCCGGGAGGAGCACTTCTGACTTAGCTCATAGGTTTCTGTAGTGGCCTCCGAGCTTTAGCCTGCATCTTTGGGACCCATCCACTCCCTTCCCTGTCTGCGTGCAGCGATGGGCTCTCCCGCTTGTTGCCGGGGGGAATCTGTAAGGATCAGCTGGTCACCAGGATCATCCCGTGTCTGAAGTTTAGTTTAGTGCTCTGTTTTTGGAATCTCTCTCTTCTCTCTCCCACTTTGTTATAATCAAACTATGGAGAAGACAGTCCGGCTTTGAAACTCGACACCTGTACTGAGGCGTTGGTCACCATCATCTTCCTCCTCCTCCTCCACTTCTCTTTAAATTCTGAGTGTGCCGAATAATCAGTCCGTGTCTGTGAGGAGGAGCCTCTCAGCCTTCAGAAGTGCATAGGGGGCTGTAGACATTCACCCCTCCCACAACACTTATTTCGATGGGCTTTTCTAATGCAGGATCTTACCGAATTGCCGTGTACTGCTTTTTTCTCCTCTTGAAGATTTAAGAACAAGGGCTGGGAAGTGAGTGAGAGCAGCGTTAACTGGGACGTCATTATTTGAGGCACACCTAGGGTGTTTTTTTAATGACTTGAACATTGTTGCTCTAATTTAAAGAGGTTTCCTGGGCTTGGCCTTTGGCAGTGTTAGACCTTGATGCACAGATTTGTAAAAACTGTTGTTTAAAATACTACAAGCTTCTTATATGCTGTAGGACCAAGATCTGATGGATTTTTATGAAACTTGCGCTACTGGAAAAATGGACTTCCCCAGGTAATCTGGTGTTTTTAGCAATGTCATCTGAAAAATCTAACGATCTTTACCATTTTCAGAAGTCCAAAATATTATATTGTAAACTTTGGGAGCAGAGGCCTTGTCTTTGTGCCTGTATGTTATAAAGTCATAGTCACTATTTGCTCTGTGCAAGTAGGTACTGTGGTGGGGAAAGGGTAGTCTTGTATATAGGCAGACTATTGGACAGGTCCTTACTATATGTGTAATATACAGATTATTTTTTTCGTTACAACGAAATACTTCAGAACTGCTTGGAATTGAAAAAATTGGGTTTGTTTAGTCTGGAAAAGAGAAGCCTGAAAGGGGAAATAAGTTTTCAAGTATGTAACAGATTGTTACAAGGAGGAGAAAGAAAATGTGTTTTTCTTAACCTCTGAGGGTAGGAATAGAAGCAATGGTCTTAAATTGCAGCAGGGGAGTTTAGGTTGGACATTAGGAAAAACTTACTGTCAGAGTGGTTAAGCACTGGAATAAATTGCCTAGAGAAGTTGTGGAATCTCTGTCATTGGAGATTTTTAAGAACAGGTTAAACAAACACCTGTCAGGGATGATCTAGGTAATACTTAGTCCTGCCACAAGTGCAGGGGACTGCAGTAGGTGACCTCTTGAGTTCCCTTCCAGTTCTATGATTCTATGATTTCATGTAGCATTTGCAGCATGGATAATATAGGTTGTTTTCCATTTAAGAACATGGAATACAGGGCAGTACCTAAAATTACTTTTAAAATGCTTTTTCCCCACCAAAATCTCTTTTAAAAACTCAAGTTTGTAAAAGTTATGAACATGTTATAAAATTTGAAATATAAGAATGTGTGCTTTAAATCTCTGTTCTCAAATTTCGAATGTGTGCTTGATATTTACAACAGTGCTTCTTATTACATGTGGAATGCTCCTGCTTTCTGAGAGAGAAATGTGCATGTATGTATAATGTCAGGCGTTCCAAAATTAATTTGATGTTTAATCTCTGTATGGCAGTTTGTTACAAGTTCCAGTAATGCTAATCAGCCAATCAATCAAATATATACAGGGTTTCTTTGTGAAATATTCTGAGGTCCTTGTTAGTGATTTGAGATCCATCAATCATTCAGTTACTACTACCTCTAGATTTTGACAATCTAACTACTAAAAAGAATAAGATTTCACTTCCTTGGAGGGTATTTACCAAAAACTCATGTTCAGCTATCTAGGTTTTTTACAGTATATTTTATAAAAAACACAATATAGTACTGCAAAGTGTAGATGTTTCTTTTAGAACATTTGTGCTTTAAGTGTTGGCTGCTAGTAGTTGAATTCAAACTGATTTGCAAATATGTAACCTTTATCATTAGCTATCTAGATGTGTGTGTATGTATCGCATACTACTTGTTTGTGTATACAGAACTTAGCACCATGGGGTCCTGGTCCATGATGAGGGTTCCTTAGTGCTATAATAATATGAATAATAGTAATTATTCAAAATTGTTCAAGGTGGCCAAATAGGGTGATGGATGCCAGATAAGTACAGAGAGAGAGAGAACCTTGCTAATTCTCAATTTTGACCTGGAGACTCATTACAAATGACTACCTTTTTTTTGGTAACTTGATAAACGGGCAAATTTAAGTCTGAATGTATTACAATATACTTTGTTTACTTGGATAGTTGTAGGCTGGGTCTTTTATAAGTTGTCATTATTCTAGTAAGTGGGTTGTATGCTACTTTATAAAAGTAAATGTCTTTTAAAATGGGAGACCTCATTAAGGCTTTTTCAATCATAGGGAAATGCTCAACAAAATTCCCTAAGGGAGATGAGACCTAACAGCCCCATGTATAAACCTCACTTTGTCTTCTGGACTATAAACTCATTGGTACAGACTGTCTTTATCTCTGTGTTTGTTACAGCACCAACTCTATGCTCTGTGTAAGACAAATAACAGTAAAAAGCACTCTACTATTGAGTAAATGGATTGTGACAATGGGATTTTTTTTCTTTTGAGAAAGAGTTATTGGGTTTGCAGATTAGCAAAGTCAGAAAGAACAGGTTCTACTGCATGAACAAATTGTGCGCACACACGCACAAAAAGTAGGAGAGTATTGCAGGAATAAGTGTGCAGGAATAAGTGACATGAGATCAGTACTGGCACAATATCACTACAGTGCAGAGAACACACATTCCTGTAAGGTTTTCCTACCAATTTACGGTTTGGTCAAGCAGAAAACAAATCAACTTTTTTTCGAGTATTTAAATGCACAATAGAAGACTTATTTCCAAAACTTGCTAATAGCATCCAGTACTTTTATGCACAGATCACGACCAGTATACATATCGAAACCTAAAACTCTTCACAGGTCTATCATCAGAAAAACACATGTTTGACTGTCTTTTTATAAATATGTTCTCATTTTCTTAAAAGAATCTCTAATCCTGTTAAGGGATTGAGTTACTGCCAAACCCTACACTTTGTTGATAATTCTAAAGATAATTCTTTCTACACTCCTTTTAGAGGAGGTAGGTTACCTTTAGGGCAATTGTGCATTTTATTTGGGTGTTGCAACAAGAGACGAGTCTTACAAAAAAAAACACAACACATAGTTTCTGAGTTAACTGGATTTCAGTTTAGTGCTTGTTCAATTCTGAATGGTTTTGCATTTAGATTAATTTTTCTTCCATATGAATCTTCTCTCATTGCTGAAAGAGAATGGTTTTATGGTCTGAACATCAAGTTTAAATCCAGGCGAGGTTGACTCAGCCCTTCAGCTTCAAGAAAGTAGATAAAATGAGTTCCACGCAGTCTACTACAGGTAGTTCAGTCTTTGATAGGACCTTAATCCGAGGGCCTATCCATTCTGCATGGCCATCTAAAAATTCCTTGTAATTTCTAAAATAGTAGGTGTTTGTCCTGTGCCCTTGGAGAAAATTCAAACTCATTCCATTGTTACGCAGTTTGCTGTGCCAGTTTGCTACACTCTACGCCAAAGGTGGCTCATTTTACAGATTGACACACATCCACTCTGTGAATGTATAAATCCCCCTTCATCTAGAAACTGCAAACCCTTACTCACATGAGTTGTCCTTAAATCATGCAAGTGGTCCCCAGGATGTCATTGAGCCCGCTTAGGTGAGTAAGGGTTTACAGATTCAAATCCATAGTTTGCAAAGCACTTAGGAAAATTACTAGGTGAAAGGAGTTATAAATGCAGGATATTTATTAAGTTGACTGTAGTGTTTTATTCCTTCAATATTCTAATATGTTACAATCTTTGAATAGTCCTGAGAGTAAGTTCAACAAAAAAGATGTTTCTATTTCTTTAGGATGTTAGTTGTGTGGTGATGATTTTCTTTTCTTTTTTTTAAGAATTGCTATCTGTCTCTTTTTTCAAAAGTCGAAACACAAAGAACCTGTAGTACACATCAACTAGGCTTCTGTGCACATTGGGGGTGGGAATAAGCATGGGGGAAACTGTTTGAACTGGTTTAAAACCAGTTCAAGCTAACATGGTTTAAACATTGCCTGGCTAATATGGATGAAGCATATATTTTAAAAACTGAATTGAAAATGTTAACTTGTTTAGGCTGGTAAAATTGTGTTTGCTGCAAACACCATTTCTCCCCGCTTCCACACGTTTTGAGTGCTTGGAGTTTTCTCCTTCACAATAAGAACAAAATGTTTTGAACAAATCTAATTATTTTTCATGGAGGTAATACCCACACTTCCTGTGGGGGGGGGAGAGGGAGGAGGGGGAATTGTGTGTAGGTGGTTTTTCTTTCCTGGTAGCCCACTAGGATATTCTCTCAAGACATTGTCACAGATTATCTCAACGGTAAACATACAATACACAGCTTGGCTTCTATTGCCAGAAAATTGCACTGCCTTATTGATTTATGGTCTCCTTTGGCTACATTCCATGTATAGTATTCAGGTAATCAGCAGCTTTTAATAGCTTTCAAATATACCCCAAGAATTAAATACGTTGTCTTGAGGGAGTTGTCAGACATAGGAAAGTAGAGTTAACTCTGTTTTATAACATGACAGTGGTATTTGTTAATGCAAACTCTATCTTGCATGGCAAAGCATGAAACCATTCTCTGTATGGTGCATAGAGAGAGAGCTTGAATGAATTAGTAAGTAGCAAGTTAGTGCTGTACAATATCTTTTTGTTTAGTAATATGCTAATAGTACCGTGAGTCTTAGAACATTAAAAGTGTTGTGAATTTATTAGCCTATTTTGGATTCCAAATATTTGTTAGCAGGCCAGCTATCATCTTCAGTAATTTTATGATCTCACTGATATAATTCCATTGAGTTCAGTGAGGTTACTCCTGATTTCCACTGACATACGTGAGATCAGAATTGTATCTCGTGTCCTTCTGTTGACTAACCATTGTGTAACATTGTCATAATATTAACATAATAAAAACCTGACCACTAATTCTTAAGTGTTACAGTGCATCCAAGAAGTATATAATAAGCATGTTTCACAAACTTTGTAACAAAGATTCATATTTTTATGACCAAAGCAAAAGGCCCGTGTTGGTTCTTCAGAATGACACTCTCTACTCCCAGAGGCGTCCATACACCAGTGAAGATGAAGCCTGGAAGTCCTTCCTTGAAAATCCCCTTACAGCAGCCACCAAAGCCATGATGAGCATCAATGGTGATGAAGACAGTGCAGCTGCCCTGGGATTGCTGTATGACTATTACAAGGTAGGTTGGCACCAGTAACACCTAACAGCCAAAGATGCACTTGTTTTGCCTGCAAGTGCACCTGAAACAGTAATTTGCTAGGGAATGTAATGTAGCTGTTTACATTATTAATAGCTACTATACAATGAGGACTCTGAGTTGGTGGTTCTAACTCTTTACATTTAAAAAAAAAAACCACTTTGATTTTCTGACAATAGATTTATTTTAAGCTAAATAGAAACCAGTTGTTCTGGAATCTTTTTTGTAATAGGTCAGGGTACTTGTGTAGCCTACTGACCCATGTTTTTCAGGATGCAGTTTTTAATAGTTACTAGCTGAAATGCTGGAGAGTGTGTATATGAATATAAGAATGTGGGGGAAGGGACTGTCCTTTTGTGTTCCGTTTGTATAGTGCCTAGCACAGTGATACCCTGGACCTCAACGGGGCCTCATAGGCACTACCACAATATTAATATTATTTATTAATAAGATTTAGGTTGAGATTTTCTAAAGAGCCTAATACAGACAGGTTCCTGAATCCCATTTACTTTCACTGATCTGTTTGCAGGTTCAAAGCGTGGACGGTCTTCTCAGTGCTCTTCCAGACACCAAACGAACATTGTTAATTATTGACAATCACAAACACATTTTCCAGCCTTTAGAACTACTGCACTTGTTATATACAAAAGTACATGCCTATTATTAAGAGTTTAACCAGTTTTTCAAGCAGTGTAGTTGCATGAAACTGCCTGGTATGTGTGTATAGAAGTATTTTGTAATCTGTAATGCACAACTCAGTTTAGTCCTTTAATGCATATGACAAAATAATTGGTGTAAACGTAGTTATAACTGACACTTGTAGGAAAGCTTGTTTTCTGCCTTAAAAAGCCATACCTCTCTGTGCTTGTTTGTTATGCCAGTGAAAAATTCATTTTTTAAATTTGGCAGAGGCTGTAGTGAAGAGCTTTTAGTGAAGCACAAAGAATTTGCTGTGCATTGGTATTTTCTTCAGGGTTTCCTTCCTTACTCATGCCATCTATAAACTGTAGGAAAGGTATGGGGAGGCAAGCGTACGTGCGAAAAAAGTATAAAATATTGGAAGGATTCATCTGTCATTTTCTGAGACTAAGTTAAAGGAGAAGGTGGGAGCTTCCAAGGTCTGGAGCAGAAAATTAAAGCCTGGTGGGGCTGCCACCTGTAAAGGTTTTTGTAGAAAATTTGTAATTTGTTTTCCTCTGAGCCAAGACTAGCCTAACTCTGACAAAAGCGACAGAGTCCTGTGGCACCTTATAGACTAACAGACATATTGGAGCAAGAGCTTTCGTGGGTGAATACCCACTTTGTCAGACCCATGTGGTGGAAATTTCCAGAGACAGGTATAAATATGCAGGCACAGGGCTACTCCTCTAATACTAACTCTGACAGTGTGGCTTGGAAAGCCTTACATCAACAGTTTCAAAAGTTAGTAGTCATTTTTGGGTGCCCAACTTGAGACACCTTGAAAGGGATTCATTTTCAGTAAGTGCTGAGCACATGCCCTCTGAAAATTGGGCCCCTTTAATATGTCTTAAATTAGGCACCCAAAAATGGAAGTTTCCAGAATCCCTAGTCACTCCAGAAAATCTTGACCTACATTCTTCCGATGCTCTCTTACATTCTCTATGCTACTTAAAAGCCACTGGATTTTAAAGGTTTTAATTGGAAGCTATTTAGAAAAGTACTGTTTCTACTAGGGTTTTCTGTCATCAGCCTATAATTACTATTACAAAAAATTAGGCGTTTCCAATATAATTTAAATAGTTTGTATTTGTCAGGTAAAGGTGCGGTATCTGATCATGCTTATGCAGCATGTTTCAGTGCTGGAAGGTCTGGAGTTAATTCCTTCTAATGTATGAATGTATTAGTTCTTGTTTGTTTAAATGGTGTGTGCTATCAGTGTCTTGTAGCTTTTGTGTTTTATCAGAGTAGCCTGGAACCTCAAGATAAGTAAAATTTAATGGCCAAATAAGTAAGAGATCTGCATTTATATTTTTTAACAATATATTTAGGAAGTTTTAACAAGCTTACAAATCCTTGCCGTGTAACTTCAGAGACAAAATAATTACAAAAGTGATCTTTTGTTTACAGATTACTATATTCTTGTATAATCTGATCTCCCTTTAACAGGGTGTTACCATAGTATAAAGTGAGTATCCTTACACTACCCCATGGCATGTCTATTACCAGTGTGTGTGGGTGAGGTTCTGTGGCCTGCAATGTGCAGGAGGTCAGACTAGATGATCATGATGGTCCCTTCTGACCTTTAAAGTCTGAGACTGAATGCAAATATCCTGTTCTCGGTTTAATCCCTAAAGTCAGGATACTGGTGATCTTCTATTGTACATCATATCTCCCCCACAGCTTTATAAAATACTGGCTGGGGTTTTGCGGTTAGGACTGTAAGTAGCCTTCATCTTTAAAAAGTAAAATGTTGTTGGTGTAAAGTGGAGAACTAGATAGCTCAGATGATGAGTAATTGTAGAATATGGAGCATTTTTCTTTGTCCAGGTTACTGGTTCATATCTAGCCCAAGTCAATAGATGACAAAAGCCATTACTGAGAGCTGGTCAGTGACTTACATCAGAAGCATCATAGTCTAGTCAATAGAAAATCACCCTTTATAAACTATTTATAAATATACCCTTAACATAAAGGGTTAATATATGAGTAATAAATATTTTAAATACATTTTTAGAGTCCTAAAGGTCAATAGGTTGCTTATAACCATGGTTTATAGTTAGCTGTAAGCACATCAGCAGAAGGTTTCTATTAATCATGTTTAATCCTTCATAACTTATCAATATATCTTTAATATAAAGTGTGACTGAACAGGATATGGGACTGGGATGTTAGGAACTCATCCAAGTTCTGCTGTTGATTTGTTCTATGGCCTTGAACAAATTGTTCAGAGCCTAATTTTCCAATGTGTTAACTCCAATTGAAGTCAGTGAGTGTTTGTGAGAGCTCAGATCCACTGAAGAGCAGGCCATCAGCCTCTCTCTCTGCTTTCCCATGTATAGAATGAGGATATCATCTACCTTACAGGGGCACAGTGATAATTAGCTACTGTTTGCATACTGCTTTGTGAATATAAAAGACTCTATAAAGGCCAGGTATTGTCATTATTAAACTTAGTGGTCTCATTCTAGTTCCCAGGGAAAGTCCAGGACTAGTCTCAAAAAATATCTGACCAAAAGTGTCTACAGAGGCAAAGGTGTGAATGGGCAATGAGAAACTGGTCTAGACAGCCTCTGTGGGTAGACCGAGGATGTCGCTCTCCAGAGCTGTTGAGCTGATCTTTCCTAAGTAATAAAGTCACCAGACAAACTGAAGCCTGTTAGTTTTCTTTATCAGAGCTACTAGTGACAACTCTTTATTTTCCCTCCAATTCCATTATTCCAGTTGCTGATACTTGATAAGAGATGGTGATCTTTCCAGCCAGGTTGGAAACTTGTCCCTGTCCTAAGGTTTAAGCAGTTTGTCTTGTTTTTTCTATGCAGGAATCTAAATTCCAAAGTAGCACTCCATTGTATTAATTTGGGATTCTTTTAGCAGCATATGGGATAGACTTGACTTCCCAAAACAACAGTGGTGATGATATGTTTTGGCATTGTAAAGAACTTTACAGGTGTTAACTGTACTTTAAATAATTGATGCATAACAGAGTGATACTTAGCTTTCCAAACTGTGGGGAAAAAAGAATGGGCCAACCTTGTTTGGATAAGAACAGTTAAACTCGCACATGACTTATACCTCCAGGTTCCCAGAGAAAGAAGGACTTCAACAGCTAAACCAGATGTAGATCACCCTGACCAAGATCATGGCAAAAGGTACTGGATTCTATTGTTGCACTTTTGCTTTAACTGACATCCTGATATGTTGCTAAGGCTGCTTAAATGAAGTTTGCTACCATAGCTGCAACAGCTCTCCTGCATTTGTAATGGAGATTGCAATCCTTTCTTCTGCACCATCAAGGCACAGCAACTCTTGTAACAACCCAAGGGTTAGATGGTGGAGTTACCATAGGCTTCGGAGTCAGGGTCAGCAGGTACTTGAGGTGCTCTAGGACCAACTAGGGTTTGAATTTTAATTCAGAAAGTCAAGGCTCCATCCACTTCTCATCCCTGCCCACTCACCACCCCCTGTGCAAGAGAGGGAATAGCAAAGCAGTGGAAATGCTCTCTTCCCCCATGTGACAATATCCCTTTCAGGGGCATAAGGAGGTGGCTGATAAGCATTTACTCCCCAGGGTTTACACAAGGTGGCTCATGATTGAGTCTTAATGGGCAGGTCCTGATCTTCCAACTACCCAAGATCAGGTCTTTACATAAACCCCATCAGTTACTAGGTGCTACAGGACTGGATGTATCTGGAATATGTAGTCAGGATTAATTTGAATGGGGTGCCATAAAACATTGCAATGTATTTATGGTTTGTTAATCTGTGGTTCTGATGCATTAATTTCACTTGGATAAATTTTTGCAGTTTTTTCTTTTATTCGGGGTGGGGGCGGAACCCACCAACAAACTATGGAATTTTAAAACATGAATATAAATTAACCTTAAGTCACACTCCTTACTGCCCTCTTCCTACAACACTAACCTGAAGAGAGAGCTGACCAAGACAAGTTTAAATTGTTCCAGCTCTGATAACAAGCTGATTCAGTAGGCTGAGGAAGACAGAAGCCAGTGTGGTGGTATAGCAGGTAAACTTATATATAAGCCAATCAAGTGAGTCCCTCAGTGCTTGATACCCTGTCAGTGGGGCCCTTAGTGTATTGTGTTTTGGGTGACTCAGTTTATGGGCTGTTACTGCTTTAAGGTCAAATATAGTATTCTAGGAGTCAGAAATGGATAAGATTTTTATAAGTTCTAGAAGCCTTACCCCTAGATATAGTTAATCATCACCAATACAGGGAGCTGGTATTCTGTTTCTCCTTAGCCAAAAGCCCAATAAATATTTCTGGTTCTGCCATTTAATGTTTTGTTTTGAACCCTTTTTTTCTCTTAAAGAAACAGCATCCCAACAGAACAATCGCTCATCTCTACTGGAGAAAACAGAGTGCAGGTTCTGAAAAATGTGCCTTTCAATATTGTTCTTCCGCATGCTACCCAAATGGCCATGGACAAGAGAGGCCATCTGACAACCCCTGACACCACTGTTACTGTTTCCATTGCAACAATGCCCACGCATTCAATTAAAACAGAAACACAGCCGCATGGCTTCACTGTGGGTATCCCTCCCACTGTCTACCACCCTGAGCCCCCTGAACGAGTGGTGGTTTTTGACAGGAATCTCAACCCTGATCAGTTTAGTTCCAGTGCTCAGCCTCAGAACTCCCAGAGGCGCACGCCGGACTCCACCTTCTCAGAGACCTTCAAAGAAGGAGTGCAAGAGGTACAGAGATCACTCACTATGTTCTGCGTGTGTGTGTTTGCGCAACCAAATCAGTGTATGGGTATCACGTTGCACCTCTAATAGTTACATAAACCTGAAATCTCAGTCCGGTGGATTAGAAATAGAAGACTTTCCCAGAAAGGTCCATAGGTATAATTTAGTAAATTAAAACTATAAAACAAAAAATCATTATCAAAAGCAAATGGCTAATCTTACAAATGACGGAAGCTTTGGCTAAATAGCTTGTGGAAATAATCTGTCAGCAGCAACAGTGAAATAAATAGTGGGCCAAGTTTACAAGAGCTCTGCGCCTGAAGCTCCCCTTTAAGCACCTAAATAAACTGGTCAGATTTTTCACAAGTGCTCAGTGTCCATTGTCCTCAATGGGGAGCTGCTGGATGCTTGTGACAATCTGGCCGGTTTATTTAGGTGCCTGAATGGGAGCTGAGCTCATACAAAAATCAGACTTTTTTTGTTTTGTTTTTTGTTCTATTGCATCTTTTGAAATCTACAGGGTTCACCATCACTTCACTAATATGAACTTAGAACTTAAAGGGATGTCCATAACATGCAATAGCTAGCAAGCTTCAGGAAGGCTTGATTTTTAAAAGCTGGCCCAGAATGGGCTTGCTAAATCTTGTGCTTAATCGGCATATAAAGCATTATTTGACTGGGGCCCATAAACAGCATACTCTATATGCTAGCCACAATTCCTAGTTATCAGATATTCAAGCCAGCTGAAACAGGATTGTAACCTGGCAGCTGTTGAATTTTTTCTGTTGTTGCTGAATTAATTATCTGTATTTTCAGGTTTTCTTTCCTGCTGAACTAAATCTGCGGATGGCTAGCATGAGTTCAGAGGACTATGTTTTTGACAGCATTGCTGGGTAATACTTCAAGCTTTTTGTTGTCTTGCAGCCGCCTGATCTCTTATAGCCAGTTTGTTCATGACTAATGGGTGCAGCTTACTTATGAATTCTCTTATGGGTTGCCTTTCTTTAGGCAGGATTCTCAGAGGTGCTGAGCACACCTGGTTTTAGCTGGTGCTGAGTGTTTAACAACCTGGAAAGTCATGCCTGCAATATTTAGGAAAACTATCTTTGTTGGGTTGATAATGGCACTGTACTGCTGTCTGAGTCGTGTTGATTTTCTAACCAACTTGGTAGGGTGTGATCATCTAGTCATTTAAGAGAATAATAATTACTGCAGAACTCTCCTGCAGCTGGCTCCCAATTGCCGCACCCTGATAGATGCCCAGAGATGCTTGTCTGCTCTCTCCACATTGAGAATCTACAGCAGGCATTGGAGGTTTGCTGTGTATGGATTTTGTGTATAGAGACCTACGATGGGGAATGGGTGATGTGGGGTTGGTTTGTTTTTAATTGAGAATGAAACATTGGTGGGGGGAGGAAGGGACCTAGCAGCCTTTGAACGACTCTTAACAGCATTTTGGTCATTGATAGAAACTCTTCTGTTACATAAATGAAACATGTTGCAGTAAGCCTGAATAGGCAGCATCCAATCCTACATGTTGATTTTCTCTGCAAAGAGCTTTTCTAAATGTTTTCTCATGAAGAGGATTGATTATCAACAAAGAGCTAGTCTCGCTTCCCCCTCTCTTCCCTATTGAGGGTTTAGTGTCTCAACTAATAAGTCTGAAACTTCTCCAAATTAAATGTAAAACACTTTGCTAAAGAGTTTGCCAGGAAGCTATCAATGTCCTTTTTGTCTCCTAGGAATAACTTTGAATACACCTTAGAAGCTTCCAAGTCACTTCGTCAGAAGCCAGGGGACAGCACAATGACCTACCTAAACAAGGGTCAGTTTTATCCGATCACCCTTAAAGAAGTCAGCAGCAGTGAAGGAGTCCACCACCCAATCAGCAAAGTCAGAGTGAGTGGCAGTTCTTACAGATTCTTGAGAGAAGTGTTGTGGGTATTTATTGCTTATTGGAGGTGCTGGGCTGACTGCCTTGAAGTCCTGTAGACACACAACAATCTAGACTGAAGCCCTCAGAAGCAGGCCCAGCTTTCCCTTTCTGCCATGCCAGTGAAGAGCAGAAGAGGTTAAATTGGTCTCCAGGCCTATTCAGTCACTGGTGTGTCTGAGTCTGCCAAACAAGCAAGTCAGTAGTGGTGATGGGTCTATGTGACATAGACACCTGGAAAGAGAGCATCCAACTCTCTTTATGTGGGCGACTTCTGACTGCCTTGTTCTTTTATGGCCCTGAAGAACATTAGCATGTTTGCTCCCATTCTAAAGAGGATTCTGCTTTGCCAGGTGTAACTTGGCTTTTCCTAAGTTTTGCACACCAAATGCAGAAAACCTGATACCAAGTAAAAGCTTCCAAAACAAATTTTCTCTGTGGCTTTTTAAGTTTTGTTTTTTTTTCTCTCTCCCTACCCCCTTCCTCTTCACAAAGAGCGTCATCTTGGTCGCGTTTGCCGAAGACAAAACAAGAGAAGATCAGATCAGGCACTGGAAGTACTGGCACTCAAGGCAGCATACAGCCAAACAAAGATGCATTGACATTGGTAAGAAATGCTCTAATTACTGGTATCAAACGCCAAGCCTGACTTCCTTGGCAGGGTTTGACCTTCTATTGGTACTTCATTTTTAAAGGGAACCTTCAGACCAGGCTGAGCACTGTCCTTAGCTTTGTAGCAAAATCAAAGGGATGTTCTTGGCCAAGGTATTTTCAGAGGGGACTAGGTATTTTGGCAGCCTCAATTTGTGTGTGGGGGAGGGGGTGGGGGGGTGCGTGTGCTAATGTTAGATGCCTTGAAGATGCCAGATTTTCAGAAAATGCCAAGTGCTCCCCACTCCATCTGAAAGACTCGCCCTTTTCAGATGTCTTAAGTTGGAGCATCCGAAAATGGAGGTGCCCCCAAATCACTAGTTGCATTTAAAGATCTTGGCTAGTATAGTCAAACAGCACTCTCTGGGCTTTGCAAGCTTTCTAAACAGTCAGTGTTTTTGTCCGGGGACAAACTCCCTGCTGAAATACTTCAGCGCTCCTCAGTCTCCTTCCTGCTGCTGCTCTTGCAGCGAGTCCTCGGTTCAGTTAAAAAGAAAATACTGCAAATTTCCACTTGCCTACAGACAAGGCTGTGACTGGCTGGCTTCCAGATTTCCTTGGTTGAAAGCTGGATTGTGCTCCCAGCCCTTTCCTTCTGTGAATAAAGGCAGGGATTAAGCACTTGGCACTTAAAGCTGACGTGCATGTAAATCTTTATTATTGAAGGAGCTTTACTGAGAGCGTATGCTCGTCATGCAATGTGACATTTTTCATATGTAACTATAGGGTATGGCACAGATACATGCCATGCTTGGTGTCGCTGCCTTTCCCACTTTAGTTTTTGTTTTAATTCTTCTTCTTTATTTAAAAACTGCTTTCAACCTTTAGTAAGGATCTGCCTCTGAAATCCTTTCAGAGCCTTTAACCCTTAGGGTACTGTGAAAGAGCTGCAGTTGCTTTTCAGTTTGTCTGCTTTGTATGATTAAAATGTTCTCCTCTCCCTCCCAACAGCCGACTATAAGGAGAGCTTCAATACAATCAGTAACATTGAAGAGCTTGCGTACAATGCCATATCCTTCACTTGGGACATTAATGACGAAGCAAAGGTATGCGACCCATCTTACGTTTCCTGCTCTTCCAGCATATGGGGAAAGAGAGGGGTGTGTGACACCTGATGATTAGCATGTAATGAGTTTGTTTACAGTCTTGTATTAAGAAATAAGCAAAATCTGGCTGGCTAAGAGGGCTTACGTGAGCAAATATTAAAAGCTTTGCAGTGACTTTAAGTTTCTAACAGGGAAATCAGTCCTGCTGGACAAATACTGACACATGGAGGCACCAAACTTTTTCCTAAACAGTGCTGCGGAGGTGCTGGAGATATGATTTAGTGTAACTGGGAACCAATATGTGGTGCTGTGATAATTGCCAGTAACTTTTTGGTATGCTCCAAAAGAAGGGCCAGTTTGGCAATTTGCCAGGAACCTAGACCACTGCACCTAAATTGCATTAAGTAGAATAGATTGCAGCTGCCCTTATTTATATACAGAGGTATATTCCACTGAGGCTACAGATCCTAGCATGCAATGATCCATTTTAACCTGAGTGGCCTGTAGGTGAATTCATTTGAGCCACCATCTGATCCTCACCCAGTGTTTTGGGCCACTGTGTTAGGAGGTAGATGTACTGTGTCAGCAACTTTCCCAGCTGGTGTGTTTAGTTAATTGCAGCTGTTGCTGTCTGATGCCATAACCCACGTAAATTTGCAGAGGCATTGTGCATCTTCAAAGTTCTAGAAAACCTATCTAAAGACAGCAAAAAAGGGTCCAGTTTCGATCAGATTATACCACTGTTGATCTGATGTAGGGGGGTTAGAGGGTTTTCTGTAATTTTACTGACTCTTGCTCGTCAGTTGTGTAATTCACCAAGGCTCATCCCTATGCTGGAGGTATAGGGCTTAGTCTCCAGTTTAGAGAGTTTTCCTTCCTGTTTGAGACCAGCTGATCATACCTGGCACATCATGTTTGAAGTTAGTAACAACAAAGTGAAGATGACTGAGAATGTGTAGAGCATCTGTCATCCAGAAGGACTCCAAAGTGCTGCACCTGGAAATAGTACTAATGGGAAAATGGCAGAACTCCTCACTGAAAAGCATTTCAGGATTGTCTGTCTGAAGCTCTACATGTCAGTGCTTTGCAGCACATGTAGAAGTCAAGGCCAGTGCCCAGCACAGTCTGTCAGTCTCAGAGATGCACTGGATGACAATTCAAGAGTCTGGTATCAGATTCCAGTCTTTAAAATTCCTTGAACTTAGAACCTAATGCCCTGGCTTTGTTCATGTCACAAAGGATGGTTTTCTGTTTTACCTTGGAATTGGTCAGCAGGATGCCTTTCCCGTGCAAAGATACTGAAAGGTTTGACTAGGTTTTGAGGCATGGAAGTGCTAGATAGACTCTTTCAGGAAACTGGATAGAATAATAGCTGCCATCAGTACAGGATCCAAGAGTAAAGAGCTACATATTTTCTCACTGCTACAGATTAGATTAATAGTCCATCCGTCCAAGGAACTCAAAGTCCTTTACAAACATGAATTAACTGAGCTTCAACAACCAAGAGAGGTAGATAAGAACTATTTAGAGACTGGGAAATTGAGACAGTCTGTTTCACTGTTATAAAAAGGCTAGTTTAGTTCTTGAGACAGCTGTGGCTGGTAAATGCACAAGCAGGAGAGTAGACAAGGATATGAACTAAAGGTACAGTGTTGATCTTGGAGACGTAAGTGAACTTCATTACAGATCCTGTGAAATCTGCTGCACGCTTGCTTGACCAGGGAGAGGGGACGGTATTTGCTGGGACAGTGATGTGCATCCCGGCTTTATGAAAGTGGAATTGAGACCTGAATGTCTGGAAATAACTTTGAAAGGTTGGGTGGCAGAGGGGAACAATTCTCCTCTAAATCACTGGTTCAAGTCCAGTGCAGGGTAGTAGACACTAAAGTCATTTCTGTCCCATTGGTCTGGGATGTCCTGTGTGAAATAATAAACAGGTGGTCTTGGCCTGTTTCTCTAGTGGATGGTGTTCACATCAAAATTACCACTGAGATAATTGGCATCTTTACTGGCAGTTAGCCCAGGGATTGAATGTGGAGAGTGTGAAGTGCCTTTTCTCACTCCTCAGCTGCACCTGGAGGAGTGGCAATGGGGTAGGGGTGCCGTGTGGGGATGCTTGTGCTGCTTGTTCTGTGGCTAAATGGAGACTGGCAGCTTCCAGGGTTGTCAGTTTGGGATTGAATCCACACACACAAGTAGCTTGAGCTGTAGGTTAGACAACACTAATTTGGGGGTCTATCAGGCCTTTGAGCATGAGTCCTGACTGTTGGAAATTTACAAAACCGAATAAAACTGATATTTTGAGTGGAAGTTTTTTAGACTGAAGCAAGCAGGGAACTGGTGGGCCTGGGTGTGGTGTTAGCTAGACTGCTAAGCACTGACATCTGTATAGGGCACCCAGGGGTGAGGCTCCCAGCCTGGGGAGCCACTCACGCTACAGGGCTCAAGCTAGCACTCTAAAAATAGCAGTGAGGAGATGGCGGCTCTAGCAGCGTCTTGGGCTCGCCACCCCAAACTCAGACCCTGTGCAACGTCCACGCAGCTATCTGCAGCGTACCAGCTTGAGTCTGTCTGCCCTGACTGGAAGGCTCACTCCCAGCTGCCACATACCCTAAGGTTTTACATGAGACAGATCCACAAAGGGTTGCCTTTGTAGCAAGCACACTGGGTTGCTACGTCTCCTATTTAAACCTTGTTGGGTGGTGGGTTTTTTTTTTGTTTTTTTAATTTTTATTTTTTTTTCCTTCTTCCCTTGAGCGAATGCATTTGACAGTGAATCTTGATCAGCTTACTCATCAATGGAGCTGTAGCTCTTTCCCAACTCTGATCTTATCAGGAGGAGACTGAGCCAATTTCAACAATTTTATTGCATGGTTCATTTACCTCACTTCTTTTTGTGCACAAAAAAAAAAAAAAAAAAAAGCTTGTGCGGCTCTGTGTATGGAGAGGGTGGGGAATGAGGCAAGAGTTGAGCTTCCCATGCTACAGAAGTCCTTCAAAGCAATAAGTACAATGCTTTATTTTTAATGATGACAGTGATATTACATTGATAAAGTGCTTAACAGACTGATGTACAGTGGAGCCTTGATTATCGGGAGGGTGCTTACTCAGCCCCTTCTGTTATCTGAAATGGTAGGCCCACAGCCAAAGGATTTGTCCTGCGATACTGTGTGGCTTTTTTTCCCCTCCCCCACTCATTCTGGTTTCTAGTCTTCTGTGAGAATGGCTTAGGCTGTTGCTGAATTTGAGATTTGCCTGTGCTAGAGAAAGTTGCAAACAGTGGTGGGTGCTGTGCATCCATACCTGCATGTGCAGAATTTTTACTTTGCCTTGTGTGGGGGCATGTTCTATGCCTCCCACCCCGGCCCGGGCAGAAGCTTGCTCTTCCCTCCCACAGCCCCAAGGCCGGAGGATTTCGGTGCCCCCAATGATTATTTGGGGGGAGGGGGGTCATGTTGCTGCTTCCCCCTCCCCATCCCCTGTGCGTGCCCCTGATACTAGTTGTCTTGGCAAGCTCAGATCTTTGTTCATGTGTATGATGTAATTTATGGGATTGGCAACCTGAGCACCGGACTGACGCTTATAGTTGTGGTTTTTCAGAAGGATGAAGTAAAATATCATCCCATGATGCTGCCTCCAGCAACTGTGATACAGTGCATTGTGGGTACATAGCCTTTCTTCCCAGCAGAAATCCTTGAAGTGGAGTTCCTGGAAGTAACAATCCACAGCTGGGGAGATGCTTTGTATATTTCCATGGCCAACTTTTCTTTTCACATTTTTCTAATGGAGTTTGTATGCAGCATGGATTTGGTAAAATATAATGGCACTGTTATGGCATAAAAATATTCTTTGTCTTTTAAACATGAAAAGCCTTAAGATTTATAAACTGGAATGCAGCAAACAGAAAATTCCTGTTGCATGAAACTGAAGTAGCTGGAAACAGGTGTTTAAGGGACAGTGTGCATTGCATTGAGTGCTGCCTGATTCTTTGCAGTATTCTGCAGGGAGAATACCTTCTAACTGTGCAGCAGCAACCCCAGAGCTTTGCATGTGCGTTGGCACTGTGATGCATCAGTGACCTGATGCAGCGTATAGTGATGGCAAGATTTGCTCTGAGCAAGTAGTGACAGTGTAGCTGACAGTTTGTGCACTGTCTGTGCACTCATGTAAACACGTGTGGGAGGAGCTTGTAACTCCAAAATCAAATAGTGTAGAGAAGCAGTTCTGTGGTATTGTACTACTATCCCTGCAGCAGCTCCCCAGTGCCTCCTGCTGGCTACTCTGAGACAGCACAGGAGTCTCTGGAAAGCCACACAATGGTAGTGAAGTAGGTGGGTCAGAGTATTCACTGGGCTGAGCAGCAGTGTTAAACCCTATAAGGGCAGAGACCCTGGCGCTGCCTTCCCTTGGGGTGAAGAGCTGAGGGTGCTCCAGAAGGGTAGGAGGAAGCCTGGTCTGAGGGGCAGGGGAGAATCCATCCACAAGGAGTTTATTCTTGGAGTCAGCAAAGGGAGTAGGGATTTGGGAGAGGAGGGTGGGAGGTGAAATGAAGGAAGATTGAAAGGTATCCTGGAAAATGCATTGAAACTGAAGGGGGGGAGAGAATACTGAAATGGGGGGAGTGGAAAACACTGAAGGGTGGGGCAATGCTGAAGGTGACCCTGCCAGTTGTGTGAACTGTGATAGATGTAAGATCTTTGACTAAATATTTCCCCACCTGCACTTCCAAATTACTTAATTTGGGAGGAGGTGTGTGAGAGGAAGTGAGAGATGTGTGGGGACTCATTTTATGGCTGATGGCTTAACCAGGGCAGCTGCTTGATGCTGCTCAGAAGTTTGGAGCCCCGGGGGAGGGGGAGGATGGGTGAATAGGCAGAGTGCTGGGGAGAGTGTCAAATGTACATGATTGTTTCCATTGATCATATGGGTTAGGACTTGGCAGATCTGGGTTCAGGTCCTTGTTCTGCCCCAGACTGCATGTCCCCTTGGAGAAGTCACTTACTCTCTCTGCCTGCATTCCTTATCTGTAAATAAGGACAATAGCACTTCCTTGCTCCTACCTTTCCTCTGCCTTGTCTACTTAGACTGTAAGCTGTTCGGGCTAGGAACTGTCTCTTACTCTATGTATACATGCAGTGCCTAGCACAATCAGGCTCTGTTTTCAGGTGAAGCCTCTAGGTACTACTTTAATAACAGTGAATATCATCACGATTGCGCTCACTCTCAGAAATATGGTGTCTATATACAAATCTTATGGCCTGGCCCCAGCACTCTCCATTTTTCCAGGCACAATAAGCACCACTGTCCCACCACCTCTAGTGGTGTGACAATAGGTCTGCAGAACTTCCTGACCCTTACATTTTGGGGGCATAGCCTGGTTTCAAGTCAGTGAGAGTTGGCTGATGCAGCCAGTCAGCTTCCTCAAGGCTGGCTGGCTCTGTAGGATTCAGCTCAGCGCTCCAGCTGAAATTTGTGCTTGAGTCCCTGCTATGCTGGTATCTAAGACCATCCACAAGTTCTACTGTACAAGGCTGCCAATATCCAGGAATCCTTTCCCACATGTGGAAATATGTCCGCTTCTGGAGTGAAAAGCAATAGCAGTTTAATAGTACTAGCCAGTAGTTTGGGGCAAGGAAGCCTGCTCAGCTCAGACTGTGGGGGAGATGTGGCTAGACAGAATGGACTTACCCAGTTTGGAACCTAACAAGGATATAGATATTAACACTCATCTGATTCCATGGGATACTTCAGTGAACACAAGTGATGTTATCTGGGGGATTTTATATCCTGTACAAGTGACATATCTAGCAGTACAGTGCCTTGATGCAACTTTGTGCTGGCTAGAGACCCATCTTCTAAATCAACAGCATAGCTTCCTGCAGTTCCTAGGTAGGTGTCCCTTAGGTCAGGTTATGTCTGCACTGCAGTTGAACACCCATGGCTGGCCCGTATCAGCTGACGTGGGTTTGCAGCGTTCGGATTGCGGGGCTGTAAAACTGAGATGTAGACAATTGGGCTCTGGCTGGAGCCCAACCCTGGAACCCTAGAAGGGATGGGGGAGGGTCCCAGAGCCCGGGCTCCAGCACAAGCCAAATGTCTGCATCTCACTTTTACAGTCTCATAGTCCAAGCCCTGTGAGCCAGAGTCAGCTGACCCAGCCTGACCCTGGGTGTTTAGTTGAAGCATAGACATTCCCTCACTTGTGTTCATTAAAGTTAGGGTATAGAAGGGAGTAATATGTGCAGCACTTCTGGCATTTGTTGCCAGAGAACCTTTACAGAGAGTAAAAACAGTGAGGAGTTCTTGTGGCATCTTAGAGATTAACAAATTTATTTGGCATAAGCTTTTGTGGGCTATAACCCACTTCATCAGATGCATGGAGTGGAAAATACAGTAGGCAGGTATAAATACACAGTACATGAAAAGATGGGAGTTGCCTTACCATGTGTGTGAGAGAGGCGAGGGGTCAATGCTAACAAGCCCAAATCAATTAGAGTAGATGTAGCTGTTGACAAGAAGGGGTGAGTATCAACAGAGGGGAAAATTTTTGTAATAACCCAGCCACTCCCAGTTTTTATTCAGGCTTAATTTGATGGTGTCAAGTTTGCAAATTAATTCCAGTTCTGCAATTTCTCATTGAAGTCTGTTTTTGAAGTATTTTTGTTGAAGAATAGCCACTTGACACATTTGAGTGTTCAGTGAGATTGAAGTGTTCTCCTACTGGTTTTTGAATGTTATGACTCTTGATGTCAGATTTGTGTCCATTTATTCTTTTGTGTAGAGACAGTCCGATTTGGCCAATATACATGGCAGAGGGGTACATGATGGCAGGCACATGATGGCATATATCACATTGGTAGATGTGCAGGTGAATGAGCCCCCGATAGCATGGCTGATGTGGTTAGGTCCTATGATGGTGTCCCTTGAATAGATATGCGGACAGAGTTGGCAATGCGGTTTCTTGGAGGGATTGGTTTCTGTTGTGTGGTGTGTAGTTGCTGGTGAGTATTTACTTCAGGTTGCGGGGCTGTCTGTAAATGAGGACTGACCTGTCTCCTAAGGTCTGTGAGAGTAGGGGATCATCCTTCAAGATGTGTTGTAGATCTTTGATGCGCTGGAGAGGTTTTAGTTGTGGGCTGTAGGTGATGGCTAGTGGCTTTCTGTTACTTTTCTTTATTGTGCCTGTCCTGTAGTAGGTGCCTTTTGGGTATTCTTCTGGCTTTTGTCAATCTGTTTCTTCACTTCCCTGGATGGGTATTGTAGTTTTAAGAACGCTTGATAGAGATCCTGTAGGTGTTTTGTCTCTGTGTGAGGGATTGGAACAAATGCAGTTGTATCTTAGGGCTTGGCTTTAGACAGTGAATCGTGTGATGTGGCCTGGATGGAAGCTGGAGGCATGTAGGTAAGTATAGAGATCAGTAGGTTTCTGGTATAGGGTGGTGGTTGTTACTATCGCTTATTTGCACTATAGTGTCCAGGAAGTGAATCTCTTGTGTGGGGTGGTCCAGGCTGAGGTTGATGGTGGGGTGGAAATTGTTGAAATCTTGGTGGAATTCCTCAAGGGCTTCCTTCTCATGAGTCCAGATGATGTCATCAGTGTAGCGCAGGCAGAGTAGAGGTGTTAGGGGACAAGAGCAGAGGAAGCGTTGTTCTAGGTCAGCCATAAAAAAAACAAAGAGACCCAACAACACAGTGCCGCTGTCTTGGAGGTATAAATCATCCCCGAATGTGAAATAGTTGTGGATGAGGACAGTCACAAAGCTCAGCCACCAGTGACGTATGTGGATGAGGACAGTCACAAAGCTTGCCGTGACATTATCGAGGATACTGTTCCTGATGGCTTGTAGTCCATCTTTGTGTGGAATGCTGGTGTAGAGGGCTTCTACATCCATGGTGGCTAGGATGGTGTTTTCTGGAAGATCACCGATGGATTGTAGTTTCCTCAGGAAGTCAGTCGTGTCTTGAAGATAGCTAGGAGTGCTGGTAGTGTAGGGCCTGAGGAGAGAGTCCACATAACCAGACAGTCCTGCTGTCAGGGTGCCAATGCCTGAGATGATGGTGCATCCAGGATTCCCAAGTTTTATGGATCTTGGGTAGCAGATAGAATACCCCTGGTTGGGGCTCTAGGGGTGTGTCTGTGTAGATTTGTTCCTGTGTTGCTTCAGGGAGTTTCTTGAGCAGATGGTGCAGTTTCTTTTGGTAACCCTCAGTGGGATTGGAGGGTAATGGCCTGTAGAATGTGGTGTCAGAGTTGTCTAGCAGCCTCTTATTCATACTCCGACCTATTCATGATGACTACAGCACTACAGTGATCCCTGAAATTGGAGATAGTTTGGGTATTTTTTTCACTTTTTCCTGCCTAAGGAAAGTTGCAGGGAAACCTGACTTCAGTGACATCTTAAATGACAATCAGCTGTTTAATTGCTATACTAAAGGTGGAGAAGAATCGTACCCAAACCATTTTTAGACAGTTTGGTCTGGTCTCTTGAAACAGGAGGCTGCCTAGCATGGGTGTTCTCTGTACAGTGGAATCTGCCCATGGTATTGTAATAAGCAGGAGTCTGTTTCCCTGAACTTACTTTTCTGAAGAGGGTGGATCACTTACTGTGATTTAAAACAAGACTTATTTTTGTCTGGGTGGTTCTGAGATACTATTTTAATATGTTCTAGCATAATTTTTGTTTGACGTTCACTAGAGGAACAATTTTAACTTTTTCTCTGTGTATATTGCATGTATACCTATCTCATCTCATAGAACTGGAAGGGACCCTGAAAGGTCATAGAGTCCAGCCCCCTGCCTTCACTAGCAGGACCAAGTACCGTCCCTCACAGATTATTTTGCCCTAGATCCCTAAATGGCCCCCTCAAGGATTGAACTCGCAACCCTGGGTTTAGCAGGCCAATGCTCAAACCATCGAGTTACCCCTCTAATGATGGTTCATTGGAATGGCATTCATATATCCTATACCTCAATAAAATAAGGTGTTGCCATCTTTGGCTTCATTAAGAAGGTACAGGTTTGGTTAGTTGGGAATGAAACCATGAAATGTGAATGGGAGGATGGTGAGTCAAATGCCTATTTGCATTTCTAATAAAAGAAAAGTGTCAGGTTAAAGCAATGGCTGTTTTTAAAATTAAAAAAAAAAATCTGGGGCAAAAGTGAGTGCAGCTTATGAAGTGTGGAGAGGAAGTCATAGTAAACGTACACATTTCTGAGGAACAGATTTTTAGATAAATCATCCTGGAATTCCAGAGTGCAAACCCAAGTTTCTCTCATTCTAAACCACTGGAAGCAAATTTCTGACTTAGGTTCTGATGCATTAGAACAGATCCTGTGCAATACAACACAGGACTTGGTGATCTAAGCTTCTTTTTTCCATGGAGTTGCCACCTTTTGCTGCCCAGTGGTAACAGGTACCCACAGCCTTTGGATCTTCCATTAGAAGAGGAGCTAACTGAATGTCTTGAAATATCATCTATTTTTGCTGTAGAAAACGGGAGGTTCCCTCCCCTCCCACCCTACATCCATCATTGTCAAACTTGAACTAACGCGCTCATTCCATGGCAAGATTTCAGCTTTGGAAGTTGGCGTGTATTTCTCTCTCATGCCCTTGCTGGATGTCCTTCATAGGATTTTCTTCCTGTTGCCATTTTCACCAGTCCTGCCACCATGGATTCTGGATAGACTGATGCTATGGCTCCACTCTATATCCCAAGAACATGCAATAGGGCTGCACATCTACCAAATAATCCATATTTTGGGTGTTGAAGCCCACAGATGAATGTATTGCCCACTTTTTATCTCCACGTCTGCTCCCCTGGCTTCCCCTCCCTGTGATGCAAAAACCATGAAGCATGTGGGAAATAAAAGAGTGAATATTGTGAACAGTGCTCATGAAGATCAAACAAGATGTAGCCAATTTTGATGCTGTCTTTTTAGAGGTGAAAATGTTCCCAGCAAGAGTTATCAGTTTGTCTTTTAGAGATTTCCCTCTTTGTTTTCACAATACTTACGGAAGGTGGTCATGGAAAAACAACTTGCATAGGGCCATCCATATTAAATTAAAAATCCCTCTCCTTTAACGTAGCTTTTTTCTTTGGGTGGACAATGAATGACGTGGGTGGAATCCAGGCCCAAAGCTGCTTAGTCAACCATTCGTCAAGAGAAGTTGTAATATAACCCTTTTTGCAAGACTCTGAGTTGACTCCATGAACAGAAGGCAAAGCTACCAGCAGCTCTCTCTGTTAGAATCTCTTTCCCATGCCCAGAATACCTTTTTGTGTCAGGATGCTGACAGAATATCCTAAATTGTAGTGGTGTCAGTCTAGGCACATCTGTCTCTTCCATCTCCGTAGAATATGACAGCTCTCACTACACAATCACAGACGTAGCAATCTTATGAGTGAATCAGTGCAGACAGAATAACAAATTGGCTTGACTATCCTTACCTGAATAATCCTCAAACCCTTTTATTTAATCTGGACAAATGTGCTGGCTTTATCGGCTCCCACTTGAAAGAAGTGGTGAGCGGTTCCCACAGCTTCTTTTCTGCATGCCCTTTCCGTACGCTTTTAAATTTGGCCCAGGCTGGGGCTTGCCCTGGAGTTTGCATCCCCCAGACCATGGCAAGAAAGGTACTGTAGCCCTCCTAGATACATTTGTGCTTATGCAGGGATAGTTTTAGTGTGTTGACAGTCTTTCTGTAACCCAGCAAAGAGACTATATAAACTTGTGCACTGTCTCCAGACAAGACAAGTGGAGGCCTCCTAAGCAAGCTAAGTTAAGGCAAGCTAAGACCCGATGGGCGTCTCTTTATTCAAAGGCAGTTGGCAAAGGCTGAGACGTGTTCCTGTGAACAGTATTTGGTCTGGGGACCAATCCAAACAGAGGCAGCCATGCCTTGTGTTATAGACAGGATTGTCAGAATTCAATTCTTTTAAATATAATTTTGACATATCAAAGTTTGTTTTAAGCATTTTTTAGATTTTTATCAATTTTAAATGTTCAGTTGCAGGAAATTATGGGGGTCAGATTTATTTAATGACAGACATTGAGATTCAAGAGTTAAGATTTTATAAACTGTTAAAACACTAAGTATCAGAGGGTAGCCGTGTTAGTCTGGATCTGTAAAAGCAGCAAAGAATCCTGTGGCACCTTATAGACTAACAGACGTTTTGGAGCATGAGCTTTCGTGGGTGAATACCCACTTCCTCAGATGCATGTAATGGAAATATCCAGGGGCTGGTATATATATGTGTGCTAGCAAGCAAGCTAGAGATAACAAGGTCAATTCAATCAGGGAGGATGAGGCCCTGTTCTAGCAGTTGAGGTGTGAAAACCAAGAGAGGAGAAACTGGTTCTGTAATTGGCAAGCCATTCACAGTCTTTGTTCAATCCTGAGCTGATGGTGTCAAATTTGCAGATGAACTGAAGCTCAGCAGTTTCTCTTTGAAGTCTGGTCCTGAAGTTTTTTTGCTGCAGGATGGCCACCTTAAGGTCTGCTATAGTGTGGCCAGGGAGGTTGAAGTGCTGTCCTACAGGTTTTTGTATATTGCCATTCCTAATGTCTGATTTGTGTCCATTTATCCTTTTCCGTAGAGACTGTCCAGTTTGGCCGATGTACATAGCAGAGGGGCATTGCTGGCATATGATGGCGTATATTACACCTGTGGATGTGCAGGTGTAATATACGCCATCATATGCCAGCAATGCCCCTCTGCTATGTACATCGGCCAAACTGGACAGTCTCTACGGAAAAGGATAAATGGACACAAATCAGACATTAGGAATGGCAATATACAAAAACCTGTAGGAGAGCACTTCAACCTCCCTGGCCACACTATAGCAGACCTTAAGGTGGCCATCCTGCAGCAAAAAAACTTCAGGACCAGACTTCAAAGAGAAACTGCTGAGCTTCAGTTCATCTGCAAATTTGACACCATCAGCTCAGGATTGAACAAAGACTGTGAATGGCTTGCCAATTACAGAACCAGTTTCTCCTCTCTTGGTTTTCACACCTCAACTGCTAGAACAGGGCCTCATCCTCCCTGATTGAATTGACCTTGTTATCTCTAGCTTGCTTGCTAGCACACATATATATACCTGCCCCTGGATATTTCCATTACATGCATCTGAGGAAGTGGGTATTCACCCACGAAAGCTCATGCTCCAAAACGTCTGTTAGTCTATAAGGTGCCACAGGATTCTTTGCTGTTAAAACACTAATTGTCAAATCACATGTCAAAAATACATAAAGGTAAATATCCTTAAATCAACAAAGCATATATGTTTTTACTATTCATTTGCTAGTCCATTTGTAACAAGCCCAATTCATAAGTCTAAATCACCGGATTTTGACTCTAGGTTCTCAACAGCATTTTTGCTACTTTTCCCCTGTACATTTTGATTTATTGATGGAAATATTTTTTGGATGGTTTGTATGTTTATGGCAAAACCAACATTTACCAAAAAAAATCTGATCCTTCCAAGCCTAGTTATAGTGACTGTCTGCCCAAAGGATCCCAAGATGCTAGGTAGAACATACACAGTCAGCTCTCCGATGGAATGTTATACTTATTTAGGAGGACACAGAAACATTCCCTAACATTTTAGGATTGGGGGTCAAGAAGAATTAAGTATCCAAATGAAATCCTTAAGAAGGTGCATGTTACGGTTTAACCTGCCTCTAGCTAATGAGCTAGAAATAGCATAAATTCTATCACATGAATTCCAGATACTCTGCATTGATGCAAAAAGACTGAATCAAACCAAAAACTAAAAGCATCTTGAGTGAGCAGAAAGTGTCCTGTGAGCCAGTGACAGCCAGGCTGCATCCCATGGTGCTGCACAGCTGAGCCCAGGGAATGGACTGGTTGCCTGTGTGCGATCCTGTGTGCCGGCTGGTGCAGCATGTGGCACCTGCTGCCCCTCCCCTCGCTCAGTGCTCCCTGCTGCAGTGCCAAACAGCATCCCTGCTGCAAGAGTCCTCACTATGCTAAATGGGCTCAGAGCACAATAAACCACTGACTGTACACATCAGTTGCTAGGGGTTGGGCGTCCTGTATCATAGACCCGGGGGATACCTGCTTAGCCTCTGCATGCCAAGGCTTGGGGGAGACCTATCCAAGTATTTTAAGCATCTGTGAATAGAGCCCAAAGTGAATGGAAGAATCCCATGCACTGCTACAGATTAGGGACTGAGTGGCTAGGCAGCATTTCTGCAGAAAAGGACCAAGGGGTTACAGTGGATGAGAAGCTGGATATGAGTCAACAGTGTGCCCTTGTTGCCAAGAAGGCTAATGGCATTTTGGGCTGTATAAGTAGGGGCATTGCCAATAGATCGAGGGACATGATCATTCCCCTCTATTCGACATTGGTGAGGCCTCATCTGCCATACTGTATCCAGTTTTGGGCCCCACACTAGAAGGAGGAGGTGGAAAAATTTGGAAAGAGTCCAGGGGAGGGCAACAAAAATAGTTAGGGGGCTGGAGCACATGACTTCTGAGGAGAGGCTGAGGGAACTGGGATTGTTTAGTCTGCAGAAGAGAAGAATGAGGGGGGATTTGATAGCTGCTTCCAACTACCTGAAAGGGGGTTCCAAAGACGATGTATCTAGACAGTTGTCAGTGGTAGCAGATGACAGAACAAGGAGAAATGGTCTCAAGTTGCAGTGGGGGAGGTTTAGGTTGGATATTAGGAAAAACTTTTTCACTAGGAGGGTGGTGAAGCACTGGAATGGGTTACCTAGGGAGTTGGTGGAATCTCCTTCCTTAGAGGTTTTTAAGGTCAGGCTTGACGAAGCCCTGGCTGGGATGATTATTTAGTTGGGGATTGGTTGTGCTTTGAGCAGGGGGTTGGACTAGATGATCTCCTGAAGTCCCTTCCAACCCTGATATTCTATGAAGTGGAAATTTGGTGGTGCCTTGCACACTTCAAGTTCCTGTTCAGTGTATGTGATTCCATTAATTAAATACACACTGGGCTTAAATGATCTCCAGATGTCTGTTGGCTCTAAAGTAAACTTAAAATTGGCTGACATATCAGAGAGCGTTACCTTAAGGAAATGGTTCCAGTACTTATTTTTGAACTTGATAAGTCAGAACTGCTAAACTGAAAACCTCATACTTGCCAAGGAGCCAGTCTTCAATGAAGACCATTCACATCTGAGGAAATTCCTTTGGGAAAGAAGTATGTTACATGTGCGCAGTAAGTTGGTGAACATGCCATCTGCATGTGGAGCTAATGAAGACTTTGGTACAGTAACTTAAAGAGACAGTTGAGGGGTGGTTTGATTACAGTCTATACAAGTACCTCCATGAGGAGCAAATATTTGATAACGTGCAGTGCAGGAGTTTGGGGTGGTGAGGGTGGAGGTCCGGTTGGTCTCCGGGTTGTGACTGGAGAAAAGTATTACACGATCCATTGGCTGGAAGTTAAAGCTAGATGCATTCAGACTGGAGATAAGACATACATTTTTAACAGCCAGAGTAATTAGCCATTGGAACAACTTATTAAGGATTGTGGTGGATTCTTTATCAATGACTGGATTTTTTTTTTCCCCTAAAAGATACGCTTCGGGAATTATTATAGAGAATTTCTGTGGCCTGTGTTGTACAGAAGGTCAGACTAGATGATCATAGTGGTCCTTTCTGGGCTTGGAATCTATGGAAGCTTAAACTTGCATGTAGCTGAAGAGATGCAAATAAGGCTGCAGAACCTTCTATCAAAAACTATAGGCACTTTGCCTTCAGATATATTAGAAAAGAATTGGAACTTTATCTGAATGCTGACTATAAAAAGAGTACCTAATGTGTCTTTGAATTGTTGGATCATGTCTTACTCTTCTGGGTACAAGAATAATGTAGCGTGAATAGAAATTAATAGGATTTGATTTGCCTGCAGTATTTCAAAAAATAAAACCACAGTGAATATTGGGATAGGAATTAATTGCCACACTGGATCGGGCTCTGATCTGGAAGCATAAATATCTCCAAACCCATTTTGTTCGTTGCTTTTCGGTAATTCCTGGTTTTTATTACTATGCATACAGCGAACATAATTTATCTTCGTTTGAAAACTCCGCTATTTAGGCTTCTAACTAAATTAAATTGCGAGAATCGTGTGTGGTGCCAAGATAAACTGAAGAGAAGGGATTTGGGCACACAGGACTTGGTTAAGAAGCCATCCTTCAACTCAGTGACCAGGAAGCTTCTGCAATGCTTTGATTGTGCTTTAATTATACTTTTTTTCATTTTTCCTGGCTTGTTTGAAAGGCAGGTCTTGTTAGTAAAAGCAGCTGTGTGAAAAAGTTTTTGGCTGCATCTGCTGCTCTTTCTTGAGGGCCCATCACAGATATTCTGATTGATTTATCTTAATTGATTTTAAAAGATCTCTGCACTTATTAAAATTAATTAGTTTCTTGTAGATTTCAAGGTAGGTGTACACTAGGTTTCCTTGAGATATGAGATGGTCTTGTGTTTAAAGCACAGCCTGAGAGTCATGATCTGGATTCTCTGCTCTGCTCTGCCACAGGCTTCCTCTGTGACCGTGGAGAAGTTGCTTTAATCTTGTTGCTTTACTTTTCCACTCTGTAAAATAGGAATCCTACTTACAGACTTCAGAGGGGCATTGGGAAGCTAACTTAATTACTGTTGGTAATGTTTTTGAGAGTCTCTGATGGAAAGGACTATAGAAGTGTAAAGTAAAAGTTAACGCATGCATCTTCCTGGATACCAAATTGTATATGCAGTATTTCCAACACTCTCTCACAGTTCCTGCAATATTTTGTATTTCCCCCCTCAATTTCCCAGCTCCAGGAGCTGTGTGATTAGGAGGGAATTTCAGCTTTCCTGTAAAAATAAAAGTAAGTTTCTGGACCTCTTGGTTGCAGAGACAAGCTTAAAAATGTGATTCGGGTATAATCTAAAATCTCAAACCAAGAAGGCAAAATAACCCCAAATGTCTGTCTTCAGTAACAATCTCATTTTTTTTAAGCCAGGCTATTGACTTTTGGGGGCCTGCCCCAGGGGTTTTGAACATTTGGGACTGACAATACTGTGTGTTTTAAGTGTCGTCTCTTTTTAAAGCTGAATCCTGGATGATAGGATGAAAATGAAAATCTTTTTGAAAAGTAACAAGCAAATCTTAATATAGCCAAGAATGCGGAACTGCCCTTAGAAAAAAATAGGTTGGACAGCTGAAGAGGAATCTTGCTGAACAGGCTAAAGATGCTGCGTGACTTTTGTGGTTACATTTTTCTTCTGAAAATGTTGGGGTGGGGATGTAGCTGGGTCAGTCACTCACCCTTTTTTCTTTAAGAACTTGATTCAAATCTGTCCTAAACAAAGTGCCTGAAAGAAATCAAGTTTACGCTTCATTGGAAAAACTGTTCCCAAGAACACAGCTGTATACTCCATTCAGGTTGGATTTTAAAGCAATCTGTCTGGCATCAGACAACTAGCATATTGCCATGGAAAGGGTGAAACTTTCTCTCTAGGTTTGGACACATCATGTTGAATTAAGCGGAGTTTCTTCATATGGACAAGTTTAGACTGGTTCCTGTGTATCTAAAAGGGGTAGAGCGAAAAGACTGGGGTTTAGGCCTCTCTCTTCCTCTTCTAGAATGCAGAAGATTGAATGATGATTTCTGTCCTAGAAATAGATTCAGCCTTTAAAGCCAGACCTAATCAAATGAAGGCTGTTTTCAAATGGAACAAAGATCCTTGTCACCTGGTAGATGAATTGCAAATTCACAGAGAACTAGTGGATTATAAAGGGGATGTGTATTTTGAAGTCCATCAATGTAGTACATGTCTAGACAGAAACTTCTGATTTCATTGCTGAGGATGCTTTGCATGGTTGGTAGATTAGAATTTACATAAACCTCTTCCCCACTCCCACCCCCAGCAAATGCAAAGAAAGCTGTAAAGAGAGGCCTAGAATTCGAAAATGCCAAGACCTCCCAACCAAAGGGAAATGGCTCCAAGGACTAAGGAATTGATGTCCATCTAGTCTAAAGATTCTCTTCTCCCCCCGCTTCCCACTTTGAAGCTTAGAGGTATAATATTAAATCACAGATTTTTGAAAGTTCCAAGACTCTATTAAACCAGTTGTAATGGCTGTATCTGCACATGTGTTCTTGAGGAGAACAGTCCTTGCTTTCTCTTAAAGATTCGTATTTCATTACAGTGATACAGACACAAGGATATAAACAAATAAACATTCATTATGGGCAGGCTAAGCTATATACATGCAACCAATAAAAGTCAGTACTAATCAGAAATAACACTTCTGCTCATAAGGCAACATTATCCATTATACAAATCCAAAACCAGAGGAAACTCCTCCACTCGCTCCCTTATGCAATGCAGAATGCTCTCTCGGATGTTCTCAGTCCGGCAGTCTTTACTTAGACAAAACATTTGTTAGAAGTCAGAGCATTCTACCCATATGAGCTGCATGAACAGGCCCTAGATCTGCATTGCACTAACTCTTATAAATAACTCAATATTGGCTGTGTTGATATGCCCACATCATCTTGTAGGGGATCAGGGAGGAGTGGGTGGCTTAGAAGCTGGCAAACCATTCTGGTCAATTTATTGTAGGTGACTTGCTTTTAAAACTCCTAATACTTTTTTCCAGCAATGTTCTAATGGTGTTTAGCTATATATTTGCCTCCTTTAAATCAAAGACTTGAAGCATTGTTGCTTTAGAATGTTGCACAGAAGTGTATAGAATCAATTTGACAGGATCATAGGGCTTTAGCTGTTTCTTCCATGCAAAATCCATTCAGTGCACAGCCTAAAATATCAGGTCGCAGTAGTTGGTTCTAGGGTGACCAGATGTCCTATTTTATAGGGACAGTCCTGATTTTGGGGTCTTTTTCTTATATAGGTTCCTAATACTCCCCACCCCCGTCCCGATTTTTCACACTTGCTGTCTGGTCACCGTAGTTAGTTCGTTCTTATAAAATTCTCAAAAGTGGAGCTAGTTGCTGCCATAGTGATTCGTAGATATTTATTGAAAAATGTGTGAACAGTTCATACATTTTAACGCTAGATCTTTTCCCAGAGATTGTGGGCAACCAAACAGACATTAAGGGACTGATTCGTAAAACTACACTGATTTGTATAGTTTTAATGATGGAGTGATAATGCAATACTTTGGTAAGGGTGTGTGCCAATAGCTACCTTCATAAATGCCATTTTGCATGAAACTCTCTCCTGACTCGTACAGTCGTGTTGGCTGTGCTCCTTAATTGTACATGCAGTTCATATTAATTGCATGTGCATTTTTGAAAATCAAACTTTAATAACAATTTAATCAGGAAACCTCATCTCGTGCAGATATGCACCTTCTTCAGCTACCTTCTCAGTGCTGCAGACAGTATTCTTATTAAAAAAAATCCCTTGGAAACAGGAATAACTTGTCACTCACCTGTAGTACTTACTAGTTTCCCCCCTTTTTATAATACTTGTAAAACATGTTTCAACCTATGACGACAATGCTGCATAAAAACCTTTATTTTTTAAACTGTGTGTAAGCTTTTGAAAACTTAACTTGGCAAATTGTAGTACCAGTCAAGTACCAGCAGGAGTCCCTCACTCACTACTGATGTTTAGAATTTCAGTTTGTTTTTATTATTATAAGCAAAACAAACTTGCAGTTAAACATTGGGGCAATATTTTTCAAAGTCCTGGTTAAGGTACTTGCTGTGGCCTCTGGCTCTGAAATCCTTGCTTTCTTTAGGGGATGGGAAGGGATTCTTATCTTTTATCCTTGAAAGGAAGGAGGGAGGAATCCATTCTAATGCTTTGGCTGATCTTGATCCATAACTTTCAGGTAAATCATTGTCTTTGGTTTCCGCTACCTCTAACCCCTCATGATAATGAGGACTACCTGTGTATAAGAACCTGGTATTTGAATAGGTGCATCTTTTGGGGAAGTACTAATTCAGTGTGCCTCTAAATAGGACAACTAGAAAATTCCCTTCCTCTGCTACTACTACTAAGATCTTATATTATGAAAGTGAAATTATTTTTAAAAAACTTTTTCTATTAACTTTTTCATTTAGTTTGAACAATGAAAATGGATTCATATTCTGCTTCTCAACATCCTGCTAGAGCTCAGGAAAAGGAACACAGCTGGGAAGCATTCATGACTCTGATCCCATGAAGATTTACACATGTGCTTAACTTTAAGACCCACAAGTAATCCCACTGCAATCAATGGGATTGCTTGCATGCTTAAAGTTAAGTATGTCCTGAGGTTTTTGCTGGATTGAGACCTGTATTAAATAACTATATTTAAAAACTCATCAGTTTCAACAGAAGAATTTAATCCTGGAGCTAACATGGTTTTGCGACTGTCCAAACTGATTTCTGTTGTGCATGCTGCAAACCTGTCTGACTCCTGTTTTAAGTAAGGTTTTTAAACACAGTTCTTTTGGTCAGTGAAAATGAGGCCTGAAAGGGTTTTCTGCCCCCTAGAAAAGGGTTACAATAGACAAAATATTTCTTGGGACATAAAAATCTTCAGACGTTAACTAGAGTCTGCATGAGGTTTGATATTTGTTGCTGTAATCCACATTAGGAGGATGAGTCTTTGTACCTCTATTAGTGGCTGGTCCACTGATTCATGTGAATAGTCATTTAGCTTATGTGGTAGAAACTCACCATTTTAGTTCTGAAGATCTAGGATTGAAATCCTACAGCCAACCCAAGTGGAGTCGTTATATTGTGACTCAGTATGGCTGGCTGAAGCAAACACTGAGAATGTATTAATCGCTGCTGATGGAAGCTTTTTCCTTCTTTTGCAGGTTTTTATTTCTGTAAACTGCCTCAGCACAGATTTCTCCTCTCAGAAAGGAGTTAAAGGGCTGCCCTTGAACATTCAGATTGACACCTACAGCTACAATAACAGGAGTAACAAACCCGTCCACAGGGCCCACTGCCAGATTAAAGTCTTTTGTGACAAGGTAAGGTCAGGCCGGCTTGCAAATGAGGGCTTGGGGAAGGCAGTTCCTCCAGCTCTATTTAGTATAAATGACCTTTTCCTTTATGATTCTAACACATGCTATTTTGGATAATCTCTGAAAACTCCATATGTGTTTGGCATTTGTAAGGGAAAAAATTGCTTCAGAGATGCTGAAGTGACCTCAGAAAAATTTGCTTCCTTCAGAATGCTGGAGTGTTGCAAAATGTTTTTAGGCACAGTTAGTGTTGACTTTGGGAATGGTCCTTGGGAGATGACACTGAATGTCACAGTTGCCGACAGCAAAAACTCTGTATACTTGGTTTTCAGTTCAAACTTGAAACTCTATTGAGATAGGGAACAAGTCTGTTTTTATGAAAAATCACTAAATATGGAATTTTTTTATTTCTTTGTGTGCCGCCTTATTGTTCTCATTATCCAAATATCTGAGAACCTCACCAGTAATGAGTTTGTTTTCCTACTGCCCTGGTGAGATAGGGAAGTATCATTATTAGCATTTTATTGATGGGGAAACTGTGGACAAAATTTTCAAGTCTCCACTAATTTTGAATGCCTCAGTTATGAGCGCTCCGCTTGGCGCTTATGGTTTGGTTTTTCTCCACAGATGTAGAGCACCTAAAGCTGTGAGTGCAGCATTGTAGAAGGTGGAATATTTCCTGAGACTGTGTGAAGTTTTAAAAACTTGACTAGATTTTCACAAATGACAATTTTTCGTGGCTTACAACTCATCCAAATCTGGGCAGACCTTCCCAGGCACAGCAAAAAGCACATCTCCGAGCCCAGGGCTTCTCCTAACCAAATTCTGAACTCTCAACTCCAAAGTGCAGGCTACCGTAAAAAAATCTTAATGTTTCTGTCACTATCACTCCAGTTATAATGCATGGATGGACACTCACCCAGCCTTCTTCTGCCCCACCGCAAGGCCTATACTGTAAGCAGGGCCAGAATAGTGGCTTAGGCACTTGTGAAAATTATGCCCAAAGTGACTTGGACTCCCAAATCCCACAGCACATAAGTTGTTTGAAAATGGGAATTAGGCACTTATGAAAACATTCCCTTTAATCTTAAAAATTACAAATTGCAAAGGGTTTGCAGACTTCCTGATGGTTTCTCGTGCTCACTATTTACTTGGCATTATAAATCTGGCTAGCACGTCCATTCTGCACTATGCAGATCTTCTGACTCGGGTCTGCAGCTTGACCTATTTCCAAACTGGACAGGGCTTGGACCAGAGTCACAGCAGGACTGGGGCTCTGACCAACCCCTATAGCAGGTCCTGACTGCTTGTGGACTCAGGTCAAACTATTTCATGTGTAAATGGAAGGGAGGATTGGGCTCAAACTAGATTCAGAGCCCAGGCTTGGTGGTCAGTATAGATATACCTAGAGAGGTTAAGTGACTTGTCACATAAGAAGTCTGTGATGGAGAAGAGAATTGAACCCAGGCTAGTGCCCTAACCCCTGGACTACTTCTCAATCAGTTGCAAGCTAAAAAAGCAGACTTCCAAACTCCCTTGCTTTTAATAAACCAGTTGTTAATATGGCAAATCCACACTCTGCTCATTGGTTTAGAGAAAAGTGTTTTCGTCTGCATCATACATTTTCAGGAACTCTAGTTAGTTACGCCCATTTTATATAACTTTTCACTTTGGATTTTGTCTGGTCTCAAATATTGGCTCAAGCTCTGTTTAAGTAGTATAAAAATAGACTTGACCAGACACCTCCTATTAGTTGAGTCCCAACCCACAGCAGTGCTTCCATCTGACTGCAGAGAATGACTCATTAGTCACCTTATGTCTCCCCCCAAGTGGCCAAGGCTTGAATCTTAAGTGATCCATCTATTTACCTTATGTACTTAAGTGGCCACCATTACCATGGTAACTGAATGTCTCTCACAGTAAAATTGTGAGGCAGTGTGGGTGAGGTAATATCTTTTATTGGACTAACTTCTGTTGGTGAGACACAAGTTTTCAGGCCTACCCAGAGCTGCTCTTCAGGTCTGGGAAACTAACTTGGAGTGTCACAGCTAAATACAAGGTGGAACAGATTGTTCTTCTTCAAGGGATTGCTCATGTGTATTCCATAATAGGTGTGCATGCTTGCCACGTGCACCAATGCCAAAGTTTTTTTTCCCCTGCCAGTACCTGTAGAGGAGAGCCCGCTAGCAACCCCTGGAGTGGTGCCTCCATGGTGTGGTATATGGCGCTGCACCTTCCCCCCACCCTCAGTTCCTTCTTGCCACCTGTGAAGGTGCACCGGAACTGCTCTGCTCCAGCTTGTCTGCAGCTTTCCTCTAGAACTCTTATTTGTTCATAGTAGTACCTGTAGTTGAAGTAGTTTGGATTAGTATTAGTTTAGTTTAGTGTGCCCGGGTCAGGGCATGCGCCATGCCCCAGGCTTTAAGTCGTGCAACACTTGTCAGCAGCCGATGCAGGTGAGTGACCCGCACATGAACTGTTTACGCTGTCTGGGGGAAACCCATCTCAGCGATCGCTGCAAGATTTGCAGATCTTTCAAGCCTCAGAGCAAGAAAGAAAGGGGCATTTGGCTCAGAGACATTCTGATGGAGTTGGCACTGACACCGACTCTGGTGCACTGCTCTGAGTTGGCACCGGGTACCACAGCGTAGGTGCGCAGTGACCCTTTGGTGTCTTCAACCAGTTGGCACCACTCCCTGTCCACAGGGCACGTCAAGAAGGCCAAGAAGAGATCTTCGCCGAGGCACTGGAGCAAGATGGGGGGAGAGACTAGACCCATATTGAGCAATTCTTGGTCACTGTCAGCCTCCAGGCCTCTGACTCAGGTCGAGTGGAGTAGCCCAGCACAGTCTGTGCTGGCTTCCCTGGATGTGTGGGTAGCCTCCACGCCGGAGACCCTGTAAGCGGCCCAGGGCGTTATGTCCCTGCTGGTACCAGGAACACTGCCACCGTTGGCTTCCCGGTCCAGAGACAAGCCACCACTTGGATCGCCACAGTCGCCTCCTGGTCGGTACCGTTCGTGGTCGAGGGAATGTTCCTGATGCCATTCGCCACTCAGTGACTGCCCAGTGCGTAGTCCACATCGCTCACCGTCGACCCCCACCAGGTTGCCTAGCTGGGTTCCGACTGACAGGGGGTCCAGGCACCGCTCTGCCTCAAGGGACCGCAGACCTCACAAAGGGAGCGGGCCCCATCGAGACAGAGATGGATGGCACCAGAGGCCTTCATCTTCGAGAGGCTACTGTAACCCATTGTGTTGTGGGTGTCGATGCCGTTCCCATTCTTCATCTTGCTCACGGACACCACCTTGGCGCTGCTTCCGCAGTCCCGGGCATCAATCGCCAGCACCTTACCAGCTCGGATCCACCTGCTGGAGCCGATCACAGAGCAGCTGCTACCTGTAGTACCATTCCTCCACATCGGGATCATGGTCTCGTGGTCAACACCATAACCAATGCCACCGCTCCTCCCAGTCCAGGGACAGCAGCAGGTCATAAACCAGCCCGGCCTCCCTTCGTAGTCATCAGTTGATGGGACGTGCTAGTCAGGCTGAACAGCCTGCTCCACTGGTGCTACAGCAGGTGGAGTGGCACCAGGCTCCTTGGCCGGCACCTTGGTACCAGTGGGCCCCGTGGTGGGGGCTCACTTGGTGGCCGGAGCCTCGGAACGACCATCGGCCTCTCTTTCCCAGCCTCCCAGAAAGGCGTCAGTGAGACGTGCATTTTCGGTTCCATGCCTGGAGGGTGACCAAGTGGTGGGACCTCCAATACCGGTGGGTTTGCAGAATACCCTGCCTGCATCCTCACCCTCCCCTGATGAGATGATTATGACCCCTCCTCCTTCTGTTCCACAGGAGGACTCTTAGGCCCACCAGGAACTATTGAAAAGGATGGCATCAAACCTCAACCTTCAGGCCGAGGATGTGGAGGAACCCTTGGACTCCCTCCCCAACGTGCTATCTGCCTCAGTACTGGGCAGGGTGGCTCTTCCAGTCCAAGAAGGGGTGGCAAAAATTTCAAATGCCTTGTGGCAAACCCAGCTTCCTTGTCTCCCCTCCCCCCCATCTCTAAGAGGGCAGAACGGAAGTACTTTGTGCCCGCCAGGTGGCATGAATACCTGTACACCCACCCTGCCCCCAACTCCCTCGTGGTTGTTGGTCAATCACAGGGAGAGGCAGGACCAACTAGCCCGTACTCTGAAAAATAGACTCCAGGAGGTTGGATTTATTTGGGGGAGAGGTTTATTTGTCCTAGAGTTTCCAGTTAAGGGTGGCAAACCATGAGGCTCTCCTGGGTTGGAATGAGTTCAATGTGTGGGGCTCTCTACCCAATTTCGAGGACTCTCTCCAGGAGCATGACAGGAAGGAGTTCAAAGCTCTGGTGGAGGAGGGTACAGAGGCTGCCAAGTGTCGGATGCTGCGGAAACAGCTGCAAGGTTCATGCCCTCCGCAGTGTCCATGAGAAGGGTGTCTGGGCTGTCCAGTGAGGCACAGCCTTCCTTGCAGGATCTCCTGTTCGATGGCAAGGCCCTGTTTGCGGAACAGACAGACATGAAACTTCATGGCCTGAAAGATTCCTGTACTACACTTAAGACACTTGGCCTCTATGTCCCAGCTCTGGCTAGGCCCAAGTTTAAGCCTCAGCAGGCTCCCACCCAGGCCACTCACTGTAAATAAAAGTCTCCTTATAAAAAGTCACAGGACTATAAGAGAAACACCCACAGAAGCAGTCTCGATCTGTCCCCAGCCTGGGTCCTCCAAGGGTAAACAGGCGGGGTTTTGACCGGATGCCCGGGGATGACCTACCAGTTCACACCAGGGATGTACCCACAATAAAGCTTCCCTTCTCCAGCCGGTTGTGTGCTTTTCTCCTGGAGTGGTTGCAGCTGACTTCAGATTGTTGGGTCCTCAACACTTATCTCCTGCGGCTACATCCTCCAGTTTACCTCTACCCCCATCCCTCCTGGGACCCCTCTCACGAGACCCTGTTAGAGCAGGAGGTGGGGCAGATCCTTGGCTTAGGAGTGGTGGAAGTGGTGCCAGCGGAGTTCAAAGGCCATGGGTACTATTTCCGCTATTTCCTTACCCTGAAGGCCCAAGTGGGGCTTGGCCCCATTCTGGATCTGTGAGGCCTGAACCAGTACATGGTAAAGCTCAAGTTTTGCATGGTCTCTCTGGCCTCCATCATCCCCTCCCTTGATCCCGGGAACTGGTACACCACCCTCAATCTGCAGGTCGTGTACTTCCACGTTAATGTATTCAAGGGGCACAGGCGCTTCCTCTGTTTCATGTTGGGCAGGAGCACTACCAATTTACAGTTCTCCCGTTTGTTCTGTTCACTGCTCCCAGGGTATTCATGAAATGTATGTCAGTGGTGGTGACCTACCTCAGGCACCATGGGGTCCAGATCTTCCCCTATCTGGACGACTGGCTGGTCAAGGGCAGCTCCCAGTTGCAGGTGTGTGATCACATAGTGCTCCTCCTGTCCACATGTGCCACCCTGGGCCTGTTGTTGAATGACACCAAGTCCATGTTAGTCCCGGTATGGTGCATAGAGTTTATCGCAGTAGTCCTGGACATGATGTCGGCCAGGGCCTCCCTCCCACCAGACAGATTCAAGACCCTGAAAGGGCTCATCGACACAGTCAAAGTTTCCCATGACGACAGCAAGAAAGTGTCTCCAGCTCCTGGGTCACATGTCAGTGTGCCTTTATGTGGTTCACCACACCAGACTTAGGATGAGGCCCTTTCAGCTCTGGTTGTCCTCGGTCTTCTCCCAGGCCAGAGACAGGATGGACAAGGTCCTCATTGTGCCTGAGCCAGTGATCGCCTCCCTACAATGGTGCTCCTTCCCAGGGAGCATGCTCTGCGGGGTCCCATTCAGGGGCAAGGGCCCATTGCTGGAGCTGGTGTCTGACTCATCGGACTTGGGTCTGAACATTCCCCACATGGGCTCCACACCCCAAGGTCTGTGGTCTGCGCACGACCAGGTCCGTGGCGGCCACCGAGGAAGCAGATCTCCTCACGGAGCCCCTGCTACACATGTGCAGGTGGCGGAGTCCCCCTCAGTGTGCCAGAGGTTGGTCCTGGCAGAAGTCACCAGAGTTGGAGACCTCCTGGAGACTACGAAGGGGGTGACCGGCTGGATCCCCTGATGCACGCTCATCACGTGGGGCTCTCCAGGTCTCATACTCCCCAGCGCATACTTCAGGAGGTGAGGGCCGCTTTGCCGCCCGCTGCTCGAGCCAACCTCGACTGGGTCCTGTGAGAGGGCACACCCCGTCCACCCCAGGCCCTCCAGACGTTTTAATCGGGCCCCTGTCCCGTGGACCCAACCGCTCCCCTCCCGCCCATCCCTTCACCGTGAGCCGGCTGCACAACTTGCAGGTGGTTCGTTTCCAGACCCCACCAAGGAAACACCTATACATGCTCATGCTCCACACCCTTCACCTCCTCACCCTCATGTCCCGCCCCAACACAAAGTGGCGGGACCTCCTGCCACCTCTAGAGGGTGAGGTGTCTCGGTGGGCCAGCCTATACTCTGCCTTGGTCTTGAGGCCCGACGGGGATATCAGTTGGCGGCTCCTTCATGGGGCCGTGAGCATAGGCATGTACTTGGCATGGTTTACCCCCATCCCAGACACATGCCCCTTCTGTGGCATGAGGGAGACCCTGGCAAACGTTTATTTGGAGTGCGCCAGGTTGCAGCCCCTGTTCCACTCCTCACAAATATTTTGTTAAGCTTCTGGCTGCACTTCTCCCCTCATCTCCTTATCTATGCACTCCCCATCTGTGGCCCCACAAAGCCATGGGACCTCCTGGTCAACCTCCTGGCCCTGGCTAAAACGGCCATCTGTAAAACCAGAGAGGAGGTTGGCCAATGGAGTCTCCTGTTACTGTAGGGCCTATTTCTGATCCTCCATCCGCTCACGTATCCGGGCAGAGTTCCTCTGAGTGGCGTCCGCTGGCTTCCTTGACGCCTTTTGAGGAGCAGTGGGCACTGTCCAGGGTTCTCTGGTTGGTTTCCCTGTCAGGTTCCCTTTGTTTGACCCCCATCCCTGTTATCTCATTAGTTGTCCCCCAGAATTATTTGGTTTCCAGGCCCTGTAGATCCTCCTTTTAGGCTGGTGGGGGGAGGGTGTCATTTAGCACTGGATCAATAGGATCGAGGAACTCAGCGTGGTCCAGCTGGCGTGCGTGGCCTTCCGCTCACACCTGGAGGGCAGAGTGGTCAGGGTTCTCACGGACAACATGGCCTTGATGTTTTACATCAACAGGCAAGGTGGGGCCTGCTCCTCTGCCAGGAAACCCTCAGGCTATGGGATTCCATGTAGCCCATGATGTTTGCCTACAGGCCTACCACCTCCCAGGCACCTGAAACTCGCAGGCGGATCTCCTGAGCCGAGACTTTTCTCCTCTCAGCATGAGTGGTCTCTACACCCAGAAGTGGTGCACAGACTTTTCCAAGAGTGAGGAACTCCCCAGGTGGACCTGTTCGCTACTCAGCAGAACTGCCAGTGTCCCTGGTCTGCTCGGGGGGGGCTGGGAATGGGTGCTATCTCGATGTCTTCCTCCTGTCCTGGTCAGGCCAGCTTCTCTATGCCTTCTCCCTGATCCTGCTGATTGGCAGGGTCCTGGAAAAGATAAAGACGGACAGGGTCCGGGTCCTCCTGATTTGCCCTGGCATGGCCCAGGCAGCATTGGTATGGGACCCTCATGAGCCTGGCGGTTGCCCCACCATGACTGCCATCCTGCCCAGACCTGCTCTCCCAGGACCAGGGCCGCCTCCTCCACCCCAACCTAGCAGCACTCCACCTCACGGCATGACTGTTCAATGGTTAGGCCAGGAGGAAAGGACGTGCTCGGAAGGGGCTCAGCGCATCCTCTTGGAAAGCAGGTTACCCTCCATGCATCGAGCCTACTTGGCTAAGTGGTCTCAGTTTTCCCGATGAACAGCTGAGCAGGGCATTTCCCCTGTGGCTGCCCTGATCCAACGCATTTTAGACTATCTCCTTTACCTTAGACCCCAGGGCCTGGCACCCTCGTCTGTCAAGGTGCACTTGGCGGCCATATTGGCCTTCCACCTGCTAGTGCAGGGGCAGTGTTCCCCAATACTATGACTTGCCGATTCCTTAAGGGATTGGATTGTCTCTTCCCGTACATTAGGTCCTTAGTTCTGCAGTGGGATCTGAACTTGGTGCTGGCATGGTGGACGGGTCCCTCCTTTGAGTCATTGGCTATATGCTCCTGGTTGCATCTCTCATGGAAGGTAGCCTTCCTGGTGCCCATCATGTCCACTAGATGGGTCTCAGGATCCTGACCTTCAATCCCCTGTACAGGGTGTTTCATAAGGATAAGGTCCAGCTCTGCCCACATCCTTCATTCCTCCTAAAAATGGTCTCCAGCTACCACATGGTCAGGACATTTTCCTGCTGGTCCTCTGCCTCAAGTCCCATGCGTCCAGTGAGGAGCGTTGCCTGCACACTCTGGATGTCAGATGGGCTCTGGCCTTTCACCTGGAGTGGACTAAGCCATTCAGGAAGTCTTCGCAACTGTTCATCGTCTTGGCTGAGCGCATGAGAGGTCGGCCAATCTCCACTCAGTGGCTCTCCAACTGGATCACCTCATGCATCCGTACCTGTTATGACCTGGTAGGAATCCCTCCACCATCAATTGTGAGGGCACACTTAACTAGAGCGTGAGCCTCGTCAGCTCCTTTTTAGCCCATGTCCCCATTCAGGACGCTTGCAGGGCTGCCACGTGGTCTTCAATTCACACATTCACTTCACATTATGCGATTGTCTCCCAGACCAGGGAAGACGCTAGGTTCGGCAGGGCTGTGCTCTATCCTGAGAGTTTGTGAACACCTACCCACCTCCAGCAGATACAGCTTGGAATCACCTATTGTGGAATACACATGAGTAATCAGCCCAAGAAGAAAAGACAGTTACCTTTTCCGTAACTGGTGTTCTTCGAGATGTGTTGCTCATGTCCATTCCACATCCCGCCCTCCTTTCCCTATCAGAGTTGTCTGGCAAGAAGGAACTGAGGGCAGGGGGAGCACGCAGCGCCCCTTACACTGAGCCATGGAGGCGCCACTCTAGGAGTCGCTAGGGGCACTCCCCTATGGGTACTACTAGGGAAAAAACTTCTGGCACTGGTGCACAGGGCTAGCATGCACATCTATTGTGGAATAGACATGAGCAACACATCTCGAAGAACACCAGTTACGGAAAAGGTAACTGTCTTTTTAGCAAAAGTAAAAACCATGAGGAGTCTTGTAATACCTTAAAGACTAACAATTTATTAGAGCATAAGCTTTTGTGGACTATGGCCCACTTCTTCAGATGTGTAGAGAAAGTGTAAATACAGTTCAAGATGTTACCTCACCCACCTTCTCGCTCTAGTATCCTGGGACGAACATGGTCACAACTACACTGTGTAAAATCTTTTTAGCCTCACAACACCTCCGTAGGAGGTAGGGTAGTTCCCCATTTTATAGATGGGGAACAGAGGCAGAGAAACTTAGTGATACACAGGAAGCCAGTGGTAGAGCAGGAAGTTGAACCTGGGTCTCCCAGGCTAGTATTCTAACCACGGGCCATGCTTCTTGTATGCAGTGAGGGGTGCTGTTGGAATATTGTATGGGTTCATGGGTGGCAGGGGAACCATAGGGGAAGGGGAGTGTGAGAAGAAATGTTCATGAAATGTGCACTCTTCTCAAAAGACTGGCTTCCCAGATCCCCTCACTTAATCTGCTTAATGAGTCAGCCAGTGAAAGATGTGCCTGTATTTTGTTGCACCTGGGTGAATTCCATTGATATCACTGGGGCTCTGCGTGGGCACCTAGGTATGTCTGTGTGCAGCAAGTTGCAGGATCAGGGCCTAAGAGGTGGTTAGGCACGTATTAGGTTTGTGTATGACAGAATAAGGAAGAACCTCTCCTTCTGTCCCTATACAGATCCTTTAACCCTAGATTACTTCAATTCAAGGAACAGATTTACAGTGGAATTTACCTGCAGCAAAACTTCACTGTGGCCTGGTCCACACTAGAGCGTTAAATCGATTTAACGCTGTACCCGTCCACACTACAAGGCACTTTAAATCGATTTTAAGGGCTCTTAAAATCGATTTCTATACTCCTCCCCAACGAGAGGAGTAACCCTAAAATCGATATTACTATATCGATTTAGGGTTAGTGTGGACGGAAATCGAAGTTATTGGTCTCATTCTTTTACTGAGCTACCCAGAGTGCACCGCTCTGGAAATCGATGATAGCCTAGGACCATGGATGCACACCACCGAATTAATGTGCCCTAGTGTGGACGCGTAAAATCGATTTTATAAAACCAGTTTTATAAAATCGGTTTTAATAATTTCGATTTTATGCTGTAGTGTAGACGTGGCCTGTGAAATGAACCCCCCCATGCAGTTGCATTGCCTTGCCAAATGTTCAAACTAGGATTTCAGCTAGAGGGAAGCTTTTCCATGGAGGTTGGATCTGTGTACTCCACTGTCATTAAACATCTGTGTGGAAGTCCAGGCATTATAGACTAGCAGTGACCCACTTCACAACATGCAGCTGAAATGAGCTGTCCATAAACTTCAAAAGGACTAGGAGCAGTGGCCTTTGGCCTTGGGCCTTGCAACACGCACGTGTCATATGCATTATTACTGTATGCTCTGTCCTGTTACGTACTAGCTAGAAGCCTTATTTAATTATTTAATGAGACTTCACACAGTAAGGACATGCCACGTACACCATGTCAGGTTGTTATAGTCTCACTGAATGAAGAAAAATCATCCTCCTCAGACTGCCAAAAAAAAAAAAAAAAAAAAAAGCCACAAAACTCCAGGCAGTTGCTGGCTGTGTACAAGAATTGCTAACAATGAAGAGACAGCAGATCTTATAATTCACCCTGAGCAAATAGATTATTTGCTGAAAAATGCACTTTTGGTTGACCCCTAATTATTTGCAGATTTGATGTACACAGTTTGTCATTCACAAAATGACCAGAGGAGGTGTTGTTGCTGCTGACCTCTGTTTTTAAGCTTCGGCCCAGTGGTTAGGGTATGCACCTGGAATATGGTAGACACAGGTTTGAATCTCTGCTCAGGAACAGACCAGAGTTTTCAGTGAAATAACAATTTCAGATTCAGTTCAGCCTGAACTAAACTTTTTTTTTTTAATTTGATTTGATTTGAGCAGCCACCATCCTGAAAAATCAGTTATTCACCCAGCTCTACTTATAATGATGCCGTTAGTGGCTCTAGGGTTGAGGATCCTGTTACGCTTCCTTTACCTGTCTGTTAAATTGTGAGCTCTTCAGACCAGAGTCTGGCTTCTACAGGGTTAAGCATGTTGTTGGTGCTTAACAAATAAAACTAATTTTTCATAAGGTAACAGTTCTCAAAAGGAAAATTGACTATCACTGTCTCAACCCAGGAGTGAAATTAGAATCTTAAGGATTTAAAAACAAACAAACAAAAAAGAACCCACCCCACAAACCAGAGGTTTTGATAGGGATCTGAACCCTCAAACTCCAGGACATAATCCACCCTCTGACTACTGGGATTGGGAAGAGACTTTCCATGTTGTTTAATCCTTGCTTCACAGGGAGTTTTCCTAGGCCTTTTTCTGATGCATCTGGCCTTGGCCAGCAGTGACAGATAGAACATGGACTGGATGGACCACTGATCTGATGCAGTCTGGAGATTCCTATTTTCCAAAGCTTAGTATGTGGCTTTTGGTTTGTATGTAGAATTCAAGAGGCTCTTAATGTGCTCCAGTAACTCAGAACCAGCATCACTTTTTAAAACTGTATGGATGTGGGTGTGTAACAAAAGAGGATTTCCTCAAATACATATTGGAAATACATAGACATACACACACCTAAAAAAAGTACAACAGAGAAATTGCAATTCTGAAATATTACATTTGAATAACAGTAAATACTTGACATAACCCTCTGTGAACAAGAAAATATAGGGCTGAGGCAAAATCTGAACTGACCCTTGTGACCCTCACTGACTCTGTACTGCAGATGCATCCCGACACTTCTGCTATGTTAATGTTGCAGGCTGATGTTGTGCCCCTTCAGTCTGAAGTTATGGTGGGTTATACAATTGTGGCAGCCTGGGGTATTTTTTTAAATGCCATCCCATTTTTTAGGGGACAGAGTCATACCGTTAACATACGCAAATGTTACCCATGTTAGAATATCAACGTATCCATGCTGCTTTTTTTTCACAGCACCAGAACATTAGGTGTCTTCTAGATTAAAGATATTGGTCCCTGCCTTGAAATGCTGCAAATCTAGTATTGGGTCATCGTTTTCCTCTTTGAACTGATTATTTCTGGAGCTGGCTGGCCTCCCCTCCTTTATTTCTAATTTCCTGTCTGCTCTGCCAGTTCTCCCCCATCCCCCACATCATCTCTGGTGAGGTTGACCTTTATCCTTGCCACCCTAGCCAAAAGTCATTCTGCCTTTCTGATTTTATGTCCCATCTTTATTAAGGAACATGTACTGTCCCCACTCACTAAGGCTTCTGGGGACCTTACTTTAATAAAATGTTTATTCTAGCTTGCCAGAACCCACTGCTTGTTTATCAAAAAGCCCACTGCTGGTTACAAAGGTTGATCATAAGCCTCACTAAACAGATGGGTCTTTGTAAACCACAGCTCAGATGCCATCTTTCCCGGGCTACTGACCAATTCTCCATCCTGGTGCTTGCTTTCACCGCCCCCTTGAATTTACTTAGATTCCAAGCATTCTAGTGTCATTCTGGGTATAGCTGTATATCTTCAAACTGCCATGCAACCGTTAATGAATCCTCATCTCAGAAAAGATATACTGGCACTAGAAAAGGTTCAGAAAAGGGCAACTAAAATGATTAGGGGTTTGGAGAGGGTCTCATATCAGGAGAGATTAAAGAGGCTAGGACTTTTCAGCTTGAAAAGAGGAGACTAAGGGGGGTATAATAGAGGTATATAAAATCATGAGTGATGTGGAGAAAGTGGATAAGGGAAAGTTATTTACTTATTCCCATAATACAAGAACTAGGGGTCACCAAATGAAATTAATAGGCAGCAGATTTAAAACAAATAAAAGGAAGTTCTTCATCACGCAGCGCACAGTCAACTTGTGGAACTCCTTACCTGAGGAGGTTGTGAAGACTAGGACTGTAACACGGTTTAAAAGAGAACTGGATAAATTCATGGTAGTTAAGTCCATAAATGGCTATTAGCCAGGATAGGTAAGGAATGGTGTCCCTAGCCTCTGTTTTTCAGAGGGTGGAGGTGGATGGCAGGAGAGAGATCACTTAGACTCATAGACTCTAGGACTGGAAGTGACCTCGAGAGGTCATCGAGTCCAGTCCCCTGCCCTCATGGGACTTGATCATTGCCTGTTAGGTTCACTCCCTCTGGGGCACTTGGCTTTGGCCACTGTTGGCAGACAGGATACTGGGCTGGATGGACCTTCGGTCTGACCCAGTATGACCATTCTTATATTCTAAGCTAAATGAACCCAAAGTTATGGAGACACACATGAGTCAAGGAAGCCAGCAGAGTATCAGAAACCTGGAAAAATCTCTGATTGGATGGGCTCAGGCATTTGGTCACAAGCTGAGGTGGTTCAAAAGTTTTGAATTTTTTTAAAACAGAAATTTTTTATTGTTTCTTTAAACAAGCACAGCAAGCGGCAAATATTTGGGCACACACTTCTGAAACCCCAAACCATGTTCAGGTTTTGGCAGACTAATTTCAGCTTTTCAATTAAAAAAACCACAACAAATTTTGAAGGAAAGCAGACATTGTCTGGTGTTTTTTTTTTTCCGCTTTTTAAAAACCCCTAGTTTTCTATCCAAAAGAGTTTTGACCGAAAATATTTGTCTAACCCTTTTAATAAGCTTTAGTGCCTTTTAGCACTAGCTCAGGGGTAGGCAACCTATGGCACACGTGCCGAAGGTGGCACATGAGCTGATTTTCAGTGACACTCACACTGCCCAGGTCTTGGCCACTGGTCCGGGGGGCTCTGCATTTTAATTTAATTTTAAATGAAGCTTCTTAAACATTTTAAAAACCTTATTTACTTTATATACAACAAAGTTTAGTTATATTGTAGACTTATAGAAAGAGACCTTCTAAAAATGTTAAAATGTATTACTGGCATGCGAAATCTTAAATTAGAGTGAATAAATGAAGACTTAGCACAGCACTTCTGAAAGGTTGCTGACCCCTGCGCTAGCTGATGCTGAGAACCAGTGATACCTTGTAAAGGTGACTTGAAAAGAAGTTCTCTCAAAAATGGGTTTGTGTCAAGATGCGAAGGGTTTTTAAATGTTTATTTTTTCCAAGGCTTCCTGGGGAGTGGGGGGGGGGAAGAGAGGGGACAGCAAGTGGGGCAATTTGCCTCAAGCCCCGCAGGGGCCCCCATAAGAATATATATTCTATAGTATTGCAACTTTTGTTTATGGAAGGAGCCCCTCAAATTGCTTTGCCCCAGGCCTCCTGAATCCTCTGGGCAGCCCTGCACTGATCTGAAGGATGAAAAGTAATGCTTGTATTATTTTTAGTCCTGTGAAAGATGGCACAGTCGTTGCTGATGAAGAGTCTTTGACACGCTAGTATGTCTTGTTCCATCCTCGTAAAACGCTAGGAGATCTGAATTTAGCTTGATTATAGCATCAGGAATATTTTTGATTAAAAGTTCAGTAAATATTATTAATTGGAGAAAAATTCAGTGATCGCTATCTTATACCTTAGACACTGCTATTCCCTTAAGTGTATGGAAATAACTGAAGTAATTGTGTGGTAACTTGCCATTTTGCCCCAGTCCCATACTTAAAACAAATTCAGGTGATTGTGATACTTTCATTAAATTTTGATTTGATGACAGTACTTCTGGATAAGTACTGGACAGATTGCAAAAGAGAGATTTTCTGGCTGACCTGATGAAGTGGTTAGTGTGAGACTGACCTGTTCTGCTATGTAAAGATCAATGTCATTGACCTGAGGGTATAAAAACAAACAACTGAAGATACTATTTTTTTTTCTTTCTCCCTTCCTCCCCAATCTGTCATCTGACAGGGAGCAGAGAGGAAGATCAGGGATGAAGAACGAAAACAAAGCAAAAGAAAAGGCAAGTGCACTGACTCCAGCTCCCTGTTGAATGCCTGTAAGTAGAAATTATTCCACCAAGTGTTTAAATTATAGGCCTCATGTCACTTACACACTACAGTTTTTCAGTACAGTAGAATTCTCCTAGAAAGGAGTTACTGCCTGCCTTTTTTTTCCTCCCATAAAATAGCTTCGCTTTAATTCACTGTACATGAGATTGTGAACTGTATTTTGCAATGCACAGGATAAATTAGGAACTTCTTCAAGACAACCAGCAGGAGGCGCCGTAGCAGTGAGTTGCACACTGCAACAGCCTGGTTTTGAGAACTCGTGGAGCATCTACAGCTCCAACTGAAGTCAGTAGGAGCTGGAGATAGAATATCAGGGTTGGAAGGGACCTCAGGAGGTCATCTGGTGCAGCCCCCTGCTCAAAAGCAGGACCAATCCCCCAGATTCCTAAATGGCTCCCTCAAGGATTGAACTCACAACTCGGGGTTTAGCAGGCCAGTACTCAAACCACTGAGCTATAGGCCCCCCATATCCAGAACCTCTGCAAATCAGGCTTAAGGGATTTACTCAAGGCTGTGCAGCAAGACACTGGCAGAGTTTGCAGTACAAACCCAGATCTCCTGATTCCCAGCCTTATACTCAACCCTAGAGAGTTGAGCTGCCCCTTTTTAGTTAATAGTCTAGTTAGACATTGTTTCTACGCATGTAAAAGTTAGCCCAAGGGGCCTGATGCTGGAATGAGCAAAAGGCTTTTTAGATTTTTCCTTCCAAATGTGTTTGCTTTTCATTCTTAATTCTCTCCTGCAGATCATACTTTTTATGTTGTTTCCTACAGAGCCAATGTTAGATGGTCAATTATAGGTTAAGAGTTGTTTGGTGTAGAGTTTATATCCCTGTTTCTCCTTCACATTGTGCAGCAAGGAAAAGTGTGTGTTCCTTGTCTCTCCTTTGGGTTGTTTAAAGATAATATTACATCCACATGATGTGCTTGTCAGAAGCTCTGCTTTTAACAGTCTGACTGGTTCAATAAGCATTAACCTCACAGCTTGTTTAAACAGGGTTTCCTGACACAGCAAATGTGGGCTGGCAGTGTGGCTTTAGAAGAAGGCAATGACACAGGGAAATCCAGTTGCTTAAGGGCAGTTACAGGGAGGGCAGAGTTTTCAAATGTATTATAAAAAGAAGACAACGCTGTGCCAGCGTTTAACAAATGTGTATGTGGGGGGTGTCTCCTATCCCAAGTATAGTAGCCCAAGCAGAATCCAGAGACCACTCTGCACAGTACTAGAACTAATGGCTGAGAAATGGCAATTGCATGCTAAACCGTCCGTTTGTAGAAGTTCATATCTTTCTTCATAAATGCTGCTTATGGGGCTAAACTTCCTATGCTTGGGCTGAGCCCAGATATGGTGTTTATTTCTCCATTAAGGTGAATACATATGGTTTGGCTATAAGCATTACAGTTGCTTCCAGAGACCCAATTACTGTATCTATATGGATTGCTCCATAGTACAGCTGGTTGGCAGTTTTTGGTTGAAGTTTTGGAAAATCAGTTTTCCCACAGAAAATTTCCATTTTAGACTAATCATTTTGAAATTTTTTTCAACTTTTTTTTCCATGGGAAATTCAAAATGAAATATTTCATTTTGGGCAGGTTTCATGCAAATCAAAACACTTCAGTTTTTCAACCCAAATTAAAATATTTCATTTTCGGTCAGTTTGACATTAATCGCTGATCATCTTGCGAGCTGTAGTTTGGATACCTCATATTCCAGTCTCTGTAGACTAGGTTTCCTGGCTGAACTACATCTCCCATGATGCACTGTGATTTTTTCCCACTGGTTGAACTGATGTGCGGCATCCATGGGAGTTATGTGACCACAGTGCCCTATAGTACATGTGGTCCACCCAGGAAGTACCCAAAGACAATTCCCATGAGGCACATAGTGGCTAACGGGCACAGATTAATATTGAACTAGACTGAAATGTTTTGTTTTAATTCAGAGTGGTGAACCAAAAATTTTCACAGAACCTTCCATTCTGTAAAATATTGGTATCTTGCCAAACTCTGTTCCACAGTAGTAACAATGCTTCTGTAATGCTTTCCATTTGAGGATCTCCAAATGCTTTTTAATACTCAGTGACTGAAGTTTCACTGAGGCCCTGTGAGGTTGAAGTATTTCCTCTTTCCCCCACCCCTCGTGCAGAAAGGCTCAGTGTGTTACACAGGAAGTCTGTGGGAGAGGTGGGACTAGAACCTAGATGTGACTTTCCCAGTCCTATGCCCCTAAGACCATCCTTCACAAATGTTTTTTTAAATGTGAAACGAACATTGATCAGCTGTGTGCCTTTAAGAGGTGATATGCTACCAATATTGAAACAAGGCACACCCATGTTCTAGGGTGCATGAGCTCACAGAGAAGGAGTGAGGTACTGGGGGAAATCTATTAATTCATTTGTTTACCCGTTTAGACAAAAGCCCATTCTCATAACACCAGCCAAGGAGGGAAGAAGCAGTGCCACCTCACAAACACTTCCTGCCACTCACTGGAAAGGCTGGTGGTAGATTCCTGAGGAAAATAGGAGTGTACTGAAAGTGGAGTACAGTCTCCAAACACTGTCATTTGAAATTGGGGTGTGTGGCAGGAACCGCATGGATTTTTAGCAATCGTTTGGGAAGATTTTGCTGAAAATACCTGACATTTGGCACATTCCAAAAGGAATAAGCATCCTTGACCAGGGTGATTTATGGCCCCCAGAATAGGTGACTCTATCAGAGAAGAGGAAGCCTCGCACTTTCCCCTCCTATCCCCCCAAAAAACTTGGTTGGGAAATTTTAACAATGGGGTCCCAAGACCCTCCCCTCCACACCCACCCCAGCACATCACTGCTTAACAGCAATACATGTCTCTTAAGGAGTACGGCTACAATTGTGTCATTGTTTTCAATATCCATATATTACAATCTTTGATATCTCTTTACAGTTCCCGATGTCAAAGTGCCAATGCTTCCTTCCCACAAGCGGACAGACGTCACTATCTTCAAGCCATCCCAAGATCTTGACACTCAGCCAGTTCTTTTTATCCCCGACCTTCACCATTCCAGTCTTCAGCGTGGGACTCATGTATGTGATGCTACTGTGTGCCCATAATATAAAATTAGGGGCATTGTCTGCCTGCGTAATGATATTGTACATAGACACTGGACTGGTTCTTAAATGTATAACCACTGGGAGCAAAAAGTTCCTGTTAGGTATGTGATCATATAAACCTTCATGTTTCATGGCATAAGCCAAGCCCTAACAAATGGGGGTTAGGAAGAAAACTTGCTTTGTGGGCAGGTAATTCTTCACCTTCCTGTGAAGCATTTAATGCTGACCACTGACAGGATACAGGTCAGACCAGAGCTCCTAGACTAGTATGTTCGTATTGTTGGCTTCTCAGGTCCACTTTTTAGCTAGCTAGCTACACACACTGTAGTAGGTTCCAGTTGATGGTCCCATGTCATTTACCATCCAATAGTCTAATTTAGAGCACCTTTCTCTCTACACTCAAAATCTCTTCTTGTTTTGTTTTAAAGGTCCTTCCTGTTGCACCAGAAGAACTGGAGGGTGAAGGGTAAGAGATTGCTATTTCATTCATTCTGTAACACTATTGAATTGCATGGTGCTGTAAAATCAGCTAGGAAGGTGAGTTCCCTGCCCAAAGAGCTTGCCATGTACCCTAATATTAGGTGTTTTACTCCTCCCCTTATATAAGCCCCAGGCTATAGTAAGACCTGTAAGCAGTACAGGGCCCAGGCTGTCAGTGATGCAGTCATCTCCAAAATGGAAAATCTTGCATAGCAGGCACTCTCCATCACCATGCAGCCAGCTTAACACTCAGGTTTGCTGCTCTGGGCTTTCCAGTGTGTGCCAAAAAATATTCACATTCCAAAGGGACTTGCCCAGAATCTCCAGGTAAATAGCTGATTTGGTGTTGTGTTTAAGCAGCACAAGGAGACTCTATTGTTAGAGAGGGAGCAGCAGAATCAAAGCACTTGGGCAGTTTTAAATAATGAGTATTGACTTGTGTAGAAAGTAATGCTCATTGTAATTAGGGTAATTATTACCCTGGTTCTGAAATTATCTTCATCATAAGATCCATGATGTGACAGTTTCCCTGTTTCCAGGCAAGGAGGCTACTCCTGCTGATGCTACTGTTGATACATTTTCCCCCCCTTATTGCAGCTCTAATATGAAGAGGGGGCCTTATATAACTGAAGATGATTTTATTGCACCTCCCAATAAACTGACCAGAATAGAGGAACCAAAGCGAGGTAAAAAAAAATTTTTTTTAAAGACACATCTGTTGCATTTCCATGAAAGAAAGCCAGGTCAGGGGTAGGAATGCTTTTTCTTTGGGTGGGTCAAGTGTGTGTTGTGTGTGTGTGTGTGTCTGCTTTATTTTGATGTGCCCATCTGATTCCTATCTGTGCATCTCCTGCTAGCACTTATTTGGGGAGGAAAATATTCTCCTTTTTGCCTCAGCAGGGGAGACAGCTAAACTTGCAAATACATAATTTTGGTTTTAATAACAGTGGAAGTTTTTGTCTTGTGATCAGGACTCCTGGGTTCTATTCTCAGCTCAGACACTGATTTGCTGAGTAAACTTTGGCAAGACACTTAACTTCCCTGTGTCTGTTTTTCCCCCATCTGGAATCTCACCACTTTCTCGGGGGCTTTTTCTGATGGTTTGTAACCTCCCAGCACCCTGTTGAGTAGGGAAGCGCTATCATCCCCATTTTGTAGATGGAGAAAATGGAGCACGGAAGAGTTAAATGACTTGTCTCTGGAGTCCCAGTTACAACCTATCCATATGGCTGTCCTTCCCCTCCGGCTGTGATAAACTAATGCAGATGTTTGCTAAGGGAAAATGAGAATTAACGAGAGCTTGGTTTCTTTACTAAATCATAAAACGGGGACCTTATTCTATGGGTAGCTGCCATAGCATCATATTTATACTCTATAATAATACTTAGCTTTTATATTGCACTTTTCATCAGTGGACCTCAAAGCACTTGATAAAGGAGGCCAGTATCATCATCTCCATTGTACAGATGGGGAAACCGAGACACGAGGGTGAAAGGACTTGCCCAAAATCACCCAGCAGGCCAGTGCAAGAACCAGGAATAGAAGTCCAGAGTCCATCAGTGCTCTGTCCACTAAGCTACACTGCTTCCCTTGTATAGATGGTTATTGTTGTTCGCTTTTAAATCCACCATCCTCCTTCTGCCTTCCTTTGGAGGAGGAGGGTTTAAAAATGAAAATCTCCAAGTTTAGTTCGCCCCGTTTGACGTAGATGTTACAGTATATTGTTCCAAATCACAGGTGCATCAGAGCCATGAGCTATCAAACACAGTAAACAATATGTGCCGCAATACCTAGTAATTAGAGGGTGAATTAAGGACTTTGAAGCTGTTACATGTCCTCATTTCCCTGCTCTTATTGGCTGATTGCTCAGCCTTAATGTAGTTTTTAATGGGGCTGTTTTTCTGTGTAATGGCTCTGTCTACATGAGCTGGATGACACTGTGGTTGTCTGGCTTCTCATTCTTTCAGTCTGGTCTTTGGAGCGGGGAATCATATCCATATCCTACTAGATGGAGCAACGTGATTGTTTTTAAATATTGCTGAACATTAGCAAGGAAGTGAAATGGGGAAGCAAAGAGGGGGAGAGAAGATTAAAATGGGAGGAAAGTATAAACAGTTGCAAGAAACTAAAGAGAAGGAATAGCAAGTTCTTCTTCGAGTGATTGTTCACATCCATTCCAATTAGGTGTGTGCACCGAGGTCAGAAACTTTTTCCCTTAGCAGCTCCCGTTGGGACGGCAGGGGAGCCCCCTAGATTCGCATCCTTATGGTGGTGTATATAGTACCCTTCTGGCCTGACCCTCCTTCAGTTTCTTCTTACCGTCCGTGGCGGCCTTGGAACTGTTCTCTCTCGCTTGCTAGTGATCCCTTAGCCTTTCAGTCTTCTAGTTAGAGTTGTTCATAGATAGTTATCAGTTAGTTAAATACCATTGTATTCAGGTTTCTGGAAGCTAGTTCCAACACCAACCTTGGGTTTCAAAGCTTGTGACATGTGCTGCAGGTCTCTGCCTAACAGTGACCCCCACGACTCCTGTCCCCAATGTCTGGGAGAGGCTCATCAGGCAGAGCACTGCAAAATCTGCAAGGCCTTCAAACTGCACACTGAGAGACTTTTGCCTTAAGCAGTTGCTCATGCAGGCCACGTTACAACCACTGGCCCCTGACCGACTGGCACTGGGCCTGGCCTCCTCAGAGCGAAGTGCTCCAGTATCCGTGCGTGACCCGGCACCCCCAGGCACCATAAGTCGCCGGCACCGTGAACCTCGGTGCTAGAGAGGTCGACTAGTGGCAACTAAGCATCACAAGAAAGGGGAAAGAGGGCGCTCTCCCCAAGAGCTGCCAAGGCACTCAGGGAAGCTCCCAGCACGCAGACAGGTTGTGAGTCCGAGTCCGGCACCCAGCGATTTCAGTGCCGATGAATGTCTGGAGGAAGTCCTGGAACACTCCTCCATGGCCAACACTTTTGAGCCAGTGAAAGACCTCATTGAGCTGTCAACGCCAAATCCCCTCTTGTGCAGGGAGAAGCCTCTGGCACTGCCCAAGAGGGTCCCGTCCAGAGGGAAGCTGGCAATGGTGCGCCGCACGAGGTCACCATCTTGGCACCACTCACTGCACTGTTCTCGTTCAAGCTCGGCATCCATCTACTCCCCAGCACCTGCAGCCCAGTGCGAGGTTACAGCACTGGAGGTGAACCTGCCAGCAGTACCTGCAGCAACTACACACACCTGTCCACGATGCCATCGCTCGCCCAGCATCGGAGCGCGGCACCAGCAACCTCACCAGCACCGAGTGAGAGGCATCAGTCCTGAGACTCCCAGTACCATGCGTGGTCCCGGAAAGCCGGGCACCACTCCCCAGCCTGCACCTCGCGGCACCCTACAGCCGCTCAACGTTCGGCACTGCCCTGTTCCTCTCCGTCAGCATCCTTCGGCTCTGAGGCCAACTCCAGTTGCTCCAGCTTATAGCAAGCATCGAACCATGGCCAGCAGAGAGTCCCACTCAGCATGGCAGTCACAGTGGCCTCCTCTGAGTCAGTGGCCCTTCTGGACCCCATGGGCCTACTGTCAACAGGGCACCATCTCCAGAGCCTCCAGGTCCAGGCATTCCATGCTATGCCATTCCAGGTCACCACACAGGCACACATCAATGGCAAGGGAGGCCACTCTCTCCAGGATGCCCTCAGATCCCCAAGAGCAACTGGTGATGGCAAACCCACTGCCCATGGCAGTACCCAAGCAATACAACACCTTGAGAGGTGTCAGCCCTGTCGGGCCCTGAGGTGACCCAGGCCTATGGGGATCCACAGGCGGGTCTAGATGAGGGCAACAAGCAGCAACCCACATCCTCCTCTTACCCAGACAAGGCGGTGGCGGATACATCAGTCTTAGGATCGCCACCAATTGGCCACAGGGCTCACTAGGAGCAGCTCCGCAGGATCGCCCTCAATATGGGCCTCCAGGCAGAAGAAACGGTTGAGCAGGAGGATCCGATGGTGGACATCCTGGCTCCCAAGGGTCCCTCCAGAGTAGCGCTCCCTCTCATAAAGACCATACAGACAAATTACAACAATATATGGCAAACCGTGGCCTCCATCACGTCAACAGCCAGGGGAGTAGAAAGGAAATACTTTGCCCCTTCCAAGGGCCACAAGTTCCTGTTCTGCCATCCCTGCTCCCTAATCATTTCAGCAGCCCATGAGAAGGAATGACAGGGCCAATAAGCCTCGGCCCCAAAGGCCAAGGAGGCCAATCGTCTGGACCTCTTCGGTAGAAAGGTCTACTAATCCAGGGGCCTCCAACTACATATAGCTAACCAGCACGTGATCCTTAATAGACATAACGTCAACTCTTGGATCGCCACATCCAAGTTTAAGGATTGCTTGCCCCAGGATTTGCACTCGGAGTTCGCTGCGTTAATCGAGGAAGGAAAGACGGTGGCTAAGGCTTTGCTACAAGCCTCCCTCAGTTCAACTGACTCTGTGGCTGGAACCATTGCCTTGGGGGTAGTCATGCAATACTCAGCGTGGCTCCAGGTGTCTGGCCTCCCTCCAGAGGTCCAGAACACCCTCCAAGACCTCCCATTTGCGGGCTTGGGCCTTTTCTCAGAGCAAACAGGCTACAGGCTGCACGGCCTTAAGGATTCTAGGGCCACCCTGAAGTCTCTAGGGATAAATACGCTGACAACCCAGAGAAAGCCCTTCAGGCGTCAGCCTCCGCAGCAGAGGCAGTATCAACTCCGTCCCAGACAGGAGCCATATCGCAGGCGGGGCAGAAACAACTGGTGTAGACAGCAGAATAACACGCCCAACCAAGGCCAGAACAAACCCCAGCCCAGAAACAGGCAAGGGTTTTGAAGGCGCTTGAGGACAGTGTGCCAACCCAATACCTGGATCCATCCCCTCAGTTTTTAAACCAGCTTCTACCATGCATGGTCTTGTAGAACATCGAACTGCTGGGTCTTATGCACGGTACAGAGGGGATACTCCCTCCAGTTCTCCACCTTCCCCGTCCCTCTTCAGGGACCCCTCTGACGAGCAACTCCTTATACAGGAGGTCCGTTCGCTCCTCGAGATGGGGCGGTGGAGGAGGTTCCAAGTCAAAGGGGGGGGTCTGACCCATTTTAGACCTTCGTGGACTCAACAAATTTATGGTCCAACTCCAGTTCCACACGGTCTCTTTAAGCACTATAATCCCAGCACCTGGATCTGGGAGATAGGCATCCTTCATGTCAAGGGCAGCATACCAATTTCCATATCGTCATCCATCTGGCACACCGTCACTTTCTCCACTTTGTCATAAACCAACATCAGTACCATTTCACGGTTCACCCGTTCGGCCTGTCCACAGCCCCCCATGTGGTCACAGAATGCATGCAGTGGTGGTGGCCTTCCTGTGGAACAGGCAAGTTCAAGTGTACCTGTACCTCGACAACTGGCTACTGACAGGTCATTCCAAGGACAAGGTCCAGTCCCATGTGACAATGGTCATGGACACCTTTCACAGACCGGGACGACTCCTCAATGTACCCAAATCGTCACTCAGACCTACGCAAAGGATAGAGCTCATGGGGCAGTGCTGGACTCGGTACAGACAAAAGTGAGCCTTCCAGAACCCAGATTCCAAGCCATAGAGCAGATTGTCAAAACAATTCTTCAGTATCCCACCACAACAGTCAGGTGTTACCTACAGCTAATAGGGCATATGGCAGCATGCACGTATGTGGTCAAGCATGCCCGACTGAGACTCAGGCCTATATAAGTGTGGCTCGCAATGTCTTACTGCCTGTCCCGAGACCCCCCTGGACCTCGTGGTGACGGTCCTGGGGCAGGTACAAGAATCCTTGCATTGGTGGCTGGACTGACCAGTGGTCTGTGCGGGGGTCCCCTTCACCAAGCCCCAGCCTTCTCTGACATTAGTAACAGACACATCAGATCTGGGCTGGGGCGCACACTTAAAGGATCTGAGGACACAAGGCTTGTGGTCGCGGGATAAGATGCCTCTCCATATCAACCTGAAGGAGCTCAGAGCAGTTCCTGGCCTGCCAAACCTTTCACACCACTTTGCAAGGTCACAGTGACAGTCCTGACAGCCAACACCACTGCCATATTCTACATAAACAAACAGGACGGAGCCTGGTCCTCACCCCTCTGCCGCGAGGCTCTTCTCCTCCGGGACTTCGGTATAGGCCGATCTGTTCAGGTGGAAGCTTCCTACCTTCCAGGGGTATGGAACGAGCTGGCAGATTGCCTCAGCAGGTCCTACCATGTGCACGGTTAGTCAATCAGATCAGACATCATACAGTCAGTCTTCCAAAGGTGGGGTTATCCCCAAGTAGACCTCTTCACCACCAAGAGCAGCAAACAGTGCCCTCAGTTCTGCTCATTCCAAAACCACAGTCCAGGCTTGATTGCTGACACATTGCTAATACCGTGGGGGGAGGGGCTGAAGTATGCCTGCCTTCCTATCCCACTGGTCCACCGGGTCCTTCCCAAAATTCGCTGGGACAGGGCGACGGTAATCATGATTGCCCCATCCTGGCCGTGGCAGCAATGGTACATGGCCCTACTAAAGCTGTCCGTAGATGCCCCGAAAGCCCTGCCCCTCTACCCAGGTCTGATCACACAGGACCACAGGCACCTTCTCCACCCGAACCTGCAGTCTCTAATCTCATGGCTTGGAAATTTCGTGGCTAAATCCCATAGAGATCCAGTGCTCTCAGTCAGCGAGACAGATTCTACTCAGCAGTTGGAAACCTTCCACTAGGGCTTCCTACCTGGCAAAGAGGAAAAGATTTTCCTGCTGGTGTGAACCCAAGTGCCTTCAACCACTTCAGATTCCTATCCCAGTTATTTTGGACTACCTCCTACACCTTAAGCAACAGGGTCTGTCCCTTTCATCCATCGGGTGCACCTGCCGGCCATTTCAGCTTTCCATCCAGGGGAGTCTGGGCACACGGTGTTTTCAAAACCCATGGTGGGAGGATTCCTCAAAGGGCTGGAGAGGGTATTCCTGTATTCTCGCCTGCCAGCCCCAACCTGGAACCTGAACCTGGTCCTCTCCAAACTCCTGAGCCCTGTGCTTGAGCCCCTGGCCACTTGTTCCCTGCTCTACCTTTCTTGAAAGGTGGCATTCCTGGTGGCCATTACATCAGCAAGAAGGGTGTCCAAACTGAGAGCTCTCACCTCCGAGCCCCTATACATCATGTTTCGTAAGGACAAGGTGCTGTTTAGACTGCGATCTCCTAATTCCACATGGGACAGGACATTTGCTTGCCGGTGTTCTTTCCAAAACCCCACACGAGCCCGCGACACTGCAGCCTACATACGCTGGATATTTGAAGGGCCTTAGCGTTCTACGTAGAGCGCACAAAACCTTTCCGCAAATCAAACCAATTATTCATTGCCAGAGCCAATAGAATGAAGGGCCTTCCAGTCTCTGCATAACGCATATTGTCCTGGATCACAGACTACATTTGCACATGCTAGGAGCTGGCCAAGGTCTCGGCCCCAGCGATTACAGCCCTTTGACCAGAGGCAGGCATCTTCGAGTGCCTTTCTGGCTCAGGTCCTAATCCAGGAGATCTGCAAGGCAGCCACCTGGTCTTCAGTGCACACGTTTACAGCTCACTATGCTGTCAACCAACAGGCCAGAGATGATGCAGCGGTCAGCAGAGCTGTTCTGCAATCGTTCCATAACTCCTATTCTCCTCCAATGGTAAGCTTGGAATTCACCTAATTGGAATGGACATGAACAACACATCTCAAAGAACAACAGTTACGAGAGGTAAGTAACAGTCTTTTCAGCATGAGTAACTGGACTGGATATCTGCTGCATTATTTTATTGAACAGTTTCTCCAGGCAGCTGAATAGCATGGGCCATAGCCAAGAGACTCTGAAGGATGTGTGTTCCACTTGTTCAACTACTGACTTCTCTAAAAGCATTTCCAGTGTACGCTTTTATCTCATTAACAAACGAAGACAAATGCAGGATAGTTTCAAAGGCAAAGGTGTTTAGCACCTGATCTTGGGACACTTCTGCATGTCTTGTTGCTTGTCACTCTTTCAACAAGCATGTAAAAAGTACGTTTTTGATTTAACTATGTTTGTATGCATATCTTTGCTGCATTATTTTAATGTGTGTTACTCTGTGCTTTCACAACACTCACTTATGCCTCGTCCTCAAGGAACAAATATATATTAAATCATTCTCTGGTTTACATTCAGTGTTGCTGTATGTCCGAAAGGAGTCGGAAGAAGTCTTCGATGCACTTATGCTAAAGACACCATCTCTGAAAGGTCTAATGGAAGCTGTAAGTATCAGGGCAGTTCATAAAACCTTATGCTCATGGCTTCACAGACCGGACACAACACCTGGTTCCCTAGTGTTAGACCCTAAATACTTGGAGTATGACTGACCTTGAATCATAGTCACAGCTTGAGTCATGTAAATATTTCTGTTGCTTCCAGTTAAAAAGTAGGGGCTGGTTCTCCACCTAAGTGACCTTTGAGTACAGGGGAGAACACTGCAGTTAACTCGTCAGCTTCTACTTAAAGCTGACTTTGAAAAATAGAGCAAGCAAAGAGTTCTTTACTGCCATCCTTCATTGGTGCTGGGGTGGGGTTAGCTCATCAGGGGAGCAGCTAAGTCTTGGCTCGGCTCCAGTGAGCTTAGCAATAGTTCCTGATACATTCTAAGTAGTGATTTCAGTCAAGAATAGCTGGATTCTAGAAATATTAAACACGTTTGCTTGGGATCTATTTTTCTATACTTAAGAATTCACCGTTTGAATAATCTCCACATAAGAAAGCAGATGTGGCTTAAATATTCATGTAACTAGTGATTTTTTTGGGAGCCTCCATTTTTGTGTGTCCAACTTAGAGACCTCTTAAATGGGTTTGATTTTTGAAGAGTAGGTGCTGCTCAGCACTCTGTGAACATCAGGTACCTTTTAGGTGGTTCAGACTGGACGTCCAAAATCTTGATGTGCCCAAAATCACTAGTCACATTGGAAAATATACACTCCTAGGTTTGTTTTTCATGCAGATCCTCTCTTCACTGAGCTGCAGAAGACGCTTTTTCAGGTTTTCCCATTGGTATCAAAATTAATCCTCAGGGTCCTACTTTGTGACTGTTTTTTTTCATAGTTGGGGGTAACATTTTAATTAGTTGCTGGAACAGTTTCTGGAGCATGTTCAAATTACTTATATTTTTGTCAGTCTCTCATTACTTTGTTTTCCCTCCAAGCCTAGCAAATTGTATCCTCATTCCCCGGGACTATTTTAATGCTAAATTTCAAGGTGTTTTTGAACAAGGGTTACAGCAAAATATCTATTTTTGCAATGAGAAAAGTGGTGGATTTTTTATTATCCATAATAAAAAATGGCTGAAGGGATTTTGCTTTAACTTTATATAGACATGCCCACACGCACTCACAAATAAAATTCTTCTTTAGTCTAAGACCACGTCTGGAAAACATAAATTAAAATCAGGAAGTTGTGAGCATATGAAAACTGGGAGGTGGGAATGGAAACTGCGTGCACCCTTAACTGTAGCTCTTGCTACTGGCTACAATAATGTGAGGTTTTTTAAACTACGTCTGTGCTGCACCACAGTGTAGATTACAGGGGTGTGAATTGCAGAGCATACCAAAAGTTTGTGCTCTAACTGCTCTGTGTGGAGGCTGCTGGTACAAACTAAAAAGGTCTCTGGTTTCAAACAGGACTATGTAAACACAAGCTAGATACCTTCTTAGTTTGCACCAGGGCAGTTAGTGCATGAAATTTTGGTGCACTTTGCAATTCACACCCCCATAGTCTGCATTGTGGTGCAATGTCGACAAGCGTTAGACTGCAAAATATCACCCACTCCTCCAATTGCCCACTGGGGTGCAGGGAAAGTGTAGAGGTTACTTTAGGGAGTGCCTGTTGAATTTACAACATTGAAACTCCTTGGTCATTTGATTTTACTTGCTTGGTCTTTGTCCAACCGGTGCCTTGTTAAGGTTGAAGGGTTTGAGTGCTATCACTTTTATATCACCTTATTAGCCTTAGCCTTGGGATCCAAAATCCATTCCCTAATCTGAGATTCTGTCATGGCTGTTGTGACTTGCACTTGCATCTAATCTTTGGGGGTAAAGGGGGAAGAAGAGGAGTTTATTAACCTAACTGTAGCATGTTCTACTCAGACCCTGATGTAGGAGCAAGCAGAATGTTTGTTTGCACTAGAACAGATCTAAATCAGGGAATCCCCACCTGTTACTGCTTAATGCAAGATGGATATTTGCTATCAGTGTGAGATTAGAACGAAAACAGATTGTAGCTAACGCAGCTTGCCAAAGAAAATTGGATGTAGAACAACAGCAACCATTTTGTTATGGGTTTTATGGTGGTGTATGTAATACAATACTTAATGAGGTGACTGCTGTTTTTTATACTGAGCTCATTTTGCCAGTTTTATTGTGGGATATTTGCAGTCATCTTCTTTCCTTAGCAGAGCATGTGAGTTCCTTACCTCATCGCTTCTGGGAGGTGGGGGCTTAGCATGTCCTGCCCTCTCCCAGGGGTTTCTCCATTGATACTTCCCCTCTTCTAAACCACCCCCACCACTCTGAAATCACATTAGTGTAACTTCAGTAATAGACCTGGTTGGGGTGCCCAATCCCTTTCTCTTGCACGGACGAAGAACAACACAGGCTTCCACTGGTGGGCTGTAAAGTAGCTCCTGAAAGTGGGAAAGTTGTGCAAAACATATGTAAAAACCAATTCAACTACCAGTGTGTTATCTTGAGTGCAAAGAGGGCTGAAGTGTGATCAACAGGGATCCTAGAAATCCATTTGACGTGGAAAAATGTGGAATTTGCGATTTTATAGATTCTTTAGTTTCTACATTTTTTTAAAGTACATAATTAGTAACTACATTTCACTGAAAGTACCAGTCTCACCTATTCAATGTACAAAACCTCCCCCTCTTGTGGTTGGTCTTTTTTTTTAAATGTGCTTTAAATTTACATAGCTAAACATACTCTAATAACCTTTCTATACCGGGAACAGTTTGTGACAGATTGAACTCTCCTTTCTGGGATGCCACCTGATGTGCTGGGGTTTAACTGAGCCGCCTCTGCCCAGTCAGACTGGGTTCCCTCTCCCCGCTTTGCTGAATTAGGCTCTCCGGCCTCTTGCAGGGGGCGTGTGTGCACACACACCCTGCAGAAGTCAGCTCTGTGTGAGAGGGCTCCCCTAGCATTTACCCATCCCTTTTGGGAGACAAACCCAAAATACTACTGTCTTGCACTGTAGAGAATTATTTGTACAGCGCAAGCTCATAAAATTTGCCCTCTTCCTCAGTGTGAAGATATGTGCACGACTTCTTGCGCCCCCCCGTTAGAAATTACAAAAACTAGGTTTAACATTTGTTTTATTATTATTAACTACAAAAGGTAAATTTTAAATAATATAAGAGATAATGGACAGACAGAACAAAGCAGATTACTGACCTAACAAAGCAAAATACTCAAGCTAAGCTCAATATACTTAAGAAACAAGTTAAGAAATGTAATTTCTTACCCTAATGTTGTTTTAGGCAGGTTGCAAAGTTTCTGTGGTTCAGAGTTCCAGTTATTTCTTTCTAGCCTGAGACGGGGGCCCAGCCTGGACTCACCCCACACCCCTGCTTGACTCTATTCAGGTGGCTTTAGCAGTGCTTCTTTCTTGGGCAGACAGGCCATGGAGAGGAGGAGCCTCGTTTGCCTTCCTCCCCAACCTTAAATAGGATTTACATAAGGCGGGAATCCTGTTTCCCAAATTTGACCCCTCCCTCTTCCCTTCCAGTGGAAAGTTACAAGAAGTCCCAGGTAATATTTAGTATCAGGTGTCAAGACCACCTGACTCTGTAGGATCACAGTGTCCATGAGTCAGTGGCAGTACGGAGTGTCCGCAGAAAGACCAAGCCTTTTCACAGTCCACTGTCGTCACTGGTGGGCCATCCTCCCTGTCTGGCTTTTTCTATTGTTATACCTGAATTGTTAGAAGTGGGCGTCACCCAAAGTAGCACAGTTAAAATGCAAACACATAATCAATATTCTTAACTTCAGATACAGAAATGATACAGGCATACAAATTGGATAATTACATTCAGTAAATTATAAGCTTTCCAATGATATCTTACAAGATTCACTCAGTTACGTCATATTCATATCATAAGTATATTTTCATGAAGAATATGGAGTGAAACATCGCAGGTTACGTAATGGAGTTTAGGAGTTTGTGATTTAAGGCATCTGAAATGTCACTTCAGCCTCCAGATGTGCGTAATTAATTATGAAAAGATGCTGAAAACTTTAAAAATCACCCCTAAAGACAGTGTCACTGAGTTTGGCAAGGACAAATTTCACATGGAGGGTGATGTGCTGTACTGTGTGCGGCAAGGCTGTAGATTACGTTCAAAGGCAGACAGTTGTAGAACACGTGGAAAGCGCTAACCATAAACAGAAAAACGAAAACGAGACTGAACAGCAGGGCCATTGACAACAGTAAAATAAGGAAAAAGAAAATATCTTATAGAGCTGGAAGGGACCCTGAAAGGTCATCAAGTCCAGCCCCCTGCCTTCACTAGCAGGACCAGGTACTGATTTTGCCCTAGATCCCTAAGTGGCCCCCTCAAGAAGTAAGCTCACAACCCTGGGTTTAGCAGGCCAATGCTCAAGCCACCTTTAAGGCCTGTTCTGCCATACATAAAGCCACCATGGTGTGGAACCCAGTTACCACCTGATAGAGGCAGTCGTGGTTAGAACATGATTCAGTTGTTTATTGAAATCAGAGGGTTTGCTCAGTCGTGAGAACAATTTTATTTAGTTGTTTAAATATGGATGTTTGAAAAATTTGACAGGAACTTTAAAGTGAAAATAAGAAAATTAAGCATTGAAACTGACTGCATTCCTGTCCTAGTAATTAATCCAGTGGTAAACTGGAAATAATAATAAAAAATTGTCATGTCCTGTTGATTGGATTACTTTTTAGGAATATCAGTGTCAGTCTTGCAAGGCAGGGGTTTTGTTTGATTTACATCATTGTGTCATGCGTCTGAGTAAAAGTGAAATACAAAGTGGCCTACAGTCTCCCTGATTTAGGGACTGTTTTCTTTTTATGTTCTAGATATCTGACAAGTACGATGTTCCTTTTGATAAAATTGGAAAAATCTTCAAGAAATGTAAAAAAGGGTGAGTATGTCTTAAGCAGCATCTACCGCAGCTTTCCAAAAAAAAGGGTGATATCTTGTGTTATTGTCCGGCCCTTAGGGAAAAAAATACACATTATAACCCCCCTGCATGCACACATGCTCCCTTCATACACAACACAGATACTAAATCTGTTCCAAAATTCATAGATTGATTGATTACAAGACCAGTAGGGACCATTTTGATCATCTAGTCCGACCTCCTGCATAACACAGACGACAGTACTTCCCTGAATTGATTCCTGTTTGAACTAGAGCAGATCTTTTTTTAGGAAAACACCAGTGTTGATTTTAAAATGGCTACTGATGGAGAATCCACCACTGCCTTTAATTCCCTCACTTTGTTTTAAACTAAACAAAAACAAAAAATCCCTGCACTTTTATTTCTAGTCTGAATTTGTCTAGTTTCAGCTTCCAGCCATTGGATCTTGTTTATACCTCTGTCTGCTAGATTGAAGAGCCCTCTATTATCAAAATTATAATCTGTTCCCTATGTAGGTATTTACAGACTGTAATCAACTCTCTCCTTATCTTTCTCTCTGTTAAGGTAAATATACTGAGCTCCTTGAGTCTTTCACTGTAAGGTTAAGGCATATTTTCCACCCCTTTAATATTCGCATGGCTCTTCTCTGAACCCTCTCCAATTATTTATCCTCTTCTTGTGAATTGTGGACACCTGAACTAGACACCGTATTCAATCCTTAAATTTTGCATGCCTTTGGAATGTGCTGTAAAGAGCTGTCCTCCTATGAGTCAAAGGACTAAAGCAGAACTGCCTAGGAAAGCTGTGAATTGAAAGTGTGCTTTGCTAACCAAAGGCAGGTCAATTTAGACAGGCATCTGTATCCATAAAGACCATTTCAGGAAAAGAGGAAGTGATCTGATATGTCCAGATTGCAACAATTGAACTGCCATTCTTGTTGTGTTTTGTTTTTTGCCACATCTGTAATTGTAAGGTTGTGTGCAGTGTTGTAGCTGTGCTAATTGGCCATTTCACCTTGAATGGTCCCTTGAAATGTGTGTTCACTACTTATGCTAAACAGCCTGTTCCTCCTTGTATTTAGCCATGACACTCTGGGTATGTCTACACAGCAAAGAAAAACCCACGGCTGCCTTGTGCCAGCTGACGTGGGCTGGCAGGCTCAGGCTTTGGGGCTGTTTCACTGCTATATAGACTTCTGGGCTCGGACCTGGGCCTGCAGGGTCCTAGAGTCTGTGCTCCAGCTCAAACCCAGATGTCTACATAGCAGTGAAAGAGCCTCACAAGCCATGTCAGCTGACATGGTGTCTAGTTGCTGTGTAGACATACTGTCTGAGTACTTTTCCCAGACATGAGGAGGATCTTGGTGAGGCAGACAAGCTTTTGAGCTACACAAACAGAAGTTGCTCCAATAAAAGATACTGCCTCACCCACCTTGTCTCTATATTTGTTAGGTGTCCAGCTGAACCAGTTCAGAGCTTTGTGAACTGTCCATGTGTCTTGAAACTGATTTACAAAGATTGTGGGTCAGGAGTGCTGTGTTGAGAAAAGGTTTTCCCATCCCATGAAAACCTTCAAGATTTCAAAAAATTTCCTGTTCTGCTGTGGGACAAACCTCAGACCTTTTGATATTTTCTGCAAAAATATAGAGGATGCACCTCAGAATAACCAAAGCCCACTTGGTTATGGGACTTGCCTGGGATGCCTCCAGCATCCTGATTCAAAGCAGGGACTTGTACCTGGGTCTGCTGCATCCCAGGTGAGTGCCCTATCCCCCAGGCTATTCTGGGATGGGGTCTGTCTCTGTCTTTCCTGTTGGAGTTGTTCCACTTTTTGTATAAATAAACAAACATTCATTGGGACAGAAAGTGAGAGACTGACTCTCTGGCCCAGTGCTTAGGGCATTCACCTGGGATGTGAGACCCCGGTCTAAGTCCCTGCACCAGTGAGTATTTATTTATACAAAGTAGAATCGGGAGAACCAGGCCCAAGACCATGCTTTGTCTGTGTGTCTTGCATTCAGGTGAGTGTCACAACCAAGCGTGTGTGTGAGAGAGACTCTCTCCCAGCTCTGTTTGTCATTTTTGAGATCATTCTCTCTCTCTCTCTCTCTCTCTCTCTCTCCCCCTTGCAGCTCTGTCAAATTGTGGACAATGGTTTGTAAGTGTGGCTTGAAGCAGCAACTTTTGAAGCAGATTAGATCAGTTAAACCAGTGGTTCTCAACCTTTCCAGACCAGTGTGCCCCTTTCAGGGGTGTGATTTGTCTTCCCTATCCCAAGTTTCACCTCACTTAAAATCTATTTGCTTACAAAATCAGACATAAAAATACAATCGTGTCACAGCACACTATTACTGAAAAATTAGCTTACGTTCCCATTTTTACCGTATAATTATAAAATAAATCAGTAGGAATATAAATATTGTACTTACATTTCAGTGCGTAATATATAGAGCAGTATAAACAAGTCATTGTTGGTGTGAAATGTTAGTTTGTACTGACTGCACTAGTGCTTTTTCTGTAGCCTGTTGTAAAACTAGGAAAATATCTAGATGAGTTGATGTAGCCCCTGGAAGATGTCTGAGTACCCCCAGGGGTACATGTACCCCTGGTTGAGAACCACTGAGTTAAATCATGATAGGAGATGAATTGTCAAAGAGGGGTAGCAGAGATCCCAAGTTATTTCTGGGCAGTCCAGAGGTGTTCTCTTAGCTTTAAATTAGCAACACTTAATGCATTTCTGGTAACTTCTGCACTTTAAACGGTAATACTTACCAGCCTTACTTCCTAGAATCCTGATCAACATGGACGACAATATTGTGAAGCACTATTCAAATGAAGACACTTTCCAGCTACAGATTGAAGAGGCTGGAGGATCTTACAAGCTCACTCTCACTGAGATCTAAAACCAAAGCCATCAAACCTCTGTGGATTTTAAATGAAGGTCTCAGATAAACATTTTTCTGTAATTTAGTCTGCCGAGTAAAACACTAATCACTTTCTCTAGAAGAAACCCAGTGGGTGAGTTTTTCCAGGGATCGGAGCAGTGTTTGTTTAGCCAAGTTGCTACAGTCACGTTTCTGTTCTTCCATAAGGACAAAACAATGCTCGTTAACTCAGTGCACTTGAAATGAGTGAACAAAGATATCAGGAATTAAATAATATTTATGTACAAAAACATTAGCAAATGGGAATAGGGAGAGAAGCCTTGAAATAGTGGTGATATTCTAATTTCTATTTATCTATTAAATATTCATATGAGCCTATCAGCTAATGGTGTCTTATTGGACTGCTCTCTGCTAGATGCAGCTGCACAACTCCCATTCATGCTAATGGGAGCTGCAGGTGGATATGGGAGACTAGACTCAATAATGTTTACTGCTGAACAGGGCATGTTGCTGAAATCACTTGTATAATTTTGGGGAGAATGTAAAACTGCCTTGTTCATGAAGAACTTACCTAAGTTACTATGTGAACTCATTTGACATGAAGCTGTATTGTATATAAGTGCAATATATTTTTGAAGGTTTGTAAATGTGTACATATGAATCATATATAATATATATATATAAAAATATGGTGTTTGTGTGTATATACAGTGAATATATGCAATGAAGCCTCCCTAAAAGGATACTATATACAGGCCAACAGTTATTAAAAAACCTAGTATGTGCCAAACCTGAGCGCACCTTGTATAGCATGCACAGAGATGACTTGTTTAAAGAGGATTTTCCTAAACAGAAGGAATGATGCCTACTATACAGCAGATCCCTCTGTACAGTGAGGTGTGGTAGGTTTATTTGGCAGTATACAACACAAGCTTAAATTCTACAATGGCTGTTGCTCATATTCTGTACCTGTAGTGAGATTGTGTATTCTCAGTCTTGAACCTCAGAGGAGCTGTGGGCTTTGCTTCCCGGGGATAAGCCAACCTCTTGGGTTTATGAAGAAGTTTTCCCAACGGCCAGCTATTCTGTAACTGCCTGCTCCAGGATTTCCCATACCACCTTCTGAATCTGGTGCTGGCTTCTGTCAGAGACAAGATATTGGACTAGATGGGCCACTACGCTGATCCAGTCTGGCAGTCCCTATGATCCTGAGAACTTGATCCTGCCAATAAATAGATAAGGATTGAGAGATTAAGGCCCAAACCACCAGTAGGGCCATGTAGCACAATGCTCGCAATCCAAGAAGGTGTAGGGGGAGTGGGTCCTACAGGCTGTCAAGCAGACGATGCTCAGTGTTCATCATGAAGTATCGAGCCTGTATCTGCGAGAGGAGAAACTGAACAGTGGCTGCCTGTGACCGAAACACTGTTAAATATTAAAATATTTAATATTAAATATTTAAAATTGCTGCTATGCATTGTATCATAGCCTTTACTCTATTCCCCCGTCTTCCAGCACCAGGCCTGCTTCCCCTCCATTACTCCTCAGTGATCAGTTTGATGCAGGGACAGAGATCTGCTGACCTACCAAGCACTCTATATCCCATGCTGGGTGAAAATCTCTCTGTACAGGTGTTCAGCAAACAGTGAGTGCTTAGTGTTTTTGCAGACTGCAGACAGCATGTAGAACTGAACCCTGGAAAAGAAACATGCCTGTAATGCCGTGGGCATATTGATGAGACTAAGCACATCCGGTTTTAAGGAAAAAACAGAAGTCTGCTGTACTCTGTTTCTCTGAATTTACTGCAATTTGGGCTTCCATTTATGAATTCAGGGGGGGAAATGTTACTGTGGTGAGGGAATTCTTATATATTCACGTAGAAGTGGAAGTTTTATTACAGAATCAGTCTAGGGCTAGGGAAGTAGATTTAGATCATTTATAGACATAAACTTGATATGAATGTTATTTCTTATCACTGTTATCTTAATGAAGTATGTGACTTAAATTAGGGAGTGTTTTCCACTATAAAATACTCTGGGAAATGGGTCTTGTAATGGTAGCAACGTTGTATGTTTTATCAAACTGGAGCTTTTGGTCTTGCCTACTGTTTTTTTTATTGTATAATTGAAGAGGTATTTTAAACTAAAGCTATTAAATTTTATATGTCCATTTCTAATTCTGACTCTCTCTCATGTAATTAGCAATCTTTAGCCTCCGTTCTGCAATTTTAAAACAAAACCAACCAAAAAAACCCAACCTCCTCATTTCTCTTACAGATACCAACCAACAGAGGCGCCCTTTGCTTTGTTTTTATCTTCTCATAGCAAACACCAAAATTGTGTTAATAACTTATAATTAGTTTCAAGCCAAATAGACCACTTGAGAGAGATTGTGTGTGCGCATGTGTACGCGTGCATATTTTGACAGTTATTAAGGTAAGGGATCATTGGGCAGCTCCACTGAAATTAATGGCAAAACTCCCATTTGTTTCAATAGAGTCAGGATTTCATCCATTGTTCTTCTAACGACTGTGGAGTTCTGCTGTCACTAGTACTCTAGTTCTTTCATTGAACTGAGAGGTTTAAAAAAGTTCAGATGTTTCTTTCAGTATTGCCACCTTGTCATATAGGAAGCATTTTCTAAACTCTCTGCCTGTCCCTGAAGACAATATGTACTTAAAAAAAAAAAAAATGGGAAGAGTTGCTGCATCATAAGCACCAGTTTGCATAGCCTGATTGCACTTTAGTAAACACAGTTGGCTCATAGTTTACAGTTTGGTACCTCTGAAAATGTAATTCTGTCCAGCTGGAGACTTTACAGCCCAGTAGCCCTGAATGGAACACTGGGCATTACCAGTCCTGCCAGTTCTCAAGGTATCAGCCTCTCCCTGCTTTTAGCTGGAACTGGGTTCCAAGGGCTTTCCTAGGGGAGCTGACAGAAGCCTGTGTAGAGTTACAGTTATGTAGCTGAATGTACAGTTAAGTAGCTGAATGAGTGGATCCTTCTTTATCTTGTCCAGGGGAGAATTAAACTCAAGGGCTTTTTTGCAAGGGGAGGTGGGGTTTATTTATTTATTTTAGTGCTAGTGAAAAGTGCCAGATTGCAGGCTGGAGTGTGAAGATCTCTGCTTAGCCACAGAAGAGGTACAGTCTGGGGAATGGCAACACAAGCTCCCCCACCTTGACCTGCCACACTTCTCAGCCTATAGTGACTCTGCTGATTCTACTAATGAAGGTGCCGGTTGAGGGGAGGATTTGGCTTTTGTGACCTGAGCACCTGACCTGTCCCTGGTGAACACCAAGCTCCTATCACAGTCTGCTGGGGTGAATACAAACTTGCTCAGTGCTTGTTTCAGAAAAGGTAAGCGCAGAGGTAAAAGGCTCTATACCCCACTGCCACTTCCCCAAATGCGCCTTTTCCCCAGTCGCTCCTTCTGTTGGACTCTTAGTGTCTCCAGTTCTTGTCTGCACTTACCTTGCTGTGTGTTTCCTCCCAGTGCTCTGCAGTGAAGGCTATTTGTAAAGAATGCTCCTGTTTCTCTTTGTAGTACTGGGGAGGGACTTGCGAAATAACTAATTTTTTAAATATATAAACAGCAGCTTTGAGAGAAGCTGGAATGCTGCTGGTGCTTCAGTTGCTCTTGGGGAGGCAGCTGCCTTCTCTCTGGTAACCTGTTTACTTGTTTGGAAGATATTTTACTTCTTTACAGCCAGGGTCCCTCTTCCCCATGGCTACTAGGTTAAGCACATCTGTAGCAGAATTGGAACTCAACACTTTCTCCTAGTGGGGAAAAGAGGCTCCTGGGCACACAGGGCTCCCATTGGAGAGGGGCAGCATAGCTGGCAGAATGTCTCCAGTACAGCAGTGTCAGGATCACTTATATCCCTGCCCCCTTAAGGGCAGGGCCACCTTCAGGCACCAGTGAACAAAGCAGGTGCTTGGGGCAGCAAATGGGAAGAGGTGGCATGTCTGGGTCTTTGGTGGCGGGTCCCTCGGTTGCTCTCGGACCGAAGGACCCGCTGCGGAGGAATGAAGCAGCACAGTGTTTTTGCCCCTTCCTTCGCTGCTTGGGGCAGCAAAAAAGCCTGAGCTGGCCCTGCTTAAGGGCCAGTGGATCAGCATCTCTGGCCCTGACCTGCTGCATTCTGGGGCATAGTAAGATGGTAGAGAGAGAGAGTGTGTGTGTGTGTGTGTGTGTGTGTGTACACAAGCATGTTGGGGGGATGCAGAGTCATGAAACCCTGCATGCACCAGAGTTGAGCCAATTTGCATTGGTTCCATTGCAAACCAGCCCTCAGTGGCTGAGGGATGGGCTTGCCTGCAGTGATGTGCCCAGTTTGTGAAGACTGCAACTGCTCTGTGTGGGGGAAGTGAGCAGTTCAGTGGATTGATAGTGGAAGCAGAGCCTTTCATCTAAGGTAACTAGATCAAATTCAGCCTGTGGTGGTGGTGTCCAAAACTGACCATGTAATGGCTTTGGCCTTCATGAAATAGGTTTGATCTCAGGACTCGTTTAAAAAAAACCAAACCAAACAACAACCATTGGAACTGTTAACGAACCAACTCTTGTGAGAGTGTTATGGAAAAGCTGACACTGCTATTGCCTGTTCTCTTTTTGTGTGTCATTTCATTCTCCAAAGATGTCAGTCTGGCAGTTTGTTCACTCTCTCTCTCTCTCTAATGGGGGGAAAAAAAGTTTGGTTGTGGCGCTAATCCTCTTACCTGCAAAGTAGAGGCCTGATGGAGATAAATCAGCTCCTAGAGTTTCAGAATGTGTATTTTTAAACCGGTCACTCTACAGCAGGATCTGAGTTACCTCTCGGAGAGGTGACCCTGAGCTTTATAACAGAGGGTTGGCTGCTGCTTTGACTTCAATCTTTTTTTTTTTTTTTTTTTTTTTAAATGTCAGATCTGAATTCTAAATCTGCCCCAGAGACTGTCAGGCTCTTGGCAGAAAGGTCACAGTGACAGCTCTTTCCCTGGCCTGGTCATTTAGATACATCACTTATGGTGCAGTGAAAGGTATTTCAGGTCTTTTAAATGTTATTTTGGGTAATTTAAATATTTGCCTTCAGCATTTTTTGTGGTTTCTTGTTTGTACAGGGCTATATTTCCATTGTCTGATTTCTTTGCCTGTGCACACAGTTTGTGAATTGATGGCATGCTCAGTAGATTAAGCTTGATTTGTTTTGCAATATATAAAATATGCCCATCGCAGTCTCTGGGTGCGTGTACAAATATACCAAAGAAAACAATCCGGTGCCCAATGTCCACTGTACTGAACTCCAATACTCCTCCTCTATCATCAATCTTTTCGGGCAATCGCCTGAATCAACAGATGAGCTGTGCTCTGCCCTGTAGGTCAATGAACTTCGCCTTCTGTTTGACCAACATGTTGAAGGAGAAAAACTATAGAGTAGAGGGTCCTGCACTGAGATTGAATGGGAGTTAGGGTGACCAGACAGCAAATGTGAAAAATCAGGACAGGGTGTGGGTGTGTGTGTGTGGGGGGGTTAATAGGAACCTATATAAGAAAAAGACCCAAAAATCAGGACTGTCCCTATAAAATCAGAACATCTGGTCACCCTAATTGGATTTCACGGCTAGCTGATCTCAACTGCCATGATGTTACGGAAGGGAGAGGCAATCTGAAAGGAATCCAGGACCCAAATCACCTGGGGCTTATGCATCTTGATTTGCACCCAGCACTAGCTTTGAATAGCAGGTGTAATGCATGGTCTATGATTAACTCTAGCCCTGTCACCACAGGTGGGGGGGGTTGCAGCACCGTGTGCCCCACTGTTAGCTACCCCGGGAGCTGCCAGGTTGGCTGAGGGATCTGACTCCAGTTATTTCAACAGAGTTGCATCCTCTTGTGCCAGTAGTAATTCTAGCCCCAAATATGTAAAGGCAAGAGAACTCCATGCAAACCCAAGTGCTACACTAGGAAGTGCAGGGTGTTCCCAGTCCCTCCAGCTCGACCGCTCCATGGAAAGGGTAGGTGTTTGGGCATCTGAGCGAGGAGAGTAGTGGGACTGCGTGTACGTTCCCTGGGAGGTTGTTCCAAGTAGGTAGGGTTGGTGGGAAAGAAGGTGCAAGTCTGGAATGGATGGAGACAATGGAGTGTTCTGAAGAGAGACTGACAAAGCCTATACATATCTGCACCCACAGCTACGCAGGAGAGTTACTTGAGCCCTTGGATTGTGGTCACCTCTTGGGGTGGGTGGGTGGGAGGGAGGAGATGGGGGAGAGTTTGTGCCCAAGAATGCGGTGGCTCACCTGTCTGTCACCACGGAGCTAGGAGTACTACCTTGGCTCTGGCTCGAAAGGCCGGCTACAGACAAGGATATTGTTGGGATTCTCCCAGCACTATGCCACCTTTAATTTTACTCTTTATTTAAAAAAAGAATTGCATGGACCTTGCAAACAATAATAAATAAAGTCCAGTAGATCACTCCTGGGGCCAGGTGGGTCTCTAGGCTCTCCATGGCTTAACTTCCCTTCAAAGACACTATAATAATTCTTTGTGCTAACAGGCTTGGTGATGTCTTAACTCCAAAGTTCTCAAACAGGGGCATAGCCATGGGTGGGCCTGGGTGGACTGCAGCTTAGCATCCAGGCCCACCCAAATGTGAGCAGGGGTGCAGCTGAAATCCAGGAGGGAGCTATGCACCTTCTCTTCAGAAAGCTGCGCTCCAGCAGCTCTGCCTTGCTATTTTCTGCACTGCCCTATGTGTATGCCCAGCTTGGCAGGTGAAGCCCTGTACCTGGGGGCACCAGGGCTAGGCAGAGGGCGTGGAGGGGGAGGGAGTAGCTGAGCTAGCAGACTCTGTCATTGCCCTTCCGCTCCTAGCTACACCACTGTCTCAAAGCTCTTTACAAGGACTGGATCATTGGCTAGACGTAACAGCGAGCAACTGACAGAGCTGGGCGTAGAACCCAGGTGTCCTGATTCCCAGCCCCCTGCTCAAACCATTTGACCCTACTTCCCCTGTTGTTCACATTCCGTACCAGTCACAGGAAATGTATATATCAGCCACAGGGAAGGAGGACTGATTTAGACATGCTGTTCCAAAAGCCCCTGCCATGACCAAGGTAAGGTCAGTGCCCCGAGACCAAAAGTAAATCATTAAAACAGCCATGAGAACAAACGCTGAGAAACTCTTGCCTTTTACCTGAGCCCTCGTATCACCAGATTTATCAGGTGCTTGGTTCATTACCCCCCTGTGGGACATCTCCATCTGTGTTCCTGCAGTTCAGCTTTGGCAACAGCCAGCTGCTTAGAGGCGATGTGCAAACAGCCTGAGTCAACACGCTTTCTCCTAGGGGAGCTCCAAGGGCTGAAAAACCCTCTCGCATGGCTCTTTGTCTGGAGTGATTTAAAGAGCCAGATTCGTTTCATGTATTGTGGTTTCAGCCAAACGCTTCTGTGCTTTGTGCAGATTCCAAGCTGGCTCTTGGCTTGAGCTGTTTCTGCTTTCCTGGCATTAGGCTGTACCTGTTGTGCTTTGTGGGGAGGGTCAAGCGGCCCAGTTAGCTGTTGGCTGCCACCCTGCCTGGTCATGCAGAAGGCGTGTGTTTTCCTGGGGGTTGCAGGGATGGCGTTAATGGACTGGCTGGTTGCCTATTGTTAGGGTTGAAAGCTGCTGATTCAGTGTTGTTTGGCCACAAGTTGGGGTGAGAGGCTGTGACATAGCTGCAGTGTGGTTTTCTTCCCTTTCTTTGTCCTCATGCAGGCTCTTTGTTCCCCTTATTCATTCTACTGCTTTGACTGCAGAGAGCAGACTCTTAGATCTGGAAAAAACTCAAGTGATCTAATAACCAGTTATGAAGAGTCTCTTATGTGTATTTAATTACCTCCTTGGAGCTACCTGCTATCACCGCTCCTGTCTCCTAGCATTGCTGTTGTCTGCCACTACCCAGCTCCTCCCTGCCCCCCCTCCATCACTGCTGGCTCTCCTCTCCACCCCCTCATGCTTGGGGACTTTGACCTGTGTGCTGATGAGCGCACTTGCCTCTTGCTTTCTCTCACAACCCTACCCATTCGATTTCCTGCCTTGGATCAACTCCAGTGCTCACTGCAAGGGCCACTCCCTCAAGCCTGCCTTTGCCAGCAAGAGACACACAAGATCATGGGACTGCTTGTTTACCTAACTGCAGCCCTTGCTCTCCCTTCATCAGTTGCCACTTACAAGGTTATGTCTAAACCCAGACTCCAAACTCTTCAGGGCAGGGAATGTGTCTCTTCGGCACTGCAGAGTGCCCAGTGGTGGATAAATAAGACACAATAATGCTGTGTTGCTGTTTTTTTTTTCTCTCACCTCCTTTCCGAGATGAAGGGTTGTTTATGCCTCATCCCTCTCTTGCAATGTCACTCAGTTTTGGCCAGCTTTTTCAAAGGCTGGCCCTAGGCACTCCCAGAAGATATGGGAGCGTTCATGCAAGGGAAGGCACAAATGAGTTGTATGGGATGATTTAGTTGGGGTTGGTTGGTCCTGCTTTGGGCTGGGGGTTGGACTAGATGACCTCCTGAGGTCTCTTCCAACCCAAATCTTCTATGAGTCTATATAGATGCCATGTTCCAAAGGGCAGACTGGATCATGCTTATGTCCATGTGTGACCCACTGTGCCTGATGCACAGAGGAGATGAGTCAGTTACAGCTCTGAGCTGTAGAGCCCGGCTCTTTAGCTTAACCTCAAGGAAGTTGTGTCTTTAGCTGTAGAGGTCTCTGATTCCATCCCCAGTGTTGGCCGAGAGGGTGTCTCTTGCACACGCATGCTAATCCACGGGCATGTCAGAGAGAGGGTCAAGCAGGTAAACTTTTATCTGCAGAGCTTTGAGCCTTTAGGGAATCCCTGACTTCGACGTACGTGTCTAGTTGTGCTAAGCCCAGCCCATGCACACTATATTTATTCAGGTTGTTAGGAGAAATGTGCAACCTATATTTACAAATGCAACTGAGGAGGAGGAGGGGGATGACGGATGGAAGAGATGCTGGTGCCTGGAGAACTGGCTGCATAGATAAAGTTTTTCAGAACAGGCAGGAGCAAGTGTTTCAGAGACTGGCACAGAGACTGTGAAGAGCTAATGGACCTGGTACTTCAGGCCTAGCATAGTCCTGCAATACAAATAATGGTCAGGACTGTTAGGGCCTGGCCCCACCACTCACCTGGCCCTAACTCTCTTCAGGGTATGCATTAAGTTCCATGTCTTTCATTAGTCCTAGGCTTTTCATTGGCCAATTCCCCCACAGCCATCTTGGGGTTGCCAGGTAAGCCTTCTCCTTCCCTAAGGAGACTTTAGGTGGTGGTGGGGGAGCTGGCAAGAGTCCCACAAGCACCTGGGCCCACGAGTGAGCTGTGCCATTCCCCTTCTTCAACCTCTGCTGCTGCCTTCTGCACAATGAATCCCAGAAACCCTTGCAAGGCTCTCTGCTCCCTGGTGCTCGGGGAGGGGAGGGAAGACATTGCAGGAGCTAGTTCCCAAGAAGACCCAGAGGAAGGAAGATAGAGGCCTAATGGTGAGGGGATGGGTCAGGGGAGAGCAAGTTCAGCGGGGCATGGTACATGAGGCTGCAGCAGGGAGGAGGTGGAACAGCTTCCAAAAGCAGAAGTTTGGGCCTGTTCTCATGGACTTTTGATCTTGAGCCCCAAACCTGGCAGACGTACTGCTCGCTCGTATCAGTGGATGACAGTGACGTGATCGGTACAATGCAGCATTAGTATCCCGTATAAAAAACCTAATGAGAACCAGGCAGAGAGGGCACCAAATGAGAACCAGTGTAATTACTTGTATGAAAGGTGTAGGGTGCATGCCACAAAGGGTATTCTGGGGCTGGTGAAATCTTGGCACTATTGAAATACATTTACGATAGGGCAATGTACCGAAGCCAGATGCAATTGTTTATTACAAGAGAGGGTTGAAAACTGGAATTTCAACATTTGTTTTCATCCTGAATCAGGGCAAAAACTTCAAGCAGTGAATGTTTTGTGCTGTTCCGAGTGGGACATTGCTGAACTGTTGGGAGCTTTATTTAGGCTCAGTTTGACACTCATCTGCATTCACCCGAATGGCTACAGTGCCTCATGGGAGTTACAGTGCAGCCGGTACCTTATTGTGACTCTGTGTTCATCTGTGAGCCAGGCTCTTCCACTGACCCATGTTGGAGATGTAGGTGGGTGTCTCCTGCAGGCTGCTGTGAGGGGGACCCAAGCCTTGGTCCCTGGATGCTGTAAGTCATCAGAGTCTGAACAGCAGCCGGCCACTGCCCCAGTCTTGGGGGTTCCTAGGCACACTCCTGGAGGGCAGACACATTGTGCACCCCACTTTGAGCCCACTATCCAGCTGCTTAATTGGACTATTTAGACTCCCCCTCTCCTTAAACACACCCTCTCCCAGGGTGTCTCTGCTGCAAATGGGGGGGTGCTTCCCAACGCGGCTTCCCAAGCACTAGCTCAAGCTCTGCTCGCCATCCTTGTAAGATGGTTGCGGTCCCCTCACTGTCTGTCAGAGAGGGAGGCCACACCCTTTCACTGCAGTGCTCCTAGCATGACTCTCTTCTGGGGGGAATTAGCTGACAGTTATGATCAATAAGTCTAAGCCTGCAGTCCAGGCCAGGCAACAATTGGGTCTGAGAGCCTGGCTCTCAGTTGGAGCAAGACAGCACACTGTTAATGCTTCTGGCCCACAGTCGGGCGGGGCAGCAATAAGTCTGTAAGTGCCACTCCCTCAATCAGGGTGGGAGCGTAATCAGTTAATGGCTCTGGCTTGCAGGCAGGCAGAGCAGTATGCAGTCTCTGGTGAGAGAGCCGGCTAAACCATCTGGTGTCCTAGCTCAGGCAGGCATCAAAGCCATGCAGGCCTCCTGGCCTAAAGGTGGGGAGGCTGCCACTCCTGATGGTGGGGTGGCAGGAGGTGGTAAGGGGACACAGGCCCACCCACTCCACTGTGTCCCAGCCTAGGGCCCTAACAGTGGCAAAGTGGTCCGCCACTGGGTCAGCAGGGAAATCTGGCTGCAACACGCTGGCTGACTTACAGTGAGTAATGCAGCCAAACCCTATTCAGCTTCCCTGGGCTCCTTCCAACACTCCCAGTCCAGGGGTAGCTGGGTTGTCATTGGCCTCGCTGGGATAGACAGCAAGTGGCAGCCCCAACAGCTCCTCGGTGTCGCCAGTGTCTGGCAGCTCCGGCAGTCCCTCCAGGTTTCTGGCAATATAGCGGCCTCTGTCAGGTCTGGACTCCGGCAACGGGGGGGAGATGTTTGGCTCCTTTGAGAGCTCTGCTCCAACTGAGCTGCAAGGCCAGCTTTTTATAGTTTCGGTTCCTGCCCTGTCCCAGCGATATCCTGGTTCTGACCATCAGGGGGCGGTCGCCTCTCCATCCATCACGGAGAGACACCACGCCCTCTAGCCACAGTCCTCTGTTCCTGTGTTTTCTTAGTTAAACCCCTCCCAGTCATCTGGCTGCTTTCTTTGTTCTGTGTTTGGGAGCTTTCCACTGCTCTGAAAACTACACCCCACTCAGAGGGTATGGGCAATATTGTTGTTTCTCAGGATGTGGTCACATCTTAGTGACCAAGGGAGAGAGCAATCAGATGTGGAGCTGGGATGGAGCAGTTGGGAGTGGCTAGGTAAGAAGACTGGGGACAAGGGCTCATGGTACGAGGAAGTGGGAGTGGCTGGGCCAGGATAGTGGGACTGGGCTGCAAAGCTAGAGCAGTGGCGATTGGGACCAGTAAGCAAGGAGAATGCAACTGGGATGAGGAACCAGGGATTGGGGAGAGACAGGACTAGAATGGGGACAGGTTGGAAGGGATGGGGCAGAAGTAGTCAAGCTTGGGTGGAAGAGGCAGAAGAATCTGAGCCATAGAGCACACGTCCCTCTAGAGCCTGGAATGGAACCTGAGATTTCCAAGTCTCAATCTGAACACAGCTAGCTCAACTGTTTCATGATGTCTTCCACCTACAACGAACACACCGATCTCTGTGTTTGTCTTGGACCTGGTTGTGCCTCTAGATAAGAAGCTCCAGGGGGCAGAGGAAGAACAGTACAGTACACTACAACTGCAGAATGTTGTGTGGCCATAGCTCGATACACAAACAATTATGTTACAAGTGACCTATTAAGGTTGCAACATCAAGCACTCAAAAATGGCAATGGCAGAATTAAGGTTAGGTGCTTTTGAAATGTTACCCCTTGTCTACATTGGGGCTTTTTCAGCTACATGGGTGCAGCTGACTTGGTGCAGACTTTTAGTAGATGCATTACGCTGGCATTTTTATACCATTGCAACTCATCAGCACTATGCAAGAGTTTTGCACCAGTGCAGCTATGATGGTGCAGAAAAACCAAAACTGAGACCCAGCATGCACGAGAGAGAGAGAGAGAGAGCAGCTCAGCCAAATGTGGTTTCAAGGCAGTATTGGATAGGAGGTGGAGGTGGTCGTGAGGTTGTTCCAAACATGGTGCGGGGTCCTAAAGAAGATGAAAGGCTGGGAGTCAAAAAGAGAGAGACAAACAGAGCAGTCAGGAGAGAGTCTGAGTATAAGGAGTAAGAGCTGGAGGAAATGGGAGGAAGGAAGAATCAGGGGTGGTGGTAGTGCCGGGAAGATGAGGATGGTGAGCCTGAATATAATGCAGAAAAAGAGCCAGTGAAAGGATTTGAAGGAAGGTGCAGTGGTCTTAGTTTAGCTCTGAATTTACTTGAATTTGTAGGCTTAAATCAGAGCACTGAAATTATAGTTGTTGGTGTTATGTTTTAATGCTCAGATATTAAACTGGTGGCTTGGCTGAGCTGTAAAGATGCATCCAAACACACTTCCCAGTTTCTAGGCAGCCTAAGAGAACTGCCTAAGTCTCCCTTTAGAGCCCATCAACATGGCTTTACTCAGCCAGAGATTCACTGTTGGAGAATATGACACATTTCCTCCCGTGCTTTCAGGGCTGAGCCATTTCCCCATGAACTCTGAAGAATTCTCAGCTCCTATCACCCTGGATATTAACTAGAAATGGGTCCAAGCCACAAAGTCTGGATCCAAAATCCCAGAGAGTTTGGATCCAGGGTTTTAATTTGGGCCCATCTCTGTTGTTCCTTCTTTTTTCTCCCTTCCAAATTTCTACGTATTAGGCAGAAACACAAAGTGCCAGGAAAGAAAGTGAGTTTTTTATATGATATCAACTGGTTTTACTTACGGATTTGATTAAAACCAAACCAAACAAATGAGAGGAAAGAAAACAAACAGGGAGGGAGAAGCAGCCCAAGTAACGGTATGTGACTAGGATAAGCCAATTGGTGGAAACCAGCTTCTTTCACTCCTGGGAGCTCTTTCAAGCTATTGAACTTTTCTCCTGGCTGCCTACCAAAGTAATTAGAAAGTGTCTCATGCAACATATAGTAAGGAGGATATTGGACGTATTGCTGGGCTTGAGAGTTTTATTTTTGTAGTGAGAACAGAACAGTCACATTTTGCTATGAAGAACACAGACCACAAGAAAGCCAAAATGGCAGAAATGAGGCTTTTAGAGGAGTTCTATGCTATTGACTCTGCTGAGGTTTTGTACTTGGCCTATTCCCCAGCCGTGCAATGTACATACATAGGAGTCTATTTGTGTGGTCACTGAGCCCCACTGGCACCAATGGGGCTCTGCCTATGCCAGGCACTTTGTAAGGTGGGTGCCTGAGGCTGTCAAAAAAAAAACAACCCCAAACCCTCACAATTTCCACTCCCCTCCCCAACAAACAAAAAACTGCCAAAAACTGCAGGAAGCTCCAACGTGCTCCCAAGGGGTTTTATTGTGGCACCTGTAAAATCAAACCAACTTAATTTAACATAAACCACATCTCAGACCAAACTCAGCCTTCCCTGAGAATCCCACACTCCGGTTACTGATTAGTCTGGGGAGTGGGCCTATCACAGAAGGCAGCATTATAACATAGTCCTTCTTTCCCTTTTCTCTTCTAGCACTGTGGTTCCCAGCCTTTGGGGATAGCCAGGAAAATCTCTTATCATTTATATAGCACAGTACAGCCTGACTACACCAGTGCAACTCTGTTCACTTCCATGGCACTGAAGGGGTGTAACTGAGAAGAGAGTTTACTTCTGAATCTTCAAAGCCCTGTAAAAGCATCACCTAAGCAAGCCTTTGCAATAGCCCCATGTGAGAGGGAAGTAAGATGTATTTCCCGCATGGGAGGAAGGCTAAACTTTTCAAACGTGGGGCCCTAAATCCACGTTTTAGGCACCTAGATAAATTGCCTGATTTTGACATGCTGAGCACCCACGGGTGCTGTTGACTTTGGGTGCTCAATGCTTCAGACAATCAGGTGCATAAACATGGATTTAGGTGACTATCTTTAGGCCGCCCCGTGCTTGAAAATTTTGGCTCAAGGAACTTGTTCTAGGCCAGAGGTAAGTCAGTGACAAGGGCAGGTGTTTGTGGTACCTAGTCCCATGCACAATCCACTAATACGTGCTGCCTCTCTGCTGAATCACCTTGCCAGATCCCAAACTGGCACAAATTGGCATAGCTCCTCTGAATTAAATGGGCCAGATCTCAAGCTGGTGTAAATTGGCACAGTGATGCTGAGGTCAATGGGGTTGATCCTCAGCATAGCTCCACTGAAATCAGCTGTTGATCTGGCCCAATTTGTAATAGTTTACCGGCCTAAGCCGTATCAGCCAGCGCCCACCATTCAGTTTCTATCAGTGGCACGTGAGCTATTCCAAACCTCAGCCTGGGATCAGTTTGTGTTCTGCTGCGAATTAGATCATTTGCTGAATGGGAGGCATGTAATGGTGGGGGCCAAGATTCACCATTTTTGTAGGGGAGGGAGACCGCCTAGTGCAGGGGTGGCCAACCTGAGTCAGAGAAGGAGCCAGAATTTACCAATGTATATTGCCAAAGAGCTACAGTAATACGTTAGCTCCCCGCCACTCCCAGCGCCTCTCACTCACCGGCAGCTCTGCCAATCAGCGTGTCCCTTCCCTCCCCATCAGCTGTTTTATGGCATGCAGGAGGCTCTGGGAGTGAGGGGGAAGGAGCGAGGGTATGGCAGGCTCAGGGGAGGGGGCAGGAAGGGGTGGAGTGGGGGCAGGGCCTGTGGCAGAGCCAGGTGTTGAGCAGTGAGCACCCTCTGGCACACTGGAAAGTTGGTGCCTGTAACTCCAGCCCTGGAGTTGGTGCCTATGCAAGGAGCTGCATATTAACTTCTGAAGAGCCACAGGTTGGCCACCCCTGGCCTAGTGTATCAGCCACAAAAGCCTGCGGTTCCAGTTTCTAAACAACAGGAAATCTCTGCTCTGGCACCCATCCCTGGGTGACGTCGGGTGGGCGTAAAGTAGTTACATTACATCAGAAATAAATAATACCCCTGCAATCTGATAGAACAAACAGGCCTTTTGAAACCAACCCCCCTTTTTAAGTGGTGGTGGTGGAAAAATTAAGTTCTTGTTTTGTTCATGTCACTCAAGTCCCAGTGCTGCAGGTGCTAAATTAGTCCCGCCCCAGCACAGGCAGAATGTAGCCCGTTTTATGTTTACATTAAGTATCCAGATGCTGGGCTGTATGTTTGACCCGTTTTTCAAGACAACACCTCATAGAATGTACAGCACATATTTGCAGGGCTGAGAACAGCGAGCCTGCTGACTTCACTTCCAAAGCCTGCCAGTTATCATTCAAAACCACCTCCCCTTTCTTAAGAGACAGCCTTCCCTGTTCTCAGGTTCATTTCTGCTTGGCTGCTGTTGAGACAGCATGGCCGCTCAGCATTTTGCTTTGCCCTTTCCCCTACTTTCAAGCTGTAGACTCAGTACATTTGCTTTGGTAGCATTTACAGGAGTCACATGTCACATTTGACCTGTGACCCCTTTATTTGTAACTCTCTTGTGTCTGCATCTGGAAAGCTTAGCCTGGAGTGCCTGAGCTATCCAACAAACCTGCCAGCCAGTATAGTTTTCCAATTTCAGCCTGCAGAGTAATTCACTCCATGTTTCCTGTACCTATGTTATGAAAATAGTAGGATCATTCTTGAATATGCTGCTCATTGGTTTTGGGATGTAACTTGAAGTCACCAAGAAAAATGCAAAGTCGAGCCAAGGTAATAAATATTGCAGTAGATGCTGTTCAGAATAATGGATTACAACAGCGGTTCTCAAACTTTAGCAACCCAAGGACCCTCATTTTGATTTTAAAAGTTTTTGTGGATCTCAAGCCAGCTTCTAATTTTCCCCGGGAGTGCTCAATCTCCACTTAGTCCCAGGCTCTGCCCTGCCCCCACTCCACCCCTTCCCCCAAGGCCCCACTCCACCTCTTCCCACCTTGATTAATTTCTGTGCTTTATTTTCAGAGGTGATGTGAAAGCCCACATACACCTCATGTAAGAGCTGGAGGCACCATGCAAAAAAACCTCATTTGATGGCGTCAGGTTTGTGTGGTCAGTGAATGAATGAATTCTCCCTCTCATAGCTTTTTCTAAGAGTCACATTATAAGTGCTTCTCTGGGTGTGTGTCAGGCTTCCTTGCTGCCTCCTGTGTGTGCTTCTGTAGTGGTTCTGCTTGCTCTCTCACTCTCTCTCACACCTGCAATCAAATCAAATCAAATCCCCTGCACCTATGTTTTTTAATCAGATGCCTGGGAAAAGCCATTACCCAGGCTTGCTTGTGCACTGGTCCTTAGGTGGTGGTTTTCTGATGTGTTAGATTTCCCTAAACAAAGGTGCATTTAATTATTCCCTCATTTTAGCCAGAAAGGAAGGTGCCTATCATGCCCAACATGCTTCAATGAGGCAGTGTGATGCCCCCAATCCCTAGCATTGCAATTTGAACCCCATTGTTTTGAACAAGCTGGGTGAAACCACTGTTAGTGAGGTGAGGAGGAGGTTAATATGGCCACAGCAAGTTTGCTCTGCAATAATATGATGTAGTAGATGTGAAGTTTGAATTGGGATAAATCAACGTTTTTGAGCGCATCTGGCTTTTGCCCAAGCAGTCCTAAGAAAAATCTGACAGAGTTGTTTATTGGAGATGTAACAATGAAGTAAACGTGCCCCGGGGGCAGGTTGTATGGGCAGGTGTAGGCTCAATGCTATCCAAAGGGACTCTGAGATTAATGCAGCCAAGCACCAGAAGCAGTAAATAGTCACAGAGTTTATTATTTTTAAACTGCAACACATCAGTGTTAGCAGGCAGGTTTGGTTGTCACTAAAACAAGAAATTGAAGATTAGTTAATGCTCATGAAATTTTAAGGGCCAAAATTCACCCGGTCAATGAACAGTTTGTGGTATTGTCTGTGTGGAAGGGACAAATCACCTTATAATCACCACTGTCTTGTGCACTGCAAGGGTGATTTAAGAAACACAAGCTCAGATGGACTCAAGGCCTTTTTAATAAACATTAAGCAAAATTCTGCTTTAGAGACACATGGTAGATCTTAGCGTCAACAGTGTGCTCTTGCTACAGTTGTAGATCTTACACACATGTTCTCATCTCAATGGAAGGGAGATCTGCATGGAGTGGGAGGACACATGCTGGAGCTGATATTTCCCATGAGTCTCCAAGGACAGAGTTTTCCCTCAAACTTTCTGTCCTGTCCCCGCTGTCCTCAGCATAGGCTCTTCGCTCTCACATTCTCCAAAGGGACTTCCCTGGCATAGTGCCTCCTTGGGGTTTTTCAGCTCCCTTCCTGCTCGCCATTGTCCTTTTCAGCTGCAGTGGAAGATGATTATTTTTGGTGTGGCTCCTTCTTAGCTTTAAATTTCTGCTACAAGAAAGCTGAGATGGAGGGGGAAACATTCCTAGGGCTGCAGGGAGCAGTGGAAGAACAAAGTGATGTTAATTTCTCTACCCCTATAGAACTAGGAGAGCAGAAGAGAGAGAGAATGATGGGAAGCTTGAAGGCTAGGGGAAGTGGAGCAGAGAAGAGCAAGACAACTAAGACTTTGTGGGGAGAATGAGGGAGGCTGGGGCATTTACGATGTGACGCATGGCTAGAAAGGGGTAAACATCTATAGCAGGGTGGTTACCCCACTCCTACCCTGAAGGTCTTAAAACAGCCCTGGGGGAAGGTTGTGGCTGGGAGCTGCTAAACTGGGCTGACTGAGAAGTGGCTGCAGCTGGGCCACGCCCCAATCAGGCCACAGCTGGCCTGTATAAAGTGGCTGGGAGCCAGGAGCTCAGCAGTCTCTCTTTCTCTGTGTGTAGATGGAGAAGGACCTGGCTGCAGGGAGCTAGAGACAGGCTACCTGAGTGGAGCAGGGTTGGGGAAAGGTAGGGGAGTTCCAGGCTGGAAAGTCCCAGTCTGTGGCCTAGCATAAGGCAAATAGGTACTGAGGGTTGCAGAGGGCAGCCCAGGGGTAGACAAAGGCAGCAGGTCCAAACCCAACCTTGCCAGTGATGAGTAGGCTGATACTGCAGTCTGCCCCAGGGTGTGGGGCTAGATGATGACTGGCAGTAGCCATGTACTAAGGCAAGGGGGGGATAGTGGATGGGGGTTCCTTGGGGAGGGAAGACCCTGAGAGAAAGAGGTTACTGCCAGGGGGCATCACCCCAGCTAACAGGGCACCGAAGTCCAGGGAGGGACATGGGAGCCAAGTGGTAGTGGATCACCAGCCTGCGGAGGGCACTCTGGGCTGAAAATTGAGTTAATTCCCTGAGAGACCAGGAGGATGCGCTGCAGGGGTCAGTCCACATGCTTACAACATCCTGCAAAATAAATGGCTTAAATTAAACTCTTAAAGGTGTGTGGGGTGATAATGTTTGTGTCTTTGCATATTTACATGTATATGGGTAATGGTAAACAATATAATCAACAGTCCCTGTCTATGCTGTATTCTGATAATTCAGAGATCAAAAGAACATCCGAGCATTTAAATGAGTTGTAAACACTGGAGATCCTTGTATTCATCTCTTTGAAGTGTATAGCAAATCACCTGTGAATAGTGGAAAAACAGGCAATTGCCATATGTTAATCTGTGTGAATAATTAACAATGATGCTTAGGAAATGAGGGCCCGTTGTTCCCCGAGAGACTCCAACCTGAAATGTATAGTAAATAATCTGTGAATGGTGGAGGAATAAGTCAATTGCCTTATGTTAATTCATTCAGCTAAGTATGGGTAATGGACCTCCTTCAAAGTCATCCTAATTACCTTTAGTTCCCAGAGGAATTCCAGCTTGTCAAAGAGGACATGAAATTGTAAACAAGCTCCTGGGCTCCTGATCCTTTTCATCTCAAATCTGCTTAAGGTTTCATGCACATGAAGCCTAAGCCACAAGGACTGAGATCCCAGTTCTAACTGGATCAGCCTGAAATATAAACATTGGACTATAACCTACTGACTATTTCTGAAAGAACTCTTTGCGACTACAAAGCTCACCATCTCTGCTATGAGTCTGAATCTTAAGAATTGAACTCATGCCTGTATGTATATTGATCTCTTAACCATACTCTCTTTTGTTTTTAATAAGAACTGGCTATAGCGTGTATTTGAGTAAAATCAGGAATATTCAATAACCTGGGAGGTAATGTGTTCGACCCTTTGGGATTGATAGAACCTTTTCTTTTATATGATGAAATAAGATTTTCAGAAATCATCATATTTGACTTAGGTACCTGGATGGAAGCCTGAGGCTGGATCACTTTAAGGGAACTGTGTTGTTTGGACTTCTGAGTAACCAGTGAGGTAATAAAGAAGCTGTTTTATGCTGGCTTGGTAAATCTAAGTATTGGAATATCCACCAGCTTTTCGGGGATTGCCCCATTCTTTGCAGTTCATCCTAATTGAGTGACCACAGCTACGCCAACTGGGACCCCACTCACACATGGACAGGAGGAGACGGGGGAAGGAATCATTAGGGGGGAGGCAGGGGCAGACAACAGGATCAGAACACCAATGAGGTAGTAGGTAGCCAAGCATCTCCCAGCAGGATCTGAGAGATGGAGAGAGGGACACAAGGCTTAAAGTGGTCTGGGTGTTGTACACCTGACCCAAAAGAACAAGAGAGGCAGTTTTCCATCGTGGTTCTTGGAACAGGTTGAGAGACCTCCTTGTTCGGCCAAGAAGAGCCCATTTCTAAGGACGGATGTTGGGGAGACCTCCCTGAGTGTGCTCACTACCATCGTCTGAGGTTGTTTAATGTTGTGGGGAGAAAGCTGTGTGATTTTTACCTGTGCACAGAGTCTGGGTGCTGACCCCACCATGCAGTGATCCACAGGCATTCTGTGTAATGTGAGAGAGCAGGACCTGCTAGGATTTTGAACAAGCTAAACTGGGTGTAAAAACAAATTGTCTGTGTAAGTTTCCTTGCAATAACTCATGTGGGAAGGATGAATTGCCCAGCTATTTGAGCACATATGAACCTTGACCAAGAAACAGGCCAAAGACAACTAAACAAAAAGCAGATAAGAGCCTGAGATCAAACACAACCACAGTTTAGAGAGCTGTGAGCTCAGTGACAGCCAAACAGACCAAACAAGATGAGGGACCAAATTCAAGCCCTCTGATAAGCAACTGTCCTCAGCAGAGTTGCACCCTTTTACACCAAGGATGATTTTGGCCCTGTGGTGTTTGAATTGGCATCCCATGACAGTCACTAAAATTAAATCAGAAAGAACGTAACCTGGCGCCTGTTGCGGAAGCAGCAAGGTATATCTGTGTATCCTTAGCATCCATATAAACCCTTGCCTGCGTACAACTGGCAGGAGCAACCCTGCCCCATCAGGGTGATTCAATATTGAGCTGGAAAGGTCCCCTCTGCCCCCAGGAGCTGGGGCGGGTTAGCCTACACAGCCAGCCACATCCTTTCTGATGACACAGTTGCGAATTAGTAACAGTATCTTTGGGATGGTGGCTTTTGGGAAGTGGCTCCTTCCATGAGAACTGAGCTCTCCAAAGTCATTTCACAGCTGTCACCAAACAGTCACCAGAGGGTTACTCTTTACAGCCACTGCTGATCTAGGTGGGGGCTCTGAGCCACCACTTGAGATATATCAATGTCCTGAGCCCTTCAGTTTCTATGACAACACTTTTATTGATGACGTACTAGCAGCATGTGTTGTGACCCGTACACCCATTCTCCTCCTGACACACACCTGAATGTCTCACTAGCTATTGCTACTGTAAGTTGTGCTGGCTTCATGGTTAAAGGAAGTTCTGTTCAAAGGGAGAACATACCCTCCCTCAGCGTAATGGCTGCAACTTGGATTCTGTGGAAAGGGGAGGTGACCTAATCCATGATTTCTCACAATCTCCCTTTCTTTATGGGTTGATGTCAGTTGGGGAAGGAATTTGTTTCTGTTGTAGCGTAAATTCACTGCACAAAAGCAATTGAGAGTCACTGATTTAATCCCAGGCTGCTTAAAATATACCTGATGGCCTCCTGTTGAAGAAAGGGATAAGATGGCTGTGTACAGTATCTCTCGGCCGGCCTATCCCCACCAGCCATTTCCATGGACATATAATTGTTTCCATATACTTCTATTAGTATTTTACTTATTATTTGTATTCTGTTAGCACCCAGCGGTCTCAGCTGGTTTGGGGCCTCATTGCGCTAGGTGCTGCACCAACATACAGGAGGACAGTCTGTGCCCTAAAATAGCTTTCAATCTACTGTGAGATAATATGCAACAAACAAATGCAACAAACGATAGGAGTGTAGAACCAGTACAAATCAATTTGATAAAATTTCTTTTTGTCAACACAATCTTACCCTAGAGTTCAAAACAGTGCTAGTGCCTTTCAAGGAAGAACCATTTTTCAATATGGCTTTGACTAACATGGTTTGAACATGTTGAAGTCCCATCTATGCTCTAGCAGCTACATTACTGAATAACCCAGCTCAACCAAAGCTCAAAGTCTTTTTAGCAATATTTCTCAAACAGTAACCAGGTCCTCACCAGGATCTGTAAAATGATAGTTGGGAATGCATTTCCTGTCAGCCAACCTACAAGAGACCATGCAAGTGATGTCATATCAATCCTAGAGCATTTACCACACATCAGAATGGAAGGAGCAGAGACTTACGCTTTCAGTCTCCCTTCAGGTAGGAATTCTGAGCAGAGCACTAATTCCAGTACACTGTGAACTAGACATATTCTTAGATGTTCCTGAAAATGCGGTGGGCTCCATGAGTGACAAGAAGTTGTCCAAACTACTGGGTACAATGTTGATATAAAAGACAGTGGTAGACTTAGGGGTAGTACGGCAGCAAGAACATTTAAAACTCAACCTTCTCTGCTGCAGCAGTCTGCAGTCCCCCTCGTATCTTCTTAAATTTCAGATAAAAGCTTCTGTGTTACCAGAATCACTTCAGATGCAAAGTTTTAATGGCAACCCTTGTACCAGGACTCAGCCCCAGTGATACAGGACACAATTCTAACACTACCTAAAGGTGCATTGCGTAAAGTGTACATCAAAAATTGGTAGTAAGCAGTGAAGGACAAATTGGGATGAATCAGTGTCTTTGTATGTAGCATGAAACATGCCCAAGCAAGTCCTGAGATAGCAAAAAAAGAGAGGAAATCTGTCAATGTTGATAGTTTAAGATTTAATACAGCATATGGGGTAAAATATGCTCAGGCTTTAGCTAGGATAAACAAAAGTAATATCAGTACTATCCAGAGAAACTGAAAAAGATAAGACAGTTGCATTTGAGCAGAACAGTAAATAAATAGTGTTTCATTTTTATTCTTGTTTAACTTTAAGATGTTTGTATTGGCATCCATGTTCCATTGTCACTAAATCAGGAGATAAGAGAAGGAGTTACTGTGGGGAAAGTAGCAGGGGCAGACAAGTATTAAATCGTTGTTATTATTATTATTGTATTCAGTGTGGTTGTGGCCATGGCAGTCCCAAGACATTTGAGAGGCAAGGTGGTGACCTGAAGAAGAGTTCTGTGTAGCTTGAACGCTAGTATCTCAGTGACAGAAGTTCGTCCAATAGAAGATATTACTTTACCCACCTTGTCTCACTATTAATTATTATTTTATTTTATTATTTATTTGTATTGTGGCAGCACCTGGAATGCCAACTAAAGATCAGGACCCCGTTAGCTAGACACCATACACACACAAAACTCCACAATATTTGTATGATGTTCAAATCCATATGAAAATGTAATGTTAGTTTCTTGGATGACACAAGGAATTGATACTGGATTTCAGGGTTTTTCACTCCTAGATCACTGGTTTGAATGCAACTAGATTGTCTCAATTTTACAGGGACCGTCCCGATTTTGGGGCTTTTTCTTATATAGGCACCTATTACTCCCCACCCCTGTCCCAATTTTTTACGCTTGCTATCTGGTCACCCTAAATACAACCCAAGAAACTAGTTACCATAGTTGTGGCTCTTAGGTGGGCTATATGAAATTAATTGGTGACTTCAGATCAAGTCCTAGAAAACAAGTCCACATTCAGAAACACCCACCAGGCCATGTCTACATCTAAAATTTTGCAGCGCTGGTTGTTACAGCTGTATTAGTACAGCTGTATAGGGCCAGCGCTGCAGAGTGGCCACACTTACAGCAACCAGCGCTGCAAGTGGTGTTAGATGTGGCCACACTGCAGCGCTGTTGGGCGGCTTCAAGGGGGGTTCAGGGAACGCGAGAGCAAACCGGGAAAGGAGACCAGCTTCGCCTCGCCGCGGTTTGCTCTCGCCTTCCCCGAACCACCCTGCAAACCGCAGGGAAGGAGACCTGCTTGCACGGAGGTTCGGGGAACGCGAGAGCAAACCGGGGAAGGAGACCAGCTTCGCCGTGATTTGCTCTCGTGTTCCCCGAACCACTCTGCAAACCGCAGGGAAGGAGACCTGCTTGTTCGGGGAACGCGAGAGCAAACCGCGGCGAAGCTGGTCTCCTTTCCCGGTTTGCTCTCTCGTTCTCCGAACCCCCGAGCAAGCAGGTCTCCTTCCCTGCGGTTTGCAGGGTGGTTCGGGGAACGCGAGAGCAAACCGCGGCGAAGCTGGTCTCCTTCCCCGGTTTGCTCTCGCGTTCCCCGAACCACTCTGCAAACCGCAGGGAAGGAGACCTGCTTGTTCGGGGAACGCGAGAGCAAACCGCGGCGAAGCTGGTCTCCTTTCCCGGTTTGCTCTCGCGTTCCCCGAACCACCCTGCAAACCGCAGGGAAGGAGACCTGCTTGCTCGGGGGTTCGGGGAACGAGAGAGCAAACCGGGAAAGGAGACCAGCTTCGCCGCGGTTTGCTCTCGCGTTCCCTGAACCACCCACCCTGCAAACCGTAGGGAAGGAGACCTGCTTGTTCGGGGAACGCGAGAGCAAACCGGGGAAGGAGACCAGCTTCGCCGCGGTTTGCTCTCGCGTTCCCGGAACCACCCAGCAAACCTCAGGGAAGGAGACCTGCTTGCTCGGGGTTCGGGGAACGCGAGAGCAAGCTGGGGAAGGAGACCAGTTTGATTACCAGAGGCTTCCTCAGGTATGCTGGGATACCTGCTTATTCCACGGAGGTCAAGAAAAGCGCTGGTAAGTGTCTATACTTGATTACCAGCGCTGGATCACCAGCGCTGGATCCTCTACACCCGAGACAAAACGGGAGTACGGCCAGCGCTGCAAACAGGGAGTTGCAGCGCTGGTGGTGCCCTGCAGATGTGTACACCTCCTAAATTGCAGCGCTGTAACTCCCTCACCAGCGCTGCAACTTTCTGATGTAGACAAGCCCTGACTGAGATTGAGACCGATTGTTAGGACAGCACATGGAAGATTACATTGTTACTTCGCTGCTTCAGCCAACAGTAAATTCAGCCTTCAGAAGTCTCATTACTGTGTTTTTCAAATGCACTAATAGTCACTTAAAAATAAATTTGTTTATAGATATTTGTATGAATGGGGGAAACTTTTCAAGAGAAATTCATTTTGGGCTGAGAAGCTGAAAAATAAATTCTGCCTTGAAAGAAACAATTTAACAGCTGGTTGCACTAATGAATTGATTTCTATTTATATTGTCAACATTAAGGACAATTAAAATGTAATGAGCAAGGCAAAATGGCAAAACAAGATAAAGGTAATTTATATTCAGGTGTTGCTTTTTAGAGACATTTGGAGATTATGGGCTAATTGTGGCTAACTGGCCTATTCTAACAGTGGTCCATCCCATCTATAGGTTCTTACCTTGATGAATCAATACTTTTAGAGTTTTCTGATCCTTCTTTGAGCAAAGAGATGCACATGCTCTCTGACAGAGAAATCAAAGTCTATAGTTGTTTGTTTGTTCAAATAGCTTCCAGGAGGTGTGCTCAAGAATTTTGGCTGTGCCTCTGTGACAGCATCCAACAGGCAGCTCATGCAGTTGACAGTAGACAGTTGTGTGAGGGCATTAGAACAGCCATTGGGCCGATAAAGAACAAAACAGCTCCACTGAAAGATCTGGATGGCAATATTATGACTGATAAAGAGAAGCAACTGGAGAAGTGGATTGAGCACTACAGAATGAGATATTCAAGGGAGTCTGTAGTAGACCAACGAGTGACAACTTATGCCAAACATACCAAAAGACTAAACAGTTTTCAGATCAGATACTTGCATAAAATTCTTTGAATAATATGGCAAGACAGGGTGACAAATGTGGAAGAGTTAAATTGTGCTGGTATGTCATTCATGGGAACTTTCACGGGAAGAAAATGTGGCTTGGACATGTCAATCGAATGCCGGAATGCCCAAAGAACGTGCTGTACTCTGAAGCTCATGAAGGATCTAGAAAGAGAGGCAAACTGCTGTGCAGATTTCAGGATGTTTGCAAAGAAGATTTAGTATCCTTTGGAAACTCTGTGGATGATTGGGAAAGGAATGCAGAATGCTGCTCTGGTTGGAGGAGTCAGCTTGTAGATGGAGCAAGGCATTGTGAGGTGGACTGGATCAAGCTTTGTTATGACAAGCGTCAGAGGAGGAAAGAATCTGCTGCTCAGATTCAGAGTATGATGGATTACAACCTTCCCCTGGGTACCACTTGATGTACTGGGGTACCAGTGAGCTCACCTGTTCCAGCAGCCTGTGTTCCCTTACACTGTCTTGCTGAGCCAGGCCCTCAAGCTTCCTGTAGCACACACACAGGTAGGGACACACCCAGCTGCAGAAAGACACAGACATTGAAATCAGCACTGCATGAGAAGGCTTCAGCTAGAGAGTTGCCCAGCACCCCAGCGCACACCCCGTCTGGAGTGTAAATCCCAAATTGTATCAGCCTGTGCTGCACAGAGAACTATACAGCATAAGGTCATGAAATCCGTCCCCTCCCTCAATGTGGAGGAAGATATGCACAGCTTTTTGCCCCCCAGTTATGAATTCCACAAACTGGTTTTAGCGAAAACAAAAACAAGTTTATTAACTACAAAAGAGAGATTTTACATGACTGTAAGTGATAGCAAACAGATCGAAGCAGATCACCTTAGTAAATAAACAAAAACTGCAAACTGAGCTTAACACACTAGAGACGTAGGATATAAATTAGCAAATTCTCACCCTGAGTGATAAACAGGCTGGCAGACTGTTAAGACACAAGCGGCCTTAGCTTTCCCAGGTTTTCATACACAGGCTAAAAAACCTTCTAGCCTGGGACTATCACTTCCCACAGTTCAGTCCTTGCCCCTCAGGTGTTTCCATGTGTGTTGTTGCAGGGAGAATGAGGTACCATCATGATGTCATTGTCCCCCTTTTATATCTTCTTCCTACTTGCTGGAAAGTTCTTTTTCTGTGACCTGGGTCAAACAGTTCCCATTGCGTAGTGCTGTCTCTGAGAGGTTTCTATTGTACACAGTTCCTGGGGTAGTCCTCGTGCTTGTGCACAATTCCTCAATAATCCATTAGCATTGTTTGGCCTTTTCACTGTTGTACCTGAAAGGCTGCTTGTGGGTGTTTTCAACCTCGCAACATGTTTCAGTAACACATACATTGCCAAACTTCATAACTTCACATACAACGATATCACATACAGTTCAACGAAATATTAGTGTCTAGCAGGTCAAGACTTCTAGAATGATACCTCAACACTACACACTTTGTACAAAACATATCCTAATTACATGATAGTGGTGAATATTGGGGTGCCAGGGTGTCACACAGAGCATTGCTAGTTTGTGAGTGTGCCCTGCCTGTGGATGAGACTGTCACTCACGCATCGGACTCAGCAGCCATCAAATAACTCATTGGCGCATACACCATGCTCTGTAAAGAGTGGTGAGATCATTGCCATTAGATATTACTAGGTTTCAGAAAGATTTTGAATTAAATCACTCTTTCTTTTCCAGGTCTTAGAAGAAACATGCATGTCTGGGGGGACAAACGAAAAGAAATGGTGGCATAGGTTTATTTTGCTAGAATCCAGTGATCAAAATAAACTGAAGTAGGGGTATACAGGTGACTTTTAAAAATATTTTTCTCTTTGAATTTTTATGAGACTTGGACATATATTTCACAATGACACACTGGCTGTATTCTGATCACCTGGACACTGCGTTCATTTGTTCTATGCTTGCCATTTTGCTGGTTTGTTAAATTCAGTGCTTCCACCCGACAGAGGTCATAGCGAAAGTAAAAGAGGGGCAATATTTTTACTTTCTAATTTTAGGAGGAGTGGGATGAAGGGACCGCATTCTTGTCCTAAGGCATCAGAAAGGATTAATCCATCACTATTCAGCCCTACTCTCCTCCTAAGGAACTGACACATATTTCTCACAAAGGGAGTAGGGGGAGGGTTTAGTGAACTGAGGCCAGACTTGGGATTCAGAAGCATTCACTATGTTATCTGATGTCCCCAAATGATAAATAAGGGCTCCCTTTCAGCAGGGCTCCAAAAGATGACATGACAATGAGGGTGGAGTGTACATTGTTTGAATTCCTTTTTCCTCTTATTTATTGTCAGCTGCTCCATTTATCTCTTTCAGCACTTCTATGGCATTTCCCTCCCTGGGATGTTGCTGGGTGGAATAGTATATATAAATAGAGGAACATTTAAGGAACAGGGGAAGGCAAAGTGGTCCTTTGGGATCTATCTTCATTAATCCTCAGAGCTGTGCCCATACAGGCCCTTACCTTCAAGTTAGATCAGAACTTTCTGGCTTGGGCTCTGGTTTTAAATTCAGAGACAACTCTGACACTGGATATTCCCTGGAGGACTGGGATGCTCCCCAATCCCTTCCCAGCTACTCCCATGGTCTTCTCTGATATTTCTCATGGGATTCTCTTAGCTGCTTCCTTAGCCTTCTCACCCAGCCCAGCCCATTCTGCAGCCCTAATGCCTGCACCTCTCACTCTCTTTGATGACCAGCTTCCCTTTCTTCTCTGATGCTGCCATGTCCCCAAAACCATCTTCACTCCACTGCTCACTTTCTTGCAGTTTCTATGACTCCCTCCCTCTAGCAAGAGTAAAGTTTATTGGAAGGTTTCCAAAGTGATCTCAACCTTTGCTTTCTGAAAGGGATGTGTAACAGGGTTCACTCACACTGCAGCGCCTCCTTGTGACCATATCTTGGGACTAGCTCCATTCAGGTCTGATGCCCCCCTCCTGGTGGTTGCTCACACCATGTCTCTCCTCGCCTTCCAGGAACTCCTTCTTTGTGATTCAGCCCTCCAGCCAGATCACTGTACAGTCCTCCCTCTCTGGGGTATCAAAGTCCCACTGGGTCAGCTGTCCACATGCAGTTCCAGACAGTCTTCTGCTCCAAGGCCAGGTCCTATGCCACATCCCAAGCAACTGGTAAGGGAACCCAGGCCCGCCCACGACTCTGGATTCCAGTCCAAGGACTTTGTCTAGCAGCTGTGGTCTGCTTGCTCCCAGACCCTGCTGCTATTTCCCTGGACTCCTTCCTGTTCCCCTGCTCTATTCTCTGGCCCCCTTCTCTAGGTTTAACAACCCAAACTCTCTCCTCCCAGGGATTAACCGTAGACTATTCCTTTCTTTGACTTCTTGCCAGACTCCATAGCCCCAAACACACCTCCCATCTCCCAGGAAGTGACTACAGACTCTCCCCCCACCCCGTACCCTTCTTTTCTTTATTTTTTTCCCTGTCGTTTTATCATGCAGCAGCATCTTTGAGGCGATGACTACCCCCACCAGTTTTTGCATAAGCAAAAATTGGTATCCTCACACCCCGTCATGTGTCCTTAAGAAAGTGCAGTAATGCTTACTTAATGCTACATTTCAGATTGTATTCTTTCATCTTGAGGTATCTTCACTTCTTCATAAAGAATCTTTCTTTCTGTATAATACTCCCTGCATTGCCACAGCAGATGCTCAGCTGTTTCTTGGACGTTGCATGTGTCACACAATCCATCTTTGTGTTTGTTTAGTATATATAAATTACCATTCAGGTCACGGTAACCTGTTAGCACTCTAAATATAGTTATTTCACTTCTGCTATCCTAGCTATTAAGTGTAACCTTTGTGCTAGGTGGAATTTGCAGCAACCAGGTTCAATATCTAGGGGTTCCTTTTCAACAATACAACAAAGAACCGGCTTGAGCCCCTACTTAGTAACCTGGGAACATTACACAGCACCCCTGGACGCCTTTAAGAAGCAATACTTCCCCTCTTGCAAACACAGAATTTGGGTGTAGGAAAGAAAATTTTTAATGAAAGGAGAGAAGTCAGCCAACATTAATTAGGGAAAATGCTATAAGCAGGATTCATAAACATAAAACCATGAGTAGGACACCCACCCTCGAGTGTGGGGGAGTGTTTTCTGCCTTGTGTTCTTGAGTTCTGCAACCAAAAATTCCTTTACTGTGTCCCTCTCTGCTTCCTCATAATACCCCACTCACAGTGGTTGTCCTTGGTCAGTGAGGACCCAGGGTTCAGACTCAGAGGTGCACCTGTGTGCACTTATCTTAATTACTTCCACTAACCTTTGCCCAAAAGGTTAAGTTTAACAATTTCATCCTTAAATGTATAGGCATTTCTCCAGTTGCTACCTGCAACACACTTAACAAAGTCATAATACTCACTCCACATGAGATTCACAGAGCTTAGGCTTGGATCAGCTCTACTTTTTTTCAATATTGATTTTAAATTAGCTTCTAAGGCTCGGCATCCATAATATATAACTGGTTTTCTTAATGTCCTATGCAGCATTAACAACATGTTCGTATCTGCACTCCAGTTGGTCCCAGTAATACTTTTATGCAGATTCATCGTACCTTTACATTTAGTCTTGGTATTATCTATCTCGGGGTCGGCAATCTTCGGCACACAGCCCATCAGGGTAATCCGCTGGTGGGCCACGAGACATTTTGTTTACATTCACCATCGGTAGGCACAGACCCCTGCAGCTCCCAGTTGCCGCAGTTTGCCGTTCCCGGCCAATGGGAGCTGCAGAAAGTGGTGCAGGCCGCAGGAACGTGCTGGTCACTGCTTCCCGCAGCTCCCATTGGCCAAGCATGGTGAACCGCGGTCACTGGGAGCTGTGGGGGGGCTGTGCCTGTGGATGGTCAACATAAACAAAATGTCTCATGGCCTGCCAGTGGATTACCCTGATGGGCCATGTGCTGAAGGTTGCCAACCCCTGATCTATTAGACCTTTCCAAGCTAGTTTATTATATAACACAAGAACAAGAGATCACACAATAAAATAAATAGGCAGTTGGTTTAAAACAAACATAAGGAAGTACTTCTTCCCACAATGCATATTCAACCTGTGGAACTTGTTGGCAGGGGCTGTTGTAAAGGCCAAAAGTATAACTAGGTTAAAAATAGAATTAGATAAATTCATGGAGGATAGCTCTATCAATAGCTATTAGCCACTATTGTAAGACACGCCATCCCATACCCTGGGTGTCCCTAAATCGCTGATTGCCAGAAGTTGGGATTGATTGACAGGGAATGGATCACTCAGTAAATTGTCCTGTTCTGTTAATTCCCTCTGAAACATCTGACACTGGCCACTGTCAGAATACTGGACTAGATGTACCATTGGTCTGACCCAGTATGTCCATTCTTATGTTATTAAGTACCTACATGAGGAACAAATATTTGATAACAGGCTGTTTAATCTAGCAAAGGTGTAACCTGATCCAGTGGCTGGAAGTTGATGATAGTAAAATTCAGACTGGAAAATAAGGCATAAAATTTTAAGTGAGGGTTAATTAACCCTTGGAACAATTTACCAAGGGTTGTGGTGGATTCTCCATCATTAGCAATTATTACATCAAGATTGGGTTTTTTTTTCTAAAATATAGGAATTATTTTGTGGGAGTTCTATGGCCTGTGTTATGCAGGGGGTCAGACTTAATGATCACAGTGGTCCCTTCTGGCCTTGGAATCTATGAATCTATGAATTTATTTATTCGGCTTAGTATCAGACCAGAAACCTTAGTATTGCTTGTAAATCTAGAGACTTCAATGACTTTCTTAGCTTCCTCCATCCTTACAGCATATAAAGAGACAATAAACAACAGAAACATCCACATCTATATCAGAATCTTTTGCTTGACTTTTGATATATTTTTGATACCTAGTGATAGCTCTGTTGCACATGGCTTATGATTAGAGCTACACAAATTTATCTAAATATCTAATTGTTGATTAAATCTTTCATGCAATATATTGCTACAGCAGGTAGATGACCTTATGCAGTATGCTGGTAGACCAGTTGCTTCTGTCAGTTCGCATGTCCTAACCCTAGAGTTATGCTCAAGACAATTGCTTTAGTCTATTTTTAACTTCTGGTAAACACTATGCAAATAGTTTTAGTATAACATTATTGTCACTCAGTCCAGAGCTCTCTCTCTCTCTCTCTCTCTCTTTCTTCTGGTTTTTGCTTCTTACTTGGGTTCCCTTAAAAGTGATCTGCAAAAGGAGAGGGTGGAGGAGTTCATGCACTTTTTTGCTCTTTGATTTCCCGCCCCCTTCATTTGTAATTTTTCTTGAAAATATTCAAGCAGGTAGTCTTCTCTGCCTTTCTAAAATGCTAGATAACTGGAATATGAGCTTCCTCAACCATCAGCTGAAGTGACTGACTATTTTATTTAGTTATTTCAGTTTCTAAACAAAGATAAACAATGCCTATCTTTAACAAAGAGAGCTTTTCTTCCAAGTGTTTGCCAAGAGTTTGAGTTAAATTAGGATTCATTGTAAGTGATGCATCAATGCCAGGTTTAGAAATCCTAGTTTGATTTTTTTTTTTTTTTTACATCTCCTGTTCTGCTGCTTCAGTGCATTTATCTGTCGTTGGAAGAACTCCCTGAATTTAGGGAACACTATGAGATACTTAGCACTGAACTTGTTGGGTTGATACTAATGTGAAAGTCAGCAGGCAGAAGCAGAAGTAAAGAGAAACAAGATTAGATTAATGCTATTTGACATTTGTCTTAATATAGCCTGGAAAGAGGACATGAAGATTGGGAATTGAGATAGGAAACTGCAGAGGTGTTGTGGTTAAGTACTGGATTGAGGCTATCTGGGTTCAGTTGCTGGCTCTGCCACCAATTTCCTGTGTGACCTTGAGCAAATGACTTAATCGCTTGGTGCTTCAATTTCCCCAGCTATACAATCAATATAATAATTCTTCCTTACCTTACAGGTGTTGTGAGGAAAAATTACTTAAAGTGCTCTGATACCAGTCAGGTGAGGGTCATATAAGCACCTCGATAGATAATTGTCAGTTTAAAGCAATGATGAGGAAGAGGGGAAACTTTATTTGTATTAATTAACTTTGGGTTTCATAGATTCATTGATTCTAAGGCCAGAAGGAACCATTGTAATCATCTTGTTTGACCTTCTGTATAATGCAGGCCATAGAACTTTCCCAAAATAATTTCTGAAGCAGATCTTTGAGACAAACATCCAGTTTGATTTACAAATTGTCAATTATGGAAATACCATCATGACCCTTGGTAAGTTGTTCCAATGATTAATTATTCTCACCATTATAAATGTACATTTTATTTCCAGTTTGAATTTGTCTAGATTCAATTTCCAGCCATTGGATTGCATTATACCTTTCTCTGCTAGACTGAAGAGTCCATTATTAAATAGTTGTTCCCCCGTGTAGGTACTTATATACTGTGATCAAGTCACTGCTTAACCTTCTCTTTGTTAAATTAAATAGAAAGAGCTCTTTGAGTCTATCACTATAAGGCATGTTTTCAAATCCTCTAATCATTCCCGTGGCACTTCTTTGAACTCTCTCCAATTTATCACCATTCTTCTTGAACTGTGGGAACCAGAACTGGAAACAGTATTCCAACAGCAGTCACACCAGTGCCAAACACAGAGATAAAACGACCATTTTGCTCCTACCCCAGATTCCCCTGTTTATGCATCCCAGGATCAAGTTAGCTCTTCTGGCCACAGCATCACGCTAGGAGCTCATGTTCAGCTGGTTAGCTGTCATGACCCTCAGATGTTTTTCAGAGTCACTGCTTCCCAGGATAGAGTCCCACATCCTGTAAGTAAGACCAGTGTTCTTTTGTTCCCAGATGTAAAAATTTACATTTGATCATACCAAAACACATATTGTTTGCTTGCACCCAGTTTACCAAGAGATGCAGATGGCTTTGAATCAGCCACCTGTCCTGTTCATTATTTACCACTCTCCCAATGTTTGTGTCATCTGCAGCCTTTATTAGTGATTTTATGTTTTTTTCCAGGTCATTGACAAAGATGTTAAACGTGTAGGACCAAGAACTGATCCCTGTGGGACCCCACTGGAAACAGACCCGCTTGATGACCATTCCCTGCTTATAATTACATTTTGAGACCTATCAGTTAGCCAGTTTTCATTCATTTAATTTTTGCCATGTTAATTTTATATTGTTTTAGTTTTGTTTTTTAATCAAAATGTTGTGCCGTACCAACTCAAATGCCTTACAGAAGTTTAAGTATATTATATCACCACTATTTCCTTCATCAACCAAGCTTGTAAGCTCATCAGAAAAATATATCAAGTTAGTGTGACAGGATCTATTTTCCATAAACCCATTTTCATTTGCATTAATTACATTATCCTCCTTTCATTCTTTATTAATCAAGTCCTGTGTCAGCTGCTCCATTATCTTGCCTGGGATCAATGTTAAGCTAACAGGCCAATAATTACCTGAGTCATCCCATTTACCCTTTTTAAAAACTGGTGCAACATTATCTTTCTTCTAGTCTTCTGGAACTTCCCCAGTGGTCCAAGACTTATTGAAAACGAACAGGGAGCTCCTTTGCCAGCTCTTTAAAAACTTTTAGAGGCAAGTTATCAGGACTTGCTGATTTAAAAATGTGTAACTTTAGTAACTTCTGTTTAACATCCTCCAGAGATACTAGTGGAATGGAAAGAGTGCTCTCATGCCCATATGATGAGACTGCCTCATTTGTTTTTCCCCCCAAATACAGGACAGAGACATTTATTGAACATCTCTGCCTTTTCTGCATTATAGTCTTTATAGGGTTGAAAATGAGGCTCACAGAAACCAGACCATGCATGAACATTTGCGCAATGGGGCTTTGGTTCCCACAAAAACTTGAGGAATGGCTGTTTTCTTCCAAAAAGCTGTGTGAAAAAGGCAGTTCATGTAGGAATAAGACTATCCAGGCTTTACAGGCTGTCCCACTGGTAGTGGCCGATGAGGGGCTTCACAGTATCAGCAGTCCTTTAACCACTCCAGCTACATCCCCTTCCTGTCAGAGTAGTGGGTTCTACTCCCCTCTAAGGCCTTGGCCAGTCTAGGAAAAAAGTGATGCTTTATTTTTCAATCAGGCTAGTTGGCATATTCTGCAACAACACACAGCACCGACTATAGCTGTGGTTTCAAATTGTGTTAGGTAGTCGTGTACCAGCTAAACTCCTCCAGTAGATGGGGATTGCAGCCACTTCAGTCTCCTACCCTCAGGGGCGGCACTGGAGGGGGCTTGCAGGGGCTATAGCCACCCCAAAAATTGCCTTAACCCCCCCATAGCCACCTGGTAGCACACTCCAGCCACCCAGCTGTGAAGGCAGAGTGGAGAGAGTGGTGGTTGCTGGCGGGGTACCCAGCTCTGAAGGCAGCAGTGCTGCTGCCAGCAGCAGCACAGTAGTAAGCTCAAGTAGGGGGATGGAGGGTCCAAGAGCAAGCCCCCAGGTGCAGGGTCCAGGGGCTCCCCACAGCGGCCTGGACTGACCTGTTCCTGCCCAGACTTCTGATCCCCTCCACCCACAGTCGCTGCTCCCGAGGGCTCTGCCAGCCCCAGAGGCAGGTCCCCCCACCCTGGTGGCTGTACTGGCTATGAGCAATCAAAGGGTGGGAAAAAGCTGAGGAGCAGCCAGCCACAGCCCAGGCCATGGGGTGGAGCTTGGGGTGGGGAGGAGGAGGAGATGGGGCTGGAACTTACCTGAGGAGGAGCAGGGGGCAGGGCCATTGACGGGGCGGGGCCTCCTGCTGAGGGGGCTGCAGCCTCCTGCTCCCCCAATTTTCTGTCTAGTTCACCTAAGCCAAACCATGAAGAGGCTGGCGCTGCCCCTGCCTGCCGGGAGTGGAATTTCTGACAGTGGACCACTGCACCCAGGTTACCCCCACAGGGCTGGTGTCACTCTCAGTGGGTCCCAACACTTAGTCACTTGAAGTCTAAGAGTGAAACCCCAGCCACACTTCAGTGGGGCCAGGATTTCACCCCAAGTGTCTAGAGTCTCCATGAACACTTGGGGATTCCCTCATGCTCTGTTCAATATACAGCTACCATTAGGTTTACATTTGAGAAACATATCTAGTATTCAGCTCAAAACCAATATAATTATCCTTGTTCCAGTCATATCTAACCATGGAGCCAATTTCCTTTGCCAGCCCTTACAATAACAGATGGAAGAAATGATGCTGCTCAACAACTGCTGCCAATTTCCCATTTCCCTCTCTCTCCAACAAGGCTCTCAGTAATGTCCTTTAAGCCACCACTAACTGATTCCCAACTAGTGTATTGAGTCAAACCTTTGGTAAGATGTTACTTGAATGATCCCTCCCATGTGAAATCCCAAGACCTACAATAAAACGTACTTAGTTAAAAGCTATTGAGTAGAGAGTAAAGATATTGGCCAAACAGAATAAAAATGTAATCATCAAACCACAAAAACATATTTAAACGATGCTGTCAACTTAATCAGACTTTTATCTGAAACGCTTCCCTACTACTGTTTGAATCTATTTCACTATAAATGAAAGTCATTAGAGAAAATCTTTTCTTTATTTTTCCAGTTTATTTTGTGCATTATGGACTTTTCACTCAATCCTCTATGTAGTTGTTTTATTTTCCCCTTTTTGTTGTGTGGATTTTTCACACAACACCATGAGATACAGAAATGTTCTTTTAAAAATGGGTATGTTGAAATTTAAAACTACAAAAATTGGCCAGAGGCAGGCGAGGGCTCAGAACAAAGTGTTCCTGAAATGACTTTTCACTATTTTTTTAAATGACTAGATTTCAAGTTCAAGGAGTTCCTTTAAGATAAATTTATTGTATACGTCTTTGCCACTGCACTTACAGATCTCTGGATATGTTTGCTCTAGGTGAAGAGGTGTTGCAACAAAGCATTGCTTAGAACACAGCTTGCAACACATATGCATCCCTAGTATCCACACAAAACATCCGCTCAGGTGTTTTTCAGTATTAGTTGGCTCAGCTGGTTATAACAAAGCCACCTAAAGGATTTGGACACAAAATTCCCATCGGTTTTAATGGCAATTCTTTAGGCAGCTTTGAAAATCTCAGCCAACATCTTTAGATCATTTCTAACACAGCCAGCGCAATCAACACTTTCTCCACAGTGTAGCAAAACACAGAGGTTTAGCTATCCTGGTTCCTAATTCTGCCACACAAAATGCAATTTGCAGTTAAAAAGTACCTGAAAGATTCCACTTCCAGCAACAATGCTGGGCATTATGGAATAGGTGCTTCAGAAGTCCCAGGATCTGCAGGTATAAGCACAGTTCTACGGTGTACTATTACACCATACAACTGTGCTCATACCAGGATGAACACATCCAAATGGTGTTGATGAACCACTGAAGATAAAACATTATAAAATTAATGTACAAAATTCCAGTTAAAAATATCCTAATAGCTAACCACATCTAGTTTTACCCGACAGCAACTGTAAAAAAACAGGACAGGGGGTGTGGGGTAATAGGCACCTATATAAGAAAAAGTCCCCAAAAATGGGACTGTCCCTTTAAAAATGGGACATCTGATCACTCTACCCCCACCCCCAATGGCTTTAAAGCTAGTGATTGCGTTATCAGAGCACCAAATAAGTTCTAACTGCGTTCCACTCACACTTATCCAAGAGCACAGCACATGGTTCTCGCTTTCTCTCTTTTTTTTTTTTTAAAGACTCCTCTTTGGTTTACTTTCCCAATATTTCTCACTTGTTCCTCCTTGGGCTGCGCATCAGAAGAGTCAGCAGTTAATGCCAGTCGTGAAAACGGAGTTACTGTGTGGATGCTGGCTGGAGGGAGACAGTGTTGCTTACTGCCTGGATGGCTGGCAGAGGGCATAAAAACAGATTCAGTGCTATAGCTGTGCACTGTTTCCTAATGATCTGTTGGCCTCAAAATTCTTCCCTCTGCTGTCTTTCTTAGGACATTTGATACATTTTGCCAATCTACTTCACCTGCAAAATCTCATCAAATGAGTATTTATTACAGTTGGTAGAGACACTATTATTAAGATTGCCTGACACTGCACATTATAAGACTCTATTTTCAGTTGCTTATAACTTTACCAAACTTTAACCATTTGGGCTGAAATTATCCATGCCTCAGACTGGTTTTTTTGGAAAATTTCAGAGATCTGAATTAAGATTGTACAGTCAGCTTTAATTTTGGCATGTACTAACTTTTGAGTGCTTGACTTTGCACTTAATAATGGTCTTTTAGCTTAGTTTTTGTGTGTATTAATATTATTATTATTTTTAAGCATGGTTGATGTATTTGGCCTGTACAAAATACAAATAAAAAGACAGCTCTTGACCAAAGGCATTTATAGTTCAGGAGGCACAAGTAAGATTGAGTGCTTTGGGAAACTCAAAAGAAGGTGGCACTTTATTTATTTTTTTCATTATTATTATTACAATTATTTTATTATTATTATTTAGTTTTATCTTGGTCTCTGACTATCATAGTTTTAACTGGTGGAGACGGCAGACATGAGTTAGCAAAGGTGGGCTTTGCAGAAGAAGCAAGTCTTTATGAAGTGTGAAGGACATGGAGCTGCTCTATTAAAATGCATGACGACTATATGTTCAGATGATTGTTGTAAGATAATTTAATGTATGAACGAAAGGGTTAATTCAAGAAGAGGCTGATTGCAAGGAAGAGTACAATGGCTGCCAACACCAAAGAGACAATGCAAGAGCCATTCACTTTGATGTCCTACCTCTGATGCTGAGCTCACTGGACCAGCTTGTCAAGGGAGTGGATCCCAGCTTACAAAGAGAACCAAAAAGCCTGGCAAAATAGACAAAGGATTTGTAGGGGCAGGGGGACAGAGAAGGGACAGATTAACACTCACAGAAACTCACTGGTGTGTCTGAGGAATCTAGGCCTTCCTAGGCTCCTGTCCTGGGGTGGAAGGTCTTAGGTTTCATAGATTCATAGGTTCTAAGGCCAGATGGCACCATTATGATCACCTAGTCTGACCTCCTCTATAACACAGACCATAGAACTTCCCCAGGCAACATACATGTGCATATAGACCTCTTGTTATTTTAAACCCCTTTTTCACCCATGTTATGCTTTTTTCTTACTAAAATAACAAGGAGTCTGGTGGCACCTTAAAGACTAACAGATTTATTTGGGCACAAACCTTCGTGGGTAAAAAACCCACTTCTTCAGATGCATGGAGTAAAAATTACAGATACAGGCATTATTATACTGACACCTGAAGAGAAGGGAGTTACCTTACAAGTGAAGAACCAGTGCTGACAGGGTCAATTTAGTCAGAGTGGATGTAGTCCACTCCCAATAACTGATGAGGAGGTGTCAATTCCAGGAGAGGCAAAGTTGGTTTTGTAGTGAGCCAGCCACTCCCTGTCCCTATTCAAGCCCAAATTAATGGTGTTAAATTTGCAAATGAATTTTAGTTCTGCAGTTTCTCTTTGAAGTCTGTTTCTGAAGTTTTTTTTTGTTCAAGTATGGCTACTTTTAAATCTGTTATAGAATGTCCAGGAAGAACGAAGTTTTCTCCTACTGGCTTTTGTATGTTACCATTCCTGGTGTCCGATTTGTGTCCATTTATTTTATGTAGACACTGTCCAGTTTGGTCAATGTACATGGCAGAGGGGCATTGCTGGCACATGATGGCATATATAACATTAGTAGATGTGCAGGTGAATGAGACCCTGATGGTGTGGCTGATGTGGCTGGGTCCTCTGATGGTGTCGCTAGAATATGCCATCATGTGCCAGCAATACTGGGATACTTCAGGAAGACTAGAGAAGGGGTCAGAGGTGCAGTTAGGCCTGTAACCAAGACATTAGGCATATGAATACAAATGTAGAGGCTGATGCATGGGGACTAGGAAGTTGTTCCCTACATATAAAGTGGCGGGGAAGAAGGCATGGAGATGGGAAGGAAATGAAAGGATGACAGAGATGGTAGAGAGAAGGAAACAAGGGGAAACATAACAGATAATCAGATCTGAGGTGTAGGCTGGCGCAAAGATGTACAGGTTCTTCAGATGAGAATGAAGAGGTTAAATTTGATGTAACAGGCAGTGGGAAGACATTCAAAGAGGCAAGTAGTGCAGTCTCATAGAATGGTGAGGAAAATCCTTTTAACTTGTATTTTGGCTGCATTGGAAGGAAGAGGTATTGATATCAAGGAGGCTTGAGAGGAGGAGGTTGCAGTAACCAAGACTGGAGGCCAAGATGTGAACAAACATTTAAGCCATTTGGAGAGGAAACCCCAGATTTCTGAAAGGTTCTGATAGAAGAGGCAGGTAAAAAGTATGAGAAGTTTCCAGCCCTCTTGGGTGTGAAGAAAAGCTTGAGAATGTGACCTAAATGTACCCTGTGTGTACGTCTACAGGGCAATTAGACATCCAGCTGCCTTGGGCTCATGGGGCTTGGGCTCTGGTGCTGTTTAATTGCAGTGTAGATGTTTGGGCTCAGGTTGGGGCCTGGGCTCAAGAACCCTGTGAGGTGCAGGAGTCCCAGAGCTTGGGCTGCAGCCCAAGATGGAGCATCTACACCACAATAAACAGCTCCTTAGCTCAAGCCCCTTAGCCCGAGTCAGCTGGCATGGACCAGCTGCAGGTGTGTAATTGCAGTGCAGACATACCCTAAGGGCTCAAAAATCCAAAGGTAAAGAAAAACCCCTCAGTGTACTAATTTTGAAAATCTCATGATTTCTGAGCCAATTTCATGATTTTTGTGGGGCCTGACTCATGATTTTTGAACATTTGGGGTTGGCAATACTGTAGTGATATCAGTGTGGCTGAGTCAAACTAGTAGCTAACGTTGGAGCTAGGTGTCCCCTAATGTCTCCGAACCCCACAGTAGAGGCAATGGCACTTCTTCCATCAATCCAGGGGGAAGAAGGGCCTTTCCAGCTGCACTAGGTGGCCCCTTGCCAGCACTGCTGCTTCCTCTAAGGTGCTGGGGAAAGTTGGAGCCCTTGCTGTCCTTCAGGAACAAGGGGCTGTGAGGACCAATGCTTGCCCCCTCTCCCCTTGGAGAAAGGTTAAAAATAAGTAGTGGTACTGTCCCTGGTGCCAACCACTTGGGTTACTCAGTGCAGACACGGCGGTTCTAAAAATGACCCTCCCTCTCCTTTCTTACATGCTTTGATCAGCTGTGAAAGAGTTAATACCATTACTATTGTATATACTGTTGCTGTAGCTGTGTGGATCCAAGAATATTAGAGACACAAAGTGGATGAGGTACTATCTGTTATTGGACCAACTTCTGTTGGTGAGAGACAAGCTTTTGAGCTTACACAGACAGAGCTCTTGTTTAGGTCTGGGAAATCTGTTCCATCTTATATTTTGCTGTGACATGCTGTACCTTTCCCAGACCTGAAGAAGAGCTCTGTGTAAGCTCAAAAGCTTGTCTCTTGCACCAGCAGAAGTTGGTACAAAAACAGCTATTACTTCACCCACCGTGTCTCTTCTAAAGAGTTAACACTGACATTTAAATTATCGTAATTAGGATCTAAACGGATGCCCCATGAGAATGAATGAACAGTGGCAATTTGCACTGAAGCTATTACTTCAGACTACAAATTCAGGGAGACAGGGTGTCATGGTCTAATTCCCCACTCTGAACCTTAGCGTCCAAAAGATGGGGCACCAGCATGAATTCCTCTAAGCTCAATTACCAGCTTAGTACTTGTAGCGCTGCCACCAACCAGGAATTCCAGTGCCTGGCACACTCTGGTCCCCCCAAAACCTTGCCCGGGGACCCGCAAGATCCAGTCCCTCTGGATCTTAACACAAGGAAAGTAAACCCTTTCCCTCACCATTGCCTCTCCCAGGCTTCCCCTCCCTGGGTTACCCTGGAAGATCACTGTGATTCACACTCCTTGAATCTTAAAACAGAGAGGAAAATCCACCTTCCCCCCTCCTTCTCTCCCCCGCTCCCAGACTCTCCCTGAGAGAGACAGTAATCCTAACACAGAGAGAAATTAGCCTCTCTCTCCCCCTTCCCTCCTTTCTCCCCACCAATTCCCTGGTGAATCCAGACCCCGTCCCCTGGGGTCTCGCACCAGAAACAATCAAGTTCTTAAACAAGAAAAGCTTTTAATTAAAGAGAGAAAAACAGTAAAAATTATCTTTGTAAATTTAAAATGGAATAGGTACAGGGTCTTTCAGCTATAGACACTAGGAATACCCTCCCAGCCTAAGTATTCAAGTACAAATTAAATCCTTTCAGCAAAATACAAATTTGAACTCCTTCCAGCCAAATACACATTGGCAAATAAAGAAAACAACCATAAGCCTAACTCGCTTTATTTATCTAGTACTCACTATTCTGAACTTATAAGAACCTGTATCGGAGAGATTGGAGAGAAACCTAGTTGCACTTCTGGTCCCTCTGAGCCCCCAGAGTGAACAACAACCAAAAACTAACAGCACACACAAAGACTTCCCTCCCTCAAGATTTGAAAGTATCCTGTCCCCTGATTAGTCCTCTGGTCAGGTGACAGCCAGGCTCACTGATCTTGTTAACCCTTTACAGGCAAAAGAGATATGAAGTACTTCTGTTCTATTAACTCTTAACTATCCGTTTATGACACAGGGTCACTTACTTTAGTTTAGTTTGCAACTATAAATGGCTAAAGATACACTTTTTTATTTAAATGAAAGCAGAAATTTTGGAGAATAAGATAGTACAAAAAAAGAGTATCAAAAAGAGTAGTGGATCATGGAACTAGCACAGCCTGGCCTATTTTGACACTTGCTAAATTGAATGTATGATCTAGCAGTTCTTTTCTAGCTGGCATTTCTATGCTGTTCTAGATATGGGGCATGCCCTAGATGATATATGCATTTTTTCATATTATTTATATTGCAGTAGCGCCCAAAGGTTCCCAACTAAAGCAGGGCTCCATGGTGCCTTCTTTCCTTCATGGGATTTCTACTGTTATGAAGTGAGAAGGGAAGAGAGAAAATGCATTGTTCAGGATTGCTGGGTTTGGGGATGGGGGTCCCTTCTGTGCTGGATTGGGAAGGGGAGGAGGTCTGTATTCTGTTGTGTATATTTGGGAGGTGCATTCTGTGCAGGACTGCAAAGGGATGGGGTGCATTGCTTTGTATATTTAGAGGGTGTACTCCGGGTGGACTGCGGAGGAAAGATGGTCTATTGTGGTGTTGTGTATATTTGGGGATGCACTGTGCTGGATTGGGGAGGGGAATGGTGCATTGTGATGCATATATTGGGGGGCATATTGCTGTGTATATTTGGGGCTACACTGTCCTGGACTGGGGAGGTGTATTGTACTGTGTACATTTGGGAGGTTGAGGGGTGCAGTGGCTGTGTATATATTTGGGGATGCATTTTGTGCTGGATTGGGGAGAGGGTGTAATGAGGTGTGTATTTGGGGGTGCACTGTGTGCTGGATTGGGGAGAAGGTGTAATGAGGTGTGTATATTTGGGGAGTGCACTATGTGCTGGATTGGGGAGAAGGTGTAATGAGGTGTGTATTTAGGGGTGCACTGTGTGCTGGATTGGGGAGAAGGCGTAATGAGGTGTGTATATTTGGGGAGTGCACTGTGTGCTGGATTGGGGAGGTGTAATGAGGTGTGTATATTTGGGGAGTGCACTATGTGCTGGATTGGGGAGAAGGTGTAATGAGGTGTGTATTTAGGGGTGCACTGTGTGCTGGATTGGGGAGGTGTAATGAGGTGTGTATATTTGGGGAGTGCACTGTGTGCTGGATTGGGGAGAAGGTGTAATGAGGTGTGTATATTTGGGGAGTGCACTGTGTGCTGGATTGGGGAGAAGGTGTAATGAGGTGTGTATATTTGGGGAGTGCACTGGGTGCTGGATTGGGGAGAAGGTGTAATGAGGTGTGTATATTTGGGGAGTGCACTGCGTGCTGGATTGGGGAGAGTGCAGTGAGTTGTGCATGTCTGGTGATTGTACTCTGCGCTGGCTCGGGGAGAAGTAGCCCCTCTCACATTCATTGGCTGGAGCTGGAGCTGGAGCCTGGTTCCCCGGCTGGGACGGGAGGGGTCTGCAGCTCGCAAGAGCTCTCAGACACACCTCCGCGCACAGGTATTCCCTGGCTGGCCGCCGCTCAGTGACAAGCAGCCCCGCCCCCTTTCCCAGTGCCGACCTTTCCCCTACTTTCCAGCGGCTGTCTCAGACTGAGCCGCCGCCGCGAACATGCCCACGCTGAGTCCTTCCTGCTATCAGGCAGGCTGCACGCCCCGATCACGCCGGCCGCGGCCGCCTATTGGTCCGACACGGGCCAGGCCGGGCTGCCATTGGTGGGGAGCTGCCCGCTTCTTCCTCCCCCGTTCGCCTGCTGCACGGAGTATCTGGCGTGTTTCCCCCCACCCGCGCCGGGGCTGCTGCGCGGCCAGCCCCGCGGGCGGGGGCGGGGGCGGAGGCGGCGCTGGCTGCTGTTGCCGCCTTTGTCATATCGCTGCTGCCTGCAGGAGCCTCGCCATGCCCGGTCCGGAGAGGGGAGATGCCCCCGCTGTGAGTACCCCCGGCCGGCGCTGCCCTGGGCTGCTGTGTGGGGCGGGGGACACTGGGGAGCCGGCTGCGCACTCGCTCCCCCCCCCCGCGGCTTGCCCGTGCCCAGACGCCAGGGTGACGGGCGCGTCGCGCCCTCCCGAGATGCGGGGCTCACCCCTCGGGGTGCTGGAGGCAGCAAGCCGGGCAGCTGCTGCCAGGGGCGCTAGGCCCGCTCGCGAGAGCTTGGCCCCGGGGCGGGCGGTGCGTGCCCTGGGGTGGGGGCGTCTGTGGCTCGCGCTGCTGGCCCCGGGGGGGGACACGGGAGCGAGTGTGCGCGTGGGTTTCCCTGTGAGCCCGGACTCCCCTTCCCAGCGCCTTGGCCGGGCGGGGGTCGCCCCGCCGCAGTCGGCGTGGGGCAGGGGGCGAGGCTGACCCATCGCGCAGTACATGCACCCGAGGAGGGGGACGGGGTCGGGGCGGGCATGGTAGCTCGGTCGCTGTCCCAACTGCGGGTGGTGCCGAGCTGCGCCGTGCACCCCCAGTCCCCTCCTCCCCGGGGACCCGCCCAGCCCGGACGCCGCTGGAGCTCGGCGCTCCCAAGCCGGAGCCCGCGCGCCTTTCGCATGGCTATTTTGATGCATCACGTTGCCCTGGAGTTATATTGGGAGTGGGCGGTGGCTGCGGGCCCCGCGGGGTGGGGAGAAACCCCGCCATCCCCTCCCCTCTGGGGGTGGGGTTTTCCCTCCTCCCAGCCTGCTGGGCTCGGCCCCGGGGTTCAGTCCCGCTGGGCAGGCGGCAGCAGCTCCGCTTCCCCTATTGAACGAGCGAATGAGACTGGTGAGGGTCGCCCCACCTGAACATAAACATTCAGGGCCTGGCCTCGGGGATCTCCGGTCCCGTGGCGCTGCTGCTGCTGCTGCTCCGGCAGACACAGAGCGGCTGAGGCCGCCTGCCAGCTCGCCTGCTGTTTGCAGCCGCCGACTTCCTGTGCAGTGCCTGTGCGCCGCGCGCGGGGTGATTTCAGGACAAGCTGCCGGGCTCCTCTCGGCGCCGGCTGTGCGTTTCACCCAGACTTTATTTTGCGAACACAGCCCTTTTAAAGGAAATCACCCGCGTGGAGCGTTGGAGCCTAACCCCTTTTTGGTGTTGATGGTGGGCTTGGGAAAACTACTTCTTGGACAGAGTGCGGAGACTTGGAAGGAGCTGTCGCCAGCTCCTGTGTCTCCATGTGTTCGCCGGGTGCCCAGCACTGTGGTCCTGATTAGTGGTTTTTACTGTTCCTATTGTAATAAAAGAATTATATAAAGTGAGTGCATGATTTTTCAAGACCCGTGGGAATTTTCTTAACATTTTCAGAGCAGTTAGTCTATTTAAGGACTCTTTACATTGGATTTTTTTGAACTCTGAGGCTTCCTTTAAATCTGGGATGATTTGTCAGGTGGATGAATACTCTATGGATTTGATAAATACCTGCTTTTCAGATCCATTGTGCTTAATGTATCTGCCACCTGCAGGTGTAATAAATGTTATGTATTATGTACAAAGTTGTAAATCTGCATGGCACAATGGAACCTAGTGAAGTCAATGGCAAAGTCTCATTGACCTTCAGTGGAGGCATAATTTCACCCAACACTGTCTAATCTGTTTTAGTTTTTTTTAGTAGGATTTATCACTGCAGTATCTAAGCATTGTCCCTAACAGTTTATAATCTAAAGAAAGGCCTGAATCTGCTTTCCTTTCACACTCAGAATTCGAATTGATTTTGTTTAGAGTTTTGGGTATGCAAGAAGTGGAGGAGTGGACCCTTTTATTATCACTCATTTTATGTGGGGGAAAGTGAATATAAGTGTTAGAGCAACAACATGTGGCTGCTGGGGTCATTACAGCACACACACTGAACATTTGCAAATATTTTGTATGTTTTCACTGAAGGAAAGATGAGGATTTTTAGCCCCAGAAAAGTGCAAGAATGCGGTATTTACTTATGTAAACAAATTGATGTTTGTGCTCCTCTCCCATCCCTAAATGCCCTAATAATAGTATCTACCTCTTACATAGTGCTTTATCATAGAGCATCATACGCACATCCAGTTGTCATAGTGCTCTCCTGTGTATGCATCTGTCTGCCTCAATTTCCTCCACCTGTAATATGGGGGATAAATGACTTGCCAAATGTATACACTGAGGGCACGGCTACACTAGAGAGTTTATAATGACGCAGGCAGGTATAGCTGCTCTAAGCCAACAGGAAAGAGCTCTGCCCTTGGCTTAACTACTCCAGCCCTCCTGCAAGCTGCAGAAGCCATGTCGGTGGGTGTAACTTACATCGCTCAGGTTGGTGATTCATTCACACCCCCGAGCAACATAAGGCGTGCCTACATAAGCTGTAGTGTAGACGTAGCCTGAATAGGCAGCAAACCTGTGTCTGGAACTTGGGAACCCTCGACTCTCTGCCCTTATCTCATTCTTCTAAACGACAGTAAATATTAGACCGATGCTAAATAAAACCCTCATGTCGAGGGAGAAGATGACCCTGACTAAACAAAGGAGGGTGTGGAGTCACTTTGTGTGTGCGCCCGTGTGCTCGCAGAACAACAATAATCCAAGAAAGTTAGTCTGGAAATTTGAGCTACGTGTGTCAGTTCCGTTCCAGTGAGTCATTCTTTTGCAAGGCTAGTTGGGGTGGGAATGGGGAGATAAGATGTACTCTGGTAGGAGGGGGAGGGGAAAGGTTTGCATATTGAATAACTGAATTGGTTTCTAAAAAAATCTTGCATTGGGCATATGATGAGTTTTAAGTGACCTTCATAATAAGCAGACAATATGTGGGTGGTGGTAACTTTGTTTTCTGACTTGTTCTAACAGCTAATGATCCAATTGCCTTTAGGTTGACATTGTGGACATATATGAATCTATACGTGAAAGACAGCGTCATGACAGCGAAAGGTCTACGTGTAGTACCTTAGAGCAGAATGACATAGAAGCAGTCCAGGCGCTTGTTTGTATGAGTTCGTGGGGTCAAAGATCACAGAAAGGTGACCTATTAAAGATAAGGCCACTTACGCCCATCTCAGATTCAGGTGACTTCACAATGCATGCAGAAGCTGCCTCTGAATTACCAAAGGATTATCATTTTTTGTCTACACTGGTAAGAAAAAAACTAATTAAAAATGAATATGCATGACCACAAATAAATTTATATTATTACTATTATATCACCATTATATTGAATAATTTTGCTGTATTTGGGGAGAGAGCAGTATCTTTGTTTTTTAAATGCTGATTATTGTCAAAAGTAGTGTTTACCTCCTAACTTTTCTGTTTGTCATTACTATTTTCATGTAAAGTATACATTTCTCAGTTTGGATGATTCTGTCATCTCTTCAGTAATAGATGTGATGACAAACAAAATGGTTTGATCTCCTGTTTAAATCCAAGTAGAAAAACTTTGATCAAGAGTTCATTTTAACTAATGTCCAGGGGAAGCTTATTTGGATAGTTTATTGTAGTTTCTCCTTAGTCTGAGTAAGAGGACATGCATCTTGGGGGAATTCTGCACTAAAAATATAAAAATTCTGCACGCACTGTTTTGAAATTCTGCCAATTTTGTCAAAAATAACATTACATAATCATTCCAGTTTCAATTACTTTGGTAATTTATTTCAAAATACCCGTCAGCAAGTATGTCTGTAACAGTACAGTCTAGTATCAGAGGGGTAGCCATGTTAGTCTGGATCTGTAAAAGCAGCAAAGAATCCTATGGCACCTTATAGACTAACAGAAGTATTGGAGCATGAGCTTTCGTGGGTGAATATCCACTTCGTTGGATGCATGTAGTGGAAATTTCCAGGGGCTGGGGTGTGTGTGTGTGTGTGTATATGTATATATGTGTGTATATGTATATATGTATATATATATATGCAAGCAAGCTAGAGATAACGAGGTTAGTTCAATCAGGGAGGATGAGGCCCTATTCTAGCAGTTGAGGTGTGAACACAGACAACCTGCCAACCTGAAACATATTCTCACCAGTAACTGCACACCGCACCATAGTAACTCTAGCTCAGGAACCAGTCCATGCAACAAACCTCGATGCCAACTCTGCCCACATATCTACACCAGCAACACCATCACAGGACCTAACCAGATCAGCCACACCATCACCAGTTCATTCACTTGCATGTCCGCCAATATAATATACGCCATCATATGCCCGCAATGCCCCTCTGCTATGTACATCGGCCAAACTGGACAATCTCCACAGAAAAGGATAAATGGACACAAATCAGATATTAGGAATGGCAATATACAAAAACCTGTAGGAGAACACTTCAACCTTCCTGGCCACACTAAAGCAGATCTTAAGGTGGCCATCCTGCAGCAAAAAAACCTCATGACCAGACTTCAGAGAGAAACTGCTAAGCTTCAGTTCATCTGCAAATTTGACACCATCAGCTCAGGATTAAACAGAGACTGTGAATGGCTTGCCAACTACAAAACCAGTTTCTCCTCCCTTGGTTTTCACACCTCAACTGCTAGAACAGGGCCTCATCATCCCTGATTGAACTAACCTCGTTATCTGTAGCTTGCTTGCATATCTATACCTGCCCCTGGAAATTTCCACTACATGCATCCGACAAAGTGAGTATTCACTCACGAAAGTTCATGCTCCAAAACGTTTGTTAGGCTATAAGGTGCCACAGGATTCTTTGATGCTATAACAATACAGACACACACACACAAAATTATCCCAGCAGTAGAGAGTTAAAGAAACCCCTATGACAACCCAGTTCCTGTTTCTCTGTCCCCTCTTCCTGCCCAGCTGGCGGCCAGACACCCACCACCCCTCCTACCCAGAGCCCAGCTGCACGCCCCCCCCAGCCAATACATTCAAATCCTCTAGCTCCTGGAGACCAGCTGCAAGGTCTCCCTTGCCCAGATACCTGCCCCCTCCCCCACCCAACCTCAGCTGAGGGCTTTCCCCAGCCCAGAGAGCACACCCTACCCATCAGACCCCAGGGATCCAGAGAGAGAAACAGCCTGATGCTCAGTCCCAGGCTTGTGTGGCTTTTCCGCTGCCTCCTTCCCTTAGGGCATGCTGGGAAATGCAGCTGCCAGGAACCCTGTAGCTCCTTCTTCCCTTCCCTTGGCAGTGTTTTCTATGTGCGAGGTGGGCTCTGCCGGGTCCAGTGGCCCCTAGTGGCAGCCAGCAACACTGCAGCCCATTTCTGTGAGGGGGAAGGAAATTCTGTGTGCACAACATTAATTTCCACAAAATTCTGCATCGCGCAATGTCGCAGAATTCTCCCAGGAGTATGCTCTGTATTGATTTACCTGCAAAGATAATACAAAAAAGAATCTTTGGAATGCAGGAGAAATGTTATTAGACACTATGATAAAGCATAAAAGCAAGTTGAAATTAAACTTGCCACTTCATGATGATACTTCCATGCCCTGTGTGTTTGTACATGCAGCTGATTATTTCTCCAAAGTTCTGGTCCACTTCAGATGACAGTTGATTCTCAGGTGCCTGGGAATGGATCACTTGATGATTTTCTGCTCGTTCCCTCTGAAGCACCTGGCATTGGCCACAGTCAGAAGACAGGATACTGGGCTGATGGACCTTTTGGTCTGACCCAGTATAGCTGTTCTTGTGTTTCTTATGTAGGTATTGTTGCAGTTGATATTCAAGAAAAGCTAATTTGTTTTAGTCTTTCAGAATGTTAAGGAATTTGTTTTACCCAATAGACTTTTAATATGCAAATGAACTAGGAAGGAGGAGGAAGATTGAGGGGGTGATGGCTGGCTGATAGACTTCTTAGGTCACATTCTCATCTCCCAACAGTGGCCGGTCTCTTCTGGAGCAGTGAAGGGAAGAGGCATAAATTCTCAGAAGCAGTATAGGGAAGAGGGAGAAGTGGCTCAAGAAGAGAGGGGAGAGCATTTCCAAACATATCTATTACAAGATGAGCTACTAGGTGACAGAATAATAATTAATAAGATATTTAGGTCTCTGCAAACCTGCAATTAAGCAGGTATAATGTCACTATGACTTACTGTCCTATTTTCTAAGAACAGCGCACAGTGAACAGCATTTAAATAGACACAGCCATTATCTGAGGAGTGAAAATGGGCGTTGGAGCCTAAAGAGCTGACACATGCAGTATTGCGGCTGTGTCACTGTTTACTTGATACTAGCAGGCTTTTGAACTTTCTAGAAGAGCCACTCTATAAGAAGGTAATGTTTTAGTCATAGCTTCCTAAAATATGGCTCTTTAGACTCTTCGTTACACTCTAGATCTTCATCACATGTTGTTTATTTTTAAAGTAAGGTTAATAATCACTGTGAAAACACCTGACTGTTATGTCTATATATTTTTGTTTTATTTTTCTAGTGTATGACCCCACCCCAGAGCCCTGATTTTGTTGAGCCATCGACTACGATGCTCCTTTCTTCACAAGTCACTTATTCCAAACCAAGGACTGTCATGGCAAATACATCTGTTTGCGTAGTCACCTCTACAAACTGTACATCTGCCATAGCCAAACCATCTGTCATAAACATGGAGAGACAGTCCAGTCGGAAGTCAGCAATATCTGAGCCACCTGCCCCTCAGCCTTGCAGGGCCATGGCAACCAGTGTGATACGTCATACAGGCGATAGTTCTGCTTATCCCCACATTCCTGCTGTGCAAGTTAAAACAAAGGTAACTTCAGGCAATTGCAGCAGTTCCCCAGACTGGTGTGAAGCACTAGACCGAAGACATTCCAGAGTTTCAGAGGACATGGATACTGCTGATGGTTTAATTAGTGATACTTCACCAGTACATCAGCCTTATTTGCACAACTCCACTTGCAACACTACCAATAAAGGGCAACAGCCTATACGGCCTGTTTCACCACGGATTTGTTTACCAAAGAACTGTGACAACTACCCACAGAAAAAAGCCACCCAGCTGCTGCATACCCCTGTTTCAAACCCTCAAGTCATCTGCCAAATGATCCCTTTTAATAGGCAAAGAGAGATGATTTCTGCCTTTATAAAACCCCGTACACAGACAGTCGCAACTACTGTCCAACCTATTTTACCCCAAACAGCCCCAGTTTCTCAGCCTGTTCTCATGGGATCTTCTGTGCCTCATGGGACTGTTATGTTGGTTCTTCCACAGACTGCTGTTGCACAGACACCACAGTGCCAACAAACTGTAATGACTGTTGGAAATACCAAGTTATTGCCTCTTGCTCCTGCACCAGTTTTTATTGCTTCTGGTCAAAGCTGTGCACCTCAAATGGACTTCTCAAGAAGGAGAAATTACATTTGCAACTTCCCAGGCTGTAGGAAAACTTACTTCAAAAGTTCCCACCTCAAAGCCCATCTTCGTACTCACACTGGTGCGTATGGAGGGCCGGTCCTTTATTACAAGAATATTCACTTGTATTGTTGGAAGAATGTTCTGCATTTTGATTCTGAGAGGGGTAAGTGGGTGGCATAGAAACCTTCCCATAATATTGTGGGAGAGTAGAGGATATTCTTCAAGGACAGACGAAAAAGGGACAATTTTTTTCTGTAACTTAAACCCCAGATTAACTCCATTGACATCAGTAAAATTTCACATAGTGTAAATTAAAGCAAAACTTGGTCCCAAAATGTGTGTGTTAAACTTGAGTTGTGCTATATTTAATATGATCTGAAGGAATTACATAAACCAATTTTCTTGGGGAGAGGGTGTTGTGACACATCATCCTACAGGTAGTTTTTGTGTCTCTTTTTATGGTTCATCAGGCTATACATAACAGAATCCACTCTGTACATCTGTGAATAGTAGATGTATTTTTCCTCAGTTTTTAAGCATTCTGACTTCACTAAAGGAATGAGCACCAGGTCCTGAGCTGTAATGAATTCCACGGTGGTGGATAATAGAACTAACTATTGGTTAAATAAAACTGAGCGGCTTTAGTTTGTGACCGCTATGTGCATAGAATTGTTAAACTGAAATGAAAATTAAACAGAACAAATACCTGTGGACTGTCTTTAACCAGATTTTGAGGAGCAGTGAGGGCAGAAATATATTTTTACCAAGTATATTTTAATAATTCCCCTCTCCCTTCTGAAATCCTGGTCTGCTGCAAGTCATGCATTCTGGGTATTCATGAAAAGGATGTAAAAGTGCTATATTTGTTTGTTTTGGAGGGAGGGAGCAGGGGAGATTATTTTAAGATGTATTTCTTCCCTGGTTCTCTCCTCAGCCTGGTCTAACTCTGTGGACATTCAGCACATAATCTGGTTTTAATTTCCATTTAATCTGACAATTTATTTTATTAAAATTCCTCATTGGAAGAATAACTTTTTGAAAAAGACACTTTAAGGGAGTAGATATTCCCCTAAACTAGAACCTAGAGCAGTGGTCTCCAAACTTTTTACCTCACATCCTCCCCTTACCTCTGTCTGCGCCCCTGGAGCTGGGGTTGGGAGTGGAGCCCCGGGTATGGGGCTAGCAGCCAGGGCCAGGCCCAAGAGTGGAGCTGGGTGGTGCTCTCTCCCTGCGCCCCTACCCCTGCTCCCACGTCAGGGCTGACCCTGGTCCTATCTGTGCTTCCCTGAATGTTCCTTGGTGCCCCCCAGGGGAACATGCCCCACAGATTGGGATCTCTGACCTAGAGGTAGAATGCTGTCCTTCCTTGTTGCCCTTTAGGGTGTGTGGACGAGTGGAAGAGTCATTATGGCTGGTGTAGTGGGCTCCTGAGTTATCCTGGTGAAGTGCAGGATGCCCCAGGGACAAGGGCAGTGTACCTTACAGAACATCGTTCCTCTGATTTGAAAAGAAGCTGTATGAATCTGGTCTAACATCATGACTGCAGTATGTGTACAGGGGAGCTGGAGCAGACTGGCCTAACTGTGATTCTTAACTAGCAAACAGAGCCTGCAGAAGGCCAGGGGAACAATAGCTGACCTACCCTTCCCTCTGTTACTCCTGGTTTGAGAGAGAGAGATTATCTTGTACAGTAGGGGAAGGACGTAGCCCTTAATATGTAAGAATTATTTTTAGTGCTTCCTTGTGGAATGGAGCACACGCTTTCAGATTTATCTGTAACTATATTTTGGATATTAAACATTTATCGCTGGGTAAAAGTGGGTAGTAGATCACTTGCTATTAGACGAGCTCTAAAATTGCACAATTGTGTAAGTATTACACACATACAGTAATCAGAAACTAGCAAAGGTGAGGTTAGAGTTCTGAGCACACACTTACATTCCTTGAGCATTCAAAATGCTCATGAAACCAATGGAAATTTTAGCTTATGAAAGGAATGCAAGATCATTCCTTACATTAGTTCCATTTCATACCACATGAGTAATAAAATGTAACTTCTTTTTGGTGGAATTGATGAACTGCCCAAATCTGATGACAAACATTGCTCAGTAAATGATCCAAAATCTTAGTAATTATGGTCTTAATTGTTAGCAGTTGAGTTGCTGTGTTCTTTTGAAGAAATTCGCATTTTATTATGACATTGAGATAAAATCCAAGACTTTATTTCAGATTATAGTACTTTCTAATGACATGGCACAGTCTCTGACCTCTAATAGAGTGGTTCATTTCTCAAAGTTCACAGTCAAAAGATATTGTAGCTTTATGCAAAAATATTCTCCCCTAAACTCTGAATTGTTTGACATTTTTTTAAATGTTGTTGAATCAGAAAACTAACAAAAGCAATAAATGTACTATTGTCTAAGACCTCGATGCAGCAGCTACTTAAGCACATGCTTAATCTTATGGGACTCATGCATAAAGTTAAATATGTGCTTAAGTGGCTGCAAGGCTGGAGTTCTTAAAGCCATTTTCTTCTTTTAGTCAGTAAAAATAACATTGTTTTGCTTTTCTCTATATTCATTCAGGAGAAAAACCTTTCAGCTGTAACTGGGAAGGCTGTGACAAAAAGTTTGCCCGCTCAGATGAACTTTCTCGACACCGAAGAACTCATACCGGAGAGAAGAAGTTTGCTTGTCCTGTATGTGACCGTCGTTTCATGCGCAGCGATCACTTGACAAAACATGCTCGTCGTCATATGACTACAAAGAAAATACCCAGTTGGCAGACACAGGTTGACAAACTGAACAGAATTGCTACAGCAGAGAAACCTAAAAGTGATGGTGCACTGAACATGCTCATACCCATACCAACCTCTGCCTAAGTGGGCTAGTTGGACAAAAAATCTCCTCTCAGAACTTTCTAAAAGTCAGGAAGAGCAACAATGGTTAAAACCGAATTGATGATGATTCCTTAATTTCTGTTCATATTTCCCTCTTTAATAGTGCGAGGGAAAAAGGTATGTAATTATTTTATTCAGTTTAGGCTCTGTCCTGATGATATCATATGAGAACTCAGTTGTGTCTCTCTCTTTTTTTGGTTCCTCTCTTTCTCAACATTTGGGCATCACTGGCACTTCAGGAGAGCAGAACTCTTTGGAAACAATTTGGGTACTATATAAAAGCAAAACTCATTTGAGTAACAGTTGCTGTTCATATTTTGTTACAAAGTATAACAAGTGATTTTAATGTTTTATATACTAGTATTTTCTATACAAAATATATTTTGTATTTGTTCAGCTAGGGCTTGGCCTGCTGTCATTGAAACTACTTGCATAAGTAAAAGTGTGCAAAATCTGACCCTTTGTTTGGAAACTGCTTTTCACTAAACCTCAAGAAACTTAATTAAAACATTTTATAAGCATATACATACTTGGTTAACTCAGAATGTTTTGGAACTCTACACATTCAGACCCTGATCCAGCAATCAGTTTGCATAGTCAGACCTTCATTCAGATGAGATTGCAGGAGTGGGACTTAAAAGCCTGTTGCCATTTACAAAAAAAAAATCTTCAGGAATAAGTGTGCTTCTTGAAATCCACAACAATTAATTGAATTAGGTTCCTTGAAGGAAAAATTTGCACTGAGCATGTTTCATAAACTTTGCTGTGGAAAGTCCTTGTGACTTCAGGTGGAAGCTTGAAAGACACACACTCCTGATTAGTTTTCGTTCTGACTGAGCAAAGTTTGGAGATCCAAGACCATTCAAGTGGATGCACAAGGACAGCTGCTTCTGAAGAATTTTGCCACCATTAAGAGATTTTTTTACTTAAATCCTGTTGACGCTAATCTACTGTAAACACAAAACTGGTAGATGGGGACAAATCAGCTGTCATGTGTAGTAAACTGGATCTCTGATTTGTATTTCTCCGTTTTTAAAATTAGAGGTTTTTTTATACAGTGTTTAGGTTAGACTCTTGCACACCTAGTAATGAACTATTCAAGACTTCAGTTTGTGTATCAAAAGCACACACCCAAAGTCTAATTTAAAACACAGCCACTTTGTTAAACTGATGAGCCTCTTCTATACACCACGCTATTTTGCATGCAGAACCACTCTTCTCTGTTAGATGAAATATTCTTCCTGTTGAATGGACTTTCTTTTTCATCAAAGTAGGTTATGACTCAGATGAATTGCAAAATTGCCAGCTGCAGGACTGCTCTGTTGTAACTTTCTTTAGTAGCATAGTATGATTAACAAAATTAAATGTGTGTAGCACATCTAGATCACTCAGCTTCTGTGTCAAGAAGAGAACACACACATATATTAACAAGCAAAGATGTTTGCTATAGTGCTGAGATCAGACTTGGTGTAACATCTGACATTTCATTTAGTACCCAGAATCACTGGCTATAGAACAGAATAAAAATATCTTTTTGACTAGCGTGGTACCTTCCTTAAGCCAAACATCTCTGTTCTGTAGGTTGATTCCTTGTGCAGCGTGTCTGCCTCTATTGCAAACATCTTTTAACATTAACATAAGGACTTTTTTCCTTAAGCTTATTTATTTATTTCATTTGAGTCCAAATTTCCTATCGTGAACAGCCTTCTCCTTAAAGTGTGGTTCTAATCTGAAAAGTAACAATATAAAAATGGCATTTTCATACTCCAGGTCATCTGCTTCTTGTATGTGCATTCAGTTGCATCTTCCTCTTTACTGACGAAGTATGTTTTTGCTACTCTTTGCTCTTATGAGCCTGTCACAGTCAACACAACTAATGGAGCATGAAGTGGATTCTCTTCCTTTTTGCAAAATAATGGTTTACTAAGTTTGTTCTATTACACTTTTTGAAATCCACTGAGTGTCCATATGGAACAGTATTTCAGTTATTTGGGGTAAAGTGATTGGACTTTCCTACTACCAGCAAAGAATATATTGAAATTGTCAGTAATATTGAGCTTTTGAGAAGATATATAAATTTCCAGATGAATAAAACATCAGTAATTGGAAATGTGCATGTTGCACTGCTTCATTAGTCTAAAAACTTTTTGTTGTGCAGTATGTTGGTTTGATTCTGTGCTCATATGGACTGGTGCAAACCGCTGAAATCAGTTTATAGTTCATGTGAAGTCAGTGAAGTGCATGTGTAATAGCAGAATATGCTCCTATATCTAGGTTTTTGTGCCTCTGGTTACAGTTATTGGTAATTTTAAGATTATGCTAAATTGAAACATTGCGCTCAGTGTACTTAATTTTTGTGCATATCCTTTAAAATGTCCAGTCCTTGTTCACTTGACATTTATTATGACACAGCTGATCATCTGTTCTCCTGGGGGAGTTCTGCCCCATTGCACATTCACAGAATTTATGTGCTTTGCAGAATTTTTTTCAGCAGAAAATACATTCTGCCGGCAAGATGCTGCAGTTACTCCTTTTGCCTACCAGGGGCCGTTGTGTCGCCAGAACAGAGGGCAGCCACTCCTATGCGGGAGCAGCCCCCGCTGTGGATAGGGAAGAAGGAGAGGCTGTCTTCCTCACAGCACCCTGCCCATGGGGCCAGGTCAGGAGGCACAGGATAGGCGGGGACAGACAGCATGGACTGCTGGGGAAAGGGTCACAGACTGGGGTTCAGAAAGGCAAGTGGAGGCACAGATTGGGGCGGGGACACGTGGTGTAGCGGTGTGCAGGGACACATAGGGAAGTAGGAAGTGGCTGAGTGGGAGAGCAAGGCCACATGGGGACAGGGGCAGATGTGCCTGTCTGAGAGGGGCTAGGAAGTCAGTCAGCGTCAGCATGGTGAAGGCTCCCTAACAATCCCTCCCTGCTCAAAAAACACCCGGCGTGATATTTTGACAAATAAAATTTGCAGAATTCCCCCAGGAGTAATCTTGTGTATTGCTGAATGTATGCAAATATTTATTTTTCAAAGAGCTACATTGTAATTCCTCTTTTTGGTAAAGTGGATACTTGGACTGTTACTCTTGTGGTGTTTGAGTACTGACGGTTAGGATGCAAGCTTAATTCCATTGCAAAAAAAGATTAGCCCTGCTCTTCATGCTCTAGGGAAGAAAAGAGCAAAAAAATCTGCCTATGGACTGTAGTGAAACTGGGTAGCTTTTTTACTTGACCCTGACATAACATATCAACTTCAAAACCTATTTTAGTAAACTTTTTTTTTTTTAATTTGGCAGAATATTTTGATACTTCCCAGTAGCAGAACAGCCTTTGGAAACACTCTAAGTAATTTTGTAGGTGATCTTGTTCCTTTGCTTGTCAGAGAGATAAAAAGATGCACAGGAGAGTATGGGATAAAATTCTGCCCATAAATGTGCAAGCAGTTGTCATTGGTCCCTGTGTCCTGTTTGCAATACCTCTACTCCTATTTACTTAGGAGTTAGGGCCACTTAGACATCAGCAGGAACTGTGTGTGAGCATTAGAACCATGATTATTTAGGACCTGAGCCTGCAAAGAGCTGAATAGAAATGAGCAAATAATAGATTTTTTGGTTTGGGTGCTGAACTGAAAAGTTTAAAAAAAAAATTGTTTTGAGGCAAACCAAGCCAATTTTTTTGAAATTTTTAATCAAACCAAAAAACTTGGAAAACTTTCATTTCCAATTGACTGAAACATTTCAGGTAGAGTCAAAACAGTCTTTTCATGTTTATATTCATTATGAGTGTTTTTTGTTTTCATTTGGCAGTTTTGAGGTATTTTTCACCCTCTTTTGTAGTGATGGTCTTTTTTGTCTTTTTTTTATTTAATTGGCCAAATTTGATAATGAAATGCCATTTTGAAGCAAAATGTCAAAGAAATGTTTCTAAATCATTGAAATGAAATGTTTTGACTTTTTCCACACACAAATTTCAAGTTGTTTTGCCTGAAACTGTTGGTTAGATTTTCCCCAAATTTGAGAATAATTTTTGATGCTCTGAAAAAGGCATTTTTTGGTGAAATTTCTATTAGCTGAAAATTTTCACCCAATGCTATGGCTGAACATATCCTGTGAGGTGTTTTGAGGGCACTCATACCAATGGGCCCAAGGGAAGCAAAGTACTTTTGTAAATGTGTATGAATAACTAAGCCAAAATTTGAAACTTTGTTTCTTGCACAGTATGCTGGAGTAGAAACAGAAGAATGAAGTCTTATTAGTGGATTAAACATGACCAGGTTAGCTGTCCTAGTGCACTTTAATGCCTGCACAATTTGTTCAGTCTTTTTACTGTGAGCCTATAAGTACATTTCAAAATAAATTTTTAAAATTTTCACTTATGTAACTTTTTAACTTATTTAATAAAACTGTAATGTGGCTTTATTTTTAAATCACATTTGGGATTTAAAAGTATTTAAAGCATTTAGCTTGTTGAAGAATGTATAAAAGTAAAATGGTATCTGGCATATTTAGACAAATAGACAACGTGTTGGTTCATCTAGTGCATTTCTCCGCAAATACAGGATTTTTTCCCCTATTCTAGATTTTTCCAGTGCTTCATCCATCTATTCACTGTTACATAACACTTCATGTGCACTTGGTATAGTGGTGTGCAGTTCATAATCTGTCATTGTGTCTGTATTTTGAAAGACCCTCCACAGCCATTTGATTGGAGCCCTTAAATTTTTATAAAAAATTCTCCTTGTGTGGGTCATGCTGATCTGTAATGATACAAAAAATGTGCACCTCTATAATTCCACAGGAGGTCACTGCTGTAGGTGCAAATATCCAAATTTGGTCCAAAAGGTTTAGATGCAGGTTGCTCTATTTAAACCAATAGAAGGACTTTAGTGCCATTTTCTTTAGCAGTGGAAAGAAACCAGTATCCCAAGACTGTATGGAAGTATCACTGGTTTCTCCTTCCCCTATGCAGTTATTCTGTGATATCGATGCAACTTGAATTGGGCATATCTTTTATTTAGTGGTCTTATCAGGCAAGAGTTGTCCAATATCATGGCGGAATTTTTCTGCTATTTCTGTGCCCTTCCCACCAACGAAATTGCAGCAACACTTATTTCTATCTGAGTCACTTTTAAAAGTCTGGTTTTGTCTTGGACTAGAAAACAATTAGTGTAGAAACAAACAAGAATCCACAAAATAAGTTTAAAGCAAGAAAATAGAGGCCTTGTTCTTCCTTCAGCTCTTCACTGCAACATTCTACTATGATACCTGTCTGTACCCATTGTCTTTGCCGCTGGCAGCGTACCCTAAATTTGGGAAGAGGAGCAATGCTGTACTGTTGTGTAGGTAGATAAGACAGCAAATATCATGCCCTATATAAATCCATGATACGCCCTCACCTTGAATACTCTGTGTTGTTTTGCTTGCCCCATCTCAAAACAAACAACCTGGAAAAAGTACAGAGAACGGCAACAAAACGATTTAGGGGTATGGAACATCTTTTATCTGAGGAGAGATTAAAAAGACGGGTTGTTCATTTTAAAAAAGGAACGGGAGAGGAGGTGGAGTGATAGTCTATAAAGTGGAGGAAGTGAATAAGGAAGAGTTATTTTCCCCTTCACATAACAAGAAGCGGGGGTCACCCAATGAAATTAATAGGCAGTTGGTTTGAAACAAATATAAGGAAGTACTTCTTCCCACAACACACAGTCAACTTGTGGAACTTGGCAGCAGGGGCTATTGTGAATGCCAAAAGTATAACTGGGTTCAAAAAATAATTAGATAAGTTAATGGAAGATAAGTCCATCAATGGCGATTAACCAAAATAGTCAGGGATACAATCCCATGCTCTGGGGGTCCCTAAGCCTCTGACTGCCAGAAGCTGGGACTGGACGACAGGATGGATCACTTGATAAAATGTCCTGTGCTGTTCATTCCCTCTGAAGCATTTGGCACCTCCCACTGTTGGAAGACGGGATACTGGGCTAGATGGACCATTGATCTGACCCAGTATGGCCATTCTTACATATGTGCATCACCCGACAGCAATGCCTCCTCCTCCCCTACCCCCAGCAAAAAGCAGATTTTCCTCACAAGTCATTGGAGGAGGAAGACTATGAAGAAGAAAAGATCTCATGGAAATAGGGCTCCCTCCCACGAACTTGGTCTTCTCCATGAGTAATTCAGCCTCTTGTGTGTGTGAACTCTTCTGCTTTTCCTGATGCTTTTCTCAGTCTTCCTGTCACGGGATCCACTCATTGCACATGGTGCTTCTTCCTGGCAGCTCAGGGGATTAGTTCTTGCCAGGTGCTGCCCGCCTTTTGGTGGTGTGTCTACCAGTCATCTCTTTCACTCTGACCCTTCTCTCCCAGATGTGCAGCTTCCTGTTTGTGGTTTGGCCCTCTGGCCGAGTCACTGAGATCCTTCCCTTACGGGGAAGTCAAAATCCTGGATCAGCTGTCCGGTAGGCATCTCCAGTGCCCTGCACCACTTCCCAGTGGCTGGTAGGGGAACCCAGACCTGCCCTCTATGCTGGGTTCCAGCCCAGTGACCCTATAACAAGCAGCCCTTGCTGATGTTTCCCTGAGCTTCTTCCTATTTGTACTGGCAGAAAGAAAGGGAAGCCAGACAAGCACTCTCCCCCCTCCCCGGAAGTGGCTGCAGACTACTTCCTTGCAGCCTCTTGCTGCTTACAGCCCCTGGGCTTTATACAGGCCCCTCCTGTTCCTGCCCAGCTGTGTCCATTTCCAGTTTGTGGCCTGCTCCTTGTCTCCTTTCTCAGGTGTAGTCTGGGCAGTTAATTGGCCTGCTTAGCCATTTTAACCACTCCATGCCTTGTAGGGGTGGGCACCCTATCACACTCTCTTTGAGCAAATGTTGTGCCCACGCTTTTTTCTTTCTGGATTCTCTTAATGGCAGGTTAGACCTTAAGAAGCTACCTTCCCCCTCTCTCCTCAGACTTTGTAACAGCTTGCCCTAAGCCTGCTCCCACTAACAAGGGGAAAGGCTTGGGTATTTCAAAATGTTGGTGTAAAATCAGACTTCATAATCTTCAATTTTCACATAAAATTGCTCTAGTTTAACTGAAGCCTGGTCTACAGTTAATACCTATCATGATTAAGAAATGGGACTGAAGTAACTATTTTAGTGGCCAAAAGAGTTATTTTGAGAAAACGGAAATCTGCAATTCCTCCCTCATACATAGGCTTAGAGAACTCTCTACTGCTGCATTAATGGAAAAAATGACTGTCTAATAGAAATGATTGGAAAAAATGTGAGGATGTCTGGTCATACATTGCAAACTTTTGCAGCTTAGTATATATTAGTCCCCAATACTTGCAGGTTGTTCTAATTTATCATTTTGGTCACTTTAATTGATGCCCTGCATGACATCTATGGGTTGAGGGTTTTCTTGTTTGACTGTTTTTGTTTTTTCCCAGGTTTTACAAATACTGTGACCGGGGTTCCAAGGGGGGCAGCTGAGGTCACTCAATAGATTAACTGCAAAGAATGGGGCAGATAATCCCCAAAGCTGGTGGATATTTTCAATACTTAGATTTACCAAGACAGCACAAAATAGCTTCTTTATTACCTCACTGGTTGACCAGAAGTCAACAAAACCATTACCTTAAAGTAACCCAGCCTCAGGCCTCCACCCAGATACCCAAGTCAAGAATGATGAAGATTACTGAAAATAGTTTTCATCATATAAAGGAAAAGGTTCTACCAATCTCAAAGGATCAGACACGTTACCTCCCAGGTTAATGAATATTCCAGATCTTACCCAAATACACGCTTACAGCCAGTTCTTATTAACTAAACTAAAATTGATTTAAAAAGAAAAGGGTATGGTTTAAAAGATCAATATATATACAGACATGAGTTCAATTTTTGAGGTTTAGATATATAGCAGAGATGGTGAGCTTTGTCGTTGCAATGAGTTCTTTTAGAATTTAGTCCATAGGTTATAGTCCAATGTCATATTCAGGGTGTTTCTAGTTTAACTGGGACCTCAATCTTGTGACTCAAATGTCCCCTGATGAAGCTTAAGCAGATCTGAGAGAAAAAGTATTGGGACCCAAGGATCTTTTATACAATTTCAAGCCTTCTTTGATAGGTTGGAGTCCCTCAGAGAACAACGGGCCCTCATTTCCTAAGCATTGTCATTAATTATTCACACAGATTAACATAAGGCAAGTGCCTATGTTTCCACCATTCACAGGTGATTTGCTATACACTTCAAAGAGATGATTACAGCAATATCCCGTGTTTATAGTTAATTTACATGCTAGGATGTTCTTTTGATCTCTGAATTAACAGCATAGACAGGGACTGTTGATTACATTGTTGACCATTACCCTATATATGTAAATACAGAGAAACACAAACATTATCCCCTCATATGTCTTTAAGGGTTGAATCTGAGTCATACATCCTGCAGGATGTTTAACCCTTTTTGGTCATGTGTCACAATGAACCTTGAATTTTATTAGTAATATGCTATTTCCTTTTTCATGTATTTATATGTTTTGGTTCATGTGTTTATATTTAATATTAAAATAATAAAAATAAAGTTTAAAAAAATAAAACCTATAGCAGCATAGCTACATGGTGTGGAGTGTGGATGAAAAAAAATATACCCCAGGTGCCATAGCTGTACCAACAAACCCCCCAGTGTAAATGCAGCTGCAATACCAGAGTGCTTTTCTGGGTATAGCACATCATTCAGGGGAGGTGGTGTTCCTATACTGACAGAACTCCTCATCGTCGTCCTCTTGGTTTAATTAAACTGGTGCAAACCCCTCTGGGCCGCTTACTTTGATTTAAACCAGGCTTGTTTCAGTTTTGTTTAAGTTGGCTAATGAATTCGTTTGAACTGGAATAAGTGACTTTTAAAGCAAAGAAGGTTTTCACTAGTTTAACTAAATAATATAAAATCATACCTTTAATTAAATCCATAACTTTCTTAATTAGACCCTTATCTAAGGGTCCAGATTTCAGACCTCAGTAACTTAGGCTCCCTGAGCTGCAACTTGAGGAATGTCCCTCAGGGGAATATGTTCCTGAAAGTGAAAATTTACTTTCTAAACTGAAGTCTTTTTTTTCCTTTACATGAGGCCTTCCATGTTTGTTGTGTGTCAGTAACTTCTCTCTATCAAATGTGCTCAATTTACAAGTAGAATGATAATTTTTTCTTAACCGCAAACTCAGCCTAATAGGGCTTTTCTATCTCATATACATAATCACCTGTTACAAAGATTAGGTCAGCATGAGAGACCACTGTCTTTGACCTACGCCTTCCCGAACACCTGTGCCATAAATAGATTTCCATGAGTGCAGCTGATGGGAGTTTACTCAGCAATTCCAGTGATGCCACTCAAGAAGGAATAGAATTTAGCTCCCTCTCTCCTGGTCTGTTGGTTCTATGAATAACAGCAATAAAAAGCAGTTAAAACTTACTTTTGTTACTGTAGTCAACAGAGATGAAAAGGCTCCTAGAAAGCAGATCTGCTCAGTAAAGGTATCACTTCTTACATATGAACTCTTCAAAGTATAACTGCACTCTAAACCAGCATCCTACCCAAGCCCCTGCTTAAGACACCCCTTGCTTTCTGGAGCACCCATGGAGTCGGCACCTATGGGCCCACCCCTGGGTAGGGCACTCCTACTCAAGCTGGATCTACACTGGTGGCAGCGGTTTCAGTGAAAAACAAAATGTTCCTACTTTCTAATTGTCTTCTGTAACATAGCAAAACCAGTACAGAGTTCCACCCTGATGGAGACAGGCACACCTGAGGAGTCTGTGGCAGGAAGTCATCTCAGGTATTATAATCCTTATTTCTGCTTTGGAAGTTCTGAGGTGGAGAACCAGGTGAAGGGAGGACAGGGAGACTAGCTGTGAAAAGCCTTCAGGTGATTAATCTACCTGAGTGAAAGCTGCGAGGTTGTACTGTAGGCTGTATTATTAAAGCTGTGAGTCTTGGTTAACAGAGTACTGAAGACACGTAGTTTGCCAACACAGACTGTTTATTGCCGCACCAAGCATATAGATAAATACAGAGCAAATATTGCTGCCTATAACAAGCAAGAGGGTCCTCATGGCTTGCTTTTGGCAATTTCCATGTCAAGCTTTCTATCACCTGCCCACACATTAAGAGTACATCTTCACTACCCGCCATATCGGCGGGTAGCAATCTATTGCTCGGGGATCGATATATCGCGTCTCAGTAGTCTGCTGGAAATAGTTTAAATTGTATTTTTTCTGGATAAGGCTGTTTATCCATTTTCTATAAGCTAAAAGACCCTGTAACTGTTTACCATCTAAATTGCAGAGATAAACCTTTTACCTTTTTCTTTCTTTTTTTATTAAAAGCTTTGCTTTAAGACCTGTTTGATTTTTTTCTCCTAGTTAAACACCAGGGAATTGGTGGGGAGAAGGGAAAGGGAGCTGGGAGAGAAAGGTAAATTTCCTCTTTGTGTTAGATTCACAGAACTGAATCTGTATTGCCTATGGGAAAAAAGGGGGATAAACCTGATCCCTCTGTGTTGTGTTTCAAGGAGTTGAAGCAGGGTTAGCTCCTAGTGTACCCAGGGCAGGAAAGATCTGGGAGGAAGTAAAGAGGTGGGGAGGGAATGGTTTATTTCCCTTTGTTGTGAGACTCAAGGAATCTGGGTTTTGGGGGTCCCCAGGGAAGGGTTTGGGGAGACCAGAGTCTATCAGGCGCTCTACATAAGTCCTGATTGGTGGCAGCCTATCAGATCTAAGTTGGTAATTAAGCTTAGGGAAATTCATGCTAGTACCCATATTTTGGACGCTAAGGTCCAGATTTGGGAATTATACTATTACACAGTTACTGACTAGAGCTGCAGAGAGAGAAACTGAACTCTGACCTCAGTAAGGCAGAGCCTGGAACAGGAGGTCTCAGATACTGAAGGAGGCTGTGATCTCCCTGCCTACACAGTATAACAAGCGGGTCTGGCATCTCAAAGGGTCTGCAAAGTTGGTAGATTTTTTTCGAGCCGAGCAGTCCTCAACTGACAGAGGTACCACCCTTCTCCAGCCTCCCCAGTGTTACACTGGGGTGTGGCCAGAAGGGGACTTTCATCCAGCTATTCATGGCTAGTAAAATGAACCTAGAAGCTGCAGCCAGCTGCCATAGTTTAAAGCAACTTGGTGGTGATTCTAAAGTAGGCCAGGCCCCAGAACCAGAAAGCCACAACCAGTTCCTCTGTGGCTTCCTCCCCCCATCTGTGCCTATCACATACTGGGCACCCCTTGGAATCTGCCCTGTGTGACTGTCCAAGAACAGCCTCAATCTAAAGGAAGAAACCTGGATAGCGTAGAAATCTAAAAGTTGGCTAGTGTCTGAACAAAAAGGGGACACACCATGCATGCAGCATCATGGGTATGTACAGCTACTAAATTTAGAAATTTTCATACGTTTTTTGTGTTCTCTACAAAAAATGCACTATGTATTCTCACTCTGATATAATTTTGCTTGCTATCATGGCAGGTTATTGGAGATTAATTTAATTCTGGCCAATGTAATAGAATACTGACCTTGGTCATATAAATTCATGTAATTACTTTTGTGTAATTTTCACATGGTAATATTACTGAATGTGTTTCTACTCAAGCACTAGTGATTACCATATTTTCTATTTTTGTGTGTGGTTCTACTCCTAATATGTTACTCTACCTCCCCCAACCCCTGCACATATATCTTTTGACTAACAGCAGGATATTTCTGGATATACCACGCTATTCAAGAACCAGTGTGCTGCCCTAGGCTTTAAACTTACATGGCTTTCTGAAAGGCAACCTTTCTTTTTTTCATCCCCCTCTTCCCTCTTACTAAGGGTGTACATACATGGGGTGGGGGCGGAAGGGGAGCCCGCACCAGCTGTTCATTAACTCCCTGTGTAGGCACTCATATTGTGCAATGAGGGTCTTTGTGCTCAGGATCATAATGCACTTTGGCTAAACTGCATGAGGGGTCTCTTAGTGTGCAGTCAGTGTCCCCACATGGCGAGCTTTAAAGTCACATTTTAGCTTATTGAGCATATTAGCACTACCATCCCCATGTAAACATGCCCTAAGTATAACTTCCGTCTGATTGGGTACCACAGCAGACCTCCAACAGGAACCTTTCTGTCCTTCTCTATGTAAGGTTCGTACCACAATGATACCCACCATCTGAGCACATGAGCGGGACATCTTTTGGAACACTGTTTCTTATCCAAATTGGTCAGTAGGGGTTTTTGTGCTATCTGCGTGATCCTCCCCATCCTTCTAGAATTGTGCACATCCCCTTATAGATGCACTTTGGCTCTGCTATCTTCATATTCTTGGAAGATTCATTAAAAGGCTATCAGTGTGCTGAAGAAGCACTGAGCAGGGGAGGACTATGAACCAGTATGTAGACATCTGTGCTCTGCCACATTGGCTAGGAGAACATGACAACCTGGAGATAGCCACAGGTTCCTCATTATGTAATCTGGAGGAAAAACTAAAACTAGATGCCTCATTAGGAAGAAAAAATCATATGCGGTGATAACTCATTAAAAATCCAACTGGATATCTCCATGAAAAATAACAGTTAGGGGGACAGAAGATTGATCACCCTGTCTCTCTCAAACTGATACTTTTGCCTTTTATTGAGAATTACATGGAACATAGATATTTGTGAAATATACACCAAAGTACAAAAGGAAAGTAAAACCTTGACATCTTAAGGTGTATCCCACTGTTCCAATTAGCATGTGCCTCACTGATTTGCCCTTGAGATTTCATCTGACATGTGTTATGTTCCATCAGAGGACAGAAAAGTTATTTTTTCTAATTCTGATAATAAGCAGCTACTCCAAGTACATCAGGCTCCAAATAAAAAAACTACACACACCAGAAACCTTAATTTAAAAGTACAAGGCTTCACCATCAATCATGCTGAAAACCTCTGAGTCTATGGTTTTATCGGATTTTTTTTGTTTTGTTTTACTTTTCCATCCTTAGTGATAAATGTGGTGAATTTTAAATTAAGCACTAATGAAAATTCCTGTGTAAGCCAGAAGTGGTAAATTTATATCTAACTCCAGTGCAGGAGCGCTGATTTATGAACTACTGCTCTTCAATCATGTTAAAGCCCATCTCAAAGTGGGTGACCCAAAAGGCGCATACATATGGCATTGGACCAGTATGTGCACGTCACTCTGTCCTTGTGATTTCCCTGTTACTTCCATTTCTATAAGCTAGCAGGTAAGAAACTAGACCAGAAGCTTGCCCTTTCAGGACTCTTGACAATTTCAATCCCCTGCCTCTTTGGAAAACGGGAGCTAGAAAGAACAGAGCCATATGCACAACCAGAACAAATCCCACACCTGTTTGATAGAGAACTGGGATTTGAACTCTTAGATCCTGCAGTCTAAGTGTGGAATGATTGCTTTCCTTTTTCTGTATTGTGGAATATTTAATAATAAAAAAAAGGTGGGGCAAATTCAGACCTGGTGTATAGAGTTGTAATCTGCTTACCGTAAGTCTGAATTTGACCCATAGCTAAGTGTCAAGAAAGATAAATTTTGGATATATCCTATCAAGTAAGTATTTATTCAAATGATATGCTGCACTTCTCTGACTGAAATCACTGTCAGAATGGCACATCTCAACCTTGCAATACATTCAAGACTTCATACACAAGTATTACTTGGAAACTAGCTTTTAAATATTAATTTACAAGAGGAATGTAATATGATCTTAATTTTTCCCCACTGCTTTGCTTTTATTCACTGGTCAGTGAGGGTTCCTTCGTTAATCAGTGCTCTTGCTCAGCACTTGCCAAAGAGGTGTTCTCCGAAGTCTTACAATACTAACAGCCTCCTGAGTGGTAACATTCTCTTTCATTTCATTCTCGTCCTTTCCATTTCTTCAGAACCATCTCACTGTGTGGGGGGTTATTTTGTTGGCAGAACCCTTGCTCATATGTGCCACTGTCAGTTATGATCATACAGCACTGGCTCTCAGCGGCAGTACTCTCGTTCAATACTCGCCATGAGCTCTTCTTCAGAGTAATCGTACGATATTGGGGATTGCATCTCGGGCTTCTTGTTACTTCTGACTGGAAACCTGTAGGATGAGACAATGAAGTATCTTTACTGTAAAAGAAAATCAAGCTCTGTGAGACATAGTAAGCCCCTTATCCCTAACAGGGAATGAGAAACATCATTATTTGTGTGTGCAAAAGTCAAAACAAACCCATCCATCTTACTGAACCATGGATTCTGTAATGGTAAGCAGGCCTGCTTTTTCTGACCCAAAAGACATGTGGTGCTCATTAGTGATCTTTGGGTCACAGTGATTTCTGACAGGTTTCAGAGTAGCAGCCGTGTTAGTCTGTATCCGCAAAAAGAACAGGAGTACTTGTGGCACCTTAGAGACTGACAAATTTATTTGAGCATAAGCTTTCGTGGGCTACAGCTCACTTCATCGGATGCATGCAGTGGAAAATACAGTAGGAAGATAGACACAGAGAGAGAGAGAGAGAACATGAAACAATAGGTGTTACCATACACACTCTAACAAGAGTGCTCAGTTAAGGTGAGCTATTACCAGCAGGAGAGAAGAAAACTTTTTGTAGTGGTAATCAAAATGGTCCATTTGCAGCAGTTGACAAGAAAGTATGAGGAACAGTGAGGGGGCAGAGGGGGAAAGGAATAAACATGGGGGAAATAGTTTTACTGAAACAAGCACCAAGAAGAAACTGGAGTGATTTTCGATGGTATAATCGGAAGTGGAATGTTCATGTTACGTACGCTGACAATCCTAGAATTCACTCCTGCCCTTTCCTGTCTGAGCTAGGAGGGGTGGGAGAACAGTGGAGAGGTTTTGACCTTGCAAAAGTTACCGCAAACAGTTAACTCTACCTGGTAGGCCTGTTTTACCACTCCACAGAGCAGACAGCAGCCTGTTGGGCAGGCAGCTTGGAGCCTCTCCTGGCTGCAGATCTACACACACTTTTGAAACTGTGTAGAGCTGGAGGGCAAAGACCCTGGGCCTCTAGCCTTGTGTTCTCTTGAGTGATCACAATCTTGCACTCCCTGTGTCCTCTTGCCCCCAGAAAGCATAGGGGGACATGGGGCTAGCTTTGGCCCTAAAAAAGAGGCTGCATCTTGCTAATAGTGTTTAACAGCACACACATAATTAAATATGGAAATAACTGTCTCCCCAAATATTGCATGCAGCATTACCCCAGTGATTCAAGGGCACAATTCCTGTATCCCTAGTATAGGTGTATATGTCTGTGTGGGGCAGAGCCTAGGAGCATGTGCAGCACAGCAGAAACAACTTCTTCCCCCAGGCCCTCTTTATCCAAGTAGTGGCCTCAGCCCCCTATGAGAGCGCAGGGAGCCCCCTCCCTGCAGGCCAGAGACAGGAACCTGCTAGGGGTCTGAGGCACAGACGTACTGTGGATGCTATCAGGGGGCTCGTGCACATGTGGTAAAATAAAGACTTTTGAAAGAAAATTGCATAATTTTGAACTCTTGGGGTCAACTATACTGGATTAATCAAGAAATCCTGTATTCTAATCCTTGTTCTCGCATTATCTCCCTCTGTGGCATCAGGCGAGTCCATTTGCTTCTGTGCCTCACTTTCCCCATTTCTCAATGAGGGATAATATGGACCTAGCCCTCAGCAGTGCTGGGGACATTATTTCATAAATGTTTGTACAATGCTGCATGAAGCAACTATTTCTGTGACTCTACATTACCGCTAGTGCTGTGCTGCAGAGGAATGTCACTACGAAGGTAAAATGGTTTAATCCACAAGAGACTTTGTTCTCAATAAACTAAACTAAATTTTCCAGAGCTCCCAGTTCTGACAATACCTGCAGGTGAGTATTGCTGGGCCCTGTGTTTCATTCAGTGAAATGGGGTTTTGTAGCGCTTTCCCTGAAGTGGGTTTATTTTTGGTGTTTGTGGAGAAAAAACAAACAGGAAAGAGCTGATTTCTTCATATCCTGTGTATTTGGTACTTAAGCAGAGAGGTTTTTCATACCTAGCCTGGCTTCAACTACATCCCAGCAAATGGGACTTGATACCTAATGCCTATAAGTTTACACATGTGGGACTGGTAAATCCAAGTCAATGGTGTGAAAGCAGGGACGAATGGCCTGCATTGCTGATAGCATCATTTGCAGAGGAAAACCGATGACATGTTTGCCAGATGAAACCATACAGATAGTTCATATGCTGGACAGTAAGAGGTATAGAACACACTGAATTAGAACTGCAGTGAGCATCCCTGAGAACTCTTCTCTAACAGAAGCTTCTATTGATTCAATGTTTTCGTACCTCAATAGCTTTCATTGGTAGACTAGAGTTTTTCGCTATGAACAAGAATTCATTCCTAGTGTCGCTGAAAGGGACATACACCTAATGGCAATCAGTCCTGCAGTAAAAGCAGCAAAGAATCCTGTGGCACCTTATAGACTAACAGATGTTTTGGAGCATGAGCTTTCGTGGGTGAATACCCACTTCCTCAGATGCATGTAGTGGAAATTTCCAGGGGCAAGTATATATATGCTAGCAAGCAAGCTAGAGATAACGAGTTCAGTTCAATCAGGGAGGATGAGGCCCTGTTCTAGCAGTTGAGGTGTGAAAACCAAGAGAGGAGAAACTGGTTCTGTAATTGGCAAGCCATTCGCAGTCTTTGTTCAATCCTGAGCTGATGGTGTCAAATTTGCAGATGAACTGAAGCTCAGCAGTTTCTCTTTGAAGTCTGGTCCTGAAGTTTTTTTGCTGCAGGATGGCCACCTTAAGGTCTGCTATAGTGTGGCCAGGGAGGTTGAAGTGCTCTCCTACAGGTTTTTGTATATTGCCATTCCTAATATCTGATTTGTGTCCATTTATCTTTTTCCGTAGAGACTGTCCAGTTTGGCCGATGTACATAGCAGAGGGGCATTGCTGGCATGTGATGGCGTATATTACATTGGTGGATGTGCAGGTGAATGAACCGGTGATGGTGTGGCTGATCTGGTTAGGTCCTGTGATGGTGTCGCTGGTGTAGATATGTGGGCAGAGTTGGCATCGAGGTTTGTTGTATGGGTTGGTTCCTGAGCTAGAGTTATTATGGTGCGGTGTGCAGTTACTGGTGAGAATATGTTTCAGGTTGGCAGGTTGTCTGTGAGCGAGGACTGGCCTGCCACCCAAGGCCTGTGAAAGTGTGGGATCATTGTCCAGGATGGGTTGTAGATCCTTGATGATGCATTGGAGGGGTAATAATGTAATATACGCCATCATATGCCAGCTAGCATATATATACCTGCCCCTGGAAATGTCCACTACATGCATCTGAGGAAGTGGGTATTCACCCACGAAAGCTCATGCTCCAAAATGTCTGTTAGTCTATAAGGTGCCACAGGATTCTTTGCTGCTTTTACAGATCCAGACTAACACGGCTACCCCTCTGAGTCCTGCAGTAATTGCTTTGGAGCAGTTTTGCCCACAGCATTGCACTGATTGTATGTCAGTCCTTAGAATATAAAAAATTCTCATCTGTCTAGTTGTCCATTTGGAAAAAAAGTACCCTGATCTGGCTGTGTAAATGTCAGGAGCTGCAGATGTTGTCAATGGCTTTATTTTTCAAACATGCCAGCTGGCATGGCAGATATGTGAATTTCCCACCCGAGAGGCAGTTAATTTACTTTGCACAGTTTCTTCAACCACAAGTTCTACTGGCACCAACAGGTATTTAGCAAATGAGTCTTCTCTTGATTCCTTCATTCAATTTCCTTCTTTTAACAGAGGAAATTATTTGGTTTTTTTTTTCCACGTAATAAATAGATGAGAGTAACACTTAAAAGCAGTGTACAGGGCCCTAATACTTCATGATAGGAAAAGGAAATGTAGAAATATGATTTGAACCCACAACTGGCACATGATTTATTGATTGTAGCTCATCATGTGACCAGCCCTCTGCTAGTTTTATAGGAATGATGGATAAGAAACAGACCCTGGCAAAATTTCCAAAACTCTATTTCAAAACCTACAAACCATTGTTTCCATTAGTGTTTATGTAACTTTTTTCTAATTATTCTTGATGTCTGAGGCATGTCGACACAAGACACCTTACAGTGGCACAGCTCTACTGCTGCAGGCTGGAAGGTCTCTCACATAGCTGCTCTGCCAATGGGAGAGCTCTCCTGTTGACACCCAACGAGCAGCGGTAGCTGTGTCGGTGGTAGAAGCTCTCTCATCGACATAGCGCTGTGCACGCTCCCACTTATGCCGGCAAAACGTATGTTGCTCGGGGTGTGTGTTTTCACATCCCTGAGCAGCATAAGTTTTGCCGCCATAAGTGATCGTGTAGACACAGCTTTAGTCTTCATGGTGACCTTTACGATGAAAGAGGCTCTGTAAATAAAAAATGCAACATACTGAAAAATACATCAGCTGTCAACTTTTTTCTTGTTAAACAATCATGAATGAACAGGGCGGAGCATACTGCTAATGGGCTAGGACAATGGCTGGAAAAAAGCAAACAGCCCCATAGCCTTTATTTTCTTCCTCCAACCCTCATGGAAATGTGCACTAGAGTTTAACAGGGATGAAACATATACTGTCCTGCAGAAATAGAACATGGCTCCTCACACATTACTCTACTCTAAAGGTCTGAGTTCTCTGGTTTGCTAAGGCCACGTTGTGCTGCTTAAAATAGCCAGAGATGGTAGAGCATTCCCCCTGCACAGGAGATCTCTTGGGTGGAAGAAAGCTGGCAGCAATAGTAGCAGTCAGTCCCTGTGTTAAGCAAGAGAAGGGTGGGTCAGGGGAATTTTGGGGGTGGGGCATGGGTGGGACTGGGTCCGCTGAAGCAGAGCTCTACTATGCTGATCCTGCACTGTAACTAGTGGTGCAGAAGTTAAAGTAGGTCCCCAGCTGCTCTAATGTACCCCGGGGCTAGGTGGCTGAGGATCAGGAATTGTAACTGTCTGAGCTCAGTCTATTCCGTTGCAGTGATACCTTCTGACTTGGAACGGGAAAACCCCAGAAATTTTTCACCTGGTACACACAACCACATTAGCCCCTCAGCAATGATTTGAGTCATAGCACAAACTCAGGCACAGCTCACCACTCCAGACATTGTGACCTGGCGAATGGGATCGCAGTGCCACTCAGCTTTGGCCTGGCAGGAGTCATTCACGGAAACGTGGCCCTGCAGCTCTCCTTCACGACCCTGCCAGGTCACAATGCCATTTACCTTGGGGGCCCTCTCAAACAGGCACTCTGGGACAAACTACCCCTTTATCACTCACCCCCATGGAGCTGTCTCCTCCTACCCCCCAATTGGCACACCTGCCAATGGTATGTACTGTACATAAGGTACACAAAGCTGTGGGCTCCACTGATTTGGAAAACAGCAAGTCAACAACCTGGGAGGGAAAAGAATATAAAACACAGCTATTCAGTGGGAGGGAGAAAACTGGAAAGCAATAATGCAGACAGGAAACGGGCCAATAGCGTGCAACATACAAGACAAGAGTTTGCAGTGGAGCAGATCAGCACAAAAAGGCACAACTCCACCAGGAATACTGTGCTCATGTCTAGTCACCTCATTACTAGGAAAATATTAACAGTTTGGAGGGAGTTTACGGAACAGCAACAAAAATGCTTACGGGGCAGAGTGGCCCAATGAAGTGAGAGAAGGTGAAAAGAAGCAAATGTTTAATTTAACTGAGGAAGGGGAACAGGAGAGGAGACTACATCTATTTTAAGTGTGTTAATGCCAAGGAGGAAGAGCAATTATGGAGAGGCCATAGGATACACAGTAAATAGGATACAATGTGAGACAGGACAAGTTAAACTAAATACAAGGAAAATTTCCTGTTATCAAGATGCATTAGGCTGTGGCTTAATCTCCCACAAGGAAAAATGGCAGGAGTTCCTTTGCTTGAGAAACACACTAGGCCAGGGGTCAGCAACCTTTCAGAAGTGGTGTGCTGAGTCTTCATTTATTCACTCTAATTTAAGGTTTCGTGTGCCGGTAATACATTTTAACATTTTTAGAAGCTCTCTCTAAGTCTATTATATAACTAAACTATTGTATGTAAAGTAAACAAGGTTTTAAAAATGTTTAAGAAGCTTCATTTAAAATTAAATTAAAATGCAGATCTTATCAGTTTAGTGCAGTGGTTCTTAACCTGGGGTGCATGCACCCCCTGGGGGAGCGAGATGCCCTTTCTAGGGATGCAAGACAGGCGAGATTTTTTTTAGCAGGTGAATCATCAAAAACACAAATCAGGCACATAAGTACAACTACTTTCATCAAACCTACGTATTTATTAACATTATACATTTTTAATGATTACTGTAAATAACAAACCAAGTTTTAAAGTTGATTGTAGTGTAATTTTTGATAAGGGGAAGGAGAACATATTTTGAGAACTCCAGACTGTCAGCGGGCTGAGCGGGGCCGGGTACAGTGTATTAAATTGCTCCCCATAGGAATGTGCTACTTACGGTGTACTACTTATGGCTGCTAGTCCTGGTGCTCCAGAAGTAGCACATTCCTACAGGGAGAAATTTAATACACTACAGGCAGACAGCACGTCAGACTGGCAGTGGGCTGAGCGGCTGCCGTTCTGGGGTTCCGTCAGCTAGTTCCTGCTAGTTGGGGTCCCAGCTGCTGCCCCTGCTCAGCCCAGTGCCGGCCTCGGTGAACGGAACTGAGGAGGCTGAGTGGCTGGGACCTCAATGTGCCATTAAAAATCAGCTCGCGTGCTGCCTTCTGGCACACGTGCCGCAGGTTGCTGACCCCTGCACTAGGCAATGTACAACCTGGGAAATCCTGCCCTAGCAGAGAGATGGACTAGAGGCTCCACAAGTGATTTCATACTGTCACACCCTGGTGCTAAAGATGTAACGTGAGAGGAAGAGGAAGACCTGCCTTTCTGCGAAATGTCATATTGACATGTTACTTACTCACTGGCGGAGTTGTTCTTCTCTGGGTCCTGCATGCTTCTTGTTAAGGAGGCCTAGGAAAGAATAAATGGAGCAGTGTTGTCATATCTGAAATAAAACATTTGCAAATCTATAGCTACCTTTGCATGTGATGAGCCACATTGGCCCTGCCTTAGCACTCTATGCAACCTCAATGAAGGCAATCAAGGTGCCCAAGGTGTAAGAAACAGACCTGTTGTTTAGTTATGAAAGCCTCACTAGGTCACCTTCAGCATCTAAGGAGCCTGGGTGTCTTTGATCTGCAGATCTGAAATCATTAAATATTAACTGCCTCCTAATTTCCCTGTGAGACAGGTGAACATTAGAATGCCCAGTTCAAAGATGGGTAAATTGAGGCCTAGAGCGGTAATGTGATTGAAGAGAAGTTAAAAGCAAGCTGCCCTGATTCTTCTCATCTGACTAGTCTGAACATGTCCCTGAGGAGAAGCATTTCCCGTCACATACAAACCAGGAATCGCTCCTACAACTGGCACTTGTAGTTAGTTGGCATCGCTATGCCCCTTGCTGGCACCAACTGTCTTGCTGAGAGCTGATTTTATCTGTGACCCTTAGAAATCTTGGCCCAGGCCCAATATTCATTTTCTGTCAAAGAATGAAACTTGACTTACACAAATGTTCATAAAAAGCAATTTAAAACAACAGTGGATACAAGTCAAGGGAAATCCTACTTACAAATTTTTTTTCTCCTTGTTTTCCAGCTCTGGTTAATGTACACTTTGGAGATGTTACTGCAAAGAGCGAGTGGAGAGCAGGGTGGACCCAAGCAATGCACGAGTCGTACAGAACACCCTCTGCAATGCTGCAGTCTTACAGGGCATTTCCATTTATTATTTTTAAATGGAAGCACGTCCTTCTGTGTTACTGACTATGCAGATTTGCTTACAGAGTGTTAATTGCACAGTGATTGCAGGAAGAAAGCTGCCTTGGATGTTCATGTTTTCAGTGAGCAGGGCCGGCTCCAGGCACCAGCTCAGCAAGCAGGTGCTTGGGGCAGCAAAGGGAGAGGGGTGGCACCTCTGGCTCTTTGGCGGCAATTCGGCAGCAGGTCCGTCACTCCCTCTCAGAGCAAAGGACCCGGTGCCAAATTGCCACCAAAGACTGAGGTGGTGGCAGTAGAGCTGATCACGATCGCGGCTCCCCCCTGCCACACACACACCCCCAACCTGCTTGGGGCGGCAAAAACCCTGGAGCCGGTCCTGTCAGTGAGACAAGAAATGAATTGGGTGTGGGAGAGTTTCCCATTCTCAGTTCACCTTTTCTTTAATTAGAGAGGGACTAGAGACCCACCCTTCAAATGGGGTTTACAAAGCACAGAGTTAGAGGCCAGTCAAATGTGAATGCAGGCATGATCAGATCCGGGAGTTTGTTTAGGCTCAATGATGCTGATTTGTAATAAAATGAAAATTCATCAGCCTCGCCAGATGTGCTATGCTATTGAGAACAATGTCAAGGCCAGTGTTTTCGTTTTCATCTTCTTTCCCCCAAGTCCTTCTGTCTATCTGCTCTCACAGGAGGGTGGCTTCCAATAACACTTAGGCCTGGTCCACACTACGCTGTTAAACTGATTTTAACAGCGTTAAATCGATTTAACGCTGTACGTCCACACTACAATGCACTTTAAATCGATTTAAAGGGCTCTTAAAATCGATTTCTGTACTCCTCCCCAACGAGAGGAGTAACGCTAAAATCGATATTAACATATTGATTTAGGGTTAGTGTGGCCGCAAATCGAAGTTATTGGCCGGATAGTTTTAGTGATAACTACCCACAGTGCAACGCTCTGGAAATCGATGCTAGCCTTGGACCATGGACACACACCGCCGAATTAATGTGCCTAGTGTGGATGCGTGCAATCGACTTTATAATATCTGTTTAATAAAACCGGTTTAAGTTAATTCGAAATTATCCTGTAGTGTAGACGTACCCTCACACCGAGCCAGACCAATTTGAATTTTTAATTTAAAATTTTTAAATGATGGTCCTGAATCAGCAAATCTTGATTCCCAGGAGTTCACCTGATTCAGGGGAAGGGTCCAGCTGATGCAAAATGGACAAACTTGCATAAGGTGAGCAGACTTTGGCCTTGGCTTTCATTTTCTTTGCAGGAAAATGAAAAAGTAGCTTTGTCTCCAGAGAGGGAAGGAGAAAAGGCTTTCCTGGGAAAAATGAGACTGCAAACGGGGGTGGGGGGGGGAAATAGCATAATATTAAAGCCTCCTGCCCAGCTTACAGCCTGTGATTCAGCTTTGCTTGGCTTTTTCAGGCCCAGATAGTTTGAGAGATTACTTCATTGGGAGCAGCACTGTACATTACGATATGCCTACAGTGGGTGTGACTGCAGCTCAGGAAGACACACCTGAGCTAGCTTTAGGCCTGGTCTATACCTAAAAAGTTAGCTTGACCTAGCGACACTGCTCAGGACTGTGAAAAATGTCATGCCCTGTGCAGCACAGGGCGACTCACCCCCTCTGTAGATGCAGCTAGATAGAGGAGAGCCCACCTCTCCGGGGATGGAATTACTACAGTGATGGAACAACCCCTTCTGTTGCTGCAGTACGTGTCTACACTGCAGCACTTGTAGTGTCGATATACCTTTAATCTAGGTAGCTTGGGTACCTGAACAGTGAAGCTACAGAAGCACGGATAGGTTACCCACAGGACTAACCCACGCTGAAGTGGGCACTGCCACAACTGTTCCGGTGCCCAAGCTAGCTAGATTAGCCCAGCTAGCATTATCGCTATTTGAGCTACACTCGCATGCCGTGATTACAGAGTAATCACACATACCCTTAGTCACATGTTTAATTCCAGCTCAGTAAGGGCTGCTCTACATGCTGTTTTGCACCAAGTTAACTAAATTGAGCTCAACCCCAATTCAGTTAGATCTGTGCAACCCCCTTGCCTGGAAGCAGTTCTATGTGGATAAGCTGTGCCCATGTGAGGGTGTTACGCTGACTTCACTACAGCTGTTTTTATACTGATTTAGTTACGCTGGTGAAAAAAGTGTGTGCAGACAAGTTGTGAGTAATGACTGCCTCAAGGCTGGGATGGGTGTCTGGTACTTGTGACATTGCAAATCTTTGGCCTCTCTGTTAGGGGTTTACAAGGTAGGCAATTGGGTGATGGTGGCACTGGTCCATTAGCAACCGAGGACCAGATCTGTAAAGGCCTTTAGGTGCCTAAAGATGTAGTTCAGTGCCTAAAGATGTTTAACAATCTGGTCCCAGCTTCTTTCACACAGGCCACCAAAAGGTTGTTTATTTTTCTTTTGCAACGCTCTGTTTGGCCTGAGAAGACTTCTTAGACTAATAGGAAGCAGTCGCATGAGTCAGTGAGAGGCCCATTGGCGGGGTTGTGTGAAGAAATTGAAAATTTGCTCTGGTACTTTGCCACTATCTACACATTTTATGGAAGAAAAGAGAAACCTGCTCCCCCCTGACTCTCCAAAGGAACAAGGTATTGGTGGGATGGTATAAGGAGCAGTCTCAGAGTGGAGAACCCGAGTCCCCCTTCCTGTCTCTGCTGCTGTGGAACATACCATGATCTTGGCGTGCAGGAGATTCTTATTAGAGACAAAGGGCCAGAGCCACCTGCTGAACTCCTGGCGCAGGGCTGCGGGAGGAAGACACTCTGCCAAAGGGGTATTTAACATCACATCATCCCCTCCACTACAGACGACCAGAATAGCACCCAAAGAATGGGCGGCACTGTTCTGGGATGGGGAACAGAAGGGCCCTGTGACTTGCCCCACAACAGCACAAAGCTGGCATCACATGCAGTAACGCCTGTGAGAAGGCAGTACTGAAAACACAGCCTGCTCTCCCTCAGTGGACAGAGAGGGTGCAGCTCCTTGCACAAGCAGGTACGAATCTCGTCCCCAGTGGTAAAGTGGCAAAGAGCACTTCATTCCAACGACAGTATTAGGCCATGCCTACACTGCACTTTCGTTGGTAAAACTTTTGTCACTTGGGTGTGGGAAAAAAATAACCCCCTTTATCGATGAAAAGTGCCAGTCTGGACAGTGCTTTGTTGGCAGGAGACAAGGCTACCACCTCTTGTTGGGGGGGGGGGGTGATTTGATTTTGCTGGCAAGAGAGAGCTCTCTCTTGCCGACAAAAAGTGGTTACACCGAGTACCTTACGGCGGCCCTGCCGTAGTGGAAGAGCTGTGCCGCTGTAAGGTGTGCAGTGTAGGCATAGCCTTAATCATGAGCAGTGAATGGGACTATACACTTCTAGGGGCATTTGACTCTGCTCTTAGCTCCGGGAGAATGTAGCCAACATTCCCAGCTTCTAACACTTTTCTAGGCAGGAGGATGCTGGATGTTTTAAGGGTGTGTTTAAATTATACAACAGATTTTTTTTTCCCACTGTGGCTAACTCCTCCACACTGTGAGCTGTATGTGTTATGTGGGCGGAAGTGAGAATTAATTAGTCATCAGGACTGTCTCTGGTTAATAAAACCTGCTTCACAATGCAAAATTAGCTCCTACCTTCCAGGGGTGCTGGAACAATTTGTATAGTGGAGGTACTGAGAACCACTGAACCAAATTGTAAACCCTGTATATAATGGAAAGCGCTTTAAGCCAGAGGGTGCTGCAGCTCCCCCAGCACCTCTAGTTCCAGCACCTATGCTACCTTCTGTAAGGACCTCTTTCAGCAGCAACACTTATTTCTGAAGAGAAATGTGTATTAGTATATGTAGGTATCTACTACTATGTAATCTACTGCCTCAAGAAAAGCTCTGGGAAACAGAAAAGAGAGGAAGGTAAAATATGGTCTACACTTTCAGGTCTCTACCCATGCTTCTGTCTGATCTCAGTTCATCCCAGATGGGCAAGATGACATGGTCAGAATGACCAGGAGAAGGAGACGATCTTAGCAGTAGTTCAGGTCACACGGCATGAGATGTCCATTGAGTATGGCATGGAATAGACATAGAATGAAATCTAACTCCACCCAGGCGTGCTCATGTTAGTTGTAATTGTATGATGCACATGCAGCAGGTAACTTACATTAATGTTTTATTTGGGTTAGTGTGATGCACAAGGCTTCAATACTAGTGGGTCCCTGTCCTGCAGCTAAATGAATAATCACTGGGTTGTTTGGCACCTCTCCTATTTCAGTGAAGTGAAAAGTTAAATCTGTCAGCATCGTGTGATGCAGCTTTTAGCCTCTTTCTAATTCTCAACCAGACTGCAGAGCCTCCTCGTTTTCTTTCCATCCTATTTCCAGGTTGGGAAGAAGGTTTTGGCACATGGTGCTGAGTTTGGCTGGGATACAAATCACTAGAACACAGTAGATCAGTGGAGTTTCACTGGAGGGATGAATCTGAAGTCAGCATAGGAGTGTTACGACAGATGCTGACGGGAGCATCACTTAGGAAATGAAGAAGAATATGGGGAGCTCCCAGAGAATCCTTCCTCTAAAACGTTTGAGAACTAGAATTTTTTCTGATAGACTTCCTCCTCCCCACCCTCCATTTTTTTTGCTTTAGATCAGCAATCATTTACAGTACAGAAGCAGCAAAGTGAACCAAACACTCTGTAAAGACCAGAAAGTGATGTTGGTAGAAAAAACACCTCTGTCCTGGTGGCCATTCTGTTCAGCTGTCAGGGTGAGTGCAGCACAGCTGTGCCGTGATGACATAAGCTCTTTGAAAGCAGCATTCTTTTTAGTTAAGATTATAACACAACTACCGGTTTGCTTGTCCACTGGCCAAACTGCAAACTTGTGTTAAAATTAGGGGCTTGTGATCCACACACAAAAAAAGTGAATCATCAAGATCCAACTCTGGAAATTAACAAGGGGAGTTGTGCAGTTTGAAAAAAAATCTGTTTGTTTGGATTTTCCATCCAACCATTCCCGCAGCTGTAGCTAGGAGTTGATAGAATCACAGATGTTAGAGCTAGAAAAGCTCTATTTATTAGGTCATCTAATCCATTTCCCTGCCAACACAGGATAGTTCCCTACAGTATGTTTTTCTAGTCTTTTGGTCATGGAATGAGGGACTTGCCTTGAGGGCACGTTCGACTACTAACAGTAATTTTTAAATGTTGAAAATGATATTTAATAGTGTTGGAAATAAACAATGTATTTTATTCACTTTAAAAAGTATTTCAACAAGAAAAGGAACACTATTTAGTGACAATGTAAAAGTAGCTTTTTAGTGTGTGTGTACGTGTGCACACACCTGTGTGCAATGAAAAATGTCTCTTTGGACTATCCATACGAAATACAGAGCATAAATAAGATTCAGCTAACCAGCCACAAGGTGACACTGTTTCACACAATCTACTGAAAGAGCACTTATCTGGATGTAAAAAGGATACACTACCTTTCTGACCAAATCAGATTTCTAAAAGTACGTTACAATCAATTGGACTGTGACTACTAAGCATTGTGTACTACCATTAACTATACCATCCCATATGCAGTGCTGTAATGTAATCACTTTATGTCTCTATTAAGTAGGTGCTACTACAACACTGCAGAAAGCTATTTAAAAAAGATTGCTTGCACATTTTTCCATGTTAGGAAGCCAAGAGCGTGATGAATGAGGCCATGGCATCACAATCCTTTCTGGTTTCCATAGAGAGTTGCCATCATGTACTGTACTATGGCAGCTTTTGTAAAACCACAAATATTCTTTTTGAGCTGAGCAAAGAAAAGTGAGACAGAAAAACAAGAGTGATCGCTCAAGCACTAGATGGGTGAGTGGGTGGCTGAAATTAAATGGAAGTTTAAAAAAGTGTGGTTTCAGAGTGGTAGCCGTGTTAGTCTGTATGAGCAAAAACAATGAGAAGTCCTTGTGGCACCTCAGAGACTAACAAATGTATTAGGGCTTGTCTACATCACAAAGTTGCAGCGCTGGTGAGGGGGTTACAGTGCTGCAACTTAGGAGGTGTACACATCTGCAGGGCATCACCAGCGCTGCAACTCCCTGTTTGCAGCGCTGGCCGTACTCCCGTTTTGTCTCGGGTGTAGAGGATCCAGCGCTGGTGATCCAGCGCTGGTAATCAAGTGTAGACACTTACCAGCGCTTTTCTTGACCTCCGTGGAATAAGCAGGTATCCCAGCATACCTGAGGAAGCCTCTGGTAATCAAGCAGGTCTCCTTCCCCGGTTTGCTCTCGCGTTCCCCGAACCCCGAGCAAGCAGGTCTCCTTCCCTGCGGTTTGCTCTCGCGTTCCCCGAACCCCCGTGCAAGCAGGTCTCCTTCCCTGCGGTTTGCTCTCGCGTTCCCCGAATCCCCGAGCAAGCAGGTCTCCTTCCCTGCGGTTTGCAGGAGGGTTCGGGGAACGCGAGAGCAAACCGCGGCGAAGCTGGTCTCCTTCCCCGGTTTGCTCTCGCGTTCCCCGAACCCCTGAGCAAGCAGGTCTCCTTCCCTGCGGTTTGCTCTCGCGTTCCCCGAACCCCTGAGCAAGCAGGTCTCCTTCCCTGCGGTTTGCTCTCGCGTTCCCCGAATCCCCGAGCAAGCAGGTCTCCTTCCCTGCGGTTTGCAGGGGGGTTCGGGGAACGCGAGAGCAAACCGCAGCAAAGCTGGTCTCCTTCCCCGGTTTGCTCTCGCGTTCCCCGAACCCCCCTTGAAGCCGCCCAACAGCGCTGCAGTGTGGCCACATCTAACACCACTTGCAGCGCTGGTTGCTGTAAGTGTGGCCACTCTGCAGCACTGGCCAGCGCTGCAAAATTGTAGATGTAGACATGTAGACATACCCTTAGTCTCTAAGGTGCCATAAGGACTCCTTGTTTTTTTTAAAAAGGAATGGTGACTGCTGTCAGTGATCCAGGGGTCCCAAAGAATAAGATTCGGGAGATTTGGGTTATATTCCTAACTCTGCTGCTAGCCTCAGTTTCTCTATCTCTATAATCAGAATAATACCAGTCTATGTATGAGAACTGCTTTGAAATTTCAGATGAAAATGCTTAGTGCTCCAGATTGCAAAGGAAAAAAACCCTGACCTAACCTGAGAGTTAATTCTCTTTGCAACACCCCTGTAATTGTTTCTCTTCAAATGACTTGGGGTGGGGAGAAAGAGGGAAGTTGAGTGCTTTTGTCAATTGTGTTAGCTCAGTTGAGGTAGGTTAACATAACTGAAAACTCTTCTTTCTACCGGTGTAGATACAAGCTGACAACTTTGAAGTCATGGTAGCCAATCACGTTGAATCCTAGGCTCCTCACTATTTTAAGCCAATGGTGCACAAGCCTCTGTCCATGGGTGCCTTCAACCACTGGGGTGTTTCTTGTGGCTCCTCACTTTCTGCAGACTGTATGCTGTAATTTAAAAGTATTCTGTTTGAACCAATGCAGACCTGTCCTAGGGCCAGACGGTACCCTCCTCTCCTACCCTGAGTACCACCTTACTCTCCAAGGCATTGTCATCATGCAGGTCTCATCATGAGTCAGAGGATCAGAATCTTGCCTATTGTGAGTCTGTAGAGAGTTATCTCTCAAAGCACTAGTTTCAGGCTCTGAACTGACCCTGATTTATCTGTGTGGTGCTAACTCTGAAACCTAATGATGATGGTGTAGATGTCAACATTCTTCACTAATATTTAAGTGAAATATCCAATTGATATGAATAGCCACTAGGGCAGGTATCAGAAATTATAGAAAAGATATGAAAAATATTAGGTGAATGGCTAATACCTTTAGAATACTTGAGCATATCTGTGAAGGAGAGGCATACTGGCAAAAGTAAGTTGGAGAGGGCAGAAAGGTACTGGGTTAGATAGATAGATCCTGCAAGGAGTTTCAGCATCATCTTGTAAAAGGCTAAAAATAGTGCATGGTATCACATATCAGTATATGCATGTATCCACTTAGACTTAATTAGATGAATTCAGACATGTCTGCTTCAGCCTTAATTCTTCATTTCTTGGACCTTTATTGATTTGTCAGTTCAGCATTTTTTACTAATACCTACTCTTATGGATTAACTTTCTCTGGTTTATTTTTATTAAAAAAAAAGTAACCCTGTTCATTACCTGTCATGACTTACTATAGTTTGCCAATTTATGTTATAAATAAGAATATACAGAATAGTAAAAACGTAGCTACTTAAAAAGAAGCCTACACATATGGGCCAAATTTCAGCTGAGCTGTCTTATTTTAAAAAACACCACCACCAATATTTGAGTGCACATGCTGGAACAAAAATATAGAGCCACATCCTCTAGACCTTACATGAGTAAAGATTAACTAGTGAAGTCAAGTAATTCTCACTCATGAGCAATCCCATTATGTGAGTAAAGGTTCTAGGATCAAGCCTTAATTTTAAAATTGAGTGTGTTTGAGTTATATATCTATTTTTCTGTGATGTCTAAATAAGACTTCGCTTTGAGGTGTGGTTTTTTGTTTGTTCTTTTTAATGTGCCCATGCTTATTGTTGACAAAATAATTACTCTGTTAGGAAACTATATCAATGTTATCATTACCCCTTGCAAAAACAGAGTTTTACAATGGAAATATGAATATACTCAAAGTGAGACTGTCAGGGCTTTAGGTTATGCTAAATGGAAGCTTAAAAGTTGTTAGGCATCTGATGGGGGGAAAGTACTCTAAAAACAGTAACAGATTGAATTCTAAATATTTATCAGTGTGTTCCCACAATTTTTGTAGTCCCGCCTGCAGCAGCATCTAACAAACAGATCACTGTTGTTGGTGCCCTGGGTATCATACTAAGGTGATACAGAAATTGAAGTTAATGTTGTCTTTGTTGGATAGGAAGAGAGCCCTGTTAATTTCCGCTCTATTCACAAGAAAATTCAATAGTTGCTGTACAGAATAAGACTGAGGTGTTGGTGGGTTTTTTTTTAAGATGGTACCATTGTTACTGAAATGAACTGGCAAACATTAAAAGGTACCGTATCTATATATATGTTCAGGTTCAAAACTATTGCTTACATGACTGAACAAAGTAAATAAAGCACACAGCACAGCTCACATTCTTTCATGACACTAGGATTCTTTTACAAGGAATTAATCAAAGGAGGAAAAAACCTTTTAATGGAGCACAGAAAACTGAGACTGGCATGACCCTTTCATGATTATATTTCCCCTAAAAGAGATAAGGAATTTGGAAGAGCAACAGAAATGATAAAAGGGCTGTAGGGAATGATTTGTCAGGAAAGATAAAAATAACTGACTATGTTATAGCTTGGCAAACCACCGGCTACGTCGACTGATATTACGATAGACTTTTCTAATGTACACAAGGCCTAAGTAGAGAACCAGCAATGGAAAGAGAACTATCTAAGGGCTCACCCCACAACTTTAGCTGAAGGGCATAAACACCTAAGAGAGATGGAGAAGGAGCTACAACTAAGAGTAAAAGGATTAAATGAAAAACAGGCGAATTAAGCTATGCAAATCTTCCTATAGAAAGGGGAGAGCCCTATAGCTTGGGATGCTGATCTGCAGATGTTATAGCAGGGGTCGGCAACCTCTGGCACGTGGCGAGCCAGGATAAGCACGCTGGCGAGCCAGGCCAGTTTGTTTACCTGCCACGTCAGGGGGTTGGCCTATCATGGCTCCCACTAGCCCTGGTTCGCCATCCCATGCCAATGGGGGCGGCGGGAAGCAGCGTGGGCCAAGGGATGTACTGTCTGCAGCTTCCCACTGCCCCCATTGGCCTGGAGCAGCGAACTGCGGGCAGTGGGAGCCGCGAGCAGCCGAACCTGTTGAGGCGGCAGGTAAACAAACTGGCCTGGCCCGCCAACGTGCTTACCCTGGCAAGCTGTGTGCCAGAGGTTGCCGACCCCTGTGTTATAGGAACTGGTTCTGCATTGAACTCAGGGAACTGGGTTAGCTGGGACACCCCTCCCATGGAGGCAGGCTAACTAGGACTCCCAGAAGAAATTAAATAGATAGGGGACCTGCAAGGGAAATGGGTTTGCTGGGTGATAGGTTATAGGGGGACTTTCATGGGGGGCATGCTGGCTGGACTCTAGGGCATGCTGTTAGAATGGGAGTCCAAGTGAGGGATGGGGCTAGGTGGATCCTCAGGGCAATGGATCAGATAGGAGCCTGGAGGGATGGGGCTCCCTGGATCCCAAGCGCATGGGTTGATGGGGTCCTGAGGGTGGCCTAGAGGGCACACCAGGGGCAGGATAGGCTGTCTGACACCTTCACCCTTGGGATCTGTGGGTGGGCTGGCTTTCCTCCCAGACAATGGGCCCCAGGCCAGGGGAGTAGAGTGGGCTCCTGGGGGAGTTGGGCTGGCTGGATCCATGAGTGATGAATCCTGGGACAATGTGTTAGGGGGGAACTGAGAGGATGGGCTGTCTGGATCCCAGGGGGACAGGTTAAAGGGGGCCCTTGGGTACAGGCTGGCTGGATCCTAGGGTGATGGGCCCCAGGAGGAACTGACTCTGGCTGGCTGGGGCCCTGGATGGATGGGCTGGTGGGATCCAATGGTGCTGGAACTAGGGCTGCTGGGGATGCTGCTGTACCCCCTGTCTTTGAGGTATAACAAACACCAAAAACATGGTTTCCATCACCAGCACCTCCACTATAAAAACTGCTCTAGCACCTCTTGCTGGATCCCAGGGTGATGGGCCCCTGGGGGGGGGGCTGGCTGGATCCCAGGCAGATGGGCCCTGGGGGGTGGGCCGGCTGGATCCCGGGGCGCTGGGCCCCAGGGGAACGGGTTACTGGGGCCTCAGGCCGGGCTAGCTAGATCCCAGGATGCTGGGCCCCAGGAGGACGGGTTACTGGGCCCTGGGGCCCGGCTGGCTGGATCCCAGGGCGCTGGGCCCCATAGAGCTGGACTAGCTGGATCCCAGGGCGCTGGGCCCCAGCGGGACGGGTTACTGGGGCCCGGGGCCAGGCTGGCTGAGCCCCGCCTCCCCTCCACCTAGCTGCCTGGGCTCCGCTCCCGCCCGCCTTTCGGGAGTGGGGTGTCACTTACCGGCTGGTCCCCTCCGGCGGCACCGCTGCCCCGGCCGCTCCCTCCTGCTGCCGCCGCTGCCCTTGGGTGCCGGTAGTGGCCGGCCCAGGAGTCCCCGGCGGGCCCCCGGTGAGCCGGGCCCGGGCTGGGGGGCAGCGCGCCCGGCTCCTCGCACTCAGCCAGCACCTCCTCCAGCAGCTCCCAGTCCGAGTCCTCCGCCGGCTGCGGCCGCCGCAGGCTGCTGCTGGGCAGCTCGGTGGGGGCGGGCGCCTGGCTGCCCCTGGCCTCCTCGCCCTGCCCGCTGGGGGCGCTGCTGCTTCTGCCCCGCCTGCCGGGACGACCCGCGCCGGGGCTGCAGCTCCGCTTCCTCCTGCTCCTGCTGCTGCCGCTGCCCATGCTGCCGCGGCTGCCCCCCGGGCGGCGGTGCTGGCGGGGCCTCCTAACGGGGTGACTCGCCTGGCCGGGATTCCAGAGGCCAGCTGCTGCCGCTGCCTCGGAGCATCCTGGCTGATCCCGGACCTCCTCTCTCCCTTCTCTGCCTCCCCCTTGTTTGCCTCGAGGGACCAAAGAAAAGCACTTTCCTTAGAAGTTAAGCGACTGACTCCTCCTGGGGAAGGTCCAGTAGTGGCAGCCAGTGAGCACAGGAGCAGCAGCCAGGGAACCTGCCCTCCCAGCTGCAAGGAAAGGAAATCGACTGTTTGGAAGCTGCGAATCCCAAGAATTTACCCTCGAGAAGGAACCAACTGGGTGTAACCTCGCCGTGTGTGAACATGGAGCCAGTTCAAAAACAGTCTGGAAAAAAATCTTCAAAAAAGGAAATACCACAAAGCCGTGCTCACAACTTCAATCTGCTGTTGGGTCTAGTCGGTGGAAACTATGACAAATAAACATATATTTATTTTCGTGTGTGTGTGCGAGAGAGCCTGGACTGGAAAGTGAAAGGAGAGAAGAACTCAAAGCAAAAACTTTAGATTTGGATTTAGATTCAAACTTCAGCTTAGTCCAGAGAAATTCAGCCCTTTCCTCTTCACTCTTTCCCCAGCACAATGTTTTCATATTCTCTCATGCTTTCAAATTCAGTTCATTTAAGGGCAGGATAAAAAAAATAAGCTATTTATACAACATATTTGGACTCTTGAACATAACCAGGGCACTGGTGGGATTAATTGCAGAATAATTATGGCTTTTGGACTGTAGGAAAGGACTGTGCTCTTTCGAAATGGCCCTTTCTAAAATGTGAATCAGATATTTTCTCAGCCTGTTCTGCTTTTTGGTAACTAAAATCCCACAGTAACTCATTAAAAAAATGTAATATAAATTACAAATAAAAATATACATTGATCCTTGGTTCACATTTCTCAAGGGGACAATAAATTGTTTCATATTATCTCCTTTTTTAATATGTGCTGTGTTTCACACCCCAGATGCATGCGATCTAGCCAAAAAACTCATACTTTGGTTTCAGATGGCTGTTATAGATCTCCAGATAGTGTACAGGCTAGTCATGCAAATTCTTCTTAAGCCTGATCTGCCCTAGCAAATTAACGATTACGAAAAATGGTTTTCAGTAGCAGCTTCTCTGGACTGGTATAGAAAATGGGCTTACGCTACACAAAACAATGTCTAATCCTATTACAACCTCACTTTGGGATGGACACCAGACCATTATAAACAGACCCAAATCCTGCCCCACATAGACTCATAGACTCTAGGACTGGAAGGGACCTCGAAAGGTCATCGAGTCCAGTCCCCTGCCCTCATGGCAGGACCAAATACTGTCTAGACCATCCCTAATAGACATTTATCTAACCTACTCTTAAATATCTCCAGAGATGGAGATTCCACAACTTCCCTAGGCAATCTATTCCAGTGTTTAACTACCCTGACAGTTAGGAACTTTTTCCTAATGTCCAACCTAAATCTCCCTTGCTGCAGTTTAAGCCCATTGCTTCTTGTTCTATCATTGGAGGCTAAGGTGAATAAGTTTTCTCCCTCCTCCTGATGACACCTTTTAGATACCTGAAAACTGCTATCATGTCCCCTCTCAGTCTTCTCTTTTCCAAACTAAACAAACCCAATTCCTTCAGCCTTCCTTCATAGGTCATGTTCTCAATACCTTTAATCATTCTTGTTGCTCTTCTCTGGACCCTCTCCAATTTCTCCACATCTTTCTTGAAATGCGGTGCCCAGAACTGGACACAATACTCCAGTTGAGGCCTAACCAGCGGAGAGTAAAGCGGAAGAATGACTTCTCGTGTCTTGTTTACAACACACCTGTTAATGCATCCCAGAATCACGTTTGCTTTTTTTGCAACAGTATCACACTGTTGACTCATATTAAGCTTGTGGTCCACTATGACCCCTAGATCTCTTTCTGCCATACTCCTTCCTAGACAGTCTCTTCCCATTCTGTATGTGTGAAACTGATTGTTCCTTCCTAGGTGGAGCACTTTGCATTTATCTTTATTGAACTTCATCCTGTTTACCTCAGACCATTTCTCCAATTTGTCCAGATCATTTTGAATTTTGACCCTGTCCTCCAAAGCAGTTGCAATCCCTCCCAGTTTGGTATCGTCCGCAAACTTAATAAGCGTACTTTCTATGCCAACATCTAAATCATTGATGAAGATATTGAACAGAACCGGTCCCAAAACAGACCCCTGCGGAACCCCACTTGTTATACCTTTCCAGCAGGATTGGGAGCCATTAACAACTACTCTCTGAGTACGGTTATCCAGCCAGTTATGCACCCACCTTATAGTAGCCCCATCTAAATTGTACTTTCCTAGTTTATCTATAAGAATATCATGCGAGACCGTATCAAATGCCTTACAAAAGTCTAGGTATATCACATCCACCACTTCTCCCTTATCCACAAGGCTTGTTATCCTATCAAAGAACGCTATCAGATTAGTTTGACACGATTTGTTCTTTACAAATCCATGCTGGCTATTCCCTATCATCTTACCACCTTCCAAGTGTTTGCAGATGATTTCTTTGATTACCTGCTCCATTATCTTCCCTGGCACATGCTTCTAAGCTCCTCTGAGTCTGGGTAGTGACTGGTATGGTTCCCAGTTATGAGTCTGTCAGGCATACTCCCAGGAGCACACCATAAGTTTTGCACCCTTTTAGAGCAGTGGGATCCCACAGTTCAGTTACCTCTATCCTCTAGGCCAATGACCCAGCTCTCCTGAATCCCCAGTTAGTTAGATATGTTCCCTCCCAGAGATCACCTGGCTCTGAGAACTCTGATTTCTAGTTAAACCCTTCAGGGCCAACATGGCAGGAAAGCAAGGGAACACAAGTGTAGCAAAGGAATTTCATAACCACAGACACTTTACTCGGAGGCTACGTCTGGACTACCCACCGTATCGGCGGGTTAAAATCGATTGCTCGGGGATCGATATATCGTGTCTCATCTAGACGCAATGTATCGATCCCCGAGCTCGCTTATATCGATTCCAGAACTTCACCAACCCCAACAGAGTTGCGGAATCGACAGGGGGAGCCGCGGACATTGATCCCGTGCGGTGAGGACGGGTGAGTAATCCGATCTTAGATATTCGACTTCAGCTATGTTATTCACGTAGCTGAAGTTGTGTATCTAAGATCGATTTCCTTCCGTAGTGTAGACCAGCCCTTAGGCTCAGTGGCATAGCCAGGTTTTCAGTGTAAGGGCAGCAAACATAAAAAAGGCACCCTCCCTGGGCTTCTCCGCTGGCCATGCCCCCTGACCGGAAACCACCCCTCCACTCACCTTCCGTCCTGCGCTGCCACCTGTCCCTGGCCTGCTCCCAGCGCTGGGCGCGCTCCATGCTGGGCTTGCCAGCCAAGTGGCCTTAAAGGCCAAGTGGCCCTTTCGCCTCCCCCTGCCAGCTGTATTAGCAAGGGGCAGGGGGGGCTGGAGCCCTAAGCTGAGGAGCTGGCCCCCTCGCTTCTCCGGCCGCATTTGCCGCCCCCACATGGCTCCTCCGGCAGTGGTGCCGGTAGCGCTGGCCAGCAGGTGCTGTTTCCGCACCGGCCAGCAGGCCCCGCCCCACGGCTCCTCTGGCCATGCTGCTGGCAGTACTGGTCAGCAGGTGCTGCTTCCGCGCCTGCCGCCCTGAGGGGAAGCGGCTGCTTCCACTGAACCCTGCTAGCTACGCTACTGCTTAGGCTATGTCCACACTGCAGACCTTACGGCGGCAGAGCTGTACCACTACAGCTGCACCACTGTAAGTTCTCCCATGCAGCTGCTCTATGCTGGCTGGAGAAAGTTCTCATGTCGGCATAGTTAAACCACCCCCAGTGAGCGGTGGTCACTATGTCAGCAGGAGAGTGTCTCCCACCGACATAGCACTGTCAACACCTACGCTTCTGTTGGTGAAACTTATGTTGGTCAGAGGTGTGTGTTTTTTCACACACACCTGACCGAAAAATGTTTTACCGACAAAAGTGTTAGTGTAGACATAGCCTTAATAAAACACACGAGAGAGTTACAGAATCTTTGAAAAACACCAAAATCCAGAACTCATTCTGCTTAGACTGTTCTGACCCCTCCTGAGGCCTGGGTTTAGTCTGGGCAGCCCTTCCTACCTTCTCTCTCCTTAGTCTGATCTTCTTGCATGTGGTAATAGTCTGATCCCTTGCTCAGAGATTCACGCACTTTTGAAAACACTGTCCCTTTTTTGCCCATGTGCTTCAGTGAGAGGAATTTCAGGCTCCAGCTCTGCTTTCCTGCCAATTGACTTCTGCGTAGATTGTCATTCAAAGTCCGTGGGCTACCGGGAGAAAACTCATTGCTTCAGAAGTGAAGAGCCATTTAATGTTGATAGCTCTCTCATTGTTATCTCTGAGGTGTCCCACAATCCAGCGTGATCAGAACAGTGTCTGGAATAGACTGACTGTGTCAGGATCAGCCTAGTTTTCAGTTCAAACTGGATGTCTGAATCTAACTTGGAGGTTACAATACGAAGTGTAACCTTCACTCTGTCCTTCAGTCAAAAATGGCATTCATAAAACCAAAGTGAAATTCACAATTTGGGCCAGACATATCAGCAATCTGTTACAAATCCAATTTAAGAAAGTCTGATAGTAGAACTGTTGTCCTGAAACTGCTTTACCCTGAGCAAAATCCTATTATCCAAAACCAGTAAGTAACATTCATTATTAAAAGAAAAAAATTCCATGTTGTTGTTGTTATTATTCCAGTAGCACCTACCAACCCCAATCAGGCTTGGAGATCCATTGTGTTGAACAGTTTATATCTGAAGAATAAAAGCTGAGCCCTGCCCTGAAGAGTTACAGTCTAATTAGAAAACACAACCGAACATACACTTCATAACACAACCATAAGCATCCAAGCACTATCAGCAACATGTATTAATTGATGCCTCTCTGTCTTGGAAGTCTTCTATAATCAGGTAGATGTTCAGTTACTGAAAACTTCAGATTAGTTTTTGGTACTATTTTTAGTGCCCTCCTTCCCAGCAATATATACTCTAATATGGGAGAGAACTGAATAAGGGAGCTCAGTCTAAATAGAAAGCGGTGCAATCTGGAATGTATGCTGATGTAGCAGGGAACATAAAAGGAGAAGAAAATTCAATAATGGAATAGTTAAATCTAATACTGAACCTCCTCATATTAAATGTGATTTGTTTGTACAATCTTTATGCACCTGAAGCTCCAAATGAGTTTATCCATTGCATATGAGTTCAAACATAATGAATTCTAATATAGCTAATCTCCATTGATAAGATCTCTATTTAGAATATAGATGTAGAATGAAAGATCTACCTTGTGTCAATGTGTAAATTATAAGGCTGTAGAAAGTAGCCCTCTCTTTATGTGACCAAATCCTACAGCTCTCCCTCTCTCCAAACACCTATTGATCCACATGAGAGTTTTGCTTATAGACTTTAAGGTAAGAAGGATCAGCATGATCATCTAGTGAATCTGACCTGCACATCGCAGGCCACAGAACCTCACACACCCACTCCCATGAGTCCATTAATGGCTATTAGCCAGGATGGGTAAGGAATGGTATCCCTAGCCTCTGTTTGTCAGAGGGTGGAGATGGACGGCAGGAGAGAGATCACTTGATCATTGCCTGTTAGGTTCACTCCCTCTGGGGCACCTGGCATTGGCCACTGTCAGTAGACAGGATACTGGGCTAGATGGACCATTGGTCTGATCCACTATGGCCGTTCTTAGATTCTCCTGAAATAGACCCCTAGTCTCTGGCTGAGTTACTGAAGTCCTCAAATCATGGTTTAAAGACTTCAAGTTACAGATAATTCACCATTTGTATAGTTTAAACCTGCAAGTGACCCATGTCCCATGCTGCAGAGGAAGGCAAAAAGTCTGCCAATCTCACGGCGGGGAAAATTCTTTCCCAACTCCAAATATGGCGATCAGTTCAACCCTGAGCATGTGGGCAGGACCCACCAGGCAGATACCTGGGAAAGAATTCTATGTAGTAACTCAATCTTCCCTATCTAGTGTCCCGTCTCCAGCTGTTGGGATTTTTGCTCCTGGCAGTCACTCAAAGTAAGGATTGAAGCCCATAGCTATCCTGTGGGGGGAAAAAATGTGATTTCAATGGCAGTGGGTCCCAAGGTGTATGCAAAATGGCATGTGTGAGCAAACCAGATCAAATCTGAGTAAACATTTCTTCCTTATGTCACCTGAAGCGTGCTACTAGCTCTCAGAAACCAACAGACCCTTTATTTTCCACTGCAGTGCTATAGATAGTGTATGTGTTCAGAAACAACCCGTAGACGGTTCCCCACAGGAGCAAAGGTATGTGTACACTTTCTATATTGTGACCAAACATAAAGAGCAGTTTGTCTGAATGTCACAGTTCAGAGGAGAGCACAGTTGGACACGTGTTCCCAAGTAATTTGCACCAAAAGGCATATCCAGAACTTGCCATCTGAGGGCTTACTGCCACCCCGTGTCCTTCACAGCCTGGTAAACACACTGGAGTTTTTCCAAGTTCTGTACTATGAAGATGGACTGGTGTGAAATGCAGATAATCCTCGATGTGGAGCTGAGTGGTGGTATTCTTGCACAAAAGGAAACTGAAAATATGTTTGCATAAAGGCCATTTGACACACACCCATTTGAGAATGAGGGCCAGGAAAGACTGAAATATATATCTGTAGACCCGCTAGTCATGGATTTCCTCAAGTTCTCATTTCATTCTTTGCTTCTGGGAATGGAATGTTTGTTTGATTGATTGGTTGACAAACTACTAGGTATCATTCAAATTAAAATATCTTTCAAGGGCAAGATTTTCACCCTACTGGCTTAGGGAAGTAAGAGGGCATAAGGGGCTCCCTTATTCCCAAACATGGTCTACCTGTATTGAAGGAGCAGAGTATGGGTGGGAGTGGGAACAGCCTCTGTGAGGCTTCTCTTTCCCTTCTGTAACAGGGTGACTGCCCCTTAAGGATAGTAAGAACTAATGGTCAGTCAGCAGCTGTTCTGTGGTGTGTCCCTTTAAGTCCTGGTACTTTTAGAGTGTATGAAGACCTAGATAAAGCAAAGGTAGTTGTTGGGGAAAAGGGAGACAGCAATAGGGAGAGGACCCTAGTGCTGAGGAAGATGGTGGTGTCACCAGCTGGGGAGAAAGGAATGCAGCATTTCAAAACAAAACACAGTATAAAATGGTACAAGGATTGATCCTGAGCATTCTCATCATCATTTTGCCTTTCCCTGAAAGCCCATGGTTTGTGGAGACCTTCCTTTTGGCAAGGAGACCTGGATGCAGCTCTTGCTGGATTCTGTTATCACAGCTGGCCAGAAGGCCGTCAGTCTCTTTGTGGGCTGAGGTTGTTGTTGCCATTGCACACCCAGCTCTTACCAGTCAGGCAGATTGAGGTCAAGTTTAGAATTTTTAGTATCCTAGGTAGACTATATTTGTGCTGTGCTTTAAAGAATTGGGCTCCTAGTTAAACTATCCAAGACTATAACTTCCTGTTGATGAAAAAGATCTACAAATGATCTGAAGTCACTGAGCAGAGCAGATCTGCTTCTCCACTTCATCAGAAAATAGTAAATGCAGCTTTCTTTTATAATAGTATAAGCAGGGGTGTATGAACTCTTTGTTGACATTCATGAATTTCCATAGCACAGCTTTACAGGACCCAAATTCAGGTTCCCTTCCCTTGTTGCCCATGGGAAGATGGCTATTATGTGGGCTAGATAATAGTAGTGTGGGGCTCTGCTGAGCATTGTTGGGGCAGGGAGGAGGATTAATTTACGTTGTCTCTTGGTTTGATCTAAGGTAAGTGATGTGGCTGTTTGTTTACTAGTGTATTTTAAAAAGATTTTCAGGGGCACCCAGCGCAATGGATGGGCATTTTTTCATTACAGTCTAGCACAAATGTGAACGAATGAATAAATAATGCAATTGGCCTGTTCCTCTGTTATTGTGAATTCATAGATTTATACCAGTGTGTGTGTGTTTGTAGTCACATGGTCTCTGATCCTGGGAGGTGCTGAACACCTGGCCTCCCTTTAATGTCAGTGAGCCAAATCCTGAGGTCCTTATTCAGGGGCAGATCCCCAGCTGATGTCTGATGGACATTGTCATAGCTTCACTGACTTCAGTGGAACCATGACAACTTACACTAGCTGTGGATCCATCCCTTCACTTTCACTTAGTCCCTTCTCAGGGAAGACAACTATACCTGCATTAAGAGTCATTAAAGCACCTTGGTATTTGGCCTCATGGGAGTTTTGGATGCCCTGCCCAAAGGCAGGACAGGGCCCACACATACCATAAATGACATTGCTTGGTTTTTTTTACCTTCTATAAACACACTGGCAGGATCCCATGCCCTGTATACTCGCTGAGATGTTGTGCTCAGCTGTGTTCTCTTGATCCATTTTATTGACCTGCTGTAAAGAAACATTTCTGCCCCTTTCCAAATGTAATTGTTGCTCCGGCTCCTGAGGGCTGAGGATTGAAATTCTTTTTGTGTGGTGCTAAGGGGGTGCATTCCTCCCTGAGTGGAAGGGCATCCCAGAGATCAGGGACAAAACCTGTCTTTCAATCTTTTAACAAGAAGAAGTGATCAAATTCCTCCTTTTGCTCCATCTTTTCAGCCAGGGTGAGTGCTGCGCCAAGCCGAGGCTGCTGTTGTTGACTCTCTCTCTTTCTCTCCAACTGGAATGTACACACAGGCACACAAAAAAGTGGATTGCTGCTAAGCTTCCTCTTCTGAGGCTGGCAATAGCATTGTGTTCAGGCCCAGACCATTCGTAAAACTCACATTAGGCATCCTCTAACTCACAGCAGTTATTAATTTAGAGACCGTCTCAGCTTTCTGAAAGACTGAAAACTCCCAGATCATTTCCTAGCTACCCTTATGGAAACAGCCTACTCTTTACTCTAGGGCAGTGCTTTCAGATTCATTTGGATGGGATGCCTGTGCAGGTAAACAACCTGTAAAAAGGGATTAAAATATGTCGCAGTTTGAATCCATTTGCTGCTTATTATGTTGCAAATGACAATACTCCAGCTAAAAAAGTATTTCAGTATTTTACAGTAATGCTTCGATGCAGTGCTGCATGCTATTGCTGAATACCGTGACATTTCCTTTCCATAAAGACCCTTTCTTTTTCTTTCCACCAAGACTTGAAAATTAAGGGGTAGATTTTCAAAGGCACAAAGGACTGGTGGGCACCCAGCTGCCAGTGAAAGTCAATGAGAATTGACCATCTAAGTCAATGGTTCTCAGACAGGGAGAGATAGGGGTACGCAGAGATCTCGCAGAGGGTATATCAACTCAACTAGATATTTGCCTAGTTTTACAACAGGTTACAGAAAATTCACTAGCGAAGTCAGTGCAAACTAAAATCTCATACAGACAATGACTTGTTTATACTGTTCTATATACTAGACACTGAAATGTAAGTACAATATTTATATTCCTATTGATTTATTTTATAATTATACAGTAAAAATGAGAACGTATGCAATTTTCAGTAATAGTGTGACTGTATTTTTATGTCTGATGTTGTAAGAAAGTAGTTTTTAAATGAGGTGAAACTTGGGGTATGCAAGACAAATCAGACTCCTGAAAGGGATAAAGGAGCCTGGAAAGGTTGAGAGCCACTGATCTTAGGGCTTGGCTACACTGGAGAGTTGCAGTGCTGGTAGTGGCTTTACAGCGCTGCAACTCACTCACCGTCCACACTTGCAAGGCACATACAGCGCTGCATCTCCCTGGCTACAGCGCTGGTTGTACTCCACCTCGGCCTGGGGAATAATGACTCTAGCGCTGCTGATGCAGCGCTGCTCCGCCAGTCTGGCCACCAAAATTGCAGTTATTGGCCTCCAGAGGTATTCAAAGGTATCCCAGGATGCCTGTTCAGCCACTCTGCTCATCAGTTCGAACTCTACTGCCCTGGCCTCAGGTGACCAAGCATCAGACCTGCCCTTTAAATGCCCCGGGAATTTTAAAAATCCCCTTCCTGTTTGCTCAGCCAGGTGTGGAGTGCAATCAGTGAATCTTTCCAGGTGACCGTGCCTCCACGCGCCAAACGAGCCCCAGCATGGAGCAATGGCGAATTGCTGGACCTCATCAGTGTTTGGGGGGAGGAAGCTGTGCAGTCCCAGCTGTGCTCCAGCCGTAGGAATTACGATACCTATGGGCAGATATCAAGGGCCATGCTGCAAAGGGGCCATGACCGGGACGCGCTGCAGTGCAGGGTTAAAGTGAAGGAGCTGCGGAGAGCCTATTGCAAAGCCCGCGAGGGAAACCGCTGCTCCAGTGCTGCCCGCACGACCTGCTGTTTTTACAAAGAGCTGGACGCGATACTTGGGGATGAACCCACCATCACTCCGAGGACCACGAGGGACACTTCAGAGCAGGGGGAGGAGGAGGAGGAGGAGGAGGAAAGCGAGAGTGAGGGTACTGAGGTGCGGGGAGACACCCCGGAGTCCCAGGAGGCATGCAGCCAGGAGCTCTTTTCAAGCCAGGAGGAAGGTAGCCAGTTGCAGCAGCCGGTACTTGGTGGAGGACAAACAGAGAAGCGGGTTCCCGGTAAGCGGCTTTTATTTTCATGATAGAAATTTTTTGGGAGAGGAGGGAGGGTTAGGGCTGCATGCAGGCATGCCTAGATGCGGAATAGCGCATTGATGTGGTGTATCATGTCGCGGTAATCGGCCTCGGTAATCTCTTCAAAAGTTTCAGCCAGAGCGTGGGCAATGCGCTTGCGCAAGTTTATAGGGATAGTCACTGTGGTCCTTGTCCCAGTCAGGCTAACGCGTCTGCACCACTGTGCCGCAAGGGGGGGGGACCATTGCTGCACACAGGCAAGCTGCATAGGGGCCAGGGCGGAATCCGCATTGCTGTAGAAGACCCTCCCGCGCTTCCCAGGTGACCCACAGCAGCGAGATATCTTCCAGGATCAACTCCTGTGGAAAATGTTGGGCTAGTGTTCAGTGTAGGTGCCCCCTGCAGCTGTTTGCTTTCCCCAACGCACAGAAACCCCGAGAACAGTAGAGCCCTGAAACAATCAGTCCCCCTTACTCACCATTTCGGAGCTCCCGTGGGTTATGTGCACTCTCTTTGGGATGGAAAAATTATGCTATTGTGAAGACTGTTACACTCCTTAACTGTGTGGAAATAACTGTCTGGTATAAACAATGCAGCCTCTGTTAAATGTTGCATTTTTTGCCTTTACAGAAGCAACCTTGAGATCTCAGCTGCCCATGTTATCAATGGCTGAGAGACTACAAAACCTCTGGAAGAAGCCGCGAAAAGGCAAAGAAGACATGCTGCAAGCAGTTATGCAGCACTCTGTCACAGAGAATAAAAAAGTGCAGGACTGGAGGGAAAGGGAAAGCAGGATCCACCAGAAAAATGCAGCAGACAGGAAGAAAAGCACAAAGCAGCTGATAAGCATTCTGGCACGCCAAGCGGACTCTATCCAGGCCCTCGCAGCCATGCATGCAGAGCACTACCGAGCCCGGCCCCCCTGCCACCCTTGTCCCAAAGCTCTTTCCCTTGTGCTGCAATATCAGCTCAAAACCCCCTTCCCCAGCATCCAGGCTCTTACCACCACTAGCTGCCTCCAACACCCGTACGTTGACCAACCAGCCCTGAGAACTACGACCCTTGCCCTCTGCACTCAACCCCCATCACCATGCAGTATAGCCATCCTGAAGTGCAGCAGTCATTGCACAGCACTCCAGACAGGACATATTCAAACCTGTGACTGTACAGTTCCCCACCCAACCCCCCTGCCCTTTTAGGTTCCCAAAAAGTTGTGTGTCTGTCAGTAAAGTAATTTTCTTTTCAATAAATGAATTCTTGGTTTTGAAAAGAGTCTTTATTATTGCAGAAAGTCAAAGATACCTTAGCCCAGGAAAGAAACAGGCACTGCAAATCAGCTTAGGAAACACAGATTCCTACTAACATTGTAACCACTGCACTTCACTCCCGTGCAAGGCACCAAACATTACTGTTGGTTTTCAGCCTCAAATTCCCCCCTCAAGGCATCCCTAATCTTTGCAGCCCTGTGCTGGGCCTCTCTAGTAGCCCTGCTCTCTGGCTGTGCAAATTCAGCCTCCAGGCGTTGAACCTCAGAGGTCCATGCCTGACTGAATCTTTCACCCTTCCCTTCACAAATATTATGGAGGGTACAGCACGCGGATAGAACTGCGGGGGTGCTGCTTTCCCCCAAGTATAGCTTCCCATACAGAGATCGCCAGCGCCCCTTTAAATGGCCAAAAGTACACTCCACAGTCATTCGGCACCGGCTCAGCCTGTAGTTGAACTGGTCCTTGCTCTTGTCAAGGTTCCCTGTATATGGTTTCATGAGCCACGACATTAACGGGTAAGTGGGGTCTCCAAGGATCACAATGGGCATTTCGAAGTCCCTACTGTGATCTTCCGGTTTGGGAAAAAAAGTCCCGGCCTGCAGCTTCCTGAAGAGGCCAGTGTTCCGAAAGATGCGTGCATCATGCACCTTTCCTGGCCAGCCTGTGTTAATGTCAATGAAACACCCACGGTGATCCACAAGTGCCTGGAGAACCATGGAGAAATACCCCTTCCGATTAACGTACTCGGATGCTAGGTGGGGTGGTGCCAGAATAGGAATATGCGTCCCATCTGCCACCCCTCCACAGTTAGGGAAACCCATTTGGGCAAAGCCATCCACAATGTCCTGCACGTTCCCCAGAGTCACAGTTCTTCTTAGCAGGATGTGATTAATGGCCCTGCAAACTTGCATCAACACGATTCCAATGGTCGACTTTCCCCCTCCAAACTGGTTCCCGACCGACTGGTAGCTGTCTGGAATTGCCAGCTTCCAGATTGCAATAGCCATCTGCTTTTCCACCGGCAGGGCAGCTCTCAATCTCGTGTCCTTGCCCCGTAGGGCGGGGCGAGCTCCTCACACAGTCCCATGAAAGTGGCTTTTCTCATCCAAAAGTTCTGCAGCCACTGCTTGTCATCCCAGACTTCCATGACGATATGATCCCACCACTCAGTGCTTGTTTCCCGAGCCCAAAAGCAGCGTTCCACAGTGCTGAGCATTTTCATGAATGCCACAAGCAATTTTGTGTCGTACGCGACTCGCTATCATCATTGGACTCCTCATCACTTTGGAGCTTAAGGAATATCTCAACTGCCAAACGTGATGTGCTGGCGAGACTCGTAAGCATATTCCTCAGCAGTTCGGGCTCCATTTCCCACAGAAATCGCGCTGCACAGAAACAGCTGAGAGAGTCAAGATGGCACCAAATATGGACGGAAAAACAGAGATTGCTGGGATGTGAAGCAATGCATCACGGGGCATTGGGACAGGAAGCAGAATGACCTGCACCCTGTGCCCCCTTCCCACAACTCACGGCGCCAGAATGGGAAGAGGTGCTCTGTGGGATAGCTGCCCATAATGCACCACTCCCAACAGCGCTGCAAATGCTGCAAATGTGGCCACACTGCAGCGCTGGTAGCTGTCAGTGTGGCCACACTGCAGCGCTATTCCTACACAGCTGTACGAAGACAGCTGTAACTCCCAGCGCTGCACACCTGCAAGTGTAGCCAAGCCCTCAGTCACCTTTGTAAATCTCTCCCTATATTCCATTGCTAATATATTGATTGACCTTATAGGCCACACTTGAAATCTGATGTTTGTTTCTTCTAGTAATACAATCACTTATAGCCCAATATCCATATCTGCGTGCGCTTGTGCCCAAAGCACCTAGCTAGTTTCTTTCAGTCTTGGAGTGACTGTTTTATTTGGCTGTGATTCTTCAAAACCACTAACGCTACTATATTGTCAATGTGGCACTTGTCAAACAGGCCCTTTTGGACTTGCAGGAATGAAGAGCAAGATGATGAAGGGGAATACATGAGTGGATGGACATGGCCACTGTGCCAACTTATTGCCAGGATTGTTTTGTAAGAGGGTTTGAGGGTCAAACTAGGTGGATTTACCCCAGACACATCCTATCAGAGCAGCGGAGGACTGTGACTGCCAGCAGGACTCTCGTCTCTCTGTTATGGGAGTCTTCCATACTGGAAAACACTGACTAGGGGCTTTTCTTTTAAAATAATAGCCAGCACCCTTCAGGTTGGCTGCTCCTCCTCTCTCCTCAGCATCCTGCTTCCAGTGTTTCTCTGCAGGTATGAGGAGAGCAGAGAGAAAAGGCAACTGCTTAGGCCAATGATGTCCTGACTGCATCAGATCCCCTATCCCAAGCATCAAGTGCCGTTGCAGTAAAAGGTGACTATAAAATTGATATCTGTTGGGCTTGATCCTGCTCCCCATTGAAGTCAGTGGTCAAACTCCCATTGGCTTTTATGGGGAGCAGGATCTGGCCCCACATCTCTTTCCTGTGAGACATATTCAGGAGTTCTAACTCCAACAGATCACATCCTTTGGCTCTATGCCTGGAGGGGCTCCTCTGTGCACAGATCTCCCTCTGGCCAGGCAGAAAGTAGGGATGAGGGTCAGGTGTGTCTGCAGCAGCACTGCGCTTCAATCAAACCCTGCAGCTTCTCCCTGTGTATGGGTGGGGGGGGGGCACGTTTGGAGGGGGGAGGAAGCCAGGTGGGAGCATGCAAGCCAGGCATGGGCTTTCAGAGGCACACATCATGAGAACACAAGAACATAAGAACGGCCATACTAGGTCAGACCAAAGGTCCATCCAGCCCAGTATCCTGTCTGCCAACAGTGGCCAATGCCAGGTGCCCCAGAGGGAGTGAACCTAACAGGTAATGATCAAGTGTTCTCTCTCCTGCCATCCATGCCCGCCATCTGACAAACAGAGGCTAGGGACACCATTCCTTACCCATCCTGGCTAATAGCCATTAATGGACTTAACCTCCATGAATTTAAACAGTTCTCTTTTAAACCTTGTTATAGTCCTAGCCTTCACAACCTCCTCAGGCAAGGAGTTCCACAGGTTGACTGTGCGCTGTGTGAAGAAGAACTTCCTTTTATTTGTTTTAAACCTGCTGCCCATTAATTTCATTTGGTGACCCCTAGTTCTTGTATTATAGGAATAAGTAAATAACTTTTCCTTATCCACGTTCTCCACACCACTCATGATTTTATCACTTGAAGAGTCCTGGACCTCCTGGCTCAGGTGCAGCTTTTGAGCTCTGCTGGCCTTTTGGCAACATGGAGAAGGAAAAAGCACAACCTGTTTGTGGCACCACAATGAGATGTCACTCAGGACCGCGCTATTATTATTCATATTATCATAGCACCTACGGGCCCCATTGTGCCAAGTGCTGCACGAACACAGAACAATGTAACAAGGGTTTGCTTGTTTAGTAGGATAATGGGGCTGTCAGTAAAGTGTGATCTCTTCTGCACAGCCAAGGTCAGAGGCTAGGAAGGAAGTTAATATTCACCATTCTGGGTTTTTTTCAGGAACTTGTTTCCACCAGAAGATTTCTAGGGTGAATGTTTTCAGTCAGGCAATCTGTGGAAGAGACTTATCTCATGACAGTGTTCAGGTAACAATCTGAAATGCCACCTTGTGAGTGTAAAATTTTTCTTCTGTGCTACTTACAGTATTTTCAACAGAATGCCGGTTAAGACTGCATGCCTGGTTTATGAGTTCTGAGTGTCCATCAGTGTACAGGAACTCTGGAATGTTAAGGGGTTTTCTTATCAACAACATTGGGAAACAATGGAAGTGTCCTTGATATTAGAGAATTCGGAAGAAATCTCTTCTTGTTGCTCACTAAGACTCTTTTCTTGAAATGCCCCTCTCTTCAAGTTTCTGAGTCATTTGACCAAAGAATATTTAGCTGTCATACGCTAAAAGATAAGTATAGAAAATAGCCAACTGAATGGTATTAGCAGAAGGGGTGGCTCCAGGCCCCAGCATGCCAAGCGCCTGCTTGGGACGGCAAGTCGCGGAGGGCGCTCTGCCAGCGCTGCAAGGGTGGCAGGCAGGCTGGCCTCCGGCGGCTTGCCTGTGGAGGGTCTGCTGGTCCCGTGGCTTCAGTGGACCTCCCGCAGGCGTGCCATGCTTGGGGCGGCAAAATCCCTAGAGCCGCCCCTGATTAGAAGTTAAAAAGTTTACATAGTCGTTTTTAAAAAGGGGCACTTTTAGCTCAAACACCTGTCCTGTTTTTTAATAAAAGATTTGGAACCCACAGGGTAAGCAGAAAAATCTTCAGCTTTCCTATTGCCAGCTGCCTCGACTAGAGTCATCCTTCAGTGCACAAGGTTTATTTATTAATCTGCCTTTCAAGTATTAACTTGTACGTACACAAGGCAGCCCCTAACTTCACCGTCATTCAAATAAGGGAGTGATCGCATGAGAAAAGGAGGAGGTTTGGCATTTGGGCCTGGTTTTCAGATCCGCCTGATTTCAGCTGAAGTTGTGAGTGCGCAGTATTTCTGAAAATCACATACAACTTTGCCTTTAAAGTAAGTCAGTAATTTCCAAAGCACTTTAGAATGTCGCTCTGAATGCAATGACTTCCCACTTGCTGTGACTCTGAACATTGTCCCAACCTGCTGTGTTATAAAACACAAGGTACAGGAAAAGCCGTTCCTGAGTTCACAGCAAGTATCATTCTGCTGTAGAAAGGGAAAGGAGTTGGCTTCACTGCTATGAGCTAAATAAAAAAAAAAAACAGCTATAGAGAGGAGAGAGAGAGGTGTGAGGCCTAATGGTATGAGCACAAGGTTGGGAGTCGGGAGCTCCTGAGTTAGTGTCATTAGCAGGTTTATGGCACTTGTTTTGATATTTTCATGCTGCTATCTTAGAGTCTGATCCTGTAAGGTGCTGAGCAATCCCATTTTTTATTGACATTAATGGGAATTGAGGGCACTTGTCAGCTTGCAAGATCAGGTCTTTTTTACTGAAAAGCAATCCTACAAAAGGGTTTAGAACAGGAAGTGAAGGAAAACTACAGCTAAGATCAAGAATATAATTACTTGATCTGGAATTTGACCCAGTGCTGTGGTTTAATACTCCATCAGAAACTGCTTTATAAATTAGTACAGAGACTTTTCAGATATTCAGCTGAAGCATTGTCTTTACAGTATCTTTCAGCATGGGTTGGATATTATGCGCCCACAATGTTATTTTAAACATTTATTTTTTCCCTGGCTCAGCTTTTTAAAAGAAGAGATTTGTTTTGTTTAAAAAGATGGGATCTAAAATCAAACCAGGTGGAGTTTTACATTTCATGCACTTCAACGCAATCTCTTTCTCCCTACTTCCTAGGCGAGGGAGAGCTGTGAAAGACCCAAAGACTCAAGTTGTGAAAGTATTTCCATCAGCAAAGCATCTGGCTCCTTGGCAAGATTTACAGTGCACTGGGCAGGCAGCTTTCAAGTAGGCGGAATATGGTATGTCTCATATGATCAGGCTGTGTGCTAACAGACTGTGCAGTTGATCTAGTCTTGCTGGACTACACTTTCCATAGAGTCTCCCTTTTAAGTCTGACAAATTATATCCAAATGGTGAATAAGGCCCTGCAGAAAGCCCTGACGCGGTGCATGGTCCAGAACATAAGAACATAAGATGGGCCTTTCCTAATGTAAGATAAAGACTTTTCCCAGTGCCACTTCTAAGTGTGAGGTCTTAAGACTGCCCATTGATGAGATGCTGGACTCTCTTGCCAGCATACAGCTGTCAGCACTGCACAGTTCAGAAACAGTGGGAGAAATGCAGACAAACTGTCCAGCACTCTAGGTGCCTGACTTGTATGCAGGCATATTTTACATCAACAGAACTTAGAAATGGGCTAAAGCTGCAGTTTTGAAACCAAGTGCTCCCCATTCAACTCCCACTCTAATTTGGAATCCGAGGGGAAAGTGTTTGTTTCCCTGGTCCAGGCTGGCAGTGGTTGAAAACTCTCAAGAACAGCTGATCTCATGAAACTTTTACTATTCAAGGTGGCCAGAATGTCATCGGATTAGGTTATCTCATGAGATCTCAGCTATTTAGGGTTCAACAGTTTAGACAGATTTTAGCACTGTCAGATCTGGATTTGACTAAACCTAGAGCTCTAAACCTAACAGGATTTGAATACAACTTCCTCATCTCTTCCCATCCAACCTTTTACTGGCTGCTACATAGCATGGCCTACTGGATCAGGCCCTGAACTATGACTTCAGAGACTTGTGTTCAGTTCCATAGATTCATTGTGTGACCCTGAGCAAATCACTTAATCTACTCTGTGTTGTGGTTCCTAATCTGTAAAATGGGGATAATACTTCCCTACCTCACAGAAGTGTTGTGATTTTTAACATCCCTTAACAATTGGGAAGAATATAGGGATTTTTCTGAGGAAGGTAACTAGCTAGATAACTTGTAAGTAGATAGAGAGAGTTTGTTTTTTAATGGTAATTTCAGAAGGATTGATTCTGCATCCAGTAGATGTACTAATTCATTTCCCATCTCTTGAACTGGACTGAAGTTATGCACGCATTTGTTAGTTCGACCTTGCATGCCACATCCCTATTGGTCACCTCAAGTCCACCTGGCTCAAACAAATGAGCTCACACATTCCGCCAGTTTGATTTTAGACAGACCCTATCGATTCTGTGATGCTGTGTTTAGCAGGAGACCAAAGGTCAAGTGGTCACATGAATGATTGTTATAGGTCACAGCATAAGCAAGCTGAGCCCATTTCTCAATTGTCTCTTCATTAGGAGAAATGCCTCTTGTTTCATACCTACATTTACCTTCATCACAAACTTGGTGTTCTTATAAATTGATTCTTATAAATTATTTATCTCACTACCATGGAGTCCTGAAGCTGAGATTAGAGGGAAATGTAAATGTGTTAACAATGTAACTTCAGATAGCTTTAATCTTCCTGGGCTCTTGTCCCTTATTTTGGGCCTGCTCCAGTTAAAGTCAATGGATGTCCTGCCAGGTCTACAGAAGCAGTATCAGGTCTTGTATATATTAGGGAAATGGATCTCGTTAAACCCCTAATAGGGAGGTACTTACCCCTTGCTTAGATACGTTTAACTTGTGTTAGTACCTTCCCAATGGGCTTTTTAATCAATGTAATTAAACCAGTGCACTTCTCTGGTATAAACAAGGCCTGTGTCTTTGGTCCATAGTCAGACCATGGCAGGCTTAGAGGTATGGTCCTTGCTATAAACTGAGCTAAGCTGGCCTCAAGCACAAGCAAAGGAAGCTTCTGGGATGGAGGCAAATGCCTGGGTGGAATGGATGTGAAGGAGCTGGGTGATTGGGGGCCGTCCAATAAGCCAATAATAGCTCAAACTGGGGCAAAGGAGGAACTGCCATCATGTTGTTAACTGCAAAGGAAGAGGTGGGTGTGGGGGAAATGAACTACATATCTGTAGTAACAGGTGCAGTGGGAAGCTGTTGCATCGAATTAATCTTTTTAGCATGCAATCACCTGCTTTCCCTTGAGGGGAAATGCTTCACATTTTTCTGGCTGAATTAACTCTTGCGGTTCAGGTTAATAACAGAGAAGTGTAGAGGAAATACTTTTTTGTAAAGTCTAATCTACACAGTGTACAAACTATAATGTAAAATGGGCCTTTCAGTTATTCCTGAACAGTCTGAGATTTCAGATCATAGAGACCTGCACCACATTAATTTCTGTGCTGAGAGTGACAGGGTTAAAATACCTCACTCATGTAGTGCAGCTCTCATCATAATGCTGGATCCAAAAATTGGGGGCAGATGGGTTGTTCCTCTGCTGATGTCCTAAATATGGGTCAGATTCTGAGGTTCTTACTTAGGTTTTATTATACACTCAGATCTGACTCAGTTATCAGTGGGGTTGTAGTTTGTTTCTACCCCCCTATTATCTATTATTCAGTGCAGGCTTAGACGACATAGTGGTAAAAATGCCCAAGTCCTGTCTACATGACAGTTTCCACTTTAGCTCCTGCTGGAGGAGCCGTGGCATTGGTAAATTATGGGTTCTCATTCTGGCCAGTGTAGATAAGACTAACTGGGAGTTTGTCTGAATAACAACAGAGACAGCAGGCACCACAGGTATTGGCCCACTGGAAACATATCTAAACATAATACTGAAGGGCACATATCTGCTTTTCTACCATTCAGGTGCTGAACACAGAGGGGATTCTCCCCCACCCCCAGAATTATTCCAAATATTTCAGTTTTAATGATCACTTATCTACTTGTATTCCCATTCTAAGGCTCCACTCAGAATTCTAACCCCATTGTGCTGGGCTCAGTACAAACTCTTTGGGTCCTTGCCCCAAAGATGTCCTTGTGGGGGAACCTGGGGCCTGCAGGATGTGCCTCTTTTAAGACAAAACAAAATAGGCAGGTGTAATAAACAAATGAAGAAGGGACAAGGGTAAGAGTGATAGGAACATGCCGTTACCTAGACTAACTGCATACACTGGGAGATGTTTCTGCAATAGTCAATGTTTCTCTTAATTGCAAGGTATTAATAAAAATATCATTTTGTCAGCAATCCATCAATTACTCTATTTCACACATTGATTGGATTTCACCAGTTGCCACACAAGATGTCTTTTACACTTTAACATGTATCTATTTAAGAAGTATTACCCACTGTGTGTAAATTTAAATAAAAATCATTTCACGTCCTTGCAGTTGCTGCCAAATTGCTGTGGCTGAATAAGCAAATGATTGTCACCATAGCAATTGGGTAATTATTCACTTTAATACCCAATGTGTTTAACTTCAGTAACAACGTTTGGGTCAGATCTCTCCCAGGAGGCTTGTCAAATTGATCACTTGCATCTTCTTGTAGGCAAACTGCAATATATTATTCGGCTCAGTAATGCACTCGAGTTATTTGATTGAAGTAATCTGTTTGGCCCTTTGGATTTGCAGTAGCATGCAATCTAGGAGTGATTTCCTCTAAATGCCAACAGACATGCTGCTGTTGTCTAGGCTGGTCTTCAGATGTGAAAAACAAATAATTGGTAAAATAGTTTTATTAGATAAAGATTTAAGTGAAAGGAACTGTCATGGTATAATTCCCCACTCTGAACCTTAGCATCCAAAAGATGGGGTACCAGCATGAATTCCTCTAAGCTCAATTACCAGCTTAGTACTTGTAGCGCTGCCACCAACCAGGAATTCCAGTGCCTGGTACACTCTGGTCCCCCCAAAATCTTGCCCGGGGACCCCCAAGACCCAGTCCCTCTGGATCTTAACACAAGGAAAGTAAATCCTTTCCCTCACCGTTGCCTCTCCCAGGCTTCCCCTCCCTGGGTTACCCAGGTAGATCACTGTGATTCAAACTCCTTGAATCTTAAAACAGAGAGGAAAATCCACCTTCCCCCTCCTTCTCTCTCCCCCTCCCAGACTCTCCCTGAGAGAGAAAGTAATCCTAATACAGAGAGAAAATTAACCTTTCTCTCCCCCTTCCCTCCTTCCTCCTCACCAATTCCCTGGTGAATCCAGTCCCAGTCCCCTGGGGTCTCACCAGAATAAAAAAAAATCAGGTTCTTAAACAAGAAAAGCTTTTAATTAAAGAAAGAAAAAACAGTAAAAATTATCTTTGTAAATTTACGGTGGAATATGTTACAGGGTCTTTCAGCTATAGACACTGGGAATACCCTCCCAGCCTAAGTATACAAGTACAAATTAAAATCCTTCCTGCCAAATACAAATTTGAACTCCTTCCAGCCAAATACACATTTGCAAATAAAGAAAACAAACATAAGCCTAACTCGCCTTATCTACCTGGTACTCACTATAAGAGCCTGTATCGGAGAGATTGGAGAGAAACCCAGAGGTGTAGCAAGTGCCCTCCGTACCCTTCGACCGGAGGGGGCCCCGCAAGGAAGGGGGCCCCTAAAAGTGGCAAAAAAAATGTAAGGTATAACTAGGTAAGTGACATTTATTGACGCTATTGCACAATCCATGTCGGTTTTACTGACAAAACCATGAAGTCATTATGACACATCATAATGCTATTGGCTACATCAGTTGTCTGTCGGTCAGTTTTGAATTTTAGTTGGACCCATTCAAAGAATGTGTATTTGCATTCATAATGGCGGTTGGCGGATAAATGTTATTAATTTAGTTGTTTAGTTTTTTATCGTTTCCAATGCAGAAGCGTGTTTTGTGATGTCTAAGAGAATGTATAAGAGCGGAGCTAGTAAACGAAAGGCAGCAAAAGATGCCGAGAAGGAACTTGAGAAAATTCCAAAGTTGTCAACGTATTTTGCGCTGCAATCCAACGTACAGGTACAGGCACATGAAATGGACAGCGCTAGCAGCGATGAATCGTATCCAAAAGTATCCAGAAGTGCTTCAAGTGAGGTCGAAGGTGAAGCCAGTTGTTCTACCAAACAAACTGTGACAGATATTCCAGCTGCTGCCGGGAAAGAAGTATCTGAATCTGAACCACTGACTGATGATCCAGGAGACTGGCCGTCTATAATATCGGACAGGCAAGTATGTGACATTGTTGCACGTGGCCCATCGCAGCAGAATGAAAGTTACTAATTTCCATTTAACGAGGAAAGACGGAGGTTCACAAGTACTCATTTCTATCGAACCACGGCAAATGGCGAGAAAATAAGACGTTCATAGTTAATGTACTCAGTTCAGAAAGATGCCATTTTTTGTTTTTGTTGTAAATTATTTGGCACTGGCGACATACCGCTACGTCGTGGAACATCTGCTTGGAAAGCACTGTCAAAAAGACTTCAGCAGCATGAAACAGGCAAAGGTCATCAAGACTGTATGGTGAAATGGTCTTCGGTCAGGCATAGTAAACCGTACATCTATTGACCAACTCGAATTGCAGGCTTTTCTGAAAGAAAGAGATTTCTGGAGAAATGTTGTCAAACGCATGGTTGATGTCGTTATTTTCTTGTCCGAAAGAAACTTGGCATTTTGAGGAAGTAATGAAAAGCTCAGCGATCCTTCGAATGGCAACTTTTGGGGACTGTTTGAATTGCTTGCAAAGTATGATACTATCCTCAGCAAACTTTTACAGAGGATTAAGAAGGCAGAGACACATGTTCAGTACCTCAGTCCACAGATCCAAAACGAGCTGATTCAACTTGTTGCCAGTAACATTCAAGAGGCCAACATAGCGCAGCTTAAAAAAGCAAAATATTATTCAGTTATTTTGGGCTGTACTCCCGACCTGTCACATGAAGAACAGATGTCTGTGGTGTTACGCGTTGTTGAATGCAACGGTGAAAATGGTGCCAATATTCGTGAAGCGTTTGTTGGTTTTCTTAATGTTCATGATACAACTGGCAAGAGCTTATTGGAAGCGTTTCTTGAAAAGGCAAACAATTTAGGAATAGACATTGCTGACATGAGAGGCCAAGCTTATGATAACGGTGCAAATATGAGAGGAAAGAATAAAGGAGTTCAAGCCCGCATGCTAGAAATAAATGACCGTGCCTTGTATGTACCATGTGGAGCTCACACTTGGAATCTTGTGATCTCAGACGCGGCAAAGTCATCGAAATATGCCGTTGACTTTTTCTGTCTGATTAACAGAATATATGTTATCTTTTCTTCTTCACCTTCACTTTGGGATATACTTCAAGAACATATGCCAATATCTGTTAAAGGGTTATCGGACACTCATTGGGAGTCGAGAATTGATGCTGTGAAGCCATTGAGTTATCACCTTGAAGAATTGTGCAATGCTTTGTCATCTTTGCGAGAATATGCGCTCAAAAAGAAAGATGGTAATACAACAACAGAAGCCGGTGTGCTTTTAGACCATGTTACTACGTGGCCTTTTGTTCTGACCGTGTACACGTGGTACGATATACTATTTCACATCAATAAAACCAGCAAATTAATTCAGTCACCAGATGCGTCAATTGACGTACTGCAGGCAGAAGTCGGTGCTACAATGAAGTTTTTGGAAGACTATCAAAATACAGGATATAACTCTGTGGTCACAAATGCACGTGAACTGGCAGAGCATATGGGTATTGAGCAGGTGTTTCCAGAAACCAGGGTGCGACGTAAGAAGAGAATGTTTGATTACGAATGTGCTGATGATTCGAGTCGACTTTCTGCCGAAGAAAAATTAAAATCGCAGTTCTTTCTTGTTCTCACTGATCAGGCCATATCTTCTGTTTCGTCGCGATTTGACCAACCCATGGAGTGGTATAAGTTGTTTGGATTTCTGTACAACGCTAACAGCCTGAAGCAGTGTCACAGAGAAAATGAACTGGAGAATCACAGCAAAAATTTTGAAAGAAAAATGGGAGACATTGATGCCAACGAACTCATAATGGAATTGAATGGTTTTATTTATGTCATCGAGAAAGAGAGAGGACTTGTCACGGCAAACAATTTTTTAACATACATATACAAGAACAGCCTTCAGGAGATATATCTGAATCTTTGCATTTGCATCAGAATTCTTCTGACCACACCAGTTACTGTCGCTGGTGCTGAAAGGAGCTGAAAAGAGCTTCAGCAGAATGAAACTGATCAAGAATATCCTGCACTGAACCATGACATGTTACTATTATTTGTATTTTTAATTGCAGTGCCACTTAGCAATGCCAATCAAAGGCGAGAGTGGCAGAAGCCCTCTAAAAGTGTGTTTGGGGGGCACGGGCCCATTCCCGCCCCCTTCTCCCAAGGCCCCGCCCTTTCCCCCTTTGGCCCTGCCCCTGCACTGCCTCTTCCCTAAGGCCTTGCTCACTCCTCTCTGCCGCCATCCCACCATCGATCGCCCTTACGGCTGGTAAAAAGTGGGAGGGCCATGGCCTCCTGACCCCACCTGTTCTGGCGCCCTGATCAAAGGTCAGGTACTGTATGGAAATGTAACAGAGAAGACAGGGGAAACTAGGTGCTCCACTGGAGAGGGCACTGGACTGAGAGTCAGAAGACCTACAGTTCATTCCCAGGTCTGCCACTGACCAGCTATTTGGCTTTGGGCAGTTCTGTATCTCTGTTTCCCCACTGCCCATTCAGACTGTAAACTCTTCAAGGCAGGGACTGTCTTTCACTGTGTAGGTGTACGGTGCCTAGCACAATGGGGCCTGGATTTAATAACAAAGAGCCCCTCCCCCATGTGTCAGACAGGATGCGACTTTTCTCAGGCTCATCATCTACACGCTAGATCTAAACCAGGCACAAGCTCTGGGGAAGTCCAGATGCATCTCTAAACTTCTTGGCTGAGGCCAGGTCCAGGGCAGCCTACCCAAACGTCCTCAAGCCTTGGGGGAATTCGGAACTGGATCCGAACACCTTAGACTAAGTCTCTGTCTAGTTATGCAAAGAAAAAGCCCTACCCACTCCATTCCGGGAAGCCAAGCTAGCATCAGTGGGGATTAATCTCACTCGTTGCCAGCATGGTTGCAATCAGCGTGTGGGCAGGATGGAGGATTAACAATTATAAGTTGTTTTTCTTATATGAATAACAGAGATGAGCCTTAATCTGAATTTCCTACAAGTCCAAAGTAGTTTCATTCTGTGATCTGGTTCAGCTCCATTGCTAGTTAATAATAAAATATTACAGCAAAAATTTGCAGAACCCACTCTCCAAATCAGGTTGTAAATCCTGGAACCTGAAAGGAATGTACAAAAGAATCACAAAACATCTTACTGTAAGTAATGTTTATTTACAGGGGAGGTTGAAGTCCAGCCTTCCAGCACTCCTAGTTTACACCATACTGTTGGCCAAATTCCAAACGGGCTGCCATCCACACAACCTCCAGCACAGAACTAGCTGGGCGTGCAGTCACTGGGCTGTATGTTCTGCTGCTGTTATAAATTAGGAAGGACAGATGCAAGAGGCAGTCCCAGCACAAAGAATAATCATTAAGATGTTTCAGGTCTGGCAGGAGATCTAGACTGATTGGGCAAGTCAGGGCTGGCCGTGCTGAAAATAGAAACCTGAGTGGGGAAGAATGTGGTGCCTTCATACACATAGAATTCCAGCTGCCAGGGGGGTCAACTGCACAGAACGAACTGTCTTGGGATCAGTGGCACATAGCATCTGAAATCTGGGGGAGGAGATGCATACAAAGAATGGACTTTAATGGTGGAACTGGAGTACCCAACTACCTTCAAATAAAGATGCCGTTTCAAAGGCCTGGAAAGAAGGTATAAGGCACTACTTCTGAGATTGAATCAGAGGGAGAAAAAAATCCCCCTCCTCCCATCCCCGAAAAATGTAATGGCAAAATAAATGTGCCAGATTTCCTTCTAATTTTCTACTTTATCTTCATGCTCAGACACAGTTCCATCTCTTCTCTCTTCCTCCTTGACCCTCATCTTTCAGGGGTCTTCACTCTCCAGAACTGTGGTGTCATCCTTGACTTTGAACCCTTTTCTCCTCCCAAAATCCCATGTGTATAAATCTGCCTCTCACCAACCCTGCAACATTGTCCATGGACAATGCTGCCTCAACTCCAGCTCTGCAAAAATCCTCATCCATGCCCTTTCCTCTTCTCACCATGGACCCTTGTAATTCTTTAGCTGATGCTAGCATGATTTCAGCCATAGTGGGGATGGGGCTTCTGAGGATACTTGCAACCTTTTGAATTAAAGAGTTGTCTGCAGAATAAACCTTCCTAACATTTAGGAACAAATTCCAGGATTATGGGACATGAGGTTGGCACTTGAACAAACTGTCAGCTAATAGTCCACAGAAAGCAAATTTTTGTTCTAAAGATTTCTTTATCTAATGTGCCCTAAAGTCTCAGGTGGGGTTAAGGCTCCACCTATAATAACGTTGGGCTATGTCACAGGATGGACTGGACCTTTAAAAAGGAAGCTGTGGTAGAGAATGAGAAAGGTTTGTGCAGGGAAGACCCTGAGTCAGTAGGGAGTTTTGGGACAATACCTCAGTTAAGGCTGAGGGGGAAGATATTTTGTGTTTACTTTTAACTTCTGCTAATAAAACCAGATCCTAAGAAGAGTTGTTACTGCACAGAGAGAAGACTTTTGCTGAGTCATTGAGGAGTCCAAAGGGGGAAACTGAGGCAGGGTGCCACAGAGCCATCCTAGGCCATGAGTCAGTGCTCAGGTGGCAGCTGGCCCTCTGATGAGCTAAAATTCATTCCTGGTGTAACCTGAAGAAAGTATAGGTTGGAATCTGGGAAAAATTTGGCCCTTTCAAACACAATCTATTTAAGGTCCTTGCCCTTCCATCCATCGTAAAACAGCTTAGATTAAAATCCATTTTGATGAGGCTTTAAAATGGTGGAGAAGTCTTTATATCAGGAAGCCATTCAGGAGATCCTAGGTCGGGTCTGACATTTTGACTTATTTACCACGACCTGGTGAAGATAGAAGGCCTGGTCTAAAACCCTCTGAAGTTAAGGGAAGTCTTTCCCTTGACTTCAGTGGGCTTTTGTTCAGCCCTGAAAGAATCACAGAAGTAATTTAAAATGACATGGTAGAAACATTGACCATGTTGATCGATCCTTGTAAAAACACTGACTTCAGCTTCAGAAGGCAGCTAATCATTTATCCTCAAACACAAGTAGTAGTTCCTGGCGCCCAATCAGGGCCGGTGCAACCATTTAGGTGGACTAGGTGGTTGCCTAGGGTGCCGATATTTGGGGGTGCCAAAAAGCTCCCCCAATTTTTTTTTTAAATCGTTGAGCAGCCGCTGCTGCTGGGACAGAGAGGGAGTCTGAGCTGCCCCTGGCATCCGGCAGCCCAGGGTGTCCCCCGGGTCAGGGCGCTGCCGCGGCAGATGGCAGCCCAGGGGGTCCCCGAGTCAGCGCGCTGTTGCCGGCAGCCCAGGGCTTCCTCTGGGTCAGCGCCCCAGCAGGGCCGCCCAGAGAGGGGGGCGAGAGGGGCAATTTGCCCCAGGCCCCGCAGGGGCCCCCACGAGAGTTTTTCGAGGCCCCTGGAGCGGGGTCCTTCACTTGCTACGGGAGCCCCAGAAAACTCTAGCGGGGCCCGGGCCCCTAGAGCTGCTTCTGCTCCTAGTCCTCACAGCCGGGAGTCCTTCCTCTCTGGGGCGGAAGGACCCCCCGCCGGTGAATTACTGCCGAAGCGGGACCCACTGCTGACATGCAGCCCGGTCTTTGGCGGTAATTAGGCGGCGGGGAGCCCTTCCGCTCTGGGACCAGTCCCCAAAGTGCTCTGGAGACCCGCGGCGGGGACCCTCCACCACAGAATTACTGCTGAAGACCCGGCTGCACTTCGGTAGCTGGTCCCGCTTCGGCGGCAATTCGGCAGTGGGGGGGCCCCGCAGTGGGTCTCCGGGGCACTTCGGCGGCAGGTCCCAGAGCGGAAGGGCCCCCCGCCGCTGAATTACTGCCAAAGTGGGAGCCCCCCGCAGCCAAAGACCACAGGCCCCCGGAATCCTCTGGGTTGCCCTGGCGCACCGCTGGCAACCCAGGGAGGTCCCCTGGGTCAGCACGCCTCTGCCGGCAACTGCCAGCCCAGGGGTTCCACTGCGCAGTCCTGTTTGGAGAGGACGCGGAGCAGAGGTGAGCTGGGGTGGGGAGGTACCGCAGGGCTCCTCAGGCCAGGGGGTGGGGAGCTGCCACGGGGGCGGGCAGCACACTTCAGGGATGGGGGGGCGGGGAGCTGCTGCAGGGCTGTGGTGGGCACAAGGTGGAAGTTTTGCCTAGGGCGTGAAACTTCCTTGCACCAGCCCTGCGCCCAATCCTGTATTCAGACTGGTGAGCTCTTGAATTACAGTAGTTCATTTATTTGGCAAACAGCAAGATACCTGCTGATCAGTGTGTGTGTGTTCAAATGGTTATTTCACAGCAACGTTTTCTAAGAGGTGTATACACACACTTATATGTAGGAACATAGTGTGCAAGTATTAGGTTGGCATAACTTCCTCATTGTTTCATCTGATGAGCTCTGGGATGTGCCATTTACAGCTTACATATTATCAAATTGAGACAACAGCATTTTGTAGTTTGGTACGTGACATTCTGATCAATTACAAAAATAAACCATAAACATTAAAAGCACTTTACTCATTAACAGCATTATTTAAACATTAGCTAATTAATCCACACTACACCCCATGAGGTGAGTTGTTCTCTCTATTTTACAGGTGGCGAGAGACAGCGTTTAGGGGTAGATCATCAGGTGGTGTAAATTGTGATGGCTCCACTGATGTCACCCCATGCACATGATTGCGCAATTGACTAGGTGTAATATAGGACACTGACTTGCAATGTGACCTGGGGCAGATCCTCAGTTGATGCAAATTATCATAGCTCCATTGTGTGAAAGAATTCCTTTGCAACCCTGTCAGGTGAACAACATGTGGTCTGAACTATGCAACATAGTAATCAGACTGCCTGCATACTGTGGCTGCAATTGTGAAAATGGGCCTAAAACAATCATGTCCTTTCTAAATTCCATACACAGTATTTGATATGAAATCCTGTGGTTGTAAATACCATAGACTGAATATGCAGGGTGAGAGCCAATATTTCCACTTCTTTGTAACAAGCGTATCATTTTATCTGAAAAAATTTGGCTTTGGCCCAAAATTCATTTTTGCTCATTCATGGTGCTTATATTATTAAACTTCTGGTCACATCCGCAAGCTACTAGGTGCTTTGTAAGCACAGTTTCTGTCCCCAAGAGCTTACAGTAACTGAAATCCTGTAGCTTGTTCTAATCAAACAAGCCTACACTTCACAGAAGTGGCTTTGTCTTACCTCCCATAGCCACAAAGGCAGTGTGGGAGAAACTGTCGCTCCTCATGATGGGCATAGCAATGTGTAGTGTTACTGGGTGGCTCCTGGTACGTAGGCCAATAGGAATAAAGGGAACTCAGCTTCTTGTCTTACCACTTCATAGGGGTCATGTGAGACCTTCATTAGTGATTGCAAAGCACTTTGAGATCCTTAGATGAAAGACCCTATAGAAATGCCAAGTATTATTATTGTCCTAATATTACTGTCTCCTTCTAGATGGTTTGCTTCATAGATATTGCGGTAACGTCTCAATCCCCACATGTAACACTTTAATGCTAATGGGAGATGTGCATGTGTCTACAATATAGAACAAGGAACGGTTTCACAGAATGTTGATCCTCAACAACCAAGTGTGTGGAGTAAAATTAATAAAGAGGGACAGGATGGAAATGTGTGCAAAAAATGCAGCACCTCCTTAGTTCCAGCAAAGTAAATGCAGAGGACCAAGCAAGAGACAAAAAGTTCAGTGATTTAATCAATAAGTGCTAAAACTGGGACAGAAATCTAGTTCTTTCAGGTGAGATGAGTGATTAGACTTTTGCAGATTTGGATGTGGAGCTGAAGACTAGTCAAGATAATAGTATAATTGTTGTTAAATCTTTATCATCTTGTTTATGAGACCTAATTATAATAACTGAGGCAAAAAGTTGTTATTTAGTACTCCTGTACACATGAAGTTATCAGTATAAATCAATTTAATGCCCAGGCAGCTTTAAACTGAATAGAATAGTTAGATAGGTTAAAAGAAAATTTTTCTGAATAGTTATTGGTATTTGAGAAGAAATATGGTCTAATGGATAAGCCAGTGGAGTGGAAGTTAGAGGACCTGGATTCTATGCCACTGACCTGGTGTGTGACCTTGGGCAAATCCTTTACCTCTATTTCTTTTCCCCATCTCTTATCTGTTTTGTTTGCAAGTTCTTTGGAGCAGGGATATTTATGTACAGCACCTAGCATGGTGAGGCCCCAGTCTCATCTGGGCCTTCTGGGTGCTACCTTCATACAAATAAAAATGCTAATAATCTTAATGATGTAGGAGTCAAGCACAACAGTTTTGTGATACCAGTTTCATGCACTGACTTTGAGGAATGTTCATATGCTGAAGAATGTTCATACTGTTCAGAATGTTCAATATTTGAAGAATGTGCATTCAAGAATGTTCATACTTTACTATAAATCAAAATGATGCTGCTAAAAGTCTAATGGGCGTGTACCTGAGTGAAAAGGTTTTGATCTGAGTTCATTTTCTCACATGGATAGCTGGGTGCTGAATGTGATATAAATATCCAGGGGACAGAACTACAGCTGATGTAAACTGGCATAGCTCCACTGAAGTCAATGAACCCACACCATTTTATACCTGCTGAAGATCCGGCTCTAGACAGACAAGAAACAAGTAGCTGTATGAATTCTGTGTTTAACAATATCTTTAACTGTCTGCTGCCTCCCCCCCCCCCCCCAGTTTCAGTAATAGCAATTGCTGTTACTTAGCACTTACTATAGTGTGTACACAGCACTCTTCTCAATTTGAGGCCTAAGCACATAGAACATATACAATGACCAAGCAGGTCCATGGAGCTACCTCCATTGCAATGGAGAGATACACACAAAAACAAGAAATGGACGCCCCCCTCCTAAAAAGTTTCACTTGAGCAGGTGTAAGTCTTCAAGAAGGGCTCCACTGGACGTGGCTACAATATGTGTCTGCATTACAGCACAACAAACTCTGCTAACTTGTCTTCTTTTGTGAGGTGTTTGTTTCATGTAAATTAAAGGGTGATCAATTTTGCTGATGTGGCTGGAGTTAGAAGAGAAGTAAACACACTGGAAAACAGAACCAAACTGCAAAGTGATTTAGCTAGATAAAAATAATTATTCTCCAGAAGACATCAAAGAGCATGCCACTTGAGGTCTGAGGAGTGTGTATACTCTAAATGCATAACCTTATCCACTGATCTGAATTAAAACTGGCATCTGGCCTTCTTCAAATGATGCGTAATAAATAATATATTTTTAAAAAACATTACTTGTCATTATTAATGACTTTTTAATAGATCATTTAAGTCCTTATTTTAGGTGAAAGAATGATGTAATAATTTTTGCTCAGTGTGCTTTTATTAGGTATGCATGCTGCCATTTACATAAAAAGGAATTGAAATTTTTGTAAGTAAAAGACTAATACATTTTAACAGCTACAGGGAAGCTACGTTTACTCCACATAAAGGACCAAAATACCTCTTGTACATAGACATCAATTTCTTACATGTAAACAGCAAAGCAATCTCACTGGGTAGCTCTCTTATTCCATAGTTCATTTATTATTAACAGAAGTATTGAGGTAATGCCAAGAGTCCTCAGTCAGGATGGGGAACCCACTGGGTATACAGCCATGTTGGAAGACAGAGGGTATAGCTACATTTTGAGCTGGGAGTGTGTAACAGAGACAATTGCCACCTTCTACCTCTAGAGAGCCCCCTCAGGGCTTCTTAATCAAATTCCCCATAATCCAAAGGAAATTAAACCTTCTCCACCTAGGATCCAATTGATTCGGTTCTCAGGCCTACCGGTCCTCCAGCCCCCAACCCCATCTTACTCTTGCCAGGCATTGCCACAGTTTCCTGGATTCCCCCACCCTGCAGCTTTCTGCTGCTTTTATACCAGAAACACCTGATTCCTCTGCAGTGAGACTCATTCAGTAATCAGGGTAGGGGTGTCTGTGGCTTTCCTTGGGTTGTAGGAGGGGTCTTTGGCTGCCCTCGGTTGTAGGGTTTATTGTCAGTGTGCCCCCTGGGGTATTCATTCCCTTTGACAATAGCTTTCTTGCTTTCTGCCACTTCCATCCATTTGGCTCCATTCTCCCCCGCCTCGATGAGACTTTTGGGTTTTCCATCTTGTATGTACCGTGTTATGTCCTCAGGAACATCATCCAAGAACTGCTCCATTTGTATGAGGAGGTGCAGTTCGTCCAAGGATTTAACATTGTTTTCTGATATCCAGGCCTCATAATTTTTCCCAACGTAGTAGGCGTGTCTGGGAAATGACACATCTGGTTTCCACTTTTGGGTTCTGAAACGCCGATGGGCATGATCCGGGGTTATCCCCATTCTGAATCTGGCCTTGGTTTGAAACAGAATGAAACAAATAATCGTTCATTCTGTCCTTTGGCATTTCAGCCGCCACCTCTGCTAAGGGTCCACTAAGCTGTGACCTCAGCTCTACCATGTACTGGTCTTCAGGGATGCTGTACCCAAGAATGGCTCTTTCAAAATTTTCTAAGAAGGCCTCAGGGTCGTCACCTGCCTTGTAGGTGGGAAATTTCTTGTGATGTGGAACAATCATTGGCGCAGGGTTGTTAGGATTGGCTGTGTTCTGTTGCCTAGCCTGTTCTAATTCCATGGCCTGTCTGTGGGTCTCCCTCTGGAGTTCTATCTGTCTTCTGTAGGCTGCATCTTCTTCTTCTTGTTTTCTTTTGTGGGCTGCCTCTTTGGCTGCTTGTTCTCTTTTGTAGGCTGCCAGTTTGATGTTTTCTTCCCTTTCTTTCAGCTCCACCTCTTTTTCTCTTTTTTCCATTTGTCGCCTGTGGTCTGCTTCTTTGATTTGTTTCTCTGCCTTCATTTTTGCCTTGGAAGTCATGGTTCCTGTTTTCTTGTGTTGGGGTGCCCTCGGGTGTTTATTGTCTGAACTGCTGGCTCTCTGTTGTGTCCTGGGGTTTGCCTAGCAACAGTACCTTTTTTTTCTCTAGCTAATCTTTTAAATGTAAAGTAAACCAGAAAAACCACTTTATTTGCATGTGTGTTGTGCTGGGTACTTAACTCTCAATCGGAGTGCTATAGTTTAACAAAAGACCCTTTGTCCTCCTTAATAGTTCCTTGCTTAATATGCAAGCCAAACTGCAACTGAGAGAACAGAAAAAAAATTCTCTCTGGTTCCTTTTTAAAACCAAACTCTTTCTCTCTCTGCTTAAAAGCCCTAGAAGAGAAAAAGAAAATAATATTACTACTAGCTTCTGGATTCTTGTCTATCCCACCTCTAACACCATATCATAACTTTCCTACTCAGATCTGAACCTTAGAGTTCAGAACATGAGAAGCTAGCATGAAACCTCCAAACTTAATTACCAGCTTGGATCTGATATCACTGCCACCAGCCAGAATTCCAGTGTCTGGCTCACTCTGGTCTCCCCAAAACCTTCCCTGGGGAACCCCCCAGACTCAGATGCCCTGAGTCTCACCACAAAGGGAAATAACCCACTTCCCTTCTCCCTCCTCCCCTCCAGGTGTTCCCTCCCTGGGTTCCTGGAGAGAGATACAGATTAAAGCTCCGTGAATCTAAACAAAGGGATTCCACCCTCTTTACCTCCGCCCAGATTTCCCTGCCAGGGGTATTCTAGGATATTCCCTGCTTCAAGTCCTTGAAACACAAGTACAGAGAGATCAAATCTCTCTCTTCCCTCACCCAAAGGATATGTAAAGTCAGGCTTAGTAAATCTAACACAAAGAGATTTTCCCCCTCCCTTCGTTTCTTAGCCTTAACCAGTGAAAAACACTCAAACAGGTCTTAAAAAGAAAGCTTTATATAAAAAGAAAGAAAAAGACATAAAATGGTCTCTGTATCAAGGTGACAATATACAGGGTCAATTGTTTAAAAGAAAAAATGATTAACAGCCTTATCCAAAAAGAATACAATTTAACACATTCCAGCAACTACACACATGTAAATACAAAAAAAACAATATAAACCTATTGTCTTAGTATCCTTGTACTTACAACTTGGAAACAGAAGATTAGAAAATCTGGAGATAGAAAGATCACTCTCAGAGCCGAGAGGGTCAGACCCAAGACAAAGAACAAAGAACTCACACCCAAAACTTCCTTCCACCCAGATTTGAAAAAGTCTTGTTTCCTGATTGGTCCTCTGGTCAGGTGTTTGGTTCCCTTTGTTAACCCTTTACAGGTAAAAGAACATTAGCCCTTAGCTATCTGTTTATGACAGAGCTACCCTGTAACAGGGTGTAGTTCCCATCTTGAGGAGATATATCTGGGCTTGTGCACAAAAAATAGAGTAAAGCTTTGGCAGCAGGAGAGGCTAGCTGCCCGGATCATATCTCCAGCTCAGACACTAGACATGTAAGTGGGTGGCCAGCCCCTTGTGCGGCCACGGCTACGCTCTGTTTTTAGAACGCTAGCTCGATGAGCATTAGTGTGGGTATGTTTCCCTGAACTGGAAATTATCCCTTAACCTCGAAGCGTAGACATACCCACGGTCTCTATCCTGAAGAGTAATGACCTGCCAATACAATGGACTACTGCTGGTAGATCCACTGCTACCATCTCTTGCAATGTTATCACAAGTCTCATGATAGTTGATGCTTTTTTAAAAGCCCCAGCTCCTTGAGTCATGTGCTTATGTGAGAATCTCAGTTTTCATTTAAAAATAAAAGTGTCTAGCCTCGATGGTTATAGAGAAAGGTTCGAAACAGCACACCCTAAGGGCTCAAATACCAGAAGCCAAATAAAAAATAACCAACACATTAAAAAAAAATCTCATGATTTTGGGGCCTCATTCATGAGTTCTGAATGCTTGGAGTCGTCAACACTGTGAAACTCATTGCTCTGTTGGGGTCTAATTCTGGTTAGTTTTGGTTATATTATTAATGAATTAGCCTTTTAACCCTTGCCAGTGAAGCTTGATCCTTTGAAATTCACATACTAATAAATGTATTCAAGCCTATGATTTGCACACGTCCAAAGCAGGAGAGAGCCCAAGGGCCCTTTGTAGCAACTCAAAATGTCGACATAGCAACAACAGCATTACTTCTGAAAGAAGGAAATAGATTTTTGTTTTGTTTTTGTTCTGCATCTGTTCCAGCAAGACTTCCCTCAAAAAGTTGTTTAAATTTAAAATGAGAATCCAATTAGCTCATCAGACAAGATGCACATGGAAATTAAATTTCTTGCCAGTAAGCCTTATATTCATGCTATCTGCTGCTGGGCAAGTGAGAAATTGTGCTTGTGAAGAGTGCAGTGGTGGCTCAATGTCCTGAATATATAGAACAAAAATGAATCACTTGGAGTTGTCATTTACACTTCTATGGTACCTGGAGGTACTAGCACACAGCTGGCATTTCAGCTCCTGCACCTGTGTTCCATATTCTGTTGTGAAAGGTCATAATTTAGACATAGGGATTAGCAGCTACACAGTATAAGAGCCAGGTGTGAAGAGAAACAATGCCACATATATCGTGGAATCTTGACGTTGAAACAAATGCCAATTTTTTTTATCTGTAGTAGTAACTATAGCTGGGCACAATTTTTTTGAATGAAAAAATGTTTCACCAAAAACTAGCTTTTTTTCCAAACTCAAAATGTTATAAATGAATTGTTTGTAAAGCCCTTGAGATTCTTGAATGGAAAGTGTCATTGTTATACCTGGTGCTTAAACGGCATGCAAATGTAAATCAGTAGGCTCTTATGAGATATTTACTTTCTTGTTATGGAATTATATAATACTTAGCTTTGCTCTTGAACCATTTGTCCTGGGAGGAGCAGTGAATGTGGAATTACTGTAATAGTGTAAAAGGATTTGTGTAGTCTACAGATTTCCTGAGTCTGATTTTATTGGAAGTGAGATTTTTTCCAGCTTCAGTCAAGGGAAATGTTTCAGAAATGTATATTGCTCTTGATCCAGGGAGAAAAGTTCACTTTTGAATTATAAGCAGTCCACTCTCTAAAACATTATACTGTAAAAGCATGCAAAGAATTGTTAAGTGCAGTGATGAGTAATCATATAAAATATTACATCTTCCTAATAAGTTATATTACCTGATTTAAAGTGACTCACAAAGGATTTATTGAAGAATGGGCTTTTATCTTTTTGTATGCTTTATGAAGTGTCTCTTTTTTTTAAAGGAGGGAGAGAGTCTCTCATTTTTTACTATAGAAAAACCAGGAATGTTAAGTCTTGTCTTCTTTGGTTTTGCTTTAGGAATCCTTCAAGTTTTTGGATACATGGCCTCCAGGAGCAGCGCCAGGGTTTCTGGCACCCTAGGCAGAATTGGGGGGGGGGCTGCATTTTGTGCACTCTCGACAGGGCACGCGGGAGCTTCTGGTTCTGCTCCCATCGCGCCGTCGAAGAAGGACCCTCTGCCAAAATGCCGCAGGCGACAGCGGCAGTCATTGAGCTGCTCAGTTGCCTGTCGCTGTTTTCCACGGCACATCGGCAGAAGGTCCTTCTTCGACGGCGCAACTGGAGCCGAACCGGAAGCTCCCGTGTGCGCCGTGGGGAGCACACAAAATGCCGCCCCCCGAATCCTGGCACCCTAGGCAACTGCCTGGGGTCGCCTAATGGAAGTGCCAGCCCTGATGGCCTCACTTCAACAAAGCAGATACTTACCTTTGTGGTCTGCCTTAGTGGTTACAACTGTCAATAATTGTTCATATATTGAAATTTGGGTACTAATATAGCTGGGGCTTGATTCATTAAATGCTCAGAAAATTAGGACCAAAGCCTCAATCTAGCATTGGAAGCTGACTGGTAGATAGTGGAGGGATTCGATCATGAGCCTGATGTGCTCATGGCAGCCTAAGCCATGGAGAAGGTGGGCAGCTGAATTCTGTATCAGATATCATGTGTAAGTTGTTATTCTGCATGTCATCATAATTGTACATCACTGTCTGGACTGTTAGAGTGACTTTACTTTTGTTCTATCTCTTTAGAACCTACACATGAGCTGTTATTTTGTACTCACAGTAAATATGGGAATACAAATCCTATGTGTTTCCAGACAAAAATGAAAACAGAGTGAAGGAATCAACAGAGAACACTGCATTTCTGAGCAGTTGTTCCCCCTTGCTGCAGCCAATTGTTTGAGTGAAATAAACTGTTTTTCTGGTAGAAAAAATTATCTGCACAATCCAGAGGAGTGATCAGCCGGGCACCAGTTGATTGACTTGAAAAACTAAGCTGTCTGAGTCACTTTCAGGCTATGGACCTAATATATCCCTAATGTTCATTTACCTCCCTGGAATTTATTCACAATGAGGAATTTGGCCCTGTACATTTTTGATTGTTGTACATTCAACATCTTTTATACTGAGCCAATGGACAAGTACACAGTGAAAGTGAAGAATTTTACTATAAGGAACCATAATTATATTTCCGTATTGTGAAAGGATCAGGAAACATGTTATGCCTGATCAGTAACTGACAGTGAGGTTAAAAACTCAGTAATAGACTCATGCTGATTCCATGCTCCTTAGCAAACTTCTGAAGCCCATTTGTGGAATTCTGTAATGCAGATGTAAGTCATTATTGAACTGCTGCTGCAGGCTAAACACCAGAGCAGAAATTAATTCATCTTGGCTTTTAGGGACACAGTGAAGACACAGACTAGACAAACTGATTCTCTGTAATATTTTGAAAATGTTGTTAGTGCAATAAAGTATTTGTTGGATTTAAATCTTTTTTATTAGCACTTCCATATGATAGCAGCACAAATGCATTACTAAAAGGCATCTTCTCCTCCCAGCCTGGTGGTTGGTGGTGGCAACAGGAAATATTGTTCAGCCATAAGACACTTCTTCATTTTCCCAATCACTACGCGCATATCTACACTACAAAGTTAAGTTGATGTAAGGCAGCTTTGTCATAAACAGATAGCTAAGGGTTAATGTCTCTTTCACCTGGAAAGAAGTAATCTAAACCACCTGACCAGAGGACCAATCAGGAAACAAGACTTTTTCAAATCTGGGTGGAGGGTTTGTAGTGTGTGAGTCCTTTGTCTTGAATCTATCTCTCTCGGCTATGGGAGGACTTCTGTTTCCTGCTTTCTAATCTTCTGTTTCCAAGTTGTAAGTACAAAATATAGTAAGACAGTAAGGTTTCTATTGGTTTTCTTTTGTATTTACATGAATATAGTTGCTGGAGTGCTTTGAATTGTATTCTTTTTGAATAAGGCTGTTTATTCAATATTCTTTTAAGCAAATGACCCTGTCTGTGTTACCAGAGACCCATACAGAGGTAGTGGACCCGGATTCCATGCCAACCACTGAAACAGCCACAGCACCTCCAGTCCCAGGCCCGGAACTGGAACAGCAACCAGCACCAGCAATTGCAACCACATCTTCAAACTCAATGCCAGAGGGCACCAACAAGCCAGAACTGGCAGAAGCAACAGACAGCCATACCCAAAAGGCTCAGCCAGAGCCTGAAATACCCTTAGGTGCACCAGCGGAGAGCGGTTCACCAGCAACGGAAACCACCCCATCACCTACATCACTTCCAGAGGGACCAAGCCCAAGTCCAGAGTCTGAGGAACAACTGGTGACCCCAGCCTCAAGGGAACAGTTCCAGACTGAGCAGGAAGCATATGACAGCCTTCAGAAAGCGTGGGCGGCGGCACGGAGCACCCCACCGCCTCTCAGCTCTTCTAATCGATCCCGGTTTGTTATAGACCAAGGACTTTTATATAAGGAGATTCTTTCTGGTGGACACTGGGAAGAATGGCAGCCGCAAAAACAGTTGGTGGTTCCAACTAAGTACCGGAGGAAGCTCTTAAGCTTAGCCCATGATCATCCCAGTGTCCATGATGGGGTGAACAGAACCAAGGACCGGTTGGGGAAGTCCTTCCACTGGGAGGGGATGGGCAAGCATGTTGCCAAGTATGTCCGGTCTTGTGAGGTATGCCAAAGAGTGGGAAAACCCCAAGACCAGGTCAAGGCCCCTCTCCAGCAACTCCCCATAATTGAGGTCCCATTTCAGCTAGTAGCTGTGGATATTCTGGGTCCTTTCCCAAAAAAGACACCCAGAGGAAAGCAGTACGTACTGACTTTCATGGACTTTGCTACCCGATGGCCGCAAGCAGTAGCTCTAGGCAACACCAGGGCTAACACTGTGTGCCTGGCCCTAACAGACATTTTTGCCAGGGTAGGTTGGCCCTCCGACATCCTTACAGATTCAGGATCTAATTTCCTGGCAGGGACCATGGAAAAACTGTGGGAAACTCATGGGGTGAACCACTTGGTTGCCACCCGGTACCACCATCAAACCAATGGCCTGGTGGAAAGGTTTAATGGAACTTTGGGGGCCATGATACGTAAATTCGTCAACGAATACTCCAATAATTGGGACCTAGTGTTGCAGCAGTTGCTGTTTGCCTACAGGGCTGTACCACATCCCAGTTTAGGGTTTTCACCGTTTGAACTTGTGTATGGTCACGAGGTTAAGGGGCCATTACAGTTGGTGAAGCAGCAATGGGAGGGGTTTACGCCTTCTCCAGGAACTAACATTCTGGACTTTGTAAGCAACCTACAAAGCACCCTCCGACACTCTTTAGCCCTTGCTAGAGAGAACCTAAAGGATGCTCAGGAAGAGCAAAAGGCCTGGTATGACAGACATACCAGAGAACGGTCCTTCAAGGTAGGAGACCAGGTTATGGTCTTGAAGGCGCAACAGGCCCATAAGATGGAAGCATCATGGAAAGGGCCATTCACGGTCCAAGACCGCCTGGGAACTGTGAACTAACTCATAGCATTTCCCAATTCCTCACTAAAGCCTAGAGTGTACCATGTTAATTCTCTCAAGCCTTTCTATTCCAGAGACTTACAGGTTTGTCAGTTTACAGTCCAGGGAGATGATGCTGAGTGGCCTGATGGTGTCTACTACGACGGGAAAAAAGACGGTGGCATGGAAGAGGTGAACCTCTCAACTACCCTGGAACGTCTGCAGCGGCGACAAATCAAGGAGCTGTGCATTAGCTTCGCCCCATTGTTCTCAGCCACCCCAGGATGGACTGAATGGGCATACCACTCCATTGACACAGGTAATGCTCACCTCATTAGAACCCCACCCTACCGGGTGTCTCCTCATGCCCAAGCTGCTATAGAACGGGAGATCCAGAACATGCTACAGATGAGTATAATCCGCTCATCTACCAGTGCATGGGCATCTCCAGTGGTTCTGGTATCCAAACCAGATGGGGAAATACGCTTTTGCATGGACTACCATAAGCTAAATGCGGTAACTCGTCCGGACAACTATCCAATGCCTCGCACCGATGAGCTATTGGAGAAGTTGGGACGTGCCCAGTTCATCTCTACAATAGACTTAACCAAGGGGTACTGGCAAGTACCGCTGGATGAACCTGCCAAGGAGAGTTCAGCATTTGTCACCCATGCGGGGGTGTATGAATTTAATGTCCTTCCTTTCGGCCTTCGAAATGCACCCGCCACCTTCCAGAGGCTGGTAGATGGTCTACTAGCAGGACTGAGAGAATTTGCAGTTGCCTACCTCGATGATGTGGCCATTTTTTCAGACTCCTGGCCCGAACACCTACTACACCTGGAAAAGGTCTTTGAGCGCATCAGGCAGGCCGGACTAACTGTTAAGGCCAAAAAGTGTCAAATAGGCCAAAACAGAGTGACTTACCTGGGGCACCAGGTGGGTCGAGGAACCATAAACCCCCTACAGGCCAAGGCGGATGCTATCCAAAAGTGGCCTGTCCCAAGGTCAAAGAAACAGGTCCAGTCCTTCTTAGGCTTGGCCGGGTACTACAGGCGATTTGTACCACACTACAGCCAAATCGCTGCCCCACTGACTGACCTGACCAAAAAGACCCAGCCAAATGCAGTTAAGTGGACTGATGAGTGTCAAAAGGCCTTTACCCAGCTTAAGACGACGCTCATGTCTGACCCTGTACTCAGGGCCCCGGACTTTGACAAGCCATTCCTAGTAACCACGGATGCATCTGAGCGTGGTATAGGAGCAGTGCTCATGCAGGAAGCAACAGATCACAACTTCCATCCTGTCGTGTTTCTCAGCAAGAAACTGTCTGAGAGGGAAAGTCACTGGTTAGTCAGTGAAAAGAAATGCTATGCCATTGTGTTCATTCCTGGAAAAGCTACGCCCATATGTTTGGGGACGGCGGTTCCAGCTACAAACTGACCATGCTGCACTAAAGTGGCTTCATACTGCCAAGGGCAACAACAAGAAACTTCTTCATTGGAGTTTAGCTCTCCAAGATTTTGATTTTGATATTCAGCACATCTCAGGAGCTTCTAACAAAGTGGCTGATGCACTCTCCCGTGAGAGTTTCCCAAAATTCAGTAGTTAAAAAGTGTTCTTAAAATGTAAAAGTCTGTTAGTTATATACTTAGTGGTATATGTAAAGGTGCATGTGTTGTATTAATCTGTTTATTTTAAAGTTCTAGAAGGAAATCGCCGCCAGTGAGCTTCCCCACTGTCTGCAATTTGGGGGGCGTGTCATAAACAGATAGTTAAGGGTTAATGTCTCTTTCACCTGGAAAGAAGTAATCTAAACCACCTGACCAGAGGACCAATCAGGAAACAAGACTTTTTCAAATCTGGGTGGAGGGTTTGTAGTGTGTGAGTCCTTTGTCTTGAATCTATCTCTCTCGGCTATGGGAGGACCTCTGTTTCCTGCTTTCTAATCTTCTGTTTCCAAGTTGCAAGTACAAACTATAGTAAGGCAGTAAGGTTTCTATTGGTTTTCTTTTGTATTTACATGAATGTAGTTGCTGGAGTGCTTTGAATTGTATTCTTTTTGAATAAGGCTGTTTATTCAATATTCTTTTAAGCAAATGACCCTGTATGTGTCACCTTAATACAGAGAGACCATTTTTATGTATTTTTCTTTCTTTTTATATAAAGCTTTCTTTTTAAGACCTGTTGGAGTTTTTCTTTAGTGGGAAATTCCAGGGAATTGAGTCTGTACTCACCAGGGAATTGGTGGGAGGAAGAAGTCAGGGGAAACTCTGTGTGTGTTAGATTTACTAGCTTGATTTTGCATTCCCTCTGGGTGAAGAGGGAGGTAATTCTGTTCTCCAGGACTGGTAACGGGGAGGGTGGAGTCCCTCTGTTTAGATTCACAGAGCTTGTGTCTGTGTATCTCTCCAGGAGCACCTGGAGGGGGGAAGGGAAAAGATTTATTTCCCTTTGTTGTGAGACTCAAGGGTTTGGGTCTTGGGGTCCCCAGGGAAGGGTTTCGGGGGGACCAGAGTGCCCCAAAACACTCTAACTTTTTGGGTGGTGGCAGCAGTACCAGGTCCAAGCTGGTAACTAAGCTTGGAGGTTTTCATGCTAACCCCCATATTTTGGATGCTAAGGTCCAAATCTGGGACTAGGTTATATGACAAGCTTATATCAACCTAACTATGGGTTTGTCTACACCACACAGCTTTTAGTAACAAGGTTGTGTCGACACAGCCTTGTCGCTAAAAGCATGTGTAAAAAATGCTCTTTTACAGTACTTTGTCAGCAAATATTTCCAGCCCCGTAAGCGGCATTAGCTTTGTCACACTCCTGCCAGCAAAGCCGCATTCACACTGCCACTTGCATCGGCAAAACTTATGTCTTTTGTGGGGGGGATTTTTTAAGTACCTGGGAAAGACAAAAGTTTTGTTGATAACTTCGCAGTGTAGACAGGCCCTATATAAACATATACGCTACAGTGTTCCTCCCGCCATTGTAACTTGCCTGCTATGTCGACCTAGTAAATTCACCTTGACGAGAGGCATAAGGCTTAGACTGACATAGCTCTGGTGATGCAGTATCTGTATAGACACTGCATTACTTATGTCACCTGTTGGCTGTCAGGGTGGCTGACAGACGGAGTCATGAAATTGACAAGAATGTCAGTGCTATTGCTGGTAGGTCCCTGTTTTGAAATTGAGCGGGGGGTGTTTGTATGTTCTAGCTCTGAGCCCCAGCAGTGCTGAGAGCTGGAACTTCGCTGCCTGGTGCTGAGATCCCAGGCTGAAGTTGGTGCAAGCCAGGAGCGGAAGAAGCTCCCTAAAAGTGTGTGGGGTGGGGGGCAGCAGTGCTTGAATTGTGACCCTGCCCCTACATTGCTCCTTGCCCCCAAGGCTCTGCCCTCATGCCACCCCTTCTCCTTGAGCTCCTGTCCTCACTCCACCCATTCCCCTTGAGTCCCTGTTCCAGGGCCACCCCTTCTCCTCGAGTCCCCGCCCTTGCGGCTCCCATTCCCTCCGAGTCCCACCCTCACACTCCCGTGAGGCCCCACCCTCACAGCTCCCATTCCTCCAAAGCCACCACCCTCACAACATCCCATCCCGCGAGTCCCACCCTCACACCGCCCCTTCCACCAAGGCCCCACCCTCACACCGCCCATTCCTCCAAAGTCCCTGCCTTCACAATCCCCTATCCCCTGAGTTTCCACCCTCAAACCACCCCTTCCACTGAGGCCCCACTCTAACACCTCCCATTCCTCCAAAGCCCCTGCCCTCACAACATCCCATCCCCCGAGGCTCCACCCTCACACTGCCCCTTCCCATAAGGCCCCACCCTCATGCCGCCCATTCCTCCAAAGCCCCCGCCCTCACAACATCCCATCCCCCAAGTCCCATCCTCACATCGCCCCTTCCCCTGAGGCCCCACCCTCACACTGCCCATTCCTCCAAAGCCTCCACCCTCACAACATCTCTTCCCCCTGAGACCTACCCTCACACCACCCCTTCCACCGAGGCCCCACCCTTACGCCTCCTATTCCTCTGAATCAGGGGCAGCTCTAGGTATTTTGCCTCCCCAAGCATGGCAGGCAGGCTGCCTTCGGCGGCTTGCCTGTGGGAGGTCCCTGGTCCTGCAGATTCGGCAGCACACCTGCGGGAAGTCTGCCGAAGCCACAGGACCAGCGAACCCTCTGCAGGCATGCTGCCGAAGGCAACCTGCCTGCCGCCCTCGCGATGACCGGCAGAGCACCCCGCGGCTTGCTGACCCAGGCACACGCTTGGCATGCTGGGGCCTGGAGCCGCCCCTGCTCCAAGTCCCACCCTTGTACCACCCCTTCCCCCGAGGCCCCACTCTCGCAGTGCCCATTTCTCCAAAGCCTTCACCCTCACAACATCCTATTTCCCGAGGCTCCACCCCAATGTCACCTTTTCCCCCAGGACTCCCCCCTGCTCCCTCCTCTCTGCCCCTTTCACCCCATCTCTCACCCTGCCTTATGGCCAGTAAAAAGTGGGAGGGCCATGGCCCCCTATCCCACCTGTTCCACTTCCCCTGGCGCAAGTGCTCCTGGTGAGGACATGCACCACCAGCAGGAGGGTTCTATGGTCATGAAAAGCCACAGTAATTACTGCCATGGCTGTAAGTTAACCTAACATAAGTTGACTTATTTGTGTAATGTAAACATGGCCTAAAACATTCAGGAAGAGGAACATGAGATTGAAGCTATCTTGCCTCCTCCCAAACACTAGGGATCTCTGCAGTGTAGGTAACTCCTCTTAACACTAATGAGAATGCTCATCAAGGGGAGAATTCACCGCTAAGGCTGTATCAGTATTTCCATTGCAAATAAACTCCTCCCTTCTCAGATGCTTAGAGCCCATCACTATGATTCAGCTATTAGTACTCCAGGTCTCTAGGCCAAAAGACTATAGAAGAAGTCTTGGCTCTCTTGAAGTCAGTGGGAATCTTGCCATTAACATCAGTATAGCCAGGATTTCACCAGTGGGTTTAAGTACCATAGGAGTTGTTGATCAGAGATGGGCAGGGAATTTCCCTAAATTATTGTGTAAGGTGCTAATGACTGCCATCAAATGGGTCTTTGACAGTCACAGACCTGGTTAAATCCCATGGGGGACCAGTTAAGCACCATTTACATAGTGAAATATGTGGAAACAATGGAGGCCGCTACCCAAGGCAATGGGCTGCATGGTGAGGTCTGATCAGAGTAAGCCACGTGGGCGGAGGGCTTTGAATGCAAACACAAGGCCTAACAGTTTGGGTTGGCAGCCTGGTAGAGGCAGAATGAATGTGACCCTGATAACTTTTTGAGTACAGAACTTGCTGGTGAGGCAGACTTGGGGATTCCTGAGCAAGGAAACTACTGCTGTTTGTTTCTAATGCGTTCAGGAAAGCAGCACTTTGAGCACATTCTTTGTTTATAAACAAGATTGCACCAAAGAATGAACCTGATTTGTATAATCAGTTTCTCCTCTGACCAACCCTGTAAGGCCCTGAATATTGGCTAATTGCTCAGGCCAAAGAGGCAAGAAGTGGATAGTCATCAGCAGCATGCGTTCCTCCTCTAAGTCATCATTGCAGAAAATGATAGTATAGTAGTAGACACTGGTAACGTCAAAGGTTTTGTGCAAGCTTGCTTAGCACATCAAGAGCATTCCAACACTTACAACACAACTGTCCCCCTCCTAATTTAGACTGTTACCAGCCTGGCAGATGAAAACCCGCTTGCCCTTCAATCGTTGACAAGTAAAATAATTCCCACTTTTGTGCATCTTTTCATGCTGCCCAATACACTAACATTTTAACCTCACCCCTCACAGTTTCCAAAAATACCCATTTTTAGTTGTTTCTAAGTTAAAGAACTGTAATAACCAAAACCCATTCTGCAAAAGTTACCAAGAATCACAAAATTATAAAAAACGATGAGGATATGTTAGGATCACTCAAAGCAAGGCTTTGCTGGCACTAAACACTTGATGAGGCTTTTGAAGGTGAGAAATAAGGTCCCCAAAACATAATCTAAGAAACCAATTCTGCAAGGACTTCCTGAAAGATAGTGGACTGCCCTCAAATTTCATTGACTTCAATGGGATTTGTGAGTCATCAGTGTGTTCTCTGTCTTGTCTATGATTAGGCTTGTAAGGATTAGATTTTTATCAGTAAATGTTGGTAAACGTCAATTTCATCCTATACACACAACCCAAAGAATTTTTTTCCCATTGATAACAATCGAAATATACATGTAGGCAAAGTAAGAAAACTGTTGCTTGAGAACTTAGTAGAGTTTGATTTGAGGATATTTACACTCTATATTTTGACATGTGATGTTCAAAATTTGTTTAATGGTTACAAAGCTCTAACTTTTTGAATAGCTAGGTCTATTGTAATCAAATAATTATTGTCTCACCCACAACTGTGAAATGTAAATAGATAAAAATAGAAAAATATGCTTAAAAATAAACATGGATAATATCCATCAAAATTATGAAAAAATAACAGTTGAATTCTGCCAAGCCCATCTATGATACATCTGCTGCCTCTCAGGATCAGGCTGCAAACGTACTTGACCCAAACCCAGCAGGAAACAAAGTTCACAAACAGAACCGCATTCCGAGCCCCGCCAGGAAGATGTGATTTTTGTGCCTTTTCAAAGCTGTACATTTCTTCAGTCTCTAGTCAAATTAGAGACACTTAATGGCAGTGATAATGTTGCCACTGGGAGGTGACACTGGGTTGAACTTCCTGACTCTGATAGAGTACACATGCAATGGACTTGGAGAACACTGGTTAATGATTGCGGATGAAGATCACTGAGGCTGAAATACTACACGTCTGGTTTTGTTTTCTGTTCCTTTCTACCTACTGGAGTTTCTTCTAATATTATTTTATTGTTACTGTAGCTCCTAGAAGCCCAATCAATGGCCTACAGCCTCACTGCATAGAATATGAAGAGATTTACAACTTGCAACTCGTACAAGAATTCTTTCTTACTGACTGGGAATCATCATGTGGCTCTGTATTTGGGAACACTAGTTTATAAACTGAAATTTTGTAGCCTTCCCCTCTATAACCTGGCCTAAATCCTCTTTGGCAAGACTAAAACCCTACACAAACAATATAGCAAATGTAATTAATGTACACACACAGAGACTTTTTAGGTTCCAATTCAGCACAGCATTTAAGCATATTCTCAAATCCAACCCTATTCAGCAAAGCACTTAAGCACATTCTTAATTTTAAGCATGTGCTTAAATCCCAATGAAATCAATTGAAGTCAATGAGATTTAAACATGTGCGTACATGTCCTGCTGAAACCGGACCTCAAAGAGTAAGTACAGAGACAGAAGATGGCATAATATATAAAAATATAAAGATAACAGCAGTAAAGCAACTACTAGCCTATAGGGCTAACATTACCATTTTACTACTGCTGTCCTTTGGGGGCCATCACTGTGGTACAAGTGTATTACTAGGCCTAACTTGAGGCATTCAAGATCTCGATAGGAGAGAACAAATACCATGGTCCCTTGCAGCCTGCAGCTTTACCTGTCAGCTAGGAAACCAGGATTCAAGCAGTTTGGAAGGCCTGGGAAAAGTAGTGTTTGTCTTGCAGTCATTTCTAAATGTGGCTAGGTTTGTGCTCAATCATATTCCCCCAGAGCATGGACTGGGAAGGTGCAAGCCAACTATTGAGAGTGCTTTCCCATTGCCCTCGACAGGATTCATACATGGGAACTCAAAGGCCAGATCCTCAGCTGGTATAATTTGGTGAGTTACCATTATTAGTGTAATACAGACTTACATCAGCTGCAGAGCTGGCTCTCATTCTAGAATTCTGAATGAGTATAGATTGCAGGGTGGGTCAGAGCTGGGGGTTCTTAATGTCATCTGGATCTGGGATCCAGGAATTTATGTAACGTATCAAGTAATTCAAATCATATCCAGCCAGTCAGTGTAGTGAGCAGAGAACAGGTGTGATGTGTTCACTTTGCCCTACCAATCTGTGGAACTCCTTGCCAGAGGATGTTGTGAAGGCCAAGACTATAACAGGGTTCAAAAAGAACTAGATAAATTCATAGAGGATAGGTCCATCAATGGCTATTAGCCAGGATGGGCAGGGATGGTGTCCCTAGCCTCTATTTGCCAGAAGATGAGAATGGGCATCAGGGGGTGGATCACTTGATGATGACCTGTTCTGTTCATTCCCTCTGGGGCACCTGGCAATGGACACTGTCAGAAGACAGTATACTGGGCTAGATGGACCTTTGGTCTGACCCAGTATGGCCGATCTTATGCTCTTATGTAGGTGGCTCCATTTTGGGTCAGTCAGAACTTCAGGGTGGCTTTTGGTAGGCGCCCAGGTAGAGCCTGCTCTAACAGTCTAGCTGAGAGGTTAAAAGGTGTGGAGGATCAAAGATAGATCCAAATCAGTGGGGGGGAGGGAGCACATTATCTTTTGGAAGGGGAAAGAACTCTGATCTGGTGACTGATGTGCCCTGTGGACTTTGTAATTGTGCGACTTCTCATAAGACTCTCTAGATAATAGGGGTGAACAAAAAAAAAATCATGATTACCTTGCATGGCTGAGACAGCTTGTCAGAATTAGAAACTTTAAATTGATCTGTTGTTCTTACCCTTGTCCAGGCAGGGTGCAGGGACATGCTACCTTTCAGAAGTGTGCTGAGCCTTCATTTTACGGTGTGATGAGCGTTCATTTATTCACTCTAATTTAAGGTTTCGCGTGCCAGTAATACATTTTAACATTTTTAGAAGGTCTCTTTCTATAAGTCTATAATATATAACTAAACTATTGTGGTATGTAAAGTAAATAAGGTTTTTTAAATGTTTAAGAAGCTTCATTTAAAATTAAATTAAAATGCAGAGCCCCCCGGACCGGTCGCAAGGACCCAGGCAGTGTGAGTGCTGCTGAAAATCAGCTCGCGTGCCGCCTTCGGCACACGTGCTATAGGTTGCCTATACCTGCGCTACACCAATGTACACTAATGAGAAGGGGAGTGAAGGGAGCTACTGTGATAACACAGCACTTTATTTTTACACCATTTATGATGCAAGCACAAGCCTCTAGCCATTTTAGTTCAACTGTTTCTTCTCCACTAGGTGGCAGTATTACCAAACACACCATTAGGTTCTAGAGTTCGTTGCACTCCCTGCATGTAATGACTTACTAGAGTTGCCAGTTAAAATATTGCTGTTTCTTTGACAGCATGTCCATATTGTACACAACTGCACACTGAGCTGTTTTGTTCTACTGGAGTAGCCAGGGATGTCTCTCAGGGCTTGTCTACATCAGAAAGTTGCAGCGCTGGTGAGGGAGTTACAGCGCTGCAACTTTGAAGGTGTACACATCTGCAGGGCATCACCAGCACTGCAACTCCCTGTTTGCAGCGCTGGCCGGACTCCCGTTTTGTCTCGGGTGTAGAGGATCCAGCGCTGGTAATCAAGTGTAGACACTTACCAGCGCTTTTCTTGACCTCCGTGGAAGGAGGAAGCCTCTGGTAATCAAGCTGGTCTCCTTTCCCGGTTTGCTCTCTCGTTCCCCGAACCCCCGAGCAAGCAGGTCTCGTTCCCCGCGGTTTGCAGGGTGGTTCGGGGAACGCGAGAGCAAACCGGGAAAGGAGACCAGCTTCGCCGCGGTTTGCTCTCGCGTTCCCCGAGCAAGCAGGTCTCCTTCCCTGCGGTTTGCAGGGTGGTTCGGGGAACGCGAGAGCAAACCGCGGCGAAGCTGGTCTCCTTTCCCGGTTTGCTCTCTCGTTCCCCGAACCCCCGAGCAAGCAGGTCTCGTTCCCTGCGGTTTGCAGGGTGGTTCGGGGAACGCGAGAGCAAACCGGGAAAGGAGACCAGCTTCGCCGCGGTTTGCTCTCGCGTTCCCCGAACCACCCTGCAAACCGCAGGGAAGGAGACCTGCTTGCTCGGGGAACGCGAGAGCAAACCGCAGCGAAGCTGGTCTCCTTTCCCAGTTTGCTCTCGCGTTCCCCGAACCCCCCTTGAAGCCGCCCAACAGCGCTGCAGTGTGGCCACATCTAACACCACTTGCAGCGCTGGTTGCTGTAAGTGTGGCCACTCTGCAGCGCTGGCCCTATACAGCTGTACTAATACAGCTGTAACAACCAGTGCTGCAAAATTTTAGATGTAGACATGGCCTCACTGTGCTCCCCCAATGCCCAAGAAGTACTCTACCAGGACACATCAGATGAACTCTGCACCAGACCCCGCCAGAACAACAGATGCAAAACCTGCAGACATATCTCCACTGCTACAATTATCAATACCCCCACAACACACTTTTCAAGATCCCTGGGTCCTAGATGTAAGCAGGGTCTGAATGAGCTCTCTCCTGACATCTAGTGATGAGCTGGAGGAAAAGACTTCAGGAACAGACATGTTTACACAGACACACCCACTCTGCCTAGATATGCAGAATGATGAAGCTGCTTTGCCAAAATGATCACTTTAGGCTGGTGTTGGGTTACAGATCACTGTAGTTATTGAGTGCAGGGTTAATGACGTTGTTATCCTTATTGTATGAGTAAAGGGCAGCAGAACTGTATTTAGTTGGCTCTGATTGAGGAGGTCACCCTAACTGGACCCTCACTTGCTAAGCAGGGGGAAGGGATGCCAAAGCCTAGTGAGTGTGTGATGTCTTTAGCTAGGGGGTGAGTATGCTGCTAATGAAGGCTCTAGATAGTATTTTACTTTTCTAGTGTGCTTAGGCAGAGGTAATTAGACTTAGCTGAAAGTTATTGTTTCTGTTTAGTGATGGTCAGAGCTGAATCACTGATAAACAGGTTAGGGATTATACTTTTAATCTGGTATTGTTGTGAAAAGAAAATCAATGTAGAAGCTTTGTTCATGGTACAGTTCTCTGCTACCCAGCAAACTTACTAAGATCTGAAATCAATGAAGATGAGGGTGAAGGGGTGGAAACTTAAAACATGGCATTGCAGAAGTGGCAGTGAGCATTCACTGGCAGCAGCATGCAACCAGTGGTGGCACAGAAAAGCAGCAGCAGCAGCAAGTGACCAGTGGTAGCAGAGAAAAGCAGCAGTGGCAGCAGCAAACATTCAATTGCTGAGGTACACATCAAGCACAGAGATATTGCTTGACCCTCCCTTCCCCTTTTCTGGGGTGGGCGGTGAACCGCTGCAAACACACCTCTGAACTTCACTACTCAAGGACTGCCAACTGTGAGTGGGGTGCAGCAGAGGGAGAGGGGAGCCATGTGCTAGAGGGACATTCATTTGTTGAACTTTCCCACTGCAAGGTAGGAAACTGAGGCAAAGAACACTGCCTAACATACGGTGGAGTTAGTGTTTTGCTAATGGTTGTGTGCTTTTGAATGTGGTTGTGATGTTTTCCCAAACTAATGCTTAGTTCCCTTTCACTTTTATTAAACCTTCTCTTTTGTTACACACAGACTCAGTGCTTGCAAGAGGGGAAGTATTGCCTCTTAGCCATGCCCAGGGCTGGTGTTTAGTTTTCCCAGATTACTGAGTTGGGGCTTGAGCTGGTTCTGTTTTGTATTGTTATTGAACCTGCCCCTTGTTGCTGCTGACTCCATCTGGCAGAAGGGTTACATACACATGCCTCTCACAATGTGTGGTGTACCTCATCCAGTGCACTGAATGCCCCCATAACAACTATGTGGGTGAAACCAGACAATCTCTATGCTCTTGAATGAACTCACACAGAAAAACAATAAAAGACAAAAACACCACAACACCTGTGGGTGAGCTCTTTTCACAGAGCAAAGATTGTTCCATATCTGACCGATCGGTCTCCATCCTTGAAACCTGCACAACACCTCCAAAAGACGAGTCTGGGAGCTTAAATTCATAACTCTGCTAGACACTAAAACTCATGACTTAATAAAGACCCTGCATTTATGGCTTGTTACAACAATCTGTTACCCACTAACTTCCCTTTTGTGTCCTATATGACTGCAAAGATGTTTTTGTCCAATGACTGCAGAGGTGGCCATTTTCACCTTAAATGGTTCCTTACAATATGTGTTAACTACCTATGCTAAACAATCAGTTCCATCTTGTATTAGCTGTGACACTCTGTGGACTACACTTGAAATGCTACAGCTGCACCGCTGTGAAAGCATTTCTGTGTAGACACTACTTATGCCAATGGAAGGGGTCCCCGTAGTGCTGTAGGTAATCCACCTCCCTGAGAGGTGGTAGGTAGGTTAACAGAAGAATTCTTTTGTTGACCCAGCACTGTCTACACTGGGGGTAAGGTTGGCTTAACTATGCCGCTCAGGGTTGTGGATTTTACACACCCCTGAGTGACATAGATAAATTGACTTCATTTTCTAGTGTAAACCAGGCCTCAGTACCTTTCCTGGACCTGAAGAAGAGCTCTGTGTACCTAGAGAGCTTGTCCTTCTCATCAACAGAAGTCGGCCCAATTAAAAAAATATGACCTTGTCTCTCTAATAAATGGAAAAACAGGGACGCTTATGGCTATGAATACAAAGAATAGCTGGGAAATACCAATGACTGATAGAGAAGCTAAAGGTATCAGTGAAAAAATCTATGGCTAGTAGGGTTAAGGACAATAAGAAAGAATTCTTTACATATATCAGGAACAAACAAACAAATCCTAGCAATGGTAGTGGGCCGATACTAAGAGAGGATGGTAAAATGGTCAGTCATGATGCAGAAAAGGCAAAAGTATTCAATAAGTATTTTTTTGTTCTGTATTTGGAAAGACATAGTATAATGTATTCAGATCATACAGTGAAATAGCTCCCATTCCATCAGTAACTAGGGAGGATGTTAAATAGCAACTACCTGTATTAAAACAAACCTTTTAAAATCAGCAGAAGCAGATACCTTGCACCCAGGAGTGTTAAAAGAATTAGCTGAGAAGCTCTGAAGCATGAATGCTGTTTTAAACAAATCTTGGGACCCTGGAGAAGTTCCAGAGGAATGGAACAAAGCTAATGTCTATAAAGGGTGAATGTCAGCAGTTAATATGGCTTCAAATGCAGTTTAGTCTATGCCTTAAATCTTTCATTCATGTTACGCTAACTTGATTCAGCTAACACAACTGAAGCTCAGAAACTTTTTTGCCCAACCAGGCAGGACTGTAGGGAAATGGTGTGGGACTTAGGAGACCTGGTTTCTGTTCCTAACTCTGAATTGATCTGTGGCCTTGGACAAGTTATTTATCTCTGTCTCAGTTTCCCCCATGGAAATAATGGTATTTGTAAAGTGCTTTGAGATTGGTGCAAATTATTAAAATAAGATCGGGAGAGGGTGGGTTTTATTCACTAGCCTTTTGTCAGTGCTGCTCTCCAGCTGTCTGAACTAGCTGGGACCATTTTAATTTTAACCTACCTCTTCTGATCCTGAAAGGTAATGGGATTCCTGAATTACTGCCCTGGTGAATCTGAGCAAAATAGCAATACTGCTTTTCCTCCTCCTAAAGAATGACAACAAGTTTGTCAGCATCAGCCTTGTCTCCTCTTTGTGCTCAGTGCAAGAGCTCTGCATGACTGGGCATGGCCCTTACCAAAAACCCTACAAACCCCTACTCAGTAATTTGCACTGTGTAACAGTCAGCATGCATGGTGCCTGATCAGGATGTAAAGCCAGAGAGCCCCCTCTGGTGACTGTACGTGGTAAAACTGTTTTAAAAGAGGTTACTATCAGAGAAGTGATTGTAGAAATGACACGTCCTGGATGGTTGTTATAGCTGCTGACTTTACTGACAGAAATAAGATTTCACTGCTTTTCACTCCTCTTGGCTAATTCTCCAGGGCTCAGAGAGGAAAAGCTGGATTCTATTCCAATGTGTGCATCATCAGTGGAATTACTCAAAGGCCTAGTCCAAAGCCCACAGAAGTCAATAGGAGTCTTCCTATTGACCCCCAATTTCCAACTGCAGGGCCAAACGCTGCCATCAGTTACACCCAGGCATCTCTCTTGCACACTGCTGCAACTGAGGGAAGAACCCAAAGACAGTGCGACTACATGGGCTGATCTGGCCTGTAGCATCATAATTACTGGTGTTGGTGAGCAAGCTAGAAAGGACTGAAGCAGGAATCTAAAAGCTAAATGGAAGGGTTGGTTCTAACTGCTCCTGTGTAAGAGCCCGTTCCTTCTCCATCCCCCACCTGGTGCACCTGCTAAGGAAAAGGCCACAAACCTGTTTTTGCATTCCTTGTGCACATGGTGCAAGGAGTGATAGCACTAACTGGCATTATGCATTCTAGAAACACAGGGGCCAAGACCCTGCCATGCCCTCCTCCTCTCCCACTAGCTGGTGTTGTAAGGCTGTTTTGAGATGAAAAATAGGGGAAGGAGCTAAACACATTTTCCCCCAGCACCACTGAAGGTATCCTGACAATCTGCCTCTTTCCAGTGCTGCTGATGGCTAGACCTTGGCACCCTCTTCTAACCAGGCCTGTGGGGTTTAAAAACAATGATCGGAGCTTGAATATGCATTTAGAAAAGCCAGTTTTTTCCTTGGAATAATGAGCAATTTGACCTGGAAGTAACAGACACAAACGTGCAATGACATTTTTAATTTCACACACAGAACCCCAGAATACCTGTGTAGAGCCGCCCCTGGAAATTGCCAATTGTACATAAGTAGCACTGGCGACATTTGATCAGTGTTTCTTCTCAGCTTGCTTGGTCTCCTGAGAGAGTGCACAATATGTGATCATTATGACTAGTTCCTTTCATCTGCTTACTCATATGCTGTCGAGTAGTTGTTTTGATAATGAGACTTCTGATTCCAACCCTGGATGGGAAGGAGGGGAGTGAGGGAGTGCTAGATTTGTCTGTGTTCGTGTGATGGTATCTACATGACTGGGTAAGCATGCATTCAATTACACTGGGAGGGATCAGACTGAACTATGCTAATAAGGATGCTAGGATTATAAAACCTAAACAGCAAAGATTCTCTGGTCTTCGTCTCCCCCCTGTGCTGTTTTGAACCCAAAGTTTCTGCTCATTAGCCTTGTTCTGCATTGGATTCTACTGAGCCCAGCTGAGAGCAGATGATGGAAAAGAGGGGAGTTCTGATAATTTTTTATCATAGCTTCAGGAAACGTTGAACCCTGGAAGACTTTCTTGTCAAGCAGGTTACTTATGGCATGCAAAGAGCAAATGTCGTGTACTAAGGATGATGTGGCCAATAGGGGAGGGGAAGGATACAAAGAGAAAGTGCCAATTAATTGAACCAAGCTATTGTTTGCCTTCAAATTCATGTAACAACACTGCAGGGGCAGAAATAGATAGTTGGAACCATTACAGGGAAAAATCAGAAAGGAGGAACGGCAACTGAAGTGAGAGCAATTGTTGCAGAAGACCAGGTAGGTGATACACTGCATTCAAGTATTACAGCAAATTAAAGGCACCTAAAAACTTCACCCTATGACCACTGAGATCACCACAGCAACTCCACTGCTTGGCTCCACTAAATAGGTGGGTGGCCCTTCACCCTATTGTATGAGGCCGCCCAGGCACGCACTTTAGAGGGAACTATCCATGGACCACCTGAATGGAGCTCGCAGACCACTGATGGTCCACAGACCACAGTTTGAGAACCTCTGCTTTAGAGGACAATTGAACATATACACACTAGTCAATTCATTATGATATATTAACAAAGAATGAATATGACTTTTACTATTAAGCCCCTGGAAAATAGATGCCTGAAGCATACTCACAATGTGCATATGAAGCTTATCATAGTTACCTTCAGCTGGAATTTTCAATTTCATGCCTTTGATATTGGTTCAAATAATCATAGAATATCAGGGTTGGAAGGGACCTCAGGAGGTCATCTAGTCCACCCCCTGCTCAAAGCAGGACTAATCCCCAATGTTGCAAAAGCCAAGGACGCTGCATGCAGGGCATGACTGGACTAGTTTCCTGTACAGGATGTACTGTAACTTTTCAGCTTTGGGTCATCCATGCTCTGCAACTAGCCTTACACCCAGAATGTGGACTTTTTAATGAGAGAGGTTTTGCAAACTCTAATATAAATATAACTGCTTTTATATTTTTGTCAATAAATTCGGTTTAGATCTAATCTAACGTTCTGGCAGATGCAAACAGAACTCTGCCAGAAGAATACCATGACACTGACTAGAAATAGAAGTGAAAGTGAACTGCACTGACGGGAATTGGTTTTTATTATTCTTTCAGTTGCGTTATTCTAAGGTGTTAATACGGAAGTAAGAAAATAAAAACCATTAATGTTGACAGTGTGAGTCAACACAGATAGCAATGTCAGGAATATGCCAATGGCACAAATCCGTATGGATCATTTTCATCCAGGGTAGACAGTTCTGTCCAATGGATATGTCTGTGCATAAAGGACCCTGAGGCTGGAAGAATATCAGCTACCTCAGTCTGGACTCAAAATACAGGCATTATTCTAAATTGGAAAAGGGAGATGATTTAAAGAATTAGTTCCCAAACTTGCAAGGAGAACCAGGCAGGCAGAAGTCAATGAGGCTCTATGGAGACTCAGGAGTCTGCCTGAACAGTTCTTCTTGTAGTTCTCCCTACTTTATCCCCGCTTGAGAGCATTTTGGGTTCATGCTGAATTCATCACTGGCTCTTGACAATCAAATAGTAGATGATACCAGCTATCAAGGAAACTTTATCCATTCCTCTTGGACAATGACCCAGCCATAGTAATTCATGCTTTTGTAATTTAGAATACTCTCTTCCCCCACCCTCCCTGAAGAGCACAAATGAATACCTTCTGTTCTAGTTCTCCAGAGTGAGGTAGATGGCACTTAGTAGCAAATCAAAGCAGTGAAAATCCCCAAAGGAGCAAGTACATTGCGTACGTCTGCTGATTGCCTTTTATTCTTTGATTTTTCAGGTGAATCTGTGTGAGATACTAAAAATAGTTTTTTTTTTTACAAAATGTTATTAAAACATTACTTTGCAATTGTTGTGGTGCCCTTTATTTGCTGAGGCTGTTGTGGGGCAGGAATGGCCATAGCTGGCAGAAAATGAACACCACTGTGGGAGCTCTTGGGCCTGTGGGCAACAGCTGAGTGGTTGGAAAGGGGTGAGAATGAGTCATCCATCTTTAGGTCAGAGGGGACCATTTTGGTCATCTAGTCTGGCTAACATAAAACCTTACACAGTACTTTCTGCATCAAACTCATAACATCTGCTTGATCTAGGCTAGAGCATATCTTGTAGAAAGAGATCCAGTCTTGATTTAAAGACTTCAGGTGTTTTGCTTAGTGTAATGTAGCGACCCAATATTCTTTACCATAGTGACAAAAACACACCTAAATGATTTTATTGTTATAGAGAAAAACATACGTTTTTGTAATAACTCTAAATCTCAAAGTATACACATATATTCTAACTCTTCTTGGAATCTAGCTGCATTTACATTAATTCGGAACTCTTGAAGGACATACACATCCCTTCCTTCACATGTGGAAACCACAACAAGCCACATCCTGTCTATGCTTATACATTTTTAATTTTCTGCAAGTCACAGTGAGCTAAGCACATTCTAGTTTGGGGGACAGGGGAGAAGGAGAAGAAAGTGATGCCGCTGTATAAATAATCAGAGCACCCTGCATTTAATGTAAAACGATGCTGCATACACTTCTGTTCATTTTTTAAACAGCTGATCGTGATCATATACAGTATGGTGTTACAAAAAGAAGGGAAAAAGATCAGCAGCAGCTCAAGTTTTAGAAGCTTTGGGCTAGGCTGTTTTACACAGTTGTGTAACTGACTGAAAAACTTGCTTTAATTTCTCCTAGGGGGAGAAAAACAATGTGTATGAAAAAATACACTTCCCTATGCCAAGCAACATAGCAGCTGCAGCAGGTGTCTTATTATCTAGTCTATTCCCAGGAGGCAGCAAGTGAGAGTCACTGCTCTGAGAGCTCATCCTGTGCACACTTGTCCAACAGGGTATATGTAATCACCTCCTCCCTTGTTATTATTGCATGAGTTGACTCTGTACTAAATATCACATAACACTCAACGAGTCCTGTGGCTCCTTATAGACTAACAGGCGTATTGGAGCATGAGCTTTCATGGGTGAATACCCACTTGTGTCTGATGAAGTGGGTATTCATCCACGAAAGCTTATGCTCCAATACGTCTGTTAGTCTATAAGGTGCCACAGGACTCTTTGCTGCTTTTACAGAACCAGACTAACTCGGCTACCCCTCTGATACTGACACTCGGGGGCTCAAAAGTAGCAATCAGAGAGCGAGCGAGAGAGAGAGTGTGATACTCTCCCAAGCTCCACTCTCCCAAGCTCCACCCTAAACCCGCATTTTGGCCACGTGATACCAAAATCTGAGATGAAACTCACAATAGACGTACAGATTTTCTTCATATGCCCCGAGCCTGCAAATATTTAAGATTTAAGCACATATATAGCACATACACCTCTACCTCGATATAACACGACCCGATATAACATGAATTTGGATATCACCCGGTAAAGCAGTGCTCTGGGGCTGAAGGACTGCACACTCCGGCAGATCAAAGCAAGTTCGATATAACGCGGTTTCACCTCTAATGTGGTAAGATTTTTCAGCTCCCGAGGACAGCGTTATATTGGGGTAGAGGTCTATTAAGACTTGTCCTATGCATGAAGTTATGTACACTAAGGGCTTGTCTACATCAGAAAGTTGCAGCGCTGGTGAGGGAGTTACAGCGCTGCAACTTAGGAGGTGTACACATCTGCAGGGCACCACCAGCGCTGCAACTCCCTGTTTGCAGCGCTGGCCGTACTCCCGTTTTGTCTCGGGTGTAGAGGATCCAGCGCTGGTAATCAAGTATAGACACTTACCAGCGCTTTTCTTGACCTCCGTGGAATAAGCAGGTATCCCAGCATACCTGAGGAAGCCTCTGGTAATCAAACTGGTCTCCTTCCCCAGCTTGCTCTCACGTTCCCCGAACCCCGAGCAAGCAGGTCTCCTTCCCTGAGGTTTGCTGGGTGGTTCCGGGAACGCGAGAGCAAACCGCGGCGAAGCTGGTCTCCTTCCCCGGTTTGCTATCGCGTTCCCCGAACAAGCAGGTCTCCTTCCCTACGGTTTGCAGGGTGGTTCGGGGAACGCGAGAGCAAACCGCGCAGCTTGCTCTCTCGTTCCCCGAACCCCCGAGCAAGCAGGTCTCCTTCCCTGCGGTTTGCAGGGTTGTTCGGGGAACGCGAGAGCAAACCGCGGCGAAGCTGGTCTCCTTTCCCGGTTTGCTCTCTCGTTCCCCGAACCCCCGAGCAAGCAGGTCTCCTTCCCTGCGGTTTGCAGGGTGGTTCGGGGAACGCGAGAGCAAACCGGGAAAGGAGACCAGCTTCGCCGCGGTTTGCTCTCGCGTTCCCTGAACCACCCTGCAAACCGCAGGGAAGGAGACCTGCTTGTTCGGGGAACGCGATAGCAAACCGGGAAAGGAGACCAGCTTCGCCGCGGTTTGCTCTCGCGTTCCCCGAACAAGCAGGTCTCCTTCCCTGCGGTTTGCAGGGTGGTTCGGAGAACGCGAGAGCAAACCGCAGCGAAGCTGGTCTCCTTTCCCGGTTTGCTCTCGTGTTCCCCGAACCCCCCTTGAAGCCGCCCAACAGCGCTGCAGTGTGGCCACATCTAACACCACTTGCAGCGCTGGTTGCTGTAAGTGTGGCCACTCTGCAGCGCTGGCCCTATACAGCTGTACTAATACAGCTGTAACAACCAGCGCTGCAAAATTGTAGATGTAGACATGGCCTCAATCTTTGCAGGATCTGGGCTTTTGACCTGGTCTACACCAGAAGAGGAGGTGCAGATGAGAGAGGACGTGACAGAGGGATACAAAATAATATATAGCACAGAAAAGGTCAATAGGACTCTCCTACTTTACTTTTTGAATTATATCTGAACAAGAGGATATTCAATGGGAAGGTAAGAGCTATAGCATTTATAAAACGAAATACTTTACACCGTGCATAACTAATTGGTGGAACTCAGTCCCACAAGATATATTTGAGGTATACAATTTAGGAGGATTCAAGAAATATATTTATATAGAAAACATGAACATCCAACATTATATTAGATGGGTTACATTTTTACAGAGAGTAAAATGCCCTGCTGGGGCATTTGAACCAATGGGTGCACAGCAGAAAGGTTTAATCTTCACTGGTTCCTAAACTGCTGCCACTTGAGATGCTGGGACTCCTCACTAAGGGAGCAGAATTGCTTCTTCCCTGGCTGTTATACTGCCTGGTGGTGGTAAAGGCACGGTCTGTGATATGGCCCTGATTTTCAGCTTATGGTTCATGGACCCTTGGGTGTCCACAGATGATGTCTAAGATTTCCAAAGGGGACTGTACTGCTATTCCAAATCTTTAGGGGTCTGCAAATGAAAAAAAGGTTAAAAACCACTGGCGTATGGGGATCAGTAGCTCTGGGGAGCCAGCACTCCAAGGCAGCCCCTCTGCCACCCGTCCCACCCCTTATCCGTTTTTTCTTTTTCCGGAGTCTGCCAACACCCCGTGCGGTCACCCGCCCTCCCTTTAAAGGGGGTGGGGGTGAGGAGAGACAGTCCCGATCCCGGTGGGGGCCGGGCAATGTAACAAAGGGTACGAAGAGGCGGAGATCCAGGTGCAGGGGATGGAATCGCGTGAGGCAATACAGGCGCGTGTCCAGCGGCGGCTCTGGCCAATGGAAGCGTCCAGGCGGCGTGCCGGGAATTTAGGCCGATTCCAACTTGTGTGAGGCCGAGGGGCGTGGTGGCGAGGCTCTGGCCAATGGAAGCGCCGAGCGGTCGGAATTTTCGGCGACTCCCGCGTTTGTGACAATGGGGAGCTTGGCGCGGCCAGGTCCCTGGCCAATGGGAGCGCAGCGGGGGCGGCGCCGTTCGGGATTGGCGTGGTGCCCGGTGCTGTGATTGGGCAGCCTGGCGTTCTGGCGCCAAGTTCGAAGGGAATATAAAGTGTCCCCTGGAGCGCCGCAGCTCGACCATCGCCCCTGCCTGTCAGAGCCGGAGCCTCCGTCGCCGTGTCCCTGCCATCGCCGCCATGATCCCCGCCCGGGCCCCGTTCTCCGTCCGCAACGAGCAGCCCCGCCTGTCGCCCATGAAGAACCTGGTCCTGACCGACAAGGAGAACACGGTGAGTATCCCCGCCACCCCCACCCCAGCTCCCGGCGCGGCGCCCGGCCCCTGCCGGCTCCTGTCACCCGCCGCCGTCTGTGTCTCCACAGCCCCCCGCCACCAGCGCCACGCGGGTCCTGGCCACCAAGACCGCCCGGAAGATCTTCCAGGAGGCGGACGCGAAGCCGGTGAGTCTGGGGTGGTGGGGGTGGAAGGAGAGTGGGCGGCCAGCCGGGCTGGGTATGGCGGGGGGCCGCCGGGGCCGGTGACATGGCTGAGTGCGCGGGCTGAGCTGGGCGGCTGCAGGTGGCGCGTCCTGCAGCTTTTTGTCTTGGCGCCAAATACTCCTGTCCGCCGGCGCGCGGGCGGCTCCATCCATCCTCGCCCTCTTTGGGCTCGTCATCCCCCCCTTGGGGCGGGTGGGGCCTCGTCATCCTTCCCCCCTCCCTTAGGTTCGGGGGTTGGGGGGCTCGTCATCCTTGGGCTCGCCATCCCTTAGGTTCGGGGGGGGCTCGCCGTCTTTGGGTTCGCCATCCTCTCCCCCTTCCCCCCCGGGGGGACTCGCCTCACCGTCTTTGGGCTTGTCATCTTCCCTCCTTAGGTTGAAGGGACCCCCTTGCTCTCCTCCCCCCGGGGGACCCCCATGCCCTCTTTGGGCTCGCCATCCTTCCCCCCCATGCCCTCTTTGGGCTCGCCATCCTTCCCCCCCATGCCCTCTTTGGGCTCGCCATCCTCAGGAATTCTGTGGCTTTTTTTTTCCTGCTCCTCCTCGGGCACTTCCTTCCTTTTCTTCCTCCCTCTTCTCTTTCCCACCCTCATCCCATCCTTGGGATGAGATATCTCCAGTACTGGGGATGTTGAATTCAAGTTTTCCATTGTGCCTCCTTTAGCTGAAACCCAAAGCAGCGATACAAGCTCCTAGCAATCTGGAAGATGAGCCACTCCTACGGGAGAATCCACACCGGTTTGTCATATTCCCCATCCAGTACCATGATATCTGGCAGATGTACAAGAAAGCAGAGGCCTCCTTCTGGACAGCTGAAGAGGTGAGGGGCTCCCATGAGTCTATCCCTGCTCTGGTTGCTTCAGTGGACACATCTGCCTGACATTAGCAGCTCAGTCCAGCTCATAAGGGAGCATGTTTTCCCAGTAGCGGTAACTTCTTTATGTTGCAATAAAACCTAGGGACCTCAGTAATGAATCAGGACCCTGTTGTACTAGGTGCTGTACAAACACAATAAAGATGGTCCATGTACCCTTTGACTATAAGCTCTTTGGGACATCGCTTGAAACTGTGCTGTTCTAGTGCTTTGGTGTAGAACTACTTGCACCCGAGGGTGGGGTGGTTCTTGTTAGTGTAGATAAACCACCTCTCAGAGGGCCGTTAGCTAGGTCCATGGAAGAATTCTTCCTTGAGGTAGTGCTGTCATGGGGGCTTAGGCTGGCCTATGCTGGGCAGGGTTGTGGATTTTTTTTGCAATTCTGGCCAATGTAGTTAAACCACCCTAACTTTCTAGTGTTGACATGGCTTAAGTTTGGCAAGAGCCAGCAGTGACTGCTTGTGTATTAATTGTACTGTTGCCTTAAAAAGATTAATTTATATCTAATGTATTATTAAATAGCATTGAAAAAAGTGACATAAACCATGCACAGCTTTCCATGGTTCTAGGAACCTATTAAACTTCATTTATTGCTGTGGTACTTTAGCTCACAGAGCACTAAGAGGGGATGTTTAATACACATTATAACATGGCTCTAAATATCTTATCTAGAAATGCATTCTTTAGTACCACAATAAAATTGTAAGTGTCTGCTTTTGTTGTTCAGGTTGATCTTTCCAAAGACATTCAACACTGGGAGTCCCTTAAGCCTGAGGAGAAATACTTCATTTCACATGTCTTGGCCTTCTTTGCAGCAAGTGATGGCATTGTAAATGAGAATTTGGTAAGCGCACAGAAGAGCAATCCTAAAGTGGAAAGCATTCAGCTAACAAAGCTGCCCAAATAAAACTCACATTAATGAGATATTCACCTGCTGAGCTACTTCTGCTCTAAAACCTATTAAATCTGTAATCCATTTTTTGGTGAGGCAAAGGGTGGAAAATTGCACTTAGTAAAACAGGGATTGCTCTGTAAAATAGGACTCTTGTGGACTTTTTCAGAAACTCAGCTTTTCTTGTTGGGAGGAAAGAGGGGGGGTTTTGTAGTAAGAATACCTGATTTGGGAATCTGGTGACCTGGCTCTGATGTGACTGCACTTTCTTGGGGTGGGGGGTGAGAGTGGGATGAATCAATTCCACAGTCTTGTTTGCTGCTTCAGCTATAAAATGGTGGAGGTATTTGCCTATCTTATAGGGCAGCTGAGACTGAAGTAACATTTGTCCTGTGCTTTAAAATCCTTTATGAGCTGCAGGAGTGCAAAATATTACTATAGTTCTGTCAATGTTTCATTTTCTTGCCCTGGATAAAGCAGAGGTGGGAGTGGGGAAGTACAGTGTTACCTTATGCTCAAATACTTAAGGAGTTAAGATGAGATCAAGCCAGAACCTAAGATTCCTGGCACTAAGGAGGAGGCTGTTATTCTAATGCCCTACACCAGGCATAGCTTTTGAACAGGAAAACATCTGTCAGACCATAGGGGTGTAGAGCAAAACTGGAGATACTTGTGGGTTTAATAGCAAAAAACTGCAACATATTAAGTGGGTAATGCTATCTGCAACAATCATCTGGTTTCTCCTCTAGGTGGAGCGATTCAGCCAAGAAGTACAAGTAACAGAAGCGCGCTGTTTCTATGGCTTCCAGATTGCTATGGAAAACATACATTCAGAAATGTACAGTCTGCTCATAGATACTTACATTAAAGATCCAAAACAGAGGTTCGTATCACATAATGAAATGTTCAAGTTGCTGTAAAGAAAGTCATGGTGGAATCTAATAGTGATACTTCTGTCTTAATTTGAAAACAATACAGAAATGACTTGAGAATTCAAATTAGACTGCAGAGAACAACTCTGCAGGCATAGTGCCCTACCAATTTCATGTCTGTGAAAAACATGTCACAGACCATGAAATCAGCCTTCTCCTGTGAAATTTGATCTCCCCTCATGATAGGCGCTTGGGGCTCCTAGCTGCTAGCCCAGCCATGCTGGGGAGGGACAGGACAGGAGTTGTCCTTCCCCTGCATGGTGAGATGAGACCCATCTCCAGAGGCAGTGCAGAAATGAGGGTGGTACACCCTCACTTCTGCACTTGCAGCAGCCCAGAAGCTGGGGTTTGGGCTTTGCACCGCCTGCTTCTGCTGCAACTCTAGGTTCAGGTGCTGAGCTTGGATCTTTTTCCCACAGCGGCTTCTGCCGGGCTGGGGACTTTTGCTCCTGGCCGCTGCAGCTGGGGCATTCTTAGCATCAGTGCTCCCCGCTCCATGGCTCCTGCCATGGTTCCAATGCCCAGCCTAGGTGTTCCTCCTCCCATGGGGCTTCCACTCCTGGTGGCTGCAGCTGGGGCGGGGTAGCCTGGGCTCATGGCTTTTGCCCCCTGCAGCTAGGGATTGGGGGCCTCCTCCACTGTTCCAGCTGGAGCAACATGGACTCCCACTTGTCCTGGAGGGGCCCCTGTGTTAATCTGTTCCTGGTATGGACTAGCAGGTAGGAGCCCCTGGCTGGGGTGCTCCCAGCAGCATGGGGAAGATCCTACCCACTTCCATCTCCAAGAACATCCTCTAACTACAGGAAGGTGGGAGGGTGCTGCCTTCAGAGCCCAAAGTGAGGGTGGCAATCTTGGGACCCCACTACAACAACTTTGCAAGCCTCCCCATGATCCCATTTTGGATCTGGACCCCCAGGGTTACAACACTGAAATCTCAGATATGAACAACTGAAATTGTGAAATTGACCAATTTTAAAACCCTCTGGCTAAGAAATTTACCAGAATGGACCATGAATTTGGTAGGGCCCTATATATTACAGAATAGTAAGGTGCAACAAAAACTATAGCAGAGGCTGGACTTTGAGATTAAAAGCAAAGCAGATTTAACTTCAATAAGTGATAAATGAGGGGATGAAATCAAATATATGAAGGGTGGCATAGTCAATCTACATAGATACTTAAAACTAGACTACACTGTAATACAAGAGGCCCTTGTGTTGGCTAGTTGATGAGTTAAGTGACCTAGAACAGTTTCTATGGGAACCATTACAGCTTGTATCTTTTTGACTTGCACTGAATTTTATACCTGAGATTTCAGGGTACATCTTCCCATTTAATGGTGGTCTACACTTGCTGTGTGGTTAAACTGAAAAATTATGCATTACCATTGTCAGCAAGTCACAACCATTTCTTAACTAGTCTTTTGTAATGTAGTAAACCATGCTCATTTCTGACAGCTACATATACACAAAGCTAGATGCTTTAAAACTTTGCCTTTGAGTTATTAAAACACTAGTGCTAAAACTGCCAACTTCAAAAACCAAAACTAAACCCTACCCTTGGGTTGAAGTAAACATATCAGTGAGTCTGAAAGATGATTTCAGAATTAGGTATGTGAAAATGGGTTTATGAATTAGTTCTACAGTTTCTTAGAATGCTTATCATAAGACTTTGATGCATGCTGTTTGTGAACCAAAATATTTGAAAGGCTGAGTACACTTGAGACTACAACAGGGGTTGATGCACTAGAATCCTAGAACAGCAATGGAGGGCTGACATGGGGATAAATTGCACAGATGCAGCATGTCTATGCTGGGATTTTGGCACCTGTGTAGCAGGTGCCAAAATCCCTAATGTAACCAAGTTTGTAAGTACTGGTTTCAAAATCTGCTGGTAGTTGCAGATAATTCAGGTTAATCAATGAGACAAACCTGTTATGACAGCTAGTTGCAAATACCTACTGTTGCTGTATTGACTTCTTCTGCCTATAATGTATTATATGCTTTCCAGGGAATTTCTTTTCAATGCCATTGAAACACTGCCATGTGTTAAAAAGAAGGCTGACTGGGCCATGCAGTGGATTGGGGACAAACAAGCAACATTTGGTGAGTGCATTTCTGAACTCTGCACTTACTGGATGCTAAATGTTTCCTTTCCTAGCAAGAGTGAAGGGTGATTATTCACCTTATTTCTGGAAGAAGATTGTAGTCTCAGATAAAGCAAATTATTATTCTCCCTTTTGAAGAGGTTCCCCTTTGCTCTGCTGGCATTTTTAATTCCAACTGGTCCCTTGTGACAAATGTGTCTAGTTGGCAATATATTTTTTTCCTGTACCTGCTTTGAAGCATATATAGCTTTTTCTTCCTAAGGAGCTATGCTCCTGTTGAAGGATAAATATTTCATCTGCTTTATGGACTCTTGATTGCCTCACTTGGCAGGTGGAAGGCAATTGAAATTCCCATTATCCCTTGAGTATTAAATCTTTGCTCAAGGTCTTGTCATATGTTCTCAGACCAATCTGGGTTCTGACTTGCAGGATGTCAAAACAGACTCAAATAATTGATCAGAGTTTTAGTGTACCATAACATTTTGGGCCATGGCTACACCAGAAAAGAGGTGTCAGAAATCCTGGCCTATTTTCCTACAGCCTTGCACATGGGTTATTTAACACTTGCTTTTTGTAGTGATGACAAGGCTGTAGTTTCAGTCCCAGAGAGACTAATTCACTTAGGCAGCAATATTTCCTAGTCACGAATCTCATGAATGGAAAACTCAGTATGCTTTGAATTTTAAGGTTAGGTAAACATTCGCTTCAGTGCAAAACTTACACTAAACTTTCCTGACAGGAGAACGTGTAGTGGCTTTTGCAGCAGTGGAAGGAATCTTCTTCTCTGGCTCTTTTGCATCCATCTTTTGGTTGAAGAAGAGAGGGTTAATGCCTGGACTCACTTTTTCTAATGAACTCATCAGCAGGGATGAGGTAAGAGAACCTTGTAACACTCCTATTACAGTGCACCACAAGGTACAAGTGACCTTGTGTTTCAAGACAACCACTTATAATTCCTATGAATTGTCTGGTGCTAAATTAAATGGGTAAACAATACCTTGGGAATAAATAAGACTTGAATTGAGGCAGTGAATGAAAAAACCATTATGGTGGTGACTGGAGGGGAAAGTCTAGTAAGAAGGCTGCCTGTTGAATTGTGCACTTTGCCTCTCTATTCAAAAGCCAAGGCAGAAACTACAAAGTGATCCATTTTTCTCCAGGGAAAATCATCCTGGGCTTTGAGTACTAAGATGGTATCTGGTTCATGGGCTCTTCAAATGTGCCTCTGATTTTAAGAGGTGGCACTCCTAATCAATGTTCCTGAAATAATATCTACACATTCACCTTTTCAGGGTTTGCACTGCGACTTTGCCTGCCTAATGTTCAAGCACTTGATTCACAAACCATCTGAGGAAAGAGTAAGAGAAGTCATTACCAATGCTGTCAGGATAGAGCAGGTAATCAGGTGTTCCTTGTTTTGGGTTGTAAATGCTCACATTTTAGCTTAAAAAGCAGAGAACTATCAGGCCATGAAACTGTTCTAGATCAATGGTTCTCAAATTTCAGGTGGTCCATGGGGGAAAAAAATTGAGGGTCTCAGTGGACCACTTAATGAGCTTTCCAAATGTTTGTACTGTTAGCCAACTATTGTAAAGTGCTTTGGCTAAAAGTGCTATATTTAAAAAAACAAAAAAACACTAACTTGATTAACCATTTTGTTCTACAAATAAAAGCACAACTCTGATTTTAATAGCCATAGTCTTACCTTTCTAATCCAATGAATGTGCCCTCTTTCCCCTGCTGTGGAAGATCTGAGGTTGGGAAGGAGGGCCCTCTCCCTCTCCCTCTCCCTCGCAGCTGCAGCCCTGGAACTGGGGAAAGTTGCCTCTAGCCACCGCAGTCCTGCATGTCCCAAATTCTTCCCAACCCCTCTTCTCACCCCTCTGCCCTCTCCCACCTACTCCCTATCAACATCCACCCCCCCCGCACCCTTCCAAGGCAACTACCTCACCTTACATGTGTGCCTTCTCCAGGGTCCAGGCACCTAATTAGCAGAGCCATGCATGCATGGCACCACTAATTAGGTGGGTAGCCCTTCATTCTCTTGTGTGTGGCTGCCCACGCACAACCTTTTAGAGGAACTATCTGCGGACCATGTGAATCAGTGGTCCGCAGATGACAGTTTGGGAACCACTCCCCCCTTATAACAAAATGTTTGTATGCTGAGGCCTTCTGTACTAACCTCCCTTCATACCTGCAGGAATTCTTGACAGAGGCGCTACCTGTAAAGCTGATTGGCATGAATTGCACTTTAATGAAACAGTACATTGAGTTTGTAGCAGACCGACTTATGCTGGAGCTGGGATTTAGCAAGGTAAGATTTCTAAGCAGTGTCTTCCCTAGGAAAAGGGGTTGTATTCATTTGATATTTCCTATGAATCTTGAATATGTAAAATGGCTGCCTCCATTTTATGTAATGTGACAGTCTTCAGCTCCTGACCAATAGCCAAGATCCCTCCAGCCAGTTGGTCATTTCCACTAATCTTAATGTAATCTGTCCTGGATGGAGACCTATATGATTCATATTGACAGTCAAATAAGCAGTGTGATGGAAAGAGAGCACTGCAAGAAACACTGTGCTTCTGCCTCTAGAAGAACAGCAGATGAAAAGGCATACAGAAGTGAAGCATCCAAGACATGGGAGTGGGAGGAGTTTCACATGCCAGATAGCAAACTGAATTACTTTGCATTAAGTAAACTTAAACTGGCTTTCCCATTCCTAGTCCTCACTTCCCAGTTGATTCTTTTTCATTCCACTCCCAGATGTGAAAACCCATTTGTGATTAGAAGTCTTGTTTTTCAGATATTCAAAGCAGAGAATCCGTTTGACTTTATGGAGAATATCTCACTGGAAGGCAAGACTAACTTCTTTGAGAAGCGAGTAGGAGAATACCAAAAGATGGGAGTAATGTCAAAACCCACAGATAACTCTTTCACTTTGGATGCAGACTTTTAAATGAACTGAGACCACTTAAGATATGAGGCACATGCTGTTCGAATGAAACATTGCTTTCAATATTAATTCACATTGTGACTTGATTATACTAAAATCTCACTCTTGAACAGTGTGGGGTATGGTACTGTTTTGAGGAGGCTAGTATAGCTACAGCAGTAAAATTCTTTCATTAGATATTGCCAATGGTGTTAATTCATAGAATGCTTAGATGGAGTAACTTATATTATAAAATCATTTCCTGGAAAAATCCTCAATTCTTGAAGTGATCTGATGCCCTCCCTTGCAACAGGGAGGTTGTACACAGATCACTAGCTTCTGGAATTTCTATAACAAAGCTGGAAGTGCTTGAGAAATGATGTTTTAAATGAGATTTGACAGATTTGGCTCTTGGATACTGGAGGGAAAGCTACATGACCTCACTGCTTCTAAGCAGGTTTTAAGTTTACTTTTTACTATTTGTGATAGTTTGTACATAAACCTGGCACTTTAATATTAAAATAAAGAACTCTGACTTGTATTCTTGGCAGCATGAATATTGAAGCTTGAGTTAATTCTAAATTTTAGACACAGCATTGCATGTTATCCTTTTTTTGTTTTTATGCTTATTTACTTGTATGTAACTTAAAATGATAACTTTTTGAGTCAGACCTGCTGGTGATCCTGACAGATCTGTAAAACTTCTGGCGAAGTGTAGGAATACAAACTGTATGGAAGCTGAGAAGCTTATTAAAAGCTCAGTGTTCTAATACTGTGGAAAAACATTGTTATGCTGTTGGCCTCTGTATGAAATCAAAGCTTTCTTTATTTTAGGAAGTAGTATTTCATAGAGTTTTTGTCTGTTTTTAGTAGCTCAAATTTCAGAGTTCCATCACAGGCAACACTCTTCACTAGATACACCACTTAGAAGAGCAAAACTGTGAACAGCTCCCTTGAAGTGGCATTAATCTATAAAAACATCTTTTGTTCAAGGTAGCCTGCAAAACAAAAGGACTATGGCAGGGGTAGGCAACCTATGGCACACATGCCCAAGGCAGCACGCAAGCTGATTTTTCAGTGGCACTCAATGCCAGAGTCCTGGCCACGGGTCTAGGGGGCTCTGCATTTTAAATGAAGCTTCTTAAGCATTTTAAAAATCTTATTTTACTCTATATTCAACAATAGTTTAGTTATATATTATAGACTTTTAGAAAGAGACCTTGTAAAAACATTAATGTATGATGCACATGTGAAACATTAAATTAGAGTGAATAAATGAAGACTTGGCACACAGCTTATGATAGGTTGCTGACCCATGAACTATGGTCATAAATGGCTGGCCATCCAGGTGCTAAAAAGCCAAACCCACTGCTTATGTCTAAGGCTTGGCATCTGGCAACTAATGGATGCAGTGATGCTTTAAATTTAAACTAAGATGAATCTGAATCTTCTATTTGCTCCTACTTATCCAAACTGGAGCTCACTGAGTAGTCAAAGCTGCAGTTGGACATATGCACTTAAATAAACCACTAAAACACACATGGTTGCTAGAGGGCATAAGGCTTTGGTCTATATCCTGGTGTTTGGTCAATTGTCCAGATGAGACATGACTTACCTGTAACAGTCATTTCTTTGAAGTTCCAGCTATTCACTGGCTTAGAGTAAGGTGTAGTGCTCTGTTGTAAAAGTCATTTTTAATGACTATCTGGAGATGAGTGCCTGTCAAAGCTGATTCCTCACTCTGTCACTTTGAGTGCAGAATGTGGGGACCTGCAAAGATTCTAAAAATTAATACTTGCCACCCCAGGCTTGTATTTCCAAGTTACAACTTTTCTCTGGCCTTGGACTGGTAGATACTGCAGAACCCCTTTGAGAGCCCAGGAAGGAGCACATGGGAATTCCTGTGGGAGGGGGGTGGTATTAAACCCTTTCATTCCCCCACCCCCTAATCTGGGGTGGAGGGAGGAAATCTGTTGCCACCAGCTAACTAAACATATGCACAAACCTCTTAAGACAGAGAAATCCAATCCTGTTCTTAAACAGTAAATTTAAAAAAACAGCCACCATACAGCTGGAAGTACAGGCTATTGCTAGTTTTTAAAAGAGTAGCTACAAGAATTAAGCATGAGCTCAGTGGTTTGAGTATTGGCCTGCTAAACCCAGAGTTGAGTTCAATCCTTGAGGGGGCCACTTAGGGAGCTGGGGCAAAAATCAGCACTTGGTCCTGCTAGTGAAGGCAGGGGCCTGGACTCAACCTTTTGAGGTTCCTTCCAGTTCTAGGAGATAGGTATATCTCCAATTATTAATGTTTACAAGCACCTGGGATTAGCACAGAGGACTCCACAAGCCAAAAAAAATCAAAACCTAATCACATCTAGATCAGGAATTGTCTAGGAACTTCCATATCTGGGATTTCAAAAGAGTAATTTCTAGGTATGATACTGAGGATTTTTCATACCTGACCCAAAGCTTCTTGCCACGTAACTTGCTTTGTCTACCTCTCCCCCAGAGTACAACAGACAGACAAAAGGGCATTCTTGTTTCAATTTTAAAAAGTTCTAGCCTTCCCATTGGCTCTTTGGCCAGGTGCCCACTCACTTCCTTTTACCTATGCATAGGAGTGAGACTTTTTAACCATTTACATGTAGAGCAATTAGAGAACAGCTACTAAGAGGGATTTATAGCTAGTGGCTGGCTAGATGTCCATAAAAGAGAGCTTCTCTCCGCACTCCCATCCCCCTTTTCATCTATCACAGTACTAATGAGGAAGTGGGCAGTCTGAAGTATACCAGTGGGTTGGTCAGTTAATAGCAACTTTGGTTCTTCGAGTGATTGCTCATATCCATTCCAGTTAGGTGTGCGCGCTGTGCGTGCATGTTCGTCAGAAGATTTTTATCCTAGCAACTCCTGTGGGCCAGCAGGTCGCCCCCTAGAGTGGCGCTGCCATGGCACCTGATATATACCCCTGCCAGCCCGTCCGCTCCTCAGTTCCTTCTTACCGCCGTGTCGGTCGTTGGAACTGTGGAGCGCGGCATAGCTGTCCTCCACGTCCCTAGCTCTCCATTGTATCGTTGTTCTAATAGTTGTATTTAGTTGTAGTTGTAGTTAAAGTATAGAATATTAGTTGACAGTTGTATTTACTTATTGTATATAGTTAGCGGGCTTGGGCTCTAGTCCTCCCCCACGCCCGGCGCCAGGCTCATGCCCTGTTCGCCAGGGTTCAAACAGTGCTTGGCCTGCAAGAAGCCGATGCCCACGAGCGATCCCCACAACTCCTGCTTGAAGTGCCTTGGGGAATCACATATTTCTGAGAAGTGCCGCATTTGTAAGGCATTTAAGCCAAGGACCAAGAAGGAGAGAGATCTGCGCTTAAAGACTCTCCTCATGGAAGCAGCGCTTAACCCTCCATCCTCGGCACCGAGTGCCGGCTCCGCTCCGGCACTGGACCATGCCGGGCCCTGGAAAACACCTCGGCACCGACCTTCCCCGGCACCGGGCCCCGACGCAAGACCTTTGATGTCCACCACTCCGGCCAAGCAGACTCGAACGGAGCGCCCGGCACCGACTACTGCAGCGGCACCGTTACCAGGAATTCCATCGACCCCGGGCCCGGGGGGTCCATCGAGTCCAGTCCCTCACAGCTCCCCCATAAGATCCGGGATTGAGCTAATGGTCCCCTCGACGCCTGAGACATTTTCCTCGGCTAGGGACCTGATAGCACTAACAGTCTACGCTGCCTCAACCCCCAGTGCCTCCGGTGCGGGTTCTACAACCTAAAGGCAAGCCTGTGGCCATGTGAGCGCCGTCTCTGGATTCACCGAGCCCGGTCCCGTGGGCGGTCTCGATCAAGGCGCCTCTCGCAGTCCTGGCACCGCTCTCAGCAGCGGTACTGGTCGTACTCGCGGCGCCAGTCCTCTTCACGACGGTCCCGATACTCCCGGCACCACTCTGGCTCGAGCCATCGCTACCGGCGCCGAGGTTCGAGAAGCCGTTCCCAACGTCGGCTTTCTAGATCCCGGTCGACCTCCCGGCACCGCGCTGGTGTCAGGTCCCGGTCTTACTCCCGGCACCGGTCCCCGGCACCGAGGAGGTCTCCGCCGTCTAGAGCGAGGGACCCATATCAGTCCCGTTCGGCTCCTCCCTGGCCGTCCTGACAGCCGTCTGTCTCCTCCCAAACAGCGCGTACGCCATGGACACTGACAGGCCTGCTGCTCTCTTCCATGATCCTCCCACTCAGGAACATGGACCACAACAGTGGGGCTTCTGGACTCCCTGGGTGTATCATCAAGCCCAAGGCCCTCAGCAGATTCCCCCGCGTTCGACGGCATCTGAACACAGGGCTCTGGAGGCCACATTGTCTCGTCCTCCCCCTTCCCCTGCAGAGGAGGGGTTGTCTCACCGTCAGGACCTTGATCTCCCTCCAGAGTCGGATGCAGTGCTCCAGGCAGAGCCTCCTGCAGATCCACTCCTGCCGGGTGTATCCTCATCATCCTCCCCGGATGAAGCAGTGGCTGGAACGACATCCACCAGCCCTCCTCCGCTTGACCTCAGGGCGCATCAGGACCTCCTCAGGCGCGTGGCGCAGAACATGAACTTACAGGCTGAGGAGGTCTCAGAAATTGAGGATCCGGTGGTGAGCATATTATTTGCCGATACACCCACTCGAGTCACCCTTCCTTTCATCCAGACCATTCAGGCCAATGCCAATACCATCTGGCAATCACCGGTGTCCGTTCCCCGCGCTGCACGCGGAGTGGAGCGCAAATACATGGTGCCCTCGAAGGGGTACGAGTATCTATATGTTCACCCACCCCCGTGCTCCCTCGTCGTACAATCTGTGAACGAGAGGGAGCGCCATGGCCAACAGGCCCCGGCACCAAAGTCTAAGGAAGCAAGGCGCATGGACCTGCTCGGCCGAAAGGTCTATTCTGCGGGCGCCCTACAGCTTTGGGTGTCCAATCAACAGGCTCTCCTTAGCCGCTACGCTTACAACACCTGGGCTGCAGCAGACAAATTTAAGGAGCTGCTTCCACAAGATGTGCGTCAGGAATTCGCTGCGATCCTTGACGAGGACAAGAAGGTAGCGAGAACTTCACTACAAGCATCTCTGGACGCCGTAGATTCGGCCACCAGGACTCTAGCTTCTGGCGTTACCATGCGCCGCATTTCCTGGCTACAGGTCTCTGGCCTCCCTCCGGAGCTCCAGTATACGATCCAGGATCTCCCATTTGAAGGCCAGGGCCTGTTCTCGGACAAGACTGACCTCAGGCTACAAAGCCTCAAAGACAATAGGGTTATTATGCGCTCACTGGGGATGCATACACCCGTCACCCAGCGCAGACCCTTCTGGCCTCAACAACAACGCTGGCCCTACCCCCAACCCTGGCAGAGGCAAGACTTCGCCAGACGACGAAGTAGAAATGGCCGATGTAGACAATCAGGCAACCAAGGAGGACAAAACCAGAGCTCCTCCAAGGCTCCCTCCGGCCCGAAACCTTCATTTTGAAGGTGTGCCTGAGGGCGCTGCACCAGTTTCCCTCCCGGATCCGTCCCCTCTCTTTTGCAACCGTCTTTCGTTTTTCCTCCCTGCGTGGTCCCGGCTAACATCTGACCGATGGGTCTTATGCACGTTGCAAGTTGGATACCATCTGCAATTCGTTTCGCACCCCCCCTCATCCCTCTTCAGGGACCCCTCTCACGAGCAACTCCTCCTTCAGGAGGTGCGAACGCTCCTCGCCAAAGGAGCCATAGAGGAGGTTCCAGAGAGCGAGCGGAGCAAGGGATTTTATTCCCGTTACTTTCTGATCCCCAAAGCCAAGGGAGGCCTCAGGCCGATCCTCGACCTGCGGGAACTCAACAGATACGTGGTGAAGTTGAAGTTCCATATGGTATCCTTGGGGACCATTATCCCATCCTTGGATCCTGGAGACTGGTACGTTGCCCTCGACATGCAAGATGCATACTTTCATATAGCCATCTTCCCGCCCCACAGACGGTTCCTTCGGTTCGTGGTCAACCGCCGCCACTATCAATTCGCAGTCCTCCCGTTCGGCCTCTCTACGGCCCCGAGGGTGTTCACCAACTGTATGGCTGTAGTCGTCGCTCACCTTCATCGCAGTCGCATACATGTATTCCCATACCTCGATGACTGGCTGATAAGGGGATCATCAGAGGCACAAGTCCTCAGCCACGTCCGCATGGTCAACAGACTTTTCGCAAGCTTGGGTCTAATCCTCAATATAGAAAAGTCAACACTAATTCCCACTCAGAGGATAGAGTTTATTGGAGCCCTTCTGGACTCTACTCTGGCCAGAGCCGTTCTTCCTCTATCAAGGTTCCAGACCTTGACGGCCATCATACAACGACTGTAGGCAGCACCCTTGACCTCAATACGCACTTGTCTGACTCTACTGGGCCACATGGCGGCCTGCACGTTTGTCACGGGGTATGCGCGGCTTCGCATGAGGGCCCTCCAGTCCTGGCTCATCACTCAGTACCGTCTGGCCAGGCACCCTCTGGACACGATTGTTACCGTCCCCCAGGACATATTAGGCTCCCTGCAGTGGTGGCTGGATCAGTCCGTGGTGTGCACGGGGCTCCCATTCCATCCGCCCCAGCCCTCGGTCTCCCTGACAATGGATGACTCAGATCTGGGCTGGGGGGCCCATCTCGGAACCCTGCGGACCCAAGGCCGGTGGTCACCTCACGAGCTGACCCTCCATATCAACGTACGGGAATTGAGGGCGGTCCGCCTTGCTTGCCAAACGTTCCGTCATCAACTTCAGGGCCGCTGTGTCTCGGTGTTCACCAACAACACAACGACCATGTATTATATAAACAAGCAGGGCGGCACGAGGTCTTCCCTGTGTCAGGAGACCTCAAAGACAATTGTCTATCCTCTGGGACTTCTGCATAGCCCACTCCATTCACCTCATCGCATCCTTCCTTCCCAGGGTTCGGAACACGCTGGCGGATCATCTGAGCAGACCCTTCCTTTCCCACGAGTGGTCCCTTCGCCCAGACGTCGCCCTTTCGCTCTTCCAGAGGTGAGGATGTCCCCGGATGGACCTCTTCGCGTCCCGAGGGAACAGGAAGTGCCAGATGTTCTGCTCCTTTCAAGACCTGGAACCGGGTTCGGTAGCAGACGCCTTCCTTATTCCGTGGACGACGCACCTGTTCTACGCATTCCCTCCGTTACCGCTCGTCCACAAGGTCCTTCTGAAGGTGCGCAGGACAGGGCCCGCTTGATCATGATAGCTCCAGCGTGGCCCCGGCAACATTGGTACTCCATGTTGCTGGACCTGTCTCTGGCCGACCCTGTCCCCCTGCCTCTTCACCTGGACCTGATCATTCAGAACCACAGCAGGCTCCATCACCTGGACCTTCAATCGCTGCACCTCACAGCGTGGCTCCTGAGTGGCTGACCCGGTCTGAAATGCGTTGCTCCACCCCAGTGCGTCAGGTGCTCCTGGAGAGTAGGAAGCCTTCCACCAGAGCGACGTATTTGGCCAAATGGATCGCTTCACGTGCTGGTGTGCTAATCGGAACTTCCTTCCCACCGCAGTCTCCATCTCTACTATCCTTGACTACCTCTGGTCCCTAAAACAACAGGGCCTGGTGGTGTCATCTCTAAGGGTTCACTTGGCGGCCATTTCCACCTTCCACCCAGGAAGGGATGGCCGCTCGGTGTTTTCTCACCCGATGGTGACTAGGTTCCTTAAAGGTCTGGAGCGTCTTTACCCACAGATTTGCCACCCTGCCCCCACCTGGGACCTGAACCTGGTTCTGGCCCAGCTCATGTCCCCTCCCTTTGAGCCTTTGGCAACTTGCTCCCTTCTTTACCTCTCCTGGAAGACCGCCTTCCTGGTGGCCATCACCTCCGCGAGGCGAGTGTCGGAGCTCTGGGCCCTCACGGTAGATCCCCCATATACTGTGTTCCACAGGGACAAGGTGCAGCTGAGACCGCACCCAGCCTTTCTCCCCAAGGTGGTCTCGGCCTTTCACGTCAACCAGGAGATCTTTCTCCCTGTCTTTTTCCCAAAACCCCATTCCTCCCGCAGGGAGCAGCAGCTTCACTCACTGGACATCCATAGGGCGCTCGCCTTTTATATAGAGAGAACCAAGCTGTTCTGCAAATCCCCCCAACTCTTTGTGGCAGTAGCAGAACGTGTCGAAGGGTTGCCCGTCTCATCTCAAAGAATCTCCTCATGGGTGACGTCCGGTATCCGAGCCTGTTATGACTTGGCTCATACCCCTCTGGGCCACGTGACTGCGCACTCTACCAGGGCTCAAGCCTCATCGACGGCTTTCCTCGCCCATGTGCCCATCCAGGAGACCTGTAGGGCAGCGACCTGGTCCTCCGTTCATACTTTCGCTTCCCATTATGCCCTGGTCTAGCAGTCCAGAGATGACACAGCCTTAGGCTCCGCCGTGCTCCATGCTGCGACTTCTCACTCCGATCCCACCGCCTAGGTAAGGCTTGGGATTCACCTAACTGGAATGGATATGAGCAATCACTCGAAGAAGAAAAGACGGTTACTCACCTTTGTAACTGTTGTTCTTCGAGATGTGTTGATCATATCCATTCCACACCCGCCCTCCTTCTCCACTGTTGGAGTAGCCGGCAAGAAGGAACTGAGGAGTGGACGGGCCGGCAGGGGTATATATATCAGGCGCCATGGCGGCGCCACTCTAGGGGGCGACCTGCCGGCCCACTGGAGTTGCTAGGGTAAAAATCTTCCGACGAACGTGCACGTGCAGCGCGCACACCTAACCGGAATGGATATGAGCAACACATCTCGAAGAACAACAGTTACAAAGGTGAGTAACCGTCTTTTCCTGTACTGCACACCTAAAAAGCCTCCATGGGAAGGTGAGATGTGAGAACTTCATTAAGAAGGGTTGTCTTGCAAGAAGCTTCTCACATCCTGCTTTTAGTAGGAAATCTGGCTGATACTACCTCTGTTTGCAACTAAAGAATCTGTAGTACTTTTTTTTTCTTGGAAGAGAACTCCCCATGTTGAAACTTTAGAGCCCAAGAACAACTGGCAGAGGTATCTAGCTGTAAGCCAAGAGCCCCCTATTGGGTCTACAGACTTGCAAATTTAAATAAGGTAATAATTGGAATATACCAATCTCCTAGAACTGAAGGAGATCTCGAAAGGTTATCGAGTCCAGCCCCCTGCCTTCACTAGCAGGACCAAGTACTGATTTTGCCCCAGATCCCTAAGTGGCCCCCTCAAGGACTGAGCTCACAACCTTGGGTTTAGCAGGCCAATGCTCAAACTACTGAGCTATCCTTCCCTTCCCAAATGGAGTGAATCATCACAATGATGTTTGCTCCTTCACTGCTGATTGCACTGAAGTGAGTATGTGACTGCTCTCCCTTTGGGATCCTGAAGCCAGCAAAATGGGCACTTTGAGGCTATCCTGGTGAGCAAAATCATGAATAAATAACTAGAGGAGGGGCTGGGATTCAAAACCCCAAGGCAGCAAGGCTTTTAATAGATGGCTTCAGCCTGAGCTTCTGCCACAGCAATATTGATAACAGGTATGACAATGATTGGATATAGGAATAAGGAGATGTTGGGTGAGTAATCAGTTGCAGTATCTTGAGTGGTTACTTGCAATGGTTATTCCACTCCGTGCTCATTTGTGTAGCTGTGGTTCTTTTAGGCAGAAACAGCAAATGTCCTTGCTGAACACTGACAGCAAATTTCCTTTGGAATTCAGGGTGGACTTAAATGTAGTAGCCAATAATACTTTGGTTAGGCTGGTTCAGGATAAGGCTTCTACAGGACCATGTTGGGGTCTAAATTCAAAACATGGTTCTAATAAGGCTTCCCCTAGAAATGCTGTGTTACCAACTCCACAATTGGGAGAATAAAGAAATACTTGCATGAGAATAAAGGCAAGAAAAGCTCCCTTTTCTTGCTTTTGGTAGGTCTGGTAAAAGGAAGTGAGTGGGCACCTGGCCAAAGAGCCAATGGGAAGGCTAGAACTTTCTAAAATTGAAACAAGAATTCCCAATGACTTTTAAGCCCACTTTCTTGTATAACAGAAAGCATTATTTTTTGGTAATATTTCCTATTTTTAATTTATAAATTATGCTTTAAGGGTGCATGTAAGAAAATTTCAAAATTTTTAAATGAACACATCTTTCTCAAGTAAGATACTGAACCTTACATGATGTGGAGGAGTAATGCTAGAAATCGGTCAGCTTTGTCCTCATGAAACACAATTGTAACATTAAAATGTAATGATAGGGAAAAAAAAAACAGATTCCTCAAATTTCCTGGTGTGCTTGTGACAATTTGTGCACAGTAGAGGTCAAAGAACAGTAGCTGCTGTTTCATACTTGCTGCATGGCACAGCAAGCCCTGAAAATCTAAGGGCATATCAGGAAACTGATGCACTCCCTAATGGTAACCACTTCCTTTTCACCAATGAATGTTCTGAAACTTTTGCTTTTCTGAAGGAGCTGAATGAATGAGGTTCACATTCAAAAACTGCTTTTCACTATCAGCAATGGCTTTTTACATTTTGATTCATTGAATTATCTTGTAATTTTTTTTTTTACTCTAGTGGGTTAGAGAGGAAAATGCTTCTGTTAGAAGTGGCTTTAGACTTGGTGAATATCAAGTATGTCCTGAATCTGTTTAGAGGAAACTGATTTTTTACAGTATTTTACATACATCACATTGGTGTGTCATATTATAGAAAACAGACGTCCAGTATTGATGAGAAAGAGGCCTATAATCTCACTGATGCCATTCCCATTGCAGGACAGAATGTGTCCACTTGAAGGTTAGATGGACATGGATTCTCTTCCCCAGTCTGGAGAGGAACAGAAACAATAACTCTAAGAGGTGTTAACTGCCTTTATTCATTTCAGTGGGGATAATAGCCAGAATCCTGATGAGGAGAACTTGTCAATATTAACTATTTCACTCTGTAGCAGAAACGTGGCAACACTGAAATGAGGTTTTTAGGCAGAGCATCGCTTCTCCCTCCCCTTTGCCCACTCCCTCTCTTAATCTGATCATTGTTGGTATTAAACTGGGTTGTGATTTGGAACTATGTGAAATTCTAGTTCTAATGCACTGGCAGACTGATGGAGTTGTGGTTATGATAGCTCCTGATAATAAGGTGACTGACTTTCATAGTGTGCCTTTAAATCTGATGGAATAACATCTGATTTTAATAGGAATATTTTGTACTCAATGGGGGAGAAAAAATATGATCACAGATAAATGTACTATAATATGCTAAACAACCATTGCGGGGAATGTTTTGATCCACTTTCTGCTAATGAAAATCCTCTGAGATGCATCAAAGTACACATCAATGCTGATTTTTGGTGTGCGAGTGTTATCCATTCCTTTATGAAGCTTCTTCAAATATTAAAAGAGAAAATATTTCTTCTAAAAAAATGCCTTGGGTTAAATAGCCTTGTAATTCTCTTTATAATAGTCTTTCCTCCTGCTTTTTCTCTGGCTATACTACAGTATGTAACTTATGCCATAGGCAAGATTGCTTTGTTCATTAAGTGGTTTTTAGCAAATTTCAACAGAGAGAGAGACTCCCTTAGGGAATTACTGATTTAGGGATGCTTATACTTTGGAGCTCTTTGGTAAAAGAAGGTATTTCTGTCAGCTTAATACAAAAGCTGCTTCACTAATGATGTGAAATCACTGCCTGCCTAAGGGGGATGGCTCATGCTCTCTGCCTTTATTGTAGAACACATACTGGTATTTATTAGAGGCAGACTGGGGACTGAGAACCCGGAGAGAAATTCTCGCAGTAACGTGTGTGTAAAGCATTTGCCCTTGTGGGGTTGTGAGCACATAGCAGAGAACAGAGGTAAGCCTAGTGCTGGGAACCTGATTAGTTCTTTGCAGAAAGGTGAGTGAGCTTGGCCTTGCCAAACCTCCTAGAAATGGTCTTCTGCCAGGTGATAGTGGGCTGTCTGCTTGCTACGCGCCCCCCCCCCCCCCATTGGTTGTCAATGTTACATGTTGCACTTGGTGAGTCTCATAAATTGCTGGTACACTTGGGTGATCTCACTTGGCCAAAGTCAGATTTGTTTGTATACCCTTCCCAGTTAGGTGCCTGAATTCCTTGTTGGAGCATGCTCATATTTGTGGATCCTTTACCCTGGGGAAGCAATCTAAAGTAGTTGTAGGTAGCACATGAATTCAGCTGTCCAGAGGAGCGGGGATGGAATTGTGAGCAAAAGGTGACTGATGCCAGTTTGCCAAATCCTAGTTACATAAGCAACACTGGCCCCTGGTATGGCTGGGACAGAGGGACAGAGCTGGCACTGGGAAAGGCTGGTAGGCTGAGTAAGAAACATAGTCCATTAAATGTCCCATATTCACTGCCAAAACAGCTCTCTTACTGTAAATGTGGCCTCTGTAGGGACTGAACCCTGGGACCTCTGGATCTAAAAGCATGATCCGCTACAATTTCAGCTAAAGGACCAAGCTGAAAACTTTAAACTGTGCCTTAAACTTTCAATGGGACTTAGGCTTCAAAATCACTTGGGGATAGATTTTCAAAAGCACCTAGATGCCTAACTCCCATTATTTTCAAAATCCCATTGGGAGCCTGTTTGCATCTTTCGGTGCCCATGCCCATTTAAGAATCTGGCCCTTAGGCACTTTTGAAAATTTTACCCCGATCCATTAACTCAAAAGCAGTAGTAACTCAGGCCTTTGTTCCTCAGCCACTGGAGTGGGGGGAAGAGCCACACTTTAAGCATGAACTTACAGTATGATCTACTTACAGCCCTGCTACAACCACCAGCCACGCACTGCCCGTATTGTCCATGCAGGTTAACTGTCTGGAGTCAACTAGATTATAACTAGAGCTGGATGACAAATTTTCAATGGCACCATTTTCTGCTGGAGAATACTGTCTTCTTGAAATTGAAATGTTTTGTGGGAACATGTCTATTTTGATGGAAACATTTAGAAAACTATTTGAATATGAGATGGAATTTATTGTTTAGACTCATTCATTTGGTCTATTATAAAATATTTAATATTCTACATAGTCAACGTGTGTAATTAATATTTTATATTAGGTTTGACATTATCAAAACATAACTTTTTGATAAGGTTATCTTGATGTTTTTGTATCAAAATTTTTCAGAATATCTGGTTCCTGGAAAATTTTAAGTTTTGGCTTTTATCCCGATTCTGGCCAAAAACAAACTTTGAAATGTTTTCCAGCCTGCTCCAACAATGACCTGGTTCTGCAGATGGTACAGTGTTGAATTTTACAATGGACCTGTGTGTAGCAAGAAAGATCTTTTGGGAAAAAACTGAGGTGGGTAAAAAATCTAATTTGTATGTGTTTGCAAAGATGACATTCAGAAGGGGCAGCAAGAAATGGTTATTAATAGTGATCCTGTGGAATAAATCATCAGCTGAACTTTTGTAAGCAGTGTTTTAAATAAAAAGTTTATTAAAAATGAACATTTCACAATGGACAAATGTTAGCAGTGCTAAGTGTCCTTGTTCTATACATCTTTTCTAGTCATTAGTTCCTATTACACTATTGAAATGCACCCTCTGCTAGATGTAATTCACTTCTGAAGGGAGTAGAAATAGTGTATATTGGATCTGGTAGTTGCTTTAAGCAAAATACTCTGCAAATTTATCTAAGGCTTAATTACTTTCCTGTTTTTCAATTACTGCTTTTGGAAATTGTATCTCCAGTTCTGTTGATGTTATAGCTATCACATTCATTCTTTATAGCACTATAAATAGCCATATACCTTGTGAAAGCGTGGGTTGATTTTAAAAATTGTAACCTATAATGCTTAGAGCAGTTTTATTTCCATGTATGAGTCAGACTGGCAAACAGCCAAGAATCTGCCTAACAGAATTACATTTTGATACAGATTGCATAAAAGGGTTATCCCTCATCAAATTTAAAAGCTATTTTTTGCATTCTAAATAGGCTAACTTTTTATAAGTTTTTAAATCTTTCCACCTTTGGTTATATTTTTTGATGGAAGGTACGCTATTCAAGGATTATGTGCAAAATAATAGACTGAGTGGATTGGAAATAAATACATATGTAACCCTTCTGCCAAGTGAAGCCAGCAGCAGCCAGGATCAGGTTCAATATCTAGGGGTTCCTTTTCAACAATACAACTCAGAACCGGCTCAAGCCCCTACTCAGTAACCTGGGAAAATCACATACCACCCCTGGGCACCTCTGAGAGGCAATACTTCCCCACTCGCAGGCACAGAGTCTGAGTGTAGAAAAGAAACTTTTAATGAAAGGAAGGAAGTCACCTGACATTAATTAGGGAAATGCCATAGGCAGGATTCATAATCATAAAACTGAGCGGGACACCCACCCCAGAGTGCATGGGGCAGTGCCTTCTGCCTCATGTTCTTGAGTTCTACAACCAAAAGTTCCTTTTCTGTGCCCCTCTCTGCTCCCTCCACAGCACCCATTCACAGTGGTTGTCCTTGATCAAGTGAGGACCCAGGGTTCAGAGGTTCATCTGTCTGAGTTCAGCTCCCACTGGGGGAAGAAGGCATCTCACTTTCTGTGCCATCTGAGCACTTGTTCTGGCTGCCCACCCCACCAGCCATGGTTCCTCTCTGCTGGCCATGCTGCCAGCCGCTTGTTCTACTCCTGCTGGCTGCTTGTTTGCTGCTCCTGCCAGCTGACTGCTCACGGCTCCCACAGACTGACTGTCAGTTACCTTCTGCTGCCACCTGCCTCTTGGCTGTGACCTCTGCAGGTCAGTCTCTTAGGCTTTGTCTATAGTGGGAAGTGAATGACAAAACTTTTATCATTCAGAGGTGTTAAAAAAACACCTCCCCAACAGACATGCTTTGTCAGCAGGAGTGCTGTCCTGCCAAAAAAGCTACTGCTGCTTATTGGGAGTGGAAGTTTTTTGTTGTTGGCAGAGCTGTCTCTTGCTGACAAACAGCAGTTATGCTGTGTGCCTTTTAGTGGCATGGCCAGTGGTACAGCCATTTTGCTAAAAGCTGTGAAGTGTTGATGTAGCCTTAGTGATTGTCAGCTTTTAGCAGGCTGGGCAGAAATTCTATCCCCCCCCCAAGTGATTTCAGCTCTCCTTTAAGCACTTAAATGGAGCCTAATCAGCTGTGTCTTTGAACAGTGGAGAGAAATAGGTTAAACCAGACCAAGAATCCTATCTCTTAGCTGGATACCTGTCCCCCACACTCTTACTTTCATGAGAATTTGGCATTTGAACCCCTGGCTTAATGAGGTCCTTTCAGCTGAGGGTGACCCCCACATTTGGGACAGTTTAAGCACAGTTCTGTTCTCCTTTATTCATACAATAAAGACAAAAACATTGATAACAGCATTTCACTACCCCTGCACTGAGTACTAAAGTGATTTGTAACCCAAGTGATCACTTTGAGCAACACTGCTCAATCTGCCGGATATCTAAGCAGAGTAGGTGTGTTCATGTAAATACAGGTTTCAGAGTGCTAGCCATGTTAGTCTGTATCAGCAAAAAGAATGAGAAGTATTTGTGGCACCTTAGAGACTAACACATTTATTTTGGCATAAGCTGTCATAGGCTAAAACCCGCTTAATCAGATGCATGCAGTGGAAAATACGGTTTGAAGATATATTTCCACAGAGAACATGAAAAAATGGGTGTTGCCATACCAGCTATAATGACACTAATCAATTAAGGTGGGCTATTATAAGCAGGAGGGAAAAAAAACTTTTGTAGTGATAATCAGGATGGCCCATTTCCAACAGTTGACAAGAAGGTGTGAGTAACAGTAGGGAGAAAAATTAGCACGGGGAAATAGTATTACTTTGTGTAATGAGCCATTCACTCCCAGTCTTTATTCAAGACTAATTTAACAGTATCCAGTTTGCAAATTCATTTCAATCCAGCAGTTTCTCGTTGGAGTCTGTTTCTGAAGTTTTTTTGTTGGAGTATTGTGACTTTGAGATCTGTAATTCAGTGACCAGAGAGGTTGAAGTGTTCTCCATCTGGTTTTTGAATATTATAATTCTTGATATCTGATTTGTGTCTATTCATTCTTTTGCGTAGAGACTGTCTGGTTTGGCCAATGTACATGGCAGAGGGGCATTGCTGGCACATGATGGCATATATCCCATTTGGTAGATGTGCAGGTGAATGAGCCTCTGATGGTGTGGCTGATGTGATTAGGTCCTATGATGGTGTCTCTTGAATAGATTTGTGGACAGAGTTGACAACGGGCTTTGTTGCAAGGATAGGTTCCTGGGTTAGTGTTTTTGTTGTGTGGTGTGTGGTTGCTGGTGAGTATTTGCTTCAGATTCGGGGGCTGTCGGTAAGCAAGGACTGGCCTGTCTCCCAAGATCTGTGAGAATGAGGTATTGTCTTTCAGGATAGGTTGTAGATCTCCTCCACTGGAGAGGTTTTAGTTGGGGGCTGAAGGTGACAGCTAGTGGTGTTCTGTTACTTTCTTTGTTGGGTCTGTCCTGGAGTAGGTGACTTCTGGGTATTCTTTTGGCTCTGTCAATCTGTTTCTTCACTTCTCCAGGTGGGTATTGTAGTTTTAAGAATGCTTGATAGAGTTCTTGTAGGTGTTTGTCTCTGTCTGAGGGATTGGAGCAAATACAGTTGTATCTTAGAGCTTGGCTGTAGACAATGGATCATGTGATGTGTTCTGGATGAAAGCTGGAGGCATGTAGGTAAGTACAGAAGTTAGTAGGTTTCCAGTATAGGGTCGTGTTTATGTGCTAATAAGTGATGGTCACTGTAGGGTCTAGGAAGTGGATCTCTTGTGTTTACTGGTCCAGGCTGAGATTGATGGTGGGATGGAAATTGTTGAAATCATGGTGGAATTCCTCAAGGGCCTCCTTCCCATGGGTCCAGATGATGAAGATGTCATCAATGTAGCACGAGTAGGGGACGAGAGCTGAGGAAGCGTTGTTCTAAGTCAGTCATAAAAATGTTGGCATATATGTAAATACAGTTTGCTCCTGAAGTCTCTCCCCCTCCTAGCTAGCTGTCAGGGGAGAGTTCATTCAGACCCTGTTTACTCATTAAAGAATATTTAAAATAAAACATTAAATACAGTTATGCAAATATTCTAAGAGATGAGAGTTCACCATTTATATCCTCAAACAGCAGATTGAGACATGTTCAATGCTCATAGTAACTATTATGATTAGCCTGGCTGTTGTGAATTCAGCAGATAGTTTGTGGAGGGGTAGGGGTGGATTCTGTATGCCTTACTGAGGTAAATATTGATGTCAACATCTTTTCCTAAGGGACACATACAGGAATGGGCCCTTGGAAGCCTATTTGAGGAACTAATATTTCATCCTGTCTACATTAGAGAACAATTAGCTCCAAGTTATTTGGATAGATCTCCTTCAGACCGATTTCATTTGGAATGATTCTGGGGCTGCTACTCAGCTCTAGGCTTGTTACATCTGTTTCAGGTAGGTGTGTGGGAGGAGTGGCCATATCTGTAATCTCCTCATACATAGGATACGTCTAATTTCAATTCAATACCTTGTGCTGGCTTGTGCTCACTGACTTGGGCTTATGGGGCTCATGCTAGGGGGCTGTTTAATTGCAGCGTAGATGGTTTGGGCTGCAGCCCAAACTCTGGAACCCTCCTACCACACAGGGTCCTAGAGGCTGGGCTCCAGCCCAAGCCCAAACATTTATGCCACAATTAAACAGCCCCTTAGCCTTAGCCCCACGAGCCTGAGTCAGCTGGCATGTGCCAGCCGTGGGTTTTTACTTGCAGTGTAGTTTTCTCATGTGGTCTTGGTTTAAAGTGCCTTAGTGCGGCTTGCAAAATGAAACCACATTTTAATTCCCACTTAGCTGAATGTACCCAGAATATCATCTCAGTCAGTCTAACCTTATCTCCAGCACTCCAGAAAGCAGCAGGGTCTGCAGCAGTTCATAACTGTGACATAAGAATGTAAATGTAAGAGGGTCATCCATGCCTTGAGCACCCCTCATGGCCAGAGGTCCCTCAGCAGTGCCCTGCCTCTGTTTCCCCCTCTTCCAGGCCCCTTAAGAACTGCACAGTCCACAGAATTTAAAACAAAACTATTCCTCCTGGATGGGATCTAGTTTATTTAATCTTCACCAGTTCCATTCAGACTCGCAATAAAGTCTGTCATAAGCAGAACTCACTGGTATTTCTCCCCTATAAGTCCAAAACAGTTTTTACATCAGTTTTAAACTAGGCTCATCCCCTTCTTCCTAGGGGGTCTGTCTCCCCTCCTTTGAGTCAACCACCTTTCCCAGACTTTACTTGGGTGGAGGGAGCTTAGCCTTCTGGGTCTGGCTCCTAAACAACCCTGGGGTCAAGATCTCCCCTGCAAGAGCCTTTCTTGCTTTCCACAGCTGCCTTAGCTTTCCTTACTTCTCCCTGGTGCTCTTTATAGTAAAATCACCTGATCTCTCTCAGGTGTGGCTCATTCACTAGTCAGGGCTGGCTAGCCTCAGGGCTAGGTCTTAAAGGGCAAGCCATCCTGTTACAGTGATATACCTGCTGAACCATACTACAAATTGCCATCCAGACTGAACCATACTACAAATTACCTGTGCCACTGTGAAGGAAACACCTAGGTTGCATGGGACAGGCAAACACCTGGTGGGTCACGTTCCTTTCTCTGCACTGAAGTGCATGGCATGAGCTAAGCACGGTTATGAGCTGGGTTAAAATTTGTTGTTATTCAGTCATTAATCTTCTGCTCATGGATCACCCGTTTCCAGAGAGCATGGCCACCTGCTAGTGTTGTGATCTGCTCTATTTTCAGGTGGGGCAGGTGTGGATGGAAATCACAACATCCCTCTAGCATGTTTGAGGCCATCTGTTAGATCTTTTCCATCCATGCAACATCCCTCCATGTGTTGTTGGAATAAATAGATAAAGCTGGTGGGCTAGTATAAACTTAGGCATATGGAACAGATGGACAGGCCAACTGAGCCAACACTGAGTCACTTAGAAAGCCATTGAAGGCTGTTTGGCCAGACACCTGACATCCTCATTCATAATGTGAGGAAGCCACCATATACTTCAATATTTGTTGCTGTTTCATGTTGAAAGTGTTCAGCTGAAGTATCTTTGGTGGCCCAAGTTTCACTGCCATACAAAAGGTAGACACCAGTTCTTCTTCGAGTGATTGCTCACATCCATTCCAGTTAGGTGTGCGCGCCGCGCGTGCACGTTCGTCGGAAACTTTTTACCCTAGCAACTCCAGTGGGCCGGCAGGTCGCCCCCTGGAGTGGCGCCGCCATGGCGCCCAATATATATCCCTGCCGGCCCGCCCGCTCCTCAGTTCCTTCTTACCGCCGTGTCGGTCGTTGGAACTGTGGAGCGCGGCATAGCTGTCCTCCACGTCCCTAGCTCTCCTAGTTCTCTATCGTTTATCTATCGTTCATCTCTAGTCCATTATAGTTGTTAATTAGTTGGTTAAGTAGATAGTTAAGTTAAATAGTTGTTAAGTAGTTCTTCGCCGGGGGCTTAGCCCTTCCCGGCACCCGGCGCCAGGCTCATGCCTGTTTCGCCGGGCTTCAAACAGTGTGCGGCCTGCAAGAAGCCCATGCCTACCAGCGATCCCCACGAAGCGTGCCTGAAGTGCCTCGGGGAATCACACAGATCTGACAAGTGCCGCATCTGTAAGGCTTTTAAGCCAAGGACAAAGAAGGAGAGGGATCAAAGGCTCCGGACTCTCCTCATGGAGGCGGCACTTGACCCGACGGCTTCGCAGGCCGTGATCTCGGCGCCGGCACCGGATCGCACCGGCACAGAGAAGACTCCCCGGCACCAACCCTCTCCGGCACCGGAGTCAGAACCAAGGCCGTCGAAGTCCAATACTCCGGCCAGGCAGACCCGGCTAGAGCGCCTGGCCTCGACATCGGCCGCGGCGCCACCGGCACCGTCGACTCCGGGCCCAGCGGGTCCGTCGAGTCCGGTACCGCCGAGCTCCCCCATGAGATCTGGGGTTGAGATAATGGTCCCATCCACACCGGAGACCTTCGCCTCGGCTCGGGACCTCATAGCCCTGACTGAGCCCACTCGGCTGCCACCCCCGGTACCTCCGGTGCGGGTTGTGTCCAGAGGCAAGCCCATGATGTCGGCACCGCCCAGAAAATCTCGTTCACGATCCAGGTCCCGACGTCTTGGGCGCTCCAGGTCCTGCCGCCGCTCGCAGTCCCGGCACCGCTCCCCTCAGCGGTACCGGTCGCACTCGCGGCACCGGTCGACATCGAGACGATCGTGGTCAGGTTCCAGTCGCCGAGACTGGCACCGCGATTCCAGGAGCAGGTCCCGACGCTACTCGCCGCACCGGTCGACCTCCCGGCACCGAGCCGGTGGCAGGTCCCGGTCTTGGTCGACCTCCCGGCACCGAGCCGGTGGCAGGTCTTGGTCGACCTCCCGGCACCGAGCCGGTGGCAGGTCCCGGCACCGAAGCGGCGCCCGGTACCGATCAGGATCCCGGCACCGCGACAGAACCCGGTCCCGATCCCGGCACCGATATGACTCCCGGCACCGGTCCCCGGCACCGAGACGATCCTCCGTGCCGACCCGCGCAGACCCTTACCATCCAGGGTCGGCCCCACCATGGCCCTCTAGACAGCCGTCCGTATCTTCGCAAGCGGACAGCGGGTATGCGCTGGGCACCGACCGGCAGGCGGCGCTATTCGGTGATCCGCCGCAGCAGGACCAAGGCCCGCAACAGTGGGGATTCTGGACACCCTGGGCATAACATCAGGCCCAGGGCCCCCAGCAGCTCCCTGCTAGGCCGGCGACTGCGGAGCGTAGGGCTCCTGAAGCCTCGTTGTCTCGCCCCCCTCCCTCCCCGGAAGGGGAGGAAGGGTCCAAGCAGCAAGACTCCGCTGTGGCTCCTGAGGCAGAGGCGAGGGCTGAGGAAGACCCTCAGTTAGACACTCTCGTGCCTGGGGTCTCCTCATCCTCCTCCCCGGATGAGGCGGTGGCGGGTACCTCCTCCAACAGTCCCCCCCCCACTGGATCTCAGGGCGCACCAAGACCTCCTCAGGCGATTGGCTCAAAATCTGAGTCTGCAGGCAGAGGAGGTCTCGGAGATAGAGGATCCAATTGTAACCATCCTCTCTTCTGATGCTCCCACCAGGGTCGCCCTGCCCTTCATACGGACCATCCAGGCCAACGCCAACACCATCTGGCAGTCCCCGGCCTCCATCCCTCGGACAGCGAAAGGCGTCGAGAGGAAGTACATGGCCCCTTCTAGGGGATACGAATATCTCCATGTACACCCGACTCCGGGTTCACTGGTGGTGCAATCAGTGAACGATAGGGAGCGTCATGGCCAGGAGGCTCCAGCCCCCAAATCCAGAGAAGCCAGGCGGATGGACCTCCTTGGCCGTAAGGTGTATTCGGCTGGGGCGCTGCAGCTCAGGGTCTCCAACCAGCAGGCCCTGCTGAGCAGATATGCCTTTAATTCCTGGGTGGCAGTGGACAAATTTAAGGAGCTGCTGCCACAGGATGCTCGCCAAGAGTTTGCGGCCATCTTGGACGAAGGCAAGAAGGTCGCACGCACGTCCTTGCAAGCCTCCTTGGACGCTGCGGACTCGGCTGCCCGTACCCTCGCGTCAGGAGTTACGATGCGTCGCATCTCCTGGCTGCAGGTTTCCGGCCTTCCGCCGGAGCTCCAGCATACTATACAGGACCTTCCTTTCGAAGGCCAGGGCTTGTTCTCTGACAAGACAGACCCCAGACTCAAGAGTCTGAAAGACAACCGGGTCATTATGCGGTCCCTCGGGATGCACACCCCCGTGACGCAGCGTAGACCCTTTAGGTCGCAGCAACAACAACAACGCAGGCCGTTTTCCCAGTTCCGCCAGTGGCAGGACCTTTACAGGCGCCGCGGCAGGAACGGAAGGCGCAGGCACTCGGGGAACCAAGGGGGGCAGAACCAAGGCTCCTCAAAACCCCCGCCTGGACCTAAGCCTTCATTTTGAAGGTGCGCCCGAGGGCGCAGTAACAGTTTCCCCTATGGATCCTTCCCCCCCATTTTCCAACCGCCTTTCGTTTTTCCTCCCGGCGTGGTCCCAAATAACATCGGACCGCTGGGTCTTAAGCATGGTGCAGACGGGATACCGCCTGCAGTTTGTTTCATTTCCTCCTTCCCGCCCTCCTTCCTCGTCCCTCTTCAGGGACCCCTCTCACGAGCAATTCCTTCGGCAGGAGGTGCAGACGCTCCTCAGCAAAGGAGCTATAGAGGCGGTTCCGGAAAGCGAGAAAGGCAAGGGGTTTTATTCCCGCTACTTTCTGATCCCCAAGGCCAAGGGGGGCCTCAGGCCTATCCTCGACCTGCGAGAGCTCAACAAATACCTCGTGAAGTTGAAGTTCCGCATGGTATCCCTGGGGACCATTATTCCATCCCTGGATCCGGGAGACTGGTACGCCGCCCTCGACATGCAGGACGCGTATTTCCACATTGCCATTTGGCCGCGCCACAGACGCTTCCTCCGCTTCGTTGTGGGGGCTCTTCATTATCAATTTGCAGTCCTCCCATTTGGCCTGTCCACGGCCCCGAGGGTGTTTACAAAATGCATGGCAGTTGTCGTGGCACATCTTCGGCGCAACCGTGTCCACGTGTTCCCTTATCTGGACGACTGGTTGATTCGGGGCACGTCGGAACAACAAGTCAACAGCCATGTCCGCGTGATCACCGGCATGTTTGCAAGTCTGGGCCTCTTGATAAACACAGACAAGTCCACCCTGAGGCCCACTCAGAAGGTGGAGTTTATCGGGGCCGTCCTGGACGCCACTGTGGGCAGGGCCTTGCTGCCTCCAACGGTTCCAGACCATGGTGGCGATCGTTCAACGTTTGCGGTCAGCCCCATTGACGTCAGTGAGGACATGTCTAACCCTGTTAGGCCACATGGCGGCTTGCACCTTTGTGACCGATTACGCTCGGCTCCGCATGAGGCCTCTCCAGCTGTGGCTTATCAGTCATTACAGGCCGGCAAGGCAACCGTTAGACATGTTAGTCACAATCCCCCAGAAGGTCTTAGATTCTCTCGGCTGGTGGCTAGACCAGTCCGTATTATGTGCGGGTCTTCCCTTCCACCCCTCTCAGCCCTCGGTATCCCTGACAACGGATGCCTCAGATCTAGGCTGGGGGGCCCACCTAGGGACCCTGCGGACACAGGGCCTGTGGTCTCAGGAGGAGGTGGGGCTACACATCAACATGCGGGAGTTGAGAGCGGTCCGCCTTGCTTGTCAAGCGTTCTGTCATCAGCTTCAGGGTCGTTGTGTTGCCGTGTTCACGGACAACACGACGACCATGTACTATATCAACAAGCAGGGCGGCACCAGGTCCTCCTCCCTGTGCCTCGAGGTGATACGACTCTGGGACTTTTGCGTAGCCCACTCCATTCACCTCAGGGCTTCTTTCCTCCCTGGAGTACGGAACACGCTGGCGGATCGATTGAGCAGATCCTTCCTGTCACACGAGTGGTCCCTTCGCCCGGACGTCGCTCTCTCCATTTTCCGGAGGTGGGGTTATCCCCGGGTGGACCTCTTCGCGTCCAAGGGGAACAGGAAGTGCCAAGCGTTCTGCTCCTTTCAGGGCAGGGAGCCGGGGTCGATAGCGGATGCCTTCCTCATCCAGTGGTCGACCCACCTGTACTATGCGTTTCCCCCGTTCCCTCTGGTCCACAAGGTCCTCCTGAAGGTGCGCAGAGACAGGGCTCGCGTGATCATGGTGGCCCCGGCATGGCCCAGGCAGCACTGGTACACCATGCTGCTGGACTTGGCCGTAGCCGACCCAGTTCCCCTGCCCCTTCATCCGGACCTGATTACCCAGGACCACGGGACCCTCTGTCACCCAGACCTGCAGTCGCTGCACCTAGCGGCGTGGCTCCTGCGTGGCTGACTGGTTCCGAGCTGCGCTGCTCCACGCCTGTGAGGGAGGTGCTCTTGAGCAGCAGGAAACCGTCCACAAGAGCCACATATTCGGCGAAATGGAAACGCTTCTCCTGTTGGTGCGTAGAGAGAAATCTCCGCCCTATGGAAGTTTCGGTAACCGAAATCTTAGACTATGTTTGGTCCCTCAAAGGGCAAGGTCTGGCCTTATCGTCGTTGCGAGTCCACCTAGCAGCTATCTCCACCTTTCACCCGGGTGCGGACGGTCGCTCCGTTTTTTCTCACCCGACGGTGTCGAGATTCCTTAAAGGGCTGGAACGTTTATTCCCTAACGTCCGTCCCCCTGCTCCGACCTGGGATCTTAACCTGGTGTTGTCCCGGCTCATGGGGCCCCCCTTTGAGCCGTTAGCTACTTGCTCCCTGCTCTACCTCTCTTGGAAGACTGCCTTTCTAGTAGCTATCACCTCAGCTAGACGGGTGTCGGAACTCCGAGCTCTTGTGGTAGACCCCCCATATACGGTCTTCCACAAAGACAAGGTGCAGCTGAGACCACACCCTGCTTTTCTGCCCAAGGTGGTCTCAGCCTTCCACGTCAACCAAGAGATTTTCCTTCCGGTTTTTTTCCCAAAACCTCACTCCTCAGGCAGGGAGCAGCAGCTCCACTCGCTGGATGTCCGTAGGGCTCTCGCGTTCTACATAGAGAGGACCAAACCCTTCCGAAAATCCCCCCAGCTTTTCGTGGCGGTAGCAGATCGTATGAAAGGGCTTCCTATCTCCTCCCAGAGGGTATCCTCTTGGGTTACGTCCTGTATCAGGACCTGTTATGACTTGGCCCATGTCCCTACGGGCCGTGTGACTGCGCATTCTACCAGGGCGCAGGCGTCGTCGCTGGCTTTCCTCGCCCGTGTGCCCATCCAGGAAATCTGTCGGGCAGCGACCTGGTCATCGGTCCACACCTTTGCTTCCCACTACGCCCTGGTCCAGCAGTCGAGGGAGGATGCGGCCTTCGGAACTGCAGTGCTCCGTGCCGCGACTTCTCACTCCGACCCCACCGCCTAGGGATGGCTTGGGAGTCACCTAACTGGAATGGATGTGAGCAATCACTCGAAGAAGAAAAGACGGTTACTCACCTTTGTAACTGTTGTTCTTCGAGATGTGTTGCTCACATCCATTCCACACCCGCCCTCCTTCCCCACTGTCGGAGTAGCCGGCAAGAAGGAACTGAGGAGCGGGCGGGCCGGCAGGGATATATATTGGGCGCCATGGCGGCGCCACTCCAGGGGGCGACCTGCCGGCCCACTGGAGTTGCTAGGGTAAAAAGTTTCCGACGAACGTGCACGCGCGGCGCGCACACCTAACTGGAATGGATGTGAGCAACACATCTCGAAGAACAACAGTTACAAAGGTGAGTAACCGTCTTTTCCGCTTGATAGGTAGGCATCTTAGTCTGATTTGATATGTGGTGTTGACACCACAGAGGCTTCTAAAAAGTGTGCATAACAAATGTAGTCTTGCTGTTTCATGTCATTAAGGCAACCTCCCTCATTGGTGACAACAGAGACAAGGTACTCAAATAAGCTGATGAATTCAACTTCTTGTCCATTGAGTATGATGGTTAGGTGAGGTCCATCAGTCTGGTCATCTTCCAATTGACTTGAAGACCAAGCTTACTTGCCTGTTCCATAAATATATTCAGGGCATTCATAAGATTAGTTCATGAGGAAGTGACTGTTGCGGTGTCATCAACATATTCATAGATTCATAGATTCTAGGACTGGAATGGACCTCGAGAGGTCAGAGTCCAGTCCACTGCCCTCATGGCAGGACCAAATACTTTCTAGACCATCCCAGATAGACATTTATCTAACCTACTCTTAAATACCTCCAGAGATGGAGTTTCCACAACCTTCCTAGGCAATTTATTCTAGTGTTTAACCACCCTGACAGAAACTTTTTTCTAATGTCCAACCTAATCCTCCCTTGCTGCAATTGAAGCCCATTGCTTCTTGTTCTATCCTTAGAGGCTAAGGTGAACAAGTTTTCTCCCTCCTCTTTATGACTCCCTTTTAGATACCTGAAAACTACTATCATGTCCCCTCTCAGTCTTCTCTTTTCCAAACTAAACAAACCCAATTCTTTCAGCCTTCCTTCATAGGTCATGTTCTCAAGACCTTTAATCATTCTTGTTGGTCTTTTCTGGACCCTCTCCTATTTCTCCACATTTTTCTTGAAATGTAGTGCCCAGAACTGGACGCACTACTCCAGTTGAGGCCTAACCAGTGCAGAGTAGAGCGGAAGAATGACTTCTCGTGTCTTGCTCACAACACACCTGTTAATGCATCCCAGAATCATGTTTGCTTTTTTTGCAACAGCATCACACCGTTGACTCATATTTAGCTTGTGGTCCACTATGACCCCTAGATCCCTTTCTGCCGTACTCCTTCCTAGACAGTCTCTTCCCACTCTGTATGTGTGAAACTGATTGTTCCTTCCTACGTGGAGCACTTTGCATTTGTCTTTGTTAAACTTCATCCTGTTTACCTCAGACCATTTCTCCAATTTGTCCAGATCATTTTGAATTATGACCCTATCCTCCAAAGCAGTTGCTATCCCTCTGGTATCATCTGAAAACTTAAGTGTACTTTCTATGCCAATATCTAAGTCATTGATGAAAATATTTGAACAGAACCAGTCCCAAAACAGACCCCTGCAGAACCCCACTTGTTATACCTCTCCAGTGGGATTGGGAACCATTAATAACTACTCTCTGAGTACGGTTATCCAGCCAGTTATGCACCCACCTTATAGTAGCCTGATCTAAGTTGCATTTGCCTAGTTTATTGATAAGAATATGTGAGACCGTATCAAATGCCTTACTAAAGTCTAGGTATACCACATCCACTGCTTCTCTCTTATCCACAGACTCGTTATCCTATCAAAGAAAGCTATCAGATTTGTTTGACATGATTTGTTCTTTACAAATCAATGCTGGCTATTCCCTATCACCTATCACCTTCCAAGTGTTTGCAGATGATTTCCTTAATTACTTGCTCCATTATCTTCCCTGGCACAGAAATTAAACTAACTGGTCTGTAGTTTCCTGGGTTGTTTTTATTTCCCTTTTTATAGATGGGCACTATATCTGCCCTTTTCCAGTCTTCTGAAATCTCTTCTGTCTCCCATGATTTTCCAAAGATATTAGCTAGAGGCTCAAATACCTCCTCTATTAGCTCCTTGAGTATTCTAGGATACATTTCATCAGGCCCTCGTGACTTTCAGGCATCTAACTTTTCTAAGTGATTTTTAACTTGTTCTTTTTTAATTTTATCTTCTAAACCTACCCCCTTCCCATTAGCATTCACTATGTTAGGCATTCATTAAGCATCTCTGCCATTTCCAAGTTTCTTGTTACTTTTTCTCCCTCCTCACTGAGCAGTGGGCCTACTCTGTCCTTGGTCTTCCTCTTGCTTCTAATGTATTGATAAAAAACCTTCTTGTTTCCCTTTATTCCTGTAGCTAGTTTGAGCTCATTTTGTGCCTTTGCCTTTCTAATCTTGCCCCTGCATTCCTGTGTTGTTTGCCTATATTCATCCTTTGTAATCTGTCCTAGTTTCCATTTTTTATATGACTCCTTTTTATGTTTTCAATCATGCAAGATCTTGTAGTTAAGCCAAGCTGGTCTTTTGCCACATTTTCTATCTTTCCTACCCGGCAGAATAGCTTGCTTTTGGGGCCTTAGTAGTGTCCCTTTGAAAAACTGCCAACTCTCCTCAGTTGTTTTTCCCCTCAGTTTTGATTCCCATGGAATCTTAATATCCACTCTCTGAGCTCACCAAAATCCGCCTTCCTGAATTCCATTGTCTCTATTTTGCTGTACTCCCTTCTACCCTTCCTTAGAATTGTGAACTCTATGATTTCATGATCACTTTCACGCAAGCTGCCTTCTACTTTCAAATTCACAGTGAGTTCCTCCCTACTTGTTAAAATCGCATCTAGAACAGTTCCAGTTCTGTGATGCCAAAGTCATGTAGTACCACCCCTAGCAGGCTAATGATAGCTTCCATCATTCAGTCAGTAATAGACATGAGGCAGCCGTGCACCCTTTATGGACGCCATTGTCATACTCAAACCAGTTGAACAGTCTAGTATCTAAGCAGCTTTCGCTTTGGCGGTGCATTTCTATGATACAGTTGAGGAGCTTGTCAGACACACATCAGCAGCTTGCCGGCAGAGCCAAAGGGATCTTTTAAATCAATAACGGCTGTAAGCACCTCATCCTTCCTGTGCCAAAACTCTCAAGCATTTTCAATAACTTGTCTAATGGTAAATATCTGCTCTGTGGTTGATCGGTTGGGCATAAACCTGGCTAATTGTAGATGGCACAGATTCCTTATGGTGGGCTTTTCATGCTCAAGAAGAATTAGGGTGACCAGACAGCAAGTGTGAAAAATCAGGACAGGTGGTGGGGGGTAATAGGCACCTATATAAGAAAAAGCCCCAAATATTGGGACTGTCCCTTCTGGTCACCATAAGAAGAATCAGCATGAACGTCTTTCTTGAAATAGAAAGCAAAGTGGTGCCGCAGTGGTTGGAACACACCACAGCATTGCCTTTCCCTTTCCAAAATCATTCCACAGGGCTAGTTGTCAGATAGTTCTTCTCAGTATAGGCCAGCCATTCCAAGACGGAATCCCTGCTGGCTTGATCAGCCTGCAGCTATACCGCAAATACTGGTAGCATGGTCATTCTTGAGCTCACATGCTGCTTGATAGTCACATTCTGGTCACTGGCCTCTTCACATCCTCCTGGAGCTGCAGCTCTGATGGGATGGGTAAGAAGTTCCTGAAAATGTTCTTTCAGTCTATTCAGACATTCTGCCTCAATGTTCAGAAAGTTACCCTGTCTGTCTTTGACAAGCTGGGATTTGTTCTGTGGGCTGGCTTTTAAGGAAAACTTATTTTGGGTAAAGCTAAACCTTGTTGAAATGGATGTGATGTGTGAATGCACCCTTCACTTCAGATAGTTGCACGAGACAGCTAAAGGGCCACACCTAAAACAAGTACTAATAGTGTCTGTCCAGAAACTAGCACCATATGGGCAGACAGTTCCACTGGTGTGTGTGTGTGGGGAGGGGGGTGAATGAGAGAGAGAGGGAGCCAAGCAGCAACCTGTAGGCTTGGTGTGGTCTTAGAAGAAGCCTAGGGAGCTTCTAGGTCTGGTGCTGACTAAAGAGCCTGGAGGCTATAAACAAAAGTTATCCCGTGGCTTTTGGTCCCTCTCGCATTTAGAGAGGGAGGACTTTATACATTCCACATAAATAATGAAGATTGCATCAAAGAAAATACCAGACTCCATCATCAATTTCTACTCCCAACTGGAACAACCTATTATACTCCAATTTTTTTGCTAGATGCTCAGGTCAAAAGGAGTAACAGCATTATTATTTAGGAAAGAGTATTGTGCAATTGTCTCATTCTGAAATGTGACTTTCCTTCACGGATGGTATTCAACAGTAGTTTATTATAGTGCTCTCCATATTCAGTTGCTGATTTCCGGTGGGTTTGGAGAACATGCATGCAATTTCTTATGATTTTACACAAGATGTGGAAGCAGAATTTCGTCTTTTGAACAATGCCCATTGACTATGAGTTCCTGGGAAACAAGTGTCCATGAACAACTGCATATTTTGTGTTGTGAGCACTTGCTTTGTGACCTTATTACCAGGTACAGGTGAGAGAGAGATACATGTGTCTATCATAGCTGCTTAATTTCTCCACATCAGAGGTAGAGTTCTCTACATCATCACTGACTGCAATTAAGGCTGATATATTTTTTTTTCTACCTAAGATGTCCTCCGAGGCATGCCTTTGGGAGGTCCACTGAAGCCGCGGGACCAGTGGACCCTCTGCAGGCAAACTGCAGGAGGCAGCCTGCCTGCCGCCCCCGCGGCGCCGGCAGAGTGCCTCCCACAGCTTGGCGTGCTGTGGCCTGGAGCCGCCCCTGCTTTTGTGCCGTCCTACATTCCTTCTGTAGATAGAGGTGAGGGTCAGAGCAAATGTCCTAATTAGCTTGTGTACCTATAGATGCACCTGGAAAAGGCACGTTTCTACTTTGTAGGAAAGAGAGGTCATAATCTCTGCTGTTGATCTCAGATTTGCCCTGTAGCTCAAGATCACTTCTCCACATCTTTCACTCTTTTGCACTTTGCAGATTTTCAGAAGAAAGGCTTAGTGACAGAATTTAAGTGCACCTCAACAGAAGAGAGCTTTGGAGGAGAATGGTTCTTTATTCTATATTATAGGGGCATGTAGAAAGGATGCAGGTTTGGAGGGGCTTAGTCTGCTCTCAGGTACACTGCTGTAAATCCAAGAGTAATACAGTGGCTTCAGTGAAATTATATTAGATCTGTTCACTTAAAAAGTGAATTTGGAATTAAATGGGTCCCATTGGCCAGACCCACTTCATGAGCACACATGCTTATATATATATAACATCTCACATATTTATCACAAGCATGGTGCACTACTTGTTTTCTATAGCTTTATCTGACGGGTGCCTTTGATTTTTACAGAAATAAACAGGTTTCCTAGAGTGACTGGTAGCCATTTGATGCAAGAAGGGCTGTAATGTAAACTCTAAAGCTGTCATATATTAAGAGGAACTTGAATTTATTGACAACAGAAGTTTTAGCTGAGATGATGAGTAGCTCTGAAGATCTAGTTTTAATGATCAAGAAGTGTCAGCAGCAGTAACCACTAGAGGGCAGATGAAGCTGAAAATAATATTCCTCTTCTTTTAGCTCTCAGGGTGGGGTGTGGATTTATTCCTAGGCCTTTCTTGTCTTTATGATACTATTCTTCATTCTTTGACCTTGTACATGCTGGGATCAGAGCTACATTAGTTATATCCATATTTTGAACACAGTTGTTGCAAGCAGGGTTCTGCTCCTATTTCCCTGTTACTTTTCTTCTGAAAATTATTCTAGCAGTGTTATAATCCACGCTGTACACGGTCTGTAACATTGGGTCCCCTGGTGTTAAAACAGTTTTAGGTGATAGTTTTGCCTGCTCTACACTGTTTTGCAGAATCAGTTCAGACACACATGATTCAGACCTGCTGGAAGTAAATCTGGCTGTAATAGCTTCCAATCAGTTTAGTCTGGTTTAAACTAGAATTTAAACTGATTCTTTTTCTCCTTGGTCAGGAGCCCTTCATGTTAAAAAACACACTTTTTGGTGTTGACAAGGCCTGAAAATGTGTGTTTGACATGTGGAACCCTAATAAAAGTACTATTGGAGCAATCCCAAACCATTCAACTTGCAATAGTACCAGTGCAGTAGTTCGGTCTGTTGCTGTTGTCGTGTTTTTTTTTTAACAAATGAAATGGATCCAGGACATATTTGCACATAATTGTGGAAAATGTGTGTGCAAACAGTTATGAAATTCAGACTGGTCATTTCTTTTCACCCTTTGCTTTAAAACCCTTTGAGTTTGACTTTCAGAAGCACTGAATGTTCACATTTCCTCTCAAAGTCAATGGTAGCTGTGTGTTCTTAGCACCTTTTAAGAGCCTGATTTAATTCTTTTTTAATAAAGTTTTAAAATAAAATAAGTCATTGATATGAAGAAAAGAATCTGTAATTACACTACCAAGGATAAAATTACAAGGACTATAGAGCCTCTTGCTTCAGTTTATGAGCAGCTCCCCAAGTGGAGACAGGAGTATTTCTCACCATTGTATGTTACTCAAGATCTAGGTTCACTGTGGAGGATATTTTTGCAGCATATAGAGACAAGCTGGACAAATGGTGTGTTGTGAAACAGCAATGGTCTGCTCCTGCTCCTATTGAAGTCAGTGGCCCAACTCCAGTTGCCTGCAATGAAGGAAAGATCAGACACTTAAGGCATGGCTTCACTTGCGAGTTAGAGCGCATTAAAGCAGCCCCGGGCACTCTAACTCACGACGCGTCCACACTGGTAAGGTACGTAGAGCGCCCGGACTCTGTGGCTGGAGCACTCCTGGTAATCCATCTCGACGAGTGGAATCACATTTGATGTGCCCCCGCTAGAGTGCTGCGGCGCCAGTGTGGATGCCCTGATCTGTTAATGTGCTCTGATCGGCCTCCAGAAGTGTCCCACAATGCCTGTTCTAGCCACTCTGGTCTTCACTTTGAACTCTACTGCCTTGCCCTCAGGTGACCAACCATAAGACCCACCCTTTCCATTCTCTGGGAATATTGAAAATCCTCTTCCTGGTTGCTCAGCCAGGCATGGAGTGCTCTCAGCGAATCTTTCCAGGTGACCATGCGTCCACACGCCAGACAATCCCCAGTATGGAGCAATGGCAAGGTGCTGGACCTTATCAGTGTTTAGGGGGAGGGAGCTGTCCAGTCCCAGCTGCGCTCCAGCCATAGGAATTACGATACCTTTGGGCAGATGTCAAGGGACATGAAGGAAAGGGGCCATGACCAGGACACAGTGCAATGCAGGGTTAAAGTGAAGGAGCTGCAGAATGCCTACTGCAAAGCGCACGAGGCAACATCCCTCCATGTGTTGTTGGATCAAACAGATAAAGCTTGTGCACTAGTATAAACTGTGGCATAAGGAACAGATGGCCAAGCCAACTGAGCCGACCTGCCATTTCTACAAAGAGCTGGACACGATACTTGGGGGCGACTCCACCTCCACTCCGAGGACCATCATGGACACTTCAGAGGCCAGTTCAACAAGGCAGTAAGAGGAAAGTGGGAGCGAGGGTGCTGAGGAGGAGGAAGACGCTGCATGCATCTAGGGATGCCAGGGTCAGGAGCTGTTGTCAAGCCAGGAGGAAGGTAGCCAGTTGCAGCAGCTGGTGCTTGGGGAAGGACAAACACCAGAGGAAGTGCCTGGTAAGTGGCTTTAATTTTGGGAAGGAAGTTATTTGGTGCGGGATCTTGGGGCGAGGAGGGTTAGAGCTGCATGCATGCCTAGATGTGGAATAGGGCATTAATGTGCTTGCTCACATTGCGGTAATCAGCCTCAGTGATCTCCTCAAAGGTCTCATCCAGAACTTGGGCAGTGCACTTGTGCAGGTTTCTTGGGAGAGCCACTGTGGTCCTTGTCCCTGTCAGGCTAACATGTCCACGCCACTGTGCCGTGAGGGGAAGGGGGACCATTGCTGCACACAGGCAAGCTGCATATGGGCCAGGGTGGAAACATTGTAGTAGAAGGACCCTCCCTCTCTTCCTAGTTCACCCTGAGCAGTGAGACATCTTCCAGGACAAACTCATCCTGTGGAAAATGTGGAGACAGTGTTCAGTATAGGGCCCTCCTGCAGCTGTTGGCTATCCCCAAGGCACAGAAACCCAGAGGACAGTACAGCTGTGAAACAATCAGTCCCCCTTGACCCTGTGCTTACTCACCGTTTTGGGGCTCCCGTGGGTTATGTGTGCTTGCTTTGGGATGGGCAAATTATGTTTAGACTGTGTAGACTGTGCTTGCCCTTACGTACGGGGGAATCATTGCTCTGTCTGGTATAAACTATGCTGCTCTGTTAAGTGTTGCATTTTGCCTTTACAGATGCAACCTTGAGATCTCAGTCATCTGTGTTATCAGCAGTTGAAAGACTCCAAAGAATTAGGAAGAGGCCACGCAGAAGCAAAGAAGACATTCTGCATGCAGTAACGCAGCAGTCCCTTGATGAGACTCTAAAAGCGCAGGAGTGGAGGGAGAGTGAAAGGAGGATCCCCCAGCAGAATGAGGAGCACCAGCACAAAAGCACGGAGCTCCGGCAGCAAAGCATGGATTGGCTGATAAGCATCACGGAGTGTCAATCAGACTTGATCCAGGCAGTTGTAGCCATGCAGGTGGAGCACTACCATGCTGTCCCTCTCCCCCTGCAGCCCTTGTCCCAGAACTCTTTACCTTGTGCCCCCATGTCACCTCCAACCCACTTTCCCCAACATCCGGGTTCTTATTGCCACCAGTAGCTTCACCTGTAGCTTCACCACCCAGCCATGAAAACTATGACCCTTACCCACTGCACTCAACCCCCATCACCATGCAGTATAGCCATCCTGCAGTGCAGCAGTCATTGCACAGCACTCCAGACAGGAAGGCTGAGTATAAAAGGACATATGCAAATCTGTAATTGTATCATTCCCTACCCCGCCCCCTTGCCCTTTCTGTTTCCCAAGAAGTTGTGTTTCTCTTCAATACATGAATTTTCTTTTCAATACATGGATTTTTTGGCTTTGAAAACATTCTTTATTAGTGCATAAAGTAAAAAATACCTTCGCTCAGGAGAACAACAGGCACTGCAAATCAGCGTAGTAAATACAGATTCCTACTAACATTGGAACCACTGCTCTTCACTCCCATGCAGGGCACCAGACATTAGTTACTGGTGGCTTTCAACCTCAAATTGCTCCCTCAAGGCATCCCTAATCCTTGCAGCCTCGCGCTGGGCCCCTCTAATAGCTCTGCTCTCTGGCTGTTCAAATTCAGCCTCCAGGTGTTGAACCTCTGAGTTCCATGCCTGAGTGAATCTTTCACCCTTCCCTTCACAAATGTTATGGAGGGTGCAGCACACAGATATAACTGCGGTGATGCTGTCATCAGCCATGTCCAGCTTCCCACACAGAGAGCACCAGTGGCCCTTTAAATGGCCAAAAGCACACTCCACAGTCATTCTGCACTGGCTCAGCCTGTTGTTGAGCTGCTCCTTGCTGCTGTCAAGGCTCCCTGTGTAGGGTTTCATGAGCCACGGCATTAATGGGTAAGTGGGGTCTCCAAGGATCACAATGTGCATTTTGACTTCCCCTACAGTGATCTTCTGGTTTGAGGAAAAAAGGCCTGGCTTGCAGCTTCCTAATCAGGCCAGTGTTCTGAAAGATGTGTGCATCATGTACCTTTCTGGGCCAGCCTGTATTAATGTCAATGAAATGCCCACGGTGATCCACAAGCGCTTGGAGAACCATAGAGAAATACCCCTTCCGATTAACGTACTCAGAGGCTAGGTGCTCTGGTGCCAGAATTGAAATATGCGTCTCATCTATCGCCCCTTCACAGTTAGGAAAATCTATTTGTGCAAAGTCAGTCACAATGTCATGCACGTTACCCAGGATCACGGTTCTTCTAGCAGGATGCAATGAATGGCCCTGAAAACTTGCATCAACTTGATTGCAACTATTGACTTTCCCACTCCAAACTGGTTAGTGCCTGATCAATAACTGTCTGGAGTTGCCAGCTTCCAGATTGCAATAGCCACCTGCTTCTCCACTGCCAGGGCAGCTCTCAGTCCTGTGTCCTTGTGCTTCAGGGTGGGGGCGAGCTCATCACACAGTCCTATGAAAATGGCTTTTCTCATCCAAAAGTTCTGCAGCCACTGCTCGTCATCCCAGACTTGCATGACGATGTGATCCCACCACTTAGTGCTTGTTTACCGAGCCCCAAAGCGGCGTTCTATGGTGTTGAATATGTCCCTGAATGCCAAGAGCAATCTCGTGTTGTATGTGTTACTTGAGTCGATATCATCATTGGAGTCCTCACTGTCAGTTTGGATCTTAAGGAGTAACTTGATTGCCAAACGTGACGTGTTGGCAAGACTCGTCAGCATATTCCTTAGCAGTGCGGGATCCATTCCCGCAGACTGAAAGGGAAGACAGAGTGCACAGTCCAAAAAATGTTGAAAGATGGTCCCAGATGTAGATGGAAGCACAGGGATTGCTGGGATGTAAATGGATGCATCATGGGGCATTGGGACACGATCCAGAATGCCCCACCTGCTTCCCACAAGCCACAGAGCCAGAATAGTCATAGAGTCATAGACTTTAAGGTCAGAAGGGACCATCATGATAGTTTAGTCTGACTTCCTGCACAACACAGGCCACAGAATCTCACCCACCCACTCCTGTAATAAACCCCTAATCTATGTCTGAGCTACTGAAATCCTCAAATTGTGGTTTAAAGACTTCAAGTTGCAGAGAATCCTCCAGTAACTGGGAAGAGGTGCTCTGTGGGATAGGTACCCATAATGCACCGGTCCCAATGCCGCTGCAAGTGCCGTAAATGTGGCCATGCCAGTGCGCTTGCAGCTCTCAGTGTGGACAGACTGGAGCGCTTTCCCTGCTGTCATAAACAGATAGTCAAGGGTTAATAGAACAGAAGTACTTCATGTCTCTTTTGCCTATAAAGGGTTAAGTTCAGTGAGCCTGGCTGTCACCTGACCAGAGGACCAATCAAGGGACAGGATACTTTCAAATCTTGAGGGAGGGAAGTTTTTCTGTGTGCTGTTAGATTTTGGTTGTTGTTCACTCTGGGGCTCAGAGGGACCAGATGTGCAACCAGGTTTCTCTCCAATCTCTCCGATACAGGCTCTTATAAGTTCAGAATAGTGAGTAGTAGGTAGATAAAGCGAGTTAGGCTTATGGTTGTTTTCTTTATTTGCAAATGTGTATTTGCTGAAAGGATTTTAATTTGTACTTGAATACTTACGCTGGGAGGGTATTCCCAGTGTCTATAGCTGAAAGACCCTGTACCTATTCCATTTTAAATGTACAAAGATAATTTTTACTGTTTTTTTCTTTCTTTAATTAAAAACTTTTCTTGTTTAAGAACCTGATTGTTTTTTTTTTCTGGTGTGAGACCCCAGGGGACAGGATCTGGATTCACCAGGGAATTGGTGGGGAGAAAGGAGGGAAGGGGGAGAGAGAGGCTAATTTCTCTCTGTGTTAGGATTACTGTCTCTCTCAGGGAAAATCTGGGAGGGGGAGAGAGAAGGAGGAGGGAAGGTGCATTTTCCTCTCTGTTTTAAGATTCAAGGAGTTTGAATCACAGTGATCTTCCAGGGTAACCCAGGGAGGGGAAGCCTGGGAAAGGCAATGGTGAGGGAAAGGGTTTACTTTCCTTGTGTTAAGATCCAGAGGGTCTGGGTCTTGGGGGTCCCCGGGCAAGGTTTTGGGGGGACCAAAGTGTACCAGGCACTGGAATTCCTGGTTGGTGGCAGCGCTACAAGTACTAAGCTGGTAATTGAGCTTAGAGGAATTCATGCTGGTGCCCCATCTTTTGGACGCTAAGGTTCAGAGTGGGGAATTATACCATGACACCTGCTGTGCTCTCTGAAGGCTGGTTTAACGCAAAGCACTCTACATTTGCAAGTGTAGCCATGCCCCTAGTTATTTAAGCTTTAAGTTATTGAGTTTGTCAATAGAGCTCAGTGTTGGCCTTACTTCACTCCCCTATTGAATCTCCTATTGAATTTAATCGGACCACCATTAGGTCAATAGCGAGTGCTTTGAAAATCCCTCTGTACAGCTATTGATAGTTGAAATGAATACAATGGCATAGTGAAAAATGCTTCCATCATCTAATTCTTTTAGTCATCTCTGAAGCACTGAGAATCTCATGGACTGACAAGATTTCCCTGTGACTTAGCCGGGTCAAGCTTAAGAGGTATGTGCTTCTGCAGCATTATAGTACAGCAACTTGTCTTGAAAGCCCCACAGCTAGCTACACAGTAGGGTCTATCTTATTGTCCATCCATGTATCACTAGTGTACGTGGCTTTTTAAAAAAAGCATTGGGATGTGTGATCTTACTCTAATATCAGAGGGGTAGCTGTGTTAGTCTGGATCTGTAAGAGCAGCAAAGAGTCCTGTGGCACCTTATAGACAGACAGATGTATAGGAGAATGAGCTTTCGTGGGTGAATACTGACAAAGTGGGTATTCAGCCACGAAAGCTCATGCTCCAATACATCTGTCTGTCTATAAGTTGCCACAGGACTCTTTGCTGCTCTTATTCTAGTAGAAGTCAATGGCAAATCTTCCATTAACTTCCTCAGGAGCAAGCTCAGTTCCCTTAAGCTGCCTTTATTGAGGTGGCAAAATAAGAATTAAACAAAGAAATATGGTCAGACAAAAATATCACGTTCCTCTTGAATATACGGGCTTTTGTTACCAAATATGTTCCCTGAAAGGCCAGTAATCAAGTGCTCATGTTTAATCAAGAGTTTCTATTTTGGATTTGTCAAAGTAGCTTTGAAATGCCAAGCACTTTAAAATACATTGTTTCTTTAATTATTTATAACTTGGCTTATAAGGAGTAGGAAATAGATGGTGTGTGTGTGTCAATTATAATTAGAGTTAAGATGAGTCAGAAGAGCAATTGCTGGTCTCACCAGAAGTACCTTGATATCTCCAAGAGGAAGTTTAATTATAAAATTGAATCACCCTTATATCACTTGTATTACCTAAAAAAGAGAAGTATTATTAAGCTTGTCATACTTTGTGGGGACGTGGCTGCCTTCACAAAAAAATGTTGCTGTAGTGTTCAGTCTTGCTGGTGGCTCCTATGGCTGTGCCTGCACCAGAGAACTGAACTGCTGATAATTGAATCTGTAGACTAGCACTAATATAAGTACCAATGTTGCAGTGTGTCTGTGCTAACCATGCTGTTGTAGGTGTGGTTTTTGCCCCCTGTGCACACCACATTCTTCGGTTCCAGTTACACTGCTTTCTAGGTAATTATCCTACAGTTCTTGGCACTGCTTCCTGAAGCAATAGGTTCTGGGAAATTTCAAAAGGCTTATTGGGATCCCATGGGAAGAGTAGAAGAAGAGGTCAAACTCCTCTAAGTCTCCAGGACCTGACACTGTTTCCTAGGCCAGTTTTCAAAATTTGTGTTTAGGATAGCAAGAGAGGGTTCTGCTATTGCTTCTGAAGAGTACCTATGAGGCATTTGTTGTGAGGCAGTTGAAGATGTTTTACAGTCCTTGCAGGCAACTAGATGATGGAGTTTCTGTAGCAGCAGTTGTACCCTTACAGACCCTGGAGAAGTCCGCTCCACATGATAATTGAGGATTATATTCAGTGAATGGTGTTCTGCTTTCAGGTCTGGACCATGCTTACGGACTGTCAAATTGAGTTGTTTTGAGACCTGGGGTGGGTCTCTTAATTCCACAATGAAGGAAATCTATCTGTACCTCTGGGCTGAGCTAGTCCCCATCATTTCACTGCTAGATGATGGTTGTAATGTTGCAGGTGTGTTAGAAGCACCAGGTGGTTGGTTGCCAAATTTCCTTGTCAACAAGGGTTCTGTCAGATATATAATGGTTATTGTTGATCTTAAGAGTTCATCACTCACTGTAAAAATCAGGAAAAATCATTGTGTTGAACATTACATAGAATGAAGAAGGACAACTCATTGGTTTGAGTGCCACAAATATAAAATAACTGTTTTTGATATTTGGTCACCAGAGGAACTATTAACTTAGCTCTTAATATTCTAATAACCTATCAAGAGCACAGGTATCTCTCTTCTAATGTCTCTCTGTTCTTGTTCTTGCCTCTCCTTCTCTTTGCTTCTATTTTTGTTTCTTTTTTTTTCATTTCCTTATACCCTACCCTGGCTCTGCTCTGTCCTTCCCCCTGCTCTGACTTTCCAGAACTAGCCCCATTGCTCTGTGCCACTTGGAATAAGAGCAGATAAAAAATTATAAACTCAATTTTTAGTTTAACTTTTCTGTCCTGCTCCTACATGGATACAGCAGCAGAAGAGGTGGGGAGAAGACTTTCTAAGCACCTCAGGTCAGAAGGTTATTCAGGCTACATTCTGGAATGCACTGCAGAGGTCCTCAGCTCCGTAGAAAACAGACACATAATCTTTAGGAAACATGCTCTATAAACATAATATTCCTATTAAGAAATACAAAAAGAACCAGAGAGATTTAAACCAAAATTTAGTCACTTTATATTTAGGTTCCATTTATAAAGGGTTAATAAATGATTACTAGATATTATAAACATGAGTAGTACATGTTGCAGATGGTTAGAAACCCTTGAGTAATAGGTATTATAAATAGCTATAAGCAACCGATTTAGCTGTTGGACTCTAACAATTGATGAATCATTTATTAAAACATCTAGTAATCATTTATTAACCCTTTATTAAGGATCCATGTGTAGTTTATGAAGTGTGAGACAGCATTATATCCTGAAATGGCTTCCTTTGTGCTCTCCTACAACCATGTACTGGATCATTATTGTATCAGTCTCCCATTTTGGTGTTTACATCTGATTCCTCTCTCATGTCTGTGTGAAAGGATGAAAAAATCAGTGGTTAGTGTATTTCTCAGATCCTTGGAGGAAAGAAACTTAAAAAAATATGTGACTTTAACTTCATGTGGTCAAGACTGTCTCTTCTAATTGTACTGACTGCTCAGAAAATGTACTGCCTTTTGTCCTTTGGGGATTACCTTTATGGTATTTTCCACATGGGATTTAAATCCAAGACGATTAGGGGCCATTCATTAGCAAATTCAGTGTTGTGTAACTACATAGACTTGTGCTGAGAGATGTAGGGGGACTTCTGCCACTTAACATGACAGGCATGTTCTGAGAAAGAAATTTATTATCCTGAGTAATTTAACTTGGAGATGTGAGTTGAGAGAAGTGAGTATAGAATTGTAGGCAGTATTGTGGCTTTGAAATTGGAAGCTTAGCAAACTTATCAAATTATTTTTGCAACAACTTTTTCCATGCTAAAGAGATTTGTCCTGATTATTTTAAGCAGTGGAAAATCAACTAAAAATGGAATGCTGATAGAAGGAGCAGGCATGTTTCACTCTGAGTGTAGTTGAGGGAAAAAAGCTTAATAAAATTAACACATTCATAGTAAAGCAAAAACCAATTCCCTTTCCTCTTACAGAATTAGCATACTACTCTGACTGGTGTCTTAACCCCTTTCTGAAACATAAAGCCAAACTCCTAAGCACTTGTAATCATAAAGAATCCCACAACCCTTCTTCTAAAGATAGGGATAATAATCTCTGTCTCCCGGGCCCATTCTATTAGGTTATTACAATCTGTAATTATCGGGGTTCCTCTGTACTCCAAATGCTTAAAGAGCATGCCTGGTGTACTGCTTCTTGGAAGCAGGCATGGCAGGTGCTTCTGCAGCTGGGCCCTTGTAGGTGCTAGCTCTGGGGGGTCCCAGGATCCACTCAGACACATGGCTAAGGGGAAGGTTTTGATTATAGCTGGCAGGAAAGGGGACAGTTGCAAATACCCTAGGTACAGTGGCTAAACCAGTGACTGTTCAAAGTGAGCAACATCAGTTCTTCTTCGAGTGATTGCTCATATCCATTCCAGTTAGGTGTACGCGCCGCGCGTGCACATTCGTCGGAAAACTTTTACCCTAGCAACTCAGTGGGCCGGCAGGTCGCCCCCTAGAGTGGCGCCACCATGGCGCTCCATATATACTCCTGCCGGCCCACCCGCTCCTCAGTTCCTTCTTACCGCCCGTGTCGGTCGTTGGAACAGTGGAGCGCGGCTTAGCTGACCTCCACTTCCCTAGCTACTCGTTTTCTCGTATATAATTATGCAGTTATAACACTTTTATATATATATATTTGTATAGTTATACGTGTTTCCTTTGCTAACATGGTTAGTTTAGTTAGCGGGGTTCAGGAAGTAGCCCCTTCCATGAGCCCAGTGCCGGAGCCATGCATGGCTCACCGGGTTTTAAGAGGGGCCCGGCTTGCCAGAAGCCGCGGCCGAAGAGAGATCTACATGACTCCTGTTTGAAGTGCCTCAGGGAATCACACTTGACAGATAAGTGCCCCATTTGCAAGGCTTTTAAGCCGAGAACACAAAGGTGCGGGACTTTCACTTACCCCTCCACCTTGGGCGCGGAGCGATGTTCAAGCGGCGGGCAGAAGCGCCTCCTCGGCACCGGACCCCGCCGGTACCGCCAAGGCCTTTCGGCACCGACCGATCGCCGGCACCGATGTCGACTCGGCACCGCTCCCTTCTTCCGAGGTCGAGAGAGCCTACGATTCCTGCTGGTGCCTGGAGGCTCCCCGGCACGCGCCGCGGTTGAGCCCCCTGCTCCCGCTACTTCCGTGCCACCTGCATCGCAGCCAGAGAGCTCGCCTAAGTTGTGTATCCGGCACCGTCACCTGCAGAGGCACCGATGACTTCGGCTCCGTCGATTCCAGTCCCCCAGGACCATGGAATCCGGTGCCTGGCAGCTCCCCGGCTCGCGCCGTGGTAGAGCTTACTGCTCCTGCTGCTTCTGTGCCAGCTGCACCACAGCTAGACAGCTCGTCTAAGATGGCTCGCCCGGCACCGACGACGTCGGCACCGTCGATCCCGGTCCCACGAGGGCCGTAGAATCCGGTGCTTGACGGCTCCCCGGCGCGCTCCGTGGTTGAGCTACTGCTCCTGCTGCTTCCGTGCCAGCGGCACCGCAGCCAGAGAGCTCGTCTAAGTCGGATCGCCCGGCGCCGACACCTGCTACGGCACCGATGACGTTGTCACCGTCGATCCTGGTCCCACAAGGGCCGTAGAATCCGGTGCCTGACGGCTCCCCGGCACGCGCGGTGGTTGAGCGTATTGCTCCTGCTGCTTCCGTGCCAGCGGCACCGCAGCCAGAGAGCTCGTCTAAGTCGGATCGCCCGGCGCCGACACCTGTTACGGCACCGATGACGTCGTCACCGTCGATCCCGGTCCCACAAGGGCTGTAGAATCCGGTGCCTGACGGCTCCCCGGCACGCGCCGTGGTTGAGCGTATTGCTCCTGCTGCTTCCGTGCCAGCGGCACCGCAGCCAGAGGGCTCGTCTATGTCGGATCGCCCGGCACCGACACCTGCTGCGGCACCGATGACGTCGGCACCGTCGATCCCCGGTCCCGCAAGGGCCGTAGGATCCGGTACCTGGCGGCTCCCCGGCACGCGCCGTGGTCGAGCTAAGGCTCCGGCTGCTTCCGTGCCAACGGCACCGCAGCCAGAGGGCTAGTCTAAATCGGAGCGCCCGGCACCGACACCTGCTGCGGCACCGATGACGTCGGCACCGTCGATCCCGGTCCCGTAAGGGCCGTAGAATCCGGTGCCTGACGGCTCCCCGGCACGCGCCGTGGTTGAGCTCCTGCTCCGGCTGCTTCCATGCCAACCGAAGCCTCTGAGGCACCGACAACATCGGCACCGTCGATTCCAGTCCCACAAGGGCTATCGAATCCGGTGCCCGACGGCTCCCCGGCACGCGCCGTGGTTGAGCGTATTACTCCCGCTGCTTCAGTGCTGACGGCACCGCAGCCAGACAGCTTATCTAACTCGGTTCGCCCGGCACCGACACCTACCGAAGCTCTGACGACCTCGGTACCGTGGATCCCGGCCCCACGAGGGCCGTCGAATCCGGTGCCTGACAGCTCCCCAGTACGCACTGTGGTTGAGCCTGCTGTTCCCTGCACGCCGGAGATGTTACCAACGGCGAGGGCTCTCAGTGCCATGACAGAGTCAGTGCTGCCTGACCCGGGCACCGCCGGTACGGGTAATACAGTCTCTTCAAGGGACTGTCCCCTGTCAGTATAGCAAAGCGGCACCGTTCATGATCACGGTCCCGCAGACACTCCAAGTCCTGTCGGCACGCCGGACACCACTGGCAGTCCCGGTGCTGTTTTCCTCGGTACTGGTCACACTCGCTGCACCGGTCGGTATCCCGTTCGCCGACCCGCTATCGGCACCGTTCCGACATCTGGCACCGGGGCAGGTACCTTGACTCCTGTAGCTCTTCTCCGAGCCTCGAGATCTCGGTCGACCTCCCGACACCGTTCTGGTTGCGGGTCTGGATCTCGTTCCAGGTACCGATACGCCTCCCGATGCCGGTCCCCGGTGCCGAGTTGGGCAAGGTCCGAGTGAGTCAGAGACTCGGCCCGTGCCTTCTTTTAGTACCTCCATGGCCGTCCGGACGCGCATCCGTGTCATCCCATATGCGCAGATTTTATGCTCAGGACCACGATCCTGATATGATGGCCAGCGGGCGCCAGCCCCGGCGCAGAAAGAGCCTTGGCGAATGCAAGGTGTACTCTGCAGGGGCCCTGCAGCTCTGGGTAGCAAAGCAACAAGCCTTGCTTAGCTGTGATAATTATAGCACCTGGGTGAAGGAGTTTCTCCCTCAAACCTCCCACCTGGAGTTCGCTGCCGTCTTGGGGGACGGGGGAAAGAATTTACCCTTTGTTGGTAAAGGCATCTTCGCGGCAGAGACAGCCCCAGACTGCGAAGCCTGCTGGACAATAGGGTCCTAATGCGTCTTAGCATGTATACGCCAGCGACCAAACGTAGGCCTTTATGGCCCCAGCCGCCATACTCTGTGCCTAGCCAGAGACAGAACTCTGGAAAACGGCAAGGCCAAGGTGGTCGCAGACAAATGTCAGGCCCCCTAAAAAGCCAAAGTCAAGGTCCCTCGCAATTACCACTGGGACCAAAGACGAACCTTCCAAGGTTCGCCGGAGGGCGGCGTACCAGTCGCAGGACGGGATCCCGATCCCGCTTTCTCTTGGCATGGCCCCAGTTACTTTTAGATCGCTGGGCCCTGCGCACGATGGAGCATAGGTACCACCTTTAAATTGCTCCAGCCCTGTCCCCCTTCAGCGGACGAAAGGGACTAGGGGTTTTACTCCCGTTATGCCCTAGTCCCCCACTCGAACACAGGTCTCAGACCTCCCTGGTTCTGCATGGACTCAACCGGTTTGGGATAAGGTTGAAGTTCTGCAGGGTATCCCTGGGAACCATTATTCCATCCTTGCCTCCTGGGGGCTACTATGCCGCCCTGGATAGGAAGGACGCGTACTTTCGCAATGCCATCTTCCCTCCGCACGGGAGATGCCTCCGCTTTATAGCCAGCGGTGAATACTCCCGGTTTACGGCCATAGTCGCCGCCTACCGTCGCTGATGTCGGATATGCGTTTTTCCGTATTGGGACGATTCGCTTATCCGAGGAGAGACTGAGACACAAACCACTCAGCCCGTGGGCATCGTCACGGTCTTATTCACAGATCAAGGCCTGATGATTACTATAGAGCAATCCACTCTGGTTCCCACGCAGAGGTTGGGCTTCCTAGGGGCTATCCTGGTCTCCTACCTAGCCGGAGCCTGCTTATCACAACTGCGGTTTTAGGCGATGGCAACAATCATCTGAGGTCTGAAGGCTTTCCCAACGACCTCAGCTCGTTCTTGTCTCAGTCTCCTGGGTCCATGGTTGCCCGCAAGTTTGTAACCAAACACGCCAAGCTCCGCCTCCGTCCTCTCCAAGTCCGGCCCACCTCGGCGTACCGCTTGGACAGGGAGCCAATGGTCATGGTAGTCACCGTTCCCTCGAACGCCTTAGGCTCCCTAGAGTGGTGACTAACTCCCTCCTTGGTGTGGACAGGGATGCGGTTTTATCCGCCCCAGCCCTCACTGCCCCTGACGGCGGACGCATCATCTCTCTGCTCGAGTGCTCATGGTCACCTCCGAGCTTAAGGCCTTCGGTCTTCTAGGGAGCTGGCATTCCTCATTAATGCCCCAAAAATGAGAGTAGTCCGCCTGGCATGCCAGGGGTTCCAGCGGCAGCTGCGAGGCCGTTGTATCTCGGTGTTTACAGCCAACACAATGGCCAGGTGCTTCATAAGCATTCAGGGGGGACATAGTCCTCCCCCCTTTTTTATCAGGAGGCCATCCATTTCTGGGTCTTTTGCATGGCCCACTCGATGGAGCTGGCGACGTCCTTTCTCCCAGGCGTTCGGAACGTCTTAACTCTTTGACTCAGCAGGTCTTTCATGTCTTACGAGTCATCACTCTGCCCCATGTGAGGCGTCCCGCTTTCCGGAAGTGGAGATGGTTCCTCACACAGACCTATTCGCTCACCGCGAGAGCAGGAAATGCCAGGTGTTCTGCTCCTTCCAAGGTCTCTCCTCGGAATCGATCTTGGACGCATTCCTGATGCCGTGGAACGGCCAACTGCATTATGCCTTCCCACTGTTCCCACTGGTTCGTTAGGTCCTGCTTAAACTCCGCAGGGGCAGAGTGCGCATCATCATGATCACTCCCGAATGGTCCAGGCAGCACTGACATACCACGTTGCTCGGCCTGTCAGCCCAGACCCCATCACTCAGGGCAATGACAGGCTTCGTCACTCGGACCTGCAGCCTCTTCGCCTCACGGTGGCTCCTGCGTACCTGAGTCGGGGTGACAGGCAGCCTTCCACCTGGTCAACGTACCGGGCCAGGTGGAAGCGTTTCCTTTGCAGCTGCAGTACGCTCGATCTTGCTCCTGCTGAGGTCTCGATCCCTCTATTTGGCCTGCCTCTGGCCTTCAGCGGCAGGATCTGGCGGTATCATCGCTGAGGATACTCTCAGCAGCCATCCCTACCTTCCAGCAGGCTAAAATGGACGTTCAGTGTCCCACGCTCTATGGGTTCGAGGTCCCTCAAGGGCTTGGAGCGCTTGCACCCTCGGGTGCGCCGCCCAGCCCCGCCCTGGGACCTCAACCTAGTCTTGGCCAGACGAGTCTCTGAGATCAGAGCTCTTACGAAGGTTCCGCAAAGACAAGGTGCAGTTATGACCGCACCCGGCTTTCCTCCCTAAGGTGTTTTGGCCTTTCATGTTACCCACAGCTCAACGCAATGGGCATAACCGTTGCACTCCTTGAACATCTGTGGAGTGCTCGCATTATATTGTGCTGACAGAATCATTTCCTAAGGTGCCCCAGCTCTGCCCCGGTAGCGGGCCAAAGGGAGGGCTTGCTTGTTTTCCTCTCAGAGGATCTCATCTGGGGTGATGGCGGACATCCCCACTTGTTATGATTTGGCTCATATTTCCCCAAGCCACATCACCGTGCATTCTACCAGGGCTCAGGCTTCATCTGCCGCCTTGCTGGCTCATGTTTCTACCCACGAGATCTGTCGCGAAGCTCCATTGGTCCTCGGTCCATACCTTTGCTTCGCAGTATGCCCTGGTTCAGCAGTCAAGAGAGGCTGTAGCCTCTGGCTCAGCAGTTTTATTCTGCCACTTTTCACTCCGACCCCACCGCCTTTGTAAGGCTTGGGATTCACCTAACTGGAATGGATATGAGCAATCACTCGAAGAAGAAAAGACGGTTACTCACCTTTGTAACTGTTGTTCTTCGAGATGTGTTGCTCATATCCATTCCGCACCCGCCCTCCTTCCCCACTGTCGGAGTAGCCGGCAAGAAGGAACTGAGGAGCGGGTGGGCCGGCAGGAGTATATATGGAGCGCCATGGTGGCGCCACTCTAGGGGGCGACCTGCCGGCCCACTGAGTTGCTAGGGTAAAAGTTTTCCGACGAATGTGCACGCGCGGCGCGTACACCTAACTGGAATGGATATGAGCAACACATCTCGAAGAACAACAGTTACAAAGGTGAGTAACCGTCTTTTCCTGTCTGGGTCCATGGGTCCGACCACTCAAGAGTCAGGTCTCTTCAGGCCTGGGACATCCCCCGCCACTCCTTGTCCAGTCTCTAATCGAGCAAATAAGCATTTTGGGGTTTCCAAGCCAGGCTCAGTTAGTGTCTCTCATTAGGCCCATTTTCACTGGGTCTTTGTTTAGCTGCTCCTGTTCCCCTGTAAATCTCACACAGACAGACAGCACCCAATTGTGATGTCCAACAGTCACAGTCTGTTCAACAAATAGTTTTGTCCATTGCTCCCTGCTGCCATGCGTCTCCCACTCCCCAAGGAGAGCCCATCCACTTCCTGGTTCAGGGTCTTTCCCCTTCCCAAACAGTGGAAGGAGAAGGGGATGTACAAGAGGGAGGGAGCAGATCCATCACAATTCTACTTATGTTCCAACTGGAGTTTCTAATGGACATGTCATTTCTCTCATGCAGCTTCCCCTACTGACAGTAGAAATGTATAGTGTAGACAGGATGTGCATTGAAGCAGAAAAGTTCTTACAAATGTTTCCAATGGAGACAAAGCCTTCAGGATGCAGACAGGAGAGGCAGTGAAATTGAAATACAGTGTATATTCTTCAAGTAACTTTTGGTCTCCTTTTCTAATTAGAGCAATGTGCTTTGCTTTAACAACCTTGCTTGGTCACTTGGCGAACAATTAATTTTGATATCAAATGCAGAGTCTGAGAGTCCTCAGAGCTAATCAGCAGCAAAATCCACACAAAAAGCTTTGTGGACCAAGAAATAGACAGCAAGGCAGAGCCTTCTCCACAAACACCCTCTCCACCTCCTTCCCCATTGACCTTCAGCGGCCACCACAACATTAGTCAAACTCAATCCCATCCAAAAACGATGTGATGTTTTCAGCTGATTCTGTTGTTTCAGTCAATTTATTTTTTTTCTTACATTAAAGACACAATCAAGATAGGAGGATATGGACCGCAAGTGCAGAGCTATGGTTTTATATATGGAAAGAATAAGGGCTTATCCCTTTGTATGTCACCTATAGGCCTTTCAGAAATTTAGGCCTTGTCTACATTGCCACTTTTGTTGGTATAACTTATGTCGCTCAGGGGTGTGGAAACCACCCCCCTCTGAGCGACATAAGTTACAGAAGCACCAGTGTGGACACACTATGTCAGCGGGAGAGCCTCTCCTGCTGACAGAGCTATCGCCGCTTGTGGAGGTGGTTTTCTTACATCGATGGGAGAGCTCTCTCGCATCGGCTTAGAGTGGCTACATGAGTGATCTTACAGTGGCACAGTCACATCGGTACAGCTGTGCTGCTATAAGCTTGCTGGTGTAGACATTGCCGTAGACGTCTCCAGGGTTGCATGAAATAGTTCTCTCTATTGAATATACCTTGTAGCACAATAACCCCTCCTTTACAGGTACCCAGAAAGTTAAATAACAAAACTGGGTAATTAATTTGCACTTCTGTAGCCCTTTCAACCAAGACTAAAGTTACTTTAGATTGTAAATTCATTAGGGCAGGGACTGTCTCTCTCTCTCTCTCTCTCTCTCTCTATATGCACAATGGGTCCCCAGTGTAGGTCTACTCATGGGCAGTGCGTGGAGTCCCCCCGTCTGGGGAGAGTAGCCTCCACTTCCATCCTTTCCACTCTCCCCCTGCCCAGAGTGCCCCCCCCCCCCCCCGACTGGCCGAAGCCCCAAGCCCCGCCGAACGGAGGAGCCCCAGCCAGGCTGGCTGAAGCCCCAAGTACTCCCCCGCCTGGAGAAGTCTCAGCCAGGCTGGCCAAAGTCCCAAGCTGAGCCTCCCCCCACCTGGACACTTGGACACGTTTGATATGCCCCATGCAGGTTCCGAAGTGGTTGAGGAGGTGGTATGTACCTCCGTAGCTGTCCTGGAACCTGCATGGGGCATAATAAAAGCAAAAACTTCACTGCCAAACCCCGCAACTGAGGGTCTGGCGGCAGTGCCTCCCCTGGTCTATTATACCCACCGCCGATGGTGCTACTGCAGTAGATAGCAGTAATGATGCTAACCAGCCAGACACTAATTCTCTCACCATCCTGTGAGAGGTAGTTACTGTTAATTTACCCATATCTTAAATTTGTAAATTAAGGTTCAGAGATTAAGTCAATTTGCATTAGGTCATGGAGAATGTTGGTGGTGGAGTCTTGGATTTTACTGACTCCAAGGCCATGCTCTGTAGTGATAAACACATGTCTAATGAGGATCTGGGTTAGGTACCAAAAACTGTTCTTTCAGTGACACAGTGGTTATTTATTAGCGCAAGCCAAAACATCCCATCCTATTGAGCACCTAGCTCTAACAGATTCTCTCTATGCTTTTAGGACACTTGGTTCAGCCATTAACTGGTGCAGTGATTTGGCCTTGCCAAACACAACACCCAATAACAAGTTATTTGCAATGCAAATACACGAGAATTGGGCCATAGTTTGAACATTTACAAAGCGATAAGAAACATAATTTTTACCTACATCTGCACACATAAACAAGATGAGGGGAGAACAAATGAGCTGAAGAGATGCTTTTAAAGCTGTGACCACATGAACTTGGATCTTATTGCAACACTTCTGATGGTTTGCTTTTTCTCTCGGGGAGGTCACCACTGAAAGTCTTTCTCTAGCTTATAGTCTTTCTTAGCTTACACATATCATCCTTCCAGGTGGGAGAGGACTGTTGACATGACAGCTCCATCCAGAAGCTTTGGAAAAGTAATGTCCTAATATATAGAGAGAGGTTTTGGAATTATATAGAATATGGTTTATTTGCAAAGCAGATTTGCTTGTGAAATCGCAGTAACTGCATACGGACGTGCAAGAAGCCCTCCTTATTTTTAAAGAAATTGTCTCTTAATGTTTTAACATTGTATGTGTTAGAAACAATAGCATTCTTCAGACTGTTAGACAAGCATGGAAAACAGCTTGTGTTTTTGATATTAGGTCCTCATGTAAGTCCAAAATGTAATATGTCTAGTTGCAATCTAGTGGTGCCTAAAATAGGGCAGAGAGCTAGGAACTTCTATGCACTGATCTGATCTCTCCACAGCCTTGGAAAAATCACTTAACTTCTGCCTCAGTTTCCTCATATATAATGCATACTAATTGCCTCCCTAGGATAGAGAGCCTTAATTACTGTTGTGAAGTCAAATGAAAATTAAAGTGCTATATAAATGGTAAGTATTAGGATGACGTGAGTCTTCAGCAGAATGGGAACTACCAGCAGGAGGCTCAGAAATGCAAGTTTTAATTATACATTAATTTGAAAAGCAATTTGCAGTTGATACAAAGGTGCTGTTTTTTTCCAGGATGCTGTGCTGAACAAATTGATTGCAGCTTTCACTAACCAATGCTGTTTATTTTTTCCTGCTCTAAACAATTGCTTTTGTAATTCTGTAAATTCCTGACTGCCACTCTGTGAATAAATTTGGACAGTAAAATGAACAAATACAGGAAGATAATCTGTTTTGACAGTTAGGTACCTTTAATGAGGTACTGATGTAACCCACAGTGGATATTTCGGTAACCTGGAAAGTGACATTTTAAATTTAATTGTATATTTATCAATCGTTCATCTAAGGTTTCTAAAGAAACCAGCGAGCCAGACACCATAATTTAAAATAGTAAGTTGACTTGGCTTTGCAGGGTACATTGTCTGGAAATACTGTAATAGAAGAGGAGAATTTTATATCCACCTCATAATTTCAGATTTCTAGACTCCCCAGTGAGTCACTGAATTCAAGATGAGCAGACGATCAATAAAGCCTAATCTCTTGCCTCTGAGTTCAAATCCAATTCTGGTTGCACTTGCTAGTGATGTATTTTTTTGTTCGGGCTCAGTGTTGACTATAGAATTGTCCAAATTGCAAAACTCAGGATCATGCATCATTTCTGTGGCCGTTCAGCTGAGATCAGGGACTCTGCAGATAGCATTAGTGGATATTGATAGGTATTTGCAAAATCCAGAAGTACTTTGCCTTCTCTGACTGTGCTATTCCACCTGGGGGGGGGCGGGGGAGGGAAGATGCTTTAAATGTTGCCTCATATTTGATGAGCCTCTAGCTCACTATGCTGCCCTACTAAAAGAATAAACTAGTAACAAATGTTAGAATATCAGAAACCAATTTGGCCCAACATCTATTACGTTGGAGTTAGTAGGGACAAAATGGGCCTTAGAGTTTTGTTGCTATTTGAGATTCAGAGGTAGATCTGGTTTGATATATGATACAGTTTTTCACAGAACAATTTATTCAATGAGTAACTTTATTAGTCAGAGAGATATTTTAGATGGTTTGTACTTGACTAGTTCTGTCAGAAGTGTGAGAGGCACAAGGGACCTCTTACTGGACTGGGACTTCTATGTCCTATTCACTGCTCAGCCACTGAAAAGCTGTATGATCTCAATAGTGTGGCCAGACAGCAAATGTGAAAAATCGGGATTGGGAATAGGAGCCTAGATAAGAAAAAGACCCCAAAATTGGGACTGTTCCTATAAAATCAGGACATCTGGTCACCCTATATCTCAAGCAGGCTACTTTGCCTGCTCCTACCTCAGTTTCTCCTTCTATCAAAATGGAGATGACAACATTTGCCTTCCTTGTTGGGAAGCTGTGAGAAGTAATAAGCATTTGAAAAGCTCTCTGATTCTCAACTGGAAGGTGTAATGTTATAAAGTATTAGTAGCTCTTGCTTTTTGGTGCCTTAGTCTGACTATTCCTCTTGCAGACGCACAAACACCACCATTTTAATATTTCCATAAGATAATTTCCATTTGCTGTCCATTGTCGGTATTGCCCAAGTAGCTGATATTGATAATCTCCTCCAGTTCATTACTCCTTTGTGCCTTACATTTTTCTCCAGGCGCTGGTCTCATTGGACATAGCTGCTGTCATTTAGCTTTGGTGTCAAAAATGAGATGAGCACATCATTCCTCCGAGTGCTAACTGCTTTTGACACAATAATGCACATTTTTCTGATGACTTTAGTCTTAATTTCTCGGCTCCTGCATGCAAATGAACCGCTGGAGCAGTGGACACAATGGTGTCACATAGCCCAGAAAAACAGAAAACCTGGAAATCTTGTCACTGTAATTCTTTGGCTTAAAGTCCTTTCCCCTCAGATATCAGGTGAGAGTTTGTATCCATCTTCCCTTTGACCCAGGGAGTGCGTAGATAAGGGTATACAACGAATCACTTACCAGTTCAGGACAGTGTTGTTTCAGAGTCTTATTCTGACATTCTACAGCATTAGAACACTCCAGTGTATTGTAAACCTTGGCATTTAGTGCCCTGAGCTATGTCAATGCTAGATTTCTTTCGAGAAGTGCACCACTGGTGCAGCTCCAACAGCAAGAGCCCTTTCTGGAGAGCTAGTGTGGATAGGGCATTGGCATTTTTCATTTGCGTTCTGTAATACTGCTTAGATCAGGTCTAGAGAACATCATGGTCCAAACAGATCAGGTCAAAGCCTTTCCCGCATTAGCACTCCCACCGTGGCTACTAGTGGGGGAGCTGCGTCAGTGGCCGTGAATCTTTAGGAAATTTGTCCAAAAAGTTCAGTGTAAATAAGGCCAAAGTCTAACCTTATACTCTGATGCTTCAGCACACACGTTGCGGTGACATTTATAGGCCAAAATATGCATATAGACCATATAGATTCTCCTTTGCTTAAGGAATTCTTCACTCTAGTCCCACCACTAGCCAGTGACAGTCACTTGAGCAGGTCTAACATTCCATAAAGTACAAAGCAGAGGTACTGTCATAAACAGATAGTAAAGGGTTAATGTCTCTTTTACCTGTAAAGGGTTAACAAGCTCAGTGAACCTGGCTGACACCTGACCAAAGGACCAATCGGGGGACAAGATACTTTCAAATCTTGGTGGAGGGAAGACTTTGCTTGTGCTTTTCGGGTTGTTCTTTGTTCTCTCTTGAAGTTAAGAGGGACCAGACATTAACCTGATTTCTCCAATCTTTCTGAAACAGTCTCTCATGTTCAAAAATAGTAAGTACTAGATAGAAAGCGGATTAGTCTTTATGTTTGTTTTCTTTATTTGCAAATGTAGATTTTGCTAGAAGGATATTTTACCTCTGTTTGCTGTAACTTGTATCTTAAGCTAGGGGGGAGGGAGTCCCTCTAGTCTATGTAAAGCTTTGACCCTGTAAACATTTTCCATCTTGATTTTACAGAGATAATTTTTACTTTTTTCTTTCTTTAATTAAAAGCTTTCTTTTTTAAGAATCTGATTGATTTTTTCCTTGTGTAAGACAAGGGGTTTGAGTCTGAACTCACCAGGGAGTGGTGGGGGGTGAGAAGGCGGGGGGAAAGGTTAATTCCTCTGTGTTTTAGGATCCAAGGAGTTTGGATCAGTGATCTCTCAGGGAAAGTCTGGGAGGGGGAAAGGAAGGGGAATGGTTTATTTCTCTCTATTTTAAGACCCAAGGGATTTGGGTCTTGGGTTCCCCAGGGAAGGTTTTTGGGGGACAGAAAGTGTACCAAAACACTATATTTTTGGTTGGTGGCAGCGTTATCAGATCTAAGCTAGGAATTAAGCTTAGAAGGTTACATGCAGGTCCCCACTTTCTGGACCCTAAAGTTCAAAGTGGGAATAATACCTTGACAGGTACACATACACACTTAGGGCATGGCTATAGGTCAGTGGGAGTTTTGTCATTGACTTGACTGGGTCAGGATCAGGTCTTAGCCAGTCATCATTCATTCACTGAAAACTTTTCATGGCAGAAATTCTTTAGTCAACCATAAACATTGGTGCTGAAGTTGGCATAAAATTTCTATCCCTGTGCTAAAATATATTATTAAAACACTTGATAGTAGAGTTGATTTTTATTATTAGAGGCAGGCAAACAAAATGTTGTTCTGGTCATGGCTGAAAATTTTCCTATAACGATGGCAAAGTTTTGCCTAAGAACTTGAATCCTGTTAATTTATAATGTGGCTCCTGTCCTTTCAGTATGTTACTTTATTTTTAAACATTCAAGTCACTGAACTCTAAAACCCAGATACAGCTCATTCTGTATGCAGCAATTGTTTTCAGTTGCTCAGTCAATGTATAGTAACAACATAATTGATCCAAATCGGGTAATAACAAGAATAGGGTCTGATCTTGCAAGCTCTCCTAATTGCTGTGCTACCAGTGGAATTCAATCAGCCATTTTGCAGGATTAGGCTCACAGAATGACTCTGACATCTCTCTCTCTCTCTCTTTTGTAAAACCGTCTATGGATTAAATCCAGATTACTAAGGCTATATTATGAAATGATCCATCTCTATACTATACTATAGCATGACACACTGGCATGAGGGGCCTATATATGAGTATGTAAATTCCAGGCTATCCATTTTTTTTTGACAACATCCTAGAGGATTTAATAGAGATGAATACAATGGAGTTACTTGGAAATTTAAATAAAACTATAGAATTTAACAGAGTTTTGCCCTTTCTGTAGGTTATCTATAGAAAGTGCATAGTTCTCGCTTCAGTTTTAAAGGAAGGGGAAAGTAAAAACCCTAGAGAGTTGTCATAACTTTCTATGAAATTCTATAGGGCATTTTCATCAGGGATGAATGGATATTGTAACTGAACTTAATGATCTGCATGATTCAGTCTCAGTACTACATTGTCATTTTCCATAATGGCATACAGCTGAAGCGAGATTCTGGCAGTTCCTCTATACAGGCAGTTGCACCAGGCACAGGAGCATGGAGCAGATGTTGGATGCCCCAAACATGATGTCCCACAAACCATGCAGCGATGCTACTCCACAGGAGTTCCAGTATTAGAATGATAAAGGGCAGGTTCTGGGAGGGGCAAAATTTCCTGGGAGGTCTAAGGATTTGAATCCGCCTCCTTGTCCAAGACTCATTCATGCAGCAATAGATTAAGCTCAGTCCATAAGAAATTAACCAAACTGAACATCCAAGAAACCCAGATAGCCTCCAGTGCATCCCATCTATTAGATTTTAGGCTCTGTGGGGAAGGAACTGCTTACACATTGTCTCATGCAGCGCTGAGTGTGTTTTTGGCACAAAACAAACAACAGTTAACACAGCACTATAGACAGTAAGTTTCTGTCTACAGAGAGAATGACCCAATTTCTCTGATGTTTGAAATGTGCAAAATCCCAGGGTTTTGACTTTTTAAAAAAAAATACTTTTATTGCTTATTCCACTAAATACTTTATTTATTTGGAAAATTAAACTTGTGCCAACTTCTGTCAGAGACACCTATGCAAAAATTGTTTCACTTTCCTAATATAGCACAGATTAGACTGAAACATCTGAACGTTTTCCTGAAAGTTGATACTCTTGTGACTTTTTAAAAAAAACAAAAAAATACCCAACAGTGTTATTTCTTTTACCTCATAAAGTTCATCTGCAGCCCAGAAGCCCACTTGCATGCCACATGCAATGTAAATTTCCTTTAAAAACTCTCATTTACGCTACAACGAGGACCCAATCCACACCGTTTCTAGAAAACTGGGTTCCCAGAAGCATCCAAAAGTACTCTGAGGTTGTGTAAAAATCTTTAGATCATTTTGAAAAATCCTAGATGTTTTCGTGAAACACTTTTTGAAATGTAGCTTTTTTCATCAGATGTTTTGAAAAGGGAACTAATGAGAAATGGACAGGGGGAAAAGATTCTCTAAGTAAAGAAATGAGTTGATCTTGTGCCATTAAAAATAAATAGCAATGCTTCCCTCCTGCCTCGGTAGCACAGTTCTTCCAAAGGTGGTGTGTCTTATAGATGCTCTGACTTGGCTCTCCATAGTCTGGATCTGCCAGATATCGTTCTCTCTGTTCAAAAAGTTTCTGTGCTACCTTTTCTTATCTCTGTTTCCATTGACACCAATTCTTGTTCTCTCTTTCTAAGGGTAGGTCTACACTAAGTGATATCAGCACAGATACATTGTTCAGGCTGTGAATAAAACCACACTCCTGACCGACCTAGCTATGCCAGCATAACCCCCAGTGTAGACACGGCTATGTCAACAGAAGAGTGCCTCCATTGATGTAGTTAATGTCATTCAGGGAGGTAGGTGTTCCTACCTTCTGGAAAAAACTCTTCTGTTGGCATAGTCTATGTCCAAGACCTGGGACTATGCTGGTCTGGCTATGCTGGTATAGTCTCTCCAGACATATCCTAAAACCTTATCTACACATGAATTTGTTCTTGTTTAATTAAACTGTTCCCTTGTGGGGCCACTTTTATTTCCATTTGCCTTTAAGCTTGTTCCTAACTGATTTAAGCTAAATCAAAACAAGCCTGGTCCAACATAACCTTTTGTGCCAGTTTAATTCCTTCACTTTAAAATCCCACTTTAAGCAAAACTGATGCAACTCTGTATGTTGACAAGCCTTAACACCCATCTTTTTGTCTCACTCTTCACAGCTCTGCCGTCAGCATTTTTCAAATCCTCCTCCTTCATATGGCTTTATCGTTTTTCCTCTTTCTTTCTACAAGCATGTCCCTTTTCTCTTTACATTATTGTGTTTATCAAAACTTCTACCAAACTTCAGTAGAACCAGAAATGGAATCACTGTGAGAATGTTCAAACTTGGATGTTGTCACCCAGTAACAAGAAATCTTGAGAGACCCTAACCTAGGGTGATTTCCAGACCCTTCACTTGAGTAAAGAAATCTATGTGTCTGAATGAGCAAATGAAAGCTGGATGTCCACATGAATACAGAACCTCCTTCTGAGGGTTGCACAGCACAAGTAACAGTTGTGAGATCCCTTTCTGTCATCTCTGAGGCCTTGGCTACACTGGCGCTTTACAGTGCTGCAACTTTCTCAGGGGTGTGAAAAAACACACCCCATGAGCGCAGCAAGTTACAGCGCTGTAAAGCGCCAGTGTAAACAGTGCCCCAACCCTGGGAGTGCGGCTCCCAGCGCTGCAAGCTAATCCCCACGGGAAGGTGGAGTACCTGCAGCGGTGGGACAGCTCTCTCCCTGCGCTGGTGCCGCGACCATAATCGCACTTCAACGCGCTGCGGCGGGAGCGCTCCCGCAGCAGCGCTTTGGAGTTTCGAGTGTAGCCAAGCCCTGAGTGAATTTCAGGTTGAAAAGTCCAGCTGCCATTTACCAGTGTTTTGGTGAGTGCATGTTTCATTGTCTCCTACATTAGTATAATAGAGATTAAAGAGGCTAGGACTTTTCAGCTTGGAAAAGAGGAGACTAAGGGGGAATATGATAGAGGTATATAAAGTCATGAGTGATGCGGAGAAATTAGATAAGAAAAAGTTATTTACTTATTCCCACAATACAAGAAATAGGGGTCATCACATGAAATTAATAGGCAGCAGGTTTAAAATAAATAAACGGAAGTTCTTCTTCACACAGCGCACAGTCAACTTGTGGAACTCCTTGCCTGAGGAGGTTGTGAAGGCTAGGACTATAACAGTGTTTAAAAGAGAACTGGATAAATTAATGGAGGTTAAGTCCATTAACGGCTATTAGCCAGGATGGGTAAGACATGGTGTCCCTAGACTCTGTTTGTCAGAGGGTGGGATGAATGGCAGGAGAGAGATCACTGTTAGGTTCACTTCCTCTGGGGCACATGGCATTGGCCATTGTTGGTAGACAGGATACTGAGCTACATGGACCATTGGTCTGACCCAGTATGGCCGATCTTATGTTCTTATGTAACATTTTTTCCATTCAAACTCCTGCTTCTTCAAGACTAAAATTCCCTTCTCTCTTTCCTCGTAAAAATAAGCACACACCAAATTAATATGCATTTGTTTTTGAAACTCACTGCAATCTTTGTGTGGATTTGATTTCTCAGCCAGGATTTAAACTCAAGACAACAGAGAGCTGAATGTTTCTTCCAACATAATCAGACAATAGAATGACAGCAGATCCATGGGGGATAGCTAAGATTTTTTTCTCATAAAAGGAGAGAGCTGCAAGGTTGTCTGAGCACAGCAGCCACATAATTACCTGCTATATTGATGGTTGGAATTAAAAAGAAACTTGTGTTATATATGTAGGTTTCATACTACTTGTTTAGAAAACCCTGAATTACCAAGTTGAGACAAATGCATTCATTCATGAATATCGAGGAGATATCTGTGGGGTGCAAAGTCTTTCCATAAAAAGAAAGAGCTTTCCCTCCGCACCAAGAGAGTATCACTATTTATATTGGGATAGTGCCTAGTGAGCAGATGCTGTACAGATATGTAACAAAGATGATCCCTGCCCTAAAGAGCTTGCAATCTAAGTTTAAGATAAGAAATGACAGGTGCATGTGATAAACAAATGAAGGAGCCAAGATAACAGCGATATAATTATGAACAATTTAATAAACAGCCGCCACATCTGCCACAGCACACCAGCTGGCTAACCTCTATCAAGGCTTGTCCTGTAGGAGTTACAGCAGAGGTGGGTTTCAAGGAGAGATTTAAAGACGGATAGTGTGGTGGTAGCCTTGTGTAATCTTGTGGGGAACTCCAATCATATATAAAGGGCAGCATAAAAGGGCACCAAGGCTGTTCTCACAAAAAGGGACCAATGAGCATTCAAGGGCAGCTTTGCTGCCAGAGAGGAGGTGGGCTTCTCTGACTTTATAGTGTGAAAGAGACAATAAGTAGAGCAAGGGTTGACCATAAAGGGCCTTCAAAGTGAAGACAAAGAGTTGATGCTTGATGTAGTAGAAAAGGGGTGATGCAGCAGAGGGATGCAGATGAGATGATGCGGTCAAAATGAGGAACTAGGAAGATGACTATGAAGCAGCGTTTTGGGTGGATTTAATGCAAGATGGCATTTGTTCAGGCCAGACAGGAGCAGGTTGCAGTAATCAAGAGGAGGTGAAATAGTGAGGGGCTGTACAGGGTTTCAGTTGTATGGGTGGAGAGGGAAGGCTGCACATTAGGGGCGTTGTGAAGGAAGAAGGACCAACATTTAGAGATTGAATGGAGTGTCAATAAAATGATCACAGTTTTATACAGTTTAAGGCCGGAGAGGCCAATAGATCATTTAGTCAGACACTCACAGGCCGTTACCTTTCACCCAGTTGCCCTGTACTGAGCCCAATAATTTGCATTTGGCTAAAGACTTCTTCTAAAAAACATCCAGTCTTGAGTTGAGAATCCACCACTTCCCTTGGCAATTTGTTCCAGTAGGCCTCGTCCAGACTAGGGGAGGAAAATCGATCTTAGAAACGCAACTTCAGCTACATGAATAACGTAGCTGAAGTCGAATATCTAAGATCGAATTACTCACCCGTCCAGACGGCGCGGGATCGATGTCCGCGGTTCTCCGTGTCTATTCCGGAACTCCGTTCGGGTTGATGGAGTTCTGGAATCGGTGTAAGCACGCTCGGGGATCGATATATCGCGTCTAGACTAGACGCGATATATCGATCCCCGAGCAATCGATTTTAACCCGCCGATACAGCGCGGTAGTCTGGACGTGGGCTCATTGTTAAAATGTTGTGCTTAACTTCTATTTTGAATTTGTCTGGTTTTAGCTTCCAGCCCATTACTTTCTCTTGTGCCTTTCTCCACTAGATTAAAAAGCCTGGTATTTTCTTCCTAGGAACGTACTTCTACCCTGTAATTGAGTCACCTCTCAATCTTCTTTTTGATAAGCTGAACAGACTGTGACAAGCAAAGGGCAACCAAAGTGGCCTTTAAATGGCAGAGAAATATAAGTCACAAGTGTCTCTGTGTATTATTTTGTTTCACAGCTGAAAGCCATGGTGCATCTACATACAAATACAGACTCCTTTACAAGACTGAGATGCAGAATTGCCTATTGGTAACTGCTCTATCTGTGGGATGCCAGGATGTGCTTCTGTCCAGATAGGGGGACTCTGACGATGACTTTGATATGATTGCCTGGAAATATATACATGTGCCCTTGAATGGAGGTGCCTTGTAGCCATTTTTTACCTTAAGTTATCCTTCAGCAAAAAGGGGGAGAGACGGATGAGACACCACCAGGAGAGGGTGCTTCCCAGGGACTGAGCTAATTCCAGGAGCGACCAGAGGGAGGTGCCACAGGAGTGAGTCCTGCACTGTCACAGAAAGGTTATTACTGCACATGAGACTTCCACAATTATGAGTTATGATCCATTAGGAGGTCCCAAGAGGACATGGCTCAGCCAAATGTCACCATGTTTGCTTCTAAATCTACACATGCTTGGGGTTCAATTCTGATTCCAGACCTGGCTTTGCATAGCACCAAAGAGCAGAATGCCACATGCTTTTGAGTGGTTAGCAGGACCACTGGCTCAAAGTTACATCTGGGCTTAAATAACACTCCAGTCCTCCAACAGGCACCATAGGACGTCCATGCATGTCTACGGTACATGTATTTGAACATCCCCAGGAGAGATCAAAATGTTCAAGGTTTCAGCACCGCTTATCAATTATTTGTGTGTGTCTATATGAAACAAAAGGAGCAGTGAGATCTGGAAGAGTGAGCAAGAGGACTGACAATTAGAAAGTCCTGAGTCTAAATCCAGACTCTGCCATTGGATCATTACAGGTCCCAGGTAAGTCTCCCCCTATCTCTCTGTTTTCATGTCTATAAAATGAGGACTTTAATATTTACTTACCTTCCTCACAAGAGTGTTATAGGATTAATTAGTCTGTATTAGTACAAGTCTGGAAATATGTAAAGTGCTAAATAGTATTATTTATTATTTAAACTAGAATTATTTTGTCTATTGCAGTTACCCCAGGGGTCCCAGTCATGGTCCAGAACCCCATTGTGCTAGGTGCTGTACTAATATGGAACAACAGTATGGTTCCCACCCCAAAAAGCTTCAAATGAAGTATAAGATTAGAGACAGGAAGTGGGCACAGGTGGAACACACTTAGCGTATATGAGATACATTTCATGAGCACTACATATTTCACATAGCATCTGAAATAAACACATGGCACAAGAACCTTTTCAGATATATAGCAGAGCGAGCTGTCAGCCTTCAGTTGATTTTACATCTCTTTCAGCTAATCAAATTCAAAATTCAGCACATGATGTGGATCTCTTCCTTAAGCGTGTCCTTAAACCAATAGCTTCCCTCAGTGTACATGTAAATATTTTTTCCACGTGTGACAAATCTAAGAAGGGCAGTAGCCTGGGTTTAACATGATAAAGCAGAACCTGTTAGAAACAAGGCTTCAGTTTCTTGTTATGACATGTCCCAGTAGTTCAGAATTGTTCAGAGCTGTGTAACCTACTAAATGTTAGAAGAAAAGACTGTGCGGAAGGTCACTAAATTATCTGGGAACTGGAAAAAATTCTGACTTTTGAAAGCAGAGATGGGTTTTGAGCTGTGAAATTCACCCCCAGACTGGAGTTTCCCCAGGGATCAGGAGAGGTTCAAATGTTTTAGCTCATTATGTACATGGCCTGAGTTTTTGTCACTGGATCCAATCTCCTCAGCCCATCTGTAGAAGAGAGGCACTTGGTAAGTTAGGAAGACTACAGCAGCAATAAGAGAGGTTTCTGGCAACAGGCCCAACCTCCTTCAACATCAACCACCAATCCCACAAACCTCTAGAACAGGCACCAGAGCAACTTCCCCCATGGTAATGAAATACACAAGATGACCAAGTAGCCCCCAGTCTCAGCAGTGCATTCAGGGCTTCTGATGAAAACAAATCAGCCAAGAGGGCATGTGCAGTGTTGCACAGGATGTTTTGGGGTGGGAGCTGTCTTGACCTTCATCTCTGCAGATGAGGGGGCAAGGAATAGAAGGGAGAAGTTTATCTGCTGCTGCTACCAGTCTTCTACTTTCCCCCTGACATTTACTCCATTTCAGAGCTGGAGATTTCCCTAAAGACTTGCATTATCAAAGTTGTGAGTAACATCTTGGCTGCCCTCAGGCTTCTCTTTCAGACACATCACTTCAGACTTTGTACACTGTCTTCTAGTGAGCCAAATCAGGGCCGGCTCCAGGCACCAGCTTAGCAAGCAGGTGCTTGGGGCGGCCACCCCGGTGGCAATCCAGCAGAGGGTCCCTCACTCCTGGTCGGAGCAAAGGACCTCCCGCTGAATTGCTGCAAATCGCAATCGCGGCTTTTTTTTTTTGGCTGCTTGGGGCGGCAAACCCCCTGGAGCCGGCCCTGAGCCAAATCATGCAAGCTACAAGGTAAGGGCTTAAAACCTACTCCTCTAACTGAGATACAGAAGGATATTCTGGCGTAGCAATTGGTTTCTTTAGGATACTGTCTGCCGATCACAGGAAGGAATCTTGTTACCTGATTCTAGGCTTATACCAAAATGTGTTGGAGGTCACCCATCAGAGCAGATTAAAGGGAGGGATGGACTGCAGCCACAAAATTTGAGGGTAATAAGAGCTGTGATTTTGGCCATTCTCCAATAGGTTCCCAAGCCCAAAATAAGACCTAATGCAATGCACTTGCTGTTGCCCTTACCTGTACCAGCCGGGGTGCGGGGGCAGCCCTATAAGTATGATGAGGTACCAACTATATTTCAGCAGGATTTATTTTCAGAGGTCCATTTTAATGAAAGTTGGTGCACTGCATTTATCTATGATTGGCTATGACTGCCTTTCCCATTTTTTAATCTGTTGCTGCCTAGAGATAAACTATTTAATTGGTCTCAAGTTACTTTCCAATGTTCCTATAGATTCAGTGATGCCTATTAGAAACACTTCTCAATGACAATCTGTTAGCAGCTGTGGCCACATAGGGAGCTGGAGGAGTGACAGAAGGAAAGAATGAGGGAAGAGAGAATGAGAATGCTCAGGTTTCTGACAAGTCCTTTTGTTATTAAATGCTGGAAAGCTGATCTGTCTCTAGTAAAGGTTGCGTCTCAAGTGTTTCTTCACCCAGTAAGAAGAACCAGACTCTTTTTGCAGTTCTCGTACATACAAAGCTTGTCTTTGTACCCCCTACAGCTAATTTGTTAGAATTACTTAGTTCAAAAATAATTGTAATCAATGAAATGATGTGTAGAATAATGGGTTGATTTATTTCCTACCTTCCTCTTCTCTTGCCTATTCTAGCCTCCCTTGCATCCTGTCTTGTACTCAATTTAAATTCCCAGGGCAATAGTTGCTGTATTAGGTATCTAGATTAGGGTGACCATACCTCCCATTTTGGCCAGGACAGCCCTCTTTTTAAGCCCTGTCCCAGACGTCCCAACTTTTTTGGCAAAATTGGGCATTTGTTCCGTTTACTCTTGCCAACTAAACAGTTCAGAGGGGAGGTGAACAAGAGGGACTAAGAGAAAGGTCTGTACGAGTAATATACGCACGAGGTAAATTCAGTGCTCCTTTTAATCCTTCTGATAAAACCAGACCACAGGGGTGTTCAGTGAAAATGGAAGACAACAGATTTAAAAATGATAAAGGGGGATACATTTTAACCCATTGCCACAAAATACTGCTGAGGCCAGGAGCTTAGTAGGCTTCAGAAAAATTAAACATTTATGTGGACAGAACAGCAACGTTTATGTAAGGTAGACCTGTGTGTCCACATTTCCCCTCGTGCTTCATGGCATAAATTGACCACTAATGGGAGAGACCTAGAAACTTCCCTCATGAGTATTCTAGACTGGTCATCCCTATTCCAGACTGCTCTTCTACAGGGCATCTTGAGCTTGTTTTTCTGAAGATTTCGGTTCTGGCCATTCTCAATGACAAGGTACTGGACCACTTGTCTGACTGAGTGGGGCAATTCCCAATATGCCTCTGCATACACATGGCACTACACAGACATCTATTTTTCAGTTTTGCCTTCACTGCTTGTGATAGTTTATTAAAATATCCCTGCACTGTGTTAATATGTCATACAGTGCTTCAGTGAAGAATGCCATATGGATTCAAAAGCACATTCGTTTTCTTGCAATGAGTCTTGCAAAGTTCCAATTGTGTTTAAAAAATTCTGCTGAATTTTGCCTGTCTAAAGGCTTCTTTAGGAGGTTCAGCCTAAACTTTACATAGTTGACATCCCTGCTATGGCTCGAAACCAAACATGTTTACCACCTAGCATCATTGCAGCATACTTTGTGCCCTTACTTAACATGCAGTATTGCATTTACCCAAGGCATGGGTCAACTTGACAGCTACTGAGGGGCAACATCCAGCTCTTAAAAGGGTTACATGATTTTAAAAAAGGAAAGTAACAGAGCATTGAATTTCACTATGGACCACTGGGTTTTCATTGATCTCTTGGACTTTCCAATGCATTTTCCTATAGTTGACACTTCACATGTTTGCCTGGGGTACTGGTTCTGAATTAGGCATTTTTTTTGTTTGTTAAAAATGTTTTTGATGGGGAGGGGGAAAAACCTTTCTCTGAAAATTTTGATCACAAAATTTTCAGATTTTTGTTGAGTGCCCCCCAACCCTTTCAATTTTGTTCACCCTCTTTCCTCCCCCTTTTTTATGGTGGAGGGAGGGAAGATAGAAAAAGGGGAAGAAATAAACACTCCCAAATAGTTTCTTTTTTAAAAATAGAAAAATGTTTCTTTTGTTTCATTAGGAGACTAAAATGCCCATAACATATTGCGAATGATGAAATTATTTTTGCAGAAAATATAGTGTTTTCCAACCAGAGCTAGTTTTTACTTAGCTGAGCGGGGGCGGGGGGAGCGTGGAGCATTGTTTTAGTTTCATCCCAGAAAACAAAGTCTTGATCCATAACTGTTACTATGGTTCCAAATGTTGTCCCTGCTACATAGGAACAACTGGCAGGTCACTTTCTGCCCTGAGAAGCCTCTGCCAGTACAAAGAGACCCAACCTGTTGGGATGTAGAACAGGTCATACAATGCTTATTAAGGTCCCATCTGTATTTAGCATGTGCATAATCATCTAGCCAAACAATGTCATCTTCGGTGGTGTGATGCAGGTCCCATAAATGGCAACATCAGTGTGGTTACAATGACCTCTATCATCCAGGATACAAAAATAATCTTTAAAAGTGTAGCCTTTGTGTGTGCAGTGTGTTTTATTTATAAAGCTTTTAGAGCTGGCAGCTTGTCTTCTAATTTCTGTTGCGGGTGGCAGGAAGAGGGAGGAGGAAACCTCAATGACAAGATATAGGAAAATTGCAAACTGAATGTAGCAGAAGTGTAAAAAGGAAAATAAGAGGCTTTGGGCATGTTTGTGCAAATACTAATGCTTCCAAAATGATGATAGACTGGATGTATCAATTTGTAAAATTAGAGATGTCGCTATGCTGAGTAAAAAGCAGTATGGCACATTTTGAACAGCATGGGGCCTGTGCGTGTCAGTCAATACATATAATTAAACAAGAAGAAAAATTGCTTGCCTGAAATGTGAAAATTTTCAGTATTGAACTAATGGATTTAGCCTGCATTTGCACAAAGGGAGAATTCTTTTGGACCCTATGGCAGGGCCATGCCATGCCCAGTAAGGTGCTGGAGATTAGTTAATATTTGTAGAGCACTTGGAAGAGCAAAAGTGGTACAGTATTTATTATTATTTGATACTTAAGGCCACATTCTGTCACCATTATACTGGATAGTCCCTATGGGTTTGCTCATGGGCACTGGAACTGTTGGATACTTACCCCTGTCATGGAACAGGTGTATAACTTCTTGCAACTCTGTCATTTGGCTTGAGGTCAGGAAATGCATAGATCAGTCTCTTAACTGTGTGTCACCTTGATTGCAACAGGAGTCATTTCAGTGAGTTGTTTTTTAATCTTGTGGAAAGTGCCCACTATTAAGGTGATATAAGCTTGAGTGACTGGAGAGCACGAAGAATGCCATGCTGCATCTTGGTACATACTACTAGCCAGGCAGGATGTAGTCTCAAGAAACTGTAATTTGGTACTAAAGGTGCTTTACCTGTGAGCCGAACTGTAGAACTCCATCAGTCTCAGCTGGACCTCATTCTGCCCTTTATCCAAGAACCCCTGTGTTTCCAATGGCTGGCATGTAACTGTATTAAAATTTAGGCATCCCAGCTGGCACATACGCATTAATAACTAATTACGTGTGCTTATATTACAAGAACACAGACTCGTACACATTTATAGAGTCAAATGCTGCACTTACTGTGAATATTTTATTGCAGCCAACAAAAGGTGCTGAGTAACTATTTGGGAATAGCTATATTGAGTGTAGTTGCTGTGGATGGGAACATGGTTGAGGGAATAATGCTAGGATTTTGCAGCAGTGTGTCTCTCATAAGCAGTATTTGCTGTTTCTGATCCTTGTTATCCAAGTGCTCAGCACTTTCTTTTCTCCTGTCTAGCTGTAGCTCACATATAAGTAGTATGTCATCTAACAGCTGTGGCAAAGTCCAAGGGGAAATTATGTAAGAAATCTGTGGCCTCAGTTCCACTTGCAGAACTTCAGAAACAGAACTCAGGGGGACTAAGCTTCTGAAGCAGACAAATCTATCACTTGAGCTAGTGAAGAATCTCCATTACCTGTCAGCAGTGTAGATGCTATGAGACACAGCCGAGTGGTTCTTTTTAATCCAGTAGAGGGTAGTAGAACTCATACATATACTAGCCAGTTCATTACAGTATGAAGGCTAACATGCTGGCTAGGTCAGTAGTACGCCATGCAACTCTAGAGGAGACTGGAAATCAGGAGAGGCTGTATGATGTCTTGTGATGTTGAGTAATGCTCTCGGCAGCCAGGCTGGCTGGTCGAAAGGTACAATACATAGACACTGCTCCAGGTTTGAGGCTCTAGAGGAGCTGTTCAGGTTTGTGTCCATGGCAGGGAAAGGGGTCAGGAATTCTATTCCTTGCAGAACCTTCCAAACTAGTTTACTCACAGTTGGTGCAGTATAGAGGGTTAGGACCATTAGAGAGCAACATACGCCAGACCAGTGGTTCAATTCTATCCCCAGGTACCAAAAGGGCTTTCTAGATTGCAAGCTCTTTGGGGCACTGTGTTCCTGTGTATGTGTTTGGACAGTGCCCTGCAGCACATTGTGAGAATGCACCTATAAATAACTAACACATCCATCTGTTTAGGTCTTTGATATGGGTCCATCAGTGGAGTATCTAAGCACACCTAGTTCAGTCTCCTGCCCTGATACTTCAGGAAAAGGTATAAAGCTGTGTGAGCACCAGACCAATTACACAAGTGGATTTGCCCTCCTGATCCCCACAGGTGGTCAGAGTATACTTGGAAGTGCAAATAGTTGTTTTAGTGTTGCTGTCTTTCTTGTGTCATCACCATCTATATTGTTTACACATGTAGTGATCCAGAACCTCTTAAATGTCACTAAACAAATTGCTGAGATTACTTCTGGGATTCCACAGATTAATTAGAGGTTGTGTAAAGAAACACCCTCTTTTCTCAGTTCTGTAATTGCTACCAACTGATTTCAATGATAGTGGGAGACTGGATGAGCTAGACTTAACCATTCCAGGTTACCTAAACCTGTCACTTGCTTCAGCACCTTTCTCTGGCCTCCTCTCTCTTTCTAATGTAAAAATAGTCCAACTTTCTTCCCGTCTGTCTCCACACGAGCCAGCTCTGTGATTTGCTGTATTTAACACTCTAGGGCAGGGATAGGCAACCTATGGCACGCGTGCTGAAAGCAGCATGCGAACTGATTTTCAGTGGCACTCACACTTCCCAGGTCCTGGCCACTGGTTCAGGGGGCTCTGCATTTTAATTTAATTTTAAATGAAGCTTCTTAAACATTTTAAAAACCTTATTTACTTTACATACAACAATAGTTTAGTTATATATTATAGACTTATAGAAAGAGACCTTCTAAAAACATTAAAATGTATTACTGGCACGCGAAACCTTAAGTCAGAGTGAATAAATGAAGACTCGGCACACCACTTCTGAAAGGTTGCTGACCCCTGTTCTAGGGTTTTGGATAGCATGCTAAATAGTGTCACCATTTGGTCCATGGCATTTATTAGCTTTACTGGGTTAATGTTTTACTTGAAGTTTTCAGACCACATGCCCTTAAGGCATTAGGAACAATAGGGGAAATTAGCACTGATGTAGCTACATTGCAAGAGTTACACTGCTTCCAGATCCCTAATGTAGATGCACTGCACTAAAGTGAGGTTTAAAGCTGTGTGAGTTCATCTGTAAACTGTGGTGGTGAGTCCTAGCAGCGTAAAGTTGCATTTACACCCAGGTATTAATACCAGTGCATGTTTCTCTAATGTAGATGGAGCTTTTAGTTTTAAAGGTCAAAACTGAAGCCTCTGGTGTGCAAAACACAGGTACTATAGTTGTTAGAAAGTTTCTTGTAAAAGAACAAGGAAAACATAAGCATTAACACAGTTGCAGATGGCTTTGCTGGACTGGATTCAGTAAAACTATAAATCTACGATCCCTCTCTGATCATTGCCAAATAATTTGTAGCATGGAGCCATGCTGTTTTGAAATCCAGCAAGGGTGCAGATCAGACTCTTCACCAGTCTGCTCAATATTTTCTTATCTCCATTCCCTATAGGCAGAACTTATAAATACTTGAATAAGGCTTATTTTGGGGATGTAGGTCATCAAATATCTAAGTTGTTTGTACTGCACTGGCATAGTGCATCTGATAATGTCTCACACTAGTGGCTGGCTCAGCAGCTAGAACAGCTTGATTCTGGTTCCCCATTAAGGGGATTCTCCTTTGGCTCATGTGGTTTTGGTGGTCCCCAGTTCATTTCTGCCCCAATGATGTGGTATTTGCCCCTACTGAACATAGCCACTGTCATGTTATATTTTTTCTTTTTGATTCTGCAGCTTACTCCAGGTAACATGTGTCATAAACAGATAGCTAAGGGTTAATGTCTCTTTCACCTGAAGCACCTGACCAGAGGGCCAATCAGAAAACAGGATTTTTTCAGCTCTGGAGGGAGGGTTTTTTGTGTGGGAGTTTTTTTTTTGTTCTGGTCTGTCTGCCTGCTTTTTTCTCAGCTTTGAGAAGTGATTTCTGTTTTCTAATCTTCTGTTTCCAAGTGTAAGGACAAAGAGATCAAATAGTGAGTTATGTGGTTTCTTTTCTTTGGTATTTACATGTCTATAGTTGCTGAAGTGCTTTGAATTGTATTCTTTTTGAATAAGGCTGTTTATTCAATATTCTTTTAAGCAATTGACCCTGTATTTGTCACCTTAATACAGAGAGACCATTTGTATGTATTTTTCTTTCTTTTTTATATAAAGCTTTCTTTTTGAGACCTGTTGGAGTTTTCTTTAGTGAGGAACTTCAGGGAATTGGGTCTGCAGCTCACCAGGGAATTGGTGGGAGGAAGAAATCAGGGGGAGGTCTGTGTGGGCTAGATTTACTAGTCTGACTTTGCATTCCCTCTGGGTGAAGAGGAAAGTGCTTTTGTTTTCAGGACTGGAATTACAGAGGGTGGACTCCTTCTGCTTAGATTCACGGAGGTTGCTTCTGTGTATCTCTCCAGGAGCACCTGGAGGGGGGAAGGGAAAAAGGATTATTTCCCTTTGTTGTGAGACTCAAGAGATTTGGGTCTTGGGGTCCCCAGGGAAGGTTTTTCAGGGGGACCAGAGTGCCCCAAAACACTGTAATTTTTTGGGTGGTGGCAAAAAGTACCAGGTCTAAGCTGGTAACTAAGCTTGGAGGTTTTCATGCTAACCCCCATATTTTGGACGCTAAGGTCCAAATCTGGGACTAGAGTTATGACATGGTGTGCAGTGGTGGGATAGAATCCAGAAGCCAGTAGGAATATTATATTTTTCTTTTCTCTGCTAGGGGCTTTTTAGCAGAGAGGAACAGTTTGGTTTTAAAAGGGAACCAGAGAGAATTTTTTTTTCTGCTCTCTCTGGCAAGTTTCTGGCTTGCATATTAAGCAAGAAACCATTAAGCTGTGACAAAAGAGTCTTTTGTGACAATAGCACTCCCATTAAGAGGCAAATACCAGCACTATATACATGCAAATAAAGTGTTTTTTCTAGTTTACGCTAGAGGAAGAAAGGGAAATAAGCACTGTTGCTAGGCAGACTTCAGGAGGCAACAGAGAGCCTGCAGTTCAGACAATAACCACCGGAGGGCACCCCAACACAAGAAAACAAGATGTCACGAAAACCAGAAAAGAATCCTGTGGCACCTTATAGACTAACAGACGTTTTGGAGCATGAGCTTTCGTGGGTGAATACCCACTTCCTCAGATGCATGCCAAAACGAAAACCAGAGGCAGTACAGCTCGAGGCAATGGAAAAACAGATAGAACTGCTCAGAACACAGATGGCCAGAGATGAGGCAACTCACAAACAAGAGATGGAAAGGCTACAAAAACAAGAAGAAGCCAAAAATGCAGCCCACCACAGAAAACTACAAGAAGAAGAAGTGGCCCACAAAATGAAACAAGCAGAAGAAGAGGTAGCCTACCGCCGAAAAATGGAAAAACAACAAAAAGAAATGGAAAAACAACAAAAAGAAAGTGAAGAGAGGGAAAAACAGAGAAAACATGAACTGGAATTAGAAAAGGCTAAGCAACAGGCTCCAGCCAATCCTAACAACCCTTCGCCAATTATGGTTCCACATCACAGAAAATTTCCCACCTACAAGGCAGGTGATGACACCGAGGCCTTCTTAGAAAATTTTGAAAGAGCCTGTCTTGGGTACAGCATCCCTGAAGACCAGTACATGGTAGAATTGAGGCCACAGCTCAGTGGACCTTTAGCAGAGGTGGCAGCTGAAATGCCTAAGGAGCACATGAATGACTATAAACTTTTTCAAACCAAGGCCAGATACAGAATGGGGATAACCCCGGATCATGCCCATCGGCGTTTCAGAACCCAAAAGTGGAAACCAGATGTGTCATTTCCCAAACACGCCTACTACGTTGGGAAAAATTATGAGGCCTGGATATCAGGACACAATGTTAAAACCTTGGAAGAACTGCACCTCCTCATACAAATGGAGCAGTTCTTGGATGGTGTTCCTGAGGACATCACAGGGTACATACAAGATGGAAAACCCAAAAATCTCACTGAGGCAGGGGAGATTGGAGCTAGATGGATGGAAGTGGCAGAAAGCAAGAAAGCTACGGTCAAGGGGAACGAATACCCCAGGCGGCACACCGACCATAAACCCTACAACCGAGGACAGCCAAAGACCCCTCCTACAACCCAAGTAAAGCCACAGACGCCCTATTCTTCCACCTCACCAGTCTCCAGTAACTCACCTTGGCCCAGTGACCCATCAGATGGAAGATGCTTTAAGTGTAATGAACTGGGACATATCAAGGCCAACTGTCCAAAGAATGCCATGTGAGTGCAATTCATTACACCACCATCACACCAAAGATCCCCAGGCCCAGATGCCTCTCAAATACCCTTGGAGCGAAGGGAAAATTTGAGAGTGGGCGGAAAGAAGGTTACTGCGTGGAGAGACACGGGGGCACAAGTGTCAGCTATCCATCAATCCTTCGTAGACCCCAAATTCATCAACCCAAAGGCCCAAGTGACAATTTACCCCTTCATGTCACCCCTTCATGTCACAAGCTGTAGACTTGCCTGCAGCTGAACCGCCTGTCCAGTACAAAGGATGGTCAGGAATGTGGACTTTTGCAGTCTATGACAATTATCCTATCCCCATGCTACTGGGGGAAGACTTGGCCAACCAGCTGAAGCGGGCCAAGAGAGTGGGAATGGTTACACGTAGCCAAACCAGGCAAGCTTCCAGACCCATTCCTGTTCCTGAGCCGTCCACAGGCACCCCGTCTGTGTTACCAGAGACCCAGACAGAGGTAGTGGACCCGGATTCCATGCCAACCACTGAAACAGCCACAGCACCTCCAGTCCCAGGCCCGGAACTGGAACAGCAACCAGCACCAGCAAGTGCAACCACATCTTCAAACTCAACGCCAGAGGGCGCCAGCGAGCCAGAACTGGCAGAAGTGAAAGACAGCCATACCCAAAAGGCTCAGCCAGAGCCTGAAATACCCTCAGGTTCACCAGCAACGGAAACCACCCAATCACCTACATTGCTTCCAGAGGGACCAAGCTCAAGTCCACAGTCTGAGGAAGAACTGGTGACCCCAGCCTCAAGGGAACAGTTCAAAACTAAGCAGGAAGCAGATGACAGCCTTCAGAAAGCGTGGGCGGCGGCACGGAGCACCCCACCGCCTCTCAGCTCTTCTAATCGATCCCGGTTTGTTATAGACCAAGGACTTTTATACAAGGAGATTCTTTCTGGTGAACACCGGGAAGAATGGCAGCCGCAAAAACAGTTGGTGGTTCCAACTAAGTACCGGGGGAAGCTCTTAAGCTTAGCCCATGATCATCCCAGTGGCCATGCTGGGGTGAACAGAACCAAGGACCGGTTGGGGAAGTCCTTCCACTGGGAGGGGATGGGCAAAAATGTTGCCAAGTATGTCCGGTCTTGTAAAGTATGCCAAAAAGTGGGTAAGCCTCAAGACCAGGTCAAGGCCCCTCTCCAGCCACTCCCCATAATTAAGGTCCCATTTCAGCGAGTAGCTGTGAATATTCTGGGTCCTTTCCCCAAAAAAACACCCAGAGGAAAGCAGTACGTACTGACTTTAGTGGACTTTGCTACCCAATGGTCAGAAGCAGTGGCTCTAGGCAACACCAGGGCTAACACTGTGTGCCTGGCCCTAACAGACATTTTTGCCAGGGTAGGTTGGCCCTCCGACATCCTTACAGATTCAGGATCTAATTTCCTGGCAGGAACCATGCAAAAACTGTGAAAAACTCATGGGGTGAACCATTTGGTTGCCACCCCGTACCACCATCAAACCAATGGCCTGGTGAAAAGGTTTAATGAAACTTTGGGGGCCATGATACGTAAATTCATCGACAAATACTCCAATAATTGGGACCTAGTGTTGCAGCAGTCGCTGTTTGCCTACAGGGCTGTATCACATCCCAGTTTACGGTTTTCACCGTTTAAACTTGTGTATGGCCACAAGGTTAAGGGGCCATTACAGTTGGTAAAGCAGCAATGGGAGGGGTTTACGCCTTCTCCAAAAACTAACATTCTGAACTTTGTAAGCAACCTACAAAGCACCCTCCGACACTCTTTAGCCCTTGCTAAAGAAAACCCAAAGGATGCTCAGAAAAAGCAAAAGGCCTGGTATAACAGACATGCCAAAAAACGTTCCTTCAAGGTAGGAGACCAGGTTATGGTCTTGAAGGCGCAACAGGCCCATAAGATGGAAGCATCATGGGAAGGGCCATTCACGGTCCAAGAGCGCCTGGAAACTGTAAACTACCTCATAGCATTTCCCAATTTCTCACTAAAGCCCAAAGTGTACCATGTTAATTCTCTCAAGCCTTTCTATTCCAGAGACTTACAGGTTTGTCAGTTTACAGTCCAGGGAAATGATGCTGAGTGGCCTGACGGTGTCTACTACGAAGGAAAAAAAAATGGTGGCGTGGAAGAGGTGAACCTCTCAACCACCCTGGAACGTCTGCAGCGGCGACAAATCAAGAAGCTGTGCACTAGCTTCGCCCCATTGTTCTCAGCCACCCCAGGACGGACTGAACGGGCATACCACTCCATTGACACAGGTAATGCTCACCCCATTAGAGCCCCACCCTACCGGATGTCTCCTCATGCCCAAGCTGCTATAAAGAGGGAAATCCAAAACATGCTACAGATGGGTATAATCCGCTCATCTACCAGTGCATGGGCATCTCCAGTGGTTCTGGTACCCAAACCAAATAGGAAAATACGCTTTTGCGTGGACTCCCGTAAGCTAAATGTGGTAACTCGTCCAGACAACTATCCAATGCCACGCACCGATGAGCTATTGGAAAAGTTGGGACGTGCCCAGTTCATCTCTACCATAGACTTAACCAAGGGGTACTGGCAAGTACCGCTAAATGAACCTGCCAAGAAAAGGTCAGCATTCGTCACCCATGCGGGGGTGTATAAATTCAGTGTCCTTCCTTTCGGCCTTCAAAATGCACCCGCCACCTTCCAGAGGCTGGTAAATGGTCTACTAGCAGGACTGGGAGAATTTGCAGTTGCCTACCTCGATGATGTGGCCATTTTTTCAGACTCCTGGCCCAAACACCTGCTACACCTGGAAAAGGTCTTTGAGCGCATCAGGCAGGCCGGACTAATTGTTAAGGCCAAAAAGTGTCAAATAGGCCAAAACAGAGTAACTTACCTGGGGCACCAGGTGGGTCGAGGAACCATAAACCCCCTACAGGCCAAGGTGGATGCTATCCAAAAGTGGCCTGTCCCCAGGTCAAAGAAACAGGTCCAATCCTTCTTAGGCTTGGCCGGGTACTACAGGCAATTTGTACCACACTACAGCCAAATCGCTGCCCCACTGACCGACCTAACCAAAAAAACCCAGCCAAATGCAGTTAAGTGAACTGATAAGTGTCAAAAGGCCTTTACCCAGCTTAAGACGACACTCATGTCTGACCCTGTGCTCAGGGCCCCGGATTTTGACAAGCCATTCCTGGTAACCATGGATGCATCTAAGCGTGGTATAGGAGCAGTGCTCATGCAGGAAGCAACAGATCACAACTTCCATCCTGTCGTGTTTCTCAGCAAAAAACTGTCTGAGAGAAAAAGTCACTGGTCAGTCAGTAAAAAGGAATGCTATGCCATTGTGTACGCCCTGGAAAAGCTACGCCCATATGTTTGGGAACGGCGGTTCCAGCTACAAACTGACCATGCTGCGCTAAAGTGGCTTCAGACTGCCAAGGGGAACAACAAAAAACTCCTTCATTAAAGTTTAGCTCTCCAAAATTTTAATTTTAAAATTCAGCACATCTCAGAAGCTTCTAACAAAGTAGCTGATGCACTCTCCCGTAAGAGTTTCCCAAAATCCAGTAGTTAAACAGTGTTCTTAAAATGTAAAGGTCTGTTTGTTATATATTTAGTGGTATATGTAAAGGTGCATGTGTTGTATTAATCTGTTTATTTTAAAGTTCTAGGAGAAAATCGCCGCCAGTGAGCTTCCCCACTGTCTGCAATTTGGGGGGCGTGTCATAAACAGATAGCTAAGGGTTAATGTCTCTTTCACCTGAAGCACCTGACCAGAGGACCAGTCAGGAAACAGGATTTTTTCAGCTCTGAGAGCTGTAACACCATCATGTTCATTCTACCTTAACTATTACTAGGCGTTTTACTTAAATTGCAGAGAAATCACATAATTTTTGTGGGTTGGTGTCATGGTATAATTCCCCAACTCTGAACCTTAGCGTCCAAAAGATGGGGTACCAGCATGAATTCCTCTAAGCTTAATTACCAGCTTAGAAACTCTAGCGCTGCCACCAGCCAGGAATTCCAGTGCCTGGTACACTCTGGTCCCCCCAAAACCTTGCCCGGGGACCCCCAAGACCCAGACCCTCTGGATCTTAACACAAGGAGAGTAAACCCTTTCCCTCACCATTGCCTCTCCCAGGCTTCCCCTCCCTGGGTTACCCTGGAAGATCACTGATTCACACTCCTTGAATCTTAAAACAGAGAGGAAAATGCACCTTCCCCCCTCCTTCTCTCTCCCCATCCCAGATTCTCCCTGAGAGAGACAGTAATCCTAACACACAGAGAGAAAATTAACCTTTCTCTCCCCCTTCCCTCCTTTCTCCCCACCAATTCCCTGGTGGATCCGGATCCCGTCCCCTGGGGTCTCATGCCAGAATAAAAAAAACAATCAGGTTCTTAAACAAGAAAAACTTTTAATTAAAGAGAGAAAAAACAGTGAAAATTATTTTTGTAAATTTAAGATAGAATAGGTACAGGGTCTTTCAGCTATAGACACTGGGAATACCCTCCCAGCCTAAGTATTCAAGTACAAATTAAAATCCTTTCAGCAAAATATAAATTTGAACTCCTTCCAACCAAACACACATTTGCAAATAAAGAAAACAAACATAAGCCTAACTCGCTTTATTTACCTAGTACTCACTATTCTGGATCTATAAGAACCTGTATCAGGGAGATTGGAGAGAAACCTGGTTGCAGATCTGGTCCTTTTGAGCCCCCAGAGTGAACAACAACCAAACACTGACAACATACACAAAACTTCCCTCTCTCAAGATTTGAAAGTATCCTGTTCTCTGATTGGTCCTCTGGTCAGGTGACAGCCAGGCTCACTGTTCTTGTTAACCCTTTCCAGGCAAAAGAGATATGAAGCACTTTTGTTCTATTAACTCTTACTTATCTATTTATGACAGTTGGTTACAGCATAAATACCAGATTTCATGGATGTGTAACATGTCCACGAAATTTGCTGTTTATGCTGTGATCAATCCATGAAAAATGTGATTTCTCTGCAGCATTTCTCAGACTGGGGACCCCAACCCAAAAGGGGGTCACAAGCCTATTTGTTAGGTGGTGGTGGCTGCTGGCTGGATGCCCAGTTCCGTAGGCATCGCCGCTGCCAGCAATACCATGCCACTCTTACTTCTCCGCTGCTGCTGGTAGTGATACTCCCTTCAGAGCTGGGCACTCGGCTAGTTGCTGCTGCTCTGCCCTCAGAGCTGGGTGGCTGGAAAACAGTTTTCATGGTCTGTGACTTGATTTTCACATCTGTGAATTTGGTAGACCCCTAACAATTGCATTGTCACAGAGGAATCTGTATGTCACATCTACAGGCCCAGCGGTGCCTTAGATCCCTTTTAGTCCCTCTTGAGTGCATTCCTCAGGTGGCAGCCTGGCTTCCTGCATCTCAGTCTAGGTGGAATCACGTGGGCCAACTTCTCTATCTGGATCTCTGGGTGACAGCCTCTGTGTTTCCTCACTGTGTTAATGGCATGAGTCCAACTTGTTTTTGACATTTGTAAGCGTTTCCCTTTGGGATCCTGTGACAGTATATGTTTGTATAGACACAGAAACAGTATCATCAGAACAAAGCATTATTCATCCCTGAAAGGTACAAGGCCTTTGGACAGCAAAAGGTAAAAATAATAAAAGGTTTACACACACTTGGGTATTAAGCCCAGCCAATGGCGACCCATGGGAGAGGCGAAGGGTCACATGACCCTCCCCAAAACGCCGCGGGGAGGGGGTGAAGGCTGGCAGCCGGGGAGATGAAGGGGCAGGGCCAGAGCCAGAAGGGAAGAGGCGGGGCCAGAGCCTCTCCTCTTCCTGCCTTCTCTTTTGGCCACACTGCCTGGTGCATCACACAGCGGGGAAGTGCATTAGTAGCTCCATGAGAGCCTATCCCAGCTTCCCCAAACCTCCCTTTTCTATGGTGTGGGAGGGCTAGGATTCCCTTTGACCTCCGGTTCAGCCTAGTGACCAAATAAATCTTTCTAACCTAGATGATGCCAGTTAGGAGTATTCCCTAATGCAGGGGTTCTAAACCTTTTTCTTTCTGAGGCCCCTCCAACATGCTATAAAAACTCCACGGCTCACCTGTGCCACAGCAATTGGTTTTTTGCATATAAAAGCCAGGGCCGGCGTTAAGGGGTCGCAAGCAGGGCAGTTGCCCATGGCCCTATGCCACAGGGGGCACGGAGAAGCTAAGTTGCTCAGAGCCCCAGAATTTAGCCCCATGCAGCTGGACTGGGCTTTCCGCCTGGGCCCCAGCAAGTCTAACACTGGTCCTGCTTGGTGGACCCCCTGAAAGCTGCTCGTAGTCCCCCCAAGGGGCCCTGGACACCTTGGTTGAGAACTACCATCCACACGTACTGAGGCAGAGTGGCCTCGCTCTATGCTGACAGGGAGGAACCACTCCTTGCCCCCTGGTGAGCGGAGCCAAGCCAGGCATGCCCGTTGCACGGGAAGTGGAGGGGAAGTATAAGAGGAGGGGCCTCCAGCTCAGCTGAGAGAGAGCCAGGGAAGGAGTCAGATGGTGCTGCCTTGCTGCTGGCCCCAGAGCCAGGGACTGTGCTATATCAATCCCTCCCTCTGGTGGAATACCTGTAGGAGCTGCTGGAACTGCTGGTGGGGAAAGACCCTGAGGGCCTGTAAGTCCTATGAACAGGTAGGATTAGGAAATAGCCCAGGGAAACCAGACATTAGTTCAGCTGTGTTGCTGAAACCGTGGCCTGCATGTTTCCGCAGGATCCCTGCTGAGCCAGTGGCAGGATTCCCTTTCACAGTTAGGGTCCTGGGCTGAGACCTGGTGGAGTAGGGTGGGCCTGGCCCCCCTGCTGCCAACCCACCTTAGGCTGGATGGCCTGTGTTTGTTTGCTGTCTGCCCCAGCCAGGGAGCTGGGCCATAGCCTGCTATTGCTCTGCCCTGCCTGGGGGGCTGAGTCTGACCATGCTTACTGCTTGCTCCAGCCAAAGAGCTGTCTACAAACCATTATTGCTCTACTTTGCCCAGAAGGCTTGAACCTGACTGGTGGTTGTCAGCTGCAGCCAGGTGGCTGGGCTAAAGTCTGCCAATTGCTCTGTCCTGAGGAGCCAGGGACCAAGACTCTTTACTGACTTACCGTGTTAATCTCCTGTTGATTGGCTCTCCGCCGCTAGGTGGTGTAGTGAGGTGGAGTGGTCTCCCTTGGACGCTGACAGGGAGGAACCCTCCAAATCACTACACCCAATAAACAGCTTTTCTGTTGCTTCCTCCAGGATTCTTGTCTGTGACATTTTCATTTCCTGTGCATTTCTCTCTTAACAGCCTCCTGTGATTTAGGTCCTAGCATCAGGCAAGTTAATATAAAACAGATAACCTCAGGGGCATAGGATATTTATAAAAATGCAGATATTTTCCAGTTCTCCACAACATAATTTTTGGGAAAGGTCTTGTAGCAGAGGGCATGATTTTCAGTGAGGAGTGAAATACAGAAGGTTCACAAGTTCACTTCTGATAAGCCCTGCAAAATTCAGATGCTTATCCAAAGATTATCTGAATTAATCCAACCCTCTTGTTAGTCCTGAAATTGAGTTGAAAGTTTTACAGGAGAAGCTTTTCTCATTAAATTTCTGTGGCTCTGACTAGAACTGGTAACAACAATATTTGGCACATTTCATCTTCAAGGATTTTACAGACATTCATTTTCTGGTAATGTCTCCCCACCTAGAACTAACATGGTCACCCCCAATTCCTCTCTCCAAGACACCTGAACTTTTGAAGATTATGACCCTAAGCACCCTTGTATTCACACGCTACACATTACTGCAATAATCTTTGTGTAAAATATGCTGTGTGAGGTATCATTTAAAAACTAATCACACTGATTATTAATATTTGTGTGCAATGTGTGTATGAAATGCATATTAAAAGTTATGAACATAAGCTGAAATTATTAATAAAATCTGTTTACCAGACAAGTCTGGGGATGTTTCTCAGAGACAAAGGATAAGCTGACACCTCTAGCCAGGTGTCATCAAATTGATTAGTAATCAGCTGTCAAATGGCAAGAACAGATTGTCCTGAATTTTATCAAAGAACAGCCTGGAGCCTCTTTCACCATGAGACTCTATATCTCCTTTGTCACAGTAGAAATGAACATTATCTAGGGGTGACCCTCAGGAAAATGCATTTCGAAGGCTGACTGAACTATAAGTGAGGTGCAAAACATCCCAATTCATATCTCTTTCTTACCCTCACCTAAGAAGACAAAGGAACCAGCCCTTTGACTTTGAGGGGGATCCTGATCTTAGAATTTGGTCAGCCCCATTGCCGGGAATATGGGGTAAGGATTTTACCTTGAACCAAGTCTAGTTTGTTAAGTTTAAGCTATTAGGAAGTGTTTTATCTTTAGTTCTCATGTAACCCTTTCTGACTTTGATACTTTATATTTGAATTCACCTAAAACTTATCTCTTTGTCATTAAATAAACTTGTTTTATTTTTAACCTAAACTTATCCAGTGCTGTTTTTAAACTGAACTGTTTGGAAATGCCAGAGAAATGAGCAAACAGTTGAATATTGATCCTTTGTAAGGACAATGGACATCGAATATCTGAACCATCCAGAAGAGGAATGGTCAGGGCAGAACACATGTTTTGGGGAAATTTGAGACTGAGAGTGTGCTGGGGTCACCCTGCAGGTAATAACCCAGGCTGATGGAAGCTGGAGTGTGACTGGTGCACTGCAGATAGGCTGCTGGGTCAGAGCTGCTTGATCAGGGCTGCAGCTCTACACAGACACTCAGGGCATGACCTGCATGCTGTTAGGCTGTCTGTGAGCAGCCCAGGTTGGGAGCTACAACAGCAAAACATTGTGAGACACCCAAGGTTGTGGGGCAGGCAGTGACATAACCCCTCACTGGTCTGGACTGAACTGCTGAATGTGACATGGACCAAAGGAAAAGAACAAGGAACAATCTGTTGTTCTCTTCTTTTCTTTTGGGAATAAGATTAGGGAAATGACAGACAGACAAGATGAGTTATGAGACTTTCAAATAGAAGCACCTTTCCCCCCTTCCTTCCCCTTTTTTCATTTTGAGTAACATTTTCAAAAGGGCCTAAGTGACTTAAGATTCTAAGTGCTATTTTCAAAAGTGACTAAGTCACTTAGGAACCCAAGTCTCATTGAAAGTCAGTGGAATGTAGGTTCCCAAGGCCCAGATTTTTAAAGGTATTTAGATGCTGCAAGCTACCCATGTCCCATTGACTTTCAGTGAGATTTAGGTTCATAAGTATCCAAGTCACTTCAGTACTTTTGAAGATTTTACCCTTGGCTATTGTATAACTTTTGGCTGATGAGTTTAGTCACATGGTGAGATTTTATTTAAAAAAATTCTTTAAAAGTTGTGTAGTTCAAAATGTTAAATGCTGGATTTGGGGCCACTTAGGTGGGGGGATACTTCCAGAGCTAGGCGCGGGGATGTTCACAGGGAGAGAGACCGGAATCACTGCATGGGAGAACAGAGATTGTTTCATTTCTTCCCAGATAGTGCACTTGATCAAGGAGTATTTTGTGACATCATCTCCCTATAACAAGATAATGAATACCAACACCTTTGAGATGAACTGAATCACTGGCCAGAGATTTAATAAACAGGTCTTGGGACAAGGTGCATGGTTAAAGAATGTGGACTAGAAGGGTCCTTTCCCAGAAGCTATGTCAGGCATGGGGCTGTGGTCAGAACCACATGCAGGGAAATGCCAACAGAAAAGGCAGAGATGTGATTTGGAGGGTTTGCAGACAGTGAGTGTATATGTATATCACACAGTGTGTATTGAGATATTTATCTACCCAGACAGTATTTGTGTGGCAAACATTGGAGTTTTCCTTTAATTATTCAGGGCCAGATCATCTCAGGTATGACTCCACTGAAGTGAATGGAATTGCATGAAGGGTGGATTTGACTTGAAGTATTTTAAAAAGACCTATTTTGGGTAAATATTTGTTTTTAATTAGGATGAGGTGTAACAGAAGGCTCTGTAAATAAATGGAAATAATTGACAAAAGCAAAGAGGCAAGTAAAAAAAAGATGAGCGACAGGGAAATTTAACCAAATGTTTCAAATTTCAGAAAGGTTTCTTTTCTGGTTTGGTGAAGGTTTGGGGCAGTTCGTATTTTGAAGTTTCTGAACTGGTTTGCCAATGACTGAGTGGTTTTCTTCAGATGTGTTCTAGATCAGGCATGTCAGAGCACATGCGCTTGATAACTTCATTCGATCACTGTTAAATTAAAGAAAAACACATTTGAAATGCTGAGAGAAGATGAAAGTTTTTAAGAATCAAAGAACTTGGATTCTGTGTGGGTCACCTTGTTACATCTCTCCAAATGTTTCCATGTCAGCAGAAAAAATAAGAGCCAGGCTTTCTGACCTTGAAAAGAGCTGCCAGAGGGGAAGAGCTTTCATGCAATTTTTAATACTCTCCCTGGAGACTTTGTTTGTTTTTTGTTTTTGAATTGCCATAGCATGCTGCAGGTTTGAGCTAATGAATGTCACATTCATGTGGGGTAGCTCCAAAAATAAAAGACCTTGATTGACTGAATGCTATTATTGCACTGTATGATGACACTGCATCTCTGGTACTCAGGATCACCTACATTTTTTGACTTTCAAGTGTCCTGGTATCTTATAGTTAGCTTAACAGCAAGATGTGAGATGGAGAAACTCTGTTTGAGTTTTAAATCAGTCACGTAAGCTTAATAATAAATGGACATTTGTATAAAATGAAACACTAAGTGCTGAATGTTTAATGTATTCCTCTTCCCCGCCCCCACTATTTTTTTCAAAATACTGTTTGATAAAGGATATTTCCAGCAGGCGCCTGTAATAGTTGGGGGAAATAACTTGCGGCTTCCTGCTCAGGTCTTTAGAAGAACTGAAGGAGAGTTCTAGGCTCTACTTCGAGAGTTCTTAAGCAGTTCGGTGCAGCTAGATGAAGATTCTAGGGGGAATATAACCCACAAAAAATAGAGCTGAACATTTGAAAATCAGGTGTGTGTGAATTCAAAGACTAGGGGTAACACACACCTAAATGACTTAGGTACCTAATTCCCATTGAAAATCAAAGGTACTTAAATGCCTATGTCACATAAACACTCTTGAAAGTGTTACCTAGAGCTAAATGAAAAAGCTGCAATGAACTATTTTATCAGTGGGTCTCTAGAGACTCCTGAACATTTAGCACCTCCCAGACATTTTACCACAGAGCTGTCACACATTGAAATGTTCAAATATGACTAACCTTTTAAGCACTTCCGGGAGCCACCAGGTGCAAATCACAGCCCCACGTAGTTTAGATAGTGGTTATTATGAGACATGAAATGTTGAGAGAAAGCTAGTTTGTAAAACATGAGCTGCTGGGGCACACAGATGCCATGTCTGTGGTTCTGTGCCAAACATCCAGAGATCAACTCCCTCTTCCCTAGCATCAAGGGTGGAATTAGGGGTGAAATTCAGGCTCCACTGAAGTCAATGAAAAAACTTCCATTGACTTCTAGGGTATAGGATTTCACCCATGGTGTTTTGGGATGATGCTTTAGGGCCTTCCTCTTAAACTTAACACAGACACTTTAAATAGCACTGGACTGAAACTCAGCAGACATGGGTTCTATTCCTGACTCTGCCACTGGCTTGCTGGGTGACCTTGGTCAAATCACTTCTTTCTCTGTGCCTCATTTTTCTCAGTGGGGGTGATGATAATTGTCTCCTTTGTTAAGTGCTTTGAGATCTACTGATGGGAAACACTATATAAGAGCTAGTTATGACATAAGTTTGGGGGGAAGGGAGAGGCTAGTGGGGTAGGAAGTGATTCTTGGACCATCACAGCAGGAAGAGCTGAGCCAGATGTTTGGGCTAGGGTCCACTTATATACCTCTACCTCTATAGAATGCTGTCTTCAGGAGCCAAAAAATCTTATCACATTATAGGTGAAACCGTGTTATATCAAACTTGATTTGATCCGCCGGAGTGTGCAGGCCCCCCTCCCCTCCCCGCGAGAGCACTGCTTTACCTTGTTATATCCGAATTTGTGTTATATCGGGTGGCATTATATCGGGGTAGAGATGTAGTTGCCAATACTCAGGCAGACAAGGGTATCGCCTTATGATAGGCTTTTGACCACAGTTTTTTTTCCTGTTTCCTTCCTCGATGTTGCATTGTCTTTGTTCTTAATCTTTACTTTTGTGTGTCTCTGATACTTTCTGTCTTGAGATAGCTAAATGTGGATCTCCCTATGCTGAAGTTCATTTATCTTCTCTTAGTATTTCTCCCCTCTGCTTCTCAGGTTAGCAACCAACACGTGTGAGAAGGGATTTTTTTATGTCCTGTCAGAAGGTGAACCAAAGATTGTGGGATAAAAGCCCATGGCAGAGCATTTGACATTCTCAACCCCAAAGCTAAAGTAGTCATAATCCTTGGCAACGCAGAAACATTTTTAGATGGGGGGAAACTGTTTAGCCTGCTTATCTAGCTCTTTTGGTGACCTATAAGGTATCTTTCTTCTAACTGCCTTTCTGGTTGAGAACATTAAAACGTGTGTCTCATAATACTGTTGTTTTGTGTGAAAAAATTCAGAGCTCTTCTATTTCTGGTCTCAACAGTTGTTCAATCTTTAGTGCAACAAATGTCTGCACAAATTCTAAAACCCTCAAATGCGCATTGCATAGAAACAAGATGTGAACTATTTTTTGTCTCTGGATCAAACACATGCAACAAGTGAGGATAACAATGTAACATATTTCAGAGTCAGGAAGTCCCTCTAGCCTGAAGAGAAGATCTAATTTGTCTAGTACAGTGTTTGAAAGTGGACGATATGTCAACACATATTTAGATGCTCTGACATCAGACTGGATTGTTTATATTAACTTCTGTGCCATGGCTGATTCAAGCTTTCAACTTTTTCTGATATAACCTGACTAGCAACAAACTCATGCAATCATTTATTAGGACTTTTGTCCTTCAGTTTTGGACAAATGAGTGCTTCTTTGATTTTCTTGGGGGTGGATTTTGTTGCCTGGTTGAAATCAGTAACTCATGGGTGATGTGGTGCCACAGTCTAGGCTGCTACCTCAAAGGAAGCATCCTTTTCCTATCTGACAGTACACTCCCATTGAGGCCTGGCAATGTGTAGGCTTTTCAGAAGCTATAGCCTGTAGCTATATTCAGAAGCTGGAGTTAGTGAATTAAAATAATCAGTCAAGATAACTATGTATGCCATCAACTTCTGCTATTGGGAAGGTGGTGTCGGGATCTGACCCCTGTTCTCTAACAGTTAAGTTTCATTTTCTTTTGGTGAAAACATTGGGTTCCTTTTGGTGTGGGATATACCAAATCCCTCCACTTTTAGTCCAGTTCAATTTAAACTGTCCTCTAAGCTCAAATAGGTTATTTTAAAGCAAACATAATAGGTACAAAAGTGAAGTATCTGGCTCCTAAAGAAATGTCAGTGAGATGGAAGGAATGTTTCACTTAGTCCTTGTGCCTGAGGACCAAAGAAACAGTCTAATTCTGAGTTCTGACATAAAGCCTTTTATAGACATCTGTTCACTTCTCATTTGAAGTACACCAGAGTTTTTTGGTTTTGCTTATGTGCTCCCTGCAATCAGACCTAACAATCTGGCTAGGGGGTTGTTCTGAGGCTGAGATTCTTTTGTTATCTTCAGAAAACAAAGTGCTCTGACAAAAGTAATAGGAAACTGGTAAAAACATATTAAAGTTAGAGCTGTTTTATCTTTGTTCTCTTTCCTACTATTCCCCCCCATCAAATAACTCGGCCAAAATGTAATCTTAGGCTATACTAGCTCTACTCTTGAGTAGAATTTATAACATAGCAAGCAGAAGCAATATCCCTAATCCTATTTAGGTGACATGGAGATCCTTGTTCAATGGTCCCCCTCCGCAATCCCCCCAAAAAAGGCATAGGAGCAGATTCTCTACCCCACCTGAGGGAGTCTGACTCCCTACCCCAGAAAGCCTGGCTCAGGCACAGACAGGGTGCTGGGAACCAGTTGCAGAAACCTAATCCTCAGCTGCCCAGGGCTGGGATAAGCTGGAGCTGCTCTAACGTTAAGCTCTGTATGAGGCATTGTGGAGTGCTGCCCTGCCATATCCCAGGAATACTCTGCCATGTCTCTTCTCTCCTTTTATGCCACTGATGGCTGAGGCAAACTTCTTGCAACCTCTCATGTGGAATAGATGGATATCGTAGAATAAAAACTACAAAGGGAGTGAATTAACAGTGGGGATTATGTGTAACCCCTCTTTTTCCCCCCTGAAGTTCATTATCTTCTCAATTCATTAGGGCATTTAATTAATATTTCCACTAGGTATAATTCATGAGGTGTACTTCAGCCTTCCTAAGCACAGGGGGCTGGACTAGATGGTCGCCTGAGGTCCTTGGTGGCCCTACTGCTCTAGGAGACTATGATTAGCACAGAGCTATTAGTAACAGTTGTGTAGTATGCAGTTTTGTGAAGCATTGAAAATTCACATGGTATCTTAGCAAATGCCCTGAGAAGGCCAATGTGATCGTTTTCTCTCCTCCACCATGACAATGGTTACAGCCGTATCTGTACAGCATCCCTCCCACTGCAGTATCTGACATTCAGCCCTTCAAAAGTCCCATCTGTATGACCTCCCCAGCCTTTCTCATTAGTGTTTCATCTCCTTCCTTGTTTCACTTTGGCCTCTGGCTGACCCAGATGTTTTGTTCAACAATGCCCCTCTTGTGTTTAATGTGTCTCTCAGAATATGTCTCTGCTGCAATAAACACCTGCAGCTGGCCCCCGTCAGCTGACTGGCTTTTGAGGCTCAGGCTGCAGGGCTATAACATTGCAGTGTAGATTATTCAGGCTCAGGCTGGAGTCCAGGCTCTGGGACAATCTGCCCTTTTGGGGTCCCAGAACCCGTGCTCTAGCCTAAGCCTGAACATCTACACTGCAATTTTAGATCTCAGCAGCCCTAGTCAGCTGACACAGGACAGGCCTGGGTGTTTTCTTGCAGTGTAGACAGACATATTCTCAGTGGCTGGTCAAGGTCTCCATTGGAGGTGAGAATGTGGGTGGGAAACGTGTTTTTAAACTTCTCCCTGCCCACCCCAACTTTCAAATTACTGTGTTGAAATCAAAACCAAAATATCATTTTTGTCCAGGCTTCCTTCTTGATTCCCAGTTTTGATTTTAATTCTCGAATGTTTTAATCATTTCCTTAGCAAACCAAACACTGAAACTGGACAGATGGTTTTAGCCTAGTTCTCTTCCCTAGAGAAAGTCTTCTCAATTAAAACTGTAGCTCTCACACATTCACTTTATCCTTCTCAGTCTATCCCAATTAATCCTCTATATGAAATGTTACATAACGATGTATGCTTTCCCCCTCCATTTACTCTTCCAACTTGTCATTGTTTCCTATGTGTTTGCTTACTTGCACTGTCTGCTGTTGGGAGACTCGATACAGATTATCCTATCTGCAGCAGCAACATAGGTGTGTAGCATTTCTAAGTAATTTGGAACAGAAGGAAACGGTGTGGGTCATTGAAGTCAATCACATGCAGTTTCTTTCTTCGTTGCTTTTTTTTTTCCCTCCACAGAAAATAATTTAAACGATCTTGTAAATACTTAAACCACCACAATTAACTTCTCATTATCCTGACTTCTTTATTACTGGATAATCCTACTTCTGTTTTTGGTAGTAGACTAGCTTGCCTCACCGTGTACTTACTGCTTTCAGAAGTGTGTTCTCACCTTTCCTTAGCTATGTGAATGATGGGATACACATTAGAATGGGGACCAAACAGGTCAGACTAGATCAGGGGTGTGCAAACTTTTTGGCCCGAGGGCTGCATCTGGGTATGGAAATTGTATGGCGGGCCATGAATGCTCATGAAATTGGGGGCTGGGGTGCGGGAGGGCGTGAGGGCTCTGGCTGGTGATGAGTTGGGGGTGCAGGAGGGTGCTCTGGGTTGGGACCGAGGGGTTCGGCGGGCAGGAGGGAGATCAGGACTGGGGCAGGGGGATGGGGCATGGGAGAGGGTCAGGGGTGCAGGCTTTGGGCAGTGCTTACCTTAAGCAGCTCCCAGAAACAGTGGCATGTCTCCTCTCTGGCTTCTATGTGGAGGCACAGCCAGGCAGCTCTGCGTGCCGCTGTGTGCACAGGCACCCATCCTGCAGCTCCCATTGGCTATGGTTCCCAGCCAATGGGAGCTACAAGGGCGGCTCTTGGGGTGGGGGCAGCGTATGGAGGCCCCTGGCTGCCCCTGTGCATATGAGCCAGAGGGAGGATGTGCAGAGTGGGAAAAGACCCCGATTCTGCTCACCGGCTGGGGCACTGGAGTGGGCAAGCCCCAGCCCCTGCTTCCTGGCAGGAGCTTGAGGGCTGGATTAAAACGTCTGGAGGGCCGGATGTGCCCACCAGGCCATAGTTTGCCCACCTCTGGACCAGATGGTCATAATGGTCCCTGCATAGAGTTCAAGGCCAGAAGGGACCATTAGGTCATGTAGTTAGGCCTCCTGCATAAGAGTCCATACACTTTCACAGTTACCCCCATATTGAGCTCAATAACTTGTGTCTGACTGACCTCAAAATCTATTAATCAAAAAAGTTTGGACACTGATTTCAGCAAAGCTGGTGTGTGTGTGAGAGAGAGAGAGAGAGAGAGAGAGAGAGTGAGACTGGAAACAGATTTTGTTTCAAGGGATCTCTAAAGCAAGTTAAGTGAGGATGGTCATCCCAGATCGGTATTTGTAACATTACATCACATTACAATTTCATGGAGTTGTTAACTCAGACTAACTCGGCTGTTGAAGATTAGGACTGAGGAATATTGGCAGAGCTGTTTGGGGAAGGCTGTGTACTGCTATTTGTCACTCACTCTTTATGAGCAATATAATTCACATACAAATTAAGGGTGAAATTCAGCCCTGTGCAGGCAACCAGTATAAAGCCTGTGCCTTACTTAAATCCCATAAGGGCTGAGATGGGATGTGTTGTAGTAGCCATGTGCTGTGCAGGGATGGATTTGACACTAGAAACCATATTCCCAAAAGAGCTCAGCTCCCATATAGGCACCAAAATATGACCAGATTTTAAACAGAGCTTAGCATGTAGGATTCTGAGCTCTTTTGAAAATCTGCCTGAGTGAGTCCATGCTCTTTAACATAGCTACCATCCAAAAATGGGCATACAGTCTCTATCTTGTCAAGTATCAGAGGGTAGCCGTGTTAGTCTGGATCTGTAAAAGCAGCAAAGAATCCTGTGGCACCTTATAGACTAACAGACGTTTTGGAGCATGAGCTTTCGTGGGTGAATACCCACTTCCTCAGATGCATCTGAGGAAGTGGGTATTCACCCACGAAAGCTCATGCTCCAAAACGTCTGTTAGTCTATAAGGTGCCACAGGATTCTTTGCTGCTTTTACAGTCTCTATCTTGACACGTTTCCCATTGAGACCAATGAATGTCCAGCACCATAATTTATCATTAGTGATTATCTGCTACATATACAAATATTAATCAGGGTTCTCTCTCTCTCTCTTTCTCTGTGTAATAGGCCCCCCCACACAGGGAGTTCTGAGTTCTTCCTACTCTTTAACATTTGCATTTTTGAGGCTTTAAAATTGATGTTTGACTGTAATTTAGTCATCAAGAGATGCCAAACGAAATCCACTGGATGCTTCCTCTAAATAAATAAACCAAAGAAGACAATCTGTTTTCCACATTTGTTTAAACTCCTTCTGAGCTGATTCTTATATTCTCCCCCCTCTTTTCCCCCAAAACTCCTTTGGCTGCTAATGGCAATTGTACTAAATTAAAAGGCTTTACTATAAGGAGAAAAAACAAATCTTTACAAAAAATAAAATGTAGATTTTATTTTAATCCCAAGTAAAGTTTTGCTAATTTCCTGAGCTGAATCTTTTCTTTTTTGTAGCATTGTCATAATGTTTCATTTAAAATCAGTGGAAAGTGAATTAGAGTACGAGGCATACAGGTAGAGGAGAAACATATCTGTTTATAACAGAACAGATTTATAGCAGCTGAGTGGGAGCAATGGGTATGTGCAAAAATATGGAGCTGTTAACTTAAGAGAATCCTTTGCTGGGAGGGTGGCAGAAATCTAATAATCATGGAAGTTAGAGATGAAGAAGATTTATTAGAACATCCAGTCCATCTTCTTGACAGTGCAGGATTGTTCCCTACAGTGTATTTTCTAGTGCTGTGTCTCCTACAGTTATTACATTCTGGAAAGTAATGGGACAGTCCCACTTTCCTTGGGGAAATTATTTCACAGCCCTGTTCAGGAATTTTTTTTATTGATATTCAGGGAAAATTCAGGTTAGTCTGTTTCCATCAAACTGAATTCGCCTTTTGTGTCTAAAACGCACTGGATTTTTTTTCATTTTTTTTAAAGCGTATTCTCCTTGGACACTGTGTGCCTCTTCTCCACTGCCTGGTGCCAGACAGAAACGATGGTCTCATGATTAAACAGGGGTGCAGATCCTGGCTCTGACACACATTTCCTGTGCGACGTTGGGTAGATTTTCAAAGGCACCAATAGTATTTTGGCACCTAATGTCCATTGAGTTAGAGTGGGAATTAGATGCCTAAGTGCCATCTGTGCCTTTGGAAATCTACCCCTTAATCTCTTTGCCTCAGTTGCCCATCTGTAAAATAGAGATACTAACATACAGGCAGGGCTGGCTCCAGCTTTTTTGCTGCCCCATGCGGCAAAGCGGAGGAGAGGGACTGAGGGACCCGCCACCAAAGACCCGGACGTGCCACCCCTTCCCACTGGCTGCCCCAAGCACCTGCTTCGTTCGCTGGTGCCTGGAACCAGCCCTGCATACAGGCAAGTTGGTCTGGTTTCCAGCTATGAATTGGCCAGTGCTCAGCTGACGCCCGCACTCTGGCAAGAGCTGGCAGCTGGTCTGCCAGTGTCACAGGGAGCATATTTGGATCTACCTAAATATTTGCCAAAGCAGAGAGCTCCTTTAAAAAAAAAAAGCCTACCAATAGCCTACCAGCATATCTAGGACAAGATCTTAAACCAACATGACAATAATGAAAATAACTGATGATCCTGAAAATCCATGGCCATGTGTTAGGCTCTTTTAGGTTTTCATTTGATCACTGAGAGACAGTCACTGGTTATTGAATCCATGTCTGTACTGTGTCATCTCAGTGCTTTCCCCATTACATCCTTGATCTCTGTTGTCAGTCTTCAAGGGCTCTTGCAGTAGGTTTATACTGACTGACAACACAGAGTGAGAAAATCATAAAGGAGTCTTGTTCTTGACAGGCTCAAAAACGCAGTATCCTGTTCAGGATGGTTATCATCCTGCCTACAGGCCATTGTTTTTAAGGATGCCTAACTGTGACTCCATATAATTTTAAAGTAGTTTTTTGTAGACTCTGAAGCTGTTTTGCACAGTTTCAACTAGACCATCTGTGTATCAAAGAGCCAGCTCAGTGTTTAACAGATGAATCTGTCTGCAAAATGAATACACAGCTAAACATAAAAGCATGTATCACAAGACATCTACAAACATTCTTTTATAGACTGATGGAAAAACACTGGTGCATCAATTTCATCTCCTTTCTTGTGGCTCAGCAGGAGGAGTTTTTGTAAAGCAGAGTCTACCCTAATCATAGTAAACTGTGTTTTTACTGACTGGTTAAATATTTATTCTGGTTCTTAAGACTTGACTTTAATTAAATGTCAGTTACACCCTTCTTACATCTCCAACAAACAGGCTGAGCAGATGTAAAATTTAGTATGCTTTTAAGTTGCACAAAATTAAGGTCCAGAATTAAATCTACAAAGACTAATGGAAAACATGTTAAGAACAAACAAAATCTACTTGTTAATCAGGTTTTTTTTAAGTGCTTGACTAACGAAGGCATATTCTGGAGTTATTTGGTGTGAGCACCAACAAAGTTCAGTAGTTTATGTGTGTGTATGTGTGGTTTTTCCCCCTTGGAAGCACCTGCAGGTTCCATGGCAACCAAGCTTTTTTTTTTTGTAATGTTTTCTCACTCTCAGGTATCGCAGCTAAGGAGTTAAGCTGATAACCTTTGACGTTCTTTATTCTTAAGCAATACAATGTTTCAGATGGCATGTCAATAGCAATTCTTTTTCGCTAGCACCAAATTGAAAACCTCAGCTGACAGGTACAATGTATGATTTAAAAGTGTTGCAAATGTAAACAGATTTAACAGCACATTTCAAGTGACTTGTCAAGTCAATGACACTCTTGGGTGAATTTGAAAAGCAGAGTAGAACTGCTAATATCTATTTTATGTACAACTAACATTGACACAGACTAACTTTAAATACAGTTGAGAGAGGCAAGCAACTGATGGGCTTGGAAGAGGTCTACTATGACTACAGCTGGATGAATACTGCATAACCATTTCCATGAATAGTTTTTTCAAAAATTTAAATTTCACTTAAAACGTATTTTTGATTTCTGCAAAAGTGTAACAAAAAAGCTTGAACCTTTTAAAACTAAATTCCAAGCTCAAATCTGACAGTAGTAAAATTTTAAATTCTGTATTTAGTTACAAAAATTATCTAGTCAGTGAATGCACAATACTGTGTGACTTTTGTAACTAATCAGCAGGGATCCGCCAATTGTGAACATCTGCAACAAAACATTCACAAATAATCTGCAAAAAAAAGACTGTTTGCTGAAGAAATTAAAATGAGTAAATGAGAAAAGTGTGATCTGTTTGACTAATGTTCACAAATAGTCTGCAAAGTATTAAAAATGATTTCCTAGACTCTGATGATGCCTGTCAATGGCCAGACAAATAAATTAGGAGTCTGGTGAGCATAACCAGTTGTAAACTTTCTGGTGACACACATTAGAAGAAATCAGTAATAGTGTTGGCAGTCAGCTTTTTAATATTAGTTGTAATTTTTCTGTATAAACTGTGCTACAAATTGATCCTTGGTTTAATTCCATGGGAGTCAGACCAAAAATTAGTTTGATTGCAAATATCCCTATATTTAACCATATATTTTCAACCATTTTTTAAAGTGCTACCGGCCATGAGATATAACGAATATCTTAAAACGTTAGCAGTTACAGAGCAAATTACACACCTTCCAAGTCTACCCTTAGTGGCAGCACTTTACCTCTTTTCTGCCTAATTTCACCTTCTTCCTTTCCTATAACAATTATTCCTTTTCATGGCTGCGGTCCATTAGCTCCCTCGCCACAACCAGAGATTAAGACGTCTAGATTCACTGCGGCGGGCAGTATTATAATTATTATTTCTTATTATTATTGTAACAGTATCTAGAGCAGGGGCGGCTCCAGGCACCAGCATGCCAAGCTCGTGCCTGGGGGGGCAAGCCACAGGGGGCGCTCTGCCGGTCGCTGTGAGGGTTGCCTTCGGCGGCATGCCTGGGGAAAGTCCGCTGGTCCCGCTGCTTTGGCAGACCTCCCACAGGTGTGCCGCTGAATCCGCAGGACCGGGGACCTCCCGCAGGCAAGCTGGAGGCAAGCTGGAGGCATGAGGGTAGGCATAGCGATCGGTAGGTTTTCGGTATAGGGTGGTGTTAATGTGGCCATCACTTATTTGCACCGTGGTGTCTAGGAAGTGGACCTCCCATGTAGATTGGTCCAGGCTGAGGTTGATGGTGGGGTGGAAGCTGTTGAAATCATGGTGGAATTTTTCCAGAGTCTTCTTCCCATGGGTCCAGATGATGAAGATGTCATCAATGTAGCTTAGGTAGAGAAGTGGCGTGAGTGGACGAGAGCTGAGGAAGCGTTGTTCCAGGTCTGCCATAAAAATATTGGCATATTGTGGGGCCATGCGGGTGCCCATAGCGGTGCCACTGATCTGGAGATATATATTGTCATCAAATTTGAAATAGTTGTGTATGAGGATAAAGGCACAGAGCTCAGCAACCAGTTGTGCTGTGGCATCATCAGGGATACTGTTCCTGACCGCTTGTATTCCATCTGTGTGTGGGATGTTTGTGTAAAGAGCCTCTACATCCATGGTGGCTAGGATGGTGTTTTCTGGAAGGTCACCAATGCATTGTAGTTTCCTCAGGAAATCAGTGGTGTCACGGAGATAGCTGGGAGTGCTGGTGGCATAGGGTCTGAGTAGAGAGTCCACATATCCAGACAGTCCTTCAGTGAGAGTGCCAATGCCCGAGATGATGGGGTGTCCAGGATTTCCGGGTTTGTGGATCTTGGGTAGTAGATAGAATAACTCTGGTCGGGGCTCTAAGGGTATGTTGATTTGTTCCGGTGTTAGTGTAGGGAGTGTCCTGAGTAGATGTGCAGTTTCTTAGTGTATTCCTCAGTGGGATCTGAGGGAAGTAGCCTGTAGAATTTGGTATTGGAGAGTTGTCTGGCGGCCTCCTTTTGGTAGTCAGACCTGTTCATGATGACAGCAGCACCTCCTTTATCAGCCAACTACAAAACCAGTTTCTTCTCCCTTGGTTTTCACACCTCAACTGCTAGAACAGGGCCTCATCCTCCCTGATTGAACTAACCTCGTTGTCTCTAGTTTGCTTGCATATATATATACTGCCCCTAGAAATTTCCATTACATGCATCTGATGAAGTGGGTATTCACCCACGAAAGCTCATGCTCCAAAACGTCTGTTAGTCTATAAGGTGCCACAGGATTCTTTGCCACTCAAGATATGGCTACACTTACAGCTGTACAGCGCTGGGAGTTACAGCTCTCTTCGTACAGCTGTGTAGGGAAAGCTCTGCAGTGTGGCCACACTGACAGCTACCAGCGCTGCAGTGTGGCCACATTTGTAGCATTTGCAGCACTGTAGGGAGTGGTGCATTATGGGCCGCTATCCCACAGAGCACCTCTTCCCATTTTGGCGCCGTGGGTTGTGGGAAGGGGACGGAAGGGTGCGGGTCATTCTGCTTCCTGTCCCAACGCCCCGTGATGCATCGCTTCACATCCCAGCAGTCACTGTTTTTCCGTCCATGTTTGGCACCATTGTGATCTCCCAACGGTTTCTGTGCAGCGCAACTTCTGTGGGAAATGGAGCCCGAGCTGCTGAGGACGTTGCTAATGAGTGTCACCAGCACATCACGTTTAGCAGTTGAGCGATTCCTTCAGCTCCAAAGTGACAGTGAGGAGTCCGACGATGATATCGAGTCGCCTGATGTATATGACACTAAATTGCTTGTGGCATTCACGGAAGAATGCTCAGCACCGTGGAACGCCACTTTTGGGCTCGGGAAACGAGCATTGAGTGGTGGGATCACATCGTCATGGAAGTCTGGGATGACAAGCAGTGGCTGCAGAACTTTCGGATGAGAAAAGCCACTTTCATGGGACTGTGTGCTGAGCTCGCCCCCACCCTGTGGCACAAGGACACGAGATTGAGAGCTGCCCTGCCGGTGGAGAAGGGGGTGGCTATTGCAATCTGGAAGCTGGCAACTCCAGACAGCTACCGATCAGTCGCGAACCAGTTTGGAGTGGGAAAGGCGACCGTTGGAATCATGTTGATGCAAGTTTGCAGGGCCATTAATCGCATCCTGCTAAGAAGAACCTTGACTCTGGGGAACGTGCAGGACATTCTGAATGGCTTTGCACAAATGGGTTTCCCTAACTGTGGAGGGGCGATAGATGGGACGCATATTCCTATTCTGGCACCACCCCACCTAGCATCCAAGTACATTAATCAGAAGGAATATTTATATTTCTCTATGGTTCTCCAGGCGCTTGTGGATCACCGTGGGCGTTTCATTGATATTAACACAGACTGGCCTAGAAAGGTGCGTGATGCACACATCTTTCGGAATAGTGGTCTGTTCAGGAAGCTACAGGCCGGGACTTTTTTTCCAGACCGGAAGATCACAGTAGGGGACGTCAAAATGCCCATTGTGATCCTTGGAGACCACATTTACCTGTTAATGCCTTGGCTCATGAAACCATATACAGGGAAGCTTGACAGGAGCAAGGACCGGTTCAATTACAGGCTGAGCTGTGGAGTGTGCTTTTGGCCATTTGAAAGGGTGCTGGCGATCTCTGTACGGGAAGCTAGACTTGGGGGAAAGCAGCATCCCTGCGGTTATATCCGCGTGCTGTACCCTCCATAATATTTGTGAAGGGAAGGGTGAAAGATTCAGTGAGGAATGGACCTCCGAGGTTCAACGCCTGGAGGCTGAATTTGCACAGCCAGAGAGCAGGGCTACTAGAGAGGCCCAGCACAGGGCTACAAGGATTAGGGATGCCTTGAGGGAGGAATTTGAGGCTGAAAACCAACAGTAATGTTTGGTGCCTTGCACAGGAGTGAAGTGCAGTGATTACAATGTTAGTAGGAATCTGTTTTTCCTGAAATGATTTGCTGTGCCTATTTCTTTCCTGGGCTACAGTATCTTTCACTTTCTGCAATAATAAAGACTCTTTTCAAAGCCAAGAATTCATTTATTGAAAAGAAAATAACTTTCTTGACAGACACACAACATTTTGGGAACCTAAAAGGGTAGGGGGGTGGGGTGGTGAACTGTACAGTCACAGGTTTGAATATGTCCTGTCTGGAGTGCTGTGCAATGACTGCTGCACTTCAGGATGAAAATACTGCATGGTGATGGGGGTTGAGTGCAGAGGGTAAGGATCGTAGTTCTCAGGGCTGGTTGGTGAACGTACGGGTGTTGGAGGCAGCTGGTGGTGTAAGAACCTGGATGCTGGGGAATGGGGTTTGGAGCTGATATTGGGGCACAAGGGAAAGAGCTTTGGGATGGGGGTGGGGGCGGCACGGTAGTGCTCTGCCTGCATGGCTACGAGCGCCTGGATAGAGTCCGCTTGGCGCAGCAGGATGCTTATCAGCTGTTTTGTGCTTTTCTTCTTAGCCTCTGTGTTTCTCTGGCGGAGCCTGCTTTCCCTTTCCCTGCAGTCCTGCAGTTTTTTACTCTCTCTGGCAGAGTGATCCATAACTGCTTTCAGCATGTCTTCTTTGCTTTTTGCTGGCTTCTTCCTGAGGTTTTGTAGCCTCTGAGCAGTGGATGATACGGGCAGTCGAGTAGTCAGGGACACTTTTCGAAAGGCAAAAATGGCAACAGTTAACAGAGGCTGCATTGTTTATAATCTCACCCAGATAGTTATTCCCACACAGTGAATACAGTCTTCACTTTAGCATACTTTTGCCATACCAAACAGAGCGCACATAACCCACAGGACCCACGAAATGTTGAGTAAGGGGGACTGATTGTTTCAGGGATCTACTGTTCTCGGGGTTTCTGTGCGTTGGGGAAAGCAAACAGCTGCAGGGGGCACCTACACGGAACACTATCCCAACATTTTCCACAGGAGTTGATCCTGGAAGCTATCTTGCTGCTGTGGGTCACCTGGGAAGCGCGGGAGGGTCTTCTACAGCAATGCGGATTCCGCCCTGGCCCCTGTGCAGCTTGCCTGTGTGCAGCAATGGTCCCCCCACCCCTCGCGGCTCAGTGTCGCAGACGCGTTAGCCTGATTGGGACAAGGAAGACGGTGGCTCTCCCTATAAACTTGCGCAAGCACATTGCCCACGCTCTGGCTGAAACTTTTGAAGAGATTACTGAGGCCAATTACCGCGACCACATCAATGGGCTATTCCACATCTAGGCATGCATGCATGCAGCCCTAACCCTCCCTCCTCTCCTGAAACATTTCCATCCTGAAAATAAAAGCCACTTACCGGGAACCCTCTCCTTTGCTTGTCCTTCACCAAGTACTGGCTGCTGCGACTGGCTACCTTCCTCCTGGCTTGAGAAGAGCTCCTGGCTGCATGCCTCCTGGGACTCCGGGGTGTCTCCCTCCACCCCAGTACCATCACTCTCGGTTTCCTCCCCCTCCTCCCCTCCCCCTCCTTCCCTCCCCCTCTGCCTCCGCCCCCTCCTCCTCTCCCCCCACTCCCCGCCCCTGCTCTGAAGTGTCCATCGTGGTCGTCGGATTGGCAGTGGGGTCACCTCCAAGTATCGCGTCCAGCTCCTTGTAAAAATGACCTGCTGTGGGGGCAGCACCGGAGCGGCGGTTTCCCTCGCGGGCTTTGCAATAGGCACTCCACAGCTCCTTCACTTTAATCCTGCACTGCACCGCGTCCTGGTCATGGCCCCTTTCCAGCATGGCCCTTGAGATTTGCCCATAGGTATCGTAATTCCTATGGCTGGAGCGCAGCTGTGACTGCACAACTTCCTACTCCCAAACACTGATGAGGTCCAGCAATTCGCCATTGCTCCATGCTGGGGCTCGTTTGCCGCGTGGAGGCACGGTCACCTGGAAAGATTCACTGATTGATTGCACTCCACACCTGGCTGAGCAAACAGGAAGGGGATTTTTAAAATTCCTAGGGTATTTAAAGGGCAGGTCACCTGAGGCCAGGGCAGTAGAGTGCGAACTGATGAGCAGAGTGGCTGAACAGGCATTCTGGGATACCTCAGAATAGTCTGGAGGCCAATTACAGCGCTTTTGGTGGCCACACTGGCGGAGCAGTGCTGCATCACCAGTGCTGCAAATCGTTATTCCCCAGGCAGAGCAGGAGTACAGCCAGCGCTGCAGCCAGGGAGATGCAGCGCTGTATGTGCCTTGCAAGTGTGGATGGTGAGTAAGTTGCAGTGCTGTAAACCAACCACCAGTGCTGCAACTCTCCAGTGTAGCCATACCCTCAGATACAAGTTCCTCTGCAGTATGTGTAAAGATTGAGGTGGGACTTCTACTTTATTTTTTTCACCCTAGAAGAACTGAAATGTATTCATCTCATTTTCTCTTTTTTTGGGTCCTACTGTGCATTTAGACAATAGCATTTGTCTATGGAATTTAAAATGCCTGCAGCCAGTTTCTCAAGAGAGAGCTATTCTAGTGTTTTGAATTATAGCATTAACCATATGGAAGTTGGAATGTTGTCTTTTTAATGAATTTCATTCAAAAAACTAATTAGTAGTCTGACAGGGTATTATTTATGTGTGTGTATCTGCCATGAAATGTTTTACTAGCATACCACAACATTCACATCTGTCAAAGATGTTAATCATTCTTCAGTGGTAGAAAATACCCCATTTGAATTGTTGTATCTTTCTACATATTTAGGTAATCATTTATTAGGCACTGACAATGTGTTCGGGGCTATGCAGCACCCATCTGTTCAGTAAAGAGTTTGCAGTCTAAAAGATAGAAAATGGAGGCAAAGACACTGGAAATTAAGGCTATAGCCCATCTGAAGAACATTCTGTTGTGCAATCTGTTTGGTAGGGTTTTTAGAGAGGTCTGAGTTTTTATAGGTGGCTGACTGGCTGAGTTCCTGTTGAATGGATTATTTTAGTGCTGCTGCAATGTAATTGTATTGTTAATGGTACGTTAGGGCACTTAGAGCCTTGGATAGGTATTTGTTCAGTTGTCGTTTAAACTGAAATAATAATTATAATCTTATTCTGTGAGTTCCAGGGGCTCAGTTTTTGACCATGAAATGTGCCAATCTCTGCAATCCCAAATCCTGCAATTTGAGGCATGTAAGCAGATCACTGAGCCTGTGTTGAGGCCTGCTGACATCAGTGGGGCTCTGTGTGGGTGCAGTCATTCTCCTGCTTGCAACGAATTGCAGGATTGTGACCCAAAATTGCCATGTACCAACCAGGGGTGGCTCTAGGTATTTTGCTGCCCCAAGCAGGGCAGGCAGGCTGGCTTCAGTGGCTTGCCTGCGGGAGGTCCCCGGTCCCGTGGATTTGGCGGCAGCCTGCGGGAGGTCCGCCAAAGCCGCGGGACCAGCGGACCCTCTGCAGGCATGCCGCCCAAGGCAACCTGCCTCCCGCCCTCACGGCGACCAGCAGAACACCCCCTGTGGCTTGCCACCCCAGGCACACGCTTGGCGTGCTGGTGCCTGGAGCCGCCCCTGGTACCAACTAGTTGTACCCACAGCCTTTTATGGGAAAATGGCAAACTGCTGCCCTCTAGTGGCTGGCCTATAGACACTAGAACAGGGGTGGCCAACCCAAGCCTGAGAAGGAGACAGAATTTACCAATGTTCATTGCCAAAGAGCCACAGTAATACATCAGCAGCCCCCTCAGCTCCCTCCTCCCCCTCACTCTCAGCACCTTCCCCTCCCTCCCTGCACCTCCCAATCACCTGTTTTGTGGCATGCAGGAGGCTCTAGGGGGGAGTGGGAGGAGCGAGGGTATGGCAGGCTCTGGGGAGGGGGCAGGAAGGGGTGGAATGGAGACAGGGCCTGTGGCAGAGCCAGGGGTTGAGCAGTGAGCACCCCCTGGCACACTGGAAAGTTGGCGCCTGTAGCTCCAGCCCCGGAGTCAGTGCCTATACAAGGAGCCGCATATTAACTTCTGAAGAGCTGCATGTGGCTCTGGAGCCACAGGTTGGCCACCCCTGCACTAGAAGCTCTAATTACAGAGCTAGCAGGGATTCTCCTTTAGGTAAGGAGTCGAGACCTCCATTTTTTTAAAGCTGAAGCTCCAGAGTTTTCTCACTATGTGTGACCCTGTGGCCATGACATCTGGGAATAGTTGAGGACTGATGTCTCTGTGGTCATGGAAGTGTTATAAACTGTCCAGTCCTTACTCACATTTGGTGACACTGCTTTTCTGATGAAACCTCAAACACCAGCCCCGTAAGAATCGCTAGTTCATTTGACTGCACCTATCAACATGCACAAGGCCTGCAATTCATTATTCAACCATTCAACCACCTCCTGACCTCTTGTCTCAAACTAACACTGACATAACAGCTGGAAGTAGGAAAGGCAATGGAATTATTCTAGAAATGGCATGTTTCTTGGGAGAGTTAAAGGAATAGTGCATGGAAGTTTCCTGTTAAAGAGAAGAAAGGGTGTTTATCTATAGATGAGCTTACTTGGCCTCTAGCACTATAGTATGTGAACACGTGTCCAATTCAGGGATGAGATGCAGCATTGCCAGGTAACTCAAGGTATCATGATTGCAGAACTTTCAATCTGCATGCATAGCTTGCATGCTATATCACGCAGCACTAAACATCACACTGTCCTTTGAGCCTGTCCACCGTGAGCCAATAATGAAAAGCAGGTAGCTGTCTTCAAAGTGGAGGGGGCTGTGGCTGTCAGCTTGGCAGCACTGTCTGAACCAGTCAATCCAGATGACCTTTCTAAGAATCTTGAAAATGATCACTTCATAGTAGATGTGACTTCATACATCTTTTATGCATGACCAGATGTCATTTTTTTAAACTCCATTGCTGCAACCATCAAAAATGAAAAGTTACTATTTCCAGTACCTATTAAATGTGTTGATGGAGTCCAGAAACGTCCCCAGTAAGAAAGTTGTTTTCCTAAATTATCCTGCCCTCCTGACTGATACCTTTATTTTTACCATCAGTTTTATTTTATTTCATTTTTTTTGCTTTAATCAGTAGGTATTGGCTAGCAATCTACCGGACAGGCCAGGTGCTGGCCCTGAATTTCTCATTAGGACTTCCAGCCACTGTAGGTGTCAGAGATATTAGCTGTACAGTATTGGCTGCAAATACAAAACTTTAAAAATAGGAGGTGATCCAATTAGAGAGAGACTGGAATGTCATCTAGACTGAAGCTGCCCCTAGGCAGCAGAGGAATCATTTTACTCTCACAAAGTCGTGTTTTAATCTTGAATTCACAAGTAATAACTAGCGGTGTTATCTGGCACTGACTGTGGCGATTTTCCTTCAGAGCTGCTGTGCAGTCAGATCCTGGGCTCCATACAAAGATGATTTGAGAACTCTGTTCTTGTCAAAGTGCAGCGAACTAGCTCACTCTCTACTTCATTCTTATTAATCCACTAAGCAGACACCGTGTTGGCGGACAGACAGCGGAAATAGTTGCTGAAATTACACCCATCTGGCTTAAGCCAGGACAATGCTTACACCTCCATGTAGCAGAGCTGTTGTACATGGCTCACCTCGGACACATGTGGAACAACACCTGTGCTAGGAGAGGCACTTGCTTTATACACGCGTGAGCTTGTGAAACATTCACAGGGCTGAATATTGTCTGGAGGGAACCAGCATGAGAACAGAAAACTCATTATAGCCCTTGCCTTTGAGTTTGAGCTCTGGAGTGATGAGTCAATAGGTCAGTCTGCTGGTATGCTCACTGTATTAGTAATACATTAATTCCCTGCCTGGCCTGGTTGAGACAAAGGGGAATAATATCAATCTAAGATTTCTTTCTCTTACATCCTTGCCATAATGGAAAGATAATATGTATATAAAATAGGTGTGTGTGTGTGTGTGTGTGTGTGTGTGTGTGTGTGTGTGTGTGTGTGTGTATGTATCTATATATGGATAATTTTATAATATAATAGAGCTGGTTTTTCTTTTGGTTTCTTGGCTCCAGGAACCATTATTAACAAAAATCAACCCCCATTTTAAATCCCTCTCTAAGTTACAGAGATACAGGATGTAATTTCAGCTGTATGAATCTCCTCACATTTGAATTCTCAGGAGTCCATATGCAGTTTATCAATTAGTTTTTGCACTTCTTTACTGCCAAGATTTGGCATTTATTTTCTGCTGCAGAGCTTGCCCGAATGATACTGTGCAGGTAGCTTGAGATATAGCATAAATATATTATGCTTTAGTAGAAGCCTCATTTATCATGTAAATATGCATTCCCCCTTATGGAGATGAAACAGCTTGATGAAAAGGCAGGGCGATATCTTGGTTATCTTTCATTTTTAAAGTGGTTAAATGTGCCCATGTAAGGTGGAATTTGAAAGCATTCGTGCCAACCACTGAAGTTTGGACAGTATGTGTCACATCTTGTCATTGATGCCAAGGCTCCATTTTCAACCATGGCAGCATTTTCTGGGAATGAATAAAATCCAAGTGAAAATAGTTGCTAATGCTCTGTTATTGACATTGGTATAATGGAACTCTAAGACTGGCATCTTTGGAAAGGTTATTTATGTCCTGGCTTTTCTATTGTAGGCCTATTCTTCAAATATTAGTTGGCGCACCAATAGGATATGCAAATCCTACATTTTAGTGCCCACATCAGCACGTAGGCATTTTAAAACAGCTATCGCACCACTGTATGGAGCCTCAAGGAGCTAACTAGGGGACAGGAGCTTCACAATAGCTGGCTCTAACCTCTCGAATTCACATTGAAGTTTCAAGCCAGTCACTGTTATCATTCATTTATGTTAGAGGGCTGGGCTGCACTGTTTCAAGGGTAAACCTTTCTGTGGATTATCATAGAGGCCTAGAGAGTGACTCCATAATTAAGTTTGTAGCAGGATTTTGCCTTGGACAGAACCTTTATACCTCTCTGGGGTTAAAACCATGGTTGATTTTTCTACCACAGATGGTTTTTCAATTCTTTCTGGAAAATAATATTCAAAAATTAGGTGTACAATATCCTACATGCAAGTGTAAATAACAATCTTAATGGAGGGACAAAGGGTCTTTGTGCATCTCTTCCATGTAATCTGTATGCACAACTTAAAAATCCCCAGGAACTGTGTACAGGGTGTCTTGGGGGACACCAAATGCCCTGGTATCACAACTGGAGGAAAGGCTATGCGTGGATGTGCTGATGTGAATTATAGCAGGTGAGGGAGGGGGTTATGAAGACAATAATTCTGCTCTGAATTCCACCAAGAAAAATAAATTGTTAAAAATCAGTCAAGGTGGCTCAAAGGCAAAACCTGCCGACTAACACCTTTAAAACCAAGGAAATGCCCAGTTATGGTACCTTTCTTTAACACATGTTTACCCTCACACATCTCATTCACCACTTTAGTGCTATTTAGGTATTTACATTACAGTAGGCGCTAGATGCACTCAAAGAAAAAAAATGACAATTTTTGTAACAATCTACAGGAAGTAATACAAGAAGTTGCAAGACAAGATGTGTTATTGGTGAAGAGAGATTTTAATGTGAAGGTGGAATAGGACTGGAATTCCTGGGCTGGAGCAACAGGCAGATTTGGACTCCATGAAGAAAATGAAAGAGGAGACAGGTTATTGAATTTCTACCTAACCAAGAAACTGGTGATGACAAAGCTGGTATTTCCACAAAGAAAGCCTCACAGGAAGTGAACTGAGGCTATGTCTACATTATGCAGCTTTTAGTGACACAACTGTGCCATTACAGCCATGCTGCTAAAAGCCGTGCAGTGTAGCCGCTGTTTGTTGGCAAGAGAGAGTTCTCCTGCCGGCAAACTTCCACCCCCAATGAGCAGAATTAGTGTTGTTGGCAGGAGAGCGCTCCTGCCACAAAGTGCTGTTCACACCAGTGCTTGTCGTCGACAAAACTTTTGTCTTTCAGGGGTGTGTGTGTGTTGTTTTTTTTTAACACGGCTGAACAACAAAAATTTTATCTTTCAATTCCCAGTATAGAGAAAGCCTTAGATAATGCCTGATGGGTAAGTGAAGAACATGATAGACTTTGTACCAGTGAATTGTAGATAGAAATCAAGTGAGCTGTTGTGCAGACCATTTGAGGCCAGTATCAGATTGGATCAAAAATTAGTACTGGCATCAATGAAGCTGAGAGCAACCGAAAAAGTGCCAAGAAATAAGATCTATGACTTGGACAAATTGGAAGAGCCAGATATCAGGAAAGAATACAAAGAAGCTATGCAGAAAAATATCAGCTTTCTGGTGAAAGAAGAAATAAACGTTGAAGAGTAATTGGGACAAGTTACAACATGGCTTTACTAAAGGTAGATTGTGCCAAACCAACCTGATCTCCTTCTTTGAGAAGGTGACAGATTATTTAGACAAAGGAAATGCAGTAGATCTAATTTACCTCGATTTCAGTAAGGCATTTGACACGGTTCCACATGGGGAACTATTAGTTAAATTGGAAAAGATGGGGATCAATATGAAAATTGAAAGGTGGATAAGGAACTGGTTAAAGGGGAGACTCCAATGGGTCGTACTGAAGGGTGAACTGTCAGGCTGGAAGGAGGTTACTAGTGGAGTTCCTCAAGGATCAGTTTTGGGACCAATCTTATTTAACCTTTTTATTACTGACCTTGGCACAAAAAGCGGGAATGTGCTAATAAAGTTTGCGGATGACACAAAGCTGGGAGGTATTGCTAACACAGAGAAGGACTGGGATATCATACAGGAAGATCTGGATGACCTTGTAAATTGGAGTAATAGTAATAGGATGAAATTTAATAGTGAAAAGTGCAAGGTCATGCACTTAGGGATTAATAATAAGAATTTTAGATATACATTGGGGACACATCAGTTGGAAGCAACAGAGGAGGAGAAGGACCTTGGAGTATTGGTTGATCAAAGGTGACTATGAGCCGCCAATGTGATATGGCCGTTAAAAAAGCTAATGCAGTTTTAGGATGCATCAGGAGAGGTATTTCCAGCAAAGATAAGGAGGTGTTAGTACCGTTATATAAGGCACTGGTGAGACCTCATCTGGAATACTGTGTGCAGTTCTGGTCTCCCATGTTTAAGAAGGATGACTTCAAACTGGAACAGGTTCAGAGATGGGCTACTAGGATGATCCAAGGAATGGAAAACCTGCCTTATGAAAGGAGATTCAAAGAGCTTGGCTTGTTTAGCCTGGCCAAAAGAAGCCTGAGGGGGAATATGCTTGCTCTTTATAAATATATCAGAGGGATTAATATTAGGGAGGGAGAGGAATTATTTAAGCTTAGTACCAATGTGGACACAAGAACCAATGGGTATAAACTGGATACTAGGAAGTTTAGACTTGAAATTAGACGAAGGTTTCTAACCATTAGAGGAGTGAAGTTCTGGAATAGACTTCCAAGGGGAGTAGTGGGGGCAAAAGACATATCTGGCTTTAAGACTAAACTTGATAAGTTTATGGAAGGGATGGTATGATGGGATAGCTTAATTTTGGCAATTGATCTTTGATTATCAGCAGATAAGTATGCCCGGTGGTCTGTGATGGGATGTTGGATGGGATGGGATCTGAGTTACTGCAGAGAATTCTTTCCTGAGTGCTGGCTGGTGAGTCTTGCCCACATGCTCAGGGTTTAGCTGATCGCCATATTTGGGGTCGGGAAGGAATTTTCCTCTGGGGCAGATTGGCAGAAGCCTTGGAGGTTTTTCACCTTCCTCTGCAGCGTGGGGCATGGGTCACTTGCTGGTGGATTCTCTGCAGCCTGAGGTCTTCAAACCACAATTTGAAGACTTCAGTAACTCGGACATAGGTTAGGGGTTTGTTACAGAAGTGGGTGGGTAGGGTTCTGTGGCCTGCTTTGTGCAGGAGGTCAGACTAGATGATCATATTGGTCACTTCTGACTCTAAAGTCTATGGAATGGTGTAAATAATGGGATAATGAAAACAGCTGAACAAACATTGGGCTACAAGACTGAAACCAAGTTGAAGAACGAATGAAGTGCTACTGTTGAATCACAAGCATAGGAAGTGAAAGAGAATAAAAAGGAAGCCACAAGTCTGAGAGCTCAGTACAATAGACTGAACAGAGAGAGAAAACAGCAGAGAGGGACAGAAACAACAGTATAAGCAAACACTGTCAAGAATCAGAAGAATACACGAGAAATGGGACATGGGTTGCATTGCAAGATAAGAGAACTGAGTTGAATATGTGAGTTGAAGATGTCAACAGTGAAAGACAAGTGCAGTCAAATAATTAAGAATGAACAAGCAAAGAATGAGCATTGGAAAGAATGTTTTGAAGAGTTGTACAACATACAGAACACAGTTGATGAAATGGTTGTGGAGAAGCTTCCCATTCCCAGTATAAAAAAGGGAGGTCAGATGCTGGAACAAGTAAAGATCTCAACAGAAAATCTGAAAAAGAAAAAAGTGCTGAGAAGTGATAACTGCAGAGCTCTTGCAAGCAGGTCAGAAACACACAGTAAAGGCAATGCCCAAGACATTCATCATGATCTACAAACAAGATCAAGTGCTGAGTGAATGGGGGAATGCGACAATAGTGCTGATCTATGAAAAAGGAGATAAGATTGAGCGCAAGAATTACAGAGGAATCAGCTTATTGATTGTTACAGGAAAAGCATTCACCAAGGTGTTCCAGAGGAGAAAGAAGAGGTACGTGGAAGTGGCGCATGCACAAAAACAGGCCAGATTTAGACCAGGATGAAGTATAATATATATAGATCCACTATTTGAGATAAGGCAGAAATCAGAGAAGCACATATAACAGGTTTGGGTTCAAGTATCAGCGGGGTAGCCATGTTAGTCTGGATCTGTAAAGGCAGCAAAGAGTCCTGTGGCACCTTATAGACTAACAGACATATTGGAGCATGAGCTTTCCTGGATGAATACCCACTTCGTCGGATGCATGCAGGTTTGGGTTGTGTTCTAACCACTTTATAGATTTCAAACAGGCTTTTGATGCCATAGCCTTTGGCCGAAAGGGTTAAGTTTTGAGAATCTGTGGCACCCCAGAAACTGATGAAGCTAGTTGAAAATATCTGCAACCAGCCAATAAGTGTAGAGGGAGTAGACAAGGAGCTGACAGACTGGTTCAGACAAGGATGTGTGCTATCACCATCACCAGATTTATTCAATTTGGCACTAGAAGCAGCAATGACTATAGCACTGAGAGATGAAATGGGAGGACAGTCTTAGCATCACTGAAGATATTGAACTCATAGTATTGTCTAATGAGGATTTACAGAGAATAACTGACAGGGTAGACCAGACAGCAGAAAATTCAGACTGAAGATCAGCATGGAGCAGACAAAAAATATGCTAATAGGGAGACCAGATGAAGAGGTAAAGATCAAAGTCAGAGACACAAAAGTAGAACAAGGGGAAACATTTGTAAACTTTGGAGGACTAGTATTGAAGAATGGGAATTGTGAAGATGATGTAAAAAGAACTGGATGAGCCACCACTGCATTAAAAACACTCAGTAAGCTCTGGAAGGCTAAAGCCCTTTCAATAAAAAGAGAAATGAACTCACTCAGGAGAATACTGAGAGTTTCAAGATTGCAGAAAATAAAAAAGGAAGTGAAACGAAAATGGCTAGAACAAGAAATAAAGATGTTGCAGAAGATTCAAGAAAGACAACTCTGAGAGTTTGGACACATGTCAAGAATGGACCCGGAAAGGATACCACACCATGGTGGTACACCCCAGAATGTATGGAGCTAGCAGTCGAGAAAGACTGAGGATGCATTGGATAGAAACAATAAAGAATGACATAGGATACAAGGGTTCATAGATTAATGAAGTTGGTACAAGACACAGTGGTGGACAGTCATCATTTGGTCCCATCAGTGCTGCTGAGCTGATGGAAAGGAATGGAAGGAGGATGACCTAGAGGGTCCCACCAGAATTGGGGTCCCATTTTGCTGGACATTGTACAAACACATATTAAGAGACAGTTTCTGCCTGAAAGAAAGTGTGTTCTAAACAAGCAGTAAACTCAAAAATACCAAAACAAAAAATACAAACTAATGTGGTGTAGCTGTTCTCTTCCCTCGTCCTGGATCCAGGTCAGCACAACTCTTTCTCTGTCTTTCCCTCTGAGACGTCCTACTTGTCAGGTGGCTTCTGATTCCTTCTATAGGTCTTGAGTGACCTTTCTCAGTCTGTTGGCTGCTTTCTGAAGAGATACACTCTTGTTGCTATGGCAATTGGAGCCAAAAGCAGAGTTTCAAACAGAAGACTTTGGAGAACAGATTTATTAATTTATTTATTTGTATTGGATTCATTGTTGCAAAAGAGACTGTACTTTCCTGAATCCCCCATTCCCATGTTAGCACCGCAAGGAAAGACTGGCAGGATTCACAGGCAAATGTAGCCCTATGGGTTTTACTATCATTGTAATGTGCTATTGTCTTTAAAAGGTAACTTTTACCACTACTCAGGAGGGTACAGTGCCTTATTTATTACTCATTTATTACAGGCAGGGAGCCTTGGGGAAGCAGTTGTTTCCTCTCTTCTCCCTGAAGGAGAGGGGAAACAAACCAGCTGACAAGGGTTTACATTTGAGCATGGGTGTGTGGAATTGGATGTGCGCAGTGACAGGTGGTTTTGTGTTAGACCTGAGACAGAGGTTGTGTGGTTGTGCATTTGGTGGGCTGGATACGTTAGCTGGTGAAAGCACCATAGGTATCAATTATATGAACGAGGGGTTTGGCCCTGTGTGTGTGTGTGATAAGTATGAGAGTTAAAAGGTGGTCTGGATATTAATGTCATCTTAGCTGGAAGTTTCCTTGAATTTCAATGGGTGTCCCAATATGAAATGCATTGAGCCCCTTTACAGTAAGTTAGCCAACTTTCCTGGGTGTGTATGACCATGAAATGGCCACTTACATGGCTGTGGCTATTTGAGCAAACAAATACAGAATTTGGCTGTCCTATTGAGGCACCCAGAGCTTAAAATCAGTCCTCCCATTTTTTATTTTCTGCTATCGGAAACCTCTGTTTTGCATTCATACATGCTTAACAAACAGATGAGGAAAATCTGCCGCTGCTGTTCACTTCACAAAAATTTGCAAAACAGATTTAAGCCTGAACAGTTGTTAACTGAGACTGACTGATTGAATAAAAATTAAAAACAAACAAAACTGAGCACATCATCACATCACAGGCATCCTGACAGAAGCTCAGGATAGACCGTAGGGTGTTCCTCTTTGATGTTTCCTCTTCCTTTCTCTAAAAGGCCTGTGTGTTGCCAAAATATTTTCCCTATTCACACAACAACGAACTGCTGGAGGGTCATGCTCCATGAAAGCTCATGCTCCAAAACGTCTGTTAGTCTATAAGATGCCACAGGATTCTTTGCGGCTTTTGCATTTGCAAGTATGCTAAAGAGTTGTGTATGTGCCTAGAGCTTTAGATAATGCATTAATAAAAAAATAAAGATTGCTCTACAAAACCATCCCGTCCAAGAATCAGAAATAAATTCACAATACATTTGTGGGAGAAGCAAGAGACTTGTATCAGAGAGGTAGCCGTGTTAGTCTGGATCTGTAAAAGAAGCAAAGAGTCTTGTGGCACCTTATAGACTAACAGACATATTGGAGCATGAACTTGTATTACAATGGGGTTATCTGCTTTGCTATTTTTTTTTAAACCTTCTGGTGAGCTTCTCCTCTGGTGAGCATGCCATGGAAACAGCTGCATCTGCCTGAACAAACACTTTGCAACTTAATGACCATTCTCTTGAAAATACCAGTATAAAAAATTCAGCACTTGCAAGCAGTTTATGAAGTCCTGTTACATTCTGACCTACAACTTTAAATCAAAACAGTTGCTAGCTAATTACTATGTGGAGCCTAAGAAAGAGAGCGACACACAGCTGGTGGTTCTGGTACTGGTAAATGAAGGTTGAGAGGTGAATAGTAGTGGTTCTTTGAGTTAAACCCCAGGATGCTAGGGAATAATGCAATTAGGAGGCAATTGGAACTGCATTGCCAGTGGTGATGTTGAGAGTTGCAGGGAAACAGTAATGAGGTAATTTATGGTTTTTCCTTGTTGCAATAGCTGGCTGTCATGTTCACCACCCCAAACCCACCGTTTTATTACAATAAAACTAGTCATTAAAACGGCAGGGAGAGGCTTGATTCAGATATTTCATTATGAGAAAATTTTAAACAGAAAAGACAGCTGTATACATGGGACGGAATGGAATTTATGAGCTGAAATTCTACAGGCTCCATCCTGCACTACTGGTGGGAATTTGGCCATTGACGCCACAAAGGCCCCGAGTCATTCTCAGGCCTATCCTGAGTAAGACTGAAGGATCCTACCAACAGAAAGTTTGACTTGTGAGGCAGCTGTGTCAGTGGGAAGAAAGCTCCCCTCCCTTGTGAGGGCTCTCACTGGGCTGGCAGCCCCAAATGAATCACACTGGCTGGAAACAGGCCATGGCCAGCCAGGGGATGTGTTGATTCCACGCATCTCCTTAGCGCCTCTGCCACTGAGACTCCTGTGAGTGTCAACCATAAATTAAAGCTGCTCTCCCCTGGAGGAAACCCTAAAAGAGAACAGGTGGTGGAAACGCAAGCACTACTATCTGATTCAGGGAGGTGTAAATTGCACCCTCGTGAACCAAGTTCTGGGTATGCTACATGGTTTTCCTCATATAACATAAAAGGCAGTTTGAAGAAAACAAAAAGAGTACCACATCAATGTAATGTCGGCAGAAAAAGTAGATTTGAGAGAGGCCACAGGATCTAAATAATGTGAGCCTCAGACTCTGAAGCAGGGGATCTTCAATGCTAATCCTAGCTTTGCTGCTTACTCACCTTATGCCCTTGGGCAAGTCATGAACCACTCTGTGCCTCAGTTTCCCTGTGTATAATACCTGTTGTGAGGTTTAGTTAACACTTGGACGCTGCTATATGAGTGCTAAGTATTATTAATTTACCATTTTTGTACATAGTATTGAACATCTGTCACTCTGAAGAACATTTTTAAAGTAAAGGTCCTAATGCAGTTGCAGCTTTCATGTTGGAATGGGTGAGCCCATTCGGGTAGAATAAGAACTATCCCCAAATTCTGTCCCTATGAACTGAACTGGTCTTGCGATCCAAAAAAGTCCCTTTAACCTTTAGACTGCCTCTTACTATCCTGTGCGCCTTGCCAGTCTCCCTCTAATCTGAAACACTAACATACAGGAAAGAGTCTGTTCTCGTGATGTTGCAAATCTGGCTTTGCATAGTCATGAGGGCTGGGTTAGCTGAGAGTAAGAATAAGCATTCCAACACTGGATTCAATGAGAAAAGTAGCTGGCTTTGAACATGGCTTTTAAATAAATTTGCATATTTAAAAATGTGTGTGTAAATGGAGGTTTCTTTCTAAGTTAGCTTGAGTTTTTTATATGTTATAGGCAGAAGGGAGCTTGGATTTGTGCATTAATTTAGATAATCTCTATTCTCTCTACTGATAACCAGTGCTCTGCTGATATCCTTCCTCCCGTCACTTGCAGACTGAACATTGTAGCAGAACGTACTATTATTGTTTTCTTTTTTCCCCATTTATAATGCATATGTTAAAAGTGCTTTTTCTAGGCTTTGTATGCCTTTGCTGTACATTCAAAATGCAATCACAAAAATAATTTAAACCAGCAGCTGCTCTTCATCCCACCACCAGAAAATACCTGACTAATGGTCGCCCTTCATCAGTTCCTCTATCCTGCCACTAGATCGGAGAAATCTGGCCACCAGTGCACAGAAGATGATGATGGTAGAGGTAATGGAGGAGAATCAAGTTGTCTAATGGGTTATTTAGAGGGTAAAAGTTGGACCACAGTGTTGTGAACTACTTATGTCGAACTATCTATTTGATCTTGTGTTTATCTGTGACACTGAGTACCTTTCCCAGACCTGAAGAAGAGCTCTGTGTAGCTTGAAAACTTGTCGTTCTCTCAGACAGAAGTTGGTTCAATAAAAGATATTACCTCACCCACCATGTCTCTCTAATATCCTGGGACTGACATGGCTACAACAACCCTGTATATGCAAAGTTTAACAGATAATGGGATTTCTGTGCTTGCATCTTATGTACCATTTTGTTCCTAACACCTCATAAATGTGCCAACCTGCCAAACAATTGAAATGAATTGCTAGAAGTTCCTGGAAACTTATCACTGTCAGCTTCATAGTCCTGACCCCTCTTGTTAAAGTTTCCCTATTCAGTGCCAATGAGTGGCACTTGAATTCGTCCCTGACAAATGTTTCACTTTTTACTGCAACAATGATCTGAATGTTGGATGTCAGTAGTTGTCACTTGTGCTTTTATATGTATGGGATGTATATTGGAAACACATGATGATCTTATGGAAGGGGCAGAGAGGTCCTATCTTTATTAGTTATCTTTCCTCTCTCTGTTTCCATACATGGTCATCTACATTTTAAAACCTGCCTTGGATTCCCAGCAACATGACAATAATTTTTCTCTCAGTATCAGCAACTACTATCAAGGAAAATGGTGAGAAGCTATTTTTTTTCTGAGTAATTTACATTGTTTTTGCTGCTAAAAATGGGTCTGGTGTTATGTACCATATATAGTAGCTGTTCAAAACACACTAGTCTCATTGTGGGAGCAGGAAGTGTCAGTCTTTTCGTCAAGGCCAGGAAGTTGCTCTTCCTACATGGTAGGAAGTTCCAACTGTGTTGTTTTGGAATTGTCTGATTCTCAAACTGCTTCTCATGCTCTGTGGGGTAAAATCTCAGCTAAGAAAACTCTGGGAAAGTAGCTATACTGTGGCAAGTGTCACTACAAATGTACCATTTCCTGAGCCCTGACTACAATTGGGCTCACGTAATCATATAGAGCAATGTGAAGTAGTATTGAAGGCAGTTACATTCTGCGCTGGCATAAGAGATCACCCACACTGATGTGATTACAGGAGAAGGGCCTTACAATTTAAACTCTTCAGGTCAGGGTGTGTATATTTGTCAAGGTATTTTCCCCACTTTGAACTTTAGCGTCCTAAAAGTGGGGACCTGCATGTACCCTTCTAAGCTTAATTCCTAGCTTAGATCTGATAGCGCCACCACCAGCCAAAATACAGTGTTTGGCACACTTTCTGTTCCCCCAAAACCTTCCCGGGGAACCCAAGACCCAAACCCCTTGGGTCTTAAAATGAGGAGAAATAAACCATCCCCCCTCCTTTCCCCCTCCCAGACTTTCCCCTCCCTGGGTACCCTGAGAGGCTACACTGATCCAAACTCCTTGGATCTTAAAACAGAGAGGAATTAACCTTCCCCCCCCACTCCTTTCCCCCCACCAATCCATGGTGAGTTCAGATCCAATCCCCTTGGGTCTTAAACAAGGAAAAAAATCAATCAGGTTCTTCAAAAAGAAAGCTTTTAATTAAAGAAAGAAAAAATAAAAATTATCTCTGTAAAATTAGGATGGAAAATGTTTACAGGGTATTCAAATTCATATAGCCTAGAGGGACTCCCTCCCCCCTAGCCTGAAATTCAAAGTTACAGCAAACAGAGGTAAAATCCTTCCAGCAAAATACACATTCACAAGTTAAGAAAACAAACATAAGACTAATCCACCTTTTCTAGCTAGTACTTACTATTTTGAACATAAGAGACTGTTTCAGAAAGATTGGAGAAACTTGGGGTGCACGTCTAGTCCCCTCTTAGCCCAAGAGCGAACAACGAACAAAACAAACAGCACAAACAAAGACTTCCCTCCACCAAGATTTGAAAGTATTTTGTCCCCCCATTGGTCCTCTGGTCAGGTGTCAGCCAGGTTCACTGAGCTTCTTAACCCTTTACAGGTAAAAGAGACATTAACCCTTAATGATTACAGGAGAAGGGCCTTACTGTTTAAACTCTTTAGGTCAGGATATATGTATTCATATAGGTGTAGAACTGTGGGTGCTACAGCAATACAAATAATCACTAAGGGAAGAATTTCAAACATGTCTAAGACCCATTTTCAAAATGATTTAGGCAATTAGGAACCTACTGGGATTTAGGCTTCTAAGTGTTTGTCACTTTAGAAAATGGGACTTTGGCACTTCTGAAAATTTTACCTAAATATTTTTAAATCAGACCTCGTATTTGCCTACAAAACATACAAGCCAAATAAGCCAATGCACATGCAAAGCACCTATTTTGGAATGCACAAATTAATAACTGAATGCACACTGTCCATGTGCAGGTGAAGCTGCATACCTGCCTCCACTAGCATGCTGGAAGGGAAAACTTGGTTGTCTATTTTTTAAAAAAAGTTTGGCCTTTTATGCTATTGGGATAAATAATTAGATGAAATTTTGCTCAATATTTTCATTCAATTAAAGTATCTTTTTAACCAATTAACCCTTCTATCTCATGTCTAAGGAGACATAGCCAGATGACAGCTCAAATCACACATCACTATTTAATGCCTGTTTTCAGGTTTAAACATCACATTTTTGTTTTCAAGCTGTTATATAAACGTCCTTTAAAATGACTTGTAGATAGGCGTGCATGCAGTGTAATCGCAGAACCAGCTGGGACACGTCATGAACAGTATTGTTTGGTAAGAACATGTCTATACACCTACATCCATTTGATGTTATTTTGTATGTGTGTATCTATAAAAACAGACGTATCCTTACTCTTTTTGTTACTAACAATAAGACACCAGCAATTCCAAACCGTTCAGGAGAAAGAACTAATTTAAGGGTTGTAAAGCACATTACAGGGGAGACTGTAAAAAACTCAAAGGACAAGGAAAGTCAAGTGGAGTTGGGTGCCTACCATCCCTTTGTACCACCAAAAATTTCCCATTCATATTCTCCATATAGAGTCCAATCCTGCAAATCCGTATTCCTATGAATATACCTTACTTACATGAGTAGCTCCTGGACTGTTTGTGGGACTAAATGTAACCTGTGTGATGCAGGACGACGCCCACTGCACCTTCCACTTCAGTACAAACTTTAGTGACAAGTTCTGATCCCCCTGTTCATGCTGAGTTGCATCCTGCTCCTCAAATGGGCCCATTAACTCCAATGAGAGTACAAGCAGCTGGTCCATAGCATGCAGAACCTGCCTCCTTTTCATTGCTGCGCCTAGTGGGACAAAGCGGAAAGCAACAGAAGTAGAGGCCTGACCCAGAATAACCAGTAACACTGTGCTAATTGTCTAATTGTGTCCATGGGGTGACAGCCTCTAGTGAGAGGGTGAGTTTTGTTCTTTTGTGTATTCCTGGGTAGCGGCATTTCCTCACCAGTTAGAAGTGGGAGTGGATAAGAAGAGATCTGGTGTCTTTCTAATTAATACCATGTTGTTTGGAAAGATTGAACCAGCCTTTTATTTTGCTATAAAGAATTTCACAATTTCAGCCTGAGCATGCCACACTAGAATCGGAAGCTCATGGTTATTAATACTCTGCATTTAGCGCTTCCAATCCAAAGATTTCAAATTGCTTGGCAAAGTGGGGAATTACTACTATTATCTCTATAGTCCAAGTGGAGAAATCACCTCAAGGTCCAAGCGACTTGTATGAGGCCACACAGCAGCTCAGAGATAGAAACAGTTCTCCTTGACTTCGATCCCAATGAGCTAACCACATTCACCTCCTCAAAGCTATTGGGAATAGAAAGTTTGGAAAATTGTTACTCTGGAAAACCTGCATCATAGGGCTTGTCTTCACTACCAGGGAGATGGACGCTGCTGCAATTGATGCAGCAGGGATCAATTTAGCAGAACTAATGAAGACTCACTAAATCAACGGCAGGGCACCTCCGGTTGACTCCAGTACTCCAGCTCCCCGAGAAGAGTAAGAGAAGTTGACTGGAGACTATCTCGCATAGATGCAGTGCAGTGAAGACACCGGGGTAAGTGGACCTAATCTATGTCGACCCAAACTACGTTATTCATGTAGCTGGAGTAGTATAACTTAGGTTGACTTACCACGGTATTGAAGACAAGCCCTTAGTGACCTATTTCAGTGCTTCCCCACTCGCTGATTTACTTGCCTGTGGTCTTTGCTCTGTGCATAACTTTAAGAATAGGAGAGAACCACACACACACAATTGGGTTCCACGTAACCACATTTACAAACTACACAAACATACAATGCCTAGGTACATAATGTATACACTGTTGCTCTGTTAGGTTCTGCTGGCTTCTACGACACAAGACAAGAAGGCCCACTAGAAGAATCCCATATTATTTAAAGGGATGTTACCAAATTCCTGTACACCCCCAGTAATTGTACTTCAGCCTTCTGTGATTGATATTCTGTGCTCCCCCTTGCTATCTTAATAATGACTCACGGAGCTGGGCCTTAACCAGCTACTGGTGCCTTCTTCAATGTCAACCAACAGTGAAGCTTGTCTGCTCCAACAATTGGTTGTCTGGAGCAGTCAAAGCTCCATGACTGGCTAATGCAGACCCATTTAAGTGGGAGTTGACAAGCACTAGTTGATATGACCACAGTCTTGGTCTAGTAAACTTGTACAGTTCCCTGGAAAGGTTGGGGAAATAGTGACCTGGTTGATGCACATGAGACACTTTTACAACAGAATTTGGTGCCAAAGAGATGGTTGTGAAAAATCAAATCAGGTAATGAACCTGCCCTTCCTTAATATATTACTACATGAGGTATCACTAGATAGAAGTGGAACTTTGTTTTTTAGATGCTTATCTTTCTTTTTCCATGACATAAAGCACTTCTGGGCTGCAGGCCAAACCAGACAAATCTGTATTGATTTTCCTCTGTTCAGGCCTATCATTATTCTGAATTGCTCAGCCCCAGGTCACTCAATGGGATGAAATCCAGCCCTTCTTGCACGAAGTCTAAATCAGCCAGCAGAGAATCAGGCAGAGGTGGGAGAAATGGAATTCAAACACACATGATCCTGCAGCCAGACACCAGGCTAGCCCATCTGTGATGGCTATTCCATTCTCTGGGCTGGATTTCTATCTGCAGCCCCTCTCCATTCCCTTTTGGGATGCTTTGAGTCACTGGATTTGCATAATCATGTATTCTGTGAGTCTTGCTCTAGCCTATCTTTTAACCAGCACAGCACTGCCCCAAGGGTCAGAGTATATACAGGTCATCTCTGTGACTAATCGTGTTTTCTCTTCTCCCTCATACAAAGCCCCACCACTAGGCTTTAGCGGTGCAGAAATCATGCACTCTGTACCATAGTGAATTCATTTTGTCTGAGTAAGAGCTAAAGGACTACTTGGCTCTAATTTTGTAAAGCACTTTGGTGTGAAAGACATTATAGAAATCTAGAATATTATTTGGTGCATGAAACCTGCAGTACTTACAGTACCTCCTGTAATTTAACTGCTGCTCATTTCCTTTTAAACCTGAGTCCATGTTGTCATATTTCAGGACTTTGGTGCATGATAAAATTTTAGCATAGTTTCATGGAAGGTATTGCCTGGTTCACACATTATCTGTCAGAAAATGCGTGCACTTGAGTATTTAGGAAAAGGGGTAATTTTAAAGGATCAAGCAATATTGTGCCTCAATGTTTTAATTAAGTGCATCTTTAATTTAAGTGATTTGCTGTTATATTTTCCATATGCTCTTAATTTAAACAGTTCTGCCTTCATCGCATAATAATTTAATCGCGCAGTACCATTATGGCAGGTGTTCACAATTATCCTGAGCTATCTGTATTTTATGGAAAAGCAATGTTTAGCATTTATAACGAGCATTCCACTGCCAGTTTTGTTTTGCATTTTCAAGAGCTAAGAAACAGGTGTATTTATTCTTTATAATGCATCAGGGAGGAAGATAATCAAACTACTGCTCTGACTGTGGTGTAGTAAATATTAGGGTTAGCTGGTTGGGCAATTATTTTCCCTGTGAAATTTTTTGACGAACATGGATATTTTTTTCCCAAAAATTTCTTTTTAATCAAAATTATTTTTTTTTAAAAGTGGATGGAAAATTTTCAACCAACTCTAGTAATAAACAAATCGTGATGGCTATAAGCCATGTGTTTGTCAGGAATGGCGTAGTATCACGATGACTACGAACATCCGTGTGCATGTAAGTGCTGATCGCATTCTCAGAGCAACAAACAGCCCCAAAGTAAATACGGTCCCTGCCCTGCAGTGCCTATGATCTGACAGTTAGACACATAGGAGATATGATGGGCTAATAAAGCCAAAGGAAGGTTTAAGTTGGTGTTTTATTCTCTTTCCCTTTTAACTTCAGTGTGTAGTTTTGGCTTTAAGAGGAATGTATGGAAAATAGATTTTGTTTTTAAAGACTCTTAAAGGGAACTGAAATGTGTTGACATTGATATAGAAACAGCGGCAAAATGAGGACTGATGCATGCAGGGCATTAAGCAGCAGGTCACAACTTTTATTGATCTTTAACACAAGGCAGAGGTGCTCCCGCCTATCACGCATACTCTCCTGCATCAGGCATTTAATTGGTTCCAGTGTGGGGGTTACAGGGCTTCTTACCATATAACCCGTAATGTGGGGTGGTTCTCCTCAGCCTATCCTGCACGACTCGGCGCTCTCTGAGTCCTAGCAACCTCCCTGCTGAGAGGTGCAGCAGGGTGAGTACCTTGGCCTGTGAGGCCACAAAATCTGATCTCAGCCTGCAAAGATCACAACCTCTCACCCTATTACATTAGCTCAAAGCCCATCACCAAATGTCTGGTCTTTTACATCTGGGAACTGTTCATTTTATTCTCTTAACCACATTGGAAACCAGCCACAAGTTGCGAAGAATAAACACCACTACCCCAGTATCTAAGTTAGGTACTAAGCATGTTCCTATTTATCTCACTGTGGCTTGAAGGGGCTGCAAGGAAGGCAAACTCCCTAGTCCTCTGCCAATTGGCCCATGAGAGAGAAAATTCCTTTCTGCTCCCCTATATAGGTGATTGCCTATACTCGCAGCATCTGCCAGGCTGGATTCTCATTCCTAGTTTGAGTTGGCACGGTAGGTTGCTGGAATGGAGCCGAAAGATGCTCCACATGGCCCTGCATGGGGCTAAATCCTGGGAGCTGGGGAATGCTGGCCAATCAGCACGCCTCACCTCCAGCTGGCCAAAGGATGCCAGAGACTCCCAAGGGGTGAACCTACCTATTGTCCTTTGACAAATGTTTCCCTCCCTTGTACTAGAACTGTCCCGCTTTCACCACCGGTCTTATCAATTTCCCCTACTGATTGATCAGAGAGGATGGCAATTTTATAATGTTTTAGCAAAGCTATATTTCTGGTGTGTCCATTGCTATGGAAAGGATGGGACTCATGTAGTCAACACAAACAGGATTCTTCATTGAGATGCTGGGAACCCCCAGACACACACTCTCTCTAGCTTGCAGACTAAGGTATGCAGCTTGTGCTGCACAGTATTATGCACAGGGCCTGTCAAAGACCTGGCCTGGATTGATGACTCCATTAATTTTCTTCTTAATCCCTAAATCCAAGGTGAGATTATGTTTGGACATGTAAGCGCAAAAGATATTCCAGTGACCATTGTCTCTACTAGAACTTACAACAGAGCTGTAAGAGGTGAGGGGGCCAAGAGCTCTATAAACTATGTCTGAAGAATTGGGATCTAAGGTAAAAACTGTAGTTACCTCAGAAATATAACTGAGTTAATCCAAAAATGGATGAGTCAGTGCTGGGGATGATGCCAAGCACAATGATGAGGACACCTAGGCATGATATTAATACAAGTAGTAATAATAATCGTACATAGCTGCTGCTGGGTATCCAGGGAAAGGAAAGCAGGCTGTCTGAAGTGGTGATATTTGTATAGTCCTGTGCCTCCCTGGTGTAGTTTAGCTAAGAAAAGGTCATTTGCACTAGAGCTGCACACCATAAACAATCCCTCTGTTCATCTGTTGGGTACATAGGCAGGCAGTGTTGCATGACAAACTGACACTTCTGCCCTTGTCTAAATGTGGGGAGTGACAAATTTATAAGCCTGCGATGGTTCACTTTCCTCATTTGAGTGGGAAACAATCAGGATGAACTTTGTTCTGACATTTAATCTATAACTGGGTTTGCAGCAGTTTACTGGCTAGACTAATAAATTTGATAATGCTGATAAGATATTTTTAGCTGACATCATTGGGTTGGTGTGTATTCAGACTTCTCTGAAGAGGCGGCTGTGTGTTTTTAGTATAAAAACCCAATGAAATCATTTACATTTATGCTGCTATTAATTTACCAAATTCCTCCAAGTAGAAATAAAATACTTATTCTTGATTTAACACAAACTGTGGGGGAGGGTAGAGGAGGGTGAGTGAGAAGCAGGCCTTTAACACCACAAGGTAGGATTAAAGGGAAGGTTCAGTTTTCATAAATCTGGAAAATGCTGGCTTTAGGGGTAAAGGAGATGATTCAATGTTTCCTACATATACATAAGGACCATGCAAAGCGTTTTCATTTTTAGAATCTTTGGCTGGAGGGAGGTGGGTAAATGTGTTAGAAAATGGTTTAAAGTGTAAATATGACATTACTTGTATGTACTGTGTGATATAGGAGACCCAGCTGTTCAAATAAATTGCTGATGTCAGTATTGCACAAAAATGCTATTTACCAATAATTCTTTTCATGTTGTTCATTTAGCTGGTACTGGAGTCTTTTCAAAACGCTTACCTTTTGGCATCACTCTTTTCTGGATATTATAATTACCCATAATGTACATGGACCTTTATTTATAACGGGGGAAAAGCTGAGCACCTCGTCTGATGTCGAGTCTCTGAAGGAGATCTGTTGGTCCCAGGCTCTGCTTTGGTAGCATCCCATTGCTGATTAAACTGTTTTCTTTACAAGAGGCTACATCTTGTTGTACAATGAAGAGAATTATGGCGTTAGATGAAAGTGTTGAGTACATGGCTTGGTACTGAAACAAAGGGTCAGCCCACAGTACAAACATAAATGAATGGAAGAGGACATTTATAAATGTGTATTATCCCCAAATGCCTTTTAGCTGACTCTTTACAAAATCTAGGCAGGTGTTCTGCTTATTCATCCACACATCAGCACTGGGGGAGTGTGGTCCAGGTAATAGGAAAGGCCAGAGCTACTTGTAATCTTAGGTATGCCCGTCAGTCAGCTTCTTCATCACTACCAAGATGTTCTTTGTCCGTGTGAATTGTCTTCTCAAATATACTTTAAAAAAAAAGTGTCTTGGGGGTTTTACCAAAGAAGATAAAAAATAGTGGCTTAGTGATTTTAAGCCTCAGATTTGAAATGTGTAAAGTCCCAAGAATCATAAGTTACATCTACTTTGCAGAAAACCTCCGCAGCAGAGAGTCTCAGAATCCAGGTTAACTAATTTGTGTTTGTGCTACAGGGCTAAAAATAGCAGTGTAACCATTCCCACTTGGATTGGAGCCTGGTCTCTGAAGCCCAGTGAATGGAGAAGGTCTCAGAGCCTGGGCTCCAGCCTGAGTGGGAATGTCTAGACTGCTATTTTTAGTCCTATAGCACAAGCCACAGATGCCTGAGCTACTTGCCCCAAGCTCTGAGACTCACTGGCACGATGCGTTTTTGGCAGTGTAGATGTACCTTTAGTCTCAAAATATCCGAAGGATCAATTTAGCCCTTCAGCTTCTTGAGGGTTTACATTTTTGTCTAGTTCAAAAGGAATGATATTGGGGAAGGTCTATGGCCTGTGTTACACAGTAGGTCAGACTAGATGATCACAATGGTTCCTTCTGGCCTTAGAATTGATAAATTCATGGAACTCAGAGCTGATCCTTCATCTGAGACCTTGGGGTCTTGATTTTTTTTATCTGTTCTGCCTGGGCTTTAAATATTGTTTTTGGTAAGAGAAGGAGTCAGCCCCTCTCTCTTTAGCTGGAATGTTCTCCATTTTCTCTTTTACTGTTGTACAGTCTGCTATGTTGATGGCTGGCTGCATTTCAAAGCTGCTGTTGGCATATAGGGCCTGATTCAAAGTCTTTGGAAGTCAGTGGGAGTATTTCTATTGACCTCAATGGGCTTTAGGTCAGGGACACAGTGTGCTTCACAAAGCATTGCTTTCAGCTGATCCTGTAACTCCCCATCCCCAAGATCTTAGTAAATGTTCTGTTGCAATGCCAAGGACAGGTCTACGCTATAGACCTATATCGGTATAACTAGGTTGCTCAGTGTGAAAAATCCACACCTCTGAGTGATGTAGTTATACCAACCTAACCCCCCATGTAGATCATGTACCACCTCTCAGGGAGGTATATTAACTACACTGATGGGAGAAGCTCTCCCATTGGTATAGGAACATCTTTACTTAAGCACTGCAGCTTAGCTTCATTCATTACAAATCCATCACAGAGCGCTGGAAGGAACACTACCAAATGCTTCTAAATCAAGAATCAACTGTGACTGACAATACCATCAACTCCATCCCTCAGCACCCAATCAGAGAAACTCTTACCAAGCCACCGACAGCTGAGGAGATCTGTAAAGCAATTAAACAAATGAAGAACAATAAAGCATCAGGTCCTGATTGCATACCAGCTGAAATACTGAAAGTGGGGGGGTAAAACACTAACAAGATTCACTTGCTGATCCTCAAAATCTGGCGCACCGAAGAAATCCCTGCTGGCTTACATAATGCTTTCATCGGCACCATTTTCAAAAAAGGAGACAGGGCTGACTGTGGCAACTAATGAGGCATTTCCCTCCTCTCCATCACTGGGAAGATTCTTGCTAGAATCTTACTGAATTGCCTGCTCCCTCTTGGAGAGGAAGTACTTCCAGAGTCCCAGTGCGGCTTCAGACATCATGAGGCACCACTGCCATGATTTTCACAGCCAGGCAGATCCAGGAAAAATATAAAGAACAATACCAGGAGCTGAATATGACCTTTATCAATCTGACCAAAGCCTTTGACTCTGTCTATCATGAGGCTTTGTGGAAAATCATGTCAAAGTTTGGCTGTCCAAGCAAATTTATCACCATCGTAAGACTCCTCCATGACTAGATGACTGCCTCCATCATGTGCAGTGGCTCTACTGCTGAGCCCTTTGTCACCCAAACTGGCGTAAAACAAGGTGGGTACTGGCACCCACCCTTTTCTCCATTTTCTTAGCAGCTATGAAAACATTAACCCAAGACCGTCTACCATTGGGCATTGTCATCCAATATCGGACTAACAGCAGCCTCCTCAACCTTTCTCGTCTCCATCCCAGAACTAAAGTAATATCGGTAACAATAACTGAACTCCAATACACAGATGATTGTGCTATAATTGCACACTCAAAGAAGGATCTGCAAACAGCCCTTAATTGCTTCTCTGAAGCTTACAAAAGTCTAGAGCTAACTCTGAACATTGGCAAAACAAAAGTTCTCTACTGGGATTTGTCTGGTCAATCATCAGACACAGCAAAGAAGATCTACATTGACAAAGAAGAACTGGAAAATGTAGACTATTTTGCCAATCTTGGCAACCATCTCTCACAGAGGGCAGACACAGATGTCGAGATTCAGCACAGAATCCTCTGCGCCAGCCTTGCCTTTGGCAGACTGTCTCGCCAGGTGTTCAATGATCACAACGTCAGAACACGTACTAGACTTTTAGTTTATAAAGTGGTGGTAATCCCAACTCTCCGGTATGGTTGAGAGATTTGGGTGACCTATAGAAAACACCAGAAAAACCTGGAATGCCAGCATCAGCACTTTCTTCAGAAGATCCTCAACATAAAGTGGGATGATCATCGCACTAATGTTGGACTCTGCAAGGACACTGACATCTTCAGTGTTGAGCCCCTGATTATCTAGCACCAGCTGAGGTGGAGCAGGCACTGTGTGCACATGCCTGATACGTGCTTACCGAAACAACTGCTGTATGCCCAACTCACCAAAGGAGAAAGGAAACGGGGAGGACAAAAGAAACACTTTAAAGACACCCTCAGGATAAACATTAAGAGATGTGGCATTGACACCACACACTGGGAGACAGCAACCCAGGATATGGATAGCTGGCGAAGACTCGTCAGAGAGGGAATGTCCACTTTTGAGGAATATTACCTTGCCCTGGTCTCAGAAAAATGCCCAAAGAAAGGAAAGACAACTGTCACGCAGCAGTGTGACCCAACCCTGTCTTCCAACACCACCTGCAATATCTGCCGACGACCTGTGGCTCAAGGATCAGACTCCTCAGTCACCAAAGGACCCATGAAAAATAAAACCTTTGAAAGAGATCATCCTCAACCTTGAGGGATCACCAATGATGATGACAGTTTAGCTTGGCTCTAGAGCTGTATATGAAGACAAGCCCCAAGGCAGGCATATGTTTTGAATCCTTAAACAAATCAGAAGAAGCTTGGGCCTTTGCCTAATCCTGGATCCTGCCTTGCAGAGCCATTTAAATAAGCAGAATTAGAAGGTGCTCAGTACACTGCAGAGTGTGTGCCAACAAAATTTCCTTTTGAGTTTTTATGCTGGAATTTTTCCAGGAGTATGAGCAAAGATTTCCTTCTCCCATGACTTTCATAAACTCTACTTTACACTCTCAAGTGTACCTTACTATAGAGTTTGTTTTTCTGAAGTCCTTTGACTATAGGTAAGTAATGTCCCCAGTGGCTACTTTTCATTTCCAGCTCTCAAAGTTATAAACTAGCTCCAGAATAAGAGCCAGTTAAACAGTATTTTTAACTGGACAATTTGAGACTCATGACTCATTTTGCAAGATGACAAATAAAGGCCACATTTTCAAAAGAGAGTAGGGCCATATATACAAGTGTTCAGCGCCCACAGTTGGGGCCCAATTTAAAAAAAAAAATTATCATCTTTTTGTATTACTACAGTACTTAGAAGCCTCCATCCTGGAGCAGGACCCCATTGTGCTAGGTGCTGTACAAACAGAACAAAAAAGTTGGTCCCTGTCCCAAAGATCTTATAATCAAAATATAGGACACAAGACAACAGATGGGTACAGAGAGACTGACAAAGGAGTACAAGAAAACAAAGAGAAAATATGAGTCTGCATGATAGACAGTGGTATTAGTACAATTGTGGCCTAACTGTTGTCAAGTTTTCGTAGCCTTCGTGGCAAAGGAGAGTTTTAAGGAATGTGAAGGACACAAAAAAAGGACTCGGCACCCGGCAGCTCTCATTTACAGCCACATATTCAAAAGAGCTCAGTTTTCAAAATGATGATCTCTTTCGAAAATCCTATGGCCCCGGTCCTTCTGTGAGCTCCATACACCTGGACCCCTGCACCAGTATGGAGCCCTATTAACTTCAAGGGAGCTTCATAGGGATATTGGGTCTGGCCAGTCAGTGCTTAGGATCAGGACCTGACATAACGATTGCACTCTGCATCGCCTCTCGTTCCATGAGAAAGTTGAGATGATTTTTTCCCCAAGTATTTGAAGTGAAAGAAAAAGTGATTGGTAAAATCTAAGAGAGAATTTAGCTGGAAAGACAATATTAGATGCATAAATACTACCCCACAAGCTAAGATTTTAATAGCCTCCATCTTTCAAGAGCTTTTTATTTTTTGGATAATAGGGCAGCATTTAATCCCTAAATAGATTCCCTTTTTAATTTTCCAAGATAGCTTCCATGCTTTGAATAGCACAGGAGTACAGCTCCATGGGAAAAAAATTGTATTTCAGATTTTGCCCATTTAGATTCTTGTCCTCTCAAATCCTCATGTCCTGGAAATGTGTTATAGCCAAAATTTTGAGGTAAGACGGATATGGGCCAAATCAAGACCAGTGGTTCTGTGCTGCTTTAAAACTGAAGTCGGGTGCCTGCTAACATTGAATCTGAATTTGCTCTAGGATTGTTTACATTTGAGGATGTCATGCATATAATTAATTTACAAATGTCTTCACTTATTCAAGCCTGAATCTGAGTTATTTTATAGGTATTAATAGCAGATCATTTTTAAATATTTTTTTATTCCTAGTCAGAAATCACCCTGTATATAGCACAGTATTTGAAATATGAGAGGAAAAATGTTTCTTTTGTAGTACTCGCATGGCCCCCATCACCATCGCGTTCAGTGCCTCACAGTCTTCAATGTATTTCTCCTCACAGTAACCCTGTGTGAGAGAGATTATTATTCCAATTTTTATGTATGGGGACCTGAAGCACAGAGAGACAAAGTGCTTTGCCCAAGGTCACACAGGAAGTCTGTGGCAGAGAAGAGAATTGAATCCAGGTCTCCCAAGCTGGTATTCCAAGTGCCGGATCATCTTCCCTCTGATTGCTATTAATGGAAGTATTGGTGTGTTTCTCCCCCATCACCTTTTTGTTTCGAAAGCACCTTCTTTCCCCTCCCCTCCATTCTTTTACAGTGAGTAGTGGTGAGAAACGTAAATATCACTCCCCTGCAACGGAGAACTCCCAGTACATGTAACACCCATGAAATCACGCTAGCATCAATGCAGTCTTAACAGCAAAGCATTCCATGTGCCAGAATCCTGTTGGGAATGATGTCTGACTGCTCTCCACCATTGACTCCAGTGTCACCGTGTCCTATGGTCACCAGAGCACTGAAATGTCAGAGACTGTATCTCTTCAGTAGTTTTCACCAATGATGTCACTTTGATCAACTGATGTACAGAAACAGGCGACTCTCGGGGTTTTGGGATACGACAGAGGCGTTTTCAAAATGTCAACTGTAATTGAAACTTAATCTTCTAACAAGTTTTATCCGGCTGCTATTTGCAGGCAATGGGAGTGTTGCATCTTAGTAAATGGCATCAGAACTGAAAGGTTCCGTTGATTTCTCTTTGTTTTCCCCAAAAGGATACTGGCAAATATAGTTTTGGAATTAAATTAATTTGATTTACCTAAGATAGGGACACACTGTTCTCCAACATTGGTTTTTTTTTAATATCTTTATTTTTTTCCCTTGAAAAATCCTACGGATCCTGTTCAAGCAGGATGGTGAGGGTTTCAGTGCTGCTACCACGCAAGCAAAAGGGCAGCGGATGGAGCACAAATTAATAGATGAATCCTGATCCCCTTGTGTCTAATCAGCTGTGAGGCAGGATAGAAAGCAGGCAGTAAGCCAATCCAAACCATCATGGCTTCTGCACAGTATGAAATAAATGGGCAAAAATCAAAGTTCGCCCACTTGTGGGGCGTGCCCCCCTAGATGGGCACAGAGGACAGCTGGGCAGGTGCGGGGGGGCCTGCACCAGCCTCCATGAGGGGCAGGGAGAGAGTGCCACCCAGCCTGCTTTGCCCCCAGCTCTGCTCTGGCCCAGTCCCATCCCCAGCCTTGGACCGCAGGCTCCAGCCCCACTCCCAGTTGTGGCTCTGCTCCAGGCCCTGGCTCCCAACCCCGGAAGTAGCTCCACTCCTGACCTCAGCCTCAACTCCACTCCCAGCCCCAGCTCTGGCCCCTCCTTCACGCCAGCCCAGCTCTGCCTCTAGCCCCAGCTCCTCCTCCATCTCCAGTTCTGTCCCCCAGCTCTGCCATGAGCCCAAGCTCCTCTACTGAGCCAACAGTGCAGAAAAGGGCTGGGGAGAGGTGGGAAGAGACAGATCCCAGTACTGGAAATGGGGGGTGTGATGGGAAAAGTTTGGGCACCACTGTAGTAGAGAAATGTTGTTTCCCAGTGTAAAGTGTGGGTGTAGTGTGAAAAATGACGTCAAAAATGCCATTGTGGTTTTCCATGTTTAACAGGTTTCAATGGCTTCTAAACCAAATATGCTCAGTTTACAAGAAAAAAGACCTCCTCCCCGCCCCCACCGCTGCGCCCAACTGCCAGCCCTGCAAACTTAACCTGGAATCATTCTGACAATCAAGGTGGTTTCCTCTGCATGCACAGTGATGATGATGATTATCCTAATAATAATAATAATATTCTTATAATAATAGTATATAATAGCTCTTATATTGACTATTGCACCTTTAGATCCGTGAGTGTTTTATAAAGGAGGCAAATGGTTCTGCTGATGAGATTGCACCCTCAGTTAAGAACATAGGACTGGAAGGAATCTCTTGGGTCATCTAGGCCAGTCCTCTGCTAACAGGCAACCACATCATATACTTCCTTTCGTAAACTTGTCAATCTTACCAAATTGACACTGGTGCAATCTGTTCTCTTCAGTGGGTTTGTTCAGGTATCACCCATTGGGGCGTTAGTAATCTGTCAGCTGATGATTCACAAGAAGGTATAGGCCTTGATCCAAAGTTTGCTGAAGCCACTAGAGTGTAGGTCCAAAAAGAGATTTAGGCACCTAAGGGCTACTTTAGGCACTGAAGGCCAAAATGTAGATCCTCAAAACCCCGATCAGTTGCCATCTAATTCTGTAAGTGCCTCAACTCCCTAAATTTCTGCCGATTAAAGTATCTTAGGTGAATAAAAATCTGCTGCTGGGCACCGCCTCCTCAGTCCTGATCCCTGGGCACCCTAGTTCATGCCTAATCCCTCGCGGGGTCCTCAGACTAGGAGCAGGTCTACACTTAAAACACTGCAGCAACATAGTTATACTGATGCGGGTCTCTAGCGTAGACCAGACCTAGGCGTTCCTCTGCCTATTTTATCTGCAGGGCTTGATCTGGTGAGTCTTCTCATAGTCCGCCTAACAGACTGGTCCATTCATCTAGGATGGGGAAGGCCCTGGCTCAATTTCCCTCTACTGTGCCTGATGTAGAGCAGAGAGTTGACCCACCATCTCTCACCTCACTGGGCTAAAGAGTGAGTGATCGTGTCTCTATAGCCCGGGGGTTAGGGCACTCCTGTAGAGCTTTGGAATTCAAGTCCCTATTCCAATGAATATTTAATTCTTTATACGGAGTGGGACGGTTTCAACAGATGAGACTGAGAGCCCCTAGCCTCAGAATATCCCATAGGCTGGTGGTTAGGGCACTCACCTGACAGGTAGGAGATGTAGGGTTTGGATCACTGCTCCAAATCAGGCAGAAGGGGAATGAATGTGGGTCTCCTGCATCCTGGGTGTGAGAACGTAATGATTGGCTAAAATTTATAATGGGGTTGCAACTACCTGCTCTTCCTCAGTTTTTTGTGACAAAGGGCAAAGCCATCCAAGTTCAGGAGAGGGTTCATCACAGCTATGACTCCCAAGTGGTGACCGGCACCTCCTTCTGGCTGTCTGGACTTAGAGGCAGGGCTTAAATCATACCCTTCTCCTCAGCATTTTCTATTGGCTAGCTTAGGCATCTCCTTACTCAGCTTGTTGGCTTTTGTGAATACCATTCCTAGGCTCTTAGCTCTCCCCATGCATTGTCTAGGGAACCTGGGCAACTAACTAAAGGCCGTAGATTCCACTAAGTGGCAGCCTAAATGGTAAGCATTGCAAAGCTGAGTCTACTAGTCTCATTTGTGGGTTTAGCCCTAAGAGTCTTTCCTTTGAGTTCAGTGGGCTTTGGGTCAAGTCTCTTTCTCTCTGTGACCAGGGCCTGAAGAATTAACAGGAATTAAAAAAAACAGTTATCATTTAGTTTTGGCATTGAAGTCAGCAGCTCTGTCTCTGTACACACCTGAGAAAGAGATCTGTGCAGGAACAAAATACCATTTTTAAAGAGTAGAACTGCACTTTAGCAAATTGAGATTTTTAAAAGGAGACATGGCTATTATTCAGTAAATTACATTGGGAATGCTCAGTTAATGTTATGTTGTTCTGTGCTATGTTAATCGCATAGCAGAACCTGATTTGGGCCAGATTTTCAAAACGCAGTCCTTAAACTGCAGCTGTAGAAAATGTATGTGCATACAATGGTGCTCATGTTTACCTGGCAATGCGGGTTTTGCCTGTATAATTACATCACCCAAAATTCTCAGACTCAAGAATTTAGTCCTGTATTATTTTCCCTCTGAATTATGTCTCTTAAAGCTCAGGTATTTCATTATTATTTGCATTTAATAATATGTATCATTTATAGTTTGGTTAATATTCAAACCTGTAGCTCCTCCTGTTTTCTGTTGTCTTGAGTTATTGTGTCTGTTATGGATGATTTTGTTAATTTTGCTGAATCATTTTGGAATTTGCTTTGTTTACAGTGATTGACAATGCCTTCATTAAAAGTAGCCTGACTCAAAGGAAATTAGAGTTAAATCTCCCAACTGCCAATAAAAATAGGATTTTTATATTTCCCACTGAACATAAATATCAAAAACTTCTTTTTATTATTTGTAGGGATATTGGTGATGGTCATGAACATATTATACAAAGTGATCGCTCCCCTGAAATAATTATCAATATAGTATGCATGGGAAGTCTACCATTTCTCTTTTTCAACTTTAAAAGTTGTTTAACAGTACAATTTGATTTTATATAGCACCCTTCAGAGGGACAACAAAATGCTTTACAAATAAGATTATTCAGCTTTGGTATCAAAGCTAAAGGACAAAATACTCACAGGTGCTACTGGAAAAAGAGAAGGTTTTGACCTCATTGATGGTAGGTAGGGGGCCAGATGTTCAAGAAAGCTCAGCATGCTGAGTACATGTTAGGGAGCGGGTCAGATCGTCAGCTGATGTAACTTGTGATAGCTTCATTGACATTAATGGAGCTGTGACGACTTACAGCAGCTGAGGATCTGGTTCTTATTGATGGGTAAAATTCTTAAACATGCCTAAGCGACTTAGAAGCCTAAGTAGCATTTTTAAAAAAATAATTGGGCTCCTAAGTCACCTTGGCATCTTTGGAAATGTTATGCTATGTGTCTGAATGTGAGTAGACTTATTGGGAAAATCTGGCCCCATTCGAGGTGCTGAGCATTTGAAAATCTGGTCCCATCTGAGTACATCTGCAACACAGAGTGTGGTTATGTTGGGCTATCCTGTCTGCTGACAGCGCATTTGTGAACACAGTCATTTTGCAGCATGGTTTGTTCTTTTTCTTTGTCGATGTAACTAACCCATATGAAGAGAACTGTGCTTCAACCCTGAAACGTTGCAGGCTACAATCAATTTTTAAAATGTCCTTTTCATTAAAATGTAATGAAGATAAAAACAACGAGCTCAGAAAAACTCAGCCAACTGTGACAAAACACATAAAACCCAAGAGGAGCAGTGTCTGCTGACAGAAATGCCACCATGCCTGAGTGTACGGAAAACATGAGAGAAAGGGAAAGAGTTGTACCCTGCCAATAGGGCATACAGACAAACAATTCATGTTTTAACTCTTTTACAACAGATGCTGGGATCTGAGTAAGAAGGATCAGTTCAAAGTGGCACTTCCCCACTGGCAGAGCTGGAGGGTGAATTACTTGGAGTTCATTAACTTTCTACAAAAAGACAAGTTCCCTCTGGGTGTAGTAATGCTCTTACGGGACCATCACTGTGGATCTGGCATGTGAGTGGAAAGTGGACCCTGAGAAAGGCCAGTTCTGTTCCTCCTTGCTGACAGAAGGGCTTTAGATCACAAAGTGTTAGGAGCCAGATGGCTTGTTTAAGTACCCTTCCCCTGGATGGTATTTACAAGTGTGGATGGAGAAGTTAGTGCAAGTTCAACCAGCAATTTCTGGGTGGCTTTCCAAGGGGAAAGCTGGCGAGCCCCAAAGGGAACATTCTTCATACAGAGCTTGAATCCTGGCTCCTCACTCAACTCTTTATGCCTTGTTTCATCCTGCTCCAGGCCATGGAATCCAGGCCACATACAAATAGGGTGACCAGACGTCCCGATCTTTGGTCGGGACGCAATTTGTCCTGCTATTTCGCTCCACCGGCAGCACTCGCCCTTTTTTTTTTCCCCCCATCTGCTGGCGGAGCCCCATCCCCCCACATGTGTCCCAATATTTTCTCCCTCTCATCTGGTCACCCTACATACAAAGGAGTACTGGGGAAACATACAGGGCAGCTGCTACTATCTCACTCCCACCTGTGTTCTGCTCTGCATTGCACAGTGCAAGGTATAATGCAGACTCTTATTTCCAAAGTAACCAGACTGGCCCCAACATTTGGGGAGGCTGGCCCTGAGTGCTGGAAGCTCCGTAAAAGTGTGTGTGGGGGGACACTGGTGCCTGGACCATGGCTCTGCCCCCTGCTCCACCCTGAGGCCTGTTCCCGCTCAGCCTCCTCCCCATGAGTCCCCAGCCACGCTCCACCACCTTTCCACTCCAGGCCCCGCTCTTCTCTGCTCCCTCCCCCAAGGACCCCCCCTCAACCAGCCACCAAATGCCTTTCTGCTTAAACACGTGCTTAAGTACTTTGCTCGATGGCAGCCAGAGTTCTCAGCACCTTGCAAGATCAAGCCCTTTTTTAATTCCTGGAGGCTGGAATCTACATTCATATTTAGGCACATAAATCCTTATTTAGATGCCTAAATTAGGATATATGTGTTGCAAATGGGCAGTTAGGTGCCTGGGTTTGAAAATTTGGGCCATAATTGCAACTGTGCCCTTCTGTGCACCTCAGCTATTATTTGAAAAGATTTCTATAAAGAAATATAGGTTTTCCTCTAACACTTTTTGCATTTCTCACTGACTAAAACAATTGTCCATATATAATACACACCATTTCTCACAATAATCATATCAAGTCACATGCGTTAGGGGAAAGGAGCCAGCTGGAGGCAACATAATAGTGGCACTTGAACAAAATAATCTAATTTTGAAAAAGCTGTGAAATATCATGAGTCTCAGTAGGATTTTGAATATATCTGCACCAGGATAAGATGAACAGTAGGGAATTCTTTTCCTTGGGCATTTTGGAGACTTCTAAACAGAAACTAACTTCCAATGCATCTGTGGCCTTTTTGTTTGCTTTTCCTGAACATTGTGTGTGGTTTTGCTTGTACAAACATTCCAGAAAAATGAATTTTTGGGCCCATATCAGAATTTTTTTTAAATCATGAAACTTAATTATTTTAGACTGAAATGGAAGTAGTTCTGGGTATCCAATAGTGAACTCAAACAGTACTACATGACTTAGTCAAACAGTTCAAGTATTGAATCATAAACAATGGAACACTCTAACATTTTGTGAATGATCCAGGAGCTAAACTTTGTTTGAAGAAAATATTTGAACAACTTTGAACAGCAAAGTCCATGCAAACGAACAAACAACAAAGCTAGTGAGAGAGAGAAGAGGTGACGGGGCGAATGGAAAGCTTAAACCTTTTTTTGTTTCCATGAACTAAATTGAAACAATATTTTAAGTCAAAACAAAATTTCATTTTATTCCATAGTGTCCGTTTGAAACTATATAATATATATTATAGAATTTTCCTTTTGGAAGATGATTTTTTTGTCAAAATCAATATTTTCCCCACAGAAAATTTCAATTTTGACAAAACTACATTAGGTGGTAGAAAAATTTTGAGCCACTCTAATTCTGGCTAGTACCTTTACTACAGAGAAACAATACTCTTTATAATCTGTGAGCATTAATTCTATTACTTTGATTATACTGCAAGTGTGTGTGTAGTCTCAATTACTTATTACTTTTAATACTGTAGATCATCATTTTTACAATCTCATGGCCCTGTGTGATTTACCATACCAAAGCACTGTTGCTGCTTCTTTTGCAAGTGTCTCAAACCCTTGTCTTTTCAGAGGACCTGTGTTGCTTTTGCATCTTATATGTAGAACTCTTTTTTTCCTTTTTCATTATTACCTTAGGGCAACTAATCAGAATACATTTTACTGGGCATGTTAGCGGCTAGTAGACTGTTTCTGAGAGACAAATGCCCAGACTTGCTCAGAGTCAGTTGAAAATACAATATCTCTCTGAGAAGCAACATATTCTACTACATAGATTGGAGGGAACTGTCTTTTTTCTGTGTTCGTACAGCCCCTAGCACAATGGGGTCCTTCTCCATAAGTAAGGCTCCTAGATACTACTTCAATACAAATAATAAACTGGAACCTAATTTTTGCTGGTTTTTTGTTAGCAGGGCACTAAGAGTCTATGTACCACCCATAGGTAATGAATTAAATTAAAGGAATAATAAATATGCAATTTTGATATGTTTGCATCATTATAATATAGAAAATAACTATAATCACAGTAGCGCTGTGCTAGCAGCTGTCCTTGCTAATAACATACAACCTTTGTAGGTATGTCTACACTGATAAAAATCCCATGGCTCTGAATCTCAGAGCCTGGGTCAGCTGACTCAGGCTTGTGGGGCTCAAGCTATGGGGCTAAAAATTCAGGCTCAGGCTGGAGCCCAGGCTCTGAGCTCTTCCCCTCTCTTGGGGTCTCCGAGCCCAGGCTCCAGCCTAGCCTGAGCTTGAACATCTACACTGCAATTTTATAGCCCCCTAGTCTGAGCCCCGGGAGCCCAAGTCAGCTAACCCAGGCCAACTGCAGTCATGCCACAGATCTGTTATTTCAGTGTGGACGTACCCCATGTGTGTAATGCTAAACTGCCTGTGAGAAAAGCACTGCAGATGCTAGCAGAGATATCCTGAATGCTTCTGCCTCCGTTCCCTATCTTGCCATTGAGGACTTGCAGGACAAGCAGTATTAGCAACAGAAATCTACCCAGGGTTGTGGTGGATCCTCTGTCACTGAGCATTTTAAAATCAGGATGGGCTGTGTTTCTAAAAGATATGCTCTACTTCAAACAGAAATTAATTCAAGGAAGTCTGGAGTTCAGACTAGATGATTACAATGGTCCCTTTTTGTCTTGTAATATATTAGAAGTGCTGTGGCGCTGGAGGTTCAGAATCTCATGAGGCTGATGAGTTGCAGTTGAATGTGGGTTGAAGATTCAGCTACTGCTTTGCTTGGTTTATTTTGATTCCTTTAGGAAAGGGTGGGGTATCATTTCCTCACCCTCTACACCAGTACACAAGAAGGTGCGGGGTTTCATTGCCCAACTAGAGACAGAAGTGGGGGTTGACAAGACACTTGGGATGTCAAGGGTAGGTGAAGTTGTGTAGCAGTCATTCTTCCTGCTGCTAGCAGCAGGGATCTGTGATTGTAGAAGGAGCTTGTTAAAATGTACTACATATAAAATTCTACAGTAACTGTTCAGATCAATGAGGAAACAATATTATAAACTTCAGGGGTTTAGATGCAATGATGGCTGAATATTGTTGAGCCAATGAAGGAGGAACTGAACTACAAATGGAAATCAAATATTTTCTGAGTTGTAGTTGCAGAATATTGTAGCTTTTGGATCATCATCATCTGATAAGGGAATTTGTGGAGTTATAATAAACTACAGAGCTAATTTTAATTACTGACAAATGCCGCCTGAGTTGCTATGGAAACATAAAAGTGCCACTTATACACAGCTGAAACTTGTAGATCTTACTGAAAATCTTATATGGGACCCAATTTTTCTTTTGTTTACACCAGTACAAATCAGGAATAACACTAATGTTGATGGAGTTTAAATGGTGTAAAACCAGTAGAAAAGGAGAATCAGGATCACTTTCTTTTTATCTATCCCAGTTTCTTTGTGATTCTCAAAGAAAATCCTTAAACACTCCATTTTCTAATGACTTTACAAATAGTCACCTGTCAGTTGACAGAAAACTAAAGTACAGCATCACAGAATTGAGAGATAAAAAAGAGCTGTTAGATCATCCAGTTCCCATGCAGGATTGTTCCTAGCTAAGCTATTTTTTTCTACTTTATCCTGTGTAGTTATAAATGCAGCTGCATTTGTAATAAAACTTCTTTTCTGCTTTAGGCTCAGTGCAGAATATTATACCTGGAGCAATTGTGACAGCAATGATTAAAGTTGGCTGAGAGTTTCCATTCTAAACTCCTTTTTCAGCTGCTAATAGCTTTCTGGCATTTTCTGGGCTAAAACTTCCAAGACCTGGTTTCTGCCGCAGGGAGAATAATTTTGGAAAGATGGCTCAAAAGTGGTTAATTTCCCTCATATACTGCATGTTTAAGACCTAGTTCATTAAAAAGACACTCCAACAGAAAATATGACACACACTTGTATAGCTTGAAAGGGGCCAAGTTCAGACCTGGAGTACAGCAGGTGCAATTCCACCAATGTCTTAATGCCAGATTTTCATTAGCCTTTCCATGGTGATTTACAGATAAAAAAGTATGTGGAAGTATACTGAGTCTGGGACTCAATGAGCCAGGACTTCATCACACTATTGTCAGATATTCTTCTTGATCCATTTGTACAGAGCTAGGTGACATTTTTTTTGGCTAAAGCTGCTGCTGCTTCTTCTTTAAAGGCAGATTTGGAGACTCTGAAACATTTTCACAAATTTGAACCAGTATTGCTGTATTGTTTTGGTCTTTAAAAAATTCTAAGAAAATCAAAATATTTCATTTTGACATGTTTGAAACAAATATTTTGATTTTTTTGGTTCAAAATGATGTTTCATTTGAGAATTCCCTTTAATTTATTATTTTTTTAAAAATAAAAAATGGTAAAACGGAAATGAAAAGTTTCGTTAGACCTCTAATGTGTTTGTTTCAACGTTTCAACTGAAAAATTTTGGTTTTGGTTCAACTCAAAACAGTTATTTCCCCTGATTTTTTCAATATTGCCAGTTAATCAAAAAATCTATTATTCAGACTGCTTGATTTGTATATCGGGTTTTCAAAAATAAATGCCGATGCAATTTTTATAAACATAGTTAAATAACATTAGTGTTCTGTTTTCAACTCACAAAAGCAAATAGGCTTCCACCCTACCCACAATTTGTTATTACTGCACTGAAATACTGTATGTGAGTGCAACTCCCATAGATGCCAACTGCCCATTTGTCTCCATTATGCTGTTTTCATAAGAACATAAGAACCAAAGGTCAATCTAGCCCAGTATCCTGTCTACTGACAATGGCCAATGCCAGGTGCCCCAGAGGGAGTGAACCTAACTGGTAATGATCAAGTTATCTCTCTCCTGCCATCCACCCCACCCTCTGACAAACAGGCTAGGGACACCATTCCTTACCCATCCTGGCTAATAGCCATTAATGGACTTAACCTCCATGAATTTGTCTAGTTCTTTTAAATGCTGTTATAGTCCTAGCCTCCACAACCTCCTCAGGTAAGGCGTTCCACAAGTTGACTGTGCGCTGTGTGAAGAAGAACTTCCTTTTATTTGTTTTAAACCTGCTGCCTATTAATTTCATTTGGTGACCCCTAGTTCTTATATTATGGGAACAAGTAAATAACTATTCGTTATCTACTTTCTCCATATCACTCATGATTTTATATACCTCTATCATATCCCCCCCCAGTCTCCTCTTTTCCAAGCTGAAAAGTCCTAGCCTCTTTAATCTCTCCTCATATGGGACCTGTTCCAAACTCCTAATCATTTTAATTGCCCTTCTCGGAACCTTTTCTAGTGCCAGTATATCTTTTTTGAGATGAGAAGACCACATCTGTACACAGTATTCAAGATTTCTATAAGGGCAATAAGATATTCACCTTCTTATTCTCTATCCCCTTTTTATAGTCCAGGGAAAATTCTGCTGTCAACTACACAGGTGGGACTCCATAGCTATATTGGTAATTCTGAGTAGAATTTCGCCTTAGGTCCCTATTTAAGCTGAAACTTGGTTCTGGGAACCATTTCATAATGCATTTAGGTTCTGTTTATGTTGGGATTTAAATCCATTTTAGCCCTCTCCCAGCAAGAATGATGTTTAACATAGTTTAAGGATATTAAGATAGTTTGGAAACTCAGGGTAGAAAGTACATTAGCTTTTGGTAGTGTGATCATTTCACACAGGGGCTTGTTCAGTCTGACTAAAACAGTATGGAACTGACCTGAAGCAAAGGTTCAATAAAGCAGAATCTCTCTGAATCCCAGCCAATGCTCAGAATGATCAACACTGTGTGTTGCTGGTGTGGAAGATAGGATGTTTGTTCTGTGATGCTTTATTTTATTTAGTACTGCATTTTATTGTTCATTATTTATTTGTTGATTATCTTATTAGTCAAATCCTGCTTTGTCCTTGCTGTGTCACAATTCTTGTTGAGCACAAAGGAATTTCTTCAATGAGAGTTTTGCATGAGAAAGAACTGTGCAAGGAAAGCAGAATTTGGCCCATACTGTACTTCTGTTATTGGACCAGATACCATTAACTCATGATGAACTGCACCTAACTGCAAAGAGCTCTGTTGATTTCAATGGAACTGTCAAAGTTTTCCCCCCACTTTGAACTTTAGGGTACAAAAAGTGGGGACCTGCATGAACACTTTTAAGCTTAATTACTAGTTTAAATCTGGTACGCTGCCACCAGCCAGAATTTAGTGTCTGGCACACTTTCTGTTCCCCCAAAACCTTCCCTGGGGAACACAGATCCAAAACCCCTTGGATCTTAAAACAAGAAATTAACCATCCCTCTCCTTTTCCCCCCCGACTTTCCCCTCCCTGGGTTGCCTTGAGAGGCTTCACACCGATCCAATCTTCTTGGATCTTAAAACAAGGAGGAATTAACCATCTCCCCTTTCTTTCCCCCCACCAGTCCCTGGTGAGTTTAGACTCAATCCCTTGGATTTTAAAACAAGGAAAAATCAATCAGGTTCTTAAAAAGAAAGCTTTTAATTAAAGAAAGAAAAGGTAAAAATTATCTCTGTAAAATCAGGATGGAAAATGCTTTACAGGGTATTCAGATTCATATAGACTAGAAGGACTCCCCCCATAGCCTTAGATTCAAAGTTACAGCAAACAGAGGTAAAAATCCTCCCAGCAAAAAGACACATTTACAAGTTAAGAAAACAAACATAAGACTAATCCACCTTGCCTGGCTATTACTTGCAATTTTGAAACATGAAAGACTGATTCAGAAAGATTGGGAAAGTCTGGGTGTACGTCTGGTCCCTCTTAGCCCCAAGAGCTAACAACAAACAACACAAAAAGCACAAACAAAGACTTCCCTCCACCAAGATTTGAAAGTATCTTGTCCTCCTATTGGTCCTCTGGTCAGGAGTCAGCCAGGTTTACTGAGCTTCTTAACCCTTTACAGGTAAAAGAAACATTAACCCTTAACCATCTGTTTATGACAGGGACTATTTGTGGAGTAGGACACTAATCAGCATGAGTAAAGGGAGTAGAATTGTGCCCTTAGTACATACTACTTCACTACTTGTAGCTAGTGAAGAGTGTAGCAGCTTGCATGCTTATTGGGATGGCATCTACAATCATCTCACCGTAAGTTCATCCTGGGGCCTATATGCTGGCTATCCATAAAGTTCCTGATTTAAAAGGCTTTGGTGGTTCTTAGGATGATCTTGTGTGTAAAGCTCAGGCCTGGAATACAGATCTATGCCTGACTAACATGGGTGTCCTGGGCCTGATTTTTTTACTGCCTTGCATCTTATTTAATCATTTTTCATCTGTGCAAGGTGGATGTAAAATGCTACTATTCGGGTTTGGAACCATGTCTTTCCATGTGTTTACACAGTGTCAAAATAGACTTTTCTACTGTGCTCATCACAAACATTAATCAACTTAACCTTACAACACGCCTGTGAAGAGAGTTAGATATTAGGTTCATTTAAGAGCAGAGGAAACTGAGACACAAAGGGAGTAAGTGGTTTGCTCAAAGGCACACAAGAAGTCTGTGTCAGAACCATGTATATGATCTAAAACTAATCAGGCCACTGCCTTAACCACAAGACTCTTCATTGATGAAATGGCTCTCCAGTTCTTCCAGGTGCTTAGTGGTTTAGATCATTATTAAATCTTTAACTTAATGTAGAAAGCAGTTAAATATTTTAGGGTTCTAATCTATTCGTAGAAGATTGGTTTAGTTTTCCTTGCTTTATTGTGTTGTAATTTTTCTTTCTTACTCTGAGAAAGAATAATGTATTTTTGCACTAAAATGCTAACATCATATGAAGAAAACATATATATTCATTCATCAGCCTGGATATTACATGATAAGCTAGAACCAATGTGCAGTATGTCTCTACAGCAACAAATGTATAGAGTGACTAGAATACCTGTTAACATGTAAGTAGGTTTAGCTTTAGGGTGTCTGTCATGCCTTGAAGGACAAGCAGGTCATTAGGAAAGTTTCAGGAAACCCATATGGATACTTGGAAGAGATGTGAAGGGGATTTTCTAATTTCAATGTGAAAACCCCATTTTTATCTGAAAATCGTGTACCTGATATTGTTACAAGTAACCCCTCTGATAAACTGTAGCTGAAAGAGATTAAAGGAACAAGTATTTTTCTCTCCCCTTCAGTGTGTTTACCTGGTGCATTTGATACACCTTATATGTAGTCACTCTTCCTGTTTTGTTGAAGGCTCATGTTCTTCCCCAGGCCCTTCAAGAGGATACTTGACAGTGGCTGCCCCAGCAAAGCTGAGACTGAAAAGCCAGCAAGACCAGGAAGGGGAGGGTTGTGTGTGGGTGTATGCAGATGGAAGAGCTGAGCCAGATTACTTTTGGTGAAGTTGCTATCAAATATGCCCAGAAGATGATTCTAAATAACAATAGGGGATGCCAGTTAGAGGTTGCTTATCCCATGCTGTCAGATCATGGCTGTTCCCTCCATTGATTTACTGAAAATGGCTTCTCATGCACTGGATGGGAGATTTGGCCCTCTGGCCTAACCAAAAACTCCATCTGTTCTATAGGAAATAAAAGTCTAAAGAACATAGATAGATGGCTCAAAGAGACAAGTCTTATACCTACCCTAGACCCCCTACCCCTAGCATCTTCTCTAAGTCCTTTCTCTTGGCTGCAGGGGTTTTCAAACTACAATGCCTGTTGGCATGTCATGTGGTGTCATGGAGAGCCCCAGCCCCTCCCCTTTTCACTGACTTCATCCACAGGGTTAACCACTCCAATCAAAACCAACCTTCCTTCATTTGCCTGCTCCCTTTTAGGTCTTCTCTACAGCCTTTTCCCAGGTATCTTGAGCCCCTCCTGCACCCTTTCCCTGTATCCCTCTGAGCAGGGCACCTCTGCTAGTATCTAGGAAATCAGACACAGGTGATAGCTGGGAACAGAGCCCTCTTAAAAACTCAGCTTCCCCAGTGACAATGTTCAATGTTCTATCACATTGCTTGGCTGTTAAATCAGTTAGTATATAAAAAGTCACAAAGACTGTGTTTCTTTCAGTCACTGCATAGACACGCTGTAGGTCTCTGACACACTAGAAAATCAAAGACTTGGGAAGAAGCCTGGATTTAGGCAAGGGCTGAGCTGGAAACAGAAGCAGCATCTGAGTGGCTATCTTCAAGGTGAGTGAATGATTCATCTTTATTGTTTTTAAATGACTAACACAGAGACTTTGAGCTGGAGGCAAAGACTTTTAGAAAAATGCAAGCACATTGAGTAAGTGTGCAATTTAATATCTAGAGCTCTCCCCACCCCCACACACTTTGTCAGGAGGTTTTACTAAATGAAAGAGCAAGCCTGAAGCTGACACATCTCTTGTGCTCTAACCAGAGAATTAGTTCAGAGGACATACTCTGTGTAGTGACTTTTTGTCAAAATCTTCCAATGGCTCTTGTCTAGCATCTGAGATGATGAATGACTCAAAAGGAGCTTAACTTTCAATGTGGCTTTTTGCACCCACAATGGTGCCAGGGCTGGATTTAGGGGCAGGCGACCCAGGCAACTGCCTGGGGTGCCAGGCCTGAGGGGTGCTGGTCTCAAGGTGCTGTTTTTATTATATAGATCCTACTGTGCAAATTTATTGTCTTATATGATGGATAAATCATGGATGCAAATTGTGCATCAAAGTCATGAAATGGGCTATGAATGCAATGAAAAATAAGGTATTCAGAAGATTAACTTGGAGGAGGGGCGCTGTAGACACTTCTTGTCTGGAGTGCCATTTGGTCTAGAGCCGGCCCAGAACGGTGTTTTGTGACTAGGAAATCTAGGAGAGGTTAGCAAAATGCCCTCCTCTACTCTGCGGGATGAGAGTGCAACATTTTGTCGAGAACTCAAGGGAAGCACTGGTTAGAAGGGAATGGCTGGGTGGCAGAATGTGGCTTGCCAATTTGTGTACATAGCCCCCTGTCATAAACAGATAGCTAAGGGTTAATGTTCTTTTACCTGTAAAGGGTTAACACAGGGAACCAAACACCTGACCAGAGGACCAATCAGGAAACAAGACTTTTTCAAATCTGGGTGGAGGGAAGTTTTGGGTGTGAGTTCTTTGTTCTTGGTCTGTTCCTTCTCTCGGCTCTGAGAGTGATCTTTCTATCTCCTGGCTTTCTAATCTTCTGTTTCCAAGTTGTAAGTACAAGGATAGTAAGACAATAGGTTTATATTGTTTTCTTTTGTATTTACATGTGTGTAGTTGCTGGAATGTTTTAAATTGTATTCTTTTTGGATAAGGCTGTTTATTCATTTTTTCTTTTAAGCAATTGACCCTGTATATTGTCACCTTAATACAGAGACTATTTTTAATGTCCTTTTTCTTTCTTTTTATATAAAGCTTTCTTTTTAAGACCTGTTGGAGTTTTTCTTTAGTGGGGACTCCAGGGAATTGAGTCTGCAGCTCACCAGGAAATTGGTGGGAGGAAGAAGTCAGGGGGAAAATCTCTTTGTGTTAGATTTACTAAACCTGACTTTGCATACCCTCTGGGTGAGGGGGAAGAGAGATTAGATCTCTCAGTACTTGTGTTTCAAGGACTGGAAGCAGGGAATCTCCTAGGGTCGTCCAAGGAGGGGAGCCTGGGAGGAAGTAACAAGGAAACAAGGGGAGGGGGTTATTTCCCTTTGTTGTAAGACTCAAGGCATCTGAGTCTGGGGGTCCCCCAGGGAAGGTTTTGGGGAGACCACAGTGACCTAGGCACTGTATAATTCCTAGCTGGTGGCAGCAATTACCAGCTCCAAGCTGGTAACTAAGCTTGGAGGTTTTCATGCTAACACCCATAATTTGGACACTAAGGTCCAGATATGGGAAGAAATGTTATGACATGATGTGCAGCATTGTGGGAAAGATAGAATCCAGAAGCCAGTAGGAATATTATATGTTTCTTTTCTCTGCTAGGGACTTTTAAGCAGAGATCCTTGGGGGCAGATTTTCAAAAGTGTCCAGAGACAGATTAGAAACTCCCTGGCTTGAGACATTTAAAGTTGACTCATTTGCTACATTCAGTAAGGAAGAGTTCTGTCCTGGCAGGGAAATAGACTTGGTGACTTAATTTATCTTTCTCATCTCTATTTATTAGGGCAGCCAAGCGATTAAAAAAATTAATTGCACTGTTAATAATAGAATACCTTCTTCTTCGAGTGATTGCTCATATCCATTCCAGGTAGGTGTGCGCGCCGCGCGTGCATGTTTGCCGGAAACTTTTTACCCTAGCAACTCCAGTGGGCCGGCAGGTCGCCCCCTAGAGTGGCGCCACTATGGCACTTGATATATACCCCTGCCGGCCCACCCGCTTCTCAGTTCCTTCTTACCGCCGTGTCGGTTGCTGGAACTGTGGAGTGCGGCTTGCTGTCCTCCACGTCCCTAGCTCTCCCTTGTACACTGTTAGTAGTTGTAGTTGTAAATAGTTTCAAAAACAGTTTAAGGTAGTATAGTAGTTTGTTGTTTATTGTATATAGTTGTAGAACTTATTCGCGGGGTGGGCTGTTGCCCTTCCCGGCGCCCGGCACCGGGCTCATGCCTGGTTCGCCAGGTTTCAAGCAGTGCTCGGCATGCAAGAAGCCAATGCCGACTAGCGATCCCCACGATGCGTGCCTCAAGTGCCTGAGGGAATCGCACATCACTGAGAAGTGTCGTATCTGCAAGGCCTTTAAGCCTCGTACAAAGAAGGAGAGGGATCAAAGACTCCGCGCTCTCCTAATGGAAGCGGCACTGACTCCGGTACCGGCATCACAACCAGCCACCTCTACTCCGGCACCGGACCGTGCCAGCACTGGCAAGACTCCCCGGCACCGTCCATCCCCGGCACCAGGAACCGATCCAAGACCCTCAACGTCTGCAACACCATCTAGGCAGGCTCGAGTGGAACGCCCGGCACCTACCTTGGCCGCGGCACCGCCTGCAGGGCTGCTGTCGACTCCGGGCCTGGAAGGTCCGTCGAGTCCGGCCCCTCCTAGCTCCCCCTTGAGATCGGGGGTCAAGCTGTTAGTCCCATCTACGCCGGAGACCTTCGCCTTGGCATGGGACTTGATAGCGCTCACTGAGCCATCGCAGCCTCAAACCACGGTACCCCCGGGGTGGGTAACCTACAGAGGCAAGCCAATGCTGAGAGCGCCGTCTCCGGAGTCCAGGCACCGATCGCCCCGGAGACGTGAACGCTCGCGCTTTTGGCGCCGCTCGCAGTCCCGGCACCGTTCTCCTCGGCGGTACCAGTCGCACTCGCGGCGCCGGTCAGAATCTGCACGGTCCCGGTCTGGCTCCTCTTACCACCGGCACCGAGACTCTAGGAGCCGTTCACCTCGGCGTTCAGCTCCTCGGTCGACCTCCCGGCACCGAGCCGGTGGTAGGTCCCAGTCCCGGTCGACCTCCCGGCACCGCGTCTGTGGCAGGTCCCAGTCCGCAGTGCCATCCCGGCACCGCGCTGAACACAGATCGTGGTCCCGCTCTCGGCACCGACCTCGAGGCAGATCCCGATCCGGATCCCGGCATCGACTACCACACTGTTCCCGGTCCCGATCCCGGCACCGGTACGACTCACGGTACCGACCCTCGGCACCGAGGAGATCGTTGGCGTATAAAGAGGTCTATCAAACTGGCTCGGCACCTCCATGGCCTTCAAGGGAACCATCCGTGTCCTCTCAGGCGGAGAGCGCCTATATGCTGGGGCAGGACAGACACGCGGCCCTGTTTCAGGACCCTCCGCCTCAAGAACGAGGGCCTCAGCAGTGGGGGTTTTGGACCCCCTGGGCGTACCGCCAAGCCCAGGGTCCACAACATATCACTCCCCGCCCTGTGGCGGAACGCAGGCCACCAGAGGCAACGGTGTCTCGACCCCCTCCCTCCCCGGAAGCCGAGGACAGGTCCAGCCACCAGGACCCAGAGCTCCCTCCAGAGACGGAGGAGCAGCCCCAGACAGAACCCCCCGTGGACGCTCTGCTGCCAGGGGTCTCCTCGTCATCTTCCCCTGATGAGGCGGTGGCAGGTACCTCGTCCTCCAGCCCTCCCCCTCTAGATCTTAGGGCACATCAGGACCTCCTCAGGCGCGTGGCGCAAAACCTGGACATTCAAGCAGAGGAGGTCTCTGAAATCGAGGACCCGGTGGTGAGCATCCTCTCCGCTGATGCGCCCACCAGAGTGGCCCTGCCCTTCATCAAGACTGTTCAGGCCAACGCCACCACTATCTGGCAGTCACCGGCCTCCATCCCTCCAACCGCTCGAGGAGTGGAAAGAAAGTACATGGCCCCCTCTAAGGGCTATGAATACTTACAAGTCCACCCGACACCCTGCTCCCTTGTGGTCCAGTCGGTGAACGACTGGGAGCGCCATGGTCAAGAGGCCCCAGCGTCCAAGTCTAAGGAGGCGAGGCGGATGGACCTCCTGGGCCATAAGGTCTATTCAGCGGAGGTGCTACAGGTCAGGGTCTCGAACCAGCAGGCCCTCCTTAGCCGCTACTCTTTTAACTCCTGGGTCGCAGCAGGCAAATTTACAGAGCTGTTACCGCAGGATGCGCGTCAGGAATTTACCACCATTCTTGACGAGGGCAAAAAGGTAGCGAGGACCTCACTGCAAGCCTCCTTAGATGCTGCGGACTCGGCCGCTCGGACTCTTGCCTCAGGGCTTACGATGCGCCGCATTTCCTGGCTCCAGGTCTCTGGCCTTCCGCCAGAGCTCCAGCATACTATCCAGGACCTCCCCTTCGAAGGCCAGGGCCTGTTTTCTGATAAGACAGACCCCAAACTAAAGGACCTTAAGGACAATAGGGTCATCATACGGTCTTTGGGGATGCATACGCCTGCGACACAGCGCAGGCCCTTCTGACAGCAGAACCAACAGCAGCAGCGTCGGCCGTATCTTCAGTTCCGCCCGCGGCAGGACCTTAATAGGCGCCACGGCAGGAACAGTAGGCGCAGACAGTCGGGTGGCCAAACAGGGCAAAACCAAGGCTCCGCCAAGGCCCCACCCAGACCCAAGCCTTCATTTTGAAGGTGCGCCCGAGGGCGCAGTACCAGTTTCCCCTTCGGATCCTTCCCCGCAGTTTTCCAACCGTCTTTCGTTTTTCCTCCAGGCGTGGACCCAAATAACATCGGACTGTTGGGTCTTGCGCACTGTACAGTCCGGTTACCGCCTGCAGTTTTCATAGCCCCCCCACCCCCCCACCCTCGTCCCTCTTCAGGGACCCCTCTCACGAGCAATTCCTCCGTCAGGAGGTGCAGACGCTCCTCGACAAGGGAGCCATAGAGAAGGTTCCAGATAGCGAGAAGGGCAAGGGGTTTTATTCCCGCTACTTTCTAATCCCCAAGTCCAAGGTGGGCCTCAGGCCTATCCTCGACCTGCGGGAACTCAACAAGTATATGGTGAAGTTGAAGTTCCATATGGTATCCCTTGGGACCATCATCCCATCCCTGGATCCTGGAGACTGGTACGCCACCCTTGACATGAAGGACGCTTACTTCCATATCGCCATATCTCCCCAGCACAGGCGTTTCCTTCGCTTTGTGGTCGACCGCCAGCATTATCAATTTGCGGTCCTCCCGTTTGGCCTCTCTACGGCCCCGAGGGTGTTCACGAAATGCATGGCAGTCGTCGTCGCATATCTTCGGCGTGGCCGCATTCACGTGTCCCCCTACCTCGACGACTGGCTGGTCCGGGGCACATCGGAGCTTCAGGTCCGCGACCACGTCCGCAGGATCAGCAGCCTCTTTGCTGCCCTAGGCCTCGTGATCAATGTGGACAAGTCCACTCTGCTCCCCACGCAGAGGATAGAGTTCATCAGGGCCGTTCGACTCTACCCTGGCCAGGGCCTTGCTACCCTTGCCCAGGTTCCAATCGCTATCGGCCATCATTCTGCGCTTGCAGGCGGCCCCGCTGACCTCTGTAAGAACATGTCTGGCCCTCCTGGGACATATGGCGGCCTGTACGTTCGTGACAGCATATGCCCGACTCCGCATGAGGCCTCGTCAATCTTGGCTCATTGCGCAGTACCGGCCGGCCAGACATTCGTTGGACACAGTTGTCACCGTCCCCCAAGGGGTACTGGACTCCCTTCGGTGGTGGCTGGATCAGTGTGTAGTCTGTGCAGGGCTCCCGTTCCATCCGCCCCAACCCTCAGCATCCCTGATGACGGATGCCTCAGATCTGGGCTGGGGGGCGCTCGGAGAACTCAGGGCCTGTGGACCCCTCAGGAGCTGGACCTCCACATCAACATACGGGAGTTGAGAGCGGTCCGTCTTGCTTGTGAAGCGTTCGTCCATCACCTTCAGGGTCGCTGTGTCACGGTGTTCACTGACAACACGACGACCATGTTCTGCATCAACAAGCAGGGCGGCACCAGGTCCTCTCCCCTATGTCACGAGGCGATGTGACTCTGGGAATTTTGTATAGCCCATGTCATCCACCTTTCCACCTCCTATCTCCTGGGAGTACGAAACACTCTAGCAGATCGACTGAGCAGGTCCTTCTGCTCAAACGAGTGGTCCCTCCGCCTGGACGTCACCCTCTCACTCTTCCAGAGGTGGAGTCATCCCCGGATGGACCTCTTCGCGTCCAGGGAGAACAGGAAATGTCAGACATTTTGCTCCTTTCAGGGTTGGGAGCCCGGGTCAATAGCGGATGCCTTCCTTATCCCATGGGCGACCCGTCTGTTTTACGCGTTCCCTCCCTTTCCGCTGGTACACAAGGTCCTCCTCAAGGTGCGCAGGGACAGAGCTCGCGTGATTCTGATAGCTCCAGCGTGGGCCAGGCAACATTGGTACCCCATGTTGCTGGACCTCTCAGTAGCCAGCCCAGTTGCCCTGCCCCTTCATCCGGACCTGATCACCCAGGACCATGGCAGGCTCTGTCACCCGGACCTTCGGTCTCTGCACCTTACGGCATGGTTCCTGCGTGGTTGACCGGCTCCAAGTTACGCTGCTCTACCCCGGTTCGGGAGGTTTTCCTCGGCAGTAGGTAGCCTTCCACCAGGGCTACTTACTCGGCTAAGTGGAAGCGTTTCTCCTGTTGGTGTTCGGAGAAAGGTTTTCTCCCTACGGAGGTTCCCATCACCACTATTCTGGACTACATCTGGTCCCTCAAGGCCCAGGGTCTGGCGTTATCGTCCCTTCGTGTTCACCTAGCGGCTATCTCCACGTTTCATCCCGGAGGGGACGGACGTACTGTCTTCTCCCACCCTATGGTGGCGAGATTCCTGAAGGGGCTGGAACGTCTCTATCCACAGATCCGCCCACCTGCCCCTTCATGGGATCCCAGCCTGGTCCTAACTCGGCTCATGGGCCCTCCATTTGAGCCGTTAGCGACTTGCTCCCTGCTCTACCTCTCATGGAAGACCGCCTTCCTAGTGGCCATCACCTCAGCTAGACGGGTGTCGGAACTACGGGCCCTCATAGTAGATCCCCTGTATACGGTCTTCTATAAAGACAAGGTGCAGCTGAGATCACACCCTGCCTTTCTATCCAAGGTGGTCTCAGCTTTTCACATTAACCAGGAGATCTTCCTCCCCGTCTTTTTCCCAAAGCCCCATTCGTCCCGCAGGGAGCAACAACTCCACTCGCTAGATGTCCGTCGGGCACTAGCGTTTTATGTGGACAGGACCAAACCGTTCCGCAAGTCCCCCCAGCTATTCGTGGCGGTAGCGGACCGGGTCAAGGGACTACCGATTTCCTTGCAGAGTATATCTTCCTGGGTTACCTCCTGTATCAGGACCTGTTATGACCTAGCCCACGTTCCTGCAGGCCGTGTGACTGCACACTCCACCAGAGCACAGGCGTCATCGCTGGCTTTCCTTGCCCTCGTGCCGATCCAAGACATTTGTAGGGCGGCGACTTGGTCATCGGTCCACACATTTGCTTCCCATTATGCCCTGGTCCAGCAGTCCAGAGATGATGCGGCCTTTGGCTCTGCAGTGCTCCATGCCGCGACTTCTCACTCCGACCCCACCACCTAGGTAAGGCTTGGGATTCACCTACCTGGAATGGATATGAGCAATCACTCGAAGAAGAAAAGACGGTTACTCACCTTTGTAACTGGTGTTCTTCGAGATGTGTTGCTCATATCCATTCCACACCCGCCCTCCTTCCCCACTGTCGGAGTAGCCGGCAAGAAGGAACTGAGGAGCGGGCGGGCCGGCAGGGGTATATATCAAGTGCCGTAGTGGCGCCACTCTAGGGGGCGACCTGCCAGCCCACTGGAGTTGCTAGGGTAAAAAGCGCACACCTACCTGGAATGGATATGAGCAACACATCTCGAAGAACACCAGTTACAAAGGTGAGTAACCGTCTTATTTATTTAACACTTTTTGGATGTTTTCTACATTTTCAAATATATTGATTTCAATTACAACACAAAATACAAAGTGTATAGTGCTTACTTTATTTTTGATTACAAATATTTGCACTGTTAAAAAAACAAAAGAAATAGTATTTTTCAATTCACCTAATACAAATACTGTAGCGCAATCTCGTTATCATGAAAGTTGAACGTACAAATGTAGAATTATGTACAAAAAAATCCTGCATTCAAAAATAAAACAATGTAAAATTTTAGATCCTGCAAGTCCACTCAGTCCTACTTCTTGTTCAGCCAATCGCTCAGACAAACAAGTTTGTTTACATTTTCAGGAGATAATGCTGCCCGCTTCTTGTTTACAATGTCACTGGAAAGTGAGAACGGGCGTTCTCATGGCACTGTTGTAGCTGGCATCACAAGATATTTTTTTATGTGCCAGATGCACTAAAGATTCATATGTCCCTTCATGCTTCAACCAGCATTCTAGAGGACAAATGTCCATGCGGATGATGGGTTCTGCTCGATAACAATCCAAAGCAGTGTGGACCGATGCATGTTCACTTTCATTATCTGAGTCAGATGCCACCAGCAGCAGCATATCTGGCATGTAATACCTTGCAATGCTGGCTACAAAAGTGCCATGTGAACCTCTGTTCTCACTTTCAGGTGACATTGTAAATAAGAAGAGGGCAGCATTATCTCCTGTAAATGTAAACAATCTTGTTTGTCTTAGCAGTTTGCTGCACAAGAAGTAGGACTCAGTGGACTTGTAGGCTCTGAAGTTTTACAATGTTTTGTTTTTGAGTGCAGTTATGTAACAAAAAAATCTACATTTGTAAGTTGCACTTTCATGACAGAGATTGCACTATAGTACTTGTATGAGGTGAATTGAAAAATACTATTTCTTTTGTTTATCATTTTTGCAGTGCAAATATTTGTAATAAAAATAATATAGAATTTGATTTTAATTACAACACAGAATACAATAGATATGAAAATGTAGGAAAACATCCAAAATATTTAATAAATTTCAAGTGGTATTCTATTGTTTAACAGTGCAATTAAAACTGATTAATCATGATTAATTTTTAAATCATGATTATTTTTGTTAATCGTGTGAGTTAACTGTGATTAATTGACAGGCCTACTATTTATTATAGTATTTTTTATTAATTTATATGACCTGTCTAGAGATCTCAGCCAGGTGTGGTGCCCCATTATGCTAGTCACTTGCAAACACATATAATAGATGGTCACTGCCCCTAAGGTCTTCCAGTGTAAAGGGCAGATTAGGAACACAGGATATTGGATTGGAAGAACCCTCCTCGGTCATCAAGCTCAGTCCCCTGCTATAGCAGATAACCCTTCTGGAGCCCATGCTTGCTCTCGTGAGCACTTACTCATGTGAGCAGTCCCTTTGATTTCACTGAGGAAACGCTCATCAGAATGAGTCAGGCCTCCATAGTCTGAGCCTAAATAGACAAACAAGGTGGTTGAGATAATACCTTTCATTGGACCAACTCCTGCTCATGACAGAGACAAGCTTTCGAGCGTATATAGCCTGGAAAACTTACTCAGGGCTTGTCTACTTTTAAAACGCCTAGTGAAAATGCTACCTACACCGATGGGAGAGCTTCTCCCATCAGCATAAGGACTCCACTCTCTGAGAGGCAGTAGCTAGGTCGATGGGAGAAGCCCATTAACGTAGCATTGTCTACACCGGGAGTTTGGTTGGTATAACTGCGTCACTCAGGGGTGTGGATTTTCCATACTCCAGAGCGACATAGTTTATACCAACATAAATTCATAGTGTAAATCAGGGCCCAGAGTATCACAGCTAAATTCAAGGGGGAACAGATTGTTCAGCATAAATACTTAACACAAATTTCAAGGGACCATTCCAGGCAAAGTGGCCTGTTAACACCCCCTCCAGTCATAGGGAGGAAAAGAATGTGGGGGAAACAGCTGGAAGGTTTGGGGGACGGGGGGCACAGGGGGCTGTTAGTGGATTACGGAGGTTTGGGGGGTGGGGGGTACGGGGGGCTGTTAGTGGATTACGGATTGTTGTAACAAGCCATATATCCAGTGTTTCTATTCAGTCCATGATTTTTAGTGTCTAGCAAAGTTATGAATTTAAGCTTCCAGGCTTGTCTTTTGAAAATGTTGTGCAGGTTTCCTTTGAGGATGAGGACTGATAGGTCATATATAGAGTTATTGCTTTGTGAACAGTAAATTCGTAACTTTGCTGGGCTCTAAAAATCATGAATTGAATAGAGGTGCTGGATTTATGGCTTTACAACAGTCTGTAACCAATGAAGAACCTCCTCCCTCCCCAGCTGCTTCCCCCCTCTTCTTTCCTCCCTGTAACTGGAGAGGTATTCATGTGCCACTGCACCTTGAATGGGCCCTCAAAATACATGCTAACTATTGCTTAGGCTAAACAATGTGTTCCATCTTGCAGTTTAGCTGTGACACTCTGAGTAAGTTTCCCAAACCTAAAGAAGAGCTTTGTGTTAGCTTGAAAGCATGTCTCTCTCACCAACAGAAGTTGGTCCAATAAAAGATATTACCTCACCCACTTGTCTCTCTAATATCCTGGGATTGACATGGCTACAACATCCCTAGCTAGACAAGACAGATAAAGAGTGGGAGAAATGGAGGCAGTTTACAAGAAGAATTAACAGAATGATGATTTGCTGCACATTAGTCGTTCCACAGGGGTTTTGTTGAGGGGACGGTTTTGCAATTTCCTTTTAAAAGAAGCAATCAGATTCTGCATTTTCCCAATGCCCCCGGCAGGTCTAGCCATCTTTTCTTCCTTATTGCTATTTATTGTTTGTGTCGCAGTAATACCTGGAAGACCCATACGAGATTATTAATATTATTAATAGTATTACCAGAGCAATGAGGAGCCCTGGCCCCTAGTTCTAGCAATCAGGGCCCCATTGTGCTAGAGATCAGAGTCCCAATGTGCTAGGCACTGTGCATTCACACAGTAATAGACACTTTCTGCTTCAAACAGCTTACAATCTAAATAGACAAGACAAGACTGACAAAAGGCAGGAAGGAACCAGAGGCACAGAGAGATGACATTACTTGCCTAAGGTCACACAACAGGTCAGTGGCAGAGCCAGGAATAGATCAAGTCAGTGAGATTTACGCTGTGTCTACACTTACAAGCTGTGCTGCTGCAAAAGTGTTTGTGTAGCTATGTTATACCAACAGCAGAGAGCTCTTCCATCGACACAATAAAACCAGCTCAACATAGCACTGGGCACACTTACACCAACAAAATTTATGTCGCTCGGGGGTGTGGTTTTTTTCCACACCCCTGAATGACAAAGTTTTGCTAACAAAAGTGCCAGTGTAGACATGACCTTAAATGGTTAAGTGCCTAAGTCATTTCTGAAAATGGGAGTTAGGCCCCAAGGCACTTTTGAAAATTTCACTTATACCAACAAAACTTATGTCACTCGGGGTGTGTTTTTTTTCCACACCCCTGAATGACAAAGTTTTGCTAACAAAAGTGCCAGTGTAGACATGACCTTAAATGGTTAAGTGCCTAAGTCATTTCTGAAAATGGGAGTTAGGCTCCCAAGGCACTTTTGAAAATTTCACCCCAGCTCATTTCTTCAGGTGCCTGAATTCTGATTCTGGAGCTGAACTTTAGGCACTTACTTTTGAAATCTCGTCTACTTCCCTAGCTGTAAAAATAGCAATAATAATTACACCACCTTCCTACGCCATAGGGGTGTTAGGAAGTTACTTGTAAAGTGCTTTGAAGATATGTGATAAGAATTATTATTAATGACAAAAAGGTTAAACCACAATAACTTTAATTAAATGTCTTAAATGTAATTAAAACAGGATTAAGTATATGCCATTTTGATAGCCTGATTATGTAGATTGTGGCATAGCAAATGTTGCTCTCTTTTGAATGAATATCTGACAAAATCAGGACACATTCCTACTTGTTTTAAGGCAAGTGCCGTTAAATTAACCACTTCTAAATATATCTGTTATTGAGGGTAATGGTTGCTGCCCCCAGATGAAAGATACATCTGCTGGCAGTCACAAACCTCACTGAAGCTGATGGGCATGTTAGATACCTTTCATTCAGGTTAAACGTTGCAACATTAAATTCCCTGTTGCTTAGTGCTTGCTGAAAAAATAGACATCACCATCCAAGGTACTGCACCACATGAGAAGGCCTGAAGAACTACTAACTCAGGAAAATTAAGAAGGGTTTCCCTACGGCTGATTGTAAATGCAGAGGCTGGGGCACTGCTTGGTGGAGCTCTATGTGTGTCAGAAGCAGACAGGGTCAGAAATCCACGAGAAAGCCAGAGAAGCACTACATGGCTCTGGGGGAAGCCAAGAGAGATGGCTTCTTTTACCTTGACTGCAATGTTGAGAGTTCAGTTCACTTTTGCGCCCCCCCTTGTGCAGCCACTAACGCCAGTTGTAAGGAAGTGTAGAATGCCACCAAGTCAGACTGGTAGTGCTCTTCAGCAGTGTAAACGAGCACGTGAGGTGCAGCACAGTGGTGAATTGGGCCCTGAAAATCTCCTGCTTTTGTCATGTAACCAAATGTTGTTGTGTTGTAGTCCCTGGGCCCCGTACAGTGCAGGGACCAAGCAGGGTGAGCTTGGTGCCTCTCCTGTTTGGCAGCTGCAAGGGCCAGTGCAGCCTGAGGAACAGGCTAGGACAGCCCTGTGGTCCTTCCTAAATTGTGCCTTTGCTGTGACAGCCATTACGGATCACTACAGTGGCCACTGTGCAGGTTTGGGGCAGACATGTCCCCTCAGACTCCTCATTCGGCATTGGAATGCCACCTCTATGAAGAGGCAGCACAGAGCTGGTAGAGCATTGACTTTCTGCCAGGGGCGGCTCTCGGAATTTTGCCGCCCCAAGCACGGCAGGCAGGCTGCCTTCCATAGCGTGCCTGAGGACGGTCCGCTGGCCCTGCGGCTTCAGCGGACCTGCAGGAGGTCCGCTGAAGCTGCGGGACCAGCAGAGGCATGCTTGCGGGAGGTCCGCTGAAGCCACGGGACCAGCGGACCATCCGCAGGCAAACCACGGAGGCAGCCTGCCTGCCACCCTTGCGGCGCCGGCAGAGCACCCCCCGCGGCTTGCCCCCCCAAGCACACGCTTGGCGTGCTGGGGCCCGGAGCTGCCCCTGCTCTCTGCTCAGGGGACATTCTTCAGGGGCATTGTTCAAAAGAGCCATCAAGCTTTGATAAATTGGCCCTCTGTTTCCTAATCTTCATAACTGGAGTGAACATAAGAACAGCCATACTGGGTTAGACCAAAGGTCCATCTAGCCCAGTATCCTGTCTTCCAACAGTGGCCAATGTCAGGTGCCCCAGAGGGAATGAACAGAACAGGTAATCATCAAGTGATCCGTCCCCTGTCATCCATTCCCAGCTTCTGGCAAACAGAGACTAGGGACACCATCCCTGCCCATCCTGGCTAATAGCCATTGATGGATGTATCCTCTATGAACCATGTTATAGTCTTGGCCATCACAACTTTCTCTGGCAAGGAGTTCCACAGGTTGACTCTGCGTTGTGTAAAAAAACTCTTCCTTTTGTGTGTTTTAAACCTGCTGCCTATTAATTTCATTTGGTGATCCTTAGTTCTTGTGTTATGAAAAGGAGTAAATAACACTTCCTTATTTACTTTCTCCACACTAGTCATGATTTTATAGACCTCTGCCATATCCCTCCTTAGTTGTCTTTTTTCCAAGCTGAAAAGTCCTGGTCTTATTAATCTGTTCTCATATAACAGCCATTCCATATCCCTAATCATTTTTGTTTCCCTTTTCTGAACCCTTTCCAATTCCGATATATCTTTTTTGAGATGGGGCGACCACATCTGCACTCATTATTCAAGATGTGGGCATACTATGGATTTATACAGTGGCAATATATTTTCTGTCTGGTTATCTATCCCTTTCTTAATGATTCCCAACATTCTGTTCAAGTTTTGATTTCTGCTGAACATTAAGTGGATGTTTTCAGAGAACTATCCACAATGACTCAAAGATCTCTTTCTTGAATGGTAACAGCTAATTTAGACCCCATCATTGTATATGTATAGTTGGGATTATGTTTTCCAATGTGCATTACTTTGAATTTATCAATATTAAATTTCATCTGCCATTTTGTTGCCCAGTCACCCAGTTTTGAGAGATTCTTTTGTAACTCTTAGCAGTCTGCCTGGGACTTCACTATCTTGAGTAGTTTTGTATCATCTGCAAATTTTGCCACCTCACTGTTTACTCCTTTTTCCAGATCATTTATGAATATGTTGCTGTCATAACTTTAGTCCCAGATTTGGACCTTAGCGTCCAAAATATGGGGGTTAGCATGAAAACCTCCAAGCTTAGTTACCAGCTTGGACCTGGTACTTGCTGCCACCACCCAAAAAATTAGAGTGTTTTGGGGCACTCTGGTCCCCCTGAAAAACCTTCCCTGGGGACCCCAAGACCCAAATCCCTTGAGTCTCACAACAAAGGGAAATAATCCTTTTTCCCTTCCCCCCTCCAGGTGCTCCTGGAGAGATACACAGACACAAGCTCTGTGAATCCAAACAGAGTGACTCCCCCTCTCCGTTCCCAGTCCTGGAAACAAAAGCACTTTCCTCTTCACCCAGAGGGAATGCAAAAATCAGGCTAGCAAATCCAACACACACAGATCTCCCCCTGATTTCTTCCTCCCACCAATTCCCTGGTGAGTACAGACTCAATTTCCCTGAAATTTCCCAGAAAAGAAAACTCCAACAGGTCTCAAAAAGAAAGCTTTATATAAAAAGAAAGAAAATACATACAAATGGTCTCTCTGTATTAAGGTGACAAAAATACAGGGTGAATTTCTTAAACGAATATTGAATAAACAGCCTTATTCAAAAAGAATACAAATCAAAGCACTCCAGCACTTATATTCATGCAAATACCAAAGAAAAGAAACCATATAACTTACTATCTGATCTCTTTGTCCTTACACTTAGAAACAGAAGATTAGAAAGCAGAAACTACTTCTCCAAAGCTCAGAGAAAGCAGGCAGACAGAAAACAAAGACTCAGACACAAACTTCCCTCCACCCGGAGTTGAAAAAATCCGGTTTCCTGATTGGTCCTCTGGTCAGGTGCTTCAGGTGAAAGAGACATTAACCCTTAGCTATCTGTTTATGACAGTTGCATAGGACTGGGCCCAGTGTAGACCTCTGAAGGACATCACTATTTACCTCTCTCTATTCTGAAGACTGATCATTTATTCCTCCCCTTTGTTTCCTATCTTTTAATCAGTTACCAATGCATGAGAGGATCTTTCCTCATCCAATGACAGCTTATTTTGCTTAAGAGCCTTTGGTGAGGGACCATGTCAAAGGCATTTTTGGAAAGCTAAAAACACTGTATCCATGGGATTCCCCCTTGTGACCCCCTCAAAGAATTCTAGTAGATTGGTGAGGCATGATTTCCCTTTACAAAAACAATGTTGACTTTTCTAAAAAAAATTGTTTATTTATGTGTTTGACAGTTCTGTCCTTTACTATAGTTTCAACCAGTTTGCCCAGTATTGAAGTCAGGCTGACTGGCCTGTAATTGCTGGTATCACCTCTGGAACCCTTTTTAAAAATTGACGTCACGTTAGCTATCCTCCAATCATTAAAGCCAATTTAAATAATAGGTTACAGACTACAGTTAGTAGCACTTCAATTTCACACTTGAGTTCCTTCAGAACTCTTAGGTGAATACCATCTGGTTCTGGTGACTTATTACTGTTTATCAGTTTGTTCCGAAACTTCCTCTAATGTCACCTCAATATGAGACAGTTCCTCAGATTTGTCACCTAAAAAGAATGCCTTGGGTTTGGGAATCTCCCTCACATCCTCAACTATGAATATTGATACAAAGAATCCATTTAGTTTCTCCGCAATGGCCTTATCATCCTTGAATGCTCCTTTAGCATCTCGATCATTCATTGGTCTCACTGGTTGTTTAGTAGGCTTCCTGCTTCTGATGTACTTACATTTTTTTGCTATTACTTTTTCAGTCTTTGGCTAGCTGTTCTTCAAATTCTTTTTTGGCCTTTCTAATTATATTTTTATACTTCATTTGCCAGAGTTTATACACCTTTCTATTTTCCTCACTAGGATTTAACTTTTAGTTTTTAAAGGATGCCTTTTTCCTTCTCACTGCTCCTCTTTGTTTAGCCATGGTGGCTTTTTTTTTGGTTCTCTTAGTATGTTTTTTAATTTGGGGTATACATTTAAGTTGAGCCTCTATCATGGTGTCTTTAAAAACTTTCCATGCAGCTTGCAGGGATTTTACTTTTGGTGCAGTACCTTTTAATTTCTGTTTAACTAACCTCCTCATTTTTGTGTAGTTCCCCTTTCTGAAATTAAATGTTACAGTATTGGCCGCTGTGGTGTTTTCCCCGCCACAGAGATGTTAAATTTAATTATATTATGGACTTCCTCTTGGGACGTATCAATAAAATGGCAGCACTCCCTCACATCAGACCAGCATCGCTGAAACAGTGACAAATATCACGTTCCTCGAAAGTGTTTAGAAAACTGTCCCTCTACAGCAGAGATCAGATTGTGATTCTTTTTCTGTCCCCGTCCCTCCCAACCCTCAATTTTCATGTACAGTAGGTAGGGCTTGATCTACATTTAAAAGTTAGGTCAACATAACTATATTGGTCAGGGAGTGTGAAAAATCCATACCTGTGTGACCGACATACCTATGTTAACCTAATCCCCAGTGTAAATGCAGCTATGTCAACAGAAGAATGCCTCCTTTGATGTAACTACCATCATTCAAGGAGCTGATGTTCCTAAATTGATGAAAATAACCCTTCTGTTGGTGTAGACTGTGTCCACCATGTTATGTTAGCATTACTATGGCAACCTAGCTATGCCAGTATAGTCTTCATAGGGTAGACAACCTCTAAGTGTGCTGTCATTGTGCATATTAGCCAGTGTCTAACTGTTATCATGCATAGGCAATTATCCTTTTCTTTCTGGATCTAATAATTTCAGTTTTTCGTTGAGCTTCATTGTACATTTTATGTCCCTTGCATTTCTAAGATGAGTCATAAAATGCATGAGGCATCCAAATAGACAAGTTTTGTGAGTACTTGTCTTAATTTGTGATACAAATCTTTAATCCAGACTCCCTCAAAAGGGTAAAAATGTGATATAAAAGTCTTGAAAATTCAACTGGTGTTGCTGATTTTCTTGGTAGCAGTTTTTCATCCGGATCCAGAAGTTGCTGTCAGAGTTAATACGATTTCAGATATGTTTGAGTGATAATTTCTTTATTAACAATTCCCTTTTTGTTTTATTCTACAGTACAGAATGTACATGCTTTTGGTAGATATTTCTTGCTATAAAACATGCTTAAAAACTGACACACTTTAAAATGACTTTTGATTGGTAATTGATATCATTACTTCTTTTGCTCTTGTAGCTACTGATCAAATTTATAGGAGTACTTTGATATTTAATACACTTTGCTGCTCTTTGTGTTGTGTAAGTCGCTAAATAACACACACAAACCTCTCTATTTCATAAGATTTTAGCTTTTAACCCTGCCTCTCAATATATGATACTGTAAAATCAGATGAGCTATAACATGACTGATGCTACAAGATGGAAGATGCCTCCAGATTACAGGGTGAGGCCTAAACATTTATTTTCAAAGTTGTGCTCATGTTTTTGAACTTTTTGATGCATAATTTCACTCATCTGAAATTGGACAGAAAAGATTTCTGTCAGTACATTCAATTCATAAAAAATAAATCCATTGTGTTAGTAGGTTAAATATACCTCACAAGTAACAGCAAATGTTTTCAATAGCCAATTGATATTGCTGGTGATCAGGCCACCAGCCAGCTTCTTGTTCCACTACAAACAGCATTTCCTGGTGCTGCCAGGAACAACTCTAGTCACCAAAAAGCTGTAGTGTCAGAGGGAATGTGCACCAAGGGGCTATGCGCCACTGAAAATGGCTGTTTGCCAGACGGTTTTCCCCCTTCTGCTCAGTCCTAAAGCACATGTGTTGGCCCGACAGCAGGAGATAAAGCATGAGGTAGATTAAACTCGCTCTCCTAGGTGTGCTCTGTAGTCAGGTGCAGTAAGTAAAGGATCTGGCCATCAGCAAATCCTCCAATAGCAGCACAGGCAGCTGCAAAAGGACTAGCTTCCAACTGGAGCTACAACTAAATGTGCCCAGGGCAGACCAAGAGCCATCTCTGAGAAGTGCCATAAATCAGCTTGCGTTCAGATGTTGTTGACATGCGTGTGGGTGGGAGTGCGCAAGGGAGAGTGCCACAATACTGTTCCACACAGTTTGCCAGAAACATTGGACCTGGACAGTCACATACCTCCTTCCTTCCTTCCTTCCTTCATGTTTTAATCAATCAATCAATCATCCATTCTGTCCTGTTCTTCCTGCCCCCCCTTTGTGTTTTTACTTTAATCTGATGATAATTATGGATCAGCACCAAAAAAACACGTGAGATCTAGCAACTGGCTCCTCACGTGAGATTTAAAAATTGTTGAAATAACTTGAAAAAATATGCTCATTTAAATCCCCCACCCCACGTCTCTATTTTATATATATTGTTGCTTCCCCAGTACCTGCAGTCTCTGCCTGTCAAGATGTTGTGAAATTTTGACCTAACCAACTGAGGAGAAGATGTGAAAAGGAAAACAAATAAATAACAAGCATTTCTAAATACCAGTGCTATAAATCTTGTTTCATTTCTGTTCTGCTTACAAAAGTGACAAGTTATTTATTTATTTGATATTGCACCAATAACAAGGGAGTTGGCTCCATGCAGTCCAGTTATTAAAAGATACCTGAGTCAAAAGGACCCACAGTGGTCCCATCCTTCATGGCTCTGGTTCAAGAAAGTACTTAGCCACTTGAAGTTAATGGAAGCGCTTTTCTGAATTAGGACTGCTGTCCTGCATAAGCTTATGGCAGCTGATTTAGCCAACAATATCCAATTGAAAAAAGAAAAGGAATATTCATTGTTGTTTATACAGTTCTGTAGATGTGAAAACAACGCTCACTCAGAAAAGCCTGACTGAACACAAAAGCTTTACAGTATAATTGGAAGCTTGCTAAGCTAGGGATCTGATGGACAATGTGTTCGTCTAAATCACAAAATGTTTTTGTGTCTGAATGCGGTTGTGAAAGGTTGTATTGACTCAGCCAATCTGATGACACAATGCTAAATGTGATTTGTTTTGGTCTTCATTGACTAGCAAGTTATGCTCAAAGTTGTGTCCTATATCGGGGCTGTTTCTGAGTCATACCCAGATCAGAAACCTGACTGATCAGGATCAAAGACATTTATGGACACGACATGTGATAGCTGCCATCCTCTAAATTTTCATAAATAGGGAAGGTCTAAATCTGGATAATTTGTGACTGCTAATGCCAAGAGATGGCTTTCGAAGCATCACCTATTTAAAGGCAGCTGATATCCTACCTTTCCAAAGGGAAATGTTAATAATTCCATCTCAATAACGGCTTTGGTGCCTCCTGAGTGGGGCAAATGTCTATTTCACTGGTGGTCAGATGCAGTAATCTCATTTCCTAATCACCTCACAGAGCAACATGGCTTAACTTCATCAAAGAAAGACTAGGCCCTATTTCCATGGATTTTTAAGCCATGTGATGGAGTATTATATCTCCATTATATCATCAGCAGAAGTGACTGAATAATGCAGCCTCTCTAAGATGTTTGGAAATCCTCTGGGTCTATCAGTCTTTGGAACTATCAAAATACTAGGAGCAGGAAATAGACCTTACACTGTTTACCCAGATTCTATATGGATAGAGCCTCCAGAGAGGAATGAGTTCTCTGCCTCCATCTATTGGTGAACATGAGGAAGTATAGCTATAGAACTACCCATAATCCTTCCAGTGACATTTCAGGAGTCACCACAACTGATTATAAACACAGAATTGGTTGGTTGGTAAAACTCAAAAGGGGTAGAGGTAAGAATTCCTACTTTAGGGCAAGGAGTATATCCTTGATAGCAAGGACTCTTCTCAAAGGTCCTACATGCTGCCGGTTCCCCTTTTCTGAGGATCTTAGGATGTTGGGAGGACCCTTTGCTGAAGCCACAGTTGACAGCAGCAGAGCTAAGTGAACACTGGAGAGGTACTGCCTAGTACATAAAGCTGAAATCACTACAGCTGAGTTAGGTGGTGGAGTGTCAGGCCAGGACCATGCAGCATTTCCTAAAGAACTGGAGAAAAGCCTCAGGGCTCTGGGATTATGTTACCCACTGACATCAAACTGTGAATAGAGTTTAGGAAAGGGGGAAATGGATAAATGATGAGGTAAAGAGATATTTGCCTATTGGACATTCACACTGGTGAGTGGGGAATTGAGTTAATAGACTACTGCCAGGGCTATCATGGGGGATCATTTTATTTATCAATCATATGAATATATTGTTGCTGTATTTCCCAAGTTGATGAGGTATCCCCTTTCCCTCTTATAAATGCTTTCCTTGTTTCATACACAGACTAACTGTTCATGAGGGGGAAAGTATTGCCTAGTAAAGGTGCTCAGGGAAGGTATTTGGTGATCCCAGAAATTCTGGGTGAGAGCTGAAGCTGGTGGTGTTTGCTAGTTTTAAATCAAACCCCAAGTTATTTGAACCCAGCCCTGCTTGCTACCAACAGCATATAGAAGAAGGGTTACAATGGTAGAATTCTCATGAGTTTGGAGAAGTCCCAAGAGCCTAAGCCAATAAATGAAGTCACTATGAACTATACCCTCCACCCTATATCACTCCCTCCTTCAAGGACACACCTCACCTGGCCCAGCAGTAAGGGGTGTATGTCAGTCTGTACCCACCTTCAGAATAATCTATTTCTCATTAGTCCTCTGACCCTCACTCCCAGATCTCGCAGTCTGAGGTCTCCCAGTTCAGGGCAGCTCTCACTTACACTGATCTGAATCTATCCCTGAGCTGCTCCCCGACACTGGGCCAGAACAGCAGGCAACCTGCAAGCAACAAAAAAGAATCATGTGAATATAACCAGTTAGGCCTGATCCAAAGCCCATTCAAGTCAATAGGACTTCAATGGGTTTTTGATTAGAGCCTAAATGCTTTCCCCATCTATTTTTTTGACTTCTGACCTTAATCATTAGTGTTTGTTCAAAGCTTTACACAAGGATAAGGCTAGCACTTTAGATGCAGTGCAAGTGCAGAGCTTTCATAACTGTTGGAATGGTGAGACATATAAATGGCATTTAGGATCCTCATACATCACTTTCCACTCCTCGGTCTTACCCTTCCAATTATTAATAACTCAGCATTCTTTCCTGGCTGTAACTGTGAAAATGGTAGCAAACCCAGTGTGTGAATGGAGCTTTCAGCTAAAGAGGGGAGTGAGTTGGTTATAGCTTTTTTTCTGTTCCTGTCATCAGTTATTCTTGTTGATTTGATAAAAATTTGTGTTTTATTTTCAGCCTAAGTGGCTGATGTTAATGATTAACAGCAGAGGAACAAAAAGATGGGTTACCCAGGAGAGGTTTCTGTGGTAACTAACAGTGGGTAGTGGCAGAAACAGAGGTGAATGAAGGGTATATACGTTGCAGCTATATTAAAAATGCCTGTGATGGAGAGGCTGCTCTTCAAAGAAGAAGGCAAGTCAGAAAATTGCCTCCTTTGTCTCTTTTATATTTTGGAGAATGGCAATAGATAAATTCCAGCCTCCTGAAAAATTCATGTTCACTCTGGGAATTTCTTTTGCCTCAAGGCAGCATATTTAGAAAAGTACATCTTAAAAAAAAAAGAGAGAGAGAGATTTGCTTAGCCACATCAGAATGCTACAGATGTTGAAGCTCTGGACTAGGCATGTTTTATTTCTAAAACCCAATGCCTTTGTTCCATGTTGTTATATCAGATCAGCTTGTAACATGGCTTTGCCAGGCATGACTCCCTGTTACCTGATTAGACAATGCAATTGTAGAAAAGAACTAAATAAGCATGTTGCTTCAGGCATGGCAAACCCCTGAGCTGAACAAGTCTATTGACTTCTTGAAAGAACAAGAAGGATGGTGCTAATCAGCAGTCTCTGCAAAGCGAGATGGGTGATTTGCCAGCTTCCCTGTTGCACCTGTTTGGGATCAGAGTTCAATGGAAGCAGTATCAACAAAACTCTTTAGAGTTAAGGATCTCTCTGAGTTTTCACTAGTAGCATTGGGTGAAAAGGTGTTAAACACTGTGTCAACAATTTTCATTGTTACTTACTATGGGCTATATAATTCTGAGATTTATATTTGCTCCCCACTGAAACTTGCTCCCCAAGTTCTTGGGTAGACAGCAATTTTCTTATGATTGGTTTTTGTTTGTTTGTTTGTTTTTTAAGCAACTTGGAAGTTATATTCTCATTTTCCTAGGCTTTTTATACATTATAATTTTGGCTACTGGCTTTAACTATTTACATAGGCATATAATATTATCTCCTTTGAAATAATAATTTTAAACATTAAGTGATTTTAATCCTTATGAAAAGTGCTGGATTGAAAAAATCGACAGACTTGCAGTCTCCCTTTAACCACAGGACTGGCACAGCATTGTCTTGGATTGTGTACAAAATTGGGGGAAGATATAGTCCCTGCCGTGCAGACTTAAACCTACTTTGAGACAAACCTAGCATGTAAGGAGTTTGACAGCCAATAAGAAGGAAGGGAGAATCAGGTAAAAGATGATAAAACCTTTGCTTAATTGCTTATTAAGCTCCCACTGTCATAAATGCTCCAGATTACACAGGAATTGACTAACTGTATAGTTCTGAAATTCTTGCAGTGAGAAAATGGTTACTGAGGAAAAATTATGTTTCTGAAAATAAGCTCTTTACATTCACCTGAACTGTTTTATTTGCACTTTCCTGAAAGTCCTTTCAGAAAAGCTGATGGATTCTCAAGGTTTCTTTTCAGATCTGGGTCTATTTTCTCATGCTAGTATTCATGGACACAACAGCATTGCAGTCTTCTCCTTCCTTTTATTCATTACATTTATTTGACATGTTTTTTCTGCAAGTTTTTCTTACTCAGTGAATTGGCTTTTATTAGACAAACAATCTTTCTAACTTTGGTGCTTAGAGGTGATTGGGGTCCCTTAAATTACCAGATGGTATTTTTGTTCCTTGACTGAATGAATGTAACAATTATAATCAGGAGGAGTGGCTTGAAAAAACCTCTGTGGCTTTGAATCTCTCAGGGAGAAGTAACAGAAAAAACAGGATATGAGAATTTTAGAAAATTGTATACTTTTCCTTTCTGGGCCCCCACAGTTTGTCTAAGGCATCACTTCTTCAAAAAATACCCCACGGCCACATTTATTGGCTGGATAGTGTTGGTTTAATTTTCCCTCACAGTCCCATAAAACAATTGCACATATGTCCACAATCCTAGTTCTGAAGGGTGCCGTCAAATTTGTGTCTGGCTGATTTTCTGGTCTATGTAAAATTTGCTTTCCATGAATACTTATGTGTGACTTTCAACTTTGATTTCCATGGACATTTATGTGAGTAAAACGCAATCATTTACCTAGTTGTGGGAAGCAAACATAGCTGGAATGAATTAACTTTAAAATCAAAGTGAATATTTGTGAAAATATTTTTGTGGTGTTCCCCTAACTCCAGCTTCTCTGACAGAACCACAGAAATTTAAAGTATTTTTATTTTATCTCTTTCATAAGACCAACACATGTCTGTGCCTCCAGTTTTGAGCAGAATTCTTCTTTGATAGACCTGCTAATTCAAAAGTCAACCTCAGTTGATTGAAATGAAAGAAAGGAATTGAACTTCAGTTCTCCCTCAGAATCATTCTTCTCTTTTCCCAGCCACACATTTATTTCTGGTTCTCAGTGAAATGAAATAGATGTGAACTTATCGAAATGAAGTTTCAAGCATAGAAACAGCTCTGGACCATTATATTTTGCTGGGGTTGAAATTGGGCAAGCGGAAAAAGATCTGAAGCTACAAAGCAGTGCAACGTAGAATCAAATATCTTCCTAGATTAAATGGCTTTTCCATTTGTAACGTTAGGAACTGGTGCAGTATTTTTGTCATTAATAGTCAGGTGTTCATTATGCATTGCTTCTTAACGTTGTCTCCCTTGTAATCTCTATTGCACAACTCCTTCCTACTTGGTGCTAGCACTGAGTTTTGGAAGTCAACAGGAAAATTTTGGAGTATTGGTAGCTTGTAATTACTATTCTGGGATGAATCAATAATAGTATGCTAGGCAATACACAAACTCTAAAATTCTGCTTCTTCTTTCCTCCCTGAGAATAATATTGGTCTGATATTTCAAAGAGGGTTACTAACATGGGACTAGATATTACACATTCCCCTCTTCTGCAGTGATTTGAGGTTTAGAAGATGACTGCTACTGAACCAGTGTTTCAGATTTCAGTCATATTTCCAAGCCAGTTGGAAGTATAGGAGATTTATGCTCTGAACAGGATTCATGTATTAATATGAGTTGTTGAGCCACAGTGTTTCTTCAAATATTTAATTTTGTGACAAGTTTTATTATATTCGCTTTCCTTCATATCGTACCTCCCGCCACACACCCATCCTGTACAACTCTCCATAACACACACATTCACCATCTGGGAAACAGTCTGTATCTGGTTTGGAACCCACACTTAGAGCTATTTGCTACAAGATGCTAATGTACCATATTAATCATCAGTTTGACTCCATGGTGTTGCATTTTTAGAAGGTCTAACTTGACTAATTTACAGTCCCATTTATACCAAGTTTTCTTACAGAAATTACTTATTCTGATGCAAAATAAATAATTCACCTTTCACAGACCTTTGAGGATGGTGCCATCTGAATTTCTGTTACCTCAAGAAATTCTGATTCTTCTTCGAGTGATTGCTCATATCCATTCCAGGTAGGTGTACGCGCCGCGCGTGCATGTCTGCCGGAAACTTTTTACCCTAGCAACTCCAGTGGGCCAGCAGGTCGCCCCCTAGAGTGGCGCCACTACGGCACTTGATATATACCTCTGCCGGCCCGCCCGCTTCTCAGTTCCTTCTTACCGCTGTGTCGGTTGCTGGAACTGTGGAGTGCGGCTTGCTGACCTCCACGTCCCTAGCTCTCCTGTACTTGTTCGTCGTCTTAGTTGTAAATAGTTCATAGATAAGTAGTAGATAGACTGTTAGGATAGTAGTTAGTTGGAATCGTGTATATAGTTGTCTAACATCGCTCGCGGGTGGGCCGTTGCCCTCCCTGGCGCCCGGCACCGGGCCCATGCCTGGCTCGCCGGGCTTCAAGCAGTGCTCGGCATGCAAAAAGCCGATGCCTATGAGCATCCCCACGACGCCTGCCTTAAGTGCCTGGGGGAATCACACATCAGCGAGAAGTGCCGCATTTGCAAGGTTTTTAAGCCTTGCGCGAAGGAGAGAGACCAAAGACTCCGCGCTCTCCTCATGGAAGCGGCTCTGTCTCCGGCACCGGCGGCGCAGTTGGCCAGTTCTACTCCGGCACTGGACCGCGCCAGCACCGGCAAGACTCCCCGGCACCGACCATCTCTGGCACCGGGACCAGACTCACGTCCCTCGGCGTCTGCAACACCATCGAGGCAGGCCCGAGTGGAGCGCCCGGCACCTACCCTGGCCGCGGCACCGCCTGCAGGGCTGCTGTCGACTCCGGGCCCGGAAGGCCCGTCGAGTCCAGCCCCTCCTAGCTCCCCCTTAAGATCAGAGGTCGAGCTACGTGTACCGTCTATGCCAGAGACCTTTGCCTCGGCATGGGACTTGATCGCGATGACGGAACCATCGCAGCCTCAGCCGGCACCCCCGGGACGGGTAACCTCCAGGGGTAAACCGATGCTTCGAGAGCTGTCTCCTGAGTCCCGGCACCGATCACCCCGGAGGCGTGAACGCTCGCGCTCGGGGCGCCGCTCGGAGTCCCGGCACCGTTCTCCCAGGCGGTACCGGTCGTACTCGCTGCACCGATCGCCATCTGCACGGTCCTAGTCGGGCTCCTCTCACTGCCGGTACCGAGACTCCAGGAGCCGTTCACCTCCACGTTCGGCTCCCTGGTCGACCTCCCGGCACCGAACCGGTGGTAGGTCCCGATCCCGGTCGACCTCCCGGCACCGCGCCGGTGGCAGGTCCCGGTCTCCGCTGCCATCCCGGCACCGCGCTCATCGAAGGTCGCGGTCCCGCTCCCGGCACCGACATCGCTCCCGATCCTGATCCGGATCCCGGCACCGGTCATCACGCCGTTCCCGATCCCGATCCCGATACCGATGTGGGTCGCGGTACCGACCCTCGGCACCGAGGGGAGCGTCGGTCTCGGCGCACAGAGACGCATACCAATCAGGCTCAGCGCCTCCGTGGCCTTCTATGGAGCCATCGGTATCTTCCCAGGCTGACAGCGCCTATGCCATGGGCCAGGACAGACACTCGGCCCTGTTCCAGGACCCTCCACCACAAGAGCGAGGGCCTCAGCAGTGGGGGTTTTGGACCCCATGGGCGTATTGCCAAGCCCAGGGTCCGCAACACATTACCCCCCGCCCTACGGGGGAACGCAGGCCACCGGAGGCTACGGTGTCTAGACCCTCTCCCTCCCCGGAAGCAGACAGCAGGTCCAGTAACCGGGACCCAGAGTTCCCTCCAGAGACGGAGGTGCAGCCCCACACGGAACCCCCCGTGGACACTTTGTTGCCAGGGGTTTCCTCGTCATCTTCTCCGGATGAGGCAGTGGCGGGTACCTCGTCCTCCAGTTCTCCCCCGCTGGATCTTAGGGCACACCAAGACCTCCTCCGCTGAGTGGCACAGAACCTGGACTTGCAAGCGGAGGAGGTGTCTGAAATTGAGGACCCGGTGGTGAGCATCCTTTCCGCCGATGCGCCCACCAGAGTGGCCCTGCCCTTTATAAAGACAATCCAGGCCAACGCCACTAACATCTGGCAGTCACCGGCCTCCATCCCTCCGACCGCTCGAGGGGTGGAACGCAAGTACATGGCCCCCTCGAAGGGCTATGAATACCTCTACGTTCACCCGACACCCTGCTCATTGGTGGTCCAGTCGGTGAACGACAGGGAGCGCCACGGGCAAGAGGCCCCAGCGCCCAAGTCGAAGGAGGCGAGACGAATGGACCTCCTGGGCCGCAAGGTCTCTTCAGCAGGGGCGCTACAGCTCAGGGTCTCAAACCAGCAGGCCCTCCTCAGCCGCTACTCCTTCAACTCGTGGGTAGCGGCAGGGAAGTTCACGGAGCTCTTGCCACAGGACGCCCGCCAGGAGTTTTCCACCATCCTGGACGAGGGCAAGAAAGTAGCAAGAACATCGCTACAGGCCTCCCTTGATGCTGCCGACTCGGCCGCGCGGACCCTGGCCTCGGGGCTCACGATGCGCCGAATTTCTTGGCTGCAGGTCTCTGGCTTTCCACCGGAGCTCCAACATACGATCCAGGACCTCCCCTTCGAAGGCCAGGGCCTGTTTTCTGATAAAACAGACCCCAGACTAAAAGACCTCAAGGGCAACAGGGTCATAATCCAGTCGCTGGGAATGCATACGCCTGCGACACAGCGCAGGCCATTCCGACAGCAGAACCAGCAGCAGCAGCGGCGGCCATATCCTCAGTTCCGCCCGCGGCAGGACCTCTCTAGGTGCCGCGGCAGGAACAACCGCCGCAGGCAGTCCAGTGGCCAGATGGGGCAGAACCAAGACTCCGCCAAGGCCCCTCCAGGACCTAAGCCTTCATTTTGAAGGTGCACCCGAGGGCGCAGTACCAGTTTCCCCTCCGGATCCCTCCCCACAGTTTTCCAACCGTCTTTCTTTTTTCCTCCTGGCGTGGACCCGAATAACGTCGGACCGTTGGGTCTTGCGTACGGTGCAGGCCGGTTATCGCCTGCAGTTTTCTTCGCCCCCCCCCCACCATCCCCGTCCCTCTTCAGGGACCCCTCTCACGAGCAATTCCTCCGTTAGGAGGTGCACGCGCTCCTTGTCAAGGGAGCCATAGAGGCAGTTCCGGAAAACGAGAAGAGCAAGGGGTTTTATTCCCGTTACTTTCTAATCACCAAGTCCAAGGGAGGCCTCAGGCCCATCCTCGACCTGCGGGAACTCAACAAGTATATGGTGAAGTTGAAGTTCCGTATGGTATCCCTTGGAACCATCATTCCATCCCTGGATCCCGGAGACTGGTACGCCGCCCTTGACATGCAGGACGCTTACTTCCACATCTCCATTGCCCCCCAACACAGACGTTTCCTCCGCTTTGTGGTCGACCGCCAACATTATCAATTTGCGGTCCTCCCGTTTGGCCTCTCTACGGCCCCGAGGGTGTTTACGAAATGCATGGCAGTCATCGTCGCATACCTTCGACGTTGCCGCATTCACGTCTTCCCCTATCTGGACGATTGGCTGATCCGAGGCACATCGGACCTGCAGGTCCGTGACCACGTCGACAGGATCAGCACCCTCTTTGCTGCCTTGGGCCTCGTCATCAATGTGGACAAGTCTACTCTGCTCCCCACGCAGTGGATAGAGTTAATCGGGGCCGTTCTGGACTCTACCCTGGCCAGGGCCCTGCTACCCTTGCCCAGGTTCCAGTCGCTGTCGGCCATCATTCCGCGCTTGCAGGCGGCCCCGCTGACCTCTCTACGAACATGTCTGGCCCTTCTAGGCCACATGGCAGCCTGTACGTTCGTGATGGCATATGCCCGACTCCGCATGAGGCCTCTTCAATCTTGGATCATCGCGCAGTATCGGCTGGCCAGACATTCGTTGGACACAGTCGTCAACGTTCCTCAGAGAGTGCTGGACTCCCTTCGGTGGTGGCTGGACCAGTCCGTAGTCTGTGCGGGGCTCCCGTTCCATCCGCCACAACCCTCAGCATCCCTGACCACGGACGCTTCAGACCTGGGCTGTGGGGCACACTGCGGCACCCAGAGAACTCAGGGCTTGTGGACACCCCAAGAGATCAACCTCCATATCAATATATGAGAGTTGAGAGCGGTCCGCCTTGCTTGTCAAGCGTTTGTCCATCTCCTTCAAGGTCGTTGTGTTGCGGGGTTCACCGACAACACGACGACCATGTTTTACATCAACAAGCAGGGCGGCACCAGGTCCTTTCCCTTGTGTCTCGAGACAATGCGCCTCTGGGAGTTTTGCATAGCCCATTCGGTTCACCTTTCCGCCTCCTATCTCCTGGGAGTGCGGAACACTCTAGCGGATCGGCTGAGCAGATCCTTCCGTTCGCACGAGTGGTCCCTCCGTCCGGACGTCGCCCTCTCACTCTTCCAGAGGTGGGGTCGTCCCCGGATGGACCTCTTCGCATACAGGCAGAACAGGAAGTGTCGAGCATTCTGCTCCTTCCAGGGTCGGGAACCAGGGTCTCTGGCGGATGCATTCCTGATCCCATGGACAGCCCACCTGTGTTACGCATTCCCTCCCGTTCCGCTGAAACACAGGGTTCTCCTCAAGGTGCACAGAGACAGAGCCCGGGTGATTCTCATAGCTCCAGCATGGGCCAGACAGCACTGGTACCCCATGTTGCTGGACCTCTCAGTAGCCAACCCTGTTACCCTGCCCCTACATCGGGACCTGATCACCCAGGACCACGGCAAGCTCTGTCACCCAGACCTTCCGTCTCTACACCTTATGGCATGGCTCCTGCGTGGTTGACAGGCTTCAAGTTGCGCAGTTCTACCCCAGTTCGGGAGGTTCTCATGGGCAGTAGAAAGTCTTCCACCAGGGCGACTTACTCAGCTAAGTGGAAGCGTTTCTCCTGCTGGTGTTCAGAGAAAACTCTTCGCTCTATGGAGACTCCCGTCACCACTATTTTAGACTACATCTGGTCCCTCAAGACCCAGGGTCTGGCGTTGTCGTCCCTCCGGGTCCACCTAGCGGCCATCTCCGCGTTTCATCCTGGAATGGACGGATGTTCTGTCTTCTCCCACCCTATGGTGGCGAGGTTCCTGAAGGGACTGGAGCGGCTCTATCCACAAATCTGCCCTCCTGCCCCTTCATGGGACCTCAACCTGGTCCTAACTCGGCTCATGGGCCCTCCATTCGAGCCATTAGCTACTTGCTCCCTGCTCTACCTCTCGTGGAAGATCGCCTTCCTAGTGGCCATCACCTCAGCTAGACGAGTGTCAGAGCTGAGGGCCCTCACAGTGGACCCTCCATATACCGTCTTCCATAAAGATAAGGTACAGCTGAGGCCTCACCCTGCCTTTCTTCCCAAGGTGGTCTCAGCTTTCCACGTTAACCAAGAGATCTTCCTCCCAGTCTTTTTCCCAAAGCCCCATTCGTCCCGCAGGGAGCAACAGCTCCACTCGCTAGATGTCCGTCGGGCGCTAGCATTTTATGTGGACAGGACCAAACCATTCCGCAAGTCCCCCCAGTTATTTGTGGCGGTAGCGGACTGGGTCAAGGGGCTGCCGATTTCCTCCCAGAGGTTATCTTCCTGGGTTACCTCCTGCATCAGGACCTGCTACGACCTGGCCCACATTCCGACGGGCCATGTGACTGCTCACTCCACCAGAGCACAGGCATCATCGCTGGCCTTCCTTGCCCGTGTGCCAATTCAAGAGATTTGTAGGGCAGCGACCTGGTCATCGGTCCACACATTCGCTTCCCATTACGCCCTGGTTCAGCAGTCCAGAGATGATGCGGCCTTTGGCTCTGCAGTACTCCAGGCCGCAACCTCTCACTCCGACCCCACCGCCTAGGTAAGGCTTGGGAATCACCTACCTGGAATGGATATGAGCAATCACTCGAAGAAGAAAAGACGGTTACTCACCTTTGTAACTGTTGTTCTTCGAGATGTGTTGCTCATATCCATTCCACACCCACCCTCCTTCCCCACTGTCGGAGTAGCCAGCAAGAAGGAACTGAGGAGCGGGCGGGCCGGCAGGGGTATATATCTAGTGCCATACTGGCTTCACTCTAGGGGGCGACCTGCCGGCCCACTGGAGTTGCTAGGGTAAAAAGTTTCCGGCAGACGTGCACGCGCGGCGCGTACACCTACCTGGAATGGATATGAGCAACACATCTCGAAGAACAACAGTTACAAAGGTGAGTAACCGTCTTTTTGGCAATTCAGTTCACATGCAGCACAAATGTGAAGTATATGACTCAAGTCAAGAGGTCACTGTTGGGTCAAAGCTATGAAAATATATGGCAACATCAATACACTGGGAGAAAACTTACTGAGAAACTACTGAAGTGCAGAAATCATTACAGCTTCAAAGAGGACATTTTGTGTCTCTTTGTCTTCTTGTTTTTGAATCTTAGGTCATGTTTTCCAGCTTTTCTCTGCAACAAGGAGGGCTGGACACTTTTTTTTTTTTAATGAAATCTGAAATTCCCAGCTTGGAGCTTGTGCTTTAAGCAAAAACACCAGACTGCATGAGTCAGCAACACTAGAGAAGGAATAGAAGAGACTGATGGAATAGGGACAAGGGAAATTACATCCAGAGTTTGGCTGGACTAGGGGAAAGAGTGGTGTTCTTAAAGCATGTTAGCTAACATGATTTTTAAGCAGGACTTTACAGCCAGTGGGCAAATCATGTTCTTTAAACATTTAAGCTACTTAGCTAACACATTGAAAAGACCATTTTCCCCAATGTAGACATGCTGATTGGGTAGAAAATGTGCTTAATAACAATGTTAAACTCTCAGGGGAAATTTTTCACTGTTTTCCATTGATCTTGCCTAGGGTTAAGCATGTCCAGGAATATGATGTTAAATATGACAGGTCCTTGTCTACATGCCCTAACATATGATTTTCTAATTCAGATAAGCCTATAGGAAGGATGAATGCAGAACCTCCCTTCTTATGCAGCCTCCTAGGAAGAGGGCTAGTGTCATTAGCATTACTGTGATGGACAACTCATGTGTTTATCCGAAGCCTATGAGAGTACTTCAGGTGTATGGGCCTGTCATAAACAGATAGTTAAGGGTTAATGTCTCTTTTACCTGTAAAGGGTTAACAAACAGGGAACCAACACCTGAGCAGGGGACCAATCAGGAGACAAGATACTTTCAAATCTCGGTGGAGGGAAGCCTTTGTTTGTGTTTTTGGGTTTTGCTTTGTTCTCTCTGGGTCCTGGAAGGGCCTAGACGTGCAACCAGGTTTCTTGCCAATCTCTCTGCTACAGTCTCTTATATATTCAGAATAGTGAGTATTAAGGAACAGGCGGTTATAGTCTTTTTAATTGGTTTTCTTTATTTGCAAATGTGTATCTGGCTGGTAGAGTTTTAATGTGTATTTGGCTGAAAGTATTTTAAATTGTATTTCTGCTGGAGGAGGCTTTTTCTCCAGTTTCTGTAAGCTGACAGACCCTGTAACTTTTACCATCTAAATTGCAGAGATAACTTTTATCTTTTTTTTCTTTTTATTAAAAGTTTTGCTTTTAAGACCTGTCTGATTTTTCCCCTTGTTGAGGCTTAAGGGAATTGAGTCTGTACTTCACAGGGAAGGGGAAGGGAGGGGAGAAGGGGGAATCCCTTTGTTTTAGATTCACAGAGCTTGAATCTGTTTTGCCTCTGGGTGAGGGAGAAAGGGGAGGGGGGGAAGGGACATTCCTCCCTGTTTTAAGATTCAAGGAGTTTGAATCACGGTAATCTTCCAGGGTAACCCAGGGAGGGAAATCCTAGGAGAGGCACCGGTGAGGGAAAGAGTTTACTTTCCTTGTGTTAAGATGCAGGGGGTCTGGGTCTTGGGGGTCCCTAGGGAAGGTTTTGGGGAGACCAGAGTGTATCAGGCATTGGAATTCCTGATTGGTGGCAGCTTATCAGATCTAAGCAGGTAATTAAGCTTAGAGGAATTCATGCTGGTACCCCAACTTTTGGACTCTAAGGTTCAGACTGGGGAAAGATACTATGACAGGGCCAAGAACAGTGGGACAATGAGGCTGTACCTAGGAATAGAAAGTAGGGATTTTGCAGCAGCTGCATATACTTTTTGTTAAAAGAAGCAACATTTTAGATCAAAACTTTAGGTGTTGCAAGAGAGCACTATAGACATTCCATTGGAACAGTGCCACTTAGGGCTGTGTACACACTGCTGTTCAACCAGTGTAACTATATCCATTTAGGGCTTGTTCACACTACCACTTATGTCAGCAGAACTTATGTCACTTGTGTGTGAATAAGCGAACCCCTAAGTGACATGAGTTACACAAACCTAAGCGCTGCTGGTGTGGACAGAGCTATGTCGTCAGGAGAACTTCGGTGCAGCTGTGCCACTGTAGTACTTCTAGTGTAGACTAGCCCTCAGAAACTGATATATAATAAAATCAGTGCAATCCCCAGTGTGGGGATTTAGTTGTACTGCTATGAAAGTGTTTGTATCAGAATAGCTTATTTTAGTAAATGTAAATGTTTCTAAACATCTTCTGTGGCAAATTGGCATCTAGAAAAAGCCCAAAGGATGCCCAAAATTGTGTTTCAAAGATGTGTGCGAGACTGCAAAGAAATGGACATGGATGTGGATAATTGGGAAGATCACACTTAGGACTGCAGCCTTTGGAAACAAGAGCTTAACAAAGGTCTCTGGAGTTATGAGAGGAAGCAGTCCAGCTTAGCAGAGAAGAAAAGAGCTCGCAGAAGGCAGAGCCCAAAGAGTCAAAACACCGCCTTTAAATGTGACAGATGTGGCAGAGATTGTCTCTTTCAAGTGTGTCTCTTCACCCACAATCACGGCTGCCGTAAAATCAACTGAGTAAATTCTTTACCTGTCTGTGGCGCATATCCATGGTCTCTTGTGACTGATGCCTACTACTACTAAGCATTTCTATATCAATATTACTGCAGCCATACTAAGGAGTTTAACTAGATCAGTTTCCAAACTGATATAATTAAATGGATACAAAACCTGTGCATAGACAAGCTCATAAACTGGTGCTGTCACAAAAGCAGAGAGCTGTGTATTGGCCCCTGCATCCAGTATGTTCAACACCCATTGGATTTGTCACTGATAGGTTTTTCTCCAGCTGTCACATTTACATTCCCAGCTCTCAACACATCTAACCCAGTTGCCATGTCTTTAAGAAAAAAAATTCTGTTGTCAGTTTGAACACCAATCTCTATGGGGGCTGAAACAGCAGTAGGGAGATGTGGTGATGCTAACCAATTAAGTATTGGAACAAACATCCATTTTCCCTGGTTACCATACTCACCTTTTCTGCTATACTCCATTTTCTCAGACACAACCTGCTATTTTTTCCATTTCTCAAAGAAATTAGAGATGGAAAAGTTGTCTAGTCTATTTCCCCTTGCCCACGTGTTTTCAGATACATTATCCAGTCCAATTTAAGTGACTCAAGTGTTTGGGGCTTTCACTGCTTCTTTTGGGAGAACATTCCACAGTCTAACAGGCTTCAATGCTGGCAATTTCTTCCAGTTTTCTTTGCTCGGTGCCATCCCTAATTATTCACACCGCTGTGCTTCCCCAGATAATTCCTCCTCTCTTGGTGACTAAACCATCCAAATTCTTGGAGGCGTGTATATTCCCTGCCATTATCCGTTAGCTAAGCTGTGCATATTTAATTGGTTTCATTTTTTCTTAACTCCCTTCAGCCCCACAAATCATGTTTGTTGCTTTTTTTTAATTGCTTCCAAATTGTTGACATCTTTCTTGGGTATTCATAGATTATTTTTTTTAAAGGCCAGAATGGACCATTATTATAGAATCATAGAAATGTAGGACTGGAATGGACCTCAGTAGGTCATCTAGTCTAGTCACGCACACTGAGGCAGGACTAAATATTATCTAGACCAGTGGTTCTCAAAGCCGGTCCGCCGCTTGTTCAGGGAAAGCCCCTGGCAGGCCAGGCTGGTTTGTTTACCTGCCACGTCCGCAGGTTTGGTCTATCGTGGCTCTCACTGTCTGTTGTTTACTGCTCCAGGCCAATGGGGGCTGCAGGAAGCGGCGCGGGCCGAGGGATATACTGGTCGCCCTTCCTGCAGCCTGGAGCGGCAAACCGCAGCCAGTGGGAGCCGCGATTGGCCAAACCTGCGGACGTGGCAGGTAAACAAACTGGCCTGGCCTGCCAGGGGCTTTCCCTGAACAAGCTGTGGACCGGCTTTGAGAACCACTGATCTAGACTGTCAGTGGCAGGTATTTGTCTAACCTGTTCTTAAAAACCTCCAATGATGAGGTTTCCACAACCTCCTTAGGTAACTTTCTTCAGTGCTTAACTACCCTCACAGTTAGGAAGCTTTTCCTAATGTCTGATCTAAATCTCTCTTGCTGCAATGTAAGCCTATTACTTCTTGTCATCTAGTCTAACCTGCTGTATAACACAAGTCATGGAATATCACCAAATGAGTCCTGCGTCAAGCCCAATCCCTTCTGGTTGAGCTAGAGCAGATACTGAGATTCCCAGACCTAATCACAGAGAGCCAGAATATATGACCTAGTTTACCCAACTCTGGCTGACTTGACGGGCTAATGACAGATTGCATCTTCCTGGGGCAATCCCTGAGTGGCATAGGGCTTCTGAGCCAACAGTCTAGCCTTCAGTACAGTAGAGAAACTGCAGCATCCCTAGGTCCTGACATTCTCTGGATGCTGAGGTGACCATTTGGGACTTGGAGAAGTTGAAGAAAAATTCAAACAGCCCTACAGGAGGTCAGACTAGATCAGGGGTAGGCAAACTTTTTGGCACGAGGGCCACATCTGGGTATAGAAATTGTATGGCGGACCATGAATGCTCACACAATTGGGGTTGGGTTTGGGATAAAGTGAGGGCTCTGGCTGGGGGTGCGGGCTCTGGGGTGGGGCCAGAAATGAGGAGCTCAGGATGCGGGAGGGGACTGCGGGAGGGGGCTCCGGGCTAAGGCAGGGAAGGTTGGGGGGAGGGCTCCAGCAGGGGGTGCAGGCTCTGGGGTGGGGCTAGAGATAAGGGGCTTAGGGTGTAGGAAGGTGCTCCAGGTTGAAACTGAGGGGTTCAGAGAGTGGGAGGGGGATCAGGGATGGGACAGGGGATTGGGACACGGGGGGGTGGCTCGGGGGTGCAGCCTCCGGGCGGTGCTTACATCAAGTAGCTCTCAAAAGCAGTGGCATGTCCCTCCTCTGAGGCATAGCCAGGTGGCTCTGCTGCGTGATGCCCCACCTGAAGGTGCTGCTCCTGTAGCTCCCATTGGCTGCAGTTCCCGAGCAATGGGAGCTGTGGGGGTGGCACTTGGGGTGGGGACAGTGTGCAGAGAAGAGCCCTCTGGCTGCCCCTATGCATAGGAGATGGAGGGGGGACATGCCACTGCCTCATAGGAGTGGCCCCTAACCCTGCTCCCCAGCTGGAGCGCTGGACTAGGGCAAGCCCCAGACACTTCTCTGCAGTGGGAGCTCGAGGGCCAGATTAAAACGGCTGGTGGGTCAGATCCAGCCTTCAGGTCATAGTTTGCCCACTCCTGGACTAGATCATCAGAATGATCCTGTCTAGCCTTGCATGGTGTCAAGTATCAGAGGGGTAGCCGTGTTAGTCTGGATCTGTAAAAGCAGCAAAGAATCCTGTGGCACCTTATAGACTAACAGACGTTTTGGAGCATGAGCTTTCGTGGGTGAATATCCACTTCGTCAGATGCATGTGGTGGAAATATCCAGGGGCAGGTATATATATGCTAGCAAGCAAGCTAGAGATAACGAGGTCAGTTCAATCAGGGAGGATGAGGCCCTGTTCTAGTAGTTGAGGTGTGAAAACCAAGAGAGGAGAAACTGGTTCTGTAGTTGGCAAGCCATTCACAGTCTTTGTTCAATCCTGAGCTGATGGTGTCAAATTTGCAGATGAACTGAAGCTCAGCAGTTTCTCTTTGAAGTCTGGTCCTGAAGTTTTTTTGCTGCAGGATGGCCACCTTAAGGTCTGCTATAGTGTGGCCAGGGAGGTTGAAGTGCTCTCCTACAGGTTTTTGTATATTGCCATTCCTAATGTCTGATTTGTGTCCATTTATCCTTTTCCGTAGAGACTGTCCAGAAAAGGATAAATGGACACAAATCAGACATTAGGAATGGCAATATACAAAAACCTGTAGGAGAGCACTTCAACCTCCCTGGCCACACTATAGCAGACCTTAAGGTGGCCATCCTGCAGCAAAAAAACTTCAGGACCAGACTTCAAAGAGAAACTGCTGAGCTTCAGTTCATCTGCAAATTTGACACCATCAGCTCAGGATTGAACAAAGACTGTGAATGGCTTGCCAACTACAGAACCAGTTTCTCCTCTCTTGGTTTTCACACCTCAACTACTAGAACAGGGCCTCATCCTCCCTGATTGAACTGACCTCGTTATCTCTAGCTTGCTTGCTAGCATATATATACCTGCCCCTGGATATTTCCACCACATGCATCCAACGAAGTGGGTATTCACCCACGAAAGCTCATGCTCCAAAACGTCTGTTAGTCTATAAGGTGCCACAGGATTCTTTGCTGCTTGTCTAGCCTTAAAATCTATGACCATGCTAGGGACTTGCCTGATCCCCAGCTGGACTCAGGATTGGGAGGAGAAACAACAAAGCTAGCTGCTTTTTGCCCCCACATCACCTGAGCTGTATGAAGGGCAGCTCAAATGCAGCCCAGGATTAGAGCTACTGTATTGCATAGATTTTTCTTCCTCTTGTCAAACAGAGAGGAAGCAGGAACAATTGTCTCCCTGTTCCATGTTTAGGGTTTGGACTGAGCTAATACTTGTTCACAATTGTACCAGCACTTCTTTAATCCCCCACTCTGCTCCCTGGCATCCCAAGCAGGAAACTAAAATAAACAAGCTCTTTGTCACAGTAGTGGTAGTGACAGAGATCTTATTCTTAGGAATTTCACACTGCTTCTTTGCTCGGAGTTTTTTCAGCTGAAAGCCCTGAACTGGTGGGTGGGCAGAGGAAAATGGGCATGGAATGATAGTTGAGTAAAAGGTTTGGCAAACAACAGAGTAATACAGGGCCGGCCTTAGTGAAAATGGTGCCCTGGGTCAACTTGTATTTTGGTGCCTCCCCTCCCCTCCCACCAACACCCCTGGATCCTATGGGCTCCCTGGGCTCCCCTCTCCCCCGCCATCACCTCCAGGCCATTTCCTATACTGGAATTTCCACAGGAAAGTCCATTCAATGTAGATGGGTGTCTCCCATGGTCCACTGTGAGTTAAGTGTCCCTTGATGAGCCATTTACTTTGACTAGTCCTTTCAAGATGTGCTGGCTAACTACCTTGTGGGAGGTACCCCAGGAGCAAACATTTGAAATACAGGTATAGAGTCAATACTCATAACTTCAAATACAAAAATGATACCTACATACAAATAGCATAAACCTATTCCGCAAGTCATAACCTTTTCATAGACATCTTACATGCCACATTTTGTACGAGATTTGTTGCAAATATATAAAAGTGGGCGCAACAATGATCTACAGGGTCATGTTTTAATCAAATAATGTCACAATGAGTAACTGCTACAACTAGTAAATTCCTAGGCCACTGTTAGCAGAACTGCAGAAGTAAGGATGGCATGGTATATGGTGTATTGCCACACTTACTTCTTAGTGGCTTGTCGTGCCTGGCGCTTGGCCTGCGGCTCAAGGTGGGCTTCGTGCTGTCACAAGGGGACTGCATCTAGCCAGAGCCCATGGCCCTCCTGCAGCCTTTTGCCACTCCTGGCTCAATACGAGCATTTTCACAAGAAGTATCAAGCAGTAATAACAATAATAATAGTGTGTGAGAGTGTGTGTGTGTGTGAGAGAGAGAGAGACAGAGAGAGAGCCAGTGTGTGTGACTGTGTGTTGGGGGATTGTGTGACAGAGTGCATGCATGTGAGAGCCTCTGGGTGTGTGTGAGAGCCTCTGTGTGTGTGTGTGTGTGTGTGTGTGTGTGTGTGTGTGTGTGTGTGTGTGTGTGTGTGTGTGTGTGTGTGTTAGGGAAGTTTGAGACAGTGAGCGCACTGTCACTTTAAGTTCCCCCTTCCATCATGCTCGGCCCTCCTCACCCACATGGAAGTTTTGCTTCTACTGGGCCTGGCCTGGCCAGGCCAGCCCCACCGGAGACCAAGCAGCACAGGGCCTGCAGGCAGGGAGGGATTCTGCTCCAGGGAGAAGCCTGCTGTCCCAGTGCCGGGGAGGGGTCGGAGAAGAGAGGAGTCTGGCCACCGCCAGCCCAGGCAGCCCAAGCCCCTTGTGGCACCCCTCTGGCTATGGCGCCCTGGGCGAGGGCCCTGTTTGCCCAGGCCTAAGACCAGCCTTGCCAGATAATAGGAGGGGAGGTAAATGTGCAACCGCTGAGAGACAAAGGGATGCAACTAGACATCAACAGAGAATATGGTGTAGGGGAAAAAAGATTGAGAGTAAAAAGAGAAAACAAATGCGAAAATGTATTATTTGAATTGTGGTTGTACCAGGAGGGTCCCATCAGGGCCCCATTGTGCTAGGTATTGTATAAGCATATCAAAAGATACAGTCATTGCCCCAAAACAAAACATTTCATGTGAGTTGCTGAATGCTCTCCCCTCCCACTGCAGTCAGGAGTGAGCCCTTGAGTCACAAATGCCCAGGGTGTTTGCAGTGAAGAAATGCATGAGGAAGGTTGTGATTCTGCAGAGGGACCAGACACAGTCCTGGTTTTATTGTGAATCTCATGATATATTTAGTGTTTTTATTAAAGCCCTAGCTCCTGGAAATCATGAAAATCTCAGCTTTTATTGAAAAAGAGTTAGTGTCTAGCTCTCATGGTTGTGGAGAAAAGCTTGAAGATTTGAATCCTAATGACTCAAAAATCAGAGGAATCCTGAAACTTACTATTTTAAAAGATCCCATGATTTTGTAGTGGATCTTATGATTTGGGAGAGGGGCGGGGTTTTTGACAAGACTTTGTGCATAAAAAGGGGACACAGCCTGTGCAGCGGATAGGAGCAGACAATGTGTAGGAAGGGGCATATACTTGGGAGGAATGAAGAGGAAGTATCAAATAATGAAAGATGCCACGAAACAACTGTTAGTTTATTAAATATTTTAATGCATCTGAAAATTGACTTTGGGTAGAAGAAATGGAATCATTTTTTAATAAATAGAAATGATAAATTATACATGGCAAAATATTACTTAAAGATTACATAATGATCTTATACATAAAATATTTTATTCATAATTATTTTCAATGAAGTATTCATGAAGCTGCATCCAGGTGCAGTTCTTATCTGAAAAGTGACTATAAAAGTGACATGGGAATCAGGGGAGGAAGGTTCCTGTCTGAACTGCAGTGGGTTCCAAGTCAAACATGGTCAAGTAAAACCAGTCCTGCAGCCTCAATTTCAGCTATGCAAATCCAAGCTGTATACTTTCCCTCTTGCCAATAGCAACTAGTAATAAGGTTCTGCAGCACAGTCATGCCCCTGGTTCCCCCGTGTTCTGCATCCCTTTCCACCCAATTCTAATATATCATATAAGGAAACACCAGAAAGCCCTGGGAACGCAAGAATGGTCTGACCCACTATGACTAATGGTCCAGTGTCCTGTCTCTGACAGTTGCCAATGCCAGATGCTTCAGAGAGAATGAACAGAACAGGATGTAATTACTGAGTGATCCATCCTTTGTTGTCCAGTTCCAGCTTCCGGTAGTCAGAGGTTTAGGGACACTCAGAGCATGGGTTGCATCCCTGATCATCTTGCCTAATAGCTGTTGGTGGACCTATCCTCCATGCACTAATCTAATTCCTTTTTGAAGCCAGTTATACTTCCGGCCTTCACAACATCCCCTGGCAATGAGTTCCACAGGTTGACTGTGTTATGTGAAGAAGTACTTCCATATGATTGTGTTAAACCTGCTGCCTATTAATTTCATTGGGTAATCCCTGATTATTGTGTAAAGGCCACTGGCAGCCCATTCACTACATGGTGCCTTGGGATTCAGCCCAGCAAATAATTACAGCAGTAACTAGTAATAACACTTTACTGAGGGCTGGGAAGTAAAGGGGGCTGTCACTGACAATGAACATTACAGGTAAAATATCAAATGGCTCCGCCTATGAAATCTGAAGGAGAGAGATGACAGAGTAAAAGGTTTTGGCACTGCATTTTCTGCTGTCATCTTTTCATGCTTCTGTGTTAAGCTGGGTTTTATTAAATAATCAATCCATCAGTCTTGACTTCCAGACTAGAGGATTCACTGTTAATGGGAAGACCTATTTCACAGAGCAGTGCTTTAAAAGAAAGAGTTTTTTTTCTTCTTCTTCTTCTTTTTATTCCCCCATTGAAAAAAGAGAGTTTATATTTCCTTTTTCATCTCGTGGAAAAAAAATTGTTGTCATGGGAAATATTTGGGATTGCATCAACAATTTGAAAACTAAAAAGTTCTTGGCTTTCAAGTAACTGAAAACCAATTATTTTTGGTTGAAAACTGGGGGGGGGGGAAGGGGACAGCTTAAAAATGAAGGTGTCAGTTGCCAAAAACCTAGTGTTTGGTTTCAGATAGGAAAATTTTCACTTTTCAGTTGCTGAAAATGAATAGTGTTTGCTTGTTTGTTTGGGGTTTCAGGTTTTTTGACAAAAACTTGTTTTTCATGGGGGAAAAAACATTCTTGATCAGTTCTAATGCTTACAGTAAAATGTAAAGCTGGGATTTTCAAAGGACCATAACAGGATTAGAGTCAAAATCCCATTAACTTTTTCTATAGGTATTGGACACCTAGTTCTGTTGTGCCCCTTTGAGAAATTGCAACACAAATTGTCTGTTTCAGTGTCTCCTTCCAACACATACAGCACAGGCTGACTCTTGGTTAGACAACTGAGTAGCATGTGGAAGACAGAGAAGGAATTTTGTGTAGGGGGATGGGGGGAATGTGAATAGAGATCAAAACAGCTGACAGACCTAACGATCTTATTTTTAAAAAATGCAGCATAATAGCAGTGTGAAAAAAATACAGTAACTCCTCACTTAAAGTCATCCCGGTTAACATTATTTTATTGTTACCTTGCTGATCCATTAGGGAACATGCTCGTTTAAAGTTGTGCAATGCTCCCTTCTAAAGTTGTTTGGCAGCCGCCTGCTTTGTCCACTGCTTGCAGGAAGAGCAGCCCGTTGCAGCTAGTTGGTGGGGTTTGGACCCAGGGTGGACCGGCAGCCCCCATATCAGCACCCCGCTCCCCTAAGTTCCCTGTACAGCAGCTGCTAGCAGGCTAAGAATTGCAGCTGTCCCTCCCGCTGCCCCACTGCCACGTGCTGCTCCTGCCCTCTGCCTTGAAGCTGCTCCCCGAGACTCCTGCTTGCTGGGGGGCAGGGGCTAATGTCAGGGTGTCCCCCTCCCCCTGCTCCTACACCCCGCTTACCCCTTCTTCTCCATATAGAGCAGGGTGGGGACATAGATGGAGATAGACAGAGAGAGCCTGGGACAGCAGCAGCTGCTGGTGTCAGCTTCCTGATCCACTTAAAAAGACAATGCACTTAAGAATGGATCAGCTTATTAAAGGGGCAGTGTGCATTTCTCTCTCTCTCTCCCTCTCCCTCCCACACACACAAGGTGTGTGTCTGTCTCTGTCTGCTGTGCTGTCTCCCCTCCCTCCTGTTTGTGCTGCCTTGTGTGAGAGGCTACATTAACAACAATGTGTTAACCCTTAAAAAGGGGATAGAGAAAAGGGCAACTAAAATGATTAGGGGTTTGGAGAGGGTCCCATATGAAGAAAGATTAAAGAGGCTAGGCCTCTTCAGCTTGGAAAAGAGGAGACTAAGAGGGGATATGATAGAGGTATATAAAATCATGAGTGATGTGGAGAAAGTGGATAAGGAAAAGTTATTTACTTATTCCCACAATACAAGAACTAGGGGTCACCAAATGAAATTAATATGTAGCAGGTTTAAAACAAATAAAAGGAAGTTCTTCACACAGCGCATAGTCAACTTGTGGAACTCCTTACCTGAGAAGGTTGTGAAGGCTGGGACTATAACAACGTTTAAAAGGGAACAGGATAAATTCATGGTGGCTAAGTCCATAAATGGCTATTAGCCAGGAAGGGTAAAGAATGGTGTTCCTCGCCTCTGTTCATCAGAGGATGAAGATGGATGGCAGGCGAGAGATCACTTGATCATTGCCTGTTAGCTTCCCACCCTCTGTGGCACCTGGCATTGGCCACTGTCGGTAGACAGATACTGGGCTAGATGTACCTTTGGTCTGACCCAGTGCGGCCGTTCTTATGTTATGTTCTTATGAGAGCTCAGCCAAGTGCTAGTTCATCATTTAGCACAGGGCTTCTCAAACTGGGGGTGGGAACCCCTCAGGGGGTAATGAGGTTATTACATGGGGGGGTCACGAGCTGTCAGCGTCCATCCCAAACCCTGCTTTGCCTCCAGCATTTAGAATGGTGGTAAATATATAAAAAAGTATTTTTAATTTATATTGGGGAGGGGGGTCGCACTCAGAGGCTTGCTATGTGAAAGGAGTCACCAGTACGAAAGTTTGAGAACCACTGATTTAGCAGCAAGGCATTCCCTGGGAAATATCCCACCCTCTTCCACCCTCTAACTTCACCACCTCAACCAAGCTTCACAATCATCATAGCTGTGAACAGTATTAAATTGTTTGTTTAAAACATATACTCTCTGGTGAAAAAAAATTTCCCTGGAACCTAATCCACCCTATTTACATTAATTCTTATGGGGAAATTGGATTTGCTTAACATCATTTCGCTTAAAGTTGCATTTTTCAAGAACATAACCACAACGTTAAGTGAGATGTTACTGTAGACGTTGAGTGGCTCTGGTAGGCATTGGATTAAACTTTAGTAGCCCACCTCTAAACACTGGCAACCTAGTCAACAGTATAGCAAACATTCTGTGAGATACCAAAGCAAAAGATGCTTTTGTATCTCCGTTGTGTATTTGTTGCTGAGTGTCTACCCACTCTAAAGGTTCATCTTTATTAAATGGGCTACTTGTGCTATGAAGACTTAAAGCTGATCACAGGCTGTTGGTCATTTTGTGCACTTGAATTTAAATGCAATATAAAAGATTCATGTTTCGCTTCCTATGGGAAAGGAGCACTGAATTTAAAATTTAAAATCCAGATTGCAACTATGGATATAATCATATGCAAGTTTGAGATCTAGGGATTTGGACACTGTGCCAGAAGGTTGCCTTGTTAATAACTCTTGGATTGCTGACTGACAGTAGAGAAATCTCTCTGCATTCTTTTTCTCCTTCTCTTATTATGATCCAAGAGGAAACCAAGTAAAATTAAAGCATTTCCATGTTTTTTTAAAAAAAGAGATTATTTTCTAGCCTGTTTAGATTCAAAGCAGCACCTGCAAATGTTATCAAGTGCAGACTTCAATAGAAATTGGAAGGAACAGAGGATGAAATGGAATCTCAACTAATCAGACAACATTGCTTTACTTGTAAATGAAGATGGGGAAAAGCAATGCAATGCAGGCCACTTCAGAGAGTGCTGGAAGGAAAAGTACTGTTAAAGTGGTGTGTTTCTGCAGCTCACTACAAAATATGTCAAAGTTTAAAATGTAAAAGCCTCGCCAGTAAATGCTGGAAGTGATATTCCATTGGCCCAGGCAGACAATTTTAGCAATGCTGCTTCAGGGAGAGACTGGAAAAGTCAGATGTACTACTTGATATCATGAATTTGTACTGCTAGTAATACAGGGCCAATATGTTGGGCCTGATCAAAGGAGCTGTGCTGATTTACAATAGCTGAGGATGCTGCCCATTATTTTTTAAACCAGACGGTAGATACTCTGGCCTTACATCTGCAGTTGACTGCAAGTGGCACACCCCAGCACTCACGGTTGCAGGAAATAAATACAAATTAAATCCCTGGATGTAAACACCCCAAACCTGTTAATAGTCAAAACCTAGATGTGAATTTTATAAATAGCACTCATCTTTGTAATACACCAATTATTTATTATTTAGCATGTGCCTAGTCGTCTAGCCAAGCGATGGCATCTTCAGTGGTGTGATGCAGGTCTTCTAGGCCACTGTTGAACCTAGTCAGCAGCCATTCATCGACAATGTGAGGCATCATCTGTGTTGTGCTGCAGCTGCACAAAGAGATGTCACGAAGGCCCCAACAATACTGGTTGGCTGCATAGAGACCTTGCCCGGTCCAGAACCTGTTCAACAGGGACCATTGGCAACGGAGCAGGTCAAAACCAGGTGGGCAAATTGTGGGGTTGGTGACGAGGGACTGGTTGGGGTTTATAACAGATATCCATTTCTATCGCCAGAGTGTTTCCTCCTTAACTTCCTAGAGTGGCGGATGAGACCATAATGGGCGACATGACGGCAAACGTGCAGCTGGTGGTTTAAAAAGGTAATTGTGCAGCAGCAGGCATGGGTTGATGCATACTTTCTCCAGTAACTTGTTGGTGGCAACCTCTCGTCTGATAGAAGGAGGAGCAATATTGCTCAGAACTGGAAGCCATGGGAGTGGAGTTGGATGCAGGGTGCCGGAGATGATGCACATGGCGACATGTAACTGCATATCCACCAGTTTGATGTGTGATGACCAACTCCATATAGGTGCACAGTACTCTGTCACCGAATGCACCAATCAAAGTACGCACGAACTTGGAATGGGATCAGAATTTTTGGAGCTTGAGCTCTTTTTGGTCGAAACTGTATATTATTCTAGCTTTTAGACAGTTTGTACATTATATTATGCAGCTATGAAGAGCAGGAAATCTGTATTTTTTGAGACAGAATTCTCTTTGGTTAATCATATAACCAATGGGCTAGTTACAACTATCCTACATTCCTATCTCAAACAGCTAAGCCTTAGATCATGACCTGGAAATCATCAAGTCCGATCTTTGGCTGTTTGTCAAGGTTTGAGAATTCCAAAGGCAGTGGCCCCCAACTGAGGAAGCCCTGTCACAGGAACTGACTCCCAGAGCATCCCAGCTGATCTTACCTGTCAGGATGAGTGTAAGGTGAGAGGTGGCTTCAAGGGAACTAAGTTGATCATACTATGAATTGCATCTGGAAGCTGGCTCAAAGAATTGATTTATTTATTGTGCAATCAAGACTTTGATCCAAAGCCCATAGACCTTAACTGAAGTCTTTCCAATAACTTCAAGTGGCTTTGGATCAAGCTGTTGTAGTAGCTCTCTTCCTCTCAGGAGAAGGCCTATTATATTTGGTCATGGTGAAGCTTCTGGATAGTGCCCAAGGGTTGCCCCAGAGAAAACAAGGTATTTGTAACCGTCCACTTTAAAATATAGACAAGATTAACTCTCTTTTGTGTCACCTGTGTGTTCCTTCCCACTGGCAATCCTCCACTGGACGTACGACTCAAAGGGGGTGGGAAGAACGAGTTATAAATTGTAAGTTTCATTTGCATATGCGTTTTGAGGTCTTGTGGATTCCAGACCGGGGACCTGTATGTATTGAAAGAGGTTTAACTTACATTTCAGGACAGGAGCTCTTTACAGTGAGTTCTAATGTTCTTTTATTTAGTCACTCTGAGTGCATCCAGGTATTCCAAAGGACGTCCAAAATAAAGCTTTATTTCTGCAACTAAGATGATGATGTAGGCAGCTAGGCTGAATTCCACCTTGCATATCCTCCTTACGTATATGTAGAAATATAATTACAGACACAACTGAGCATGCATGAAGGAGGCAACGTAGTGACAGAGGATGTGGAAAAAGCTAATGTACTCAATGCTTTTTTTGCCTCTGTCTTGATGAACAAAGTCAGCTCCCAGACTGCTGCACTGGGCAGCACAGTATGGGGAGGAGGTGACCAGCCCTCTGTGTAGAAAGAAGTGGTTCAGGACTATTTAGAAAAGTGGACGAGCACAAATCCATGGGGCTGGCTGGATGCGCTGCATCCAAGGATGCTAAAGGAGTTGGCAGATGTGATTGCAGAGCCATTGGCCATTGAAACTCGTCATGATCTGGGGAGGTCCCGGATGACTGGAAGAAGGCTAATGTAGGGCCCATCTTTAAACAAGGGAAGGAAGAGGATCAGGGGAACTACAGGCCAGTTAGCCTCACCTCAATCCCTGGAAAAATTATGGAGCAGGTCCTCAAGGAATCAATTCTGAAACACTTAGAGAAGAGGAAAGTGAAGAGAAACAGTCAGCATGGATTCACCAAGAGCAAGTCATGCCTGAGTAACTTAATTGCCTTCTATGATGAGATAACTGGCTCTGTGGATGAGGGAAAAGCAGTGGACATGTTCCTTGACTTTAGCAAAGTTTCCACAGTATTCTTGCCCGCAAGTTAAAGTAGTATGGGCTGGATGAATGGACTATAAGGTGGATAGAAAGCTGGCTAGATCGTCGGGCTCAATGGGTAGTGATCAATGGCTCCATGTCTAGTTGGCAGCCAGTATCAAGTAGAGTGCCCCAAGGGTCAGTCCTGGGGCCAGTTTTGTTCAATATCTTCATTAATGATCTGGAGGATGGCATGGACTGCATGCTCAGCAAGTTTGCAGATGACACTAAACTGGGAGGAGTGGTAGATACGCTGGAGGGTAGGGATAGGATACAGAGGGACCTAGACAAATTAGGGGATTGTGCCAAAAGAAATCTGATGAGGTTCAACAAGGACAAGTGCAGAGTCCTGCACTTAGAACAGAAGAATCCCATGCACTGTTACAGACTAGGGACCAAATGGCTAGGCAGCAATTCTGCAGAAAAGGAGTTAGGGGTTACAGTGGACGAGAAGCTGGATATGAGTCGACAGTGTGCCCTTGTTGCCAAGAAGGCTAACAGCATTTTGGGCTGTATAAGTAGGGTCATTGCCAGCAGATCGAGGGATGTGATCATTCCCCTCTATTCGACATTGGTGAGGCCTCATCTGGAGTAGTGTGTCCAGTTTTGGGCCCCACACTACAAGAAGGATGTGGAAAAATTGGAAAGAGTCCAACAGAAGGCAACAAAAATAATTAGGGAGCTGGAGCACATGACTTTTGAGGAGAGGCTGAGGGAACTGGGATTGTTTAGTCTGCAGAACAGAAGGATGAGGGGGGATTTGATAGGTGCTTTCAACTACCTGAAAGGGGGTTCCAAAGAGAATGGATCTAGACTGTTCTCAGTGGTAGCAGATGACAGAACAAAGAGTAATGGTCTCAAGATGCAGTGGGGGAGGTTTAGGTCGGATATTAGGAAACACTATTTCACTAGGAGAGTGGCAAGCACTGGAATGGGTTACCTAGGGAAATGGTGGGATCTCCTTCCTTAGAGGTTTTTAAGGCCCAGCTTGACAAAGCCCTGGCTGGCACGATTTAGTTGGGGATTGGTCCTGCTTTGAGCAGTGGGTTGGACTAGATGACCTCCTGAGGTCCCTTCCAACCCTGATATTCTATGTTTCTATGCAGCAACAGCATTAAAGCTGGAACTCCACAAATGATCATTTGGACTAGCAACTATTTAAAAAAAAATCTTTGCAGCCCAAGAAACAATATTACATTAAATATAATATAATAATGGATTCCCCAAGATCCAAGCTTTCCACTGGAACCACTGTCAGAATGGTTTAGATGTCAGGAAAATCTAATTTTAAAGTTTAAAAAAAAAAAGCTAAAATCATTTCTATACACAGATGTATATATAATTATAACAGGGTTTCTCACCCCTGCTGGAGCGTCTCCTCATGGCTGTATCTGGGGATTAGCTCCCTGATCTCCTCACACTTTGATGCCTCCTTCCTTCACACCATGGCCACTCATGATCTCTAGGAGTCACAATGCTTCCTCTTTGTGGGTTGGCCCTCCAGTGAGGTCACTATACAGTTTTCCCCTTCCAGGTGCCATTCCAGTTAGTCTTTTGATTCAAGACTTTGCCACTTTCCCAGTGGCTGGTAGGGGAACCCAGGCCTATCCCCTACTCTGGGTTCCAACCCAGAGAACCTACACTCAACAGCTAATGCCGGTACCATCTCAACCCTTGCGGCCATTTCCATAGGTTTCCTCCTACTTCAGTCTCTGCAGGTTTCCTTCTCCACCACCTGTCTGGGTAAACTCCTTCCCTCAGGCTCAGGATCCCAGGGTTTCTGCCTCCCTACCCGGGTTCCCCCCTTCTTTCCTCACTAGGCTCAGAAGGTGACTGCAGCCTCTTCCTGCTTTCACTTTGCAAGCCCTGGCTCTCCTCCAGGTACAGCCTATAAGGTTAATTGGCCTCATTAACAAGCTTGGTGTGGGGTAGACTCCCCATCACAATAATGGAGAGATTGATATAGGATTGGTAGGTGGGAGTCTGATCATTCCAAAGCATTAAACATTTGGGGTGAAGCCATCACCCCACTGAAGTCAATGGAAGTTTTGGCGTTTATGTCAGTGTTACCAGGGTTTCACACTGATCAGGATACTAATCAGAAAGAAATATGTCCACGTTAGCACTCCAGGCCTGGATCTTAGCTTTCAGCTCTGGAATAATGTGCAATAAGGACTCTTTAAAAAGAGTGTGTGTGTATAAATGTCAAGCTATATATTATCCTTGCTACATGAATACAAGTTTGCCAGGGACCAGTGACAGTAAATACTCCTTACTATTCAGAAAGACTCTTAAAGATTCAATTTGACATCACTGGCTCTGCCATCTGTGCTGAGCAGCTCAGTTTTAAGGTACCTCTTTGATTAGAACTAAACAATTTCTTTAGTTAAGTACCAAATGTGAAAGAGTAGAATTTGGGTTGAACTCCAGTGAATACACTGTTTATAGTAGAATAATGAAGAGGGGGAAAAAAAACATGCAAATCCTCTAACAGAAGTCTGAATTATTTATGTGCTGAGTCAGTAAATGAGGCTAGAAAGCCATGAATGTATTCATCCTCAATCTCAATGGCAATTATATATTTTTCCCAAGTTTATTCAGGGAAAAAACAGCTTTTGTAGTCTTTGTAAATTTCAGCTTTCATCAAGGTAGGTACGAAATAGAAATATGAGCAGCATAGTTTTCAAAGGTGGCTATTGTTCATGCAACAGGGACTGGGAGTGCTTGTTCTGGGCACTGAAAATTGGAGGGGCTGTTCAAAGCAGTGGGAGAAGAGGTGACCCAGAATCCGTTGCTCTAGCTGCTAAGTCACTTTGAAACTCCCTGAATGTTCAGCCTCAGGCATGTTTAAAAGGCAGCTGTCATAGTGGGGTATGGTACCCAGATTTTGCTACACCCCACTATTCCAAATGCACGAATGCTGAATGGCTCAGGAAACTGGAAAATTTGGGTCCCTTCCCATTATCAAAGAGCATGATATTTTCACAGCATGCCTGACCTGCCTGTGCTCACCACCAGATGCATTTGTGCAAGTGTGTCCACACACATAATGGTGTCCATGCAACCCTGACTTGCATGTGAGTACACGGTGCTAGGTGTGCAAATCTGGTAGACTCAGGAGCATCCATACACTTTTGAAAACTGAGACTGCATTTTTTCTCATCTGAATGTCATTCCATGACACTCATCTCAACCTGAAACTGTCAAACTTAATCAGAGTCTAAATGTAGTCTCTGAAATTTGAATTGGCTCTCAAACCCCCTTCCCCGCCACAAATGGCATCCCTAGGAGATGCAAAGGACTGGGTAGACAAGGAGGATGCAGGGAAATATGTACTGTTGATGTCCAAGGGTTGGATCACTTGATGATGACCTGTTCTGTTCATTCCCTCTGGGGCACCTGGCATTGGCCGCTATCGGAAGAGAGGATACTGAGCTAGATGGACTTTTGGTCTGATCCAGTATGACTGTTCTTATGATCATATATATCAATAAAGCGCTGTCATCTCCAGGGCTGTGACTCTGGCCTTCTTTATACAGAGGCTGGCCACAGAAATGGGCGAAATTCAGGGAGAGAAGAAAAACCAATTCCCTTTCTTAGCCTCAACTGTGGGATCAAAACTTGCTCAGGGTTGTATAGGCCAGACTGCCCATGGATGCCATTATTTCTGAAAACTCCCCAGAGTAGGTTCAGTCAGAATGGCTCTGCATTTGAATACTGGTACTGTGACACTGCTTAGAGAAGGTTAAAATATGAGTGAGCAGTAAACAACTTTGCCCAGGATTGCTATTCCCATTTGAGGCCACTGAGTCCTATGCAGTAGAACATTCATGACTGGCCTGTGTCAGCTGACTCAGGTTTGCAGGCTGGGGCTGCAGGGCTATAAAACTGCAGTGTAGGTATACCCGTACATAACCCAATTTCTGTAATAAATCCCAGCTGGGTGGAATGCTGAAATGAGGTTAAGTGGCTTTATCCTGCTTTTGCTTTGAATACAGTTTGTGGGTGTGAGCATTTCCTATCTCTGGAAATGCTTGTGTGAATGATTGGTTTTATGCATTTAATCCAGTCATGCAGATATCTGCAGAGAGAGCGCAAGTCAGTAACAGTGTTGTGGGACTGCTTCATCACCTCTAAATTCCTGGTCTTCCTAGGGCAATCTGATGATGTCTGTAGTCATTGTTCAACTTCTTGGATACATTTAAAAAAAAAAAGTCAAAATCAAAGGTTTCCAAGCCTTAGGCAATGACTACTGAGTTGTGCTACTGTACTGCAGCTTATAAGTGCCAACTTGGACACCATTCACTCACAGAAAATACAGGGTTTTGAGGTTAAAAGTTATTGGTACTGTGTCCAGCTAAAATATACATTGATGATGATTCTTTTTAAGATTATATTACACAAATCTGATTAATAAAAAAAAAACAGTAAACATCTTAATGTGCATAAGGTTTTAAAGGTGCCGTGAGTTCAGAAATCACATTAAGACATTTTCTTTCTTTCTCTCCCAGTCATGTAGGAGGAACCCTCTTCAAGAAATGTTTATTAAAGAAATATAGCACATTCCTCCTGCCTTTGGACTGACCGCTGGATTTAGCAGCTCACCCTTACCTTTGGAGTGTTTGTCTGACATGAGATGAGTGAGGCTGACTTGCTAATCTATTGATCAGCCTCAGAGGCAGGTTTTCCCTTATTAAATTATCAGTGCTTGAAGCAGCAAGGGCCCCATCTTTACAGTGCTTATGACCAGTGTGGGTGGTGTTTACCCGTTCCCACAGCAGAATTATTTGAATAGTCAAGAGTGAGAATTGATGTAAATAATGATAACTTGAGTCTCCGTTTTGCCATCTGTTTAATATACTCAGGGCATGGTCCAAAGCTTATTGAAGTAAATGGGAGATTTTCAGTTGACTTTGGGTATGTCTACACGGCAGTGTAAGCCCAGTGTTAGTTGGACTTGAATCTGTGGCCCTGGGTTTAAAAGTCCAGGGACTGAACTTCCACACTGACTGGTGACTTTAGGTTAAGAATTTTTGAGCCCGGGCCCCACATCCAGGCTCCAATGTCCAATCCAACCAACCATATCCCAGACTTCCTGGCACCCTCCCAAAATGTGGCTGCTCTAGTCTTTTCTTCATGGGGTAGTGTGGGAAAACTTGACTGTCCATTCCACACGTCACAAGAAGTTGTTGCAGCCTGCCAGTGCATTCTGCTGGGACGTCATTTTGGTCTGCATGCTTCTGGCAACCAGAACCAGGAACATGGAAGAATTATCATTTCAAGCACATCTCTTGCTTGTTCTGTCACTCCTGTTTTAGAAGTCAGGCAGAGCTTCCATGAGATTCTAGGGGACATTTCAGCGTAATTTTCTGACCCACTGAAGGCACCTGACGGAGCAGAAGGAGGAGGTGAAAGATACAGACATGGCTGATGCTGCTCATGACGCTCAGTATACCTGCTGATGCCCCCTGTGTAGACCAGCACCTCTGAAGCAGGGCCACAAGCACAGACTGATGGAATCACATTGTTGTGCAGACCTTGGATGCCAAGCAGTGGGTCCAGATCTTTTGCATGAAGAAAGCAATGTTTCTGAAGCTTTATGTGCAGCTTGTCCCAACCCTCCAATATCACGACATAATCCTGGTCATAGCTGTATCCCTCCAGAAGCAGTTGTCATCATCGTCTGGAAGCTGGCTATTGCAGACTGTGACAGGTCTGTTGCTAACCAATTTGGAGTTGGAAAGTCAACTGAGGGTAAAGTGGTGATGGCGGTTTCTGAGGAATCAGGTGTGTGATTTACCAAAAGGTGGTGGGGGTAAACTGTATCCCTGAAGTAATTGCCGGTTTTGAGAGAATATGGTTTCCAAAATGCACCAGGGCCATTGATAGGACTGTCATGCTCATGGTTGTAGGGACTGGTGCATGAACAGTCATGCCTAATGGTTAGAGTGAGGTGCGAGGCCAAAGGTCAGAGCCAGAGACAGCTTCAGGGATAGGGTGCAGGAGCAGGGACTGGAACAAAACTGGGGTCTGGGATAAGGAGGATGGAATAGGCACAGAGGCAGGAACCAGGAATAGGGAGGAAGGCAGGGCTCAGGAGTTAGATAAGTAGGCAGGGTCTGTAGCAGCAGCCAGTCAGGGATAACTCTTACTCAGACAACTTCCTGTGCCTCTTACTGATTTAAATAGAGCTTCCTAGTCAATCAGTGGTGCTCGATGTTTTCCCTAATCAGGAGCTTTGTGGGTGGGGTCCTTTGCAAGGTAGTGCTTCACTGATTCTCTTCTCCAGTTGTTCAGATGAGCTGCTGGGTGGTGGCTATTGTCTGAGCACTGCCTCGGGACCCAGGTTCGAGGCCTGTGATCCCTCACAACAGTTTGACCTCTTCAAGGAGCATTAGTACGTAAACCACAAAGGTTCAACTCCATTCTCGAGCAGGCCCTTGTGGACCATAGAAGCTGATTTATGGACACTAATGTGGGCTGCACTAGTTGTGATGCCAGGCTTTTCCGCTGGTCAGGCGTTTACATTCATGGACAGGATGGGACATTATTTCCACCAAATGACATTGTTATAAATTGAGTTACTGTCCCCACTGTTGTTCTGGGGCACCCTACGTGTACCCCCTTTTGCGCTGGCTTATGAAGCCATACCATGATCTCAGAAGGCTGGCAAAAAAAGTTTAATCACACTCTCAGCAGGTGTTAACAGTAAGATTAATACTTACCATTTAACCGTTTAATATTTTACATCCCTTCTCACATTATGGACTTGCATGGGCCAGTGGAAGAGAGACAATAGTAGGTTTATCAATATTTTTGTACAGCAATGGTTGCAGTATAAGAGAGGTACTGTCACATCATGTACCGGAAGGAGGGGTACTGACATTATGGAGCGAATGGCGGGATGTTGATGGTTAGGAATTTTTCTTATGGATGAGATGACAATTTATGAAGTGGTGGTGGGGGCTGGGCATTCACATCACGGATTGTTGTACATAGATGTATTGAGAAATTACATTTGGATACAACTTCCTCATTGTTCCTTACCATGTGTTTATTTTTATTCTTCAAAAAATACATTGTAGCATGTGATGCAGTGATGGCAATAAACTTTCTTAATTAAATAAATGCCTTCATTTGTGATAATGGATGTGTTACAATTATAATATATAATAATATATAAATAAAATATTAAAGCACTGCCAGGCGTGCCAACTTCCATTGGAACAGTGTTTCCCAAACTTGGGATGCCACTTGTGCAGGGAAAGCACCTGGCGGGCCGGGCCGGTTTGTTTACCTGCCCGGTCCGCAGGTCCGGCCGATCGCGGCTCGCACTGGCTGGGGTTCACTGCTCCAGGCCAATGGGAGCTGCTGGCACCTTTTCCTTTCCCTTTCTTGTGCAATTAGCATGCACTTGGTGCTGCTGTCTGGGTGTGGAGGCCTGCCGGGCGAAGAGAGTCATCACAGGGGTGGAAGTATGCGTTGGGTGGGGTTCCTAGACCAGGGTGGAGGACTGCAGGGGGTAGATTTTTCCTGCCCAGCTACTAAGTCCAAGTTGTGTGGGTCACCCAGCCATGGAATTGTCCAAAGTGTTCCTGGTCTGCTGGCATGGTACTGTGGAAGGGACCTCATGCTGTGAAGCAGGAACAGAAGGAGCCTGCATTCTAGTGGCCATTAGCTAAAGCAGTTGCTCAGACAGGTCTTTCAGATAGGATGTCATCCTCCTTCAGCCAACGTTCCTGTTTCAGGAGCTCCAGTGCAAGCTGCAATGCTCCAGTGCTGCAATTCTGTCTTCAAACTCTGCAGCTGCTCTGTGCTGTTCCGTACCTGCGGAGAGATAAGCAGAAGAGTTGTCTCAGTAATTCACAGATGGTTCAGTGCCTGAGCACAGGAAAAATCCTTGTGGAATCTCAAGACCAGAAAAAAATCCTTCATAAAACTGAATTGCAATATGTTGTGAGAGAAACTCTTCAGATCCCAGAAGCTCTATGGATACAACCAGGGTAATTACAGTGAAAAGAGTGCACAGAAAATGGTGAGTTAAGTCACAATTGGTTTTGTATAGAAATTGCAGGCCACCCTTCCCTCTGAGGCAATGGATGGACCACGACTACATAAACCCTTTTCCCCCAAGGCAGAGTTCCTTCATACTGGATTCCTTACTGCAAATAGTCCTCACACACTCCTTCACTGGTTCAACATCATGTGCTTTAGTTACAATGTGCTTTCCAAGTGTTTGTTCCCTCCTGCATAAGGCTTTTCCCCAAGTGTGTATCTAATACCAGTGCGCAGGGCAGGAGGGAGAGAGAGAGCCCACTTTTGAGATTTTTGGGCTTCTTTGCTCTTCCTTCCAGCCTTCCTTTGGGCCTCTCTCCTATCTCTTCTGCTGCCCCTGTTAATAATCCTCAGCTGATGAGCAGAATCTCCTCATTAATTGGATAATCACCTGGTACTTAATCAATTATCTCATCACTTTGGTTCATGTGAGGATACTTGCGAAGTGCACGGAGTGGTGACTCAGCTTTAGACTACTCTCATGCTGTCACACCTTTCTATCATTGCAGGCATTTCACGTTTTGGAGAATGTAACAATTCTTTTGGTTCCAGAATGGCAAAGGGATATCTTATTTCAAGATGCAAGGCAAGCTAGCTGTGTATGCTGCAGAAGTTTTCAAAGTTATGGTCATGGAATAGCACGACTATGGGTGAAGTAGGCTGATCACATGCTGCGGTGACCACTCAAAATATGTTCCCTGAAATGTGACTACCTATCTGGAGTTCCTGCTCTGGGGAAAATTAGCAGCTATCAGCACCTGGGACTGAGTCAAAATTCATGGGGCAATCAAAGTTGAACTTTTTGCTTGCCTCTCACCAGAGACTCACCAAAAAATGGTTGTTCTCACTTGATCAGGAAGCAGTACACTTGGCCAAGGACAACTTCTGGTTGGTGGCCATTGCAAATGCAGAAGGTTCAGTGTGTTTTGCAGCTCACGCTACTGTACTTGACTAAGGAGGGTTACTTCCATTTCCTGGGAGATGATTGGATACTCCTGGGCTAGAGAAGACAAAGAACACCGGCATATGGGATTGTGGGATAGCATCGGCAGACTCTCGGGTCTGACTCTTGGGGGATCAGGCCTAAGCTGCATCTACACTGCAAAACAATGGAGTTTGGGCCTGAGTCCCCACAGGACCTGGGCTCAAACCCTTAATCTTCAAGTGGTCCTGTGACCCAAGCCTGAGTCAGAGACAGAATTGTGTGCAGATGGAAAGGGGGTTTGGGCTTGAGCCTGAGTCTGAGCCTGGACTTACACTGCAGTGTAGACTTACCCTTTGATGGGCTTGGTCTCAGATCCTTAGTCTATTTCCTTTCTAATGGTATTCACCACCTTGCTGCATTGTGGACAGCAGCTCTATAACAGACCCACTAGCTTCTTTTCAGCTTCATGGATCTTTCCCCTCTGCACCCCACCAGTCTATGTCTTGGCATTTGCCTCTTATCAGCTTTCTCTGGTGCTGCTTCTTTAGTTGCCTCCCTTCCCTGTAGCCCATTTAACCTTTAAGGGAACAGACAAAGCTAAATCGAGGAATCCTGAGCAAGCCAACCAGTGACGGAGTGTATAGAGTCCATCCCCCATTTGCCAAGGAATGGGCTAAAATTACCTGGGGGGACAATAGGGTAGCCAAGAGGCCAAAGTGTGCCGCTGAGGAGGCATCCATCAGGCAAGGCTATGGTCAATGGATGTAAGGTTCCATGTTAAACTGAGGCAGATCCTCCGCTGCTGTAAATCCATGCACCATCCACCACCTTAAATGAAGTTAGGTTGATTTACACCAGCTGAGGATCTGGCTGTAATACTGGTTGCGGTCCCATTCACTTCAATGACACACATTTCATAACTGAAAGCAGACTGTGGCCCTATGGACTTATTCTTGTGTGTTCTGCAGAGATCCTTTGAGCTACCTAATCATCTGCAGTGAATATTAGGAGGTACTTGTGACACACAGGAGTTAGGGATAGAAATGCTCCAGGGAGTGTGGTACTGTATTTTCTAGTTTCTGTAAAACTTCTCAAATGCCTTAGTTGTCTACAGTTTACATGCAAGTTTTCCCCCCACCTTCTTCTCATAGTCTCATTTTCTAGGTTCTTTGTTCTGTGGTAACTAATACATATTTCTAGTAATGCCTAGGCTCCCCTCTCCACAGAGTTGCACCAGGAACAGCGATGAACACACTCCATTTATCCGCCTCAAAGGAAGGTGGCAAAATAGCTGTGGATACAAAATCTGGCTCTTTCTGCACTGCTACGTCAGTGACAGTGATCACAAGTAACAAGCAGAATGAAACAACTGCAAAGGCACTGATGCAGGAACTCAAGTGAGAGGGAAAAGATCTGGAAACACAGTAGCTTTGGGAGTGGTCTGTGAAATACTTCAGAATTAGCATGGTGTCATTGGTCAGAACAATGTGTTCTTGGATTCACAAATCTTACTTCATGTCAGAAAAATACAAAAAATGCCTAGTTTTTAAATGTTATTTTTAGGCAGATCATTAGAGCTTAAGCAGCAGCTACCATAGATAGAGAGGTCACATATGCCAGATTTTATCTCCTTTCATGGTCCTCATAAGCATAGTATTTAGGTACCTCCCAAACACTGATGCATTTACCCTGACATTTCCCTTAGTTATAAAAGTGTTGTTATTGTCCCCACTTCGCACATGGGAAAATGAGGCATGGAGGGTCAGTGACTTGCCCAACGTCACAGAGAAAGTTGATGGCAGAGTCTGGAATTAGCCCCATCATCTTCTGAGACTCCCACAAAATCATCTTTCTAAAAAGGCTGGGCAGGAGTCTGTTTTGTCCATAAAATAAGTGAAATTACTGGGAAATATGCCTTCTCTGAACTGATATTGTGGTATTTGGAGCTAGTGGCAAGAGCCAGTTTGTCCTGCGCCTTTTATTTTACTAGTGCGTCTCAGCAGCAACTGTGTACTAAGAAAGTTTTCTACGTGGCTTTTGCAGGGCATCATGTTGGCAGCTCTGCAGAACCAACTAACCTAGCTGTTGTTTAGAGCTGAGCCTCAGCTGCAAAATTCAATTTGTTTAATATCTCAACATGTCCCATCCATGTGTAAATCCCTGGCAAAAGGGGGGAGGGGGAAGATATCAGATGCCTCTCCTTGATATGATCTACACTGTGTAAATCATAGATCCTGTTGCAATGAATGACGAATGAAGAAACACTTGAAAAAATGATGTGTGTCTCAGTATGAACAGCAGAGCTGCTGTCATGCTGAGAACCCCCTGCATTTGGTGTAGTCACAGCTTTCAACAGTACATCACCCAGAGCCACAGTGTTTTCACAATTGATTTTTTGCAATGTTTTGAGCAAGAGAAAGTTAATCAGCCAAACTGCAGCTGTAGCTGAACTGCTGCTGAAAACTGCAGCTTCGCTCAACCCACCCGTGGGGTTTTCTTCCATTTTTAATGTGATCATGCAACAGTGTAGTCAAGGAAATGGCTAGTACATGCTCACTGAGCAGCTGCTGCAAATGAAAACCAGGTCTCCAGTGGTCAATGTTTAAATATAAAGTAAATTCTTCCTGCAGCCAGAACTCAAAGGAATCAAGGGTGCGCAAAACACGAGTAGAATCCAGGCCACATTGATGTCAATAGCAAAACTCCCACTGACTTCAGTAGGGCTAGGATTTTACCCGGAATCTTTTAATGCAAACATTGGCTTCTTGAGGACAGAATCTTAACTAATATGCATTCTCATCATGGAGGGTGTGATCCCTGTTTAGATTAGAAACCCCACAGGGCAGTGACCACCTTTTTGTTAAGTTTGTCAAAAGTATCCAGTGCAATTGGGCCCTGTTCCCTGACTGAGACCTCTAGGTGCTACCACTGTACAACCAAATTATAATGACATCTAGAGCAGTTAATTCTCAATATCTTTTTTCTTTGCTACAAATACGTTTTCCTACCCTGAAGAAGAAGCCATTACCAACTGAACCCCGTCCCATTGCAAGGTCACCACGGCATCTAGAGTGGAACAAACAGTGAAAAAAAAATAATTCAAGAAATCATTTGAGTTCTTAAAGCAGCTTGCTTTGGCTGTGTTCAGGCCTGTAAGGAGGCGCCCTGGCTCCCCGCCGCGCCTGAGGGGGACGAGCCAGAGCAGGCGCCTCAGTGGGCGGAGTCAGCATGGCCTGTCCCCGCCCCCCGGAAGTCAAGGGGCGGGACAGGAAGTATAAAAGCCCGGCCCCAGCACTCAGTTGGCCGCCGGCCGCCGGAGAGGACAGACGCTGGTGCCTGGGCTCCTGCCTGGCCGGACCTACCACGCGCCCACTACCCAGAGGAGCGCTGCCCAGACCTGCCTCGCGCCCACTACCCAGAGGAACGCTGGCTGGACCTGTCCCACGCCCACTACCCAGAGGAGCGCTGCCCGGACCTGCCTCACGCCCACTACCCAGAGGAACGTCGGCCTGACCTGCCGTGTGCCCGATACCCCGAGGAGTGGCCTGAGCTTCCCCACGACTGGTACTCGGAGGAACCTATGGTCTGGGACCCATCAGACGACGCCGGCAAGAACCAGATAGCCAGAGAGCGGGAGGTTGGAAGTGGCCCGGGGGTAGCCGACCCTGGTTTGGCTCCGGAAGAGCCCGAACCCATGTCAGTGTGTTGCGGCCAGGATCCCCACTGACCGCAGCGGGTCTTGACCGCTGCCAGGGCCCCGGGCTGGAACGCAGTGGAGTGGGAGGGCCTGCGTTCCCCCTGCCACCCGTAACCGGGTGGCAGACTCCCCCTCTTCCCGCCTATTGCCACTGCTCTGCCCTGATCCAGAGGGCCAGAGCGAATTAGACTTGTGTTTGGTGCCCTACCCAAACCCAGGGCTGGGCCCCGTTGACTTTGCCACTGCTCTGCCCTGACCCAAAGGGCCAGAGCTAATTAGACTTGTGTTTGGTGCCCCGCCCGAACCAAGGGCTGGGCCCCGTTGACTTTGCTACTGCTCTGCCCTGACCCCAGAGCGAACTAGACTTGTGTTTGGTGCCCCGCCCGAGCCAAGGGCCCGGACTGATACTGTGTTTGCTCAGCCCCTGCTAAGGGCCTGAGCCTGAACTATTACTGCTCGGCCTGTCCAAGGGCCTGGGCTGATACTGTGTTTGCTCAGCCCCTGCTAGGGGCCTGAGCCAGAACTATTACTGCCCGGCCTGTCCAAGAGCCGGGGCTTATTGACTTTGAGAGCCCCGACCCCGGCTAGAGGGCCTGGGCTCTACCCTGTTTACAGACCCTGTACCCCGCTCAACACCTGCCGAGGGCTAAGCCTACCCGGACTGCGGCGCGCAAGGAGGCGCCCTGGCTCCCCGCCACGCCTGAGGGGGACTAGCCCCGACACAACCGGCTACAAGGCCCCTTTGCGTTTGCATTCCATGAGTTCTCTAGCATGCCAAACGATGAGTTCTGGGGAAGATTTTTCAGAGAGTCCAGACACTGGCCATAGTCCCACCAAGTTCTGTTGCCCCACAGGCTATACCATTTGCTTATTGCAGTTTGGCTCTATGAGCAAGTTCCCCTGCTGTCACCTCTCCATAGGAAAGATACCAGTTTACGGTGCACTATGAAGTGCAAAGTATTCCAAGTTCTACTAGTGCAGTAGCTCTCAACCGTTCCAGACCCCGGTACCCCTTCCAGGAGTCTGATTGGTCTTGCGCACCCCCAAGTTTCACCTCTCTTAAAAACTACTTGCTTACTAAATCAGACATAGAAATACAATTGTGTCACAGCCACACTATCACTGAAAAATTGCTTACGTTCCCATTTTTACCATATAATTATAAAATACATCAATTGGAATATAAATATTGTACTTATATTTCAGTGTATAGTACAGGGGTCGGCAACCTTTCAGAAGCGGTGTGCTGAGTCTTCATTTATTCACTCTAATTTATGGTTTCATGTGCCAGTAATACATTTTAATCTTTTTAAGAGGTCTCTTTCTATAAGTCTATAATATATAACTAAACTATTGTTGTATTGTCATAGTATAATTCCCAAATCTGAACCTTAGCGTCCAAAATATGGGTACTAGCATGAATTCCCCTAAGCTTAATTACCAGCTTAGATCCTGTAGTGCTGCCACCAATCAGGACTTAGAGTAGAGTGCCTGATAGACTCTGGTGTCCCCCAAAACCTTCCCTGGGGACCCCAAGACCCAAATTCCTTGAGTCTCACAACAAAGGGGAATAAACCATTTCCCTTCCCCCTCCTTTCTTCCTCCCAGCTCTTTCCCGCCCCGGGTACACTAGGAGATCACCATAATTCAACTCCTTGAATCACCACACAGAGAGGAATGATACCTTCCCCCAGAGGCAATCCAGATTCAAGTTCCGGGAATCTAAAACAAAGGGATTCCCCCTTCTTCCCCCTCCCTGTTAAGTACAGACTCAATTCCCTTGAGCCTCAACAAGGAGAAAAAATCAGACAGGTCTTAAAAGCAAAACTTTTAATAAAAAGAAAGAAAAAAGTAAAAGTTTATCTCTGCAATTTAGATGGTAAAAAGTTACAGGGTCTGTCAGCTTATAGAAACTAAAAAGAAGCCTCCCCCCAGCAAATACAATTTAAAATACTTCCAGCAAACTACACAACTGCAAATAAAGGAAAAGAAATAAAAAGACTATACCACCTTTCTACCTTTTTACTCACAAAATGGGAATAGAAGATTAGAGAGCCTGTAGGTATGTGTGGTCACTCTCAGAGTCCAGAGAGAACAAAGCAAAACCCAGAAACACGCACAAAGGCTTCCCTCCACCGAGATTTGAAAGTATCTTGTCTCCTGATTGGTCTTCTGGTCAGGTGTTGCAGGTCACTGTTTGTTAACTCTTTACAGGTGAAAGAGACATTAACCCTTAGCTATCTGTTTATGACATGTATGTAAAGTAAATAAGGTTTCAAAATGTTTAAGAAGCTTCATTTAAAATTAAATTAAAATGCAGAGCCCCCCCAGAGCAGTGGCCAGGACCTGGGCAGTGTGAGTGCCACTGAAAATCAGCTCATGTGCTGCCTTCGGCACACGTGCCATAGGTTGCCTACTCTTGGTGTAGTATATAGAGCAGTATAAACACATCATTGTCTGTATGAAATTTTAGTTTGTACTGACTTCGCTAGTGCTTTTTCTGTAGCCTGTGGTAAAACTAGGCAAATATCTAGATGAGTTGATGTACGCACTGGAAGACGTCTGTGTACCCCAAGGAGGACACATACCTCAGTTCAGAACCGCTGTTCTAGTGTACAATTCAGCTACAAATTTCAGTGCCTATGTTCTCCTTCCTTCTCGTGTCTCACTGATGTAACAAATAGCACTTCTAATGGATAGTGGTAAGTGGCATCACTTCTGATCTACTGGGATTCTTTTCTCCTGACTTATTTATTTTATGTACAGTACATAGCTAATGCCAACAGGTGAGAGCGCTACTCTGAGTGCTTCTGTAGTCATGGATCACTGAGCCATCATATACACAGATATATGCAGCCTATTATTGAATAGTTGGTACCATATCCATACCATACCAATTTAAAGAGACAGCTGGGCTAGAGGAACATTTCCATGTTGTGTAGCATGAACAGCAGGATATTCCTAGCAGAGAGAAACCTTAATTTGTTGATGTTTGTATGGTGTTTTGAAGGTGCAGAGCATTAAGTGCTAAGTTTTTAATCCTCCTACTAGAGTTTACCGTACCAGGCATAGCTGAGGTAAAGTCAAGGGAAAGTAACCAATATTTTGTTGGTAAAGATACTGGTCACAGAGATTATGAAACCTACATTTTTCAAAAGTGACTAGTGACTTTGAGAGCTTCAATTTTTGATGCTGAGAACTTGAGACACCTTAAAGGAGCCTAATGTTCAGAGGAAGAATGCTCGTTGTTTCTAAAATCAGCCCCCCCACCCTCTCTGTAAGTTGCCTCAGGTTGGGTACCAACAAAAAAAGCCCCCAGAGTCACAGTTAGTTTTGAAAATGTAGGCCACTGTATTGGATAGCAGAACTGCATGAAATATTTACAGGAAAGTTTGTTCCCTTTCAAATTCTTGAAAATAGTCTGAATTTTTTGCAGAAGCTGTGAAAGTTTGCACAATAGCACTTGGAAATAAGACAGTTTTAAAAATTTAAAACAGTCTTGTTTTCATTCAAAAATGAACAAAAAAAAATTTCAAACTTAAAGTTCTATTTTTTTTCAAAGAGCAATTATGCACATGGAAACTGAGAAATCCATTTTTCCTATGTTTAACTGCAAACCAGGGGTGGGAGGAAGAGAAGAGCAAAACTTAGTATTTCTTCATTTTCACAAAGTAAATTATCACATTCTTGCACCATAATTTGCTGCATCAGCAATGATAAAATCACAGTAGGTTAAATTTTGCCTTTGTAAGAAATAGCTGTAACCCTTCATTTCTGGAACCAATTTTTTTTTTCCTCCCTGTTCAGTGGCGTATAGTAGAGCAGCTGTCCATAATTGCTACATTTTGTCTTATAATGCAAGACACTCTGAAGCATTTGCTAAGTGAGCTGCAGAAATGTTTTCTTAACATTTGGCTAGCAACAGTATTTGCCAAGCACAGAAACTTTGCTTATCCTATTGAATTTCCACTTTTTAGACCCTAGAAATATATGAATCATTTCCACATATGGAATATCTCCTTCAGCACGGTGTTTTGCTTCATTAATAGCTGACTCAAGTTGGCACAAGGGCTTTGTCCAGTGTAAAATTAGGTTCAAATAACAGTTTTTGCAGCAACTTGCACACTGTAAGCCTCTCTCACTAATTGGTCTGTAAACAGTCCATCCACCTCTCACCTCTTTAGCTGCCAAAGACCAAAAGGGCTGTGGAGGTGGGGCATCCTAGCTATGATGAAAGGGAGAATGGCCATTGGTGCCTGTTGGGGTGGAATGACAATTAGGAAGGAGCATCAGAAGAATGCTGTCCAGTCCTCCACAGAAGTATGGTGCTCCCCTCCCCATTCAGGTACCCAGTGGGACTGGAGCAGAGCTGTGTGCTAAAATGCATGGACTGTTTGAAATATCCTCAAGATTAAGGCTGGGAGCAGAGACCTGCATGGGAGGGCACTTTGCTCAGTAAGGCTTGGATTTTCAAAGGGCCTTCAAGGAGACAGGCAGTCAACTCCTACTGAAATGCAATGGGATTTCGGTGCCTATGTCCCTTGGGCTCCTTTGAAAATTCCAGCCTAGAGCTCCAATGCAGCAAAGTTCTTAAACATATGAAGCCAGTGTTTTACTGAATCTCTGGTCTGTGTGTGCTTGGTCATAGTGTGAGTTTGGAGTATGCTTTATATTCTCTTTTTTTAAAGTTGCATTAACAAAGCTTTAAGTTTCATTGTTAAGTACTTAAAGGTCTGGAAATACCAAGGTTGCGATTGCCTGTACTTTAACTCTGTCCCCTTGCAGGTTTGCAGTATAATACAACCTATTGGTACATGGTCACATGCTGTTAGCTTTCCAGGACTCCTGTTGTGAGCCCTGATCCTGCACTGGGGCTGCTAGCACAGTTTACCCTTGGCGCAGTTAGGATCCTTATTTCATAAGTGGTGGGACGTGAGAAACAGGTTCAATAACTTTTCACCAAACCGCCCTAAAACATTTCTATAATAGTTTTTCTCTAAAATATGTGGCTTATATCATAGGTGCTGACTCCCCAGGTGCTCTGGGGTTCAAGCACCCATTGAAAAAAATAGGGGGTACTCTGCACCTTACATGTCCGATTAATCTTTTGTGGGCCCCAGCGCCTGGACTGTGGCCTCACCCCTGCTTGGCCTCTTCTCCTTGAGGCCCCACCCACACTCCACCCCAGGGCCTCGCCCTGGGTCGGCCTTTTCCTCCCTAAGGCATCACCCTCTGCCTCAAGACCACGCCTCCGCTTAGTCTCTTTCCCCCAAGGCCCCACCCACCACTTGCAGGGGGGGAGGGGGACAGAGAGGAGCACCCACCAGCAAAAACAAAAGTCAGCGCCTGTGGCTTATACAGAATACTGGATGCTATTGTGTGAGAAAGCTCTTTCTAAAAGGACAGGAGTACTTGTGGCACCTTAGAGACTAACAAATTAATTTGTTAGTCTCTAAGGTGCCACAAGTACTCCTGTTCTTTCTGCGGATACAGATTAACATGGCTGCTACTCTGAAAGTTCTTACAGGCAGACACTTAAGATGATACAACACTTATTTTAGTCTATCTGCAGAACCAAGAAGACAGTCCCCCACTGGTTCACATGCTGAATGTTTCCTTTGCAATCATGTGGCTAAGAATTGATTTCTTGAAAATGTAAAGGGTGAAATCCTGGCCTATTGAAGTAAATGGCAAAAGTTCTGCAGAAACTGGTCAGTCCACCCAAGAAGTGCCAGAATGACAGACTTTCTTATCTGTGTTTTGATATTTCAAACAATACATGCACAATGCTCAGATGCCCAACTCATGGATGTTACATCTTTACCTAAATGCATACGAAGCTTTACAGCTATAAAGAGAAATGAATATCAAGGCCTAGCAAGACAGCGCTGTCAGACTTGACCTCCATAAGCATTAACAGAACAAAAACTGAAAACACTTTCTTACTTGCAAGGTAAAAATCAGTATGGTGTTGGCTATAAATCAAGAAATACTTTTCACATCTTTGAAGCACCCTACTCAGAAATATTCTGGGACTAGCTGAAACCATTTCAAGTCCCTAGACATAGGATGGCTGGCAGGGAAGTTGCTTTGTTGACACATCAGATTATGTAGGAGTTCAATAGCTTTCTCTGTGTGTCTATGTGTGCATGTGGAGGTGGGGAGAAGCAGCATGGTGGTTGTCCAAACCAGAGACCGTGATGTATAGATATCCTGTCATAAGTGCAATAACTTCCACACTGACGTGCTACATGGTTTAAGGGGGGAAATGCACTTTGGTACTTGCATCAGGCCAAATTCAGCCCTGGTGTGTGGGGGTGGAACTGTCATTGATTTAAGCAGGACTTACACCACGGCTGAATTTAGTTCCATAACTCCTACATGGAAAAGGAATCTCATCAGCCAGTTTGTGTTGCGTGATGGTTTTAATGAGTACAGCATCTACATTGGCTGAATCAGTCCTACCATTCAGTGAAGACAACATCTAAGGTAGTTCAGCAATACCCGATAAGCAAAAGAGTCAAGTCAGGTTCAGGTCTCTGTGTGTAAGTACAAAACCCATTTTAATTAGAGCTGAGTGAATAATTGATTTTTCAGTTCAGTGGCTGAACTAAAAAATCTGGAATACTCCCGCCTCATCCCCCCATGGTTTGGTTTGTTTTCCCCACACCCAGAAATGTCTTTTGGGTCAAATATAATGTGTCAAATGTCAATTCGGACAAGGATTTTCTAAACAAACCATTTTGACACTGCTGACATTTTTATTTTACGGGCTTTTTTCATCCAAAACGATATGCCAGATTGGGCCTGAATTCTTGCATAATTTCAATGCCTCGAAAAATGCATTTTCCAGCAAATTTACTATTGACCAAAAAAACTTTCATCCAGCTGTAGTTATAATGCTAGGCCCAGGCAGCTAGCACTGCAGCAGGCCCTAGCCTGTTAGTCTGAGCATAACACTGGGAGCCATGAATGCCTGAGTTCTAAGCCTTGGGGTGACACAGATTTTCCCAGCTGACCTTGAGCAAATAACCCAAGTGCAGATTCTTCAGAAAAGGCCTCCAATTTTGTAAGGCCACAGTTCCTGGGTGGCCAACTTCAGGCAAAGAGGGCCTGCTTTTCACTTATCATTTTACCTGGAGTCAGTGGAAGCTGCAGCCAGGCACTCTGCACCTATCAGGCCAGCAGTCAAAAACAAAGAAACTAAAACTTAAAGGCCACTTCCCAGCCTCCATTTTCTTGTGTCTAAAATGGGGGTCATACTTAGCTAACTCATAGGAGTGTTGTGAATAAATTACTTAGGAGATGAGTAAAGCACTTTCAAGGTGAAAATTCTAAGTTATTGTTAATTCCCACGCTAAAACTTTGAGGGTCATTTAGGTTTGTGAATGATTTAAGAGAATGTTGTAGTGTTCACAAAACTATGAAAGTCTGGAAATTCAGAGTTATGATGACACTGGGAAAATAACAAACTAAGGGCAGGTCTACATTTAAAAAAACTACAGCAGCTCAGCTGCACCATTGAAGCATTTTAGTGAAGGTGCTACTACCCCGACAGGAGAGCTTCTCCCATTACCACAGTTAATCCACCCCCACGAGAGGTGGTAGTTATGTCTATGGAAGAAGCCCTCCCATCTACATAGTGCTGCCTAAAGCAGGTATTTGGTCAGTATAACTGCATAGCTTGGGTGTGGGAACAGGATGTAAGTAGACCTGGCCTCAATTTTGATGATGTCCTTCACTCATCTGTAGAAATTTTTTACTGACTGTAGTTTCCTTGGGCTAGGCTGGACGCTTCTGTATTGCCCCTTTATGCCAATGTACAGGGTGGTAAAGAGGACACAGCAGTCTCCTGGGGAATTCCCTCCGCACACAGGCAGTGTAGGGATGACATAAATGCCCTGATGCTGCACTTCTCTGCAGAGCCCTGCACTGGTGCCAGGAGAAATGCCAGCATGTTAAGACAGGGAAGGGCTAGAGCACACTAGAAAGTTTGGGCTGCAAGATGGGGGAAACTGCTGTAAGTTAGAGCAGCCTCTGGGAGCTATATTGTTCCTCAGAGCAGTCCAGAATCCAACTTAAATCCATCCCACTCCCCTTCTCCTGGGCTGTGCCTTTTGCAGTGCACCTCCTGAGAGACATAGTGGAGGATCTGGCCCCTGGGCTTAGAGAGCCATGAACAACTCTAGTGCTATAAAGAACAACAGCACCTCACAACACACCATGTATTTATACTTACATGGGGTCAATGCCTGGTAACTTGACCAACCGGGACATGAAAGACTGATGCTACAAGTCCTGAGAAAGTTCTGTAACACTGAGCAGTTGGAGCAGAAAAATTCTCTCTAGAAGAAGAGACCAGCAGAGCTGTAAATCCTGCCTGCCCGACAGATTCTTATCACTGGGCATGCCTTCCTGGTGTCTGTCGCTCTTACTGGACTCAATATTCCAGATACATGCACAAGCCTTGAAAATGCATGAGTGACTACAGACAGCACTGGTAGCTGTGGCTAATACAACACAGCATGGCTGATTTTCCTTGTTATTTCTATTTATCAGATAAGGGATGTACCCTTAGTAGATGTTAAGCACCCATGGCTCCATCTGACTTCAGTAGTAGCAGCAGGTGCTCAGTATTTCTGCAAATCAGGCCCTTTGGTGCTCATCCTTTAGGTCCTAACCCAAAATCACGTGAAGTTTCTTATGGATTGCAGGGGGCTTTGGAGCAGACCCATGGTGCAACTACAAGGGTTTAATATTCTAAGAAACAAACAGACAGTGGATGTGGATTGTTCGCTCTTCTTTCACACTATAGCTGGTGAAAAAGCTAATCTCCTGGCATGTTGCACAATAGCCAGTGGTGATGTTTAAAAACTAATCTTGGTAGTCAGCCGGCAGTGTTCTAACTTACTGCTTGGTCCGTTAGCATGACTGTTGAGGTGGAGTTGCAGTGCTTGGATGCCTCTACAAGAGGCGCAACTCATAACCCATTTTTGTGCACAGACGTATGCCTAGGGAGCGTACCCTGGCTGCTATTTTCATTACCATATGATCCTCTCAGAAATAAGATCTCTCTTTTTTCCATTCACTTCTTCTCATGTAAGGTGCCCAGCTAAAGCCTTCTGTATAGACACAGAAGAGGTACAGTATGGACAATGGCTGTGCTGAATTCCCACGTTACCCTGCCAGTGTGTCTGAACTCTGTTCACGAGGGAGGGGTCAGAGAGCAGTTAAATCTCCAAATTTCATAATTCACTGGCCTTTCCCATAACACTACCAGCAACAAGGATGTCAATTTAGATGGTTTTTCTGACACAGGTAATTAAAAATGTTTATTATGTTTAATTAAAAATTAAAAATATTTATTACAACACTGAATGGGCACTAGGCACTTTATGGACAAGAACAAAGACAGGAACAGGTTTAAATTATGTCCTCAGTTACTGTGGATGTGCATCGGTGTAACTCCATTGACCTCAGGGGACTTACTCTGGATCTATGCCTGTGTTGTTCAGAGCAGAATTTTTGACCCAGGGGAACTAATTCATCATTACTGTGTACCTTGTACAGACATTTTCACCAGTGCAAAGTGGGCATAAAACACTACCAGATCAGAGTAATACCATCTTGCATCCAGTTTGCACTTGCCTGGCATCAGTGCAGATGACTGCACATGGTGCACGGCCAGGGATGCTGGAACCATTTGTATAGTGGGGTTGCTGAGAACCATTGAACCAAACTGTAAACCCTTTCTATGATGGCAACCACTTCAAGCCAGAGGTTGCGGCCGCACACTCAGCACTCTTAGTTCCAGCACCTATGTGGCAATAGTGAACTGTGCCAAAGTGTCAGGTTTGAAGAGTGATAGGGCCACTGACTTATATGAGACTTAAGCACCAGTTTAAGTGCTTTGTGGAAGACCAGTTTGTTTAAGAGCTTTGCTTAAGAGCACATGCATAACTTTAAGTGTATTAGCAGTCCCACTGATTTCAATCTCATGGTTCAAGTACACACATGCTTAATTAAGGGCCTTGGAGAGGATGTAAAAGACAAGGATTTAAAGACCACCTAGAAGACATATATTTTCACAGGGGATGTATCATGTAACTTGATTTTTTTCCTGTTTGAAAAATGCCTATAAAATATTTAATATTCACAAAAGAACAAATATTTTTGGACCTAATCCTACAGCTCTTAGTGCCACTCAACTTGCATTGACTTAAATGGGTTGCTTAATTAGGAAAAGCCACAAGAGAGATTCATATCACTCTAGGCCCCAGTCCAGTGTGTTGCTTAGCACCTCTAAATAACACTGAAGTCAGAAGGCAACTCGGGCACGTACCAAGTCATGAAATCAGGCCCTTAGTCCAATGACATTCTTACTGTACTAAAAGTTTAAAGAAATTTTCCCCCCTGCTACAATCCCAACTTCGGTGGCTTTTTAATCCAGAGAAACAACTAAGCATCTGAGCTTCTGTTCAGCCACTGCAGAGACCAGCTCAGCTGCATGCTATGATTGCATTTTCTTATAAAGGATACTGGCTACAAATAATTATCCTATCCCAAATCTTACTGTACCTAAATAGTAATAAAATGCTGTCAGTTTAATAAACAGCATTAGCTTTGATTTGAGAAAACCTTTCCAATGATAGAGTTGTTGTGATGTTCCTCAACCCCAAAAAACCCCACTGTTAGAAAAAATACCCTACCTAGTATGCAAATACTTTGCAATACCTGGGCAAGACTCATTCATTGACTTCCATGTGATAGTTTATGTATCCAATAGCTTTTATTCCTTTACATCTTAGCATAATTTTAAGGTTGTAGCAAGCATGTGGCGTACTACACATTGTGTTCCACTTTAATAATCCTCTTTCTTCAGCATCTTGTGATTGTACAATAGCAGTTTATCCAGCTTTTTTTCCAGCATGGAACAAGGATTTTCTTGTCATGTTGCACTGTGCTGCGGGAAAGCCCAGCAAAGGGAACTAATCTCCCTGCTACTACTGTGACAGTACACTGAAAAACAAAATTGTTAATAAATCTACACACCATTTGCATGAGGTGTTTTTTTAGTTTACCGACCACGGTGATTTATTTGTGCCATTCCCGGAGGGGAGGGGGCAGCCACTGAAAGGCCAGGGGACTGAAGTTAAAGTATGTCGTAATATATTTAGCAAATGATAATGCAAAGGATGAAAAATGGAGAAGAGGAGGAGGGGGAAATTGCATTCCCTGGCTGGCAAGCTATTAAACGTTTATAGAAAGGGAGCACACGATTTGTGTGGAATTGTCCTGGTTTTTTCCTTTATGAATTAATCACTGAAAACCCGTGGAGAAGAAAAGGACTGGTCATATAAGGTGGATGATTAAGACTTGGAAATGGAGAAAACAAGGGAGGAAACGTCAATGTTTGTAAGAGGTTTAAAAAAGACATTGAATACCAGATGTGAACTCTAGAAATCATAGCCTGGGAGAAGAAAAAGGAAGTCCAGGGAAACTTTCTGGAATGTCTATTTTCCACTTATTGACTGCAATCCATTTACTTAAGGCCCTGTTTGAATAAACTCGTATTACATGTTTATTTTCTAATCCCTTTTCTAACATGGAAGATCGTTGCTCATGATTCCACATACAAATCTCCCCTTGCTGTACTTAAGAAGAAGTGAGGCTGGGGAGATGGATGTACAACAGCCACCACCTTAGCACACACCAGGAGCTGAACCTGGGACCTTCAGAGCTGAAAGCAAAGCTTGAGTTAAAGCAACAAACTCTATTAGTGAGAGCTGTAACACCAAGATCTGCTATGGATCAGGCATGGGGGAGGGGGCAGTGGGGGGGGGCATGTAACACAAACTGACCAGTGGATTACCAGTGCATTGGACTCATTCTCCTCCACAGCAGCTAACAAGGAATCTGTGCAACAGGAGAACACTATATTGCCATTTGTCCAGCTCCCACAATGGAGTCCTTCAGTGGTATCCACTGTGAGAAAATGTGTTCATAAGGGGGTATCTTGGGCCCAGTGTCACACAGCAAGAATCTCTGGGAGCATGGTGCCATTGGAGCTTATGAAATGGTCCTTGGCTATGGCAAATCCCCTGTCATGGGCTCAGATTTTCACTGGGAACCTACAATCAGTGCCTGTTCCATTCAACATGTTCCTCTCTACCTAGCTGAATATCTTCATTCAAAAGATCCACTGTCTCTCATGAGAAAAGCAGCTGGTCTTTATGATAATTCAGTCCGTTAATTATGAACAAGCTCACAAGACAAATAGGCAGGAACTCTGAATGGTAGTTAATGTGGCCAAGGTTGCCTAAAACTCCCTGAGTTGTGGTGGGGCTCTGGTCTTAACAAAGCTCCTTGTTTGCTAAATCTCCCAGTCTAAGTTTAAAGGTGATCATGATTCTGCCATCTATACACTTGTTCAGTTTGCATTTCTTAGTCTATACTTTGTACGATATCTTGGTATTAACTATACAAGCAATAGCTACATTTGCTTGTGGCCTCATTCAACAACTTCTATTGACTTCAGTGGGCTTTGGATCAAGCCCGATGACATTCTGTGCTAGGATTTTGTGTGATGGAAAGATAGTATTTAGTTAAAATAAAAAGGGGAATGGGTGGACGTGGGAAGGAGTTTTCTGGGGGGGCTATCCTGGCCTCTAGTGTCTTTTGTCATATATTAAAACAAATTTTCCACACTACACAAACAAAAATAAACCCTCCCTCCCCAAAACTAGGAAGGAAAGCAAATACTACATCAATACCAGCCTTCAATCCACGCCTCCCTTCCCAGAAGCCTTGGAACAAATCAGGCTTTGCAGCATGTCTTCTTACTAATTCACTTCTCTTTCTTCAAAAAGTAGCATGAAATTTCCTAACAGTGAGAGAAATTTATGCCAGCCACTGAGCAATAGTAGCAAAAGGTAAACTAAACTCATGAGAATTGCTAGACATTCTCTGCATAATATTGGAGTGTGGACATAGGTTAAATTGAGTCCACTGTGTTCCTGTTAGCAAGAATTCCTGGGAACAGCTCAAAAGTGATACACGTGGGGACTAACATTCTAGTTTTGAACTGTATGTTTGGAGTCAGAGGTACGCTCAGAAGCATACAGATAGCCTGATCCTGCAGATGTTACTTGAGGCAAAACTCCTGTCGGAGTTTAGTGGCTCTTTCCTACGAGTGAAGGCTTCAGGATTCCCAGAAAGGACTGCCTAGAAGTGAGAGAGGCTACTGATTTGATCCCTCACTCTTTGGAATCTCTCTTCTGCCTCTATGGCATCCAAGCATTTGTTTGTGAGTCTTCAATGCACAACTATGAGCCGACAGCTCTTGGCAAATTACACATCATGGCACCAGTGATACTTTGTGCATGGCTGCAATATCTCTTGAGCAATGAGTTAACAGAATAAGGACTCGCTTTCCAGGGACAAAGGTTGAAGATAATAAGCTCCAGAGGAACTAAAGATGAGCTTAGTGTAGCTGTGGATGCTGGAATAAATAATTCAAGAGAGAGGCATCACAAGATATTTGAAAGGAAGCTACGGAGACAGGCTTTTTGGCTTGCAGCCTTTCATACAGAACCTAGTTATTAGATGTTGCTGCTGCAGGTCTCTCGGCCAACATTATCCTTCCTTTTAACTTCCTGGCTGCCTTTGGCATTTTGATTAGAGCTGGATCAAAATTTTACAGTGTAAAACCTGCATGACAGAGAATAATAAAAAATAGAGAAGGGGAAAGACCTATTAGAGCCTCTAGTGCAGCCCTCATACCAGTGTGGGTTTGTAGACTATCTTCTTTGTCTTTCTACAGGTATTACTTACTCAAGTTTATACCTACTTATACTTTTCACCTTTCTTCACACATTCTCCAGATAATTTCTGATGTTCTTCTCTGAACTCCCTTCAGTATCTTCTTGGTAACAAGGTGATAAACAGCAAATGCAGTATTTTAGGTGTGGCTGTACTATAGCCATATACATGTACTATAGCCACACAATTGCATGAGTCTGCATAAGCAGTTTAGAATTGGATTGGCCTCTTTCTTTCCTGCCACACTGCATTGCAAGCTGACGCCTAACTTGCTCTCCATTCTCACCCCTAAAGTTTGCGTCTTCCAGCGTTTCTAAATTCCAGATACTTCCATCTCATTTAATATCAGTTTTGTATTATTCTCCTCCTGTGTTGCATTTCCCTATCTTTTGCTATTTTCTGCCCATGTTTAAGACCTTTTCTTGGGCTCTTTGTATTCTTAAGATTTGTGAATAGCACAGAAGCTATTTGCAATACAGTGAAGTCCCTCTGATGCTCACGTGGTCCCAGAATTTCTCTACCAGCCCCTTTTGAATAGATATTTTTATGGTCCTGTTTGTTTCCTAATTGTTCAAACTGCTTTTTTATTTTTCTTGGTGGAGAAAGATTTTTAGAAGTTTCATAATCTCAGCGCTTCCTGAATCATTGGCAATTTCTCATCCACCCCATTTATGAATGGACAGATTTCTCTCTAGCACCTCTTCCCTCCCCCTCATGTATTTATAAAATCCCTTTTTACTCTCTTTAAATGCTCTGTTTGCTATGGCCACATAATTCTGATCTGCATTATACAGATACAAATTGGGAAAAACTGCATGTGAACCAAGAGACTTAATCTGAAATTATATTAATAGCAGAATTTGTCCCTCACTGATTGACTAATGCAAAAGAGACCAAACTAAGGAGAACAGAGATATCAGGTGATATCTTAATATTCCTACAAAGGCCAAGGCTGTAAGAAAAAGTAGATTATAAAATGCTGATGGAGATAAGAATGACCTATAGAATATCACAGCTTTGGTCAGACATTTTAAATACTCAGTGATTGCACAGCTATGCTTTTTTCAGTCACTGCTTCCCATGCTAGCAATTTAACCCTTTGGTTGTCATTCACCACTGCAGTTGCTGTGCAGAGTTTGAACATGCCTGTATTCTTTGAAGTGCTCCACACATGGGGTAAAATATACCTCCAGCGCTATCCCTCTCATCCTCTGATCTTCCTCCTTTCTCAGATGTTTTCATTCACAATTTCGGACCTTGATTTGGCAAAACACTTAGGTTCATGCTTAAGTTTAAGCACTTGAGTATTCCCGTGCATGTCACTGGATCAAGGGTCATGTTAAAGTGTCTGGTAAAGATATACTTTTTAAATTCTAGGAATTAAGAGATTTTGTGTGTGAAATCCTGGCCTTGTTGAAATCAATGGTAGTTTGGCCATGAACGTCCAGGGGGCCAGAATTTCACCCTTATGGTTTTCCAGTGGGTTGGGGAAAACTGTTTTTTTTTGTTTGGTTGTTTTTTTTTACAAGACTCCCATTAAAAACTCACCTTAAAACCTTGTTTGCTGTAATTTTTCTCCTAACTACTCTTTCTTCTACTGCCAAGCATCACACACTCGCTTTCCTACCCCCTCCCCCTCTCCTCACTATCACAGTGTATAAAGCAGGGGTAGGCAACCTATGGCATGTGTGCTGAAGGCGGCACGTGCGCTGATTTTCAGTGGCACTCGCATTGCCCAGGTCCTGGCCACCGGTCCGGGGGGCTCTGCATTTTAATTTAATTTTAAAGGAAGCTTCTTAAACATTTAAAAAACCTTATTCACTTTACATACAACAATAGTTTAGTTATATATTATAGACTTATAGAAAGAGACCTTCTAAAAACGTTAACGTATTCCTGGCACGCGAAACCTTAAATGAGAGTGAATAAATGAAGACTCGGCACAGCACTGCTGAAAGGTTGCCGACCCCTGGTATAAAGGATGTGTAGCCCCTCCCCAAGGTGTGGCTCAAGCCTCCGTCCTCCCTGATGCTTGTGAGTTGTGACTAGGTGCAGCTCCTCCCCTCTCCTTGCATGAGCTGGGTCTTGGCCTGGGTTATGTTTTATGAGGCCTGATGTCTCCAGCCAAGGGGGTTCCTCACTGTGCCTGAGACACAAGGCGTTCTGTCCCTGGGGAACATGAATGATGCTGCCCCCTGCGGGCAAGGTGTACAAACCCGCTACATAGAAAACAATACTGTACATCTGCACAAACCCCAGCGATGAAGCATCACAGCCAGCAATAACAATGTAACAAAGAAAGACTTTACTGGGAACAGGAAAATAGGATCTGGGTAAGGGAAGGGTTAAGGTTAACTAATAAATATGAAACATGAAGACATCAACCAATTCCTTCCCTCCCAGCACTCTCAAACTCTTCCCAACCCCCAGCTCTCTCCCTAGGCACCTTCTCAGACAGAATTGGCTTAGGGTTGCCAACTTTCTAATGGCACAAAACCAAATACCCTTGCCCCACCCCTTGCCTTGCTCCTTCTCTGAGGCCCCGTCTCCACTTCACCCCCTCCTCTCTCCCTCACTCTCCCCCATCCTCACTCATTTTCACCAGGCTGGGGCAAGAGGTTCCTGTGCAGGAGGGGGTGTGGGATCTGGATGGGAGTGTGGCCTTTGGGGTGGGGCCGGGGGTTTGGGGTGCAGGACGGGGCTCAGGGCTATGGCAGAGGGTTGGGGTGTGGGGTGTGGGTGTAACCCGCACACCTCCTGGGTATGGTGTTCTGTCCCAACTAGTTGCACTGAGACTACTTAGCAACATAGATTAATGACTTTGCTCTACAGCCTTAACTAACAGCCAGTTGGCTTTTAGCTCATGCAGTAGAGGCTCATGCATTAAACTCCAGAGGTCTGATGACCAGGGTCTGTCAGTGTTACACCGGTGTGACAGGTTGTGCTCTGGGAGGGAGTTTGGGTACCGGAGGGGGTTCCGACAGGGGCAGGGGATTGGGGTGCAGGACTGCGTTTGGGATGCGGGCTCCAGTCGGGCAGCTCCCAGGCAGTGGTGCAGCAGGGCTAAGGCAGGCTCCCTGCCTGCCCAGTCTCCACGTGGCTCCTGGAAGTGACTGGCATGTCTGGTTCCTAGGTGGAGGGACCATGGGGCTCTGCACGCTGCCCACAGGCACTGCCCCTGCAGCTCCCATTGGCCGGGAACCACAGCCAATGGGAGCTGCAGGGGCAGTGCCTGTGGGCAGGGGCAGCTCGTGGAGCCCGTGTGGCTGCCCCTGTGCCTAGGAGCTGGACACGCTGGCCACTTCCAGGAGCCGTGTGGAGCCAGGACATGCAGAGGGCCTGCCTTAGCCCTGCTGTGCTGCTGACTGGACTTTTAATGGCCTTGTCAGCGGTGCTGACCAGAGCCGCCAGGGTCCCTTTTCGACCCCGTGTTCTGGTCAAAAAGCGGACATCTGGCAACCCTAGGTACACTAAGGATGAGACTGGAGACAAGTTGTGCACAGCTGTAAATATTGGCCAGCTTAAACAAAAAGAGTTCCCTTATTAAGTCTTCCTCTCCTGGCTCCTACTAGGCTTCCTCATCTGGAGTTCTGTGGAGGTCTCGGCTGGCTCTCAGTAGCCAGCGCTGGATCATATCTCTGCCTCTCAACACAGTGCTGGAACCGACTGACTCATGCACTAGATCCCACAGCATCAAAGACAAACTCCCAAGCTCCAAACTGAAACTAAAACTAGACCTCTGTCTCTGGCTGTCTCCTCCCACTGAGGAGCTAAGCAGCCCAGGCTCATCATTAGCCCTTGCCCACCAATCTGCTCGTCCTCAAGAAAAGCCTCCTCATTGGGCTCAGCAGGAGTTTCTAGTCCTTTCGGTCCTCCCCCCTGACTCCAGGCATGCTGGGAAATTGTGTCAGAGGGCTCCGGTAGCCAGTATTGTAACCCATAGGAGGTTCAGTCTAGAGTTCCAGGAGCTGGCAAACTCCAAATGGGGGCACAGATGGTTATTTTCAATGGCCCAGAGCCTCAAAGTTATTGAGGCCCCTAAGTCTCTTTGGAATCTATGGAAGTCAGTCACCCAAATGCCGCTGAGGAGCTGGGCCATTATCCCTACATTTATGTTACATTTTGTTGTTTATTATTCACACTGTCTTAGTGCCTACAGGCTCCAGTCAGAAGTCAGGGCCTCACTGTGCTAGGCCCTGTACCGATGTAACAAAAGGACAGTCCCTTCCCCAAAGAATTGACAATTTAAGGGGATCTCTTTTTGCTTTTTACCCCAGTCCATTTCTGACCATCAGTCTGCCTTGCCATCTGTATAAGAATTGCCATACGCAGCCCTGTAAGGCATTTTCATTTTTTTCTCTCTCACTGTGAAGCAGTTTGAGACCCTTTATATAAAAGGCGCAATATGAAAATACTGTGTTGAATTGTATTCATAGCTTGAATCAATTCACTTTAGTCATTATGATGGTGCTTCGGTGATTGCCTTAGATAGGCTTTAGTCTGATTCTCTGGAGGGATTCCAAGCAAGAGATGAGCTCAACCCAAACCTGAAAAACACTAAGTGCTCTATGTTGCATGAGTCATTTAATATTTTTATTACAGCAGAGCCCAGAGGCCCTGATTAGAATTAGGGCCCTGTTATTTTATTGTAGATATAGCATTGACATAGACAACGTGGTGCTGGCCCTGAAGAGTGGCTTCCTAAGAGCCTCTTTGTTCTGATTCGCTGAAAGGTTTATAAGTAGCCTTAAATCCTGTGGTTAATCAATTCCTCACCACACATATGCATTCTTTTTCTGCAGCTTTTCAGCTATTTCAGAGTGCTCTTTAAGGAATTAACTTACTTAATGATTTTAGTTTTGTTTTAGGATACAGTAATGAGCAAATCTGATTTTCCTCCACTGATTTCAGGTACCCAGAGATGGTGTATTGGTTTTGTTTTGTTTTTACTGGATTAATAATTAACATTTCAAATTAAAAACAAAAAAGCATGACTCACTCCCAGAACAAAATCTACCTTATTAAAAAAAGATTTTCAGAAATGTCACAAATACGAAGTTCTATGTTCAAACCCCGTATAATTGGTATCAAATTACCGGTAACTTAACCTTTCAGAGATTAACATAATGATACAATTGTTCCTGCCACACTATTAGTTAGTTATCTTTTATTTGTGTAAAGTCATTCATCCTGATGGATTTCAAAGATCTTTACAAACTCCCAGCCAGAAAGAAAATGTGTTTAGAGAGCCAAATACATCCAGTGGCATCACTGGGGCAACCCGGGTGTAACCCGTTGCTAACATTCACCGACCAATGGAATACTGTCGCCCTGGAGATGGAGATGAAGCACAGTAACTGCTTAATGGCAAACAGCAACATTACACAACAGGTTAAGACAAACTGCAAAGGCTTTATCTAGTGTGTGGCAGGGTTGTTCAACCCTCCCATCCATCCTGCCAAGTAATTCAGCCCCACAACTCAGTGGGAACCTCCAAGACAGCTATGAACATAGATAGCCATGCTTGCTCTCAGTCATATCTTCCGGCAAGGAACTCTGTGACTTGGCATCTGCAAGAATCTGCAAGATTCTGCCTCCAATGCCAAGTGGTCTAAAGCTGCTCTCACCATCTGCTTTGTCCCTGTTGAGCATAGCTACCTTGAAAGGTCATGGTGGAGGAGGTGGTTTCTTGGGTAGCTAGGTCTCAAGTTCTTAAAGGTATTATAGATCTAGACCAGGACTTTGAATCATATTCTGAAGTGACTGGGAACTAGAACTGTGCAAATAATTGATTTTTCAGTTCACAGGCAATTTCAACAATTCATAATAAAAATATCATATTGGCTGAACTGAAACCAATGTTAAAAATTTCAGCCACTTGAAAAGTTAAAAAAAAAAAGATTTTGAGTTGGTTCAATGTTTCATTTTGACATTTTTAAATGATCAAAATTGAAGTTTCATTTTAAAAATGTTTCTATTTAAAAAAAGTTAAAGGAAATTTTGAAACAAAGTTATTTCAAACTAAAATACTTACACATTTCATTTAGAAAATATTTAAACAAAACCAAATATTTGGATTTTCTTTTCTTTTCTTTTTTAAACTAAATCAATAGGCTGAATCTCACACAAATTCACAAAACATTTCAGGGTTGCTGGATCTATATTTTTTGCCAGCTGAAAAATTTTACTCAGCTCTCCTGGGAACATTTGCAAAGATAGGATGTGTTTGTGTTGGCTTGTGCTGGTGATGAGGTGTGCAGCTCTGTGTTGTATCTGCTTTAGTCTTGAGGTGGTGGTGCTCAAGGCTAAGGGCTGGTCCACACTAGGGGGGGGGAATCGATCTTAGATAAGCAACTTCAGCTACGTGAATAACGTAGCTGAAGTCGAATATCTAAGATCGGATTACTCACTCGTCCACACCGCGTGGGATCGATGTTCGCAGCTCTCCGTGTCGATTCCGGAACTCCGTTGGGGTTGATGGAGTTCCGGAATCGATATAAGCGCGCTCGGGGATCGATATATCGCGTCTAGATTTGACGCGATATAGCGATCCCCGAGCAATCGATTTTAACCCGCCGGTACGGCGGGTAGTCTGAATGTGGCCTAAAATAGATAACCTATCCAGGAGGAGCTTAAAACATGGGCCAGAGACAATAGCTAGGCCCTTGCCTGGGAGTAGGCAGCGCAGTTTCCTGGTCAGTCAGAGATGAGAAAAAAGCATTCCTTGTTACTGCATCAATCTGTATGTCCCAGAATAGTAAGGAGTCCTGCCTGACACCAGTGCTTTCAACCTTTGACAGGCCCGTAGTCTGATTCCCTCAGTCATTGGTGAGGCTAGAGGGCTGTAAGTTCTGAGTTTCCCCCTCTGCTACTGTCATAACTTATTTGAACTTAAGCCAAATACTCTTTATTCTTCTGATTTTTTCCAGGCATTCAGACATCTTGGCAATGGCCTGAACTCTTCCTCTTGACAATTAAGCTTAGGGTAAAATTATCAAACATGCCCGCTTCAATAAGACTTAGGCTCCAAAGTCACTTAGGCACTCTGAACAATTGTATCCCTAGTGAATCTGAAGCACACACATAAGCAGCTAGGTATGCAAAATGAGTTTCTAAAGCCAGATTTATTTTCAGAAAGTGGACTGAAATGCTTAGTGCAAATGAAAATAATGACTGACTTTTTCACACCTCTGACTCAGTAATTGTGGATTTTAGCTCTCAGAATTCCTTTCTGACTGAGATAAGTCATTGCTATGGACAGATCTAGTGTCTGAGTGCCTAATGGAGCAATTCTATTCAACTGTGCTGTGTTGAATATACTGTTTCCACACATACATACTTTGACATGCCTTTAAGGGGCCCAAAACCTGCCACACGTAACTAAAGCTGCAAAATGAGCTGGTCATGGTTCAAAAGCCATTTGTGGTGTGTTTTCAGATCCTGATGAGTCATCCCTGAGCCTGAGTGCTCTGAGCCTGATGAATCATTTGCGATAATTACCTGGGAGTCCTAAGGGTCCAGCCAATCCACATGCAAGAGTCTAACCATGTGATCCCAATGCAGGTATATAGGCTCCTAATGAACGCACCTATTCCTATCTGCTCAATGCTGCTACCTCAGTGAGGGTGTTCCTTGCTCTCTGGTAATTATCTCTTGCTTACTTACCCAGTTGTTCTGAACCACTGTTGAATATGTTGCTTGCATGCATGCATGCATGTATATCTTTGTTGCATCCTTCAGTGAGCATGCAAAGGCAGATTTTATGTGCAATTAGCATAGTCTGAAAAATGATCCATTAATATTGTATTCATGGAGCCACCAAAAATTGCTTTCCCTTATTCTGGTTAAAAACAACAAAGTGCTAGATGTTTGAGGGGAAAGAGGGAAACATGAACAATGACTATACAGTCACAGGAGCAACAAGAGAGACCTCTACTCAACATCTTGGATGTCTAAACACAAATGCAAAGAGTACAGGGAATTCTGAGAGAATTTTTATGAAAAATGTCACCCCCCCCTTCTTTTTTTCCGGCTCCTATTTTCAACAGCTCATTTGTAAAAGCTCAGGATGGTTAGTTACCTATCTAATTAGGACTCAAATTCCAAATGATTTTCTTTCATTCAAGTGAAGCAAGTCCATTTCATTCTTAGAATCATTATCTCATCTTTAAGATAAGCCTGTCCAGGTGGAGCAATGGAATATTGATCACATTCTTCAGGCAAGTCATTCTTAGTCTGTTGTTGACTCCAAGCTGCCTTAGACAGCTGAGAATCAATATCTGCTAAGTTGCATTGCTGTGTTTAACTGAGTGCATGTAAACCTGCCAGCACTGCTGGTATATGATTGCAGTTTCTTCTGGCTTTTCTGTATATTGTACCCTGTACTGATGATGCACTGTTCAGCCCGGAGGATGCATAGAGGAAGCCTTCTGTGTTGCTGTACCATTACAAGCTGGTCAATTCTCACAAACTAAACAGGGTCAGTGGCGTCAGTACTTGGAGGGAAAAGTCTAGGTAAACCAAAAGTGCTGTGGGAAGTGGTGACAGTGATTCTATAAATGTATATTTGTATTAGGCAGCGCTGTTCTGCTAGATTGTCAAAAGGTATTTAGGCTCCTAACTTCCGCTGAAATCATTGAACCTTTGAGGATCTGGTCTAACATAAGTTAACTGGTCTAAACAACAATTCAAAAGAGTGAGTGAATGATACTGTATTCACTTGAAACTGCAGGGAGGATTTAGACATGCAGAATGTAATACCAAGCTAGATTTTGGCCAGGACACAACATTTAAAACCCCTATGCTTGTGAAGAGTTCCATGGAATCTTTAATGAACACAGTCAGTCACGACCTTGGTTTTAGATATCCAAAAGACAGACAATCTGTATCATAAGCACTATGCAAATCTCCCCATGTATCAAACCCATTGTCCTGCAACATCCCTGCTTTTCTAGACCCTAATTAAAGCAAACCAGATTGGCTGTAATCTGCACAAATATCTTGACACCCTCACACTCATTATCACTTGTGACAGAGGCCAGAATTAGAACTTCCTCTCCAGAATGAGGAATTAATGGTCTTGACAATGCACTAACACATCTTCTTTGGAACCAACTTGTGTCATCTAGTTTATATTCAAGACCTTGTTTCAAAAAGTGCTTCAGTGTGTCAATTTCCTTTTTCTATCCTTTTGTCACACTGGCCTATGACTGAATTGCATTGCTTTTATCTGGTGCTCTTGTTTTCCTTGATGTTTTCTTCTCAGCCCTTTGGGGGATAGAATTGTAAATAGAAGCTTCACTTTGCCAAGATGAAAGCTTGGAGGTGAAGACCGAGAATATAGCTGAAAATTTGACTCACCAGTGTGTCTTCTTGGTGCTTGTGTACTTTTATTAGTCATGTGCATAACTGTTCAGATGAGACCATAAGGTCTATCAACACTTCTGACCTTCACTCTTTACTTCCCTAAGGCACTGATATGGAAATGATTCACTGCATGGTGCATTTGTGTGTCTTTCACGATGTAGGCATTAATATATCAGTAGCTTTAGAAATATTTCATCAGGTGAACATTTAAAGCTAACAGAGCAGAATGTGAATAAACATATGACTGAAAGTAATGAGTGAAGAGTGAGAACTGGACCTCAGCAAAGGCATAAAAATGCACTGTGGCACCTTTAAAAGTCTCTCTCTCTCTACCTGCTATAGTAATCAGAAGCTAAATTCATATTCATAAATACATCATTATATAATATGCAGTGAATTCATTAAAGTGAATTGACAGGCTCTTGTAGGAGCTGAGCTGAGAAATGAGAATTACTAATGAGTTAAAGTTTTTAATTCAGTAAGATCTAGGAGGACTCTGTTTCCATACCAGTGTTGTAGCAAAGTATCAGTAGGACTTCAGGTTGTGACCTTGCTAACATACTAGCATTTCGAAGGGCAGGCAAAGAGTTTGGTAAAATTGTTTGTATAATAAATTGACCAGCTCTTCCATCTTTTGACTCTCAAATTAACAATCAAATGAATAACATGATGTTTCGTTTTGCATGCCGTTCTGTCCTGCAGGACAGAGCTTAAGTGCACTGCTTAGCAATGGAATCCATCTAGTGTAATCATTTTATACTGTCTTGCATAGTAGGTGAGAAAAGTGTGTAATTTTTTTCAATGTTTTAGTGGTTTATTGCATTGTTTGGAATAAGGGTTTTGAGGTTGCATAAAACCCTTTTAGATTTCATTGAGATAACCAGAGCTGAACATTAAAGACAGTACAGTGATGTTTAGTTTTATATACTTACTACAAGTAGTTGTGTATGTCAGTAAGAAAACAGTACATATTAATCCATGCTGCAATAACTTTCCTCAAATTTATCTATATCCCTTGTCTTGATTCTTATTTTTACTAGAGCCCTGTCAGGGCCACCCCTAGACCAAGTGGCTCCTTAGGTGAGGAGCATCTTCGATGCCCCATGCATTTGTTAAACTTTTGAATACCTTATTTTTTTATTGCTTTTGTATCCCATTTCACGACTTTGATACATGATTTGCATGCATTATTTATCCGGTCATATAAGACGATAAATTTGCATGCAAGGATCTGTAAATTTGTACTTATTTATGCCATATTTAAACATGTACAAATTCATTTCCTCTGAGCTTATAGAAACTTAATTTTAAGAATAACAAAAATGTACTAACATCAAGAAATTGAATGGTGCACCAACATTGGGTGGGCCAGTCTTAAATATAGTTACAGTAGGTGACAGCCTTAGAATGTTAACCCTCATCCTTTAGTTCAAAAGGTCGCTTTTCTTGCCTCTGCCCTTGCATAGCATCAGAGAGATCCAAAGACGGGCCAATGGCATTTTCAAGTGATCCAATAGTAAGTGATGTCAGTCTCTTGTCAATCATCATCGATTGAATATATGTTTAAATTTTCCTGATCTTCAAAAATAAAAAAAAATCTGCGCTTGCCACTCGCGACTGTGACCTGCAGCATGAGTAGAATACTTAAAATTAACCAAACATTAGGAAAAGTGTGCTTCGGCTCTGCATCATGAATGAATGGGAGAACTTGGAGTGGAGAGTTCTTATCATGTTGCAAAATACGATGGATGTTGTCCAAATCGCCATAGAGGTCTTTATTGTTGACGTCTGAAAAGTCCCCACGTGTCAGTGTCCGGTGAAGGTGTCCATACAATTGTTCGAGTTTTCCTGTATGTCAGCCACAAAAAAAGAAAACCAGGTCTTTTTGTGATACTTCATTAAAGGTCTAGAGAACATGACCTATGAGGGAAGATTGGAAAAATTGGATTTGTTTAGTCTGGAGAAAAGACTGACAGAAAAGTTTTCAAGTACATAAAAGATTGTTACAAGGAGGATGTAAATTGTTCTCGTTAACTGCTGAGCATAGGACAAGAAGCAATGGGCTTAAATTGCAGCAAGGGCAGTTTAGGTTAGACATTAGGAAAAACTTTCTAACTGTCAGGGTAGTTAAGCACTGGAATTAATTTCCTAGGGAGGTTGTGGAATCTCCATCTTTGGAGATTTTTAAGAGTGGGTTTATGGTGATCAGATCACAACACTAAAATTATCGCGACATATTGGGGTGCCATCAGCACCGTCCACAGTCCACCCCCACTCTCCCCCAGGTCCCACCCCTTCCACACTCAGCCCTGCCACCACTGTACCCTTCCTCAGCTCCTGGCCCCCTGATGGCTTGCTGCATCCCTCCTCCATCCCCCACCCACTGCTCGCCTCCTCACTCAACCCCCACCTCTTCCCACCCAAGCATCCGCCCTCGCTTTGCCCCCATTCCACCCAGTTCCCCAAGTCCCTGCCCAGGCTCTGCCTCTTCTCCACCTCCTCCCCTTCCCTCCTGGAAAGCGCTAAGTGCCTCCAAACAGCTGTTAGGCATCGGGAAGCACTGGGAGGGGGGGAGAAGCGGGGATGCAGTGCGCTGGGGTGGGTGGGGAAAAAGGAGGCAAGGAGGGGGAGCTTGGCTGTAATTTTTCCCCATGGGTGCGCCATCCCTGGAGCACCCACAGAGTTGGCACTTTCCTCCCTCTTGCCTCCTTAACTGAATATTAGGACAGATGGAGTTCTGATCGTACATTGATCGGGACACGGGACAAAGGGTTAAACTTCGGGACAGTCCCAATCAGGAGATCTGGTCACCCTAAGCGGGTTAGACAAACATCTGTCAGGGATGGTCAAGATAATACTTAGTCCAGCCATGGGGGCAGGGGACTGAACTACATGACCTCCCAAGGTCCCTTCCAGTCTTATGATTCTGTGGTTCTGTGAACCTTGTAAATTACTCTCATGGCTTTTTCCTAGTTAATAAATCTTTAGTTTATTATAGAATTGGCTACAAACATTGTCTTTGAGAGATCTAGGGTGCACTTGACCTAGGGTGAGTGACTGGTCCTTTGGGACTAGGAGCAACTGGAATATTGTTGGGATTTTTGGTGTCAGAGTCCATCTATCACAAAGGCAAGCTTGCCCAGATGGCACAATAGACTGGAGTGCCCAAGGGATCTGTCTGATGCCATGTTAAGGCTTTTACAGCGCTTGAGGAGTTCACAATTGATTTTGGTTGGTCAAACCTAAATATAGAACCTACAACCAGTTTGGGCTTTGTGCCCTGGATTGTAACAGTCTGCCCTGAGGCTGGTACTCATGTTTGTGAGCCATTCCAGACAGAGTGACACCCTTGTTCACATCTGTGGAGCCCCAAAAATCTGTTGATAGTCACTTTATATCTGTGGATCACGTCTGTGTATTGCGGATCAGATGAGGATACAAATTTTGTAACCGCAAGGGGCTCTACACAGGTGAATGTGGGTACTAGCAGGAAGAACAGCCATCCCCCAGCTTTCCTAGCAACAAAATCCCAGTTGCAAGAATTCTTATAGAAAAGCAAACAAACATAATGAACCATAGCCACATTCATAGCACAGTCAGCAGCTCCAAAAGCCCCTGCCACTTGGGATGGTTGATTTACTCTATCTGGGAGGAGGCAACAGGTTGGTGAGATGTCCTCACTCATTAAGCCAGTTTGTTGCATATTCCCAAGAGTAGACAAGCTTGTTGAACATCTGATGTCCACAGGAGTTCACGGTCCATCTGGGTTTCCATTTTATAATGGCCACATACATACAAACATCACTCTTATTGATGGGAATGTATCCCTAGCAATAGTCTGGGATGTCTGAATGTTTGCAATCCATGTTGCCTTACATGAAACACGGTCAAACTGAAATTTGGTAGTTTCAGAATCTCTGAAAATTCCCTAACGCTGATACCCGTTTCATTCTGCGACCAAAAGCACCCCTGTTTTCACACCTTACACCTAATTGTAGTAATCTTTGTGCAAAATATGCCTTGTGAAGTATCATTTTAAAATGAGCACACTGATCTTTAAAGTGGGATTCCACAGGGATCTTCTGGATCTGGTGGTGTTTAACATTTTGATTAATGACTTGCATATAGGTACAGAGAATATACTGATCAAGTTTTCAGATGACATAAAGTTGGAGGGGAGAGGGTTTGCCAATACTTGAGGATAGAGCTAAAAATCAGAAGGATCTTGATAAATTGGAGAGCTGGGCTAGAGACAACAAAATGAAATTCAACCACGACAAATGTAAGGCGCTTCATTAGGCGTGGTGTACACTATGACTTTAGGTTTAATTTAGCAGAGTTACCTCGATTTTAAGCCTGGACCCATCCACATGACGAACTCTTTTTTTCAACTTAAAGGGTTCTTTAAATCGATTTATTTACTCCACCTTCGACAAGGGGATTAGCGCTGAAATCGTCCTTACCTGGTCAAATTTGAGGTAGTGTGGACACAATTCGACAGTATTAGCCTCTGGGAGCTATCCCAGAGTGCTCCATTGTGACCACTCTGGACAGCGCTCTGAACTCAGATGCACTGGCCAGGTAGACATGAAAAGGCCCGCGAACTTTTGAATTTAATTTCCTGTTTGGCCAGCATGTTTGAAGAGGTCATCAGCATGATATGCACATTGCCGGGGCACATTGCGCGGCCCGCACTTTGTGAGAAGTCTATGACCATGTCCCTCTCGTCACCGCACTGCCGTCGCCTCCTCGCCTGGTTTTGTGCGAAATAATTGTCTGCCGTTGCTGTGATGGAGGGAGGGGCGACTGACAACATGGCTTACAGGGAAATAAAATCAACAAAAGTGGTGGCTTTGCATCAAGGAGAAACACAAACAACTGTCACACAGAATGACCCCCTCAAGGATTGAACTCAAAACCCTGGGTTTAGCAGGCTGTTGATTTCACAAAACAAATCCAGTCAATTTCTTGTTTTCATCCATTTATCTCTTACATCTTAGGCTGGCAGCAGATGGTGCAGTAGGACTGCTAGCCGCCATCATCTCCTGGGTGCTCGGCAGAAGATAGGAATGACCTGGCTGAGTCACTCTCATGTTTGGCCAGGCGCCTCTGACCGATCTCACCAAGGTCGACTAAACGAGCACCCAGAAGTACGACAATGATGGCTACCTATCATAATGCACCGTCTGCTGCCAAAAGGCAATGAACTGCTGCTGTGTAGCAGTGCAATCCCACGTCTGCCAGCACCCTGGAGACGTATGATGATGGTGAGCTGAGCGGGCTCCATGCTTGCCGTGGTATGACGTCTGCTCAGGTAATCCAGAAAAAAAGGCATGAAACAATTGTCTGAGTTGCTTTCACGGGTGGAGGGGGGGGGGGCCTGATGACATGTACCCAGAACCAGCTGTGACACTGTTTTTGCCCCATCAGGCATTGGGATCTCAACCCAGAATCCCAATGGGCAGCAGAGACTGCAGAAACTGTGGGATAGCTACTCACAGCTACCCACAGTGCAACGCTCCGGAAGTCGACGCTAGCCTCGGTACTGGGGACGCAATCTGCCGATTTAATGCATGTAGAGCATTTTGTGTGGGGACACACACAATTGACTGTATAAAAACGATTTCTAAAAAACCGACTTCTATAAATTCGACCTAATTTTGTAGTTTAGACATACCTTCAGGGAAGAAAAACCAAATGCGCAAATACAGAATGGGAGAAAATGGGCTTGGCGGCAGCATTGCTGAGAAGGATCTGGGAGTTCTGGTGGATCACAACCTCAACATGAGTCAGCCATGTGATGCTGTTGCAAAAAAAGCAAATGCTATTTTAGGTTGCATTAACAAAGGCACAGCATGCAAGTTAACGGGAGACGATATTACCACTCTGCTCAGAGCTGGTTAGGCCTCAGCTGGAGTATGGTGTCCAATTTTGGGCACCAATGTATAGAAAGGATGTTGAGAAACTGGTGAGGTGAGTGACAAAGATGATCACAAGGATGGAATGCAGACCACATGAGCAAAGATTGAAGAAACTGGGTATGTGTAATTTGGAAAAGAGGAAATTAAAGGGGGATATGATAGTGGTTTTCAGATGCTTGAAATGCAATCATAAAAAAGATGGAGAAAAGTTGTTCTCTTGCCACAGAGGGCAGAACAAGAGGCAATGGGTTCAAACTATAGTATAGCAGATTTAGATTAAATCTCAGGAAAAACTTCCTAACTGTAAGAACAGTAGGATAATGGAACAGATGCCTCAGGAGGTTGTGGAAGCTTCTTCACAGGAGGTTTTCAGAAGGAAGATCTGTCTTGGATGGTTTAGACACAACAAATCCTGCATCTTGGCAGAGGGTGAGACTAGATGACCTTTGCAGTTCCTTTTAACCCTATAATTCTAATAGTCTTGTGTAATGTATGTACAAAATGCATACTGAGTTATGAACATAAATTGAAATCATGACTACAGTTTGTTTACCAGACAAGTCTGGGGAGTGGGTAAACTGGTTTCTCAAAGACAAAGGACAAGCCAACACCCCTAGCCAGGTGTCATCAAAGTTGATTGTCAATCACTTGTCAAGTGGCCATCCTTTGGCAAGGATGGGGTGCGGGAACAGATCGATCTGCATTTTAGCAAACAACAACACAGAACCTCTTTCACCACAAGACTACATGTCTTCTTCCATACAACTGGAATGAACTTTATCTAGGGATAACCCTCAGGAAAATACATTTTAAAGCATGACTGGACTATAAAAGTGCGAGGCAAAACCACCCCATTCATCTCTTTCACCTAAAAAGGTAAAGGAGCGCCAGCCTCTTGACTCTGGGGAGTGATCCTGACCTGAGAATTTGGTTAGCCATATTGCAGGGTACATGCAGTGTGGATTTTACTTTGAACAAAGTCTAGTTTTATTAAAATGCTTTCCAGCAGGTAAATCTTATCCTTATTTCTTTTGTAACCATTTCTGACTTTAATACCCAATATTTTTTAAATAAACTTGTTTGGATTAGTTTAGATTAACTACAAAGAGATACTTTTATTCACTTAAAATCTAAATGTTGTTTCAACTGAGCTGTTTGGCAACTCCAAACTATTGAATATTGACACTTTACAAGATCAACGAACCTTTAATATCTGAACTGTCCAGGAGAGGGCTGGACAGTGCAGAACATACGTTTCTGGGGAAACTGAGGGCTGGGCGAGTGTGGAGTCACCTTAACAGGCTGATGGGGACCAGCGGAAGTCTGTGGTATTGCAGGCAGGTTCCTGAATCGAAAACATGGAACCAGGGCTGTCTCATACATAGACATTAAGTGATATTTGTTGCTGCCTGTGGCCATCCCAGGCAGAGAGCCACAGAGGCAAGGCAATGCCTTGTAAGACACTCCAGGTTACAGGTTTAAATGGTGATGCAACTCTTTGCTGATCTGGACTGCATCCCAGAACTCCACACATACCTACTGTTCCCAGCTCTCTTCCAGAGGAGGAAGCCGTGTTGCATGCAATGAAAGATGATCTAGGGTTTAAAGCACATGACAGGGACTTCAGGATATGGATTCTGTTCCTATTTCTCCCATAGATTTGCTATGCAGCCTATTGCAAATCTCTTCTAATCTGAGTTTCCCCATCTGTAAAATAGGCCTAACACTTTCCTACCCCAATAGGATGTGAGGGTCAATGAATGCGTGAAAAGCACTTTTAGAGCCCCTAATGGATGATGTACAGAAGTGAAAAATATTATGATATTAAGGCACCAAAGATTCCCTCTGTGGAACTCCATCCCTTGGTATCCTCTACAGGCTCATAATTGAAATCGTTAGAACTTGGGCTTTTCTTATGATTCAATAAATCGGTGACTGGTTTTCCATCTTCGTTGTTATCTGCTCTTTATCTGAATTCGTCTTCCCTTTCTTTGCCCTTTGGCTGCTTATATCTGGGTCAGCCCCAGTTTCAATTTATGCTTTGACATTCTCGGCCCCACGCCACCATCATCTCAGAGTAGATGCTGACTTTAAACAAGAAACATAAATCATTAGCAATAAAGCAGTGAAGAGAAATTAAATTTGAGTTCATATGTGCAACTAGCCTATATTTAATTAAAAGAATTAAAACCTAAAGGACCTGCATCTAATTCAGAGCTGTCAGTCATTAGCTAATTATATAGAACTTAATGGCATTATTTACTGTAGTGGTCGATGAAAAGTACCATGGCAACCCTTGCACTACATGGTCTGATATCCCAGTATGCACCTTTCTGAAGAAATGCACGCTCAGAATGTTTAATATGCAGCTGTCTATTTCATCAATGACTTTAGGGAAAGGCAGGATTTACCTTCTCCATCATTAACCCTCTGCCTATCAAAATAAATCTCTTCTAGGCTATGATGGATGCATTTTGTTTTGGGGTTTGTTTTTTTGGTAACTAGGTCCCAGGGGATGATGCAAGGGCTGTAATGGGTAAAAAGGGGGTTGAATTGTGTGTGATGAAATAATCATAAAACTGTCAGGTGTTCAGTCTCTACTGAAAGACATCTCCACAGCATTTTGGCCAGTGGTTCTAACTGTGGGGCGTAACTTGAGCCAATAGGAATGTTTCATGTTTTTGGTGAAAAATCTACCTGAAAAACCAAAATATGTTTCCTTCAGAATGCCACTGTGGTGCATCATGCTCCCATTTTCCTCTACAGGTCGGGTTCCCAGGTGAGGATTTCTCATTGCATTTCTCATGATGCACCATGGTCTCCCTTCTTGGTGAGAGGAGTGAAGCATCATGGGAATCTGTGGCTGTGGAAAATGTATAAAAGGAAATACTTTTTCACACAATGCACAGTTATCCCAAGGAACTCATTGCCACAAGCTGTCATGAGGCTAAGAGCTTAGCAGGATTCAACCAAACATTTGGACATTTATGTATTGAGGTCATAAATTGAGGACATCCAGAATGACAAAAGGCTTGCAAAACCAAACCAAAAACTCTCCCCTAGACTTCTGGAAGGAAGAGAGATCCTTTATGCCTCAGGGCATAAGCCAACCTCTGAGTAATAGATGTAAGGAAGAAACTCTCCTTGTGTTCTGGTTATTATTGCCTACCTCCTGCAATGTTTGCACCTTTCTCTGTAGCATCTGGCCACTGTTGGAGACAGAGTACTAGACTAGATGTCTCATTAATCTGATCCGTCATGGCAATTTAACGTGTAAAGACTGAGTGTAATATCTTGTATCATGTGGCTGCATAACGTAAGAAGAACGTAAGAACATAAGAACGGCCGTACCGGTTCAGACCAAAGGTCTATCTAGCCCAGTATCTGTCTACTGACAGTGGCCAATGTCAGGTGCCCCAGAGGGCGTGAAGCTGACAGGCAATGATCAAGTGATCTCTCGCCAGCCATCCATCTCCATCCTCTGATGAACAGAGACTAGGGACACCATTCTTTACCCTTCCTGGCTAATAGCCATTTATGGACTTAGCCACCATGAATTTATCCAGTTCCCTTTTAAATATTGTTATAGTCTCAGCCTTCACAACCTCCTCAGGTAAGGAGTTCCACAAGTTGACTGTGCGCTGTGTGAAGAAGAACTTCCTTTTATTTGTTTTAAACCTGCTACCTATTAATTTCATTTGGTGACCCCTAGTTCTTGTATAGTGGGATTAAGTAAATAACTTTTCCTTATCCACTTTCTCCACACCACTCATGATTTTATATACCTCTATCATATCCCCTCTTAGTGTCCTCTTTTCTAAGCTGAAGAGGCTTAGCCTCTTTAATCTTTCCTCGTATGGGACTCTCTCCAAACCCCTAATCATTTTAGTTGCTCTTTTCTGAATCTTTTCTAGTGCTAGAATATCTTTTTTGAGGTGAGGAGACCACATCTGTACACAGTATTCAAGATGTGGGCATACTGTGGATTTATATAAGGGCAATAATATATTCTCAGTCTTATTCTCTATCCCCTTTTTAATGATTCCTAACATCCTGTTTGCTTTTTTGACTGCCTCTGCACACTGCGTGGACATCTTCCACAATGACGCCAAGGTCTTTTTCCTGGCTCGTTGTAGCTAAATTAGCCCCCATCATATTGTATGTATAGTTGGGGTTATTTTTCCCAATGTGCATTACTTTACATTTATCCACATTAAATTTCATTTGTCATTTTGTTGCCCAATCACTTAGTTTTGTGAGATCTTTTTGAAGTTCTTCACAATCTGCTTTGGTCTTAACTATCTTGAGTAGTTTAGTATCATCTTCAGACTTTGCCACCTCACTGTTTACCCCTTTCTCCAGATCATTTATGAATAAATTGAATAGGATTGGTCCTAGGACTGACTCTTGGGGAACACCACTAGTTACCCCTTTCCATTCTGAGAATTTACCATTAATTCCCACCCTTTGTTCCCTGTCTTTTAGCCAGTTCTCAGTCCATTAAAGGACCTTCCCTTTTATCCCATGACAGCTTAATTTACGTAAGAGCCTTTGGTGAGGGACCTTGTCAAAGGCTTTCTGGAAATCTAAGAACATTATGTCCACTGGATTCCCTTGTCCACATATTTGTTGACCCCTTCAAAGAACTCTAACAGATTAGTAAGACACAATTTCCCTTTACAGAAACTATGTTGACTATTGCTCAACAGTTTGTTTTTCTATGTGTCTGACAATTTTATTCTTAACTATTGTTTCGACTAATTTGCCCGGCACTGACGTTAGACTTACCGGTCTGTAATTGCCGGGATCACCTCTAAAGCCCTTTATAAATATTGGCGTTACATTAGCTAACTTCCAGTCATCGGGTACCGAAGCCGATTTAAAGGACAGGTTATAAACCTTAGTTAATAGTTCCGCAACTTCATATTTGAGTTCTTTCAGAACTCTTGGGTGAATGCCATCTGGTCCTGGTGACTTGTTAATGTTGAGTTTATCAATTAATTCCAAAACCTCCTCTAGTGACTCTTCAATCTGTGACAGTTCCTCAGATTTGTCACCTACAAAAGCCAGCTCAGGTTTGGCTGCCATCCATTCCTCATTAGCATGCTGCCAAGTGACATTTCTGTCACCCTGCTCTTAGGCAATGGAGTGTGAATGGCAGCAAAGCCGGTGGAGGAAGTGTCTTCTTTCCCTGGATAAGAGCTTTTTGCCTCATTTTTTCCTATCTGTAAAACATGGGGTTGTAATACTCGCCTAACCCCACCTCCTATGGAGTCATTAGTTAATATTTGTAAAATACTCTGGAGATAAGTAGTAAGCATTGCTATCACATTAACTCATAGAATGTTAGCTCCTTTTGTTAACAGTTATAACTAAGGCTGTGAAAGCAGCAAAGAATCCTGTGGCACCTTGTAGACTAACAGACGTTTTGGAGTATGAGCTTTCATGGGTGAATACCCACTTCGTCAGATGCATGTAGTGGAAATTTCCAGGGGCAGGTATATATAGGCTGTGAGTTTGTCGCAGAGGTCACAGAAGTCACAGATTCCATGACTTTCCATGACTTTGTGACTTCTGCAATAGCCGGTGTGCCTGACCCTGGGGCCGCCTGAGCAGAACCCTGGGCCAGTCATGCCAGCCGCTGCTGGGATAGTCTCAGGCTATGGAGTCCCCCTCCCCCTAGCAGCAGCTAGAGTTTGGGTGTGGGAGGAGGTTGGACCACAGGTGGGCGTGAGGGCTTGGGGCAGCGCTTTCCTCAGGGGGGATCCCTTGGCTTCTAGGCAGAGGAGGCAGAGGGCTCTGCATGCTGCCTCCGCCTGCAGGCATCACCCTTGCAGCTCCCAATGGCTACAGTTCCTGGTCAATGGGAGCAGCAGAGCCGGTGCTCAGGGCTGAGGCAGCGTGTAGAGCTACCTGGCCACACCTCTGTCTAGGAGCAGAGGGAAAGAGGTGTCGCTGTTTTCGAGGAGGTGTGGAGCCTGCTAGCCCTCGCAGCCCCCATGTCCCAGCACCAGTGGAGTTCCCATGCCATATGCCACCACCTGCCCCCACCAGCACCTGCGGTGCCCCAGGCCACTATAACTAATTCTAGTCAGAAAATGGGGTGTGGGTTTTTTTTGTTTGTTTTTTTTGCAATAAGTTCAAACTTTTCATTAAACACTGCAAACCATGTTTTTGGCTGAAAAGTGAAAAAATTTGGCTTTCAGGTTTCCAGTATCTTGATTGAAAACTCCAAGCATTCCATGAAAAGGAAACACTATTTTCACAACAAATTTTATTTAGGTGAAACCCAATTTTCTCTCAAGAAACAGTTCCTGAGGAAAATGTTCAACCAGCCCTAATAATATCGGTAAAATAAGCTGCAGTGGTCCCTACAGCGGACACGTTCAGTAGCATGGCATCCCAAATCTCACTGGAACCTTTGGGTGGTAGCATAATATAAATGTTTATTATTATTATTAATTATTATTAATAATAATAATATAATGCAGTGTTTCTCAAACTGGGGTCGCTGCTTGTTTAGAGAAAGCCCCGATGGGCCAGGCAGGTTTGTTTACCTGCACCGTCCGCAGGTCCAGCCAATCACAGCTCCCATTGGCCACGGTTCACTGCTCTGGGCCAGTGGGAGCTGCTGGAAGTGGTGCGGGCCGAGGGACATACTGGCCACCGCTTCCAGGAGCTCCCATTGGCCTGCATCGGCAAACCGCAGCCAGTGGGAGCCATGATCAGCCAGACTTGCGGACGGGGCAGGTAAACAAACTGGCCCAGTCTGTCAGGGGCTTTCCCTACACAAGCGACGACCCCAGTTTGAGAAACACTGATATAGTGTAAGTAAACTTTTATCAAAAGATGCATTTAGTAACACTGTAATCAAAATAAAATGTTAACTCATTTTCCAAGACGCATAAATCATCACAATGGGATATTTTTTGTACAGGGTGCACTAACTATCACTGACCTAAAACAGAATTGCAATGGAATTCTTGTATGTTCATAGGTGAACAGCAATAACAAATCAATTGGATGTTGGTTTGAATCTATGAATTATGACATTCTCTTTTTATTACATATTGCAAGGACTTCATCAGGGTCTATAAATCTAGATTTTAGGGACTCTGATATAATCTTTTCCCTTCCAGTTTGTCTGCTGTTGCCAAGAGTCTGTCAGCTATTATCTTACTATATTACTCTTTATAGAATACAATAGAAGTTTATAACAGGTCATGCCATAAAAATACATACAGACATCAACTTGGGCTGTATACAAGAATAAATCAATGAAGTAAATGTACACTAACCAAACAGCTGATTGGAAAGATAAGCCATTAATTTGGACTTTAAAGAGTGAGAGGCAATCAGTTTCTTATGCATGTGGTCACTTCTGTAAACACAGGATTCTTAGGATTCATGAAACAATGGGACAGAAATCCTCTTCTTTGAGGATTGTCGGTAGTAATAGGTGATGCACCAAAAGTACCTTTAGGCATTTAAATATCTTTAAAAATCTGGCCCATTCTTCAGTATTATCTTAACTGTGCTTCCATTAAAGTCAGTGGTAAAATTCTGGTTGATTTCAGGGGAAATAGAATTAGGGCAAGGCCGAGCATTTTTTAAAATCCCAAGTTGAGTTTTGGTTCAGTTCAACCTCCAAGAGTCTGGATGCTTCCAAACCTCATGAATCTGGAAAAATGAGCTGGAAGGTGCATGAGAATAAACTCTTTCTTTCTTCCTTCATTTCTCTTTCTGTTTTATTAATGCCAAGAAAGTATCACAGTACAACTTGCAACCCCTTCAAATAGCAAGAGTATCCTAGAGGATGAAGCAAGATCAAACTGGTGATCAATACAGTATTTTATCATAAGAAAATTATGAAAGCAGTATCAGAAAATATTCAGTAGGAATAATGAAATACTAAAAAAGAAAATAAAACCAATAACCCTTAGAATAAAGTTCATTATGTATAAAAAGTAGAAGAAAAACAAGATGTTCAGTGAGTAAAGCACTTTGCTACAGAGCTAAGAAATGAGAGCATTTCATCAATATGCAACCAGCAACAGGGAAGCCTGCAGAGACATTTTTTTAGTCTAGGGTCAAATTTCCAAAATCTGTCATTGAGCCAAAAGGTATTGACCTAGAGCAGGGGTAGGCAACCTATGGCACACTTGCCGAAGGCAGCAGGCAAGCTGATTTTTCAGTGGCACTCACGCTGCCCAAGTCCTGGCCACCGGTCTGGAGGGCTCTGCATTTCAATTTAATTTTAAATGAAGCTTCTTAAACATTTTAAAACCTTATTTACTTTACATACAACAATAGTTTAGTTCTATATTATAGACTTATAGAAAGAGACCTTCTAAAAGCGTTAAAATATATTACTGGCACGCGAAACCTTAAATGAGAGTGAATAAATGAAGACTCGGCACAGCACTTCTGAAAGGATGTCAACCCTGACCTAGAGTCTCCCCAGGAGCAAATCAGTGATTGGGTCCCAGGTGTCTGAGCGATCATTAGCTACTATTTCTACAGCTGAGAAGTATGGAATACCTGAAAAGGCCTATCGGAGCAAAGTGGCTATCTAATCAGTAGAGCAACCACAGTATCTAATGAGTAGTTTAGACTGGCACAGCTTTAATCACAGAGGACATCATGGCAGATTCTGCTCTTAGTCTCTCCTGTGTTCTAGGAAATTTTGCTTGCCATGTGGATTTTTTAAAAATGTGTGAATGTTAGTAGCTCCTGACCAATCTACAGAGAGAGAAATCCTGTCTCCATTGAAGTAAATGGCAAAATGTGCATTGACTTTAATAGGGCTAGGATTTCAATCAACCAGCTGGGATTTCAGTCCATTTTAAGTGGATCGGTTTGTAAACTAGTAAACAAGGTATAAATTAGAAATCATCTGTTTTTCCCAGAATGGGCTTCTGCTACTTCCTGTTTCCAGCTGGGTCTGCAATCCCACAACAGCCTTCCTTTTAAAAAATCATCCAAGTTCTGATCTGAGCCAGAACCTGGAAGGTCAGAAGTGTGCAGTTACAGGGGAAACATTTTTAACTAGACCTGCTCAAACACTGAAAAAGTTCTGTTCAGATTTGGTTTGGATGAAGGTTCAGCTCAATTAGTCTTTTATCTGAACTGGTTCTCCTTTCTCTTACTATAAGGAGCATGGTGTATTAGATATGGTAAGCCACTCCAAAATATATGCATTAACTCTCCTTGTTTATGTCTTAACTGGAAGCAGGTTACATGAAATCAGTATGTGCTCCTACCAAAAGTCAGCGCTAAGTCTTCAGGACACAGCTGATATATTGGCTTGGGTGAGTCCTGGTAAGAAACTTAGCTGTTAAACTCTGGCTAAGATGCAGTCTTAAATGACGTGTGGTTGAGGCGTCATCTTCTTATACATTATTATATTTTCCCCACAGCAATAAGTGGTCAAGAGAAGTGGCCTCCTGCTCTTTGTTAGAGACAAACATTATGGATGCAAGATATTCAGAGTTTTGGAACCTCTCATTTTCCTAATGCTGTGCTGTGAATAGTTTGAAAATGCTAATTATCACATGATTAAAAAAGTGTTCATCTGAATGATGTGATTTTCAAAGTCCAGTTTTTGTAAAGTCATCTTTTCAGATGCCTCAGCCCATTAGGCACCGTATGCCAATGGAACACAGCCAGGTACTATACCACTAAGCAAACTCTAATGATTAAAACACCATTTACTAAACAAAGCTCGAAGCTCTTTATATAATACCATTAGGATCACATACATGCTGAAGTACCAATTCATAGCGTGGTAGGATAATGAGCAATCTCAGGCACACATTTAAGTGTAGATAATGAGGCTCCTATTTATTCACATCATTAGTAGTATAAAGGGCCTAAATCATCTCTGTTGCCATTCATCCCATAATATACATCCCAGCACTTTCATTTAAAAAAAAACCTTTGGTCAAGGTTCACTATAATTATTGTGCGAAAGCCTTAGCTATTGTTTCCAACATATCAGGTTTACTTTCCTGAAGGAAAATGGGCTTGGACATCATCATGAGTAATGTATCAACTACGCAAGTTTATTCACTGTTGAGCCAGCTCATCCTACTGTGAAAATAATGGGGCTCCTGACTGACCTTGTGTTTCAGAGTTCATTGGTAGGAAGCTTCTTTTAAAGAGCATTTGACTTTCAACCAGAAACTATATCAACAGTTAGCTTTAGACAAAATGAAGGAATTGAAATAAACCTCTGCATGGGCAAGTATGTCTTAATATTCCCTCTGGGATACAGTCCTGCAGCAATAATCATTGACTTCAGATGTAGCTTTCGAGATGAGGATTTTCAGAATTCTGGAGTGAATTATCAAACTGTTGCAAAGTCATGTGGCTCCAGCTATCTTTAGGCTCATTTTTCAACACCTATAGTTGACAGCACTCATCACAAAGAGTCAATTAAGGAAATGATAGGTTTACAGCTTCCTGACATTAACAGGACCACTCAAGTTGGAGCCCAAAGATCTTAAATCTTCCCTAAACTGTTCTAAGATGCCTGATGCAGACAAAAAAACCCACTTGATGATACTTGAAAAAAATTAAAAGATCTGTATGCAAATCTGGAAACAAGAAACTAATAAGCAGACTATAAACACCCAGATAAAAAAGGCAGTTCTTGACCTGGCTCTGACACGGATTCCCTTTGTGGCCTGGGGTAAATCACTTCATATCTCTGCCTCAATTTCCCCATATATAAAATGGGGATAATAATTAACTTACCTCACAATGATGTTGTACGGCTAAACTCTTTAATGTCTGTAAAGTATTCTGAAGTGCTCTATAAATGATACTTACAGAGGAAGGATGGTCTTGTGGTTACAGCACAAGCCTCAGAGCTAGGAAGTTGCGGTTCTGTTACTGGCTTTGTCCTAGAAGCCTTATATGACATTGAATGAGTGATGTAAGGGCCAAATCTTTGGAGGTTTGTGCCATATTTTGAGACTTAGGGTATGTCTACAGTGCAATCACACTGTGTGACTTCAGCTCATGCAGACATAGCTAAAGTTAAAACAAATACTGGCTGGAAAATTGGGGGACAGCTTTTCCATTCGTGTTAGAAATCAAGTAAGGCAATATACTTACACTTGAATGGGAAAAATTGAGTTTGTGTCTGCGTTGCCTCTGGGGCAGGAAAAGTAGAGGTCGTTACACTTAAAAGCCTGGAACTATGAAACAAATAGATACATTTTTTGTACAAGATTCAGATTCTAGCAACGTGGTGGGATCCAGACAACAAAACTGGATGAAGGGCACCAATGAGGTGGCAGGCACTTGTAGATTCTGTTCCATGTAGAAAGACTTGTTAAAATGCTATAATAAAATAATAATGATCATATTGTTTCACTCATGTTAAAATCCATTCCTGCTGAGGGCCATAGACTTTCATCAAACCCCAGGCTCTCAAACACTATGTATCAAATTCCAGGATAGACTCCCCTGCCTGAAAAATGTAATTTGAAGACACTCCCAGGGCCAATCTGCTATTTAATACATCTTTTCTCTACCTCTCTTCCCAAAGACAATACTCTGTTTAAAAAAAAAAAAAAGGATTTTAAAGGGCCAATTTACCTATCCCCATTCATGTGGCTTACTTGCCATATAGCATATTATTAAAGTTAATTCTTTGCACTGTGTGCACCTTTCATCTCAAGACTTCAAAGCCCATAACAAACATCAATTATTAAGCTTCACAATACTTGTGTGAGACACAATAGTGAAGCAGGATTACTTCACTTTAGTGGATGGGTAACTTGAAACAAAGAGACAGTCCCTGGCGCTAGAAGTGTACTTGAAGTAATACTAGCTACCGAATGCATGGCTTCCATCTGTCAAGGTCTACAGTTTGGTTCAATGGCTTTCAGCACACCTCACTATAAAAGTAGTTCTAGAGCCCCTGAAGCAAGGTTGAGTGAGGTGCTCAGGATCACACGGCAGGTCAGTGGCTGAGCTGACAATAGAATCATTGAATCCTTGCTCTAGCCACAAGATGACATTAATTTTGTCAAGAATTTTGGAATGGATCTACCTATTAAAAATGCTGTCTGTTTTTTTTAATAGAACTGGTTGAAATTTGTTTGCCAAAAGTTTTTGGACAAAATGACTTTTTAAAGAAAACTAAAATTTTGTAGAATTTTTCATCTTAGTTGAATTTTCTAGTTTAAAAACAAACACAACAGAAACTGAAAACCAAAAATTGTGGCAAAAATTTTTTGAATTTTGTTTTTTGAAAACCAAAAATCTTTACCCAAAATGGCTTTTGAAAACCAAAAACGTTCAGAGTTTTGGCTTTTGTTAACAAGACCAAAAATATTTTGTAGGGGTTTGTTTTGGGTTTTTTTACTTTTTCTTTTTAAAATTTCTTCCCAAAATCAAATTGACCAGCTCAGATTCTCTTCTAATTGTCAGTTTTGTTTTGCTTTTGGTCAACTTTTTCTTCAGGCTTTCTTCAGCTCTCACAAAGTGGCCTTGGTTTAGGAAAATACAAGGAAATGGTTACATCCAAATATAATCTGTCTTCATTTAATTTGAAAAGAACTACATGAAAATATTTTGGGCCAGATCCTCAGCTGGTGGCCATGGATACAGCTTTATTGACTTTAGTATATGTAGACTGATTTCCCCAGCTGAGGTTCAGGCATAGCTACATATAGACTACATCTACAATATAGGCACTACGGTGGCACAGCTACAGGGCTGCAGCTGGGCCAGTGTAGCATCATAGTGTAGCCTCTTCCTACCATCTCTGTAGTTAATCCATCTCTCCAAGAGGTGGTACCTAGCTTGATAGAAGAAGTCATCTGTCAACCTAGCAGTATCTGCCCTGGGAGTTAAGTCGGCTTACCTGCATTGCTTAGGAGGGTGAATTTGTCACACCCCTGAGCAATATAGCTAAGTTGACCTAAATTTTAAGTGAAGACCTGTCCATGTATTGCTGCTGTAACTGGTTTTAGGCCATTTAGAACACATTTTGTAATGAAATAAAACCAAACTAAACGAACACTCTGGTTGTCAGAGTCCAGATTGCTAAAACAACCAATTTTTAGATAAATGAGCCTTTGAAAGAACCTTAAAGCCCTTGCCTCCACCTACCCACCTTTCAATAAAGAACATCACTGATATGTTCAACTTTATTTTTAAAGGGGAAAAATATAGGGCCTGATTCTACAGTGCTTTACACCTTATGTAGGCACTCTCATCTGTGTAAATGCTACAAAATCAGTGTGGGAGCAATTCACACCCACTTTAAACAAGGATAAATGACTACACAAGGGAGTGTAGAATCAGGCCTATAATTGTATTCTGATCCTTGTGTTTTGTATGCCAACTTTCAACCAAAAGCAGTTTGTCACTCTGTCTGGCGTGGCTCACAACTAAGTGCATCAGTCTCAGCTCAAACTATCAGAAAACAGGGCGGACACCCCAATCTGGTGCAATTTCTATAATTAGATTTCACCAAGCCAGTGACAAATGGACCACTAAAGCAGTATTACAATGGAGTCACAGACTGTCCCCTTGGGCTCTCCAGCCTATCTTGCTATCCAGACAAACTGGATTTTGTGATAAAAGATTATACAGTTACTCCTCACTTAATGTTTAGTTATGTTCCTGAAAAATGCGACTTTAAGTGAAACGATGTTAAGCGAACCCAATTTCCCCATAAGAATGAATGTAAATTGGGGGGAGGGGACGTTAGGTTCCAGGGAAATTATTTTTGGCCTTACAGTACAGTACTATAGTTGGGAGGTGCCCTCTCCTTACCCCACACAGGCACCGCCCACTGGCACTGGAGACAATGAGGCAGGCAAGGAGGCTGTTGGTGCTGTAGGCTAGGAGACGCAGTTGCACAGCAGCAGCGGCAACTTCCCCTACTCTGCAAGCACCAGGGGCGGGGCTCAACCCTTGGCCCGCCCATGCCATCCCTTCCCCCAAGCCCCCACCCTTAACCAGCCTCTTCTCTCCCCCCGCCCCCTTTACTCCGCATACCACATCCTCACTCCTCCCCCTCCCTCCTGCCCATGGCAATCAGCTGGCTTGTATTTTTCAGGGGGCAGGAGGGAAGGGAGAGGAGCGAGGACTCGGCGTGCAGGCTCCTCCTCCGTCCCCTGCCTCCTGAACACCGCAAGCCAGCTGATTGCTGGGAGCGGGGGGGGGGGAAGGTTTTGATCCACGGAGTCTGCCAGCGGGAGGCATTGGGGGGGTGTAGGGGGGCTGCCAGCTGTGGACAAAGCAGGCAGTCAAATGATGTTACAGTGAAGCATTATACAATTTTAAATGGAGCATGTTCTGTAACTGAGCAGGGATGTAAGATCGAAACACCATTAAGTGAGAGGACGTTAAGTGGGGAGTTACTGTATAAATCAAAAATCATATCACATTAGGTTATTCCCAATTCCAAAGGATCAGTCAGTTACCCCAAATCAATTGATACTCTGGATTTTACACCAAAACAATACTGGTAGCCAATTCTGTGGTAAACTAACTAAATATTTGTTAGCTAAGAAAGAGAAATGAGGTATGGAGAGGTTACAGTTCGAACTTTCTGTGGAAAGAGGCAGGGAGCCAGCAAAATGACTTGAGGGTGGGGGTGACATGGCCAGAATGGCAGGGAGAAGAATATTATTTTAGATTTTAAATGTTGTACTAATTAAAGAGGGGAGAGGAACTAGAGGAATAGGACAAATGACAGGCAACCATGGTGTGTTTCAGAGGTTTGCCATTGAAGGGAGGGGTGCTGGGGTAGATTTTAGAAATGTTATCAAAGGAGAAGTGACAAGGGGTGATATCCTGGCTCCAGTAAAATCAATGGCAAAAATTCCATTGACTTCTATGGGGCCAGGATTTCACCCATAATTCTTCAGGCAGAGGAGAGAAGAAAAGAAGGGAGGATTCAGGTAACCCCAAAGACATGAAGCTGAGTGATGAGAGGACAGTGGAGTCCACCATAATGGAGACAGGATAGTGGCAGAAGAGAGACTAGGGAGAAATATGAGAAGTCTGCATTTTTGCCATGTTACTTTCAGGAATTGGATGGAAAGAGGAGAGAAGCAAGCTGAGACGATAAAAAGCAGAATAGTTTTGCAAGTTAACCTTTGCCACCCTGCTGTACTAGCAACAGAATGTCAAAAAGGAGCAGAGATGAAAGCCTCTGATTGAATCTCTGAAATGCAAACTCTGCGTTCAGATGTGGATTCTGTTCATACTCCATTCATATGAACTATTATAATAATTCCTATTCTGCAGTATTAGCATGCTTCTTATCTAGTCCCTTATGATTCTCTGTAAGATTTAACAGCGCAGCTTACCTTTCTCTCTTTTTTCTTAGACAAAAAATATATTTCCCCTAAAGTTTTCTTCAGAAGTGTCCTACCAAGAAGAAAATGGGGCTAGCCTCTGGGATCTGCTTGTATGGGAGCAGGGAACTATCAGTAAAAATCTAACTGGAAGGATGTCTTCTGTGAACCATTATGTATGGTGTCATAGAAAGACTGTCCGAATGTACAAATCTTCCCCCTCTAAAGAATAACAAGTTTTAAAGAAGGACAAGGGAAAAGGAAGCAGAGTTTAAACAAACATTCATTAGAGCACTGAAAGCCTTTCAAGTCTGTTCAGAATCTTCCTACCAGCCACAGCATTTTAAATTTCAGAATCAATTGTCAGCCTTAAAAAATAGGTGCTCTGTTTGGTGCCCAGAATTATTACTGTTATTGATTGTGGGCAGCATGCTCATCTCTGCACATGTTGTGGCAGCCATGAATCCTGCCTCAAGGAACTTGTAGAGACATGTGGCTTAAACACATGCCTAAAGTTAAGCGCCTGCTTAAAACATTGCTCATGAGGGGTAGACTTACATGTGCTTAAATGCTTTGCTGAATTGTGGCCTCAGGAATTACTCTTTTGGTATGTGCAGCAAAGAGTCCTGGGCACCTAACAGATGTTTTGGAGCATGAGCTTTCATGGGTGAATACCCACTTTGTCGGATGCTTGTCTTTTGGTATGTATTCTAAATTCACTCTCATTTTAATTATCTTCCTAGATGTCTGATGAAAGACCTTCAGCACTAATTATAACTACTTAGCTATAGTAAGAAAATTGAATAACAAGGTATCAGTGTGGTTTTAATCCCAGATTCCTGTTTTACAGATATGTGATTATCCCTCTTCTGCCATTACAAGAGCATGTGTGGGCCACAGATGGAGCTAAAATTTACCTTAAAGAAACACTCTTATTCTGGCTGCAGCTATATTTGTAAAATTCCCTCTCTACAGATCAATATTTCCATTTTACAATTAAGATAGTGTAGAAATATTTCCCCCTATTAACTTACTCATTCCAGTTACATGGTTCCTAATTTTTGCTACTAGTTTTAAGTTAACTGCTATTTTTATATCCTTTTCCTCTTATCCACTATTGTCTAATGGAAACTATCTTATACACTGGCATAATCAGATTCCAAGCAACTTCTTTAATCTGAGTTGATTTCAATTCCTTTTGTTCCACCCCATGATATATTGTTTATGTCTACGTGCTGCAGAACTTCCTACTATTGGTGCTTCAAAGCCTGACATCTTTCTTCTAAATTTAAAAAAATAATCCCATCTACCCATGTCTCTGACTTCATCTGATTCTCCTCTCACTTACACTGATGTAAAATTGTAATTGGGAACAGAATCACGTCCTTTCTTTTCTCCCCGGGCAGAAATATTAATCACTGTGGACTCCAAATGTATTCTTTCCTGATGAGTAAATCTGCTTATCACCATCTTCAGACATTGCCAGCATTCACTGACTATACCTCTGCTGTCATTGTAGTCCTCGATACTCATGCCATCTTGGTTACTGTGCTTCTCTTTTCTTTGATCTTCCTAAATTCCTGTTCTGTACACATCTTGAGATTTAGGATACTGCGACTTGGCTCCTTTTGAGCCTGATTCTGATCTCACTGATGTCAGCTTAAATCAGCAATAACTCCCCAGAAGTCAGTGGAGTCATTTGAGTGTAAATCCAAATGTGAGATCAGAATCGGGTCCTTTTTGTCCACAAGAAGTGGCAGAACCACATCAGCTCCATCCCTTGTCAACTCAGATCTTAGTTGGTTTTCTAGCCACCTCAGAATACGATTCCGGTATCCTTTATAGTTTTCAAAACTCATCATAAGACTTCTCTGGCCTAATAGCTATTACTCTCCTACTTACTCTCTTTGCTTCTCTAATCTTGGCCTTCTCTCTGCCTCCCCTGAGCTAGAAATTGCTTGTTCTTTTCGCTCATATTGTCCTGCTGAGTCAACAGTGTGCCCTTGTTGCCAAGAAGGCTAACGGCATTTTTTGCTGTATAAGTAGGGGCATTGTCAGCAGAGTGAGGGACATGATCATTCCCCTCTATTCAGCTTCACTGAGGCCTCATCTGGAGTACTGTGTCCAGTTTTGGGCTCCACACTACAAGAAGGATATTGAAAAATTGGAAAGAGTCCAGCAGAGGGCAACAAAAATGATTAGGGGGCTGGAGCACATGATTTAGGAGAAGAGGCTGAGGGAGCTGGGATTATTTAGTCTGCAGAAGAGAAGACTGAGGGGGCATTTGCTGGCTGCTTTCAACTACCTGAAAGGGGGTTCCAAAGATGATGGATCTACACTGTTCTCAGTGGTACCAGATGACAGAACAAGGAATAATGGCCTCAAGTTGCAGTGGGGGAGGTTTAGGTTGGATATTAGGAAAAAAAATTCACTAGGAGGATGGTGAAGCACTGGAATGGGTTACCTAGGGAGGTGGTGGAATCTCCTTCCTTAGAGGTTTTTAAGGTCAGGCTTGACAAAGCCCTAGCTGGGATGACTTAGTTCAGGCCACAACATAGGCCCGTGGGCCGCATGCGGCCCGCAGAGGCTCACTGTGCGGCCCGCGGCGGGATTCAAAAGGCTCTGAGCTGCCCACAGCGGCGGTGAGCTCAGAGCTCTTTAAATCTCAGCCGAGGCAGGGATTCAAAAGGCTCCGAGCTGCCCGCAGCAGGGGGGAGCCCAGAGCCATTTAAATCTCAGCCATGGCTGGGATTCATAGGACTCTGGGCTGCCCGCAGCTGTGGGGAGCCCAAAAGTCCTTTAAATCTCAGCCGCAGCTCAAAGGGCTCTGGGCTGCTGCAGTGGCGGGGAGCTCAGAGCTCTTTAAATCTCAGCCACGGCCGGGATTCAAAAGGCTCCGAGCTGCCCGCAGCGGCGGGGAGCCCAGAGCCATTTAAATCTCAGCAGCGGCTGGGATTCATAGTGCTCTGGGCTGCTCGCAGTGGCGGGAAGCGCAGAGCCCTTTAAATCTCAGCCGTGGCCAGGATTCAAAAGGCTCTGCACTGCTCGCAGCCACGGGGAGCCCAGAGTCCTTTAAATCCCAGCTGCAGCCGGGATTCAAAGGGCTCTGGGCTTCCCGCAGCCACAGAGAGCCCAGAGCCCTTTAAATCTCAGCCATCAGGGCCGGCTTTAGGCCAATTCAACCAATTCCATTGAATCAGCCCGCCCCTAAGAGGGCCACATGCCCAAGCCCCATTACAGTGTACTGGCAAAAGCCAGTGCTCTGTAGCGGGGTGGCCTAGCTTCCCCAGGGGGCAATTTAAAGGCCTGTGGCTCCCAGGCCCTTTACATTGCAACTAGAGCACCACTGCTGGAGCCCTGGGATAGGGCTGTGGGGCTCTGGGGGCTATTTAAAAAGTCCGGGGTTCCCGTCGCTTCTACTGCCCCAGCCCTTTAAATAGCCACCGAAGCCCCATCACTTCCCCAGGTCTCCCTCGGCTATTTAAAGGGCTGGAGAGGTTGAAGTAGGGGAGCCGTGGGCTCTTTAAATAGCCCCCAGAGCCCTGGGGTAGTGGGGGGGGGGTCTCCAGATGCCTTTGCTGCCCTGGTCCATTAAATAGCCTCTGGAGCCCCACCACTTCCCCAGGGCTCCTGCAGCTATTTACAGGGCTGGGGCAGTGGAAGCAGGGGAGCCCCAGGCCCTTTAAATAGCTCCTGAGCCACGGGCTGCTACTGCTACCCTGGTGGGGGAGGCAGGAGGAGGGGGCACTCACCATACAGGATGCGCTGTACCCCCTGTACCTGCACCAGTTGCCCGCAGCCAACCCCTGCCGCACCTCCTGCCCTGCCTGCACCAGTTCCTGTCTGCAGCCAGCCCTGCACCCGCTGCCCACAGCCAGCCCGTCTCCAGCCAGCCCCTCACCCCCTGCCTTGCCTTCAGCCCTGCACCAACCTTCCCTGTCTCCAGCCAACCCCTGCCGCACCCCGCTGCCTGAAGCCAGCCAGTCCTGCACTCCTTTGTCTCCAGCCCTGCCAACCCATGCCGCACCCCCCCGTGGCCCTTCCTGAAGCCAGCCAGCCCGCCCATCCCACATGCTGTCTCCAGCCTGCCCCACACCCCTTGCCCAGCCTGCAGCCAGATCCTACCTCCAGCCACCTCCCCTCCTCCTCCAGCCAGCCCCATGTCCACTAGTGCCCTCTAGTTCTCAGGGAAGTAATCCTGCCCACTTGCTTCAATGAGGTGGGCAGGGAGCAGCTGGGACCCACACGTGCACCCTAGCACACCCTCAGGGAGTGGCGGAGCTCATTTCTAGTTCAGACACATCTTTTTAAAAAAGAACTTTAGGTAGGGTTAACACACATCTGTACTTTCCCGGACATGTCAGGCTTTTTGGATCTTAAATCGCCATCCAGGAGGAAAATACGGACGTATGGTAACCCTATTGGTACAAAAAATACATACTGTGGCAGAACTTTTTATAGGGAACCGGTTGCTAAGAAATAAAAGGCTTTTTTTTTTACATTTTTTTTCTTTCAGTCATCCCTGCTGGGGCCCCTCCGAAAATGTTCTAATTGGGGCCCGCACTTCCTAAAGCCGGCCCTGGCAGCTATGGATGGGATTCAAAGGATCTGGGCTCCCCACAGGTGTGGGGAGCCCAGAGCCTTTTAAATCTCAGCCGTGGCCAGGATTCAAAGGGCTCTGAGCTGCCCGCAGAGATTCTCGGCCATGGCTGAGATTTAAAGGACTTAGGGCTCCCCACTGCCACGGGCAGCCAAGAGCCCTTTGAATCTTGGTGGCGGCTCCAGCGGATGCGCTGGGGCTGGGATTTAAAGGGCTCAGGCTCCCCTCAGCAGCAGGAGCTCTGGGCCCTTTAAATCCCTGCCCCAGCCCCGCAAAGCTCCGGGTTCCCGCAGCTGCCGGAGCCCCGGGCCCTTTAATTTGACCCTGAGGGCTCCCAGCCAGCTCTTCAGCTGGGAGTCCCTGGTTGATTTAAAATCAAGTATCACCTCCCCACCCCCAACCTTCCTTTTTGGCCCACAGCTGTTTTGGTGGGGCAGCACTGGGAAAGGAGGGTTTGTTTCTGCAGGGCTGGGGCGGTGCTGGGGCAGAGTGTTTCCGCTGGGCTGGGGGCGGGGGGGTTCGGCCCTCAGCTGTTTTCTTTGGAGTAATGTGGCCCTCGCCGCTTTATGAGTTGTGCAGGCCTGATTTAGTTGGTGTTGGTCCTACTTTGAGCAGGGGGGGTAGACTAGTTGGCCTCCTGAGATCTCTTCCAACCCTGATATTCTATTATTCTAACTCTTCCCCTCCCTCTCCTCAGCCACTTACATTATTCACTTTAGCTTGAGAATGATGCTAAATATTACCCACCTTCCTATTCTCCCGTCGCTAAATCTCCCCATTTTTCTCCCTCTCTGAAATTAGTCAGTAACAATATTTTCTTGCTTCCTAACTGCTTTTAAATTCCAACTCTCTTCTTTCATGCTACTTAATCTTCAGAGATTGTTTTCCTTTGTCCTTTTGGCTCTATTTATGAGATGATTAACACTCCAGAGCCAATTGTATCAAGGGACTTGTTTACATCATACTGTTCCTCTCACTTCGAGTTTGTAGTGTAGAAGAAAACTTATGCTTGTTTTATAACTTGGCTAAGACCTTATAGCGGGGTGCTGGTGCAAAAACATCTAATTAGCTCCTGCCTGGCCAGCTCCAATCAACGCAAGCAGATTGGGGCTGATGGAAAAGGCCTGATGCCGGACTGAGGATTGGCCACACCTGCTGGCCTGACAAGCCCAGGGCTACAAAGGCTGGGAGGGAGCCAGCAGGCAGGGGGCACCAAGGGAGAAGCCAGTCAGGAGGGGAGCTGTGCTAGCTGAAGGCTGACTCTCCCTGTAAAGCTTGTATATAGATGGACACTGGTGGTGGGACAACCTTAGGTAAACAAATACACAGGTGTTGCACAACTCTGAAGCCTCTCTGAGCCTTACTGGGGAGAGCAGGCAGGCCCCAGGAAGAGGGGCAGGTCATGAACCCTGTTACAGGCCTTAATCAGCTTGTACTAAAACTGAACACCACAGACTTCCATGGTGCCTGACATTTTAATTCTTTGCAAAACGACATTTTTTATGGATTTTTATTTGCCCTGATCAAAGCAACCACAATCGTATTCTAGAAGCAGCCTTACAGAGAACTTTTTCTATACAGCGTTTCCTTCGCTTAGAACAGGACTTCTTTACATAATGTAATTCTAGTACAGAAACCTGTGTCATGGGCTATCTGCCCTCTTACTGAAAATCCTGTAAGAAAGACCACCACTTAACCCATGTCAGAGCATTTCACGCCCCACTTGGCACTACCATCATTGCTTTCATGAAAAAGTAATATTAGGGAAAATTTTAATATACATTTAGCTGCTTTTTAATGACATTTTGCAGCTGGAAATAAGGAGAGAGCCATCTTCGTGACCAGCCAGCAAGGGAAGGTGATCAGTGGAGCACCGTTTGAGAACCGCCGGCATAGAGCACCACAGAGCAAAAGGTTCCCAAATCAAATGTCTGGAGATGCTTCTGTAGCGAGAAGTAGTGCAGTGAAAATGCCTTTAGGTATGGAGGATTAGAAATAATTATTTAGAGAAATTAGTTAAACAATTTTTCTGTAAACTTTTTTTAAAGAAAGCAGTGAATGGAGGAGCTATTCATTAGCCACATCAGACACTCCAATATGATTGTATGTGTTGCTGGAATAATGATACTTCATGGATCGCTGAATGAACTTGCTGTCATCTCATGTTTCACCATGCAGTGGAGAGGCATTCACTTATCCAAGCACAAGGAACAATTCTGTTTAAATAAGACACAGTTTCTTGAGGCTGGATGTTTATTACTATTTCCAAGGCCTGATCCTGTGTTGTTGTTGTTTAAATGTATTGTCATAGTAGCGAGAAGCGCTGGTCATAGACCAGGACTCCACTGTGCTAGGTGCTGTACAGACATGAGATTAACCCTACCCCAAAGAGCTTACGATCTCAGGGTCTGTCTACAGTGGAGCTGGAGGTGTAATTTCCAGCTCGGGTAGACATACGTGCACTAGCTTTGGTTGAGCTAACGTGCTGAAAATAGAAGTGTTGACATGGTAGTGTGAGTGGTGGGGCAGGTTAGCCCCTTGCATACAATCCTATTTGAAACCCTAGATATGTACTTGAGCAGTTAGCCCATCCCAATATTTGTGCTGCAGTGGTTACATTGCTATTTTTACCCACTAGCGTCATTGGAGCTAGCATGGGTGTGTCTACCTGAGTAGGCATTTACAGCTCCATTATAGGCAAGAGACAACAGATGGACATAGACAGAGGCAGGAGTATGAGGAAACAATGGGACAATATTATCTAAACAACCAAGACAGATGGAGGAACGGGTAGAACATACAAGCAGAGTGAACAATGTGATGGCGGCAAATCTCATTTTAGTTCCACGATCTTAGGAGGGGATCAGCTAAAGGGGAAGGGAACAGAATGAGGGGGAAGGTCAGAAGAATGTGACAGGATGTTCACTCCATACCACCCTTGGAAACATTAATGAGGCTGAGAGGGTGGGGGATAATTAACAGCTAGGCCACACCTGAGGAGTAAGCAACCCCTGATTGGGAATAGAGCCCAGCTGAGAAGAAACAGGCAGAGCCATGATAATGCCAGAAAGTTCACAGCAGAAGGGGGCTGAAGTCACCCTCTAGCTGTAGAGTGGGAGAAGAAGAAACCAGGGGAAGAACTGAAGCCCTGGGGTCCTGGCCCTAAGAGAAAGGTGTACCCAGAGGAGGCTGAAGAACACCTCTATCAGATTCTATGCCTCTGTCAGGCTAAGTAGGAGCAGCCTCCCAAGGAAACAGTAGAAAGGTGTAGGACAGTGCAGACCTTGGGTGCTGGTTGTAGGGTCTCTGGGATGGAACCTGGTGTAGTGGGTAGGCCTAGGTTCCCCTACCAGCCACTAGGGAAGTGGCACAGACCACGCAAAGGAGCAGAAGACTGCCTAGGACAGTCATCCAGTGGGACTTGAATCGCCTGGAAGGGGACAACACCCAGTGGCCTAAACAGAGGGCTAAGCCATGAAGGGAGAGCACCATGACTCTCACAGAGAGAGAGACTGCAGAGTGTGCAATGAGTGGCAGACCTGGAGGAGTTAATGCCCAGAGTAGCCAGGAGGAGGGTGAGTGGAATCCTGTTACAGGGAGGAAAAAGTAGGAGAGGCAGGTGTGGTGTGAAGCTGGGGACTTGAAGCAAACATGCTATAAACACAGGGCAGAGAAAGTCAGAACAACTTATAGCATGTGTCGGCAGCCTCTGGCACGCAGCTCGCGAGGGTAAGCACCCTGGTGGGCCAGGCCAATTTGTTTACCTGCTGTGTCCGCAGGTTCAGTGGACTGCGGATCCCACTGGCCGCAGTTCGCTGTCCCAGGCCAATGGGGGTGGCAGGAAGCACCACGGGCCGACGGATGTGCTGCCCGGGGCTTCCCGCCTCTTGCATTGGCCTGGGACGGCGAACCGTGGCCAATGGAAGCTGTGGTCCGTCAAACCTGCTGACGTGGCAGGTAAACTGGCCCAGCCTACCACAGTGCTTACCCTGGTGAGCTGCATGCCAGAGGTTGCTGACCCCTGACTTATAGTTTAGGCTGGAATGTCCAGCTTTGGCTGCTTCTGGTTCAACCAGCTGAAGCCTCTGGCTGGCTGCTCTTTGCAGTTCTCCCCCAAGGCCACATGGCAGGGTCAGAGAGAGGGGAAGCAGCGCCTGAGTCCTAGTGCCTCCACAGTGGGTGAGTGGGTGGTCTCCTCTGCATAGTTCTGGGTGCTGGGAGGAGGGGTGTACCTGGCTGGGCCCCGTTTTACCCACCTCACCCCAGTGCAGTAGTCCCTGTGTTGGTGGGACTCAATGTGGGTGCTGGGTTCCAGCCATGTGGTATAAAGTACACAGTTGGGTCTACATTGACATTAAATTGCTGGAGAGACGAGAGACGACTGAGGTGATTTGGTGGGAACTGGAGAGTTTAGTATTTGATTTTTGGAGTTTTTGAACTCTTGTGTGAATACTGCTTGGAAATCCACTGCACTGTAATCTTAACTCAACATTGAGTTCCTTTCTGCCTTGGCCAACACCCTTAGCCTCAATTTCCCCACCTGTATAATGGATATAATGCCTACCTGCTCTGTGTCATCGGGATGATGGGACTAAGGTTTGTAGAGCAGTATATAGTGAGAGAAGGCTGTCCTTGAAAAGATAATGTAAAACAAAAGGCAGTAAGTACAATCAGAGTTAAATGATAAGAGCAAAGCTGCTAAAAGCAGAAGAAGAGCTTCCTCTTCTCTTCCTGGCTTGGGCAAGCAGCGTTCTGTTTGAATTGACTTTAACTACTGAGGATGATAGAGATTAGCCTATGAGTAGCAAAAAGAACAGAGCTAACAAAATGATGAGGAAGAGACACTTAACAGGGGAAACAGCAAGGGGGTAGATGAGAGAGTGGGTGTGAATGACAGAAGAAGGGGGGAAAGAGCTGCTGCTTTTCAGAGAGAGACAATAAATAATGATAGTACAGAGGAGAAACCAGCAAAGAAACAAGAAAATGGTATAAAGATGGACAGAATGGATCAAACATGAAAGCAGAGGAAAAGGGAATAAAGAAATGGAGAATTAGCAAAAAAAATGTACACCCAGTTTAGATGATTGGATATTCTATATGCTTTAAAAAAAACAACACTTATCTGGAGGTGTTTTCCATCGCTGTAGGAAAGAACAGATAAGAATGGAATCTAGAGTCTCCTGCACAGAATCCTCAGAAGAAAAAAAAGCAAATGATTTTTAGCCTGAAAGTTCAGCTGCAGAAATTAACTTTTCCCAAAAATTCTGGTGCAGAAGTGGGGATTGCAGTGGTGATAATCAGCTATGCCAGGGACTCAAGCCATGTATATTTCATTGCATGTCTCCAGCCCACTGACTGTGGTAGGCTTGCAAAGAGGAAAAGGAGAGGAGAGGCACAGAACAAAACACTTATTGATAGAAAATAAACACGTACCTCCACGTTCTATCATTTCTGCTCCAGAAGCTTGACAAGAGCTGTTTCCGTAAACAGCTTTATTTCACTGTTGCTCTTACCTGGAAAGAATGCTAGATTTCTACTGCAGGTCTCTTAAACGGCAGAATTAACCACACTGCCTCTGTTCCTGTTGTCTGCTTACTGAGACCCTTTCAACTAGCCAGAGTTGAGCTCGATTGGAGCCTAATGGCAACTATTCTGAGGAAATGATTGATTGCCTGCCAGATCTGCTGTCTCTAGATCAAGCTGGGAAGAGGGAAAAACTATTATTTTCTCATCAGGTAAACGGAGCTTGATTAAAATAGGGAAAAACAATCCAAACTAAACTAAACCTTTCCAGTTTCATGGAGAAAAACTTGTCTTTCCTCCCAACTTTTGCCAAGCTGCAGTCAAGTTCTTCTCAATTATCCTCTTCACTGTCTGTTTCTGAGAGGTTCTGAGCATCTGCAATTCTCATGGACAATGGAAAGAACTGAGGAAGTGGAGACAGAAAGAGATGGCTTCCTCTTGCAGCTGGGGAATTCTGAAACTATTTAGAAGATGGGAGGGGGAACAGTATCGTTTAATCATGCATATACCCTCGGTATCACACACATACAGACAGCACCTCACATGAGCGAGGATTCCCCCATGTAATGAAGGAACTGTAGAATAAAGATGTGTAGAGGGTAAGGAATGGAAGATCCTGCTTCAGGGGTCCCTGAACAAACAAAAAACAGGATGGCAAGAAATTCCCATTCCTTGCCAAGAAAGTTTCCTGAGAGGTTCCTTCCCTGGAAATGGAAAAAGAGAGAGAAAATAAGCGAGTAAACTCCTTACAAAGCTCCCACCCTATGTTGTCAAAATATTTCCATGAAAACTGCTTAGTTTAATAGGGTATTTCTTTTTACCTTTGTTTTCTATGTTTGAAACTCATCCTCCCTTCAGGGACATGCAGAGAAATATATCACACTAGGAAAAGGAAGTGCGGGTTCTCTTCGGTGACAGCTGTGCCTTGTTGATGGCTGATTAGTAGGGCAAGTGTATAGTAGACTGAACAGTTTAAACTGTACCTCACATTCCACTGGAGGGAAACAGTTTCCCACTCACAAAGCAAGATTGCCCTCATGTCATTGCAGTTAAGCCACAGCAAGTTATCACACTCTCATTGTATGAGTATGAATGTCTATGTCGGACTCAAATTCTCCAGACCTGTAAAGCTGAGGGTCAATGTACTAAAAAGGGATGCATTAAGAATACTAAGCTACCAGCTAGCTAAGCCTAGGTACTTACAACTGTGTTGCTATTTCTATTGCTATGAACTCATTTACTAGGGATTTGAATGCTGAAATGCATGCTGTCAAAAATCAGTAATGTTGCTTGCTAATCTATAAACTGAAAGAAAGCTCACAGTAGTTTGGGGTTTTTTGTGGGGAGGATTAGATTAGTCCATTATATGAAACAAACACCTAGATACTGATCGTTGACTTAGATGGGAAAATAAGGCAACAGGTCGTTGTATGCCTCTCCCTCCAAAATAGTAACTCTGGTATTGCTACTAACTCACTGAAGGGTTGATCCTGACAGTGTGCTGAGTGCTCACATTTTAATCAATAGGGAGTTACATGCACTCAGTACCTCGCAGGGTTGTGCCCTTGATTGGTTTTTGTGAGGATAATTCTCTGTGCAGCTCTCGGATAAACATAGATGAAATTAAAGTTTGTACAGAAAGCTCAAAATATATTAAGCAATAATATTCTCTTTGGCTCACACCTCTGAATGCTCACTTAGTGCTGATTTTAGCAGTTATTTACAGATCAGCAAGTTGCAATGTGAATGGATACATGTTGGAACTGTGTGAGCGCAGTTACTGTATATCATTGGTTTCCATCGCAATTCATCTCTTTATGTGTTAATTGCAGTTAGGTTCAGTGCTTGGAAAATAGAGGCAAAATCTAGCTGGCAGTTCTCCAGATCTACACTTCCCGCCACCACTCACTGCGACTGTATTTTCATTTAACTTTTCCTTTCCGACTTGCCGAACACTCACCCTGCCGTTTTTGTTCGCTTTCTATCCTGTGACTTAAAAACCAAAATCCTTGATATCCTATTTCATTATACAGGCCCAGTTCCTATATTGAGAACCACCCAGGAACACTCCTGTGCTCACACAATGCTAAATTTATCAAGGACTGTGGTGGATTCTCCGTCACTACCAATTTTAAAAATCAAGACTCGCTGCTTTTCTAAAAGATCTCTAGTTCAAACTGGAATTATTTTGAGGAAGTGGTATGGCATGTGTTGTGACCATGCACTCTGACCTCTTGTACAATAGTTTCTTCTGCCTCAGAACCTAGCAGGATCTGGGCCATAATTATTTTTTCCTGCACCACCCTCATTTCACTTTCATAACTAAAGTCCTCACAATTATGGGATTTATCCCTTTCTCATGACATTAGTTTGCCTTTTGTTCACTCCAGATCCCATTTTTCTTTGCATTTTTCAGTTAGCACTACTGTAATGTTCAAGGACGGCAGTATATCCAACAAAGAACTAGAACATAAAGCAGGAAGAAGAGATTACCTTTATTTCTTCTCCATAACAAGGCCAAGCTGTTTCCATCCCAGAGCTGCTACTAGAAGCACGTAGTGGTGGTTGAAAAATGAAGCAAAATGTTCATGAACGAATTTTTCACTCAACTTTTCATTCAACTGTTTCTGAAAAATTTCAACCATTCTATTAGTTGGTCAAAAATCAGGAAAAATAAACTTGGTCAAATCTTAAGTCAAACTTCCAACCAATTTCAGAAGCAATAACTTCAGGGATATAAGTGACACCGTGTCTCATACACTCAAAATAAGGAATCTTACTAGCTATGGGTTTATACTGCACCCATCACTGCAGAGTCTATGCTCCATATGCTTTTATACTGAGCTCATCACCACAGTGTCTGAGAACATTGTATGCGTGCATTAAGCGATATGAGTAACATCAGTCATGCGTTGCTTATTCTCTCATCTTCTCCCCAGGGGGAGAAGTGTGTGCCAGGAAGTAGATCTTTTTTAATATACCTGTTGCTGTATACTTATATTCAAGAAGGTAGGTCAAAGCACTTGGAGCTAAAGGTGACGAGGTTGTGATGGTCCTTTGTTCCTGTGACTGTTCATTCCACAGGCTTGGTCCCATAGAAACCTCTATCTAACCCTCAGAGGAGCTTCACCCTTATAGAGAATTCCACTGTGCCAGAGGAGTGAAGTTGTTAACCCTGGTCTTCATGCCAGAGCTTTAGATGATCTTTTAGATACCATGGGTCCAGGCCATGGAGCACCTTGAAGATAAGGACTGAGACCTCAGCCTGAGCTATCAGTGACCCAGCTCCATTGTTTCTAAGAGAGATTGCTAACTATGTGATTAATGGTCCATCTCATTACCAGCTCTAGAAAACTCGTAAAAAGTTAGCCTTCATCAACTGTTGCCACACGGTGGTATCTGAGATACTGCAGTTACTTCCTATTCTAAGCATACAGGGAAAAGTCTGTCAGACAACACTGTGTAGTGGCATAATTCTTGGCACATCACGCAAAACTTCTGGAAGACATTTTCAATCTGCCTAATATAGAACCCTTATTTGGATGGAACTGTAATTCTCTATTGAGAAAGGCGTTTGATAATGATCACCTCCTCTGTTTTCTCCTCTATATTTCGTTCAGTTTTGAAATATACAACAGAATAAAAACATAAACTGCCACTACATGAAGCTACTGGAATCATGGCATCATGAGTAAAATAACAATATGCACATGCAAATTGAAAAAGCACAGATTTTAAGGACAGTCCGTTCTACCCTAAAACAGCATGGAGCAGTTCTGTGATGTGATACCAAGAAGCTGACATCACAGTTGGAAGTTAGCTGGAGTTCTGATCTGTATCTGAAGTTTTCCAAAGCTGGGGGAGTATTTTGATTTGGCCACAGCTGTGGTCATAATATGGGTGCCTGTTAGCCTTATGGCTACTCGTTGTAAAGGGATTGCCTCCCGCCTCAGAGGATCATCAAACAGAACAAACGCGGTTCTTAATCTTGAAAAGTTTAGACTGTAGGATTCCCTACCCCCTCTTTTCAGGCACAAATTTCTTAATTTCAATTAGTAGTCATTAGCAATTTCTTCATATGTTCCAATCAGCCAAATATTGACTTACCTAATCAGAGAACATACCATTCAAACCTCTCTTACAACCTTCCTTTATTCATCTCATCAACAATTTCCATTTTAGGGAAATCATTCTAGGAATACAAGGTAGAGAAGAACAACCCTTCATTTTTTTCCCCACAAGTGTGATTCATAGCTAACTAATTAATCAGTTTAATCCTGTTTTGTTTTGTTTTTTTTAATACAGCACAACACCACTGGGAACTGATATAAAAGTATACAGTGTTATGAACCCATCTCTTATCACACCAAGTTTGCCATCTGTACCACTACATTAAATAACATGAGATGAATATCCCCAATCTGCTGGATCATGTAAAGATTATCCTGAAAAATTTCCCTGGAGGATAGTTCACCAGTATGGTACCAGTTGGAAGGAGTCCAGTTGGTCCGTCTAGCCTTCCCTGCTGCCTTTGATGATGAAAGATACCTTTTCGTTGAAAAGATTTAGCTAGATTTTCAAACTCTGCTTCTCATGAGCATGCCCAGTCTTTTTTCATATCTGTGTATACATGAATGATGATAAATTGAGTAAATCCCTTCAATAAAGGGGATTTGGAATAACTGTGGAGATAAATGTCATGATTCATAATTTGTTTAAGCCCTGCATTATCTGTCATGTCAAATATACACAATAGAAAAAATAAGCACAATTTAGAAGTTGGAGTCAAATTATTTTTCAGAAATGTCCTTTGAAGGTTTTCTCCAAAGAAATGGTTGAGGTCAGTATAATGCACTACCACAGTGTGTCAAATGACTGTGTTTTAAGAAAGTCTAAGCAGGGGGATCCCATTGGGATTTCAGCTCGACAGGTTTTTGCCATTGGCACTCACCATAAAATCCTTTAGGGAGCTGTCCAGGGACTGAACAAACTCTCTCAATATTGGGCAAAGTGATGCCTCTTTAGGATCCAGTGTATTCCTTAACCCAGACAAAACTGAGAATGGCTTCACATCTTGCTCTGTGTAAGCTCAAAAGCTTGTCCCTTTCACCAACAGAAATTGGTCCAATAAAAGATATTCTATTACTTCACCCACCTTGTCTCTCTAGTTTGCATAATCTGTTTGTAAAATGCTATGGGATCCATTTCAATGAAGGGTGCTATACAAATACACCGTCACCATTGCCAACACCATGGTGGGAAATTCTACATCCTTCTGGGGGTTTCTTTTCTGAATATCCAAGAAAACATCCCTTAAGTGAAACATGTGACACTTTAAATTCTGGGACTTGTAATTGCTGGGGGAGTTGGAAAGATCTTGCTGGGACTGCAAGTTTAATAGTGAGCCAAAGCATCGTGCAGTGATCAATGAAAACAGTAGGAAGTCTCTTCCTTTTAAAAAATGTCAAGCAAAATTCTCCATCTCTAAAGCATAAAGCTCTATCAAGATTACCTGCAATTAGATAGAGGTTGCACTATAGCCATGGCTTGAAGTTCCTTGTTCAAAAGCTTGATACATTCCAGTTTACGCAGAGCACCTATTTGTTATATCAGGATTACATCTCTTTGAATGCTCTTTCTGATCCAGATGGTGAGAACTCAGAACAAAGACACACTTGTAAGTATTGTATACAGAGTCTGAGTTCAACTGACAAATGAAAAACTTTCAGACAATTGCTCTATTTTTTTAACTGACCTTGCTGTGACCTTATTGCAGGAGTTACACTGGATGATTTTACTTCTTATGGGGAAAATTCAAGTTTCAACATGCAAAAGATCTCTGCCCCCACCCTGCCCCCAACAGGTGCCTGGCTGCCAAAACTGTGCCAGCATGTGCTCCTATTCTGGTTGTCAACAAGACACGTTCATACGTGTGTGTCTGTTGAGACAGCTATCAGCAGTTTCAAGGGACCACTGCTAGGCCATAGGCATATTTGTATAAACACAAGCACTGTAGTAATCATTATGAATATTTATTTGCAGTAGTACATAGTGGGCACTAGGCAATTTACAAATACGTAAAGAGAACAGTTCCTTCTCCAAGGGACTTTCAGTCCAAGATCAGAAGTCAAGGGAAGGGGAACAATAGGCAATTTATACACAACTTGTATACAAAACAACAAACCAGCTTGGCAGAAGTGAGTTTTAAGTGAAACTTAAATGCGGATGGGGTAGGGGCCTTGCATATGAGCTCAAAGAGGTCGTACCATGCAGAGAGGGCTGCAAGGAGAAAGGCTTGGAGGTGGTTGTGAAAATCTGACAAATGGGTGGACAAGATGGAAGCATTGGTGGAGTGGAAGAGGCGGGGGCAACATAAAGTCTGACTAGAGAGAGGAAGTGGAGGACAGAATCATGTAGAGTTTTAAAGTGGTGACATGGTTAACATGAATATGTTAGCATCTAGGAAGCCAAGGGAAGGCATTTCAAAAGGGGATTTATGTGATCAAACCGACAGGCAAGGGCGATGAGTTTATTGGCAGAATTTTGTATGGTCTGAATTGACCCTGCAGGCCCTAAACCAGTGATGGGCAGCCTGCAGGCCGCACGCAGTCCATCAGGGTAATCCGCTGGTGGATCCCTGGACAGTTTGTTTACATTTGCACGGCCGCCCGCAGCTACCAGTGGCCACGGTTCACCATTCCTGGTCAATGGGAGATGCGGGACGTGGCGCTGCTGGGAGCAGCGAGCAGACATGCAAATATAAACAAACTTTCTGGAAAGCCACGTGTGGCTCATGGGACATAGGTTGCCCACCACTGCTCTTCAAGCTGTGTGGAGAGCCAGTATGAAATTTGGTCATTTTACTCCATGCTTAGAACAAGGTATACGGCTAGTGCCTATAAAACACATGGTGTCAGAATGTGACCTCATAAGTACTGCTGTGCTTTAGTACAACAGGAGTTAGCAACTGAGTGCCCTTTGTTCTGATTTTCCTTACTTCTGCTGGGTTAAATCACTTGGCTTTGGTCTACCCTACAGAGATAGGTCAATGTAAGTTGCCTTAATTCTGTAAGCATCTGCACTATAATGCAGCTCCCACCAATGTAACTTGCCTACTACACCGACTTAACTCATAAGAACATAAGAATGGCTGTACTGGGTCAGACCAAAGGTCCATCCGGCCCAGTATCCTGTCTACCGACAGTGGCCAATGCCAGGTGCCCCAGAGGGAGTGATTGTAAGAGGTAATGATCAAGTGATCTCTCTCCTGCCATCCGTCACCACCCTCTGACAAACAGAGACCAGGGACACCATTCTTTACCCATCCTGGCTAATAGCCATTAATGGACATAACCTCCATGAATTTATCCAGTTCTCTTTTAAACTCTGTTATAGTCCCAGCCTTCACAACTTCCTCAGGCAAGGAGTTCCACAAGTTGACTGTGTGCTGTGTGAAGAACTTCCTTTTATTTGTTTTAAATGTGCTGCCCATTAATTTCATTTGGTGACCCCTAGTTCTTATATTATAGGAACAAGTAAATAACTTTTCCTTATTCACTTTCTCCACATCACTCATGATTTTATATACCTCTATCATATCTCCCCTTAGTTTCCTCTTTTCCAAGCTGAAAAGTCCTAGCCTCTTTTATTAATCCTCATATGGGACCTGTTCCAACCCCCTAATCATTTTAGTTGCCCTTCTCTGAACCTTTTCTAATTCCAGTATATCTTTTCTGAGATGAGGAGATCACATCTGTATGCAGTATTCAAGATGTGGGCATATCATGGATTTATATAAGGGAAATAAGATCTCCATCTTATTCTCTATCCCCTTTTTAATGATTCCTAACATCCTGTTTGCTTTTTTGACTGCCCCTGCACACTGCATGGACATCTTCAGAGAACTGTCCACAATGACTCCAAGATTTTTTTCCTGATTAGTTGTAGCTAAATTAGCCCCCATCATATTGTATGTATAGTTGGGGTTATTTTTCCCAATGTGCATTACTTTACATTTATCCACATTAAATTTCATTTGCCATTTTGTTGCCCAATCACTTAGTTTTGTGAGATCTTTTTGAAGTTTTTCACAGTCTGCTTTGGTCTAAACTATCTTAAGCGGCAAAGTTTGCAGATGATGCTAAACTATCTCACTTTTTACCCCTTTCTCCAGATCATTTATGAGTAAATTGAATAGGATTGGTCCTAGGACTGACCCTTGGGGAACACCACTAGTTACCCCTCTCCATTCTGAAAATTTACCATTTATTCCTACCCTTTGCTCCCTGTCTTTTAACCAGTTCTCAATCCAGGAAAGGCTCTTTCCTCTTATTCCCATGACAACTTAATTTACATAAGAGCCTTTGGTGAGGGACCTCATCAAAGGCTTTCTGAAAATCTAAGTATACTATGTCCACTGGATCCCCCCTTGTCCACGTTTGACCTCTTCAAAGAACACTCCGAGAAGTGTAGTGCGTAAGTCAATGTAGTTACATCGACGCAGTGTCAGTGTAGACACTGTGTTGCTTACATCGACTGTTGCTGCCTTTCAGAAGCCATCCCACAATGCCCCACGCTGACAGTGAAATTGCGGCAAGCGCTCCTGGTGAGGATGTGCACTGCCGACACCAGGAGCATAGTGTATACATGCACAGTTTAATTACTGAGGTGGCTGTAAATTGAGATAGCTTAGCTTGACATAATTTTGTAGTGTAAACTTGCCCTTAGTGTAACTTCAACAAGATATTGTAAGTCCACTTCACTTTTAAAAGCCCCCTTCCCCTGGTAGGAATCTGTAATGATCAATAATGCCTCAGGTGTGTGAAGAATAGAAATTTATAGTTCAGTGGGAAACAATCTAAATCCTCTAATGCCAGAACATAAGTTTACCAAAAAGGCAATTAGTGTCTACCTCATCTAGGTTTTGATACCATGCTCATCACCACATATCTTTGCAAAGAGATCATATATGTAATGGACCAGTGGTTTATTTTTCCTTCCTCTGATTATTATCCCCAAGACAATTGTGACAGATTTTCCTTCCTTTGCTGGTGTTTTTATTATGGTTGTGGGAAAGGTAAAGAGAAGTGAGATTTACACAGTGGTTTGGAGGCAGTGAGATTTATGCTCATTCTATCCTTTTCTGATATTGAGTTCCAAGCCTTTGGACCTGTTGAAAGAGCAACAGGAAATACCTTCTTTACAAGTTTTACTGGAATAGGTCAAAACTAATTTTAGAGAAATGTCTAAGATAGTTTCATTGTTCTAGTTTTTGAAATGAAATGATTTTCAATTTTTCATGGAGATCTATCAATGTTTCCCCCTCTATTTAGGTATCAGTCATTTCTAAAAGCCTTTTTTTATTTCAAAGTAGAAACATTTTGACTTTGAAAATCCCAAATATGATATTTAGCCAACAAATGAGAACTGATGATGATAAACAAAAAACACTCCCACCCCAACAAAAAAAATTAAAACCTGGTAAATGAAAACCTCTAGTGAAAAATGAAAAATCAAGGCAAGTTTTCACAAACATTTTTGTTTTGGGGAATAAAACACTTTGTTGAAGGGGAAAAACTACTTTTGAAATATGTAGACCAGCAGTTTTACCCTTGAGGTTGATGGTTTCATAGGTACATGTCTATCGAGGAAGTTTATTATATCAGAGAATCTCCCTGAAGTAACTTAGATTAGTTGCATGAAGAGCCTTGAAAATAAGGGACTTGGATACTTTAGTTATGGGTATAATAGAGCAGACTTTGACTTGTCTGTGTGCCATGTGTGGTGTGCTGATGAGATGAATCTGTTTGGCAGGAGATTCACTACTTTCTTACCCTGAGGAGTAAGCTGGAGGGGAGACCCTCAACCCCAAGCTTGTTGGCCAATAGGACCAGGTTGGAGAAACCTTTTGAAAGGGTCTCTTTTAGGATGGGAGCACTCTCTCTGGGTATCCAACAGCAGGACAAGGAGACACAGATGTTAACAGAGGCTGTGGGGAAGCACCAAAGGCTCAGGGCTGGCCCTGAAGCCCAAAAGCAGAACAGAATTGGGACTGAGACTACACTCAGGAGCACAGGGGTAGTAGGCTGCCAAGTATCATAAAGGGATCATAACATGAAATAAGATGTTGTAGCCTGGGTACAAAGAGACAAGGGACTGGCCTAAGGAAAAGGGTCAGTGTGACCTGACCATGCACTTAAGGGAAGGAGCTGCCATGCTTGTAAAGGGGCAAGCACAGGGCATAACTGGGTGCTCTGTAGGGTGGAGTTTGTGGCCTAGTAGTTGCTCAGAGGGGGAGCAGCATACAAATTGGTGATGTGAAGCAACCGTTGCCTCTAGCTCAGTGGTTCTCAAACTAGGGCTGCTGCTTGTTCAGGGAAAGCCCCTGGTGGGCCGGGCTGGTTTGTTTATCTGCTGCGCCTGCAGGTTCGGCTGATCGCAGCTCCCACTGGCCACAGTTCACTGCTCCAGGCCAATGGGGGCCGCAGAAAGAGCGGCCAGCACGTCCCTTGGCCTGTGCCGCTTCCCGCAGCCCCCATTGGCCTGGAGCAGCGAACCGCGGCCAGTGGGAGCCATGATTGGCTGAACCTGCAGATGCAGCAGGTAAACAAACTGGCCCGGCCTGCCAGGGGCTTTGCCTGAACAAGTGGCTGCCCTAGTTTGAGAACCACTGCTCTAGTTGACAGGAGGACAATGCAGAGGGAACCTCAGCAAAACAACAGATCATGGGTCTGAACATTGGTCCATGAGACCTCCACACCAATAGTGAATTGCCGTCTGATAATGGGATGGACTATGAGCGGCATCCCAGGTGCTAAGTTGGAGAAGACCCGTGGGATAAGGTTTACCTCTATTGGACTGCCCCCTAGGGGCTAAGACAGGAAATGTTTTGTTTACCTTTGTAGTACTAAGCTAGTGGTTCTCAACCAAGGGTATGTGTACCCTTGAGGGGACCCAAAGGTCTTCCAGGCAGTACATCAACTCACCTAGATATTTGCCTAGTTTTTCAACAGGCTACATAAAATGCACTAGAAGTCAGTACAAACTAAATTTTATACAAATAATGACTTGTTTATACTGCTCTATATACTATGCACTGCGATGTAAGTACAATATTTATATTCTAATGGATTAATTATATGGTAGATATGACAAAGTAAGCAATTTATCAGTAATAGTGTGCTGTGACACTTCTGTATTTTTATGTCTGATTTTGTAACCAAGTAGTTTTTAAGTGATGTAAAATTGGGGGTATGCAAGACTCCTCAAAGGGGTACAGTAGTCTGGAAAGATTGAGAGCTACTGCATTAAGCCATTGTACCTACATCATTCCCACTATTCCTTTCTTCCAGCCCTTGAAAATAATCCTTTCATTTGAGCCATATGTTTGGGTGTCCTCCAGCAACCCTATTAGGGTGGAGCTATTTACACCATTTTTATTAATTATTTACTGAGCTACCATGGCTTGTATTAGAAGTGTCACCCGTAACACAAGCAAGGTAATTGTTTTGCTTTGCTCAAGCACAGAGCTCTGTGTTGTGCACTAAATTGTCAAAAAGCCTAGAAAAATTGGAGGGAGTTCAGAGAGCCATAAAAGGTTTTGAAATAAGAACTTTAAGAGGACTAAAATACTCAGACCAGATACTGTAAAAGCAGCAAAGAATCCTGTGGCACCTTATAGACTAACAGACCTTTTGGAGCATGAGCTTTTGTGGGTGAATACCCACTTCGTCAGATGCATGTAGTGGAAATTTCCAGGGGCAGGTATATATATGCAAGCAAGCAAACAAGATCAGATACTGAGATTTAAAACAAAAAGGACTGAGAGGAGACGTGATGACTCTACAGAAACATAACAGGATGTTGTAAAGAGGGCAGGGATCAATTATTGTCATTAATCAATGAGGAGAGATCTAGAAGTAATGGACTTTGAGTGCAGTTCTGCTATAAAGGTTACTAGGTTCAGATGGCACCCATCTCTTCGTTACGTGTATCCACTCAGCTTAATAACCAAAATAAATTCCAATTGCTTTTTACTGCAATGATTTCCTGAAAAAACTTTACCAAGGAGTTTCCAGGGATTCTCATCCTTGGGGGCTCATTCATAGCGCACTCACCTCTGCCCAATCCTTCCCCGATCGCTTGCTGCTGGCCCTGTATCTCCTAGGTGGTGCTACACAGTCTCTATGGCAAAAAGGCAGGAGATAATGCAATGCAGACTCAGGGGAATAGGTGAGAGATTGTGCAGCAGAAGTCTTGTCAGAGGCAATGCCCCAAAATGGAAAGGAGACCTAGCCCTCAGAACAGCGTTTGTGTGGGAAGGGAGACAGACTCCTCAAACAGACCAGGTGTGGCGGGATAAATGCGTCAGGGTGTGAAGTGCAGGGCTGGGGTGCCAGCCTGCTGCAAAGGAAGAGTTCCAAACCGAAAGGGATGGGCACTAGGGATGCATGTAGGAAAAGAGAGGAGGAAGCCTATGCATTTTCATGCCCCATCCTCACCAGTTGTAACAAAAACTCTTTCTCATAACGAAGGAGAGAGGCAATCCCACATTCTCGTGTGAGTAAGGTTGGCATCATCAGGTCCATAGTTTGTACTACCGGGATGACACTGCACATGAAGATCATTACTGCATCCTACAGAGCTGATGCAACATCAAAGGAGCCTTTAGAATACAAACTTAACTACAAAAGCACCTGTTTTCCATATAACATGTCATGTTCATTAATAACCATATGTGCCAACTCTGTGGGTGCTCCAGGGCTGGAACACCCCCGGGGAAAAAATGGTGGGTGCAGAGCACTCACCAGCAGCCCATCTATCAGCACCTTTCTCTCCCTGCAGCACCTTCTGTCCACTGGTGGTCCCCACCGATCAGCGCCTCCACCTCCCTCCCCATGCCTCCCTCCCACTGCAATCAGCTGTCCTTAGAGACAGCTCTGAGCTGTGCTTAGAGCATGGACTTGTCTGATAACACACAAAATGAGAGGGCCATGCTCCATCTTGAGAGCACTAGAGGGGAAGTGGGCACAAAGAGTTCCTTCCCCTGAATGAAACCATGCAGTGGGCAGCTATAAATGAGTTGGCTGTGCTGGAGAGAGTAAGGGTGAGCAGTGCTGGCAAAGTGCATAGAGTGCAGATTCTGCCCTGACTCACACCTTGTTCAGCTCCATTGATGCGGTTACTGTCTGGCTGGATTTCGGAATTCCTGAGTGGGGAACACCGATGACTGCAGCAAGGCTATGTTACGTTACAAAAACTGAGGTGCTAGTCTTGTATCTTTAATATTAATTACTGCATATCAATTAGAGCTGATCAAAAGCTATCAGTCAAAATGGGTTTTTTGGAAGAAAATGGTGTTTTGACAAAATGGAAACGTTCACAAAAAATTATTTTTGCCATAAGTTTTCACATTTCTTTAAAATTTTGCAGGTATTCAATTTAAAGAAAATGCTGATCAGAACTAAAATTTTGTTTCTCTAGAAATGTTTCCTGAAATGTAATTTTCGAAGCTTCTCTACTATTATTCTTTAAGTAAATAGTTACAGAATTTGATGAAACAGTATAATACAGTGAGTTCCTTGTCAACACAAGCGTGACTGTGCTGTGCCTACTCAGCACCTTTTGATTAGGAGAAGTCATATTTCTTTGTCTTTCTTGACCTTTGAGATTAGGATATTAAAGGTTTGAGTATGCAATGTTAACTCAGTGCTGAGTTCACTGTTCATGAGCTGCACTTTTGACTGAATATCTGAGTGAGATGAAGAAGATAACAACATAAATAATTCAATGCAATTCAAATTTACTCATGCAGCTGAATAAGTCCAAAGCTTTATATTTTGTTGATGTTTCTGGGCCACTAAATTGTAGTATAGAGACACAAGTTCTGCTTTTGATCTGTCTTTACTAATATGCTCTGCTGGTTTTTCTCTCTGTACTCAGTGTTGCATGTGATATGCAATAGTGAGACATAAAATACCATGCAATACAGGAGAGAACATCATATGTACTTAAGTGCTTACCAAGCATTTATGGGAGGTTTTTTCCAAGTGCACTTAGGTTTCTGCTTCCCACTAAATGTCAGTGGGAGATAAGCACTTGATTCTCATTTGTGCCTTTCACAAGGTGGGCTGCGCTTTATGGGAGTTGGGGTCAGTCCCATTAGCTACCTCCTTTGGCAATGTGCTTTGAGGCAGAAAGAAGGGACCTGCTCTGCTCAGTAGGGAAGAGAGACCTGCTGAGAGAAGGAAGATTCAGGAACTCCACAGGAGATTCAGGCTCAGAGAGAACTGTAGGAAGGCTACAGTAGAACCAGATAGATGGCAGAAAGTGTTAAGTGGGTCTCTGCAGAAGACCTAGGGAAGATGCCTAGAAAGAGATCAAGACACAGACAGCCCAGGAAAGGCTTAGAAAGAGACCAAGGTAGGAAGTGGCCCAAGGACATGCACCAAGGAGTCCAAGCAGTTGAATCTTTGCTGCTTGATACAGGGTCCTGGGACCAGAACTCAGAGTCAAAGGAGGGCCTGGACTCCACTGCAAGAACACAAAGGAAGGTGGGATAAAAACCCCTTGACAGGAGGGACAGAGATGGAGCCTGGAGTTGAGCTGAAGGCCCAGTGCAAAGTTGCTTGGCTTTTTAGTTTTTGTTTCACTGGACTTTTTGTTTTCCTTTCTGGAAGTGGGAGAGGCTTATGGTTTGGTCAGAGGACTAAATGATTCAGAAGCACTGGAATCAGCTCATCCAAAAGCAAGAGATTGAAAAACTTAGCAATGGAGGACCACCATGGGAGACAGTGAGTGAACTAGAGTGGGGAAAGGGAAGCACATGCAGCAGTTACTGAGAGGATAAGGTGTTTCTATCACAGTGCCTTTCAAAATCTCCCCCTTAAAGCTATTTATAGTAATTAATTTATTAGTGAGAACACTTCAGTATGTATAAAATGATTTTAGGTTATCCTCTCAAAACTGTTATAATTATTAACCTTTAAATATAATTAAAGTGCAATAAAAGAACAGGTTATAAAAATGAGTATTATTTCTATGGGAAAAATATTCAGCAATTTTTTGTTACCTTTCATCAAAATTTCATTTACAAATAATTCCCAGACTGCTATACAGTCTGGTATCATGTTGATATACTGTGTAACTTAATTTTTTAAAAAAAATATGTTGTCTGAGTAATTATTAAGGTGACTGGGCAAAATAATAGATTTGGTAATTGTACAGGAGCTTTTCACACTTGGGTCACTAGCTAGAATCAGTAGTAACAAAGGCCCAGATCCATGAAGGGATTTAGGTGCCTAAACCCTGGATTTAAGCATTTCCGTAATTCACAAAACTCCTGCTCAACTGGTGCCTAAACTCATGCAATGCCCAAAAATCTCCCTAGGTGCTTGAGTTTCTGCCTCTTGCCATGTGCATTGCTGCTTCACTCTAGGGTGACACCTTAAGGTCCAGAGCCATCCTCACACCAGGTGAGGATAGCCATTCCCTGCCTATCCCACCTGTGGGGCCCAATCTGGTAAGTGCACAGAACACACTTAACTCCACATAAAAAGACTAACTCCAACTGAACTCAATGAAGATTAGTGATAAGCACATGCTTAAGTGCTTTTATGACTCAGAGCCTGAATGGGATGGACACTTGCCCTCTTGCCGCAGTTTAATTGGTCTGAGGCATGCTGCCCTAGTGGTGTAGGATTGTGGTCCATTGGGTCTGCAGACTGTATCTAAGGGGTCTGCAAAGGGTGGTTGTTACCACAGAACAGTGGTTTTCAACCTGTGGTCCACAGACGCCTGGGTGTCCTCTCAGGGTACGTCTACACTATGGGATAATTCCGATTTTACATAAACCGGTTTTATAAAACATTGTATAAAGTCGAGCGCACGTGGCCACACTAAGCACATTAATTCGGCGGTGTGCGTCCATGGTCCGAGGCTAGCATTGATTTCCGGAGCATTGCACTGTGGGTAGCTATTCCGTAGCTATGCCATAGTTCCTGCAGTCTCCCCCGCCCCTTAGAATTCTGGGTTGAGAGCCCGGTGGCTGATGGGGCAAAAATCATTGTTGCGGGTGGTTCTGGGTAAATGTTGTCAGTCATTCCTTCCTCTGGGAAAGCAATGGCAGACAATCATTTTGCGCCCTTTTTCCCTGGATTGCCCTGGCAGACTTCATAGCACGGCAACCATGGAGCCCGTTCAGCTTTTTTTTTTTTTTACAGTCGCCGTATGTGTACTGCATGCCGCTGACAGAGGCAAAACTCCAGCGCTACACAGCAGCATTAATTTGCTTTTGCATGATAGCAGAGACGGTTATCAGTTGTTCTGTACCATCTGCTGCCGGTGTAAATTAACAATGAGATAACAGTTATCTGTCGTTCTGTACTGTCTGCTGCTATCATGGGTGCCCCTGGCTGAGGTCGGCCCGGGGCGCAAAGGCAAAACTGGGAATGACTCCCTGAGTCAATCCCTCCTTTATGGTTTCTAAAAATAGAGTCAATTCTGCCTAGAATATGGGGCAAGTGTGCAAGAGAACCAGTGTATCAGAGAGCACAGCTGCTCCGTGCCAGATCCCACAGAAAGGATGAGCTGCATGCCATTCACGAGGGGTGCCCCTGCAACAACCCCACCTGTTGCTTCCCTCCTCCCCCAACCTTCCTGGGCTACCGGGGCAGTGTCCCCCCCATTTGTGTCATGAAGTTATAAAGAATGCAGGAATAAGAAACAGTAACTTGTTAGTGAGATAAAATAAGGGGAAGGCAGCCTCCCGCCGCTATGATAGTCCAGGCAGGACAGAATCTTTTCTTTACACAGGAAAGGGAGGGGGCTGATGGAGCTCAGCCCCCAGTTGCTATGATGAGGACGGTTACCAGCCGTTCTGTACCATCTACTGGGAATGACCAAGAATCATTCCTATTTTCACCCAGGCGCCCCCAGCCTGTCTCACCTGAAGCCAGCCAGGATGACTCACGGGTTGATAACAAGGACAGCTACCAGTCCTACTGCACTGTCTGCCACCAGGCAGGGGAGAGGAGTGAATACTGCTCTTCACTGCTGCAGCATCGCGTCTACCAGCAGCATTCAGTAGACATAGGGTGACATTGAAAGAAGTCAAGAAACGATTTCTTTCCCTTTTCTTTCACGTGTGGGGGGGAGTAAATTGACAATTTATACCCGGAACCACGCCTGACAATGTGTTTGAACCTACAGGCATTGGGAGCTCAGCCAAGAATGCAAATACTTTTCGGAGACTGCTGGGGACTGTGGGATAGCTGGAGTCCTCCGTACCCCCTCCCTCCCTCCATGAGCATCCATTTGAGTTTCTGGCTTCCCGTTATGCTTGTCACGCAGCACTGTGTAGCCTGTAGATTTTTTTTTTAAAAGCTTTGGCATTTCGTCTTCTGTAACAGAGCTTTGATAGAACAGATTTGTTTCCCCATACAGTGATCAGATCCAGAATCTCCCGTACGGTCCATGCTGGAGCTCTTTTTGGATTTGGGACTGCATTGCCACCCGTGCTGATCAGAGCTCCACGCTGGGCAAACAGGAAATGAAAATCAAAATTTCGCGGGGCTTTTCCTGTTTACCTGGCCACTGCATCCGAGTTCAGATTGCTGTCCAGAGCGGTCACAGTGGTGCACTGTGGGATATTGCCTGGAGGCCAATACCGTCGATTTGCGGCCTCACTAACCCTAATCCAATATGGTAATACCGATTTTAGCGCTACTCCTCTTGTCTGGGAGGAGTACAGAAACTGATTTAAAGAGCCCTTTATATCGATGTGAACAGGTACAGCATTAAATCGGTTTAAACGCGTAGTGTAGACCAAGCCTCAGACTATATCTAAAATTTCCCAAGGGGTCCACATGTCCATTCAAAAATTTTTAGGGGTCTGCAAATGAAAAGGGGTTGAAAACCACTGGCATAGGGAAACAAACTGCTGCTATACATGCCCTGTGAATAAAGACATGCCTTCGGTTGCCAAGGCTGACAATCTAGTATTTTTCACAAGCATCTTAAATCATTTTAAAAGTCTTTAAACATTATAGTAAGCCCTTGGGTTTTTCACAGACCACACATTAATTAGCTTGCTCCTTAAACTCCAGAAAGTGAAGTTGGAGTTCTTCAAGAGGTCCTTGGCTGGAAAACACAAGAACTTCTTTTGATTAACTCCCCACTTCACGATAATGACGGGGTGGGTTATTTTGATGAACATCACGTGATTTTAAGTTTCTTAAATGTTATGATAGCCTCTAGTCCAAACATTAAATATGGTAAACCTGACATAATCCCACAAAGAAGTGGGGCTGGGGAGAAGAAATCTGTGGGCCATCAATCACAGCTGCCCTCTACTTCCGGAAAAGTGGAACTCAGCTCTACCACCTGACTTATGTAATCGAGGCTATCTCTGCAATTAAAAGGGCCAGCAATGTGCTTGGGATTAGCCTTGTTGTTTCTGGAGTGCTAGAAGTTTGGGGGAGCCATAAACTCTGTGGGTCCCACATGCCGGCTCCTTGTATTAAGAATTAGTTCCCACTCTTCTCTCTGTGTGTTTATTAAAAAAATCGGTATCTATCCTTACAACTAAAAAAGATTTTGTATGTAACAGGGCTGTGGAAATGTTCCAAACAGGACTGCACCCCCACCCCAAACCAGGGTAGGTCTGAGTTCTGTCCAAAGCTGTGAGTCACATGCCTGCACACTGACTGACTGACTCACACTTGCGCAGCCCTGCTGCCCATTCGGCTCATCCGCAACCTTATCGTTGCTGACTTGGGATCCCAGCTGCCCTCCATCTGGGGCTTTCGGACAAGCTGGGTTGCCATTCCCCTGTCTTATGCCCTCTTCCCCTCAACAGATCAGAGAAGGCTACTGGTATCAGAGGGTAGCCGTGTTAGTCTGGATCTGTAAAAGCAGCAAAGAATCCTGTGGCACCTTATAGACTAACAGACGTTTTGGAGCATGAGCTTTCGTGGGTGAATACCCACTTCCTCAGATGCATGTAATGGAAATATCCAGGGGCAGGTATATATATGTGTGCTAGCAAGCAAGCTAGAGATAACGAGGTCAGTTCAATCAGGGAGGATGAGGCCCTGTTCTAGCAGTTGAGGTGTGAAAACCAAGAGAGGAGAAACTGGTTCTGTAATTGGCAAGCCATTCACAGTCTTTGTTCAATCCTGAGCTGATGGTGTCAAATTTGCAGATGAACTGAAGCTCAGCAGTTTCTCTTTGAAGTCTGGTCCTGAAGTTTTTTTGCTGCAGGATGGCCACCTTAAGGTCTGCTATAGTGTGGCCAGGGAGGTTGAAGTGCTCTCCTACAGGTTTTTGTATATTGCCATTCCTAATGTCTGATTTGTGTCCATTTATCCTTTTCCGTAGAGAAAGTAAAGGAGGGCTTTAAACTAGGTTCGACGGGGACAGGTGAGCAAAGCCCACAGGTAAGTGGGGAACAAGACCTGGGAGATGGGTTGGAAACAGGAGGGAGCACGGGCTATAATAGCAGAGAGGAAGGAGGGTCAGGGCAAAGCTGGGAGGCAAGATCAAACCAGTATCTTAGATGCCTTTATACAAATGCAAGAAGTATGGGTAATAAGCATGAAGAACTGGAAGTGCTAATAAATAAATACAACTATGATATTATTGGCATTACTGAAACTTGGTGGGATAATACACATGACTGGAATGTTGGTGTGGATGGGTATAGTTTGCTCAGGAAGGATAGACAGGGGAAAAAGGGAGGAGGTGTTGCCTTATATATTAAAAATGTACACACTTGGACTGAGGTGGAGATGGACATAGGAGACGGAAGGGTGGAGAGTCTCTGGGTTAGGCTAAAAGGGGTAAAAAACACAGGTGATGTCGTGCTGGGAGTCTACTACAGGCCATCTAATCAGGCGGAAGAGGTGGATGAGGCTTTTTTCAAACAACTAACAAAATCATCCAAAGCCCAAGATTTGGTGGTGATGGGGGACTTCAACTATCCAGATATATGTTGGGAAAATAACACCGCGGGGCACAGACTATCCAATAAGTTCCTGGACTGCATTGCAGACAACTTTTTATTTCAGAAAGTTGAAAAAGCTACTAGGGGGGAAGCTGTTCTAGACTTGATTTTAACCAATAGGGAGGAACTTGTTGAGAATTTAAAAGTAGAAGGAAGCTTGGGTGAAAGTGATCATGAAATCATAGAATTTGCAATTCTAAGGAAGGGTAGAAAGGAGTACAGCAGAATAGAGACAATGGATTTCAGGAAGGCGGATTTTGGTAAGCTCAGAGAGCTGATAGGCAAGGTCCCATGGGAATTAAGACTGAGGGGAAAAACAACTGAGGAGAGTTTGCAGTTTTTCAAAGGGACGCTATTAAGGGCCCAAAAGCAAGTTATTCCGATGGTTAGGAAAGATGGAAAATGTGGCAAAAGACCACCTTGGCTTACCCTTGAGATCTTGCGTGACCTACAAAATAAAAAGGCGTCATATAAAAAATGGAAACTAGGTCAGATCACGAAGGATGAATATAGGCAAATAACACAGGAATGCAGAGGCAAGATTAGAAAAGCAAAGGCACAAAATGAACTCAAACTAGCTATGGGAATAAAGGGAAACAAGAAGACTTTTTATCAATACATTAGAAGCAAGAGGAAGACTAAGGACAGGGTAGGCCCACTGCTCAATGAGGAGGGGGTAACAGTAACTGGAGACTTGGAAATGGCAGAGATGCTTAATGACTTCTTTGTTCGGTCTTCACTGAGAAGTCTGAAGGAATGTCTAGTATAGTGAATGCTTACGGGAAGAGGGTAGGTTTAGAAGAGAAAATAAGGAAAGAGCAAGTAAAAAATCACTTAGAAAAGTTAGATGCCTGCAAGTCACCAGGGCCTGATGAAATGCATCCTAGAATACTCAAGGAGTTAATAGAGGAGGTATCTGAGCCTCTAGCTATTATCTTTGGGAACTCATGGGAGACGGGGGAGATTCCAGAAGACTGGAAGGGGGCAAATATAGTGCCCATCTATAAAAAGGGAAATAAAAACAACCCAGGAAACTACAGACCAGTTAGTTTAACTTCTGTGCCAGGGAAGATAATGGAGCAGGTAATCAAAGAAATCATCTGCAAACACTTGGAAGGTGGTAAGGTGATAGGGAATAGCCAGCATGGATTTGTAAAGAACAAATCATGTCAAACTAATCTGATAGCGTTCTTTGATAGGATAACGAGCCTTGTGGATAAGGGAGAAGCGGTGGATGTGATATACCTAGACTTTAGTAAGGCATTTGATACAGTTTCGCATGATATTCTTATAGATAAGCTAGGAAAGTACAATTTAGATGGGGCTACTATAAGGTGGGTGCATAACTGGCTGGATAACCGTACTCAGAGAGTAGTTGTTAATGGCTCCCAATCCTGCTGGAAAGGTATAACAAGTGGGGTTCCGCAGGGGTCTGTTTTGGGACCGGTTCTGTTCAATATCTTCATCAACGATTTAGATGTTGGCATAGAAAGTACGCTTATTAAGTTTGCGGACGATACCAAACTGGGAGGGATTGCAACTGCTCTGGAGGACAGGGTCAAAATTCAAAATGATCTGGACAAATTGGAGAAATGGTCTGAGGTAAACAGGATGAAGTTCAATAAAGATAAATGCAAAGTGCTCCACTTAGGAAGGAACAATCAGTTTCACACATACAGAATGGGAAGAGACTGTCTAGGAAGGAGTATGGCAGAAAGAGATCTAGGGGTCATAGTGGTCCACAAGCTTAATATGAGTCAACAGTGTGATACTGTTGCAAAAAAAGCAAACGTGATTCTGGGATGCATTAACAGGTGTGTTGTAAACAAGACACGAGAAGTCATTCTTCTGCTTTACTCTGCGCTGGTTAGGCCTCAACTGGAGTATTGTGTCCAGTTCTGGGCACCGCATTTCAAGAAAGATGTGGAGAAATTGGAGAGGGTCCAGAGAAGAGCAACAAGAATGATTAAAGGTCTTGAGAACATGACCTATGAAGGAAGGCTGAAGGAATTGGGTTTGTTTAGTTTGGAAAAGAGAAGACTGAGAGGGGACCTGATAGCAGTTTTCAGGTATCTAAAAGGGTGTCATCAGGAGGAAGGAGAAAACTTGTTCACCTTGGCCTCCAATGGTAGAACAAGAAGCAATGGACTTAAACTGCAGCAAGGGAGATTTAGGTTGGACATTAGGAAAAAGTTCCTAACTGTCAGGGTAGTTAAACACTGGAATAGATTGCCTAGGGAAGTTGTGGAATCTCCATCGCTGGAGATATTTAAGAGTAGGTTAGATAAATGTCTATCAGGGATGGTCTAGACAGTATTTGGTCCTGCCATGAGGGCAGGGGACTGGACTCGATGACCTCTCGAGGTCCCTTCCAGTCCTAGAGTCTATGAGTCTGTTAGTCTATAAGGTGCCACAGGATTCTTAGAAGGCTACTGATTTCCCCTAACTTCACTATCTAGCTTTCTGTCTTGGGTGTTTCTAAGGAATCAATGCCCTCCAGGGATCTTTAGGGTGCAGGAGGAGGAGTGACATCCCCTTACAGAGTAAGAGGAAAGGGGAGACCCTTCTAGTGTCAGTGCTGCTGCTATGCTAACTGGCCAGGGTGAATAGCACCTACTAAGGCTTAGTACAATGCTTAAGAGAATCCACTGAGAGTGCAGACATATGATGGCCCTTGAAGACCCTGGGCAGGTGACCTCCTAGCCATGTATCAGAGAGGTCAGACCAGCATCATCCCTCTAAAGAGAACAATGGTAAGTAAGGAAAAGGGGATTCCGATTCCAACAAATGATCAGGGGTTAGTTTGCTACCCAACTCTGTGAGCGGACTCTGTGGGATCAGGGTTGTACAGTCCACATAAACTGAATGCAGTAATGTTCCTTCAGTGCTGGCTTCCTAATCTTTCCAGACAAAGCTTTGGAGTAACCCTGGGGATGAATTTAAAATTGTGCATTACAGTAAGGAACCACCAGCAGATGCAGGTTTTCAGCATATGTGCCAAAACACACATCTTCGTTGTGAAACAGACATCTGAGAGCTGAGTCTGATCCCACAACAGGGAAGTTAATTCACACAAAATCTGGAGGAGCTGGCAAAGTCAATGCAATTTTTAAATAAAAATCAAGTTTTCCCTGATTGCAATGCAGAATTCCCCACCCACCACCGCTGCCATATCACCTTGAAAGTCCGAACTAAGATTGGCAAAGTAAAAAAGGGACTTCCTAACCTTAATGATATTCCCACTACCTGCACTCAGTTAATAATTAGCCAAAACCTGGGGTCTTTATTCACTTCTGACTGGGTTCTCACTTAGGCAAAACTCTCCTTGAATTCATTGATATTTTTGCCTGAGTAACAGCATGTGGCTGAACAGTAATAAATGTTCAGAGGTATTGCTATTTATTTGTATTGCAGTAGCACCTTGGAGTTGTAGTATAGACCAGGACCTCCTTGTGCCAGGTGCTGTACAAATGCAGAACGATAAGATGATTCCTGCACCAAAGAGCTTACAAACCCATGCTTCCTTAAATACCTCTTAAAGGTATAATTCAGTTTAGATATCCCAGTGTACAATGGCTGCACAGGTATCTGTGGCAAACTCAGGACACTTAGCTACCAGGAGAGGGGTAGTAATTAGTCCCAGAAGGCTTAACCATGGAGGAATAAGGTTCAGCTGGAACAGGGGTTACCAGGGAGCTAATTAGTTTCAGGTGGCCCCAATGGCTGGAGACCTTTTTAAACCCTCCATGGCAGGGAAGCAGAGGGGAGGAGAGAAGTAAAGTAGCTGCCAGTGAGTAGGGGCAGCTGAACTCTGAAACTTTTCTTGCAAGGCAGGTTGCACTCTCCCCAGAAGGAGAGGAAAACAGAACAAGGGCCTGACTGAGAAGGGATCAGCCAGACCCTGCGTGACTGTGAAGGGCTTTTGCTTTGCCCAAGCCTGTGTCTCCAAGGCTAAGAAGGACTGAGCTAGCAGAGGAGAGGCAGGTACTATGCCACATATCCCACTGAACTATTGTCATTCCCTTCACAATTATATATCTTCACCTTCTCATGTGGGGGGCACACCCGTAACATGCAGGCAGTGCCTGTGGTGGGAGTATTGGCATACTAATGGCATTAAAGTTGCCGTTTTGCTGCTGGTTTTCCCCTGCAGAATAGGCAGTTGTTCATCTCCACTCCACTGCTTTGTTCTTCCCCTGAGATTACTTGGGCCCAGAATCTCAAAAGTATTTAGGCACGTAACTCCTATTAAGGATCTGGGCCCTACTCACTAATCATTAATAAGCTAATGTTTGCACTGTGTTTTTAAGGCAGAAAGGATTGCATAAGTGCTATTGCTAGTGTGATCATTTATTAGTCCCTAAAGTACAGTTGCTAAAAAGATTTAGTTATTTCAGGTGCAATCTGCTGTTTAACACTCTCACATTATGCATGCTATACTGGGACTAGTGTAATTAGATTAATCAATTAAGAAATGTGAACATTATTCAGCATAACCCTATAAGCAAAGGAGATTTCTATTTATCTTGTACACCACAAAGTTAATGATCCATTCTGCAACCTATCTCAGAAGGGATGTAATTTAACATGCAGAAGAACTTGGAAGGCAAATATTTCTACCTGACCCTTTTAAATATTTATAAAAAATTGCTTTGCTGAGCCAAATCACCTGCTCCCATGTCAATGTGTATGCCAGCATCTAGAGAGTCACATGAAAGAGCATTAGAGAAAGAGATGAGATTATAATGAACTAAACCTAGGAGACATGCATTCCAATACAGTGTATGGAATAAATGCTATGGATAGGAGGAGATCTGAAAGACTGGAGGAGATGACAGATCTAAGCAATCAAGTAGAACCCCTAAAGAGGATATACTGTGGAAGTCTGCAGTGTTCGCAGTTGTTTGTACATTCTCAGGGTGGTAAATAAGTAAAAGTTCTTCATAATATGTCAAAATATTCTGAGATTTCTTTTTTCACAATGAAGTAAAAGCTATCCCAAACAGCTATAAATTCAAAGGCATTATTACATTGTGGGGTGAGAATTCTGAGTTTAGATTAGATTAGTAGCAGTCTGACTCTCTAATAATACCCTTCTGCCTCTGCACCTGTCTACTATTTCTCTTTTGCTCTTCTTGTAACACATTAACAAGATACAGATTGTGTTTAGTTCAGCGAGCAGCATATTTAGGGAGCTGGCTAAATCCTAAACAGTTGAAAGCAACTGCGTAACCTTTTCATAAAGGAAGAGTGAGTATGCCCCAAGGAAAGTCAGTTTGCCGTCAGAAAGTAGGTTCAGATACACAAGACAATTTAAATTATTTTAGAAAGGGAAACAGATGTGGGACTATTGTAGAACATTCTTCTCTGTTAGTATTATAGGAATGAGTAAATTCCAAGGAAAAACTGAATTTGGGCTATGTACTTTTTTGTATTTTGGGCTTCTTCCTCTAGCTTCTCAGTGAATCCTCTATCTCAGTGCATTTGGAGGAAGCTAAGGCCTCGTCCAGACTAGGGGAGGAAAATCGATCTTAGATACGCAACTTCAGCTACGTGAATAACGTAGCTGAAGTCGAATATCTAAGATCGAATTACTCACCCGTCCAGACGGCGTGGGATCGATGTCCGCGGCTCTCCGTGTCGATTCCAGAACTCCGTTCGGGTTGAAGGAGTTCCGGAATCGATGTAAGCGCGCTCGGGGATCGATTTTAACCCGCCGATATGGCGGGTTAGTCTGGACGTGGGCTAAGAGGCCCTGGCAGGTGTTTAACATTAACTGTTCAGTCTGGTTATATTTTCAAAGCTATAAGGAAAAACCTGATGAAACTTTTCCCAGGGGCAAATATACAGAGAGTGAGAGAGAGTTTTATGGGATTTTGGTTTTGATTTTTAGTTCCCCTTGTGTTTGAATCCCGATGTCACGGTCTTCAATAGGGCCAGGATTCAACCTCACATGTATAAAGCCATCTACATTTTCAATCCTCCATTTAGGTCTGCTAGCTCAAGTTTAAATTACTATCTAACAGTGTGAACAGGAGTCCGTGAAGACAAAACCTTAGTCTAATAAAAATGGGCCAACTGCAGCTCTCCTTAATTTAAATGGGCAGTAACATACCTCCCTTGCGAGTAACTCAAGAGCAGAATATAAACTGCTTGTTATGACAACAGCTCTTAATTGCTCCTTCTTTATTCTGGTTGCTTCTTGCACTATTTGGGATTCTTTTGTCCGGGCCTTGGTGTCCTTTAAACAAGACTTTTCCACTCTGTGTGTTGTACTTCACACTGACTCATTTTTGCCAATGTTTTATTCATGTCCCACTACCACCTGAGTAGCTGTGTTAATCCCCTTTTGTTTGACTAAGTAGATAGACACGGCTTAGTCAAGCTGGACTTTGACTCTTCTTTGCTGACAGAGATGTTAGCGTCTGGCAGCAAAACTCTCATTTACTTCAGTGGGGCCAGCATTTCATCCCTGGAACAAAAGCTTTTTTCCTGTGAGGAGAAATGCTTGGCTGCTAGTAATTGTGGTGACAGTCATCCTGCTCTCCTGTCCTACAAGGATTCCGAAACCATGTGATATGTATATGTCTACCTACCAGGAAGAGAAGAGAGGAAAAAGTATATTAATTTTCCCATGACAAAAACTGGGAACTGTCTGTTACTTCTGTTTCAAAAGCTTGAAGTGGGATTTTGAATAGCTTATGTTTCTCAAGATTCTTTGCTTCACTCACAGCAACAATGGCTTAATCAGCGCAGTCCAAAACAGAAGCCCAAGAAGCTCTTCTAAAATAATAGTTCTATAGTCCACTGTTATCTTATTGTGCTGAGGAAAGAGGCAATTTCCTGATACAAAATTACTTGGCTGTCTTAGTTAGCACCTTCCAAACCAGTCATTGACCTTGAGAAGCAAAGAAATCTGAGCCTTAGAACAAAACAAAAAAGGATGCAGAAGAACATCCAGATTCATAATAGGAAGTTGCAGTGGTTTAGGAATTGGGCTGAGATTTAGGTTTAGGCATAGGGCTTGTCTACACTTAAAACGCTGCAGTGCTGAACCGCTGTAGCTCTTCAGTGAAGACACTCCCTTTGCCGGTGGGAGGGGTTCTCGCATGTGCATAGGTAACCATCTCCCCAAGAGGCAGTAGGCTACGTCAATGAGGGCTTGTCTATACTGGCACAGAAAATCGGTGTCACTACAATTGATGCACCAGTGTTGATTTAGTGAGTCTAGTGAAGATGTGATAAGTTGATAGCAGAGCACTCTCCCAGCAACTTTAGTACTCCACCTCCCCGAGGTGGAAGATAAGTCGATGGGAGAGCATCTCTCACTGACACAGTGCAGGGTAGACAGTGCGTTAGGTTGATGTAAGCTGTGTCGCTCAGGGGGTCACACCCCTGAGCGATGTAACTTGCATCAACTTAAGCAGCAGTGTAGACCACGCTTGACAGAATTCTCTCGTCAACCTAGCACTGTCTACACAGGGTGTTAGGTCGGTTTAATTGTGTCATTCTGTCCTACTAGAAAAGTTCAAAAAAGGACTTATATGAAATTTCTTCCCAGCATGACACTCTGTTTCAACATAATGACAGTACAGCTTGGCATAAACATCACGCCACCTCTGCTACATCTTGCCTTTCTTATACCTCCACTGCCTTCTCTTGGACTTGTTTTTCCTTCTCATCTTCATAAAAGTAAAGTGAACACAAGACAGCTGGTTTAGAGAGCTGTTTCCTGGTCCTCACTGCTCAGATGAAGAGGCAAAAAAGTTTGATATACAGAGGAAGAGATGTGGCTGTGAACTAGTGGGTAAGTGTGCTGGTACTATAGGTGAACCAATTACAGATGATGTATGGTCTGCAAGATTCTATTCAGTAATTGCAGACACAGAAGAAACTCTAAGGAAAATAAATACAGTGAGCACCTAAATGATGTATAGTCACGCTTTAAAAAGAAACTCTTTCTCCAAACTTTGGCTGTTCATTTTTCTGCACGTCACTTGAACATGATAATTCTGCATGTATTTGGATTGGATGAGAATAGCAGAGACCAATTATTTCTTGAAGTTGTACTTTATTTTTCTTTTGGTGTCCTGGAAATCATGAGTTCTTTGCAACCAGCCTAAAGCTGAAGCATTATTGAAAGAACCCGATTTTAAATGTGCCTAACAGGAGTGAATAGTCAAAAGGGCTTCTCCCTAGAACTTTTCGTTTAGTTTTTGACTTATTTTTTGCATCCATTCTTTGTCCTTTTAAAAAGCATGGATTGGAAAGCTCTGGCTTTCAAAAGCAGACTCTTATTTTGTACATTAATTTTAAAATCTGCAGTGTGTATGCACTTTAGTGCTTGAATAGCTATCTACCTGCAAACACAATCTTAACGTTATTATACATTGTGTTTGTAGTTGTTTGTGTTTGCAAGTAACTGGAGGCTAAGTCAAGACCCTTCTCAAAATCAGGGCCAAACTGAATATTCCTTACAAGTGTTGTTAGCAATGTTCCTGTTGCCATGTCGGTCCCAGGATATTAGAGAGACAAGGTGGGTGAGATAATATCTTTTATTGGGCCAATTTCTATTGGTGAAAGAGACAAGTTGGTCCTTTTTCAGTTGTCAAAAATTTCCCTTCCTTCCTGTGTGTTTCCTCTGGAGCACTTGCCCATGCTATAGTGTTGATGTCTATAAGCACTGTAGATTTACAATAGTGTGCTTTAGAGCTTGTCTACACTGCCCCACAGTGCAGATCATGGGGGTGTGAATTGCAGAGTGCACCAAAATGTTGTGCTTTAACTGCTCTGTGTGGATGCTTGAAGTGTTAACTCAAAGTGGGTGTTGGAAACCCAAATTACATCCACACCCCTGCATGATTAAGTCTGATTCCCTCCCACATCTATCACTGCTTGTTATGATGTATTGGATAAAGAATCAAGGAGGCAGGAATAAATGAAAACATATAACAGTTTCTTAACAAGGACCCCTCAAATCAATAATGGATAAGTAAAGCCACTTGGCTGTTAACCAGACCAACAGGCTTTAAGCCCAGGTCCTAAAACCACAACAAAACCAGAGGTGGGTAATAAAAATTAAAAGGGTAAACACATCACCATTGACACAGGGCACAGGACATACAGGGCAGAAATCACAGGAACTGAAGGACCAAGGATACCAATGGGACCACAGGAACTCAAGATACAATGAGGAACGGCAAGACACAGGAACCAGGAACAGGTAAGTCAGTCTTCTGATCTTCTTCTAATCTTGCCATGTCGTCTTGGCTGGGAGTAATTTTGGACACTGGGCTGCCACTATGACAGACAGCATCTGTCTCAGGGCACTGCAGTCTTTTATAGGCTTGGGTTGCTGGGCAGAATGCTCTAAACCACATGACCATTTCCCGCACAAGCCTGTTCAAGGATGCCAACATTTCCTACCAATTTAGCTGTTACTAGGCAGATAATTTACTGAGGGGCTACAAGAAGGGGTACATCATGAAGGAAAAACCACAACTTAGCAGTAAACTAAATGGAGACCACAAAGTCACCCTGCAGCTGGTGTGAACTAAAAGGTACTTAGTTTGCATTAACGTAGTCCTGTTTGAAGAGCTACCATGCTTCAGTGGCTGGCTGCATCTGTAACAACACATCACTACAGGTGCGTCTCTAAAACATGCTTTGTGTTCCAAATCACTTTAGCAGCTGAATGCCACACAAACATTGACATTTATGCTTGCCATACCTCCCTGAGGCATACAAGTTTTGTTACTTAACAAACAAACCACCTCCCCACCCCCTTACAGAGATGGAGATTTGAGACAGTGAAAGACAAAAGGTAAAACTTTCAAGGGAACATGAAACACTTGACTTTCAACATGACTCAGGTGATTACATCACTTAGGTGCTGTCATGTCCAGGACAAGGGCAGTCAGATCTAATGGTCAGAGCAGGAGTCAAGAATCAGGTTGAGTCAGGTACTGAGAAGTCAGAGTCCAAGACCAGCCATATGGTGAACTGAGAGTCAGGCTACCAGGAGATCGGGGTCAGGTACCAGAACACAGGCAGCAATTGAACACTGAACTTGAGGACAAACCAGGGTTGGAAGCTGAAGTCTAGGATCTATTGCAAACAGGGTCTGGAGCAGAGACAAGCAGGCAGTCTGTTATTGCTCAGACAACTCCCCTTCATGGCTTCCTGGTTTAAGTACTGGTATCAAACAGTCAGGGGGTTGAAGAGGCCAACACTCAGGTCCTGCTGGGTGGTACTTCCTGCTGAGTCCTGCCTCACATGGTCGTCCTGGGGGAGCCTAGCCTAAGCCTCCTGTGGCAATGTGGAGGTGTCAGTGGCCCAGAACTCCCAGGTTCCAGCCTTGCAAGTTCTAACAGGAGCTTTGAAAACACTGCCCTGAATGACATGGCCAAGGTCACACAGGAGGTGTATGGCAGAACTGAACCAAGATTTCTGAAGACACAGTTCAGTGTCCTAACTATAAGACCATCTTTCCTTCTGTGATGGGATCCCCGGGGTACACCCTGGGACCACTGTGCCTCCTTAACCTTCCAGCCTGGGGTGTCTATTACAATGCTATGCTAGTGACAAACAGCAAACCCCTCCAGATGATGTGATAACACAGCATGTGGAAACTCAAACCCAGCTAAATTGCATGAATGCTCTCTAAGCCACTCATGAATCATACAGAGCGAGGCACCAGCCAATCACCCCAGCCTTGCACTCCAGAAACATACCATTTCACACTGCTCAAGACTCCCTTGGAGAGTGCAAGCTCATTAATTGGTTAGTCACTCCAGCAAAGGGTGGTGGATGTGCAACAGCCCTGGTTAACCTGAGCTGAGAATCCCCAAGTACATCAACTAAAAACACACTGTTTTAGGTAAAATATAAAACAGATTTATTAACTACAGAAAGATAGATTTTAAATGATTGTAAGTAGCAGGCATAGAAATCAAACTTGGTTACATTACAACTAAAAATGGAACTGCAATCTAAATTCTAACTTTAACAGACTAAGGCCATGTCTACACATACAGCACTGCAGTGGCACGGCTGTACCAATACAGCTGAGCTGCTGCAGTGCACGTGGTGAAGACGCTCTATGCCAATGGGAGACAGCTCTTCTATTTGCATAATAAAACCACTTCTGCAAGTGGCAGAAGCCATGTCGGTGGGAGAAGCTCTCCTGCCGACATAGTGCTGTGCACATGAGCACTTATGTTGGTGTAACTTATGTCACTCGGGGGGATGGTTTATTCACATCACAGGAGCAACATAAGTTTTGCCGACATAAGTGGTAGTGTCGACACAGCCTGAACAAGATTTGAATCAAACATTTTTTCTCATCTTAATAGATGTTACAAGTAGCTCACAGTCCTTAATACACAGGTTGTATTCCCTTTCAGCCTGGGATCAATCTCTCCAGTTCAAAACCTTTGTCTTCCAGATGCTCTTCCAGGTGTTGAGATGAGAGAGGCCAAGTGATGATGCTACTGTCTCTCTTTTATACTTTCTTCCAGCTGCTAGAAAGAGCCTTGCTCTGTCACATGAGTTAGGCTGCCTCCATCATGTATGTGCCCTCTGAAGCGTCTCTGGGATGGCCTTTGAAAGAGTGGATTCCCCTTACTGGGCTATCAACACGTGTCTGGCCAGTCTTAGTTGCTCACTGAAAGGCTGGCTGTGGGCATCTCCCACTGACCACATTTCAGTACCAAACATACAGCAGTACTTCATAACTTCACATACAATGTAGCACATACAATCCAACAGGATAGCAATGTTCAACAGGTCAAGACTTTTTAAGTGATACCTCACAAGGCATACTTTGTACAAAACATCTCATAGTCATATGACAGTGGTGAGTATAGGGCTTCCACACTACTATTTTGAGGTGTAGAGTGTCTCTCACCTTCCCAACTCTTCTTCCTTTTGGGTATACACACACACTTGCACACACTTTTTATTTTAAGCATAACCGCTAGCCACAAATACAAACTTACATACACAAAACTTATCTGCACTCAACTTACATGTGTAAATGGGGGTTTGCATATATAAATTGTCACTTGCTAGTGATGATGTGCAAAACTTGGATGCACAACTACTTGTGCAGTCACACAGCCCACATCATGAAAATCTGGCACCCCATTGTGAACTCCCATATTAAAAACAGAGGAGGAGTTAAAATAAAAATGCAGGTATCTTGAAGGAAAATCACACATTGACTCTGGAAGATATACCTCCCCACACTGTGTCAGATTTTTCTAAACATGATCCCACAAGACTCAGTACTTGGAATCTTTCCATTTCTTTCCATGTAAATAATTCACATAAAGAGAGCAGCTGTAAAACAAAGACAAATTTTATAGTTCACACAGAATTAAGGTGTAAAGGGAGAAAAAGGGTAAAAAGATGTTGAAATAACTTAAATCATCATATACTAAAGCAAGACAAGTCTCATTTGGTCTATAAATGGGGATGGGATATTTAACTGTTGAGACACTTGCTTCACATGCAGAGGGTAAAATAATCACCAAACATGGATTAAGGCATAAATCTCCCTTCACAGCATATTGGCAAGGATCTTGAGCCTTACTATCCTTCTTCTGGAGCTTTTAGCATGAGTCATTTATTAGAATCAGGTGGATGAATCCTGCATAATTTCATGCAATTGCAGTGGGCAGTATTGGACTTTGTTTTTAATGTGAACAAACATTTCTTTATTTTAAAAGGTACTATAGGCTTCATAGAAAAATGACTGGGAGTGAACTGAAGCAGGAAGTGGTTGAGTCAATTATATATTTTTTTGGTCAAGCAACAGTTCTATACTGTAATATAGAAAAAAAGCCTAAATTAGACCTCAGTGCCATGATTAATGGTCAAGCACGTAATTGGTGGTACTGGAGTGAAGGTCAGTGATGGGAAGCTGACTGAAATAAGTGAGTTTTAAGGAGTAATTGGAAGCAGAAGACTATCGCTTATGTAAGCAGGGTCTGAATTAATGCTCCCTTGACAGCTAGCTGGGAGGGGGAGAGGCTTAGGTGTGTTTATGTAAATACAGTTTGCTCCTGTTCTGCTTAGATATTCAGCTGGTAGAACGGTGTCAGAGTGCTCAACTTTGGCTGGTGCTGGGTTATGAATCTCCTTAGTACTGAATGCAGGGTAGTGAACTATGGTAATCAATGTTGTAATTATTGTAGGAATACAGGATAGCAGGACTGTGCTTAACTTGTCCCAAATGAGGGGGCCACACAGTTGAAAGAACCTCATTAAGCCAGGGACTTGAATACCAGAGCCCTGTGAAAATAACAGAGGTGGGGACAGATATCCCAGAAAGAAGACTGCAAACCCTACCCAAGGGTCCTCTTTAGACTGGTTTAACCTGTTCTTCTTCGAGTGCTTGCTCATATCCATTCCAGTAGATGTGCGCGTGCCGCATGCATGTTCGTCGGAGACTTTTACCCTAGCAACACTCGGTGGGCCGGCAGGGCGCCCCCTGGAGTGGCGCCACCATGGCTCCGGTTATATACCCCTGCCGACCCACCGCTCCTCAGTTCCTCCTTACTGCCCGTGTCGGTCGTTGGAACTGTGGAGCGCAGCTTGCTGTTCTCCACCTCCCTAGCGATTCACTTGTCTTCTCTTATATTGTATATAGTTCGATCAACTGTAGTTAGTTATTGTTATTTAGTAGTTTTGTTTGTTGTATTGTAGATAGTTTAATGGGATTGGGGGTTAGCCCCTTCCCCGACCCCGGTACCGGGCTCATGCCCGGCTCACCGGGCTTCAAACCGTGCATGGTCTGTCGTAGGCCGATGCCCACTGGTGACCCGCACGACGCCTGCCTTAAGTGCTTGGGCGAGGCTCATTTGACAGATAAGTGCCGGATCTGTAAGGCTTTTAAGCCCCAAACTAAAAAAGAGCAGGACATTCGCCTCAAGCAGTTACTGATGGAGGCGGCGCTGACTCCCCACTCCTCGGCACCGGCACCGAGAACATCTGCTTCGTCGGCACCGGAGCATACCTCTTCAGTGAAGATTCCGAGTCACCGGCCTTCTCCGGCACCAGCTTCTGCCCGGCACCGCTCACTCTCACCTTTGAGCAAGAAGCGCAAGCCTCCTGCGGCTGCTATATCCGCACCACAGTCAGAGCGCTTAGCCAGGCTGGACGGCCTGGCACTGCCGTCTGCCGCGGCACTGACTTCCACCGCACCGTTGATTGCAGCCTCGGAAGAGCCGTCGAGTCCGGTGCCTACCAGCTCCCTGGCGTGGGCCATGGTTGAGCTCGTCGTGCCCTCCGCTCCGGAGTTGTTCTCCACGGAACGGGACCTGATCACCTTAACGGAGCCTGAGCTGCCTCGACCCCTGGCACTGCCGGTGTGGGTCCCTCAATCCACAGGCAAGCCGGCACTTGTAAGACCTTCTTCGCCCGGTACCATGGGACTTCGTCGCTCTCGGTCCCGGTCCAGGTCCCGCAGACACTCACGGTCCCGCCATCGATCTCGGTCCCGCAGCTGCTCACAGTCCCGGTACCGTTCACCGTCGCAGTACCAGTCGTACTCGCGGTACCGCTCGAGGTCCCGGTCGCCGTCCAGGTACTACCGGCACCATTCCAGATCTCGTCATCACTCGTGGCACCGGGCTTCCCACAGCCGATCTTGGCACGACGGCTCCCGGCACCGGTCGACCTCCTGGCACCGTGCTGGTCGCAGGTCCCGGTCGCAATCTCGGCACCATCGAGACTCTCAGCACCGCTCCCCGACACCGCATAGGGACGGTTCCAGTGGACGCAGGGACCATCACTTCACGATCTCCGCCCCGCCATGGCCATCTCGTCAGCCATCAATCTCCTCCCATGCTGGGTCGGCATCCTATGCGGAATCGGACAATCAGCAGGACCCTCATCAGTGGTCCTTTTGGACACCTTGGGCCTACCATCAGAGCCAAGGTGCCCCACATCCGCCGCCGTGCTCTGGCCCTTCCAAACATAGGGCGCCAGAGGCCACAGTGAGCAGACCTCCCCCAGCGGGTACAGAACATCTCCCAGCGCAGGTCTCGGACTTGCAAGAGCCACCCCAGGACGTTCCACAGGACCAGGAGTCACTTCAAGATCCATTGGTCCCCGGAGTCTCTTCCTCTTTTTCACCAGATGAGGCAGTAGTGGGGACGGCCACATCTGGACCGGCCCAATCGACCTTCGGTCGCACCAGGACCTCCTCCGCCGTGTCGCTCTTAACATAAACCTACCCGTGGAGGAAGTTCCTGAAGTGGAAGACCCAGAGGTCACCATACTATCGGCGGAGGCTCCGACAAGGGTGGCCCTCCCCTTTATTTGCACCATACAGGCTCGGGCAGATACAATCTGGCAAACCCCGGAATCCGTTCCACCTACAGCCAAGGGGGTCGACCGCAAATATATGGTTCCATCCAAGGGGTACGAATACCTATACGTACACCCTCCTCCTTGTTCGTTAGTAGTCCAATCTGTCAACGAATGACAGCACCTCGGCCAACAAGCCCCTGCGCCTAAATCGAGGGAGGCCAGACGCATGGACTTGTTGTGAAGGAAGATCTACTCCGCGGGAGGCCTCCAGCTCAGGGTGGCGAATCAGCAAGCCCTCTTGAGTAGATACAATTATAACACCTGGGAGGCAATAGGGAAATTTGTAGAGCTAGTCCCGCAAGATTCCCGCCAGGAGTTCTCAGCTTTCCTGGAGGAAGGGAAAAAAGTTGCAAGGACCTCCCTCCAGGCCTCGTTAGATACCGCTGATTCGGCAGCTCGAACTGTCGCCTCCGGGATTGCTATGCGGCACATATCGTGGCTGCAAGCTTCGGGTCTGCCACCTGAGCTACAATATACCATACAGGACCTACCATTTGACGGTCAGGGCCTTTTTTTCCCAAAAGACGGATCCTCGCCTCCAAAGTTTGAAGGACAACCGCGTGATCATGCGTTCGCTGGGAATACATACGCCGCAGACTCAGAGGCGATCTTTCCGCCCACAAACCCAGCGCCCCATCCCCCACCTCGGCCAAGACAGGACTTCTCCAGAAGGAGAGGCTTTACTTCCCGGAGACGCCAGTCTGGCCCACAAGGGGATAATAACTCCGGCCCCACCAAACCACCAGCAGGACCGAAGCCAAACTTTTGAGGATGCGCCCGAAAGCACTGTACCAATTACCTCCCAGGATCCTTTTCAGTTTGCCAACTGCCTTGCCGCATTCTTCCCTGCATGGTCCCAGCTAACATCGGACCGCTGGGTTCTCAGCACGGTGGAGTGTGGCTACGTCTTCAGTTTATCTCGTCCCCTCCTTCCCACCCTCCCTCCCCATCCCTCTTCAGGGACCCCTCTCACAAGCAACTCCTTCTGCAGGAAGTTTCGAGGCTCCTTGCGTTGGGAGCTATAGAGGAGGTTCCAGAGAACCTAAGGGGAAGAGGGTTCTATTCCATATACTTCCTAATTCCCAAGGCGAAAGGGGGCCTCCGGCCCGTCCTGGACATGCGATCTCTGAACAATTTCATCTCGAAGTTCAAGTTCCGCATGGTATCCCTGGGAAACATTATACCCTCCCTGGATCCCGGAGATTGGTACGCTGCTCTCGACATGAGGGAGGCATATTTTCATATCGCGATTTACCCCCCACACAGAAGGTTCCTTCGCTTCGTGATAAATCGTCAACACTACCAATTTGCGGTCCTTCCCTTCGGCCTCTCCTCGGCCCCTTGAGTGTTCACAAAGTGTATGGCGGTAGTCGCCGCCTACCTCCGTCATCGTCGAATCCATGTTTTCCCATATCTCGACGACTGGCTTATTCAAGGGACGTCCGAGGCTCAGGTTACCGCACACGTAAACGTCATCAAGGACCTATTCTCCCATCTAGGTCTGATCCTCAACCTAGACAAATCCATTCTGCTTCCTACGCAGAGAATAGAATTCATCGGGGCCATGCTGGACTCGAATCTTGCAACGGCCAGTCTACCTCCACAGAGGTTCCAGGCTATAGTCTCCCTCATCCAGGGGCTACAAGCCTTCCCAACAACCTCTGTCCGTACCACCCTCGCTCTGCTCGGCCACATGGCTGCGTGCACTTTCATGACGAAGCACACAAGACTCCGCATGCGCCCTCTCCAGACTTGGCTTGCCTCAGTTTATCGTCCGTGCAGGGACGCCCTGGACATGATAGTCGCAATCCCACCAAAAGTGCTGGACTCCCTCAACTGGTGGCTGACACCCTCCCTGGTGTGTGCTGGTCGCCCGTTCCACCCACCGCAGCTTCGGCGTCTCTAATGACAGACGCTTCATCCCTGGGCTGGGGTGCACACCTAGGGCACCTTCACACCCAGGGCCTTTGGTCCTTGCAAGAACTGAATCTGCATATCAATGTCCGCGAACTGAGAGTGGTCCAATTGGCATGCCAGGCCTTCCAACACCATCTACAGAGCCGTTGTGTTGCGATTTTCACGGACAACACAACTGCCATGTATTACATAAACAAACAAGGAGGCACACGGTCTTCCCCCCCTTTTCCAAGAGATGATGTGACTGTGGGACTTCTGTATAGCCCACTCGATAGACCTCGTAGCCTCCTTCCTTCCGGGAGTCCAGAACGCTCTCCCGGATCACCTGAGCTGGTCCTTCCTGTCCCACGAATGGTCCATCAATCCAGACATCCTTCTTTCTGTATTCTGGAAGTGGGGCTTTCCCCAGATAGACCTATTTGCCTCCAGGGAGAACAGGAAATGCCAGGTGTTCTGCTCCCTTCAGGGCCGCTCCCCAGGCTCTCTGTCGGACGCGTTCCTGATCCCCTGGAAAGGACGTCTTCTCTATGCCTTTCCACCCTTTCCCCTAGTCCACAGAGTCCTGCTGAAGCTCCGCAGGGACAGGGCCAGACTGATCCTAATCGCTCTGGCATGGCCGATGCAGCATTGTTATTCTATGCTGCTCGACCTATCCCTAACGACTCCGATACCACTGCCACTCTGCCCAATCTTATAATGCAGGACTTCGGCAGGCTTCACCACCCAGACCTGCAGTCCCTGCACCTGACAGCGTGGCTGCTGTCTGGTTGAACCAATCCGAGCTCTGCTGCTCTGCCCAGGTTCAACGGGTCCTTTTGGGAAGCAGAAAACCCTCCACGAGGGCGACATACTTCGCCAAGTGGAAGCGGTTTTCTCTTTGGTGTACACAGTGTTCCCTAGTTCCTGAGGCCGTTTTGGTCCCTATTGTCCTGGACTACTTGTGGTACCTCAAGGAACAAGGCTTGGCACCCTCTTCAATAAGGGTGCATTTAGCCGCAATCTCCACCTTCCATCTGGGGGAGTCGAACAGTTCCACCTTTTCTCACCCGATAGTTTCGAGGTTCCTTAAGGGCTTGGAGCACCTCTACCCGCCGGTTAAGCCTCCTTCCCCTACCTGGGATTTGATCCTTGTCCTGACTCTGCTCACGGCCCCACCCTTTGAGCCCTTAGCCACTTGCTCGCTGCTGTACCTGTCCTGGAAGACTGCCTTCCTGGTAGCTTTCACATCAGCCAGACGGGTTTCGGAGCTCCGTGCTTTAATGGCAGACCCTCCATATACGATCTTCCACAAAGATAAGGTACAGCTATGCCCGCATCCGGCTTTTCTTCCCAAGGTGGTCTCTGCCTTCCATACTAATCAAGATATTTTTCTACTAGTCTTCTTCCCAAAGCCGCACGCATCACGCAGGGACCAACAGCTTCACACCCTGGATGTCTGCTGAGCCCTCGCCTTTTACATCCAGAGGACAAAACCCTTCAGACACTCATCCCAGTTATTTATAGCAGTGGCGGAGCGTATGAAAGGTATGCCTATATCTTCTCAGAGGCTCTCATCATGGGTAATGTCCTGTATCCAGACGTGCTATGACTTGGCCCACATCCCGATTGGCTGTCTCACCTCCCATTCTACTCAGGCTCAAGCCTCGTCGACCGCCTTCCTGGCGCACATTCCCATCCAGGAGATATGCCGTGCAGCTACCTGGTCGTCAGTGCATACGTTCACATCTCACTATACGGTCGTTGCGCAATCGAGAGACGATGCCGCCTTTGGCTCAGCGATCTTGCATTCTGCAACGTCTCACTCCGACCCCACCGCCTAGGTAAGGCTTGGGAATCACCTACTGGAATGGATATGAGCAAGCACTCAAAGAAGAAACTGTTGTTCTTCGAGATGTGTTGCTCATATCCATTCCATACCCGCCCTCCTGCCCCACTGTCGGAGTAGCCGACAAGAAGGAACTGAGGAGCGGTGGGCCAGCAGGGGTATATAACCGGCGCCATGGTGGCGCTACTCCAGGGGGCGCCCTGCCGGCCCACCGAGTGTTGCTAGGGTAAAAGTCTCCAACGAACGTGTACGCGGTGCGCGCACACCTACTGGAATGGATATGAGCAACACATCTTGAAGAACAACAGTTACAAAGGTGAGTAACCGTCTTTTCCTTCCCACTGTTCAAAGAATAGAGCTAAATAGGCTTCATTAAGAGTCTCTTTGTTATTTAAATGCTCAATCAGAGCTGAAATCACTTGTGGCAGGACCATGTTTCTGCCCTGCCTGCTAAAAGCTAGAAATCAAAAAATCACTGAGAGCTGAAATCACTTGAGATGGGGCAGTGTTTCTGCCCAGCCTGCAAAGAGCTGAAAATCACTAAAAGACTGATCTGCAGAGGTCACAGCAGAGAGGAAGGTGGCAGCAGAAGGTGACTGATAGTCAGCTGGCGAATGAGTGGTTGGTGAGGCGGAGATGCGCAGCACATGGCCACCAGGGCCGCTGATGGAGAGGTATGGCATGTGGGCAGCTGGCAGAGAGATGCAGCCAGCAGGGCAGCTGGCAGAGAGGTGTAACAACTGGCTAGCAGTCCGGCTGGCAGAGAGGGCCAGAGCAGAGCCCCACAGAGAGGGGCGGAGAATGAGGGCTCGAGCAGTGGAGCGAGGAAGGTGCCTCTTTACCCCTTCCCCCCCACCCCGCAGGGTGGGAGGTGAACTCTGCAGCTGCACCTCTGAACTCTGGGTCTGCACTGACCAAGGACAACAACTGTGAGTGGGATGTAGAGATGGGACGGGCATGCTAGACTTAAGAACCTGAAGGGAAAAAGGACACTGCCCAACCTGCTTGGGGTGGGTCTTTTGCTCATGGTTTATGTTTATGAACCCTGTTTGCGGTGTTTTGCCAAATTAACACTGAGTTAATTCCTTCCTTTTATTAAAAGTTTGTTTTCTATACTCAAACTCTGTGCTTGCGAGTGGGGAGATATTGCCTTTCAGAGGCACCCAGGGGTGGTGTGTAATTTTTCCCAGGTTACTGGTTGGGTGCTCAAGCCAGCTCTGTGTTGTACCGATGGAAAGGAACTCCTTGATATTGAACCCAGTCCTGGTTGCTGCTGGCTTCGCCAGGCAGAAGGGTTACATTTGGTACATGATGAAAAGAAGTCTGTTCCAGGTGTAGGTGTGATGGACTACAAAAACCCAGGAGTTTACGTTCAGGAGATGCACACAAAGAACGTAGATTACCAAGAATTGGCTACGGGGGTGTGTGGATAAGCAGGACATAGAGCCATAGAATGACAAGTGAGATGGGCATTATCACCTCATGAGCAGTGCTCTGTTGTGCTTGGCACTATAAAAATACACAATAGGACACTTTCCTGCCCTGAAAGTTTCAGTATAAATAGACAAAACGGACAATGACCGGAGGGGAAGCAGGGGCACAGAGCAGCGAAGTGGCTGGCCCAAGCTCATGAAGCTGGGTCAGTGGCAGAGCTGAGGGTAGCATGCAGGTCTTCAGAGTCCCACTCTAAGGCCCTGTTCACCAGACCATGACAGACAATTTGTTCTCATCGCTGAAACTTCCAGTTTTGATTGAGACTTCCTTTGAGTCTGCATAGAGACTTAGATCAAAGACAGGAAATAGAGGCTGGGAGTGGGACTACACACAAAAAGGCTTCTTGAGATAGTTTTTCTTTTTTGAGCACAGAGCTGATGGCCAGATATTCAAAGGTATTTAGGTACCTTTAGGAAATCAATGGGAGTTAGGCATCTAAACAGATTCATAGATTACAAGGCCAAAAGGGATTATTGTGATCATCTAGTTTGACCTTCTGTATAATACAACCCATAGAAATTCCTGAAAATAATCCCTAGAGCAGATCTTTTAGAAAAACACCAATCTTGATTTTAAAATTGTCACTGATGGAGAATCCACCATGACCCTTGGTAAATTGTTCCAATGGTTAATTATTCTCCCCGTTAAAAGATGTATGCCTTATTTCCAGTCTGAATTTGTCTGTCTACAATTTCAAGCCACTGGATCATGTTACACTGTTCTCTCTAGATTGAAGAGAGGACATTACTAAATATTTGTTCCCCATGTAGGTACTTATAGACTGCAATCAAGTCACCCCTTAACTTTCTCTTTAAATTAAATAGATTGAGCTTCTTAAGTCTATCACTGTAAGGCATGATTTCTAACCCTTTAATCATTCTTGTGGCTCTTTGAACTCTCTCCAATTTATCAACATCCTTCTTGAATTGTGGGCACCAGAACTGGACACACAATTCCAACAGTGGTCACACCAGTGCCAAATATAGAGGCAAAAAACCCTTTTTACTCTTACTCAAGATTCCCTTTTCAGTATCCAAGGCTTACATTAGCTCTTTAGGCCACAGCATCACACTTGGAGCTCTTGTTCAGCTGATTACTTACAAGGAGCTCCAAATCTTTTTCAGTCACTTCTTCTTTCCAGGATACAGCCCCCCATCTGGTAAGTATGGCCTACTTTCTTTGTTTGTAGATGTATACATTTGCATTTAGGCATATTAAAATCATATTGTTTGCTTACACCCAGTTTACTAAGTAATCCAGATCACTCTGGATCAGTGACCTGTCCTCTTCATTATTTACCACTTCCCAGATTTTTTGTGTCATCTGCAAACTTTATCAGTGATGATTTTATATTTTCTTCCAGGTCATTGATAAAAATGTTCAATAGCTTGGAGCCAAGAAGTGATCCTGGAGGGACCCTTCTGGAAATAGACCCACTCAATTATGATTCCCCATTTACAATTCCTTTTCAGGATTTGGGTCCATGTGCCGTGAGTGCAAAGTGTGGATGTTCCTTTTATTGGTAAAATATGTTTCTCTATATGGAACGCATGGTGTATGCTTTAATAAGTACTGAGTTGTATATAACCGTAAAGATGTATCTTACTAGCATTTTCGTCTAACATCAATAGGAATTATTTCAAAACAGGTTGTGAATGCAGATTTAATGATGTTGTTACAATTACTGTACCAGACAAAATGGCTCATTTTAGAGGGAAAGTAGCTACAAATACAGCCTGTCTCATAAAAGTGCCTTAATTAAGTTGAGAGGTAAAGTATAATAACAGTATATTTATTGTAGGCATGCTGTATCAAAGATCCCCAAGACTGACAGGGATGGGTTTCCATGTCGACATAATTGTTGATTTTAGCACTTAGCTGATTTTATGATCCTGGTTTTATTTTGCTAGCTCCAGCAAACCATGGAGAATTCTCAGCTATTTTTTGATAAGATGGTTTTCATTCGGAATGAATGGCTTAATAGAGCATGCTCTTTTCTAATGATAGGTGGGAGGTCCTAAGTTAATAAAAATGACCTAGTTTCTACCAGAGTTCTTCTAACTATGCTTAAATGCTGGGCACCTTTATTCATACCAGACTGCATCCACTCAGCAAAGCTACTTTCTTAAACAGGAGGACCCGTGGTTATTGACTGTTTCTAGCCTAGCAAGTGTAAAACACTTCAGTCTTCTCCCCAAAGCTGAATGTAAACTGTTCTTGTCTTGGTCTTGTCTGGTTAGCTAATGGACAAGGAATTACTTGATCCCCGTCTGCTGCTGTGATTGACAGTGACTTTTATACAGTCCCCATGAGCTGGAAGTATGGTCTAGCAAACTCTGGAACTGCTGTGTTAGATGGTAGCTTCCCTCTCTCTGGAGCCTCTCGACATCTTTCCCCAGTAGATGTTACTCCTTGCCTTGGGCTTCCTTTCCCATATGAATCCTCTGGCAACTTCTCTTGATGGCTTCTGCCTCCACTCCCTTCCCCACTGGAACTTCTGACAACTTATTGGAATGGCCCCTCTTCATCGTCTCTCCACCCCCCACTGCATCCCCCTTAACAGCATCATTCCATGACTCCCTTCCTTGCTAGAACCCTCTTGTCATCTTTTCCAGAAGCTCCATTGTGCACTAGAACACACCTGGCAATGACTCTGCTTCTGATTTCAAGCTTTTCTCCTCAGTGGAATGTGTCTCTGGTATTTGTAAAGCACCAAGCACCTTGGTATTTGGAGTAGTGTCAAAATTCATGAATAGGATCCTTAAGGAAGCTTGCACTGCTTCTTCCCAGGTCGTACGCATTCTGTAGAAAAATAATGGAGTCTGCTTTGCTGTCAATACTGCACTTTTCACAAGTGCTGAATTCACAATATGAAATCTAATAATAAAATGGCAAAGGGTATCCTACCAGAGGGTGGATAGTTCTATGTGAGATTACATGGGTCTTGAGGACAGGAATTTGTACTACTTTTTTTATTATTTAATAATGCGAACAAACACTTTGGCTTTCAGAGCAGAGCAGTGCACTAATGGATTAACTTGCAATCCAATTAGTAGTCATGTATGCTCATTTAAACATATGTTTCAGAGCATATTGATTACATTTTCCAATTTACTTGTGAGCGGTTTCATTTATCCAATTTAGAAAATAGATGATTTGATTTTTGTTGCTGAATTGGTGGCTGTTGTGAGGAACAATGAAGTTTCCCTGAATATTAACTAAGCTCTGAAGAGTGGCTTCAAGGAAAGTAGGAACTTCCATCCACAGGACTTTGTACAGTGGAGCTTTCTTAAAAGATCCACTTTTTAATTCTAACTAACATGAGAAATTCTGCAGGTATCAGTAATGTACATGATGGAGATGTATACACTTTAGGATCAGAGACTAGTGGTAGTCTCTCTTGGTAACATGATCTAGTTTTATGTTTTTTATCACTTTGGACCTATTGTATGCTGTGTGATTTAATCTGTATATCTGATCTACCAAGTATAGGTCTCTCTCAATTTATTTTTTTATTGGGCACAAAACTCAGTTCTATCCAGAAGGCAGCTAATCCTGCCAGGTAAATGGTGCAATCATGCAGATTTAAGAGGTCAGGGTGTTGTCATTTGATGCCTAATATGGCCTTTCGAGTAAAAGAACTAACTGGGCTCTCCAATGCAGTTTCTGTTGGATTTGATATTAATATTTAACTTCAGGTCCTAAAGAATTGCTGAGTTCTCTTCTGGTGGTGAGTGAACTGATTAGAGGCTGAAATCTTGAGCTCGTCAATCAAACTGCAGCTGAACTGGTTTCATGCAGGTGTATCTCCACTGAAGGATGGCCTTATGGTTAAGGCATTGCGATGGAATTTGAGGGACCTGGATTATACTCTCAGGTCATGCCACAGATTTCCTGCAAATCCCTTAAACTCTCAGAGCTTTGAATCCTCATTTGTGAAATGTGGATAAAAATGCCTCCTTTCTCCCTCCATTTGTTTGGCTTGTCTATTGAGTTAGTTAGTTCTTTGGAGGCAAGGACTTTCCCTGTGTATGTGTAGCACTTAGTACAATGGGCCCCCAATCTTGGCTGGCACGTCTAAGAGCTACCACAACACTGCTAATACACCTCTCCCCCAATATAACGTGACCCAATATAACTCGAATTCAGATATAATGCGGTAAAGCAGTGCTCTGGGGGCCAGGGCTGCGCGCTCCAGCGGATCAAAGCAAGTTCAATATAACGCAATTTCACCTATAACGTGGTAAGATTTTTTTGGCTCCAGAGGACAGCATTATATCATGGTAGAGGTGTAATTATTTGTAATTGTAGAGAAGCTAAGAACTGGTTAGGGAGTGGAGAATCAACTTCCATATTTGTTCATTTGACTTAAGTGGGACTGTTCAAACAGCAGGCTATTCCTCAACGTGAGTAATGGAGGCAGAATCTGGCTCAGAGCACACACATTTTGTGTTTTGTAAAAGGCACTGGGATCTCCAGGAGGAGAGGTGGTATGTGAATGTTATCTACAAGTGTTCAATACTTTACTGACTGGGTCAGTGTTGTTACTGGAATGAAGCACATTTTTTGGATTCAAATGAGGCTTTGAGAGCATCGCTCATAGGGATGGTTCCACATTTGTTGGCAACCTATTAAATATGCTGTCAGCGGGAATCCACTCAAACTGATTCTGCAGTACAAAGAAGAGTCAGGTCTGCTAGCCTGTCTGATACCATGCTGTTTACTGAGACAAGTTTGAAGATGGGGAATTTGACTGTCCATTTGCAACAACAGCTAGTAGCTGGGATTGTCGTGACTTCTTGAAAAACTTTCAAAGATGGGAACATTCCCACTGGCAACATATCAACTCTCACCATTCCTGTACCAGCAGCTGGTAGCAACTTTAATGGCCTCTCATCCAAACAGAATTCTGATTCAAAACTTTGTTTTTCTTATAATCTTTGGTGTTGGTTTTTTTACTCCTTCAGAGCAGTGGTCAGTTCCTTAGCAATTACTTAAAGTGCATCCATTGCCATCAGCAGTACATCCAGGAGGGTTTTCAGAGGGGAACATCCCTGTTCAGTTTGTCAGTTTCCTGCCTTTAAGATCATTTTTCTAAAATGAGAGCTAATTGGGTTGCCTAACTCCAGGGTCTGGTTTGCAGCAGTTTAATGAGTTTATTGTTTTAGTTTTGTGCAGAGACTTGTGATTGTGAGGCTATTTGTGTGAACTGCTGACTTGATTGCCTTCAGAATGGCATCATGAGCATCTGGCTGCTCCCAAGGGCTCCCATCAAAGCTGTCTGTCATTTTCCTTCCACTACCTCAAGCCTTAGGTGCTGCTTGCTCACGAGTCCTCCTGCTCTTCTTCTGCTGTCTGCTCTGAGTTGGACTGCTTGAAACACTTCACCTAGGCTCCAAGCACTCGCAGCTTGTAAAAGGTCTCTACATTCCATAGCTCCCATTTTATTTATAAATCTGAGCACTCCACATGCTGCATCCTCCTGCTTTGTCCTCTGAGTTCTGTGAATCACACGCTCGCTTGTATCTCATCGCTGCCTTACTGGTCCCCTTCAGTTTCTGTTGGTGCCTTCACAATCACATCGTGGCAGTTCTTCGGAGGTAGCAGTTTTAACTAATTGTGATTTTATAGCACTCACAAGCGTGCTGAGCATGTCAGGGCAAGTACCTGGGTTTTAGGTATTTTCTGTGAAGAGTTTACTGTCTTAATGATGGATTAGACAGCAAATGATGATAAAATGTACTGGAGAAGGGAAGGAGGACATGAGTATGACATAGACATGATGATGCAGTCACTCTGGTGTACATACAGCTTGAGGGCTCAACAGTGTCTTGTATGTTAGTGAAAACACTTTCTTTTGCATCAACTACAAAAAAAAAGTGAGCTGAAATAGGTGAGGGTGGAGGGTTGACAAAGATTTTGGAAAGTCTCCTTATATCAGGGCAAAATGGAAGGAGGCATGGAGATGTTTCTGAAATACTCTGAAAGAGATATCAGAACTGATGTCACTGAAGCGGATGGGACAAAAGGAGATCAGGTCAAAGGTATAGGCAGGACCTTAATGAAGAAGAGACATGAAAGATGACAGCAAGTTTGAATGTGATGTACAGCACAATGGGGAGCCAGTGAAATGACTTAAAGTCCTGGTGGATGTGTTTGAAGTAAGACTAAAGGCAGGCAGAGGACCAGTGGCTAAGGCTGCTTGATTGATACATAATGGGTTTTTGAAGTCTTAGGTCATGACAATGCAGGAAGTGTAGAAAAGCATCTTCTTCTCCATCACATCATCCACAAAATTACTAACAGTTGGGCTGTTCCAAGTGGTGGGTAGCATAGGTAATATGAGTTGCCTCTATTCGGTTTGGGTGAAGGTTTTCTTGCTTCACAGAATTTTCATGCTGTTCTGCAGACGAGATTGCTCAGATTCACACTCCACTATCTGTCTCCATAGCAGCAAAACAATGTCTCATGGGGACAAATGTTATACCTTTTTTGCTTGGACTTTAGCCAGTGTTGCTCCATGGAGGCACTGGGGGAGCTCTGGATCATGACTTCTGAGGTATTATATCCAGGATGCTTGGGTTTGTGAAAGCCAGTGGGAAAACACTAGGTCTGCTCTTGATAGTCTCAATATCTCCCTTAAGGAAGGCAAGATGTCAGGTCACTGCAAGGAGGCACTGATGAGGATCTGTACAATTTTGCCAAGTAGTATGAAATCTCCAGTTTGGGAAAAGTGTATTCATTGAGAAGGTGTTGGCATGGCAATCCTGGTGGTATATGCATTCCTCAGATTTTCTGCATTACAATTCATCTGGTTTGGGATCTGAGTCAGAAACTGAACTAATCATGTTGGTCAGTGACTTCCTCCAACTAGTGGATGAAGATTATGTGCCTGATTCTTTTCAATCTGTCAACGTACTTTCAGTACTCTTGGTCATGACCATACATACTGTTGACAAACCACCTGTCCCCAGCAAAACCAGTGATGTCATTTGTGAGGGGCTCCATTCTTTTCTTTATGACATGTCCCAGTACTGGGCAATTGCTTATCTGTTCCCAGCAGTCTCTGATGTGGGGTACCACAGTGTTCTAAGGTGTTATCCTCCCATTCAGTGTGTACATACTGTATGGGTGACATGTCCACCAGCTGGCATGGTGGAACCAATGACATGGTGTCTCTACTGAATTGTGGCAGTTGCTGACTGAAGCTAATCCAGAACAGACTAAGATACAGTTAGTGTGGGGAAGAATAGTAGGGATTATACCAGCCTTCCTATCTGAGGCAGTATTTTGCAGGTTTTAAACGTGGGGGGCATTTTAGATCCCCTATCACTTCTGGATAGCCAGGGTATCTTTTAACTAATGTAGACTCACTGGAATTATCCTTCAGGGCATATTGCAAAGCTCGTCTGTTTTCTGAGGCTTTTGGGAAGGGGTAGTTGGAGGGTAGTTTGTTTTTACTGCATTATTGGTGACTTATGCTTCTGGGTTGGAATGAAACCATTCATTTTTGCTATGGTTTCTCCCCTAAGATTGTATGAGCTGGAAAAAAGTGCAAAAGCACATAGAGCCACTGTGCTAAGAGCTGTCTATAACTAATATTTTTTAGAGAGCACATACTTGTAATTCTGTGTGGCCTAGTGTCTAGAGCACAAAAGTGGGACTTAGGAGAGCTGGGGTCTATTCCTGATCTGCTGCTGGGCTTGCTGGGTGACCTTGAGCAAGTCACCTAACCTCTGTGTGCCTCGATTTTACCATCTGTAAAATGGGGGTAATGCTACTAACCTCCTTTGTAAAGCAGTTTGATATTTATGGGTAAAAAGTACTATGTGACAGCTAGGACTTACAATTATATTAAAGAAGCATTTTTAACCCAGAAAAATCAATAAATGTAGAGAGAAGACATTCTTCCTCTCTGCAACTTCTCATTACGCTAGGTATTTTCTCTCGCCTACTCACTTCCCTCAGCTTGTCTTTCTCCTTCACACCTCTCTTTACTCTGCCCCATTTGCATTCATGCTGCTACTCTTTCATACCTAGCGACACTGCACATGCTTTTGCACTTAGCAGTTGATGTGCATTGGTGGGACGGTTTTTGTTACCCTTGTCCATGGGGTATGGATGCTGTGTACAGAAAGCTTCACTCTCCTGGGATGCCAGTCTGGTATTTGATCCAAGTGTTCAGTAGAAATACTTAGGGGAAAAAATAAAAGAATCCCATCAGACTTCTAGTAACACTTGCATCTCTATAGCTAATAATTCTTATGTACTAGCTTTTGCTGCTTTAATATTTAGAAATAGCATTCACTCTTTGTAAAGATGCAAATTAATAATAATTCTTGCTGGACTGGATCCCCGGGGTTGAATTCTGGTCTTTACTTGTGTGTGACTGAGTAGAAGTCAATGTGGATGGCTAGGAAGGTCAAAAGGAAAAATTTAATCTCCTGACTTTTATACACCAGGGTACCAGAATGGGGGGGAAGGGGCAATAGACCATGGCCCTCCTACTTTTGAAAGCGGATGGGCCTGTCCTGTCTACTTTTTGCCACAGGCCCAGCCTCCCGCCCGTCCTCTTCCCCCTGAGGCCTTGCCTCCCCGGCCAGGCTGGAAGCTGGTACCTGGCCCGGGTAAGAGTGGCCTGGGGAGCCTGGGCAGCTGTGGGGAGCCACAGACCTTCCACCTGCACGGGGTAGGGAGGCCCAAGAGCAGCCGTCAGCCTATTTCCCCACCCCCTAGTCCCTCTTCCCAGGGCAAGCGGAGGGTCTGCTGCTACCCACAGCTGCCCAGATAGCTCTTACCATGGCCTGGCTGCAGCTCTTTGCCCCCGAGACCCCACCCCCAGGCCAGACCAAAAGCTGGAGCCAGGTCAGGGTAAGAGGTGTGGGGAGCCACAGATCCTCCACCTGCCCTGGGCAGGAGCCTCGGGGGGCAGGGCTGGGGACTGCTCTCTGGCCCTCCACGCCAGCCAGGGGCCCAAGCTCCCTGGTCTGGCTCCAGCTTCCAGTTTGATCAGGGGGTTGGGGAAGAGGAGGGACAGGTGTGGGGCCACGGAGGAGACAGGGCCTTGTGGCCACCCATTTTTAGTAAGAATCTGTCACCCCATTACACACCTTGTACATTTCAGCAAAATAGGAAATTTAAATAACTTGTGCATATAGACTTGCAGCCAAATCTCAGAGTTCTCATTCTAAATACACATGCTGACATTCCTTTCCATTAATTTTGAGATGCAATAAAATCCTTCACAAGATTGATTCAGCCAGTTATCATTGACCTGAGTTTTGTATGACCAAAAACTGTTTTTTAGATACTCGCAAAGATAGATTGAGTGGGTAAGGTGGGTAGGGAACTGGGTTAAAGGGCAGACTACAGTGGGTCATGCCGAAAGGTGAACTGTCAGGTTAGAGGGAGATTCCTAGTGGAGTTCTTCAGGGACCATAGGCACCAACTTCCTCTGTTCCCAGGGCTGCTCGACCCTTGCTCTGCCCCAGGCCCCAGCCCCACTCCACCTTTTCCCCAAGCCACTACCCCTGTCCCTGCCTCTTCCTGCCCTCTCTCCTCCCCCTTCCCCCCAGCGCCTCCTGCATGCCACTGAACAGCTGATTGCAGCAGGTGGGAGACACGGAGAGGGAGGGGGAGGCACTGATCAGCGGGGCTGCCGGTGGATACTGAGCACCCACTATTTTTTTCCCCATGGGTGCTTCAGCCTGATAGCTCTGGTGCCCATGCTTGGGATGAATCTTATTTAACCTTGGCACAAAAAGGGGGAGTGTGCTAATAAACTTTTCAGATGATACAAACAAGTATTGCCAATATGAAGGAGGACCAAAATATCCTACAAGAAAATTTAGATGACTTTGAAAAACTTAGTAATAGAAATGGGATATAATTTAATAATATAGTAGTAGAGATTAACAAGAAGAATTTGTGCCATTAACTGAGAATTTATCAATTGGAAGTGACAGAGAAGGAGAGAGACTTGGGCATATTGGTTGATCACAGGATGACTCTGAGCTGCCAATGTGAAAAAGGCAAATGCAGTCCTAGGATGCATCAGGTGAGGTGTTTCCAGTAGAGATAGGGAAGTGTTATTACCATTATACAAGGCACTGGTGAGACTTCATCTGGAATACTATGAGAGAACAGAATTGCACATGTTTAAGAAAGATGAATTCATACTGGAACAGGTGCAGAGGAAGGCAACTATGATGATCAGAGGAACGGAGAATCTATTTCACAAGGGGAGACTTAAAGACCTTGGCTTGTTTAGTCTAACTAAATGAAAGCTGAGGGAAGATATGTTTGTTCTTTATAAGCACACCAGGGAGGGAGAGGAGTTATTTAAGTTAAAGGCCAATGTTAGCACACGAACAAATGGATATAAACTGGCCATCGACAAGTTTAGGCTTGAAATTAGACAGAGGTTTCTAACTATCAGCATAAACAGCGTTCCAAGTGGGGGCCAAAAAGCCGAACTTGTTTCAAGACTAAGCTTGATAAGTTTATGGAGGAGGTGGTGGTATGATGAGGTTGCCTGTAGTGGCATATGGCCCATCTGCAACTGTTATTAGCAGATATCTCCAGCTGGAGCTGGAACACTAGATGGGGAAGGGTCTGAGTTACTATAGAGAATTCTTTCCCAAGTGTCTGGCTGCTGGGTCTCACCCACATGCTCAGCATCTAACTAATTGCCATATTTGGGGTCAGGAAGGAATTCCGTCCTCCCCCGGATATCAGATTAGCAGAGACCCTGGAGATTTCTCACCATCGTCCCCAACATGGGGCATGGGACACTTGCTAGTTTGAACTAGAGTAAAGGGTGGATTCTCTGTAACTTGAAGGCTTTAAATGAAGACTCAAGGACTTCAGTAACTCAGCCAGGGGTTATGGGTCTATTATAGGAGTAGGTGGGTGAGGTTGTGGCCTGAGATGTACAGGAGGTCAGACTAAATGATCATGACAGTCCCTTCTCTCCTTAAAGTCAATGAATCGTTGAATATTTCGATTGGTTCTTGATATCAAAATGCTAGTAATCCAAATGTCTAAACAAGTTTTGTTATTAGTCAGTATCCAGGAAATAAATGGGTTAAACAGGAATGAATGGAAATCTCACTTCTACATTAACAGTATCTCCTTTTCATGTTTTTGATGCTGCCAGAATGATGCTCTGTGCTGGATTATCATCCCTAGAAACCAGTGTGGTGATTGCATGGAGAAAAATCCATTAAGAAATCTACCTGTCAAGTTAATATGACAAAAAGTGTCTGTTAGGATTACAACCCATATCTTAAACATGCACTCATGTCTGAATAATGCTGCATTCCTCTACGGAAATGCTGTGACTCATGAAGATTGCAAATAAATCATAGGAGAAAGTGGAGAGTTTTGATATGAATCTCTTGGGGATTTGGAAATTGTGCTGAATCCCAATAAATCCCATTCATCCTTCACACTCCTTGGAGTGCAAAATTGAATAACTCACAGATATGCTTAAATGACAAGCTGCATATCACCCACAGTCTTTCAACCAATGCATGGCTAGGAAAAAAAGACATTTTTAATTATTTTGTTCCCCTCAAAAAGTCATCTTTAAAAATCCCTTTAATAAGCTCAGAAAGTAAAGCAGATCCACTGAGGCATGAAATGGCTCATGTCTTAGTGAAAAAACGGTGATTGTAGAGCATGTGTATTTCTTAACTGTCTTTTAGTACTATCCAGCATGTGTTTGTCTCCATGTACATGTATTTTGACTGTAAAGTTTATGGGCCTATGCGGCCTCAGCTAATGTAAGTCAGCATTGTACCACTAAAAAAAGTGGATGCTGATGTACTAGAGAGGATCTGGCTCTGTTTCACAGCTTACCACATTTCTAGTTCAAACAAGTCAGTCCGATTTCCATATAATGTATGGGCACAAATTGTACAGATGAAAATAAAATGGAGCTGAGTGCGATGTTTGTCGAAGTCAGTGGAACCTTCAAGTGCTCAGCACCTCTCAGGAGCCAGCCAACAGACTAGCATATATATATATTGTGAAGAACTCAGGGGTGCCCAACCTACAGCTGTACACAGCCCACTAGAGCATTTCATAAGGCCCACAGCCTGCTTCAACACAATATACTAACGGCATATTCATTCGTGTTTTGTTTTCATGTTTACATCATTTTAATTTACACAACCTATCTAAATGCATATAAAATATAAATCAATACAGATGACTTTAAATCCTATTAAAATAGGTAGAATTTGTCTGGCCCACACAAGGTTGTGCTTAGGTTTATGTGGTTCTCCTGTGTAATAAGGCTGGGCACCACTGCCTTATGGTCCTCTGCCCAGGGCATCTCTGTCACAGGCTGACTGGCCCTTTAAGAGATCTGGTGGCTCAACTTAGCTATCCAACCAAACCCAGCTGGGCTGGGGGATATCTGAGCATAGGCGGTGGGTTATATGGGCTCGAGGTGCCCGGGCTCCAGGAATATTCAGGGCTGGGGGCCCTGCTCCAGCAATATTTGGAGCTGGGTCTCTCCCCTGGACCTGCCTGGATCGGGCCCCGCCCCTTGCGGGTCTCCCTCCACCGCCCCGCCCCTGCCTGGAGCGGGTCCCAGCCTCCGCTTTCCACCCCTCCCCCTGTGTCCCCCCTCGGCCGCGTCCTTGCCTGTTCCTCTGTGCTGCCAGAGATCGGCTCCCGGCAGAACTGCTGTCTGCTGCCCCAGGGTCCTAGCACCCGCCATCCGTTATGGCAAGGCGGGCTGCCCTAGCCTTGAGCCACTCCAATGCCCCAAACCCTCATCCTCAGCCCCAACCCTCATCCTCAGCCAGAGCCCTCATCCCCTGCACCCTAATCCTCTGCCCCAGCCAGATCCCTCATCGTCCCACACCCTGAGCCTCTGCCCCAGCTCTGAGCACCCCCGCATCATGAACCCCTCATCCTCAGCCCCAACCCTCATTCCCCTGCAGCCTGATCCTCTGCCCCAGCGTGCACCACCTCCCCCTTCCTACATTCGCAGCCGAGCCTGCACCCAAACTCCGTCCCAAAGCCTGCACCCCTCACCCCCTCCTGCACACCCACTCCCTGCCCCAGCCCATAGCCTGCACCCAGCACCCAAACTCCCTCCCAGAGCCTGCACCCCTCACCCCTTCTAACACCCTCACCACCAGCCCAGAGCCTGCACCTAAACTCCATCCCAAAGCCTGCAGCCCTCACCCCCTCCTGCACACCCACCCCATGCCCCAGCCCGGAGCCTGCACCCCACACCCAAACTCCTTCCCAAAGCCTGCACCCCTCCTGCACCCTAATCCCCAGACCAGGACCTGCACCCCAGACCTCCCCCCTGAAACCACGCCCAGAGCCTTAGGCAGGTGGAGGCAGAGTTTGAGGGGGTGGAGTTGGGGGGCGCGGGTTCTGGGCACCACCAAAATTTCTACAAATTTGCCTCCCATGTACCTGGGATTTCCCTAAAGAGCTAGGTGAGCTCAGTTGGAAAAGAAAGCCAGAAGAAAGGAGATGGGAAGTGCCTGCTCCCTCTGGGAAGCAGACTGAAAGGAGGCTGAGAAGCAGGAAGGGGAGAAAAGCAGACATGCTAGTCCCAGGTTGAGCTGTATCCTGACTAGAGGCAGGAACACTGATGAGCAGCAGTCTGCCTAGGGTGACCAGACAGCAAATGTGAAAAATCGGGATGGAGTTGAGAGTAAAAGGAGCCTATATAAGAAAAAGACCCCAAAATCGTGACTGTCCCTATAAAATCAGGACATCTGGTCACCCTACTTGACCCCCTAAGCAAGTGCAGGATTGTACAGCGAGGTTGTTGGAGGCACAAGAGTCTGGGATTGTAAAGCGGAGGTCTTTTCCTCCAGCCATATTGTAAGATCTGAGGCCTTTTTTCCTGCAGCCATCTTAAGAGAGCAGCAGCCATGTGCCAAGAAGCAAAAAAGTCACATCCTCACATTCCATCTAAATTACTTAAAACAATGTAACATTGGGCTATTATGAAGGCGATCCTGTCCTAATAGCACCCACCATGACCAGATAAATAAACAGATCTTAAGATGGTTAAAGAAAACTTTGTTTGATAGGATCTTGTCTGGCAAGTTGTGGTCTTGAAATCTCTACTTCTTTATTGATTTATCTTTATGGTCCTCACTTCTCTATTGTTATCTGTATGGTCTCTGTCTGGTTCTTTGATTGTTTCTGTCTGTTGCATAACTAATTTTGCTAGGTGTAAATCAACTATGGTGGGTGGGGTATGATTGGTTAAAGAATTGTTTTACAATATGTTAGGATTGTTTAGTAATAGGGAAAGGATTGGTTAAAGTACAGCTAAGCAAGACTCTAGTTTCACTATATAAACTAAAGTCCAAAAGGAAGTTCTTTGGAACCAACTCCAGGGCACAGCTCCAAAATCAAAGCTGCCAGCCCTCAACACCCTGCCAGTCATAACTGTGCAGCAGCTGGGGTCCACAGATGAACTGATCCTGACTGGCCATTAGTAAAAGTTCATCTGCCTTATTGGCAGGGCCGGTGCAAGGATATTTTGCGCCGTAGGCGAAACTTCCACCTTGCGCCTCCCTTCTCCCCCTGCCCCCCCATAACATCAGTTCATTGAGGGGCAAATCCCAATGAGCCTTCATAGACCCCAGGGGCCAGCCTGTCCAGGGGCTGCTCCCCAGACCAGGTTCCCCCCTCCCCGCCCCCTGAACTCCCCTGGAGGGTACACAGACCTCCCGCCCCACCCCGTGAGCCCTCCTCACTCCACCTCTGCGGCCCCTGCCCCGAGTCCACTCACTGGCTTTGCTGGACTTGGGCCGCTGCAACAGCTTGGCAAGGAGGAGCTGCCTTCAGGGGGCTCCTGGGGGCTCCCGCAGCAGATGCATGTGGGCAGAAGCCTCTGTGCACCCCCCAGCTCCTCCACCACCACGCTCGGGCTCTGCGGCTCCCGGGAGTGTGAGCCGCCACTGCCCCTCCCAGAGCAGGCTCAGAGCCCTGCGCCTGGCAGCTGCTCACATGCCCAGGAGCCACAAAGCCCGAGTGTGGTGAGGGGGGAGCTGGGTGGCACACTGGGGCCTCTGCCTGCATGCATCTGCTGCAGCCTGCAGGAGCCCCCCAGGGAGGCACCAGGCCACAGCCTGGCCAGGAGGGGCGGGGGGCATGGCTGCTTCCCACTAGCAGTGTCACTGCCTTTGCAGGGTTCTTGCCCCCCTGCGTTGTGCTGGCTCCTCCATGGCTAGGGCTCGCCACTGCTGCAAGCAGGACACTCTGGCTCTCCGGTGCCTCCAGAACGTGGCTCTTCCCTGCCAAACCAGGGCATTGCTTTTTGGCACCCCCAGGGCCATCTTTAGGATTTATGGGGCCCTATGCATTATTATTAAATTGGTGCCCCTATGCCCAATGGCAACCTGGGCTTACAACCTGGCGGAGAGGGGGCAGGGGCGGAGAGACAAGGTAGAAAGAATAACAAGACACCCGGCCCACCTCACGGTGGAGGAGAGTCACAGTTCCCCACACAGACCCCTGTACCCTCTCCCTCATGCAGAATGGACATGCAGAAGGTACATAATTAAAAGCACTAAACTTGGGAATAAAAAATGTCAGTCACAGGTTTTTTGATATGCCCTGAAGTTTGTCAGACAATTATTTGCAAAAACTTTGTAGTAAGGGTGAGTCAGCTGTCTTGCTGAATACAACATTAAATATTATGGAATACATGATGCTGCTCTTCTCTGTTTTACATTTTCTTAATCACTATTTCTAAGCTGATTTTAAATTTAAAATATACTCTTAAATGTACTCATTCCAGATTACTACATATTTAACTCACTGAAACAGACATTATTTTAAATTAATTGGTCACAGAGGTTTAGTATGTTCATAACAATGTTCATTGCTTTTAGAAAAAGGGAACATTAATTTACTGTGTGTGATCTCCATAACAATACACGTTTGTGAAATTTCACTAACTTTAAAAAATATGTTTCCAAAGATTTTAGGTATAACGAAGGATTTTATATCTTACTAAGCTATTGATTTTGCTTAAAACTAGTTCATCAGATAATCAGAAGTAAAGAAAGGGAAACTCTTTGTCCAGCTATCTGGAAGCAAAGGGCTGTTGCTTCCTTCAGTGGCGGGGTAGGGATTAGAGATGTGATTTTATAATCTTTACCAACTCATTAATGAAATATTTTTAAAGCAAATTTTAAACTAAGGTCCCGTAGACTGACATGTTCTGAGTAAATATTACAGTCATGCACAACAGTTTTTGTCAGTACATTCAGAAACTGACAGTATATACCTGGGGGCTGGCAAATGTTTGTTAAATGTCTTCATTACCCCTTGAATGGCTCTTTAACAGTTTCAATGTTGTGCTAATAGTTCTGACAGGCTGGAGACTTTTTCTCTTTTAACTACTAGATCCCCTTTACCAGGAAGTGGGCCTGTGGGAAGGGTCAGAACAGGGATAGGAAAACCAGAAGGGTAGACACTAAGACCCAGTGATGCCCCAAATTTTCAGGTGCCCTACCCAGCTGCCTATGCCTAAGAACAGCCCTGGGTGCCCCCAATCACTTGCCACCCTAGGCCACTGCCTAGTTCACCTAGTGTTTGCACCGGCCCTGCTTATTGGGAGTGGTGAGCATTATATGCTTAATGTGTGCATTCTGTTTTGGTGATTGTTAATAACTAGAGGTTAAGTAGAATATTACTGAGAGAGGCTCTTTCACTGGTAAGAGACCCCTTAAACCTGCAAAGATTAAGCCCTGATTCCACAGAGGAACCCTCTGAGTCCACAGGGAATGGGCGTTTACCCACTGCCCACGGAGGGGTAAAGTTAGGTTCCTTTCGCCTGGAGCCCTAGGAACTGGGAAAGAGTGGGGGTGCCTAAATCAACTGGGTTATGCCTTGAGCCCTAAGAACTAGGTAGAGGTGGGATGTCCTAGAGTGTGCGGGCAACAAATTGAGGGTAAAGTTGGGTGTCTTATCCCAGAGCCCTAGGAGCTGGGAAAGGGTGGGGGTGCCTGAATTAACAGGGTTATGCCTTAAACTTATGGAAGGGTAAAGGCGGGTGCCCTAGAATGTGCGTAACAGAGAATTTTGTGCAGGTAACAGGATGAGGCACGGGGAAAGGTTATAGCAGTCAAGGTGTGCTTGGGAGGAAGAGGAGACCTGCAGAGCCTGGCTGGGCTGGAGGTTTAGTTGTGTTCATATTATCTATTGGACTTTGATAAGGGACTCTGTGGTCCCAGAAGGGACTGGACTTTGTACAATGATCTGGCTGGAAAGTCAGTTACTCCTATGGCAAGAATAGGCCACAGGAAGGTGTGAGAAACTGGGGGGAAAGGTGCTGCAATTCCACATCCAGCCTGGAGGCGTTGTGTTGGCACGGCAGCTCTGCCGCAATACACTCAGTTTCTAGTTTCTGCTTGGCTTGTCCTAATATAGATGATGGCAGTCTCCCCTGCTGACCCAAGACCAGTAAGTCGGATATCACAATGAAGCAGTCATAACTGTTGTTTCTCTGACAATAGACTGAACAATAAGGGGAGCATATGCAGCTGAGAACACGTAGAAATAAATTAGGTTAAACACTTAGTCACTACATACCACCTTGTCATCTGTCAGGAGATCTTTGATCGTAAAAGGAAATGTTAGCTATGGGTTCCTTTCTCAACAGCATCCCAGACTTCCAGGGTATGTCTACACTACGGGATTATTTCGATTTTACATAAACTAGTTTTGTAAAACGGATTGTATAAGGTCAAGAGCATGTGGCCACACTAAGCACATTAATTCGGTGGTGTGCGTTCATGGTCTGAGGCTAGCGTCGATTTCTGGAGCATTGCACTGTGGGTAGATATCCCGTAGCTATCCCATAGTTCTCGCAATCTCCCCCGCCCATTGGAATTCTGGGTTGAGACCCCAATGCATGATGGTGCAAAAACAGTGTCGCGGGTGATTCTGGGTAAATGTCGTCATTCATTCCTTCCTTCGTGAAAGCAACGGCAGACAATCATTTCACACCCTTTTTCCCTGGATTGCCCTGGCAGACGCCATAGCATGGCAACCATGGAGCTTGTTTTGCCTTTTGTCACTGTCACCGTATGTGTACTGGATGCTGCTGACAGAGGCGGTACTGCAGCGCTACACAGCAGCATTCATTTGCCATTGCAAGGTAGCAGAGATGGTTACCAGTCATTCTGTACCATCTACCGGGAATGACTGGGAGTCAGTCCTATCTTTACCCAGGCACCCCCGGCCGACCTCAGCTGAGGCCAGCCAGGAGCACTCACGGGATGATAAGGACGGCTACCAGTCCTTCTGCACTGTACCGTCTGCCACCGGGGAAGGGAGGGGAGAGGATACTGCTGTTCACTGCTGCAGCACCGTGTCTACCAGCAGCATGCAGTAGACATAGGGTGATGTATAAAAAAGTCAAGAAACGATTTTTTTCCCTTTTCTTTCACGGGGGGAGGGGAGATGTAAATTGACGAGATATACCCTGAACCACCCCAGACAATGTGTTTGACCCTACAGGCGTTGGGAGCTCAGCCAAGAATGCAAATGATTTTCGGGGACTGTGGGATAGCTGGAGTCCTCAGTACCCTCTCCCTCCCTCCATGAGCCATCCATTTGATTCTTTGGCTTTCCGTTACGCTTGTCACACAGCACTGTGCTGTGGACTCTGTATCGTAGCCTGGAGATTTTTTTTCAAATGCTTTGGCATTTCATCTTCTGTAATGGATCTCTGATAGAACACATTTGTCTCCCCATACAGCGATCAGATCCAGTATCTCCCATACGGTCCATGCTGGAGCTCTTTTTGGATTTGGGACTGTATCACCACCCCTGCTGATCAGAGCACCACACAGGGCAAACAGGAAATGAAATTCAAAAGTTCGTGGGGCTTTTCCTGTCTACCTGGCCAGTGCATCCGAGTTCAGATTGCTGTCCAGAGCGGTCACAATGGTGCACTGTGGGATACAACCCGGAGGCCAATATCGTCGATTTGCGGCCACACTAACCCTAATCCAACATGGCAATACCGATTTCAGCGCTACTCCTCTCATCAGGGAGGAGCACAGAAACCAGTTTAAAGAGCCCTTTATATTGATATAAAGGGCCTCATTGTGTGGACAGGTGCAGCGTTAAATCTGTTTAACGCTGCTAAAATTGGTTTAAACGCATAGTGTAGACCAGGCCTCAGTGTATCCTCCTTTACACTCAAACCACTGTGTGAGGGTATGTCTACACTGCAATAAAACACCCTTGAGTGGCCCATGTTTGCTGACCCAGGCTTGTGGGGCTCAGGCTGTGGAGCTAAATAATTGCAGTGTAGACATTCAGGCTTGGGCTGGAATCTGGTCTCAGAGACCCTCTCCACTCATGAGATCCCAGACCCTGGGCTCCAGCATGAGCATCCACACTGCAATTTTTTAGCCCCACTGCCTGAACCCTGCGAGCCCAAGTCAGCTGATGTGGGCTACTCATGGGTGTTTTATTGCAGTGTAGACATACCTAGAGAGGCTTAATTCTTCAGTGGCTGTACGGCACTTGGTGAACCTAAGATTCACATTGCTATTGGAATGTAAAGTATTATCATTTCCTATCTCCTGTTTAGGGATAAATCCCCATGTCTTTCTTGCCATGACAGGCTGTCCAGCATGGCTTGGAATTCCTTCCTGCTCATCCAGGTGGCAACTTGCTAATGGCTATTTAAGACTATGTCTATGCTAGTACTTTTGTTGGTATACTTATTTCGCTCAGGAGTGTGGGAAAAACACACCCCGAGTGACATAAATTACACTGACAGAAGCACCAGTGTGGACAGCTCTATGTCAGCAGGAGATGCTCTCCCGCTGACACAGCTACTGTTGCTCATTGAGGCTGGTTTAATTATGCTGGAAGGAGAGCTCTTGCCCATTGGCATAGAGCAGCTACATAGAAGATCTTACAGCAGTGCAACTGCATCGGTACAGATGTGCCACTGTAAGATCTGTATTGTAGACATAGCCTAACTGATAGAGAGGATCGTCCCTTTTTGTCTTTTTAAGTTTGGATGCTGGAGACAATACTTCAAAGCCTTCATTGACCTTTAATTATTTAAATAAGCATCTTCCTTGACTATTTCAACATCGGGCCAAACTCTCAGCTGGCGTAATTTGGTGTGGCTTTATTGCAGGGGTCGGCAACCTTTCAGAAGTGGTGTGCTGAGTCTTCATTTATCCACTCTAAGTTAAGGTTTCGCGTGCCAGTAATACATTTTAAGGTTTTTAGAAGGTCTCTTTCTATGTCTACAATATATAACTAAACTATTGTTGTCTGTAAAGTAAATAAGGTTTTTTAAATGTTTAAGAAGTTTCACTTAAAATTAAATTAAAATGCAGAGCCCCCCAGACCGGTGGCCAGGACCTGGGCAGTGTGAGTGCCACTGAAAATCAGCTTGTGTGCCGCCTTCAGCACACATGCCATAGGTTGCCTGCCCCTGCTCTATTGCTTCCAAAGGAGCTATGCTAATGAACAGCCACCGAGGATGTGGTCCTGCCTTTATTCTAGTATAAAGGAAATTAATAATTGAACAGGTGCATAACTGACACCCCAATGCCCCCAGCTATGAAATTAGCTTTCACACCTCTCCTTTTGATGAGCTAAACAGGGTGGCCCCCCAGACAAGGGTTCAATTAACATGGAAATACCTGACTGGAAACAGCTGATGCTAACACCTCTGTCTCTCTTTGTGAACTTAATTCACAAAACATTGTAAGTGAAATTATTGTAATTGCTGAGTACATTGAACTAAGTGTTCAGAAAGATCACTGCAATTGTAGATACAAACCCAGGAATTAATAGGGCACACAAAAAATGTAAATATAGGAAATAGAAAACAAGGCTGTGCAACTTTGGTGTGAGATATATCCAATTTTGATAATGTAGGGTTCAATCCTTCAAGCTCATGGAACACTTATTTAGTACCATGAGTTTCCTGCCCTTGGAGATCTTACAAGATAGGGGCTTAATATTGTGAATAACATTTGTAACTAGCTATTAAACTAGGATAATAAGGTACTACAGTCATTTAGACACCACAGAGGTAGGTGCAATGTGTAAACTTAAGAGATCATAGAATCATAGAAGATTAGGGTTGGAAGAGACCTCAGGAGGTCATCTAGACCAACCTGGTGCTTAAAGCACAACCAACCCCAACTAAATCATCTCAGCTAGGGCTTTGTCAAGCTGGGACTTTAAAATCTCTAAGGATGGAGATTCCATCACCTTCCTAGGTAACCCATTCAGTGCTTTACCACCCTCCTAGTGAAATAGTTTTTCCTAATATCCAACCTAGACCTCCCCCACTGCAACTTGAAACCATTGCTCCTTTTTTTGTCATCTGCTACCACTGAGAAGAGCCGAGCTCCCTCCTCTTGGGAACACTCTTCAGATATTTGAAGTCTGCTATCAAATCTCCCCTCACTCTTCTCTTCTTCAGACTAAATAAGCACAGTTCCCTCAGCCTCTCCTCATACGTCATGCGCCCCAACTTCCTAATAATTTTCATTGCCATCTGCTGGACTCTCTCCAATTTGTTCACATCCCTTATGTAGTTGGGGGCTCAAAACTGGATGCAGTACTCCAGATGTGGCTTCACCGGTGCTGAATAGAGGGGAATAATCACTTCCCTCAATCTGCTGGCAGTGCTCCTACTTATACAGCCCAATATGCCATTAGCCTTCTTGGCAACAAGGGCGCACTGTCGACTTGTATCCAGCTTCTCATCCACTGTAATCCCCAGGTCCTTTTCTGCAGAATTGCCGCTTAGCCTATCAGTCCCCAGCCTGTAGCAGTGCATGGGATTCTTCCATCCTAAGTGCAGGACTATGCACTTGTTCTTGTTGAACCTCATCAGATTTCTTTTGGCCCAATCCTCCAATTTGTCTAAGTACTCTGGACCCTATCCCTACCCTCCAGCATATCTGCCTCTCCCCACAGCTTAGTGTCATCCGTGAACTTGCTGAGGGTGCAATCCATCCCATTGTCCAGATCATTAATGAAGATGTTGGAAAAACACAGCCCCAAGACAGATCCCTGTGGCATTCCACTTGATACTGGCTGCCAACTAGACATCAAGCCATTGATCACTACCTGTTCAGCCCAACGATCTATTCAGCATTCTATCCACCATATAGTCCATTCATCTGATCCATACTATCCTTCTTTAACTTGCTGGCACGAATAGTGGGGGGACCATATAAGAAGTTTTGCTAAAGTCAAGGTATATCACATCCACCACTTTCCCCATATCCACAGAGCCAGTTATCGCATCATAGGAGGCAATCAGGTTGTCAGTTATGACTTGCTCTTCGTGAATCCATGTTGACTGTTCCTGATCACCTTCCTCTCCTCCAAGTGCTTCAAAATGGATTCCTTGAGGACCTACTCCATGATTTTTCCGGGGACTGAGGTAGGGCTGACTGGTCTGTAGTTCTCCAGATTCTCCTCCTTCCCTTTTTTTAAAGCTGGGCACTATATTTGCCTTTTTCCAATGTCTGGGACCTCCCTTGATTGCCACGAGTTTTCAAAGATAATGGCCCATGGCTCTGCAATCACATCAGCCAACTCCCTCAGTGCTCTCGGATGCATTGCATCTGGTCCCGTGGACTTGTGCATGTCCAGCTTTTCTAAATAGTCCTTAACCTGTTCTTTCACCACTGAGGGCTGCTCACCTCCTCCCCATACTGTGCTGCCCAGTGCAGAAGTCTGGGAGCTGACCTTGTCTGTGAAGACGGGCAAAAAAAACATTGAGTATTTCAACTTTTTCCATATCATCTGTCACTAAGTTTCCTCACCCATTCAGTAAGGGTTCCATACTTTCCCATACCACCACCTTGTTTCTAACATACCCTTAGAAACCCTTCTTGTTACCCTTCCTGTTTTGGCCTTCCTGATTACACCCCTGCATGCTCTAGCAATATTTTTATACTCCTCCCTAGTCGTCTGTCCAAGCTTCCACCTCTTGTAAGCTTCCTTTTTGTGTTTAAGCTCACCAAAGATGTCTCTGCTAAGCCAAGGTGGTCGCCTCCTGTGCCCTCAATAAGGTTTCTTTAAAATACAGCCAGCTCTCCTGGACTCCTTTCACCCCTTCACATTAGCTTCCTGCCCATCAGTTCCCTGAGGGAGTCAAAGTCTGCTTTCCTGAAGTCCAGGGTCTGTATTCTGCTGCTCTCCTTTCTTCCATTTGTCAGGATCTTGAACTTGACCATCTCATGGTCACTGCTGCCCAGGTTGCCACCCACTTCAACGTACCCTACCAATTCTTCCCTGTTTGTGAGAAGCAGGTCAAGAGGCGCATGGCCCCTAGTTGGTTCCTCCAGCACTTGCACCAGGAAATTGTCCCCAACACTCTCCAAAAACTTCCTGGATTGTCTGTGCACTGCTGAATTGCTCTCCCAGCAGATGTCAGGGTGATTTAAGTCCTCCATGAGAACCAGGGCCTGCAATCTGGAAACTTCTGTTAGTTGTCTGAAGAAAGTCTCGTCTACCTCATCCTCCTGGTCTGGTGGTCTATAGCAGATGCCCACCATGACATCACCCTTGTTGCTCTCACCTCTAAACTTAACCCAAAGACATTCAACAGGCTTTTCTCCAGTTTCATGCTGGAGCTCTGAGCAATCATATTGCTCTCTTATATACAGTGCAACTCCTCCACCTTTTCTCCCCTGCCTGTCCTTCTTATCCATGACAGTGCTCTAGTCATGTGAGTTACCTCACCAAGTCTCTGTTATTCCAATCATAGCTCCATGACTGTGCCAGGACTTCCAGTTCTTCTTGCTTGTTTCACAGGCTTCTTGTGTTCATGTACAGGCACCGAAGATAACTAGCCGATTGCCTTTCTCAATATGAATCAGGAGACCTCCCCGTTGCACCCATCTCCTTGTGTTTCCTCCTGGTATCCCACTGCCCCACTTACCTCAGGGCTTAGGTCTCCATCCCCCAGTGAACCTAGTTTAAAGCCCTCCTCACTATGTTAGCAAGTCTGCCTGCGAAGATGCTCTTCCCTCTCTTTGTTAGGTGGATCTCATCTCTTCCTAGCAATCCTTCTTCCTGGAACAACATCCCATGGTCGAAGAATTCAAAACCCTCTCTCTGACATCACCTGCATAACCACGCATTTACTTCCACAATTTGATGGACTCTACCTGGGCCTTTCCTTCAACAGGGATGATGGACAAGACCATGACTTGCATCTCAAACTCCTTTATCCTCCTTCCCAGAGCCATGTAGTCTGCAGTGACCTGCTCAAGGTCATTCTTGGCAGTATCATTGGTGCCCACGTGGAGAAGTAAGAAGGGGTAGTGGTCTAAGGGCTTGATCAGTCTTGGCAGACACTCCATCACATCCTGAAGTCTAGCTCCAGGCAAGCAGCAAACTTCTGAATTTTCCCAGTCTGGATAGTAGATGGATGACTCCATTTTCCTTAGGAGGCAGTCCCCGACCATCATCACCCACCTCCTCCTCTTGGGAGTGGTGGTTGTGGAACCCCTATCCCTAGGACAGTGCATCCCATGCCTTCCGGTCAATGGGGTCTCCTTCTGATCCCTTCCCTCAGATGACTCTTCCAAACCATTCTCCGCCATAGTACCTGTGCAGAGAACCTGAAAGTGGTTTCTTGCCTCTATCTGCATTGGGGGTACATGGGTTTTCTCTTTCTTCTTCTGGAGGTCATATAGATAGTGATCAAAATTTCAGAGTGTAGACTGATTTCCTATGGATCTTCACCCGGGACAGCATTTTACAGCTGGCTAGGATGGTGCATTATTGGTTGGGAGGAGAGTGTTGTCTAAGGTATTGGCCACTTGCTGCGGCAACATGCCAAGCCAGGTCAGTGATCTCATGCGGTATGGCAAAAATTTCCTCACTGTGGTTTGTGTGAATGGATTGGCACAGGGAGAAGGAGCTCATTTTTCAAACACTGTTTTTCAGTCTTTCAGAAGCAAAACATTAAAGAGAGACATTTCTTCTCAATATGTTGAGAGCAAGCGAGAGAGAGAGAGAAAGAAAACACTTTACTTGCTGAAACCTCATGTACCAAATTTCATTGTGAAGAAAAAAACTTTTGAAGTGGAGTTATCAGCTTTTGAAAATCATGAGTTATCAATAATATTGGGAGATGGTTAACTCTCATAGCATGCTTGGCACTGGTATAGTAGCAACCAGAACATTAATGAGGGGTGTTCATTAAAATATGCAAAAACAAAAACCTTAGCATAATTTGTCCTTAACCTGTGGTTGTGTTTGCATCTGCACTTGAAAAATGGACATGTTTAACATTGGGGGTGGGATTTTTGAAAATGCACATGGCAGGTTTAACCTACACTGGTGGGAGGGGTTCTCCCATTGGCATAGGTAGTCCACAGTGGTGCAAGTAAAATCCATTTCTTACCAGTACGGGGAGGGGAGGGGGAGAGGCACCAGCTAAGGGGGGCACGTGACCTCCTGACGTAACCCTCCATGTGACTCCTCACCGCCCTGCCCCCAGCCCGGGGCCGCCATGCTCTCCCTGTCCCCTCCCCATGATCCATCCCATGTTACCTGGGTTGGGGCTCTGTCCTCCTGCTGCACCAGAGACTTCAGGGCAGGGCTCTCAGGAACTGCAGCGGGGGAAGGAGCAGAAGGAAGAATGAGACACAGCTCCATGGAAGGGCAGGAAGCAGGGCTGGGAGTTCTGCTCCTTTCCCTGCTGGGAGGGGCAGCAGCATGCAGGGAAAGGAGCAAAATGTTGGCATCTCCTCCAGCAGCTGTACCACCCTCCGCCTCACGCTCTCACCCCTGTTCTCCTGCAGCTGCTTCTGTAGTACATAGACGGAGGAGAGACAGTTGGCGTGGGGCTGTCCAGTGGCCCCACATTCTGCTCCTCTGCCTGCTGCAGTTCCGGAGAGCCCTGCAGTTCAGGGGCCAGCTCTCCAGGGAGCCACAGTGGGGAAAGAAGTAGAACCCTCAGCCCCTCCCCTGTCCTTCATGGAGCTGTGTCTCCATTCTTCCTTCTGCTTCTTTCCCCACTGTTTCTCCCAGAACTCCCAGCCCCACGCCCTAGCCCTCTCCTTCAGCGGGGCTGCTGCTGTGTCTTTCCAGTACGCCATACCAGCTATAAATAGTGTGCTGGTATGGTGTACCGGAGCATACCAGCCTACTTGCACTGCTGGTAGCCCACCTCAAGAGAGGTGATAGCTAGGTTGACAGGAGAATTCTCTCAACAACTAGCACTGTCTACACTGGGGATTAGATCTGTTTAACTGCATCACTTGGGATTTTTCACACCCCTGAGAGAGATAATTATACCAACCTTATTTCCTAGTGTAGACCAGTCTCATGTTCATGAGATGAAAGTGCTTTGCTACAATGGAGAATGAATACAGGTGTCCATGGCCACACCAGCAAGAAAATTATTTCCAACAACAGTTTAGTAAGGGTAAGGTAGCTGCTATACTTGACACCTAGTATCCAATATGTCTGTTTCAAGAGCACAAGAGCCTTTGTGTTTTTGTTCTTCCAGCCCTAAAATGGAGATGACAATAAGACTTACCACGCTTTTTGGGGATGTTGTGAGGTCTCATTAATTTGTGTGTTAATGCACTTTTTGAAATCATTGGCTGGAAGGTGCAGTGGCTTCATTTGGATTACTACAGTGAATAAGGGCTTGCAAGATTGGGTCCTATTACTGCATAACAAAGTGTAAGGCTATTCCTCTGAGGGGGTTTGTCATTGCTACTAAATTAAGCTAAAGAGGCTTCTGCAGTGCCGAAAGATTATGGTACAGTCAGTAAAGATGTCCTACTTATTCCTCAGGATTAAGCTTATTGCATCAATGATACTTCCTTTCACCTACCTTTCATCTGTCTTGTCTGGGTAGACTGGAAGTAGGTACTGGCTGTAAATACAGCACTTAGACAAAGGGGCCATATCTCAGATTTAACCTCCAAGTGTTACTATAGTATAAATAACAGCACATTACATAAATGATGGGGAAGACATAGTATGAGCATGAGACATCTACCATGAAATGTCTCTTGCATTTCAGAAGCTAATACCCCTACATGCACACACTACTTTGTAACTGTAGTTATTATCATAATTTAAACGTTAAGCACAGACAATGTATTCATAATACTAGTCTGATATTTCAGAGTTCTTCTTTCTGTACTTTGAAATGTCAAAAAATTGTTTCATTCTGGAGTCTGCATTTTTAGTGTTATCTCTATTCATCACACTAAATTATATTTCCTCTCTTTCTGATGTGCATATGTAACATAGCAACTTGGGTTCACAGTTTTCCCTCTGTTATTATCCAAGATTAAATTTCTCAAAATTGTGTTTTCTCTTTCAAATAAGAATGACCATATGGTATGATATTGCTTCTGCTCTGAGAGTATTAGATTTCTCAACAGATAAAATATAGACGCTATTAGAAAACGCTGATTTTTATTTTTAAACTGTAAATGGTATCTGATAAAATTGGTAACATGGACCTTTTTAAAGCAACCTTTCATCTCGCTCTAATGTCCCCAATAATACTTTAGCTCACTCTGATATGGAAATTAATTTTACATAATAGGAAGAGAGAGATTCATGAAGGTCTCAAAGAATATATCTTCCTATATATGTCTCTGAGGAGAGTAGTTCTATTGTCTTGCAAGACTATTCCATTCTTTGTGGTAAATGACTAATGATGATATATTACTAGATTAGTGTTAGATCTTCCACATACATAAAAAGGTATCTAGGTCTAAGCAATAATTATTGCAATTATTGTATGTGCTAGTTTTATAATTGAGTATAAAAGTATACTGGATATGGAAAGCAGTATTTTAGTCTAGGCTAAGGTCCTTGTCTATTTGGAAGGCAGGTATTTATCAGAGGTTTGTGTGGTGCTGAGCAGCACTAAAACTTTTATGAAAGTAAGATCTTTGGGTGAAATTAATTGCATAACCCACTGCATAGCCTTTGGCAATATTTAAGTTATACACTAGGACTGTGTGCTGCAGTTGGGGAAGGAGAGGGAGAGGGAAGTGAAGTGGCCATGAGTGGTGGACCTCTACTGCCCCCATATATTGTAGAATAGGTTCTAAACCACTCTGAATATGTAAGTGTGTGGAGGGACTGTTTCTTGGGTGTGGGGCAGCACTGAATCTGCAAATGTACACAGATCCAGAAGTTAGAGGCATATGGCCTATCACCTGGACTGGAGCGTTATCAACCTTCCCTCCTCCACCACACTCTCCAATGTCCTCTTCAGAATTGGAGCAAAAAAACCCCAGATTACTCTGGGCTTTATATACAGCACTCACACACTTCAACCTCAAAGGAGTTACAATAACTCATAAAAAGCAGAGTTCTGTTCTGACTTGTGCGCAGGGACCTTTCTGGATACAGAATAGAGAAAAGATGGGGCTGAATGTGGGAGGAGAAAATGAATGGGACAGGGTAGATCTGTGTAATGCAAAGGAGAAGTGATGCAAAGAGAAGCTGGTCTAGGAAACAGTAAATAGTGTACTAGAATGGAGATAGTGCTACCTTCTTCTGTGAAGCACTTTGAGATCTGTGGCTGAGAAGCTCTATGCTGGTAAGAGCTAAGTATTACTATTTATTTGTATTGCAACCGTGCCCAAAGGGCCAGGATAGGCACTGCACAAACACATAAAAGCACCAAGTAAATTTAAATAAAGTTTAGTTAGTGACTAACTTCCACTGTCACTAAGATCATCTGAACATAAGAATGGCCAAACTGAGTCAGACCAGTGGTCCATCTAACGTAGTGTCCTGTCTTCTGACACTGGCCAATGCCAAATGCTTCAAAGGGAATGAACAGAACTATAGGCGCCAACTTTCCCCGGTGCCAGTGGATGCTCGCGCCCCCCTGCCTCTGGCTCCACCTTGACTCCACCCTTTCCCCGCCCCTGCCCCACCCCCATTCCAACCCCTTCCCCAAAGTCTCTGCCCCAACTCCACCGCCTCCCTGTCCCAATTGGACCCCTTCCCCAAATCCCCGCCCTCGCCTCTTGCCCAAGCGCGCTGCATTCCCCCTCATCCCCCATCCCTTCCTGCTGCGCGAAACAGCTGTTTTGCAGCGCAAGTGCTGGGAGAGAGGGAAGGGGAAAAAGCAGGCACATGGAAGAGGTGGAGCAGAGGTGAGCTGGGACGGGGGAGTGGGGAGCTGCCCGTGGGTGCAGAGCATTCACCAATTTTTCTCTGTGGGTGTTCCAGGGCCGTTGGCATCTATAAACAGAACAGGATCAAGTGATCCATACCCTGTTGTCCCGTCCCAGTATCAGGCAGCCAGAGGCCTGACCATCTTGGCTAATAGCCATTTATACACCTATCTTCCATGAACGTATCTAATTCTTTGTTGAATCCAGTTATAGTTTTGGCCTTCACAACATCCCCTGGCAACGAGTTCCATAGGATAACTGTGTTGTGTGAAGAAGTACTCTTTGTTTCTTTTAAACCTGCTGCCTATTAATTTCATTGAGTGACCCCTGGTGTTTGTGTTGTGAAGGGGTAAATGACACTTCCTTATTCACTTTCTCCACACAGTTCATAATTTTATTGACTTCTATCATATCTCCACTTAGTTAACTCTTATCCAAGCTGAATAGTCCCAGTCTTTGTAATGTCTCCTCATACGGAAGCTATTCCATACCCTTGACAATTTTTGTTGCCCGTCTCTGAACCTTTTTCATATCTAATTTATATATGTTTTAGATGGGGGCAACCAGAACTGCATGCAGTAATCCAGGTGTAGGCATACCATAAATTTATATAGTGGCATCATGATATTTTCTATCTATTTATTATCATCTATCCCTTTCCTAATAGTTCCTAACATTCTGTTAGTTTTTTTGACTGCTGCTGCATATTGAGCGGATGTTTTCAGAGAACTATCCACAATGACTCCAAGATCTTTCTTTAGTGATAACAGCTAATTTAGATCCCATCATTTTGTATGTATAGTTGGGATTATGTTTTCTAATGTGAATTACTTTGCATTTAACAGCATTGAATTTCATCAGCCATTTTGTTGCCCAGTTACCCAGTTTTGTGAGATGCCTTTGTAATTCTTCACAGTCTGCTTTGGACTTAACTATCTTGAGTAATTTAGTATTATCTGCAAACTTTGCCACCTCCCTAGGGTTGCCAGTTTTGGTTGGACGTATTCCTGGAGGTTTCGACACATGACATAATCTTTAATTAAAGATTGATCTTTAATTCCTGGAAACTACAGGGCAATCCTGGAGGGTTGGCAACCCCACACCTCATTGTTTACCCCTTTTTCCAGATTATTTATGAAGATGTTGATCAGCACTGGTCCCAGTACAGATCCCTGGGGGACACTGCTATTTACCTGTCTCCGGTCTGAAAACTGACCGTTTATTCCTACCCTTTGTTTCCTATCTTTTAACAAGTTACTGATCCATGGGAGGACCTTCCCTCTTATCCAAATGACTGTTTACTTTGCTTAAGAGCCTTTGGTGAGGGACTTTGTCAAAGGCTTTCTGAAACTCCAAGTACACTATAGCCACTGAATCACTCCTGTCCACATGCTTGTTGATCCCCTCAAATAATTTTAATAGATTGGTGAGGATGATTTCCCTGTACAAAAGCTGTGTTGACTCTTCCACAATAAATCATGTTAATTGATGCGTCTAATAATTCTGTTCTTTACTATAGTTTCAATCAATTTGCCTGGTACTGAAGTTAGGCTTACTAGCCTATAATTGCCAGGATCACCTCTGGAGCCTTTGTAAAATATTGGCATCATATTAGATATCCTCCAGTCAACTGGTGTAGAAGCTGATTTATGTGATAAGTTACATACCACAGTTACTACTTCTGCAATTTCATATTTGAGTTCCTTCAGAGCTTGGCGGGTGAATACCATCAGATCCTGGTGACTTACTACTGTTTAATTGATCAGTTTGCTCCAAATCCTCCTCCTACTGACACATCAATCTGGGACAGTTCCTCAGGTTTGTCACCTAAAAAGAATAACTCATGTGTGGGAATCTCCCTCACATCTTCTGCAGTGAAGACCGATGGAAACAATTCATTTAGCTTCTCTGCAATGGCTTTGTCTTCCTTGAGTGCTCTTTTAGCCCTTCCATCATCCAGTGGCCCCACTGATTGTTTGGCAGGTTTCCTGCTTCTGATGTACTTAAAAAAAATGCTGTTAATTTTTTCAGTGTTTTGCTAGTTGCTCTTAAGTTCTTTTTTGGTCTACCTAATTGTACTTTTACACTCAACTTGCCAGAGTGTTTGCTCCTTTCAATTTTCTTCAGTAGGATTTGACTTCCAATTTTTGAACTATGCTTTTTTGCCTCTAACCACTTCTTTTATTCTGTTGTTTAGCCATGGAACTATTTTTTGGTCCTCATATTATTCTTTTTAGTTTGGGATATACATTTAACTTGAACCTCTATTGTGGTGTTTTTAAGCACTTTCCATCCAGCTTGTCGGCATTTCACTCTGGTGACTGTTTCTTTTAATTTCTGTTTGACTACTGTGACACTCTGTACCTCGGGGGAGCGCCGTGTAACCCCTGTATTCATCATTTTAATATAATTGTGATATTTCATATAAAGCGTGCCATGTCAGGTATCATAGGAAAGGTTATGATCCACTGAAAGCCATTGTTCTATCTAAATATGTATATCATTAGTGCATATGAAGTTATGAGAGTGTTGTGTGTTTGTCACTAAAATATGCTGAGAGCTGGGGAATCACCCCGATATTAGCTCCCCAGAGACGACAAGAAGGGAGGGTGTAAACAATCTGGGTGAGTGTAAACAACCATCAACAGCCATTGTCCAGCAAGGGATTTACAATTCAATGATTCACTTGCACAAGGCCACAACAGGTGAATTGCTCAACCTTGCCTGGTGACTCAGCAATGCCCACCAATCATGCCTGGACTTGTGTTCTCCAAGCACATGGATTGAGGATATAAAATAGGACACAGAGGCCGTATGGTGTGTCCTTTCTCCTCTCCCACCTACACCGAATACAATGAGAATGCTGGAACTAAGGAGAGTGGTCCCAGGCTAATAGGAAGAGCCTGCATATGAAAGACTATAACCAACCTGTAGTATCCAGTGATGTGAGAAAAACTGCTTAGTCCAGATTTTGCCTAGTCTAATAAGGTTGAGAATTTAGACTGCATGCTTATCTTTTATTTTCCTTTGGTAACTACTCTGACTTTTGCCTGTCACTTATAATCACTTAAAATCCATCTTTTGTAATCAATAAACTTATTCTAGTGTTTATCCTTATTAGTGAGTTTGACTGAAGTGCTTGGTAAATCTGCTCAGGTTACAAAGACTGGTATATGTCCACTTTCCATTGATGAAGTGGTGAACCAATTCATAAACTTGCATTGTTCGAGAAAGGATCTTAAGCAGTGCAAGGCAGTATATTCCGGTGGTTCAAGGCTGGGAGCTGGAGGGATTTGTCTCTTGCCTTTCTCTGTGTGATCTGAGAGTGGCTCTGGATGTGGGGCTCCACAGGTGTTTGTATTGAGTGGTAACAGCACCTGGAGAGGTTTGCTGCTTGTCACCAGTAAGGCACTGTGAGAGACAACCCAGATTAGGGAGTTAAGGGGATACAGCGGTCCCACAGTCCCAGGTTGCACTCTGGGGATTCCATCACAACTAATTTCCTCATTTTTATAATTCCCCTTTCTGAAATTAAATGCTACTGTGATGGGCTTCTTTGGTATTTCCTCCCCACCCCAAGAATGTTAACTTCAATTATATTATGGTCGCTATTATTGAGCATTCAACTATATTCACTTCTTGGACCAGATCCTGTGCTCCACTTAAGACTAAATCAAGAATTGCCTCTCCTCTTGTAGGATTCAGGACTAGCTGCTCCAAGAAGCAGTCATTAAATATAACTATACAGAATGTTTTAAAGAACTTTTATTAGATCAAACTTTACCCTTTTTAAAAGCGCTTCTAGATCCTTGGATGTAAGTACTGCTTATCCTTAGATGGTAAGTGCTATTAAAAACTGGAAAGTGTTGCTATAGGCAGAGCTGGCAGTGATGCCTACAGTTAAGGTTGCCTAACACTTTCCACTTTTATAAGGCCCTGTTTTCTGTTGCTTATAACTTTGCTAAAATTTAACATTTGGGCTGACATTTGCCACACCATGCGTCTGCCTCAGTCTGAATTGTTCTGGAAAGTTTCAGCAAAGTCAGTCCAGTAGTTTCAGAGAGAGGCTAGGGGAAAATACCTTGTCTTGCCAATGTTGAAAACGATTTTTATAACTGTTTAGTTGAGAAGCTCTAGCACCTCATTGCTTTGGAGCAATGAAATTTGGTGAAATTTGGCAGCAGTGGTTGCTCTGGAGTCAGATATACCTGTTTACTATTCCTGTTAAAATCCACAAAATGTGGCCAAGTTATAAACCTCTGAAAAGATTTGTCAGTTTTGCAGTTAAATTTGTTGCAAATTCTGTCTGTGCTGAGCATGCTCCAAGGCTGCAGTCAGGGCTGGCTCCAGGCACCAGCTTATCAAGCAGGTGCTTGGAGCGGCCACTCTGGAGCGAGGCGGCACTTTCAGGTATTCAGTGGCAATTCAGCGGAGGGTCCCTCACTCCCACTTGGAGTGAAGGACTTCTCACTGAATTGCTGCAGATCGTGATCGTGGCTTTTTTTTTGTGTTTTTGTTTTTTTTGTTTTTGGCCGCTTGGGGCGGCAAAACCCTTGGAGCCGGCCCTGTCTGCAGTTACTGAATGGGACTTTCCCTGCTATTGCTCCTCCTGATTGCTAGGCCACTCTGACACCAGGCACTGGAACTGAGAGCAGGAAGATTGTCTTTCCAGGGCTCTTAATTCTCCTGCTGTTGGTACCTAGGTAACATGGAAGAAGTAGATGCATCTGGACTCAAAAGGAGAGCTTTGAGGAGCAGAAGAAGACAGGGGCGGACTAGAGGGTGGGGACATGAGCAAAGGAAGCCTGTGGTAGCCTGGGTGGTGGGGGATAGAAACAGGAACAGGTCAAAAAGGGGATATGCTGGGGAGACACGCTAAGGAGAAGGCTGTAGGAGAGAGGGGCAGAAGGGTCTATAACCAATTACAGCATATTTTCTTCCAGAACCTGGAATTCAACTCAGGATTCCTGAGTCTCAACATTCACCTGCTGTATAGCAAATATCTGAAGGGAAAAAAAAAACCCACTAGCACAATGCATGTGTCTCATCCTCTTCCAGTGGCTGGTATACCTAGATGGTAAGAGCCTACTACAGCTATCTGTTATTCCCTTAGCTCAAGTGACAGAGGTCTGTACTGTGGATCAAAAAGTTCCAATTCTTATGATGATCTATTAAAACCTCTGGGACCAAGTGACTAGGACACATGTGCCATTGTCCAAATACATTCAAAACACTGTGTTAAAGTTAAGGTTGCAAAGTCAAACACTCATACATTGTATAATACCCAATGAAGGGTATTGTCTGTACAATCTTAATTTGCCTCCTTCTGCCTATGCATTTAGAAATGGTCTTTATTTGATCACACATGGAAGTGGTTGTACTTTGGGAATGAATCAGGGCTGTGTAGGAAGTGAGGCTGTAGTGCGACAAATGAAACTGTGGTCCAAGTTGGAAAGTAGAATGAGGCAGCGGACTGCAGCACGGTGGTGTCATGGTTAAAGCAGTGGAATCCCACCTTGGAGCATTGATACTATTCTTGCCTCTGCCATAGAATTCCTGTGTGATGCTGGGTAAAGGTATGTCTATGCTACAGGGATGTGGCTATGCTGGCATATCCCTGTAGCATAGATGCAGCATACACCAATAGATGTTTCCATCAGTGTAGGAAAGCCACCTCCCTGAGTGATCATAGCTAGGTTGATAGAAGTGTTCTTCTGTCAGTCTAGCTTCCTCTACACGAGGGGTTAGGTCAACATAGCTCCGCCACATGGGGGAGGATTTTTCATATGCCTTCACAACGTAGCTATGTTGACCTAAACTTTAAATACAGAATAGACCTTAGTCACTTAAACCAAAGTTTTCATACATGGCCATTAATTGTCGGTTCCTCGTTTTCTGAGTACTCAACTAGACACTCCTGGCAGCTGATTTGCAGAAGGGCTGAGCACTCTCAACTGCAGTCAATGAGAGCTGTGCTTTGGAAATATGAAGTGCTATAAACATGCTACATTCACTGAAAAAATGAGGCCCTAAGTATCTAAAGTTTGGAGCTCAAAATTAGTGGACGTTCTTTTTGACAACTTTGTCCTTAATCTCTGTGCCTCTATTTCCCATCTGTAAAATGGAGGTCATAGTACCATTTCATCCTATGAGGTGCTGGGGAAAAGAAATTCCGTAACATTTGTGAAGCAGTCAGATACTGCAATGATGAGCACCACAGAAGAAAACTATGAGGAAATTTAATAATTCTATATTCAATACAGGGTTTGGATGGTGTCCAGTAAACTGCGGCATGGGACTACACATAAAATACTGAAGATAGCTAGTTATTCAACATATATTTTTCTGTTCAGTGAGCTCTGTCCGTCCCCTGCACTTAATGTGGGAGTTATCCTATACAAACAATAGTATGTGATCATGGAATTAAAGACTGTGTCATAGTGCATATGCACAAGGAGGGAACCTTCATTTTGCAGTTCTTAAGTTCTGACTGCCTGATTTTGAAATTTTAATGTCCACTAACATAGTTTTTAATGTAATATAATATAGACTGATAATTGAATCATTGGTGAATGAACGCTAACGACACCCATGTGAGGATGGTAAGTATTATTGTATGGCGCTCTATTCTGATCAAGAATCACGGCTGCTGAGTGATGCTTCTTCTGGAATCACATAGTTGTTCCTTGGAGCAGGCAAGCCAATAGTGATATAGAGTTAGAATGATACAGCTGAAATACTAGAAGACACTTGAGGGAAGGAAGAAACAGATATCACGTACATAATAAGCATTCTGAATATATGAACTAACTGGAGTTGACGTGTGTCACATGTAACTGGAAAGGTAATTTTCTCTGGATTTGCAATAGTCTTGAAAATGATCCATAACCCTGATGTCACACAGTACTTATGATCCCAGAGTAGTCAAATGAATGATGGTTGATTTGCTAGAAGATAATTGATTTGCAGGAATAAACTCAAATAGTAGAACTCATTCATTTGTAAAACTTTCCAGAAGCCTAGTGTGAGTCTTTGTGGCCTTGATATATGCACACACAATCTTGTTAACGTCCATAGACTTCAACATGCAGATCATGGAACAGACTACTGAATAGTCTCTCAAGCAAGCTGTGGGAAGTCCCTCTTGTTGAATAATTAAAACTGGACTGAATGAATTACTAGAAGGTATTCTTCAGGGGCTAGTCCTTCACTGCAGAGAGATGGCCTAGATGACCTGGGCTTTCTCAGTCTCTGTATAATGTGATGTTACAGTATCATTTTATTTTTGAGATGAGGGCAGGATTTCAGAAGCTGCAAGTGCTAAATTGAACCTATTTGAGGATTGGGACAGCTATGTAGGCCATTAAAAAGATTTTGCTACATAAGTGCAAGGAGTAAAAGCATCTATTTTGCTCCTTGTCCACCTGGAAGTGACTTCTTATAAAACTGTCAGCAGAGCAACTTGTAGGAAAAAATCAGTGGTGCGAGGTTGATACGCCCTCTCCCAAAGTCATCAGGATTCCCTGTCAAGTCAAATGACTGTGATCGGGGAACTCAGGCCCCTGCTTTGATTTGAAGCCCCCACCTCCCTTTGCTTCGGTTCATAACTTTGTGAATCCTTTAGTTTAGGGGTCTTCTGTGTTCAGGATCTATCCCTAGCTCGTTTTCTTTTTCTCCCGGAAAGATTGTACATGATCCCTTCAGCTGTTTGATTGTATGAATATGTGAAGAATACTCTCTTCATTTAAAAAAAGCCATGTATTTTTACACAGAGCTACAGCAAAAAAACAATTGAAGTTTGATAACTTGGCATGGGCGTGTCCTCACTGAGAATGAATACCTGTACTGATGGTACTACTGATTTTCATATTTAAATAAATATTTGGGGGTGGGGCTACTTTAAATGAAGCTGCTATAGAATTTGGAGTCTGAAGCCACTAAGTGCTGTAGAATTTGGGAAACTTGCAGCAGAATTCAGGTTCAGCTTGCCTTGGGGTACTTGGGGCCTTTATTTGTAGTTTAAAGTTAAGAGCCCGAGGAAGCCTGCGACACACTGTACCTCAAAATAACACTCTGTAGCCCCCATATTCATGACTTGTATATGGTTATGGTATATTTTGTACAAAGTACGCCTTGTGAGATGATATTTGAAAAGTCATATTTTGCTGACCATCATTGTCCTGTTAAAATGTATTGTATGTGATGCTATGAAATGTTGCTACATGTTTGTTACTGAAATAAGTGAGTTTGGGGAAATGCCCACAAACTAGCTCCTTAGACATAACAAAGGAACTGTAAACAAAGGCCTTGCATGTCATCCCCAGAGATTACTCGAGCCTCACGTACACAAAAGGTGTGAGCAAGAAATATACAATTCACCTGAAAGACACTTTGAATTTCACATATACAGGAGACTGCTCTGTCTGCACCCCATCAGGTGGGTATTCCTCAAAGAGAGGAGGAGGGTATAAAATAAGACAAAGTGACATCATTTTACCGCACCTCCTCCTCTTTTCTCATAGAGTAAGATCTTTTGAAAGACAAAGGAAGCATTATTGAACTTGAGCAGTGGCTCTCAATCTTTCCAGACTACTGTAGCCCATTCAGGAGTCTGACTTGTCTTGTATACCCCCAGGTTTCACCTCACTTAAAAACTACTTGCTTACAATATTAGACATAAAAATACAAGTGTCACAGCACATTACTGAAAATGGCTTACTTTCTCATTTTTACTATTTTAAAATAAATCAATTGGAATATAAATATTGTACTTGCATTTCAGTGTATAGTACATTTCAGTGTATAGAGCAGTGTTTCCCAAACTTGGGATGCTGCTTGTGTAGGGAAAGCCCTTGGCGGGCCAGTCTGGTTTTTTTACCTGCCGCGTCCGCAGGTCCAGCCGATCGCGGCTCCTTCTGGCCGTGGTTCACTGCTCCAGGCCAATGGGAGCTGCTGGAAGTGGCGGCCAGTACATCCCTCAGTCCGCACCACTTCCAGCAGCTCCCATTGGCCTGGAGGAGCAAACTGTGGTCAATGGGAGCCACGATCGGCCGGACCTGTGGACACTGCAGGTAAACAAACCGTCCTGGCCTGCCAGGGGCTTTCCCTGCGCAAGCAATGTCCCAAGTTTGGGAAACACTGGTATAGAGCAGTATAAACAAGTCATTGTCTATATGAAATATTAGTTTGTACTGACTTCGCTAGTGCTTTTTCTGTAGCCTGTTGTAAAACTAGGCAAATATCTAGATGAGTTGATGTACCTCCTGGAAGACGTCTGAGTACCCCCAGGGTACATGTACTCCTGGCTGAGAACCACTGAACCAGAGGAGTGGTTCCCAGACTGGGGATCCAGCCTGCGAACTAAGAACTGTGAACTGCCTGCAGTATCTGGTGGGGTGAGACAGCTGCTTACTTCAAATTTTACTTAGTTTGGTAAAGTTTAGGAATTAGATTGCGATTTTATAATTGTATTTCTTTTTGTAACCAATTCTGACCTTTTATGCCTGTATCATTTATAATCTATCTTTCTATACTTAATAACTTGTTTTAATATTTTATCTAAACCCATAAGCTTTGACTGAAGTGGTTGGGGAATCTCTGCGCAGGTTAACAAGGACTGATGCATATTCATTTTCTTTGATAAAATGATGGAGTTATGAGTTTACGCTGTCCAAGAGATTCTTGAACCGTGTAAGACGCACAGTTCTGGGGTGCAAGGCTGGGGGGATTTGCGGGTGTCTCCCTGGATACTATTCATGAGTGGCTGAAAGAGCATTCATGTAACTTTGGCTGTCCCTTCACATACTGATGGCTGTGTGAGAGCAAGGGCTGGAGATGCTGCTTTTCACTAGCAGAGCAGTATTAGAGACACCCTGGGATGGAGAGTTAAGGTGGCACAATTATTCCCCAGTTCCAATTGTATCCTGGGGATGTCTCAAAGCCCCTCTTGCTTTTAATATATGAACAGCCTTTCATATAAATGTGCCTCTGCCAACTGCTGGCCTCAGTGAGGTGCTCCAGGTAGAAGATTCCATCAGTCTGACAGATAATTACTCCCCAGACAGCTGCCGCTTCCTGACCTCCCCACCATGTCTGCTGAAACGTGGTGGGCTGAGAAGCTAGTAGGGTTATAGCTTCAGTCAAGGCACCACCCATGGGAGCCCAGACTGGAGGATCGCCTGACTTCACCAATTGGTCCAACTACGCTGTATAAGCCAGGAGCCATAGGAATTTTGTTCGAGCAACATGGTGATTTCCTGTTGTGAATGCATTGTGCCTGTGCCTGCCTCCTGCACCCAACTCTGTTTCTGATTCCTGCTTGTCTCCTGCCGCACCGCTGCCTTCACTCTTGTTCCCACCATGCTCCTGCTCCTTGCCTCTTCTCCAGTCATCAGTTGCCAGTCCTGGCTCAGACCCCAGCCTCCAACTTCTGACCCTGACTCTGGCTTGACCCTTGGCTCTGGTAACTGGCAGTTGACTTTAGTGCTGACCTTGGGCTTTGTTCCCCAACCTGGATGCCTGCTCCACCCTCTAGATCTGACCCTGCTCTGACTAGTAGGCTAGACCACTTACATCCCAGTCATTAAGAGCAGATTTACAGTTTTAGGGCCATTCTCTACAATTGGATCTACCCACCTCTGGATTCTGTGGCAATTTTATTACAGTGTTCTTTTCTCTTTCCAACATCCCAAACCTTCAGTAATCATTGTGCAAATATTTGGGGATCAGAGTGGATACTTGTCTGAATCTGAGTTCCCAATGTGATCCTTGGATGCATAAATGAGAATCTCGAGATTGTTAGAGAGATTATTTTACCTCTGTATTTGGTACTGGTGGAACTGCTACTGGAATTGTGTGTCCAGTTCTAGTGTCCACAATTCAAGGAGGATATTGATAAATTGGAGAGGGTTCAGAGAAGAGCCACAGAAATGATTAAAGGACTATAAATCATGTCCTATGGTGTTAGACTCAAAGGGTACGTCTACACTGCAATTAAACACTCAGGGCTGGCTTGTGCCAGCTAACTCAGACTTGCAGGGCTCAGGCTAAGGGGCTGTTTAATTGAAGTGTAGATGGTTGGGCTTATGCTGGAGCCCAGGCTTTAGGGCCCTGCGAGGTGGGAGAGTCCCAGAGCTCGGGCTATAGCCCAAGCCCATATGTTTACATTGCAATTAAATAGCCCTTTAGCCCAAGACAGCTCGCAGAGGTCATCTGGCAGGTGTCTAATGGCAGTGTAGACATACCCAAAGAGCTCTGTCTATTTAGCTGAAGAGGTGACTTGATTACAGTCTTTAAGTATCTACATGGAGAACAAGTATTTGATAATGGTCTGTACAGTCTTGCTGAGAATGGTATAACATGATTGAATGATTGGAAATTGAAGTTAGAAAATAAGGGACAAATTTTTAACAGTGAGGATAATTAACCATTGGAACAATTTACCAAGGGACATGGTGGATTCTCCATCGCTGACAATTGTGAAATCAAGATTGGGTGTTTTTCTAGAAGATCTGCTCTAGGAATTATTTTGGGGAAGTTCTGTGGCCTGTGTTATCCAGGTCAGACTAGATGATCACACTGTTCCCTTCTGGTGTTGTAATCTATGAATCATGTGGTACATACGTACGCAGAAAATGTTACATATGCAACTAATTTGTGATCTATAATGAACCACAGATGTGCATGACACTTTGTATTCAAATAAATTACAGGTTCCTCCCTTGGTGAGCTTATGGTTTAAATTAGGCATGCAGTATATTGTGTGATACCGCAGGGCCAGGCAGCAGTGGGAGCGTGGTAGAGGGGAAGTATATAAACTCTAGGCTAATTAAGGCGTGGTTCCCTGCAGACTAGGGAGGGTTGCTACAGGATAATTGGAGCACCTGTAGTCAATTAAGTCCCTGTTAGCAACCTAATAAAACCCCCTGCTTCAGGCAGTCAGAGAAGCAGGAATGAGAGAGGACTGGAACTTGGAGGGGTTTTATGAGACTTGAAAGATCAGAAAACCGGAGTAAGGGAGACCCTGCCCCAGCAGGGGAGGGAGACTCCCTCCCCCAGCGTTTAAGGACCGAAGGTACCCACTCAAGGGGGAAGAGGGTAAGAACTTGCAAGGATTGAGAGGGGCTGGGACTCAGAGTAAGGAGCAAACCCAGAACCCTCCCCCCGCTTCCCTCCTATACCACCTTCCCGGGCCACTAGCAGGGCCCTCAGTTCCCCAAGAGCAGGGGCAAGGGGTGGGGTCTTAGCCACCGCCAAGAAAAGTGCAGGACCCACCAAACAACATCGGCCATCTTGTCACAATTGCCAACTGTATCAGCCTCTCCACTCCCCCGCCCCCCAAAAACAATACTGATATTGGCTTAAATAATGAGATTTTTTTTAAAAATCTTTTTTAATTTCTTGTGTTCGCTTTCTGATGTTGGAGCATTTAGGGTTCATATTTTCTAGCTTTTGACTGCAACAGTGTAGGCTAGAAACATACATTTTATTTTTTAATGAATGCTGAGATTCACAGGCAGTAATCTTATTCCAGAAGCTGGAGCTTTATGAAAAACACCAAATAATATGAGATTTGCAATGAAATTGGGAGTTGGTAACACAGGACACGAGATGAGAAAGGGTAAGTTGAGAATTAAAATGCTGTTAGAACACCGTGTTAAAGAAAATATCACTCAGTATTTACACCTGGGGCATAAATGCCATCATGGAATAACTTCACTCAATTCTTTCACATTTACTATAACGAGATACGCTATTTTAGCTTTCTACTCCCTACATCAATCTAACTGAAGGGTCTGCTTTCTCTAATCAGGCTTAACCCATCCCTGGAGCAACTCTGTTGAAACCAATGGAGTTATTCCAGGGATGAACTTGTCCCATTGTGCCTAACGGTCCTACTAATAGATCTGTCTTGGGTCCAAGTATTCTCTCAACTTGTTCTATAATTATCCTAAAATTGGATTTTTCTGAGTTTCATCATTTTACAGTTTTTTATAGTGCTGGCAATTAATTATTCAGAGCCATGAATGCTCTCGGCAGCTTTTCCCACTGGTTTTTATGGACACTAATGTATATAAGTAATGTAATGTGGAATGTCTGCACACGCCAATATTTCAGAGTGAAAAGGAAGTGATTTTTTTCTTTAATATTACACACGTCGTGCCCAGCATTTTCTGCTCTGATGTTCTTTCAAAATCCTTTGTGAGCCATTTGAAATTTCAGTACCTAAAGGTATGTCCACACTACGAAATTAGGTTGATTTTATAGAAGTCGATTTTTAGAAATCGATTTTATACAGTCAATTGCGTATATCCACACTAAGCACATTAAGTCAGCAGAGTGCATCCTCACTACCATGGCTAGCATTAACTTAGGGAGCGGTGCGCTGTGGGTAGCTATCCCACAGTTCCTGCAGTCTCCGCCACCCATTGGAATTCTGGGTTAAGCTCCCAATGCTTTATTGGGCAAAAACATTGTCGCGGGTGGTTTTAGGTACATATTGTCAGTCACCCCTCCCTCCGTGAAAGCAATGGCAGACAATTGTTTTGCACCTTTTTTCCTGGGTTACCCATGCAGACGCCATACCACGGCAAGCATGGAGCCCGCTTAGCTCACCATCACCGCTGCTGTTGTGGGCAAGTCTACTGTGATCCAAGTAGCCAATGCAATCATTGATTTTCTGTTATCAACGGTAGTGACTCTGGGAAACGTGCGGGCCTTTTTAGATTTTAGGTGCATCATATTCCTGTCCTTTGTCGCTGATGAAGAAGTCTTGCAGCTGTATATTCCAGTCTGGTCAGTGCTGTAACACCCCATAGCACTTCTGCGGTTGACGCATGTAACAGCTCCACGGCCCTTGCTCTTTTGCCTTGGCTGAGGTACCTTGCCCTACCCGGACCTCCAAGCACCTGCAGCAGCTGGCATTGCTACACAGCAGCAGCTCCTTGCCTTTGCAGCAGATGGTGCGGTAGGACTGCTAATCATCATCGTCGGACATGTAGCTTGGCTGGGGGTTCTGGGAACAATTTCCCTGCCTGGCTCCTAGCTACTTCCAGGGCATGGTGTGCAGTTCCACTGCTTCTGCTGCAACTCTCCTCTTCTGCTCCCCAGTGACAAGCTTGGGAGATCTGCTGATCCTCCTGGGTGCTGCTGGCAGCAGATGGTGCAGTAGGACTGGTAACCGTCCTCATCCACTGCTTCCGCTGCAACTCTGCTCTCCTGCTTGAGGGATCCATTCATGAAGCATGGACAGTAGTAAGGAGCAGTTCAACTATTGGCTGAGCAAGTGCAAAATGGTGGTAGAATGTACCTTTGGATGTTTAAAAGCTCGCTGGCGCTGTTGGTCAGACCTCAGCGCAACCAACATTCCCATTGTTATTGCTGCTTGCTGTGTGCTCCATAATATCTGTAAGAGTTAGGGGGAGACATTTATGGTGGGGCGGGGGTTGAGGCAAATTGCCTGGCGTACGATTCTGAGCAGACAGACACCAGGGTGATTAGAAGAGCACAGCAAGGCACACTGCGCATCAGAGATGCTTTGAAAACTAGTTTCATGACTGGCCAGGCTTTGGTGTGACAGTTGTGTGTGTTTCTCCTTGATGCAAACCCGCTCCATTTGTTGATTTTAATTTCCTGTAAGCCAACCACCCTTCCCCCCTTTGAAATGAAGTAACTATTGCTTTGAAACCATCCATTCTTTCTTTATTAATTTAAAAAAAAATCAGAACGGACAAGGTAACCCGGGTAGGGTGGGGGAGGAAGGAAAGACAAGGCCACATTGCTTATTGTAGCCACACTAAAAATCAAATTGTTTGAATGACAGCCTTCTGTTGCTTGGGCCATCCTCTGAAGTGGAGTGGCTGGGTGCCTGGAGCCTCCCCCTGCCCTGTGTTCTTGGGTGTCTGGGTGAGGAGGCTCTGGAACATGGGGAGGAGAGTAGGTGGTTATACAGTGGATGCAGCAGGGGTCTGTGCTCTTGTTGGCTTTCCAGCAGCTCCAACCGAAGCTTCATCATGTCCGTTTGCTCCCCCATTAGCCTCAGCATCGTGTCCTGCCTCTGCTCTTCATGGTCACTTAATTCTTTTTCCTGGCCTCTGCCACTGAATGCCTCCATGCATTACGCTGTGCCCTATCAGTGCGGGAGGACTGCATGAGCTCAGAAAACAGGTCATCACAAGTGCGAGTTTTTTCGCCTTCTGATCTGTGATAACCTTGGGACAGAGATGATGGGGGAGCATAGAAACATTCTACGCGCTACGATTCTGGGGGGACTGCATGATCACCTGTGCTGCCGAGTTCGCCATGCTGACCAAACAGGAAATTAAATTCAAAAGTTCCCGGGGCTTTTCCTGTGTACCTGACTAGTGCATCAGAATTCAAAGTGCTGTCCAGAGTGGTCACAATGGAGCACTGTGGGATAGTTCCCAGAGGTTAATACCGTTGATTTGCATCTCCACTACCCCAAATTCGACTCGGAAAAGTCGATTTTAGCACTACTTTCCTCATCGGGGAGTAGTACAGAAGTTGATTTTAAGAGCCCTTTATGTCGATGAATGGGGTTGGTTGTGAGGATGCCGTCATTTTTAAATCGACCTAATGCGGCTAAATTCGACCTAACCCCATAGTGTAGACCAAGTAAATATTCCTCTTTATCCTTTACTGGATACAGTTACCACTGATGTAAGCAGACTGACCAGACCATTACATATTTCTACGGCAGCCTTAGGCTTGTGCAATTGATGAAACTAGATATCACAGGCCTAAGGAGAAGACTCTCTTCCAGGACTCCCACAACCCATTAGCCTGATCCTTCAGGGCCCATCTGACCTTAGCACCCCGGCCGTCACAGAAGTAGAGTTCTCTAACTGCTCTTTCTGGCTCAGAAACTTTATCTTTGACTTCATCTCTTCACTTCTCCCATTGCCTTGCTGGTAATAGGGAGTCACTCATAGATCTGACTGGAGGATGCCAATTCTGTTCTGCAGCAACTTGTGAGATTTTGAAAGTTAGTTTCATTTTACATTGTGACAAAACCAGAACCTTTCAAATGGTTCCACAAAAATGGAATTGTTGGGAAGGGGGTGTCTATCTATCCCACTGGCTAGTGCACTAGCCTGAGATGTGGGAAACCCAGGTTTTCGGCCCTAGTCTGTCTGATTTAGCACAGACCTTTTCACTGCAGATCACTCTCGAGCAGGGATGCAAACCTGGGTTTTCTACACCCCAGGCTACTGGCCTAACTCCAAAGACTATAGAGCACCAGGCATTTACAAAACCTTCCAGGTGAAAAAGTTGTCTAAACCAACATGCTTTGTGGCATGTTCAGACCAGCTCTAGTCACTAGAAGCTGCCAAACCTCTCCAAGAAGTGGTGGTGATGGTAACAGGCAGGCCAGAGGAGGCCTGTCGGATTGTTGTAGGTATTGAGCAACAGAGAGACTTAACCATGAGAAAGTCAGAACTGGATCTCACCTGTCACTTTGCCCTCACGAAATGTAGTGCTGGTACTGCAGGTTTCTTTGACTAAAGTCTCTGTTAGTTTTCCTGAAGCACATATTATTTTTGTACTGTGCCACAGCCTGTTGTGGTAGAGTTTGTTTCCCCTCTTGCCCAACATATGTAATGTCCCTTTTGATAAGAAGCGATATGTGACTATGCCCATCACCAAAATGAACGAAAGGATGCTGTTTAAAACAGAACATGTGGCTCTCCACATAATTACACTCCCAGCCCCCTTGGTGGCAGTTACTAAAAGAAAAGAGCTGGAGGTATTATTTCAAGACACTAGATGGTGAAGACTGGATGAAGGTCCCAGGATGAAGTAATTCCCAGCCTGTCCTCACGAAGTCCTGCACCTCTCACCTGCTGCCAGTTCCTGACTCCTCAAGACTCTAACTAGTAACAGTTTCTCACACAGCGGTAATTCAGATCAAGGGTGAGACAGTGGGAGGGGGGAATTGGAGAAGGACCATGGCTGTGACATGGCTTGAGCACACCTGCTTCCAGCAAGTGACAGAAAAGCTAGGGAGAGGCTAGAGATCTCATTTTGATGGTGGAGGGAGAGAAGTGGAACAGGAGTGAAGAGGCAGTTGCAGGGCTCTTGCTGGGAAAGGAATCAGAGGGATATACATCTTTATTACCTCACTGCAGACGGTGCAAAGTCAGTGTATCTGTCATCTTTGTCCTAAGGTTTTATGTGGAATTTTGAAGGCTGCTGGCACCAAAGACATAGAACGAGGCTGAAATTGGTCCATCAGTGAGCAGGGCACAGTTTTGCTTGTTCAGTAAGGAATGTATTTCTTTTTAAGTGCAGTTGTAGTCAGAAAAGCATGTGTGTAAAACTGTCACTCTCTCACACAATATATTTGTTCCCTCTGATGTGCACATGAGTCAGAGCTGCTTATTTTACTGACAAAGGCTCAGGTCCTGAAAGTTATCGCACCTGGGTAGACCTTCTGCCCACATGATGCCACTAAAGTGAATGGGGCTCTATCAAAGCTCAAGGGTCCAATCACATGGAGGAACAAATCTTTTACTTTGGTTATTCTTGCAGAGTCAATACCGTAAAGGAAAGTGAGCTAGATTCTATTCTGCCACATATGTCAAAGGAGTTAGTGGGTAAGTGCAGATTGCCAAACTTTTAATAGCAGTGAGGCTGTATGAGGCAGAGAGAACGTGTGACATTCAAATCCCAAGTGAAGTATGAAGGGCTGGCAGTTAAAACAAAAATCATGTCTTGATACATAAATTGAGCAACTTTGATTATGATGTAATTATAAGAGTAAATATGGAATCCCAGTGTCATTTTAGTCACTATTCTGACCACAGCAACACTTAAAATATTTTATTTTAAATATACAGTGAACTGATATTAAAAGCAAGCTTGTTTTCACAAATGCTGCGAAGTTCCATCTTGTAACAATGTGCCACACAATAATGTAACTATATTCTATATAAATATTGAAATCGTATATAGTACTGAGCATCATATATAATATATATAAAATATAGTACTGTGTTCTGTGTACTTCACTTTTAAATGTAGATGCCTGTCTGTTAAGCATACCTTTCAACTGCCAAGGCACAAATGTGGGATGCAGTAATGTGTGCAAAGACTCAAAATGTAGAATGCAAAATAATTAGTCATAGATTAATGGATTATAAAACCAGGAGGGACTACTATGGAAATCTAGTCTGACCTCCTGCATAAAACAGGCCATAGGCCTTCCCTGAACTAATTCCTGTTTGAACTAGAGCATATCTTTTAGAAAAACATCCAATCTTGATTTTAAAAATGTACACTGACAGAGAATCCCGCACAACCTTGGTAAATTGTTTATATATATCCCCATAATACATTATATATCAAATCATCAAGAACCCTGATTTGGCAAAGCACTTAACTTTAAGTTTGCGAGTACGCCAGTGGAAGTCAGTAGGACTATCTGTCAGTTTTAGATTTCAAACTGCTCATCACTATAGTTCCAGACAGAGCACCTTTTGCTTAAAGTTAAACATGTGATTCAGTGCTGTGTGGGACTGGGGGCTCTAGACTGAAGGTGCAGGATCTGTACAGAATACATAACACCAGATAGTTTAGCACTATCCATTCTATGTGCTGAATGAAGCAAGGGTCCTGGGGCAAAATAATACGTGATCATGTAACTAAAGACTGCATCATAACACATATGCATAAGGGGGCTGAATTAAGGTTGTACAGGCAACCTTGATTCTGGTATTTCTGACTGAGTGCTTGACTTTCCAATCTTAACTTTCTATAATGTAGGTTTTATATATATAATATAATTTAATATCTAAATTTGTACATGGAATTAGAGAAACACTGTACACAATCTAGTCTAATTTATTTGGGTGGCTATCAAGTGTACAGGTGCCAGATATAATTGCCTCTCTACCTTTCCACTCTAAGAATGATTCCAGGGGCTGAGTTGTTAGTCCAAGTTGGCTTAGTCCTGCTAAGGGACGCACTAAGGCCCTGATAGAGATCTGCCATATACAGTTATGAATCAGGAGTCACCCAGTGGAGTTACACCAGTATAAAAGTGCTATGAGATCAGAATCCAGCCTCAATGCAGTCTTTGTGATTTACTAAAACAAATGGCATGTCCTGAGTGATTTACTTTTTGGAATATTAATGATCTGTCCTTTTGATTTTTGATTTAATGGTAATACAGAGAAATCGTTCATATTATTGGGAAGGCCTCTTCAGCCACTGTGCAGTTCTACTGCAGGGAGACTATCATAACATTTCTTCCCAGATCTGGACCTTAGAGTCCAAAATATGGGTGTTAGCATGAAAACCTCCAAGCTTAGTTACCAGCTTGGACCTGGTATCGCTGCCACCAGCCAGGAATTATACAGTGCCTAGCTCACTGTGGTCTCCCCAAAACCTTCCCTGGGGGACCCCAAGACTCATAAGCCCTGAGTCTCACTACAAAGGGAAATAACCCACTTCCCTTCCCCCTTACCTCCTCCCAAATTCTCCTGCCCTGGGCACTCTAGGGTATTCCCTGCTTCAAGTCCTTGAAACACCAGTACCGAGAGATCTTATCTCTCTCCCCCCTCACCCAGAGGGTATGCAAAGTCAGGCTTAGTAAATCTAACACACAGAGATTTTTCCCCCTGACTTCTTCCTCCCACCAATCCCCTGGTGAGCTGCAGACTCAACTCCCTGGAGTCCCCACTAAAGAAAAACTCCAACAGGTCTTAAAAAGAAAGCTTTATATAAAAAAGAAAGAAAAAGACATTAAAAACAGTCTCCGTATTAAGGTGACAATATACAGGGTCAATTGCTTAAAAGAAAAAATGAATAAACAGCCTTATCCAAAAAGAATTCAATTTAACACATTCCAGCAACTACACACATGTAAATACAAAAAAAACAATATAAACCTATTGTCTTACTATCCTTGTACTTACAACTTGGAAACAGAAGATTAGAAAGCCTGGAGATAGAAAAATCACTCTCAGAGCCGAGAGGGCACAGACCCCAAGACAAAGAACAAAGAACTCACACTCAAAACTTCCCTCCACCCAGATTTGAAAAAGTCTTGTTTCCTGATTGGTTCTCTGGTCAGGTGTTTGGTTCCCTGTGTTAACCCTTTACAGGTAAAAGAACATTAACCCTTAGCTATCTGTTTATGACAGAGACGCAGCTCGGAGTGGAGATACCGTGCGATTACTGTCCGAACAAAGTGCTGTCTTGCTGTGACAAAGGCATTGGGCTAGGTGTTGGAAAGGGGGGTGGGGGGAAGCTAGCACCCCAATTATAGGAGGAAATGACAAAGTAGACAGGGGTGGAATAAAACCCCAAAGACATCAGACAAAATGTGGAACCCCTGTTTTGTACCTAGGGTTTGAGTACCTGGTATGGCAGCTCATTTGCCTAGGGCTCCTCTTTCATTTTCAAATAAATCTTATCTTCCATAGCAATGTGCTGCTGATGCCCCAAATCAATCCAAACCAAAACTGCATTCAGTGATAGTGTTCTTGTTACCCCTGCATAGTAGAGTTCACAAGAAGTTCTCCTTTGTATTTGAAACTTGTAGCTGATATTAAAACCTAAACTTAATTAAGAAGATACAAAAAGGTTGATGTCCAACAGTTTATATAATAAAGGTAACAAAGGTGGGGTAAGTGACTGTCTGCAGTGTGTGTGTTTGTGTTTGGGGGTTACTTGCTGTGTGCTGAGCTTGTGTTTGTCAGTCTGTTTGGTTGTTGTGGTGGTTTGTTTGTTTGAAGGACCGTGTGCTGTAGCTGGCAGTTGGAGGCTGAGCTACCAAGGAAAGTTTGAAAGCTAGAAGCCTCTGGTAATTGGCTAAGCCTTAACCAGTGGGTGGGGCATTCACTCAGGCCACGGCTTTATAAAGCTGCGCACAAGCAACCAGGGAGCTTAGCGAACAGGAGCTGCTAACAGGGAGTTTTGCAAGGGAGTTTGGAAGGGGAGTAGGAAGGGAGTGGGGGTGCCTTGTCGGTCTCATCTGTGACCCATTGGTCCCCTGAACCTATAAACCAAGCCACATCCAAAACCTTTCTGTTTAAAGTAGAGCGGAGCGGACAGGGAGCTGCAGACGGGAATTTGAGAGAGTTTGACAGAGGGAGGCTTACGATGGTTAGGAGGACCCACAACACCTGTGGCAGCACTGCTTCTGTCTCTTCCACCTGCGCCTGTAGCCAGACAGAGAATCAAAGCATGGATGCTTTTACCCAGATTCTGGTGTGGGTTTGCAAAGACTGTAACTTGCAATTTCCACTTACTGATATCCAGGCTGGGGGTGGCATCCAATGTGAAAGATGCCTACTGGTGGAATCTCTCAGGCAGCAGGTGGGAGAGCTACAGGAGTAGGTGGCTAGACTGAGGAACATCCGTATCCATGAGCAATTCCTGGACAGTATCCATGTGGAGACAGCTGACGTAGCTGTTCCAGTTCACAGGACTACTGACACACCAGTGGAGGAGGAGATGGCTCAGGGTGGACACTGGCAGCTGGTTACTTCTGGCAGCAGGCAGTGCTCCACCCCTGCTGCGAACCCTCCTGCTGTGGTAATAGATAACCGTTATGCTCTTCTTGATACAGGAGAGAAGGAATCACCCACAACAGTTAAGGAGGGGAAGCCTCGTACCCCTAAGGCTGGGAGATCTACTGCCACCACTGATAATAAGAAACGTAGGGTAGTGGTGGTTGGAGACTCTCTGCTGAGGGGGACGGAGACACCCATCTGTCGCCCTGACCGTTCATCCCGGGAAGTATGCTGCCTGCCAGGGGCCCGTATCCGAGATGTTACAGAGGCATTATCGAGGATTATCTGGCCTTCTGACTACTACCCCATGCTACTCATCCATGTGGGCACAAATGATACTGTGAGGTGTGACACTGAGCAGATCAAGAGTGACTACAGGGCTCTGGGAGTACGGGTTAAGGAGTTTGGAGTGCAGGTGGTATTCTCTTCGATTCTTCCTGTTGAAGGTAGGGGCCCTGGGCAGAGACAGATGCATCGTGGAGGTGAATGCCTGGCTGCGAAGATGGTGTCGCCAGGAGGGCTTTGGCTTCCTCGACCATGGGATGCTACTTGAGGAAGGACTGCTAGGCAGAGATGGTGTTCACCTTTCGAGGAGGGGAAAGGCCTTATTTGTGCACAGACTGGCTAACCTAGTAAGGAGGGCTTTAAACTAGGTTCAACGGGGACAGGTGAGCAAACTCCACAGGTAAGTGGGGAACAAGACCTGGGAGATGGGTCGGAAACAGGAGGCAGCATGGGCTATAATGGCAGAGAGAAAGGAGGGTCAGGGCAAAGCTGGGAGGCAAGATCAAATCAGTATCTTAGATGCCTATATACAAATGCAAGAAGTATGGGTAATAAGCAGGAAGAACTGGAAGTGCTAATAAATAAATACAACTATGACATTGTTGGCATTACTGAAACTTGGTGGGATAATACACATGACTGGAATGTTGGTGTGGATGGGTATAGTTTGCTCAGGAAGGATAGACAGGGGAAAAAGGGAGGAGGTGTTGCCTTATATATTAAAAATGTACACACTTGGACTGAGGTGGAGATGGACATAGGAGATGGAAGTGTTGAGAGACTCTGGGTTAGGCTAAAAGGGGTAAAAAACATGGGTGATGTCGTGCTGGGAGTCTACTACAGGCCACCTAATCAGGTGGAAGAGGTGGATGAGGCTTTTTTCAAACAACTAACAAAATCATCCAAAGCCCAAGATTTGGTGGTGATGGGGGACTTCAACTATCCAGATATATGTTGGGAAAATAACACCGCGGGGCACAGACTATCCAATAAGTTCCTGGACTGCATTGCAGACAACTTTTTATTTCAGAAAGTTGAAAAAGCTACTGGGGGGAAGCTGTTCTAGACTTTATTTTAACAAATAGGGAGGAACTCGTTGAGAATTTGAAAGTAGAAGGAAGCTTGGGTGAAAGTGATCATGAAATCATAGAGTTTGCAATTCTAAGGAAGGGTAGAAGGGAGTACAGCAGAATAGAGACAATGGATTTCAGGAAGGCAGATTTTGGTAAGCTCAGAGAGCTGATAGGTAAGGTCCCATGGGAATCAAGACTGAGGGGAAAAACAACTGAGGAGAGTTGGCAGTTTTTCAAAGGGACACTATTAAGGGCCCAAAAGCAAGCTATTCCGATGGTTAGGACAGATAGAAAATGTGGCGAAAGACCACCTTGGCTTAACCACGAGATCTTGTGTGACCTACAAAATAAAAAGGCGTCATATAAAAAATGGAAACTAGGTCAGATTACAAAGGACGAATATAGGCAAATAACACAGGAATGCAGAGGCAAGATTAGAAAGGCAAAGGCACAAAATGAGCTCAAACTAGCTATGGGAATAAAGGGAAACAAGAAGACTTTTTATCAATACATTAGAAGCAAGAGGAAGACCAAGGACAGGGTAGGCCCACTGCTCAGTGAGGAGGGGGAAACAGTAACGGGAGACTTGGAAATGGCAGAGATGCTTAATGACTTCTTTGTTTCGGCCTTCACTGAGAAGTCTGAAGGAATGTCTAATATAATGAATGCTTACGGGAAGAGGATCCTGTGGCACCTTATAGACTAACAGACGTTTTGGAGCATGAGCTTTCGTGGGTGAATACCCACTTCCTCAGATGCATGTAATGGAAATATCCAGGGGCAGGTATATATATGTGTGCTAGCAAGCAAGCTAGAGATAACGAGGTCAATTCAATCAGGGAGGATGAGGCCCTGTTCTAGCAGTTGAGGTGTGAAAACCAAGAGAGGAGAAACTGGTTCTGTAATTGGCAAGCCATTCACAGTCTTTGTTCAATCCTGAGCTGATGGTGTCAAATTTGCAGATGAACTGAAGCTCAGCAGTTTCTCTTTGAAGTCTGGTCCTGAAGTTTTTTTGCTGCAGGATGGCCACCTTAAGGTCTGCTATAGTGTGGCCAGGAAGGTTGAAGTGCTCTCCTACAGGTTTTTGTATATTGCCATTCCTAATGTCTGATTTGTGTCCATTTATCCTTTTCCGTAGAGACTGTCCAGTTTGGCCGATGTACATAGCAGAGGGGCATTGCTGGCATATGATGGCGTATATTACATTGGTGGATGTGCAGGTGAATGAACCAGTGATGGTGTGGCTGATCTGGTTAGGTCCTGTGATGGTGTCGCTGGTGTAGATATGTGGGCAGAGTTGGCATCGAGGCTTGTTGCATGGATTGGTTCCTGAGTTAGAGTTATTATGGTGTGGTGTGTAGTTACTGGTGAGAATATGTTTCAGGTTGGCAGGTTGTCTGTGGGCAAGGATTGGCCTGCCACCCAAGGCCTGTGAAAGTGTGGGATCATTGTCCAGGATGGGTTGTAGATCCTTGATGATGCGTTGGAGGGGGTTTAGCTGGGGGCTGTATGTGATGGCCAGTGGAGTCCTGTTGGTTTCTCTCTTGGGTTTGTCTTGCAGTAGGAGGCTTCTGGGTACACGTCTGGCTCTGTTGATCTGTTTCCTTATTTCCTCATGCGGGTATTGTAGTTTTGAGAATGCTTGGTGGAGATTTTGTAGGTGTTGGTCTCTGTCTGAGGGGTTAGAGCAGATGCGGTTGTACCTCAGTGCTTGGCTGTAGACAATGGATCGTGTGATGTGCCCGGGATGGAAGCTGGAGGCATGAAGGTAGGCATAGCGGTCGGTGGGTTTTCGATATAGGGTGGTGTTAATGTGACCATCACTTATTTGCACCGTGGTGTCAAGAAAGTGGACCTCCCGTGTAGATTGGTCCAGGCTGAGGTTGATGGTGGGGTGGAAGCTGTTGAAATCATGGTGGAATTTTTCCAGAGTCTCCTTCCCATGGGTCCAGATGATGAAGATGTCATCAATGTAGCGTAGATAGAGAAGGGGTGTGAGTGGACGAGAGCTGAGGAAGCGTTGTTCCAGGTCGGCCATGAAGATATTGGCATATTGTGGGGCCATGCGGGTGCCCATAGCAGTGCCACTGATCTGGAGATATATATTGTCATCAAATTTGAAATAGTTGTGTGTAAGTATAAAGGCACAGAGCTCAGCAGCCAGTTGTGCTGTGGCATCATCAGGGATAGTGTTCCTGACAGCTTGTATTCCATCTGTGTGTGGGATGTTTGTGTAGAGAGCCTCTACATCCATGGTGGCTAGGATGGTGTTTTCTGGGAGGTCACCAATGCATTGTAGTTTCCTCAGGAAATCAGTGGTGTCGCGGAGATAGCTGGGAGTGCTGGTGGCATAGGGTCTGAGTAGAGAGTCCATATATCCAGACAGTCCTTCAGTGAGAGTGCCAATGCCCGAGATGATGGGGCGTCCAGGATTTCCGGGTTTGTGGATCTTGGGTAGTAGATAGAATAACCCTGGTCGGGGCTCTAGGGGTATGTTGATTTCTTCTGGTGTTAGTGTAGGGAGTGTCCTGAGTAGATGCTGTAGTTTCTTAGTGTATTCCTCAGTGGGATCTGAGGGAAGTGGCCTGTAGAATTTGGTATTGGAGAGTTGTCTGGCTGCCTCCTTTTGATAGTCAGACCTGTTCATGATGACAACGGCACCTCCTTTATCAGCCTCTTTGATGATAATGTCAGGGTGGTTTCTGAGGCTGTGGATGGCATTGCGTTCTGCACGACTTAGGTTGTGAGGCAAGCGATGTTGTTGTTCCACGATTTCTGCCTGTGCACGCCGGCGGAAGCATTCAATGTATAGGTCCAGGCTGTCATTTCGACCCTCAGGAGGAGTCCATGTGGAGTTCTTTTTCTTGTGCTCTTGGTGGGAGGGCACCCGTGTATCAGTGCACTGTTCAGTGTTGTCCTGGAAGTATTCTTTGAGTCGGAGACGGCGAAAGTAGGCTTCCAGATCGCCACAGAACTGTATCATGTTGGTGGGGGTGGCAGGGCAGAAAGAGAGTCCCCGAGATAGGACAGACTTTTCTTCTGGGCTGAGTGTGTAGTTGGATAGATTGACGATATTGCTGGGTGGGTTAGGGGTACCACTGTTGTGGCCCCATGTGGCAGGTAGAAGTTTAGACAGCTTACAGTCCTTTTTCCTTTGAAGAGAGGTGAAGTGAGTAATGTAGATCTCCTGTCTTATTCTAGTGAAGTCCGTTTGTATAGAAGTTTGGTTATTAATGAGAGTCTCCAGGTTGGAGAGCTCTTTTTTGATGTTTTCCTGTTTGCTGTATAGGATGCTGATCAGGTGGTTCCTCAGCTTTTTTGATAGAGTATGACATAATCTCTCACTGTGGTCTGTGTAGTATGTAGATAGCAGTGGATTTTTTACCTTTAGTCCATTTGGTATGATGTCCATCCGTTTGCATTTGGAAAGGAAGATGATATCTGTCTGTATTTGTGCAAGTTTCTTCATGAGGTTGATGGATTTCCATTCCATACGGCTAAATGCAGTGCCTTGCATGGTGTCAAGTATCAGAGGGTAGCCGTGTTAGTCTGGATCTGTAAAAGCAGCAAAGAATCCTGTGGCACCTTATAGACTAACAGACGTTTTGGAGCATGAGCTTTCGTGGGTGAATACCCACTTCCTCAGATGCATGTAATGGAAATATCCAGGGGCAGGTATATATATGTGTGCTATATATATCACCCTATATCGAAAACCCACCGACCGCTATGCCTACCTTCATGCCTCCAGCTTCCATCCCGGGCACATCACACGATCCATTGTCTACAGCCAAGCACTGAGGTACAACCGCATCTGCTCTAACCCCTCAGACAGAGACCAACACCTACAAAATCTCCACCAAGCATTCTCAAAACTACAATACCCGCATGAGGAAATAAGGAAACAGATCAACAGAGCCAGACGTGTACCCAGAAGCCTCCTACTGCAAGACAAACCCAAGAGAGAAACCAACAGGACTCCACTGGCCATCACATACAGCCCCCAGCTAAACCCCCTCCAACGCATCATCAAGGATCTACAACCCATCCTGGACAATGATCCCACACTTTCACAGGCCTTGGGTGGCAGGCCAATCCTTGCCCACAGACAACCTGCCAACCTGAAACATATTCTCACCAGTAACTACACACCACACCATAATAACTCTAACTCAGGAACCAATCCATGCAACAAGCCTCGATGCCAACTCTGCCCACATATCTACACCAGCGACACCATCACAGGACCTAACCAGATCAGCCACACCATCACTGGTTCATTCACCTGCACATCCACCAATGTAATATACGCCATCATATGCCAGCAATGCCCCTCTGCTATGTACATCGGCCAAACTGGACAGTCTCTACGGAAAAGGATAAATGGACACAAATCAGACATTAGGAATGGCAATATACAAAAACCTGTAGGAGAGCACTTCAACCTTCCTGGCCACACTATAGCAGACCTTAAGGTGGCCATCCTGCAGCAAAAAAACTTCAGGACCAGACTTCAAAGAGAAACTGCTGAGCTTCAGTTCATCTGCAAATTTGACACCATCAGCTCAGGATTGAACAAAGACTGTGAATGGCTTGCCAATTACAGAACCAGTTTCTCCTCTCTTGGTTTTCACACCTCAACTGCTAGAACAGGGCCTCATCCTCCCTGATTGAATTGACCTCGTTATCTCTAGCTTGCTTGCTAGCACACATATATATACCTGCCCCTGGATATTTCCATTACATGCATCTGAGGAAGTGGGTATTCACCCACGAAAGCTCATGCTCCAAAACGTCTGTTAGTCTATAAGGTGCCACAGGATTCTTTGCTGCTTTTACAGATCCAGACTAACACGGCTACCCTCTGATACGGGAAGAGGGTAGGTTTAGAAGATAGAATAAAAAAAGAGCAAGTAAAAAATCACTTAGAAAAGTTAGATGCCTGCAAGTCACCAGGGCCTGATGAAATGCATCCTAGAATACTCAAGGAGTTAATAGAGGAGGTATCTGAGCCTCTAGCTATTATCTTTGGGAAATCATGGGAGACGGGGGAGATTCCAGAAGACTGGAAAAGGGCAAATATAGTGCCTATCTATAAAAAGGGAAATAAAAACAACCCAGGAAACTACAGACCAGTTAGTTTAACTTCTGTGCCAGGGAAGATAATGGAATAAGTAATTAAAGAAATCATCTGCAAACACTTGGAAGGTGGTAAGGTGATAGGGAATAGCCAGCATGGATTTGTAAAGAGCAAATCGTGTCAAACTAATCTGACAGCATTCTTTGATAGGATAATGAGCCTTGTGGATAAGGGAGAAGTGGTGGATGTGATATACCTAGACTTTAGTAAGGCATTTGATACGGTCTCGCATGATATTCTTATAGATAAACTAGGAAAGTACAATTTAGATGGGGCTACTATAAGGTGGGTGCATAACTGGCTGGATAACTGTACTCTGAGAGTAGTTATTAATGGCTCCCAATCCTGCTGGAAAGGTATAACAAGTGGGGTTCCACAGGGGTCTGTTTTGGGACCGGCTCTGTTCAATATCTTCATCAACGATTTAGATGTTGGCATAGAAAGTACGCTTATTAAGTCTGCAGACGATACCAAGCTGGGAGGGATTGCAACTGCTTTGGAGGACAGGGTCAAAATTCAAAATGATCTGGACAAATTGGAAAAATGGTCTGAGGTAAACAGGATGAAGTTCAATAAAGATAAATGCAAAGTGCTCCACTTAGGAAGGAACAATCAGTTTCACACACACAGAATGGGAAGAGACTGTCTAGGAAGGAGTATGGCAGAAAGAGATCTAGGGGTCATAGTGGTCCACAAGCTTAATATGAGTCAACAGTGTGATACTGTTGCAAAAAAAGCAAACGTGATTCTGGGATGCATTAACGTGTGTTGTAAACAAGACACGAGAAGTCATTCTTCTGCTTTACTCTGCGCTGGTTAGGCCTCAACTGTAGTATTGTGTCCAGTTCTGGGCACTGCATTTCAAGAAAGATGTGGAGAAATTGGAGAGGGTCCAGAGAAGAGCAACAAGAATGATTAAAGGTCTTGAGAACATGACCTATGAAGGAAGGCTGAAAGAATTGGGTTTGTTTAGTTTGGAAAAGAGAAGACTGAGAGGGGACATGATAGCAGTTTTCAGGTATCTAAAAGGGTGTCGTCAGGAGGAGGGAGAAAACTTGTTCACCTTAGCCTCTAATGATAGAACAAGAAGCAATGGGCTTAAACTGCAGCAAGGGAGATTTAGGTTGGACATTAGGAAAAAGTTCCTAACTGTCAGGGTAGTTAAACACTGGAATAGATTGCCTAGGGAAGTTGTGGAATCTCCATCTCTGGAGATATTTAAGATAAGGTTAGATAAATGTCTATTAGGGATGGTCTAGACAGTATTTGGTCCTGCCATGAGTGCAGAGGACTGGACTCGATGACCTCTCGAGGTCCCTTCCAGTCCTAGAGTCTATGAGTCTATGAGTAATGGAGACAAGCACTTTTAAATATCCAGAAACTCATCTGGTGACCTTTATTATTATTTATTACTCTGTGCCAGCATGCACGAACAGAAGGGAAACCATAGACAGTGCCCAAAGGAGCTTACAGTCTAAATCAGACAGAGATAACAAAATACAGACACACAAAGCACTGGACAAGGGACTTCTCTAACATGTTTGGATGTTATTTGATATAAAATAGGACTCTTGGTATCACTGATAATGTTAGGAATCTAGCAGGATTTGCATTTAAGACTGTGGGCATTTGAAATGCTGTTGGGACAAAAATAAATATGTGGTTGGTAATGTTTGCCTCAAACATTGTGGGGCATATCAGTGGAAACTACATCCACTGTCTGGTGCCTGCTTGATCTAGGTGTCTTGCCAGAACACTGGTGGGATGCTAATGGGAATGCAGGCAGTGCCATATTTTGCCTGAGATTGTGGTATGATCACTCTTTCTCATGTTGTGGCTTTTTTTTGTTGTTGGTTGGTTGGTTTTAAATCCTATTCTCTCTGCCTGAATTGAACTACATCTGATAAGAAAGAGGGTGACATTGCACCCCTGAATACTAGGAATGATCCTGTTTGCAAGGCTTTGCCTCTGTCTCTGTCAGTTAATGTTTATACTGCTTTCATAAACATAAGAACTGGCCTGAGAAATCAGCCTCCAGTGCCCTTTAGTCCAGTATCCTGTCTGGTAACCATGGCCAGGACCATATGCTTGAGAAAGGTCCAAGAAATCCTGCAATAGTTAGTTATTGGATAACCTGAGCCAGGCAAAGTTCCTTCTTAACCCTCAAGAGTAAGAAATTGGTTTCTTGGTATCCTGACCTGGCCTGATTCTGGTTCCTGACTCATAGTTTTGATCACCAGTTTGTCTCCTGCTGCTGAACTCCTCCAGCTATCCTGTTCCAGCTGACTATTGACTCCTGTCTTGTGACTGTGGCTCTGACTACTAGATGTGGCTGCCTACAACCTTGCCTTGACACTACATCAGTGTGAAGGATCCACCAAGCCCCCTGTCCTGCTTGGAAAGGAACTGTGCCGCGGATGGTGCGAGGTCACCATTTACCTCTTCTGGCTGCAGCGGGCACCACTCTTCACTCTGGAGTGTTGTGAGGCAAAGCCCAGAATGTGCTGCTCCTCATGGGTGAGTGCATCCCCCCCCCCAGCATTCAAGGATGACAGAGTACTGAGACCAGGCACCCTTATGGCTCATTTTACATTGCTGTTGCTTAATAGTCCCAGAATGGCATTCTGGCTCCACTGCATCACTAACCTTCCTGCCCAACCACAAAGGCCAGTGTGGTGAACAGAAGCTGCAGCTGGCCTGCTGAATCAGTGAAGCTGATCAGCCTGGCTAAGCACATGTGCCCTGCCTGTGAAGCTTGCCACTTGTTGCTATCACTGTCTTCCCCATTCCCCACAAGGCCAGCCATTGAGGTGTTTCTCATCTTCCCAGGTGCCAAATGCCTCTGGTGCATGCACCTCCCCAGGCTCCCCAACATGGTCAGTAGAGCAAGTCAGAAATTCTTCATCAAAATGATTCTGAGATGGAAAATCAGTTCAGAAAGTGTCACGTTTTGATTAAATTTCATTTAGAAAACAACTGAAACAAAGTATTTTGATAACGTCAGAGCATCTTGTTTCAAGATTTTCAGAACATTTTAATAGCTTTGTTTCAAAACAACTTTTTGAAACTAAATTTTTGGATTTTTATATAGGTTTTTTATTTATATTTTAAAAATCATTAAGTTTGAAATTGGAACAAACTGTTTGCTTTTTACTGAAACGTAATATTTTGATTAACCTGGATCAAGATTTCGGTTTGTTTGTTCATTTGTTTTCAGACTTCCAATTCGTGGGAACTGTCGAAATGTTTTGGTTTTGTCCTGTTTTGAAATGCTGGAATTTCTCACACATCAGAAAATCTGGTCCCTGCCTTGCTCTGACAAACAGTCTCTGTACTGCCTTCCTCTCCTGCTACTATTAGGCCCAGTTTTTCTCTCTGAAAATCTGGTCACGTTAGGAAAACTGGCAAGCTACACAGACAGCCTGGGCAGCACCAGGTGGCCTTAAAGTAGCTTCTGTGCCTGATTTAGGGCTTGGTCCTACAAACTGGCCCAAATCAGCAAAGCACTTAAGTATTAGCTTAATTTTAAACATACCACTAATCTCATTGGGCTAGAGGAAAAAGGCATGTTTTTTGCCTTGTGCTAGTTTATATGTAGTACAATCCCAGTAAAGACAAAGTTTTCACACATGCAAGTGGATTAAAATAAAGACTATGGGGGAGCCTAGCGTTTACACTAACCTGCGAACTCAAGTTAAAACTACAACTGCCTTGTCTTCACTGGGATTGTCCCTCATGTTAGGTATCTTGTGTTAGGTAACACCAGGTGATAATGCACCTTTCTTCCTAGTAAAGACTTAGATGCACATTCTTTGTTTCTCTGCTGGAATGGAGCCAGAGAGCTTGGCAGTTGCAGGACTGAGGCCTTGCTGCTGTGACACGGGGACTGCTCCCAACCCTTTGTTCCCACTGCAATGAAGTCAGATGATATTTAAACATTTTAATCATAATCCTAATTTAATGATTAGCTTGTAGTATTTGTTAAATGCCAACAATGTGCTGAGTTATTTTTAACATCTTACTTAAATACTCTTTTCTGCAATAAACCTCTTTTTAAAAATTACTACCTTTTTTGTCTTTAAAAATACTAATTAAAAATATTTTAAATTTCCTCCCCTGTGATTTTCATTTCCTTAATTACCAACAGGAGCAAGACAAGGGCTCTTAATAGCTGCCATGTTTGGGCAAAATTTAATCTGACTTCTTAAAAATATTATATGTTGATTTAGGTATAATAAAGCAGCCCATACTTTAGGCTCAAGTCCCACAATCCATTATAATAAATAACTGGCCCCATGCAGAGCCCAGTTGTAGTCAATAATGATTCAGATGAGTATCCAGTTGCAGAATTGAGCTGTAGACCTGACTCTCAAAGAATCTCCATATGAACAGACCCCTTCACCTATGCAGAGCTCCAGTGGGGCTTCATACAGGCACAGGAGCCCACCTGCAAAGGCAGCTTCCAGATCCTCAAGTGGAAAGTGTTCCAAATTCCCTGTCACTATTCTTGTAAAATTCACTGACCTTTAAAAAAACAAAACAAAAACCCTGCAAGATTTCACAAGAGCAGCAAATCCTCTTTTTTTGGGTGTAGGCAGTCTTTCCTGAGCAGAAACCTGATATACAGGTTGAGTGTAATGTTGTTTTTTGTTTTTTTTTAAAGTAAACCCACAATAGGAGTCAAGTTTGCATCTTTTGCCATTACTGTTTTGGAAGTACTTTGGCCTGTTTGGAAATCTTGCATTGCTCGAAACGGTTTTTAAAAAATCAGAAAGTTTGAAAAGTCTAAGTGGGGATGTATCATATTGATTTAGTAGCACTTACAGTCAAAATAGACGAGGAGAAAAAGGTGGGAGCAGAAAGAGGTGCAGAGAGAGCAACTGAATTACTTCCCCAAGGTTGCTCACCAGATCAGTGACTGAGCTGGGAATAAAACCCAGGTCTGATAGATTCCAAGCCCAGAAGGAACCATGGCGATCATCTAGTCTGACCGCCTGCATAACACAGGCCATTGAACTTCCCCAACGTAATTCCTAGACACTATCTTTTAGAAAAACAGCCAATCTTGATTTAATAGTTATTGATGGAGGAGCCATGATGACCCTTGGTAAATTGTTCCAATGGGTGATTACTCTCATAATTACAAATATACGTCTTATGTTCAATCTCAACTGGGAGTCTGCTGCCTCCTAGTTCAGCACCCTATGCACTAGATCACACTACCTCCCTGATCTAGTCTGTTTCCCTAGCTCCCTGGGCTAGCTGCATCTTGGGGAGCCTTGCAGAGGCTCATTCCATGGGAAGAGGGTGTATTTTTGAATTATTCCTGTGGATAACACTCAAAATTGTACCTCTGTTAGGTAAAGAGAGAATCTGTGACATATGGCCTTTGGCAAGGAGAAGTGATTCCTGGAGGACATCTCTTCTCTCCAAAAAGTGAACTTTTGCCCAGTGACTCTGCATGAGATCATTGCATGGACCATATATCACAAGTAGAGCTGGCTGAAATATTTTGCATTACAATTTTTTCTATGTGCAAATATGGCTTTTGTCAAAATTCTGCAGGAGAAATTTTCAATTTTTGGATTGAAAGAATCAGAATGAAAAGTTTAGTTTCCTAATGTCAAGTTGAAACCGTGTTGGTCATTTAGAAACTTTTTGGAACTTTTCATCCCATAAAATATTTCAATTTTCTGTTGTGATTTGAAATGGAAAGAAATGTCAAAATGTCGGTTTCCCGCTGGATGAAAATTCTGTTTCCTGATCAGTGGTCATCAAGAGATTTTTCAACCCTTCTCTACAAAATCTGTCTTGGTATGTTGAACATACATTGAAATTGTCAAGTCATCTGTATTTAAGAAGGAATCATGGCACAAATGAAAAGCAATTATTGCATGTTGATATTTAGCTTTCTCCCCATTCCATCCTGCAGGCCCAAGAGTTATTCTTAGGTATGAACGGATATACACTGTGTGTGTTTTGAAAAATCTGCTACGTGATCTGGAAACAGTAAGGCAGAATTTCCAAGATGGTACATACTAGGGCCTGCACACTGCAATTAGATCCATGTGGGCAGACTCTTCATGTCAATCTGCACAGCGGTAAGGGTCCACCTGTACTGATCCAACTGCAAGAGGAGTGTGATATTCAGGGGAATCTTGTGAATTTGGGAAGATAGTATGAAGTTGTTCTTATGAAAAATTGCTGTTCTACAAAATGCTTCTGTCTATCCATCGTAACTGTCAAGACTTTAAGCACATCCCTCCCAGACTAGATACAATGGACTGTAGTTAACCTTTACTGTACTCAGACTAGTCAAGAGGTATGCTAAAGAGGTTGTATGCTTTTGAGGGGGGCTGGTTTAGCCGCAGGACTAACAAAGGTCAGAAAAAGGAAACGGGGCTCCAGGATTGAAGAGACAAGACAAGTGCTGTTGCAAAAAGACCATGAATGGCCTGGAGGACTTTCAGCACAGCCCAAAGAATGCTTTGGAGTGGTGAGGAAACTGACGTAGGGAAATGCATGCAGGGTTTATTATTTTTGTATATATTGGTGTATTTCTTGTAATATTAAAGAGCACTGGTGGCTTAGAATCCTGTGCAGTTTGTCACATCTGTCATGCTCTTGAAGAGTTAATGTCAGGAGTAAGGTCTGCAGCTGCCTCTGTTCAGTACTCCTCACACCCTAATGAACCAGCTGGGCTGCTTGACAGACCACACTCCCAGATTGGCTAAGGAAGCAAGCAGGCTGGTTCTTAAGCTCAGCAGCAGCTGCAGCTTGCTGGCTGCTCAATACATATGCCCCAGGACTCTCTGCCTCCCTGTGCTTGTCTCTCACCAAGCCCTACTCTGCTCCTCCACAGCTCCAACCCAGCTCCTGTTTGTTCCCAGCCTTGCTCCTGCCTCAGAACCAGCTCTGCTCCTGCCTTCCCTGGCTCCTGGTCATCTGGTTCTGACCCTTTGCTCTGATTCCTGACTCTAACTCTGTCTTGATCCTTGGCTCTGCCACTCAGACTTCGTCTCTGATTCTGACCTTCGGCCCTACTTCCTGGTTCTGGTCCTGTCTCGACCTTTGGTATTTGGACTCTCAGCACTAGGCCTGACTCCCATTCTGACCACTAGGTCTGATTGCCTGTGACCCGATCTACTGACAGCTAACTTCTAGCCCCAGAACACCCAGGTGGCTGGAGTTCTTGGAGAGAGTGTGTTTAAGTGGGGAGTTGAAGGGGTCAATACTAGCCCAGGGACTGGGGAGTTGGTCTGTGAGGTTTCAGCTCTCAGGATGGGGTGCTCCCCTAGCGTATGCCTAGGGATCCCCAGTGAGGAGCAATGGATGAACTCTGTTTAGATGCCAGAGGCTAAAAGCAGATCCAGTGGTTAGATCCTCTCACATCAGACTGGTGAGTGGACTGGAGTTGCGACAATGAGATGTATGTAACTAAGGGCAGTGTATGCAGACTTTGGATAGCATGACAAATCCAGGTAATTTTAGTAGGACTTTTTATGGGCATAGCTAAAATGCTATCTAGTGTTTGCCAGAATTTGTCATTTAAAAAAAAAAAAGGTGACGTAAGTGGGTTGTAAAACTAATAAACCTAATCCCAGGCACAACAACATTCCAGAGGGAAATAGGGTGTAATCTGTTTTTACAGGATTTTCCTATATTCAAACCCAAAAAGCTTCATATCAAATCTTATCTGAAAACATTAACTAACATTTGGGCCTACTGTATTTATTGAAGCACATGTGCTCTATAAAATCAGTTTGGAGATCCATGCAATAAGCATGCAGAGGAATTAGAAGTGGAAAAAGTGCATTTTTAATCTAGAATTTCCTTGCCTTTGTCAGCTTTATTCAGACCTAGTTTTTTGTATTTATGCACTTGATCATTCTGTTCTCTAAGAAAAATCATTTTGTGCAGCCAAGTTTTCTTTATGCTGCTTTAGTCCTTTCTTTCTTTGATTTAAAAAAGGATACCAAATACATGTTTCTATATGTAAATACGCATTATGGCTTTCGCTGTTCATATGCTTAGTCACACATAGATACTGTGGTATCCCTGGGGCAACCTTAATAACATAGAAACTGAAGTGCACGTTTTTTTCTCTGTCCAGCTGTGCAGATTCACATCTGGCATTTTCAGGCTTGTTTCCAATAACCACAATACTGTGACGGCTCTTAGAATTCACTCTTCCTTGCCGTGGGAGAGAGGCACCACCCAGACAGTCTTCTGCTAACAGAAAAAAGAGCAATCATGCAGTGACAGGGTATTGCCACTGTTTGTTATAGTTCTGTAATAAACATCAATCTTGTGTTATCGGTACAGTCACAAGCATAGCAAGTAATGGGGGTGGCAGGAAAAAAAAAGCACACTAAACAGCATTTTAAAAAAATGCGCAGTTCATTTTATCTGTCACATGCACATTTTGCTTGATCTCTATGTATTCAAAACTAGAGAGAGAGAGACTCTGAAGGGAATTAGCAGAAGCCCCTTTCTGCTAGGTCATTTAAAGCTGGACTGGATAGCACACTAGAAAATACTGCAGGGAGCAGTATTGCTTGGGCAGGAGGACTAAGATGACTTTGCAGACCTGTAATGCAGACAATTGGAAAAAAGGAATATGCATTTGTTTCAATGGTAAACAAGATATTAGTTCTTTCTGTTGAAGTGACATGAATTGTCCGTACTGTAGCTCACAGCAACTTGCGCAGCTGGCGTTTCTCAGGTGTGTTTGCTTTCTGCGCCCCGGCTGGCATTGCAGATCATGAGACCACCGAGGTGCTGAAGTGCCACAAGCAAAGATTCAATCATCAGTATCTGATAGCAACAAATATCTGTCCTTTTGGTAACGTACAGACATGCAGCCAGCTTTTGGAAGAAAACAGTCCTGTGTAGACGAACTGGCCTTAGATTTCCCAAAACATTGCCATCAAAGACAAATACTTCTGACTTTATTACTGTAATTCATTTGAAATTCTCTCAAGTGACCTTTGGCAAGAGATTTGCAAAAGCAAGATTAAAGCAGGATGAAAAAAAAAATTACAAGGTTTCTTCAATTGCCACGTTGTTCATTTTAATATGATGATACATTGATTTATGTAGGTGTCACTTTCTCCAACTGCCCTACACGCCTCACATGAAATAACTTAGGCTCTGATCCTATAAGCTATTCCATGCAGGTGGCTCCCTCCACATAATTTTTGGGATTCAACCTAGACCAGTGATGGGTTATCTGGGTGCCTTAATTGCTACGCCGCTGTGGCTCACAGCCTGGACACAGCAGACATGGATGCAGGTCACCTACTGGCTTCCACTGCCCAGTTTCTGTTTGCCCCAACATCCCCCAGCCTCAAATTTCCACAAAACTGTCTCCCTGAAGTGTCCACCTTTCTCCTAATTAAATGTGCTGCTCCTTTAAAGAGACAGAGTTAGCAGCTTGTTATCTTGACTGGAATGAACAATCACTTCAGTTCAGTCACAGTATGGCTTGGTTTAGATAAAAAGTAAAACAAATTTATATGGTCAAAAAGATAGGACTGAAATGGTTACACACAAAGGTAAAATTATACTTCTAAAACTAACATGTAATTCCAGCAAGTTACATTCTTTGTTCAAGGTAGTTTTCTCACCAATCTTCATTTTCCAACTGTGGCTGATCACTTCTTAGTTAGGATTCCCATAGAGGTCAAGGCACTGGTTTTTCTTGTCTCCTTAGATGAAAGATCACTTAGGGGTTCTCTGCCCCTCTCTTTGGAGTCCAGTAAATCTTTGAAAATCTCTCTCTCAAAGTTCATTGATCCTGCTTCAAGAGTCAGGAAGACTTCCTAGGGTGCAGTCTCCATCTCCCGTTGAGATTAAGTGATCTCTTCCCCCCCCCACTTGCTCTCCTGATGGCTTTTTTAGCCGGGCATGCAAATGTGGTTTTCGCTGCCTTTGGTCAATGGAACCACAGTCCCTTGTCTGGAAAAAAAACTAGTTATCAGCTCTCCCTGACATGTCTGGTTTAAACATACTAGTCATAATTCCAGTATATCCATATAAACCTTTGTGGATTGACCATACATACATCCCGCAAGAATATTAATGATCACTGAGTTATTAGTCTTCCAATGACATATTACATGACACCTTTTAGAGACGGATATAACAACTGGGAGTTGGGGTACAAAGAGCTGGTTAGGCCAACAGAAACTCTGCTAGATACCAGGGAGCCCCTGGCCTTCTGGCAGGGGGATGTTCTCAGGTTTGCAGACTCCCTGCCACTAGCCATCTCCCTATGCAGAATAATTTGCAGGATTGGTGCCATAGTGCTCAATTGTGCTGTTTGACTAAGGACTACAAGATCAGACCTTAGATTAGTCTTCTTTCTAAAGTTCAAAGGGTTGCTTCCATTCTCATTGACTACAGCAGGCGCAGGATCAGACTTACAGGGCTTTTTTCTAATGTACCAACTAAGGGCCAAATCCTGTTTTCCTGGCTCTCAGAAGTACCTCCACTGACATCATTGGGATTGAAAACTCCAAGGCAATGAGCCATCTGCAAAGAGGCCCTTGCTGACTGACCCCTTGGTCAGTACATGAATAACCAACTCTATTAGTTGCAGGAGCTGTGATGGGGCTTATTAAACAAACAGGAAATGGTCTAAGCACTCTAATCCTCGCCATCAGTTTCTTCCTTTCTTTTCTGGTATTGTTAAAAGCAATTGTTTAAGCATAATGCGTAAAACCATTAATCAAAACCAGAGTTTGCATGAACACACACTGCTAAATTACAGCCAAGCCTGGTGCTACTAAAAGCTCACCAGTGGCAGGCAAATGGCTCTAATGTGAAGTGAGTCATTTAAAAAGTACACATCCCTTTAGTATCCTGAGTTAGTCATTCCTAAAGATAGGAGAGCAGGTACTGCTATCACATTCATTAACAGGAGTCTTAATACTGTTACTGAAGTACAGGTAATTATAGTAGATGTTTCTGGATTAGAAATAAGGGTGCATTCCCTCTCTCTCTCTCTCTCTCTCACACACATATACAAATATTTTAATTTGCATGAATAATTTGGTTTAAACACTGTATGAAGCTGCTTCGGTTGTCTGATGCTTAATCAAATTCAATATATAGTTTGAAGGAGACAGATGAGTTTAATTTAGTCTCGACTTTTCTCTTTCTTCCCACTAGAGAAATAAAATGAAGAAGCAGAAGCGAAAATTCAAAATAAAGGTGAGATACAAAAGCAGTTAAAGCACTGTGGTTCGTGTATTTCACTGCACCATTATATGAGAGTATTAAGGATGCAGTTAATGCAGGTATGTCATTTAAAAAATGTTCAAGTAGGCGAAATACACCCAATGGATCCAATTGTCCAAATGCAGATACTTTAATAGGACAATAAGATCTTGTAATAGGATGCTCAAACTGGCACTTAAGTGCATACAATGGGAATGCCTTTGCTTACCTATTGATCTTAGCATTCAGATGCAGGATTCAAGTGTCCAAGTAACATATGCACAGTGAAAACAAAGCTCCCATTCTCGTATGTCACAGAGAAGGCAGAGGATAGAGCTGAGGAAATAACTCATAACCAAGGATTTATTCCAAAAACGTAGCGCCTTTTTCTGTTGCAAATTGTCTGGGAGCAGTTAACAACTTTCTCCAGTTTGCCTTTTATTCAAACGTGGTCCCCGCCGACCGGGGGTGGAGTGGGAGGGGGGAAGCCGGTACAAATGACCGGGGCCTGGCGGTCCGGAAGCGGGCCCAGGGCCGGCTTCCCCGGCCCTGTTTGACCAGTCCGCCCTTGCTGGGGGGGGGGCTCGAATTTTTTTTTTCCACCGGAGCCTGAACCCACTCTTGGCGGCCCTGGACGTGGTCACGGTGACAAAATGTTCTGCGAAGGATTCCTGCTCAGGGGCAGGTTGTGACTGCTCCGAATGATCTGAAACGCAAGACTTGTGGTTCTCTTTGATTGCCTGCATGGGTCCCATAGCACTTTCGGTTCCCCAGCTGGCAGGCCAGAGCTCTGGGAAGGGGTTGGGGTGCACGTACTTGGGCTGAGGACTCAGCGCTGCTCGGGCCAGGAACGTGGCGCCTGGGGGCAGCTACTTCCCAGGACTTCTCGGTACTTCCTGCCCTGCCGGGCACAGCGTGGTGGGGCGGGAGAGACCAACGGGTTCCTACTGCAGGAGGCGCCGCCAGCGCCCCTCGCGGCTCCCCTGCAACGAGGGGCGGGTGCGCGGGGCGGGCCCGACGGCGCCTCCCCCCCTGCCCGCCGTTGGTCCGCTCCCGGAGCCAATAGGGCGTCGCGCCCAGTGCGGGTTCGGGGGCAGAGCCCAGTGCGGAGTTTGCGCCGCGGCAGCGCGGGGCGCAGTATGGGGCAGTGTCAGTGACCGCGCGGAGAGCGCTGCTGCGGCCAACCCGCCTCCGCCAGGCCAGCGTCCCTCCTCCCGCGGCTGCAAAGTTCACTCTCCCCGCGGGTCCCAGGGCGACTGCCGCTCCCTCCCCCCGCCAGGAGCCGGCGGCTCGTTTCCTCTTTCGCTCCTCGCCCGCCTCTCTCTGATCGCAGTCGCCGAGCAGCAGCAGCCCCAGAAGCGAGCGCTTCGCTTCGCGCGGTCCGGCGAGGGAGCTTCCCACCCCGGCAGCCGGAGCGCGGCGAGACCAGCCCAGCCTCAGGACCTGGTAAGGGCGGTGAGCGGTGGCTGTGCCCCCTTGGCGGGCTGCTGGGGGGACCCGGCTTCGGCTTGATGCTTCTTTTCTCTTCTCCCACTGTGAGCCCGGCCCCCCCCCCCCCCGTTACCCTTTTGGGGGTGGGGGAGTTAATCGGCTCATCTCCTGGGCTTGGGAATAGGGGAAATGTAACCAGACTGCGGGCAGGGTTTTGCAACAGTTGAGCTCCCCTTTCATACGGCCGGCGATTTTCCACCAAGTCTGGGTTTTAAACCTCCAGCTCGATGCAGACAGCCAGCTGTCAGTGGGGTGCGTGCATCTTTTGGCCGTGTTCTCCCACCGCTACGAGGTGGGGTGGGTGGGGTCTTTCCTCGTTTCCTCCAGGGATCCAGCAAGCAGAGTTACTCTCCTCCTTTGGTCTGTGACTTTAGCAGTTCTGGGGACCCGTCTTTCCAGTAGCTTCCTAACAATTTTGTGGTGTGTTGTTAAGCCTGGTAGATCATGATACGTTTTGTTGAACTCACCGTGAATCATTCTTTCTCGCCAAAACCCTTCCTTATTAACTACGAAAGTCGTCTTCTCTTCAGCGTGTTTGTACGGTGCAGATTTACTATTTTAATTCCTCCCCCAGCCCTTTTGGATGTCAGAGTTAAACCACTACTCTGACTGTAGGTGTGTGAAATGAGAAGTGCTGCTTTTTTCTCTGCCTCGCTGCAGGTAGAATCCTGTGGCACCTTATAGAATACAGACGTTTTGGAGCATGAGCTTTCATGGGTGAATACCCAGACATGCATCTGACGAAGTGAGTATTCACCCACAAAAGCTCATGCTCCAAAACGTCTGTTAATCTATAAGGTGCCACAGGATTCTTTGCTGCTTTTACAGATCCAGACTAACCCGGCTACCCCTCTGATACTTGACTACAGGTAGGCACCTAGGTGTGTGTGTATATATTTGGGTATGTGGGCGTGCATGTGAATTGTCTAATTTAGCAGAAAAATATGATTATTAAAGTTATGCAGAGACCCCAGGGCTCACATTAATGGTGGTTAATCTTTTACCAGTCAGGCTTACAAATGCATAAACACTACACTGTTTAAACAAAGTATTTAAAAACGGAACTTCCTATTTGCCATACTCTTCTAGAGAATGTCCTTCCAGAAAGTCTGTATGGTCGTTTACTGGTCTCTTCAAGAGAGGCTCAGCAAAACAAAAGCCAGGCTGGCCGGTGAGAGAGACCGTAAATCTGAAGAGCGTTACCTTTTTACACGTTAGTGGATTCTTTGCTGAAAAGGGTTTTGTTGGTTTACATTTGCATTAGAGTTGTCATTTGCTTAGTGATCTATAGAAAGAGAGTGTGAGTATTTGAGGTTATTATGAAATGTTGAGATTTACAAGAAATTGTATGTAAAATGGCACACTTATGTTTTTACCAATTAATTTCCATACAAATAACTCTTTCCTGAGTGAAAGTAAAGCAGTGTCTGAAATGGAACCTTTTTGTCTTCAAATACTGTATGTGCTCACTGTGGTGTTTAGTCACCACTAGCGTGTTTTTTTTTTTAATTGAGTCTTTTTGTTGCATCCAGGAATGTTTACAGATAAACTTTTTCATGAGATCATAGTATAATGTATCTAGTTGCAAACAAAAACCTCTAACTATAATTCTTGTAATAGGAAGAAAGGGGGATGGAGACTGAGAATGCACTCTCTCCTCTTCCTCCTCTCAATATTTTGGGTATTTTCCAGTGGCTCTGAGCTATTCCTTGTAATTCTGCCTCAAAACCTCCTATCGCCTAAAATGCAGCTCTAGCAAGACCATGGAGAGTTTCAGTAAACCGTTATCATGATAATGCTGTCTTGCATACTCATGCCAATACTGCTTCAGTGCTTCCTGCTGTCATTGGCAAGTAAAGCTATGGGAACAATTAATCTGCTATGACTTTGACGTGCCCTGCCCACTCTTCTTTGGGAACAGCTTTGACCATCTGAAGCTGAACAGAACCACAAGCATATTGCTGTGACTTCTGAGGCCTTGGCTACACTGGTGCTTTACAGCGCTGCAACTTTCTCCGCTCAGGGGTGTGAAAAAACACACCCCTGAGTGGAGCAAGTTACAGCACTGCAAAGCGCCAGTGTAAACAGTGCCCCAGCGCTGGGAGCTAATCCCCACCGGGAGGTGGAGTACGTGCAGCGCTGGGAGAGCTCTCTCCCAGCGCTGGCGCCGCGACCACACTCGCACTTCAAAGTGCTGCTGCGGGAACGCTCCCACGGCTTTGGAGTTTAGAGTGTAGCCAATGTTCTCTTTCTTACAGTAGGGTCCTTGGAGCATGCAAACAAGTGAATGTTAGAGATTTTCTAATTCAGGGGTTCTCAAACTTTGGGTCGAGATCCCAAAATGGGTTGCAAGGCCTTTTTAATGGGGTTGCCAAGCTTGTGTTAGACTTGCTGTGGCCCAGGGCTGAGGGCAAAGCCCAAACCGCACCACCTGGGGCCAAGCCTGAGCCCCACCCCTGAGGCCAAAGTCAAAGCCAGAGGGCTTCAGCCCTGGGTGTCAGGGCTCAGGTTATAGACCCTCTCCACCTGAGTCTGAAGCCCTTGAACTTTGGCTTTGACTCCCACAGCCTGGGGCTTGGGTCCCCGCCCCCCTCACCTCCCCACCCTGAGCTCGTGGGGTTTGGGTGGACTCAAACTTTGGTCCCCCCCCCCCCCATTGGGTCATATAGTAACTTTTTTTTTTTTTTTGTTCAGAAAGGGGTCATTGTGCAATGAAGTTTGAGAACCCCTGCTCTAATCTAGTGAGACATGAAGAAACCTCTGATCATCCTAACAGCTCTTTTCTTGTGGTAGACTGCAGGGTACTGTTGTTCTGAGTTAATAATACAGATTACTTTGTGGTCCAAATGATATTAAAGTTGGGTATGACTGTTTTTTTTTTTTCCTCCGGGGGCTACATGAGCCATTGGTTAGAAGTGGTAACATTTTAAAAAAAAAAAAAAAAAAAAAAAAAGATAATGCATCTGTTGTTTGGACTTGAGTTGGGCAGAAATGCTAGTATTCAAGCTTAACTTTCTGGGCTGTAGATTTTTCCTAATGTTATGGTGATGAGTGATGCATTGGATATACAGCCTATGTATGTGTGCGCGCAAGTGCAGAATGTGCTGATGTTGGTTGGAGATGTTGCTTTTCTGAGTATCTGTTGATCATTTCTTAAAACCTGACTTTAGGTCAGATTCAACAACTAAAAGTCTGTCTTCCCTTGACTGCAAGAGAAACCAGTTTTTAAAACTGTATTCAGCCCTCAGTTTCTAGTATTAAAATGTTTTGATCTAGGATCAGTTCCTCTTGGCCATAGTCTACATCAGAAAATGTATACTGAAGTTGGGCTGCACTGAGAAGAACTGGAACTTAACTCATGTTAAGTAAACTATCTCTTGCCAATAGAAATTAATCTCCAGATCATGTTGACTGTATTAATGAAGTAACAAGCTGCCTCAGATGTCTGTGCAACAGGTTGTCTGTGCAATAGGTTGACTGTAGGATTTCAGTTTGCAGAGCTGTTAATTTTAACCGTAATGAATGCAAAATGTTTTAAATGTCTGAAATTCCAAATGCTACAATAACATGCTGCCATTCTGAAGTTGAACAAATGTACACGCTTATTTTATCTTCACTTTGGCAGTCTATTGCTGCACAAAAGCTCTCACAAGCTTGTGGTGGTGTGATAACCCTCTAAACCAACACATTGAGTCTCCCAGCCAATATATCTTCTGCCTGTTGTCATGTTCTGCTTCACAGTATAATAGCAAAGTATCTGTGTACTCTTAAACAGAATATTGAAGTCAAATATCTACCTGCCTCCCGAATTTACAGCTGAAAGAATACATGCTGAAATGATTCTTCTGGAAATCTTGTGTGTCTCTGGAAGTTCAGTATTTTATTATTTTGTAACCAGGAGATTTGTTGGTTCAGATATACAATAAAAAGTGCATTCCTTTGTGCTTGAGTACTTCAGTGGTACTATAAGGTACAAATCTGAGGCTGAATCGATTTAACAATCTGAGATGTTCTGTAATTCCCCTGGAGTGCAGTGGCTGAGATATGTAATTGCTATTAAAAAATAATTATATATAACTCATAAGGTGACTAGTAAGACCTATGTGTGTGGGTTTTTTTTCTTGTTTTTTTTTGTTTTTAGGCATCTGAATTACCAACGTGAAAGAAACCACAAATGCTACTCTGTGACTCCATCTCTTCCTCATATTTGCAGCTCTTCCTTGTCCTTTTTGTGTCTGATCCTTTCATGATTAAGCAGGAACCAAGAAGTTCAGTGAATTCTTACTAGTTCACATTAGCCAAAGTGTGCTTTGCTCTGAATCAGAGATACTTCCTGCAGGAAGCATTCCAGTTGAAAACTGATACTCTCCCCCTATGCGCCCCCCCCTCTGTATTTTTGGATGATCGAATTACCTGAGAGCTAGTCTGCGTAAAAACTAGTCAACTCAAAAACATGAAGCAAATGTAGCCTCTGCTACACTTGCCTTTGAGGCCCTCTCCAGGTTTTACCATAGTGTTTTTAAAAAGAGGATTTTCTTGCCCCTGTTGCAGCATACTTGTACAGACAGCTGAGCAGATTGACTGCCCTGGTGTAGTCACGCAACTGAATGGGCATGCAGTAAGCAAACCAAGAAAAATAATGTTCTCTATTATTTCAGTGATAGTAATATGGACGTCTTCAGAAAGAAGACTTTAAAATTGATGGCATCCCTTTTAAGTATCCAGTAATGTTGTTAGAAAACCATTTAGATGGTGCAGCATAGACATATGGAGACTATGAGGGAGGTTGAATATTAAAAGCATGAAGTGAGCTTGACAGTGTGAGATGACCTGACAAGTTTGCCATCTTTAAGGGCTAAAGGTCATGCAGTTGGTTGAGAAGTCAGATTGTGATTTTTGTTGTTTTGGACACTGTTTCTGGTGTAACAAATTAACTAGTATACTGATCATCTTGTAAAGGTGTTTTTGTTTTTTTTTCCTTTCCCAGACAGAGCATGTGGGTGTATGCAATCTACTACCCTAGAAGAAGCCAGGAACACTTCCTTGTGAAATGTCCTGGTGTGTATTTAGTTCTAGTGATTAAATTGTAGGCTGTTGTAATTTATTGAAAACACAAACATTACTCTTGACAGAGATTGATGGTGTAGGTCAGGCTTCAGTTAAGGAAATGTATCATATTGTTGGCTGAAAGTTGGCAAGTGTCTTGTGCTAAGTCATTATAGAACTGGCTGTGGCGTGGGTGGCGGGGAGGGAAAAAATGCCTTCTGGGGGCCCAAAGCCAAGTCTGTGTGGATGTATTGTGAGCCTTTCTTTCCATGTTTTTAATTCTCCTAAACACTGAGCAGACGAGCACATCGGTACAGAATGGATGCCTTTATTGCTCTGTAGTTTCAAGATTTTTTTTCAGTTCTGTAAAGTGTATTGTGAATGGAATTCCTCTATTCTTGGTTCTGCACCCATTGTGTAGGGGGAGGAAAGCTTGTAGTTGTACTGCCAATAGTCTGATCCTAGTTTGGAGGGCGTCGCTTGCTTTCTCTTATTTTGATTGGGTGTTCAGCAGTAAATAATCTTTCCCAAAACTTACTGCATTGCATTTCTTAGAACAAAGGTCGTTTGGTGGTGGCAAAATGATCTGTTTTTAAAAAAGTAGAGCATGAGTTATGAAACTTGAGTGTTTGGCAGGTTTTTGTGTGGGTTTATAACCACTAGCACTTGATTTTTCACACACTTAATTATTATTGCTATTTTCCTTAATTAAATAGTTTATCTGTGAAGCATATCAGATTATATTGCAAACCCTTGTTGTTGTCTTTTCACTGAAAGAGAGCGGATTCCTTAGCAGCAGTGAACTTTGGTGTGAATTCTAGAAGGTGGAGAGGAAAGAGGAGGCGAAGCGAGATAAGCATGGAATTAGGTTTAATAGATAGTAGAAAGCAAGTAGTGATTAGACACCACTTGTTTTTTTTCCTTTTGGGTCGGGATTTATTACATTCAGAGTTTATGTATGTCCCTTTTCTGCAGGAGGATTCTAAGGGCTTTCTTAGAAACTAATGATCTCGGGCAATAGGTGGCACAGAAAGTACTCAGATTGAACTTTTGTCTTCCCTTCGTCCCCACCCCCCAGTATACCATAACATAAAATGAGTGTTTCAATGCAGATATTTTCTAAATTGCTGCCTTGTGATTAATCTCTGTAATACAGTCAGAACCTTTTAAGTGAACATTTTAACATGTGCCAGTACTAAGAATGCTGATGTTTCCTTCCCATCCTTGTAGGATGTTGTTTTTACTGGTGCCACTGACCAGTCAAGCAAAGTAAGTATGAGTTAATGGTTCAGCTTTTCACTGACGGGACCTTAAAATCTCTCTGCAGACACCAGGAGGCCTTGATCCATACTGCAGGGATTACAGTGGCAGAGCTATTTTTTGATTGACCTGTTTGTGTCTAGCCCAAGGATTAGGTTGGCATAGCTTTGGCACTTACATCCCTGGGCAGTGTAACTATGTTGACCTATCATTTAAGTGTAGACCAGGCCTAATTCTCCTTTGACTTACATATGTGTAAATTTCAAGTAACTCCACTGAAGTCAATTAAGGGCTTGTCTACACTACAGCCGGGATTGATGGGATTGACTCTGCAGCGATTGATCCACAGGAGGTCAATTTAGTGGGTCTCGTGAAGACCCGCTAAATCAACCACTGCCCACTCAAACTTCAACTCTGGTACTCCACCAGATCGAGAAGAGGAAGGGGAGTCGATGGGAGAGCATCTCCCGTTGACACAGCGTAATGTAGACCCTGCGGTAAGTAGGTCTAAGCTACATCGATTTGAGTTATGCTATTCACGTAACTCAAATTGTGTAGCTTAAATTGACTTTCCTCTTTAGTGTAGACAAAGCCTAAGATACACTTGTGCAGTTGAGAGGAGTATTGTGTGTAAGGCTTTTTTTTGTTTTTGTTTTGTTTTTAATTTAAAACATCTGGATTGCCTTTAGGAAATTGACTTCCAGTGAAATGTATGTATGTGATTAGGGCGGGGTTCGCTCCCCTCCCCCCCCCCAGGATGCTGAAAAACTAAATAGACTGCAAGAGTTTCACCTCTCTTTCCCTCTTCTCTCTCCCTCCCCTCCCCCCCACAAACACACAAGCATGAAGAATCCTATTAACCACAATGTCAAATACTTTTTAGAAGCAAGAGCTTAGATAAAGCAAGTCCCAGGCTGGTTGGTGTTTTTCAGATATGTATAAAATATTGTTTTAGAGTCTAATCCTGTTTCATTCGGAGTTGATGGGCCCAAAAGAGAATAGGAAAAAGTCTTTAGAGCTACATGTTGATGTTACTATGATGCAGGAAGATTTCTAATTCACATCACTTTGTTTTCTGCACTCAGACCTGATCTCTGAAACATGCATTGTGAGTGAGAGAAAATAGTGCTCATTCTGGAGAATGTTGGTTTATGTTACAGTATTGTAAATTTCAGCCTTTCATAGAGATCAATCATAATTTCTAAGGGACATTTTTCCTCTGACAATATACAGAATGAGAGCAGACTGTTCTTACCATATTAAAGAAAAGTACGTAATTTAGACTCCTTTCCATTAGGATATAACCTACACTTTACTTTCCCAATGCTGCAAATTCTTAGATAAGGCCCTGATTCTGCAGTCTAATCTGTACAGGCAGATCCCCTGTGCTTCTGCGGAGCCCGGTTGACTTCAGTGGGCCTGTTCATAGGAGTAAGGGTCTGTCTTCATAGATCAGATTGCACAATCCCCTCATTGCTATTCACAGAGTGAACTTCATTGCAGAGCTCTGCCTCTGTCACTGAAAACAGATTCCCGACTTTCTCTTTCTCACTGAGCAGCCGTGAGAGGGGGTCTGCATGGAAGCAGATTGGCTGGGACTGAGGCCTGGCAAGGTAGAAGTGATGCTTGTTGGTCAAGGGAATGCTCGAAAAGAATAGGCTGAAGGATTGCCTGCACCAGTCACTGAGGGTATAAATCCACCTTTTTGTCAATGTGGTTTTGTCTCCTGGGAGTTTTATGCTCTTCCTGCCCTCCAGCAGCAGTGGCTGCAACTGTTCCTCATTGGTTGACTTTCATCTGTGCCTTTGTTCCCTCCAGGTGGGGCCAGTATGGCATGTTGCTTCGGTTTTATCCTTTTAACATCCGGTTCAGTCCTGTGGTGGTCTGAAGGCACCTTTCCACTTTGAGTGAGACTGGCTGCTGTGAGCTCATCACACGAGTGCTCACTACTCAGACCTTTGCACTAATGCACAGCTGGGGACACTTCATGGTGCTAGTGGTTATCTTTAGAAGTCTGCATGGTCTGGGTGCTGATCCTTGGAGAGCCTATCTCTCATCCTGATTGGTTATAGATCACTTTCATTCATAGGACTGACCATTCTCGCTAGCAGCAGGACACCTTCATTTGAGGATTTCCTAGCATGGGAATTTGCTCACCCATAGTAGCATGCCAGAGCCTGAGTCTAGGGAGTTTCAAAGCTTGTTATGGGGTCCATTAATTTTGTTCTGTCTTTGGGTGATTTGGCTGAAATTTACCTGCCATATAAGGGCTATAAAAATGAATGGCATTCCCTGAGCAAACTTATAATTCTTCTTCCACCCTAGATATTACTGTGCATGTATGAAAGCCCCAGATTATTTAATATCAATATTGCGGTAGTTACTCGGAGCCAACCAGGTGAGTGCCCCAAAAATATGAGCCAGTGATGTTTTTAAATGGCATATAGCTGTGCATTTCACTCATGGGTTTCTCTATTCAGTTTGTTCACTTAAACCCTGATCTTGCAAAGACTTAGTAATCCAGTTGAAATAGTGAGAATACTTCTGTGCTTAAAATTAAGCATGTGCTTAAGTGTTCGCAAGATAGGGCATCATAGATTATAAACTCCATGTTTTCCTATGTGCTTGTACTATACCCTGCAAAATGCCCCCAACCCCATGTTGATTGGGGCCTCTTGGTGTTATATATATTAAACAATAAATATTTGACAGCAAGCATCGATGCTTCCAGTTTAAAGGCAATAAGAGGCTGCATTGACTATGGTAGAAGAAAAACCGTGCTTCCAGCAGCATTTAGGATGTCATGATACAGAATCTCTAGGATTAAGGCAGCCTCCTCTTATCACCTTCCACTCTTTGCCCCTATGGCTGCTCTCTCTAAGAGTAAGCCTACACCAAGCAGCCGATGTAAATTCCAGCTCTGTGCTTGCTCTGATCGAGCTAGCATGCTAAAAATAGAAGCATAGCTGTGACAGCATGGTGGGCTAGCTGCTCAGGTCACTGAGACCTGGGGTCTCAGATGGGATCTAACTCAAGACAACTAGCCCCGTTGACTGCTGGTGCTGCCATGGCTGTGCTTCTGTTTTTAGCTCACATTGAACTAGTATAGATGTGTCTCCTCGAGCTGGAATTTACACCTGGTTCTAGTGTAGGTGTACCCTTAAGGTTCAGGACAGCAGGCTCAGTATTTGAGCTTCAGAGGAGGTGATGTTGCAATATGAGAGTAGGGTTGCCACCTTTCTAATCGCTGATTCCCCCAAGGCTCTACCCCTGTCACTTGCTTGATCATCTCAAGGAACCTGCTTTCAGGTAGGAGGCATTCCCTGCTGAGTAGGGACTAGTGTGGGTTCATACCACAGGGCTGGGGCAGGCACTGGGTCAACTGGACTTTTGGGTTTGGTGTCATTTAGTGTTGCCAGGCCCCTTTTTGACTGGACTTTCTGGTTGAAAACTGCGCATCTGGCAACCCTAAATGGCTCCTGGACACACAAGCCAAAAACCGGACCCTCCGAGTAAAGCCTGGATGGGTGGTAACCCTATTTGAGAGGCAGCAGGCTAAGGGGCCTAAATAGGATGGTGGGAATTTTGTAGAGGGATCAGATGAGTCTGTTGCACACACCTTGACCCTCTATTAGATAAGAGTGGTGAAGGCATCCTTGCTCCTTCCTCAGCTGGTCCAGTGGCTGTTTCCTTTCCCTTAATTCCTTGCCTTGCCCACAGACCATAAGTCAGAGAAGGAAGCTTGCGCAGGGAGGATTAGGGTAATGGGGAGACAGCTGTTACAACTTCCAGGAGAGGAGCAAGTACAGCCATTGCCACTTCTGCTCATCAGAGGGCTGGTGGCCGAGCAGCAGCCTAATCCCGACATCCTCTTTCTTCCCTCAGACTCATATTCTTTCCTCATCCCGGCCTGTTGGTCCCTCTTGCCCCCAACAGCTGTTCAGACTGTCTTTACGCCCCAAATCAGTCACTGATGCCCTCTATCAACCTCTGAGACAGAGATTGAGAGGGAAGTCGCTTTTAATCTTAAATGTGCTTCTAAACAGGACCCTGTGTGCTCTGCAGCATGATGGAACAACATTCTGTGGCACGAGCTCCTAAATTCCACAACGTACATTTGTTCTTCACAAAATATCCCACATTCCCATCCCTCCCAAGTTCCCTCACAGACAAAGGAATGGCTTCTCGCCAAAATTGCTCAATGATATAAAATTCATATGTCTTTATTTTTAACAATTTTATTTTTACGATGCATGCAAAATATATAAACAATTTGGTTGCTTTTCCCTAGGCTGCCTGGCTTGGTAGGCCTTAGCTCAGGGGTAGGCACACTTTTTGGCCTGAGGGCCACATCGGGGTTGCAAAACTGTATGGCGAGTCGGGTAGGGAAGGCTGTGCCTCCCCAAACAGCCTGGCCCCCGTCCCCTGACTGCCCCCTCACAACCGCCAACCCATCCAACTGCCCTGTTCCTTGTCCCCTGACCTCCTCCTTCTGGGTCCCCACCCCCTATCCAACCCGCTCCCTGTCCCCTGACTGCTCCGACCCCTATCCACACCCCCATCCCCTGACACCCCTGGAATCCCACACCTATCCAACTGCACCTGCTCCTCGTCCCCTGACTGGTCCCCCCCCCCCCAATCCAACTGCTCCCTGTCTCCTGACTGCCCCCCCCCCGGAACCCGTTGTCCCTTATCCAACTCCTGCCCACTTAACATGCTGCTCAGAGTGGCAGGAACTTGCAGCTCCCAGCCGGAGCCAGTGACGCCGCCCAGAACGCTGGCATTGCGTCACGCTGAGGCCGCCAGGGAAAGGGGACAGTAGGGGAGGGACCAGGGACTAGCCTCCCCGGCCGGGAGCTCAGAAGCCAGGCAGAACGGTCCTGCAGGCCATAGTTTGCCCACCTCTGCCTTAGCTCATGTGATGTTATCTAGTCACCCAAGTCAAACCTCTTTCCTCCACTTCTCCCCCATGTATGCTGAGGAAGGTGGAGCTTGTAGATAGCTTCAGTGTCTCATCTCTCTGGCTCCCCAGGCCGGCCAGTAGTGCTGTTCTCCAGGAAGCTCAGCTTGTGGCTCGTCCCTGCTCCCAGGCTGAAAACTGGACTCCAGCTGTAGTTCCCCAAATCCCTGCTGCCTGATTCCATGGAACAATGCAAAGCGTGTATATGGTACTCAAATGAATTGCTTCTTGTAGGGTGAGCAGAAAGCAAGAGGCAGCTGCAGGTGGGTCCCAAGAGGGGAGTGCTGCAGTGAATTAGCAAAATTCCACAGTTAAGAAGCTGAGATTCATGGCATCTTGGTGGGGGGGGGGGGACTTCATTTTCCATGGTTATGAAATTGCAGAGTCAGAGTCGTGATAGAGCTGAATGGGGCAGTATCTGCCTCTTGGAGCTATTGTTTCAGGCTCTCTGCAGACTTTTCTTTAAAGTTCTAGTTTAAGAGCAGGCAGACACCAGTACATCAAGTACTCATTGCCCATTTTCAAGGTCTTCTCTGCGACCATAAAGATTAGAAACATATTTCTTCTTCTTCTTATTATTATGTTAACTTTTATATTATTATAATATTTTAAGATGAAATTCTGTTGCCACAAATTATTTTGCAAATTCCATAGCTGGGAAATCCACTGGCCCCCTTTATGGCCCCTCCATATATAGGGCAGCATGGGCATGAGGGCAAAGTTTAGGTTTTTCGAGGTACTTTAACTCTGCAATCTCATATTTTACACTTTTTTGGTAATATTTAGGTCCTTTCTTTCAAAATTTCAAGCTCTTCAAACTATTGTATGTTCTATTACGTTTTTCCCCAGTATGTTTATTGATGCGTATTTACAATCTTAACTCTAGTCTAACAAAGGGCTTGTTTTTTCCTGTGGATATACTTGATGAATTGTACTGTAGTTAATGCTACTTCTTGCGCCCTCCCACCCCCGCCTCCTCAAAAAGAGCCTTTATAGTGCAGCCAAATACACAGTGTATAGCTTTAATAGCTAGCATCCTGTGCAGCAGGGAAGTGCAACAGAAAGAGGATAAGAGGAAGGGAAGGATAAACTTCCTGAACAATGAATGTATAATGACATAATTGTGTTAATCTTATTGGAAAGAGTTTAGCATTAAAAGAGGAAATGGGGTAAATATAACTGGCACTGTTCCATCCCATGCTGCCTTTATCTCTTTTTACTCGAACACAATAGTTTAGTTTGTGCCCAGTCAGGCCAAACAGTATGTGGCATTTGTCAATCGCCTCTTCAGTTCAGGAAGGAAAAAAATAGTTATGTGAAATAAATTAATTTCATGATGACACTTGAAGGCCTGCAAAATTAGATTTTAATATGCTTAGTCATAGTGGAGAATTAGACTTTCCATGCTTCTTTCTTTCTCTTGTAAACCGGGTCTGTGTGGGTCTAGTACAGCATGTGATCTTACTGCTTAAATGTTGGGCTCAATCACATGATAACCTGAAATTAACTTTCTTTTTGGAGTAGATAAGTAAAGTAAGCTCAGCAGATTTTTAAGAGTAAGGGTAATTTCAAAATCAGAACAGCTTACTGAGGGGTTGTGTTGTTTCTCCATCACTGGCAATTATCTTAAAATCACAATTCCAAGTTTATCTAAAAGAGGTGCTCTAGTTCAATCAGGAATGAATTAAGGGAAGTCCTGTGGCCTGTGTTATACGGGAGGTCAGATTCACTAGATGATCAGTTGTCCCTCCTGGTGTTATCTATGAATATTGGCTTAGCACTTCTTTGCTGATGTAGTACTGAGGAAGTCGTCTTACCCATAGTTTGTTTAAACTTACTCCTGCTTCACATGATCTATTATTGTTTTCTATAGAACCCAAGATCATGCTGGATGTTTACAAGGTCCCTGCTTGTGTAAAATGGGCTGGAAGTTTCAAATATACATTAGGAACTAAATTGATCACTGAAGATGCCTAGACAGCAAGCTTCTGCAAAAGGGGACATTGTAGTGTGTTTGTCCTCAGTGGGAAATTATTGACCAATTTATAAAAAGCATCCATTAGTAAGAAGTACTCAAGTCAAGTACCTAATGTATGTAACATAAAAGTGCAATTTCAGCCTTGCTGTAGGAGGGCAAAACTCCATTAAAGTCAATAGAATTGCATCTGCATGCACTAAAATGAATCTGGCCCAACTTAAGCTCTTCTGTAGTAGTCTTGAATATTTTATTCTTTGTACCAACTTTGTTCTCCAACTCTTTTCTTGTGAAGTTGGCAAGGATAATTGATCTTTGGTTTTGTTTGTATTGCGGCAGTGCATTAAGGTAGTGTCAGTCAAGGCTCCATTGCACCAGGCAGACTTCTGCCAGCTTTTATAGTGTGTCTGTTAAGCCCTTGAGGAAAAAATGTCCAACAAATAAACAAACTTTTGGTGATGCTGTGAATCTGGCTGTTTGAAGATGAACAGTAACTATTCATTTTGAGTGTTTCATCCATCATTTAGAGTCAAGCTTGTCAGGTGTACATAAGTTGTAAAAATAAATAAATATAATTTCTGTATCCTAAGCAAAACCAACACAAAACACCCCCGGGTACAATGTACTATGTCAATGTATCTTTAAAATTCCAGTTTAAGAGCAGGGGATATACTAGATGATCTAATAGGTATTGTCTGACTAGTACGATCCTGTATCTGTCTATGAAATGAAGGATGAAGGAAGAGGCTTCTGCCTATGCAGTAATATATAAGTGCAACTGCACATTAGATCATTAGGCATTGTCAATTTAAAAAAAAAATCAGAGGAGTAGGATTCCAACTTTATGTAGAGAAGGCTCTAAAAGGGGAAACTATGTTTTGAGAGCTTGTGTAAGCACCCGGTGAATAACATATAGTAGCATATTTTCAGGATCTGCTAATTTGTAGTTTGCTGCCTCTGGCTTGTTTCACTTTTTGCTTAGTGGAGTGAGACCTTACAGTGCCAAAATCTTTTTTTCTTTTTTTAACTTGCTTTTGCTACTGATTTAGCATCACACTTTCTTTCTCTGGCTTTCCACTTGCAGGGAGATGAACCTGCCTGCGTTCAGCCTCACCGCTGCAGATTAAACATCTCAAACACTGTCAGTTTTGCTTAGTAAGCAGGTGGCGATTGCCTGTAATGCTGAGGCACACTTCATGTTGCAAAGGTTAATGGTGGAATGCTTCATATGCAGATGACAGAAGGAGAAAAACTGAAGATGAGTTGTTGTCCGTTGATAGATACATCTGTGTTCTAACTGAAAACACAGACTATTCTAAAGCATGAGAAAACAAAGTAGCCTGGGAATCTGTCCTTTTATTCAGTGGATGTAAATGTTTTTTCCAAATTAACCAACAAAATCTATAGGGAATGTCTTGGATCCATCTCCATAGCTAGTGCCTAATATTATTGGTGTTTGTTTTCCCTCATGCTTTGTCTATCTCCTGGATAGAGCTTTCATGGCCCAGTGGTTAGGCCATTAGCCTGGGACTCAAGAGATCAGGATTCAGTTGCTTGCTTCACCGCAGACTTCCTGTGAACTTGGGCAAGTCGCTTGGTGTCTCTATGCCTCAGTTCCGCGTCTGTAAAATGGGATAATAGTATCTCACAGGGGAGCTGAGCAGATAAATACACTAGGAAGACTCAGATGTTCCAATAGTATGGTAATCAGTGCCTCAGTAGATAGAATATGTGGCATGTTACTGTCCAAAGCAGAGGAAGGAAGGATTAACAGCTCCAGCTGCTCAGCCCCTCCATGTATACTGGCTTTGCTGCTGTGGCGGGGGGAGGGGCTGGAGAAGAGCTGTGGAGTATTAACTGCTTTTTATAATATCATCATTAGGTTTGGGCACAGTTCTGAATGGAAATGGACTTAGGGTGAAAGCTCCTGAGCAGGGTGGGGCAAACTGGCCACATCTTCTTCTCATTTCTCCCTCTTCTCTCCCCCCCCCCCCCCCAAAAAAAAATTGGTAGAACTTGGTGGGGAGCACCTTGAGTGAGACTTTGGCTTCTCAGCTCCTCTGAGGTTTTCCATGTAGGGTTAGCATGTCACCATTTATTGCAGGGAGCATGAATCTCTTTCCTGACAGTTTGATGCTGACCTTGTGAATTACACCCACATACTCTGTGGCCATATTGCCCAATAGGCCCATGATAGATTGTGAATGTAGCAATTTTAAGGACACTTTTAAAGAGGAGAGTTGGGCTAGCAGAGGGATCCAAAAGAGTAAGTGGGTGGCCAGCATGTATTGGGCAGATGCAGTGTGTCATCTGGCCTAAGGGAGGAGCGTGACTGTAGTGTAAATGCTTGGATAGCAGTGTGCACAAGAGTGGAGTACTGGGGAGAGAGAGGGAGAGGCTAGAGGAGCTATAGAACTGGCCAAGCAAAGCGCCCTGTTTAAAAAAGAAAAGGTTGTCGCATGGTGGGAGAGTTGCAGCCCTTTGATATCTGGGGTGTTCCTGACATGACCACAGAAATAGAGAAGGGAGTGCATAGTTCTCAAGGCTTAGAGTACTCGTTTGCATTCAGAAAGCAATGTGTGGGATGCCAGCAGGATCCCAATCAAAATAAGAATTGTAAGTGAGCAAGCTTTGCTAGATGAGAACATAGACACAGTCTCTGCTCTATAATGTCTGCTGGCATGCACAGCACTTTTGAAAGAAGATGAGTTAGTGAGGAGCTTGACCGCAAAGGTAGCATTAATAACAATACTGATTTGCCCTAATGCTGTTTGACTGTTAAAGCTGAACTTTCAAGACGTGAGTAGATGTCTTCTTAATGCCTACTACTGCTATTGATTTGAGAATATTATCAGCAAAGGGGAAATGAATGGACATTGGAGCAGTGCGGGGTGAAGCAGTAGCTGTTAATGAGGAAAAAAGAGCTGAGTTCATTTCAAGCTCCTTCATCATTTTGAGAGGAATGTTCTATAAGAATAATGGCCACGTGGCTGGAACAGCTTCAGAGTACACAATCAAATGCTGCAGGTAACAGGAGTGAGTGAGCACAATCTCTCGCAAATCCTAGTACCTTACAAAGGGATACTTAACCTCCTATATAGACACAACAGGATTAAAGTACAAATATACATTGTGCTTAACCCTGGCTGTGCTGAAAACCCCACATGGCTGTTATGGGGTGTTCAGGGTTATGGATAGTACATATGGAAACTAAGTTCAGATCAGGTCCATATTCAGGACACAGCTCTCCCAAGGTCAGGGCTGTCTGTATAACTTACAAGCAGCAGGCTTGTGGCTCGTGTTCTGGTTTCCTTCTGATAGTTGGCTCTCACTGAGGATAAGAGTCTGCTATTTCTTTATAATTAAAGGAGTTACTCTTTCAGCTCAAGTGGTAGGGACTTGGACTTCTAATGCTGAAGACCTTGGATTCTTTCTGTGTGTGTGTGTGTGTGTGTGTGTGAGAGAGAGAGAGGATTACTAGTTAGTAAGTATTTTAGAATTTAAAGGGATCATTTGGATATGTTCAGGTTGAGTAATGTGTGTGACTTGGGATGCATTGGTTGCATTCCACCAGCTCTATATAGCAAAGTGTGGTAGGAGCTACATAAAAGGGTCATTCATCATGTTACTTTCTTCTTTCCTTCAGTCTGTCTGTATAACCTTTTATTAGGGATAACCCTAAAAATGATCTTGTAGAACCACCAACCTGGTGGCTTGACACTAGTATCGAGGCAAATGGCAGATTACTAGTGCAACAACCCTTTCTTGTCCAGCCTCCAAAAATTGATTGATCTTCCTTTAATTCTGCCTAGTAATTAAATTTCTGCCATAAGCTGCTTCTGCTAATTCAGTTATACCTCCCTTTTCACTGACAATATATTTAATGGTTCATGCTAAATATACAGTTTAACTTCTGCAGCCCAGCTAAACTAGGCTCTTTAGGATTGGAGCCAGGACTTATGATTTTAGGAAACAATGTGCAGTACTTCTCCTGAGGACCCTTTAAAATGAGGGGAAAAAATACACACACACACACACCATATACACCACTACCTTGATATAACACTACCCGATACAACACTAATTTGGATATAACGTGGTAAAGCAGTGCTCCAGGGGGGCAGGGCTGCGCACTCCAGTGGATCAAAGCAAGTTCAGTATAACACGGTTTCATCTATAACGCGGTAAGATGTTTTTGGCTTCCAAGGACAGCGTTCTATCAAGGTAGAGGTGTATAAAAATGATTGTGTGTATTCTAATCCAGAAGGAGGAAATAGCTTTTAATTCAAAGTTACTAATTAAGTGATCAAATACAGTGTTCTGTAACTTACACTATTACAGTAAGTGTGGGAGGAAGGATAGTTCTATGGCTAAGAGTCAGATGGGCTGTTTTGGTTTCCTCATCTGCCACTGACTTTGTCTCTTTGGAAAAGTAATTTAAGGCCTGATTTAACTCCCACTTGAAGTCGTTCTAGTGAGTTTAGTGGAGGCTGGATTTGGTTTATAAACTCACCTGACCCTCAAATTTCCTCATCTGAAAAATGGAAATAATACTTGCTCCCAGAGGGATGTTGAGGCTAAATTAATTATCTAAGGGTTTTATTCCTCCACCCCTCGTAGTATCTGAGCACTTTCCATGTAAAATCAATAGTAATAGCAAAGTTCCTAGTGGACTTCCTGGAGTCTTTTGACACTTCTTTTTCTGGGTAAAAACTCTATTTTAATGTTTGTAAAGAGCTTTAGGATCCTTAACTGGCAGGCCATGCAGAGATCCAAAGTGCTGTTAGTCTCTGTTCTGTTGAAGTAAGATAACGGACTGTGTAAGAAGCCATTTCTAACCTTTTTATAACATTATTAATGGCTCCAGAAAACTAAACTGGTGTCCATGTAATTCAGTTGCCTTTCTCCTACTCCTAGATCTGAACAAATTATATTTGGAGGTTCAAGACCAATTCTTGCATGTTGGGATTTTTCTTTGAGCTAAAATTGACTTGTCTTTTCTGAAGAACATATTACAGAATCAAGCGGGGAGGATGGTGTAAGTGGACTTTGAAGGCCAGTAGAATTGATTTTTATTTTTTTTATGGACAATAAGAGAAATCTACATACTGATCAATTCCCTAGCAGTCTTCTGTATTTCAGGACAAATAGAATGTACATTTAGGCTGTAAAGTCTCATAACTGTATGCCAGAGGTGGGGTACCTTTTTTCTATCAGGGGTCACTAACCCACAGAAAACATCAGTTGCGGGCCACACAGCTCTGTGTGTGTGTGTGTGGGGGGGGGACATAACGGCTCGGGGCTTCCCCTAGGCTACAGGGTAGGACCAGAAATGAGGGGTTGAGCATGTGAGAGGGGACTCCAGGCTAGGGCCAAGGGGTTTGGAGTCAGGGAGCAGGCTCAGGGCTAGGGCAGGGGGTTGTGGTGCAGGAGGAGGTGCAGGGGGTGGGCTCTGGGAGGGGGTTCAGGGCTGGCGTAGCAGGTGGGGGTGCGGGCTCTGGGAGAGTGTTTTGAGTGCAGGAGGGAGTTCTGATCTGGGGCAGGGGGTTGGGGTGCAGGTGGGGTTGTGGGATCTGGGAGGGAGTTAGGATGTGGGAGGGGTTCGGACCTAGGTAAGAGAGTTTGGGGTGCAGGCTCTGGCCAGGTGACACTTACCTCAGGTAGCTCCCAGTCGGCAGCACAGCAGGGCTAAGGCAGGCTACCTGCCTGCCAGGGTTCCACACTGCTCCCAGTAGTGGCCACCATGTCCCGCCCCTAGGCAGAGGATCCAGGGGGCTCTGCTTGGCGCGCGCAGATACCGCCCCCACTGCTCCCATTGGCTGCTCTTCCTGGCAGATTGGAGCTGCAGAGCCAGCACTGGCAGTGGGGGCACTGTGCAAAACTTCCCCGATGGCCCCTCTGCCTAGGGTCCACAGGGACATGCCGGCCCCTTCTGGGAGCTGCGCTGAGCCGACCAAACTCTTAACAGTCTGGCAACCCCAGCTATCCCCCTGCAGCGGGGTAAGCTGGCACTGGTGGCTCCAGTCCCAATAGGAGAGGTGTAGGGGTGCCGAGGCTCAGGGTTTCTGTCCCGTGATGCCGAGACTTGTTGCAGGCTGGCTGAAATGAAGCAGCGGGCCAGATCCAGTCCATGAGCTGTAAGTTCCCCACCCCAGCTCTATGCATTTGGGGTGACTACTGAATAATACTCACAGAATTTTTACCCTAAGGGCTAGATTTTGATCTCTATTACATTTGTGCAGCCCTTTTGACGCAAGAGATGTGCATGGGGGGGGGGGGGTCCACAAACAAGATTTGTCCCAAGACTGTGACTTAGGGGAAAACTCTAAGTAAATTATGTATGTCTTATGCTTTTTCTTTCAGGCAAGTGAATGCCTCTGAATTGCTCTGAGGAGATTCAAGATAAGAGGTAAGGGTGGTTGGTTGTTCCTCCCCTCCTCCCCCAGCTTCTGCCCCATTCAAGGCACCCAATGATATGAAAGAACAGAAAATGTAAGCCTCAAAACTTGGCTTGCAGCAAGTACTAATTCTCTACATTGAGCCAAATTTGGGGTCACACTTATGGTCAGGATGCTTTTAATTGTTGAACTGAAGGACAAGTCTGGTCTTTTTACATCAATGTTATAAACTTTTATCTTCACACCAGAATGAATTTCCTGAGAATTCAGTAATTAAGTTTTATCTTTTTAAGCTAATTTATCTCCAGTGGGGGAAATTTGTACAAATTAGATTTTATTCGGAGCTAATAGTCTATGCTGCCCCATGAGGGCCAAGTCCTCCTTTCCATTTCAAAGGACAACTTCCTTGAGAACACAACTAACTTATTTAAATTGAATGGAATTTTAAAGTTTGGAATAACACACTTTTGACTCTGATTAATGTGACTTTTTTCTTCATGGCATATTCATGTATGTCATACGTCTCTATGTAACTAAAATTAGGTAAACCAAACATTAAAATAGTCAGCAAATGGGAAAAGGTAAGTAAGATTCCTACAGAAATATTAATGTGACCACATTATGCACATGCAAGAGCCAGCCCTTAAACTGGTATGAATCAAAGTGTAGCTACCAGTTGTGGATCTGGTCAGTAGTGTTTTCTCTTACTGTTCCTGGATAAATGTGTAGTTATTGCTACTGCATTTCCCCTTTCAATGCTAAATTTTTCCCAATAAGATTACCACAATTATATCATTACACATTAATTGCTCAGGAAGTTTATCCTTTGGTTTCATTTCCCCAGTGCACAGGATACAAGCTATTAAAGTGATCGTGTTCAGATAGATTAAAAGGTCTGAGGCATTCAACCTCAGTTAATTTTCTGGACCACCTCCCCTTCTATAAAATAAATATATTTTTAATTACAGAAGATCCCAGTGTATTTCACGACTGTCCACACGCAGCACAAGTGAAATGCAGTCACCTCTTTAGCACAGCATGCTGCACAATATTTTGTGTGCCCATGTTGGAGGGGGTGAATTTCTGCCAAGAACCTCTACTCTTCTAAAGAGCCATTAAATTTGTCCATGCAGAACAGACAGGATATCAATTAAATCCTTTCACGAAGACACCCCCTCACATAGTGCATGACACCCTAATTTCCTACATAGGACAAAGGATTGAGTCAAACCTGCTCGGATTTGAATTTGTGGTTTAAGTCTAAGTAGACATCTCTTACGGCTAACACCATAACCTTTCTGGATATGTGTGTAGTTGAAGCAGCAAACCCCTCTTCTCCCAACTCCCCTGTGCGGGCACAGTTATATCAGTATAGAAGTGCTTATACCAATATAGCTTATTCTTGTTTGGGAACTGTAGTACCAGCATAAAGCACTTTTTATACTGGTATTTCTGTGTCCATGCTAGGGCTTTTACTGGACTAACTATATCAGCAAAAAGTCACACCCCTCACTGACATAGTTACACTGGTACAGCTTTCAGTGTAGACCAGCCCTTGGGCTCCTAAGTTTCTGAGGTGCCTTTGAAAATGTTAATTTTTCCTGTTCTTTATATAGGATTTTCACAAGCTACAGGATATAGGAAAAACGTGGCAGGTGAAATATATTGTAAGCCCCTGAAAGTTTGTGGGGGCCTCAGAGACCTAAGTAGTACCTGAAATTTCTTTATTCAATTTGGAAAAAAGTTCAAATTTTGAGTTGGTGGTATTCTAGAGCAATAGTAACTCACCACACTGCAGTGTGCAACGGGTATGTTGTATAGCCTATACAGTAATATATTAAGATGAATGTTTGAATAGATAAAACATTATGGTCCCAATTCAGGGAAGTGCTTAATCATGTGCTTATGTGCTTTCCAGATTGTTCAATCAGGGCCTATGCCATAGCACTCAATCTATTTAACTATATGCCTGTCTTTAAGCAAATGAGTAGTCCCACGGGGACTCTTTATGCGCTTAAAGTTAGTCGTGTGGTTAAAATGTGTGTTGAATTGAGGCCAATGTGAGCGGAACAGCTCAATTAACATTGGTATAGGAACCTTCCTTCTGTATTTCTTGACTTTAAAGGCTTCTGTTGTGCGGTGTTAATAGTCGTGCATTTGTGCAGCTTTGTACTAGAATTTTACTGATGCACTCTCTGTGCAAAGTTTGACTAACAAAGCTTTACCTTTGTGTACTTTTTTCAGAATAAAATAAAATACATCTGCATAGTGCTATCTGTAACATTACAATTTGGTTTGACTTATCAGTAAATATCCAGTTAATAAGTATTGAGTTAATAAAATATATTCCAAATGATGCATATGTGATCTTTGAGCTAGAAGTTTTTCAATCCCTACTTTTAAACTCTTTTCAATTTCAATTTTTGTGTTGGCGAATAGCTTTCTGAATAAAATTGATAGTTTTAGAACTGTAATTTAATTGGCATTTATGAGGTGAACAATCTATCATTACTTGATGCTGCAGGTGTTCTTGCAGAGTTTTCACAAGATTTAATTGTGTTGTGCAAGATGCTTAATGATTACATGATACACCTCCAGAAAAGGATTTGTGATGCTTGAAACATGTCACACTTAATGTTTTAAAATTGGACCCTTCTGGTTTAATTTATTATTTGTTTTTAGAATCTGTTTTTCCATGTGACTCGAGGTTTCACAGAGGCACGATATCAGGTATAAACAGGAATGTAATGAGACTCTGATGTTCCCTGCCTATATTTACAACATGTTTTATGTAAGGTGTGATGGCTTATTTTGGTGTAATGATGTTTGCATGTCATCATGCAAATATCTCTCAATGCACAGACATTGCAATGGTCGCTAGATATGATGGAGATGGAGGACGGGGCGTTAATAGACTAGGAGATGCATAGGGAACTGGTAACCACCAGTGTGGGGAACCAACAGCTGCGGTTGATAGTGTTGATAAGGTGAGTATCAAGCTGGGTTTTTTTTGGGGGGGTGGGGAGAGGAGTGTTAAGGATTGGTGAGCTGCATAGCTGGTGCAGAAGCAGCAGCAGAGGATCAACCTCGAACAGAGTAGATTGGGTTGGGGTCTGAAAGGAGGCAGATCAGTGGCAGCAAGTGAAGGTATTGGGAGAATGAGATCAGATATATAGTACAGATCACTGGGTCTCAGACTTTTGTACTGGCAACCCCTTTCACACAGCAAGACTCTGAGTGCACCCCCCCCCAATAAATTAAATACACTTTTAAATATATTTAACACCATTATAATTGCGGGAGGCAAGCGGGGTTTGGGGTGGAGGTTGACAGCTTGCGACCCCCCCATGTAATAACCTTGCAACCCCCTGAGGGGTCCTGACCCCCAGTTTGAGAACTCCTGGTATAGATTGAGGGGCATAGCCACGAAGGGTTTTGAAATCCAGGAGACAGAATTTGGGAGATTTCTATGGATGAAGTGTAGGGAAAGCGGTCAGGTGTATTCTTGTTGGTGAGCATGTTTGCAGTGTTGTTATGAATAGACTGGAGACTTGGTGAGAGTGATTCTTAGAGGTGGTAGAGGAAGGAATTGCTATAATCTGGATAAATGAGAGGGAATAGGGGCGTGAGGCAGTGATGTACGTACACTGTTGTGGAGATGGTAATGGGCAGATCCAGTACTGTAAGATCTGAAGGACAAAACACTGCAAACGTCACAGAAAGCAATTTTTTTCTGGCAGGTAAATGGGCTGCTTGGCTTAACCAGTCTTTTTGAGTTCCACAGTGTATGGAGAGAGATCTCTGGTTCTGCACTGAAACTTACAGCCAGAACTAGCAAGTTCCTGAATTCAGAATGGTAGAACTAGAAGTCTAAAAGCTGTTGCAGAACCCAGAGCAAGAGAAATTTATCCTGGCAATAAACCAACTTTCCTAAACACTGTTTTTAATCAAAAACTGAGCTGTCCTTATCTTAAAGGGATGGTAAAGATGACACTATATCTTGAAAACTCTACCAAATAGAAGGGTGTATGAGGTATTGGGTTGACTTCTTACCTATGAAATATCACAGGACTGACAGTGATAGTAATGGAAATAAAACTCTTTATTTGTAGCACAGGAAATGGTAGAGTAGAGTGACCAGTTACCCTGATTGTACTGGAATTATCTCGAATTGCAGTCAGTGTTCCTGAGTCTGGCTTTTTTGGGAAGTTGTGTGGAATTTTTTTGCACCCCATCACCCAGTTCCATTAAAAACTGGCCATTGCCCATCCAGCTATTCCTGCTGGATAGCTCCTCCTATATTAAATCTTTTTACCCATCTCCTCCTGGCCTGCAGTACAACTTGTTCCCCCTCTCCGCACAGCCCCTATTCTTTCTCTGCCTGTGCTCACTCTCCTCCTTCGCATCTATCTTTGTACCCCACTTTTCTGGTACACTGTAGCTATATATTCCCCTAGTGTGATGGAATCAGAAAAGAGGAGGCAACAGAAAAGCAAATAATTTGGACTGTGCTAAAGCATAAAGTGGGGGAAAAGGTGGGGGGGTGGGAGTGCCATTTAACTTTCTCAGTAGTTGCATGGCCCTGAGTGTACCCTGAACCCTAATATGCCTGTTTAGCAGCCCAACCCCCCCCCCCGAGTGTCTCTGAACTTCCATTCCCTACAAACATCGCTCCCTGGTGCGAGGATTAAATCCTGGTCACCCTATGCAGTGCAACCTCTGATTCTTCCTAATTTTCTTCCTCCTTGATTTGGGATTGTGGGGAACTTCTGAGATGAGAAGGTAGTATAGTTCCTTGCCCATTCAGTCCATGACCTCTGAGTCTGCAGTAGTTAACATGGTCCCTTGTTCACTGACAGCTAGATCAATTTGTGCCACTTTCTCCTAAAGCCCTAAAAGATGTTGGACCCAGAGCACCTCTTTTAATGCTACCCAGTCATTCCCTGTTATGAGCAGTTTATTTCACCTTTACTTTACTCTGTGCTAATGCTAGAACAAAGATAATTATCTCTTCTTCTTGCCAGATTCCCCCCTATTTTTGGGGTTCCCATTGTGAACCTCAGTTGGCAAACTCCATTCTTCAGTAGTTGCACTTTGTGTTGTCTCTCTTTCCCTTTGATTTCTCTTAGCTCAGACCCCAGCTCAAGTCAGCCAGACAACTGGCTTAGGTGTATAAGGCTATGTCTGCACTACAGCTTATGTCTGCAGAATTTGTCGCTTGGGGGGAGAATAAACCACCCCCCGAGTGACATACATTACACCGACATAAGCACCATGTGGACAGTGCTGTCGGTGGGAGAGCTTCTCCCGCTGACATCGCTTCTGCCACTCAAAAGATGGTTTTATTATGCCTTTGGGAGAGCTGTCTCCCTTCAGCATAGAGCGTCTTCAGATACGCTGCAGTGTCGCAGGTGCAGCGGTGCAACTGCGTCGCTGCAGTGCTGTACATGTAGACATGCCCTAAGGCACCACCTCCTCCTCCATGTGGCAGTGCAGCTTGTGCTACATTTTGCCTTTCAGCTGATTAAAAAGGTACCCCACACTTTTTTTAAAAGAAAATTCCATTGACTTCAAATTTTGGTATTTATCTCTCGCCGCCTTTCGGTAGGAACTGCAAGAGCTGGATGTCCAACTTGGATAAATTAAGTACTGAAAGGCTAGCATAAACAAGTGGATCACACTACCATTGAAGTAAAGAATATTATGTGAAAGAGTAATGTGTATAGATAGACCTTAACTATAACTGACCTGGCCATCTGCTACATTACAAAGTAATTAGGCCAATTTAATCTTATATTGGGATCATTCCTGTCTTACATTACTAAATGAAGAATGTATTTTTACTCATATTTCTGCTCTTCTTCCTGTACCTAGATTCTTTCCTTTCCTTTCATTCTTCTTGCTTTTTTCCTTTCCCATTTCTTCATGTTCATTGTATAATTCAGTTTTGCTAATATTTTCACTATTGAAGTTATTCTGTATTGTACTTAATATTTATCACATTTTTGCATGTTTCCTTGAATAATTCAAGAATCTAATATTTTTTAATTAGGATGGATGTGCAGCACCCCAGGCATGCTTCATATTTTTCACTTTAATGAAGGGACTTGCAGTATCAACTCCTGGAAACTTCTTGATCTTTCCAATGCTGAAAAAGCTCTGAAACACTCCCTGAATAAACTGTAAATTTTTAAAGATAAATGCACTAACTCAGAGACAACATGCTTGAAAATGTAAATATATCAATAATATTGCTGGAAAATTAATTATGGACTAATATTTCAGAACTGAAAGGAGATACTGAGCTTGACAGTCTCTAACAGCAGTGCTTTTCTTCTCCACATACTGAACCTACTACACACACCTTCGTCCTTCCAAATTTTGCATGAATGTTGGAATAGTATAAGAAACAGAGAATTGTACCCTACTGCAAGTATCTCATGTTGATTCACGGCTAAACAAATGTTCATCCTTTTAATAGTATGGGATTACAAAGCATTATCATCCTCAGATTGACTCAGGTAGTGCTATTTTTATTTAATCTGTATTAAGGTATCATTGTACATCTTTGGTCTTGCAGCACAGAGGTAATACGATTTACTATTTTTATAAAAATCAGTGTGGCTGTATAAATCCAGTCAGTACCAAGAACTGCAAAGATTAGTCATGAGCTCACTCTTTTTCCGTCAGTAGTGAGTAGCTAAACTTTTTTGTTTTCCATAACGACCTAAACCACATTGGCCAGTTTTGGAACAAAATAGTCACGCTTGGTTTATGGTACAGCATTTTCTCATCACTATGTGTGATGGTGCATGGAAACACAGGACGCAATCTTGCAACACTTAAATGCTCACAGATAGCCTCATTGATTTTAATGGGGCTACTTGTGTGAGTAAAGATTGCTCACATGAGGTAAGGGGGGGTAGCATCAGGTCTCATACTCAGAATCGTATTACCCTTGCAGAGATGATCAGCTAAAACCTCTGGCTGCAACGGTTTCTGTTTGCTTGTTTGGTTTTTTTTCCTTTTAAAAACGTGGATATGTAGAGAAGGAAGGACTGTAATGGAATGAGACGCATTCAGACTATATTAATACATGGCCGTATTATCCAGTTATCTGGGCAACCACACCCACGAAAGCTTATGCCCAAATAAATCTGTTATTACTTAAGCTGGCACTGGACTCCTTATTGTTGTTTGTGGATACAGACTAACACAACTACCCCTGATATTTGACTCCTAGAACTGTATCTAAATACAGGTTTTATGCATCTGTAGGTTTATGGAGTTGCCTGACTAATTCAGACAAACGAGTCTTGACTCTGATTAGTCAAAATATAAAATGAAATGCATGTTTAAGGAGCAGATCAAATCACAGTGAAGTCCTTCGAGTCTTTCCTTTGACTACAGTGGGTTTGGATCAGGTTCTAAATTTCTTGATAACCTCCATCATGTTCGTCACTCTTATCACCATATAATAGCTTGTATCCTGAGAAAAAGAAATGCATGCCAGTGCCTGGTAGCTGAGGTCAGTCCTGCTTGGGGAAGTACAGTAAGAGCTGTCTACAAATAGTATGTCAAATTGACTTTGGTGGCCTGACAGTATTCCTATGGGCAGAACTGACTGCTGATTTCCATAATTTCTTGATGTGGCTGAACTGTCCCATGAAACAATATAGAACTTTCAGATTTCAAAAGAAAACAATTGTTGTCATTAATGCAAAGGAAAGAAGCTAAAGAAACCTGGACTGAGGTTATATATGAACTGTGGCTGAGTTTTCTTTAGATTTAGGCAATTTAAAGCTAGTTACCAAAAATAAATAAATAAATCCCCCTCCCCCTTTTATTTGTGTTTTTAAAAAAAAAGTTGCTTATTTTGAAAATGGGCTCAGTAAAGTCAACAGGAGCTGCTGGAATATTACCTTAACGTAAGAATAGCTGTACTGGGTCAGTGGTCCGTCTGGTCCAATATCCCATCTTCTGAGATTAACCTATGCCAGATGCTTCAGAGGGAGCATGCTTTGGAAAATCAGGCCACATCTATTTGAAAGATTTAACTGAACAATTTCCTTGAAAGCCATTAGTACTAGAGCTGGTGGAAAATTTTCCATCCGTGAACGCAGATTCATCTAAATTGAAATGCTCTGCAGTTTCCTGCCAGCTTGTCATTTGGTGTCATGCTGGGGAGCCAAGATTCTGGAAGCCCAGGCTCCCAGTTTCCTCTAAAGCTCGCTTGAGGGGGTGCTGTAGAGCAGAGCTTTCAAGCTCTTGTGGCTCTTCAGCAGCCTGGTTTCCTAAGGCTTCCAGGGTCTGCAGCTCTGGGTGCAGTCTGCCATGCTGGCAGCCCTTGAATTGAGGACCCCAGGGCTTTCAGGGTTTGTGGCTTCAGGGCAGCCTGCCAGGTGGCCTGCCCTGGAGTCATGGACCCTCAGGGCTTTTCCTTTTTGGAGAATTCCAAAATTTGAAGTGGGGGTGTTTGAAATAGGAATGAAACCAAATTTTGAAATATTAAAATCCTCCATGAAATAGAATTCCCTTTCTCCGCTCAACTCTCATCAGAATTGCTGGCCAACATTTCTAACCTTGGGAGTCTGAATGTAGGCACCTAAAATGTATATTTAGGCACCTAACTTTCAATATACAAGTTGGAAAATTTTGTTAACTAGGTTTGATGTCTTTAAGCAAACATGGTTGGATCAAATTTGGCCCACAATTTGTTGTTTGTTTGTAAATGCAAAAATTTACAAAGCCTCATGCCATTCAAAATGTTTACCTCTTATTACTACTTTTTGTCTTCTGTTCTTAATAATCTAAAGTGGGAGTAGAAACATCAGAATGGAATCTTTTTCACTCTCTCTCTTTAATAACCTGGAACTCTAAATGACAGTATCCATCTGGTAAGTTTTACATTTAGTTTGATTTCATAGCACAAATTCCACTTTAGGCAGTATAAATTATTATAGTCATAGGGGTTGAAGCACTCCAGAGCTAGAGGTCAGTCTGTGAAATAGAATGGTTCCATTATACAGCGTTTCTTGATGATAAAATCGATAGATTATGAAGATACAGTAATGTTACTTTCCATAGTAGTGTTGCAAACGGCTTCCTTTATAAAGCCCTATTTTAATCTCACTCCCTAATAACCACAAGTTGTTGAGCTAGATGCAGGAATCACTGGAAGAAATCTATGGCTTTTGTTATGCTGGAGGTCAAATTAGAAGATCATAAATTGCCCCTTTTGCTTTTAAAATCTATGAATAACTGAGACTTGGAAAGCTTGTTGGATCTGAAAGTTGCCAGACTTGGACTGAAGGCAAAAGGAAATATATCTGCAAGGTTTGAAGAAAAATCATCAGTGTTTTTGAAGTACAGATTGAAAAATATAATTACCCCAATCTGAAACTTGGACCCTTATCTAATAATTCTGTGTCACCCTATAGAAAAGTAAGTCTTGTTTCTACACCTTTCATACATAGAACCTCATTGTTACTGATATCAGAGTTACGAACTGACAGATCAATCACAACCTCATTTGGAACTAGAAGTATGCAATCAGGCAGCAGCAGAGACCACCCCTTACCCACCCCCTAACCCCCACAAAAAAGCCAGTACAGTACTGTGGTAAACATAAACTACTAAAAAAAATTAAGGGAATGTTAAAAAAAAAAAAAATGACAAGGTAAGGAAACTGTTTCTGTGCTTTTAAAAAAAATAGAGAGCAGCATTTTTTTCTGCATAGTAAAGTTTCAAAGCTGTATTAAGTCAATGTTCAGTTATAAACTTTTGAAAGAACAACCATAACATTTCGTTCAGAGTTACAAACAGCCTCCATTCCCAAGGTTTTACTGTACTTTCTATAATGTTTAATTGCCTTAAAAACTCATGCACTGGATTGTATTTGAAGAAAATAGAGGCTTAATTACAAAGTTAACCATTTTTGTTGATGAGTTGTAGGTTTTTCCAGCATCCTGTTGAAGAACTGGACTCCAGTTGCTTCATCACTTCGACTCTAGCCATTGGCTTGCATTTTCTGTACTACCCTTTCCCTCCCCTGAAAACTAAGATTCTTTACATTCATAGCTGTGTCCAGAGGTCTGCTCTCTTTTAACAAGAGGCTCATGTGAGCTCTTGAAGACTCGCTTCAGCTAGTCCGTGGTCATTCAAGTTTGCTGTGCTTTGACAAAACACCCATTTCTTTACACTGGATAAGAAATTGTGCAGTTTATGTTCCAATGAAAAACTTAGTCCTTTCTAGTCCTTTCCTTTCTTGCTCATAATTACTTGAGTTTTGTAAATGATGTGATAGGTAAATATGTTCTTGTCACTTAACAGCTTAAGGCCTGGTCTGTATTTGAAAGTTGTACCACCAGAACTATTGGGGCTATGGGTATGATTGATAGAACTATTTCAATAAAATAATCAATCTGTACAAGCCCTAGTGTTGTTTAGTTATACTGGTATAAAGGTGCTTTACACCAGTACAGTTATTTCCCTTTCTGTAAAGGAATAGCTATACTGGTATAAGTACCTTTATACCTGTATAACTGCACGCTGCGGCAGAGTTGTAGTGTTTCAGCTATACCAGTATAATTAAAGTTCAGGGGTGAAAGTAACTTAATGATTTACTAGTGCACAGGGTGGCCAGGGTCCTGGGCAAGGGGGGGGGCGGCTCTGGGCCTCCAGAAGGGGCGTGGCCTTGGACAGAAGGGGCGGGATTGGGGACAGACTCCCCCAGCCAGCCCTTCAGCGCTGCCTGGCTTGCGCCACCCGGGGTTCCAGCGGCGATTTAAAGGGCCTGGGGCTCTGGCCGCTGGCACGATAGTGGCAGCAGTGACCGGGAGCCCCGGATGCTTTAAATCACTGCCGGAGCACCAGGGTAGCAGCGGCCAGGAGCTCCAGGACTATGGCAGCGATTTAAAGGGTCAGGGGCTCCAGCTGCTGCCGGGAGCCCCAGGCTCTTTTACGTTGCCGGGCCCTGTGGGCAGCTGCTCCTTTTGCCCCCTGCATCAACGACCCTGCTGGTATGGTCAGCTGTATACTGGCTCTTACCGGAACTCCGGACTGGACCGTCTTACTTTCACCTCTGTTAAAGTGGTGCAACTTTCTAGTATAAATAAGGCCTTAATTGGTTCTTGAAAATTATTTTGTTTTGTGGAATATTTAAAACTAGTCTGCCCCCTCCTACTTATGGGCCACCTTACAAAGGAAAAACAAAATCCTCTAATTGTGGATATCCCAGTCCCCTTTCTTATGCCTTGCATTATATAGGATGAAATAGTCGCTCTGGAGAGTTAAGAACAGCGCTATTCCTTATTCATCCTGGCTAATAGCCATTAATGGACTTAACCTCCATGAATTTATCTAGTTCTCTTTTAAACCCTGTTATAGTCTTAGCCTTCACAACCTCCTCAACAAGGAGTTTCACAGGTTGACTTCCTTTTATTTGTTTTAAACCTGCTGCCCATTAATTTAATTTGGTGACTCCTAGTTCTTATATTATGGGAACAAGTAATTAAATTTTCCTTATTTGCTTTCTCCACACTACTCATGATTTTGTATACCTCTATCATATCCCCCTTTAGACTCCTCTTTTCCAAGCTGAAACGTCCTAGCCTTTTTAATCTCTCCTGATATGGGACCCATTCCAAACCCCTAATCATTTTAGTTGCCCTTCTCTGAACCTTTTCTAACATCAGTATATCTTTTTTGAGATGAGACCACATCTGTAGCCAGTATTCAAGATGTGGGTGTTTCATGGATTTATATAAGGGCAAGAGGGCTAGAATAAGGACCCTATGCAGAGTTCCCACTTTGTTGCAACAAGACACAACACTTGTCCCCGTCATGATTAAAACGTGAACTGTAGTGTACATGTTCCCAGCCCCTGTTAAAGGCCTGGCTTAATATGGACAGGCTCTTGAATGAGCAGGTGCAGTACAGGGATTATGCTGCATGCTTTGCATATGCGGAAGATAGGTGCAATAATTTAATATCTGAATAAAACCTAAGATTTATCCTAAAGACGAGCTGAAATCTGAGAGACGTGGGTTAATGACGAAAATGCTAGCAGGCCCTTGAGTATAACGATGTTGCTGGAGGCTTCCATAAAATCAGGCTTAGTGATGACAGTTATGATACATGGTATTGGGAGAATGAGAAACTGCAGTCATTAAACAGAAATGAGCCTTTAAACTAATGGCAACTATCTAAACTGTTTTGCAATAAAATAATTTCCATAGGCTATTATTTTTCAAATTATACAGGGACCTCTTAGCTTTTTACAAAATGGAAAATACTCTGATTCTGTTGCAGTGCTTTTTACATTCCTTCTAAAGGTCAAACTACCGATCTCTATATAGCTTTTAAGACAGTGTTTTTAGTGAGACAGGAGTGAACAGCAACGTTTCTAAATTAGTTCACTGATCATAATCCCACTTTCTTGAAATGATACCAATACCAAATATTCATGCCTGTACTGAAGTGGATTTCTAACCTGGAACATAATAGCTTCTTTTCTTCTTCCATCCCTACTACCCAATATATTAATAGCATGCGTCAGTGCAGTGGGCTAAGGGTTTTCTACTACTCTGCCCCATAGAAGATGATCCTGAAGTTTGTCAAAAACTGCTTCATGTCTTTCCCCTTGAATGTCATAATTTCACTTCCATCCTGCAGCCTGGGAACACAGAGTCCACAATGCAACATCTAACCTGCCTCTTATCCCACCTGGAGCCATCCTCCCAGACCTCCTGGGAGGTCAGATGTGTATTTCTCTTCCTCTCTAGTGCCAAAGACCTTTCCCAGGGGCACAGCCAGTCCTTGGGAAATGCCTCAGCCAATTAATTAAAAGGGCATTTCAAGACAGTCAGCCAAATAGGTAATCCTTTCAGGCAATCCAGGGGATTTCTTAGTATCAAGCTGTGGGGGGCCTATTCTATTTACATATTCCCACCAAGTAGTGGCATCAACTGTGCTGAGTGGTGCTCTTTGAAAAGATTTGTAACATGTCCCATCAGAATTGACAATGCACTGAGAGTTGCCTTGTGTCAGGTATTCTAGTGGGAATAGCAGTGACCTTTGCATTTAAGGTTGCAGAAATCTTTTCATTCTAACAACCCTTTTGTCAGCCGGTCACAGCTTTCACCTCTTTTGCTGACTTTTTCAGGCTCTTGCTGAAAGGGGTGTTTTGGGAGTGTGCTTACTTGTTATAGTATTTGTTTGCTTTAGGCATTTTTGATTGAGGAGAATGGGGGAAGGGACAAAATACTCTTATTTGGGGAGGGTAGGAAATTGTATTAGAGCTCTACAGTTTGAAATACTTCGCATGTAAAGTGCTGAAATTCATCATGGAAGTAGTCACGTCTATCTTGGGTTTTTATGTATATATCACTAGAGTATCTGAGTGCCTCACAATTGTTAATGCAGTTATCACAACACTCCTATGAGACAGGGAGTGCAGTTATCCCCATTTTACAGATGGGGAACTGAGACACTGAAAAGCTAAAGGTACATCCCTGCTGCAGTTGGGAGATGTAACTCCCAGCTTTGGCAGATGTTCACACACTAGTTCCACTTGAGCTAGTGCTCTAAAAATAGCAGTGTGGCATTGGCAGCTCAGGTGAGATCCCTGTATATATTTGTAGGATCTTGGATGAGGTTATACTAGGGCAGCTAGCCTAAGCCGCTGCCCAGGCCCCTGCAGCCATACTGCTATTGTTAGCACACTAACGCAAACACAGCTAGTGCATGGACATCTGCCTAAGCTGAGAATTGTGCCTCCCAGCTTCTGTAGACATATCCTAGGTGATTTACAAGAGGTCACATAGGAAGTGTGTGACAGACTAGGGAATTGAATCTGAGTGTCCCATGTCCTGAATTAGCACTCTAACCATTGGACTATCTTTCTTCAAGGAGAAGGGCATGTGAGTGCTCTAGGAAAATCTGCCTTTGGCTTGACCTAGTTGTGAGCCTTACAAAAATAGACTTTGCACATATGCAGGGAAGTTGCTATAATTATTGGCAACATTCCAAAGGCAGGCTGTACTATGTGTACCTACCTAATCTTAACTGGTTATCGAAAACTTCCACGATGGTTCAAAGCATTGCCTCATTTGTTATTCCACTTCTAAGCTTCCTTGGAGAAGTTGCTCTCATATGGACTTCCTGAGGTGGGATGTGGCATTCTGGTGTCTTAATACATTATTGTTGTAGCATGAGATGGGGTAGGGGAAGCCTGTTGTGTTAGGCACTGACCGTACACATAGTGAGAGCTTACCATCTAAATAGACAAGTCAGACAATGGGTAGGAGAAGGAGAGTATTTTTAGCCTGATTTAACTGATGAGGAATAGGGGAGAGAGAGTGTGTGGCTAGCCAAAGATTGCACAGCAAGTCTAACAGAGATGGAAATTAAATCCATATCTCCTATATCCCGGTACGATGCCTTAATCACAGACCATCATTTCTGTAGCCAGATAGCTCCAGATTTATTTATTTTTTTAAAATCCCTAGGAAATTTATGTAATAACCACTGAAAGCATGTGAAGGTTGTACCATGAAGCCCTCATGCAAATGTCAAAGCCTGATCATTAGTGCCCTATATTAATCTGAAGCCCTGGTTACCTGAAGGCTTTAGTTGTTCCCTGAGATCTTTGGATTATGAGGGTAGTCATGTATTACACTGACCACTCTCTGGAGGCTTTTTTCAATAGAGGAGTATCTGTGAGAGGCTTGTTCTTGGTAGAAACAGGATAAGGAAGTGAATGGTGAGCCAAAAGTATCTGAGAGAACTGTAGTGTAACAATGATGTGGCTTAAGTAATATTTTTCACATTATTGTGGAGTGTATTTGGGCCTGGAGATGAGACTAGGAAGAAGGCTCAAGTTAAATATAATCTGAATGTTTGAACAGATGGCAGGGCCGCCCAGAGGATTCAGGGGTCTGGTGCAAAATGGGGGAGCTGCGGCACTTGTACTTACCTGGCAGCGGTCCGGGTCTTTGGGGGCAGCAGGGGGCCCTTCACTTGCTCTGCATCTTCGGCAGCACTGAAGGGTCCTCCACTGCCGAAATGCTGCCAAAGACCTGGACCGCCACCAGGCAGGGCTTGCGGGACCCCTGTGTGGCCCGGGGCCTGAGACAAATTGCCCCACTTGCCCCCCCGTCCCCCAGGGCGGTCCTGACAGATGGTTAACTTTTGTTACACTGAGAATAGTTTAATTTTAGAATTTTGCAGGAGGTTTTAAACTTTTGGTTTCTTGTACTTAGCAATCTGACTGTAAATATGCTGTAGAATTTACTATTTTACCACAGCACTTCATGGAATCATCAGTTTGCTTCATTGGTGCTTTGCACTTTCTGTCTAAAATGCAGTATTTCACAGAGCATGTCTTTTGAGATCTTGAAGGAGCACCTTTTAGTTTCCAGGGGGTCTGTTTTTCTAGGTACTGAAAGCTAAGTAAAGAGGAGGCAATGAGGGATTTTTTTTTTTGGTCACATATGGAACAGAGAATTTGTTTCAAACTCACTGCTAGAAGTAGAGCATCTCTGCTGTTTAATTGAGCCTTGATCCTTCATTTTCTTGTATGTGTCCAGCCTGCTGCACACTGAAGTCCTTGGGGCTCCAGGCAGACACAACAGTCTGTCCAGGTGCAAGGAGTCACAGGATGGGTCTTAATTTATTCATTGTTGTTGACTGCTAAAGTGTTTGTAATATTGGATAGAGAGAATAGAGATGTGGTCTTTGCCCCAAAAAGCTTGCCTTCTGAGGGTCGAATAGGCCTATTGAAGTTGATTACCTTGTAAGTAAGGGTTGCAGGATCAGACCCCAGGTTACATATTACATGACACAGAAAGATGACATAATAAGATGTACATTTTTAACAGTGAGGGGAGTTAACCATTGAAACAACTTACATAAGGCTCACGTGGAGTCTTTGTCACTTGGAATCTTTAAATCAAGGTTGGATACCTTTCTCAAAGATGTCCAGTAGCTCAAACAAAAGTTACGGGCTTGATGCAGAAAGTTTTGGGTGAAGTTCTTTGGCCTGTATTATACAGAAGGTCAGACTAGGATCATCATAATGATCAACCAAAAATTAGAATAAAGAAAAAGATACACGCAGCCTTTATTGATTCCTTCAAGTGGCTAGGCTTAATCCTAAAACCAGTTTTTGTTAATTATTTGTAATGCTCTTTTGGTCCATGGAGCTGCTGAAATGAAATATAACTGGCCCAGAGTCAAAATGAAGAGGCTTTTCTCAAAGCCACACCAAAACAGGCCATCTGCAGGACTTAAATTTTTTTTCTGTCTATCTTCTGTAAATAAAAACTTGGTGCTTTTGAGAATATCTGTCTCCATTCTCAATGCTAGTGATTTGTTTTAACTGTTCGTATCACTTCACTCAAACAGCATTGCCCTTCTCAAACAAATATGTTTGATAATTTATTCAGTTAAGATCCTCCCTCAACATTGTTGCTCACTGTGCTACACTAATTTGTTTACACAGCAGTAACAGTGCAAGATCCATTTGGAGAACCATTCAGAATACTGCACCTTTCTGCCTTGTCCCAATTGTCACTCCTCCCTCTCCACTCAGTTTCTCCAACACCACTGTTCCACCTGCCAAGTCTTCTGGTAGGTCCACAGGATCTATTGTTGCGATGCCAGGTAGAAGATTTAGATTACCTAGTGTAAAAATCTGGAGGTAAGAAAATGCATGGGATCCTGATAGAAGGTGAAGATTCTCACTCACATGTTCTAGGGCAGTGGTTCTGAATCCCAGGGGCTGCTTGCAGCCCATTCGCACAGTTCTGGCCCATGTGACATCGTAGCGTATATATTGTGTGGAGGCCGCCCACGTAACACATTGAGAGCTACATATGCGGCCCACAGTGGTAAATAGGTTGAGAACCACTGCTCTAAGGAGACCAGACAGCCCCTTGAGATACTATTTTAAAAGCCTTTTGTTCCTACACCTGCCTACTTAGTGGATAGTTGTCAATATTAGAGCTAACGCTATCAATATTTTCTCTGAAGAAGGCAATCCAGTACCTAGAACTGGAGGTGCTTGAAACTTGAAACGCATGTTCAAGTTTGCCTGTTTATCCAAAGAGTTCATGTTTTCTACATTCTTGGCATATTGGAAGCAGATTGAAGAGGGTGAAATGAAGATTATCTTTGCAGGGCTTCTTGTATCTGAAGCAAACTGTTAGCTTCCCCTGAGGGAAAAGTGACCCAAGTCCTTCAGCTACAGGAAGGAGTGAGAACAGAAGAATAAGGACCATGGATTTTAAAAAAGCAGATTTTAACAGACTTTGAGAAATGGTAGGTAAGGTTTCTGAGAAGAGAATCTTGGGAGGAAAAAAGAATTCAGCAGAGCTGGCACTTTCTCAAGGAGATAGTGTTAAAAAGCACAATTGCAGACTACCCTGATGTGAAGGAAGAATAGTAGAGCCATATTGGCCTCTTATCAGGTGCTCTTTAATGACCTAAAAATCAAAAGAATCCTGCAGAAACTGGCAAATGGACCAAATGCTAACAAGGAATACAAAAGCACAAGCCTGTAGGGATAAAATAAGACTGGCTAAGACGCATAATGAGTTATACCTAGCAAGGGACATAAAAGGGAATAAGAAGAGGTTCTATAAATACATTAGGAGCAAAACAAAGACAAAGGAAAGCATAGGTCCTCTACTTGGCAGGGAAAGAGCTAATAACTGATGACTCAAGAAGGCTGGGGTATTTAATGCCTATTTTTCTTCAATCTTCACTTGAAAAAAGGGTTAACGGTGACCAGATACTCAACACAATTAACATTAACAACAAGGGGAAAGGAACACAAGCCAAAATAGGGCAAGACAGGGTTAAAGAAAATTTATAAAAGTTAGATGTATTCCAGTTAGTAGGACCTGTTGAAATTTAATCCCAGGGTATTTAAGGAATTAGCTGAAGGAATCTCAAAACCTTTAGCAATTATCTCTGAGAACTCACGGAGAATGAGTGAGGTCCCAGAGTAATGGAGAAGGAAGAACATAGTACCCATCTTTACACAGGGGAACAGAGAGGACCTGGAGAATTATAGACCAGTCAGACTAATCTCGATACCTGGAAGTAGACTAGAATCAATTATTAAGCAATCAATTTGTAAGCACCTAGAGCATAATAGGGTCATAAGGAATAGCCAGGATGGATTTGTCAAGAACAAATCATATCGCAGCAACCTAATCTCCTTTTTTGATGGGGTTACTAGCCTAGTGGAGGAAAACACTAGAAATGATGCATCTTTATTTTAGTAAGGCTTTTGACACAATCCCACATGACATTCTCATTAGTAAACGTGGGAAATGCAGTCTAGATGAATTTATAAAATAGAGGCACACCTGGTTGAAAGACCATACTCAGAGTATTTATCAAGGTTTGCTTTCAAATTGGAAGGGCATATCTAGTATGATTTTCAGGGGTCAGTCTTCAATCTGGTACAAGTAAATATTTTAATTAATGATTTGGATTATGGCGTATAGAGTGCGCTTATAAAATTTGCAGATGACAGCAAGCTGGTAGGGTTGCAAGCACTTTGGAAGCATGATTAGAACTCAAAATGGAGAATTGATCTTAATTCAACAAGATGAAATTCAATAAAGACAAGTACAAAGTACTTCGCTTATGAAGGAAAAATCAAATGCACAGCTACACGGTAGGGAAATTAGCAAGGTGTTAGTACTACTGAAAAGTATCTGGAGCGTATAGTGGATTGCAAATGGAATGAGTCAACAGTGTGATGTGGTTGCAAAAATGGTTAGTATTCTGGGGTGTATTAAAAGGAATGTCATAAGTACAAGAGATAATTTTCCCATTCTACTCAGCATTGGTGAGGCCTCAGCTGGAGTACTGTGTTCAGTTCTGTGCCACACTTTAGGAAAGATGTGAACAACTTGGAGAGAGTCCGGAGAACAACAAAAATTATAAAAGAAAATTTAGAAAACCTGATCAATGAGGAAAAGTTTAAAAACTGGGCATGATAAGTCTTGAAAAAAGAAGACTGAGTGGAATCTGGTAAGTCTTTTAAACATGTTAAGTGCTCTTACAAAGCAGATGGGATTTGTTCTCCATGTCCACTTATGGTAGGACAAGAAGTAATGGGCTCAATCTGCCACAAGTGAGGTAGAGATTAGGAAAACATTCTAACTAAAAGGGTAGTTAAGATCTGGAATAGGGCTCCACAGAAGGTTGTGGAATCCCCCTTGCTTGGCGTTTTTAAGAACAGGTTGGACAAACACCTGTCAGGGTTGATGTAGGTTTATTTGGTTCTGCCTCAGGGAAGGGGGCCGATGACTACTTGAGTTCCCTTCCAGCCCAACATTTGTATGATTCTATAAATTTGTTCTGTAAATTGTCTGAGCTGCTGAGCTAACAGTGGAAATTTCTCAGTAAACTACTTCTAGCAAGATTGGTCCCTCAGGAAGGCTGTGGGGACTTACGCTTTTTTCTGTAAAAATGGTTTCTGTTAGGCTTAAGGTTTGACCTGAAGTGAACCTGGCTTTTGTGTTTACCCTTTATTGGGACTTTTCTTTCCTGTGATCAGTGAATCACTCATTCATTTTGAACCTTTCTGGGAAACTGTTCACTCACTTCTAATGTCCCAGTAGAGGGGAAAAAAGTGCCTCAGCGACATCTGTGGTGTTGCATTTTATTTGTAAAAATACACACGCTACCAGGAGAAGTGGTTGAAGGCAAAGCTAAGATGGTTTTACATATCATTACGATATGAAATAGCACCAGTGATCTTAACAGTAGTAATTGATTTTTAGAGTGTATTAGTGTTTCCTGATTCATCCAAATGAGAGAGAGAGGGGGAACACTAAGAGAGTTGTATAAGCAAATGCTACAACAAAAAGGATGAACAGTTATGTATAATCTGTATAATTCCCTATATTGTCATGCTTTCCTTTTTTGCACTGAAGCTTTCTCATTAGAGGATGAGGTTGCTTCTGTAAATACTGTCTCTTCCTTTTCGCTTGGAGAGAGATCTCTGATTTACAGTCTCAGAATTGTTGCCTTGGTGATCAATAAACCTTAATCCATGTGAGATTTTTCCCATTGAAGTTCTTTCTATAGTGGAGATATGATGGAGTAGACTAAATGTAACTGGATAAGGAAGAGTTAAGTTTGGTTTGACTGATTTTTGTCAATGCTCTTTACAGAATTTTGCAATAATGACTCATCCCAAAATAATTATTTCTGTCAGTAGGTGGGCATTTGTGTTTTGATTAACCTTCTGAAAAAGCTAGTAAAAATATAGCCGCACGAACAATGCCAATGTTATTGTTCTTTGAGCCCACTACCCGTTATAATACTGCTTACATCATCTGCTCAAAGATGAGACATTTGACAAAAAAAAGATACTTGGAATTGTAGTTGTCTCTTCTTCTGCCAACCTAATTCAATTCTTCACTGGTATGATTTTGTGTAGCACAGCAAAGTATTGACCTATAATGAAAGTAGAGGTGCCTGGTTACCTACCTACATTTACATTCCCTTAAGTTACCAGCTTATATTTTTTTAACTCTGCTTTAGAATTAGTCTTAGGCTTCTGTTCTACAGTCTGCCATGATTCAGAAAAGCATTCAAGTTTGTTTAGTTTTAGCCGCATGTTTAAGTCCTGTTGACTTTGCCTATGCTCTGATGAATAGGGATGCTTAAGTGCTTTTGTTGAGTTGGAGCCATCGAGCTCTCATTGCTAAGTGATGGTAGGATGGAAGAAGAGACCATACATAACCTGGGGAATTATTGATCAATGATCCTTCTGCTCTTTGGAATAACATATAAAAAGAATCTACCTATGTTGACCCTGATTTTTCAGAAATAGCTTCCAGTTTTGCCTTCGTGCTCTTGAAGGAGAATTTTCCAGACTTCATCAACCGGCTATCTGATTTTCAGACATAACTAGGTAGATAACTAAACTATAAAATGCAACTACTTGTTTTGGCAAAATTTGAGGCAGAATTGGAGGTCCTAATTTTTTAGAAGGCCCTGAACTTAATTTTTATTTTTTGTAAACTTTGTATATTCAGCATTTTGAGAAATGGGTGCAATATCATGTACAAAATAACATTATGCGGTTGACTCAGAAAAACACTCTTGTCTGTGTTGATGGAATGGAAACTTTTATAGGCTGATGCATCATAGTTCCTAGTAGTTGTCTAGATGTCTTCAAAACCTTCCTTTGCAAGTTAGAGGTTAAGCCTATGCTGTTCACCGCTTTGAGTAGCAATGCTACATCAGACTATGGTCCTGAACCTGTAAATGCTTAGCACAGGGGTAGCCAACCTGCAGTTCTGGAGCCACATTCGGCTCTTCAGAAGTTCATATGCGGCTCCTTGTATAGGCACTGACTCCGGGGCTCGAGCTACTGGCGACAACTTTCCAATGTGTCGGGGGGTGCTCACTGCTCTGCCACAGGCCCTGCCCCCACTTCACCCCTTCCCACCCCCTCCCCTGAGCCTGCCATGCCCTCGCTCCTCCCATGCCCCCCTAGCGCCTCCTGCCTGCCACAAAACAGCTGATCAGAAGGTGTGGGGAGGGAGGGGGAGGCACTGATTGGCAGAGCTGCCGGTGAGTGGAAGGCACTGGGAGGGAGGGGTGGGGAGCTGATGTGGGGGCTGCTGATGTATTACTGTGGCTTTTTGACAATGTATGTTGGTAAATTTATGGCTCTTCTCAGGGTCAGGTTGGTCACCCCTGGCTTAGCACATGAGTAGGACCATTCACATCAATGGGACTGACTACTCACATGTATAAGGTTATTCACATCTGCAGGACTGGGGCTTAATAGGTTTTTTTAAAAATCAGTTTACTTTTGGTTACAGTTATTCCAGCAATATCTCACTTTTTGTTGTTTTGTTTTTCTCGTAAGTCGCACAGTGATCATTTTATTTTGCTGCCTTGTGTGTTGGGAATTCTTCTGTGATGCAGACACTAACTTCAGCTAACAATAAACTGCAGACATGGAGCCAATTACTACATACATAGCTGAAGAGAAGCTTGACATATCCACAAATCCGATCATGCCCATGCTATCCCAACTGGTAGAGCTCATTAAAAAGAAATTGGTATAAGTCTAACTCAAACCTTGCCTATGATATTTTGTTTCCCCCCCCAAGGCAACATCATGCTCTTAGTAACTTGTGGAAGAAGAGAAGGCTTAAAGGTCAGACTTTTCCTATCATATATTTATTTATATTTCAAGTCCAAAGAAAAAACCTTAAACCCAGCTGCTAAATTGGCTAAAAAGATTTATTTTAAATTGCATTGGGTTGGTTGAATAAATATGGCAAGCTGCTGTCATGCAGGAGGCCTCGGTTCAGAGGTAAACTCCAGCACTGTGTTTGTGCTACACAGGGGGTCATTACAGTAAAACTTTCTCCTGGTCCAAATACATTTTCAGTCAAAAAGTTGTTGTCATGCAGACAAGGCAGTAGTGGCTAGCCACATTTTTACAACCGCTGTAGTTGCACCTTCTGAAATGGCAAAGAGGAGTTCAGGCTACAAGAGCCTCGTCTGCACTGCAGCTTCCACCTACACCTCTACCCCAATATAACGCGACCTGATATAACATGAACTTGGATATAACATCGGAAAGCAGCGCTCCAGGAGGGGCGGGGCTGTGCACTCCAGTGGATCAAAGCAAGTTTGATATAACACAGTAAGATTTTTTGGCTCCGGAGGACAGTGTTATATTGGGGTAGACATGTACTTAACATTTAGCTGAACCACTGGCAGTTTTTATGTCACGGGTTTAAGTGTTGAGGATCATGTATTAAAGGAGGAATGAGACCAGTGCAGTCCTGCTTGGAATTACAGCTAGTCCCAGTTTCTTACTGAAGGTTGAAAAATAAAACTCTCTTGAAATATTACAGATGGCAGTTTTCTTTGGGGCTCTCTGAAACTCCTCCATTATCTTGTTGTTGTTTGTTTTTCTTTCTGAAGACATGATGGTTGTCAGTCATCACTGTTCCTCTGATATCAAAGCTGATGACTTTTTATAGGAATCAGCATAAGTGATAAACTAAATGCCATCCTGCAATTTTGTCTGTGTCCAGAACACCTGGATTGCAAATATAAAATGCTACCACGTGTAAAGTGCTATATAAAATGATAGATAACTGTAAAATAACAGATGTGGCATTTACTTTCTTGTAATGTAATATGTAAGTTTACTATATTTGACTAGGTTTGCATCCTTACCAGTTAACTGAAGCTTCACAAAGCTGAATGTAAGCATACAGTCTTATTTACTTTGCTTTGTTTACTGGTCACATACAGCTAACTGTGCTGTGAAATTTTGCTGTGGATGTTGCTGGAATATTTTTTTGCAACTGCAATTAAGATTTGAATCTTAAATCTGCCCTGGATTCATGCTCTGGCCCAGATTGGTGAGGCGAGGGTTAGCTTATTTTATTTGTTAAGGCTAAAACTGAACAGACCACCAGCAGCATAGTGTACATTACTTTCCCCTTTATTGAAGTTGTTGGCACACTGAGAGTGCTATCCATGCTGCCCTATCATCTCTGGATCAGATGGGAGCACTGTGCTATTCTCATCTTTAAGATGTTTATTATAGATATCTAACAACATATAAAATTTAAGGAAAACAGGGCAAGGATGGCCTTATGGTTAAGGCACTGGACTGTGAATTGGGAGATCTTGGTTCAGTTTCTATCTCTGCAAGACACTTGCCATGTCACTTGGGGCAAATCACTTCATGTATTGGTGCGTCTGGTTTTTTCTGTCTGTAAGATGATGGTGATAATTCTTCCCTACCTTCCAAGGAGAAGAAGGGCAAGTGTTGAGGACACATCCATGAATGTAGTTGTCATAAACAGATAGTTAAGGGTTAATGTCTCTTTTACCTGTAAATAGTTACAAGCAGTGAACCTGGACCACCTGACCAGAGGACCAATCAGAAGACAAGATACTTTCAAATCTCAGTGGAGGGAAGTCTTTGTGTTGTGTTGTTCTCTCTGGGTTCTGAGAGTAACCAGACGTACCTACAGGCTCTCTAAGGTTCTGTTCAAATAGTAAGTACCAGTAAAAAGGCGGTTTAGTCTTGTTGTTTTTCTTTATTTGCAAATGTGTGTTTTGCTGGAAGGAGTTTAATTAGTATTTGTGCTGGGGGGAAGGCTTCTCTCTAGTGTCTATAAGCTGAAAGACCCTGTAACCTTTTACCATCTTAATTACAGAGACAACTTTTACTTTTTTCTTTCTTTTATTGGAAACTTTTCTTTTTTAAGACCTGATTGATTTTCCCCCCCTTGTTGAGGCTCAAGGGAATTGAGTCTGTACTCACCAGGGAATTGGTGAGAGACAGGGAGAGAGAAGGGAGGGGGAAAGGTGGAATTCCTCTGTTTTAGATTCACGGAGCTTGAATCTGTATTACCTCTTGGGGAGCGGAAAAGAGAAGGGGGGAAGGTGCATTTCCCTTTGTTTTAAGATTCAAGGAGTTTGAATCACAGTGATCTTCCAGGGTAACCCAGGGAGGGAGAGCCGGGAGAGGCAACGGTAGGGGAAAGGGTTTACTTTCCTTGTGTAAGATCCAGGGGGTCTGGGTCTTGGGGTCCTCTGAGAAGGTTTTGGGGTGACCAGAGCGTACTAGGCACTGCAAGTCCTGGTTGGTGGCAGTACTACAAGATCTAAGCTGGTAATTAAGCTTAGGGGGATTCATGCTGGTACCCCATCTTTAGGACGCTAAGGTTCAGATTGGGGGTTATACTATGACAGTAGTATATGAGGTGCTCCGATGCAATGGTGAGGAACATAACAGAAAATCCTATACAAAGAAGCTTCATTCAGTTGGAGCAAAACAACAATGGGTGGAAAACTTTAGAAGAAAGACACTTAAGGTTTCAATTTGGCTTGAAGCATTTCCTATTAAGAGACGAATAAAATGTTTTTAAAAAAGTCACAGTACCACTCTATTGGCGGTGGTATTCCTTTCTGTAATAAACCATACTAAGTGTTTTCCAAATAGAAAAGGAGGCATAGTCCCTGCCACAAGGAGCTCATGGTCTAAAACAGGCAGGAAACATGGAAGAGGTGCAGCCTACATATAAAGTGGTTAAGATGGTCATTGGCTACACTTTGGTAATATGTTGACACAATGGGTTTTGGAGTCATCCTCTCCCCCGAACATGCCAGTTACTCTGGACACTTTCCTCTCTACATCAGCTAGTTTTGATGCAAGCATTGTGGCACAGATGGGTCTTTGGAAGGAATTCTAACAAGAGTATTGGCCTTGTGGATTAGTTGACAGAGGCATGGCAGACAGTATTCAAGGTCTGAGAAGCTGATTCATGTAAAGATTAATCAATATTCTTGTACCCCCTGTATGAAGGGGGAGAAGGCTCTGAAAAATGACCCAGTGGCTAGTGCATTAGCCTGAGACTCAAGACCCAGATTAAATACCTTGTCCTGCCATAGGCTTCCTGTGTGATTGTAAGTAAGTCACTTAGGAGCCTAAATACCTTTCAGGTTCTGGGTCTAACTTCCACTGAAGTCTTGAGGATCTGGGTCTTAGTGTCTGTCTCTGCTTGTGTTTCCCATCTGTAAAATGGGAATAAGTACCTAAGTTAAATAGATAAGTTGGAAGTAATACAGAGGAGACAGACTCACAGAAAGGAAGGGAAGTGTAGTGCAGAAGGAGTGTGAGGTGGGGAAAGGCTACCAAGTGAGCACCCACTGGAGTGTAAGCTGTGAACTTGCAACAAAATGTGCCCATAAAGGGGCTTTCATGGCATGAAAACATCTTACAGCATCTCCTAGGGCTGGGAGATGAAGTTGGGTTTGCTGCTTCTACAGGAGGGTATTTTATTTTCTATTAAGAGGGTAGGTGATAAATCAGATTTCCAATGACTTTTTTTACAGTTTTAGCCTGTGACTGGATTGTAAATGTATGCTGGATATTTACATTTCTGAAAGAAGACCAGCGCTGTTTTGCCAGCCCTCATCAGAGTTAATTTGCAGGCCTCCAAGATGTAAGTCATTCTCTTTCCTATTATAAATTCATTGAAATGCTTAATTTTTCCTCTAGACTCTTTCTGGCTGGTGGCTGCTCACTCTAACACCCAAGCATTCACTTTACCTTTTCTCCTGCAGTTAATCTTTTCTGACCTATATTATCCTCTTGTGCAGAACAAGTCGGGGGAGGGGATGGAGATGTGTTTAGAGAAGCAACCATCCACCTATTATTCATGTTGATTGGACAGTTCTTAAAGGGCAGACTTCTTTCATGCCGTCTAAAGTAGTCCATCTAGGAAAGGGCTGAGCACATGAAATTGTTGGCAGAGCAACCTACCGCCAGCTCACTTGGTTTGTTAAAGCTTATTCAATTTTGCTTTTTACTTTTAACTGTTTAATGATGACCATTTTAATCTGGCTCAGTATGTGTGCTGAACAAAAATATTTAGCTATTGGTTCATCTCTGCTGCAGGTAGATAAGAGTATTTACAAGGGGAGCATCGTAATTTTTCTTAACAACATTTTGGCCTCCAGTGAATTGACTGACTTCACAGATTGTGTTTTAATCATTTATTTAATGACATTTTAAACTACTTGCCCCCCTTTTGTAATCAGCTGCTGCCTGGTACTCCTGGATACTATATTAACTGTTCTTGGGATGTAGTAAACACTAAAGCAGTGGAGGCAACGCATTAATGTGTTAGTAAGTAGGATCCTTTTCTTCACTAGTGTTTTTTCCATAACATGTTATGCTATAGCTGCTCTACTGTCAGAGTGACTAGACACTCATGAGGCCGGCTTCACTATTTTGTCATCATCTTCATTATTTTACAGTGCCCACAGCATCCCAAGCAAGTCACAGGAAATAGATATAAGATAGATCTCTACCTTGACAAGCTTTCAGTCTGGGACCCTGATCCCACAAATATGGGCACATACAGCGAAGTGCATGTTTCTAAACAGTCCTCATTCATCATGAATTATCACATTACTACTTTACATGTCTGAGTACTCATGATAATGCTCTGTGCATCCGTAAGCATTTAAGGGATTGTGGCCTATGTGTTTCCCTTGATAGATGAGTTATAACCTACAGCAGGCAGAAAGGGGTGAATCAGGATGTTCTAGAAGTTTGATTATAAAGGTAAGTCTTGATGATCCCATTGTTCAGGGTTTTTTATAAGTGTAAACAAGTTTTGCCGGTGATGTCACCAGTGAGTGAGTTTTCAGGAATGTGTTTTGTCAGGCAAGGGCTGAGCAATTAGCTTTTGAAAAGTGGCCCAAGCATAATGTGCCACATGAAAGACGCCGTGGTGACATTCATGAGGGAAAGCAATGTGGTGTTGAGGCTAGTTGTGTTGGTGCAGTGGACAGGGCCAAGGGAAGGAGAATAAAGAGGATAGGAGAATAGAGAGAGAGAAGCAAGGGATGTATGATGTAGGGTCTTGAAAACTAGGACAAGAAGTTTGAATTTCACATGCAGCAGAATGAGGGGCCAGTAAAGTGATGCAAAAACCGAGTGGACGTACTAGGAAGCAATGGACCGGAGATTATTTTGGCAACAGCATTCAAGTCAATATTGCTTCTGAACGGACCAGTCAGGCCTTAATAATATAACGTTTGGTTAAATATCAAGGGTGTACTATTTAGTTACTATCTAAGTGATAGCAGCAAAGACTCCTGTGGCACCTTATAGACTAACAGATGTTTTGGAGCATGAGGTTTCGTGAGTGACTACCCACTTCGTCGGATGCATGTCATCCGCATCCGACGAAGTGGGTATTCACCCACGAAAGCTCATGCTCCAAAACGTCTGTTAATCTATAAGGTGCCACAGGACTCTTTGCTGCTTTTACAGATCCGGACTAACACGGCTACCCCTCAGATGCTATCTTAAGTGATGAGATTTTTATATATCTGAATTCTATAGTGTTCAATGAATAAGGTATTTGGTATCTTACCACAGCACCCTTTAGAATTCATTTTGTATTCTTTCAGAGGGTCCAAGTGTGAAGATTAATTTGAGGGAAAAAAAACCACAATGTTTCTAAGATACTGTCTATTATTTGCTGTTATAAATGCCATGTAAAGCCACATTTTAAGGAAGAAACAATATTTTTCCTTTTTTACTGTATAGAAAAATGTCATTTAATTAGAAAATATGTGATTCTATTTGCTGCAATGTAAATTTAGCTGTTAGTTCCCTCTGGAGTTCCTCACAGTCTTTGCTAGTCTTGGTTAACCAAATAATTTTATCTTCTGCAAATGTTGCCCCCTTGTTGGTCATCCCTCCTCTTGTAGAAAATTTAAAAAATATTATAAATGGAACCATTCAGAAGTATTACATTAAAGATGCATAAAATGATGTACAGTTGTTGCAACAATTCCCTTCTTCCATAAACAGAAGTCCATCTGCTAACTACTATAGCTGGTTTGGGCTATCAGCAAATCTTATTAGGTCAGAAATGTCTTTAATACAATGTAAAAAAATTTAGTTCAAAGGATTCTCTTTATAGCTACATTAAGAGTATTGTGTACACATGTACACACACACACACACACTTCTACCTCGATATAACGCTGTTGTCAGGAGCCAAAAATTCTTACCGCGTTATAGGTGAAACCGCGTTATATCGAACTTGATTTGATCCGCTGGAGCATGCAGCCCCGACCCTGTGGAGCACTGCTTTACCGTGTTATATCCGAATTGGCGTTATATTGGGGTAGAGGTGTATATATAAAAATAAATAAAAAGAGCTTGGAAGATTTGCACTCCCTTTGTCTGTTCAGCAATTCAGATACCAGGACTCTTCGATAGCCTGTAACTTGGCAAGTCGAATTTTTAAAACCAGGTAACTAGGCAAGTGTTGGGCTGAGTCTGACTTCCTGCTTGACTTTGTTTTATTTTACCTTATCCTCTCTCATAAGTTCTCTCTAGAACATGGATTGAATTGTTTGTACCTGAGTCTCTTGTTTGTGCCTTGGTTTGGTTGCTGGATACCATAGTCAGACATAAATAATAAATATCTGGGTATACAGGATGCCCGTCAGCCACTAAGAGTAGTCAGATAAGAAAGGAAGAGATGGAGCACTTCACTGCTGTCTCACTGGGCTCTTCCAGGTCCCTCATTTGAGCAGGAAAACTGAAACTGCTCCTGCCCAATCCCCACCCTCTCAATGTTTTTCATTTCCTGCCTAGCAGTAGCAGTGAATGTTGGCTCCTCCTCGTGATGTGACAGCAGTATGAAGTATGGGGTGTAAGTAAGGAGAGAAAATCCAAGAGGACTCTTGGGGAAGCAGCCAATCAGGTGGATACTGTGCAAGCTGTCGGTGGGGGAAGCACGTTCAGTATTCCAGTTTTGAACTATGGGATTGATCCTTTAAGCCCTCTGCAAAGGTGGAATTCCACTAGTCTCAGTGGGAGATCTGTATGTGGTAGGTCTAGAAGAAAGGAAGATGTAGGTTAGTGCTCTAACCATTGTGACAACTTGGCAACCTAATTTCAATTCCCTGCTAGCCACAGGCTTCTTCTGACCTTGGGCAAATCACCTGGTCTCTCTGTCCCTCAATTCCTCATCTGTGAAATGGAGATAATAGCACTTCTTACTTCACAGGGCCATTGTGAAGAGAAATATATTAAAGATCATGAAGTGCTCTGATACTGTGTCAATATAAGGCTGGCTTAGTAGCTAAGGTAGGTAGATTGATTTATAACCATAATTCAAAAGATCCAAATATTCCTTTAATGGGAGTAGGTGCAATACTAGTCTTCATCCTCTTCCTAGCCCTCCCTCATGGAACCATAAACTTTGGGTGTCAGAGTGCATTCATTATGATTAAGCTGGGAAATGCCTCCTATATGTGGTGCTTTCAAGTGTAAACATCCTTCTTTGTAAACAGTGATTAAAAAACAGAGTGGTTAGGAGTGATATGAATGAAGCCAAGAGCGGGGGATCTAGAAAAACAGATTGTGTAAAATTGTTACAAGTATAAGTGCAGCATTCCACATATTACTGAGGCTCTGTGTCTGTCATGGAAGTCACAGATTCCATGACTTTCTGGGACTTCTGCAGCGGCTCATGTGGCTGATGCCAGAGCTGCTCAAGCAGCTGACCCGAGGGACCACCTGAGCAGCGGTCCCGGGGGCAGCCGGAGCAGCCACTGCTTGGCGGCCTCTGGCAGCTGGAGCAACTGGCACCAGTTCCCCCTCAACAGTGGCCCCTGAACAGTGGCCCCCCGGGGCACCCTCCCTCTCGAGCAGCAGCTCCATGGTTCCCTTTCTCCCCCACCCCCCAGTCCTTCCCCAGAAGCACACCCAGGGCAGCCACTGCTCAGGAGCCCCCATCGCTGGCACTGCTGGCCCCCGCCCCCTAGTAACAGCCTTACAGGGTACTCCCTCCAACAGCCCCCCCCCCCCAAAGATTTAGTCAGCGCTATTTATAGTATGTCATGTAGAGGTTACAAGCTGTGAAATTTTGTTTATTAAAAATACCCAGGACTAAATCATAGTCTTAGATATTTATGCATGTCTGACTGTTGCACACTGAAGATGGGGAAAGAGTACGAGTATCTTTTTTTTGTAAATGTGGAATAAGATGCTCCAATTGCCTTCTTTTTAATAGAATCACAATTTTACCCCTCTTTCAGTAGATGCTTTGTTTAGAGACAAGACACATCTCTTGTCTTTGGTCTTCTGCTTTGGAAGTTGGTGGAAAAATGTATTTGTTGGTCGTAGGGTTTAAGAGCTTGAAGAGACATTATATTCAGTGATGTGCATTTCAGTCTGGCATTTCCTTGACTCTTGCAGTTTGTTCTATGATCACTTTTTACCTCGTCTTCCTGGGTGCAAATTAGTTACATTTGTAGCTCACAAATGGAGACCTTTGTTTATATATATAATTCATTCAGAACCACAGAATTGTTCATTAGTTAATCTGAAGAAATGTGTTGTAAAATGGGCTAGTGGGGAATGCAGTGTGAAGTGACCAAACATGCTGTGGTTTATTTTAGATATTGCAGGGAAGGTACCTTATGGTGAGCCTGATGTAGAAGATTCCAAAGAAAAAGTGATGTACTTATTGTCACTCTAGGAGAGCGTACTTGTGCATCCCTTCTGGTGTACCCTGGCTGATGAAGCCTTAGTCTGAGAAAGTAAATTGCTTGGGTAAACACAAACTGTGTCTGTGTATTGTAGCTGGGCAGTAAATCTCCAACTGCGTTCCTTGCTTTCTCATAAGCACCACCCTCATGCGCGTGTGATTAACAGGAGCGTTCCACAGGAAGTGGCTCTTATCTAGTCAGAAGGCAAGCTGACAGTCTTTCTGGGGAGTTCATTTTGGACATATGCTGGATGCATTTCTATGGTTTGCCTCAAGCAGTCTGGCATTTGAACACAGATCTCGTTGTGAATGCAAATTCATACTCCTATTTTTAGATCATACTTCGGCTTTTGTTAGCGGACTAATGGAATGTTGAAGAGTTGCTTCAATGTTTGTTTTAAAGCAGCAAAACAGTATTGGAGCAGAAATTCTCATTCTCTTGATACTGCTAAAATATGATTGAAAGCCAAGATTTTAAAGATTCTTAAACTAGTTTGCCCAGAGCCCCTCCACCCCGGGAGGGAATCCAAGCTGGTGCCTTTGCAGCAGGGCCAGTCCCCTGTGGGATGCTGCTGCAAAATAGAAACAAGTGTGTCAATAAAAAGTAAGAATATTCTGAACTGTTACTGAATTACATTCAGCTACTTTAATTTATAAGAATTTATTTTATGATTTGGTTCCTTCTGATTTTCATCAGGAACCATCTGTCAATTTATAGAGTCTGATTAGCTGACAAGTACCATTTTGTTATATTTTGACTTCTGAAATAAATGAAGCTGAAAGATATTTCCCACTTCTTCCTCCGACGTGATGTAAACCAAGGTGGAAACTGATCACTTCCATTTTTAGCTCCCACCCTGTTACAAATTGCCTTCATATTTCTGCAAAATATGCTTCAGGTTGGCAAAGTTAGTGGAAGGAGAGATGCTTCTGTTAAAAGACTCTGGGATAGCTTCAAGTCCTACGTAGCCTTCTGGGGGCACTGGAAGGAGGGATCCATTGTCATTACATGTGCTTCTTTTGAGAGCTCTCCTGTGTTCACTTGGTCTGCAGGTGCCTATGAAGCCTTCCCTGAGGGAAGCAAGTTTGTTTGAGTGGGTAGCACATTGTATGCTGGCATCCCTTCCAGCTAATGGCGATACAAATTCCAGGTAATGATAAGGAATCATGCTTAGACCAAATAGCAAGCAGAGCTGGAAGCTGGATCACTGCTGAAGATTCTTGTTTCATAAGGAGAGAAGCAGATACTCCGTTACAGGCAGCAGATCTCCCAGGCTACAGTAGTAGGCAAAGTAGCAAATTAAACCTGAAGATTGTATCAACAGGGATTCAGACATTTCTAGGGATTTAGGCATTTGCCATGGTCAAGAGGAAAATAGTTTCCTGACCAAAGAAACGATTGAGATAGTACTTCCCATACTCCTTAAAAAGAAGTTGTGTATGCCCTTTGTGAATAGCTTTGTTTGATGTGTAAGTGCTGGAATTATTAATATTGATACACCTCTACCTCAATATAATGCCACCCGATATAACATGAATTTGGATATAACGTGGCAAAGCAGCACTCTGCGGGGGCGGGGCTGCGCACTCCGTGGATCAAAGCAAGTTCGATATAACGTGGTTTCACCTATAACGCGGTAAGATTTTTTTGGCTCTTGAGGATAGCGTTATATCGAGATAGAGGTGTATGGGAAACCACCAAACACTAAATTAACCATAAATTTCCTAAAGACCAAATGATATTTATGTACTTGCTCTAAGCATGTCTAAAAGGCCTCACTAATAATGAGTTTACTATATCGAAACAGTAACAAAACACTTCTAAGTATTTGGTCAAACGGGCTAAACCCAGGGGTGCTTAGAGTCGTATTGGTCAGCTCCAGTATGGTCAGGCAGCTATTAGCAACGAACCCTTTAGAATTTACTTTTTATACCCTATAACAAAGGATGTCCTTGCCAGTGACTGACTTCAGCTAAAAAACAATCTGACACAGTTCACCCTTATTTCCAGTCTTAATTCAGATAAGATTTACAACCTCCTGTCTTCCCAAGGCCTTTCTCCCCCTCCTTCTTGCTGTCCAACAGTTTTCACATTGCACCTGAGTTCACATAGGCTTCAACATTGGTGTGTGGGTTGGGAAAGAGCCATGTGGGCTCCTTTTAAGACAGATTCTCTTTATTTAATTTAAAACCATCTGCAGTCACCCCTGTTGGGCACAGGCCTTTTTAGAACCTTCCCCATCTCGTTAGTTATTCTTTAAAGCAGACATCCTCCCTACTTTATTCCTTCTGGCCTTAGAAGTTATTATTTTCAAGGCCTTCTTTCTGCTTGCTAGTCAGGGTCTTTCTTTATAATACATATATATTTCCTTTACCAAATTTAAGAGAATGTTAATTCTTTAATTTTATACTTTCCCACAGTAAGTGAGTGTAATATGCATAAAAGCCGTTGGATTGACAGGCCTTTAATTCAAGTCTTCTGTCCAAGAAGGAACACCATGAAAGGATTCTTATTTTTTTCCAGATCGGAACCTGCAGAGATGAAAAGGTCAGTTTCTACCTGCATGTAGTATTTGGCTTCATTGCTGAGACTACCATTGAGTGCCAGTTCTGTCTGTGATGTGATGTTCATCTCTAATGTTGAATGGGCCTTGGAGAGTAGCTGATAACATACAGACAAGGCTACAGGTCAGAATTGAAACTGTATTGTAGTACTATTTTGTGGAATGTCTCCGGCATAGCAGAGGACCTAATGCTGTGCAAGCCAGTGTTTTATTGCAGCTAATACTCATTTTTGTAGTACACTCAGTAAAAATGGTTACTAGGATTTTCATTTGTATTATGACCAAACCCCTTAGCTTCACAAATAGAGTTTATACACTACACAGATCCATAAATGCAAGAAAAATCTAATGAAAATGTGGAAAAACAACTGTGTTGTCTGTCTACATTGGGATATAAGCACCTGTCCACATACTAGGATAAAAGGTATTTTTTTAACCATAGTGTAGATGGGTCTAGTTGTATTTTAACTTGTAATAGCTGGTCAAGGTGAGCCCTTGGCTCCTTCTTAGGCTACAATGCAAACAGCTAGTATATTTTTAAAATACAGCTTACCCTATTTACATTAGGATTTTAAAGTGTGTTAGCTAACCTGTTTTTAAAGTGCACCTTTTATGCTAGTGTGGACAGGCCGCAAGGGTTTTCCTAGAGTAGGACTTTTATCCTGGATAACCAGCTACTTCAGCTTCCAGCTATCTCTGTCTCTACAGATTCTCATATTGACCTCCATCTCCATACTGCTGGAGACAGGGTTTCTGTGTGTCTAGAAGATATGCATCAGCAGTCTTATCTTGCACAATTCCATAAGGACACTGCTAAATTTATTCTTTTAAAAGCAAAAACCAGTAGCTAGATGCCAAAAAATCAAAGTGGATGCCATTTTAGGGCTGCAAATTTTAATAGGTCAGGATTGTCTTGTTGTGGTGGTGGTGTTATTCTCACAGCAATACTAACTTGCCCACACTGCCAAAGTAGTATACAGTATTTATTATCTTAGGTATTCATGCATACTTTTCACTAACTTGAAAGAGCATAGCCATTAATTAGACTTACAGTTTCTAGGTTGTCTGAAATGTTCGTGCCTGTTCTAATAATGTCTACATAAATGACCTCTTCTGACACTGATTTTCAGTTTAAACAGAATTTAGTACAGGTTGGATTACTGCAGAAAGGATTTATTTTACTTGGGCTCACTGCAACAAGTGGCTGAAAAGGGAATATTTAAGCCTGTACCATACATGTCCTGAACATGTAGTTATTGTGTCCATTTGTTGGAAGAATTTGCGTATCAGAAACTTCTTTGCCACTTGAACATTTCATATTTTAGTGCAAAAATCTTACTGCATTAGGAGTAAAGAAAAGCCAAAATTCGAAACCAGCAAACTTTTAGGAAGTCTTGGGCGCTTAGCACTGAGCTGTCTTGGGACTTCCCTTTGTTTTTAACTTTGAAAAGTCATACTAGAAGTTCCCATGAAAGCAACATACACACTCGCATCCGGCAAGTCATGCAGCTGACTCCTGAGTCTGTCTAGGAGCAACAGATTGGTACAGTTTCCAAAATCTGACCTTTTCTTTCTGCTCTCACATCTAAAAATGTATCTTGAGTACTCCACTTTCATCTTGACTGCTGCAGCCACCTCCTCTGTGATGCACATCACCTTGTCCTGATCCCTTGAAAATGTTGCTGCTTGGATCATTTTCTTTTTCCTGTTGTTCTGACCTCGCAGCCTCCTCTCTTTGGAAGTCTTCATTGTTTCATCACATCAAGTTCAAGCTTCTTTCCCTCCCCTTCAGAGCCTCAGACTGCTCTGCCCCTTCCTACTTGTCCTGTCTTGTCTCTTACTTGACACCCACATACATCTGGAACTCTGCCACATGCATTCATTGCCACCAAAAATTTAGCCAAAAAAAAAAAAAAGAGATTGGTCATTTATATGGATAACAAGACTATCCAGAGTTATAATTAATGATGATTGAAATTTTCAACTTGTAAGAGATCAGAATGAGACTTAATAATGTAAAGGGCTGATTATCCCACATCTGCCTACCGTGGAGTTCTTATGTCATCTTCCAAAGCTTCTGGTTCTGGCCAGTGTCAGAGACAGGATACTGAACTAGTTGGACCTGAGATCTGATCTAGTATGGCAATTCCTATGTTCCATGCTCCCTGCCTTCGGTCCTGCAATTGATGCCAGCCTGTTTGCTCTACCTTTTTGTGAGCTTGTCCCACAGTTATCTGTGCTTTCTTCCATGCTGTCCCCTTATACATGGAACATCCTCCTTGAATTAACCCTTTCTCTTCCAGATCCCTCCGCAAGACCCACACCTGATACCTGCAACAACTCTGCAGATGTTTGGTCATGCATCAGTGGGGACAGCAGATCTTTGTATTTAAAAAAAACATAAACAAAAAAAGTACCTTCCGGAACCTTCAGGTTGTTCTGTAGATAGTCATACAATCTAATTATTATGAATCTCTTCCCTTCTCTTGTCTCTAATTAGACTGTAAACTGTTTGGGCCCAAGACTGTCTGTTACTGTGTCTATTGTACAAGGTGCTGTACATACACAATCAGATCTGGGGCCTCCAAGCTCTGCTTCCATGTAAACAAGACTCCCTCTTGTTCCCCTACCGTATGTTTGAGTATGGTATAACTCTAACCTCTGTGGGGGAGAAGATACATCATCAGTCCAGCCCAGTGCCACCATTCAAGCTGTGTAATAAAACAATCTGCAGTGCTCTAACTGAATGTGAAAGAGGGGCAAATACAGCACCCTTGGGGTAGTGGCTGTCTGTAGTGTGTGTGTTTAGGGGTTACTTGCTGTGTACTGAGCTTGTTTGTCTGGTTGTTTGAAGGACTGTGTGCTGTGGCTGGCAGTTGGAAGCAGTCACCCAAGAGTTCTGAAAGAACTCAAATGTGAAGTTGCAGAACTACTAACTATGGTTTGTAACCTGTCCTTTAAATCAGCTTCTGTACCCAGTGACTGGAAGATAGCTAATATAACGCCAATATTTAAAAAGGGCTCTAGAGGTGATCCCAGTAATTACAGACCGATAAGTCTAACGTCGGTACCAGGCAAACTAGTTGAAACAATAGTAAAGAATAAAATTGTCAGACACATAGAAGAATATAAATTGTTAGGCAAAAGTCAACATAGTTTCTGTAAAGGGAAATCATGTTTTACTAATCTATTAGAGTGCTTTGAAGGGGTCAACAAACGTGGACGAGGGGGATCCAGTGGACACAGTGTACTTAGATTTTCAGAAAGCCTTTGACAAGGTCCCTCACCAAAGGTGCTTACGTAAATTAAGTTGTCATGGGATAAGAGGAAAGGTCCTTTCATGGATTGAGAACTGGTTAAAAGACAGGGAACAAAGGATAGGAATAAATGGTAAATTCTGAGACTGGAGAGAGGTAACTAGTGGTGTTCCCCAAGGGTCAGTCCTAGGACCAATCCTGTTCAACTTATTCATAAATGATCTGGAGAAAGGGGTAAAAAGTGAGGTGGCAAAGTTTGCAAATACTAAACTGCTCAAGATAGTTAAAATCAAAGCAGACTGTGACGAACTTCAAAAAGATCTCACAAAACTAAGTGGTTGGGCAACAAAATGGCAAATGAAATTTCATGTGGATAAATGTAAAGTAATGCACATTGGGAAAAATAACCCCAACTATACATACAATATGATGGGGGGTAATTTAGCTACAGTGAATCAGAAAGAAGACCTTGGAGTCATCGTGGATAGTTCTCTGAAGATAGATGTCCATGCAGTGTGCAGAGACAGTCAAAAAAGCAAACAGGATGTTAGGAATCAATAAAAAAGGGATAGAGAATAAGACGGAGAATATCTTATTGCCTTTATATAAATTGATGGTACGCCCACATCTTGAATACTGCACACAGATGTGGTCTCCTCATCTCAAAAAAGATATACTGGCACTAGAAAAGATTCAGAGAAGGGCAACTAAAATGATTAGGGGTTTGGAACAGGTCCCATATGAGTAGAGATTAAAGAAGCTAGGACTTTTCAGCTTGGAAAAGAGGAGACTAAGGGGGGATATGATAGAGGTATATAAAATCATGAGTGATGTGGAGAAAGTAGATAAAGAAAAGTTATTTACTTATTCCCATAATACAAGAACTAGGGGTCACCAAATTAAATTAATGGGCAGCAGGTTTAAAACAAATAAAAGGAAGTTCTTCACACAGCGCACAGTCCACTTGTGGAACTCCTTGCCTGAGGAGGTTGTGAAGACTAGAACTATAACAGCATTTAAAAGAGAACTGGATAAATTCATGGAGGTTAAGTCCATTAATGGCTATTAGCCAGGATGGGTAAGGAATGATGTCCCTGACCTTTGTTTGTCAGAGGGTGGTGATGGATGGCAGGAGAGAGATCACTTGATCATTACCTGTTAGGTTCACTCCCTCTGGGGCACTTGGCATTGGCCACTGTTGGTGGACAGGATACTGGGCTAGATGGACCTTTGGTCTGACCCAGTACAGCTGTTCTTATGTTCTTGTGAATGTAAAACTTAATTATATTTAGCATATGTTGTGAATCTTTTTTTCAGTCGGAGGAGATGGGGGAAACCTGAGCTGAGGCCTTAAAGCATCCACTATTTTTGCTAAATATGTACACTAGTACATTTCCTCTTCATGCCTTCTTTTTAAGGCTAGCCCTGTTTTTTGCAGTTCATGCTACAGCAGATGCAAATGGCTCAGCTGTAGAAGCAACAGCTGCTTTTTTTATTTTCAGTATAGCCTACTTTTTCTGGAGGGAAGCCAAGTGACATGTTTTCACAACACTACGTCAAGTAATGATCTATGCATCTCATACCTTTGCTTGATAGGCTCATTTTTCATCAGTGCAGGGATCTTGAGCGGCTTTTTTACCAGTGCTTGGTGTAGGGTCTTCTCTCCCCCTCACGCCCGCTTCCCCCATTCTTAAGATGTTGGAAGAGCTTTAAGTATAAAAAACAGTATAGGTTGGGGGAGGGGAATGAGTAGGTTTGTTTGTAGTTTATTTTTAGATCTTTGAAAAGTAAAAACAAAACTCTTTTTGCTACTCTCCAGCTCTTGCCTCCACTTCCTGGAGCAGACACACAGCAGACAGCCTCTCAGCTAGAATCATGGTGAGACTGTCATAACAAGGGGAACTTTCCTCTTGCCTCCCATCCAGCTCCAGCTGATGTTAGGGTTTGACTGGAGCTGGCTGCAGCATGCTTCCAGCTGCTGCCATAATGTGACCATCTCTCTAACTTCATTTCCATGCCTAGGGGAGAGAAGTGACTTTTTCTCTCTGCCCACCTGGCTTGGGGAACCCCAGCAGGAATATGGGGAATGGTTGGTTGTATCTGCCTCTAAACCACTAGCATTCTCCTCTCCTAAGCAGGCTGGTCCCTAGAATGTGATGGTGCTGCCTAGATGTCCTGGTTCTGCTTGCTCCTTTGTAAGCACCGTCATGAGAGATAAGGAGCTAGGCTGCCCCCCACCCCCCCACTGCTCGGTGAGGCTGGAAATGGGGGTGTCCAGTGAAGAGGCAGACTCATCTAGCCATTCCCCTCCCTCTCACTTTTGGGTGAGGGTGCCAGATGGGAAATAGTGAGAGCGTATTGCTTTTTCCTGGGGGTGGATTGGGAGATAGCTTCCCCCCCTTCCCTCCCCTCCACCCTTTTCCCACTCCACCCCAGCAGCAAATCAGCTGTGATCTGGCCTCCCAAAACTGGAGGAATGGGGATAGCTCCACTACTGTGACAGGTCTCAGCGAAGACACTGCTTTACTTCCCAGGGTCACTAGCACAGTAACTTCAGCTGCCTCTAACCAGGAGGTGAAGACAGGGACTGTAGATTAACAAAAATGATCTAGAAATAAAGGGTGCAGGAGTTTGGGCTTTTACCCTGCAAGCCCTACCAAAACTTTAACTATAGAGTTGTGATATTGTGTCAACCTTTAATACTTGCCGTCATCTAGCATCTACCATCCTGAATATCCGAAACTGCTTTACAAACCTATTTTGCATAATATACAACACATGAAATATTACACTATTGTGTGTGCATAACTATTATATATACACGAGACAGAACACACACAATGTTGTCACTCATGCCAGTAAAGCCTTCATTCTGTGGCACCATTGATCATATATATTTGCATTGCATATATACTGTTATGCATAGATAGATATCCCACATGGCGTGTATATACTAGAATGAGTGAGTATAGGTACATGCTTTATCGGCATGAGTTTGGAATGAGCGTGCGTGTGTGCGTAATTATATATATATAATATATTTTTTATAAAAACAGAAAAATACCAGAAGAGCACATGGATTTTTGGACCTGATCATTTGCACATGAGTGAATTTTATATCATTTATTAGCCCAGGCAAAAAATATTGCTCCTCCTGGAACTCAGATGCATAAATTTGTGGAGGAAAGGAAGAATCGTTTGTGTGATTGATGGTTTTACAGCCTAAAAACCAAGCAAGCCACAGTCCTCTGGAAGGTATTCAGGGGTTTGGAATGTTATAAGAAATTATGGATTAGTGGATAGAGTAAAGGTGAGGCAATCAAAGTTACATAACTGTTATATATCACATGGATGTCACGATCACATACATGTATATAATTACTTCATCAGCACTATAATTCAGCTGCTCCTATGGAGAAACAGAGCTAGTGTTAAATGGCCTAGTCCTGCAAATATTTATTCACATTAGTAACTTTAATCTTGTGGGCAATGGGACTTAGGTAAGTAAAGTTACTTGTGTGTGGTTGCAGGTCAGGCCCTACCAATATTCAGACATACAACCTACAGTAGAACCTCAGAGTTGTGAACACCTTAGGAATGGAGGTTGTTTGTAAATCTGAAGTGTTCGTAACTCTGAACAAAACATTATGGCTGTTCTTTCAAAAGCTTATAACTGAACATTGACTTAATACAGCTTTGAAACTTTACTGTGCAGAAAAAAATGCTACTTTTGACCATCTTAATTTAAATGAAACAAGCACAGAAAGTTTCCTTACCTTGTCAAATCTTTCCCTTTATTTTTTTGGTAGCTCACATTTAACAGTTTTGTCCTGCATTTGCACTTTTTTTTTTTCTTTCTTTTTTTTTTTAAATCTCCTGCTACCTGATTGCATACTTCTGTTTTCAAATGAGGTGTGTGGTTGACTGGTCAGTTCGTAACTCTGGTGTTCATAACTCTGAGGTTTTACTGTAACAGTGTCAGACAGGAAGTGAAGCATACTGTATCTGATGAAACTACAGGGGAAACTAATTCAGGCAGAAAGTAATTACCCAGTTCAGATGGGGCACAATTACTGGTGCCCCATATCTTGTAAAATGTATCGCCAAAAGAGCACCTTTCTCTCCTTTTGTACAATAATGGTACAGTCTTATTTAGTAAGGCATTTCTTAGATATAACATTGAATGCAGAACAGGTTAAATTGAAAACTTATATGATGAGATTGCCTAAAATGGCATGTGGCCCATCAGTGACTGCTAGTAACAAATATTCACCACAGCCAGAGATGGGACACTAGATGGGGAGGGCTCTGAATTACTACAGCAAAATCTTTCCCAGGAGTCTGACTGATGGGTCTTGCTGACATACTCAGGGTTCAACTGATGGCCAAATTTGAGGTTAGGAAGGCATTTTCCCCAGGTCAGATTAGCAGAGACCCTGAGTGGGGAGCAGGGGGTCGCCTTCCTCTGCAGTAGGAGGCACGAGTCACTTGTTGGTTTAAACTTGACTAAATGGTGGATTCTCTGTAACTAGAAGTCTTTAAAGCGTGATTTGAGGACTGCAGGAACTCAGCCAGAGGTTAGTCGTCTATTACAGGAGAGGGCAGGTGAGGTTCTGTGGCCTGCAATGAGTAGGAGGTCAGACTAGATGATCTCAATGGTCCCTTCTGGCCTTAAATTCTATGATATCTATAACAAAGCTGCAATTCACACAGTAGATAATTTTTGTTAAAGAATACTCTGTTTACAGGAAAGTGTTTCCCTTGTTAAAAGTCTTATCCTGAATTCTCCTGAGTGTGGTGTGCCCTACTAAACCCAGATGAAATACAAGTTTTTTTTACTTGTGTGAACATTTGTGCAAGAGAGATCAGTTTGTCTGTCTATCTAAAAAAATAAAAATCCTCCCAGATATATTTGGTTACATAATTGTAAATATGTGCAAATAAAATGGTTGTAATAATTATAAAAACAGGCTGTCAAATGCAGTGAAACACTATATATAGATTTAATATGTTCTTGTACATCAGGCTGCAATTTCTCCACCTGAGTCCAGTATCCTGTCTCTGATAAGATGTGTCTACACTGCAGTTAAACACCCACTGCTGGCCTGTGCCAGCTGACTCGGGTTCACAGGGCTCAGACCAAGGGATTTGTTAGTTGCAGTGTAGATGTTCAGGCTTGGGCTGCAGCCTGACCTTGGGGACCCTTCCACCTCTCAGGGTCCTAGAGCCTGGCTCCAGCCCAAGTCCAAATGTCTACACTGCAGTTAAACAGCCTCTTAGTTCAAGCCCAGAGAGCCCAAATCAGCTGGCATAGCCCAGCCACAGCTTTTTAAGGCAGCATTGACATGTCTATAGTGACCAGTGGCACATTCTTCAGAGGAAGGTGCCAGAAACTCTGCAATAGACAGTTATAGGATAACGGGCTAAGAGTTTTTTCCTAATCCTCATTAATTACAGGTTGCATTTCATGTTTCGCTGATCCACCAGTGAGTGGTATACTCACTATATGTTGTAATGGTCTTTTTTGTATCCCATGTTAACCACTTTTTAAAAAGTAATTTGAGCCTAACTAAGCTCTGTTCCTGCCCTGGATCATTATATCACATCAGTCCTTAGTGTGTGTTCTCTCCTTCTTTGGTAGCTACAGTTGCCTCCACGTTTGGTTTTCCACTAATTTGGTTTCATTATGTAAAAGCCTATGCTGATACAGGAAAGTACCAATCAGCTATGTAAATGGCTTAATTTGGCCATTCATGGTCTCTGTTTTCTGAACTGTTAACTTGCTCCAGATACCTCACTTCTTCCCCCCCTGCATGTCTTGTTAAGATAACATTTTTCTTTCTGTTTTGCTTTACTCTGATTAGTCAGAGTTTGGATACAATCAGTGGGATGAGTTATATTTGGTTCTGGCTAATACACAAAAGGATTATTCTGATTTCTTATGTAATCCCTGTGTTTGAGAATCCCTTCGCGAATGTCAGTTTCTCCATTTTTTTGTTGTTTGTTGGTTTTGTTGTTTTGCACTGGTGTAGCTACACTGAATTAACTGTACCACTGCAAACCTTTCTGCACCAAAGTCATGTTTTGCACACATGCATTGTATCTGCATTCGGGATTTGAAGTGGAACAGCTACCCCAGTGCAAAAAGAACGGGTGCTAGGGCAAACTGATGATTTAGAATGTAATACATCACCAGGCCCAGATTATATATAACCAAGAGTTCTGAAGGAGATTAAATATGAAGCTGTTCAGCAGCTTAAAAAAAAGAGTAATATATTATTAAGAACAGCCACTATTCCAAAGGATTGGAGATGGCAAAAAGGCCATAAGGGTGATCCAGGTGCTTATAGACCAATAAGTCTCTCAGATGTACCTTGTAAATGGATTAAAATTATAATTAAAAATAAAATAACAAAATATCTGGAAGAATATGATATGATAAAGTCTAACCAGCAAATCATGTCTCTCTAATCTCTTGGAATTCTTTGAATGTGTCAATAGAGTGGTTGATAAAGTAAAACCAGTTGACCTAATTTATTCAAATTAAACAAGGGAACACAGGCAGGCCCATCATATCTGGTGACAGCACTCTTACTGAAGGACCATGGGAACTCATAGAAACCATCCTCAAACTCACTCAGCACACAAGGGGCCAGCTTCCTTCAGGACACAACTGACTTCCTCCAGAAACGCAACAGTATTAACAATCTCCTTCAGAACACCATCTTTGCCACCATGAATGTCACTCCCTTTACAGCAACATCCCCTCACAATGATGGCATTGCTGCCTTCCTCGAATATTTACAAGATAACAGACAACGTTCAGAGATCCACCCCAAACACATCGGCAAACTCATCCATTTCGTCCTCACCATGCCAACTTTACATTCAACAACACTTAGTCTAAACCATGGGAACAGCCATGGATACGAGGATGGCTCCCGAATATGCCAGCCTCTTTGTGGGCCACCTCGAGGAAGAATTTCTGGACAAATGCACCACAAAACTAATGATATACCTGAGAGACATTGATATTTTCATCCTCTGGACAGGAGACCTAAACTCCCTCATAAATTTCCTCCAAAACTTTAGCAACCACCACCTGTCCATCAGACTCTTTACTGCACTCACACATTAGCAGCAACTTCATGGAAACCATGATCAGCTTCAACAAAGGAACCTTTTAGATAACTATATAGAAGAAACCCACTGATCACCACATTTAGCTTAACAGATATAGTAACTTCCCCAAACACAACAAGAAATCTGTTATCTACAGCCAGGCACTCATTCCACAGAATATGCTCCAAGGAGAAAGTCGAGGATATACATCCTTAACATGTTAAAAACCACCTTTAACAAACAAGGACACATCACCTGAGAAGTAGATCACATCATGCAACAGGCCACCCAAATACTCTGAGAGCCTGCTCACCACAGCCTGTTGTTGTCACATCCCACCCCGTACTGGAAACTGTATGGGGTATCATTAAACAAGTGCAACCCATACTCAATGGGATCCATATCCTGAAAAATCTTTCCTGAACCCCCTTTTCTAGCTTTCATGCTCCTCAGAAGCAAACTTCCCATAGACCAGGACACACCCACTCAAAGCAACACCAGATCATGGCCAAAACAGAGGCAGACATATCTCCATTGCTATTATGATCAGTACACCCCACAACACAGTCGTGAACCACTCCAGACAGCGTGACACTTGCATCTTTGGATAAGTGGCCACGTGAAAGAAATTAGTGTTGTAAGAGCTTGCAAACTTAAGTCCTGCCAACGTGTGCCTGAAATCCACTTCCCAACTGAAAGCCCTTAGTGGCCACAAGTGGGCTTAGGTCTGATTCATCCAAAAGACAGTGGGTGAAATCCTGGCCCCATTAACTTCACTGTGACCTGTATGTCATTCAGCACTTTCAACAGCACAAGCACTGTGCTTGCCAACACTGTGTTGGGGCATTTGGTTTGGTACTGGCTCACAGGAAAGATTGCTGTGTAATAAACTCCATCATCACTTCATTCAGCACTATGTGTTTTCCCTGGATGTGGGGGACATTTCCCATCCACATGCTGGCCAGATGGAGTCCTGCTTAATTTGTGAATCCAATGATGACAAATCATAGTCTAAGGTGGCAATATGGATGCAAGCCGTTTTCCTTTCATGGTATTGCATATAATAAAGTATGAAAGGATTTCGTTGCTTTAAAAAAAGTAGGTTACTAATCCCCTTGGTTCTCTCTTTTATGAAAACATTGGATGCAGGAATACTGAAAATAGCTTAGCATAGTTAGTGAAGAACAATGAACCTAGTGTAAAGACAATGAACCTACTTTAAGACTGTAATTGCTTCACACATGGAATACAATGTATGAAGCCAAGACCACAGACACATGTTGTGCTTGTACAAGTTATAGAATTGATTGAAGCAGTTTTATTTATTAAGGTTCTTGTTCATACTTTAGTTAATCTATCAGTTACCTTTAACTTTTCTGGCTAGTGTTTTTAGTTTCACTGAAGTAATAGCTCCTACCTCTGTTGGCTATTGGTCTAATTAAAATATGTTAAATATCACTGCTCTACAGCCAAAATGCTTCTGAAATAAATGTAGTCTAACTTTACTAATTCTGGGTCACTGAGAATGAAAATGATGCTTAAAATTGTTGATTGGCTCTAGTTTTCAAGATATGCTATTGGGTCAGTATATACCACCCTTGACTTGGGAATGGCGGAGGATAAGTGAGTTATAAAGGGAAGGGATCTCAATTTAAACCAGAAATGACTAAAATACATCTTTGACTGGATTTATGAATAAATCTATGACTGGCTTTGGACAGTACTTGCTTTTTAGGCAAAACAGTGAATGATGCAATCTGAAACTGGTATTGCGTCGTACATGATATGAATTGCATCATGTTATTCCTAGAAGTCATGGATGATGCAATCATAACGAAGCTTACATCACTCTGCTGAAGAAATTGCCCTATATCAGCTCTAGAAATCATACAGTGTGGTGCTCTTATTTGTCAGTGTTTGATTTTGCAAAGGGACACATTTCTGTTTAGCCAAAGTGAGCAGAGATGCCTTGTACTTGTGTGAACAGTGCAGATAACTTCTGCTATGTTTGTGGTGAAGTGACTTTTGCATCACAAAAGCGCAGTCTAACCACTATGGTTAAGAGAGCCTATCACCTTTCTTTTGGCTGCAAAATTGGAGATCAGGACAAGAGGTGGGCCCCACACATATATGCTGCAACACTTGTGCAACAAATCTTCACCAGTGGTAGAATAGGAAAAGGAAATCTATGCCTTTTGCAGTGCCAATGATTTGGAGAGAGCCAACAGATCATCCCAGCAATTGTTACTTCTGCATGGTGCCTCCGGTTGGGAAAGGTGTGTCAAAGAAGAAAAAATGGACTGTGCATTATCCAAACATTCCATCAGCTATACACGCACAGTACCCCACAGAGAAGGACTGCCGGTTCCTGATGCACCAGAATCATTCTCACTTGAGTCAGACGAGGAAGAGGATGAAACTTCTGGTCCTGAACCATCAATGTCACGGGACCCACATTTTCTCCCATCCTCCTCCTCTGAACCACACCTCATAACACAAGGTGAACTGAATGACCTTGTCAGGGATTTGGAACTATCCAAGAATAAGGCAGAGCTGCTGGGCTCCAGACTACAGCAGTGGAATCTCTTGGCAGGCTATCAGGGCAAATGGAGCCCATCAATGCTTGCAGACTGTTGCTGGACAGTGACAAGAGATGCTCCATTTAATGAATACAAGAGACAAGCCAAGAAGCGCCGAGTAGACACTGAATAGGACTAAACTATGTACATAATAGTTTTTTGCCTTTTGTTTCATAATACATTTTATTTATAGAACCCTTTTGCTGATTTTTAAAGTGTTACATAAACAGGACAGGTGAAATATTATCATGTAAAGCAACCATAAACACATGAAAAGACCTAGGTTTACAATTTATGATTAAAACTCTACGATCTACACAATATACATAGACATAAAATGTAAAAACTTAAATATCTTAGAAACAGTAGCCGATCAGTTGTTTTAATCATCATATTTGAATTCAGCACATCAAAATACATAATAAATATCACATTTTATCTCTGAAGCAGACGACTTCTCAAAAATTGTAGACCAGTGTAATTATTGAACAGCTCTGTTAAAAATTGTTAGAGAGATTCATCATGCAGCAGCTAAAATTAATGTTTTTCAGTATTACATTCATGAATGAGATTGCCAGTGTGCATTTCAGCAATTATCACAGTAAGAACATTGAAGGAAATTTGTATGCAGGAAATAAGTTAGCAGAAATGTCAAATTATATTTGAAATTACAAACTATTAATATGTTGTAATGTTTAATATTATCAATGTCCAAAAGTCACTGGGCACTTTCAGAACAAACCTAAAAAAATCAGTGGGCAAAATAAATCACGGAGAAAACAAGAAAAACCCATTTTCTTCACCCTCAGTCCAATTCTCTCTCTCACACTCACACTCACACACACACAATTTGAAAGTAAACCATTTTGAGCTTTGCCCCGACAGATAGCACAGATGAGCTCTGTTGTGTGAGGGGGAGAAAATTCCAGAGACCTAGGTTGTGACTTGGCATTTAGCAACCACCTGATCTCATCACTGTGCATGATGATTACACACAAGGTACCAGCAGCAAGACCCTGTGAATAGGGCTTCACTTTCAAGCTTATTCTTGCAGATGACTGATTCCAGCAAAAGCTCTTTATGAGCTTTCAAAAGCTCACACATTAGCTGCTGCTCAGAAACTGACTGTAGAGCTTTTCCTGCCCTTTTACCCTACAGTTTCTTAGTTACGTAACTGATTTAAGCATAATGTTGCATCAGAGACCTTACTCTTTTAATGGGACTTTGGCATTTATTGTTTCATCAAATTACTGTTGGAAAGCTTTATGCTGTGTGCCTGTGTTTGTAAATCTAAGGGATACAGTCAATTTACATTTGGCCCAACGTTTATATTTTTGTAAAAGTTTTATAAAATATAAACACAATGAAAATGTTTCCACAATTTATTAAATTACATTGAAAATCATCACTAATAAATTTAAAAAAAATACCATAGTAGCATTTGAAATCCCAGATATTGCTTCGGTCAACCTGAAAGTGAAACGCACTGTGTTTTTAATTTTTGTATTTATTTATTTACAAAGTTGAGAGAAATGCAAAGAGCAAGCAAGCATAACTAGTGAAAATCTGAGTTTGAACATTTTTACTTTTAGTGCTTTAAGAGGGTGCTAGTACCACATTTGTTTGTAACGTGGATCTTAAATTGATAGTGTCAACTTTAAATTTAGTATTAGATTTTAAAAAGAGCTTTTGAGGAAGTGCCGTTTCAAATATTGGGGCCTGGTTTAGCTGTGTGTATGGCCTTCCAATTGACTGATGTTTCAGGGAGATTTCTGTAAAAGCAAGCACTATTCAGTTATTTCTTGTGTTGTTAAATCACACAGATAATTAAATCAGTCGTGTCTCTGTTACGGTCTGGTCCTGCGTTTGTTTACCTCACAAGGCTAATTTGTGTTTGCATAACTCTTCAAAAAACATTCAGCACCAAGTAAATGCTAAACACTACTAGATACAAGCAGGGAAAATTCCCATTAACTGTCTGCATATGTAATGGCAGGATTTGGCTCTAAAAACACAAAGCATCTGTAATTTCTTGTGGGGATAAACTGTTGACATTTTCTTTTTTATGTAACCTTTCAGCTAAATTAGAATTCAGAGGAAACCTATGTTTCCTTTGTTTGCTAGGCTCCACTATTTACCCTCTCCTTTCTTCTCACATACACACGACATATCTCTGCCAACTCACTTACAGAGCATTGACCTGCAGAGGAATCATCTGCCTGACCATCCTGCAGGGTTGAAGGTCGCATTCTGGGCTGTTAAGGACTTTAGAATAGTAATATATATTTATGTAGAATTTTTCATCAGTGGGTCTTAGTGATTTACAAATATTAATTAAGCCTCGTGACCATGGTGAAGTAGATGATATAACCATTTGACAGAGAAAGGAAGGATGGTTTTGTGCTTAAAGCACTGGATTAGGACTCCGGAGACCTGTGTTCAATTCCTGGCTCTGCCATAGGCTTCCTGTGTGACCTTGGGATAGTCACCTAATCTCTCCATGTGTCAATTCCTATCTATAAAGTGGGGATAATACTTTTCTGTTTAGATTATAAATTCCATAGGGCATGGATTCTCTTACTATCTGTACAGCACTTAGCACAATGGTCCCTGATCTCTGTTTTGGCTTCTTTGTACAACTGTAATATAATAATAATACGGACAGGGAAACTGAAAGGTTGAATGAGTTGTTCCAAGGCGCACACTTGAATCAGGAGCACTGCTCCCAGACTGCTATTCTAACCCACTGATCAATTTTCCATTCAAATTCTAGGAGGGAAATTACAACTTGGTAAGGTTTTTTATTTTCAGGTAGATGTGGCATCTTAAGCAAAGAAATGAGATAATATGATACTTGCTGTATATTATGCAGCTGTGTGTAATCATGCCTGTTGCAAGTTTAAAATGTGGTGTGTGTATGTTTCATTTGTTTTCAACTGACAGAAAGCAGCAGCCGCAAGATGCAATAAATAATTAGTAGAGGGTAATATCAAGAAATTGTACATATAGTATTTTTTATAAATAATGACTTCTGCTGCATAATTCTGTAGTTAAGGGCTGCAATATTTGCCTACAATGAAAAAAATCTGATACTTGTGGAAGCCCCTGTGGCTTTGTAATACAAGCCTGTAGAAAAATTTGCAATCTTTATTCTTTCCAGTAGCTAAGAAGAACTGTTTCTGTCAAGCAATAAATTAATTTTCTGTGGGAAAAGTAGATAAATTAAGTTGTGTGCATACATGTACACAAAACGTACAGGAAACACACTGGAGCAAATACCTGTTGGGGAGCTTTTGTAAAATATAGATCAGTAACTGCTTCTTTAAATGCTCATCTTTGTACAATCAATTGGATAGCTCTGTGTGTGTGTGTGTGTGTGTGTGTGTGTGTGTGTGTGTGTGTGTGTGTGTGTGTGTGTGTGTGTGTGTGGATCAATAGGTTTGTTTGCTTCTACCTCCTTCTGGGTGGAGCTGCATCTTGTTGTGGTAATTCCAAGTAGAATTGTTACAGCAAAATCTGAATGTATTAAAATGATCCAAGTCTGAATCTTTCTAGTGCTTTGCAACTTTCTCCATCTGGACCTTGTATCTCTCTCCTTCCTCTTCTCCCCCCCCCCCCCCCCCCACGCCTCCACTCCGATATAGCTCTATCTCATATTGATATACCTATCATAAGGTCTGGGCAGGTTTGTCTCTCTTCTGAGCAGCTTCAGTCAGTTGTGGTGAGGGCCCCTCTGACGCAGAGAAGCTGTAGAACACACTAGCTTTTGAACAGAGCAGCCAGGTGAGTGCACCAGAGATGCAGTTGTGAGGCCCAGCAGAGCTGTTGCAATTACACTGTAGGGGACTGGGCAGGTTGATGCTCAGAGAGAGGAATGTCAATAAGCCCCATCCCCTCCCCTGCAAGAAAAACACACCTGTGTGTGTGCTTTTTCTCATCACCAGCTCGCCCATTCCGAATAAGTACAATGTGTGTGCGCTGGTTGCTGAATTCTGTATCCAGGAAAGGTGATCTGTGGCACAATTGCGTTCTTAGGGAGTCATGTACTATCATTTTTATTCCAGTGATATTTTTAATAATCCTTTTCTTGATTGCCATTTTCTTAGTTGACTCCAGATGGCCATTCCTTTTTGATGCGGCTGTTCCTTCCTGCCAAGTCTCTGATCTTCTCCTCTTTAGAAAAACAGCACAACAGAGGCTTTTAAATACATATAATGTAAAAGTACATACACAAGAAGCTCCACTTGCTGTAACTATGTTGTTGCCCGATGCCAGCTCTGTCCACATATCTGTTTAAGTGACACTACACAGGACCTAATCACATCAGCCACACCGTCAGGGGCTCGTTCACCTGCACATCTACCAACGTGATATATGCCATTGTGTGCCAGCAATGCCCCTCTGCAATGTACATTGGCCAGACTGGACAGTCTCTGCGCAAAAGAATAAATGGACACAAATCTGACATCAGGAATCATAACACTCAAAAACCAGTGGGAGAACGCTTCAACCTCTCTAACCACTCAGTGACAGACTTGAAGGTGGCAATTTTGCAACAAAATTGCTTCAAAAACAGACTCCAAAGAGAGAGTGCTGAACTCGAATTAATATGCAAATTAGATATTTAACTCAGGCTTAAACAGAGACTGGGAATGATTGGATCATTACACTAATTGAATCTATTTCCCTATGTTAAGTTCTCTTCACACCTTCTGTGGGTCATCTTAATTATCACTTCAAAAGTTTTTTTTTCCTCCTGCTGACGATAGCTCATCTCAATTAATTAATTAGACTCTTCCTGTTGGTATGCATACTTCCATCTTTTCATGTTCTCTGTATGTATAAATATCTCCTGTCTGTGTCTTCCATTCTATGCATCCGAAGAAGTGAGCTATAGCTCACGAAAGCTCATGCTGAAATAAATTGGTTAGTCTCTAAGGTGCCACAAGTACTCCTGTTCTTTTTGCGGATACAGACTAACACGGCTGCTACTCTAAAATATGTTGTAACTGGCCCTTCAGTAGGACTTGTATATTAGTGACTATGGTCTCTCCATAGGTCTGGTTGTGGTTAGCTTTCCGCTTTAGACTTGAGTGTTTTGTTTATATAACTCACACCACATTATCCCCAACTTGTCCAACAACAATGAAGGGGTTAGACGTGCGCTCCTCTGTCAGAGGACTGTCTGGGTTGGAGAAGAAGAAGTTTGAAGATTATCTGCATGCATTTATGTGCATTTGTGAGATAGATAGATAGGAATTTGAAATACAAAAGATTTTTCATGTTAGTGTAACACTGACAGACCCCAGTCACCAGCGGTTGGGATCGAACCTGGAGCCTCTGGAGTTTAGTGCATGAGCCTTTACCGCTTGAGCTAAAAGCCAGCTGGCTGTTAGCTAAGGCTGTAGAGCAGATTGATTTTATCTCTCTCTGTAAGTGGTCTCAGTGCCACTAGATGGGACACACCACACCCACAAGGTGTGTGGATTACATTAGTATAATTGTTCTAGCACATTTTTGAAAGGTATTATTTTTAATGGGTCATCTTAGAAGCTTGCATTGTTGGCCCTCCGCTCACATAGAGCAGAGGTTCTCAAACTTTTTTCTTTCTGAGCCCTCCTCCCCTCCAACATGCTATTAAAAACTCCACCACCCGCTTGTGCCACAAGAATATTTTTCTGTATATGAAAGCCAGGACCAGCATTAGGGGGAAGCAAGCAAGACAACTGCCCGGGGCCCCACGCCACAGGGAGCCCCATGAAGCTAAGTTATTCAGGCTTCAGCTTCAGCCTGGGGTGGCAGGGCTCAAGGCCCCAGGCTTCAGCCCAATGAGATGGGGCTTTGGATTTCTGCCCTGGACCCCAGCAAGTTTAATGCCAGCCCTGCTTGGCGGACCCCCTGGGGGCCCCGGAACTCTGATTGAAAACCACTGGCATAGAGAACTGCTCAGACACATACCTTGACCCGGTTCTCAAGGTAGGATTGGGGCCTTGGTTGGTTCTGCCTTTTCCCAGTAAGAACTAATGCCTCTGAGTATTTTTGGAAAGACTAGGTAGTTAAATTTTAAAAAAGTAAGTGTTTTCAAACGTTTAGAACGTCCAGAGAGATTGCTGGGTGTCGTGCATACTTTGTAAAGACTGTGCAGTCTGATGAAGGCACTTTACAGGCATGCTAAAGTGGATGTGCTATGGGAAGGGTTCTGACCACAAGAACAGAGATGGGTCTAGTTGCAGCAGACCCCAAGATGGGTATTGTGCAGAGGCTCCTGCCAACCTTAAAACTCCTACAGGGTCTGGTGGCTTTCACGTTACTGCTTCCAAAATATGGAAACCATATGTTATAAGCAAGCATGTCTGTATGTTACAAAAAATAACAACTTAGATTATTATAACCAGAAAAATTTTAAAAATCCAGTGTTGTTTTCAGTGCTCTTCATTGTTGTTTTTATTATATTCAGCAGTGTCTAGATGTCCCAGTTGGAGTCAGGGCCCCATTGTGCTGGGCACCGTTCACACACATAATGAGACAATCCCTACTCCGAAGAGTTTAGTCTGCATAGACAAGATGGGGAGGAAGCAGGCTCAGAAAGGTGAAATGACTTGCCCAAGGTCAGACAGCAGGCTGAGGACAGTGCTGGAAATAGATCTCAGGTTCTCAACTCCCAGTCCAGCGCCCTATCATCTAGACTGAACTTCTGGCATGTGTCTGAGCTTGAATCATGAAAATCAGTGAAGTCAGTTTAATTCTTAGTTACAGTTTGTTTCACTTTCAGGTTCTGAATGTGCAGTGTTTGGATTCCAAGCAGGTCCGGGGCATTACCTGTGTGCTTTAAACCTTCTTTTTATTTGAATTTAATAGGCAATCGTGGAAACACTTGACTAGTCTGAAATCTCATAAATGCTTTTTCAAAATCTAAATGTTGGCACCAAGTTTGAGTCCCCTTAAAGTTCTAAGTGTGGTGATTCTGGGAGGAAGAAAAATATTTTTGTCTGGATTGAATCAATATTAATATTTGAGAATATAAATGTAATTGAGACAGATTCATCCCTGAAGTCAGTGTAATCACACATGACTCAGTTCAACAAAGTCTTATAGGAAATTGAAACAGTCTTGAGCCCGCAGGTGTGAGACAAAAATGACCTAAAATAGTTACCTGATCTGTAATTTCTCAAAATTGACACCACTTATTAGTTTATTAGTGTCACTTTTTATTTTTAAATATCATGCATATTGACCTCTGTGCCTCACCCTTTTGCAGTTAAGTCTTTCAGAGGCTGCCATACTTTTCTAATGTTGGCAGTATAAAAAGTTCACATCAGTAGAGTCTTGTTTATTTCTGTTTGCTGATTATAGTTTGTACAGCTGAAGAGATGTTACCGTATTAGTTAGGACCACATTCTGAAAGAGGGCAGGTTGAGTACAGCAACTGTATGTACAAGTCAGGGAACTGCATGTGCAAATGGACCAAGGGCAGAAATAGCAGTGGTGCTTAAAAAGTTCCCTGAATCCCTTCACTCAGAATGGTGCTGAATGCAACAGAACTAACCATAATTTTAGTTGCTATCCACAGACTGTGTTTTGCCCACCAGTTTTCTGCAAGTCCCTCATTGTTGTACAGTGGAGAGCCACTGTAGATCGAGGGTAATGTTTGGCCCTCACTTTGTAGCCCCTGCCGTATCATTAGGGTGACCATATTTCCCAAAGGGAAAACAGGATACCATGTGGGGCTAGCCCAAGTGCCATTCTCCCCCCACCACAGGCCGGGGCTGGCATCACTGCTTGCTTGAGCCCTGCCCGCCCCTCCCCCCCCCATGTAGGGCTGGCATCACTGCTTGTCCCCCTGCACATTCTTCTGCACCTCTTTTTTGACAAGAGTGGGCATTTATTTGTCCCATTTGCTCTTTCCAGCTGATCAGTTTAGCAAGAGCAAACGGGACAAATTCCCACTTTTGCCAATAAAATCGGGACGGCCAGGACAGGGCTTAAAAAAGGGATTGTCCAGGCCAAAAGAGGACATGTGGTCACCCTAAGTATCATCCATAGAATGAGTTTGACACCTCTATTCTAGGTTATCTATAACCCGATAGGGCATGAGGGCCACTCAGGATGCACATATATTGGCTGACAAGTGCACACCAGGGAGACTGTGGTTACTCACACGTGACATTCAAAGCCATTGTGTGATGAGAACTAGGGTGTTCCCCCCAATACTAGCTGTAGTTGCCATAGAGCTAGGAGTTGCTGTGTTTAAGTCTTTTAGAGAAACAAGGTGGGTCAGGTAATTAATATCTTTCGTTGGACCAACTTCTTTCAAACTTTCTTTCAGCTTTCAAACTACACAGCTATTCTTCAAGTCTAGAGCTCTGTGTAAGCTCAAAAGCATCTGTCTCTCTCTCTCTCTAGCAAAAGATATCTCACCCACCTTGTGTCTCTGATATCCTGGACCAACACAGCTACAGCACTTTGTCTTTTAGACATTTAGGCTAATTGCCATTTAAAAGGCTAATGGTAAGTACGGCAGTGCTGAGAGTCACCACCCCGTAAAACCTCGGTGATGTCTTATGGGTGCTCTCTTGTTCTGTCCTGTTCTATTCTAGCTCACATAGTAAATGATTAACCTTTCAATGCCTGTACAAACATTAACTGGGAGCCTGCACTGTCTAGTGCCTGAGACCCTGGACTAGGAATCGGGAGACCTGCCTTCTAGTCACTGCTCTGCCACTGTACACCTGTGTGACCTTGGGAAAATCACTCCATCTCTCTGTGCCTGTTTCTCCCTTCCTCTGAGATCTATTTTGGTTATAAACTCTTCATGGCAGGAAATGTCTCTCACTATGTCTTTGTATACCACCAAGTGCAATGGAACCTTGATCTCAGTTAAAACCCCTAAATACTACAGTAATATAAATGATAAATAGTAGTAATTTGGGAATCTTATGAAAATAGCAGTATTGCCTTTATTTTTAGCATTTAGTCATTCACTGAATTTTGCTAGAACCAAGCAGGCTGTTGTGATGGCGATTTATTACTCTGGGACCAGTAAGACTGAGGGTAGGGAGGTGCAAATTGTCTTTTCCATTTTTGGAGCTTGCACAGTTGTATGATTATCTCAATAGGGTCAACACAACAGATGTCTGCTCCAAACTAGTGGATGATAATTGCTTTGTGCTGAGCTGTTCATGAACTAATTTTTTTCCTCCAGGAAGTTGCTTTTTTTTTAAGCTTTGTTTGTTTCGAATTTCAAGGCAGTGGCTGTGGTAAATGTGTGTGTATATTCAGTGCTTTTCCCCCAGTGTCTTTTTTATTATTATTGTTACTCTTTTTTCACATGGCTACTTACTGTCTAGCATGATTTTTCCAAACCCATGATTTGTTTCCTTCCCTCCATCATTTTCCCTTATTACATCTTCCATCCTGCTGAAGTTCTCAGGGATGCAAATGTAGACATCTTGAGCATGCATTATTTTCTTGTGTTATGTGGCAGTATCTGCCTCCCCCCCCTCCCCACACACACCTACCTCTACCTTTCATTTCCATGTGCCTGCTCTGACAATAGGGTCAGTAAAAGATGTGTAATGAAATTGCAGAATAAATTGTTGGACAAGAGAAGCTTCTCCAAATGTAAGTTGACTAGAAAAATGGCAGTGATTCTGTGTGGCAAGTAGAACTGGATGGTCTTGTATTATTTTCCCATTAATATAAATCTTCATTTGTTATAACACTTAGCCCATGGATGGCTGCATCAAAGCACAGTGAGCTTCCAAGTTAATGTGGTGGGAAAAGCCTTACATATGAAGTGAAAATTTTGGTTCTTTTGTTAGGTCATGGTGTATACAGGTAAGTAAATACACATCATAGATCTTACTTATGTATCTTTGTTAGTTAAGCATAGGGAATGATTATGCAGGAGTGCACGTCTCCTTAAGGGGAATCCAGAGAGCTGACTCTGACTCTTCATCTGTCTAGTGAGTTGTGTTCTGTAAAACACGCTAGCTGTATTGGAATCATATGAAACTTTCCTGTTTTCATTGGTGAGGTAATTACACTTGTCCAATAAATATATTTATTTTTAAGTCTCTAACAGAGCAGAGAAATCAGACGAAGCATGGCAAAACAACGCAGTGGTTCTCAAACTTTTGTACTGGTGACCCCTTTCACATAGCAAGCCTCTGAGTGTGACCCCCCCCCTTATAAATTAAAAACTTTTTCATATATTTACCACCATTCTAAATACTGGAGGCAAAGAAGGGTTTGGGGTGGAGGCTGACAGCTCATGACCCCCTATGTAATAACCTTGTGACCCCTTGAGGGGTCCCAACCCCCAGTCTGAGAACCCCTGCAAAAAAGTCTCATTTTCAATCACAACAACTTGATTTTCACCAGCACTCGAAGATGTTTATTTAAAGCTCTGTGTTCCATAGAAGAGATGAGGAGGAAGTAGGAAGTGCTTCCTCCCAGTAGATCTCTGTCCAAATTCCAGTGATGCTTTTGTCTGTTTCTCTGCAGCCCCACCCCAATTTGGAGCTACTCCAAAAACATATCTAGAGTCTGCTTTGGTGTTGTTTAAATGGCTCATCCTTAAGCATGTATCTGTTCCTTTCTAAAATAGAATGTTTCCTAAATGTAAAGTCAGATGTTGTGGAAGATCTTGGAATGACCTGTTTCAGTAAGTGTCCGATTCTGTCCTTCGTCTCTTTGGAGCCTTGCCAGTGAGGAAAGGAAATGCAGGAGTTGAGTTTCCATTGAGAACATGAATCACATTTTCTGGTTCTTTGTTTCAGTTTTGAATCTTTTAATTATGAAATAGTCTGTGCTAATGGTAACCTATTTTCACTGGAGGGAATAGTCCAGAAGCCATGCATCCATCTGTAAGACCAAGAAGTGATTTCATTAAACCCTTGTGCTGCAGTGATAACTGTAACGGGGTCTAGACTCACCACCGCTAGCGCCTCCTGTTGGTTGCTCCGGGAATTAGCTCTTGTCATCAGTGGAGCACCCTCTGCGCATGGTGTCTCGCCTGTTGTCTGCTGTGCTGATTTGGGAACTGCCTTGCTCCCCTGCTTCAGGACACTACCCTCCGGCAGTGCCCACTACTCCATTCTTACCCACTTCCAGGGTGGGAGGGGTTTAACGGCAGTCCTTCGGCTTCCTCCTGCCTCACTGGCCAACCACAACCCCAAAGTCTAGACTCTAGCCCCTCACCTCAGGGGCACGTTGCAGTCTGTCTTAGCCACAGTCCTTAGTGGCCAGGTACAGTGCAAAGGAGGAAGAGGGGGACCCAGGCCCACCCGCTGCTCTGGGTCCCAACCCAGGGACCCTTCAGCAGCAGCCTCTCTCTGCCCTACTTCTCTTCCCTCTTGTCTGCCTATTTTCCCTGTGCCACTTCCCCTTCGGCTCCATGCCCCTTCTTGACCCTTTTTAGCAGAGGCCGCAGCCTGGCAGGTAACTAGGCCGAATCTCTCCTCTGCTCCCCTGAGCCTGCCCAGCACTGCCCTTTCCAAGGTGCTACCTCCTTACCTTAGGAGCCATTCCTTTTCCCTTGCTAGTCAGGAAGAGACTGCTGTCTCCTTTGCTGGGCAGCCTTTATATAAGACCCAGCCTGGCCCTGATTGACTGTCTGTCTGTTTCTTTGCCCTGATTGGCGCTCCACAGGTTTTTGCTGATTGACTGCTGGTCTGCACAGCCTCTCTGGCCTGTTCCAGCCCTTTTTCTCATGCAGTGGGGCAGGCGCCCCACTACAATAACATTTAAAGTTTTTAAATGCAAAATTTAAACAGCTGAACTGATCAGGAGAATAAAAATACCTCAGATCCTTTTAGGTGCTGTGTGTTCTGTTCAGAATGTGGAATGAAAGTGATAGGAATATTACAATCTAGACTGTAGCTCAGGAAGGAGGCAAGAGTGAGTCGGCCAAAGTTTGCAGAGTTAGAGAGGGGAAGAAAGAGAAGATGAATATGGAAAATTCCAGCCTTGAGCAATGCCCCTCCCGAGACCTATACTGCATCTGACTCCTTGGAATTGAGGGCATGAAGGTTCCTTTCCACCTATCTGTAGGAGCCCTCAGTCTTAGCACTCCACCTTGAAGCCATAAAGTTCCAAATATTTATGCTTATTCCAGGTCTTATAACCCACTGGGTTGCGGTAATATGTTCCCTGTCCCTTGATTCTTAGTTTACTACAAACAACAAGGCTCAAGGTAAGAGAAGCACCCACCCTATTGCATGCCCAAAGAAAAACACTACCCCACTGGCCCTGTCTGTGCTGAGAGAATGTCACCTTCGAAAATGTGTTCATGGTATGGTGTTAAACATGGCTTTGCCCCTACGGGTTAATCACAACATGTGAATGCATTTTCAAAGCGCAACTGTCCTGGTCTGCACTAAGGGAAAAATCATGTTTAAGATTGTGCTTATTGAAACATGTTACAAAGAATGTTAATGTGATGCATTCTCCCAGCATAGACAGGACCTTTGAAAATGTCAAGGTATGGGGAAATGAACATAAATCAGGGCATGTCTACACTGCAGTGTAGGGTGAGTAGAATTCGAGTAAGCAGGGCTAACCCCATGTTAGGAATTGTTGAATCCCGGGGCTCCAGCTTCTACACTGTATTATATGGGCCCAAGTCCAACCACCCCTATCCCAGACTTCCTAGCACCCTCCCAAAATGTGGCCGCTTTGTTCGTAGTGCAGGGTGGAGAAACTTCAGTGTCCACTAAACTTGACTGTCCAGAGGACAAAATCAATCAGCTCATGGGATTGTGGGATGCTTTTGGCAGAACACAAGTTTAGTAGGCATCTACACTGCAGAGCAATAGGGCTTGAACACCGGGTCCTGGCTTGATTCAGGCTCAGACTCTCTGCTCCTTTGGGGTCTTAGGATCATGGGTTAGTGTGGTCAGAAAGGGGATTAGGCTTGAGTCAAACTTCAAACCCTGGGCTTAGATTGCAATGTAAACATCCACTCAGGGATCAGGAAAATAAATTCTCACTAAACCAGTGGGTAATTTGATTCCCATTTGAGAAAGACTTTAGAAATCAGTATAAGCATCAGCTGATAAAATTTAACCTAGCAGCACTTGGAATCAGAGCTGCTGTAAATTCTCAGCCTGTGATCAAATTGATTGCAGAGTTTTACTGGTTAGAGAGAGAAAAGATGCTATTGATCAGAAATCCTTTCCTTCCAGAAGTTTTACTGACTTAGTCATACTTTTGTATCTGTCGTCATTCACACTAAAAGGCGTTCTAAAAAGTAAAACAAATAAAGAAAACTAATAGCAGAGTTTGAACTCCTTTGCTCCCACAAGGGCTTGTGTGGTGGCTGAAGAAATGACTAAACACCTCAAACTTCTGAACAGTAGTTTACTAGTACTTTTTGTATATTACACTGATCAAATATGAGCTAAATATTTACTTTTGTTCCATTGTATTTTTAAAGTAGAAATCATGGGAAGGTATTGGAATGTGTCCAAGATAGGCAGTTTTTACAGACCCATCAACCTAAATATGGAACTAATCTGCCCCCATTTGTCCCCTTAAGGGTGTGTCTGCACAGTAGCAGGGAGGCTGCTTCCCAGCACAGGAGGACAGATCCCTGTTAGCTCTGTTGAGCTAGCATGCTAAAAATAGCAGTGTAAGTGCAGTGGCACAGGTGATGGAGCTAGTTGCCAGAGTACAATTCCACTCAATCCCTTGTGCATGTACTTGGTTGGCCAACCCAAGCTTCTGCTCCTACACTGCTATTTTTAGTGCACTAGTTTGAGCAGAACTAGCACATCTACCTGAATTGGGAAACACCCTGCCAACTGCAGTGTTGACATATCCTAAGAATGTAGCAAAGCTTTTGGTGCACAAGGGCCCTTGCTTAATCTACAATAATTTGCCTGCTTTACTGTTATCACTTGCCCCTCCCTCCACCACCTTTGGCTTATCTGCCTGTTGTGCCTTTTCATAATTTAGACACAATGTTCTGCATGGAAAGTCTTTGGGCCAGGAGCTATCTGTTGACATTGTACAGGACCTAGCACAGTGGGATGCTGAGCCTTGACCAGGGCCTCTAGCTGCTTCTGTAACATACATAATAAATGACAATATAGTTTAAATGATAGTCTGGTGGGATCTGTTGTGGTCTTGGATTAGAGGATAAAACCTTACTGTCACACATTTTCAAGGGCAGTATGTACAAAACCCATATAAATGTCTTTCAAGGTTTTATTTTTAAAATCCAGAGGAACAGTGTCACATCAGATGTTGTTAGATAAAAGTGTAAATCCAACATAAAATGCGTCTTAAATATGTCATTTTTTTTTACTGGAAATGTCTTAAGAGCAATAATATTTTAACAGTGTTGCTAGGCTAAAAAGAATCTAAAATAGCCTCCTGTGTTACCAAGTTAGCCAATAAAAAAAACAAAGTGCATACTGACAAAAGGTAACGTTTCTGATAATTGAACAGACACTAACTGGTAGAAATCGTATCAGTCTAGATGCAAATTACTGTAATTCCTAATTCATAAACATAAGGACACAGATTTGTAAAGGTATTGAGGCATTGCTGTGCTCAGCATCACAGACCTACCTGATTTAAGAGCCTAAATCTCATTTTCAAAAGGGATTAGGAGTTTGTGCCTAACTTCTTTTGAAAATATGATTTAGGCTCTTAAATTAGTTTGTGCACTCAGTGTCACAATGCCTAAATACCTTAACAGATCTGGGCCAAGAACATCAAGAAATTCACTGGATCAATAGCTGTCCTCTTAATAAATTTCCCCAGCCCTTGCCTTCATTGGGTATTGGGTCTGGATTCCAGTAAATGTAACTGCATCAGTAGAGCTGCAATTTGCATCAGTGAAATTTACCTTCCTTTCCAGCAGCAGTAAGCTACTCCGATGGAAATTGTAGCTTTCCTTGTCTAGACTTGTGGTTTTCAATGGTGCAGCTCCATTGGTGGCCCACCACCAGTTGCTGGCACTGAGGCAAATTCCCAATAGAGACAAGGCCTAGAATCCATAGACACTACAGTGCAATGTGTGTGTGGAGGCACTGCATGTTTTTAATGGACGCTGATAGTTTCACTCTCAATCATTTCTGGTTGGATTTCTTTAGGGGTATTTGCTCAAAGTCCAGACATGATTACTCTCTGTGTGGGAGGACCCTGGCACAGGCTAGCAAGCTGAGTACCTACTCAGGGTCCTCTGCAGGCTTATACTAGGACAGCTAGTCCATACTGAAGACCGTGCCACCACACAGTATGTGAGCATGCCTACCTGTGCTACAATCACACCTTCTATAGTGATGTACACATACTTATTATGTAAGGCAGCCACCACAGAAAAGTACTCTCTTATTCCAGAAGTTAAGCACTTTAAAAAAAAAATTCTATAGCCTTTATGGTTGTAAAGGGAATTTGTTAAATATAAAGCAGTGTGGTAATGTCTGGCAACATGGCCAGAAACAATAGATCTGAGAGAAGTGAAAACTTCCCCTGCTCCCCATTTCAGTGGGTTGCAGAGTGGATTGATATTAAATCAAGACAATTTAAATCATGATTTAAATTACCAAGTGGAAAGCCTCAATTTAAATAATTGGTTTTAATCAACTTTTCCTTTTAGACTTCAGTTATTTTCTAAAGAAAGGTGCATTCTCATTGGTTGATGTAACCATTAAAACATACTGATTTACAACTAAATAGACCTTTACACTAGATTTGGGACATCTTTTTGCTACCTAGAAGGGTACATCGTAACTATATACATATACATTTAAACGATTATGTAGTTAATATTTTCAGATTCTTAATAATTAATTTACATTTTATGTTTAGAAAATGATGAATGATGTATTGTTTGCAGTGTTGTAGTTTATTGCTTATTTATTGGTAATTAACTTTTTGCTTATGACTTGTGTCAAGCTGCATTAGGATGTAACTGGAATTTAATTAAACACACAACAGCATATAAAATTTATTATTATTAAACAAAATAAGCCCTTAACACAATATATGACCTATTGTGCCATATTTATAAAGCTTGACCTCAAAAGATAGATTCCCCCTGCAAACACACACACACAAATACACTCATGGTTCTTTCTTTATATAGAAAAGGGGCCTTTAACTCAGTTTTTGGATAGAGGCTCATGGATAATTATTATATTAAAATGTTTTAAGAGATTATTAGTTTAGGTCTCAGCAAATTTTGTATTAAATTCAGTTTTCATTTTAAACAGGTTACTTTTAAAAATAAAACTATAATTTAAATAACACCATTTAAAAATCTGATTTAAATCAAATCTGATCTTTTATTTTATTATTTTCAAAAAAAAAGTTTTATCCACCTTGGATTGTTGATTCTGATTTATAGTGATAATTTAAATGTCAGCACTGATCAGGAATACACTCATTAACAAAACATTCAGGAAAGGATTTGCATTAAAAGGCATCTCCCTACTGGGGAAAAAAGGTGCATTTTTAGTATGTGTTAGCTAACCTATGTTGAAATGCTAGTGTAGACAAGTTGTAGTTTTAACACATTGATCAGATAACATGGTAAAACTAGTTTGCCTTGTCTATACTAAGATTTTAACATGTTTAAAAGTACACCTTTTTTTCTAGTGAAGACAAAGCCAAAGGGATTAACACAGTCTACTTGAAGTGACACTGCATTTTGGCATCACGAATGGCTGGAGCATAATTTTTACTTAAAATTTGTTAATGGTGGAGCTTCAGAGATCAGATTTTATTTTTGCAGTTGAACTCCGCATTTGTTTTGCATTTGGAATAGGACTGACACAGGATACAGGAAGTATGCTGTGTTTGCTCTCTTCATTGGTTTGGTAGCAGGTACAGGTTAGCACTTTACATTTGACGCAAGTCTGAGAACTTGTTCCAAATCAAACCTCTTTCTAAAAGAAGGATCAAACGTTGTTGGTTTTTGTTTCCTCCTTCAAAAAGGAAAATATACCACAGCCTGGGCTTCACTGATAACTCAGATTTTTTTAATGCAAAATTAATGTAGTTGAACTTGATTCAGCCTTCCCACCCATCACCACACCTAGAGAGTTCATTCCAGACATACCGGGCCACGGAGCTTGGGAACAGATATTTTGTATTATACTGCTGTTTATACAGCCTGGATCATGGAGCTGAGTTCATCAGTATACTTCGATGAAATTAGTGTTGTCTTGACTGCTGTTTTGTGATTCCTTCAGAGATGACTTTCCTTTCAGATTAAGGGCTCAAAGTATTTCATACAAATGCCAGCAAAGAAAAAGATGGTTTTTTTAAGCTGTTCTTCCACTGGAAAATGTCACTATGACCTTGGAATAAACATTCTGTAGTTATCAGCTCTAGTAGGAATTGTTCCCTTTCTCCTGGTGTCATCAGGAGGAGGGAGAAAACTTGTTCACCCTAGCCTCCAATGATAGAACAAGAAGCAATGGGCTTAAACTGCAGCAAGGAAGATTTAGGTTGGACATTAGGAAAAAGTTCCTAACTGTCAGGGTAGTTAAACACTGGAATAGATTGCCTAGGGAAGTTGTGGAATCTCCATCTCTGGAGATATTTAAGAGTAGGTTAGATAAATGTCTATTAGGGATGGTCTAGACAGTATTTGGTCCTGCCATGAGGGCAGGGGACTGGACTCGATGACCACTCGAGGTCCCTTCCAGTCCTAGAGTCTATGAGTCTGAGTCCTCTACAGATACAGATGCTGTCCTCTTGTCCTTCTGCATATATGTATTTGTGGTAAACCATACGAGCACATCAAGTTGTTGGTCTATTCAGATTCTTGGGTCCTGTGACTCTCACGCACTGTGGTCAAGGGCTCAGTGCCAGGAAGCTAATTGGACCTACTTGTTGCATATAAAGCTAAGTGTGGGCACAGGTCTTTGCAGGATCAGGGCCTATATGCTATAGTCTGATTTCTTTAGGAGTTGAATACAAAGCATTTCAGCAAGTGCAAGTACTGAAAGTTCAGTATGGCATAGTGCCCTCATTTGTCCCATTCTGCTGAACTGAATTCTAAAATAACCCTGTTCTGTGTGCTTCCTGAAGGAATTTTTCCATTGTTTAATATAGATTTTGCTATGAAATGGGCTTATTATTCAGATCACCAAGCTTATGCATGGTCTGTTAGAATGCACTCTTAAAAAAACAAAGAAACCAAATATAGCCTGCCTCCTTTCCTCCTTTTTAGCAGTCTGGTGGTGGTGATAGGAAAACTGGAGTTCTCTGATCAGAGCCCAGGCACAGCACTTGTATATGAATCCCCACATCCCGCCATCTTCCGCAACCACTTTTTGTTTTGTTGTGCATCAGTCAGGTGGGTTTGACTCTGTTCATGGTACCTCTAATGCCATCTGAGTGGGAGCTCTATACTTACATTGTATGCTAAAAACAATGAGGAGTCTTTGTGGCACCTTAGAGACTAACAAATTTATTTGGGCATACGCTTTCGTGGGCTAGAACCCACTTCGTCAGATGCACAGAGTGGAAAATACAGTGCATCTGATGAAGTGGGTTCTAGCCCACGAAAGCGTATACCCAAATAAATTTTTGTCTCTACGGTGCCACGAGGACTCCTCATTGTTTTTGCTGATACAGATTAACATGGCTACCACTCTGAAACCAGTCACATTGTATGGTAAGCACTGTATGTTGTGACTGCAACATGGTATTATGGTTTCTTACATTGACACGTGTCCGAGGTGTCTGGTAAATCTTTCAAGCCCTGTGCTAGATAAAGATCCTCCGGGCCAGCAGGTGGTAGATAATAACCACTAAACATTTGATGGTATCATCTCCATGATAAAGGGAGCTTATATCAATTATATGCAGGTTGAAACATTCATTTGTGGCTGGCACACTCATCTGTATCAAGACCTTCAGCCCAGAACCTCAGCTGAAGTAGAGTTATATAAGTGTACACTAGCAGAGGATCTGGCCTCATATTTGCTACCTGTCTCCCTACTGCCTGTCTCCCTCTGTAATGGTGCCGACTAACCTTCAGTCTCAATGGCTAAGATGGGCACAGCTAGGAATGCCCAGGAGTGAAATCTTGGCCACATTGAAATGAATAGCAAAATTCCCAGTGGCTTCAGTGGGGCCAGGATTTCACCCTGGCTTTTTTCTAGTGAGCTGCTGTGCTTGCTGCAACTACTATTTGTGCTGTAAAAGCTTGTAGCAAGCTGTAAGCATGTAGATTTCAATACTAGAGTAATTGCGATAGGTTGTGGTTTTTCTTTTTGTTTTGAGGGTTTTGCCCAAACAGGAGGGAAAGGTTTGAAACCACTTGTTTAGTTATTTTAGGGTTAGCCAGAACATTTTGAGGCTCTAATTTAAAGGATATTTTGCGAGAGGGCAGGTGGAAATGTGAAATGTTTAGTGGTTTTGTGCTATTGAAACTGAGGTGGTATGTGAAAAGTAACACTGCATTTACAGGGCTTCCGGTTTACTGTTTTTGTATTGGATCTGCCCAGTCAAAAAGTTTTATTTTAAACTGATAATATTTCAAATGAAAAGGGTGTTTTTTTGTTTCTGTTTAAAAAAACAAACAAACTTGGGAATGAAAACTTGATTCTCTTTTTTTAGTTGAAGTTTTTTCAGCATTTCTTATCAATGTTTACTGCATTTTTTAATAAAACTACATTGTTATTGAAATGTGAAAACTTGGCTGTGTTGGTCAACAAATTGTAATGTTTTTGATGGTCTTTTTACAGCGTATTTCTGTATTCAAATATCACAATTTGATTTTTTTTTTTAAACAAAAGGTTGGGTCCATTTCAAACCATATGATACAGAAGTAACTTCAAATCGTTTTGTGAAATTCAAAAATATCAACCAGTTTTAATAACAAAGATGTCCCAGCCCACCCAACTCAGCCTGGATTTGACAAACTGCATTTCTTTCCTCTTGTGCAGCATCACTAGCCATAAAGGTTCTGCAGACCAAATTTTAGGGCCTGTTCTAATCTGGTCATTATCTGTGTAATCCCATTGTCTCTCCCTTACTCTTATGCCAGTTTTACTGCCATCAGTTAGTTGGTTTGCACAGCTGCAGTTGATTGGTCCTGTTCCTGGTATTTAGTAACCTATTCTGTTGATGAACATTAGGGAGTTGAAGAGTTGAATGCAGCTCTTTTTTTCTCCTTTAACTGTGATCATCTGTAGGGCTGACAGAAGTATAAAAGGCAAAAAAACAAAACAAAAAGAAAACCCCAAACCATATTTGTAACTGAAGTCAGCAGATACAACTCCACAATGCATTGAGAGTAGATCTGATAAGTAAGAAATTATCATTCTTACGTAGTCATTTGTCAGAGTAGAACACGCAATTGAAAGTTATAAACCTGTAACAAGTCTGATAAACCAAAAGAGAGAAAAGACTGTTTTCTCTCCCGTAATGCTTTAGAGTTCTCAGTGTGTAATACAGCATAGACAATTTCTTATTGATGCACAATATATTTGTTGTTTTGCTGGCATCTCCACACTGTTTACAGTGTTAGCAGAGTTCTTTCATTGACCCTTTACACAAAAATGCTAAGCCTTAAAGAGGCTTTGGGCTGACAGCTGAAGGACGTCTGGCATGAACAAGATATAAAGATGGTTATGCTCTAAATTTAATAACTCATATTACATAGTTTTAAATGTCAAGTTAAAATACACATTCATTCTTTTTTTTATTATTGTATGTTTATTTCTGTTCTGCTCTGATTTTTGGCTGTTTGATAATTTCCAAAGGGAAATGAAATGGGGAGGATTAAATGCTCTTTCCTGTTTATTTTCCAGTCTGTACTGAGTGCCATTTGCCATCCTGTATGCTCACTTGCCATGAAAATTTATTTTAATGCTTAAATTATATTACCATCTTAAATTTATATAATGTGAAAGGCATTTAAAGAACTCCTTATCCCACATGATTTTTTTCTTGTTCAGCCCAACTACCTTTTAAAATGACCTTACATTTAAAAACATAATGTTGAGAGGTTTCCCTTGTCATGAAATACCATATAAACTAACCTGATTTTAAGCCTTGTTAGTTTCTGACATCTGCTAAAGATGGACAGAATAAAAGTTAGCTGTCTTTCTCTCAACTCCATTTTTAGAAAAGGGGTTTTGACCCCTTAGGTTTGGGGGTTTTTTTGTTTTCTTTAATAAAATTTTCAACACTCTGCCTAATCTGTTCCCACCCAAATAAATACATCTTCCTGCCTTCCTTGGAATATTGGTCTTATTTTTCATTGCATTGGGAGTGTTTTGCCTCTTGCTCTTACAGTACCTTCTCTCTGAATCGCACAGCATTATATAGACTTGTGTGTGTGACTTCTAATTCCATAACCCAAATGAGGGATGAGGGGGCATGGGGAAAACAGAGACACTCACTTAGCAGCACACCAAGGATGAGTGAGATTTTGTGTTTGTGTTTTGGAGTAGTGTTTTTTGGTACAGTGATTAATTTGTCACCGTACGCTCAGTCATGAATTTCTGTCTAGGTCAGGGGTCGGCAACCTATGGCACACGTGCTGATTTTCAATGGCACACTACTGTCTGCCAGGGTCCCAGCCGCCGGCTCCTCTCAGCGCACTGCTGAGCGGGCTAGGCGGGGCTGGCAGCTGGGACCCTGGCAGGCAGCAGCATGCCATTAAAAATCCTGCCCAGCCCAGCCTGCTGTTCTCTGCCTCCACCATTCGCTCTCTCCTACGGGGACAGGGGACAGAAGCTTGGTCCTGCCGGCTGCTGCTGCAGGGTAACCTCCACCGGCAGCCAAGCTTCCTCCTTCCCCGCCTCTTCTCTCAGTGAGCTGGGTTCCTGCCCGTCCTCCTCTTCCTCCGTGCTTGCTGATCCAGAGAAGAGGCGGGGATGGGGCCTTGGGGAAGGAGGATGGAATTAGGGCATATCCCCTCCAGCCCCCTGCTGTGAGCTGCCCAGGGCAGGGGTCTGGGAGCATCCTCATAACTCCAGCTCACACCCCCTGCCCTGACTCCTGAACCCCGCACACCTCCAGGCCCCTGCCCTTATCCCTGCACCCCCCTCACACACACACCCAGCCCTCTGCCCTGACCCCTGAATCCCCCCACAACCCCATCCCTGACTCTGGCACCCCCTCACACACCCTGCACCCCCTCACATGCCCCCAGCTCTCTGCCTTGACTTCTGTACCCACCCCCATCCCCCTGCCCTGATTCCTAAACACCCCACACATACCCAACACCCCCACACCCCATGCCCTGACTCTTACACCTCCCACATCCTCACCCCCACCCTGAGCACCAAACGGAAGCTCCTGAATACACGCCCCCATTCCCACCTGCACCCCTCACACCAAATGGGAGCTGCTCAGGTAAGTGCTTCACACCTAAGCCTCCTGCCCCAACCCTGAGCCCCCTCCCTCATTATAGCTCCTGGGCAGACCCTGCACTCTAACCCCCAGCCTACTCCTTCACCCTCAGCCCTGTGCTCAGTGCACCCCCACCCTCAGCTCAATGCAGAGAGAGAGGAAGAGAATGGGCTGAAACCAGGGACAAGGTAGGTACCACCTCTATGTGGGCAGGGCCGGGATCCCAGACCAGCAGTGGGCTGAGCAGGGCTGGCAGCCAGGACCCAGGCTGGCAGGAGCCGATGGATGGAACCCCAGACCGGCAGCAGGCTGAGCTGCGGCAGGCTGAGCCGCTCAGCCCACTACTGGTCTGGGGTTCTGGCTGCTGGCCCCTTGCCAGCCAGGGTCCTTGTCATAGGCCCCGCTCAGCCCACTGCTGGCCTAGGTGAACAGAACCCCAGGCCAGCAACAGGCTGAGTGGACCGGTGGCGTAAGAACAGCATTTTAATTTAATTTTAAATGAAGCTTCTTAAACATTTTGGAAACCTTGTTTACTTTACTTTACAAATGGCAATAGTTTAGTTATGTAATATATAGACTTAGAGAGAGACCTTCTAAAAAACGTTAAAATGTATTGCTGGCACACAAAACCTTAAATTAAAGTGAATAAATAAAGACTCGGCACACCACTGCTGAAAGGTTGCCGACTCCTGGTTTAGGTGGTGGAATTTGGTTTCACACTGAAGTAGGTCGTGGTTGTACAGCATATTGCCACAACATTTAGAAACTATTATAGTAATGATATTCTGTCTGTGCTTTCTGTCTGTCCTGTAGCAAGATTATTTGAAAGTGAGGTGGTTCTCAGATGAATACACTGTTGGTGGGTGCCATCCATTGCTAGATTTGTTCAGTAAATCAGAAGTGAACTCCTACCCCCATTGAAGTCAATGGCAAAGCTCCCACTGCCTTCAATAGGATCAGGATGCCCCACCCCAGTAATGGGAAGGCTCATATGTGAATTTCTTAAGTTCCAACTGCAGTTTTCTCAATCAAATCAAAGGGGCTCTGTGCAGACACAAGGGTGCTCTTCACATGCGGTCATATGCAGGGTCCAGGCCTTTTTCCATAAATGCAGATTTTCAGGAGAGCTTGGAGATATATATTCATAGTCCTCATCTTGCCCTTATAAGCGCTCAGCACCCATTGTGATGCTTATGGCCAGTTTTTCAGAACAGTTCAGCACCTGACGTGCACCAACATGCTGAGGTTTGTTTAAAAAAAATGTTGCTACTTATTTTGCTGCCTAAAAGGGGAGTGAACTCTTTTGAAAATTCTGCCCTAAACATTCTGTGTGATGGCGGGATAGATGGGGGGTTTCTGCTAACTTCACTTTCACTATTTAAAAAATAACCTTTTCAAAAGGACACTCCCAACTTAAATTATGTTATAGGTCATCGTTCCTTCACTTTTATGTTAATAACAGTACAGATTATTAAAAGTGAAAAAATTAACAATCCAATTGATTTGTTATTAATTCTGTTGTATTGTTTACTACAGTACATCCGTGCTATTATGCCATTCATTATTATGAACCTTTGACTAATAATAAACCTGTTCCCTGGATCCCAACTACAGGTGCAGTACAGCCTGGAGCCTTCAGCTGTCGGACCTGTGTGGCAGGGCTGGATCTCGGGGCTGTCAGACCGCAGGCGACAGGGCTGAGGCTCTGGGCTGAAATTTTATGAAACGTGGTTGCTATCAGATTTAAATTTGGGGTCAACGTTAAATTGACAATGTCCTGTTAAATAGCTGCTTTTGCAGCAATGTTGCAAAGAGGTTTGCATGATCTTTCCAAGAAGGACAAGATTTCTATAGCAACATGTTTATATATGTCCTATAGCCTACCTATTTCAGGCTGTTGCTTAGGATACTGGCAGTAAACAGACAACAAAAACGGCTCTTTACCTGAGAGTTATTGTCAGATACCCGCCCTTATACTTCCACATTTCATTTGCCTTACTCTCACAAGTGGGCCCACTCACTGACTCTCTTTGGGCAAAGCAAGTGGGGTGTGGTTCACATACTTGTCGTAATCCCAGTTTGCATGCATTTGCTACTTGATGTTAATGGCTTTGGCTCAGTGAAGCTGTTCGGCATGTTACAATCATGCAGCAATGCTGTTGATCTAAAGATCAGAATGCAGCCTATTAAATTCTGCCAGGCTGCCTTCAGTCAACCCTTACCTTTACACAGGTGCAGTCCGCAGAGACGATAGGCCCCAGTCTGCATTGCTTCTTCTCTGAAGAGTGGAAGGCTGCCCTGATTAAATCATAGGAGGCCAATATCTGAACTGCTTTTTGTATTGAGGGCATTCTGCTCCATTTCAAGCAAATGAAGTGCAGTTCTTGGGTCCTGGCAAGCTGCTAATGAAGCCTAGAATGGGACAAGGCTTAGTCTCCGTAGACTAGTGTATATTTGTTAATTCATATGATGTACAAATGGAATATGGTGGATAAAGTGTGATCCTGTCTCTCGCTAGCTGCTGGTTCATAAAGAGACTGTCAACAGATAAGTTAGTCCTTGAGCATAAGTGGTAATGGTTGGTGCTAAAGATCCAAGGCTCTTTTCCTGCTGACAGCTGTGATAGTGTAGTAGGCCACTGATTTATTGCATAAAGCTTTGTTTGTTTGTTTTAGGGGGAAGAAACTTTCTGTTAATTCTGGTATCAAAAGTACAAAACAGATGTGTGTTTTCCTGTGGATGTCTTACAGAAACCTGACAGTGCAGATCAGAGGTGAAAGTAAGCCAGTACACCCCCATACAGCGTACTAGCAAGAACCGGTGCACCATTCCAGGGCAGATTGGCTTCCCCTGGCAGCAATTTAAAGGACCTGGAGTTTCCAGCAGTGGCTGGAGCCTTGGGCCCTTTAAATTGCCACCAGAGCACTGGTGCCGGAGACCTGGGGAAGCAGCGGTGGGACTCAGGTGATGATTTAAAGGGCCTGGGGCACCAGCCGCAGCTACCTTTAAATCATCCCTGGAGCCCTGGGGTAGCAGCAGCGTGGCTCCGGTGGCTATTTAAAGGGTCAGGGGCTGCAGCAGCCACTATCGGCCCAGCCCTTAAAATAGCCACCGGACTCTCGTCACTGCTTCCCCAGGGCTCTGGTAGCAGGGCTCAGGGAGCGATTTAAAGGGTCCGGGGCTCCGGTAGCTGCTACCGCTCCAGGCCCTTTAAATCATCCCGGAGCCTGCCGGAGCCCTGGTGAGGTATTTTAAGGGCCAGGGTAGTAGCGGCTTCCGGAGCCTCAGACCCTTTAAATAGCTGCCAGAGCCCTGCCGCTGCTACCTGAGGGCTCCAGGATGATTTAAGAAGCTTCATTTAAAATTAAATTAAAATGCTGATCTTACGCCACCGGCCCACTCAGCCTGCTGCCAGCCTGGGATTCCATTCACCTAGGCCTCTGCAGCTGGGAGCTCCGGGGGTGATTTAAAGGGCCCGGGGCTCCAGCGGCTGCTACTACAGCCCCAGTCCCGGGCCCTTTAAATCCTGATGTAAGGTGCCTGGGGATTTAAAGGCCCTGCCCCTTCCGGCTGAGGCCCTGCCCCCACCCAAGGACTCCGAGTGCCAGTAAGTCCTTTCAGTTACTTTCACCTCTGGTGCAGATACTTAGCAGCTGAAAGCCATTTTTTTCTTAGCAGTAACTCGCCCAAGAACAGTCCTTACATAAGGGATTAAATAAAAGAACAAACTACAGAAAATAAAGCTTTTCTTTTATTTGGTGCCTCTTGTTGGCCTGAAATAAATAGCCAGGCTTTTTTCACTTGGAGGTGACATGTCTTGTGCTCTCATAGCAAGACTTCCCAGCAGGAACATGGTAGGAAGGAGTTGTACTGATCCCTGCTTATGCCTGGATTGTAATGCAGTGGCAGCCTCTCATGGAGAGGGTAAAATTTTGCCTGAGAATCTGTCTTTTTCTCTAATTACCTATATTCATTCTCCTCTCAAATGCACAGAGGTATTGCAAACCTCTCCCATCTGGGGGTCAACCAAGCATGCTGTGAAGGCAGAGAGCATAAACTTGCTGCTGCTCCCCTCTTCTGCCAGCCTTAGGATCAGCAGTCCTGAGATTAGCCCCAAACACAATCTTTCTATGCTGTCCACAAGGCCACAGCAGGTCAAGTCCTCTTGTCTTTTCCCTGACCAGGCCTGCCAACGGGGGGCAAAGGGGTCAATTGCTCAGGGGCCTAGCAATTTAAAAGGGTCTGGGCGGATGGGATATATACATATGTTTTTAATAAAAATTAAGATAGAAATCCATTTTCCTTCTGCTGCTGCTCTGTACAGAGCACCGTCGCTTGTTGTGACAGTAACCGTTAGCTGAAGCACTGCAGGACCCTGCTGGTTTGGCAGAGCATCAGCAACAGCAGTCTGGGAACCGCGGAGCTTGCTGCCTCCTCTGGACTCTTGGAAACCACTGTGCCTGCTGTGCTGGCTCTCTGGCTATGGGGCTGAGGACAGGGAGGCTTTTAAAAGGAACAAGCTCCCTCTGCGCTTTCCTGCACCAGGGCTGCAGCTCCTCACCAAATGCAAGCCAGCAAGTTCAGCCACACAACTGAGCCGCCCTAAATTTGCTGAGAGGCAGCCGGGACTAGTCCCTGCATTCACTGCAGCTAGCACTGGCTGGCGAGCCGCAATCACAAGTGCAGGATGAGGGGCCACCACCCCTGCTCCGCCAGGGAATGAGGCACAGGTTTTCGCTCGGCCTTCGCCCCTAGCCACCGCTGCCTCGGAGATCTCCCAGTAGATGTTAAACACCAGCCCTGCTGTTTCCTCGTTGCTCTGGGTGTTGATGTCCCGCAGCACCAGCAGCGCAAGTATTGTGTATTTGAACTTTGTTGGTCATACTCAGTTATATCTTGTATATCAGTTTTTTCCTTGTCTTTAGATTACACATGAATCACGATTAGGTGTTTAATTCGCCTACTTAATATTTTAGGTGTTTTCTTACTTTGTGATTCTTTAAATGTTTTGTATATTAATTAATTTCATTCCGTAATGTGTTTATTTAATTTAAATATATAATTCAAAATAACACATTCTACATCTTCATGTATAGGCTCACAATTTTTTAATACTGGTGCTGTAACGAGGAAAAAAAAAAGTTAACTAGATCAAACAACGCCACAACTGACACATAGTGGGTTCTAGTGTGTTATAGTGTCATAAATCTCAGCCATTCCTTTCTAGGGGGGCCATTGACTGTTGTGCCCTGGGGCCTGGAATTGCTGTCGGTGGGCCTGTGCCCACCTAAAGTACTATTGCAGTTTCAAGAGAAAATGTCCAAGTATCTGATGAGAAAATGTCCAAGTATCTGATGTATTTAACTGTTTCTAAAAAGATATCCATAGACATAGGAGCAACTCTTGTCTTCCAAAATCTCATATAACAATATGCCTGGCTCATGCTGTCCATTTGCTGAGTGTTGCTGGGGTCCCAAAGGCACAATGCAACCTATTTCAAAACCTTAATGGTTTTTATACATGATTTTACTCTTTGTAGCTCAGTGACATTGGAATGATACTAGATTTTTTCCCCCTGCAAAACTAATGCTCTCAGATACAAAGATTATTTATTACGTCTCTCTGTGTGCAGTCCTTCCCTGATGAAGAATACTGTAGACACACTCATACATGGAGGTATTGCATACATTCTCCTCTTTTTGTGAAGACTAAATCACGCTTGAGGCAAGGAAATACCACAAGGAAGTGAATCCCTCTAAGGAGTTTAGTATCAGAGGGTAGCCGTGTTAGTCTGGATCTGTAAAAGCAGCAAAGAATCCTGTGGCACCTTATAGACTAACAGACGTTTTGGAGCATGAGCTTTCGTGGGTGAATACCACGCACAATACAATGCATCTGAGGAAGTGGGTATTCACCCACGAAAGCTCATGCTCCAAAACATCTGTTAGTCTATAAGGTGCCACAGGATTCTTTGCTGCTTTCTAAGGAGTTTGTCTTCCCCAAACTTTTTTAACTGATTCACTGACACAGCTTACCAGGAATTCAGTCCAAAGAGTTTGTCTTCCAAAGGGCTGAAATGAAAGAAGTCAGTCTCCTGGCTTCTGGGTTGTGCATGTAGAGAGAAATTTTACCTGCAATAAGCAATGCTCAATTTAGAGTTGAAAATCTAAAAGTGAATGGAACTTTGTCATTAGTACCTGAAATTTTTCTAATGATGCCAGTGCCCAGTCTGCTAATTTAGCAATAACTGGTATTACTGGCTAGATACTTCAAGCCATTTGAAATGTGTGGATATGGTTATTCGCCATTGTATCCTGCACTTACTTTCTAGTGAGTCTTCATCTTAGATGATTAAAAATCCAGATTCACTCTTTCTTGGGATTTTGTTGTAGGATCATTGACTACATTCTGGTGATTCTATATGAGAAGGAAATTTAGAACAACTTAATCCATTTATTCTGTGCATCTTAACTTCTAACTTGGCTTCTCAACCTCATTACAGTAGGGGTGTTGTTTTAGGGGATCGAGGGAGGATGATTAAATATACAGCTAACATTTACCAAAGCTCCAGGCACAAGACTTGAAGAAAAATCCTTTTTCATTGTTTTTTCCCTTCCTGGGCCCTACATAGTGAACCATCTGCTATAACATTTTATCTTTCTAGTAAACTGTACATTCCAAAGCCTAAGGGTCTGTTACATCTTCAAGTTCTTGTCTAAGCATCTTTAACGCATTCCTTTTTACTTTTCTCTTCTCTTGTTACTGTCAGGAATTCCATGCTCATGAAAATTGCAGGTAATCACCCTGAAAACTAAGTTCTTTGTTTATCAAGCAAAATAGGCGTATGACTGGCTATGATGCATGCTGCCTTCCCTTACAGCACCTTTATATTATGTCGCATCCCTGATATGAAGTGACTACTTCTAGAGTGAGAAATTAGGGGAAGGTCGTTGAGTCTCCAAGCCTATTCACTCCTCAGGAAGTCCCCTTTATAATAGATGCAAAATCCATTATGGAGCTGCCTGTTTACTTTCCTGTACCTCTGATTTAAATCTCTATCAAAATCTGAGCTTTCCTATATTTCATTTGCTCTACAACTTTACAAATCCCTTGATGAAATTTGTAAAGCCTCCTTTAATTTCTTTAGAGTATTGCTGTTCTTGGTGGCTTTGTCTTGCTATCTCTTTTCAATAGTACATTTGTTACTAAACCAATAGCTTTTCTCCTACACCTTGCCAGACTGGAAGGTTGGCCACCTTCTCAGTTTGGAGGTGATGAAGAAATCTATTTTGAGGGACAGACTGGTGGTTTCTTAACTGATCTGCCGGCAAAGAATCTATGGTCAGTCTAAATCTACCTCTTTTAACACATTGTACATGCAAATGCTAAGAGCTGAATGCCTTTTAAGTAAGGTCCCCAAATTGTGGGTGAGTCAGCCAGAACTGCAGTACAATGTCCTGTGATGCATAGCAAGATGAAACCAGTGCTCATAAGTAGGTGAAGGGCTCCAGGAGTCTTTAATCTTCTTCCTCGTGCCACCATCACCGTTCTCAAACCTGGAAGAATTTTCTCCAGCAGTGTGTTTAAGCCAATGCTATGTATTTATCCAGTATATTATCTGAAATGTATAAATCATGTGGCAAAAGAAAGAGAGACTAATCATAAGACTGACTTAAACTTTCCTCTTTGAGAGCCCACTACCTGTGATTTCCATTACTGACTATCCTCCCAAATGTTTCTCTGGCTAAAACAACTAGTGAGCCTCGGGAATCTGATTTGATGAAAGAGTTTTAGAGCAATCAAATGAAATGTCAGTTGGATGCCAGCCGCAGGGTTTCTTGTCATGATTAATGAGATATTTGGGCATTTCATTTTGCAGGAGCTACCTGAAACAAGTCTTATCTAAGAGCTATTTCTTTGGATGTGCTTTAATAAATTAACATTAATGTCACTTCCTTAATTACTCTTAACAAATTGGTTACACAACTGCAGGTTTATATTTGGGTTTGGCACATAAAGAATCCATATGAAAAGCTCAGACACTGAACAATAATTGCATTTTAATGCTGTCATGGTATAATTCCCCACTCTGAACCTTAGCGTCCAAAAGATGGGGCACCAGCACGAATTCCTCTAAGCTCAATTACCAGCTTAGTACTTGTAGCGCTGCCACCAACCAGGAATTCCAGTGCCTGCTACACTCTGGTCCCCCCTAAAACCCCCTAGACCCAGACCCTCTGGATCTTAACACAAGGAAAGTAAACCCTTTCCCTCACCGTTGCCTCTCTCAGGCTTCCCCTCCCTGGGTTACCCTGGAAGATCACGTCTGGTCACTCTCAGAACCCAGAGAAAACAACCACCAAATTCTAACAGCACACACAAAACTTCCCTCCCTCAATATTTGAAAGTATCCTGTCCCCTGATTGGTCCTCTGGTCAGGTGACAGCCAGGCTCACTGATCTTGTTAACCCTTTACAGGCAAAAGAGATATGAAGTACTTCTGTTCTATTAACTCTTACTTATTTGTTTATGACAAATGCATTGCATGTTACTTTTCTAAAATAATCTGAACTAAAAGATGGGTTTACCCAAGGTAACCTATAATTTGTTGAATGCAGAAACCTATTGGAGTATAGAGCTTTTGAAGTTAATATCAAATTTCATTCTAATTGCAATAAATCTCTCTTCTCACATGAGGAAGTAGTGATATTCCAGTAAATGGAATCAACACACCCTTTATTGTTAGTTTAACATTTATATTGCAGTAGCACCAAGACCCCTTGCACTAGCAACACACAAACATATAGTAAATTACAGTCCCTGCCCCCAAAGAACTCTTAAATTGATCCCCCTACTAAGAGTGTGTTTGTGGTCACCTTGTGAGGATAACTTCGGAGTTTCTAATTGCCGCAGGCCAGTCATAAATCTCTGGTTATTTGCATGCCTGGATCCTGATTCCACAGCCTCCCTGCCGCACTGATTATTGGGGTATAAAAACCAAAGTGAGTGATTTTGTTCATATCCACAGAAATGTGTGAAGAAATTTGTGTCCGAAGATCAATCAGTTTCAGGTGGAGGATTTTTCACAGAGCAATGGGTGATCCCAGTCAACGCTCTCCTAAAGCTAGTCATACATCCCTGTCCACACTGCACAGAGTTCACTACAGAAGGGTTAGAAACAACTACAGTAACACCTTGCTTAACGTTGTTTTGATCTTTTGTCCCTGTTCCAGTACAGAACATGCTCCATTTAAAGTTGTGCAATGCTTCGCTGTAACATCGTTTGGCTGCCTGCTATCAGCTCCCCTACGCCAGCTCCCCGTGCCTTCCGCCCACTGGCAGACCCCGCAGATCAGAGAGCCTTCCTCTCTCCCCCCTGCCTCTTGCCTGCACCAATCAGCTGGCATTTAGGAAGGAGGGAGGAGGAGCGAGGACTCCTTGGGCAGGCTCCCCCTCCCTCCCAGACATCACAAACCAGCTGATTGCTGCAGGCAGGAGGCAGGGGAGGAAGGGGGGAGGACATGGTGTGTGGAGTAAAGGGAGAGGCGGGGGGAAGAAGAGGCAGGTTAATGGTGGGGGCTTGGAGGAAGGAGTGGCGTGGGCGGGCTGAGGGTTGAGTCCCCCGCCCCTGGTGCTTGCAGAGTAGGGGAAGCTGCTTCCGCTGCTGCACAACATGCTGCTCCTAGCCTACAGCACCGTCAGCCTCCTTGCCTGCCTCATTATCTTCACTGCAGTGGGCGGTGCCTGTGTGGGGTAAGGAGGGGGCACCTCCCAGCCACTGTACTGTATGGCCAAAAAATTTTTCCCTGGAACCTAACCCCCCCGCCTTACATTCATTCTTATGAGGAAATTCCAATTTTCATTTCATTTTTCAGGAACATAACTACAACGTTAAGTGAGGAGTTACTGTACAGCGTCAATGGTGGGAGAATGCTACCAGTGTCCTTTCCTCTTCCTGCCGGAACCACTCTACAGGTTTCTCGCAGTTTTGGTCCCTTCCGTGTTACCCAGTAGATGCCGTGCTGTAGAGCCGAACTAATTCAGTGAACATCACTTACCTCTGAACACAGAGTTGTTGAAACACAGGGTGTCAGGTGTTTGACACCTGCATAAAGGTGGAGAGTTGTGCTGCTGTCTCACCGTGGCAGCCAGAGCAGGTGTGTCATGTAAGTTCCAACCATGGTGTGTAGAGAGATTTTGAATCTCTGTAGCATGGATGAGAATGAGGGGAAGGCGCCAGAGAATCTATAGGGAGAAAGACATTAGGAAAATAGCCAAGCTCAAGCTGAGGTTTTCAGTCACTGTTTAAGTTAATAATGAAAGAAACCCTGGGAAGAGAGTAAGATTGGACAGCCTGTGGAGGATGGTGGGAATGCCATGGTTTAACAGTTGTCGAGAAGTTGTGGGGGGCTCTAGAGAAATGAAGATTCCCATTGCTTGATATGCAGTGGCCTGCTGTCTGAGCTCCCACACAGCTCTCCAGTCTCCCCTTCCCCAGCCCTTGTGGCCAACATGCCATCCAGTGGGGGGATGGTCCCCTGGCTTCCCAGGCTACAAGATCTCCCTTTCTTTCCCTCCGCTCCCATGGCCAGCTGCCTGTCACTTGTAGAGTTGATGGGGATGCAGGAGGAAGGGGGGAATGCTGAGATCTGCCTATCCAACCACCTCCTTGAGCCACCAGTTTTTGGGGTGGAGAGTGAAGAAGTGGTGATCATGCCTGCATTTCCCCCATGTATCTGAGGCTATTCTCGGTTTCTGCCCTTTAACAGCCTCTGCTGCTCTCCCAGATGCTGCTGCTGCTGCTGCCGCCCTCTGATCTGATTCAAAGCTCTTTGAACTCAATGGAAAGGCTCCCACAGACTTCAGTAACTTTTAACCAGGAGATAGTAACTCTTAGCAGGTGATGAGGCCTCTGGAAGGGAAAAGGGAAGAGGGGGAAGGTTCATACAGGGCCAGAAGCATTACATTAAAATGCTTCCTAAACTGGACTGATTTTGTTTACTCTAATCCGCCCTTCCCTGCAGAGGTCTGACCACCCATGACCACCCATTAAAATGCAGCGGAGTAGAAGGATGGATGTGTTCCCTGCCCTGTGCATACAGACTCGTTTGAGTATGAATATGTGGAGCAGAGTGGGTTTGAAATATAGATGGAGAGGAAGTACTGGTAGCTGCAAACTTGCAGTTAGCTGGAGAGCTGCCTTGTGTCTCTAAATGGCTGCTGCTTCAGTGTCTGCCAGTTTAGTTTCAGCATTTTGGAAGCAAGTTGGGGACGTGACAAAGGAACAGAGCAAACTTTGTGACTGACTAGAAATAATGCTAGTGGGCTGGAATGTTTGTGGTTTCCAACAAAACAGAAGCAGCTAATGATATCAGCAGAGTTTTCCGTTGAACCTGGTGTGTTTTATTAATGAGCAGCTGGTTGGTTTTTGTTTCGAAGCAGTAAGCCGCAGAGCAGGATGTGGATTTTGTATTGCTTAGGCTGTGTGGAGGGTAAATGGAATACAAATAAAATGCAGTTGAATTCAGTTATTGATAATCCTCTGAAGTATTGCAGTTATTTTTGGTGACACTTCATGTTTTTTAGGTTTTGGTGCATGAACTGAGCTTTTGCTGCCTGCAAAGTGCTTACTCGTTATCAGATGTCTTATCTCACTGCATTTGTCATGTCACGTCTTGGTGTTCTGCTTGTCTTGTTTCTCAAAGTAGGTAGGGCACAGTACTGCACACACACACACAATGCATGACCTGGCCTGCTCTTAGTCACTACGTGCACTTTGCACTCACTTACTGGTGTAGATGACTATACAAAGCAACGTAGAATTAAGTCCTTAATTTAAGCTAAGAGTAAATTGATTCACGAGTATACAAACCTTTTTAATGTAGCAATGTGAGAGATTCTGGTAGTTTTTTGCATGTTAATGCATGTTCTTGAACTCTTACCAATGTCTGTACAAATGAGAGGCATAACATTTCACAGTACTTCGATTTGCAAAAGCTGATGTTGCTGCAAACGAAGAACCTCCTTTGTCATAATAAAGAGCTGTCAGTATTAAGGTTTGTCTAAAGTACAGATTATGTTGGTATAACACATGTTGCTCAGGAGGCTGAATAAGCCACACCCCTGAGTGATGTAAGTTACACCAACCTCAGCGCCAGTGTGGACTGTGTTGTGTTAGCGGGAGAGCTTCTCCAGCTGACATAGCTACCACCTCTCACAGTATAGACCAGAGGTTCTCAAACTAGGGGTCGGGACCCCTCAGAGGGTTGCAAGGTTATAGAATCAGAATATCAGGGTTGGAAGGGACCTCAGGAGGTCATCTAGTCCAACCCCCTGCTCAAGGCAGGACTCATCCCCAGACAGATTTTTACCCCTGTTCCCTAAATAGCCCCCTCAAGGATTGAACTCATGACTCTGGGTTCAGCAGGCCAGTGCTCAAACCACTGAGCTATCCCTCCCCCCTGGGTGGGTCACAAGCTGTCAGCGTCCACCCTAAACCCTGCTTCACCTCCAGCGTTTATAATAGTGTTTAAATTTTTTTTTATTTTTTAAATATATAAGTGGGGGCGAGGGTAGCACTCAGAGGATTGCTCTGTGAAAGGAGTCATCACTACAAACATTTGATAACTGCTGGTATAGACCGTCAGCTTAGAGCATCTTCGCCAGATGCGCTACAGCGCTTCTAGTGTAGACTAGTCCTTAGTCAGCAGGTTGATGCTCTTCATGGTATGTAGCTAATTGTGTGTTTGCTAACCTTGAGCTCCTCTGTCTTCTCAGTTAGTGGTTGATATTGCTGGGTAACCGAGAGGCTGAGGATGGTAAGAAAACATGTATGTTACTGACTGTTTTTTATAAGAGTGTATTGAGCACCTTTCAAAGAAACAGAGGGTCATAGAAGATTAGGGTTGGACAAGACCTCAGGAGGTCAAAGCAGGTGTTCAAAACAGGACCAACCCCAACTAAATCATCCCAGCCAGGGCTTTGTCAAGCCTGACCTTAAAAACCTAAAGATAGATATTCCACCACCTCCCTAGGTACCCCATTCCAGTGCTTCACCACCCTCCTAGTGAAATAGTTTTTCCTAATATCCAACCTAAACCTCCCTCACTGCAACTTGAGACCATTGATCCTTGTTCTGTCATCTGCCACCACTGAGAACAGCTTAGCTCCATCCAGGGGTGGCATGTTTGTATAATTTTTGTTGGTGCCCAGAACGGGTCCAAGTCCCCCCAAGGCTCCGGGACAGAGTTTGGGTGCAGGAGGGGGTTTGGGGTGCGGGCTCTGGGAGGGAGTTTGAGTTCTGGGTACGGGCTCTGGACTGGGACATGGGGTTGGGGTGTAGGAGGGGTATGGGAGGGGTTTGGGTGCTGGGTGTGGCCTCTGGGCTGGGACAGAGTTGGGATGCGGGACTGGGCTGGGAATGAGGAGTTTAGGGTGCAGCAAGCACGTTGCCCCGGGGCTGGGGTGGGGGGCTAGAAAGGACGACTCCCCCCAGCCCTCTCCCCGTCGGCAACAGCGAGCTCCAGGGGAGTGGGGCCCTCCCCGGCATGACACTCACCAAACCCAACCTCCCAGGCTGTTGCTCAGGAGGTCTAGCCAGGATAAGCTCCCCACCTTGGAGTCACCTGCTAGGGGGAAGGGCCCTCCCTCGGCAGGCACAGCAGCCGCTTTAGCCTGCTGCTGAGGGAGCACAGCATGGAGCTGCAGGGAGCAGCTGCCCACTGCCCAGGGCAGGCAGGGATGCTCCAGGGGAGGCACATGGGGGCAGCAGGAAGGGCCAGGGGAGGCGCACGGGGGCGGCAGGCAGGGCCGAGGGAAAAGACCCAGCTCCAAACACTGGTGGAGCCTGGCCCTCCCGGGCCCTGATTTTGCTGGAGCCCGGGCACCACAGGCCCATACAACTCGCCACCCCTGACTCCATCCTCTTTGGAACCCCCCTTCAGGTAGCTGAAGGTTGCTATCAAATTACCCCCTCACTCTTCTTTTATCCAGACTAAATAAGCCCAGTTCTCTCAACCTCTCCTCATAAGTCATGTGCCCCAACCTCCTAATCATTTTCATTGCCCTCTCCTGGACTCTCTCTCCAATTTGTCCACATCCTTTCTGTAGTGAGGGGCCCAAAACCACCCAATACTCCAGGTGTGGCCTCACCAGTGCCGAATAGAGGGGAATAATCACTTCCCTCGATCTGCTGCAACGCTCCTACTAATGCAACAAGGGCACACTACTGATTCATATCCAGCTTCCCATCCGCTGTAATCCTCGGGTCCTTTTCTGCAGAACTGCCGCTTAGCCAGTCCCCAGCCTGTCGCAGTGCATGGGATTCTTCCGTCCTAGGTGCAGGACTCTGCACTTGTTCTTCTTGAACCTCATCAGATTTCTTCTATCCTCCAATTTATCTAGGTCAGTGGTTCTCAAACTTCTTTTTTCACAGACCACTTGAAAATTACTGAGGGTCTCGGCGGACCACTTAATGATCTTTCCAAGTGTTGTTTGTACTGTTAGCTAACTATTGTAAAGCACTTCCAATAAAAGTGCTATATAAAAAACCTTAATAATAATAAACTTTTTTTGTTCTGCAAATAAAAGCGCACAACTCATATTTTAATATCAGTAGTCTTACCTTTCTAATGTGATGGATGTGACCTCTCTCCCCTGCCATGGCAGCCCCTGATCTGGGGCTGGGAAAGAGGGGGATCTCACCCGCAACAGCAGCCACAGAGCTGAGGCTGGAAAGGAGAGCTGTTTCTTCCTGGCAGCCACAGCCTCTTTCTCTGACTACCGCAGCCCTACATATCCCAAATTCCCCCCATCCCTTCTCACTCCACTGCCCCCTCTCACCTACCCCTTGTTCTCCCCAAGGCCACCACGTCACCTTACATCTGCATCTTCTCCAGGGTCCACTCATGTAATTAGTGGAGCCACGCTTGCATGGCTCCACTAATTAGGTGCATGGACCCTCATTCTCTTGTGTGCAGCTGCCCACGTGCGCACCTTAGAGGGAACTATCCATGGACCACACGAATGGAGCTCGCGCACCACTGGAGGTCCAGGACCACAGTTTGAGAACCTCTGCTCTAGGTCACTCTGTGCCCTATCCCTGCCCTCCAGCATATCTCCTTCTCCCCCCAGGTTAATGTCATCTGCGAACTTGCTGAGGGTGCAATCCATCCCATCCTCCAGATCATTAATGTCACCAAGGGTTCTTATCCGGTATAGGTGAACACCTCCAGCTTGCTCTACATGTCTACAAAGTACTGAAATAAACACATGACCAAAGCCATCATAGCACTAAGGCTCCCTCCTGTCAAATGGGCTGAGGATGTCTGTTGCACTCGGAGCGTTCTTGAACACCTGATATAACCATGAGATTTTTGAGATGCCTTTTTGCCCAGGTTGGGAATGTTACATTCTAAAGTACTGCACACTATCATTGAATAAGCTTGTATAATAGCTGCCATCTATTTGACGCAACAGGGAGCCAGACTATTGTCTTCTCCCATCATATGCAAATGTCAGGCCATTGCAATTGCTTCAGCCAGATTGCAAACCCAAAAAGTATCTTGTTTTTAAAATCTCATTGTATAGGTTCCTAGGAACATTGTGAATTAAAATGTGTTTAAAAGACCTGAATCACTTATGCCTTTCCTTCTCCTTAGGTGACCCGGCTGCTCATTCTGCCGCCACTCTGTTGGGAGAAGGGAGGAAAAGGTCTTCTGGGTTGATCCCATTAAATGTGGGGCCTGCTTTCAGCCCAGACCTCCCTGCAGCACTTCTGTCCTTTGTCCCTTCCCACCTCCCTCTGTTATTCCATCCTGCTTATGCTGTTTGAACGCTGGGCCCAAGCAATGCAAAGCATTCCGAAGGGCCTTGACTTGGCTCCAGCTCTGCCGAATGTCTCTGCTGCAGATCCAGGGCTGGAGCCTTTGATACTGATTGATGGTAGCAGTAAGGGGGAAAGTACTGCTTTAGGAGGGGATTTTTAAAGGCACTAGGAGGAGACAGGCACTTTCAACTCCTATTGACTTAGGCACTGAGTGCTCACTGTAACTGCCCTTTGTGCCTTCAATTTCTAACGGGAAGATTTTCAGTCTTTAAATATGGACATTTTTCAAGAGTTTTCTCCCCATTGCTTCCCTCATTGGACCCTGGCCAACCCAGTAATAGCAGTATGTCAGCCTGTGCAGGGTTGTGTGGTCAAAGGCAGGAAAAGCACATTGCAAGCTGGACTCAAGCATCCCAGGCTGTGTAGCAGGGTAAGCTGGGGTAGAGCTTTGGGGAGAGGAACATGACTGAGCAATGAGGTATGCACAGGGTCACACCAAACCACCCATTTCTTCTCTTCCCTAACCTCCCCCACCCCCTTACCCTGCCCGGGCAGCATCAGCAGCTGGGAGATCTTGGGAAAAGGGGAGGAGAGTGAAATCAGATATTTCTTTGACAGAGGAGGTTAATGAAGTAGATAAGCACTTTCTTGCTTAAAGCTGTATGCAGATGCTTATATTTAACAGCCCAGTGCTCTCTGCAGTGGAGAAGTACTCTCTGCGGGTTGGCTTCATCAGTTGATATGTTTGTACTTCCTGGATGTCCACATATCAATATCCATCTTTCCACTGCATTACTTGTTTACAGTCCATGAGCGTAACATATCAATTGGAGTTCAGTCTTGGCACAGCAGGTGACGTGCTTGCTCTTTTGTTTTACAGCTGTTAGATCTTAACCTAGAACAGAATGGGGAAGCAGAACAGTAAGCTGCGACCTGAGGTACTCCAGGATCTCCGGGAGAATACAGAATTCACAGACCATGAGCTTCAGGAGTGGTACAAAGGCTTCCTAAAAGATTGCCCCACAGGTCATTTGACTGTTGAGGAATTCAAAAAGATATATGCCAATTTTTTCCCCTATGGTGATGCATCGAAGTTTGCAGAGCATGTGTTCCGCACTTTTGATACCAACGGCGATGGGACAATTGACTTTAGGGAATTTATCATTGCGCTGAGCGTCACTTCTCGGGGAAAGCTCGAGCAGAAGCTGAAATGGGCGTTTAGCATGTATGATCTTGATGGCAATGGATATATCAGTCGTGGCGAAATGCTTGAAATCGTGCAGGTGAGGAATGGTCTCATTTTGTAAAACTTAACTTTTGCAAAAATTACCGTTTGAATTAATATTGCTGGAATCACTTGCCCGCTTAGCTAGAGACTTCAGGTCTAGGTAGAGGTGCACCCTAATAGCCGTTCTGCTTGCTGCTGGTACTTCACAGGAGTTGCAGCTAGAGCATAGGTGCTGGAGCACGTTCCTGATGCAGTTCTTCGCTGTCATTCCAAATGGCACTGCAGAAAATAATTCTACCCACAAACTACAAATGTGTAGAGGCTCTGAGGAGAAATGGGCCTGAACCAACCCCCCCGTCACCTTGTCCGCCTCCTACCTCCTCCAAACCTCCCCCGACCCCCTCCATTTGAGGTGTTCAAAATCGATACCAGATCTGGATCCAAATTTTGGAAACAGCCCCAGGAATTATAATGGATTGAACCATAATTCCAGATATGAATGCCATATACTCTGAAGTTCAAATTCTGTGATTTGAGCCATCCTGTGCTTTTAAAGTGAAAGGCCTTAAACTCTTTTCATCTCACTGCAGTACAGGGGAAGGTGCTGGACAGCTCCTTTCACCACCACCACCACCACCCCCCCACACACACACACGCGCTGCGCACCTGGGTAAGAAGCCTTTGAGGACTGGTAATGTCAGAAAGAGCCTTTCCCCTCTAGATCACCAGTTCAAATCCCAGTTGTGATTGATAGTGACAGAAAATACAGACCAGCTGACTGTTCAGCCTCTGACAGTATTTGGTGCTCCAGGCTAGTTCCTACTGGACAGGTATCCAAGCCACCATGGTAGTTGAGTGCTTCAGCAAGTGTTGCCAGGAACAGAATTTAGCTGAAGAGTGACCAACTTTTCTCCTCCAAGAAATGGTTCCTCTAGAACAAGCTAGGGAGAAATTAAATTGGCAGGGGAGTTTGTCTTGCCCATGCTGTACCTCATGAGTTCAATGGATAACAGGTCTTCAGTTTAGTCATCCATCTCCTTTCCATAGCATGGAAGTGTAGCTCCCTCCCAGCCCACTGTGCACAATAATTACGGAAGAGCAGTAAGTGCCTATGCAGGTGCATTAAAAGCCATCCTGAAGCTGAGACCAGTCCCCAGACTGAAATGAAAGGAAGGAAAATTACATGTGGGAACTTTTTTCCTATATATTTTAGCTCTTGTATTTTAGTGTGTTAACTTAAATACTGACTTGACTAATGCAGCAGTTGTGTTGGTTTTCTAAATCAGAAATAAATGCTGGAAAAAGCAGATCAAGTCTGCAATTCCTTTTATTTGTTTTGGTTTATAGGGGTTTTCAGCTGTCTACTAAGGTCGTTGTTTATTGCTGGAGGCTTAAGTTCCTTTCCTCAGTCCTGATGTGTTATAGCTTTTTTTCATTATTATTTTTTATATATTTAGGCAATCTACAAAATGGTGTCATCTGTAATGAAAATGCCAGAAGATGAGTCCACTCCAGAGAAACGAACAGACAAAATCTTCAGACAGATGGACACAAACAATGATGGTATGATTTCCACTAGAAGTCCTTCATTAGGTCTTAAAAATAAACTTGCATTGTCTGATACCATACTGATAACACTTAACTTTTAATTTAAAAAAAATTGCTTTCAAGGGGGCTTCAGTTCTGTCTGTCATCTCACAGTGGTGTCAGTCACAGTAACATCTGAGTGTCTGTTGTCTGTAACCAAATAAAATAACGGCGAATGAGCCTTTGTGTTTGTAGAAATCAGCAAGGTCCCTATCTTCCAGACTTGTACTGATCTTTTTTGTAAAAAGGTGTAGCCCTTTATTTGCGACACTCACCCTTTCAGACCATCTTTCTGCTGACAAACCAAGCTAGTGACATTGGCAGCAGCCTAAGTGCTTGTGCATCAGAAGTAAGATCCATCCTCAGGCTTGGTCTGTTGGATGTTGCTACACTGCCCTGCTCTCTGATCTCTTCCTCCATCTTCCTGTGGGTGAAATCTTTTCTCAAACCGTGTCTGCCCTCTGCCTGTGGAATCAGGCACCCTACCCTGTCGGACTCCAAGCAGCTCAGCTGTATGGCTGTCGGTCTGTAGAACACTAGTGGGCACGCTGCTTCTTCACCTAGCCTTTGCACTGTCAATGGGTAACAAATTGTGGTACGGCACAGGAAAGGCAAATGGGAGCCTTGCTCTGGAGGGCAAAAGAAAAGACAGACTGTGAGTGGGGCAGCAGGGATAGCTCAGTGGTTTGAGCATTTGCCTGCTAAACCCAGGGTTGTGAGTTCAATGCTTGAGGGGGCCGCTTAGGGATCTGGGGCAAAATCAGGACTTGGTCCTGCTAGTGAAGGCAGAGGGCTGGACTCAATGACCTTTCAGGTCCCTTCCAGTTCTATGAGATAGGTATATCTCCATATATTATGGCAAAATGGTAACAGAGGTAGGAAGGAGCTAGATTGTAAAATGAGCAAGGGAGAAAATGAGCAGAGAGGAATAGAAACGGGAGGAGGAGCACGAAGCCAGAGAGAGAACACAAATACAGGGTGGCAAATATCGTGAATGAGGAGGGGACTAGTAGAGAAGAATTAAAGGTCTGCTGGGGGCCAGTTGTGTGCTTTCCTCCCCCAGCTTGTATACTGCAAGAGGAGAGAATGGCAGGTAGTGGAGGGGGAGTTCTTGCCTGAGGGGGAGAGAAGATTGAGGACCCTCTTCTCCCTTGCTGCACCTCCAAAGGCTGCTCACCTCTCCTGTGCCTGTCCAGCTTGTTCCCTGTGCCAGCTCCATGACCAAGTGCCCTCATTTTTTTCATTTGCAAAAATCACCCTGCTCCTTTGAGGGCCTGTGCCCAAATCAATCTCATGCACTGTTTTACAGGGCAGTACCTAAGTAACTGCTTCTGGAAACATCCTAGTTGCATGTTGCACAGAGCGATCTTATGTCATCCATCTAAGTAGTCCCTGCCAGTAGAACCAAGTCAGAGCTGTGCTTAAAATTGTATTCAATGACCAGGCATCTCGGACTATGGCCCACTGTAATTGTTGGGAGAGTGGCAGCCTGAATAGATGCATCTGCCTACTTAGAGGGGAGGCAGAGCTGCTAGCCACCTTACTGTTTCTCTTCTCCGCACTCTTTTTTTTTTCCTATTCAGTTTAATCTCCTGCTGCTGTCTCTGGCAATCTGGTCAACCGTGTCGTTATCTTTTTCTGTGAAAAGGCTCCTCTGAAGCTTCTATAGCTTCAGTGCCTTCAACTGGGAAGGTATAAACTAGGGACAAAGTCTGGCTCTCCTTACAGTTCCCTCCTATGAGGCTACTCGCATGCATGAGGAGAGCAAGATTTGGCATCAGATTTGTACCTCCATTCTTTTCTCAGCTCTGCAGTTTTATATTCCTGCTTTAAGCATCTTTAGATTTTTCTAGCTCCATTCAGCTGTAGAAGTGATCATGTAGCTCCAGATTTTTTTTTTTAAAGGCAGGGGTTTGTGCTTGCAAAATTGTGCCTCTGAGCCATACCCTTAAAGATTTTTATGGCTCCCTCTGAGTCATGTTCTGTTGAACTGACAGTAGATGGAGCCCTGGGGTAAAAACCTGACTTTGCTGAGGTCCACAGGAGTTGGGCCATTGACTTCAGTGGGGCTAGGATTTCCCTGTTTGGCGCTACGTGTGGAGGGATACAAAACTAAAACATGTAAAGTAGTCCTTCTGTGACACATTTGGCATGCAGAGATACGTGAGAGGGCAGTGTGGCAAAACCTGGAATATATAGATAGTTTCATTAAAGCAATTCCATAACTAGCAAAATGTCACACCCGTAAGTAATGTATTGCTTAGTAATAGAATGTACGTAATGAGAAGTGTTAATTTCAACACCTCCAACTGTCCCTCCTGCATTTCCAGCCGAGAGAGAGGAGAATAGCACCTTGTGTGTATGCTTCATTGATAGGAATTGAATGGCTTCTCATTGTCCGCTGTGCTCTAGGACAATGCTGCCAGATTTTGCTTTGCACTGTACTTTGTCCTGGAGTGTTGCACACAAACAAACAATCAACTTGTGTGAAGTTTTGTGAAAACTTTGGCTAGCAAAAATTCTTCTCAGAAATGCCAGTGTTTTAACAAAAAACAGCTTGCCCAGAATATAAGTGCCTTGTCTTGCTTTGGGCCCTTGCATCTCTCTGCTGTCCTGGCATATGATACCTTGGTCAGGTGAGCTAATACTGGTGCTTGACCATTGAATCCAGTCATTGTCCCCATGATAGGCTGAGATCATCTGTGTATGCATTTTCTCTAATATTTTTAATAAAAGCAAATGTTGTTACATATCTGTTTCCTCCCAGGGCCTTCCACTTGTAGGAAAAGGGATAACGAGCAAAAGTCAAATGCAAAATCTGAATCTGTGGTAGGAAGCTTACATTTTATTGTTCCAAATAGATGTTAGTCTTTTTAAAAAAGAAAAAAACACAGGAAAAATGGAGTGTAAGAACAGATGCATCTGTAATTCATTGAGACGCTCTGATACTCTGGGAATGAGTGTTATAGGAAGAAAAATTGTAAATTAATACCGTACTCTGGAGTGTGTACTAAACACATGCAAGGAGCAATTAAAAACAAAAAAAAGCAATATGAGCTAAAAGCAGTGCTAAGTGTTAGAGAATAACACCTAAGGGGTGGAACTGAAACGTGATGAGGTGGTTCTCACAGTAGAACGTTTCTGTTTGAGTGTGTTCCTTGTACATGGGTTTAAAATCTCAGCTGAGGATCTAAGCTAAAATTCTACTTCCTAATATGTGTGCAGTAAGATTATGCAGAACATGCCACACTGTTCTCCAAAGAGTTATTTTTATTTTGCCAAGAGAAAATTATGTGGTGGTTTATTTCTATAATGGGGGCAATTTAAATGGGTAAGAATTGCCTTGGAATGTTGTGTATATAATTACATCTGTATGAAGTATTTCATACAATAATGTAAACGGACATGACTGCCAGAATATTTTGTGTAATGACAATCCCAGTAGCAAATATTTTTATTAAAAAGTATAAAACCTACTGATTAAACAAGTTACATGTATAAGAAACTTCTTTTACAGAGTATTAAGGTCATTAGCATCTACTAATAACTATCCCAGACCTACAACTTTAGACATGCAAAGTAGGTTCATTGAATTCAGGACTGTCCTAAACTTTGCCAGCTTGTAATAAACCTCGAGATTATAAAAGCCAGAAGTCATTTCAGGAGTTCAGCATGCTTCAGTCACCCTGTCATAGCCCATCTGCTGGGGAGGTTACATTGACTCAAGGGGGGGAATCATCAGGCCCAGTGAAATCATCCTAGAAAGATCCATTTCAGTTCTCAATAAATGTTTTGTTGCTTATTTCTCTACATCTGTGGGTGTGTAACATACTATACAAGAGAATACATTGCACATGTACCAGATGCAAAATATTGATAAGAAAAATGTAATTATATTTCAATGCTGTTGTTCAAATGACAGTTAATAAAGGCGACCCTGAAAGCCTCTGTAGGCAGCATCGTACTGAGCTCCGTGGAAGTTCCGCCAACCCAGGGCTTGTAGGTGTGGTCCCAGAGTGAAACGGTGATAAGAGAACAGTTCTAGACTTCTCAGCAATGGTGGCTAACAAATAATTACACGTGGTGCAAACTCTGGTCGTTTTGATTAATGGTCATTCACACCTTTTGTGAGTTTCAGGTTTTAAAAGCCAGTAATAGCCACGGATTTTTTTCATAGTTTTGAACCCTGACCCCATAAATCAGCCCAAATTGGCCCACGTTTCAGGTTTGTAACAAAACCTGAAAAACTAATTCGTAGGGGTCTGATTGCAAAGGTTTTGCCCAGCTCAGCAAACAGGGCATCGCTTCAGCATCACTCAAGGCCTGTTTCTTGTACCACAGCACAACTGACCATAGCAATAATTCACAAATGTAAAATGAACTACATCACATTGCCCAGTGTTAGGGACCCTGTTGCATGATCACCTATCAGTACATATGATGCAAATATCCTGGGTTCTGTGTGGTTTAAAATCTCACCCTTGATTGAAGCCCCATTTCTAGACTAGTCTGTGCATATAATGAATGTTTGTACTCCAGTTTTGTACTAAGGCAGTTCTCTGCTTAAATTGTTGACCTAAGGTGGCATTATTAGAACAATTGTTTTAACTTGATAATGTCCCTGTTTAATGTCAAATGTAAAGTAAAATATTAGATTTGTTTACTTGAAAAAATAGTGCAGCCAGGCTTGAGGAGGAAAGGAGTGCCTGGTTCACCTGCACGGCAGCCAGTTTCACCCTAAATCCACTTGGAGTAGGAGATGTGTATTTTCAGCTTTCTGTGAAGGATTTATTTTTAAGCTCTGTTTGATCTTGCAACGCAAGTGACTTTTTTTTGTTTTCTCCTTTCAAGGTAAACTGTCCCTGGAAGAGTTTATTAAAGGTGCCAAGAGTGATCCCTCTATTGTGCGATTGTTACAATGTGATCCAAGCAGTGCAAGTCAGTTCTAATTAAACTCTGGACAGTTTGCAAAGAAACTGCTGGCTTGTTGTTCAAGCTTTGCTCGCAAATGGATGCCTTCTCAATCATTCCTCAACTTGCTAGTGGATAAGATTCCATTGCCAGATTGTGTGTGCGTGTGCGCACGCACGTGCGTGTATCAGAGTGAGGACTGCCTCACTTTTCTCACTAACATCAGTGCAACGTTCCTTTTGCAGTTCCATTTTTCTCCCTCTTCCTCCTCTCCAATGTTACCACTCACTCTACATGGTTAACGTAATTGAAAGGTATGTTTACATGCAGATACAAAGAGTTCAAATTTCTGGTGAAGTATCTCATCTTTTAGTCAGTAAGAATGATGGCTTCTGGTAGCCCCACGAAGATAGAATTTTTATCCAACTTAGCAGATGATAGGTCGTCATTTTTTAAGCAAAATGTGAACTGAATGGCGTAGAAAGAAGAAGAGAGAAGCTTTTCTGGGCATGGTTCCAAATTGTCTGTGCTTTTGAGGAAAATTGCTTGCACTTATCTAATTGTCTACTTTCTTTTAATATTATATATATAAAAATTATATATATATGGTGAAGTAATTTTAATATGTAGGTCAGGTATTTATGCATAAAGTAGAATTCAAGCTTAATTTCTTGTCTGTGATTTATTCAAATCTTGAAGATTGTTTTTGAGATTTATGCATTAGCAAATTGCTGTTAAAGAAAATGCATGACTAGCAATTTGTGGCTATTTCACTCTGTTTAATTACTGAATGCAAATATTTGTTCATTTTTACTGTTGATCGTTCCAGCGTTTACTGTATTAACAAAAGAATAAAAGGAATAATTCTCATTTTGTATTTCTCGGTGAAGTCCCACTTAGTGGTGGTTGCAGCATTAACTGGCTTTTGAGTGACATGAGGTGATGTGACTCATGCTGCTGTTCTAAACTTTGCTATGCTCGGCATTCTTTTGCTGTCAATATGTTAATAGTCTTGTGCAATCCAGTGTTATTTAATATCTGCCTAATGCCAAGAAATATTCATTAAAATAAAATACTACTTTTCTTGTCAATAACTGTCTTATTTTAACCAGTAGTACAAGTTACTGTTCCATAGTTGTGCATGGGATAAATATAGTCAAGACAAGAATAATGAAAGCTTTCCTGCCCTTCCTTTCCTTTCATCTCCTCACCTAGGGGAGGGGAGGCAACCTAGTCCCCACTGTCCTTCCATCGCTGGCATCTCTGAGATTTGCCAGCAAACAAGAGTATTTTAGTGCCCACTATGTTGATGGTCCTTGGGAACCCTTCCACCAAAGGAAACTAGACTGAGACTATGACATGGTGATTTCACATAGTCCACTGAAGAGCTGATAGCTCCAAGTCACCACTGGCCTAGGCTGGACTTAGAGCTGGCTGGTAGATAAAGCATCAGGTACTAAGTCAGGAAACTTGGGTTCTATCTCTGGCTTCTGCCATTGGCTCGCTGTGTGAGTTCCTGCTTCTCTCTACCTAAAAAGCACTGTTTCAGTGCTTAATGTTACTAGTATTGCTTATTAACATAATGGTGTGAGGCTCTGTATCCTGTTACCAGCGTGCTGTACCATCCAGTCCCCCAAGAATCCTGCAGCTAACTAATGCAGCCTTTTTTATTGGACCAAAAATACTATGTCAAGTTCCTTTCCAGTATACAGAGGGTTTGTGCAGCCAGAAGTATATTTCAGTGAGGTATGTGCCACTGAAACACTGGCATCAATGATGTAATATGCAAAGCTTTCCTAGACCCATGTTTATAAAGCACATGCTGAAGTACAGCAAAGTGCTTAAGCATCTATTTAAGTCACCTTAAAGTCAATGGGACTTCAGTGTGTGCCTGAAGTTAAACATGTCCATAAGTGTTTAGTTGAATAGACAACGTTTGCGGAAGCAGGATCCAAGATAGCAGCAAATTAGGTGTTAGTTTGCACCTTCACTGTAAAAATAAATGGTGAAAGAGAGTCGCTTTCAATACCCAATCAGAGATACGGCTGGATGAAATTGGGCATAATGTGACCTCTTACCAAACCTGAGACTGAGAAATGTTTCCATAATTTTTTTTTAAAGGAATTTAATTTGAACCTCTTAGAAAAACAAACATTCCCTTCACCCTGAAAGGAAAACTAACTAAAAGTGATCTGTCTGCTTTTCCTTGTTCACGCTGGAAGAAATTCTAAAAGTAAACCACATGGTAACAAGTAAACAAAATGTTTGCAATTCTTCCAGTTTGAATAAGTGAAGATTGTAAGAGGGGAAAGAACTTGGTTTTTTTAATTACAATTTTTCTCTTTTTAAAATCATTTAACAAACAAACAGAATTCTCACTGATGTTACAAATCGCATCTTAGATTAGGTTTATTATCAGTAATTTTCACTCTGCAATAACTGTCCAAGTCAAGTGAAAAAACAAATAACCAAACAGTTTCATACTTGTTTTATATAGTCTGTTTCTAGTCTATTTCATGGTCAAGTTCTCATGCACTAGAATGCTGCAGTATTTGAATTGTAAAACACTGTTGCGTTAATGACATTTTTGCATGTAATTATAACTGAACATTGAGAGATACAAAGTTACAGTTCTCACCGCAGCCATAGCGCAGGCAAATTGCACACATTAAAAATCTATACTGTGTAACTAAGCAGAATTATGCTAGGGAAGAGGACTATTTTTGAATTCCCTCTGTTTCGTGTGTTTTTTTAAATATGTTGGTTATGAGTTTAGTCAAATATCACAAAATAATTTTGTAGGGATCAGGTAACCAAAATTATTTTAATTAGGATCTGACAAATGTCAGACTGGTGTGTGTCCCATCCATTCTTCTTATTGTCTTTTTTCTTTGTTCTGCCATTGCACATTTCCTTCCCTTTCTGTTCCCAGATTTTCCTTCTCTGTAAGGCCGATCAGACCTTAGAGATCATCAAAGAGAGAGATCTTCATAGAGCGAGTCAAAAAAAATCTGCCTAGAAATCTTTCCCATGGAAAATGTCCATCTCCACAACATTTTTTCAGTTGGAAAAATGAAAATTTGAGGTGACTTTTTGAAATAAAACATTTCATTTCAAAACTTTTCAGAATCTTTCATTCAGTGAAATTTTTCAATCTTTCAACTTTCTGTCTTGGTTCAGAACTAATTCCAAAAGGTCAGCCTATCCCACAGGATGAAAATTATATTTCCCCACCAGCTCTGCAAGTTTTGCAAGATTGCTGCAGCTTGATGGAATTCTGCCCAGCTACATTCATACTGGGATTTTGTCCCATTCCCAGATTTTACTGGCTCCCTGAGCACACGGTCTCTTCCCCTCTAGCTCTCCCTGAAGTACTTTCCCTCTCCTTGTCATAACTGTCCTACTCAGATCTGAACCTTAGAGTTCAGAACATCAGAAGCTAGCATGAAACCTCCAAACTTAATTACCAGCTTGGATCTGATATTGCTGCCACCAGCCAGAATTCCAGTGTCTGGCTCACTCTGGTCTCCCCAAAGCCTTTCCTGGAGGACCCCAAGACTCAGATTCCTTGAGTCTCACAACAAAGGGGAATAAACCATTTCCCTTCTCCCTCTTCCCCTCCAGGTGTTCCCTCCCTGGGTTCCTGGAGAGAGATACAGATTAAAGCTCCGTGAATCTAAACAAAGGGATTCCACCCTCTTTACCTCCTCCCAGATTTCCCCACCCTGGGTACTCTAGGAGATTCCCTGCTTCAAGTCCTTGAAACACAAGTACCAAGAGATCAAATCTCTCTCTCCCCTCACCCAGAGGGTATGCAAAGTCAGGCTTAGTAAATCTAACACACAGAGATTTTCCCCCTCCCTTCATTTCTTAGCCTTAACCAGTGAAAAACACTTAAACAGGTCTTAAAAAGAGAGCTTTATATAAAAGAAAGAAAAAGACATAAAATGGTCTCTGTATCAAGGTGACAATATACAGGGTCAATTGCTTAAAAGAAAAAAATGAATAAACAGCCTTATTCAAAAAGAATACAATTTAAAACATTCCAGCAACTACACACATGTAAATACAAAAAAACAATATAAACCTATTGTCTTACTATCCTTGTACTTACAACTTGGAAACAGAAGATTAGAAAGCCTGGAGGTTCCTGTGGTCACTCTCAGAGCCCAGAAAGAGAACAGACCAAGAACAAAGGACTCACACCCAAAACTTCCCTCCACCCAGATTTGAAAAAGTCTTGTTTCCTGATTGGTCCTCTGGTCAGGTGTTTCAGGTCACTGTTTAACCCTTTTATAGGTGAAAGAGACATTAACCCTTAGCTATCTGTTTATGACACGCTCCCCAAACCGCAGACAGTGGGGAATTTCGCTGGTGGCGATTTCGTCCTAGAACTCTAACATAAACAGAGTAATACAACACATGCACCTTTACATATACCACTAAGTATATAATTAACAGACTTTTACATTTTAAGAACACTTTTTAACTACTGGATTCTGGGAAACTTTCACGAGAGAGTGCATCAGCTACTTTGTTAGAAGCCCCTGAAATGTGCTGAATTTCAAAATCAAAATCTTGGAGAGCTAAACTCCAACAAAGAAGTTTCTTGTTGTTTCCCTTGGCAGTATGAAGCCACTGTAGCGCAGCATGGTCAGTTTGTAGCTGGAACCGCCGTCCCCAAACATATGGGCGTAGCTTTTCCAGGGCGTACACAATGCCATAGCATTCCTTTTCACTGACTGACTAGTGACTTTCCCTCTCAGGGCTTGTCTACATCAGAAAGTTGCAGCGCTGGTGAGGGAGTTACAGCGCTGCAACTTTGAAGGTGTACACATCTGCAGGGCATCACCAGCGCTGCAACTCCCTGTTTGCAGCGCTGGCCGTACTCCCGTTTTGTCTCGGGTGTAGAGGATCCAGCGCTGGTGATCCAGCGCTGGTAATCCAATGTAAACACTTACCAGCGCTTTTCTTGACCTCCGTGGAAGGAGGAAGCCTCTGGTAATCAAGCTGATCTCCTTTCCCGGTTTGCTCTCTAGTTCCCGGAACCCCGAGCAAGCAGGTAAGGAGAACCGCTTGCTCGGCGGTTCGGGGAACGAGAGAGCAAACCGGGGAAAGGAGACCAGCTTTGCCGCGGTTTGCTCTCTCGTTCCCGGAACCCCGAGCAAGCAGGTCTCCTTCCCTGCGGTTTGCAGGGTGGCTCCGGGAACGCGAGAGCAAACCGCGGCAAAGCTGGTCTCCTTTCCCGGTTTGCTCTCTCGTTCCCGGAACCGCCGAGCAAGCGGTTCTCCTTCCCTGCGGTTTGCAGGGTGGCTCCGGGAACGAGAGAGCAAACCGCGGCGAACCTGGTCTCCTTTCCCGGTTTGCTCTCTCGTTCCCCGAACCGCCAAGCAAGCGGTTCTCCTTACCTGCTTGCTCGGGGTTCCGGGAACGAGAGAGCAAACCGGGGAAGGAGACCAGCTTCGCCGCGGTTTGCTCTCGCGTTCCCGGAGCCACCCAGCAAACCGCAGGGAAGGAGACCTGCTTGCTCGGGGTTCCGGGAACGAGAGAGCAAGCCGGGGAAGGAGACCAGCTTTGCCGCGGTTTGCTCTCTCGTTCCCGGAACCCCGAGCAAGCAGGTCTCCTTCCCTGCGGTTTGCAGGGTGGCTCCGGGAACGCGAGAGCAAACCGCGGCGAAGCTGGTCTCCTTTCCCGGTTTGCTCTCTCGTTCCCGGAACCCCGAGCAAGCAGGTCTCCTTCCCTGCGGTTTGCAGGGTGGCTCCGGGAACGCGAGAGCAAACCGCGGCGAAGCTGGTCTCCTTCCCCGGTTTGCTCTCGCGTTCCCGGAACCCCCCTTGAAGCCGCCCAACAGCGCTGCAGTGTGGCCACATCTAACACCACTTGCAGCGCTGGTTGCTGTAAGTGTGGCCACTCTGCAGCGCTGGCCCTATACAGCTGTACTAATACAGCTGTAACAACCAGCGCTGCAAAATTTTAGATGTAGACATGGCCTCAGATAGTTTCTTGCTGAGAAACACGACAGGATGGAAGTTGTGATCTGTTGCTTCCTGCATGAGAACTGCTCCTATACCACGCTCAAATGCATCCGTGGTTACTAGGAATGGCTTGTCAAAGTCCGGGGCCCTGAGCACAGGGTCAGACATGAGCGTCGCCTTAAGTTGGGTAAAGGCCTTTTGACACTCATCAGTCCACTTAACTGCATTTGGCTGGGTCTTTTTTGGTCAGGTCAGTCAGTGGGGCAGCGATTTGGCTGTAGTGTGGTACAAATCGCCTGTAGTACCCGGCCAAGCCTAAGAAGGATTGAACCTGTTCCTTTGACTTTGGGACAGGCCACTTTTGAATAGCATCCACCTTTGCCTGTAGGGGGTTGCCTCGACCCACCTGGTGTCCCAGGTAAGTCACTCTGTTTTGGCCTATTTGACACTTTTTGGCCTTAACAGTTAGTCCGGCCTGCCTGATGCTCTCAAAGACCGTTTCCAGGTGTAGTAGGTGTTCGGGCCAGGAGTCTGAAAAAATGGCCACATCATCGAGGTAGGCAACTGCATATTCGCCCAGTCCTGCTAGGAGACCATCTACCAGCCTCTGGAAGGTGGCGGGTGCATTTCGCAGCCCGAAAGGAAGGACATTAAATTCATACACCCCCGCATGGGTGACGAATGCTGACCTTTCCTTGGCAGGTTCATCTAGCGGTACTTGCCAGTACCCCTTAGTTAAGTCTATTGTAGAGATGAACTGGGCACGTCCCAACTTCTCCAATAGCTCATCGGTGCATGGGCATCTCCAGTGGTTCTGGTACCCAAACCGTTGGATTCTTATCTTATCCCACACCACTGCCACTCATGTCATAACTATCCTACTCAGATCTGAACCTTAGAGTTCAGAACATCAGAAGCTAGCATGAAACCGCCAAACTTAATTACCAGCTTGGATCTGATATCGCTGCCACCAGCCACAATTCCAGTGTCTGGCTCACTCTGGTCTCCCCAAAACCTTCCCTGGGGGACCCCAAGACTCAGATTCCTTGAGTCTCTCAACAAAAGGGAATAAACCATTTCCCTTCTCCCTCTTCCCCTCCAGGTGTTCCCTCCCTGGGTTCCTGGAGAGAGATACAGATTAAAGCTCCGTGAATCTAAACAAAGGGATTCCACCCTCTTTACCTTCTCCCAGATTTCCCCGCCCTGGGTACTCTAGGAGATTCCCTGCTTCAAGTCCTTGAAACACAAGTACCGAGAGATCAAATCTCTCTCTCCCCTCACCCAAAGGGTATGCAAAGTCAGGCTTAATAAATCTAACACAAAGAGATTTTCCTCCTCCCTTCGTTTCTTAGCCTTAACCAGTGAAAAACACTCAAACAGGTTTTAAAAAGAGAGCTTTATATAAAAAGAAAGGAAAAGACATAAAATGGTCTCTGTATCAAGGTGACAATATACAGGGTCAATTGCTTAAAAGAAAAAATGAATAAACAGCCTTATTCAAAAAGAATACAATTTAAAACATTCCAGCAACTACACACATGTAAATACAAAAAAATAATATAAACCTATTGTCTTACAATCCTTGTACTTACAACTTGGAAACAGAAGATTAGAAAGCCTGAAGATTCCTGTGGTCACTCTCAGAGCCCAGAAAGAGAACAGACCAAGAACAAAGGACTCACACCCAAAACTTCCCTCCACCCAGATTTGAAAAAGTCTTGTTTCCTGATTGGTCCTCTGGTCAGGTGTTTCAGGTCACTGTTTGTTAACCCTCTTACAGGTGAAAGAGACATTAACCCTTAGCTATCCGTTTATGACACTCCTTCCCCAGCATCATTTTCTCGCCTTCTTTTTCAGCCCCCTCCATCCATCACCTCTGCAGGCCCTGTGTGTCCTTTGTCACTAGTTTCCTGATTTATATGCGCCAGCTACTATAGTACAATGTATTATGAGGATTTCAAACTCCCAGAGCTTCCCAGTCTTGTGCTACCTAGTGTACTCATCCCATTATAAATAATTTCGTGACAATTCATCGGCTCAGATGCAGACTCTATTATACGGTATTACTGCACTACACCTAGGCATGATTGTGTAAGAAACTGCAGGGTGTTGGATACCGTGACCTGTAGAAAACCTTGAGAGCTACTAAATTATTTGGCAAACGATACAATATGTAATATGAGACCATTCTGTCATTCAACCTTAACTCCACAGTGCTGACAGTTGTTGATGACACATTAGATTAAGGAAAGGAACTGGTTTTGCATGTTTTTTTTAATCATGATTACTACATTCAGGACAAATTAGGTCAATACTGTTTTCTGAGAAAATTGGTATTACTTGATCTTCCTAGGGTTCCTCATATTTTTGCACTGTAAAAAAAAAAATGAGAAAAATATCTTGCGATTGGGATAGTGCAGACATTAGTTCTTTCCGAACATCAGGCCCCTTTCAGGTAGTGTTTTAAAGTGCTGAGCTCCAGCCCTCTGAAAATCAAGCTCCGTTCAGGTCTCAGTTCAGCACTAAAAAATTGGCCATTAGTCACTTTTGAAAACCTTGGCCATGGTCGCTAAGGAGGTTTTCAAAGGGATGAGCTGCTAGCCTGACACACACTGGGGAGTGAAAGAAAGCAGTGCCTGTACTAGACTGGTCCCGAAAAACATGCTTCATTGTCATTGTTCTGGATGACATTCTAAACCAGGGGTGAAATCTTGGCCCTACTCAGGTCAATGGAGAGCTCTCATAGGAGCCAGAAGTTCACCATAGATATCTATCAATTTGGGGTCCTATTGAAAGCCAGTGGGACTTAGGCTCCTAAATCACTTAAGTCCAGATCCTCAACAGTATTTAGGACCCAGCTTTTTAAAGGTATTTAGGTGTTGCACACAGCATTGCAATGCCTAACTGATTTAGAAACCTAAATTTTATTTTCAAAAGGGATTTAGCCAATTAGGCATATAAATTCCATCAACAGTCAATGGGATTCAGACTCCTAAGTGCCTAAATCCCTTTTGAAATGAGATTTAGACCCCTCAATCAATTAAGCACTGCATCACTGAGCACAGTAGCACCTAAATACCTTTTTAAAATCTGGGTCTTAAGTACCTTTGAGGATCTGAGAAGTGCTCTTGGAATTTTATCCTTTAGCTGTATTATTTTAGGCTCGTTAGGCTGGCATTTTAGTGAAAAGGTTAACAGACAGGTCCAATCTAACCTTAACAGCTTGTCTAATTGTTCTCTCAACAGCTGATGTAAAGTCCCACCACCAGGGTATTAGTGTAACTCTGAAAGCTGTGGCTAATTAGTATAGAAGATCAGACTTTTTTCTATACAGTGCAATGCCTATTACACAAATATAAAGTTAAGCCATTAAATCTCAAATTGTTAGTGTCTCTGTGGTTCAATCTGCAAGTAAAGTATCCTATTCAAGGCTCTAGCACAGGGATAGGCAACCTATGGCACGGGTGCTGAAGGCGGGGCTTTATAAAGCAGTGCAAAGCGACCAGGGAGCTTAGCGAACAGGTGCTGCTAACAGGGAGTTTTGCAAGGGACTTTGGAAGGGGAGTAAGAAGGGAGTGGGAGTCCCTTGTCGGTCTCATCTGTGAACCATTGGTCCCCTGAACCTAGAAACTGAGCCACATCCAAAACCTTTCTGTTTACAGCAGAACAGAGCGGACAGGGAGCTGCAGATGGGAATTTGAGAGAGTTTGACAGAAGGAGGCTTACAATGGTGAGGAGGACTCGCAACACCTGTGCCAGCACTGCTTCTGTCTCCTCCACCTGCGCCTGTAGCCAGACAGAGCACCAAAGCATGGATGCTTTTACCCAGATTCTAGTGTGGGCTTGCAAAGACTGTAATTTGCAATTTCCACTTCCTGATATCCCGGCTGGGGGTGGCATCCAATGTGAAAGGTGCCTACTGGTGGAATCTCTCAGGCAGCAGGTGGGAGAGCTACTGGAGGAGGTGGCCAGGCTGAGGAACATCCATATCCATGAGCAATTCTTGGACAGTATCCACGTGGAGACAGCTGACGTAGCTGTCCCAGTTGACAGGACTACTGACACTCCAGTGGAGGAGGAGATGCCTCAGGGTGTATCGGACACACCAGTGGAGGAGGAGGCTCAGGGTGGACACAGCCAGCTGGTTACTTCTAGCAGCAGGCAGTGCTCTACCCCTGCTGCAAACCCTCCTGCTGTGGTAAAAGATAACTGTTATGCTCTTCTTGATACAGGAGAGAAGGAATCACCCACAACAGTTAAGGAGGGGAAGCCTCATACCCCTAAGGCTGGGAGGTCTGCTGCCACCACTGATAAGAAACGTAGGGTAGTGGTGGTTGGAGACTCTCTGCTGAGGGGGACGGAGACACCCATCTGTCGCCCTGACCGTTCATCCCGGGAGGTATGCTGCCTGCCAGGGGCCCGTATCCGAGATGTTACAGAGGCATTGTCGAGGATTATCTGGCCTTCTGACTACTACCCCATGCTACTCATCCATGTGGGCACAAATGATACTGTGAGGTGTGACACTGAGCAGATCAAGAGTGACTACAGGGCTCTGGGAGTACGGGTTAAGGAGTTTGGAGCGCAGGTGGTATTCTCTTCGACTCTTCCTGTTGAAGGTAGGGGTCCGGGCAGAGACAGATGCATCGTGGAGGTGAATGCCTGGCTGCGAAGATGGTGTCACCAGGAGGGCTTTGGCTTCCTCGACCACGGGATGCTATTCGAGGAAGGACTGCTAGGCACAGATGGCGTTCACCTTTCGAAGAGGGGAAAGGCCTTATTTGTGCACAGACTGGCTAACCTAGTAAGGAGGGCTTTAAACTAGGTTCGACGGGGACAGGTGAGCAAACCCCACAGGTAAGTGGGGAACAAGACCTGGGAGATGGGGTTGGAAACAGGAGGGAGCACGGGCAATAATGGCAGTGAGGAAGGAGGGTCAGGGCAAACCTGGGAGGCAAGATCAAACCAGTATCTTAGATGCCTATATACAAATGCAAGAAGTATGGGTAATAAGCAGGAAGAACTGGAAGTGCTAATAAAGAAATACGACTATGACATTGTTGGCATTACTGAAACTTGGTGGGATAATACACACGACTGGAATGTTGGTGTGGATGGGTATAGTTTGCTCAGGAAGGATAGACAGGGGAAAAGGGAGGAGGTGTTGCCTTATATATTAAAAATGTACACACTTGGACTGAGGTGGAGATGGACATAGGAGACGGAAGTGTTGAGAGTCTCTGGGTTAGGCTAAAAGGGGTAAAAAACACAGGTGATGTCGTGCTGGGAGTCTACTACAGGCCACCTAATCAGGTGGAAGAGGTGGATGAGGCTTTTTTCAAACAACTAACAAAATCATCCAAAGCCCAAGATTTGGTGGTGATGGGGGACTTCAACTATCCAGATATATGTTGGGAAGATAACACTGCGGGGCACAGACTCTCCAGTAAGTACCTGGACTGCATTGCAGACAACTTTTTATTTCAGAAAGTTGAAAAGCTACTGGGGGGAAGCTGTTCTAGACTTGATTTTAACAAATAGGGAGGAACTTGTTGAGAATTTGAAAGTAGAAGGAAGCTTGGGTGAAAGTGATCATGAAATCATAGAGTTTGCAATTCTAAGGAAGGGTAGAAGGGAGTACAGCAGAATAGAGACAATGGATTTCAGGAAGGCAGATTTTGGTAAGCTCAGAGAGCTGATAGGTAAGGTCCCATGGGAATCAAGACTGAGGGGAAAAACAACTGAGGAGAGTTGGCAGTTTTTCAAAGAAACACTATTAGGGGCCCAAAAGCAAGCTATTCCGATGGTTAGGAAAGATAGAAAATGTGGCAAAAGACCACCTTGGCTTAACCACGAGATCTTGCGTGACCTACATAATAAAAAGGCGTCATATAAAAAATGGAAATTAGGTCAGATTACAAAGGATGAATATAGGCAAATAACACAGGAATGCAGAGGCAAGATTAGAAAGGCAAAGACACAAAATGAACTCAAACTAGCTATGGGAATAAAGGGAAACAAGAAGACTTTTTATCAATACATTAGAAGCAAGAGGAAGACCAAGGACAGGGTAGGCCCACTGCTCAGTGAGGAGGGGGAAACAGTAACGGGAGACTTGGAAATGGCAGAGATGCTTAATGACTTCTTTGTTTCAGTCTTCACTGAGAAGTCTGAAGGAATGTCTAATATAGTGAATGCTTACGGGAAGAGGGTAGGTTTAGAAGATAAAATAAAAAAAAGAGCAAGTAAAAAATCACTTAGAAAAGTTAGATGCCTGCAAGTCACCAAGGCCTGATGAAATGCATCCTAGAATAGTCAAGGAGTTAATAGAAGAGGTATCTGAGCCTCTAGCTATTATCTTTGGGAACTCATGGGAGACGGGGGGAGATTCCAGAAGACTGGAAGGGGGCAAATATAGTGCCCATCTATAAAAAGGGAAACAAAAACAACCCAGGAAACTACAGACCAGTTAGTTTAACTTCTGTGCCAGGGAAGATAATGGAGCAGGTAATTAAAGAAATCATCTGCAAACACTTGGAAGGTGGTAAGGTGATAGGGAATAGCCAGCGTGGATTGTAAAGAACAATAGTGTCAAACTAATCTGATAGCGTTCTTTGATAGGATAACGAGCCTTGTGGATAAGGGAAAAAAGCAGTGGATGTGATATACCTAGACTTTAATAAGGCATTTGATACGGTCTCGCATGATATTCTTATAGATAAACTACGAAAGTACATTTAGAAGGGGCTACTATAAGGTGGGTGCATAACTGGCTGGATAACCATACTCAGAGAGTAGTATTAATGGCTCCCAATCCTGCTGGAAAGGTATAACAAGTGGGGTTTCGCAGGGGTCTGTTTTGGGACCGGTTCTGTTCAATATCTTCATCAACGATTTAGATGTTGGCATAGAAAGTACGCTTATTAAGTTTGCGGACGATACCAAACTGGGAGGGATTGCAACTGCTTTGGAGGACAGGGTCAAAATTCAAAATGGTCTGGACAAATTGGAGAAATGGTCTGAGATAAACAGGATGAAGTTCAATAAAGATAAATGCAAAGTGCTCCACTTAGGAAGGAACAATCAGTTTCACACATGCAGAATGGGAAGAGACTGTCTAGGAAGGAGTATGGCAGAAAGAGATCTAGGGGTCATAGTAGACCACAAGCTTAATATGAGTCAACAGTGTGATACTGTTGCAAAAAAAGCAAATGTGATTCTGGGATGCATTAACAGGTGTGTTGTAAACAAGACACGAGAAGTCATTCTTCCGCTTTTCTCTGCGCTGGTCAGGCCTCAGCTGGAGTATTGTGTCCAGTTCTGGGCACCGCATTTCAAGAAAGATGTGGAGAAATTGGAGAGGGTCCAGAGAAGAGCAACAAGAATGATTAAAGGTCTTGAGAACATGACCTATGAAGGAAGGCTGAAGGAATTGGGTTTGTTTAGTTTGGAAAAGAGAAGACTGAGAGGGGACATGATAGCAGTTTTCAGGTATCTAAAAGGGTGTCATCAGGAGGAGGGAGAAAACTTGTTCACCTTAGCCTCCAATGATAGAACAAGAAGCAATGGGCTTAAACTGCAGCAAGGGAGATTTAGGTTGGACATTAGGAAAAAGTTTCTAACTGCCAGGGTAGTTAAACACTGGAATAGATTGCCTAGGGAGGTTGTGGAATCTCCATCTCTGGAGATATTTAAGAGTAGGTTAGATAAATGTCTATTAGGGATGGTCTAGACAATATTTGGTCCTGCCATGAGGGCAGGGGACTGGACTCGATGACCTCTCGAGGTCCCTTCCAGTCCTAGAGTCTATGAATCTATGAATCTATGAAAACATGACCTGTGAGGAAAGGCTGAAAAAAATGGATTTATTTAGTCTGGAGAAGAGAAGATTGAGGGGAGATGATAACAGGTTTCAAGTACATAAAAGGCTGTTACAAGGAGGAGGGAGAAAAATTGTTCTCCTTAACCTCTGAGGATAGGGCAAGGAGCAATGGACTTAAACTGCAGCAAGGGCAGTTTAGGTTGGCCATTAAGAAAATCTTCCTGTCAGGGTAGTTAAGCACTGGAATAAATTACCTCGGGAGGTTGTGAAATCTCCATCATTGGGAATTTTTAAAAGCAGGTTAGACAAACACTTGTCAGGAATGGTCTAGCTAATACTTAGTTCTGCCATGAGTGCAGGGGACTGGACTAGATGACCTCTTGAGGTCCTTCCAGTCCTACAATTCAATGATTTCTATGATTTCAGTGGCCATCTCCCAGGTCTGGAATTCACTCCCAGGTAGAGTCCACCAAAGTTCAAGCCTATCAGCCTTTAGGACATATTTCATCTTCTTAATCTGCTCACTTAAAAATTGAGATCAATTGAGTTGACAATATGTATTAATTGTCATTGGGAGATGGATGAAATGGCCTGTTTTGTGGCCCTTGCTGTTAACTGTTTTCCTATTGTGAAAGCACCTGGAACTAGTCATTTTGTGCATCATAGCATAGGCACTGTCTTTATGAGTTACTGGGGGGGTTCTTGACCCCCACTCTGCCCCCACCCCACCCTCACTCCTCCCCCTCCCTCCCAGTGCCTCCTGCATGCTGCTAAACAGCTGATCTGCAGTGGCTGGGAGGTGTTGGGGCAATAGAGGGGGAGGCACTGATCTGCGGGGCTGCCGGTAGGTGCTGAGCACCCACTATTTTTTTTCCATGGCTACTCCAGTCTGGAGCACCCACAGAGTTGGCACCTGTGCATTGTAGTAAATAAATAAAGTCATGCTATTTGGGGGTAACAAAACACCCTCTTTCTTTATGGTTAGATGGGCTGGTGGTGGTCCTGAAACTTTTTTCTGTTGTTACATAGCATCACAATAGGAAAAAAGGTACAGAGCCACTGAACTAGGTGACTTATTTGGAAATGTCTGCATATCAGATAAGGCACACAACATCGCATGGACAGGTATAGATGTACAAGTAGACCATTTCCTTTCATATGTTTGCTGCCTATCTGCACCATAAGACCTATACACCTGAGGATATTCTGTGCCAAAAAATTTAAAATTCTGCACACAGTATTTTAAAATTCTGCAAATTTTATTTGTCAGTAAATAAATGAGGAGGCTCCAGCATGGGAGTGGGGAGCACAGGCCACTGACTGCACAGAGGTAGAAGATGACCCTGCGTCGTTCCCCCACACACACACACAACATGGACTTGGCGGTAAAATTTCATCTGACCCTGACACAGCGCAAAGACCAAGACTATCCCAGAAACAACCCATGGCCCTGCCCCTCCGTGTCAAGCACAATAGATGAGGGCAAGCAGGCTCAGCCCACCAGGATCCAAGTGTGGAGGGGCTTAGTGTAGGGAGATCTAGGTGTGAGGTGATAGGGTTCTGTGTGGGACAATCTGTGTGCAGGCGGCTTGGTGGTGGGTTCAGGTGCAAGGAAGATCTGGATGAACAGGGGCTTATTGGGGATGTGTGATGCTCTGTACCTGAGGGGGAGCACATTGCACCCCATATTCAGCTTTATAAAATGATTGTGTGGTATCCAATGCAAAGTTTGTCATGTTGTGTGTCTTCGGAAGGCTCGTGGTGCACTGAGCATGGGTGTTTTAGTGATGTTATAGGTTATAATTTCATGTATGTAGTTATGAGGCTTAAAATAAGCCCAGGCAAAAACTCTCCAAGTGCAGAGAGGCAGTTCACACCTCATCAGGGCAGGTATGGGACAAACCCAGCCCAGCCTCTCAGGAACAAAGGACGCCGGCCTAGGCCGCAACAAAAGAATCTGTTAGACTCTCGAAGGAATCACCCCCGCCCCCCCCCCGCCATTTCCTTTGGTCAGTTTGGGACTGAGATGGGGTAATGCTCACCTGACTCTGAAAGGGGGGGGGGCAAAGCCAAGAGGGAAGAAAGGACATGATAAAAGGGAGAGACATTTGCCATGTTCTCTCTCTTCCACCTACATCTACAGACACCACAGCAAGCAACTGAAGTGCTGATCATAGGGGAGAGCCTGGCTGAAGAGCAACCAGCCAGCCTGTGGTGAGCAGCATCTAAGTTTGTAAGAGCATTGAAAGTGTTAAGATCAGCTTAGAATGTTTTGCTTTTATTTCATTTGACCAAATCTGATTTATGTTTTGACTTAAAATCTGTCTTTATAGTTAATAAATCTTTTTGTTTTTTCTACCTGAAGCGTGTATTTGATTTGAAGTGTGTCAGAAACTCCTCTTGGGATGACAAGCCTGGTACATATCAATTGCTTTGTTAAATTGACGAACTCATATAAGCTTGCAGCGTCCAGTGGGCGTAACAGGACACTGCAAGATGGAGGTTCTTAGGAATGTGTCTGGGGCCACAGATATTGGCTAGTGTCATTCAGTTGCACAATCCAAGGAGCAGCTTACATGCCAGAGGCTGTGCGTGAACAGCCCAGGAGTAGGGGTTCTCACAGCAGAGCAGGGTAAGGCTGGCTCCCAGAGTCAAGAATTGGAGTGACTTAGCGGATCACCGGTCCAGACAACACCAGAGGGGAACATTACAGGGGGATTCTGGGTGCAGACACACTGGGACTCTACAGGAGGATCCAGGTGAAGGTGATTGGGGCTCAGTCAGCTCCCTGCAAGCAGCGACCTGTCTCAGCTCCTAGGAAGAGACGTGGCAGGCGGTTCTGCGCGCTGCTCCCACCTGCAGGCCCCGCCCACACAGCTCCCATTGGCTACTAGTCCTGGCTGGGCTGGAGGCAGCAGAGGACGGGACTTCCTCTTCCCCTGCAAAGAGTGTCAGACCCTCCCCCAGCTACAGGAAGCTCAGCATCCTCCCCTGCTTCCTCCTTCCATTGCTCCTCAACTGTGGTAGGAGGGGTCACTGTACAGGGAGCTGCTCCCCTATCCACCCAACCCCCATGCATCCGGGCTGCCCATATCCAGACACCCCTGCCAAGCATCACCTGGTACATCCAGCATCCCCCTAGCCCTCCATACCCAAACGCCACCCCACTGAACCTCAACCCCTGCTTGTGGAGCCCCTGTACACCCAGACCCCCTGCCTCTGGACCCCCCCCCCGCCCCCAGATCCCCCCACACTCAAACCCCTATTCTGATGTCACACCCCCTGAACCACCCTGAGCCCCCATATCCAGACCGCCATGCCACTGACCTCCAACTAGCTGCACCCAGAACCCCAATCCACCAAGCCCCACTCCCCCAGCACTGAGATCCCCCACACACTCAGACCCCTCTTCTGAGCCCCAACCACTTTCACCTGGAAGCCCCTGCAGAGTCCCATTGCACCTAGACACCCCCCGCGCCAACATGAGCCTCTGTGTATCCAGATCTACACCCCCACTGAACTGCCTGCACCCAGATTGTCCCACAGAATCCTCTCACTGTGCTCCTGGATCCCTCCACACTTGGATCCTGCCTGGTTGAGCCTGCCTGCCTGTCCCACACCTGGTGCAGAGGGGCAGGGCCCCAGGGTGTTTCTGGGGCAGACCCAGGCCTTGTGCAGTGTCAGGGCTGAGTGCAGCCTCACCACTGAGTCTGTGTCCCTGATGGCGAGGGGGGCTGCAGGATGATCGCCCAACCTCGTGCAGCTAGTGGCCTGTGCTCCCTGCTGCCATGTTGGAGCCTCTGCATTTATTTACTGACAAATAAAACTTGCAGAATTTTAAAATATAGTGTGCATAATTTTTAATTCTTTGGTACAGAATACCCTCAGGAGTATTACCTTATAGCATAGGATATAGCCATTACACATAAGATTAATACATTCAACAACTTGCAAGCATTTTATACGTACCAAACACATCCTTACAAGTCTAAGCCCACTAACGTACAGGTGAGTTGCTCCAGTCTCCAGCTATGAATTTGTCAATGCTCAGCTAATGCCTACAGCCTCACAGGAGGTGACCAGAGCTGCACGTAGTATTCAAGATGTGAGCATACCAGGAATGTAGTGAGATTATGAATATTTTCTGTCTCATTAGCTTTGCCTTTCCTAGTGCTGTTAGGTTGGGTTTTTTTGGCTGCCACTGCAAACTGAGCAGATGTTTTCGGGGAGCTAGCCACAATGCCTCCAAGAGCTCTTCCTTGACAGCTAATTTAGAACCCATCATTTTGTATGCATCCTTGGGATGTTTTCCAATGCACGTTACTTTGCACACATCAGCATTGACTGGCATCTGCCATTTTGCTGCCCAATCACCCAATTGTGTGAGCTCTTCCCCAGTGTGCCTCCAGAGGGGTGACCCAGGTCACATCCGTGGCATTTCCCACCCCTGCATGACCAGCTGGTTTTAGGGAGGTTTAGCCTTCTCTGGCCTACACACTGCCCAGGCCCAACAAAGTCTCACTGAAAGGCAATGAAATTTAGGCTCCTAAGGGCCAGATCTTTTAAAAGTCTTTAGGTGCCTAAATCGACCCTCTAGTCACTTTCAGTAATTTTACCCATTGCACCAAAACAAAGTATTTGGCACATTAAAGTCACAATTGTGGGCCTCAAATTTGCCAGTCGCTTTAGATAACTAAATACCTATTGGCAAGTAACCTCCATATTCAATCTGTTTCCTCTAATAAGTATGGGAAACTATAATGGCATAGTGCTGATATCGAGGCAATGTCTACACGGGGGTGGGCAAACTTTTTGGCCTAAGGGCCACATCGGAGTTCTGAAATTGTATGGCGGACTGGATAGGGAAGGCTGTGCCTCCCCAAACAGCTTGGCTGCCGTCCCCATCCACCCCCTCCCACTTCTCACCCCCTGAGTGCTCGTCCCTCAGAATCACTCACTCATCCACCCCCCCCCCTCCTTGTCCCCAACCGCCTCCTCCCAGGACCCCCCACCCCTAACTGCCCCCTGGGACCCGACCTGCTCCCTGTCCCCTCACCCCTAGCCACACCCCTGCCCCCTAACAGGCCTCCCTGGGACTCCCACACCTATCCAACCTCCCCCGGTTCCCCATCCCTTGACTGCTGCACCCGAAGAACCTCCGCCTCCATCCAACCTCCCCCTGCTCCTATCCCCTGACTGCCCCCCCCCAGGACCCCCTGCCCCTTATCCAACCCCTTTGCTTCCCACCCCCTTACCATGTCACTCAGAGCAGCAGGACTGGCAGCCGCGTTGCCTGGCTGGAGCCAGCCACACCGCCAAGCTGCCCAGCAGGCATCTCAGCCGCGCCTTCCAAAGTGCTGGCGGCACAGTAAGTTGCGGCTGTGGAGGACGGGGGGACAGCAGGGGAGGGGCTGGAGCTCAAGGGCAGGGGCAGGATGGTCTGGCCCGTGGGCCATAGTTTGCCCACCTCTGGTCTACACCGCGGGGACGATAGCAGCACAGCTACAGCACTATAGCTCTGCTGGCATAACCCTGTAGCACAGGTGCAGTCCACAGGGACAGTAGGGATTATTCCATCTCTGTAGGACATGGGCGGCGAGTATCATAGGCTGGCGGGAGGCTATGCCTCCCCCAACAGCCTGAAGTGGCCCCTGCCCACTCTTTGGCCCCCAGACCCCCCTCCTACAGTTCCTTCCCAGTTCCCTCTCGTTCATAGCCCGCGCTAGGGCATGCTGGTGTGCTGCAGGGACTTGGGGTGGCTGGGGCTGGGGCCCGGGCTGGGCTGAGCCACCCACCTAGCACTCAGGGCTGCTGGGACCACACCGTCCAGCCACCTGGTGCTGAGGTTGGGGACTGGCCTGGAAATCTGGGGCTGGGGGCACTGCAGCCACACCACCTGGAGCTCTAGGGCTGGGGGTGGAGAGTGCACTCACCGTGGCCCAGGGGTGGGGTGGGGGAGCCTTGGGGTGTGTGTGCCCTGGGCTGCTGCAGGGGAAAGGGGCAGACGGGAAGGGAGCTAGGGGCTAGCCTCCCCCAACAGCCGGGTCACCTGCTGCCCAGGCTGTAGGAACACTACCTTCCCGAGCAATGGGAGCTAGGTCAGGAACACTACCTTCCCGAGTGATGGGAGCTAGGTCAACAGGGGTGAGTCAGCATAGCTTCGGTGCAAAAGGAGCGTGTGGATTTTTCACACGCAAGTGCGCCAATAGCTATGTTGAGCTAAGTTTTAAGTGCAGATCAGGCCTAAGATAAAATCGATCTTAGACACAGTTAGTGAGTTTTAAGGGTCACTGCTATATTCTCTCTCTCCTCTCTGCTTGGACTCTATATAGACCAAACACAGAGAAGTGTGTGTGACCAATACAATAGCAAAGGGGTTTCTAACATGTCTGGTTACAAACTGCTAGTTCAGCTTAAGCAATATCTGGTGGCAGCATAAGTGCAAAGTGTCAGAGATTTAGTCAGTTACCCAAAAGCTGAGGTTGAAATGATGGCCTTAAACATTTTCAATCACCTCACGCCCCCAACTTGGTCTGGATCCCCTCAGGAGCCAGGGTGTCGGGGAGGGGGAGCCATGCTCTGGGGGGCAGGGTGGCCCAGGATGTGGGAGGGGAAGCAGCACTCAGAGCTGCTTGTACCACTGTTGCTGGAGCTGTCCTGGAGTGCGCCTCCAATATCCTCCAGCTGCAGCTGCGGCTGGGGCCGGAGCAGAACTGGGGGCAGAGCAGGGCTGTGTAGTGCCCCGTCCCCACCCCCCCGAGGGGCCTGGCCCAAGTCTGCTGCACCCACCGGATGTTCCTTTGCACCCCTCTTAGGGGGCACGCCCCACAGTTTGGGGACCACTGCCTTGAAGTATGTTTAACTTGGGGGTATCTTAGCTTAGCTCACCACATTCTCGCTGACTTTCTCTTGCCCTTCTGCCTCTGCCCTCCAGGTTCTCCAGTCTCAATCACTTTGCTAATGTTTTTGTATCTTTGTCTCCTAACTGACCAATTTGAATTTTCAAGCTGTTTACCTTCCAGAAAGTACTACCACAATTAGGTACTTTCTGGCTGTTACTTTCATGTTATACTGCCAACTATTTAATAGATTTTATGGTCAGAAGAGGCGACCATGGTCATCTCGTCTAACCTCCTGTATAAAACAGGCCATAGACCCTTACCCAGTAATTTCTGCATCACACCCATAATGTCTGGTTGAACTAGAACAAGTACTAAACAACCGCCATGCACTGAACAATAAGGATGATGTAAATATCCGTGTTGCATGTCTAATGACCTACACCTTTATTAAAGGTGCGTTGCCCGTCAGTATATGATGTTTCTGAGTGCAGAAAACCTGCATGGGGGATAACTTAAATAACCTCTTCCAGACCTACATTTCTGTGATAAGTTGTTCAGCACATAACAATAATCTAAGAGAATCAGGAAACAAATAGCTAGGCCAGAGCTCCCTGCCAGTTTCTGACTCTGTAAACTGGGACACAGGTCCTCAGGACCTGGAAGTTCACTGTGAGGCTATGTTGGCATAAGATGGCTGCAACTTTTTCTCCAAAGGGAGGAGACTTGAAAAATGGGCAATACTGGCCAGGGAGGAACATGAACACAGTAGCTGAAGGGTGCACTTATTCGGCTCATTCCCCAGTGCCCATCAGAAGAATACCTGATAGAGCTCCATTGAGAACTAAAGTATCCCTTCCCATTGGTAGGAATGCCTGCACCTTTTCAGGGTGAATCTCCCTTGTGGTAGGAGTTACTACTGGCACCGCTCTGTACCAGCCAGATGAATCCAGCTTATTGTCTCTAGGGCAATAGCAATATTAAATATAGATCATGATAAGTTCCTTTGACCATGTGTATTGTCCTTTGCTTTTAGTGACAGCTGATGAACCATTATCTAATGAATTATTTTTTCCCCTTGAGCAATATTTTACTGCTGCTTTCCTGAGAGAAGGTAGATTTGTTTGATGGAGAAAGAGATTCTTTTTTCCATAAGTTAACATTGGTCATGTTTGCTTGTAATTAACCACATTATTAGGAAGGTCTTTGCGATCAAGGTCTCATTTCCTGTGAGAAGCAGATATCAACTCACTATTTCTGGATTAAATATGCATCGGCAAGAACTGATGAAACAAGACTCCCTTCAGTGCGAGCTGCTGCTGCCATCTAGCAACACATGGTGTTAATGTTTCTTGCAAGGGATGCCTTGGATTTTTCAGTTCAATGGTGCTCATATTGTCTCCCATTCTGATTGAAAGCTTAGGAGAGAGATTCAGTCATGGACCAGTTTGCTTCAAACATTCCTTTCCCAGGTCCACGCCTTCCCTGGGGCAAGATGAAAATGAACTCACCTTAATCTAACATATACAACTGCTTTCTATTTGTGTTGTTTCATTCCTCCCTGTTGTATATAGTGCTACATCTCCCCTGGTTAACTACAGCTCCCGCTGCCTTAATCTCTCAAAAGTCAGTTTTACAGGTTGGTTCTATACTCAGATATGTTTGCTCACTCTCTGGTTTCTGTGGTTAGGGGCTACCCTGGGGCTTGGGCAGCCTGGGTTCAAGTCTCTGTCCTGCCACAGACTGCCTATGTGATCTTGTGCAGCTTGTGTAGGCCTAGATCCTCAAAGGTGCTTAGTCATTGCTCTGCTCATCATTGCAACGTCTTCATGGCGCTTGCTATAGGTTCCAGTCAACCCACTGCCCCCTCAATTCCTTCTTGTCGACTACTCTGACAGAGGGGTAGGAGGGTGGATATTGGAATGGATGTGAACAACACATCTCAAAGAACAACAGTTACAGGAAGGTTAATAACTGCTTTTTCTTCTTCAAATGGTTGCTCATGTCAATTCCAAGTAGGTGATTTCCAAGCCTAAATTTTGGAGGCGGGATCGGAGTTTAAATGTTCACTGACTGAAGTACCGCTCTACAAACGCGGCATCGTCTCTGGCCTACTGGGTAATGGCATAATGCTATGTGAATGTATGAATGGAGGACCACATTGCTGCTCTGCATATTTCCTGGGTTGGAACGTGTGCCAGGAACGTCGCTGAAGAGGACTGTGGCCTGGTGGCGTGCACGGTGAGCAGGGCAGTCACCTTCACCAGGCCATAGCATTCCCAGATGCAAGACGTGATCCAGGATGAAATCCTTTGGGAGAAGAACTTTCAGTCTGTCTGCTACCATGATGAACAACTGAATGGAATTCCAGAACGGCTTGGTTCACTCGATGTAAAAGGCTAATGCCCGGCTGTCATAACCTATTCCCAGATTTGGACCTTAGCGTCCAAAATATGGGGGTTAGCATGAAAACCTCCAAGCTTAGTTACCAGCTTGGACCTGGTAAAGCTGCCACCACCCAAAAAATTAGAGAATTTTGGGGTACTCTGGTCCCCCCAAAAACCTTCCCTGGGGACCCCAAGACCCAAATTCCTTGAGTCTCACAACAAAGGAGAAAAGACGGTTACTCACCTTTGTAACTGTTGTTCTTTGAGATGTGTTGTTCACATCCATTCCAGTTAGGTGTGCGCGCCGTGCGTGCACGTTCGTCGGAAACTTTTTACCCTAGCAACTCCAGTGGGCTGGCAGGTCGCCCCCTAGAGTGGCGCCGCCATGGCACCTGATATATACCCCTGCCGGCCCACCCGCTCCTCAGTTCCTTCTTGCCGGCTACTCCGACAGTGGGGAAGGAGGGCGGGTGTGGAATGGATGTGAGCAACACATCTCGAAGAACAACAGTTACAAAGGTGAGTAACCGTCTTTTCTTCTTCGAGTGATTGCTCACATCCATTCCAGTTAGGTGAATCCCAAGCCATACCTAGGCGGTGGGGTCGGAGTGAGAAGTAGCGGCATGGAGCACTGCAGATCCGAAGGCCGCGTCCTCTCTGGACTGCTGGACCAGGGCGTAGTGGGAAGCAAAGGTGTGGACCGATGACCAGGTCGCTGCCCGACAGATTTCCTGGATGGGCACACGGGCGAGGAAAGCCAGCGACGATGCCTGCGCCCTGGTAGAGTGCGCAGTCACACTGGCCCGTAGGAACGTGAGCCAAGTCATAGCAGGTCCTGATACAGGACTGTTACCCACGAGGATAACCTCTGCTGAGGAAATGGGAAGCCCCTTAATGCGGTCCACTACTGCCACGAAAAGCTGAGGGGATTTGCGGAACGGTTTGGTCCTCTCCACATAAAACGCGAGAGCCCGACAGGACATCAAGCGAGTGGAGTTGTGGCTCCCTGCGTGAAGAATGAGGTTTCGGGAAAAAAACTGGGAGGAAGATCTCCTGGTTGACGTGGAAGGCTGAGACCACCTTGGGGAGAAAGGCAGGGTGCGGTCTCAGCTGCACCTTATCTTTATGGAAGACTGTATACGGGGGATCTATCGTGAGAGCCCGGAGTTCCAACACCCGTCTAGCTGAGGTAATAGCTACTAAAAAGGCAGTCTTCCAAGAAAGATAGAGCAGGGAGCAAGTAGCTAATGGCTCAAAGGGGGGCCCCATGAGCTGAGACAACACCAGGTTAAGATCCCAGGTAGGGGCAGGTGGTCGGACGTTAGGGTATAGACGTTCCAGCCCCTTAAGGAATCTAGCCACCTGTCGGGTGAGAGAAAATGGAGCGGCCATCCCCACCCAGGTGAAAGGTGGAGATAGCTGCCAAGGTGGACCCGCAGGGACGATATCGCCAGGCCCTGTGCTTAAGGGACCAAATATAGTCCAAAATATTGGCCACCGAAACTTCCATCGGGAGGAGACCCTTCTCCACGCACCAACAGGAGAAACGCTTCCACTTGGCCGAGTACGTCGCTCTAGTGGAAGGCTTCCTGCTGCCCAAGAGTACCTCACGTACCGGGGTGGAGCAGCGCAACTCGGAACTGGTCAGCCACGCAGGAGCCACGCTGCTAGGTGCAGCGATTGGAGGTCCGGGTGACAGAGAGTTCCGTGGTCCTGGGTGATCAGGTCCGGGTGAAGGGGCAGGGGAACTGGGTCGGCTATGGCCAGGTCCGCAAATGGGGTACCAATGTTGCTTGGGCCACGCCGGGGCTACCATGATCACGGGGCCCTGTCCCTGCGCACCTTCGAAGGACCTCGTGGACCAGCGGGAACGGGGGGGGAACGCGTAGAACAAGTGGGGTCGTCCACTGGAATAAGGAAGGCGTCCGCTATAGACCCGGGTTCCCTGACTCTGAAAGGAGCAGAACGCCTGGCATTTCCGTTCTCCCCTGGACGCGAAAGAGGTCCACGCGGGGACAACCCCACCTCATGGAAAATCGAGAGAGGCAACGTCCGGGCGGAGGGACCACTCGTGCGCGAGGAAGGATCTGCTCAGGCGGTCCGGCAGCGTGTTCCGTACTCCGGGCAGGAAGGAAGCCATGAGGTGAATGAGTGGGCTATACAAAAGTCCCAGAGTCGCATCAGCCTCGTGACATAGGGGAGAGGATCTGGTGCCACCCTGCTTGTTGATATAGTACATGGTCGTCGTGTTATCGGTAAATACCGCGACACAATGACCCTGAAGCTGGTGACAGAATGTTTGACAAGCAAGGCGGACCGCTCTCAACTCCCGCCTGTTGATATGTAGCTCCACCTCCTGTGGGGACCACAGGCCCTGTGTCCTCAGGGTTCCCAGGTGGGCCCCCCAGCCAAGATCTGAGGCATCCGTCGTTAGGGACACCGAGGGCTGGGGTGGGTGGAATGGGAGCCCCGCACACACGACGGACTGGTCTAGCCACCAACTGAGAGAATCCAACACCCCCTGGGGGATTGTGATCAGCATGTCTAGTGACTGCCTTGCCGGCCGGTAATGTGCGATGAGCCAAGACTGGAGGGGCCTCATGCGGAGCCGTGCATACCCGGTCACAAACGTGCAGGCTGCCATATGGCCTAACAGGGTTAGGCATGTCCGTATCGATGTCAGGGGGGCTGTCAGCAAGCGCTGAACGATCGCCGACAACGACTGGAACCTCAGGCAACGGCAGAAGGGCCCTGGCCACTGGTGGAGTCCAGGACGGCCCCAATGAACTCCACCCTCTGCGAGGGGAGCAGGGTGGACTTGTCCACGTTGATCATGAGGCCCAAGGTAGCAAACAGGCCGGTGATCCTGCGGACGTTGGCTGCGGACCTGCAGCTCCGACGTGCCCTCGAATTAACCAATCGTCGAGGTAAGGGAACACGTGAATGCGACTGCACCGAAGATGTGCCACAATGACAGCCATGCATTTTGTGAATACCCTCGGAGCCGTAGAAAGGCCAAATGGGAGGACTGCAAATTGGTAGTGATGGCGGTCGACCACGAACCGAAGGAAACGTCTGTGGTGTGGCCATATGGCAATATGAAAATAAGCGTCCTGCATGTCGAGGGCAGCATACCAGTCTCCAGGATCCAGGATGGGATAATGGTCCCCAGGGATACCATGCGGAACTTCAACTTCACTAGATATTTGTTGAGCTCTCACAGGTTGAGGATAGGCCTGAGGCCTCCCTTGGCCTTGGGATCAGAAAGTAGTGGGAATAAAACCCCTTGCCCTTCCTCGTTCTCCGGAAACCGCTTCTATAGCTCCTTGTCGAGGAGCGTCTGTACCTCCTGGCAGAGGAATTGCTTGTGAGAGGGGTCCCTGAAGAGGGACGAGGGTGGGGGGCGGGAGGGAGGAAATGATACAAACTGCAGGACAGGTATCCCGTCTGCACCAGTGCGTAAGACCCAGCGGTCGGATGTTATCCGGGACCATGCCTGGAGGAAAAACGAAAGGCGGTTGGAAAACGGGGAGGGAGGATCCATGGGGGATACTGGTATACGCCCTCGGGCGCACCTTCAAAACGAAGGTTTGGGTCCAGGTGGGGCTTTAGAGGAGCTTTGGTTTTGCCCCCTTTGATTGCCCGACGGCCTGCGCCTGCCATTTCTGCCGCGGCGCCTATTAAGGTCCTGCCGCTGGCGGAACTGGGGGGTACGGCCGACGCTGCTGCTGTTGCTGCGGCCGGAAGGGTCTGCATTGCGTCCCAGGCGTGTGCATACCAAGGGGAGCGCATAATGACCCGATTGTCCTTAAGACTTTTCAGTCTGGGTCTGTCTTCTCCGAGAACAGGCCCTGGCCTTCGAACGGGAGGTCCTGGATGGTGTATTGGAGCTCCGGTGGAAGGCCAGAAACCTGAAGCCAGAGATGCGGCGCATCATCACCCCCGAGGCGAGGGTACGGGCAGCCGAGTCTGCAGCGTCCAAGGAGGCCTGCAACGAGGTTCGTGCAACCTTCTTGCCCTCGTCAAGAATCGCCGCAAATTCTTGACACGCCTCTTGTGGCAGCAGCTCTTTGAACTTATCCGCTGCCACCCAAGAGTTAAATGCGTAGCGGCTAAGAAAGGCTTGCTGATTGGAAACCCTGAGCTGAAGGGCCCCAGCCGAATAAACCTTGCGGCCGAAGAGGTCCATACGCCTGGCCTCCTTGGATTTGGGGGCTGGGGCTTCCTGTCCATGACGCTTCCTCTCGTTCACCGACTGTACCACCAGGGAGCATGGTGTCGGGTGAATATGGAGGTACTCATAGCCCTTGGAGGGGGCCATGTACTTCCTTTCGACGCCCCGTGCAGTAGTGGGGATGGAGGCTGGCGATTGCCAAATCGTATTGGCGTTGGCCTGGATCGTCCGAATGAAGGGCAGGGCGACCCTGGTGGGAGCATCGGAGGAGAGGATGCTGACGACGGGGTCCTCGATCTCAGAGACCTCCTCAGCTTGCAGGCTCAGCTTCTGTGCTACGCGCCTGAGGAGGTCCTGATGTGCCCTGAGATCTAGCGGAGGAGGGCTATTAGAGGAAGTGCCAGCCACCGCCTCATCGGGAGAAGACGATGAGGAGACCCCCGGCAAGAGAGTGTCCAGCGGGGGGTCCGCCTCAGCCCTCGCCTCTGCTCAGGAGGGAGATCAGGGTCCTGTTGCTTTGACCCATCCTCCCTGTCCGGGGAGGGAGGGGGGCGAGACAACGACGCCTCCGGCGCCCTGTGCTCTGCCGTTGCAGGCCTAGGAGGAAGCTGTTGGGGGCCCTGGGCTTGATGGTACGCCCAGGGTGTCCAGAACCCCCACTGCTGCGGACCCTGGTCCTGTTGCGGAGGGTCTTGAAAAAGGGCCGCTTGTCTGTCAGTGCCCAGCGCGTATACACTGCCCGCCTGCGATGACACCGACGGCTGTCTGGAAGGCCATGGAGGGGGCGACCGCGGCTGGTAAGAATCTCCGCGTCCTGGCGCTGAAGATGTTCTCGGTGCTGGGGACCGGTACCGGGAGTCATACCGGTGCCGGGATCGGGACCAGGGTCTGTTTTGGACTCGGTGACGGGATCGGGACCGGTACCAGGCCGCTGACTCGGTGCCGGGATCGGGACCGGGGACCTGCCACCGACGCGGTGTCGGGAGGTCGACCGGGACCGGGACCTGCCACCAGCTCGGTGCCGGGAGGGTCGACCAGTGCGCTGATCGACGGCGGGTCTGGCTCCTAGAGTCCCGGTGCCGGTATCGGTGGCTGGAACCAGACTGTGACCGTCTGGAGGCCGATCGGTGCCGCGAGTAGACCGGTACCGCCGAGGGGAGCGGTGCCGGGACTGCGAGCGGCGGCGGGATCTTGAGCGAACCATGGTGTCGGGACCTCGACAGCGAGCGTGAGTCCCGAGACAGCGCTCTCATCATAGGTTTGCCCCTGGATGCTACCCGCACCGGAGGTACCGGGGGTGGAGGCTGAGTTGACTCAGTCAGGGCAATGAGGTCCCGCGCCGAGGCGAAGGTCTCCTGGCGTCGAATGGGACCAATAGCTCAACCCCAGATCTTATGGGGGAGCTTGGCAGGACCGGACTTGACGGACCCTCCGGGCCCGGAGTCGACGGTGCCGGTAGCGCCGCGGCAGATGTTGGTGCCGGGCGCTCCACTCGAGTCTGCCTGGATGGAGTTGCAGACTTCGAGGGTCTTGCTTCTGCACCCGGTGCCGGGGAAGGTCGGTGCCGGGGAGTCTTTCCAGTGCCGGCGCGATCCGGTGCCGGTGTCGAGGTGACGGCCTGCGAAGCTGCCGGGTCGAGTGCCACTTCCATGAGGAGAGTCCTAAGTCTCTGGTCTCTCTCCTTCTTTGTTCTAGGCTTAAAAGCCTTACAAATGCGGCACTTGTCCGATCTGTGCGATTCCCCCAGGCACTTTAGACACGCATCGTGAGGGTCACTGGTCGGCATCGGCTTCTTACAGGCCGCACATTGCTTGAAGCCCGGCGAACCAGGCATGAGCCCGGTGCCGGGCGCCGGGAAGGGCTACGGCCCAAACCGGCTAACAAATATCTACAATATTATTTACACTATTAACTATATAACTAACTACACTTAACTACTAATTACAACTATCAACTGTTAGAACAAGGAGAGCTAGGGACGTGGAGGACAGCTATGCCGCGCTCCACAGTTCCAACGACTGACACGGCAGTAAGAAGGAACTGAGGAGCGGGTGGGCCAGCAGGGGTATATATCAGGTGCCATGGCGGCGCCACTCTAGGGGGCAACCTGCCAGCCCACTGGAGTTGCTAGGGTAAAAAGTTTCCGACGAACGTGCACGCACGGCGCGCACACCTAACTGGAATGGATGTGAGCAATCACTCGAAGAAGAATAAACCATTTCCCTTCCCCCCTGCAGGTGTTCCCTCGCTGGGTTCCTGGAGAGATATACAGAAGCAAGCTCCGTGAATCTAAACAGAGGGATTCCACCCTCCCTATTTCCAGTCCTGGAAAACAGAATTACCGAGAGCTAATCTCTCTTCCCCCCTCACCCAGAGGGAATGCAAAGTCAGGCTAGTAAATCTAACACACCCAGTTGTCCCCCTGACTTCTTCCTCCCACCAATTCCCTGGTGAGCTGTCATAACTTATTCCCTGATTTGGACCTTAGCATCCAAAATATGGGGGCTAGCATGAAAACCTCCAAGCTTAGTTACCAGCTTGGACCTGGTAAAGCTGCCACCACCCAAAAAATTAGAGTGTTTTGGGGCACTCTGGTCCCCCCAAAAACCTTCCCTGGGGACCCCAAGACCCAAATCCCTTGAGTCTCACAACAAAGGGGAATAAACCATTTCCCTTCCCCCCTCCAGGTGTTCCCTCCCTGGGTTCCTGGAGAGATACACAGAAGCAAGCTCCGTGAATCTAAACAGAGGGACGCCACTCTCCCTGTTTCCAGTCCTGGAAACACAAGTACTTCCCTCTTCACCCAGAGGGAATGCAAAGTCAGGCTAGTAAATCTAACACACACAGATTTCCCCCTGACTTCTTCCTCCCACCAATTCCCTGGTGAGCACAGACTCAATTCCCTGGAGTTCCCCACTAAAGAAAAACTCCAACAGGTCTTAAAAAGAAAGCTTTATGTAAAAAGAAAGAAAAAATACATAAAAATGGTCTCTCTGTATTAAGGTGACAAATACAGGGTCAATTGCTTAAAAGAAATATGAATAAACAGCCTTATTCCAAAAGAACACACTTCAAAACACTCCAGCAAGTATACACATGTAAATACAAAAAAAAAACATATAAACCACTGTCCTTTCTGTACTTACAACTGGGAAACAGAAGATTAGAAAGCAGGAGACAGAAATCCTCTCATAGCCGAGAGAGAGACAGGCACAAGACAAAGAACAAAGGACTCACACACAAACTTCCCTCCACCCAGATTTGAAAAAGTCTTGTTTCCTGATTGGTCCTCTGGTCAGGTGTTTCAGGTTACTCCTTTCCAGGTGAAAGAGACATTAACCCTTAGCTATCTGTTTATGACATGAGCACAGACTCAATTCCCTGGAGTTCCCCACTAAAGAAAAACTCCAACAGGTCTTAAAAAGAAAGCTTTATGTAAAAAGAAAGAAAAAATACATAAAAATGGTCTCTCTGTATTAAGGTGACAAATACAGGGTCAATTGCTTAAAAGAAATACCAATAAGCAGCCTTATTTAAAAAGAATACAATTCAAAACACTCCAGCAACTACACACATGTAAATACAAAAAAAAACATATAAACCACTGTCCTTTTTGTACTTACAACTGGGAAACGGAAGATTAGAAAGCAGGAGACAGAAATCCTCTCATAGCCGAGAAAGAGTACAGGCAGAAGACAAAAACAAAGAACAAAGGACTCACACATAAACTTCCCTCCACCCAGATTTGAAAAGTCTTGTTTCCTGATTGGTCCTCTGGTCAGGTGTTTCAGGTTACTCCTTTCCAGGTAAAAGAACATTAACCCTTAGCTATCTGTTTATGACACCGGCGAACATCCAGTGAGTGACCCATTGTTCCTTGCTATTTGCATGTGGCTTAGGGTAGAAAACTGTGAGAAAGATGTCCTGGTTGATGTAAAACTGGGAGACAACCTTAGGGAGGAATGCTGGATGCAGTCTGAGCTGAACCTTGTCCTTGTAGAACACAGTGTAGGGAGGCTCTGATGTTAGGGCCTTGAGCTCACACACCCTCCTGGCTGAGTTTATCGATTCATACAAGGTGACCTTTCTGGTGAGATAGAGCAGGGACCATATCACCAGTGGTTCGAAGAGTGGCCCCGTCAGTCTGGAAAGGACTATATTGAGGTCTCAGGCTGGGACCCGCTATCAGATGTGTGGCTATAGCCTGTTGAGACCTGTCAGGAAATGGCTGATCATAGAGTTGGCAGACTGACCAGCCCCCTGTGCCTGGATGGAAGGCAGAGATGGCGACCAAGTGAAACTTGAATGACCACCTGGATAACCACTACTGCTTGAGATGGAGAAGGTAGTCCAGTATAAGGGGTCTGGACATAAGCGTTGGAGACAGACGGTGTTGCACTGACCAGATAGAAAACCTCTTCCATTTGGCCAGGTAGGTAGCCCTGGTGGAGGGTTTCCTACTGTCAAGGAGGACTTGTCTAATTGGGTAAGAACAAGCGAGCTCCATTGGAGCTTCCATGCCATGAGGTGCAGTAATTTGAGGTTCAGGTGCTGGAGACAGCCGTGATCCTGAATTAACAAGTCTGGGAAGAGCAGCACGGTGTCTGGGGCATCCATGGACATTTCCAGGAAAGATGTGTACCACTGCTGGAGTGGCCAGGCTGGGGCTATTAGTATCACTGAAGCTTCTTCCCTCCATACTTTGAGAAGCACCTTGTGAACGAGAGGGATTGGGGGAAACACATATAGGAGGTGGTCCCCCCACAGGAGGAGGAACGCATCTGAGATGGAGCCTGGGCTGTGATTCAGGAAGGAGCAAAACTGCTGACACTTGCTGTTGTGTCACGTGGTGAACAGGTCTATCCAGGGAAAACCCCACCATTGGAAGATGGAGTTTGTGAAGTCTGGGTGAAGAGACCACTCATGGCTGTGAAACGACCTGCTGAGATGGTCCGCCAGCTCATTATTTACTGGAGAGAACTAAGTACCGCCTCTCATGCCTCTTGGCTATAGGGGGCAAAGAGGCAGGGGTCTGCCACAAGGTCTTTGTGGTCTCACTGATGGTCTTAATCAGTGGCAGGGCAATGTGAGTGGGTCCGGAGGGGTAGAGGATGTCCACCATTGGGTCGGTGTCCTCCACCACCTCCTCTACCTGGATCCCCAGGTTCTGGGCCACCTACCACAGCAACTTCTGCAAGATCCTGCCATCCTCCAAGGCTGGGGCAATTGATGTGCCCACAACAGCCTCGTCTGGGGAGGTTGAGGATGAAAGCCCTAACAGTGGGCCTTGCTCACTCCCCTCAGTGCCAAGAGGGTCACATGGCACACGATGTTGCCATTCCACTGCCTCCACAGTCTGTGGTGCCGAGGTCGCCAGTGCCAAAGCTATCCCCACCACCACTGTCAACGGTGCCAGTGCTGATGCCACAGGTGAAGACAGGGGCATCATTACCACTGTTGGTATCAATGCTAACAGTGCCTGCAAAAGGACAAAGGACCCCGATGCCACCAATGTCAATCTGAACCTCAATCCCTGGCTAGGTCGCCAGCTCTGAGGGTAAGCCTAGGGCTTCCAGAAGGGCCTCTGCATTGGGGCTTGCCACTGGACCAGCCATGGCAATGGATAGGGCTGGCGGTCACACTGGGCCATGGACCTAGTGCTCCTGATCCTATCAGAGTGGTATGATTCCACCTCCAACTCCAAGGTCTCCAAGAAGGAAGACCACAGAGGAGTGGTGCTCCGCGGTGCCAGGGATTGGGGGACCAGTGTGGCTCCCCCATGTAGGTAGACCATGCCGGGAAAGATGTGTCAGAGACAGGGATTGGTGCGCCATCATTGCTGGCTTTCCCCTTAATGGGACTGGGGGGTCAGGCAGTCACCGGTGACTTTTCTCTCCTCTGTGGGAAGGATGGTGCTGTGAGGAGCATAAGGTCCTAGGCCGCCTCAAAAACTTCCAGTGTAGAGGGGAGCTGAAGCTCTCGGCCATGCCAGTCCAGAGAGCAGTGAGAGCCTGGACCCGACTGGATCTCCAAGGGGGCAGGAGTCAATGAGATCCTGTTGAGACGGTGGGGCCGAGGTGACATTGCCCAGTTCGGATCTCCCTGCTGCAGGCTCCTTAGGCTGGATTGGCCTTCTCTTCTTCTGGGGCACCAGTGCCCCACAGAAGGTTGTCTGTGGTGGAGCCAGGGTGGTGTCAAGTCTCCTTGTAGTCCTTCCTCGGTGCCGACTCACGCGACGTCAGTGCTGGCGCACTCTGCACCAGTGAGGAGGTCCTGGATGTGGGCTTTGCTGACCCTGGGTCAGATTGTGGCCGGAGTGCAGCCTCCATGAGGATGATGAAGAAGTTACTCACCTTGTGCAGTAAAGATGGTTCTTCGAGATATGTGTCACTATGGGTGCTCCACTCTAGGTGTCGGTGTGTCCCTGAGCAGGAGATCAGTGCTCAGTCGGGTTGTGCGTGCACAGTAGCCATCTCGTGGTGCTGTTGGCACCTCAAATAGCGAGTGCATGACCCAACCCCCTCTGTTCCTTCTCTACTGCTGAGCTTGGTTACGTGAACTCCAAAGTAGAGGGGAGGAGAGTGAGTAGTGGAGCACCCACAGGGACAAACATCTCAAAGAACCATCATTACTGCACAAGGTAACTTCTTTGAGTGGTGTCTCTGTGCGTGCTCCACTCTAAAGATACATCTATACTACCCGCCGAATCGGCAGGTAGTGTTCGATATATCAGTGATCCATTTATCACGTCTCATTTGGAAGCGATAAATCAACGCACTAATCAGTACCTGTACTCCACCTCGGCAGGAGGAGTAAGCGAAGTCGACGGGGGAGCCGTAGCAGTCGGCTTGCTGCCATGAGGACGGCCAGGTAAGTCAAACTAAGATACTTCGACTTCAGCTACGTGAATAGCGAATAGTGTAGCTGAAGTCAAAGTATCTTAATTTGAACTCCCCCGCTAGTGTAGCCCAGGCCTACGTGTCTGTAGAGCAGTGCCCCACTGGAGACAATAGGGCTTCAGAGTTATAAGTGAGTATTGGATGAGAGCATGGTAAGGCCAACTGTAGTGTCTGAAATAGAGCTTTGGTGATGGCATAGTGTTTTGCGAAAGTGTGCTCTAATGTCCAGGTTGAAACCCTACATATAGCTATTAAAGGGACATTGTTTAGGAATGCTATCGATGTTGCCATGGCACGAGTAGAATGGGCTCTGATGCCCAAACAGGGTTCTTTGTTGTGTGTTAGGTAGCAAGTTTGGATACAGGGGGAGATCCATTTAGATAGTCTTTGGGTCAATATTGTGGAACCTTTGGAGAGCTCTGTTGTGAAGATGAATAGTCTTGATGACTTGTGAAATGGTTTGGTTCTGTCTAAGTAGAATGCTACAGCCCTTCTGACATCTAGCATGTGTAAGGCAGCGTCTTGTGGATCCTTATGAGGTTTGGGATAGAACACAGATAAGTGTATAGTTTGGTTAATATGGAAAGGTGTATCTACTTTGGACAAGAATTCTGAGTGAGGCTATGATGTGATTTTGTCCTTGGTGAACACAGTATAAGGGTTTTCAGCCATTAGTGCCCATCTTTCACTGACCTGTCTAGCAGACATGATCGCCACCAAGAATGCTACCTTCATCAACATATGTAGGAGAGAGCAAGTTGCTAGTGGTTCAAAGGGTGGTCTTGTGAGGTTTTTGAGTACATGATTCAAGTCCCCTGGTGGTGTAGGTTGACGGACTTCTGGATACATGTTCTGTATTCCTGTTAGGAAGTGCCTTATGATAGGGTGAGTAAAAACTCATGTTCCCTCTATTTGATCATGGAGGTCCGTACTGGCAGCCAGGTGTACTTTGATTGAACTTTTGGTTGGGCCCCATTCTTTAAGATCTAATGTGTAGTCCAAGATGGTAGGTAAGGGCATCGTGGTCGCATTTAGTTGTTTTTGTTGACACCATAGAGAGAATTTCTTCCACTTCTGAAGGTAAGTATTCTAGTAGTGGATCAATGGCTATTTAGTAATATGTGTTTTACTTTATCTGAACTGTTTAGTTCACCATGTTAGAACCACATAGGAGCCATGCTTTTAGATGGAGTTTCTCCAGATGAAAGGGATGAAAAGACAGTTCTTATGATCTCCAGCACCCATTGGTCCGTGGTTTTAGCAGCCCAAGCATGGTAAAATGGGTATAAGCGATGGCCAAAAATATGGGTAGGAGTGTCCGGGGGTGCTATAACTAGGGGGAGGTCATTCAGACCCTCAACCAATACTTCAAAACTGTGGTTTGGATGTAAATGGTTGGATGGACGAGACCTGATTATGTGGGGCCTGCCGTCTCTAGGATCATTTTTTGTTTCTATTTTGATCGACGTGTCATTGCTGTTGACGGTGAAAACAGGTATCTCATGATCTCTGGTATGGTGTATAATGTCAAAGCTTATTAGGCAGAGTGTATATACCTAGTGTGTGCAATGTGGCCTGAGAGTCTTTCATGGTATGGAGTATGTCATCTGTTTTGGATGAGAAGAGCTTTTCCCTATCAAAGGGAAGGTCCTCCACTTTTAGCTGCAGTTCTTTTGGGATACCTGATTCTCGCAGCCGGGACACTCTTCTCATGACCACTGCTGTGGCCATTGCTCAAGCAGCTGTGTCTGCCACGTCCATTCAGGCGTGCAGCGCCATGCAAGCTATTATCTGACCCTCGTTGATTATGGCTTTAAATTGAGGACGCTTCTGCTCAGGGAGATCTTCTATGAGATCCTGTGTTTTGGTGTCGTTAGAGCAGTCATAAATAGCCAAGAGAGCAGAGTAATTAGCAATTCTAAATTGAAGAGTGGCTGAGGAATATATTTTGCGCCAAAACAGGTCTAGTCTTTTGTGTTCCTTATCCTGTGGTGTGGAACGGAACTGGGGTTGCTTGTTGTGATGTTTGACAGCCTCGACCAACTATTGGGTTGATGGTGTGAAAACAGAAAGTCCATTGCTTTGACTGGGACGAAATCTCCTTCTTCATTACTATTCATGGACTCAGAATTGGGAGACGAAGAAGGCTGCTCAGACCAGCAACTCGGGGAATGTTCGGTGCCAAGCAGTGGCAATTGTGGTACTGAGGAGACCGCTATATCTCGCTGGTTTAGGAATTGTACCAATCCCACTGTGTTTGGTGCCATGTTAGAATTGCAGTCCATCATGCACCTCTATAAGAGGAAGGGCAATCGCCAGGTATGCGACAATCACCGTGGAATCTCGCTGCTCTCTACAGTGGGGAAAGTTCTTTCATGGGTTCTGTTGAACCGATTGATCACTCACCTGGAGCAGGGCTTACTGCCAGAATCACAGTGCGGCTTTCGCAAGGGACGTGGGACTATTGACATGATCTTCGCTGCGCGTCAGCTACAGGAGAAATATCAAGAACAGAATCATGAACTCTACATAACTTTTGTGGACCTCACCAAAGCGTTTGACTCTGTCAGTCGCCAGGGCCTGTGGAGGATCATGTTGAAATTCGGCTGTCCAGACAGATTCATACGTATGGTACATCAATTTCATCACGGTATGATGGCTCGTATCCTGGATGACGGTGAAACATCTGAGGCCTTCCCAGTCACCAACGGTGTCAAGCAAGGGTGTGTTTTAGAACCCACTTTGTTAAGCATGATATTCTCTGCCACTCTGACTGATGCCTTTCAACACTGCACTGAAGGAGTAGGCCTGAAGTACAGAACTGATGGGAAACTATTCAATCTGAGGTGACTGTGTGCCATCACCAAGGTGAAGGAAACTGTACTTCGAGACTTTCTCTTTGCCGATGATTGTGCTCTGAATGCTAGTACAGAGCCAGAAATGCAAGCCAGTATGGACAAGTTTTCATCTGCATGCAACAACTTCGGTCTCACCATTAACATCAAGAAGACTGAGGTCATGCACCAGCCAGTTCCCCATGCTCCATACTCAGAACCATCCATCACTGTAAATGGACAGAGACTTCAGGCAGTGGACCACTTCACGTACCTGGGCAGTACCCTTTCCCGAGCAGTGTCAATCGATGATGAAGTAAACTGCCGAATTGCTAAAGCCAGCTCTGCATTTGGCCGATTGCACTCCAATGTCTTGGAACGTCGAGGGATCAGCCTACCAACGAAGCGGAAGGTCTACCGAGCAGCGGTGCTTCCAACTCTGCTGTACGCCTGCTAGACGTGGACTGTCTATCGGAGTCATGCATGAAGGCTCAATCACTTCCACATTTCCTGTCTGCGAAAGCTTCTAAAAATCAGATGGCAGGATAAAGTGCCCGATACTGAAGTCCTTACCAGAGCCAGTCTGCCATCAGTTCACACACTGCTGATGGGAGCCCAGACCAGATGGGCCGGACATGTTGTGAGAATGTCAGACGAACGCATTCCTAAACAGCTCTTCTATGGAGAGCTCACCCAGGGAAAGTGCTCCCATGGAGGACAAAAGAAGCGGTTCAAGGACACGCTGAAGACTTCTCTGAAGTCCCTCGAGATCAGCACCGCCACATGAAAAACTCTCGCACTTAACTGCCCAGCATGGCGCAGCCTCATTCACACAGGCAGTAATATCTCTGAGGCGAGGCGTACTGCTGAGGCTGAAAGATAGCGTGAGTTACACAAGTCCAGGGCTGCCCGCACATCATCGACAGCGCCATCACATGTCGGCCCGATGTGTGACAGGACATTCCACGCCCAAATCGGACTGATCAGTCATCTTCGGATGCACAGAGCCCGGTCATCGAACGAATGAGTTGTTGAGGTCTTCATCGACAACGATGGACGAACATCATCATCAGAATTGCGGTCAGTCTTTGTTGCAGCAGTTGGTGCTGTTTTCGGTCTATCTGCCAGAGCCAATGGATGAGTTGGTGCCGGTGGCAGCAGTATTCATGGCCATGCCATTTTCTGTGCTGGGATCTGCACTGGAGTTGTCGGTGCCATGGAGGAGATGTGACATCTTGACTCCAATTCAGCATGTTGGGGTTCAGCAGAAGTCCACAGGGGATGGTGCTGGGGGTGCCCGGTTCCTCAGAGGTACTCTGTCTGGATGAGCTCGGCACCGAGGGTAGAGACCTCGCTGGAGAAGCTTTCTTTTTGTGAAGAGTCTCGCTTTGGGGAGGTCATGGTTTGCCTTCTAGAAGTTTTGGAAGTTGGAGCCTTGTCACTGCTGCGGAGTTTGTTGCTGTGTGATTCCGTGGATGATGTTTCCTGAGGAGGTTAAAGGGACTTTTCCATTAGTACCATCATTTTCCTGTCTTTCCCTTGCTTTTAAGTTGTTACAATAGCCACATTTCTGTTTCTGGGGGATATGAGTTTCCCCCAGGCAACAGACACAGGATGAGTGACCATCAAAGAATGGCATAGGCTCATGGAACAAGTTGCACTTTTAAAAACTGGGTGAACCCGACATATCGTCCATTAGGTCTCCCAATCTGCTGGGGAGATGAGGACAGGAATAATCTAAAGAGGTTAGAAGCAGAAAGTTATTTCTAACTCTAGACTAGGGAATGGGTTAGGAAAAAAGAGAAAAGAATTATTTTTTTACCTAAGAAAAGTCTCTAAGAAGAACTATTTGTACTCTGAAAAACTATCTAAAGATTAAAGTACTGACCTGCTATCTAAATTTGTTTCCTTTCAGAAATTATCAAAGAGGCAGCACTGCCACTGAGCTCCGTCTGCAGCCGAGGACGGTTGAGAGCGAATTGAGGGGAGTCAGGTTGTGCGCACACCAGGGCCGGCTTTAGGCCGATTTGCCCCATTCTCCCAAATTGGGCCCCGTGCCTGAAGGGGCCCCGCGCTCGCTGTCTCCCGGAAGCAGCAGCTGTTGCTGCTAGGCAACGAGAGACGCTGGCCGGCACAGGGCTGAGCAGAGGCAGCCGCATGGGTGTTGCAGGTCAGGAGGGGGAAGGTGGTGCAGGGAGAAGGCACACGTGTTTTGCAGCCTTCCTTCCCCTCCCCTCCCCTTCCCCCAGCACTCACCTGGGAGAGACGCCGAGGGAGCTTCTGGTCCCGTGAGAGACAGGAATCTCTGCAGTGGACCTCACCTACCTGAGCAGCTGCTGGGGCTTCCAAAGGTGAGTGTTTGACTCTGTGATTCCCGGTAGGTTTGTAGTATTGGGTTGGTTTTGTGGTTTTTGTGGTGTTGCTGTTTTAAGGTGAGTTTGTGCCTGCCTGTATCTGTTTTGAAACTAAAGTTGGGATCATGTAAAGTAACCCAGGAAAAAAGCCCCCAGCCGGTACTTAGTGCTGTGAACTCCAGGTGAGAGAGAGAGGGAGGTTTGGAGGAGGAAATCAAATACAGCAAGAGAGGAGAAAGCGAAAGGTCTGCAACATGGCACGGCAGGCTGAGACTTTTATCTCCCCCCCACCCCACCGCAGAAGGGGAAACTGAGGCACGGCGTGATCTGATTCCCTCTCCAAATTATTTTGCAAAGGAAGGGGACTAGGGCTTCTATCCAAACCAGTTTCCTTCCCATCAACTCTGCTTTCCCTGCTGCAAGACCGCTGTAGGGGCTGAATATTTCCATTAAACTATGGCTCCTTCATTTGCCCTGCAAAAATAAAATGGACTGGCTTTTGGGGGGGGGGGTGAATAGCCCTCCCCCAAAGCTGTGTGGATAAGGTTTTTTTGAGGAGGGGCATGATAATATTCTAGACCAATCAAATGCCCAGCTCAGCTTTCTAGCCATCCAGCAGCTCTAGGGGAGGAAAGGAAGGTGCTCTTGGTGCAGAGTGGTCGCAAAACAGGGATGAATTTAGCAGGAGGTTGGGGGGGATCCGCTTGAAATCCCACCCGATGCAGCCACACAGACTCACTGGCAGCGCTGGGAGAGGCCAGGAGTGGAAGTAGGTGGCCTGGGGGTGAGGGGACATTGCCCTCAGTCCTGGGTTCTGGGATGAACTAGGCTGGGTGGTGGGTTCAGTCTAGTCTACCAGCCTGTTGCTCTCACTGGAGTTTGTGGTTTTCATCTGGCTCCACCGAAAAGATCAAACAAGCCCAGTAGAAAAGGGGAGTGAGAGAGGCGGGAAGGCGTTTGTAAGGGGTTTAAGTGACCCGTCAGCGAAAGAGTAAAACCAGAGTTTGACTGGGTTTCCCCCCAGCCACCACTCCTGCAAACACTGGGGAAGGGGCAGCTCCATTCCCCACTGAGGCTATGGTGAGGGGCATCGGGGGGGAAGGAAGCCACATGGCAGTCCCTTCCCCCCAGCACCCCCTCCCAGCCCTCAAACTCTGTCCCAAAGCCTGAACCCACCCCTCCACAGTCCCTCCCAGAGCCTGCACCCCTCCACCCTTCCTGCACCCCACCCCGTGCCCCAGCCCAGAGCCTGCACCCAGCACCCAAATTCCGTCCCACTCAGCCCTGGGCAAAGCTCCTTAGTCTGGCTCCCAGCCCCTCTCCAAGGGCTGCCGCTGTCTGGAGGTGCCTGTCTTTCACACCTCATTCATTCAATAGGGCAACTGATTACAAAGCGGAGGAAAGATCTTATTCTACTTCAAGCAAAAAGACATTTTTCTTTTACCTTATATACTACCTTAGAGGCCCGCTATAACATATTACCACGGTTCAATACAAAGTCATGTAAAAGTTATACAAAAATGCATAATGCAGAGATTTATCTACAACTGCATTGACTGCTGTGTGCAGTAATATAGTGACCCCTGGGTCTCTGAATGAGGCTATATACTAGGGGGAGGGGGGGGCAGTGCAGCAGCAAGTCGGGGGTGAGCGGGTGGGCAAGCAGCAGGTGGGCAAAGAGGCAAGCAGTGAGCCAGCAGGGGATCTAGGGGCAGGCATGGGGGTTTCTGGCAGGGGAGGGAGAAAGTGAAAGGAGACGAGTGGTGGGTGGGGGACTGACTAGGAGGACCGCAGCAAGTCAGCGGGGGACTAGAGGGTGAAGAGGGGTGTGATGGTGGGGGCGAGCGGGGAGGGGGCAGGTCCTATTTTACTGCTGTGATCTGGTCACCCTGTGTGTGCCAGGTTTCAGAGTAGCAGCCGTGTTAGTCTGTATCTGCAAAAAGACCAGGAGTAATTGTGGCACCTTAGAGACTAACAAATTTATTTCAACATAAGCTTTCGTGGGCTACAGCCCACTTCTTCGGATGAATAGAATGGAATACTTCTTTTTGTTTATGTGTGCCGTTTCTCTCCCACCCCCACAACCTTCCTTTTTGGCCCACAGTTGTTTTGACAGGGTGGCACTGAGGAAGGAGGGTTTGTTTCTGCGAGGCGGGTGGTGCTGGGGGGAAGGAGGGAGCATAAAATAAACATTATTGAAGAAAATCAGTTGTACAACTATCGAAACATAAATTATTTTCCTAATATGAAAGTGAAAATCTATAATTAATATTCTTTTAGAATGTGGTGACTTCTATCAATATGGGCAAGAGATCAAGAGATATTGGTAGAAAGTACCCAAGTGGGGGTAAGAAAAGAGCCATATACAATATGATGTAATATATGTAATATATAATTTTGTTATTATGTATACAGTCATGGAAAGTAAATAATACATGTAAATAATAGATGGAAGAAATGAAAGGTGTTTTTTGTTTTTTTTTTTAGTCATCCCTGCCGGGGCCCCGTCGAAACTGTTTGAATTGGGCCCTGCACTTGCTAAAGCCGGCCCTGGCGCACGCTACGTGAGGCGTCAACAGCACTGCAAGACGACTACTGTGTGTATATGACCCAACCGAGCACTGCTACAAAAAAAATCTGCACTCTCTGGTGCAAGGACGCACCTGATACCTAGAGCACTCACAGGGACATCACTTGAAGAACAAAAAATGGTTACTCACCTTCTTGTTCATGTCCATGCCAATCAGGTGTGTGCACGCGCCAGTGCACAGTAGCTGGAATATTTCCCCCCTAGCATTGGGGGAGCCTGGGCACCCCCTGGAGTCACACCTTCATGGTGCTCAATATAGAGCCTCACCACCCCACTGCCCCCTCAGTTCCTTCTTGCTGGCTACTCTGACAGAGGGGTAAAAAGGTGGGTATTGGAACGGACATGAACAACACATCTCAAAGAATAATGGTTATGAGAAGGTGAGTAACCGTTTTTTCTTTTTTGAATGCTTGTTCACGTTGATTCCAATCAAATGATTCACAAGCCCAAGTTTAGGTGCTGGGGGCAGAGTCTTCCACTGGGGCAGGAGTTGGCACAACTATCACTGGTGGAGCAGCACTAGTGTGGCCCGACTCGGGCCTCACAGCGGCAGGCTCCTTAGACCTAGCGGGGGGAGAGCGACCTCTTTCCGACCTCTTCTTCTTTTGCGGCATCGATGATTGCGAGTGGTACCTGCATGTGGCATGTGAGCCACGAGTGGAGCTGGGATGGTGCCGTGAGTCCTTATCCTTACCCGGCACTGGTGCTCATGCTGATGGTGCCGGAGCACTCCGCACTGAGGAGGAGGTACTCAGCGCAGGGTCCGTCGACCCAGGGGAGGACTGGGGACAGAGTGCTGCCTCCATCAACAGGACCTTCAGGTGCTGCTCTCTTACTTCTAAAGTCCTGGGCCAAAAGGTCTTACAGATAGCACAACGATCCTTCTGATGGCCCTCTCCTAAACACTTTAGACACGAGGTGTGAGGATCGCTTCTGGGCATACACTTGCCGCAGGCTTCGAAGCCCAGAGACCCTGGCATGCCCCGGAGTCGGGAAAGTGTAGGAGGGGATTCCCCCGCAAAAGGAAACTTATCTAACACTAATGAACTACTAACTATTAATGAACAGTGGAAAACTAATGGAGAACAATGTAAGAAACTGCTAAATGCGTTTGTAGAGACAAGAGCTTGGTGGCGTTCCAGCTAACCATCACAGGCGGTAAAAAGGAACTGAGGGGGGGCAGGTCGACAGGGCTCTATATTGAGCACCATGAAGGTGTGACTCCAGGGGGCGCCCAAGTCAATACGACAGATACTGCCAGGGGAAAAAAATCTTCTGGCAGCCATGCACGCCCCTACCTACTCACCCACTCCATGAAAAAAATATTTCCATTGATGATACAGCCCAGCACTGTAACTAATATGCTGCTAGAGACTTTCTTAACAACTGATTTATGGATATTTAGTTTGTAATTTTTATGGTTATAAACATTTAACTTTTTGAGTCACATCTACTGTCATTTGATAATTATTTTGTACCTGCAGCAGTTATCTGACCAAACCGTCCCCTTCCCTCCCAATTTCCTGCCACTGTGAAAATTTAAATTGGAAAAAAAAAATGCTTAAAACACCCATCTATTGAGCACAACTGTGAAAATTTAAATTGTTTTAAAAATAAATATTGATATTGTGTTGAAATGATTAAATAAAATAAACATTTAATTCTGCCATATCTCATGTTAAGACTGGCAGTAGCTGGGCTGGAATGCTGAGACTGGTTTCCTAACACAATGCCATTATGATTTACAGCATATTTTGACCATATTGTATAATTGTTTAATTACAACTGAAGAATAGCAGGGCTTGTCAGAAGACATACCTTTTCATGTGCATATACTAGGTCCCTAGTGCAAATTCCTTTCTATTTTAGGACACTCAGCTAAATTGTTCTACTTTAGACAAGCATGAATTAGAATTAAAAACATTTGTGGCATGTTTATTCAAAGCAGCCTGGGACACAGAGATACTGGAAGCTTTGGTGTTATTTCTCTCCCCCCCCCCCCCCCCAATGTGTGATGCACTTAGGTTAAACATTTGAACTCTCTCTTTAAAGCACATTAACGTTTTTCTTCTGATGTGACAATCACCAAATGCTTGTGTCATCTGTTAAAATTCTGCAGTGCAGAGCTGTTTAAAGGAAAACTCATGTTTCTGGCTTATGTATTAAGCTGTATAGGAAAGTTAAAATCTTTCCCTTCTCTGTGCTAATCTGTTCCTCACATAGATCAGTTTCTGCAGGCTGAGGCGCATGCAGGACCTGGTCAATTTTAACTGGATTTCACAAAAGTGTAAGGGTCTATTTGTACAGATGAGATTGCAGGATTGGGTCCTAAATCTGCAGAGGTAATCACACACTTACTGACTCCTATGCCTGGACAGCATCCCATGGGATTTCAGTGGGATACCACCCCTTTGCAAGTGGTGCCCAACCACAAATTAAAATGACTTAACTTCAGCTGAGAGATCATCAAACCACCTAGATCCAGAGCCCAAGTAAGACTTAGTGAGAGGTGACAGGCCAAAAGGAGAATTCTTGGACGGCTTCTAGCTATGCCTTTAACACGACTCAGCTTTCAAGCAGGAACCCAGGAAGGAAAGAAACAGATTGCTGGTGTCAGAAGAGAGAGTAGAGTCCTTGGGTGCCTCTAGCAGAAGGGATGGCTTTTGCTGGCACACAGCCCATGCAGTGGAGCTGGCTTAGGCTCGGTTTCCACCAAGTGGCCCCTACAAGATGCTGATCTAATAAAGCAGGCACTGGCATGCAGTGGTGCTGCAGCAGAGTCTGGTTCAAACATCTTTACACAAAACTAGCCCATGCCAGGGGAGGAGAGACCCAAGACACAGGAGGACCTCAAACTAGATGTGCATCCAGAGGTGGAATTCCTGCAGAAGTCACTGTTGGGGAGCAAGAAACAATATAGCTAGGTTTGGACTGACAAGTGTCGTGACCAAGGATGGAGGATGTGATGGCACAGCAGGTTCATAGGTGAAGATATATTACCTTTAGCCAGCAGCCCACAGCATACCCTACAGTCCCGACCTGTATTCATGGCTCTGCTACACGGGATGGTGGCTCAACCTCTTTGGAGGCTGGTCACACACCTCAGCCAGTGTACTCACCTTATGAGGGACCTTCCATAGCCAGAATGTATGGCTGGAGTCAGGTCCCTGCCATTTGGAGTATGGCACTGGATCTAGCAAAAACCTGGTTATACTTCACTATCCTTATGCTGAGTCCAGGCCAAGAGGAAGATTGCTACCATAAACCAAGGCTCTGCAGTTTTTTCCCAAGCAGCTCAGAAAACATCTCACAGTGGCCATCTCTAGGGTATGAAAATAGGTTGGGTTGTACTTAGGTTTAAACACACCTCTAAAAACATCTGTTCATGATTGACCCTAGGGTCCTTGTTAGGTTGATAACAACCAGCTAAGAAGTTTTTTAAAAAGGTGCAGGACCCATAAATTCTATTGTTTAAAATCTGTTGGCTATCTTTTTAAGCCATTTATTTCCTTGGCTAGACAAGGCCTGCATAGCAAAGGCAGCAAGACACGGGTTGTGGAGTACCTGCTATAGTTATATAGGGGAGCAGTTTGAGGGCAGGGTTTACTCATCCATCATGAATGCTGTAGCACAGAATTCCATGTACGAAAATGATGATTTTAGCACTCTATGCTGCATTTAAATTTTTTTTTTCTGATTTTGAAGTTTATATAGAACTACAGAAGACAACCTGATCTGTGAGCAGTTGGCTGGTCCCATAGTGCTAGCCCTAGCTTCTGAGAGGAACAGAACAGATGTGACATAAGTGAAAAGAAAAAATACTTCCTCCAGGAAACAGCACACCACCATGTAGTAACACAGCTTTAAAAATAAATTAATCTCACGATGTAACTTTCCTATAACAGTGTTACCCATTCATGAGTGGGAAGTGGTGCACCCTATGAAACAAATGTTTGGGCAAGTGTGTCAATTTACTACTGCATCATGTCTGAAGCAGCATAGTCCTGTAATTCCATTGTCAATGTCATTAGAGATGGACTTACATTGTCATGAACCTCAGTAGCAGATGCCAAACTTCATGGTATGTCTACTTGAGAAAGTTACAGCAGTTTAAGATTTTAAAACAGTTACTTAAACAGGTGCAAAAATTTGTGAAGTTAACTACACCACCTTAAAAAGAAATCACACCTTAAATTGAACCCATGCTACTGTGTTTACAAGGTCTAAACAAATAGAAATTAACTGAAGTTTGTGTTTGAGCAGTTGAACAAATGCTCATTTTAAATTAAAACTTTTATTTTGGAAGACTTATTTACAGAAAAACACAACTGAATCATGTGCCATTAAGTTACAGAAATACAGATTTCCCCATCTGACGCACAACACCAAAGCATCCTCTTCAACTGTCCCCCGTGCAAGGCTGCTTAAAGTGTTGCATTGTCTCACTACATTATAGTTTTTCCTGAATGTCTCAACTGTCACAGTGCAGAAGCACTAGCTGTTCTATGTCAATCACATTTAGTGTTCATGATCCTGGACTTTGGTATTTAACTGCTGTGGTGCCTTGCCTTTTGCTTTCAGGAAAGACAGCTGCTGAAATGCACTGAAGAATTTATTTGAGAAACTTATCTACACCCCAAGCAGCCTGGGATATTGCACATCAGTAGTCAAAGTTTCTCTAGCTGCCTCAATTTTTGTACGGACAAATGGGTCTTGAAAAGTGGAGAATGTTAAGCATCTATTTGTCATATAATCTTGAATCTTATTTAATTTGACATAGGGGCTTAAGAAACTGATAGGATTTTAAGCAGGGATGACCATTTACTCTGAAAAGGAGTTAAAAATCTGATTTTCAACTGAAGGCCAGATAGGAAAAAGGTAAGCGCCTATGCAATGAGCCCAGCTGCATAAGCCTGTGGAATAATCAGTCAACTATGGCTGAAAGTTCTAAAACTAAGAATTATATTTAAGATTCTCTAACACTCTCTAAAAAAGAAGAGCTAAAGCTTTTCTATATCAGTGGATGTGCTGGTAGAGTTGTTTATCCTTCATATATCTGCTATTAAGTCTTAGCATCTTACCAGAACTCAGCAACCTAGACCAGGGACCTACACGTTCTACTTTTTCCTTAGAGCAAACATTCCCAGGGCTGACAATTCCCCTAGGCAGCAGGTCAATGAGGCACTGAAATACTTAAGAACATTTGAAGATCTGGCCTCAACTTCTATAGCTCAGTCTGCACTAAGGTTGCCAGTTTTGATTGTATGATTCCTGGAAGTTAGAGATTAATCTTTATGAAAAGAATATATGTGAATTCCCAGAGACTCCAGGATAACCCTTGAAAGTTGACAACCTTAGTCCCCACCCACTTATATTTAAAAGTTTGGTTACCATCACAGCAAACTGTAAATTCTGACCTGTGCAAAGTTTTGAGAGGACTTCAGTAGCATCTTTCATTGTAGCATATTAGAGTGGCCAATTAATTTTAACTCAATTGATTATTTTTAGCAGCTTCTTCTAGTTTGCATTAAAATCTTTTACTAGTCAGTGACATTAAAAAACAGATAGATAATCCATTAGAGAAGTGGACTAACCACCTCTGCTGCCCAGTGCATAAGTATTTCAGCTCTCATTCACCATAAAAACCTAGAAGAGCATGTTTACAGTACACTATGCAATGCTAAATTTAGCTGGTATGCTTTCAAGACAGTTTTACAAGGCTAAATCCACTGCACATCCTTTACTAGGTCTATTTGGCATGAAGCAACCACCAATACTTTACTATCCATTCATTACAGTTTTAAAATTTGTGTACACCAGAGAATAGCCAGTTATTTCAACACACTTTATTTTAAAAAAGTTAGGTCACAACACTAAGCTCAGCCCATTCTGCCAATATACAAGCTACAAATGCTTGTCTGACAGTCAAGGGTTAATCTTTAATAGCATACTTGAAAGTGAGTAAAAATCCATATAAAATATTCAAATAGTTTCCATAGGAACACAGATAATGTGACCCTCATCTCCTAGTCATCCATTTTGTTGCATTTATGCTGACCCTAGACTTAAACAAAAAGCCATTTAAAAATTCTAGCAAGAATTAAGTTAATGGTCCCCAAAATGCCCTAGAGATTCAATTAATAAACTTGCAGTTAAACAATATCTATACATTAATACTAGTTGAAGCACAAGCTGCCGGATGATGTTCAATTCCACTTTCCCAGGCACAAGACAGTGGCAAAGTACTGACATCCTGCTCCTCTTCTTCAGCTACGAAACCTTGCTCCTTAATCTGTTGCATTAGTTGCCTAATTAAGAGGGGAGGGGGGGAAAGAGTCAGAAAACAGTCTATATATTTAACCCTGATTTAATGGATTCCAGTATCAAACGGATCGTTGGATGGGTCAAATTATGATGACTTCATCCCCAGATCTACTGATAACAGGTTTGCTCAAGTAGAATGTGAATCATGAAGTAACAGCTTTAAATTAGAATTGCATTCAGCATCACTGAGTGATTAGAACAGGGATCGGCACCCTTTCAGAAGTGCTGTGCTGAGTCTTCATTTATTCACTCTGATTTAAGGTTGTGTGTCCCAGGAACACATTTTCACGTTTTTAGAAGATTGTCTATAAGTGTACAATAGATAACTAAACTATTTTGTACGTAAAGTAAATAAGGTTTTTAAAATGTTTAAGAAACTTCCTTTAAAATTAAATTAAAATGCAGAGCCCCCAGGACTTGTGGCCGGGCAATGCAAGTGTCACTGAAAATCAGCTCGCATGCCACCTTTGGCACATGTGCCATAGATTGCCTACCCCTGGATTAGAATGACTTATTTGGGAACGTTCAATTACTCAGTCTCCTCTCCACACCCGTAGTTACACCCCATCCCACCCAATTTCACTGAGGCAAAAACCCTAATGTAGATGCAGTTATGTTGGGTGGCATGTGATTCTTCCACTCCTACTTGGCACCAGCAGAATTTAAGTGCAGAACAAGCCAGAGGAACATTAAGCTTTGTTACAAATTGAGCATTTCATGTTGGGTAGTGGGGGAAAGAACATTTAAGTTCTTGAAGATGTCAGTCTACATTAGTTCACACTTCATTCATATTTGGAAACTTTGTATTTTGAAAGCAGAAAGCTAGACACTTAAAATGAAATCTTGCAATTCAAAATGTGTTAAAGGATCTGAATGCATGCCATCAGGCTGGTCTACACAGACTTCTGGCAACATACATTACACAGCTAAGGGGCATGAAGAGGTACAATCCTTGACTGACCCAGCTATGCTGGCAGAATTGTGCTTTTACTGTGCAACTAGTTTCACTCATGAGGTGGTTTTACAGTACTGGTTTAAAAAAAGATGTAACTGCCAGTACAGCTACATTCATACTGGACAGCTTAAGCACCCCAGTGTAGAAATAGTCATTGCAAGGTCTCTGACAAATGGAAAATTCTCTTCCTGTCAGACAACAGTAATTCAAAATAAATCTGTATGGAAACCTAAGTGACAGACATGTTTTTAAGCCTACTGTTCACCTGATTAATTTCTCAGCCAAATTTGTGGTTTTACAAAGAGACCCACACACACACCCCCATTTTTAAATTAACACCTTAGCTGCTATGTGAAAGACTCATGCAAAAAAAGGGTTGACCTACTATACAGGGGAAACTGCATTTGTTAGCACTGTATCTAGAGAGAATATAGCAAGTTTTACTAAGTAATCTGTTATGTTAGGGTGGAATTTTCAGAGGCATTTAAGGAGGCAATGTGTGCAAATCCCATTGAAAACCAACGGGAGCTGATATTTATTTCCTGGGGCCTCTTATGTAATTTTAGGCTACTATAATTAGAGAGCATCCTGCAAGCAACAAGATAAAAAAAACTACTTGAAGTAACACTTGTCAATTCATAATAAAATGAACCTGTGGATAAGTAGTCCACAAGGAGGAGTTTTGTTTCAAGTGAATAACTATCAAGTGCTCTTGACAGACTGAGTAAGGGTCTCATCTAAAGCAGAAGTGCAACAAGTTACTAACCATGCTGGCCTTGACATCACATAATTTATTGCTGGCCGCTGGAATCCATTGAAAGTAGAAGCAGCTGCAACTGTGTAGGCACCCATATTTTCAAATAGCATCCAATCACCAACTTGCAACTCTGGCATATCAAAGCGCTCAACAATACGATCTAGGCCATCACATGTTGGTCCCCATATGCTACAGGAATAACAGCCCTCATCTGGTTTAGGTCTCTGAAGAGAGAAGTTACAAATTACTTTTGACTACCCTTCTACTTTTCTTACACAGGCCTAATGCAGGAGTTTTCCTAAACAGTTGCCATGATTGAGATGCTTAAAGGCACTGAACTCAAGCTCTACAGTGCACAAGAAAAATAGCAGCTGGCAGGGCCTCCTACATAAGTATCTTCAGCTTTGGAATCTGCTCCACTGAATGGCCCAGAGCTCACATTTGCCAGGAGTGGTGGCAGGATGTAAAGATGGTGGTGGGTGGAAACAGGCATTATGCTTGAGTTTATTTGCACAGTGGAATGAGCAGTCTATGTTGATTTAGCATCTGGAGCAGAGGTGGGGAAACTACAGCCAACAGGCCACATCTGGCCTGCAGGACTGTCCTGCCTGGCCCTTGAGGTCCCCAGAGGGGAGGCTAGCTTCTGATCCCTCCCCTACTGTTCTCTGGCTCCCACAACCTCAGCTCGCCATGCTGCCAGCACTCTGGGCAGCAAGACTGAGCTGCAGGCCTGCCCCAGTGCTCTAGACTGCATGGCAGCATGGCTGGCTTCAGCCAGGTGGTGCAGTTGCCAGTCCCAGTGCTCTGAGCAGCATGGTAAGGGGTTAGGGAGATTGGGACCCCCTGTCCCTTAGCCAGTCAGGGATGGGGTCCTGGGGGGTGGTCAGGGGACAAGGAGTGGGGGGGTTGAGGATTCTGAGGGGGGCAGTCAGGGGGAGGGACCAGGCTGTTTGGGGAGGCACAGCCTTCCCTATCCAGCCCTCCATACACACAGTTTCAGAACTCCAGTGTGGCCCTCAAGCCAAAAAGAGAGAGTTTGCCCACCCCTAATCTGGAGGTTATACTGTACCTTTTGCAAGACTGGTTTAACATGTGCATGATCATACAGGATGCAGTTGAATGATCCATACACCCCATCATTAACATAGTACATAAGAGTTTTGCCATTAGTATCATCCTCATCTAAAAGATGAAAATATGAAAATAAACCTTAGGAAACTCATTTTTCAATCTGGTTGCAAATGAGATTAGAAGATCTAGATTCACCTACCATCAGAACCTGACTGCTCCTTTAATATAACTTTTTTTGCAATTATGTTAACTGCCAGCGTGAAAGCTGATGCTACATAATATCTGCCAGGCTCTGCAATAATTCTTATTCCAGAATCACAAGGAAAGTATCTGTCCAACGCTGGATTGATTACATTTGTGATCTAATCAAGAGACATGTAAGGTTGTTAGTGACTGTACAAAGTACCGAAGTAAACAGTTATTAAACTGGCTACTGCAAGAGCCAAAAGGATAAGGATCGAAAACAGCCCAGTCAAAGTGCTACAAATCAGTACACGGCATTAGCTATTTGAATGGTCTAAGTGTTTGTGTCTCTTCATGTTTTATTCCATGTTTAAGATTTTACTGATATGAAATTATTTTTTGCAGACAGCAAGGTACTAACAGTCATTTCAACATGCAGTTAATAAGGCATAAAAACAAACTTATAAAATGTTGCAGAAATTGAGATTTAAACTAAATGAGAATCACTCTGGATGGCTTCCCACAAGTCAGTTCAAGCAACTGACCTTTCTGGAAGTTGGATTTTCACAGAATCAGTGTTATTTTGTTTCTAGATCAGATGTACACTCTTTCCTAATCAAATTACTCCTATTTTTAGTAGGCTAACAAAAGAATCAAAAAAGATAGGGTGTAAAAGTGCTAGAAAATTATTCTCTCAGTTATTTCTGAAAGCTTCACAGATTAGACTGTGTGTCTGTATTAACGGAAGTAGAAAGATGAGTTCTCATTTCTAAATCAGCATTTAGATTTCAGTTTACTGCATCTGATCTTATTGAACAGCACCCTTCCTGTATTTAGCTGGTTCTACATTAGGGCCAGCATTAAGAATTATACAGGGCAAGGCAGCAATTTCTTCATAATAGAAACTGAAAACAAGACTGGAAGAAAACATGAGAACAGTTAAAATTATATTTCCCACAGCAATATGGAAAAGTGAGTTGTCCTTGGTCCCAACATCAATTGATAAAATAAGGCTGTCACTAAAACAGAGGCCCCAGTTTTCACTCCAGAACAGACTTAAGACATCACCTTTGGGTCCAGCACTTATGTTAGTTACCATGCTACCATGGGAAGGGAATGCAGCTAAGGTGATCCCCATGAGCCCTATGGGAATAATGAGAAAGGGAGGAGCTCTCTGTGAACCACTGGGGGATAGATGGAGAGGATGAAATGGTGTAAAATGGACAAGTAATTGCCCTGAGAAAATATTTGAATGTGTCCCTCCTCAATGGCCATGGAGGGGCAGAATGGCCTCTTGCAAATGGGGGCCATAAGGGGTGATCTATACGGAGTGTGCGCTAGGAATGTACACAACACTTGGGGACACAATTCCACCAGCATCTGGCACAGTTACACACATCTACATGCTGCCATCAGGACTATGGTGCACATATGGATCTGTGGAACTCATTGCTGTGCACAATCGAACCAGTGCATGCTATCCAATTCCATACAAAATGGTTGAGCTTGTTTGGACAATACCCTATTTTTCTGTAAATATCCAGTGGACTCATGATATGGACAAAAGCACGTGAAGACTGCAGGAGCAGCTCACTGCAACTGCTAACAACTGGACACCACTTAAAATATTTTCTCCAAAATGGTGTTAAAAATTTTAACCCTGTCAAAGGAGAAGCAGTTTTTTGGGTGGTGGTCAGGATATTGGACTATACTACAGTGGTCAGGACTCTTGTGCTGCTGTGGGTTATCATAGTGGCTGGTGTATTGTTAAGTATACTTGTGTTACATTGTATATAGATAGAGGGCACAACCCTCTAAAGAACAGCCACTAATTAGAACCTATAAGTAATGTGGTAAGCGCCCTTGCCCCCAACCAGTGTACTAGACAACCTGGACCTCAACCTTTTCAGGCCCATTATAATGGGAAGTCTGGAACACTAATTGGAGTAGGTGTAGTACGCCTGTATGAGAGAAGGTGCAGGGCACTATACTACACAAGGGGCAGTGGGACAGATGGAGCATCGACACATTCCACCTTGATGCCTGGCCGTATCAGGAAATGTGTCGCCATACATCTTATGTTTTTCTAGGGATACCTGGGCAGGAGAATTCCAAAAGAAAAAAGGAAGGCGTGGAGTGTTAAAATATAGATATTCAGGCCTGCTTGTAAAGACCTATGCTTTAAGAACTTAGATGTATTTTTATCACTTAGCTGGATAGAGGTATAAAAACAAAGAATCAAAATCTGTCTGCCTGTGTATGGGCCTTCTCTCACTAGGCTAGCCTCAGAGCAAAGCCAAAGGCCTTAGTTGGTGGCCAAGCAGCAGGAGCAGCCATAAGCTGGGAAACCTATGGTCACATTCCAAACCAGTCACATTGAAATAAGGTGATAGTGGGCTGTTATGAAGACAGTCCTGTCCTGATAGTGCCCATCAACATCAGATAAAGAAACAGATCTTAAGATGTTTAAAGAACATTGTTTGATAGCATCCTATCTGGCAAGAAATCACTTACCAAAGGTTGTGAAACCCCCCTTTCTGTATTTTATCTTTATGGCCCCTACTTTTCTATTGTTAATCTGGTTCTAATTGTTTTGTCTACTTGTATAATTAATTTTGCTAAGTGCAAGTTATTTAGGATAGTGGGATATAATTGATTAGAAAATTTTACAATGTGTTAGGATTGGTTAGTTAAATTTCAGTAAAATGACTGGTTAAGGTATAGCTGAGAATATTACTATATAAACTAGGGTCAAACAGGAAGTGGAAGGGAAATTGGAATCATGTTTGCTAAGGAGGGAGAACAGAAACAGAATAGGGACACAGGGTAAATGCTCTGTTGTGTCAGAGCTGGGAGGAGGATACTGGGGAAAAGACTGTTGGCATATAGAGATAAGCCCAACTAGTGTGAAGGGCTTCAGAATACGCTTGCTTGGAAACTAATCACAACAAACACTGCATTGTCTGCAATTTGTACTTCTGGTCTTTCTGCTTGCTGTCTGTGACAAGAACCAGGGAAGTAGGAGGGTGAAGGGAAAGGTCCTCTAACACAAGCCTGTCATGTTTACATTTACTAGGTCTGTTAACTAAAGCCATATATGTATTTAAATGGCTACGGCCATCATCTACTTGATTCTGCAATTAACAGAAGAAATTACTACTTCAGTTTGGAATCTTTGTTTTTGATTCTACTAGTCTTAATACAAAATCAAAGGGAAGCAAGACACCAGGTAAATAAATGTCTGCCCAAGTTTACTCTATCAAAATATCTCCACAATCTGATAAACCGAGTATTAATTAGAAATCATCATACCTCTTCAAATTTAAGCTTGACATCTTCAGAACCAGGGAAACCACCACCAATATCAAGCAGATGCATACTGAAACCAAGCTCTGTCTGCAACATGAACATGTTAAAATGGGACAGTCAAGCAAAGAAGAAGTGATTATTGAATAGTCTAACAGGTCAAAACCAACTCAATTTGACGACTACATTCTTAAAAATAAATTCATTTTATTGCTACTAGTCTGTTTTGTCAGAAGCAAGTTTTTATCTTGCTGGTTCTCCTGCACTAGTGCTTTGTAAAAACAGGGAATGGTTTACCCAAAAATATATGTCTTTTTTAAACTGGTCATAAAATGTAAGTCTTTTTTCCCGCAAAACTTAAAAATATTGGGTCAACTATCAAAGGATTACCAAGATTCAAAAAGTAACTAGACCATATGACACTGAATACTAACTGTCCAGGAAAGGTTATAAAGCTTCTTATTTTAAGTTTTTGGTTCCACAGTTGTAGATTACTTTGTTCAAGTGGCATTTCATTCTGACAAGTCAGCTGTATGGTCAGTACCATACAACAGTGGTCCAGAAGCAATGCTCTTAGGCAAGGAAGTTCATACTTACTCCCATATCAAAGACACAACGGGCATCAGAAATAGCTTGAACAAATGTCTCTGGGTCAGTACAGCCACTTCCAACATGGAAACTGGAAGACAGATGCAAATCTCAGTTGCCTTTTGGAAGATTTAAGTAACTATTTAGACAAAAATTAATATAAGTAGCAGATTAAGGTGTCAGTTCTTGTGTGTTGGCAAGTCATCTGCACTGTAATCAAGGTCTTTATAAATATGTAAATTTCTAGATGAGTGTTTTGACAGTTTGTATATACAGATCAAAGTTATTACTAACCTGACTCCAATAATGTCAAGGTCAAGTTCTTTTGCCCGCTCCAGAAGAAGTCTGCTAGTTTTGAGGGTAGCTCCAAATTTAACACTCAGGCGACAAACCGCTTTGGAGTCATCAGTTGCGATGCGCAAGACTAGCCTAGAAACAGTATCCAATTAAGTGCCAACCCTCTAGATTTTTTTAGAGCAGCAGACAAGCTGGTTGAAATAGGTTTCAGGTCAGGAGAATGGGGTTTGTAAACTTATATAAGGGGTTCTCAAGCTTCATTGCATCACAACCCCCTTCTGACAACAAAACTGGGGTCGTGGTAGTTATGAGAGGGCTAAAGCCTGAGCCTGCCCAAGTCCCTCTGCCCCAGGTGGGAGAACAAAGCCAAAGCCTGAGCCTCATACCCCAGGCTGGGAAAGAGGGATAAGAAGAGTGGCAAAGCCAAAGGGCTTCCGCTCCAAGCAGGGGGCTGGTAACCTGCACCCCACCACCCAGGGCTAAAACTCTGGCTCCAAGCAGGGGGGGCTCAGACTTTGGCTCCAGGCCCCAGCAAGTCCAACGCCAACCCTGGCAATCCCATTAAAAACAGGGTTGCAACCCACTTTGGTGTAACAACCCACAGTTTGAGAACCATTGAGAGATCTATTTTAAGTCAAATTTAAATTAATGTTTTACAGCAAAGTTGGCTGGACAAAGGTGGACCTAATTTAACATGCAAGTTTGTATTGTTCTTGTTCTTTGTAAGCCAGTATGATACAAAACGGTACTTGACAAAAACGTGTCTCTTGACAGAAAAATTTGTCTTCTCTTACAATTGTGTTAGTGTTAAAAGCTTAGAAATAAAGTTGAATGTTTGTGTTACCTAGGCACACAGCTGATAAGGATAGGTGAATTTAAACATGTTAAGTCCATTAAGATGCACAAAACCAAAAAACCCTTACTTTGCCTTTGGATGAGCTCTCGCAACTTTCATTAGCTCTACTTCACTATCAAAAGTCATCATCTGCACACCACTGTTGGCAGCATGTTTAATTTGAGAGATTTGTTTGCAAGGATTTGCATATATTATTCGTTCTGGAGGTACACCAATGCTCTGTACTAACTGGATTTCAGTCTGGAAAAAGAAGAAATAGATTACACATTACTAGCTAGAAACAAAACAAATGGATGATCTCAGCCAGAAAGAGCGTGAAGATGCAGCACTGACAAACAAGAAACACTCATAGTTGTTTCAGCTTTGTTTGAAAGTATAACATCCATATATGAAGATACCATCAAAAACTGAAGATCTTACCTTACTAGCACAATCAAACCCTGCACCAAGAGTAGCAAGTGTCTTCACTATAGCTTTACTGTCATTACATTTGACAGCATAAAAGGGTGTTACTCTGGGGAGTGCTTTGTACCATCGGAAATGCTTCTTTAGGACATCCCCAAGGTCAGCAACATAGAAAGCATCTTTGTCATCCTAAAAGAAAAAATATCAGGTCATCTTCAGTTATGCCCCCTAGCTCAGTGTTCTGCAAAGTTACAGTATAGGATTTTTTTTTTTTTTTTAAGCAGAAAGTGTACCATCTCTAAGTTTTAGACTACAGTTAATATATAAAAATTGTATTTTAAGAAAATGCACTCTTTTGCTAGCATACTTACAGAGGAAGAAACTTCATTTATTTTTTGGTCTAGAATATCCTTAGCAGTAAAGCCTTCATCAAGGAAGGTGAGGTCAAACTCCTCATCGCTGAAGCTGTTCATTGTTTCTAAGAGTGAAAGTGCAACAAACTGTGGATATCAAAAGTAGTATTTGTTAGTTCATTCAAATTAGCAAAGAGACACACAGAACACTAAATGATAGTCAAGATCCACAAACTTACATGGACAACTAAGAAATATCAGCTTTGTTCAAATTCTTTCAACCGTGCACTCAAAGATGTGCTTCAGAAAAGCAGAGTCTTGATCGATCAAGGCAAGTTTTCTGTCCTCTGTGCAGCAGTTGTATGATGTTGCATTGAAACTGTTCAAAGAAAAGAGAATGATTACATAAAAAAATCCTAGCTTCCATATCAAGTTTAATAGTCATTTTTCTACTGTAGAAACAGGCATACATTGAAGAGGACATACTAAGAGCAAGTTATATTAAAAAAATCAAGTATTTTTAAACATGTCCATTTCATCTCTTTCAAGTCCCTCTACAGGGTAGCTTATATGCAAACAAACATCTGGCCAAGTTATGTCTCTGAAAATTGCTATCTGCACATACTCTGAGGCTGGCAGCTAAATTCTCTAAAAATTGTTTGTACATAATATGTTCCAGACCAGGGATTGAATACACTTTTCCCTGCAATTGCTCCACATGGCTGCCAAGTTGGTGGGACAAAAAAGGACAGGAGATGGCTTCCCCCACATGCACCCAAGGCAACTGAAGAAGGAGTAGCCTCACTCAAATGCTAGAGTACAAGAGCTGAAGCCACTGGAGAACACTCCCTTCCAGAATCTGGAACTGAACTTATAATTCCCAAGTCTCTGTTTTCAAGCATATGTATTTCATGCATCTCTACAGGCTGGTCCAAATGGAGGATTATTTTATGACTCAAGTGATAGACATCTGTGCTGTGAATCCAAAGACCCCAACCCTGTTAATGACTTGGACAGAGCATTACCATTAGCCTCACACCTCTCCCAGAATCTTCTGTCATTGAATGGACAGGAAATAAATTGGGGCTGAGTAGTAAGACTGCTGCCTCATCTGAGGAGAAGTTTGGAAGGTGTTTAACAAATGAGGCAGAGGACTTCTGGAAGAATAAGGCAGCTGAATGCAACCCTGGAGAACTGATAAGAGTTTCCCCCTGTCTCTGCCATAGAGTTCCTATGCAAGTCACTTAAAACTAAACTTTTTACAGGTGGTCAATTATGTACTCATTTTCTGAGTGCCCAATTTGAGACAAACAGACACCTGATTTTTAATTATGTGCAACTGACATCTATGATCAAATCACAGCTCCCTTTAATTGCTATAAAATGCCAAATAGTCACATTTAGTGAGCCCTGTTTGACATATGCACTGAAAGATGCAAGGATACTATGGAAAAAAAATAGCGTATCATGTAATGAAAACTGTATCCCAGTACACAAAGGGTCATAATCTTATGACGCTTATAACTGCTTCCACTGGCAACCTTAACTCTGGCATTTCCTAACTTTTGCATCTTGACTTTATAACCTTAATGTTCTTTCAACAATTACTATGACGAAATTAGAGCTATAATTCCATGTGATCACAAGCTGTTCTACAGGCAGTTTTAGCTCATGCTTGAGTTTACACACAGGAAGTCTGTAGCATCACTTTAGACTGTCTCTGCATGCAGCTTCTTACTGACTAATTCTTGTAAAAGAACACGTCCTACATACATCCCCCAAGGAGTACGGACATGGTTTGATAGTTCACAGAGGAAGTTCACCTCCAGCACTATAAACCGAGGAGTTCAAGTGAACGTCTAATTGCTTCGCTCCAAAGTACAAAAGCTCCAGGACTAGGAACAGCGGCTAAACGGAGACCCCCGGCCCAAGGCAGGCACCCCTCATTAACAGCTTTGCATGTTTTTCAAAATGCAGATGGCTTCAGGCACTCACTTGGGGGCCAATTTAAATGGAGCCAAAATGAGCTTAGAGGAAAGCCTCGAAGTCCCCTTCCACGTAAGCGGTTCAGGCCAACCCGCGTGCCCTCTGGTCTGTAGTGGGATCTACTGCAGCCAGCGGGGCTTTTTGTACCATTTCAGCCCCGCGACCCCCTTGCGGTGGCCAGGCCGTGCCCGCCGCAGCCGAGGTCCGGGTCCAAGCCCGCGGCGCAGGAAAGGGCCGCCTCCGCCAGGCCATTACGGGAGCCGCCGCGGGGTCGGCCGTCCGCGCAGCCCCTTCTCCTGGCAGGGCTGGCGGCTCCGCAGCCCCTCCCCGCCCTGCGCGGGACACCCGTTTTCTACGCCTCCGGCTGGGTTATCGCCGCTGCGCCGCCCGGCCCGGCCCCGCGCCGGGGCTGGAGAGACACGTGGCCCTAGCGGCCGGCCGGCTTCCTACCCGCCTCCCCCGGCAGAGCGCGCCCGGCCCCCTCACCTCAGTCAGCGCCCGCCATGGTGCAGCGCCTCGCCCGGCAGCCGGTCGGGCCCCTAGTCCCGTGCCTCCTCCTCAGAGACGGGCCCCGCGGAGCTCGGCGGCGGCTGGAGCCGGGGTGGACGCGCCGCCCGAGGAGGAGCCGGGCTGGAGGAGCCGCCGCCACAGGCGCTACCAGCCGGCCGGCTTGAGAGCACTCACTGACAAAAGCCGTAGCGCCCGCAGAGCCTTATTTATAGGCCAGACTGCGTCGCTATGACAACGCACCAGCTCAAACCAGCCCCGATCGGCTGGGACCGGGCAGGAGCCGCTGCCGCCGGCCGCTATTGTGACGTTAGAGTTTTCGAACACGCGCACGGGGTGCGCCACGCCTTCTCCTTCCTCCCCTCAGGGCCCGCGTTCTAAGGCCTTGGGACCAGACCAGGCAGGGAGCCTTCCGCTGGCTCCTCCTCCCCCCTCCTCTTCCCTGCTGGTGCTTCCATCCTCCGCGTTCTTCTCTTCTGCTTCTTCCTCGGTGCTCTTCCCCTTCCTGTGCACCCGCTCCTGCTACCCCTGCCTTTGCTATTGCCCCTCTGCTGCAATTCCTCCACCTGCTCCCTCTTTCCGACCTGCTCCTTTTCCGGGAAGGGTTTCATAACAGAGCTCCCAATCCCCCCTTCCTGGCACTGGGATTTCCATTGTAGTTCACATCGGTTTGCAGTGGTCATTGACTGGGAACCCCTTTAAAATCAACTTAGATTCAGATCTCAGCTGGGGCAGTTTAGATTCGAATGCAGGAAAGGGTCAGCTCACCTTTTTACCTTTCAAGAGTAGATAAATTGAGCACCATGTGTTGTCTTTCACTTGAGACCTTAAAGACAGATGCTTTTGAAAGTTTTAACCAGAACCTATTTGTCCTATGCCCAGATCCTCATTGTATTTAGGTTTCTAGCTCCCATTGATTTCAGTAGGAGGTAAGCATCTTTGAGGATCTGGCCTTAGGAGCCTAAATCTCCTTTTCAAAGGGGATTTAGGCACTTCACAGACTTAGGCTCCTGAGTGAAAATTTTACTTCTCGTCTCTGAGTAAACATCAAAGAGACTTATACAGGGGAAGAGGTGTGTTCTGGTTTCCTGTGCCAAAATGTCCCTTCCCCTACTATGTGGTGTACACTCATTCGCTGCTACTTTTCACCCCAGTAGCGGTTGTAGTTTCACAATACTATATGCAATCCTTTAGGCTGAAAAATGCAGTAGACGTATGATGCAATTATTATTGTCAAGCTGCTATATTGCAAGTTAACAATGTTATTGAACCAACAATTTTAGGTTTAGTGAATATAAATGTTTTGCTGCTACTTAATTTTCCCTTTAAAGTGTATGATTTGAACCTTGTAATTTTGTTATTTAATCTTATGACGCTTAGACCCGCTTGGGATACATTTCACACGTAAGACACTGCACAAAATTGTTTCTTTGTGTGGATGTGTGTTTTTTTAAATCAGATCATATTTTATGCCATGAGTCTGCATAGTGGGACTGTGCATATGTTAAGCACATGTGTCTTTGCAGAATCAGGGCCTAAATCTTTAACTGAAGTATGCAGTACATGGAAGGAAATGTCTTCCTGCACTCCGGCCAAATTCAGTTCTGGTATAAGCAGACCCTTCACCAACCCTTTTAACACTATCTCTGAACTTGACCCAATATTAATTTTAAAAGTAGGGGAGTAAAGTATATGTTGCTTAAGAATGTATATAGTACTAAAAATGTTTGGAGGAGGTTTAAGGCTAAGCCAAATATTGTCCGACTTCGTTGAGAGTTGCTCATCCTATCTCAGGATTTAGCTCACCTGTTGTGAAACTAAATTTAACAGAAACAGTTTCCCTCCACTGATAGTTGCAAAACAAAAGAAAATTTAAACTATCCAAGTGATCTGTTTCATTACATAAAGGGATTGTAATGATAAAGTCAGCATGATCTAACATAGGATGAAATCAGTGGCAAAGTTCCATTGACTTTAATAGGAGCAGAGTCACTCACACAAAATGAAAATGAAGCGACACAGTACATTTTTGGCACAAACTGAAGAAGGGAAATTCAGAGTCAGGGCTGACACTCTGGGCCAAATTAATCTTCAGTGTAATTCCACTGAAGTTGATTAAGTTACACTTAGGATGAACATCTCTGGAAATATAGGCATATACAGGATAGCTTTAACAGATGCTATGTATGTCAAAACTGTCATCTGTACACAGAGATGCCTGCCATAGCCATAGCAAGGCAGAGGAAGGGAAATGCCTAAAAGCATCTCTAGAGGATGTTATGCAAGACACTTCTTAGAACTTTGACAATTTTTTCGCCCTGTTGTCTTGACAGTGAAATCTGTTTCCTTAGTGGAGTTATTTTGTCTCCCGGTGCACTGGCTGGTTATTGAAGAGCTGCTTGCATGGGATTGGATTACTGGCATTGATTTTTTGTGTGTGTTGGTGGTGGGCTTTTTGTTACTAGGAAAAAAAAAAGAATTGAGGGGTGGCTGAAAGTCACATATACATATATTGTCATGAATAATCCTTCTTTTAAAAGTGACAATTTTTTCCTCCTGGATTGACTGCCCTTGCTACCATTCAGAACGACACTATATTTACACTGAGACTTCTTTTCCCTCTCTTCCTATTTTCAAAGAGTCCTAGATTAAACATTTTTTTCAGATGAAATTAAAGGATCCAGTCCTGCTCCCATAGAGTCAGTGAGAGTGTTGCCATTTTCTTTAGTGGATACAAGACTGATTCCAAAGTCAGTAACCACAGGGCAGATTTTTTTTTTTAAGTCTCTGATTATTTCTAAGAAAAGCATGAAATCTACAAGTAATTGCCATTACAGAAAGACAAATCAGGGTGATCTGTGCTCAGGTGTTGAGCATTTTTCTAATTCCCAAAGGGTCTGCTCCTGTTTTCATTAAAGTCAGAGCTTTGCCACTGTCTTCAGGAGTAAAATGTAGAAATGACTAGTAATGAGAACAAAGGAGCAGATATACTTGGCCCAGATTGACTCCTCTGTCTTAAGCAGCTTAGGATTCTTGCATGGGGTGCCACAAATTCTAAGGACAGCCCAGCAAGCCGTCAGTTAGGGGTACTGTAGAAGCAGTGGGCCTGATTCTCTGCTACATTGTGCCTTGTAGGAATGGTTACACCTGTGAAAAGTTGATGTAAAATGCTGTTCATTGGTGCAAGTGAGTGGGAAATGCTAATCAGGTAGCATTTTGCATCCAGTTTGCGAAGGTGGAACTGACTTATACAGGATGCAAGGCAAGAGATACTCAGGCACAGTCAGGAAGGATAGTGTCTCATTGCTTGAGTGAGCCTCTTGGAAGGTGGAAGGAGCTGCACCCAGCTCTCCTGAGGTCTTTTGAGAGTGATACTGAAGAATAGGATCTCAGAGAAGTCCCATTTACGGATTGTGTTATAGCGTGCACTCACCACCAGAGTGCCCAGTTGTGTCAGGGCACAGCATCACAGGGACTCTTCCTCTCTAGACCCCCCCCCCCCCCATGTCCTGGTTCCGCAATGGTCTGCTGCCTCCCAGGGAGGGCGTCTATGCATCCCCCTTGATGTCTGAACTTGCTGCTTTTCTCTTCCAGCAGGACACTTTCTTAGGGCAGGGTGTGAAAAGAGAGTGGGGCCTCCAGCAAGGGTCAGCGAATGCCTCGTACACCCTGTCAAAGACTAAAAGAAAGAAAAATAATTATAAGAGCAAGTAGATAAGAAACAGAAGAGAAGTTTGAGCAGAAGCCAGTGAAAGATCGGGGGATGCTACTGAGGTTGGTTAAAAAATAAACCAACTGAAGAAAAAACAAAATAATCTCCAAAATAGAATTTTATGAAATTGTGTGTGCATGCACACGCATGCTTAATTTTAGGAAGGTTTCATAAATGATTAAACCCAGGAAGTGGTGGTGGGGGGGAATCAAGCCTGCATGAAACATCACCATTAATTTATTTTTGAAGAGCTCCTTTCCATACAGACATTCGTGGTACTGCACAAAAATTATATATATATCAAAACATCATCAGTTAAGGGATAGCTAACAGACCCCCCTCCTTTCCCCCCTAAAAAACATGGGGTGAATAGTTGTAATGCTGAAAACATCTCTGGGAACTTTGTTTAATGTGTTAGAAGTCAGGAAGGATGGACTGAGATGAACGCCATGGGGGTGTCACTTTAGGGCTCACTACAGCAAAAGTACAATTGCTTGCTGACCTAATATGGCCCCTAAATGGCAGGTGATGTCAGAAAACAAATACTCATCAGGTTGAGGCCAAAAGAGATGATCAAAGATATAACTTGGGCCTACTCCTTTGAGCTTTAGAAGGCAGCAGGACCCATCTCAAGTCATTTTTGATAAGCATCCAAACTTTTGAGGTCACTTCTATTTATTGTTGGCCTGTTGCATAACTGATGCCTCACCTGGCCCCTCAATCTGTTATTTTTCCAGCCGTTGTTTGCTGACCAGCAGCTGTGCTAATGTATCTCAGAAGGTTCTGCTATATCACTTAAAATGGGTGTGCCATTCAGAGTGGGGCATATCAATGCTATGACAGATGGATAGGCCACATTTTAACAGATTCATTAGATGATCTGAATGCAGAGAGAAACTGGGGATGACAAGCAATTGTAATTAGATGGAGGGAGACCTGATCTCTGGATGAGAGAGCAAAGGCAATGAATATTAAGTAGTAATTATACTGGATAGGAAGGCAGGAATATGTGAAGGGGCATGGGAATGCAATCTTATTTGGCAAGGGAACTCAAGGGATACAAGAGAAAGAGATCCAGATTACAGCAATGGGTTGTAGTTACCTGAGGTGCTGGTTCACTGCTAAGCTCTCCTGATGCTATATTGGCTGCTTTAGAACTGCAGTCCAATATTGGACATATTGCATTATTTTCTTCCAAAAAAACCTTATTTGCTGGGTGATTCTCTCAACTCCCTTGAAAGTGTTTGGTTTTAAGGGAGAGTTGAGGGGAAAGGTTAGGTTTTGCTGGGGAACTATTCAAATATATAAACGAGAAGAGGGCCTAAACTGGTAAAATGTAGAAACACAAACTGTCATAAAATGCAATCTTTGCTTCTTACTTTGTCCTCCCCCAGAAAAATGCCCTGGGTCTCAGTGCTGGCTGCCAACCTGAGATTACCAGTCATGCTCAATACTCAACAACAAAGGAAGCTTGCCAATTATTCTTTTTTTTCCTCCATTGGACAAGCTGTCAAAAGACTTAGAAAAGTGTTCTGAAGATAAAAAGAACTTGTAATATGCTGCTTATGATAGAAACAGAAGCACTGGCAATCTTGGTGAAGTCCAAATCCTGAGTCTGAAGAGCAGACTCAATGTCACATGGGATCCCAGGGGGATATTGAGATGGAGCCTTCCCAACTTCCATAAAGCCTTAGAGACTACATTAGATTTAGAGTTACATAGGCCACTGTTGTCTGGCAGAAGAGGAAGTTAATGCTGTTGTGGCAGAAGAATGTATTTCATACACTACCATACATTCTTATTGTGTTCCCCTCCCTCTACCCTGTCCTTTTGCTGTCTTCTTGTTGTGTTTCACTAATCTTAGATTGTAAGATCTTTGGGGCAGGGATCATGCCTTGTTTTGTAAGGCACCAAACACACTTTTAGGCTTAGTTTAGATTAGTGGTTCCCAAACTTTTTCTGCCACTTGTTCAGGGAAGGCCCCTGCAGCATCTGCAGGTTAAGCTGATCGCGGCTCCCTGTGACTGCGGTTCGCTGCTCCAGGCCAATGGGAGCTGCTGGAAGCGATGCAGGCCAAGGGACGTACTGGCCACTGCTTCCAGTGGCTCCCATTGGCCTGGAGCAACAAACCGCGGCCGCTGGGAGCCACGATCAGCCAAACCTGCGGATACAGCAGGTAAACAAACCGGCCCGGCCCGCCAAGGGCTTTCCCTGCACAAGCGGCAGAACAAGTTTGGGAACCATTAATAATAAAATAATGTATGGGCTAGCAGAAGAGTAAGTGTACGTAGCTGGAACTAAAGGTAGCTTGCAGGGGAAGTGCGCTACTGGCTGCTGTGAAATACTCAATTGTGTTTCTGGTGAAGGATGTTAGACTTTGGTGTGAGTAGCAACGCTTCTGTAATGCTTTCCAGCTGAGGGTCTCAGGATGCTTTTACATTAAGAAATTAAACTGTCCAAGACCCCATGAGATAAGGTAAATATTAGGGCTGTCGATTAATCGCAGTTAATTCACACAATTAACTAAAAAAAAATCAATTAAAAAAATTAATCGCGATTAATCACACTTTTAATCTCACTGTTAAACAATAGAATACCAATAGAAATGTGTTTAATATTTTGGATGCTTTTCTACATTTTCAAATATATTGATTTCAATTACAACACAGAATACAAAGTGTACAGTGCTCGCTTTATATTTTTTATTACAAATGTTTGCACTGTAAAAATGATAGTGTTTTTCAATTCACACATACCATAATGCAATATCTTTATCATGAAAGTGCAACTTACAAATGTAGATTTTTTGTTACATAACTGCACTCAAAAAAACAAAACAATGTAAAACTTTAGAACCTACAATTCCACTCAGTCCTACTTCTGTTCAGCGAATCGCTAAGACAGACAAGTTTGTTTACAGTTATGGGACATAATGCTGCCCACTTCTTTTTTACAATGTCACCTGAAAGTGAGAACAGGCATTTAAAATACATGGCATTTTTGTAGCCAGCCTTGCAAGGAATTTACATGCCAGATAAGCTAAATATTTGTATGTCCTTTCATGCTTCGGCCACCATTCCAGAGGACATGCTTCCATGCTGCTGATGCTCATTTTAAAAAAGAGTTAATTAAATTTGTGACTGCACTTCTTGGGGGAGAATTGTATGTCTCCTGCTCTGTTTTACCCACATTCTGCCATACATTTCATGTTATAGCAGTCTCAGATGTTGACCCAGCACATGTTCATTTTAAGAACACTTTCACTTCAGATGTGACAAAACACAAAGAAGGTACCAATGTGAGATTTCTGAAGATAGCTACAGCATTTGACCCAAGATTTAAAACTCTGAAGTGTCTTCCAAAATCTGAGAGGGATGAGGTGTGGAGCATGCTTTCAGAGGTCTTAAAAGAGCAACACTCCGCTGCAGAATCTACAGAACCTAAACAACCAAAAAAGAAAATCAACCTTCTGCTGGTGGCATCTGACTCAGATGATGAAAATGAATATGCATTGCTCTGCACTCCTTTGATTGTTATCAGCTGGAACTCTTTATCAGCCTGAATGCATGTCCTCTGGAAAGGTACTTGAAGCATGAAGGGACATATGAATCTTTAAAGCACCTGGCGTGTAAATATCTTGTGATCCCAGTTACAAGTGTGCCGTGCAAAGACCTGTTGTCGCTTTCAGGTAATATTGTAAACAAGAAGGGGGCTCCTGCAAATGTAAACAAACTTGTTTGTCTGAGCGATTGGCTGAACAAGAAGTAGGACAGAGTGGACATGCAGGCTCTAAAATTTTACATTGTTTTATTTTTAAGTGCAGTGATTTTTATACATAATTCTAAATTTGTAAGTTCAACTTTCATGATAAAGAGATTGCACTACAGTACTTATATTAGGTGAATTGAAAACAGTTATTGTGCAAATGTTTGTACTAAAAATAATATAAAGTGATCACTGTACACTTTGTATTCTGTGTGGTAACTCAAATCAATATATTTGAAAATGCAGAAAACATCCCAAAACATTTAAATAAATGATATTCCATTATTCTTTAACAGTGCGATTACTAGGGCTGTCAAGTGATTAAAAAAATTAATTGCGATTAAATATCTCAATTTAACAGACAGAGAAATTGAGGCATAGAGAGATTAAGTGACCTACTCAAGGTCACACACGAAGTTGGTGGCAAATGTGGGAATAGAAATCAGATTTCCTGGTTCCCAGACCTTTATGTGAGATGCAGAAGAGAATCCTTCCCCTCTGGGCTACATTTTGTGAGGATTTAAACACAGCCCTGCTTTGACCGGTGGGGTTGGAGTCATCTTATCACAAGCTTCATAAGGGGCAGTACGAGGCTGCAATCACCCAGCTGACTTAGAAAGGAGTACAGGACAATGGTTTTGCGTCCTCTTGCTTTTTCCTGCCTCCTTTGAATTAGTGTGTACACCAAGGATCCAGTTCTTGCGGGTGCTGAGTTCCTGGCACTGCCATTGTGCCTGGAGGAGGGGCAGGAGGCGTGTCTGTCCCTAAGCAAATAGAAATACTAATGTGGATCAATGACATTCAAGTCCAACGTGCCTAACAAGTCAATGTATTTTCTTCCTCTTTTTGTAGTTTGTGAATGAAAGAAATCTTGGCCATAGCACAAAAGACAACTCAAAATCCCTTCCATCATTCAAAGAAATACCTACCAAGGAAATATCATTTCTAGGATATTTTTACAATGCCTTCTAGCATATTTTCATATGGTTTGAATTCTGTTTCTTTCCTCTCATTGCTACAAATGTGACGTAGTCTGAGAGTCAGAGACAAACCAGCATAACTGCTGGCAATGGCAGGAAGTCTGAGGGAGATCAAATATCAGACAGACTTCTGATGTAACTGGAAACTTTTGCTCAAAGTTCAATAGCAGCGGTGCAGTTTTATTTTTTAACTTGTCTTTGTTAGCAGGTTGCTGTTCTTAAACATTCAAATTGCGTCATTCACCGATGAGTGTCAGGGGTCAGCAAAAAGGTTTCATCTTGATACAGCAACAATTTCATGCCACTGAAGGGTTCATTTTTCACTCACTCATGCTCATAGATAAAAAAATCCCTATTAAACAAAATTGACATCATATATGTGTAACCATAATGGACCTGATTCTGTCAGGTATGGAGTATTGAACTCAGTAGACCCATAGATTTAAGGTCAGAAGGGACCATCATGGTCATCTAGTCTGACCTCCTGCATGTTGCAGGCCACAGAACATCACCCATCCACTCCTGTAATAAACCCCTAACCTCTGGCTGAGTTACTGAAGTCCTCAAATCATGGTTTAAAGACTTCAAGTTACAGAGAATTCACCATTTAGACTACAATAGAACCTCAGAGTTACAAACACCTCAGGAATGGAGGTTGTTCATAACTCTGAACAAAACATTATGGTTGTTCTTTCCTATGTTTACAATGGATCATTAACTTAATACAACTTTGAAACATTACTAAGCAGAAGAAACTTTACTAAGCAGAAGAAAAATACTTCTTTTAACCATCTTAATTTAAATGAAACAAGCACAGTAACGGTTTCCTTACTGTGTCAATGTTTTTTAAATGTTCCCTTTATTTTTTTTTAGTAGTTTACATTTAACACAGTACTGTACTGTACACTGGAGCCAACTTTCCTAATTGCTCGACCCCCAGCTCTGTCCCAGGCCCCGCCGCCACTCCACCTCTTCCCCCAAGGCCCCATCCCTGCTCTGCCTCTTCCCGCCCAATTCTGCCCCCTCCCCCAAGTGCACTGCATCCCTGCTCCTCCTATTTCTCTCCCAGCCTCCTGCGTGCCACGAAACAGCTCTTTGTGGCGGGCAGGAGGCACAGGGAGGGAAAGGGAGGTGCTGATCTGTGGGGCCCACTGGCAGGCAGGAGGTGCTGGGAATGGGGCAACTGATGGGTGCTCAGCACCCACCATTTTTTCACCATGGGTGCTCCAGCATTTCAGTTGCTTGGTGGTGGTGTCTGTGGATGTAAGTGGAAGAGAGAGAGCACATGGCAAATGTCTCTCCTTTTTATCAAGTTCTTTCTTCCCCTTTGCCCCCCCCCCCGAATCAGGTGAGCATTACCTGATCACAGTCCCAAACTGACCAAGGGAAAGGGGGTGACTCACTCGAGAGTCCAACAGATCCTTTGTCACTGCCTAGGCCAGTGTACTTTGTTCCTGTGAGTCTGGGCTGGGTTTATCCCATACATGCTATGATGAGGTGTGAACTGCCCCTCTGCTCCTGGAGAGTTTTGCCTGGGCTTGTTTTAAGCCACGAAGACACATTTTCAGCCTCAAAACTATATACATGAACTTACAACCTATAACAACAATGCTCACCGCACCATGAGCCTTCCAAAGACACCCGACATGATAAACTTTGCATTGGATACCAAACAATCATAAGGATGAACATGGGGGTGCAGGGTGTTCCCCCCGAGGTACAGAGTGTCTCACTGGTCAGTTCGTAACTCTGGTGTTCGTAACTCTGAAGCTCTGCTGTAATTTAAACCTGCAAGTTACTCATGCCCAATGCTTCAGAGGAGCACGAAAAGCCCCCAGGGTCTCTGCCAATCTGACCTGGGGGGAAAATTCCTTCTTGACCCCAAATGTGGCGATCAATGAGACCCTGAGCATGTGGGCAACTCATCAGGCAGATACCTGGGAAAGAATTCTCTGTAGTAACTCAGAGCCCTTTCCATCTAGTGTCCCATCTCCAGCCATTGGGAGGTTTTGCTACCAGCAGTCGCTGATGGACCGCCCCGCATTCCATCATAGGCAGTCTCATCATATCATCCCCTCCACAAGCTTACCAAGCTCAGTCTTGAAGCCAGTTAGGTTTCACTGCTCCCCTTGGAAAGCTGTTCCAGAACTTCGCTCCTCTGATAGTTAGAAACCGTCATCTATTTTCAAACCTAAACTTGCGGATGGCCAGTTTATATCTATTTGTTCTTCTATCAACACTCACACTTACCAGGAAGGGAGAGGAGTTATTTAAGTTATTTATCCCTCTGATGTATTTTTAGTGAGCAATCATATCTTCCCTCAGCCTTCGTTTGGTTAGGTGTTAAAGGAGCTCAGAACCTCACAGGGGGCACTCTGAACCTCAAGATTTGGCTTCAGTGCTATTATAATAATAATGCTGAGGCTTTTTATAGTGCCTCAAATCCTGACAAACAATGGACCTCATCTTACTCAGTTTGAAATCTGAGGCTCAGGATATTGTATGGTACTAACACATTTGACTAAGGGGACAGAGTACAGAATTGATGGATTGTTTTATATGTATGAACAGAGGAATGATACCTATATCAGGAACAGAGATGAAAAAATTGTCTGAATGAAAATTCTGCCAGCACATCACTGCTATGCTCAGACCGATAGACCATACTTCTTCTGGTAGACAGTAACTGTAGTCAGTTGGGGTGAGTGGCATCTGATGTGCAATGCTTTTATCACACAGTACTGATGGTCAGACTCTGAGTATGTCTTTATGCTGAGTAGCGCCTTATTCTAAAGGCAACCGCAATGATTCAATACTGGTTCACACAGAGTTAGAAATTACTCAGCATAGGTAAAGCTACCAGAACCTGACCCTAAATAACTATTATGATGCTTTGAGACCCAAAGATGGAGATGGGTGTTATGAAGCTGAAGTAACCTCTGTGAAGCAGCTTTCCTTCTTCTCCATAAAAAGCCTCCCACTTAACTGCATGGAGTTCACCAGCTCCAGCAGAGTTATTGGGCAGAACATAGGGGCTAATTCTGCCCCTTAAAAAGCAAGAAAATGAGTCTAAAGGAAAATAACTAACGGAAATCACCAAATAACACTCACTCATAAAACATGTAAAGCATTTTCAAACAAACAATGAGGCATGTAAATTACAATTTTCTATAAGTAGCTTTAACTATACAATATCCATAGGCCCAATTCATTCCGTTTTACATTCATCCAATATTATTAGCTAGAGCTGGGCCTGAAGCAAAATCCAAGAACTAATGTCCCACACTTGGGGAGCTGTTCACATTTTAAACCAGGATATGGATTCAAATTATGTTAATAGCTTATGGGTGAAATTCTAGCTCCATTTAAGTCAAAGGGCGTTTTATAACTGACTTAAATGGAGTTAGGATGTCATCCCACATCTTTATATTTCCAGTCGAACCAAAACCCTGGATATCATGAGCTTAGAAGTGGTCAAAATCCAGATCTGAATTTTGTGGCCTGATTTCATTTTCCCTATTAGTAAGACAGACTAAAATAGGAGCAACGGGAAAATTTGTATTAAGTAAAAATAAAAGCTTGCCTCATTGTGATGCCAGTAGGCATAAAAGAGTCTTTTCATTTCACAAAATGCAGTGCCAGTCCTACAGCTGTCCCATGTGCAGAACTGACTGTAGTTAAAGGGAGTTTGGTGGGCAGAATGACAGCTCACAAGAAAGGGTCAGGCCCTTTGAGGTATATTTTCATCATAATGTTCAGAGATTTACATATATAACTACACACCTCAGAATGAGACTGTGCCTCTAAGGCAAAACATATGAGCTCATAAAGAATTTATAATTATAATATTTGCATTTCTGTAAAACCTTTCATCATAGGTTCTCAAGTACTTAACAAACATGAATTAATTAATACTTTTGTACCATCTATATTGGAGAGACAGTTAGCAGCTAGCTTCCCATTATAAGTCTCATTTTAACTGCCCACTAACTTTGCCAACACTAAACCAATACACACAAAAACTTCACATGCAAGATCTTGTCCTCAATTAGGATCTTTTTGAAATTTTGAGGCAAACTGAATAAAACATTTTAAGATAAGGAGGTCTCTTCAGCTTCAACATAATTTTGTCAGTGCTGTGGTGACAAATAAAGATAGAGGAGACCCAGGGTAAATCTACATGTGTAGTGGCCTATAGAGTTTGACACAGATAGCATCGGTATAAATAGCAGTGTAAATGGTGAGACACTGCTTAGGTGAGTAGAGTCCCCTACATACCTGAACCCTATGCTATGTACTTTACACACTCAAGGCTGCTGGAGTCATTCCTCACTGCAGTGAAAGAATCCAGCAGTGGGGAAAGGCTCTGGCAGGAGGGAGACAGTGGGGAAAGGGACTGGCAGACCCCCCTTCCCCCGAACGGCTGGAGTCTTTCACTGTGGTGGGGAAAGGCACCAGCATTGTATTCATAGACTAAGGTCAGAAGGGACCATCATGATCATCTGGTCTGGCCTCCTGCACATCACAGGCCACAGAACTTCACCCATCCCCTCTTGTAATCAGGGGCAGCTCTGGGCATTTTGCCGCCCCAAGCATGCCTCCAAAGCCGCGGGACCAGCGGACCCTCTGCAGGCAAGCCGCCAAAGGCTGCCGCCCCAAGCACGCGCTTGGTGTGCTGGGGCCTGGAGCTGCCCCTGCCTGTAATAGACCCATAAACTCCCTGGGCCATTAAGGCTTGGAGCAGACCAACCAGTGCTAACAATGACCATAAATTTCAGAAACAGGAAAATACTGTCCAGTGCAATATACTTGCCTATTTTTAGTTTACCTTAATCCAAACATTGTGCTCTTCCATCATGCTCCTTAATTCCCTTATTCTCTAGAAACAAATGCAAATCTCTTGAATTCATTTGCACCTTCAGTTACCTACTCCAGCACCCTGTTCCATATGCTTATCATCTTTGGTGTGAATGAATTTTGCCTGATTTTCTTATTTGTTTCAGAGTTTCCTAATTTTTATCTTACATCCTCTAGCTTTTTAACCTCTTACCAGTATGAATCTTTACTGAGTGAGCTGCGTCCTGCAGTCCTTACTCAGGCAAAGCTCCCATGCAGGGCCAGTGTCATTTCCTTAACCATGAAAACTTCTATTAGGTCACTAACATTAGCTCGCCTCTTTTCCAGTGAGAATAGGCCCAATATTTCCAATGTTTCCTAATATTTTAGAACTCTGAGGAGTGGCAACATTGTCAGTTATTCTATTTAATGCCCTAGGCCTCCGCAGTACAGTTAGCCTAACTTGGAGATTTTTAATGTGGTTTTCCCTCAATTACTTCTTTTTTAACCTGTGGCAGGGCAAAGACTCACCGGCATGGCGCTTTCTGCTGGCCATCTCAGGAATTAGCTCTTTCCAGGTCAGAGCACCCTCTGCAAGCTGGTGGCTCACTTGCCACTGGCCCCCATGTCCATGGCGCCACGTTTGTATAATTTTTGATGGTGCCCAAAATGGGTCCAAGCAGACCTGTCCCATCCCTATGAACAGCTCTGAAAATATACGTCCAAACATTGGTGGAGCTGGGCCCATGTTCCTGAATATTGGTGGAGCACGGGCACCATGGGCCCATATAATTCGTCGCCTATGCCCCTGTCCCTCCTGGACCCCGGTGCCCCACTACTTCAGGGTTCTGCCCCCAGCAGCAACCCACTATCTCTGGGTCTCCCCTCTGAGGGGAACCCCCAACCCTCTATCCCCACCTTGCCTCAGCGGCTACTGCCAGTCATTATCTAGCCCCTGCTCACTGGGGCGAACTGCAGTCTGTAAACCACTCATCATCAGCAAGGGGGTTAGGACCTGCTGACTTTGCCTATCTCTGCGCTGCCTCTCTGCAGCCCCATTACCCTTTTGTAGGGCCTTTAACTAGGCCTGCAGCCTGGGGTTTTGCTATGCTGGAGCTTCCCAGCTCCCTCTGCCCTTCTCCAGCACTGCTCCACCCTAGATCCCCATCTCAGCTCTCAGTGATCCAGGTCCTTCGCTCTCAAAAAGTTAGAGAGAATGTGTCTCTCGGTCTCTGGCCCTCAACCCTCTTATAGGGCCAGCTGTGGTCTGATTGGGGCATAGCCCCATCTGTGGCTCCTTCCCCCAATCAGCCCAGCTTTTCCCCTGCCACAGCCCTCTCCCAGGGCTGTTTTAAGCCCTTCAGGACAGGAGCGGGCTGACCATCCCGCTACATTCCCAAAGAAATAATTGTCACAGATATATTTTTGAATACTGTCACTCACATGCACAACATTTTTAAAAGGACCATATGAGATTTCTAAACAGAAAAGTAATTCCATCACAATGCAGTTTAATTCAAGAGACAATAATGCATTCATGTTAATATATACTAATTAAAGAAAAATCATGATGGGCTAGATTGTGACTCACACTAGACAAACACACAGGGCAGTAAGAATCTCCTTTAGACTTCTATGTGACTAGATAGACTTTGGATCTGGACACATAGCAGTAATCAAGAGCAGGTGGCTAGGAAATGGCCTAGGAATAGGTAAAGCCTTGACTGGAGCTCCCTATATGTGGCCAGCACAGCTGAGTTGGTGCAGAGGTTGTAATAAATTAAAAGATACATCCCAAAAGCAAGGACAAAGCAGGACAGGAATAGCAACTTAGAAGCATGTCTCTGAATTCCAGTGCCTCCCACAGCTACTCCTGGGGCGAAGCAGTTTACACATCATCCTTTGCACAGAGCTATATCTATAGTATTGATCTCTCCCTATAATTCTAGCAAGTTCTGAAAAATTATAGGAGAGAGAACACCAAAACAGAATGTTCTATAGGTAAAGGAGTCATTAAAGATAAACTGAAGGCTTCATTGTATCACATTAAGAAATCAAATATCATACTTGGAATCCAGTTGAGGGATTTCAGCCTCACACATGTAAGGAGTCTAGGAAATAATAGCAACTAGATTATTTTGCTGATATGGTTTAACAATACAAATGAAGCTGCTTATACAGAATAATCCTTTCCCACTGCTTGCTTCAATAGGTTAGTTTGCATAGATCAAAACTCAAAGCCTTTCTCCTGCAGTGTCAGCCTAAGTTGGGGACTGTATTCAAAACACTGTTAACAGAATACTTTACAACAAAGACTGCTGCCTAGGGGCTCTTTTCATATGTATTTGGATCTGTAGAACATCATAATGATGAACTGATTAGTATCGAATATCTTTTGTGTTTCAGTTTATTCCATTGTATACCTTTTTTATACCATTTTTGTACTCTTTCATATAAAAGAGCATCTGAGTGTGAAAAGTTAAATGGCTTTTGAAAGGCATGTTAGAACCATTTAGGGCCAAATTCTAACACCCTAACTCAATTTGAATAATAATTTACTAGCCCTGTTCAAATCAATAGGACTCTTTGTGGAGTAATGAACTATTCCATGTGAGTGAAGATAGCTGAGTCAGGCCCTGAATTCTACAGTAGCCTGAAAAATACTGGAGTACTTGTGGCACCTTAGAGACTAACAAATTTATTTCAGTATATACAGCAGCATGTACAACTGTAGCCCACGAAAGCTTATGCTGAAATAAATTTGTTAGTCTCTAAGGTGCCACAAGTACTCCTGTTCTTTTTGCGGATAGAGACTAACACTGCTTCTACTCTGAAATATGAAAAATACTATGAAGACTTTCAGTGTGATTCTCATCTGCCCTCATAATAATGGGTCAAATTACATTTTGTGACAAAGGTATGATCCCTTGAAAGCAAGAGATTTACACTTAGGTGCAATAGTTGCCATTAAAATTTTACCAATTGTCTTTGATAATTACACTGAATAACTTTACCTCAGTATCTGTAATGTTCAAAGTATTCAGGTTGTAGGAATGGGGAAATACAAGGGAAGGCTGCAAATACTAAGGTAACCGTATCTAATTAGCAAAGGAAAACTTGGCAAGTTTTCAAGGGTGTGATTGTAATCAAATCCTGTAAGCCAACATACCTTATTTATATACAGTACTCTACTACTTATCCTTGGATACTTTCATCACTGCAAAACATGAAACCATTAACTAATTGATCCCTACAGCCCTGTTACTATAATAAATAGAGTATTCTTAACTGGGATACCTTGTTGGCCAGCTTGTTGTCTGGATCTTGATTGAGAGGATACTGAGTTTTTTATCATCATGGAAGGGCCCTGAAGTCAGCTCTTATTGCTGGTTTCAGAAGGATGGTTTTCGGATTAAGGCACTAGACTGGGACTCAGGTGATCTGATACAATTCCTGACTCTGCCACAGATTTCCTGGGTGACCCGGGTTGAGTCACTCAATCTATCTGTGCCTCAGTTCCCCACATGTAAAAAAGGAGATAATGCTTTTTTCGCCCTGTGGCTGTCGCATGTATTTAGACAGTAAGTCTTTGATCAGGGCCTTCTTTTACTATAGAAAAAAGTAGGTACTTTAGGTAGGTACAGTGCCTAGCACAATGAGGCCCTGATCTCACTTGGGACCTCTAGGTGCTACCACAATACTCATTTTATTAATAATAATAAAATAGTCATTTCTTATCCTGCATTGCCAGCAATGTCTCTCTGCCCCTCTATACTGACTACATTGGACGAGAGTCTGAATGGTACTGATAGCAGACAATCCTCTCCCTGGCTCCTTTTATCTCTCCCAAATGACTCTGCACCTGGAGTGGACAATCCCCTTAAAGCAGCAGGCTCTACCCTTAAACTAAGCCCTGCAAATCCCTTCTTGACGGATTCACTAACAGAGAGATTCAAATGTAACCACAGACTTTACTACAGTTTTGAAAGCATCCCCTAAACGTAACATCCTTAAGCCTTGGTCCCAGAGAAGATCTTTCAGGGAGTAGGTAACTTGACATTAGCATGCAGAGTTGTTTTCATAGTTCCTAGCCACTGAGTTTTAGTTACTTTCTTAAGGGAGGAGGCCATTTAGAAGACAGAGTGCCACAAATTACAGCTCTGAATCAAAATACCGGACAAGAAATGGCTTTTATTGCAATTCATCTTAATTTGATTGCTATTTCATCTCCTGTTCAGGCTAGATCCTGATTTTAGGCTCCGCTCTGAGCAAAGGGTGATGCATAAGCGGCATCAACCCAGGAGTGGTCATTCCCTGGAGGCATTGTGCCTCAGAGACACCTATCTGAGTCACAGTTTCCATCACCTGCTTCCTCCTTGTTCCTGAGGGGAGTGCCAGGGGGTAGTAATTTCCTGCTGGTATAGACCTGTACTAATAAACTACTCCCCCCTGCTGCACTGGCCAATGGGCAAGGCTTCACCCATTTCCCCACCCACTCTCTGCCCACCTGCTCCAACAGGAAAACAGGAAAGCAGTCCTGCTTTCTCCTTCATACCTAGACCCAAGCTCTGGGTAGCTCACCGAGGGCTATAAGGATGAGTAATTACCCTTCTGCAGGCATATGGTCAGAATCTAGCCCTTCATCTTTGGCAGCCTATGCATTGAAGGTGACATTCCCCTCAGTAAATGGGACCAGTGCTGGGCCCCTCTGTACCATTTCAAGTGTAGCCCTATGGTTTGAAGCTCATAGGGGAAGGAGCTAAGATTTCAGGGGCAAGCAGCTCACCAACAGATTTTCCACCATAGTTACTCAGACCTCTATCATTCTCTTCAGTCACGGAGGTGGAAGGAAAGAGGAATAGTGTCTCTGGCTGGAGGGAGCACAGAAGAGTGAATGCGGCCTCATTTTTCTGCCAATCTTTTGGAAGCATCTCTGTAGTTTCTCCATAAGGCCTGAATTGAGTAGCATGAGTGAGGTGGGACAGAGGCATCAACTGTGTGTGTGTGCAGGGGCGGGAAGAGGGGGAGGACGGTGCGAAACACAACAGGCTGGCCCACACATATGTGTATATGTGTAAAAACAAAGTCAACAAAGATGCTAAAACCCCAGTCCTCTGCCACAGAGAGAGGTTCAGGTTACACCTTTGATCTGTTCCTCAAGCTGATGGCAGCACTAACAAGGACATGGGCTGTGGTGTGGGCATGATCTCATGAGTTGTGACTCAGAATCCCCACTTCAGAACTGCCAGTAGGAGGATAAGAGTGCAGGGAAGTTGTGTTCTTGCTAGCTGTCTGCATCAAAATAAGATCTAGGATTTGCGTCATTTCACCAGAGAGAACACAGCTTGTGTGTGGCACTCTATGATTTTGACATAAAACACACTTCAGCATCAGATTTATGAGATACATGAATTTACATAGCCATCAGCAATACAAGCACTTCTTCCTTCCAAGACCTTTGAACATGACGTCACTTTTCCATAAGTTTGCAGGAATCTCCAGGATGGATGTACATCATATGCTGCAGCAATTGCTGTGGTAAAGGTCTTGTGGCTAAGGGGTTGTAGAGACATTAGTCACATCAGACACTCGGCTTTTCGGAACTTTTGCCAGTTGATCAGATGTTTGCCAGTTGATCAGATTGAGGACAAGATTATGTTTTTCGCAGTAAATCTGTTGGGGAGACAGGACGGTTCAGGAGATTAGTAATGAGATATAGAGCAGGGGTCTCAAACTCAAATGACCACAAGGGCCACATGAGGGCTAGTTCATTGGCCCGAGGGCTGCATCACTGACACACACCCCCTCGCTGCCTCTGGTCCTGCCCCCACTCCACCCCTTCCATGAGGCCCCATCCCTTCCCACCCCTTCCCTGCCCCCATTTCAACCCCTTTCCTGAAGTCCCCACTCCAACTCTGCCCCCTCCCTGCCCCAGAGGGTGCATAAGGGGTGTGGCAGGGGCATAGTGCAGGGAGTTGGGGTGCAGGCAGGGGGCTCAGGGTGCAGAAAGGGTGTGGGATGCAGCAGGGGGCTCAGGGCAGGGGGTTGGGTTGTGGGGTGCAGCAGGGGGCTCAGGGCAGGGGGTTGGGGTGTGGGGTGCAGCAAGGGGCTCAGGGCAGGGAGCTGGGGTGCAGGAGGGATGTGGGATGCAGCAGGGGGCACAGGGCAGGGGGTTGGGGTGCAGCAGGGTGTTGAGATTCAGGCAGGGGGCTCAGGGCAGATGGCTGAGGTGCGGCAGGGGGTTGGGATTCAGGGAGGGGGCTTAGGGCAGGGAGTTGGGGTACAGGAGGGGTGTGGAATGTGGCAGGAGGCTCAGGGCAGGGGGTTGAGGTGCAGGCAGAGGGTTCAGGGCAGGGAGTTGGGGGGTGGGATGCAGGAGGGCTTCAGGCTCCGGGGTTGCAGCGGCACACACTGGGGCCAGGGCTGGCTGCCAGCCCCAGCCCCGCTCTGGGAAGTAGCTGGAACCATGTCCCTGTGGCCCCTGGGGGAGGGGGAATTCAGGGCTCTGCACGCTGCTTGCCGTGCCTCTAGGTACCTCCCCCGAAGCTCCCATTGGCCAAGGTTCCCCATTCCCAGCCAATGGGAGCTGCTGCGGGGGGGTGGGACGGTGCACATGGACGGAGCCCTCTGCTTCTCACCCCTCCCCCGCACCCAGCTACAGGAACATGATGCCAGCTGCTTCAGGGAGTGGCACAGGGCTCGAGGGATGCAATTCCACAGGTGTAGTTTGTCCACCCTTGGCCTGGAGGTAAGTCGGGGGGGGAGGCACTGGCCGCTTGTCGGGCCGCAGGAAATATGCGTGTTTGAGACCCCTGATATAGAGCCTCTTACCCCTAGATACCTGGACTGGATCCTGTTCGAGTTAGGGCCTGATCCAAAGCCCACTGAAGTCAGTGGAAAGACTATCATTGACTTCAGTGGGCTTTAGATCAGGCCATTAACATCTGATGGCTAGTGGCCTTTGTCAAATGAGCTGGTGCATGGATACACGTCCATGTAATATTTTGTATATATACAGCACCTCTGATCCCAAAAACCTTTGCTAACTGAAACGGAGATTACACGTCACCTCTCCCACCCAGGATGGATATCAGCCACATTTGTAGAGAAAGTGTGAAAATTATTTAGTAGCCACCAGTGGCTTCAACTATCTTCTACTCTTGCCTCACCCAGGAGCCTCTGGCTGGTGTAATGGGTTTAGGGAAATCAATGGTATATTTTTCCCCCCTGCCTGTACCTCAGCTCACCTCTCTGGTGCGGTACAGATAAAAATTCAGGGCATGGCTACACTGGAGAGTTGCAGCGCTGGTGATGGGGTTACAGTGCTGCAACTCACTCTGTGTCCACACTTGCAAAGCATGGCCAGCGCTGCAACTCCCTGGTTGCAGCGCTGGCTGTACACCTGGTTTGCTTGGGGTGTAGCGATTCCAGCGCTGGTGATGCAGCGCTGGTCATCAAGTGTAGCCACCAAAAGCGCTGTTATTGGCCTTCAGGGTATTAGGAGGTATCCCAGAATTCCTGTCCACAACAAACGGGAAGAATGGCTGAACTCTGATCTCCCCGTAGTTACTTAGCTAAAAAACAAACACAGCTGCTCTTTGCTCCAGCGAGTGAGTGGAGGCAGGGGAATTGCTTTGGAATGTTCACAGCTGTTTGCTTGAGGAGAGAGGGGAGGGGTAGTGTTGAGCAGCTGCTTATATGGTCTAAAGACTATTTAGGAGTGCATAATTTGCATTTAGTGAATAAGAGACAGGTGGGGGAAAGGTCAAAACTTTTTAAATGATTGAAGGTAGGTGCTGTGTATCTTCCAGTCCTTAGAACTTGCAAGGCAGGGAGCTGAGAACAGTGTCAGCTCCAAAAATCCACTCTCTCTGTCTCCCCCACGCTCCCTGTCACACTCCACCCCACCCCCCTTTTTTGAAAAGCACGTTGCAGCCACTTGAATGCTGGGATAGCTGCCCACAATGCACCACTCCTAACAGCGCTGCAAATGCTGCAAATGTGGCCACACTGCAGCGCTGGTAGCTGTTAGTGTGACCACACTGCAGCACTTTCCCTACACAGCTGTACGAACACAGCTGTAACTCCCAGTGCTGCACATCTCCAAGTGTAGCCATACCCTCAGTCTTTTCAGGACTCTATATGGGAGTTAAGTCTCTGATAGAATGAGAGCCACACCAAATCTCTAAAGGAAAACATTTATATATATGTGAATACATAACAGTTTTCCTCAGTAGTTCATTTAGAAAGGGAAAAATCAAATGCACAACTACAAACTAGGGAATAACTGGCTAGGTGGTAGGACTGCTGAGAAGGATCTGGGGGTTATAGTGGATCACAAATTGAATATGAGTCAATAATGTGATGCAGTTGCAAAAAGATTTAATATCATTCTGGGGTGTATTAACTCAAAGTGACATATGTAAGTCACAGGAATTAATTGTCCCACTCTACTTGGCACTGGTGAGGCCTCAGCTGGAGTACTATGTTCTGTTCTGGGTGCCACCTTTTGGGAAAGATGTGGACAAATTGGAGAGAGTCCAGAGTAGAGTAACAAAAATGATAAAGGGGTTTAGAAAACCTGACCTCTGAGGAAAGGTTAAAAGAACTGGGTATGTTTAGTCTTGAGAAAAGATGACAGTGATAACAGGCTTCAGGTATGTGAAGGGCTGTTATAAAGAGGACTGTGATCAATTGTTCTCCATGTCCACTGAAGGCAGGACAAGAAATAATGGGCTTAATTTGCAGCAAGAGAAATTTAGGAAAAACTTTCTAACTATAAGGGTAGCAAGCTCTGGAACAGGCTTCCAAGGGTCGTTGTAGAATCCCCATCATCGGAGGTTTTTAAGGACAGGTTGGACAAACACCTGTCGGGGATGGTTTACATTTACTTGGTCCTGCCTCAGAGCATGGAGCTGGACTTGATGACTTTGAGGTCGTTTCCAGGCCTACATATCTACGATTCTGCTATTACCCATGAAACAATTGTGGATATTGTATTTGAAAGAGTTGTTACTGACAAAATTTTAAGGGCCCTCGCTCCCCAAGTATTAATACTTGTTTCTATCACAAGTTCAATCACATGCATACATTCCCCTAGGGCTTTTCTCTTAGTTTCTCTGAAGTGGTATCCAAACTCTCTGTAGAACATGCAAGATCCTTAAAGTCTCAGAAACAAATGATAGTGCCACAGTCTCCTTGATACTCCTTTTGAGTGTCTGCAACAAAAGTCTGTGGTTTGCACAGCCTGAAGCAATTTTAGGCCTCCTCTTCTCCAGTGGGATGAGGAAGGGTATGTCTACGCTACAGGATTATTCCGATTTTACATAAACCAGTTTTGTAAAACAGATTGTATAAAGTTTAGTGCACACGGCCACACTAAGCACATTAATTCAGCGGTGTGCGTCCATGTACCGAGGCTAGCGTCGATTTCCAGAGCGTTGCACTGTGGGTAGCTATCCCGTAGCTATCCCATAGTTCCCGCAGTCTCCCCCACCCCTTGGAATTCTGGGTTGAGATCCCAGTGCCTGATGGAGCAAAAAACATTGTCGCGGGTGGTTCTGGGTACAGCCTCACCCCTCCCTCCGTGAATGCAGCAGACAACCGTTTTGCGCCTTTTTTCCTGGCTGAACTGTTCAAACGCCATAGCACAGCAAGCATGGACCCTGCTCAGATCAAGACTGCAATCGTGGACATTGTGAAAACCTCGCACATTCTCGTGCAGTCTATGCTGAACCAGGACCTGCAAAGCCAGGCAAGGAGGAGGCGGCTACGGCAGCACAGTGACGAGAGTGATGAGGACATGGACACAGAATTTTCTCAAACCGCAGGCCCCTGCGCTTTGGAGATCCTGCTGGTAATAGGACAGGTTCTAGCCATTGAACGCCGATTTTGGGCCCAGGAAACAAGCATAGACTGCTTGTTTCCTGGGCCCATACGACCGCATAGTTTTGCAGGTTTGGGACAATTCGCAGTGGCTGCAAAACTTTCGCATGCCTAAGGGCACTTTCATGGAACTTTGTGACTTGCTTTCCCCTGCCCTGAAACGCCAGAATGCCAAGATAAGAGCAGCCCTCACAGTTGAGAAGTGAGTGGCAATAGCCCTCTGGAAGCTTGCAATGCCAGACAGCTACCGGTCAGTCGGGAATCAATTTGGAGTGGGAAAATCTACTGTGGGGGCTGCTGTGATGCAAGTAGCCAAAGCAATCATTAAGCTGCTGCTACAAAAGGTTGTGACTCTGGGAAATGTGCAGGTCATACAGGATGGCTTTCCTGCAATGGGATTCCCTAACTGTGGGGGGGCGATAGATGGAACCCATACCCCTATCTTGGCACCGGAGCACCAGGGCACTCAGTACATAAACCGAAGGGTACTTTTCCATGGTGCTGCAAGCACTGGTGGATCACAAGGGATGTTTCACCAACATCCACGTGGGATGGCCAGGAAGGGTTCATGATGCTCGCGTGTTCAGGAACACTACTCTGTTTAAACGGCTGCAGCAAGGGAATTATTTCCCAGACCAGAAAATAACAGTTGGGGATGTTGAAATGCCTGTAGTTATCCTGGGTGACTCAGCCTACCCCTTGATGCCATGGCTCATGAAGCCATACACAGGCAGCCTGGACAGTAGTCAGGAGCTTTTCAACTACAGGCTGAGCAAGTGCAGAATGGTGGTAGAATGTGCATTTGGCCATTTAAAGGTGCCCTGGTGCACATTACTGACTCGCTCAGACCTCAGCCAAACCAATGTCCCCATTGTTATTGCTGTTTGCTGTGTGCTCCACAATCTCTGTGAGAGTAAGGGGGAGACCTTTATGGCAGGGTGGGAGGCTGAGACAAATCACCTGGCCGCTGATTACGCTCAGCCAGACACTAGGGCGATTAGGAGAGCACACCATGGAAGCGGTGCGCATCAGAGAAACTTTGAAAATGAGTTTCATCACGGGCCAAGGTATGGTGTGACTGTTGTGTTTTTATCCCCTTGATGAACCCTCTCCCTTGATTGACTCCTTCTCTGTAAGCAACCCACCCTCCCCCTTCGATTACAGCTTGCTTAAGGAAATAAAGTCACTATCATTTAAAAATCATGTATTCTTTATTAAAAAGTCATTATAAAAAGAGGGAGAGAACTGACAAGGTATCCCGGGTGGGGTTTGGGAGGAGGATAAGAGGGAAGGAAAAGGCCACTAAAAATATTTCAAAATAATGACAGCCTTTTGGTTGGGCTGCCCATGGGGGTGGAGTGGGCGGGTGCACGACGCCTTCCCCCGTGCGTTCTTACACGTCTGGGTGAGGAAGATATGGAACATGGTGAGTGGTGAGGGTGGTTACACAGGGGCTGCAGCAGCACTCTGTGACCCTGCTGCTGTTCCTGAAGCTCCACCAGACATCGGAGGATGTCAGTTTGATCACGCAGCAGCCCCAGGGTTTCATTATGCCTTCTCTGATCTTGCTGCCGCCGCCTCTCATCGCATTCGTCCCTCCTGTCCTCACGTTCACTGGCATCTTTCCTGTAATTTGATACCATGTCCTTCCACTCATTCAGATGAGCTCTTTCATTGCGGATTACTTCCATGATTTTCGAGAACATTTCATCTCTCGTCTTTTTTTTCCTCCGCCTTATCTGAGACAGCCTTCGGGATGGAGTAGGGAGGCTTGAAAAAATTGCAGCTGCATGAGGGAGGTAAAAAAGGGAGAGAAGTATTTAAAAAGATACATTTTACAGAACAATGGTTATACTCTTTCACAGTGAACAACACTATTCACCTTACATAGCACATGTGATTTCACTACAAGGTCACATTTTGAATCTTAATATTGAGTGCCTGCGGCTCTGGTGTTAGAGATCTCACAGACACAGGTCCAGGCAGCAGAATTCAGCTTGCATGCGGCCATGGTAAGCCATTGTCTTTCGGCTTCTGCAGCCTTCATATACACAGTGCCCTCCTTTCCCAAATACCAAGCAAAGCTCATTCAGTGCTGCTTCTTTCCTGTTAATATGCAGCAGCAGAAACCACCCCCCTCATCCAATTCTCTGGGATGATCACTTTACCCCTCCCCCCACCACATGGCTGGTATCATGGAAGATCACTGCTAATCACCTCCCCATCCCCCCCACCCCACCGCGTGGCTGGTAGCAGGGAAGATCCCTGCTAGCCAAACGCGAAAAAGCTCAGCGCCATTACCCCCCTCCCCTCCCCCTGCTTGGCTACCTGCAAGGAAGGATTTCTTTTGAGCAACAGGCAAACAGGCCAGTAGGAATGGCCATCTCTGTCCCCTTAATTAAATTCCTGAATTTCAACTAGGTTACCATGAACGATATCACTCTCGTGAGGATAACACAGCAAGATAAAGAACGGATGTTGCTTGAATGCCAGCAATCACCGGGACCATACGCAGCTAGGCTTTGTCATGCAATGATACCAGATTACTTGCTACATGCATGGCGTGGTCAAGTGTCCTACCATGGTGGACAGAACAAGGCTGCCTTACCCAGAAACCTTCTGCAAAGGCTTTTGGAGTACCTCCAGGAGAGCTTCATGGAGATGTCCCTGGAGGATTTCTGCTCCATCCCCAGACAAGTTAACAAACTTTTCCAATAACTGTACTGGCTGCGAATGCATCCCAAGCCCTCATGGCAAATCAATCATTAAAAAATGCTTGCTTTTAAACCATGTTTTATATTTACAAAGGTACACTCGCCAGAGGTCGCTTCCATGGCTTCATTGTCTGGGCTACTGGCTTGGGAGAGCTGGGAGGGTAATTCCGTCTGGGTGAAAAAAAGCTCCGCTGTTGGGGAGAACGGAGTGCTGTGTGCTCTCTGCAAGCTCGTCCTCCTCTTCCTCCTCCTCATCTTCCCTGTCCGCAGACTCCTCAGTCATGGCTGAGATTACCACCCCCACCTCGGAATCCACGGACAGGGCGGGGTAGTGGTGGCGGACCCCCCTAGAATTGCATGCAGCTCAGCGTAGAAGTGGCATGTTTTCGGCCCTGCCCCGGACCTTCCGTTTGCTTCTTTGGTTTTCTCGTTGGCTTGTCTGAGCTCCTTAACTTTCACTCTGCACTGCACTGAGTCCCTGGTGTGGCCTTTGGCCATCATAGCCTTGGAAATTTTTTCAAAAGTTTTTTCATTTTGTCTTTTGGAACGTAGTTCTGTTAGCACAGAATCCTCTCCCCATATAGCGATCAGATCCAGTACCTCCCATGCGGTCCATGCTGGAGCTCTTTTTCGATTCTCAGGAGACTGCATTGTTGTTACCTGTGCTGATGAGCTCTGCGTGGTCACCTGTGATAGTGAGCTCTCCACGCTGGCCAAACAGAAAATGAAATTCAAAAGTTCGCGGGGCTTTTCCTGTCTACCTAGCCAGTGCCTCCGAGTTCAGATTGCTGTCCAGAGCAGTCACATTGGTGCACTGTGGGATACCATCCGGAGGCCAATACCATCGATTTGCAGCCACACTAACCCTAATCCGATATGGTAATACCGATTTCAGCACTACTCCTCTCGTCGGAAAGGAGTACAGAAACAGGTTTAAAGAGCCCTTTATATCGATATAAAGGGCCTCGTTGTGTGGACGGGTGCAGCGTTAAATCGGTTTAACGCTGCTAAAATCGGTTTAAACACGTAGTGTAGACCCGGCCAAAGTCTAAATCTGACAGGCTGGGAAAGTTCTTGGAACACAAACCTTACAGCAGACTATAGCTGGCTGAAACTTGTGGATTTTAGATTGTCAGAATTTTTGAATTTGCTTTCACTCTGATTTCAGTGGAAACCTGCCTGTGTTTCAGTGAAAGTTTAGTGGAATCTGTAATAGATTCAACATAACATTTCAGTCCAGTGAACTGGCATTTTCTGACAAAGCAAAGTCCTACCACTTCCACTCTCAGAGAGTGACTCTACTTATATCCTGCCAGGCTGCTTGCCCACAATGGAAATCACCCAAGCAGCTTCAAACAGCGAAGGAATATGTCTAATTCCCACCTCACCCAATTTCTGGATGTTTCTGGCCTGTCCAACAGAGCCCAGTTCTGGCAAGTCTGTGGGCACACAGAATCCCCCAAAACAAAAATAAGACCTATACAACTTCCCAACTGTTTCTTCCCTTATTTACATGACTAAGTGCTGCAATGCAAGCATGTGGGTTACACTGGTGCATACCCCTCTCCATGAAGCTTTTAGCATTCTCCATTCTCATCCCTTCCACCTTATTCTATTTAAAAAAGAAATAGGTGCATTATTGACATTGCTCCCAATCCTAGTGATTGTCAGAGGAAAGAACAGTTAAAGGGAGTAAATATTTCTCTCCTGGGAGAACAGCTAAATAGGAAGGCTGACATCATCATCCTGTTCTCTCCCGCACAGTGGCAACTCCAGAGTTAAATAATTAGTTTGGGTGGCGATTTCCTAAGCTCTGTGGATTTAAATGACACCCCCCACCCGGTAAAGTATCAAAATCATGAATAATTTGGCTCTTTGGGGCTCCTTTTGTTCTGTGTTAGTACAACATCTAGTACAATGGAGTGCTGATACATGACAGGGGCTCCTAGGCACTGCTTCGGTAATACAAATAGTGAATAATAAGCCTGTAACTAAACAAAAATACTGTATTAATGTTTCATCAAATGTAAGAGAAAGGTGCCTCTAGATGCCTTTGGCAAAGGTTAAAGACAAATAAGAAAAGAAGCGGCTAACCCTCCTTCCCCTCACAAAAGACTCAGGCACCCCTCACACCAGCCTCCAACGCCCATTAAGCCCTCCTTTACCAAAAGCCTGAGGAAATGGATGATTCTTCAGGGCATGCTGCATAATGTAGCAGACCCAGGCTGATTTGGACCAAGGCAGAGGGGGGGCTAGGGAGGCAGTTGGTTATAAATCTGAGTGCCCCTCACAGTAGGGTGACCAAATAGAAAGTGTGAAAAATTGGAATAGGAGATGGGGGGTAATAGGCACCTACATAAGAAAAAGCCCCAAATATCAGGACTGTCCCTATAAATTCGGGACATCTGGTCACCCTATTTCACAGAGAACCCTCTATCACCAGTCTCCTTTCTTTTAAACCAGCTCCAGCACCTCAGCCTTTCCTAGCTGCAGCACTATGGTACAGAGAAAGAAGCAGGACCTCAAGTCAGGGGAACCTCGTAATGTGCCCTCAAATGATATGATCTCTGAGACAGTGTTATGTCTGTACTTACAGTAACTGACTTAATTTATAAGAGCTCAGATCTGTTCATGATATAATTAGAAGCTTCCTCCGTGAAGTTGATTATATGACCTGCCTCATCCTCGTGTATCAAAATTAACTGATAAGCATCTGGACAGAAGAATTTTCAAGTCTGTTACTGTTGTCCAGACTAGCTAGAGATGAGGCTGCTCTTAAAAAAAGGATAGAATGTCTCTGACTTATGTGGACAATAAATATTGTTTTCAAACACCCCAGTGTCCATAGCCCAGCACTTGCAGAGATGGCTTGGAGTGGTTTTGTGACAGAATCACATTCCCTGCTGCTAGTGTATTTCTTTGCTGAAGCATTTATCATTCCTTACCTACTTGCACTGATTGTCTAGACGCAATCCTAAAAATCTTTACTGATAAATGAATTCCCCATTTGGAAATTTAAGCATGAGATTTTATCAGGCTCTCAATTACCCTGCATGTCAATTTACACTTGATGTTATTGCTTCAAGGCTGTGCCCTGGCCTGTATCTCTAACCTTGCCTCCTATCACGCTGTGCACCTTCCCCCACTTCTTCCATGCTACCAAGGATACAAGCCTTGACAACCTCTTCTAGGCCACTCCTATACATGGATTCCTCCCTCCCTGCCCCCACAACACCAATCTCCACTTGCCAGACATCATCCTCTCCTCATTGTAGCCCCAGTGTAGGAAAGCACTAACACAGATATTTAACTTTAAGCTTGTGTTTGAGTCCGATTGACTTCAAGGGTCCTAAGCAGATGCTTAAGTCTTTCCTGAATTGGGCCTTAGGGTCTGATCCAAGACCCACTGAAGTCAATGGGAGTCTTTCTATTGATTTCCTTAGGCTTTGGATCAGCCTCCTAAGCCTTCCTTAAAACTTACTGCTATTCCAACAGCAAAAAGTGAGTTAATTTAAAAAAAAATGTGGTGGAGTCTTACTATGTGCTTATTTCAAAGTGGAGTCACCATATAATAGCAATACTAAATTTCCCCTTCTTTAGCTCTTCTCCCCCAAACCCCTTATTTGTTCCCCTGCCATTGCACCAAATCTAAAAATTGTGCAGCTGACTGTGTATGGGCACATCCTTGCCTCTATGCAAATACCCACTGAGTTCAATGAACCATCTGAGACCAGTGCCTAGGCACAGTCAGTTGCAGAATCAGGACTTTAGGGCATGTCCATACAGTGGGGTAACATGCGCTACTGGGGTGTGATTTCTAAAGCACACTAACATGTTGCATGTTAATTGGTTGGCGTAGACCCTGATGGTGTGCACTAAAAGTTCCCTAGTGGGCTTTAATGTGAAAGTGCACTAGAGACCTTTTAGTGCGCCCCAACAATCCTTAAAGGTACCTACTGCCCACTGAAGTCTGTGGGAGTTAATCACCTAATATCTTTGAGAATCTGGGCCCATGCCTTTTTATATGCTTTAGCAGAGCTTGTACCACACTTCTGGGCACTGTAAAAATAATGAATAATCATTTCACTTACACTGGAAAGCAAGAAAAAGTTCAGCATTGCAACCCAAAATGGAAGTGCTACAATTAAGGCACAAAATAGATGGTCCCACCTGTTTGATTGTGAAATCAAGATGTTGCTCAATGTTAGTTTCCATTTTGTCCTGAGGGAAAGTGTATTTGTATATGGATAACTTCCTGGTTACATCAGTGATTGTGGGAGGAAAATCTGAAAATTGGAAAGCCCCTAAATAATGTTTGGTCATCTAAAGCATTTGAATGGACGTCATTGTAACAGGATGGTGCCTATCAAGACTTAGCATAAAAATGTAGAACTCTTCTGTGGAGTCACCCTAAAAGTAAGTGCTGGAACCCTGCATCCATAGTAATTTCTTCTGACTTATGCTGACAAGTGGATTTTGTTAGTTCCAGCCTATCACTCAGAGAGGGAAGAGATCTAACATAGAGGACATCCTGCAGGTAAGACCTTGGAAAAAGCCAAGCTTGAGGAAAAAGATTAAGCTGATGTGTTATTGCTGATTGTTACACTCTGTTACCCCCTTTGACTCAAGCAGTTAGCCAATACTCAGGGTTTAGTGGGTTGTTTCTGTCAGGAGGAAAAATGGACTATGGACAGGTATTTCTTTGACGCAATCTTGTTTATTTACAAAAAATGTACACAAAGTCCTGTTTCCCTGAACACAGTAGGAATCAAACAACTGGGCACAGTTTCTTTGCTCACTTTCCAAACCTCTTTCTAGCCAGAACTCTGTCCAAAAAGCGCTCTCAGTTTTCTGTCCATGCCATACTTCTAGTTCTTTTCTTGTTGTCTGCTTGGCTTTTTGACTGCTTTTCTCTGGCTGCTTCTGAGTTCTTTTGCTCACAGATTCAGACACTTTCATCAAATACCAGCAAAACCCCTCTGCCCACGTAGCTCTGCTTCTGACCAGCCTTGCATGTGGCCCATGTTTTGGGTGGTGGCTCCTATTGTTTCAGCTAACTTACTCCAGGAAGGAGCTTAATTACTTCTTACATTTATCCTGAATAAAAAGACAGTTATGACACCCACCAACTTCAATGAGGGTTCACCCAACCTCCACCATAACATTACCTATAAAGCTAGACTCAATTTCAAAACTTATACAGGAAATACTTTTACTCACAAGGTGTGATAAAACTGTAGAACTCATTGAGGCCAATAATTTAACAAGATTAAAAAAGGGATTGGATGTTTATACAGATATCAAGAAAATTCAGAATTATGATTAATGACAACAAAAATTTTGGAAATGATGTTAAACCTCAGGCTTCAGGACTTGAACCAACCTCTAAGTACTAGACACCAGGAAGAGAAGTGTGTGTGAGGCAGGTTACACCAAAACTGCAGAGTGCTTACACCTTCCTATGAAGCATCTTGGACTGGCCTATGAACAGGGCCGGCTCCAGGCACCAGCGCAGGAAGCAGGTGATTGGGATGGCCGATGGAAAGGGGTGGCACGTCTGGGTCTTTGGCGGCGGGTCCCTCAGTCCCTTTCAGAGCGAAGGAATTGCCACCGAAGTATTAAGTGACATGGCTGAGATGCTATCAATTGCGGCTTTATCTTTTTATTTATTTGGTTTTTTTCTGCCACTTGGGTAGGCAAAAAAGCTGGAGCCGGCCCTAACTGTGAAGGGGTTGACTCACCACTACTGCCTCCTTGTGGCCAGGCATAGCATCTCACTCCCTGTCAGGTATCTCCTGCAAATGGTCACTCCAGACCTCTGGTGGTCTGCCTCTTCCTGTGATTTGACCCTCTGGCCAGGTCACTTTAATGTCTCTCTTCCAGGGTGGTCAAGGAATAAGCATTCAGATAAATTGTATTCACAGGTAATAGAGGTTCCCATTCAAGTTGCATCAACATCTGGCCCTCCCTTTCCTCGGGGAGAGACTGTTGTGCAACAGTTTGCTAGGGGGCTCCTGCCTGCAGTCAGACCTCTCTTCAGGAGTTGAGCTCTGAAGGTCTGCCCTCCTCCATGGTCTGCCATCAATTCTTTCTTTCTTTCTTTAATGGCGAAGCAGACTTGACTGAATAATCTATAGCTGCCACCAACTATCATTCTTAATTACTTTACAGTTTAATATTCTCTCGCTCTGTCCTGTGTCTTTCAGGTAATATAACAACACCTTTCTAATAATGCCTCATTTCCCTGATACTGTTACTAAATAACACAATGTAACTTTTGTTACATTAAGATATTTGAATTCCTCAGAAAGCTTTTCCCTTTATCAAAGCCATTACATGCCCATAAAAAGCGATCAATTGGTTTTTTCCACCTTCCAGAGGACATATAGTCCATCTTTGTGTCTATTTATTAAAAAAAAATTTTTGCTTAAGCCACAATGGTCAGTTAATGCTCTAAACAAAAATCACTTCATTTTTCCAATCCAGGCCCTGAAGTACATTGTTATACTCAACTCTGGGGCATAATTCAAAATAATAATCTTTTTATTATTTTTTTAACATTTTTCTAATATTCCTCTTTTAATTTTTTCTTTACTAGGCTTTTGACTTCCTGTTTACTCAAGGTTATTTCTATGTCAATCCTTCCACTTCTTAAAGCATTTTTAGTGGCTTTGTCCTCAATTTCGTTCCTTGTCCCAATATGCCCTGGAATCCGAACTAATGCTCCATGTATCCCCTGGATACTCTGTTAGAGTAATTCCATTGATTAAATCACTTTTACTTACTGAGACTCCCTTTTGTAATCAATATAAGGGTTGAGTCTGGTTCTGAAGAAATGATTGCTGCTGCTGGTCATATATCCTAGATCCAATTTAATGCTAGCATTATTGCTACTAGTTCAGTTGTCATGACAGCTACAAAATTGGATAGTCTTTTAGATGTTCTAATTCCAAATTTTGGTATAAAATATGCCTTCTCTATTCTTCCTGTCTTTTCTTATTTGAACCTATCTGTATATATTTAACAAAATTGACTCCACTTAGAGTCTGTTCCTAGCCTCTCTCTGTCAGAAGCTGGGAATATGTGACAGGGGATAGATTACTTGATGATTACACCGGTCTACAATTTTTGAGAAGTCGTCTGCTTCAGAGATAAAATGTGATATTTATTAGGTATTTTGATGTGCTGAATTCAAATATGACAATTAAAACAACTGATTGGCTACTGTTTCTAAGATATTTAAGTTTTTACATTTTATGTCTATGTATATTGTGTAGATAGTAGAGTTTAAAGCATAGATTGTAAACCTAGGTCTTTTCATGTGTTTATGGTTGCTTTACATGATAATATTTCACCTGTCCTGTTTATATAACACTTTAAAAATCAGCAAAAGGGTTATATAAATCAAATTTATTATGAAACAAAAGGCAAAAAACTATTACGTACATAGTTTAGTCCTATTCAGTGTCTACTCGGCGCTTCTTAGCTTGTCTCTTGTATTCATTAAATGGAGCATCTCTTGTCACTGTCCAGCAATAGTCTGCAAGCATTGATGGGCTCCATTTGCCCTGATAGCCTGCCAGGAGATTCCACTGCTGTAGTCTGGAGCCCAACAGCTCTGCCTTACTCTTGGGTAGTTCCAAATCCCCGAGAAGGTCATTCAGTTCACCTTGTGTTATGAGGTGTGGTTCAGAGGAGGAGGATGGGAGAAAATGGGGGTCCTGTGACATTGATGATTCAGGACCAGAAGTTTAATCCTCTTCCTCGTTTGACTCAAGTGAGAATGATTCTGGTGCATCAGGAACCGGCAGTCCTTCTCCATGGGGTACTGGGCGTGTATAGCTGATGGAATGTTTGGATAATGCACAGTCCACTTTTTCTTCTTTGACACACCTTTCCCAACTGGAGGCACCATGCAGAAGTAACAATTGCTGGTATGAACTGTTGGCTCGCTCCAAATCATTGGCACTGCAAAAGGCATAGATTTCCTTTTCCTCTTCAACCACTGGCGAAGATTTGTTGCACAAGTGTTGCAGCATATGTGTGGGACCCACCTCTTGTCCTGATCTCCAATTTTGCAGTCAAAATAAAGGTGATAGGCTTTCTTAACCGTAGTGGTTACACTGCGCTTTTGTGATGCAAAAGTCACTTCACCACAAACATAGCAGAAGTTATCTGCACTGTTCACACAAGTACAAGGCATCTCTGCTCACTTTGGCTAAACAGAAATGTGTCCCTTTGCAAAATCAAACACTGACAAATAAGAGAGCACAACACTGTATGATTTCTAGAGCTGATATAGGGCAATTTGTTCAGCAGAGTGATGTAAGCTTCATTATGATTGCATCATCTATGACTTCTAGGAATAACATGATGCAATTCATATCATGTATGATGCAATACCAGCTTCAGATTGCATCATTCATTGTTTTGCCTCAAAAGCAAGTACTGTCCAAACCCAGTCATAGATTTATTCATAGATCCAGTCAAAGATGTATTTTAGTCATTTCTAGTTTAAATTGAGATCCCTTCCCTTTATAACTCACTTCTCCTCCTCCATTCCCAAGTCAAGGGTCTTATATACTGACCCAATAGCATATCTTGAAAACTAGAGCCAATCAACAATTTTAAGCATCATTTTCGTTCTCAGTGACCCAGAATTAGTAAAGTTGGACTACATTTATTTCAGAAGCATTTTGGCTGTAGAGCAATGTTACCTGTCCTGTTCATTCCCCCTGGGGCACCTGGCATCGGCTACTGTCAGAAGATAGGATACTGGGCTAGATGGACCTTTGGTGTGACCCAATATGGCCATTCTTATAACCTTTCTGCCAGTCAGAGTTGGCAGCAACAAGGGCTGGGTTCAGTACCTAGGGGTTTCTTTTCAACAATACAACACAAAACCATCTTAAGCCCTCACCCAGAGACCTGGGACAATTACACACCATCCCCTGGGTGCCTCTAAGAGGCAATACTTCCCCTCTTGCAAGCACAGAGTCTGAGTATAGCAAAGAAACTTTTAATAAAAGAAGGGAAGTAACCCAGCAACAAACTGGCAAAACACCACAAACAGGGTTCATAAATATAAACCATGAGCAAAAGACCCACCCCCCAAGTAAGTTGGGCAGTGTCCTTTTCCCTCGGGTTCTTAAGTCCAGCAACCAAAAGCCCCTTCTTTTCATACCATTTACAGTTTTTGTCCTGGGTCAGTGCAGGCCCAGAGTTCAGAGGTGCATCTGCAGAGGTCACCTCCCTCCCTGGGGGGTGGGAGTGGTAAGAAAGCACCTTACTCACTCTGCTGTCCAGGCATTCACTCACCACTCCTCTTCGCCAGCCACGCTGCTGGCTGATTGGTGTTCTGTTCCTCTCTGCTAACTATGCTGCTGGCCAATCACCACACCTCTCCACTAGCCACTTTGCTGGCTTCCCTGCCAGCTGATCACCAATCTGCCAAGACATTTTCAGGTCTCATCTCTTAACACAGCTCTTAATAATTTCAGCTATTTAGAGGATCCTCAGTGATGTCAGCTCTGCAGTGTGTAACATGACTCTCAACTGAATCTAAATCAGCTCCATTATTTCACAGTGGAGAGACAAAGGATCAAATGGTGTCAGGGGCCCTTAGGCAGGCCCCACACCACAAAAACAAACATCTATCTCCACCTTCTCTCCACTCACTGGGCTTTTGAATGCATGTCCCCTGCCTAGCGAGTGCCATTTAGTTGACAGTGAATCCCTCAGTCAGGGCATGCCAAGTGCAGTTCTGCTGCCCTTGATTTCCACAACAAGGATAACAACCCTTTATTACTTCTGCCTCAATAACAAGGAGATTGGGGATCCAACACCAGCCAAAAGTGATCATTTGGGCAAGCAGTCCCATCATGCTGATCACCTATGCTGTGTGGGTGTGCCCGTGAAAACAAGATCAGCTCCTGAAGTCCTCTTCCACAGCTCATCACTAGATGTCAGGAGAGAGCTCATTCAGACTCTGCTTACATCCTTATCATTTACATACTAGTATACTTCATTTTTAATATCAACTGTCTCTTTTTTATCTTAAAGTTTATAAAATAAATGCAAATCCATGTCTGGACACAGAACTTTCCTTTCATAACTAATTTTTGCATGGGTAAAAATTTTGACTTTATTTAGCTTTTCCATGCCCTTCAATTTCTACACACTTCTCCATACATTAACTTGAACGGCATGTAGAGTTCTAACATCATGTGCTATAGTTTACATTCTTAGTTCCCAGCTATCCTCATATATTTGTTTGGTACTTTGGCCCAGAAAGTTAGGCTCACTAGTTTCATTTGTAGTGTAACTAGAAGCTATCTATTGCATGCGTATAGGTTGTGTAATAAATGCACTACACACAATTTGCGGTGCCTGGGCTTATATTAATTCTAATTTTTTTAATTCCAGTTTTGATGCTGACCCAAAAGCTTGGCAGCTGTGGTCAATAACTGATCTGATTAAGGCTTTTTATACTATCAGTAGTGTTTTCTTATCTGCTCCCCTAATTAGTCCCAGCAAGACTTTTAAGCAGATTAATCCTCTCTGTACATTTATCTTTGACATAGTCTATATGATCTTTCCAAAATAATTTAGTATCAAATAAAAAGCAACAGAGTCCTGGGGCACCAGATGTATTGGAGCATAAGCTTGTGTGGGTGAATGCCCACTTCGTCAGACACATGCGGTGCCACAGGACTCTTTGTTGATTTTTACAGATCCAGACTAACAGGGCTACCCCTCTGACACTCAGGCCTTGGCTACACTCACACTTTACAGCGCTGCAACTGGGGTGTGAACAAACACCCCCCTGAGCGCTGCAAGATACAGCGCTGTAAAGCATCAGTGTAATCAGGGCAGCAGCGCTGGGAGCGCAACTCCCAGCGCTGCAAGCTACACCCGTAAGGGATGTGGTTTACATGCAGCGCTGGGAGAGCTCTCTCCCAGCGCTGCCGCTCCGACTACACTCACACTTCAAAGCGCTGCTGCGGCAGCGCTCCCGCAGCGCTGCCGGGGCAGCGCTTTGAAATTCCAAATGTAGCCATACCCTCAGTATCAAGTATTACTCCTAGGAATTTAAAGCTTTTAACAATATCTATTTGTTCTCCATACAGATACAGTTTATATTCCTTTGCACCTTCCCTTTCTGTAAAGATAACTTATTTGATTTTAGCAATGGAAATTTTGAAACCTCTTGCATTTTGCGAGTCAGAGATCTCTTGTAACACATTATTGATTCTCTTTTTTGCCACCTCAGTATTTCTGTTCCCAATCCATAGAGCACAATCATCTGCAAATAGATTGACTCCTACCCCAGCATTTATTTATTTTAGCAGATCATTTATCATAATATTAAATAAGATTGGGCTGATACTTTCCTGTGGTGAACCATTTTAAAAATTATATATATTCAACATAACTTTCCCAATTCTGACCTGCATGGTCCTTTTATTAAAAAATTCTCTAGTCCACCCATACATTCTTCCTTCTATCCCTAGAGCACCTACTTCATACAACAAGCCTTCCCTCCACCTCATGTCGTATGCCTTTCAAAATATTTATATCTTATTTTTGAAAATTTCTATTTCTAATTTAACAGTGTGATCAGTGGTGCATCTTCATCTCCTAAAACCACTCTACACCTTATCTATCATGCCATATTTTTTGAAATACGCAACCAATCTTTCATTCGTCATTCTCTCCATAATTTTACCCAGGCAGGTTGCAAGGGCAATTGGTCTATAAGTATCAACTTTTGTGGATAATTTGTCAGGTTTTCATATTGGAATTACTACTGCATGTTCCACGCTATTATATGTTTTTCCCATATAGAGTTATACAATTCCAAGAGAAACCTCAAACTGCTTTTAGAGAGTTATTTAAACATTCTGTTGCATACCTGGAGACATATTCTTGCTGATACTAATAGATTTCTCAAGTTCCCACATACAAAACCATTCATTCAGTATAATATCTTCATGTTTACTTCAACTGCATAATAAATCATGACTCTCTTCAATGAATTGTCTTCTAATATGATTGAAAACTACATTTTGATTTTCACCATTACTCATCCCCTCAAAAAGTTGTTGCCAGAACTTCTGTTCTCTTGTTATCAGAACTTCAAATTATTTTGTCAGTCCCAAAAAGAGCTGGGATGTGACTACTCTTAGTCTGAATTCCATTCATTCTTCTAATTTGCCTGTATATTTCTGATTTCTTGGTATCTTTATTTATCCACCCGCAGTACTTTGTCTAACTCTTTCTTGGACTTTTAAAAAATATAATTCTTTATGCTATTGCCTTACTTCCTTTATACTTCATTAGAGCTCCACTCCCCCCACCCCCATACAGGCTTTATTCCTTTCTTTAATCAACATAGACTCATAGACTTTAGGGTCACAAGGGACCAGTGTGATCATCTAGTCTGACCTCCTGCACAAAGCAGGCCACCGAACCCTACCCATCCACTTCTATAACAAACCCTAACCTATGTCCCAGTTATTGAAGTCTTCAAATTGTGGTCTGAAGACCTCAAGCTGCAGAGAATCCACCAGCAAGTGACCCATGCTCCATGCTGCAGAGGAAGGCGAAAAACCTCCAGGGCCTCTGCCAATCTGCCCTGGAGGAAAATTCCTTCCCGACCCCAAATATGGCGATCAGCTAAACCCTGAGCATGTGGGCAAGACTCACCAGCCAGCACTCAGGAAAGAATTCTCTGCAGTAACTCAGATCCCATCCCATCACCGACCTCTAGGCATACTTATCTGCACTTTTTGCACTTCTCATTCCACCATGGAAGTGAGTTTCAGTTTTGGGATACTTCAGAATTTTACGTATGGCTGTTGCTATTAATCCTTATAGCACATTATCACTGAAATTCTCTATGTCATCACTCACACAGTAATCATTCACAAATTCAGTAAATTTACTGTTAGCTTTCTTAAAATTCCAGGTGGGTACTTTTTCATTACATGCAATCTTACCTTGCCCTTGAATAGTAATAAATGTAGGGAAATGATCACTCCTCATTCCTTCTTCCTTATTTATTTCCCAATTGCATCTCCTTGCAGTACCTCCTGTTATAATTCCCAGGTCTAAGCAAGAAAAACTAACATCTGCTGCATTAAATTTAGTTGGGGTGCCATCATGTCAAACTGCTAGATTGTTTTCACCAATGAACCTTTCAAAGCATACACCATCGTTATCCATTGTCATACTGCCCCACAATTTATTATGACCATTTAGGTCACCACATATAATATATGGCATTCTTCACTATTTCTTGTAACTTGGAGCATTCTAATTTCCCACATTAGTTATAGATATTATATCTGAGATGTCTTCGTTCTCTGCTTCCAGGTTGTTTGCCCTTTCCCTTATGAAAGTACAAACCTCTCCTCCTCTTCCTAGTTTTCAGTCTTGTCTAAAGGCAATATACATGAGAATTTTAAAAGCAAGTTTTTTAACCAACCATGTTCCTGGCTACATATGAAATGTAGTTTAGCTTTCATTTCCAGTATATTTTCCTTTAGTTCTTGACCATGTGCTATCACACTCTACATATTCCAACAAAAGATTGTGATCCCCATATTAGTCATATTTCACCATTAACCTCATTCAAAATCACATGGATTCAATCCATTGACAGATTGCTAACATACAAACAGTTTTCCACTACCCTTCATTTTTTCTGATTTTTCCCCCCGTTTGTGACATGTGATATATCACTTCTATCATAAATACTATAACCCTTTCTTTTCCCCACTACTAGTATATTATTGCCTATTCCTTCCATAATGTTTATCATATTCTTTAGAGGTTGTGTCTGCAGTTCTTCTTTTCTTGTGTTGATTTTCATTTCCTTCTCCACCTGATGTTTTGAGAGTCTCCATACAGCTTCCACTTAAGTAGGGCCCTACCAAATTCCCGGCCATGAAGAATGCATCTAGGACAATGAAATCTGGTCTACCCCCATGAAATCTGATCTTTTGTGTGTTTTTACCCTATACTATGCAGATTTCATGGGGGACACCAGTGTTTCTCAAATTTGGGGTCCTGATCCACAAAGGAATTGCGGGGGAGTCACAAGGCCATTTTAGGGGAGGTCGTGATATTGCCCCACTTATGTCTTTGCTGCCTGCAGAGCTGGGTGGCTGGAGAGCAGCTGGAGAGCAATGGCTGCTGACCAGGAGCCCAGCTCAGAAGACAGAGCTGCCAGCAGCAGCAGCACCATGGGTGATGCGTGAACTGCTGGCTGGGGGAGGCTAGCTCCAAGCCCGCCCCCACCCCTTACACCTGAGGTCTCACCCCTTACGCCCCCCACCAGAGCCAAGGCCCTCTATGCGCCCCACCCACCGGAACCCAGAAACGCCCTCCCTACTGCAGCCACCAGACAAATCCTGCAGCTTGCTCCCCGCCAGCCACAAAGGAGCACTGGGAGGGCAGGTGGCCATGGCCCTAGACCTGGAGCACGGGAGGCATGCGGACCCACCCCCCTCAGCCTGTGGTGGGGCAGGCGGCCACCAGCCGCAGCCTCTCCAACTCCAGAGCACAGGAGGGTGGGCAGCGTATGGCCCCAGCCTCCTCAGCCTGGGGGGTGGCCGGTCCCAGCCTTCCCAGCTCCAAGGCATGGGAAGGTGGGCGGTGCAGAGCCCCACCCTCAGCGGAGCACTGAAGAGCTGGATTGGAGCCGGAAGACTGGAGCCGCACACAGGGAGTGGTCACAGCAGGGGGCGGCATCACATCTGGCTGTTTGGGAAGCAAAGCCTCCCGCAGCCTATGTGATCCACTGCCCATCAGCAGTGCAGAAGTAAGGATGGCATGGTATGGTATTGCCACCTTACTTCTCCGCTGCTGCCTTCAATACCACACCATGCCATCCTTACTTCTCCGCTGCTGCCTTCAATACCACACCGTGCCATACTTATTTCTCCGCTGCTGCCTTCAATACCATACCATGCCATACTTACTTCTCCGCTGCTGCCTTCAATACCATACCATGCCATCCTTACTTCTCCGCTGCTGCTGGCGGTGGCTCTGCCTTCAGAGCTGGGCTCCCAGCCAGCAACCTCTGCTCTCCAGCTGCCCAGGTGCAGCAGCACAGAAGTAAGGGAGCAGTACTACAGCCCCGCTACAGTAACCTTGTGACCGCCCTCAAAAAACCTCCTCTTTGGGTTAGGACCCCTACAATTACAATACCGTGAAATTTCAGATTTAAATAGCTGAAATCAGGAAATTTACAATTTTTAAAATCCATGATCATGAAATTGACCAAAATGAACCATGAATTTGGTAGGGCCCTACACATAAGATATGTTATTAACAATTTTTGTCTTTTGTATCTCTTTGGTTTGTCTTGATGCAATATACCCTTTATATGTCAGACTGTGATTACTGCCATAGTTACTACACTTGACCTCATCATTGGTCAGTTCTAATGGCACTCCATATATTACCTCCTTCATTTCAGTCCAATTCTTTGCTAGCTGGCAACTTATTTTAACTTTCCTTAGTGTTTTAGCTTTTAGCAGCTTATTAGTCTGCTCTTTGTTTTTACATTCAGTTAAAAGATCCCCATCTCACAATCTCCTGGCTCTTATTATATCCCCTGTACCTTTTTTAATCCAGTCAGCTACTTTCACAGCGTTAACATCAATTAATCTTATTTCTTTGGGAAGTAATCTTACAGTTATGACGTTTTGATTTATTTCCTTCCTCAGATTTGCTTTTCTGGGAATGTCATCACCTGCTTCTGCTTCTACTCTTTTCTTTTTTCCCCTCCTGCTTTGTATCCATTCTCCTGCTCTAAGAGGCTTTTCTTCAGCCTCCAGAGTGACTTCATTTGGGGTCTGAAAGTCTGCCATCTCAGCAGCCAGTCTGTCAGCCTAGCCAACCTCCTGTCATCAACTGAGCTGGAGCTCTGCTTCTTAAGCGCCTCCCTCCAATCCTGACATTTCACACAAGTGTTAACAGGGCAGAGCTATCTGAATCCACATTAGCTCATTAACCCCAGGTTGTTCAGTGTGGGTATCTCCTAGCTTCTATCAGAGACAGGATACAGGACTAGACGGTAGTTGTGTCTGATCCAGTATGCCAATTTCTCTGCTCCTAACTCCAGGAAGTTTGGACCATATATGGTGTACATAGACTTTCTTCAGAGCAGAGCAATCCTGTCACTCATCCAAAATTACCTCAGGCATTCTACAGAAACCAGGACATCTTCACAAAGCCTTTGGGTTGCCTCACTGGCTCCTTACTACTCTTGGACATCTCCTACCTACTGTTCTTGGGATCTACAGAGTGAAGGAGGGAAAATGGATACATTGACTCCAAGAGAGTCAGCATTTAATTTGTTTTAAAAGCTTTAATTTAAAAAAAAAAACTTTCTAGCCCTTGTGGTGGTGAAGATACTCTTCCAATTGCAAGCCCAAGGCAATGATGGCTGAGTCTGCGACATGCAGCCTGAAATATTACAGAGATTTTGTTTTACCCCTTGGCACTGTTATGAGTCTAACTTCTGTAAAATTCCAGTCATGTCACTATCACCAAATCCCGTACATAGTTGGGGTGAGAGTCACTCCCTTGCAGAGGGTCAGCTCAAGAACTAGGTGCTATTTATGTCCTGTATCTTTAAAAAACAGTAGTGCTTTTTTAACATTGCCCCATTTTCCTAGTACTCTCACCAATCCTTTCAGTTCTTCATAAAGAATCTTTCTTTCCATGTAAGTCTACCTGCATCGCCATAGCACATGTTCAATGGTTTCTCTAACTTTGCATATTTCTCACGACTTGTCTATGTGCATATTTAGTAGATATAAATTACCAATCTGGACACAGTGACATGTTCACACTCTAAATATGGTTACTGTGTCTCTTCTGTCATAGCTGTGAAGCAGAATATTATCCTCAAGTTTAGGACATATTCATAGAACTTTTGTTCATTTTTCTCTTTGGTCCATGTTTCTTGCCATTCCTTCTTAGGTTCTTTCTTTATCAAATTTTTGAAGTCCTGGCTACTCAGAGGAATCTTTATATCAACCTCATTTTTTAAGGGATTTTTCGCTGATTTAGCTGCCATTTCATTGCCAGGTATCCCAACATGCACCAGAATCCACGCTATCACTATAGGTATATCTAATGGTACTATCTCCATAGTTAAGAACAATATTTTATTGATTAAGTCATTCCTGCTTTCTGAAGTTCTTCTTCGAGATGTGTTGCTCATGTGTATTCCACAGTAGGTGTGTGTGCTCACCACGTGCACTGGTGCTGGAAGTTTTTCCCCTAGCAGTACCCGTAGGGGGAGCAACCACTGGAGTAGCACCGCCTTGATGTGCTATAAGGGGCTCTGCACACTCTTCTACCCTCAGTTCCTTTTTGCCGCCAGTGAAGATGCATTGGAACTTTGCAGCTCCAGCTTGTCTGCAGCTCGTCCTTAGTGTTCTTCTAGTACCTGTAGTTACTTAGCTATCAAGTTAGTTCAGTTAGTTAGAGTGCCCAGGCTGCGGCATGCCCCAAGCCCCGGGTTTTAAGTCATGCAACACTTGCAGGCGTTCTATGCTGAGGAGTGACCCGCACACAGACTGTTTACGCTATTTCGGTGAGAGCCATATCAGCGATCATTGCAAGATCTGCAAGTGATTCAAGCCCTGGACAAAAAGAGAAAGGGATATTTGACTCCGGGCCATCCTGATGGAGTTAGTGCTGACCCCGGCTCCGACACGCCGCTCCTAGATGGCACCGGGCACCAAGACGTTGGTGCATGGCTATCCCCAGGCGCCTTTGTCCGGTCAGCACCGCTCCCCATCCTCGGGGCATAAGAGGGCCAAGAAGACCCTCTTCGCAGTGGTACCACGGTGCACCGGGGCAGAGGCCAGGATGGGCAGTCCTCGATCCCCTTCGGCCTCCAGGCCGCCAACTCATGCTGAGCAAAGCAGCCCGGCTTCATCAGCCCAGGCCTCTCTGGATATCCGGATGCCTTCCACACCGGAGGCCTTGCAAGCGGCCCGTGATGTCTTGTCCCTGCCAGTGCCTGGAGCACCACCAACGTTTGTCCCACACTCCAGAGGAAAGCCACTGCTGGGCTCCTCACAGTCGCCCACATAGTGGTACCAGTCGCGGTCAAGGGAACATTCCTGGCACTGTTTGCCGTCCAGGGCAGAGTCCATGTGGATCGCCCTCAATGCCCGGCATGCTTTCCGGCTGGGTGCCATCGGCCTGGAACTCCAGGCACTGCTCCATGTCGGGGAGCGTGCACAGATGGGACTGAAGGGGACATTGCCCAAGGTCACAGTCCAGAAGGGGTTACCATAGCCGGTCATGGCATAGACGTCATCGCCACTCCCGCTCGGAGTCCCATTCGGAGTCTCCTCCACAGTACCGCCTCTGTAGTCCTGGGCTTTGATTGCCGGCACTGCGCCATCTCGGGTCCACCCGTCGGATTCATTCCAGGAGCAGTAGCTACTGTTGGTACCAGTCCTCCGGGTCCAGGTCATGGTTCCGTGGATGACATTGTTCTCAGCACCGCCGCTTCTCCAGGTCTCGATGCAGCAGAGACTCGTTTGTCAGCCTGACCTCAGCTAGGAGCCATCCCTCTGTTGGCCAAGCCAGCCAGGCAGAGCAACCTGGGCCTTCGGTGCCACAGCAGGTGAAGTGGCACCAGCCCTCGTGGCTGGCCCAATGGTACCAGTGGGCACCATGGCCCCCAGCTCAGTCCCATGTGGGTCCACGCTTGGTAGCTGGGGCCTCGAGATACCGTCGGCCTCCCTTTCCAGGCCCCACATAAGACGTCGGTGGAGCGTACGTCTTCGGTGCCATGCCTGGAGGCCAACCAAGTGGTGGAACCTCTGGTGCCTACAGACACCTAAAGCTTGGTGCCGGCCTCCTCGCCCTCCCAGGAAGTGGCGATAGCGGCCCAGCCCCCCTCAGTCCCACAGGAGGACTTTTGGGCCAACCAGGACCTCCTTAAAAGGGTGGCCTCTAACCTCCATATCCAAGCTGAGGATGTGAAGGAGCCCTCGGACTCCCTGTTTAATGTGCTGTCCTCTTTCACCCCGGGCAGGGTGGCCTTGCCCCTCCATGAAGGGGCGGCAAAGATCTTGCATGCCCTGTGGCAAATGCTGGCCTTGTTGGCTCCCATATCTAAGAGGGCGGAGCGCAAGTACTTTGTACCAGCTAAGGGACATGAGTACCTGTATGTCCACCCAGTGCCCACTCCCTTGTGGTCGAGTCAGTCAACCACAGGGAGCAGTAGGGTCAGCCGGTCCCTACCTCAAAGAATAAAGACTCAAGGAGACTGGACTTGTTTGGAAAAAAGGTTTATTCGTCCTCGAGTTTCCAGTTGCGTAAGAGGAAAATTGCGTATAGTGAAAATTACCATAAAGTACAGTATATATAGTATACACTAGAACAGGATTCCTCAACCTATGGCATGCATGCCAAAGGTGGCATGCAAGCCGATTTTTTTTAATGGCAGGCTGCGGGTCCTGGCTGCCGCTGAGCCTGCTGCTGACTTGGGGTTCTGTTCACTCAAGCGGCAGTGGGCTGAGCAGGGCCAGTAGTGGGCCAGCTCCTGCCAGCTGGGGTCCCAACTGCTGGTCCCGCTCAGCCCACTGACAATCTGGGGTTCCAGCTGCTGGCCCATTGCTGGCCCAACCCAGGGCCAAGGTTTCGGCCACCAGCCAGCCTGGGTGAACGGCAGAAGGCTGAGCAGAGTCGCCGGCTGGGACCCTGGCTGGCAACTGTGTGAATGGAACCCCAGGCAGGCTGCAGGCTCAGCGGTGGCTGGGACCTGCAGTCTGCCATTAAAAAAAAAAAAATCAGCTTGTGTGCCACCTTGGGCATGCATGCCGTAGGTTGAGGACCCCTGTTCTAGTGTAAACAGTGTATACTGTACTTTTTGGTAATTTTCACTATACGCGATTTTCCTCTTACACGCTGACCTTAGAACCTAACCCCCACGTAAGATGTGACTCCACTGTATTCATTTTTGAAAATTTATAATAAGCGATACTCTAGGGGATGCTCAAGATGGAAGTTTCACCTAGGGTGCAAAATATCCTTGCACCAGCCCTGAATACTGTGTCAGCTGATCCCTACAGTCTCCAACCTACCTGGGCAGTACAGCAGACATGGCCCTGCCCATTAGCTCCCCTCCACTCCCTAGCCCACCCATCACTTGCCCTCTCCCCCCGTCAGGCTTTTCTGGCAGCCCTGTTGCCAGGTATCCAGTTTTAGACTGGAAACTCCAGTAGAAAACGAGACCTGAGTGTTTGGTTAGCAGTGTTGACTGGAAACTAAATGTCTGGTTATAGACTCATAGACTCATAGACTCTAGGACTGGAAGGGACCTCGAGAGGTCATCGAGTCCAGTCCCCTGCCCTCATGGCAGGACCAAATACTGTCTAGACCATCCCTAATAGACATTTATCTAACCTACTCTTAAATATCTCCAGAGATGGAGATTCCACAACTTCCCTAGGCAATCTATTCCAATGTTTAACTACCCTGACAGTTAGGAACTTTTTCCTAATATCCAATCTAAATCTCCCTTGCTGCAGTTTAAGCCCATTGCTTCTTGTTCTATCATTGGAGGCTAAGGTGAACAAGTTTTCTCCCTCCTCCTGATGACACCCTTTTAGATACCTGAAAACTGCTATCATGTCCCCTCTCAGTCTTCTCTTTTCCAAACTAAACAAACCCAATTCCTTCAGCCTTCCTTCATAGGTCATGTTCTCAAGACCTTTAATCATTCTTGTTGCTCTCCTCTGGACCCTCTCCAATTTCTCCACATCTTTCTTGAAATGCGGTGCCCAGAACCGGACACAATACTCCAGTTGAGGCCTAACCAGCGTAGAGTAAAGCGGAAGAATGACTTCTCGTGTCTTGTTTACAACACACCTGTTAATGTATCCCAGAATCATGTTTGCTTTTTTTGCAACAGTATCACACTGTTCACTCATATTAAGCTTGTGGTCCACTATGACCCCTAGATCTCTTTCTGCCATACTCCTTCCTAGACAGTGTCTTCCCATTCTGTATGTGTGAAACTGATTGTTCCTTCCTAAGTGGAGCACTTTGCATTTATCTTTATTGAACTTCATCCTGTTTACCTCAGACCATTTCTCCAATTTGTTCAGATCATTTTGAATTTTGACCCTGTCCTCCAAAGCAGTTGCAATCCCTCCCAGTTTGGTATCATCCGCGAACTTAATAAGCGTACTTTCTATGCCAACATCTAAATCGTTGATGAAGATATTGAACAGAACCGGTCCCAAAACAGACCCCTGTGGGGGTTATAGGAGTAACCATATTAGCCTCCACTCCTCCCACTCCCAACACCCACCCCAGAGGGCTGGAAGAGAACCTGTCCTGCTGCTGTGGGAGGAGGGGCAGCTCAGTGCAGAGAGAGACAAAGACAATGGGCTAGAACCAGGTAGGTACCCGCTCTATGTGGGTGGGGGGGGGCGGGGATCCTGTTTACCCCCTCCCCAGCCCTGCTGCGCTTGCAGTTTACCCCGACCCCTCCTTTTCTCCAGAGACCAACCCTAGCTCCTGCCCCATTGTGCTTTTACCCCTGGCCCCTTTTACAATAATTCCCTGGGGGGCCCACAAATATGTTTGGCACCGGGCCCACAAAAAGTTAATCCGGCCCTGCCCAGCACGAGTGGTCTCTCCACCCAGAAGTGCTTCACCAGCTCTTCCAACTGTGGGGGACTTCCCAGTGGACCTGTTTGTGACCTGGCAGAACCGGCGTTGTCCCCGCTTCTGCTCCAGGGGGAGTCTGGGGAGGGGCGCCATCTCAGACGCCTTCCTCCTGTTCTGGTCAGGCCGGTTCCTCTCTGTTTCCTCTGATCAGCAAGGTGCTGGTAAAGATAAAGACAGACAAGGCCCAGGTCCCGCTGATCGCCCCAGCGTGGCCTAGGCAGCATTGGTACGGGATCCTCACAAGCCTGGTGATCACCCAGCCGCGGATGTTGCCGTCTTGCCTGGATCTGCTTTCGCAGGACAGGGGCCGCCTCCTCTACCCCAATCTAGCAGCTCTCCACCTCACGGCATAGCTGCTCAGTGGTTAGGTAGGGAGGAAAGGACATGCTCTGAAGGGGTCCAGTGTGTCCTCTTGGAGAGCAGATGGCCCTCCACATGCCATGCCTACTTGGCAAAGTGGAAACGGTTCTCCTCATGGGCAACTGAGAAGGGGGTTTCCCTGGTGGCCACCTCAATCCAGCTGATCCTGAACTACCTCCTGCACTTTAGAACCCAGGGCCTGGCACCCTTGTTCATCAGGGTGCATCTCGCAGCCATCTCAGCCTTCTACCCACTGGTACAGGGCCACACGATATTTTCCCATGCCTTGATGGGCTGGTTTCTCAAAGGGCTGGACCACAATTTCCCATATGCTAGCCCCCCGGTTCCGCAGTGGGAACTGAATCTGGTGGTGTTCCGCCTCACGGGGCCTCCATTTGAACCCCTGGCCACGTGTTCCTGGTCCCACCTCTCATGGAAGGTGGCCTTTCTAGTGGCGATTATGTCGGCTAGGCGGGTCTCAGAGCTTAGGGCCCTGACATCTGAGCCCCCATACACAGTTTTCCATAAGGACAAGGTCCAGCTCTGCCCACACCCTGCATTCCACCTTCCATATGGGCCAGGACATCTTCCTGCCGGTCCTCTGCCCCACACCACACGTGTCCAGTGACGAGTACCGTCTGCACACACTCAACATGCGAAGGGCTCTGGCTTTCTACCTCGAGCGGACCAAGCCATTCAGAAAGTCCTCACAGCTGTTTGTAGCGTTGGCTGAGTGCATGAAGGGCTGGCCAATCTCCACACAGTGACTCTTCAACTGGGGAGGTGCTCTCCCTACAGGTACTGCTAGGGGGAAAACATCCGGCACCGGTGCATGTTGCGAGCACGCACACCTATTGTGGAATAGACATGAGCAACACATCTTGAAGAACACCAGTTACAAAAAGTAACTGTCTTTTCCCTTTCTGATCACCATTATACCCAATAAAAAATCAGATAGGATAGAAGCTGTAGCTCAGCTTATCCAGGCCAGTGCCAACGCATGGCTGCCAATTCAGCTGCCATAATGGCCAAAAAATTGGATAGTCTCATAGACCTTAATTACCCACCCCCCTTTTTGAGCTGTCTGGCTCTCTTTTAAGCTCCTCCTCCATTTGGAACAGGCTCTGCTGGTGCAGCAGAATGGAAACACCTGGGCCCAGAACTGCTCCTTAACCCCTTCTGTCCCAGTATGGGGTTTATACACCCCCTCACAAATCCACACTTAAGTCAGTGGAGTCATACAGGTATAAAACTGGGGTAAGCAAGATAAGAATCAGCCAAAACTCACACAACTGGCACATTGTTAGTAGTATATAGCTGAAGTCTGGTCACACTTACGCCCTTCTCTTCCAATTTAACTATTGCCATCAGTACAGTTACTCCCGATTTAGGCTGTGATCCTGCAAATACTTATGCTTGTGCTTAACACACGTGCCTGAAGTTCAGCATGTGCATAAGTGTTTGCAGGATCGGGGCCCTGCACATGTAAGGAAGATTAGAATTAGGCCTGTGTAGTTTCTTCTGGATACCTGTGCAGAACTCCTGTTAGTACCACTAGGAGAGATACCCTCCCAGGGAGGAAATATAGGTCTTAGAATGAGATCGTGCTGCAGTGGTTATGTTCTGCATCTGTCAGCAGCTTTCTAGGCTCTTGTGTTTTCACATGTATGAATTACCCTTTGGTGGACGGTAGGATTTTTTTTTTATGCACATACATTTTTTAAGTTAATGCAAAATTTATTTAACCTTTTATGCTTTTCCTTCATATTCCCACATTCTCTTCACTTGGGTGACTCAAGAAAAGAGGTGGCTATTCAGTAAGCACTGTCAACCCCATAAAATAGTAATTTTATTTGTCACAGTCAATATATGATCCAATGGTAAAGTCGATCTTGTATTTCTGAGTCCTTTCTGTGTTTTTATTGTCATTATTCATAGGTAATACATATGGTTGAGCAATATCACATTTCTTATAATAGCATCTCTATAATATACTGTATAATCTGTACGATGACAACTACCTATAAAGGCAAATAAACAGTGAAATTCTGGGGTCTATTCCTAGCTCTGCTACTACTTGTTCTGTGACCTTGGACAAGTCACTTAACTTCTCTGTGCCGCAGTGTTCCCCATCTATAAAACAGGAATAATAGCTCACTACCTTAGAGGGCTGTGGTAAAGCTTAATGCCTGCAAACTAATCTTTAAAAGATCCTTAGCTGAAAGCACTAGATATGGTAAGCAGACCTCAGATTTGCTTTGTCTATGGAGATATACGTAACTCAGAATTGAAAGGGACCTTGAAAGGTCATAAGTCCAGTCCCCTGCCTTCACAGCAGGACCAACTACCGTCCCTGACAGATTTTTTTGCCCCAGATCCCTAAATGGCCCCCTCAAGGATTGAACTCACAACCCTGGATTTAGCAGGCCAATGCTCAAACCACTAAGCTTAACAAAACTTAACATTACTAGAAATGTTTTCAGAATTAGTCTGAAATAATCGTTCAATCAAAACATTTTTCTTAATTTAAACAGCTCCTAGCAGTGTTTGCAACTCAAACATTGAAACATGTGCTAGTGCAAGGCACACAAAACTGACTAGAAACACACCGGTATAATTTCACTGCTCCATGAAGGGAAAAGCAAGAACTAAGCATACATGAGATCTGGTGAAACATGAATTAGATTCTAAAAATTATTTCCATTTTAATGCTCTAAGCCAGCAATTCCCAAACCAGGGTCCGGCATTACAATGAAGCACCTGGAGGAGGCTTGTAAAAGCAGTGGCAAACGAAAGGGGTGGAGCCAACATAGCTGCTTCTGCTACCAGGTATTGCTATCTGAGAGGAAACAGAAGGCCCCCTCAGGGATGAGAGCTGCCAGTGGGATAGGAATGTCCAAGGGCGAAGGTAACAGTATGTATGGGGGAGGGGACGATGCCTCACAGCATGGCTGGAGAAGAAGGGAAGGCAGAGAGCAGGAAGATATAGGCAGAAAAAGTGGAGAACCAGACACCTGGGAAGTATAAAAGTGGCCAGGCAGTAGAAGAGCATGTTCAGCAGAGCAAGAGAAGATGAAATGAAGAGCAAAAGAAATCAGTAGTTCCACTCCTGGTCTGCATCTAAGCTGCTCATCACCCATAAGGAGAGGGACAAAGGTGGTTTTACAGTCCCCCAAATAAGCCAGGAACTGGGCCAGCCCCCAATACAGAGCAGTCTCAGGGCTGTTTTAATTTAAAACCAGGTTTCGTCCCTGTGGTCCACTATGGCAGCTGGAAATTGCCATGGTGTAGGGATGTCCAGGGAATGCCTTGTACATCAGGGGGTGGTGGAATAAGGAGCCCTACATCACAGGGAGTCTCTCACACTGCACAAGAGTTACCTTCCTCTGTATTGGGGGGGCGGGCACAGATTGACAGACCCCCCATTAATATTAATCAAAATCATTGTCTCAGTGCATTGTTGTAGGATCTATCTGCAACAATGGGCGAGTGGTAGTTGCTTTCTACTGCAGAAATCCATTACTTGGTTTAGCATAGGGCTCAAACATGTGAAAAACAAAGTACACTAAAAACAGCAGCTGGATCCAGATATCTTACACCTCATCGGTGCTTACACCAGCTCAAGAACCTAGGATTATAGCTGACCACTGGAAACCAGCAAAGATCCAGTTCAACTGACCTAAGCTAGTTAGTTTCAGCTCTACTCACAATAAACAGCTTTCTTTGAGATAAGTCTAGATTTCACCTCTTGCAAGGCATAATGACCTCAGTCAGTCTCGGGAGGTGAAAGGATGTCAGCAACAGGCCAGGCCAGTATGTGTGCATGTACACAACTTGGGTGTGCACTTATTGTGCCTCAACACACCCAGGGTGTGAGTAGACTGGCTGCATAAAACACACCCTGTGCTTCTTATTGAACTTATTAAATCATTTAATGGGGTGTTGGGCGGGGGGGGGGCAGGGAAGAAGCCTTTAAAATCTAATCATTAATGACAGATTAATCCACCCGGGAGAATAGTCGTAAAGTAAAATGGCATATAAAATAAAACTTAATTAAATACAAATGAATATTAAATAATAAAGATCAATAAAATTAATTCATTCCTGTGCAGAGGGCCAGCACAAGCTTCAATTCTTCCTCCTGAGCCCAGTTCTGAGACCTGGAGTGGAACATAAGTGGTGCATCTGGCCCTCAACCACAGGGTGAATGTCAGCCATTTGACAATACTTTTTGAATGGTAACTGCACAGTCTAATCACAGCTGAACAATGAGACAGTACAAGACACATTGAAATACTGCTTATGGCTAATAAAGACCAGCAGAAATTGTCGTAGCTCCCTTTTACATCATCTGAGGATCTACCCCCTAGTGTTTAAATCCCTACTATTGAAAAGCCTTGTCCCTCATTTTCTCTGCTATCCACCCCTAGGCAGCTCTGCTCTGAGCTAGGTCTCACACACTCATGACAGGTCTACACTTACAAAGCTGCAGCGGTGGTGCTGCACCACTGTAGCTGTTTAATGAGGATGCTCCTATGCCAACAGGAGAGCTTCTCCTTTCGGTGTTGTTAATCCACCTCTGTGAGAGGCGGTAGCTACGTCGATGGGAGATACTCTCCCGTCAACATAGCACTGTCTATACCAGGGGTTTAGGTTCATATAATTGTGTCGCTCAGGGGGGGTGGATTTTTCACGCTCCTGAGCAACACAGTTATACCGATGTAAGTTTGCAGTGTAGACGTGACCCAAACAGGTGACGCCTGCCCCCCAGCAACTCAGCTGGCTGGGGAGCAGCATCTTGAGCAGGGCTTGAAAAAGGGAAGCCACAGTCATGGCTCAATGAGTAACCAAAACAAGACATTCTTCCGGAGCCCTGCTCCTGATCTGGTGAGTGACTACAGGACAGGAGCATCTTTCTTTCACAAAGCATTGCTCAGTCTGCTGTTGCTGAGGTGAGAGAAGAAAGCAGAGAGAGGAACAGGAGAGCCTCACAATACGGATTCATTAATTGTAAAGGTTTGGGATTTTATAATCAGGATTGTTTGACAAAGCACATTTGGATGTGGCATGGTGACCTGCCTGGTGAACAGGCTTTGTAGTTCCAACTTCCACATTTATTTGGTAGTAATCACTGGCTAAAAGCCTCCTGAGACAATCAGATTGCATTTTATGGCCAAAATCATCATGTATTGGAATGAATAAACAAAGCATACAGTGCTTAGAACAATGGGGCTATAATAGTGTAACTTATTTGATGATCCCAAAGCATTTTTCAAATGTTAAACAAAACTCACTACCCCTTGGGAGGTAGGTTAGAGAAAGGCAGCCAGGAGAGAGTAGTTCTTTTTCCCTTAGTGTGTTTTTTCCATTGGTTTGCTCCCCTCCACCCTTCTCAGTGAGTGAAGAGAAACAGAAGGCCACAGACGCTGAGGCTCCCGTTTTAAAGTGCAGCTCTGCTCTGAACAGCAACTGTAAAAATGGCACCTTCTAACTCCCTGGGTTTGCTCCCTGGATTAAATCCTTACCCCACTGAAGTCACTGGGAGTTTTGCCATTGGCTTGCTTGGGGCCAGGATTCGCCCCCAGTGTATTTAAACACATCTCTGCTGATTTTACTGACAAATAAGCTGTTGCTATTTTATACTCCTGAGAGCACATTAGAGGCAACAGCTATGGGGAAGTGAGTCTCTTCTAGTTCATTCATCACAAACTTCATTTGTAACTAAATTTCAATTATGGGGCCAACTGCTGCCCTCAGGTGCACCATGCAACCCCATTGAAGACACTGGAACTGCTCAGGTTTAACAGAGACCAGAACTTGGCCCATGGAGTTTTTATTACTAGTAATGACAACGAGCCAGAAAGAATCCAGCTTGATTCTCCAAAATCAGGTTGAGTGTGCTGGGTGAGTAGTAACAAAAAATAAACGTTTTACTTGTACATAAAGCAAATTTGCTGGGGAAGTCACTGAGACTGCATCCTCCTGGAACCGTGTTTCAAAGAAGAACTTCGCTTTAACATTACACAGTTAAGAGTGCTATGGTTTCCTTATAGACACATATTCGCTCTTCCACTTCTCTTTTCCCAGTCCTGTATCTTCAGGCAACAGAACAAAAAGGACATGACTTGGAAAAAGAAAATCTATTTGCTTTATTTCTTTTAATCTTCAAACATGCCCATCCCTGGCTCTAGATGCTCTGGCAAGGGTTAACAATACAGAGTGAGATTTCCAAATGCACTCAGTATTGGCTTAACTCTGCTCTTACTGAAGTTCATGGGTATTTTGCAATTCACTTCAGCAGGAGCAGAGTTAGGCCAGTTGCAAGTGCTTTTCAGACTCCCCTCCACAGTCCAGAACAATGAATAAAACAAAAAATAAAACAGTGTCAATCCCACCTGACAGAAAGCAGCCATCCCACAAGAGAATCTCACACATCCCAACCCCTCAGCTCTCGCATGACCTCAAACACCTCAGCCCTCCTCACAGGCCCATTCCAAAAAGTGGGCTTTAAAAAGGTCAATAAACATGGATTACTTTATTTGAAGAGGGGAGTGAATTCTCAGGTGAGGACACGCACACTCACACCCACACATCCCTTCCAGCAGCAGCCACTACAAGCTGACAGGGCAGCTTGGTAAAACGGAGTGAGATGGATTAAGATTTTGCCTCTAAAGGCCAGGAGTGGCACCAGGGTTTCTGGCGCCCTAGGCAGAATTTGGGGGCAGCATTTTGCGCACTCCCCATGGGGCACATGGGAGCTTCCAGTTCTGCTCCCCTTGCACTGCTGAAGGACCCTCCGCTGAAATGCTGCAGGCGACAGTGGCAGTCATTGCCGAAACGTCGGCAGTGGCTCAATTGCCTGCCGCTGTTTCCCGCGGCACGTCAGCGGAGGGTCGTTCTTCGGCGGTGCCAAGGGAGCGGAACCTGAAGCTCCTGTGCGCCCCATGGTGAGTGCGCAAAATGCCGCCCCCCGAATCCTGGCGCCCTAGGCAACCACCTAGGGTTGCCTAATGGAAGCACCAGCCCTGCTTAAGATGATCTGGTGTACTTGGTATAATTGACTGACTGTAGCAATGTGGACTCATCCCTGCAGCGCCTCCTGCTGGTCTCTTGCAGGAATTAGCTCTCCAGCCATTGGAGTGCCCTCTGCAGGCCAGTTTCCTGCTACCGCTTGGCCCCCGTGTCCCTCCTGGACCCAGTGCCCTGTTACCTGGGATGCTGCTCCCTGGCAGTAATCCCTTTCTCTTTGGGTCTCCCCTCCCCAGGGAACCCCCCCACTATCCCCATGTCACCTCAGTTTAAGGCCACTGCCAGTCATCATCTAGCCCCACGCCCTGGGGCAGACTGCCATATCAGCCTACTCATCACTGGCAAGGTTGGGTTTGGATCTGCTGCCTTTGCCTACCCCTGGGCTGCCCTCTGCAACCCCCAGTACCCATTTGCCTTCTGTTAGGCCACAGCCTGGGGCTTTCCAGGCTGGAGCTCCCTGGCTGCTCTACCTTTCCCCAGTCTTGCTTCACTCAGGTACCCTGTCTCTAGCTCCCTGCAGCCAGACCCATCTCCCTCTACAAACAGAGAGAGACTGGTGAGTTCCTGGCTCCCAGCCTCTTTATACAGGCCAGTTGGGGCCTGATTGGGGCATGGCCCCAGCTGCGGCTGTTTCCCCAATCAGACTAGGGTTTTCTCTCTCAACCCCAGCCCTCTCCAAGGACTGTCTTCAAACCCCTCAGAGCAGGAGCGGGTGACCACCCCGCTACACTGACCTTTATTTTGAAAGCTCTGCTTGACAGAAGTAGAAAACAAAGCAGAATGTAAATTATGAATCAACAGGCAGGAGTGTATATTCGGGTGAATCTGAATAAGGGTGGGACATGGTGACTCACTGCCGTGACTTAGTCTGAAATGCTGTATAATCAATGACTCACCATTGACTGACGTGTGTTATGTAACTCCTTATTGTATTGTGTCTGTCAGCATTTTCGCTGGACTTCAGTCTATCTGTATTAGATGGGTGCCAATACAGTTTTTAAAATGCCACATTTGCTGGGCACTAGATGACTTTGAAAAACTGAATGAATGATTCCAGTGCTGTATTCCAGTGCAGACATCAGCTCCCAGACACTAGGAAAATATTTCAAAGTATCTAGTATAAGTCTGCATCCATAAGAGGTTCAGTAAATTAATCCATCATCTAATTCTGTTTACTGTTAGTGCTCTGTTACTTCCTTCAAATGTCATCAGCTAGTTGTTCAACTAGTTTATAAATTTAGTTCTATATTAATATAGCTATCCGACAATGGGGACTTGCACCAAATAAAACAAAGCTAAATGTTTGGATATCTGAGTTTTGAACCTGCAGTTTATTAGGAACTTTTATTAGGGCGAGCCCTTTCAAATCAGGGTTTAAATATTCACAGAGTGATAGCTGTGGAAGATGGAAAACACCTGGCAGCAATCATCTAGTCTAACTTCCAGGCAAAGGATCCTATTGTACTGTTGGCCCCTTGGAGCCAAGCTGTTAGCCAATATTTGGGGGGCTTGCTGAGTTGTTTCTGTTAGGAGAAGAAACTGATTACAAGAGCCAGGTGTTTCTTCAGTGCATTCCTATTTATTTACAAATAATGTACACAAAATTCCCTAAATGCAGCAGAAACAAACAAGAGGCAGTTTCCTTGTTCAGAAATCCAAGCTGCCTCTCTAGCAAGTTTTCTGCCCTGAGAAGCATGTTCTCCAATGCTTCTCTTGGTCTCTACAGGCTTTCCGCCACTCACACATGACACACAGAGCTGCAATCAATCCCCTAGCCCTTGTGTTTGCAATCACTTCCCAGGGAAGCCCCTCAGCCCGCATGATTAACTTCTGCTCAGGCCTTACCATACTAGTGACAGTCAATGCCTTGGGGGGCAGGGCGGGGCAGGGCGAGGCAGGGCAGGGGAGGAAGAGGACGAATTGCTTCTATTGTTTCCAGCTATCACTACAGAGAGAGTCATTCAATTGCTCCTTCCAGATAGCCTGAATGAAGATGCATCAACTTTAGCCAGTCCTGTGACTGACTGTAGCCATTATCATCTTCTAGCAAACTAATACATTTACTACTGCTTTGTCTGGTCTTAAATGTTCCAAAGTTTTCATCACTTCCCTAGGAAGCCTGTTCCATAATTAAGAGATCTTAAGGTCAGGGTGTTTTTCCATGGTGTTAGGCTTAAATTTTGCCTCTCAGTTTCATTCCATTCTCCCAGTTATCAACCCTTTACTTCAAATATTTGTAGATTGTTATTATTAGTTATCATCTACTCAGGCTGTACATATATATCTTTGACATTTTAAAGAGAGGTTAAGGTCCGAGAAAGGACTGTAAAAATGGTATCTTCCTACTCAGCTGATCTGTTCCACTATTGTCGAACCCACTTACTTCACTGACCAAGATAAACATTTTTTTTACTCGAGGTAGCATGGCAAAGCCAACACAGCCACGAGAGAATGAACTGAATTATTTTCTGGCTCCTGCCTCACTAACAGAATTGTTATCTAGATGACAGCTATAGAATCATAAGAGATGATTATGTTCCAAGCAGTTTGCAGAGCTGGCTAGTAGAAAAACCCATTGTTTTACTTGTAAATTGAGCAAAGTTGATCTGGCATCATTGAAAGGCAACAGGCTCTGCTACAGACAGCCCACAATCTAAATGTCTGCAGTGTAGCAAAGAAACTTTTAATGAAAGGAAGGAAGTCAACCAACGCTAATTAGGGAATATGCCACAAGCAGGATTCATAAACCTAAAACTGTGAGCCTCATGTTTTTGAGTTCTACAACCAAAAGTTCCTTTTCTGTGCCCTTCTCTTCTCCCTCACCGTACTCCCCTCATAGTGGTTGTCCTTGGTCAGTTAGGACCCAGGGTTCAGGAGTGTATCTCTCTGAGTTCACCTCCCATCCAGGGAAGAAGACACCTGGCTTGCTCTGCCATCTGAGCACTTCCTCTGGCTGGCCGCTTCGACAACCACTGCTTCTGGCCACCCTGCCACCTGCTGCTTCTTGCCGCCTGGTCACTCTGCCAGATGCCGTTCCTCACCGCCTGGCGCGTCTGCCAGTCACTTCTCCTTGCCATCCGGCTACCCTACCAGCCACTTCTCCTTGCCGCCTGGCCACCCTGCTGACTGCTTGCCACTTTCACCAGCCACCCATCAGCCATCTCCTGCCTCTCTGCTATGACCTCTGTAGGTCAGTCTCTTTTAGTGATTTTTAGCTGTCAGCAGGCTGGGCAGAAACACAGCCCCACCACAACTGATTTCAGCTCTTATTAAGTACTTAACATAACAAAAGGTTCCTAATGAAGTCTATTCAGCCCTATCTTTGAACAGTGGGGAGGAACAGGTTAAATCAGACCAGGGACCCTTAGGGAGAGTCAACACCTCCTGGCAGGGACACCTGTCCCTACCCTTCTTACTTTCACAGGGGTCTGGCATTGAAGCCCCTGGCTTAATAAGGTCCTTTCAGTTGAGAGTTCATTTGGGACAGGATAAGCACAGTTCGGCTCCCCTTTAGTCATATAATAAAGACAATAACACTGATAACATCATTTCACTACCCCTGAATTCAGTACTAAAGTGATTTGTAACCCAACCCCAGACAAAGTTGATTACTTTGAGCAACACCTCTCTAGCTGCTGGATATCTAAGCAGAGTAGGTGTGTTCCTGTAAATACAGTTTGCTCCTGAAGTCTCTCCCCCACCCAGCTAGCTGTCAGGGGAGCATTCATTCAGACACTGCTTACATATCAAAGTTAATTTGGAATAAGGTGGGGTGTGAATTTAAAGCAGATTAACTATTCTTGATTTTTTTTCTAGAATAAGGGCATCCATACATGGAGTTCATCAAGAATAGTTAATCAGGAACAGCTCTTCTAGAATAACTCTATTGCTGATGTACTGTAATTCTTCCTTCTTTGGAACTTGGAAGATCTTGCTGCCCAACAAAATTCTAAGAGCAAAGACATGGATGGGCATCATGTGGATGGGAAGAACATTATTCTATATCAAAGAATATTATCCCTTCATGTATACAGCTTTACCTATCGAGGGCTGTGAGCTTGCACATCCTTTACAGATCCTAAAAAGACAAAATCTGTGTCCTAACAAGCTAACAATCTAAGGGCTGATCCTGCAAGGTCGCGGCATGCTGAGTTTCCACTGGATTCAATGGATGGATAGAGCTTGTGGGCTAAGATCCCTCTAAGCAGTGTGGCTGCACAGCAGTCTATTAAGTGCCACAAAGGCACCCAGGGTTGCAGTGGGGAGAGATGCCTCTCCCCCAGCCCAGGACTTGTAGCAGCTAGGGCGAGACACCCTTCCCCCAGTCCCAACCCAGCCCAGCCCCAGAACTGCCACAGCTGGGGGAAAGGTGCCCCTCCCCTGGCCCCAACCCAGCCCCAGCCCCAGCCCAGACCTGCCACAGCCAGGGGAGAGGTACCTATCCCCTCGCCCTAGCCCAGGTACTGCTGCAGGGAGAGAGAGCTGAAGGAGCCAAAACCCACATTCCCAGCCCCACCCCAGAGCCCGCACCTCTAGCCACAGCCCTCACTCTCCCACACACCCCAATCATCTGCCCCAGCCCTGAGCCCCCTCCTGCACACCCAACCCCTCTGCCCCACCCCCATCACATGAATTTTGTCATGAGCATCAACATGGAGGTGATATGTCACACATCATCTCCATGTTGCTGCACATAACAAAATTCATTCCACACATGGGTGGGAACATTAGAGGGAACATTGCTTGTAGGCTAAGTTCCTTATTCAGGCCTGGTTTACACTTAAAATTTAGATTGATATAGCTACAGTGGTGAAAAATCCACACCCCGAGTGCCGTAGCTATGCCAACTTAATCCCTGGTGTAAATGTGGCTAGTGGATGGAATAATGCTTCCATTGACCTAGTGACCATAACTCAGGCTGGTGGGTTACCTACAGCGATGGAAACATCCCTTCCATCACTGTAGGAAGCATCTACACTACAGCGCTACTGTGGCATAGCAACAGCGCCGGAGCTGTGCCACTGTAGTGCCCATAGTATAGACAAGCCCTTAGACCAGGGGTCGGCAACCTTTCAGAAGTGCTGTGCTGAGTCTTCATTTATTCACTCTAATTTAAGGTTTTGCGTGCCAGTAATACATTTTAATGTTTTTAGAAGATCTCTTTCTATAACTCTATAATATAGAACTAAACTATTGTTGTATGTAAAGTAAATAAGATTTTTTAAATGTTTAAGAAGTTTCATTTAACATTAAATTAAAATGTAGAGTCCCCCGGACCAGTGGCCAGGACCCAGGCAATGTGAGTGCCACTGAAAATCAGCTCGCGTGCCGCCTTCGGCACACATGCCATAGGTTGCCTATCCCTGCCTTAGACAAATATAACACATCACAGACATCTGTCCAATCCTGAGAGGGTGAAGGGATGTTGGAAACATGGAGCTCAATGTTGAAAAGCGTTGTGGAAAAAGTGGGTTTAATGAAGGGATTTTTAGTTGGGAGTGGAAGGGCACTTTCTTGACATGCAAGAAATGGGCAGCTGTCCCAAGCAAAAGGGCTGGATTGAAAGAAGGTGCAAAGCCAAGAGTGGGAAAAGGAAATAAAAGGGAGTGGTTGAATGAGAGGATTAAAAGCAGGGCAGAGAGGGAAAGGGCAAGTGGGAGGAAATTGGAGCAGAGAGATAGGCGAGGCAAAGTTGTGTATTCATGTTGTTCAGATTTGGCAAGTAATTCAAAAGGGCATTGTCATCCTAATTCCCTAAGAACGTGGTCCTTAATGGGCTGTTTAACTTCAGAGCTTTCAAAAAAAGAAAAACTAATTAGATGCTTGAACAACTGGTTTTTCATAATTTTTTGAATGGAACTTGAATATTCATGATGCACGCAAGAGATAAAGACCATTTTCAAATCTGGGCGCCTAGAGGAACTCAGTGGAAGGTGCAGATGCTCAGCATTGAAAATCAGTTCACTTTTACTGAGGAGCCTAAATAAGGAATCAGGGGCCAGATTTTCAAAGGCATTTAAGTGGCTAAAGATACCCATAGGCACCTAGTGGGATTTTCCAAAGCACCTAAACAGGTTAAGTGCCTAACTCCCATTGATAGGACAGGAGTTAGGCCCCTAATCTGTTTAGGTGCCTTTGAAAATCCTAGGCACCTAGCTGCGTCTTTAGGCACCTAGGCCAGAATACACACAAGGAATTAGGTGTTGTGATGTTGAGTGTCACACCACCTATCTTTTGAGCACTTAGAAAAATCACTGAACTTCACAAAGCCTGAGTCAGGAATCTAGGCTCCTATTCAACAAATGAGAAGAGCTAGGCACCTCAGACTGAGATCCACAAAACCAGCATGCTAGGCAGGGACATGCCTAAACTAGCCAATGGGGGATGCCACGATGAGAGGAGCCCTGCCCCGCTCTTGCAGATAGTTGCCCAAGTCCACACAGGTGTCTATCTCTGCTTGTGATTATCAGCTGAAAACTCTTTCTTGGTTATAGGTGCCTATGCCATTAGCAAGAAGCCCTGGAAGGAAGGAAGAGAACTTCCCTTGTAACTTTTAGCCCAGTGGTCAGGGTAATTGCCTGGGATGTGGTAGACTCCCCCCTCCCAGTTCAAGACACCGTTCCATCTGAGGGGTAGAAGGGATTTGAACAGGGATCTGCCACTGCTCCAATGAGTGCGCTAACCATTGAGCTATAGGATATTCTGATATGGGACTCCCTCAATCTCACTCGTTGAAGCTGTTGCACTCTGGATAAATAATTAAAGAGTTATTGGATTAGGGGGACTATATCTTCAGTCTCCCCCCTCCCAGGTGAATGCATTAAACACTGAGCTATATAGAGTAATTCATTCTCTCTGTCTCGGTGCAGGTTGTGTTTGTTATGTGCTTTGTACATTAGCTGGGTTTCTGATCGTCAGTGTTTGGTTTTATTCTGTTACTTGCTGTTTCTTTGTTTTAGGGGTGTTGTTGGTGCAAAGGTGCTGATTCCGTGGGGTGGGTGTTCCGGGGGGGGAAAAGTGGTGGGTGTGGAGCACTCACCGGCAGCCCCCTATCAACTTCCCCATCCACTGCCCAGTGTCTCCAGCCTGCGGAGGGCCCAGCGAATCAGCACCTCCCCTTTCCCTCCCCACATCTCCCACCCACCACAAACAGCTGTTTTGTGGCATGCAGGGAGGCTGGGGGGGGGGAAGGGAGGAGGAGAGGGGAGGTAGCATGCTTGGAGGGAGGGGGTAGAACTGGGCAGGAAGAGGCAGGGTTGTGGGGACCTTGGAGGAAGGGATGGAGCAAGAGTGGGGCCTGGGGCAGAGCCACGGGTTGAGCACCCCCCACCAGTTTGAAAAGTTGGCGCCTGTGGTTGGTGCCCCCTTTTTTGTTAGGAAGGGGGTTCTCTTTGGGGTCCATTCCAGATGGGTTTAGCAGTTTGACCCCCCCGCAAGCACGGGGTTTGGTACGTGCCTGCTGTCTGAACTGTGGAGACTGTGTTGCTGAGTGTAGGTAAGGGTATTGGCTGTGCTAATATAAAATCTGCCTCTTGAAAGAGCAAATCTATCATGATTTTCCTGGCACAGGAGCAGTTTGTGAATTGTTTGGTACAGGAGGGACTCTGCATCAAGGAGTCTTTTGTATAAGTTTTTCCCTTGTTTACTCCTGCTATGAAAGTAGTTTTTTCCAATGTCTCCCCCACCACACACACACCTTCCCTCACAGTAAAACTCTAGTGTCTGCTCTTTCCCATAATGGGAAAGTAGGTTCTGATGTTAGGATGATTCCATTAGGCTGCAAGAACCCAGATGTGAGCCATGTTATGTCATTCTGGCACCAGGTTGATGTGGTTCTATATAATTTGGAATAGCCCTGGAACCTGGTTTTAAAGCACCACATAGATAGAACAGATTATAGTGTTTGCTACATCTGAAAATCTTTCCTGTGTGGTGACATTGGTCATTGGAGGGGTTCCTGTCCATGCACTGCGGATACAAGAGTCCCTGGTAAAAATGTGGGACCCTAGAATAGTGAGGACTAGGGAGGGGGCTAAAATATTAAGGTACCAGCAGGAAACAGCCTTAATCTGTACTGCCCCCACTTGCCATATCTCCCCCACTCGCCATATGCACAGGCATGGGAATTAGGAGTGAGAGGGGTGCTGCAGCAACCCCAGGTTTTATGTGGGGCTGCTGGCCTTGGACTCCACTCCCCAGCCACTGGCTCCGCGCATAAAACGTGGGGGTGCTTCCCGTGCCTATGCCCTGCTCCTGGCCCTCCGCCTGCACTGCACTCCCCAACCCCTCATCTCACCTCGGGCTCGGGTCCTGGCTGCTGGCCCCACCCCCCCACTCCCAAGCCTCCACTCCTGCGGCCTATCCCACTCCCAGCCCCATGCCTGGGGCTCCGCTCCTAGGGCCCTGGCTGCCGACTCCATTCCCTGGCCCCTGGCTCCACTCCCAGGGCTCCACTCCCAGGGGCCCACACCCAGCCCCATGGTAGGGGCTCTGCTTTTGGCCCCGCATACGGGGTCCTGGCTGCTGGCCCCACTTACTTATGTCTGGGTCCCCCAGCTGTGGCCTCGGCCCCCTTACTTATGTCTGGGTCCCCCTCTCCCAGGAACACAGCCCTGGTCCCAGCCTCAGCTGGGGCGGGGAGGGAGACCCAGACAGAAATAAGGAGGCTGGCTTCCAGCACCCCCACTACTAACAGTTTTCCAGCACCACAGGCCATATGCGGTCTGCTGTTGTCCATGGAGCAGTTCCCCCAAAGGAGTCCTCCATTGTGACCCTATCATTTGTGCTTGGACATAAGTGAGTCCTGGAGGTTGAGGAGCACCTCCCTGCAGAGGAAACAGAGACAGGTTCTAGAAATGGGGGTGAAGAACAGAACCAAGGGGTGGGTTTATGTGGGACTATTTCTATTTGATCAAGGGCACGTGCAGGGATTGTTCAAGATATGTGTCTCCCCATGGCTCACTTTGTTCAAAAAGTACTTCCACTGTCTATTGTCTCCATGGTGTGCCTCAATTTTAGCTCTAAATATTAATGGATGTCAGGATGGTCATAAAAAAGGCACAACTCTTTGACTATCTCAGACAAAATGGGGCTGATGTGGTCCTTTTGCAAGAAATGCACTCAGAACCTGATAATCAGGAGAACTGATTGAAGGATTGGGAAGTGGAAACTTTCTAGACTCCTGGCTCCAGTGTCACCCCTGAGGTAGCTGTTCTCTTTTCCTCTCTGTGAAGGAGATTGTGGATGGCCAGCTCCTCCAGCTGGAAACACATATTGGCATTATTGTTTTTAATCTTTTTACTGTGTATGCCCCTACACTGGGGTGAGATCATGTCTCCTTTCTGTAGACACTTGCCCATGCCATGCTTAGCAGTGACCGTGATACCATTATTGTTCTGGGAGGGGATTTCAATTGCACTGTAGTTTATGGTTTAGAGAGGAACCATGAGGAGACCACGCCCTCCATCAGCCAGGGAAATGTATTGTCTCCAGCTGACCTTTGGCCTAGTAGTTTGGAGGTTCTCTCACTCCACTGTTAGTCTGTACTCTTCACTGAAGGCTACTCCCAACCAGGTCTTACGGGCTAGACTGGATCAATTTTATACAATGAAGGCCAGTGTGAATATGTTAGTTTGGTCTTCCATGTCTCCCACTTGCTTGTCTGATCATCATTATGTCTCTGTCAATGTGTCTCTTCTTCTTGCCTGTACTTTCCATTGGTGATTTAATACCAATTATTACAGGACTTGAATTTCACCCAGAGGGCTGATGTTTTTTGGGAGCATTGACAGCAACACAAGCCTCTTTATGAGTCCCTGAGATACTGGTGGGATGTCAGAAAGGTCCATATCCAACTGTTCTGCCAAGATTATATCCAGGCTTCCATGTGGTCCTTGCATCAGGTCATGAGTGCTCTGGTATGAGATATCTTGGGCTTTCATGGCACATTTTGCTATGGAAAATCTGATACAGATGCACAAAACCTTAACTGAGACGTATCACCTTCTGAGGTGTTTGTTAGAAGATAAGCTGCAAGGTGTCCTGGTTCAGGTCCATTTTACTTAGCTCCATGAAAGTGATGGTCCCAGAAGGTTCTTTTTCAAGTTGGAGAAAAAGTCTATAGACCGTCAACAGCTTTTAGGCCTATGTCTGCAGGGTGGTCATCTGACGGCTGACCCTGCTGAGATCCTAAAAGCAGCTGTTTCTTTTTACAGTATTCTATACTGCTGTGAAGCCTGTGAGGTGCTGGCAATGAAGGAGATGCCCCAGGGGTTTTCCTGTCTGACTGGTGAGGTACAGCAGTGCCTGAATGCCCCGTTATCACTGCAGGAGTTTTCTGTTGCAGTCCAGCAGCTCTTGACAGGCTAGACCCCAGGAAATGATCGGCTGCCATCTGAATTTTACGAGCATTTCTGGCATCTTCGTGATCGTGATATTTTTCTAGGGGTGCTGGAGTGTACCCAGGAGAAAGAGCTGACCCTCATTTGCTGTAGGGCTGTGATGACATGGCTGCACAAAAAAGGGGACTTCTGTGATTTACAGAACTGGAGACCTATTTCTCTTCCCTGTCTGACTATAAGATTTTATCCAGGATCTTAGCTAACCAGCTGAAAGACTGTCTGGACTCATTGATACACCCTGATCAAACATATTGTATTCCTCACTGCTGTATTTTTGATAAATGTTTTTTAATTAATTATGTTCTTACTGTTGGCAAATTTTGTAATCTGGATGAGAGGCTTACTTCAATGGGCAAGGAGAAGGCCTTTGATAGAATTAACCATAGTTATCTTTTAAAAACACTACAAGCTTTTGGGATTAAGCCAGTGTTCTCATCATGTATTTCTTTATTGTACCATACCGTTTTTAACATCCTAAAGATTAACAGTTTTAGCCTCTGCTTCCCGGTTTGAAGAGGTATTTATCAGGGATGTCCGCTGTCTGAGATAGTATATGGTCTTAGTTTGGAGCCATTTCTGCATGTCATTGGAAGCCATCTGACTGGCCTTTCTGTGCTGGGGTGACAGTTGCTTTCCTGGTTCATCTGTCGGCCTATACTGATGATAGCTCAGTTTTTATCATGTCTGACAGTGATGTGCAAGCTCTTTGCACAAGTGTATGAACAGGCATCTTCTGCCCGCATTAACTGGGCCAAGAGGAATTCAATCTTACTGGGCTCTTGGCAGTGTAGCGGCCCCCCTTTGTTGCCCCAACAATTGCAATGGGGCATCTCTTGGATTAAGGTGTTGAGGGTCTTTTTCAGATCCAAACCATATATGCTAAGGAAGTGGGAGCGGGCTGAGGAAAAGGTGCAAGGCCGTTTGCAGAAATGGCACTGGCTCCTTCCTGGACTCTCTTTTCAGGGACAAGGTTTGATTGCCAACAATCTTCTTGTCTTACTGTTGTGGCACCAGCTGGTATCTCTGGACCCTCCCCTGGGCTTTTTGGACTGGATTCAGAGGCATATTAACCATTTTTAATAGTTACCACTGGTTGTTCTCTGCTTTGCTGTTTCTGTCGTTAGATGACAAGGGCCAGAGGCTCACTGATTTAGTCAGCAGGCTGGTGGCCTCTCACATCCAGTCTGTTCAGTCATTGCTATACTCCGACTCCCCACTGGCCCAGAAGTCTCTAGCTTTTCCTCCCCTCCATCATGCAGTATGGATGGGCTTTGACTCTTATCTATTTTTACTGGCACCTGGTCCATTACAGAGTCTAGATTTGCCTCCTTTTTGTAATGGTCTTTTTAATGCCTGGCAACTTCTGTGAAGTGCATGGCTAGACCAGGCATTTCCCAGTTTATGGCTCTTGGAAGAGACTCACTTTTTCCTGCTAAAGCTCTCTCCTCCAGCAGCCTGATTTCTGCTTTGATTCAGGCTGGGTTGACCATGCTGCCCCACCTTCTTGCTCCTGGTAGGTCAAGCTGGAAATCGGCAACAGCTCCTGCAATTCAGACCAGAATCCGGATAAGATCTTTTGGATAAGGTCTCCACTGAATTCCAGGTGGTGCGTCCTCAGCAGGTTGCTCAATAGTTGCGGAAAGCTTTGCAAGGATTGTTCTTCTGAGGGGAATCCTGTGTTCCTCTCACTAGTTGTCTCCCTTTCTGTGGACGATATCCTTGTGCAACTTGGCAGATTGCTGACCTGGAAGGGTTTGATGGATTTTTTTTTGCAACCATGACCAAGAAGCAGTTCTATGGCATGTGTGTCAAGATGCGGCCTTATGCCACCTTCTCTGACCTGCCCAATACATCCTGGAGGATGCCCCTGTCTCTAGGTGAGTCTATGTCCCCAGCTTAGAGGACATTGTACAAACCTCCTCTTTCTAAGCATTCCAGTGACTTGCAGTGGAGGTTCCTGCATAGCATTATAGCAACTAATCATTTTGTGCACCATATTACCTCTGAGGTGTCTGTGTGGTGCCCCATCTGTTGAGCTTCAGAGATGGTGGCTCAGTTTTTTCTACATTGCCTCTGTTTGATTCCTCTTTGTTTTTTTTTTGGTTGGTTGGTTTTTTGTAGCAGCTGTTTGGGGGCTGGTTTTCTCCAAGTCCATGTTTGCTCTTGGAGTGAGATACAGAGCTTGCATTCAGCCAACTTCCTGCCTGGCAAACTTTTCACTGGGTCAGGCAAAACTAGCCAGTTTGAAATCTCACTGGAACAGAATGGCTGGAGTAGAATGGTGTGATGTTCTGTGGACTGATTGTGGACCAGCTGCAGACTGATTACACCTTTTATAAATTGACTTGTAACTGGGACACTTTTTGGTTGACTTGGTGTGTTAACAAGATTTTGAGTGAACTTGGTGATGATGATGCTTTAGTGATCCATGTGTAATGTTCGCTTAAGATGCGTTTTGCTTTATTTTATTCATGTTCTGTGCATATATTGTAATTTTATAACATTTTAAAATAGTTTTTAATGGGATTTTATGTGAATAAAGGTGTTTTTCATGTCATGTCTCTCCCTCCACCCACCCCCACCCCCCAAAGTGGCTCTTAGGTGCTTAAAAATAGGGACTTAGACACTTAATTATTTTTGTGCTTTTGAGCTCTAAATACCTTCAAAGATTTGACCCAGGATGCCTAGTTTAGTTTAGTTTCGGTTGAAGTCTCTATTAATTTTATGTCTTTACTAGTAAATAGTTTCCTGGTTTGGAATAAAATCTCAACTGTATCTTCTGAAAAGCCTATGTGAGAATGTGATCCAAGTTCTCTGTTAAGTCAGTTGCAAAAATGCCATTGCTTTTAATGCGAGCAGGACTGGGCCACTCTACAGCATTCCCCTGGGAAAAGACATACTTCCAGTGTGCAAGGGAGAATGGGGGAGGCCAATGAGCAGTTGAAGAAATAATGGAAGCTAGGACCAAGCCCTGCTCTTTGGTCCCAATTCAAGAAAGCATATGAGCATGTATTAGTCAGCAAAGCACTTAAGTCCCACTGAAGTCTACAGGGCTTAACTGCATGCTTAAGTGCTTTGTTGAATAAGGATGCTTGCTTGAATCAGAATCTTGGTGAATATAATCTATTAGAAATCTCTTAGTTACTCACATGGCTCTTATTACCATAGCATTTGAGCACCTCCACAACACCGCTGTGAGGTAGGGAAGTATATTTTCCCACTTCATTGGCAGGGAACTGACTTATCCAAGGCCACACAGTAAGTCTGTGGGAGAGCAGGAAATCTCTGCAGTCTTAGGCCAGAGCATTAACTACTTGACCTCCTTCCTCCCTCCTAAATGGTATGAGCCTAACTGTCTGTTTCCCAGAGAGGCTAATAGGTGCAGCCTGTGAAGGCCATATAGATTTACTAGCTTTATGAATCTATGCATCTTCCTCCTATAATCGTAGCCTTTAGGCAAGATAACGCCACAAACAGTTCTTTAGTTGCCCTGGTATAGGAGCACAATATAAGCAGGAATTCAGTTTCTGTAATCTGCCAAAACATCAATACCCTGAAGGCAAGCTCAGATAGGAAATGGATCACTGACTCACCCTTCTGGCTTAATAATAATACTTAGCACTTTTATAGTTTTTTTACACACATTAAATAATAAATCAATCCTCACTAGACTCTTATAAAATAGTTAAACATCACTGTTTTCTAGATGGAGAAAATGAACCAGATGAGTTACGTGACTTGTCCAGGTAAACTGGTAATGGAGCCAGTATTAAAACTCCTGATTCCCTGCCCCATGTGTCACACTGTCTGCAATGGCTCATGGCTGAGTGCCAACTTCAAGTCAGACCGTCAAAAAGCAGGGCAGAAACCCCAATCTGGTTGTATGTTCTACAATTAGATTTCACCAACTCCGTAACAAGTGTGAACTCCTAAAGCACTATAACAGACTTACCATAAAGTCACAGGGACCAGGCAACTTTTGTAGGTGGGAGAGACAAACTTTCGAGCCTCACAGAGCTCTTCTTCAGATCTGGGAAAGGTTCTCCAAGCATCACAGCTAAATGCAAGATGGAACAGATTGTTAAGCATAAGTAGTTGGCACATATTCTATGGGACACCTGTTAATACCCCTGCAGTCATAGGACAAAAAAGAGGGGTTAGTGGGTTACAGATTGTTGTAATAAGCCATAAATCTAGATGAGTTATGAATTTAAGTTCCCAGGCTCATCTTTTCAAAGAGGTGTGCAGGTTTAATAACAGGCCACTCTACTTTGAACGGTTCTTAGTATATGAGTTAACTACCTATGTTAAACAATCCATCTTGCATTTAGCTGTGACACTGGGAGTACCTTTCCCAGACCTGAAGAAGAGCTCTGTTTGAGTCTAAAGTGTAGGGGAGAGAGAGAGAGAGAGAGAGAGAGAGCGCAAGCCCGGAGCACTAGGCCTGGTGCAAGACCTGAGGCCTACACCAGAGGCTGTGAACCAAAGTCATGCCATTCATTAAAGCAGATGCTTACAGGTCCAATGTCTAGTACATAAACTTGGCAAAGTTGCAACTAGTGTTGCTAAAACAGACATTCCAAAGAAGTACTATGCACTAGATATTTATGTAAATATATTCCAGAATGCTAGTACATATACACCCTAATCTAGTACAAGATAAGATGGTTTGACAGAACAATGAATAGGGATGTTGTGTCCGAAATATCAGGAACAAGGGAAAGTAACAAACAAATGTCATGAGAGACACAAAGCAGTACGTAAGTTGTTTATCCCAGTTGTTTGTCTCAGTCTATAAATATCAGGGTACCTCACTGTACCCCTTTGTGTGGCCTAGGGGACAGCAGAGACTCCTGCTGCTGACTGAGCCGCTCCTTGCCATGGGGCACTCCTGTGTTAATGTACTTGTGCAAGTTGTGTGAGTCATTAGGACTGTGCCTTGAGGGAAATAAATCTGGCCGAGTGTCTTTGTCACCAGACCATGCCTGTGGTCTTTCTCTGTGAGTAACATTGAGGTCTGTTGAATTAGCAGGCTGCACTCTCTGCTATCTCTGATACCAGAGCACCATGGACAGAAGCACTGAGCAGCTGTAACAGCTTAGCAGCTTTGATAGCGTCACAGCAACAACTTTCCACCTTTCTACATTGGTGACCTAGACCACTGATTTGGTAAGTGACAAGCAACCTGTGATGGCAGAAAACTCTGAGCTAGGAGATCCCTTAATCTTCTCCCTAAATATCCCCACAGAATTTGATGGGGTATGGATGCACTGGGTAGCCAACAGAAGAGGTCCACATGAGGTCAAAAAGGATAGTGGGAAAACATGTAAAATGATGGCAGAGACCAAGGCTTTAAAAAGTAATAATAAATGTAGAATATTGCAATGAATGGCCATAGCAGTGAGGAGTCCTAGACAACACATCACAAACTTGGCGAGGCAAGTAACAGAAACAAAGAAAAAGTTAGAAGAAGCAACAGAGCACTAGAAAGCACAGGGACAGAATAGAAAATTGGAAACAGCTGTTGAGAATTTGCAAAAAAGAGAAGTGCCATCCCCTACTATAAATCTTGTTGGACAACAATGGGCTTCAGGTACTTACATAGTGCTTGAAGGATGGGACAGAATGGAAGAAAGGAGGCCCTAGCAAACAGAAAAGATGGAATGGGGACCCATGGAATGACTCAAACTAACTGCCAACAAGCAGCCCATGGGAAGGAACCACCACATTGCAACCACCACCATATGTTGAGAGCCATGTTTCTGTAAAACTTAAACTAAGACCTAGACCTGTGCCTGTTAAAATGGGAAAAGTAGCAAACAATACTTCCACTATATTGGAAGCACATTAGGAGAGATCAGGAACATGGATGATCAGGGGTGCCATTTTGGCAGCTTAAGAAAGAAAAACTAAAGGAAGAAGTGAAAAGATGAAAAGCTGTCGGGGGGGGGGGCAGGGGAGGAATAGACCAATGAGCATTATCACCTGGTAAACTCCCAATAGGGCTTCCAGACGTTGGCACCACAGCTGTCTTTTGTAGCACCCCTTTCACAGTATGACTAGAGATGCCACATAGTAAAAACCACTATAGCAGGGGTAAAAGAAATGTTATTAGACAGCATGGCAGCAATAACTATGGCAGGGCACTTGTCAGATGAGACAAAGCAAGGGAAAATTCAGAGAGTTACTGGAGTAACTCACCTGGTTCAGATTCGAGGTGGAGGGGAAACAGTTGTAATAAGACCAAGGAAAAAGGAGTGTGTCAACTGATGAGGCAGAAGTACAGAAGACCAAGTGTGGTTTGATGTAAAAGGAGACCTAATCGAGCACCAAGTGGGATCTAAAGTCATGATCCAAGATCAAGCTCCCTACTAGTCTTTCCTAAAGGCAAGGTGGTACTGGCTGTGCTTGGTGTTGGATTGGCTTGACCTGGGAAGTAAAGGGCAGAGCTGGGTTCAAGGAAGCCAACCCAAAGCTCACAAAAGTAAGTAAAAGAAGCAGCAAGAAATAGTTTCTTCCCTTTTTGTGTTACAAATTTGCAACTATGATGTGGTGGAGGCTTACAACTCTGTGTGTCCTGAGGTGAAGGACCTGAACGACCAAGTTGGGGCCTGGCCTGACATAAGTAATTAACACATGGAGAGAAGATAGGATTAGGGAAGGAAATAAATTATTAGGCTGAAAACATAATTTTTGTGTTAAATAAGTAAATAAGACAGTAGGCTAAGAAGACAGAATGTCTGAGCCAACTAAGATAAGACAGAAAACACGGAGGGAACTATTTACTATGAATTAGCTAATGAGGGATAAAATAAGAATGTAGAGATAAGGTAAAGAGAAAATCGAACCACAGTTAGTGCACAGGGATTGGTTCCTGCAAAATAATGTGATGTCATGTACAGGAAATATAATGAGATGTGTAATGTATATAAAGGGAGAAGGTTTCTGTATAAATTTGGAGCTATGATGTACCCTGCATTCATCCTCACTTCATTTGAGTCTAATCAACTCAGCATAGCACTGCTATATGTAATTTGCCATTTGTATAGACAACTTTTTTGTTAGTATCAGTCATGATTTGGGGCCAGAGACAGTGCATCCTAACTAAGGCACATGTCATTCAAAACAATCTTGTCCAGTGTCAGATTACCTCTATTGAATTCTGACAACAATATTTGATAAATTACTGTCCTTTCAGTAGGTTATCTGGAAGACAGCATCTACAAGGAACAACTGGATCTATGTCAACTACTGGCGTATTACAGAGCACCGCACACACTTGTTATGCCGGAAATGTTCTGACATCGCAATTCCAGTGTGTGGGCTGGCCACAATAATTCAGGCCAATCCAATGGAACAGAGAAGCTAGCTGCTCCTCTCTCCTTCCCAGTGAAGCTTACCAGGTGGTGACAACCAGCAGTAAGGGTAACCTATAACATGGATGGACAATACTGTATAGCAACTGTGGTCAATTGGTGTACATGTGTATGCTTTTCATATGCTGTGCCAGTCCTGCACAGATAGCACAGTTCAGTGGTGAAGGCGCTCGGTCAGGTTTACTGTTGGCAAAGCATGGTACTAGCGACCATAGGAGCTACAGATACACTAACACATGTATACCCATCACAATGGACCAGCTCAGTCAGCAGCAGGACTTTCTGCTGCCCCCTTACCTGGACAAAGGTGTCCCTCTTATGACATCTCCTTTTGTTCATTGATACAAATATGTTACGTATTACTCTTCTGACGTTAGTTTCCAACCCTACGCTTTGTACCTGTTTGCTTGAACAAAACATCCTCATCCATTATCCTGACCTCCCATCCTTGTTTTATTTGAGGTCGGTGTGTTCCCATACCATCACCAAGGATTGTGTTTATACCATATCTCTATGTTGGGATGTACCTGTGCTAGCCTTCTGCAACGTGTTTACATGAATGATCAATACTAGTACTTCTTAGGAGTGCTGCTGTTTTAGCAATGCTAACTATGTTTTTGCCAAGTTCATGTATCAGACAGTGAACTTACAATCAAGTGTCTGCTTTTTGACAGGCCTGCCTTTTGCTCATAGCCTGGCTTTGGCTGACTTTGGTTCAGGCCTCCGGCCTTACACCAGGCCCAGTGCTCCAGGCCTCATTTGTGATGTCACTATTCCATATTCCTGTTTTACTCCTCATGTACATAGCACTGTGGAACACACTGTAACAATGCCAATCCCAATAATTCAGAACAACTCTAAGACTACACCTCTCAACTAAAGCCTCAGCCCTAACATTCCCAGGCCCATTACATGGGACTCAGATCAATTGACTGAAGGAAACTTTCCACAAGTCATACGAAGGAATGTGCAGACCATTGGACAGATGGGGCATGAGTGTATGGATGGGTAAAACAAAATGGCCAAGAAGCTATTTAGCCCAGTGAGTCATTTTCAGTTCATACATTAGGCTTTTCTGGGATGATGGGTAAACATCCTTCCCATAAAAAGACAAAAAGCAGGGAAATGTAGTTAAGAGAGAGAGCCTAGAGCACCAGGCCTGGTGCAAGACCTGAGCCCTGTAACAAAGGCTGTGAACAAAAAAGTCAGGCCATTCATTAAAGCAGATGCTTACAGATCCACTATTCAATACATGAACCAGGCAAAGTTGCTGCTAGTGTTGCTAAAACATAAGCACTCCTAAGAAGTACTGGGAGGTAACGAACAGATGAAACACATAAGGTGGTAAGCAAGTCATCTATCCCAGTTGTTTGTCTCAGTCTATAAATATCAGGTTACCTTGCCTTAACCCTTTGTGTGACTGAAAGAACAGCAGAGACTCCTGCTGCAGATCGAGCTGCTCCTTGCCATGGGGCACTCCTGTGTTCAGTATTGTGTCCAGTTCTGGGCACCGCATTTCAAGAAAGATGTGGAGAAATTGGAGAGGGTCCAGAGAAGAGCAACAAGAATGATTAAAGGTCTTGAGAACATGACCTACGAAGGAAGGCTGAAGGAATTGGATTTATTTAGTTTGGAAAAGAGAAGACTGAGAGGGGACCTGATATCAGTTTTCAGGTATCTAAAAGGGTGTCATCAGGAGGAGGGAGAAAACTTGTTCACCTTAGCCTCCAATGATAGAACAAGAAGCAATGGGCTTAAACTGCAGCAAGGGAGATTTAGGTTGGACATTAGGAAAAAGTTCCTAACTGTCAGGGTAGTTAAACACTGGAATAGATTGCCTAGGGAAGTTGTGGAATCTCCATCGCTGGAGATATTTAAGAGTAGGTTAGATAAATGTCTATTAGGGATGGTTTAGACAGTATTTGGTCCTGCCATGAGGGCAGGGGACTGGACTCGATGACCTCTCGAGGTCCCTTCCAGTCCTAGAGTCTATGAGTCTATGAGTCTATGTACTTGTGCAAGTTGTACGAGTCATTAGAACTGTGCCTTGAGGGAAATAAACCTTTGCCACTGAACTCTGCCTGTGGTCTTTCTTTATGAGTAACATCAAGGTCTGCTGAATTAGCAGGCGCACTCTCTGCTAGTGCTGATAACACTGGAGCTCCAAGGACAGAAGCATTGAGCAGCTCAACAGCCTTCACAGCAGCAACAACTTTCAACCCTTCTACAAAAAGCTTGTGTCTTTCAGCACCAGAAGTTGATCCAATAAAAGATATTACCTCACCTACCTTGTTTCTCTAATATCCTGGGTCTGACCCAGCTACAACTACACTACAGACATGGAGTCACAGACTGTCCCCTTGGACATTCCAGTTTATCTTGCCACCCAGGCAAGCTGGACTGTGGGATAGATGGTCACTTTACACCAAAAATCACAATGATATTCAGGTTACTCCCAGTCCAAAAGGACCAGTCACCCAGGTCATTTGTAATCAGAGCTGAAACCAAAGACAACATCTGCAGCCAATCTTGTAATAGACTAACTAAAGATTTATTAACTAATAAAAGAAATGAGAGTTATTTACAAGGTTAAAACAGTGCCCCCTAACAACTTCCTTCAGCTTCTGTTCTTCCCAGGAACTCTCTGTACCAGCTCTCATCACCACTAGCGCTCTCTCTCCCAGGTCTCCTGTTGCTCTCTCCCAATAATTCTGGCCAGCTTTCTGCTGCTGTTGCTACTTGCTCACTCATTCCTTTCTCTTGTGCATGTGTACACGCAAACATTCACACTCCATCCTTCCAGTCTCTTTCCTGAGGGCCCAGGTGCTCACTCTTAAGCCCAGTTGGGAGGCAGCTGACTAGTTACAGGTGCACTGGCTTCTTCCCTCTTAAAGGGGCCATGGCCATGTGACACATCCAGGGTGGGTTGAAAACTGTGTTAAAATTGTGACCTAACACTTAAATTCTCATGGATTTTCCTGTTTCTACTTGGCTAGGGGGCTCTGCCTAAGCGTTAGAACTAGAGGTGCTGCTGCACCCCCCTGTCTTGAAGTGGTTTCCATCATATACAGGGTTTACAATGTGGTTCAATGGCTCTCAGCACCCCCACCATGCCTGAGGCTGTATCGAGAAGCATGCAATCTGCAGTCTGCAGCCAGCCAGCCTGGAATAAGGTGGCTTGAATTGTAACTCTCTGTTTTAGGGAGCAGCCTACTTTGTCTCTCTGTTCTGAATTCTAAGAAGTAAAGTAGTGTTACATTGCAACTTTTCAGCAAGAGTGTTTTATGTTTTTATCATATTTCTGTTTGTATATTGTGAAGCATAATGTGTGTATATGTGTGTAGAACTTGCATATCTACCTCATCTCTTTTTCTTATGTGTCTCAAAAAGTAGGGACTGTTATTAATTCAACTAAAATATTACACTTATTTTCTTGTGGAAGTAAATTCTACCAATTAATTCTACATTTATTAAGGAAATATTCCATTTAATTGCATATGAAATTTGATACAATAAGACATTTTCTTTTCTTACAAGAAATGGAAAAATGTGAAGTTAAAGAATAAGGATTAATTTATAATCTATTATTAAAATGGATCCATGCAGTATTACAAAATGCTAAGGGAAAAAATATTAGACCAGTAAGAGAGCATCAATCAGTGAATACACATTTTGATGCCTAATGTTACCTATCAGCTCTGTGTTCTTGGGTAACCAGAGTGCAGTGTCCAGCCTGTCTGACTCACAGAAGACCTTCCCTCCCGACCCCACAGCCTCTGCTTGAACCAAAGCTGATCAGAAGACTTACAAAAAGCAATGAAAAGGCAGTTGAAGACACACCTAAACCCCTCCGGATAAGGGTGACAGGATTAAGGAAACTCCTCTAGCCTCATTTGTATCAAAGATGGGACAGGGAGACATCTCCATTAGCATACAGAATGGAGAACAGAGATTCCAAGGCAAGAACTGCACTGAACTCTGGGATCAGAAAAGCAGGGAAGCAGTGCATGATGAGGGATCTTGGCTCCAGATGTTAATGAACCCACACCTGCACACACCTAACTCAGTAGTTATCAGACCAATTCTGTAATAAATCCTTTATTGGTATCCAAAATACAGAAGCTGTCTAATTGCATTGTGAGCTCCCTGAAGGAACACTGCCCATAGCCAGGAATGATCAGTTCTTATTGTCTAGCCTGAACAAAACAACTTTGGTACACTTCCTTGAGCCATCAGTTTATCCACAAACAAATCTAGTGTTCTCCCTTGAACTATTGTTCTTTCTCTACAAAAACCCCTTCCCGCTCAAGTAAGTGCTCTGATGCCTGGATCCAAAATCTGCATCAGTTCCATTGGGACTTCATCTTCTCCTGACTGATTGTGCTGGGGGCTCTGCCTGTCTCCAGCACTCTGGACCGTCATCTACCACCACCACCTGGGACCCCTGATTGATTCATGCTTTATGGAGTGGTGAGACTCCAGCTCTCTCTCTCTCTGTATAACCTTCTGACCCTGACTTGTGTGATCAGTTATAGCTTTCTAAACCTGACTTTTGTAATCAAATTTAAGTTAAATTTAATATTATAACTGTTTTGTTTGTTTGGCTCCCCTTATATGGTGATTATCTGGCAATAAATAACTTTCATGTTTAAGCTGGTTGCTTCTCTCCCCCCCCCCAGCATGGGTATTTTTTGGCCTCCCCATTCACAGAATCACAGAATCTCTGCAGCAATTCGTATCTAAGCTAAAGATCCCTGCCCTGCCCAAAAATCCTATGGGGTTTGTTCATCAAGTGGGTTACTTCCAGAACAATTGCAACGTGAAAGTGGAGATAGGAACGTGCTGAACCTGGGGCATATGAGGGTGGCAGCTTGGAAGTGCTGTTTGACCTAGTCTGCTGAGTCCAGGGGCATATAAGGGGTCAGCTTGGGAGTGCTGATTAACCCAGTCCTCTCAGACATGCTCTGTTAGTGTGACACACACACACACACACACACACACACACACACACTCTCTCTCTCTCTCTCTCTCTCTCTGATTCTGGGACTGGAATAACTCCACTGCAGAAGGGAGAAGTAGAGCTCCATATGAGAACACAAATGACACAAGCAGTACACTGATAGAATTACAGAACCTCCCTCCCCCAGAAGAGTAACCGTAGTAAAAATGAGCATACCCCAAAGTAATGGGCAAAATAGTAACACTATTTCCATCTACCTTTTGCTCTGAAAATGTATACAAGTGATGTCTTAGAACTGTAGAACTGGACAGGACCTCAAGAAGTCACGAAGTCCATCCTTTGCACTGAGGCAGGACCAAGTATACCTAGATCATCGCTGACAGGTTCTTGTCCAACCTATTCTTAAAAACCTCCACTGATGGGTATTCCACCACTTCTTAAGTGACCTGTTTCAGTGCTTAATTAGTTAAAAAGTTTTTCCTAATATCTAACCTAAATCTCTCTTGTTGAAGACTAAGCTGATGATTTCTTGTCCTACCGTCAGTGTACATGGAGAACAATTGATCACCATCTGCTTTATAGCAACATTTTACATATATGAAGACCATTATCAAGTTTCCCCCTCCGGCTTCTCTTCTTAAGACTAAACATGCCCAATTCTTTCAATCTTTTCTCCCAGGTCATGTTTTCTAAACCTCTTGTCATTTTCATTGCTCTCCTCTGGACTCTCCAATTTGTCCACATCTGTCAAAGTGTGATGCCCAAAACTGGACACAATATTACAGTTGAGGCCTCCTTAGTGCTGAGTAGAGCAGAACAATAATTTCCTGTGTCTTACATACAAGGTTTCTGTTAATACACCCCAGAACGGCATTTGCCTTTTTTGCCACAGCATCACATTGTTGACATATTCAATTTGTGATCCATTACGACCCCCAGATTATTCTCTCCAGTACTCTTGTCTAGCCAGATAATCTCTATTTTGTATTTATGTACCCTTCGTAAGGGTAGTACTTTGCATTTGTCTTTATTGAATTTCATTTGATTGATTTCAGGCCAGTTCTCCAAATTGTCAAGATCATTCTGAATTCTAATTCTGTCCTCCTAAGTGCTTGCCACCATTCCCAGCTTGGTGTCATTAATGAAAATATTGAACAGTACTAGATCCAAGACAGATCCATATGGGACTCCACTTGATATATTCTCCCAGTGTGATAGCAAACCATTGATAACTGCTGTAAATACAGGTTTTCAACTAGGTATGCACTCACTTTACAGTAATGTAATTTAGACCATGCTTTCCTAATTAGCTTATGAGAATGTCATGTAGGATTGTATCAAAAGCCTTATACTAAAGTCCAGACACATCACATTTACTGCTCTCCCCCTATCCACTAAACTAACAATCCCGTGAAAGAAAGCGATTAGATTGGTTGCTATTATTGACAAATCCATGTTGGCTATTATTTATTACCTTATGTGATGGGGTGCCTGCTCCACACTGGCCTGTTAGGGATGAATAGAGCTCTAAGGCGGCTGTGCAAAAAGCAGCCAATAGGAAAGGGACTGCCAGGAGCAGCCAATCAGGGCCGGGCCGGCCCATATAAGAAGAGCTGCAGGGCAGACCAAATTCAGTAGCTATCTGGAGCTTGAGGAGGGATGATCAGACTCCTAGCAGGAGGAAAGAGAGCCAGCATCCTGCATAGAGCAGTGCTGTTAACAGCGACCAGAGGGAGCTAAAGACAGCTCCTGGTGGACTGCGGGGATTCTTTAAGTTTGATCGATAGAGTTGGGCAGAATCATGGCAACTTCAATTCTGAATTTCCTGATTTTCTGGTAGATGAAGTCACAACCTTAATATTGCAATGACATAGAATTGCATGGTTCTAGTAAAGTTAATGTTATCCAGCAGTTTTATCACTGTTAATTCCCTCACTCATAACTTGCAGAGGCCTAAACCAAGAATGGACTCCTCTTTATCAAGGACAATCTGTTCCAAGAAGCAATCATCTATGGCTTCCAAGAATTCACTCTCTCATTTATTTCCTAATTCTATGAACTCTAATAACACTTTTACTATGCTTCAGGGCATTTAGCTAATCAAATGCAAGACAGAATATTTTCCCTAATATACACAATTTCATAATTGGAGAGGTACATTCTAGAAAGTTTTCACCTTCCTCTGAACCAGTCTCCCAACACCAGCCTCACCAAGCTTTAAGATGGTGTCCCCATGCTCCCTTATCTATACACACAGGCAGCAACATGGTGTGGCAGGCATGGCCCCACACCCTCATGCCTGATAGCTACTGCCCAGTGGGAGGCTAGCAGGAAGAAGGCACTGCACCTCCTCACAGGATTATTGATGCAGCTTGGCATAGTTATTAAATCCCCCCTCCCCCCCGCCCGCCTTTTCAGCAGGATGCTCCTGAAGTTGCAGCACCCTTGGCCTCCTGACAAACTCCTACTACTTCTTCTGCTTCCTTGATCTGCTTTCAAGGATTCTTTCTGTCCCTCAAGCATTGATGCTTTTCCTCTTCTCTGGCTTTGATCTGGTCATATATGCTAGTCAGTCAGCAGCCATCTGGGCCACAACCAGCAGCTGGGAGAAGTAACTTGTGTGCCAGGCTTGAGGCTCCTAAACTACCATTCTGCAAATCCTCCATCCTGTTTTCACTGACTTATTGTGAAAGAGCAAAATGGGACAGAACTGTCCAGATGGCCAAAAGAGCTCTCCTCAGTCCTAGACTTGCGGACAGGATTTGTGGGGCCTTTAAAAAATACAAACCAGAAAACAACTTCATAAAGGACTCAGCAAACCCCTCCCCTTATCTCCTCCTCCAGCTAATGTGTCATAAAGCATCTGCATGACAAGAAATAGAAAGTGCTAGGAGCCAGTAGTAGTGAAGCATATGCTGTCCCTTTGTAGCGCAGCAGTCAGGAAGAGCTTTGCAGTATGTTTTCTAGGATCCCATTCCCATAACCATTTTTTCCTGTGCCCACAGGCCAGCCCGTGGACCTTATTTTCAGCCACTCCCCAACTCATTGCACCTTCAGTGTGTCAGGGAATAATTTTGCCCTCTTTTTTTTTAAGTCAGCTTTAGTCTAAAGCTCCCTGGGCCACATTTTCCAGCATCTAAGTTGTCCCGTCATAAATGCATATAGATCAAGGAATATCTGCATATAGTCACTTATGGGTCTCTAAGCCACACTTATTAGACAGAAGGCAAAGAGGCCAGCATGCTAAGGAGGGGATGGAATTTGACACACAACACAGAGCAGTGCTTAAAGGAAGCTAGGTTGCAACCAGTCCCCAATCTGGGAAATACATTTCTAAGAAGCAAGCTGGGGCTCTGGGGGAGGGAACCCCTTTGATTGGCTAATCAGCTCACAAAGTGAGCAAGTGGGGAAAGCAGCCAATCAGGGCTGGGGCAGGCAGCAGGCTGGTTCTCTCTCTCTCCCGTCCCTCAGAAGCCAATACCATTCTCACAGGGGGAAGAGAAAGAGCCCAGCAGCTTAGGGTGGCTCCACTCCCTCATGCCCTCTCCCCTCCTGTGAGAACCAGATATCCTCTTCTCCTCCCTCTTCCTCCCTGCAATACCCACCACTTTAAGCACTAACAGGGACCTTAGGTTCACACCCCAGAAGTTGCTCAGGTTGCAGCCATGGAAATGGTGGTGTCATCTGGCTCCCTCTCCTCAACTGGCCCTGTCAGGACCAGGAAAAAAGAGGGTCAGCAGAGTGAGGGTAAATCTCTGCAATGGTGATGCTGGTTGAAGTGGTGAGGAAGATTCTGTCCAAAGCCACTGCTATACACCCTGCAACCTTCCCAGAAATGTCCTGAAGGGCTGGCAGCCTTGTTCCATCAATATTGCCCAGTCAAAACAAAATCCCATGCATTTCTACGTAGGCTACGTTCCCTCATCAACAATTCTGAAGACTCACCCTAATCAATGGAGTTCTGGAAACCGCCAGCCAGTTCTTCCTTTACTTGAGACAAACTCAGATCACACTCTTTCAGGGTTTTCTTTCAACCACAGCTTTTTTATAACATGCTTGGAGGTTGAAATGATCTTCCTACCACCTGTCATCCAATTTTGATGTTGTCTGGGTTAACCCCAGCAGAGAGTTCAGCACAAAGAATGGAGAAGATAGGAATATAATGATGGGAGAGAGAGAGAGAGGCCAATACACTCCTATGTGCACCTCCTTAATCCAATCCTCTTTCTTTCTCCTCTCCTCTGCCAGACTACTCCAGAATTCTCCCACCTTCCATGAACCAACTTCTGATGGCTTTTCCTAGATTTTCACTTTGGAAATCTGATAAGCTATGGGATAGGGATGGAGTGAGTGGGAGAAAGGAGATAATGGGGGCATTGTTTATGTCTTTGGAACCTACAGCTCCACACCTTATTTTTAGCACCAACCACTCCTGGCATTCATTTATCTCATTCATGCTGTCTGGCTTGTGAAAGTCTGGACTGTAAGCTAACCCATCCTCTTGGCTGATGAAACACAGTATCAGACTAGGGCAGAAGTGAAAGCCTTGCGTACTGCCGATAAGAGGAACACTTTCGTCTAGTTCCCTAGTCTGTTCATGTTGGTGGCATTCAGTAGCAAATATGTTGCAAACAGTTAGGTTAGTTCTTTCATCACTGAGTTGCTCTGTCCTTTAAGATGTCACCTGTTGTGTTATAGTCACTTTTTCTCCTGTTGTCAGTTTTCTTTAGCATTTGACCTAGTTCTTTATAATTTATTTGGTTCCTGCTGCTCATTCATTACCCTAGAGATGATAATGTTGGCTATGCTGGTCTCGACTTGTTTGGCTGCTACCGTACCATATCAAGAGCTTGTATCATGCAATACACTGCCGCCTTGAATTGCTTAATTTTGTTTTTCCATGTGCGTCTTCTGCAGTTGTGTGGACTGTGTTCTTCTGCTTGACATTAAAATTGTTCTTTTTCTCACTAACACTCTCAGTGTTAAGTTTCCCTGCCTTTCTGATGAGCAGTTATGCTCTATTTCCAGCTTTACATTTAATAATCTGGAATTTGCCTCCTTATCCTTTTGTTCCTACATTTGCTTTTTGCTTTTTTAGTCTGCAGAAGAGAAGAATGAGGGGGATTTGCTGGCTGCTTTCAACTACCTGAAAGGGGGTTCCAAAGAGGATGGATCTAGACCGTTCTCAGTGGTAGCAGATGACAGAACAAGGAGTAATGGTCTCAAGTTGCAGTGGGGGAGGTTTAGGTTGAATATTAGGAAAAACTTTTTCACTAGGAGGGTGGTGAAGCACTGGAATGGGTTATCTGGGGGAGGGGGAGTGGAATCCACTTCCTTAGAGGTTTTTAAGGTCAGGCTTGACAAAGCCCTGGCTGGGATGATTTAGTTGGGAATTGGTCCTGCTTTGAGCAGAGGGTTGGACTAGATGACCTCCTGAGGTCCCTTCCAACCCTGATATTCTATGATTCTATGATTCTCCGCCTCTTTAACATCTTGCCTAAAATATTTATGGAACATTTCATTTATGTATTGCCTTTGGATTTAGAATGCAAACAAAGCACTCATCCATAGGCTCCTATACAGTGCCCTGCCAGATATTTAATATTACAAAACCAACCTGCAATACAGTCAGCTCATCTCTTCTACCCAGCAGCAGCACATAACTAAAATACACTAATATCCCCCTATGTTGTCTTAAACCTCAGTCCCTCTTCTTCTCTTCAAAGGCTGGGTGAAACAAATGGGCCTTGCAGTGTGCTCTGAAAATCAATAAATCTGAACTATTTTGGATCTGGGACAGACATTTCAGAGCCCCAAGACCCTTATGGAGAATACGCTACCAATTGTCCCCTCTCTTTTATAAAAAAGGGGTATCTAGTATCAGTTCTTCTGCCAACTTCCACTGTGACAGGAAGAGATGCTATCTCCCAGTTGCACTGGTCCCAGGCTCATAGTTAGGAGTAAGCATACACACTTCTTAGCTACACCTGTTAGGAGATAACAGACATGCTGACTGTGGTCTCCACAATGGTCTGCTTTCCCGATGTGCAGGAATGCTGTGTTTATAATACCTGGCTGTATGTAGCCAGGGAGTGTAGACTGTTTCTGGCTATATGTAGCCCTTCTGTAATGGAGTCCATTGTGCAGCTTGTGGAAGAGTTATTGAACAGGTACCCCTGCAGCAATCAATAGCCTTTCATTCCACTCCATTTTTTCCAAAGATTTATAACAGTAGCTTTTCAGCCATAGCCCCACCCCTCTGTTGGAGATAGGTGCCTAAATCTGGGCTGCAGGGAGGTGCCTCCCTCTGCTTGGGAGACTCAGGTGCAACCCTCTCTTGGCATTAGGCATTGAGGAGGGGGAGGACTTCCCTCATAACTGTTAGCCCAGTGGTTAGGATACTCACCTGGGATGTGGAACAGCTTCAACAGGAGAGACTGAAGGAGCCCTCACCAGAATATCCCATAGCCCAGTAGCTACGACACTCACCTGAGAGGTGGCAGACAATTCCCGTCCAAATCCTTTCTCCCCCACAAGTAGAGTGGGAACTAGAACCAGAGGTTTTGCACATCCCAGGTGAATACCTTAACCACCAGGATAAAAGTTATGAGGGCCTCCTCCCCGCACCAGGGCTCTTCTGTGGAAGCTCACCTACCGGGGCACAATCCAGTAGGCAAGATCTGAGCATACTTACCATATCGAGTTAGGTGCATTGCTCTGGAGGTAGGAGTCTGGGTACCTGGCAAGGGGCTGAAGTGCATGTTTCAGAGGCAAGAACACAAGCGTCTAGGGAACTTTTATTGCAAAAATGTAGGCACTAAGCAAGTTTAGGTGCCTACAGTGTATGGGAGCAGCTGAGCAGGGGCTTAGTGAATCCTAGCTGGGCCTGATTCTGGGATTTAGGTGTCTAAGTGGCAGCTACATGCCTACATCAACAATTCATGCTCTAATAAAAATATAACATTAGGGATCTATTATCGACCACCTGACCAGGACAGTAATAGTGATGATGAAATGCTAGGGGAAATTAGAGAGGCTATCAAAATTAAGAACCCAATAATAGTGGGGGATTTCAATTATCACCATATTGACTGGGAACATTTCACTTCAGGACAAAATGCAGAGATAAAATTTCTTGATACTTTAAATGACTGCTTTATGGAGCAGCTGGTACAGTAACCCAGAAGGGGAGAGGCAACTCTAGATTTAATCCTGAGTGGAGCGCAGGAGCTGGTCCAAGAGGCAACTATAGCAGGATCGCTTGCAAATAGTGACAATAATATAATAACATTTAACATCTCTGTGGTGGGAAGAACATCTCAACAGCCCAACACTGTGGCATTTAATTTCAAAAGGGGGAACTATACAAAAATGAGGAGGTTAGTTAAACAAAAGTTAAAAGGTACAGTGACAACAGTGAAATCCCTGCAAGCTGTATCGGTGCTTTTTAAAGACACCATAATAGAAGCCCAACTTCAATGTATACCCCAAATTAAGAAACACAGTAAAAGAACTAAAAAAGAGCCATCGTGGCTTAACAACCATGTAAAAGAAGCAGTGAGAGATAAAAAGACTTCCTTTGAAAAGTGGAAGTCAAATCCTAGTGGGCAAATAGAAAGGAGCATAAACACTGCCAGATTAAGTGCAAGAGTGTAATAAGAAAAGCCAAAGAGGAGTTTGAAGAACAGCTGGCCAAAAACTCCAAAGGTAATAACAAAATGTTTTTTAAGTACATCAGAAGCAGGAAGCCTGCTAAACAACCAGTGGGGCCCCTTGACAATCGAAATACAAAAGGAGCGCTTAAAGATGATAAAGTCATTGCAGAGAAACTAAATGGATTCTTTGCTTCAGTCTTCACAGCTGAGGATGTTAGGGAGATTCCCAAACCTGAGCTGGCTTTTGTAGGTGACAAATCTGAGGAACTGTCACAGATTGAAGTGTCACTAGAGGAGGTTTTGGAATTAATTGATAAACTCAACATTAACAAGTCACCGGAACCCGATGGCATTCACCCAAGAGTTCTGAAAGAGCTCAAATGTGAAGTTGCAGAACTATTAACTAAGGTTTGTAACCTGTCCTTTCAATCGGCTTCGGTACTCAATGACTGGAAGTTAGCTAATGTAATGCCAATATTTAAAAAGGGCTCTAAAGGTGATCCCAGCAATTACAGACCGGTAAGTCTAACGTCGGTGCCGGGCAAATTAGTCAAAACAATAGTTAAGAATAAGATTGTCAAACACATAGAAAAACATAAACCGTTGAGCAATAGTCAACATGGTTTCTGTAAAGGGAAATTGTGTCTTACTATTAGAGTTCTTTGAAGGGGTCAACAAACATGTGGACAAGGGGGATCCAGTGGACATAGTGTATTTAGATTTCCAGAAAGCCTTTGACAAGGTCCCTCACCAAAGGCTCTTACGTAAATTAAGCTGTCATGGGATAAAAGGGAAGGTCCTTTCATGGATTGAGAACTGGTTAAAAGACAGGGAACAAAGGGTAGGAATTAATGGTAAAGTCTCAGAATGGAGAGGGGTAACTAGTGGTGTTCCCCAAGGATCAGTTCTAGGACCAATCCTATTCAATTTATTAGTAAATGACCTGGAGAAAGGGGTAAACAGTGAGGTGGCGAAGTTTGCAGATGAAACTAAACTACTTAAGATAGTTAAGACCAAAGCAGATTATGAAGAATCTCAAAAAGATCTCACAAATCTAAGTGCAACAAAATGGCAAATGAAATTTAATGTGGATAAATGTAAAGTAATGCACATTGGAAAAAATAACACCAACTACACATACAATATGATGGGGGCTAATTTAGCTACAACGAGTCAGGAAAAAGATCTTGGCGTCATCATGGACAGTTCTCTGAAGATGTCCACGCAGTGTGGGGAGGCGGTCAAAAAAGCAAACAGGATGTTAGGAATCATTAAGAAGGGGATAGAGAATAAGACTGAGAATATATTATTGCCCTTATATAAATCCATGGTACGCCCACATCTCGAATACTGTGAACAGATGTGGTCTCCTCACCTCAAAAAAGATATACTGGCACTAGAAAAGGTTCAGAAAAGGGCAACTAAAATGATTAGGGGTTTGGAGAGGGTCCCATATAAGGAAAGATTAAAGAGGCTAGGTCTCTTCAGCTTGGAAAAGAGGAAACTAAGGGGGGATATGATAGAGGTATATAAAATCACGAGTGATGTTGAGAAAGTGGATAAGGAAAAGTTATTTACTTATTCCCATGATACAAGAACTAGAGGTCGCCAAATGAAATTAATAGGCATCAGGTTTAAAACAAATAAAAGGAAGTTCTTTTTCACGCTGCGCACAGTCAACTTGTGGAACTCCTTACCTGAGGAGGTTGTGAAGGCTAGGACTATAACAGGGTTTAAGAGAGAACTGGATAAATTCATGGTGGTAAAGTCCATAAATGGCTATTAGCCAGGATGGGTAAGGAATGGTGTCCCTAGCCTCTGTTCAGAGGATGGAGGTGGATGGCAGGAGAGAGATCACTTGATCATTGCCTGTCAGGTTCACTCCCTCTGGGGCACCTGGCATTGGCCACTGTCGGTAGACAGATACTAGGCTAAATGGACCTTTGGTCTGACCCGGTATGGCCATTCTTATGTTCTTATCCTTTTGTGAACCTAGCCCATAGAAAATGCATGCCTGGTTCAGGGTAACTGAAGTCAATGGAACAATTCACACACTAAAGAATCTGGCTGAATTGGGGCCTCCATCTGCAAAGTAATATGGACAGGAAGAAAGTTGAGGTCTATCAAAAGAATCATCTTGGTGCCACAGGCACAACACCTGTAGTAGCATAAGCACAGCAAGTAACGTCCCTCAAGTACATTCACTGACAGAAGTTAAGTTGTGTTCTTCAGCATTTCCACCTCTCATTCTTGAAGTGTCATTTCCCTCCTCCCCTTTCCCATAATAAAATTATAACACTTGGCACAAAAAGAGCATCTTCCCTCCAACCATCTTAAAGCACATCACAAAAATCCGTTGGTTAAGTGCTCACAGCATCCCTGCAGGGTAGGTACGGTAAGTATTATTAGCCCTATTTATAGTGGGGAAACTCAGTCACAGTCAGATTTGCCTAAAATACAGTAAATCAGAGTTTAAACTGGAACTAGAATTACATTTTCCTAACTCTCAGCCCTGTCATGTAACCACTGGACATTGCTGCTTTTAGCTTGGAGATGGATCTCTCCTCTCTTGCACCTAATATTTGTGGAAGGGAGGAGAAGTATTATGTGTAGCTTGCATGCCAGCCATGTTAAAAGGGTCTGCATTGTGCAAACTGCACAAACACATTCATAACAAGATCCAATGGCTGAAGCTTATTAAACTCAAACTGGAATTAGGGTTCAAATGTTTAACAGCCAGGGTATGTCTTTACTGAAGTCAGAGGTATGACTACAGCATATGCAGGGCCGGCAGTCGCCTAGGGCCCCAGGATTTGGGAGGGCGGCATTTTGCAGCCCTCGGCGGCAATTCGGCAGCGGGGGGTCCTTCCACGCTCTGGGTCATCGTTGGCAATTCTGCTGCGGGTCCTTCACTCGCTCCGGGACCCGCCACCAAAGTGCCCTGAAGACTGGGAGTGTGGAAGAACCTCCCCCACTGCAGAATTGCCACCAACGACCTGGAGCGCGGAAGGACCTCCACCTAGGGCTCCAAAAACCCTGGTGCCGCTCCTGAGCATATGTAGACATACTCACACTAGCTTTGAACTAGATATCTTGAATAACATTAGCAGAGAAGCCATAGGGTCATGAGCTGCACCACAGGCTGTGCAGGTACATCTACACATGCTGCAGTCTCACCTCTGATTGCAGTGTAGACATACTGTGATGGTAGTTAACCTTTGGAACAGCTTACCCAGGGATGTAGTGGACTCTCCATTCCTTGGACTTTTTCAGTCAAGAATGAAGATTTTTCTAAAACAGGGTTTCTCAAACAGGGGTCGCTGCTTCTGTAGGGAAAGCCCTGGTGGGCCAGACCGATGTGTTTACCTGCCATATCCGCAGGTCTGGCCGATCGTGGCTCCCACTGGCCGCGGATCACTGCTCCGAGCCAATGGGAGCTGCTGGAAGCGGTGGCCAGTACGTCCCTCAGCCCATGCTGCTTCCAGCAGCTCCCATTGGCTTGGAGCAGCGATCCGCGGCCAGTGGGAGCTGCGATCGGCCGGACTTGCAGATGCAGCAGGTAAACACACCAGCCCGCCAGGGGCTTTCCCTACAGAAGCAGCAACCCCTGTTTGAGAAACTCTGTTCTAAAAGATATGATCCAGCTCAAGCACAAGTTACTGAGCTTGATGGCTTGATGTGGGAATTACTGCATGAAATTCCAAGGGCTGTGTCATGCAGGGGGCCAGTTTAGATGACCATGATGATCCATTCTGGCTTTAACATCTATGAGGGTAAGTAATGCATTAGTGAAGTAACATGGAACAAAGTGATACTTGTTCATATGTCAGGCACGTTGATATGTTCTTTTGAAAGGATGCTCAGTGAAGCCATGGATGAATGTTCGAAATGTCACCTCTAGAGATTTTGACTTTGGTAGCACCAAGCAAATAGCCACTGTGGTAACAAGTAACCCTGAGAAGCACCATTATCAAATGGGCATTTGTACACATCACACAAACTGCCACACAATTTGGCATGAGCAACAATCTCTGCTCAAGAGATGTCTAGATGTGCTGCAGGGCAGGTCTGATGGGCACTGGCAGGCCTATATGAGGAAGCTTACATAGCGTCTGACTGCACGGTGCCTGGCTCTGGCCAGATCGCTCTATCTCTCGCTTCCACAAGCACTAAAAGCCACACTCACCAGATTCATAGAAAAGAAAACAAGAAATTAAAATTGAAAGGGCGAGGGGAGAAAAAAAAAGATACTTATTTGTGTTCTCGAAATGAGCTAATGCTGAGGTTTGGCTGAACAACACACTGTATCAGCTTTGATGCATTATTAGAATTGTAATAACTTTCACCGTTTCAAGGAAAAGATTTTTTCCAGGCGCAAGATCAAAGCAAAAGCTAAAGAATATTGGGATACAGTGCAAGGAACTTTCAAACGGATAGTCTTGATTGTTTATGTATCTAGAAATGTTGTGATGGGAAAAGCCCTTTTTATGAGGTGCAGTAACAACAGTGTAAATCAAGCATTAACCAGGAGTAGACAGCAAATTATCTAGTTCTTTAAAAAGACCTCTACTGGAGCTGATTTTTAGGGAAGGAAAAAAGTAGTTCTGTTTTCAATAGCATAAAAGTAGTCAGACAGGAGGCGCCACTATATCTTTGTCCCAAAGCATAACAATGTTAAATATAAAACAACAGCTCTGAAACAGCTGATTAAACCACTTACAGACATGTTCTAATACAGAGCCTCTAGGACACAACTCAAAGTCAAACCCCCTTATTTGATTGGCTCTTATGTTTCTTGCATAAGGAAATATTCATGCTAAAAAAAAAAGTTACTAGTCTGTGTAAATTAGGAGGTGGGGTGGATTTGTCTGCAAAGCATGGCAGAGAGCTTGCTCCTCTTAGAACAGGCATTTTATTTCAGTATTCCCTTAGGGGACAAAAAACGATGACCCTAACAGCTTGAAGTTGATCATGAAGCAGGAAATCTGAGGGATTCGCAGTGAACCTTTGGATATTATAAATGCAATTCCCAGTGAGACATGGCAGTTTAAATAAGGAAACCCAGAGGCCCTCTGAATGGGGAAGAGCAAAGAAGACTAGACATAGAGTAGTATAAGATTAGACATGCAGCTGGCTACCCTTCCTTATCACCAGGATTCTGTGAGGTTGCCACACGCAAAGAACTGACCAGGTACTTTCTCTATTAAATGTATTTTATTGTAGATGAAGGGACACAGTAAGAAGAAAGAACCAATGTAAGGTCTCCATGAGACAGTTCACAGCGTGTTTCTCCTTGGTAAGGGTTGCAGCAACTCTGAGAATATAATGGCTGCTGTCTCTGCACACAGGAAGAGTTTAAAGAAATGTAAAGGTGCAGTACACAGAAAACGCAGGCAGCACAATCTCAAGCTACATACACCATACTAACCATCCCTAGCTCAGACGCTTAAAGACCAAGGCCTGAAACAAACTCCATATCCAAATCCCCACAGACTCTAAGGAGAGGGTTCAGGATATGCATCGAAACATAATAGCAGCCCTATGTCTCTTTAATGGGTCACATCAACCCCCCTGACCTGTACAACGGCCACCGCCACCGCCACCACGTTACATGTTTGGATCCAGATCCAAATGCCACAGATCAGGCCCATCACTAAAACAGAGGTAAAGTAACTTAAAGATCTGTTTCCCCAGTGAACTGTGGACTATCACAATTGAGATACAATATTTTGCCAAAATGAGCAAAATCCAAATTTGTGTGGCCAATAGACTCCCAACATTTTAAGATAGCAAAGATAAAAGATCTGTTTCCACTCTGTATTAAGAGTGAAACTTGACACAGAATTTTAGATGTAATGTTCCAAGGTCAAGACTCTTAATAGGAATCAAAGAATATACAGGAACGATTTCTCCCCAACCCCAAGTGCTTTACGCCAATAGGATTTAATTCACCGCCTCCTGCAGAAAGGCTTTGTGTGTCAAACACAGAAGGGTTCGTGTAGACAGAGCACCCTCCCCACCATAACCTGTGACCAGGACACAGAATGACTTCCAGCATATTCACAGACAATATTCCAGCTCCTGGGTTAGATAACTTCTGTACACCTGAGTGTGGCTTTGTAGCCTACTGAATTTGTATACTCATGGAACCAGTGGCAAAAGCCCTTGCCCCTCAAACTGTTCCACTACAGTGGGCATCACAGAACTGGCCTGGAGACAACTCTTCTGGGAGTAGGAAGCACAGGGTCACTCTGAGTGCCCAGTGCATGTCCAGTCTACTCATTGCACAGTGAACTAGAGTGGTTCCACTGAGCTGAAGAAATGTGAAAATAATGTGAAAAAATAAAAGAAAGAAGCAAAGCAAATACAGTATGGTAACTCCTCACTTAAAGTTGTCCCAGTTAAAGTTGTTTCGTTATTAAGTCACTTGTCTATTAGAAAAGATGCTCGTTTAAAGTTGCACAATGTTCTAACACCCTCCAACCCACTCCCAGCACCTCCTGCCCACCAGCGGGCCCCACAGATCAGAACCTCACCCCTCCCTCTCCACTCCTCCCGCCTGCTGCAATTAGCTGTTTCACAGTGTGCAAGGAGGCTGGGAGAGAGCGAGGAGGAGCGAGGACACTGCACACTTTGGGGGAGCAGAACTGGGCAGGAAGAGGCAGGGCGGGGGTGGAGCAGGGATGAGAAGAGTTGGGGCAGGGCTGGGGCCTCACAGGAAGGTGTAACATGGGGGCGGGGCCTGGGGCAGTTTGAAAAGTCAGTGCCTGTGGCCCCTGAAGACTATGGCTATCTCCTGATTTGCAGGGATTTAGAGGCCCAGTGCCTCTGTGTTGTGTGTCCCGAGTGTACCATGCAACCTGGCAGACTGGTTCCCATAGGACAGGCCTGCACAACTCGTAAAGCGGCGAGGGCCACATTACTCCAAAGAAAACAGCTGAGGGCCAAACCCCCCCGGCCCCACGGAAACACCCCCCCAGCACCTCCTGGCCCACAGAAACACCCTGCCTCAGCACCGCCCAGCACTGCAGAAACAAACCCTCCTTCCCCAGCGCCGCCCCACCAAAACAGCTGTGGGCCAAAAAGGAAGGTTGAGGGTGGGGAGGTGATACTTGATTGTAAATCAACCAGGGGCTCCCAGCTGAAGAGGTGGCTGGGAGCTCTCAGGGGCAAATTATAGGGCCCGGGACTCTGGGGGCTGGGGGAACCCAGAGCTTTGCAGGGCTGGGGCAGGGATTTAAAGGGCACAGAGCTCCTGCCGCTGAGGGAAGCCCAAGCCATTTAAATCTCAGCCCCAGCCCATCCGCTGGAGCCGCGGCCGGGATTCAAAGGGCTCTGGGCTGCTCGCAGCCCCGGGGAGCCCTGAGCTCTTTAAATCTCAGCCGCGGCCCTGCTCTGGGCTGCCCGCAGAGCCCCGTGTGCACGGGATTTAGAATCCCCCTGCAGGCCGCACAGTGAGCCTCCACGGGCCGCATGTTGTGCAGGCCTTCCTTAGGAGATGACTGGTCTCCTCAGCACCCCAGGGGGTAGGGGAGACTTCAGTGACTAACTGGGCGGGCCAGCAAACGAAGCAGGTGCTTGGGGAGGCCAATGGGAAGGGGCAGCATGTCCGGGTCTTTGGCAGCAATTCGGCAGTGGGTCCCTCAGTCCCTCTCGGAGGGAAGGACCGGCCACCAAATTGCAGCTGAGAAATGAAGTGGCCCGGTTGAGCTGCTGCTGAAGTGCTGCAGATCACATTTTTGTTGTTGTTTTTTTTATCTCCTTTGCCACTTGGGGCAGCAAAAAAGCCTGAGCAGGCCCTGCTAACTGGAGCAGGCATTTGTGTGATCTGCTGCTCAGAGGCCAGCAGAGACATCACTATCTTGTGCTTGGGAAAGATGCAGCACAGTGTCCCTTCCTATGTGCTGCTGCTTGCCTGCTCTGCCTTGCTCCCGTATCGAGCCCAAACCCGCAGCGCTTGCAAGGGGAGGACTCTGCAGGCCTAGGAGTGGGGGTGTTGTTGGCCCACACCCTCACCAGAGCTCTGGGGCCAGAGGATATTTACTTACTCAGTCACAGCTGTGAGTCAAACCGCATATAATGTCTTTTGTCTGGTGAAAAAAAATTCCCTGGAACCTACCCACCCCATTTACATTAATTTTTATGGGGAAATTGGATTCACTTAACATCATTTCACTAAAGAAGCATTTTTCAGGAACATAACTACAATGTTAAGTGAGGAGTTACTGTATTAAGGCTAAGAAGGAGGAGACATAAGGACCAGTGAGAGAGGAACGAGGCAAAAGTCATCTCTAGCCTAACTCCTTCCAAGTCAAAGGAGTAACTTAGCTAGTAAGCTTTGTGGGGGAGTAACTATCTTTTCATTTGATTGTGTGTACAGTTCTTGACACAATGGGCCCCCGATATTTGTTAGGGCCTCTAGATGCTACTATAATGCAAATTATAACAACAACAAACAAAAACAACAGAAGACTTTGGCCTAATGGGACAGGTGCTGCTCTCAGTTGCACAGGACTAGAGTAAATCTGGAGGAAGTCCATTGATGTCCATCTGGAGTGACGACACACTGACATCAGTGTGAGAGCAGATAAAGCCCTCTGTGTTTGTGTTTAGAATGATATAGTCCAAGAAAAGGATTTTGTAGAAGGAAACAACGTAGAAAAAGATACAGTAACAAGCTCTCAGATTCTTACTCTCTGTAGTACTGTGTCTGTTAGAAGGTATCATCCATGGAAATAACATAACCTTCATTTGTTTCAGTGGGTTTTTTCCATAATTTACTCCAGAGATTTTATTTAAACAATAAATAGGAAATATTCTCACATACAGCTGTGCAGGATATCTGTCTACAAATCTTTTTTCCAGGGTGGGAGCTTGTTCTTCAGGCATTGCAGTCATGGAAAGGAAACCAACTAATGTGATCCAGGAAGCAATAATCCTGCAATTCTAATTTAGTATGCATTCCATACCAGAGTATCACAAGACCGATATAATGATATCCCTATTTAAGCACTTGTACGGAACCCAGTAGAGTCCCTGCCATTACAATCCAACAAAAATGCTACTTGCCCCTCCATTAAACTCTCCTCAGTTTTTGTAACTAGAGATATCAAATTACCAATAAAGGAATTACCATGCAAAGGACATAATGTAAGTACCAGTTGACTACATTAATTCTCTGAGCATGTCCAATGGGATTGAGATTTTTCCAAAATCTGAGCAGACTCAGATAGAGCTGAGTGCTTAGGCTGTTAATAAAAGTGGCTGCTCTTTCTCTCCTGACAGACACGACTCCTGATTACACAACAAAATAGTATTGGTTTAAGCAACAGTTTGACATTTTTCTCATCACCATCGGGGCTGTACAAAAAGTGCCTAAAGTAGCGGTAGTGATTTTCCTTCATGTGGTAGGCCTGGTCGTGCTGCAGGAATATGGTGATTTTATAGGGTGAGAGGCAAGAAAAGAAAGAAAATTTGGCACAGAATATGAATATCATTGGCCCAAACTAATTCCCATTTTAAAATTAATGCAAAGACTTCCACGAAGTCGAAAGTTTGCTTTAAGGATGTTAACTCCATTGGCCATAAATTGAGGAAAGTTTCTGATTCAGATAGAATATTATTATGGGTGTAGGGCCTAAGAGGCCTGGTCATGGACCAGGACCCCCCCATTGTACCAGGCCCTGTAAAAACACGGAACAAAAAGATGGTGTCTGTCCCAAAGAGTTTACAATCCAAGTAACCAACAGAATGAATGCAATAATTCAACATCTGTTTGATAGGCCACATCTGGAAGTGATATTGTCTGGCTTTTGGGAAGACAGACAAAAACCACCCATTTATTAAATACTGTGATTTAGCAGTAATCTGGCCACTTGTATTGTCAGATTTTTTTCAAAGGACTAGGTGGATGACTAATGTAGAGAGAGCAGCCAGTTGCACTCACATTGAGTTCCCCACACAAAAAAGAAAAAAACTATACTTAGACTGGAGAGGAGGTGCTAGCAATTGTGTTTCATTGGCTTAAATTCCACCAAATATACAAAAGGTACAGAAAAGATACATGTAGAGATTGTGCACAAACAGCTAGAAAGTTTGTTTAAAATAATGTTGGCTCCAGTTTTGGACTGCGAACAACCTAAGCTCAGTACAGCCCATGAGGGAGGAAAAGAAGGAGGAAGAGTCAGTGTGTATCAGCATGGCACCTCCTAAATACTGGAGGTCAACTGGGTCTGGAGCAGTTCCTGGGATTGTTTTAATTTTATGCCACCTACATCAGCTCCATCAGTCCATAGTATATAGAATGCAGTGTGCTTGGGCCATGCCTCCTCCATCCACTGAACTGCCTCCCCCACCCTTTCAAGAGAGGGACCAGTCTAGGGCCATTCTGCAGGCCCAGTGCCACTGGGGAAGCGAATCCCCCTCACGTAATCTGAAATTAACCGTTTTATATGGATGGCCTAAAGAAAGAGCAGAGCTGGATCCCCACATTGACCATTCAAGGAAGAAAACAAATGTTTTAATGAAAGGACAAAGGCGGGTTATACCTTACAACGTTTCTCTGCAGGACTTCACTGTAGGAAAATGGCAGGGTCTGAGTTACAGCTCGCGGTTAATAATAGCTCTCCCTCCAGTTGCCCCAGCTGAAGAGGTCCTGCAAACTCCCAAACTGCTTTGGGATGGTGGGACAATGAGAACCCTGGTGGGTAGGTACCAAGTATCAGAGGGGTAGCCAGGTTAGTGGGTTAGTGTTTTGGAGGGTAGGTACTTTCAAATGGGAAAAAGGGAATGGTAATAAACCTGGATTATAGCTTTGCATTTCAGTGGACTGCAATATGTTTATACTGGGAAAATAGTTGAAGTGTGAGTCTACTCTGAAAAGTGACTCTGTAAAATGGTATTACAGGGCTTGTTGTTTGTTCTCTCAGTGACTCCAGATCAAATGAGCCCAGTTTGTGAAATTAAAAAAATATGTGTTTTTCCTACATTTGTCCTACTCCAACTGAGATCTGAGAGTTGAGCTGGTTCTTTTCTTACACATCATCACTAGCTCTGTAGGTCATGACACCTATGCAACTCCAATATTTTGCACAGGGAAAACAGATTGAAATTTAGGATGATGCACAGAAGGATTTGAATCCAACTAATTCTGTTTTAGCTCACAGCTGATTATCCAGGGCTCATGTTAGTGAAGGAGAAAAAAAAGCAGTAGGACAGGACTCTGAACATACACAGGGTTCTGATGGATAAGAACAGGGGTGGCCAACCGGAGCCTGAGAAGGAGCCAGAATTTACCAATGTACATTGCCAAAGAGCCACAGTAATACATCAACAGCCCCTCATCAGCTCTCCCCCCTCCCAGGGCCTCCCACCCACCGGCAGCCCTGCCGATCAGTGCCTCCCCCTCCCTCCCCGCACCTCCCGATCAGCTGTTTTGTGGTGTGCAGGAGGATCTGGTGGGGGTGGAGCGAGGGCAGGGGAGGGGTGGAAAGGGGTGGAGTGGGGGCAGGGCCTATGGCAGAGCCAGGGGTTGAGCACCCCCCAGCACACTGGAAAGTTGATGCCTGTAACTCCAGCCCTGGAGTTGGTGCCTATGCAAGGAGCTACATATTAACTTCTGAAGAGCCACATGTGGCTCCAGAGCCACAGGTTGGCCATCCTGGATAAGAAGCTGCCTTTTTCACAGGCATATTAGAACCACATTTTAAGCAAACTACATTAATTTAGGAAAATTGTCTTAAGATTAAGATGTGCCATTTTCTATGGGATCCACTAGTTTATTTATGTTTTATTGTACAGGGGCGAGGTGGGAGGGGGAGGAGATGTTGAGCGACACAGAGAGAGAGGACTCCAAATTTAGAGTATGGAAATTTGAGTTTGGAAACTGAAAACTTGCAGTGAGGCAAATATTTTTTCTGTAAAGTGTTCCCACATCCATTTTAGTATTTTGCTGAAGTTCTTCTGATTTATCCCATTATATTCTAATGATGTTATCACTATTCAAAGTGATGGTATCAGCTCTTGTAAAAGATGCTCATGCTTTTATTTTTAGCAACTGAACTGTACTGAGCCATGCTCCTGTCATATTATACATTATCTTCACCACTAAAGGCTCCGGCAGAATAGCATGACTAAGCAGCACTCTGAAACCAATGCTACAGTGTGACAAAAAATAACCAGGGGCTGGCAATGGTCACTGATGGCTTGAGCTGAGCTAGCTCTGGCACGGGCTTAGCTCTGTGACCATAAAAGAAGGGAAGTTAAGCCACTGAGAATATTCTGGCATTAATTCCTGGCAACCAGAGTGTCCTTATATATCATTTTATGTATTTTCTCCCCCCACTCCCTGCAGTCAGCTCCAATAGCTGAGATCACATCTTGTTTTAGCAAGATAAACTAGACCTCTTAATGTTACACTTTCTTCAAACTCGCATGGCGTCCATTTAAATCAAGTGAGAATTAGGTCCTTTGTCTTTGCTCAGGTTTAGGGAAATATATATGCCTGAAATATTTGCATGGGGTAGCCAGACATTCATTCAGTACATACAAGTGTTTGTGAACCTGTTCAAATAATCCATTAGGTGAGGAGCGGTGATATCTTTTGTGGCAGAGCTCTGACCTTGCTCCTGTGGGTCCTGCGCTTCTAAGCGGTTTATGCTAGCCTCAGTCATTCACTGTGACCGTCCATATAGCCCTTCTCTCTCTAGGGCCAGGGTTACAGTCTACTGAGCCCTTTTCATCATAGGCCTGCAAGGAGGTTGGTGAGAGAACTCCCACAGTCTCTGTTGTCCCTGGGAGCTTATTTCAGAACAGTTTAGCCTCCTGTCCTGACAGGGGCCTGACTTCCCCTCCCAGGAGATATTCCTGTAGTGGTGGGTTGTGGGGAACCCGGGCCCACCCTCTACTCGGGGTTCCGGCCCAGGGACCCCAATGGTAGCAGCTGTTGGCAGCCAACCTTTCACTGCCAGAGTTGCTACATTTCCCTGGGCACTGCCAGAGTTGCTACATTTCCCCACAGCTCTCCTGCTTCTCCCTTCTTCACCTTTACCTTAGGGTTCCCTTAACAATGGTTTGAGGGTGTCTTCATTAACTAGCCCTTCAGCCACACTTCATCTCCCTGGATCTCCCCTGCCTGACTGGAGTGAGCCCTTTTTATAGTATCAGCGGGGCCTTAATTAGAGTCAGGTGGTCACATTAACTTAATGGCCTCACCTGACTCTTTGCAGGTTAATTAGAGTCAGGTGTTCTCATTAGCCTAGATCAGCCCCTGCTCTGGTCAGTCAGGGAACAGAAAACTGTTACTCCAGTGGCCAGTATATCTGCCTTCTGCTATTCTGCTGTACCCAACTGGCCTGGGTCTATCACACTTTGTAAGGAATACAAACATTTTAATTAATTTGTGAAATTTTACATACACACAAAATTAACAATGTGAGTCAGATACAAAAGTCTGTGACGTACAACAAAACTCACCTTACAACAAATAATAGTTCAGATGTAAGAAAAAAGAGTATGTGTGTGTGTTGGGGATATTGAAACTGACCCTGAAAATGCAGAATGCCACATGTGATATACTAATCACCCCTAATCCACACTATTAATTTGAGTTGCAGATACTCAGCACCACACACAAGGACCTCAGCATCTGATAGGATCAGGACCATTGAGAATAGGATTTTCTATACAACAGGTAAAGCAAAGTAACAGTTTCTGTTCAGAGCTGACAGAAAGCTGCGGTCAAGCTGTCAGTGACATGTATGCGCCTCTTTTCTTTTACATTGAGTTTTTACACTGCAAAATGAGCAACAGAAACAGAGTGACAATAACATCACAAAGTAAGCAGCACAGAAGACTCAGTGGCTGAAAATGAAAAGATGAGGTGTGTGATTTGAAGTGAACTGTATCATCACCTTAAGCAGAATTTAAGAGGATAAATCACTAATTCAAAAGCCTAAAAAACAAACCTAATCCTTAATCATGTTAATATATTGCACATTTACAGCTATGATCAAGGTCTGTATGGAAGTGAGAAAACATCACTGACAGCAGCAATTTTTCAGATCGGGCCACATCACTCCAATGATCTGATTCAAAGTATCCAGCTTTCTGACATTTCTCCCCATAATCTGGGGACATGGGAGTAAAGACCATTACAGCACTAGACACAGCCAGCTATAGAGCAAGCAGATGCAATGGATATGTTTCCATGTAGCTTTGCCAATGCACCTATGTGTGTATTCAAGATTCTCATATGGCTCTGATTGCTGTATTATCTGTATTATCAGAAGAACTTCTGCAAAATGATGATCTTTAATGATCCTCAATATCTCATGATCTTTAATGTATTTATCCTCACAACCTCTGTGAGGCAGGGAAGTGCTGTTATTGCCATTTTATAGATGGGGAATAGAGGTTCAGAGAGACCAAGGGCTACATTTTCAAAGCCACTTAGGTGTCTAAAGATGCAGATAGGCACTTCTGAAAAATTCACTAGGTGCCTAAGAGTATGTCTACACTGCTGCTGGGAGGCGTGATCCCCAACATGGTTAGACGCACTTGTGCTAGCTTCACTCAAGCTAGCTTGCTAAAAGTAGTGTGTGGATTTTGCAGCACAAGTGTCAGCTCAGACTAGCCACCTGAGCTCAGAGCCAAGGGATCGGGTGGCCATGGATAGCTAGCCAGAACCACCACCAGTGTCATAATGTCTGCACTGCTATTTTTAGCATGCTAGCTTGAGCTAAACCAGTGCAAATTTGTCTACATATGATGGGAATCACATCTCCCAGCTGCAGTGTAAACATAACCTAAGGGTGTGGCTGGAAGGTACCCACTGGAAGTCTATATTCATCTTTGGGTGCCTAAATACCTTTGGCCCAAAGTCACACAGGAAACCTGTGCAGACAGAGCAGGGGCTTGAAGCTAGGTTTCCTAAGGTCTACAATAGTGTCTTAATCACTGAACCATCCTTCCTCTCTCAGGCTGCCTTCTAAGGCCCTGTCTATAAGAGAAAAGTTTCACCAGTTTAACTAAATGGATTTGTACAATTAGTAAATTACCAACTCATGTTACACTGGTATATGCCTCCATATTGGGTGTGTGCACTGCTTCAGCTAGATCAGTTTAAAATCCATTTAAATGAACTGGTGCAATTTCCCCCCTGGTAGACAAGACCTTAATCTTAACATTCACACACCTACTGCTGTTGTTATTCCAGGCCTATACCTTTTAGCAACCAAGAATCCTAATCATGGCAAGTTCTGAAGGTATGTTATGATAGGCTTCCTAAGGGCTAAGAGGAGAACAATCATAGAATATCAGGGTTGGAAGGGACCTCAGGAGGTCATCTAGTCCAACTCCCTGTTCAAAACAGGACCAATCCCCAGATTTTTACCCCAGTTCCCCAAATGGCCCCCTCAAGGATTGAACTCACAACCCTGGGTTTAGTAGGCTAATGCTCAAACCACTGAGCTATGCCTCCCCCTCACTTGTGGCTCAGAACAGGACTTGAACTCAAATACCCTGAGATGATGAAAGTTTCTGCCTTCTAGGGCCATGATTCATCCAAATTAGAGACTTGCATTTGACATACAAAGTACATCTCTATCCCGATATAACACAACCCGATATAACACAAATTCGGATATAACGCGTTTAAGCAGTGCTCCGGGAAGGGGTGGGGCTGCATGCTCCAGCGGATCAAAGCAAGTTTGATATAATACAGTTTCATGTATAATACTGTAAGATTTTTTGGCTCCCAAGAACAGCGTTATACCGGGGTAGAGGTGTTTAGTACTTAACTTATCTCCTACTCCAATTCTATCACTGCTTTTCCCATTTGCCAATTTCTTTGTCATTGCAGCACTGCTCAGCATAGTGGCCAGCCCCATAGAGACACTCCTTTCCTCATGCAGTCAGATGCAACCTAGCTTTGCCATAGTGGATCAGACCAATGATCCATCGATTTCAGTATCTTGTCTGTGACAGTATCCAATACCTGATGCTTCAGGGAAAGGTGAAAACTCTTGTTCCAAGTGAAAGAATTAGATGCTGATGCTGCAGCAATACCTGCTCCGTATTCCCTTCTTCTTACAGAGGAAATTTTAGGAGCTTCTATCATGCTGAGTAGACCCCTTATTATGCAAATAGTCTCACTGGAACTCATGGACTAAGGTACTACTCAACATGAATAAGGGAGGCAGAATCGGGCCCATTATGAGTAGACTTTCCCCTCTCTGTTTAACTGGCTCATTCTAACCTGATCCCCTTTGCTCTCTCACCACCCTCATCTTCTCACACTGCCCCCCTCCTCTTCACAGTACCATGTTCTCTCTCACTAAAACAAAGGTTCATTTTTAGAGTATGTGAGAAAAGAACAGAAGAATTTAAAAGAAAAGGGGGGATGTGGCAACATTTTAAGACCATTCTTTTTCTGGTTCTCTCAGGACTGGCTCAAAATATGCCAGTGTTTCGGGTGAAGACAGGATTTGGTGCTGCTGACTGTGCTCCACAGCTGGGCTGGCTGGAAAACAAGAATTCCATTTCATGAAAAATGTCAAGGTTTCAATAGTTGCTTTTGTTCCACATTGGAATGAAAACCAGGCCTTTTGAATTTTTTGGTGAGAAACAGAGAGTGTTGTCCCAAAATAGCCAATACTTTAGTGGTCAGGGAATTCACCTGGATGTGGGAGAGCTGCAAATAATGCAGAGCAAGGACTTAAACCTGGGTCTTCCACAGTCCTGGGGAGTGCTATGACCACTGACTGGGCTATTGGCTATTCTGGGGTGAAACACTGGCTGTCTCTCCCTTCCCCTTAAATCCTGGGCCCAAGAAACCTCACCAGAATTTTTTTTATCAAAACTGTACATTTCTGCAAAAAGGTTCAGTTTCAATAAAAAAAATTTTTATCAAAAAATCCATAGTCAGCTCCATTCCAGAATCCTTTGTGCAGCTATAATAGAGTTCTCCCAGGGAGGTGCAAACCCTCTTGTCCCTCTTGCCTAAAGATGAATGACTGCAATGGTGCCATGACTCTGCTAATTATGGCATCGTAAGCAACCACCCTTGGCAACATCACAATCTGATCTCACAGGGGTGAGAATCTGGAGTCATTCCAAACCAAAGTCAATGAAGTTACATGCATGTACATCATATCTAAGTCTGGCCCAGTCGGAGTTGGGGCATTATGTATGTGCAACACATAGGACAACATGGTCCCAGTCCATGACTAAGGCCCCTGGGCTCTATGGTAATACAAATAAATAAATAAAAAACAAAAACAAACCTAAAAGCAGCCTACACCTAAAACTAGCCTCAATCTTTCCCAGGATGTCTCCGCTCCCTTATAAGGTCTCCATATTGAGAGTGCCACTAATGGTGTTGTTTAGTTTCTTATTGAGATACAACAAAGCATAATGTTACCTCTGATTCCCTACCTACATAGGATTTCACATTCTACTTACAAAGGGATCCAATACTGCAAGGTACTGAATGCCTCTGCTTCACCAGACCAGACTCTGATCTGATGTAGACATATGTAACTTCACTGACTTCAGTTTGGAATTACCATACTTCTGATTGACACCAGTGTGGGATTCGAATTGGGTTCACTGACTTTAATGGAAGTTGAAGGCAGTTGGCACCAACCAGAATGCATTTAATACCATGCCGGATTTGTTCACTTGCAACAAAACCCCTGAAACTGCCCTGTCAAAAAGTGAATTGTTTGCATTTGATTGGAACACAATGTATGCTTTGCCAGTGTTTTGCTTTGCTCTCTCTCTCTCTGTATTAACTTCATCCTACTGCTTCTCTGACAGCCAATTATTTCAGCTATCCTTTAAGAAAACAGGACTTACGCTATACTCAGGTAAATCTACTTGTGGTATGCTTAACAAACCATGTAACAGGAAAGCACCAGAAGGGATATTCAAGTAAAGCACATCTGCAGGATGTGCAAATCAGGGTCAAACCAAGGAATTTGGCAACTCTGTACGGAAATGATGATAGCAATTTTTTTTTAATCTCATGCAATTTACCCATTCAGCGGGGACACTGTTTCCTATTTCAAGACATTTCCAACCTGCATATCTCTAGGGAATGTAAACACATTTCAGGATTTGGTTACTGCTCGTTAAACGAAAAAACCGTAAACAAGGACTTTCTAACACACCACTGCTAGTTCCAGCTATCTAGGACCTGGATTAATCATCCTGGTACGTGATATGGTGTATATGCTAGAAACAGCCACTAAAGGTAAACTGTAGGATTCCAGTGATCTCAGGCATGTACTAAACTTGATCTATATCAAAAGAGCTGAGAGCAATAAAGATTTCTGTATCTATTTGCTAATTGTCTAACTTATCGTGTTAGATAGCTGTAGAGTAAGGCTTGAAAAACCATCTGGGAACTTTTGGAAGGGTGAGCAGGAGGCCCAGGTGCTGCCTTCCTGCAGGGTGAAAGCAGAAATAGGGACTTACCGGTATGGGGCTGGGTTGGGGCCGGCTCTGGCCCCCGGAAGGGGTGAGGCCTGAGGCGGAAGGGGCGGGGATGAGGGTCAGAGCCAGCCCCGGCCCACCCTGTACCAGTGAGTGTCCTCCCCTGCCAGGGTAGCAACAGCAGCCAGGGGCTCTGGCAGCAGTTTAAAGGGCCTAGGGCTTGGCTGTTGCTACCGCCCAGGTCCCTTTAAACTGCTGCCGGAGCCCCCAGCTACCGCTGCTACCCCAGGGCTCCGGAGGCTATTTAAAGGGCCTGGCCCTTTCCTACCTCTACCACCCCAGGCCCTTTAAATAGCCGCTGGAGCCTGCCAGAGTGGCGGTGGGGCTCCTGTGGCTATTTAAAGGTCTGGGACTGTAGAGGCAGCAGGAGCCCTGAGCCCTTTAAATAGCCCCCAGATCCCCGTTGCTGCTACTCCAGGGCTCTGGGGCTATTTAAAGGGTCGGGGCAGTAGAAGCAGGGGAGTCCTGGTCCCTTTAAATAGCCCCTGGAGCCCTGGGGTAGCAGCGAAGGGGCTCTGGCAGCTATTTAAAGGGCCCAGGGCAGTAGAGGCATTGGGAGCCCTGGCCCTTTAAATAACTCCCAGAGCCCTGCTGCCACTATCCCAGGGCTCCAGCAGCAGGGCTCTGGTGGCAATTCAAAGGGCCTGGGGCTCCAGCTGCTTCTGGGAGCCCCAGGCACTTTAAATTGCTGCCTGGGGAGGCTGGGCCGCCTGGGTAAGGGAAACCGACTCTTGCTGGTACGCCGTACCGGGGTGCACTGGCTTACTTTCACCTCTGCCTTCCTTTTACTAACACTATCCAAATACGTTTGCATTGATGGTTTAAGGAACACTTCTGATGCAGTTCCTGCGTGCAGTGCCAAATGGTGCTCCTCCGGCCTGATGCATTCCTTCTCCCCTGCCAAGCATATTACTGTTTCTGTCAGTGGAAATCTGTAGAGTAGAGTAGTATCATGGAGGAGAGTGGGAGCTGAAGGCACAGACCTTGGTACAGGGGTGAGATGGAGAAGCAGCTGAGACCTCAGAGACACAGTACTATTTCAAACAGTACTACGTCAGTGTGCGCTAGGGAACTTTTATGGCACATCACCAGAGTCCTCACGGAGAGTTAGTGCACAACACACACTGGGGCACACTAGGATTTACACACCATCTGGTGCGCACTAACTTACCACCTAGACAAGCCTTCAGATTTTCTCAAAATTTGGCAGTGCTGTTAATTAGATTTTGTGTAGAAAAGAAATGAAGTCATTCCATATAAGACAGATCTGAAATCTCTTATTTTCCTTCATCTTAACTTTGGCGAATGCTAATGATGGTTTGTTGGATTCTGCTTTTGTGTTTGATAAAAACCTAGGGAATAAAAGAAAGAGCAAGATACTGACAAAGCAGCTCAGTTTTGGCCAGTGCTACAAGATGGGTTTTAAATGGTTACAGTCTTTTTGGAACTCCGGTTGTAAATAATTGCTGAAGTTAACCAACTGAGGAGACAGGCTTCAGATACAAAACCCTGCTGGCTTTCATTAATTACAAACCCAAGAATAAAACATGGTGAACAGTGATAAAAAAAAGCAGCAGATAATGGCTTCTAGGAAACAACAGACTTTGCTGACCCGCAACTGGTTCATTGGGATAGGTACTGTCAGTGCAGCAGCGATGGAATGTCAGATTGGTTGAGGAACAGTAATGAAAATGGAGTTAAGTGCCTCATTAATGGGCACTTCGTGATTCGTAATCTCAACCTACATGTCCTTAAGAAGCACTCAATTTTTAAATGAAATTGACAAATTTCCTCAATGTTTTTCAGATTTTATCACTATTTGGACAGCTAGGGAAATGGGAGGAAGTCTTGCTGCTGTGAAATCAAAGTTCAGCTTTTTGCCTCATGTGTGATGGGGGAAGTGGATAGAGTGGAAGGATTGTGCAGCACTCCGAGACACGATTAAAGCCAAGATTTTCAAGAGCCACTAGTCATTTTATGAGCCTCAACTTTTAGGTCTCCAACTTGAGGAGTCTTAAAGGAGCTTGCTTTTTGGACAGGGCTGAAAACCCACCTGCTGAAAGTCAGGCCCCTTTAAAAGAGTCAAAGCTGGGCACCCAATGAGCCACTTTTGAAAATCTTGGCCAAATCCACTACAGGCAAAGGCGATGAAGGTATCTTCCTGCAGGAAAATGAAGGACTTTGGGATTGTGGTAACTTCCTTCTCCATGCATGCAAAGTTTTTAAGCAATTAACAAGTTATTTCAGAGGCACGATCTACTACCGTGTCAGGTTCAATACTGTACAAGTGAATAAGTATGGCCCCCATCTCTTAAAGGAAGCTACAGGGACAACATACTGAAGACAAGCACAAAGCCAGAGTAAGATACTAGGCAGAAGTCACTATTATCTCCCAAACACGTGAGCAAACCATTGGACTGCAATACAGTCCTTCCATAGCAACTGCTGCTGCCACCTATAGACTAGAATATCAGCAGCTACTGATCTGTAACAGGTTTTTATTGCTGAAAGGTGATGTCCCAAATGTTTGCTCTGTTCTGGACATACTTTCACGGCCAACTGGCAAAGCATTAGAATAACTTAGGAAACAAGAAATTCATTTATTAGGATCCCACTTCTCTGCCCTATGATTCTGATGATGACATGGCCAGTACTTAATTAATGAGTGATGCGTATTTAAAGTTGGAAGCCAACACTTCAGGTTGGGTGACCTTTTGGAAAGGGCATTTTCTAACTCAAAATTTCAAGTGCTCAGCAGACTGCTATCCAGAATAGCTATTTTGCTGACATCTACTGCTTTGTGTGAGATGGGACTCACTCAGAAACAAGCTTTGGGCATCATTAGAAACTGTAGCATAAATGAATTGATAATGATATCAATTAATGGGTCATCTCTTAAGGACTGTGATACAGAAGGGACACTGACTGATGGAATTTTGACAGCAAAGTCACTCATCATATTGAAAGCCTGTCAACTTGAATGTCACGTTTCTGTCTGAAAATGTACTTATTATTATAAGCAACCTCTCAATTTACTATCATTGCATTTAGAGAAAATATATACTTTTCTCCCCATTCCAGTGTGCTTACTTTGTGTATATGACAGTACTTTGTGTATAGTTATTTTCACTGATGGTGCATGCTCTTCCCAGTGGGGAGGGAAGGTGCTTACCCAATACAACAGCAGCAGAGTACAAACTGAAAGTGAACTGGCAATAAGCAGGAGACAGGAAAAGATGGGCATGAGCATGGTTGGTAGCATGGCTCTTGGGCTCATTCTAACAGAAACAGGGCAACAGAATAGCACAAGAATGGCCATACTGGGTCAGACCAATGGTCCATCTAGACCAATATTCTGTCTTCTGACAGTAGCCAAAGCGAGGTGTTTCAGAGGGAATGAACAGAACAGGTAATCAAGTGATCCATCCCCTCTCTCCCATTCCCAGCTTCTGGCAAACAGAGGCTAGGGACACTTCAGAGCATGGTTTTGCATCCCTGACCATACTGGCTAATAGCTATTGATGGACCTATCCTCCATGAATTAATCTACTTTTTTTCTGAACCCTGTTCTAGTTTTGGCTTTCACAACATCCTCTGGCAACTAGTTCCACAGGTTGACTGTGCATTGTATGAAGAAGTACTTCCTTTTGTTTTAAACCTGCTGCCTATTAAATTCATTGGGTGACCTCTAGTTCTTTTTGTGTTATGTGAAGGAGGAAATAACACTTCCTTATTCACTGTCTCACCAGTCAAGATATAATAGACCTCTATCATATCCCCTCTTAGTCATCACTTTTCTAAGATGAACAGTCCCTGCTTTTTAATGTCTTCATACTGAAGCTATTCCATACCCCTAATCATTTTTTGTTGCCCTTCTCTGTACCTTTTCCCATTCTAATATATCTTTTTTGAGCTGGAGCAACCAGAACTGCATGCAGCATTCAAGGTGTGGGTGTACCATAGATTTGTAAAGAGGAATTATGATATTTTCTGTCTTATTATCTCTTTCTTTCCTAATGGTTCCGAATATTCTATTAGCTTTTTTTTCTGCCCTTAATTTTTTTAAGGGACCTGTTATTTAAAGGGTGCAATATCAGAAAATGGAATTTTTAAAGATCAGTCAGTTAAAATCAGCTTACTGTCCCTTTCAAAGTTTTTCTTCTTTTTGCACTTTTTGTTTGCATCAGAATTCTTGTCCACACTGTAGTTTATTACACGCTTATTCTAATCCACTCGTCATAAGGGCCAGATTTTCAAAAGTATCTAAGTGAGTTAAGTGCCTAACCTGTTCAGGGACTTTTGTAAATCCTCTATGGGATTTTGCATTTTAGATTCCTAAATACCTTTGAAAAGCTGGTCCTATGTAATAAATAAACAAACAAAATAAAATACGAATTGAAATAATATGGGATTGATACAGGAATTGCTCGATGAAATTCTGTGGCCTGTATTATACAGCAGGTCAGACTAGCTCTTCATGATCCCTTCTGGCCCTAAAATCTGTAAAAAAAATAAAGTCTAACTGTCAAAGAAATGTTTTGGCCCTTTAAACTGCAGCAGCGATGGCTTTGGGTTGGGGTGAGTCAAAGGTATATTGCATTCTCATTAAGGGGATTTAGTCCTCAGGGTAGTAAGCATTGGGAAAATGTTTCAAACCTGAAATACACCAAAAGAGTATCAACAAATACACCCCATTGACTGCAGTAGGAGAGAGAAAAAATTATTATTCAAGCCCCAGAAATCACAAGACTGGCTTTAAAAATAATGATTTTTTTTTAAGGAGGAGTTATTCTTTTTATTTGCCTCCTGGGTTTTCAGCCCTTAGGGTTCACTTTTACAAGTTCTTCCCTGCAACTGTGAAGGGCAAAAGCTCACTTTTAAAAAATGAAAGCTGAGATGGTCATACAATCATATGAATCCAGGAGCTGGGGCTTTCAGAAAAACACCAAATATCATGAGTTGTCAGCACTGCAAAGAGGGAGTACACAGGATAGAAGGGATAAGCACCAGAGGATCAAAAACTGAATTCAAATGATCCAGTCCTACATACCATCACTTGCTGGGCTTAACAAGTCCAACTTTCTAGCCAGCTACTGTTTGAGGCACTTACATGGCCCCATAATGGTAATATCTGAGCACTTCACAATCTTTTCATTAACTTATCCTCACTCACAATACTCTGTGAGGTAGAGCAGTATCTTCCCCATTTACAGATGAGGGACTGAGGCACAGAGATTGCCTGGACCAAGGGCATACCGGAAGCCTGTGGTACAGCAGGGACTTAACTCAGGTTTCTCAAGTGCTAAGCTAGTGGCCTAACCACTCAACCCTCCTTCTTATCTTGCTGGCCAGCTCTTTCCCACTTTCTGATTGTGGGAAGAATCAACCCACCCCAAACTATTCAAGATGCTAGACCAGTGCCTATTATACTAAGATATGAGTTACTGGGAAGAACAAATCAAAACTGACAGCAAGCTAGTCTGCTACAGAATCCTGCACAGAACTGTCCCACTTACAAAGTGGTTCTCAACCTTTTTTTAACCTAGGGACTCCTAAACTGAAGACAAACCTGCAGACCCCCAGTTCCCTCCTCATTATTTTGTTGCTCATAATTTGTTTCTTTCATAATCACAAATGCTACTGTAGAGAAATTTTTATTATTTGAACAGATCAACAAAAACACATCAAGTTAAAATATTGACAGCTTACCTGATACTAATGAGATCCTTGGGCTTGTCTGGCAGCACACAGCTTGTCCAGTTGAAGAGTAATTTCACTTAGGCAAGTGCAAAGGTCAACTTCAACATTCATTCTTAAAAGGTGTTTGTTTTTAATGCAGGTGAGGGCTGAGAATTCATTTTCACAAAGGTAAGTGGTAGCAAATGGAAGGAGGACTCACAGAGTGCGGTTAGCCAGTTCAGGAAATTCACCAGACATGTGCAATCAGAATTCAGCAAACCGGCATGGTTTCGTGGCACATTTCATATCAATGATGTTTCTTGGCTCAATAAAACCCTCCTCCTCTTTAGGAATCATTTCAAGCATCAGTAGATAAAAAGGGATTTGTGAGTCACATCATTTCAGTATTGCTTACCTTGTCACTGAAGTAGGTTCTGAACTGGTAAAGAAGGGAATCCCTGGGTTTTGTCATAATAGCACAAAGTCAGGTGGTCAGCCTTGACTTTGTCAAAGTTCAAACATTCCTGAAAGAGCGTAAATATGCTCAAATTCCCTTTGTGCACTCGTTTCTGCTGTAGATCCAGTTTCTCAATGAACGCAGGCACTTTGTTTGACAGCGTGACAAGAGCAGACTGGCGTCCTTGCATGCTAATATTAGGTTGATTGAGGTGATCAAAAATATCAGCAAGATAAGCAAGCCGAGCAAGCCAGTTCTCCTCTGAGAATCTCCCTGTTGATTTGTGCATTTTCTCCTCCAAAAATACCTTCAGAGACTCACAAAGCTCAAAAACCATGATTCAAAACCTTTCCCTTGAAAGCTATCTGACCTCAGTGTGCAGGAGATGTGGTGCAATTCACCCATTTCTGCACATATTCTCAAAAAATACATGTATTTAATGCATGTGCTTTGATGTAGTTAACTTTTATTGTCTTGTCAAGTACATCTTTCAGGTCATCTGGCATCATTCTCATGACTAGGTTCTCCTTGTGAAGCATGCAGTGCATTACACTTTTGTGAGTGGTGCAACATGTCCTTTTATTTTTTTTTACAATCCCATTATGCCTCCCTGTCATTGCAGCAGCACCGTCTGTGGACACACCATGCCATTGCCCCTAGTCTACGTTGCTGCACATCATGAAATTATCCAGTCACTTAAAAATCTCATCACTTGTCATTTTTGTTGGTAGGGATCTGCAAAACAGCAGTTTTTCTATTTTCCCATCACAGATGTATCACAAATAAACCAACAGCAGAACCTCACATGGCACAGCCAAAGATTCATCCAGTTGTAAGCTGTATTTCCCACTTGCTTGAATCCCGTGTAACAACTGGTCTTTCATGTCAGCTGCAACATCTGTAATTCGCCTTTTCATGGCATCATTTGCTACTGGCACATTTTTCAATTTATTAGCAGCTTCCTCCCCTAATATTTCATGGCACACATCAATTGCAGCTGGCATCAGTAAAGTTTCAGCAATTGTATGTGGCTTTCTGTTTTTACCGATTCTAATTGCAACCCTGTAGAATGCTTTGAGAGCCTTTTCTTGTACAGTTGACACAGTTTGTATAGTCTTTTTTTGTTTTAGTAAGCAATCCTGCTTCATTTCAAAATACGCCACTGCCTTGTCAACGCTTTCCACACGCAAAGAGCTCACACATCTTGTAAGTTTTGCTGTCTTAAGTGCTTCATTAGAAAGGAAGACTCCACAAGTTACACACTGGGGTCTTGATTCTCCACTGACACATACACACGCAAAAACCAAGTTGAATATTGCTGTCATCATCTTTCCTCAGGTTTTGTTTTTCTGAAGGGGGTTCAATTTAGCTTTTTTTCTCTCCCATTTTATTTGAGACATTTTCTGCTTCAAGAACTGCCAGAGTAGATGGAGTCGTCTTAGGAATTACAAATGTATCCATTACAGAAATTAAACAAACTAATTATATTTCACAGTTGCAGCTTTGAAAAATATAGCATTTTTATAGCATGAAATAGCATTTTTCTTCCCACGCTGAATTACAAGGTCCATGTTAAACGAATGTCTAACCAGATGTGTGATTGGCACATGATAAATTAAAAAAAAATGCAGAGCCTCAGCATTTACTTCAGTAATTTAAACACATCAGGCTTGTGTTCCTGTGCATTGTTCTCAAACAATCTGGGCACTGGTGGTCCCCCCACTACTAGGGAGCTTCCAGCACTCACACACAGCCTCCTCCAATGCAGGAGTCACGCACTGCCCATGGTTGCTGGCATTTTCAGGAAGCCCCTTGGTGAACCACAGATTGAGAACCACTGCACTAACAGACTCCCTAACCCCAGTTAATGTCCCGAACCATGGCACTAAATACCTTAAACTAGAAGTGGAAATTGGGAGTCACAAAGCCCAACTACCATGCTAACGGGCAGAGAGACACAAAGCAAATAAAAAGCTTGGCAGCAAAAAAAAGTGTGAAACAGTGGAAGGGAAATTGACTGATTTAAAGGTCTTTAAACAATCCTGTCATGGTGGTGTTATTTGAAAGCCATTTACCAAAAAGGAGCATTTTCCTCTCTAATTTTCACTCCCTTGCAGAAGGATTATCATCTCCTTGCTTTGCTCTGTTTGCCTGAGTGACTTGGCAGAGCTTGTTAGGCTGGGTTACATCATTTGCAATATTGAGGTCAGTTGCCAGCCATAATGGAGATGGAAATTAGAAGCCACAAGTCTGCTGATGAAATGCAAGCTCCATGCAGTCTGGAGCCAGAAATGCTATGGATTTCCTTCCACAGCCCCTGCAAGCTATCTCCACAGCTCTAAAGTCACTCAGCAGAAGATAAACTGGCTGCCGTGGGAAAAAGCCTTCCACAGGACTCAAAAATCATGTGACGTTGTCATTGCATATAATCAGAAAGTGCTGGTTCTAGACAGCATGGAAGTCAATGGAAAGATTCCCCCTGACTTCAGTGGGTTTTGGATCAGACTGTTTGCTAGAATATTAAACAAACACTAAAAGTTACTGATAGCTCTGCCTAGAACAAACAGTCTCCTTTTTTTTTATTAACACTAAAATTATATCAAACTAGCATCTTGCGGTGTGACTAAGTCTCTTTTGCATTTTCCTATTTCTTGCTATGAGAAATAGTCAGCCTGAATAACAAAACTAACCTACCTCAGCCCTAATGAGCCTTTTACAGGAAGGTTTGTTGTTTTAAAGTTCAGCTTTATCCAGATAGTGACAATGGAGAAAACCAACATTTGTGTTGATTCTGTTTCAATAGTACCTAGAGACCAGTTGTATCAGGAATTGCACAAACACATCACTAGTTATGCAGGAATCAGAATTTCTGTCATCTGGAAAATTTCACATTTTCAGAAGTAATTCTGTTCTGAATTGGAATAAAAATTGGAAATGCAGAATTTTCCACGGGATGGACATTTTTGAAAAATTTAATTATTTAAAATTTCAGACAGGTGGCAAACTTCCTCCCCAAACTTCCTCGCCAACTTGCTGGGGAATCCAAGGAGTAGGGCACCCCACCTGCCGGTCAGCCAATCCAGGAAGCTGGGAAGAACCACCAAGCTGGCTGCCAAGGAATTGGTGAGGAAGGCAACCTGCTGCTTGGTTTCCATTGAAAGCTTTGATAGAATCAACATGTTCTCAACAGAATATTTCAATTCCATCAAATCAGTATTTTCCAATGTAAAAGTGTTCAGTTGGAAAATATTTGATTAACTCTACAGATAGAACAGACAGTCCCTGCCCCAGAGTGTTTACAGTCTAGGTCATGCCTTTACTAACTCTAATATTCTGGGGTTATATAACATTCCTAAAGACCATGCACCATTTTTGCACAATGAGAAAGGAAGACCCTAAAAGTGCAACATTCTTCACAGCCACAGTGGTGATTGAGTTTGCTCTATAACCAAGATAAAACAAAAAGTCTCTATTCTAGGCTGTACGTGCCCTGGACAAAAATGCTTAGAAAAATAACTAATTGAGTTTACAGGTCCACTGATTTCACCTAAATGCCAAACCAACCACAGCCAGGCAAACAGAAACAAACAATGGGAAATCCACTCCTCTTCCCAGCACTCAGCCCCTCAGAGTTCTCCCTCCTCCCCAAAAGCCAGGGAGAATAATATATGAACTTTGCAGTATCCCCTAAAGGTGAACAGAGTCTGGCTCTTTCAGGCCAATAGGGAGAAAGTTCCAATTCTCGGGAGACTACCTTGCCACCAGCCTTCTCTCTCATACATAGAAGGGGCCCCAGTACCTCTGACAATTGTACATGCAACAATTTAGCACCGCGAATGAGACTGTCTTGCAGGCAGACATATCCCAGGGCATTCAGGATTTTATAGGTTAAACTCCACCCAGCAACTAATAGGCAGAAGTAACGGGGTGTGTCTGTGTTAAGCATGTTTAAAGGAGAGATCTATCAACCACAACTGAGGTCCCATTGGGCTAGAAACCATTCAAACAAATAGTAAGATGATCCCTAGCCCCAAAGAGTTCGTAATCTGAAAAGAATTGGCAGAGGAAACTGAGAAGGGATGTGACTTGCCTGAAGTCACTGCAGGTGGAAATGAGAATAGAACCCTGGTATTGAGAGGCCCAGTGCCCTATCTATTGTTCAGTGCACTAGCCACTCAACCACACTGCCTTGCTAAGCCACAAACACTACCTGAAGAGTAAAATGGGGGAGAGAAAGGTCATTTTTTATACAATACTTGGAAGTGGACGTGCATTTGTTTTTTTACTAGATGCCTTCCTCCTTCCCCTCCCCCACCAAAAAATAAAATAATTTTCCACCAAGTGTGCCCTGCTTGGACCATGCTGTTCATCTTTATTCTGCAGGCCACTTTCTAACTCAGACACTAGATCTTGCATATGTAAGCAGAGTCTGAATGAGCTCTCCACTGACATCTGGTGATGAGCTGTGGGAGAGGACTTCAAGAGCTGATCTTGTTTTCACGGGCACTCCCACACAGCATACGTGCTCAGCATGATGGGACTGCTTGCCCAAATGATCACTTTAGGCTGGTGTTATATCCCCAGTTCCCTTGTTATGGGGGCAAGAGTAATAAAAAATGGGTATCCATGTTGTGTGAATCAAGGGCAGCAGAACTGTGCTTGGCATGCTCTGATTGAGGGACTCACCCTCAACTAAATGGCACTAGCTAGGCAGGGAACATGAGTTCCAAAGTGGCAGCCCTGTGAGTTGAGAGAGGGTGGGGGATGGGCACTTGTACTAGATACCACTGTGTAATAAAAGAGTTAATTTAGATTCAGTTGAGGGTCCTATTACCCATTATGGAGCTGAAATCACCGATATCTAGGTTTAAGTGTTAGACCTGCTTTGGGGCAGTGCCTCTGATGCAAAAGATTGCCCAGTATGCACCAGCAGTGAGGCTTCCCCCTAACAGCTGAAATCATGGAAAGCTATATTAAGTGAGGGGTCCTGAAGACATCCCAGTGGATCAGTGATCAGATGACAGGGTGGCCAACAAAGAGGCATGGCAAATGACCGGCAAGGCGGCCACCAGCGTGGAGCCCCACAGAGAGGCATGGTGATCGGCCAGCAGGGTGGCTGGCAAAGAGAAGCAGCAAGTGAGTGCCTGGGCAGCAGAGAAAATAAGGTACCTTTTTACACACACACCCTCGACTCAGGGTGGGAGGTGAACTCTGCAGTTGCACCTCTGACCTCCAGGTCTGCACTGACTAAGGACAGCAACTGTGAGTGGGGTGCAGAGAAAGGATGGGCATGTTAAAGGGACTTTTGGGTTGCTGAATTTAAGAACCCGAGGGAAAAGGACACTATCCAACTTACTTTGAGGTGGGTGTTTTGCTCATGATTTATGTTTATGAACTCTGTTTGCAGTGTTTCCCCAATTTGGTACCGGGTTACTTCACCCCTTTTTATTAAAAGTTTCTTCGCTACACTCAGACTCTGTGCTTGCAAGAGGGGAAGTATTGCCTCTTAGAAGCACCCAGGAGGTGGTGTGTAATTGTCCCAGGTCACTGGGTGGAGGCTTGAGCCTGTTTTGTGTTGTACTTTTGAAAAGGAACCCCTAGATGCTGAACGTGGCCCTTATTGCTGCCAGTGCTGACTGGCAGAAGTGTTACACACAGTGACTGGAAGTGCCTGGCATACACATAGTACATGTCCAGAGTTGTCTGAGCTCTGATTGCTAAGCTCTAGACATAGACAGCACAGGCTCGAAAGTGGACCAGAACACTCCCTTGAGAAACAGAATGGCCTTCTACATTCTGGAGTCATTGCAGTTCATTTGTCTTAAAACAAGACATTTTTATAATTGTTCACTGGAGTCCTTTAAAAATGTGAAGACTCGAGATCTCATAGTCATTGTGTGATGCTCCAGCATTATACTAGGCATGCTGCCAAGGCATCAACAAAGGATTAGTTGTTAAGTATAATTGAAAATTACTGGCCCAGCTGTTTGTAGATTTGTGGAGCTTATGCACAGCCTGTGGACAGACAGAATCATCCTTTAGCATGCAGGACAAAGATGAGCTATTGGAACATGAAGGTATATTACTGCCCATCCAGACTTGATTCCCGTAAACCTAACCATATAAAATACTTCTTGGTTTGCCTCTGGCCAAGAATAATACAGTGTTATACAACATTTGGGGTTGATTATTAATTTCCTAGTAGCATAACACTTGCTTTTCTGTGCACGTCTTAGATAAAAAGGTGCTGTTCATTGATTGTTTCAGTCAATGTATCCTTTGAAATTTAAATTTCACTATTTTGGTCTTTGATGCCTCTGTTTGTTCAGTTCAAATATTGTTTTAACTGAAGAAATTTGGCTACTAAAGAATCTGGTGTATGAAACAATTTATTAGCATATCAAAAAATATTTACATAGAGTGCTATAGAAAAATTGCATTCTACTGGGCAAAGACTTCACAAAAGATAGACATGGGACTGCACATATCAGGAGGTATGTATATGCCAGTACAGTTCTAGTCAACAACTCTTCACCTTAAATACCCTAAGATCCTCACGGTATCAGGGATATTTGTTCTGGTGACAAAGTGGCTTGTAAGTGGGGCATACTAATACGGGGCACTACACTGGAGAACCTCCTCACGTGGAGCCTGTCGCAACACCCAGTAAGGCAGGGCTCTGTTTTTCTGGGTTACAAAATGTCTGTGACCATCAAATGGTGACCTAAGTTAAAGGAGAACAGCAAGGGATCAGTACCAAGGAAACAATCTGAGAGGCTACCAAAGTGTTAAAAAAAAGGTAGCAAGTGACAAACCCATAGAAATGCTCAAATTCTAACTGTGCCCCCTCCACACTCTTGAAGGGAAATTTGCTGAACATGACTCAGATCAAGTCTTGAATGAGAAATCTTTAGTGTGTTGATTTAAGTCCACATCATCAGCAACAAGAATGATAGAAATCAACACCAATGGCCGAGAGCAAATGTAATTGCTAGAGAAAGCCAGGAATTGAAGTTTGTGCATGGTCTGAATACTGCAAAATTGTGACATGGGTTCATTCATTTTTATATTTACTCTCTGTGATGGGTTTAGTCACAGAGACCCCCTTGGGACTGTCACCTGATGTGCTGAAACTTCCTCTGAGCCCGTTTTCCCTGCCAGCTTGGGACTTCAGAACCCTGTCTTGTTGAGGCAGACATGCTAGTCTGGTGCAACACAGACCCAGGGACTGAACCACACCCTTAAAGCTGCAGACTTTAACCAAAACTGCTCAGCAGGTTTCCTGTCTCCAGCACCCAGCTCCCAGTGAGATCCAAACCCCAAATAAATCCGTTTTACCCTGTATAAAGCTTATACAGGATAAACTCATAAATTGTCTGCCCTCCATAACACTGATAGAGAGATATGCACAGCTGTTTGCTTCCCCAGGTATTAATCATGTACTCAGGGTTAATTAATAAACAAAAGTGATTTTATTGAGTATAAAAAGTAGAATTTAAGTGTTTTCAAGTAATAACAGACAGAACAAAATAAGTTACCAAGCAAAATAAAACAAAGCACACAAGTCTAAGCCTAAAACATTTACAAAACTGAATACAGGTAAATCTCACCCTCAGAAATGTTCCAATAAACTTATTTCACAGATTAGACTCCTTCTTAGTCTGGGCCCAATCCTTTCCCCTGGTACAGTCCTTGTTAGTTCCAGCTCAGGTGATAACTAGAGGATTTCTCATGACTGTAGTCCCTTTTGTTCTGTTCCATCCCCTTCTAAGGTTTTGGTACAAAGTGGGAATCTTTTGTCTCTCTGGGTCCCCACCTCTCCTTCTAAATGGAAAAGCACCAGGTTTAAGATGGATTCCAGTACCAGGTGACATGGTCACATGTCCTGTGAGACCCCAAGCCTCCATTCTTTCCGGCCTGACTCACATGGACACAGGAAAGCTTACAAGTAAAAAGAGCCATTTACAACCAATTGTCCTGGTTAATGGATTCTAAACCACACTATTAATGGCCCACACTTTGCATAGTTACAATAGGACTTCAGAGCAATACTTCATATTTCTAGTTTCAGATACAAGAATGATACATTCATACAAATAGGATGAATACACTCAGTAGATTATAAGCTTTGTAATGATACCTTACAAAAGACCTTTTGCATAAAGCATATTCCAGTAACATTATATTCACACTCATAATCATATTTCCATAAATATATGGAGTGCAATGTCACACTCTCCATCAAGCACCATTTTATAGCTGAAGCCAGTGCTCAGCACCAATATTTAGGGCAAGGTTTGTGCTCAATAATCTGAACAAATATTGGGAAAAATTCCTATTTCCCATGCCAAGGGAGACCTATATGTGGATTTGAGAAAATGGAGTCATCAGCGTTGCCTGGGGTTAGCACACAGGCACAAACATAGCTACTCTGCTGCCCTCCGGGCTGAATCTGCTCTTCACTGGGTTAATGGGTCTGTGCTACTCCCTGGGCCTGTCCACATTACCCTTTGGACAGCGATCCCCAAACCTTTTACCTCACACCCCCCTTTACCCCGTCTGTGCTCCCCACACCCACCAGACCCAAGGCCAGGAGAGGGGCTGTGGTTCCAGGAAGGGGGGAATGCAGATGGGGTAAGGGGGCCAAGGCTGGAGGTGGGAGTGGAGCCTTGGCTGGGGGCCAAGGCCAGCGGCCAGGGTCCCAGGTGCGGGGCTGGCAACCAGGGCCAGGAGCGGATTTGGATGGCACTTCTGCCCCACTCCCTATGAGGGCTGGCCTTAGGCCTCAGATGTGCCTCGTTGTACATTCCTCTGCACCCCCCCAGGGGGGCACACCCACTCCTGTGCCTTAGGAGACAGTAGTCAGCCAGCAAGTCACACATGTGCTTGGTCACAATATCCAAGGCCAAGCGTGCAATAGACTTTTAAACCCAAAGATGAAGCACCACTATGTGAATAGCAATGGCATCATTAGCCACACATTCCAGATAGGTTAAATGAAGTAGAGAGACCTTTTAATGAACTGAGAGGAGCCTTATAAAGAAATAATGCGAAGAAATACTACTACTTTGTGGCACCTTCCCTCCAAGAGTTTAAAAATGGTCTGCAACTAGCAATGAACTGTTAAGCCATGTTTGTTAAGTATTTCACCTATTTTAAACATGGGGAAATTGACATGGTGTGATTTGGCCAAGGTCAAACAGCAAGTTTGTGACAGCAAGTAAACAACTCAAACCTTCCAGTTCTCAGTCATATGCCTTAACCACAAGATCAAAGGCACAGAGAATGCAGTGAAAATAAATAAATAAAATTACTAGTGACTATGACCAGGAAAAGGAAAGAATTGATTATAAGAGCAAAGTACCTCATGATCAGGCCTGTCAGAAATCCAGAGAGGCCTGGGCCACTGCCAGCTTTTGAAAGTGCGTTCACTTAAAGCCACTGATGCAGGCAAACTGATAAAAATACACAATATTTATGAACATTTTTAACTCTTTAATATGACAAAATCTATACCAGTTAACAAAAAAAGATGTCTTTAACCAAATCACGTCTCTTATTTGCTTAAATTTGCAGCTCTAAGCTGAGATAGTGTGTCACATTTTGATTTGATAGGGATGTGCATAAAAACAAGTTGTGAAACTTATCAAATGCCAAAAAATTAACAGGTGTCTAAATTTGAGGCCCCCTTTAAGCTTGAGGCCCAGGACAAATGGCCATCCTCACTCCTCCTCTGATTGGCCCTGATCATGATCACCTCCAGGAAAACAAAGTCAGGCCTCCACATAATGTCGGGCAGGCAAGCCAACTAAGGTTTGGTAAGACACCTGAAGGATGTGAGAATCAACTGTTCAGTTGCTTCACAAAAGAAATCTATTAACAGTAGAGTTTGAATTCAGTAACAAAAGCTAATAAAAAAATCAAAGTTCTGTACAGTGGTTCTTGTTTTATTATTTGTATTACTGTAGCATCTAGAAGCACCAACCATGATCATGGATCCACTGTGTAAGGTGCTGTACAAATACATAGTAATAGTCCCCCTAGAAGAGCTTTCCATTTAAGTGGGCCAAGCTGACAAAGGGTGGGAGGGAAATATAAGCACAGAGCAGTGAAGTGGCTTGCTGAACGTCACAGAGGTCAGTGATAGAGGCAGGAAGAAAATCCAGGCTTCCTGACTCCCAGTTCAGCTCCTCATCTGCTCGAGCACACTTACCTCTCTATGGGGTCACTAAGGAGATGTCTACTCAGCTTGTAGAAGTGAGCTTCCCAGCCTGGGTCAACAGCCTCGGTCTAGAAGGGTTCGCACTAGTGCTGTAAAAACAGTTGTATAAACAGTGCTTTGAAGTTGTGGCTCAGACTGGAGCTCAGGCTCTGAAACCTAGGGCCACAACTTCAAAGTGCTATCTACATAGCTATTTTTAGATTGCTAGTGTGCACCCCACTAGGATGAGTCTCTTGACCCCAGCTGGAAGACTTGCTTCCAAGGGCTGTGTAGACCCGAAGGGTAGCATCACATTCCATGGTGCAATCCAGACCAGTGAGTGGTTGTGTCACCACTTGCTCTGCAACCTTGGGTGCCTCACAATGCTTTGCTGTTGTAGCTCCCAACCTGGGCTGCTCACAAACAGCCTAACAGCATGCAGGTCATGCCCTGAGTGTCGGTGTAGAGCTGCAGCCCTAGTCCAGCAGCTCTGACCCCAGCAGCCTGTCAGCAATGCACCAGTCATGCTGCAGCTTCCATCAGCCTGGGTTATTACCTGCAGGGTGACCCCAGCACACTCCCCATTCCAAATTTTCCCAAAATGTGAGTTCTGCCCTGACCAGCCCTCTCCTGGATGGTTCAGATATTAGAGGTCTGTTTTCCCTCTAAAGGGTCAATAATCAACAATTTGCTACTTTAACTGGAGTTACCAAACAGTTCAGTTTAAACACAGCCCTGGATCAGTTTAGATTAAAAAATAAAAGAAGTTTATTAATAAAAGAAGATAGGAGTTTAAGTGAATTCAAGTATAAGATATTAAGTCAGAAATGGTTACAAAAGAAATAAAGATAAAACACTTTCTAGTAGTTAAACTTAATAAGCTAGACTTGGTTCAGGGTAAAATCCTTATCACAAGTTCCCAGAATTGTGGCTGGCCAAATTCTCATGTCAGGATTTCCCCCAAAATCAAAGGCCTGCCTCCTTTGTCTTCTCAGGAGAAAGTGAGAGAGATAGCTTGGGGTGTTCTACCCTTGTCTTTTATAATCTAGTTAATCTTTGAAGTGAAGTCTTCTAAGGGTGTCCCCTCAAAGGGTATATCCAGACTACCCACTGGATCAGTGGGTAGTGATCGCTCTATCGGGGATCGATATATTACGTCTCATCTAGAAGCAATATATCTATCCCCGAATGCGCTCCCGTCTACTCCGGAACTCCACCAGGGCGAGCGGCAGAAGTGGAGTCAACCGGGGAGCCACGGCCATCTATCTTGCACCGTGAAGATGGGAGGTAAGTCAAAATAAGATACATTGACTTCAGTTACACTATTCCCATAGCTGAAGTTACATATCTTACGTAGGCCTCCCCCGGACCAGGGTAGACCAGCTCAAAGTAAAGTTTATTCAAACAGCAAAGAAGGTGACATGGAGTCTGGTGGTGAAGGAGGCTACATGTTATTTTTTCTCACTTGGGTTTGCTGAAATGCAAATTTGCTTTATGTCCTGCCATCCCTTTTCCCTGATGGCCTGAGGATCTTACTATTTATATGTAAATTGAGGTAAACACACATTTCTCTGTTCAGGAGACTTCTGCCTGGGCAGGGCTGTGTGGTTTTGAACATATGCTAAGAATATTGTACAAGGGAGTTTCATAACTTGATATATGATGTTGATACATAGATTTCATCATGATATTATTGATCAGCAAGTTATTAGTTTTCAAATGAGACCTCACAAGGCATGTTACAAGATTATTACAATAGTACAGAGGGTGTGAATACTGAGGTGCTTTCAGTCATAGATACACTACATGTTGAGCTGGGAAGACATTCCCATGCAAACACTGCCTGAGGTAGCCTGGTAAAACTAGAGTGTACCATGATGATGCAAGCAAGAGGAGGAGCTAGCTGCCTGAGTACAATCCCAAACAAGGTACTAGGCATTCACCCGTGGCAGCTGGCCTCTCCCATTGCTCATGCTGCTGCAGCTGCAGTCGATTTGTAGTGCCCTGTCTTGATGAAAGCTAGGTTGGGTATGTCTCCTTGAGCTGGAAATCACATCCCCAGTTTGAAGCGTAGCCATACGCTAAGTGTGTATAATGCACTAGACTCAGCCCTAGAGCCAACACTTGCAGCAGGTACACAGCTTTGTCTTTTGATACGCGAATTTCGTGGTGATGAAAGGTTCTAAATTGACTCCCCGGGAATATGAAGTGCTGCGTCCATGGAACAGGCAGTAGGAGCACCAGCCCCACCAATGTGCCTCAGATTTGAACTCATGTAGGGATGAGAAAGTAGCTCAGTTGACACAAGCCCATGCCATCCATGGCCTCTTACCTGAGCTCCATAGGATGAGTACCAAGAGTCCTAGCTGTGGTAGTGGTTCCACAAATGGAATTGGATTAAGATTAATTAATGTCATATCAAATAGACTACTAAAAAGCCACCAATGGGCAATATTGATCTCTACTGACCTGATTCAGAGTCTAATCAGCAATCTAGAGGGTGGAAGGACCCATTATCCATCCCCTGGTTCATCCAGTCCCATGGAAACTAACTTCAGCCCCCTTCCTGGAAATAGCATATAACCACAGTCATCATGGCCGCAGTTCCATTCTGCCTACAAACTACACAATCACTATGAGTGAGTACGTGTCAACAGGAGCAGGAAGTGTGGAAATGAACCATGAGAAAATCACAGCCCAGTTAGTCTTGGTGTAGGATAAGGGAGGGAAATCATTAAGGAGCAGAACCAAAATACATTTCAAAAGAGACAAAAATAGGAAGATTAGAGAGCGGAAACACCCAGGCAAAGATAACACTGGTCTACAATTTTTGAGAAGTCGTCTGCTTCAGAGATAAAATGTGATATTTATTAGGTATTTTGATGTGCTGAATTCAATATGACAATTAAAACAACTGATTGGCTACTGTTTCTAAGATATTTAAGTTTTTACATTTTATGTCTGTATATTGTGCAGATAGAGTTTTAATCATAAATTGTAAACCTAGGTCTTTTCATATGTTGATGGTTGGTTTACAAGATAATATTTCACCTGTCCTGTTTATATAACACTTTAAAAATCAGCAAAAGGGTTATATAAATAAAATTTATTATGAAACAAAAGGCAAAAAACTATTCTGTACATAGTTTAGTCCTATTCAGTGTCTACTCGGTGCTTCTTAGCTTGTCTCTTGTATTCATTAAATGGAGCATCTCTTATCACTGTCCAGCAATAGTCTGCAAGCATTGATGGGCTCCACTTGCCCTGATAGCCTGCCAGGAGATTCCACTGCTGTAGTCTGGAGCCCAACAGTTCTGCCTTACTCTTGGGTAGTTCCAAATCCCTGACAAGGTCATTCAGTTCACCTTGTGTTATGAGGTGTGGTTCAGAGGAAGAAGGTGGGAGAAAATGGGGGTCCAGTGACATTGATGGTTCAGGACCAGAAGTTTCATCCTCTTCCTCATCTGACTCAAGTGAGAATGATTCTGGTGCATCAGGAACCGGCAGTCCTTCTCCGTGGGGTACTGGGCGTATAGCTGATGGAATGTTTGGATAATGTACAGTCCACTTTTTCTTCTTTGACACACCTTTCCCAACTGGAGGCACCATGCAGATGTAACAATTGCTGGGATGATCTGTTGGCTCGCTCCAAATCATTGGCACTGCAAAAAGCATAGATTTCCTTTTCCTGTGCAACCACTGGTGAAGATTTGTTGCACAAGTGTTGCAGCATATGTATGGGGCCCACCTCTTGTCCTGATCTCCAATTTTGCCGCCAAAAAAAGGTGAAAGGCTTTCTTAACCGTAGTGGTTATATTGCGCTTTTGTGATGCAAAAGTCACTTCACCACAAACATAGCAGAAGTTATCTGCACTGTTCATACAAGTACGAGGCATCTCTGCTCACTTTGGCTAAACAGAAATGTGTCCCTTTGCAAAATCAAATACTGACAAATAAGAGAGCACCACACTGTATGATTTCTAGAGCTGATATAGAGCAATTTCTTCAGCAGAGTGATGTAAGCTTCGTTATGATTGCATCATCCATGACTTCGAGGAATAACATGATGCAATTCATATCATGTATGATACAATACCAGCTTCAGATTGCATCATTCATTGTTTTGCCTAAAAAGCAAGTACTGTCCAAACCCAGTCATAGATTTATTCATAGATCCAGTCAAAAATGTATTTTAGTCATTTCTGGTTTAAATTGAGATATCTTCCCTTTATAACTCACTTATCCTCCTCCATTCCCACGTGAAGGGTCATATATACTGACCCAATAGCATATCTTGAAAACTAGAGCCAATCAACAATTTTAAGCATCATTTTCGTTCTCAGTGAGCCAGAATTAGTAAAGTTGGACTACATTTATTCAGAAGCATTTTGGCTGTAGAGCAGTGTAAACAGCTTTAATGTTGACTTGCAAAGGATTTTTAAAAATTGCGTTTGAGCTCTTTTTGCTGACTTAAGATATATAAAAAGGGTTGAATTTTTTTTTTAAGTTTTATTTCCTGCTTATTTTTTTACCTTGGTAATACCAACAATGTCAAGTTTGGTATTCCTAGTTTTGCTAGAGGATTTCTTGGATATCTCAGATATACAGTGTGGTCTCTTACACCTTAGGTAAAGGGATGAAACATTTAATTTTTTAACAAAGAGTCCAAAATATACATTAGACATTGGAATTAAATAGCTAAAAAAATAAGGGTACATCTACACTGTGATAAAAGACCCATGGCACGGCTGTGGCTGGCCCAGGTCAGCTGACTTAGGTTTGCAGGACTCAGGCTGCACGGCTATAAAATTGCAGTGTAGACAGCTGGGCTTGGGCTAGAGCCTGGGCTCTGAGACCCCAGCAAGGGGAGGAAGAGTCTCAGAGACTGGCTTCGGCCCTCTCATGAATGTCTACACTGCAATTTTATAGCCCCACAGCCCAAGGTCTGCAAGCCCGAGTCAGCTGACCCAGGCTCTACAGGTTTTTAATTGCAATGTAGATGTACTCCAAGACACCTGAACACTCCTTTGTCTTCTTATTTGCTTAGCTTAGGGCTATCTACATGCAAAGTTGCACCAGTTGAATTAGAGGTGCAGTTTCAAATCAATTTAATTAAACTGGTGCAAAAGGCTATCCGGACACTCTTAAAACAATATCAACCTGGTTTATAATGAGCTAGATTAAGCCAAATTAGGCCTGATTTGCACACACAGTTATACCGGCAATGCTGTCAACTCTTGCAATTTGATCACAAGTGTTGCAATATTTGGTGTATTTCTTAAATCATCAACCCCTGCAGCCATGTGATTAGGTGAGAATCTTGATTTACACTTTAAAAGGAGGTTTCTAGGCCTTGTGCTTGCAGAGGAAAAACTTGGAAACTTGACCCGAGGGTGCCCTCAAGCCTCATAAACCAGAAAGAACTGAAATAAAAAGAACTGAAAATTTATTAAATCTCATGATTTTTTGGCACCTAACTCTTGATTTTCATATGCTTGCCAGCCAGCGCAAGCCAGCTCTAAAATCGATACAAGATCTCTACCCACAGTTTTTGAACTGATCAATGGATTTAAAAACTGACATAGAAACTGATTTAAGACAAACTGGTTTAAGAATGTCCACACTAAGGGGCTGTAACAATATGGGTTAGAAGTTCTTAAATCAAACATGAGTTACAATTCAAGCTGGGGGTGTGATTCCCAGCTCAACAACTTATACTCTCGCTAGCTCTGATTGAGCAAATATGCTAAAAATAGAATGTAGCCCTGGTAGCAGGAGTGGCTGAAAGGAAGACAAAACCTACATTTTAATATAAAAACCAGCAGAATTCTTATTTTTTTAAAACACCTACCTCAGAGACCTTTTTACATCACAGTGAAGCAAACTTAATGCACAAGCCCAAGTTTCTTTTTCCTTTGCAGGTCATCTTTAGAGAACCCCAAGGGTGCTGGAACAATATGTATAGTGGGGGTGCTGTAAATCCTGTATATGATGGAAACCAATTCAAGCCAGGGGATAAAGCAGCACCACCAGCATCCCTAGTTCCAGCACCTATGGAGAATCCCACCTAAACCACTGGGGAAAAAAACTAACAACAATAAATGTTATATTATTTAACTAGGGATCAACATCCAGCCCTCTGAAAAATCACCAACAACTCTATTAGGTTACCTGTCTTCAGCAACTATTAGATCCACATTTACTCATCTAGAAGACAGACTTCAAGGGAACTGCACTGATTAAAACCATCTGAAAATCTGGCCTTGCAACAATAAAATACTCTTCCTGAAGGTCTTGTGATCCTTTGCTTTTTAATTCAGCAAACATACATATCTCTGAAGCATCCCCTGCTCATTCTGTTCTGGGCTGGGTGTCCGTGTTTTATCTATAAATTGCTCCCTTCCCTGATTCAAGGAGCACTGCTATAGTCAATGGTACAAAGATGCTCCCTTTAAAGTGACTCCTGCTGACTGAGGAACATGCATGGTAAAGGCAACCAGTCCAGATCAATCAAAACTACTAATCATGGTGAAATTCAACTCAGAAAGAAGGTGGAAAATTATTAATATTGGGCAATGATATAACAGAAATGTATTGTAAATGCTACCTTGCTTACCCAAATCAGACTTTCTGAGGTAGTTTCCTACACATGCCTATATGCAGAAACTTCAAGATTCTTATATAAAAAGAGCTATTACAGCCATCTTTCCTGGGTGTGCACTCATTAGATCTCACAACTAAGAAGAGCTGGACCTGTTCAGTGTTTGGATGGGAGACCTCCAAGAAAAAAAAAAAAGAAACTCAAGGATTTTTTTATGGTGCCAGTCACCATAATTAGAAATTATTAACACAATTAGAAACATAATTAAAAATTAACACAATTAGAACCTATTACAGTAGCCACTGGAGTCAGTGAATATTTGACACCTGTCATCAGATAGAGACTGAAAACCTTTTGTGGACCTAACCCATCCCACCTCTCTCTAGATGCTCATTGGGCTTCCATCACCATATTATCTGATCAGCCCTTAAGCTGTAATTCATTTTCCTCTCTTATGAGGCAGGAAAGTATTATTATCCCCATTTTGAAAAATAGGAAAACTGATGCAGAGAAAGATTAAGTGACTTTCCCAGGGTCACACAGGAAGTCTCAGAGTTAGGAATAGACCTAGATCTACCAAGTCCTACTCTAGTGTTTTAGCCATCAGACTATCATTCCTTCTGAGAACTTACCATAAGATGGGATCCACTAAATATGGTGCAATCTTTTACCAAACCTGCTATGTATCACACCATTTTTACAGTATCTAAGTACTGTGATGCAGGAAACACTAGTTAGCATTGGCTGTTCTATACACAACACTCTTCTGAGTAAAACCAGAACCAACCTTGGTAGCCCATTTCTAGGGACAATGTGCTGGTGAAGGTGTCATGTTAAAATGGAAATCCTGGACATTTATGGATATTAACATCCTGTGACACTATATATCTGGCCCATTCTCTGAGAATTTTATAGCCCTCAGTTGCCTGGCTAAGGTATTTTGTCACTTCCTGGCTCTAACCTGTTGTGTAGCATAGGTACTACCATTATAACGCTGGCCACATTCCACTCCAGAGGTGGCTATATTTTAGTGGCGTGTAACATGAAGAGATCACCCATTTGAATTAAGGGTCTTTATGCCGATAAAACTCACTCATATGAGCAGTCTCACTCACTTTGATGGGATCACTTTGGTGAGTGACAGCTAGTCTCATGAGTATGGGTTGCAGTTTGTAATTCGGTTAGGTGCTTTAAGGTTTGTGAAGAGTGAAATATGAATCAAGGAATAATAAACCAAATAAATAAAAATTATCATATTCTCTTTTGTTTCCTATTATCAAATCTAGACAAACCCCATGAAGCCTGGGGCTCTCAGCCTTCAGCTCCAGATTACAAGCACGTCAATATTAACCTGTCTGGACGAGACAGTGAGCAGGTAGCAGCTACCAAATATTTGGGTAGCGTCACAGGTAATACAGGAGGATGCTAGAAACTTGTGAACATTTGTATATAGCAGCAGCTGCTGCCATGTTTCCATCTCTTCAGTGGCCTCCGTGGGGACATCATGACCTCAGACTTGCCATGAAGCTAGTTATACCAACTCTGTCATATAGGAGTGACACATGGGTGCTGAGGAAGGCTGAAGAACTCTGGATTAAAAAATTTTATTCTCCTTATTTCTGTCAGCTGATCCATATTAAATGGCAGGATCAGGTCAGAAATGAGGATATTCTAAAGTCAATTCAGCATCCTTCAGCACTGATTCAGTTTTGGCAGCTTTCTGGGTGTGGATTTATTATTAGAATGCCAGACCAACAAATCCCAACATGTGCATACCAAGGAATGCTGTTACATGATTGGTGATCACTTCAGCAACAAAAGCTTCAGTGGCATAACAAGATTGCCAATGATGGACATAAACTGAATATACAATCAAGCTACTTTAAGCACCTTGCCAGAGGTCAATCTGCATGGCACTCGATTTGCTAGGCGGCCATGCCACTTATAGGGTACGTCTAGACTACCAGCCATATCGGCGAGTAGCGATCGATTTCTCGGGGATCGATATATCGACCCCCGAACATGCTCCCGTCGACTCCACCAGCACAAACGGCGGTAGCGGAGACGACGGGGGAGCCGTGGATGTTGATCCTGCGCCATGAGGATGAGAGATAAATCGATCTAAGATACTTCGACTTCAGCTACGCTATTCACGTAGCTGAAGATGCGTATCTTAGATTGATCCCCCCCAGTGTAGACCAGCCCTGAGATTTGCCATGGTGGTGATGATCTTTTCTTTTTAATTACACCTTCCTAGTCTCATCAGCTTGCCCAAATTCTAACTTACTAATGCTTTATATACAACTCAAGTATCTTTTGTCAGTTTATACTCAGCCTCCATAACTCCCAAGACCTTGTTAGATTTCCTTTCTTCTGCCACAATGTTGATGATTTTAATGTATCAGACATAATAGCCGAGATACTAGAACCTTTGGCAAAATAATTAGAAACAATTGCTTTACATAATACTATTGAAACTTGGCATAGGTTAACAACAAGTTCAAAAAAATGAAACAGATTTTCAGTGGGATAACAATACTGCCAGTTTTTCTGGTCATAAATTTTGACCCCTCATTCTCACTTCCTGCCATTTTGGGCTTGAAATGAGCTGACAGCTCATCACATGTCAGAATCAATCCATTTATGGGAGTTTTGTACAAGCCATGAAAGTGACCAAAAAGTCAGATAAAGATGACTTGTTGCAAGCACAGTATGAGATTCACAGCTCCTATCCATTAAACTATTAAATAGGTTCTTATTAATATGGGTAAATGTACAATGACAATGAGACATTTGTACCATCTATGACAGGAGTAATGAATGATACATGTAGGTGGATCATCTAATAGCATCTATGAAATTAAAAGCAAAGCCAATGCATATCAGATGTGCACATTGTGCATGTTATTTAAGCTGAGAGATTGCTCTACTGCCATTTAATGGAGTTTCAAAGGTATTAAATCATGATTAAGGCATGCTGGCAATCTGGTACTCATCTTTACAAGTTATTCTTAGGTTTTGTCTACAACAAATAGCATATGTATGCTCACAGCATTTTATCAGTCCCTTTTTACACAGTCAAGCACATAAAGCCATTTACCCAATAGCCCACTGTAGCACCAGCCACAACACAAGTGAAATCAACAATTGCAAATAATAGAACAAGCTGATGTTAAAGAGTCTTAAAATGATTCTGAAATTAGAGATAATGGCCTTGAAAAGCAAACACTAGTAAGAAGAATGTTGGAAGCTGGGCTGACCTGTTAAGGTTTCCTGTAGTTAGATTATCCAAGGTCAACAGATGAAACTGATTATGATTATCTCTTTATATGAGAGTTATCTGAGATCGGCTGTGCGTACACAAATACATCTTCACAGCAACTGGCTAAAGTGAAAAACGATGTTCAGATAATACAATACTACATTTATTACACAAGAGTAAAACATTTCAGATAAAGTGGTAACAAATCTCTTACAAATCAGAGAATACTTAAAACCAGATGCTACTAAATCTAGGCTGGACAAGGTTTAATACCACAAAACAGAGTCAGATCTTTAAATGGTATAAATCAGCCAAATTCCAATGACTGCAGTGGAGTTAGGTCAATTTACATCAGTTGATAACCTGGCCCCCTAGATTCAACCTCTTCATATAAAAATATATTATTTTCCTTTGCTCTTGAAAGAAATCAGGTAGAAAGTCAGCAAATGGAGCAAAGTGACAGAGATGAACTAATGACTGTATAATGAATGGGTAAATGCCACTTTGGTCTCTGACAAATTAGCACGTTACATTTGTCATTAGCATCCCTGAGCCTATGGACATTAGGAAAGTCAGCTAATCACTATAATTATATATTTATGATATATGCAAATATATATTAATGTATCAAATTTAATATTGAGTACATGGTGTTACCATGATGATGCAGAGGGAAGAATCTGGTCCTATATTTTTACAGTAATGTTAATCCATTGTACAGTATATTTCAGCTATTAAAACTCCAGCTCAGAAGGTGAAAAGGGTGTTTGAAGCCTAAAGGCTCAAATGTGGCTCTCAAAAGTTTGAGTCACACTAGGGTCCTGAGAATCTTCTCCTTCAATAAAAGAGGAACAAGCAGGTGCTGGAAGAGGTTTGCCCCTTCCCTCCCACTCCTACCAGAAAATGCTTCAAGGACCACCCCAAATCTGTCTGGTCCTAGGGGATCCCTGAGAAGCCAGAGCAAAGATTCACCTTAGGCTCATAGACTTTAAGGCCAGAAGGGACCATCATGATCTAGTCTGACCTTCTGCACACTGCAGGCCATAGAACCTCACCCACTCACTCCTGTAATAGACACCTAAGCTCTGGCTAAGTTACTGAAGTCCTCAAATCATGATATAAAGACATCAAGTTACAGAGAATCCATCATTTACACTAGTTTAAACATGCAAATGATCCATGGCCCATGCTGCAGAGGAAGGTGAAAACCCCGCAGGGTCTCCGTCAATCTGACCTGGGGGAAAATTCCTTCCCAACCCCGAATATGGTGATCAGTTAGACCCTGAGCACATCTGGGCAAAACCCAACAGGCACCGGTACCCGAGAAAGAATTCTCTGTCATAACTCCAAGCCCTCTCCATCTAGTGTTCAGTCTCCAGCCATTGGCGATGGGCCTCATGTCATTGTAGGCAGTCTAATCATATCATCCTCTCCATAAATGTATCAAGCTCAGTCTTGAAGCCAGTTAGGTTTTTTGTCCCCACTGCTCCCCTTGGAAAGCTGTTCCAGAACTTCATTCCTCTGATGCTTAGAAACCGTCATCTAATTTCAAACCAAAATTTGTGGTGGCCAGTTTATATCCATTTGTTTTTCTGTCAACACTCGTACTTAACTTAAATAACTCCTGGTATTTATCCCTCTCATGTATTTATAGAGAGCAATCATATCTCCCATCAGCCTTTGTTTGGTTAGGCTAAACAAGCCAAGCTCTTTGAATCTCCTCTCATAAGGCAGGTTTTCCACTCCTTGGATCATCCTAGTAGCCCTTCTCTGCACCTGTTCCAGTATGAATTCATCTTTCTTAAACATGGGAGACCAGAACTGCACACAGGATTCCAGATGAGGTCTCACCAATGCCTTGTATAAAGTTTCTAATCTGCTGGGGGGAGCTCATCCCAGCTGTGCCCAGGCCCCACCCACACTCCACCCCTTCCCTTGATGCCCCACTCTGCCCCACTCTTCCCATCCCTGCTCTGCCCCCACCTCAGCTTTTCTCCACCTCTTCCCACCCTGCCTCTTTCCCACCCAGTTCCACTCCTTCCTCAAAGCGCACTGTGCTCTTGCTCCTCCCCAGCGCATCCACATGCCGTGAAACAGCTGATCAGTGGCAGGCAGTAGGCACTGAGAGGGAGGGGGGAGGCACTGATTGGTGGGGCCTGCCAGTGGGCACAAGGCACTGCGGGGAGGGAGAGCCATTCATGGGGGAGCTGCTGGTGGGTTCTAAGCACCCACTATTTTTTTCCCATGGGTGCTCCCTGGAGTCGGTGCCTAGAGTATTAACACTTCCTTGTCTTTACTGGAAATACCTCATCTGATACATCCTAAGATTACATTAGCTTTTTCCATGGTCCCATGACATTGGTGGCTCATAGTCATCCTGTGATCAACCAATACACCCAGATCTTTCTCCTCCTCTGTTGCTTTTAACTGATATATTCTCAGTTTATAGCAAAAATTCTTCTTGTTAGTCCCTATGTGCATGACCTTGCACTGATAAATTTCATCCCATTTCTATTACATCAGTGTTCAAAGTCATTCCAATCTTCTTGTATGATATTTCAGTCCTCCTCTGTATTGGCAATACCGCACAATTTTGCAAGTTTTATTAGCGCACTCCCACTTTTTGTGACAAGATCATTAATAAAAATGTTAAATAAGATTGGTCCCAAAACTGAGCCCTCAGGAACTCCACTAGTAACTTCCCTCCAGCCTGACAGTTCACCTTTCAGTATGACCAATTGTAGTCTCCCTTTTAACCAGGTCCTTATCCACCTTCAAGTCTCATATTAATCCCCATCTTCTCCAATTTAACTAGTGATTTCCCATTAGTGGCATAGCCAGGTTCTAACATCAGGGGGAGCGACCACATAAAAAAAGGCACCACCTGACATATCAAATTACACCTCTACATAGATATAATGTGACCCGATATAACACAAATTTGGATTTAATGGGACAAAGCAGTGCTCTGGTGGGGCTGCGCATGCAGCTGGTGGGACAGCTCCTCACATCTCTTCTGAAGGGGCTGCTCTGCAATCTGTGGCCCCCGGAAGCAGGCAGCAAACAGGCGTGGGGGGCACAGTTCCCCACATACGAGAGACAATTGGACAGAGGTGGGCAGGGTCTGTTAGGGGTTCACATGGGGGAAAGGGGGTGGGGGGCTGCACTGGGAGACTCTCCAATGCAGCACCTAGCCACGCTGGCTCTCTGCATCATGAGGCACTCGGGAAAAGGAGGCAGCAAGAGAAAGAGGCTGAGGTGGAGTGCCCTTCCCCTCCCAGCTGGGTCTGTGAGTCCCTGATCTCACAGCGTCTCAGCGCTGCAGGTACCCAGCCCCCAGGTACTGGGCAGCAGTGCAAGCTAGAGGGGCTGATACAGAGAAGTCAGGACCAGTCAGAGCAGTTCCCATGTCATCATGAAAACTCACTCCTAGAAAGCTGGGTGAGGTAATGTGTGTGTGTGTGGGGGGGTGAGGTAATATATTTTATTGAATCAGCTTTTGTTGGTGATAGAGACAAGCTTTTGAGCTTTCACAGAACTCTTCTTCAGGAAGAAGAAAGAACTCCATGAAAGCTCCAAAGCTTGTCTCTCTTTCTTTCTCACCAACAAAAGTTTCTTCAATAAAAGATATTACCTCACCCACCTTGCGGTTCTAATTTCCTGGGAACAAAAGGGCTACACCAATCCAGCATACAAAAATGCAAGATTCACATGAACAGCACAGAGTGACCACCATCACACCAAGATACTATTTTCCCGATTCATCTTAGCATAATGTCATCATCACACCAAGGAAGTAGTGCTATCAGCACAATGAGATAAATATAGTCACATGTGCGTGCCAAAAATTCACAGTACAAGCACACTGGGATCCACACAGCAGGATAGTAGTGTCAGTTTAGCTCTCAGTCTGAGTCCATCCCCACTAAACTAAGTCCAAAGTTTCAGCTAAACACAAGGGCACCTGCAAATAGTTGTACTAACAGCAGGATCTACACTGGCACAATAGGAGGAGTTGCATGTCAGGGCACTAATTCCCAATCCCAGTGCCAGGCAATATGGGATCCAGGCACCAGGTCCTTAGAACTAGAATTTGTACTCACAGGAGAGTGAGATGAAATTAGAGAAGTTACAGAAGGCAACTCTCAAGAAACAAGGCATTGACCAAATGGCTGGGTGGATGTTAAACAACCATCCCCAGCCATTGTGTGCAGCAAGTGAATGACAATTAGTAACTTAATGACCACCATCACCAGAGAAGTACTCAACCGTGAGACTCAGCAATGCCTCTCCCTCCTCCCAACATGATCACAAGCCTCTCTCTTAGGAGACAATTCAGGTTTCCCCTGATAGGAGAGGGAAAATCAAGCTACCTCTCCCTACCCCTCAACATGGTGCCTGGACTTGTGTTTGCCAGAGCACATGGACTAAACTAAACACATACTACAACAGCAGATAGTTCATTCCAGCCTTCCCTTGGGAGACAATTCCATCCACACCCCCAAGGCAGAGATTGTACTGCTATGAAGATTTCCCCTGATAGTCTCAGTTTTCCTCTCCTACCCCCCACCCCCATCCCTTCCCCACTGCCTTTTCCCTTCCACCCCTCACCTCCTAAGAGGCAGTCACCCAGATGCCAGGGAGGGGGAACCAAACACACTACATGGCCACTGTCTCAGAGAGGCGGGCATCTCTGCCTGAGCAGGGAGGGTAAGCAGGGACACCACACCCCACAGGAGACCAGGAGATGCGCCTCACCCCCTCCATGCTCTGTCCAATGCAGCACACTAGGGGAAGCCGGCAAAGCCTGCCTGCAGGAGCCCAGCATGCTGAAGCTCAGTTCTTCTCTTCCCTTCCCCTCCCTGCAACGTGATCAGCTATTTCCCTCCTGCTGGGAGACACAGCTGATCGGCGGGGGAGGGGTATGCAGCAAGCCGAGGAAGCCAGGCAGGCCAAGCTTCAGAGCAGAGCATGGGCCCTGCCCCTGGCACCATGGTAACCCCACCTAAGGGGTGGCTTTTTTGAAAATGTGCTGAGGGGAAGCAGCTGCTTCCCCTGCACCCCACTAGCTATGCTACTGTTTCCCATACGGCACTGTATCTTATGCCTTGTTGAAATCTAATACTGCATTTCTTTTGTCTAAAAAATCAGTTAACTTCTCAAAGAAAAATATCGGGTTGGTCTGACACAATCTACCTTTTGTAAAACCATGTTGTATTTTATCCCAATTACTGTTTACTGCTCTGTCTTTAACTACTTTCTCTTTCAAAATTTGTTCTGAGACCTTACATACAATTGAGGTTAAACTAACAGGCCTGTAGTTTCATGGATCATTTCCCACTCCCTTCTTAAAAATAGGTACTATATTAGCAATCTACCAGTCATAGGGTCTGATCCCCAAGTTTACAGATTAATTACAAAACCTTGCTATTGGGCTCACAATTTCATATGCTGGTTCCTTTAATATTCTTGGATGGCGATAATCCAGGCCATCTGATTTAGTTCCATTGAGCAGTCTGAGTTTGACTTCCACCTCCATATTTTCATTCCTATTAGCCAGCCTGCTATTACCCCTAAGATCCTCATAACCCTTATTAAAACCTGAGAAAGTATTTGTTTAGGTGTTGGGCCATGCCTAGCTTATCTTTCATCTCAACCCCATCCTTAATGTTTAGCAGTCCCATTTCTTCTTTCCTTGTTTTCTTTTTATTTATATGGCTATAGAACCTCTTACTATTAGTTTTAATTTCCCTTGCAAGGTCCATCTCTGCTTGGCTTCTGGCACTTCTCACTTTTTCCCTACACTTTCTGACCTCCAAGAGGTAGCTTTCCTTGCTGATCTATCCATCTTCCATTCATTGTAGGCTTTCTACTTTGTCTTAATCACCTGTCTGAGATGCTTACTCATCTAGCTTGGTCTGCAAACTTTACCTATGAATTTTTACCCCTTCTTAGGATGCAGGCTTCAGAAAGTTTCTTCAACTTTGACTTAAAGTAATTCCAACTTTCCTCCATGTTCAGATCCTTGATTTCTTCAGTCCAATCCCCTAATTTCCTTAAATTTTTAAAGTTTGCCCTTTTGAAATCAAGGACCCCAGTTGCAGATCTATTTTTGTTTATCTTTCCATTTAGTTTAGACTGAACGAGCTCATGATCACTCCAACCAAAGTTATCCCCTACAACCAATACTTCTATGAGGTTCTTGCTACTCATCAATAGCAAACCTAAAATGGCATCATCTCTTATAGATTTGGCAACTATTTGGTCAAGAATTCTGTCAGCTATCACATCTAGGAAAATCTAGGCCAGGGGTAGGCAACCTATGGCACGGGTACAGAAGGCGGCACACGAGCTGATTTTCAGTGGCACTCACACTAACCGGGTCCTGGCCACTGGTCTGCGGGGCTCTGCATTTTAATTTAATTTTAAATGAAGCTTCTTAAGCATTTTAAAAACCATATTTACTTTACATACAACAATAGTTGAGTTATATATTAAAGACTTATAGAAAGAGACCTTCTAAAAACGTTAAAATGAATGACTGGCACGCAAAACTTTAAATCAGAGTGAATAAATGAAGACTCGGCACAGCGCTTCGGAAATGTTGTAGACCCCTGATCTAGGCCCTTCAATTATTAGTAGCATTTGTTTTCCAATCTATATTTGGGAAGTTAACATGTCCCACAATCACACAATTCCCAGTAGTGTTTATTTCATTAAAATCATTAAAAAAATCTTTAATGCTGTGGGGGGGGTGCTGTTCTGATCTGTGAACCCAGGAGCAGGTAAGAAAAGTTTTCTCTAGTGCCGGACATGGGATTATTTTATAGCTCAGTAGAACAAATATGGAGCCATTTTACTGGAGAGCTCTCCTAGAAATCAGTGCTCATCTGTCCATTAGTCCACTCCCTTGCAAGCAATTGGGGCTGGAAGCAATACTTAAATCAGACTATCACAAAAGTTTGGAATTCATTACCAATACCACAATGCTTCTAATAATGGCCATGATTTGTCAAGGCCTCCGTATCCTTCAGTTAAAGGACACCCATTGGCTTATTATGTTTGAACATTCAACGCCCAGCACTCTTTTAAAGAATATACTTACTCTTATTTCCTCACTCAGTGAAGGCAAATGATTTCATCTTCAGTCCCCATTGTAAGTGTGTGACGGGGCGTATTCAGGCTTTGCAGCTGGGGACTCTGTGGTCCTATTACAGTCCCCCTGCAAGAAGCAGCAAGCTGAGAGGGAAAGAGCAGCAAAGGTAGGTCCTCCAAGCTCGTGTAGAGACCATTCTCCAGAGAAGCCATTTTGGAGACTAAAGAGGCCTGGTCCTCCAAGGCTAGAGTGGCTAGCAACAGCCAAGCAGGGCTGTGCTGGCACAGATAAAAAGAGATGTCCTGGCTGGACTCAGAGGGGTGCTGTTCTCTGGCTAGTGGGGCCTGGCAACCAGACAGAAGTGTGGCAGGCTGACGTTACATTGCAGGAAATGCTGAGAGAAGAACCTGAGTATGTTGTCACTGAGGCAGGGCTGGAGATACAAGGGCCCAGTAGAAGAGGCCCAGGGAAACAGCAACGATGGATTTTGGTGAGCGATATGTGGCTGCTGGGCAGAGGTTCCCTGAGGTTCCTTGAAACCTGAAGTAGTGGGTGGGCCTGGGTTCCCCTACCAGGCATAGGTAAAGTGGCATAAACCCCAGGAAGAGGGTAGGGCTTATTTGGGAGCCTGAACAAAGGGGCTGGATTTAAAGGGTCCAGAGGAGAGGAGGATGATCAGGAACAGTCAACATGAATTTATGCCTGACCAACCTGATTGTCTTCTATGATGAGATAAGTGGCTCTGTGGATATGGGGAAGGCGGTGGACATGATATAATTTGACTCTAGCAAAACTTTTGATATGGTCTCCCATAGTATTCTTGCCAGCAAGTTAAAGAAGTACAGATTGGAAGAACGGTCTATATGGTGGATAGAAAGCTGGCTAGATCATTGGGCTCAATGGGTAGTGATCAATGGCTCGATGTCTATTTGGCAGCCAGTCTCAAGTGGAGTGCCCCAGAGGTTGGTCCTGGGGCCAGTTTTGTTGAACATCTTTATTAATGATCTGGATGATGGGATGGATTGCACCCTCAGCAAGTTTATGGATGACACTAAGCTGCAGGGAGAGGTAGATATGCTGGAGGGTAGGGATAGGATCCTGAGTCACCTAGACAAATTAGAGGATTGGGCCAAAAGAAATCTGAGGTTCAACAAGGCCAGGTGCAGAGACCTGCACTTAGGACAGAAGAATCCCATGCCCTGCTACAGGCTGGGGACTGAATGGCTAAGCAGCAGTTCTGCAGAAAAGGACCTGAGGATTACAGTGGATGAGAAGCTGGATATGAGTCAACAGTGTGCCCTTCTTGCCAAGAAGGCTAACAGCATATTGGGTTGCATTAGTAGGAGCACTGCCAGCAGATCGAGTGAAGTGATTATTCCCCTCTATTTGGCATTGGCTAGGCAACATCTGAAGTACTGCATCCAGTTTTGGGCCCCCTGCTACAGAAAGGATGTGGACAAATTGGAGAGAGTCCAGCAGAAGGCAATGAAAATGATTAGGAGGCTGAGGCACATGACTTAGGAGGAGAGGCTGAAGGAACTGGTCTTATTTAGTCTGCAGAAAAGAATAGTGAATGGGGATTTTATAGCAGCCTTCAACTACCTGAAGGAGGATTCCAAAGAGGATGGATCTAGACTGTTCTTAGTGGTGGCAGATGACAGAACAAGGAGCAATGGTCTCAAGTTGTAGTGGGGGGAGGTTTAGGTTGAATATTAGGAAACACTGTCACCAGTAGGGTGGTGAAGCACTGGAATGGGTTACCTATGGAGGTGGTGGAATCTCCATCCTTAGAGGTTTTTAAGGCCAGGCTTGACAAAGCTCTGGCTGGGATGATTTAGTTGGTGTTGATCCTTCTTTGAGCAGGGAGTTGGACAAGATGACCTCCTGAGATCACTTCTAACCCTAATCTTCTATAATTCTATGTGATAATAGTAAAGACTCAGGGAAGAATCTTTCTTCTATCATTCACCAAAGAACTTTATTACAAAAAAGAAAGCAGAATTATCCAGGGGTGCAGGAACAATTTGTATAGTGCGGGTGCTGAGAGCCATTGAACCAAACTTTAAACCCTGTATATGATGGAAACCACTTCAAGCCAGGGTAGCACCCTGAGTTTCAGCACCTATGGAATCAGCCCTAAGATTATTATTCTGTCTCTCTGTGCTTCACTGTAGAACTTCTTCCTAGAAACATACCCATACTCCTCGTTCTATTAATTTAAAGAAACAATACACATTCTTCCATCTATGATGAAATCTAAATGGAAGGGGAAAAACCTCACCATCAAATTAAAAAGTTGCAATTTACACTAAAAAAAAATGGCCTTTTTAAATTTTATAAAATTGCATGTTAGCTAATCTTTTGAGATCTGCTTTTTCATTCCAAGAATATGTGTGTGAGAAGTGTTAGACAACTTAATAATAATCATCTCACAATCCAGTTGCAACAAAAGCTGTTTCAAGAATCTTAAGTAGTCCTTTAAGCAAACCCCAGGAGGTTGAAATCTAATCTTCTTACTTCACTAGTTCTGTGAGCTGCAACAGAAATACACCCCAATAAGCTGATAGTACTTCACACTGCCATGTTGCAACCATGATGCAATGGCCCAGACCCCAAACCAAACATTTAGATACAATTCCTCTCCAAGAGAACAAGATAGGGATTTATTATTAGGCTGACTTATTTATAGAGCTAGGCAGGAAATGACTGTCCCATTCAGCAAAAATGTTCAAGATTTCAAAAATTCTCTGAATCACAAAAACCTGGGACTTGAACCCAGGTCTGTTGTATCCCAACTGAGAACCTTGCTACTGGGTTACATGCACCATGAGTATTTCATTCTTATATGAAGATGCACAAGTTGAACAGCAGAGCTTGACAGAGCTACACTCTAAGCACCTAGTGCCTAAGGTGCTCACTTGCAATGCAGAAGACCCAGGTTCAAGTCCTTTCTTTCTCCCTCTCCTGGACATGAGAAACCTTTGCCAACAAAAGTTTTGGTACTTTCCCCATGAGAGGTTTTGGTTTTGACAAATCAACTTTTTCAGCCAAAAACTCTCACCCAGCTCTATTTGAACATGTTATGCCAATATTCTGCTCAATTTCCCAGTAGTTGCAGGAACACTGTCAAAGGCAGTACAAGGAGGATTAGCTTTATTCCAGCTAGGTTTTGTTTCATAAGCACAATTTTTCACCTCCCAGTGTTCCTCTGCTAGGCTTACTCCATAGGTGCCATATTAAAATCTCCTTGCTACTTGTTTCATTTGGAGATATTTTCACATGAAGATGTACAGGGAGACTTTGGCAAGCCAGTAAAGTGCCTGAAACCACTACGGCTTATTGTTAAAGGCAGCCTAGTCAGCAAGTTGTAAATTGGCCATTCAGCAGTCTCAGCTTGACCAAGGCAGGAGCAGGGAGGAGTTTTGAGTGCCTCAGAAAGGGCAGCTTGACTCCATGTCCTTCCTGATAAGAATTGTGTTGAAGTTGCTGATACATGCATTTTAGAAGAGCAGGATGTACCCCAGGAATGTCTATTGGGGTCTCAAGATTGCAAACTCCGGAAAAACCCACATCTGGTTAATCAATAATCAGAAGAAGCCTCTTGCTTGCCCATTGGAACTGCTTGCTTAACAAGTTTTCTTTAAGGGACATATCATTCTATTACCAATGTATAAATATGGGGGGGAAGCTTGAGACGGTTGGATTTGTTTGGGGACTCTTTTTGGACTCTCCCTCTGGATACATCTTGCAGTCCCTATCAGCAGACGGAAGATTTGGCCACTGGAAGCCTGCTGCTGTGTCACTCGAGAGCCACACTCAGCTTTGGTAATTATCAAGGGTTAGGGGTGTTTTATTAACCTGTTGCGGACGTGTGTAAGTGCTTGACACTAGGTAAAGTTTAGCTTTAAGAGAAAGCACTCTCGTGTTGTCCTGTTTGTGCCAGCCATCTATCGGGCAGATGGTCATGTCTCCCCTGACACCTCCTGGCACAAAGTAAAAGTTACCAAGAGCTTTGGGTTGAAATGACCCCGAGTAACAAAGAGTGCTGTAAATGAGTTCCATTGTATTCCACTGTATTGCCACCTACAGGGAAAGGCCTTGTCCAATAGGGAAAGATAAATCAAGATTTTGTAGGGCATGGGCAGCATGAATAGCCTTGGAGTAGCTGCTGGCAATCACTATAGGAACAGGATTTATATCTGTGGAATTGCACTGAAGTGGTTTATTTGTAGTTCAAAGTCGGGATGTTATTAATATTTTATATGTGGTGAACACTGTGGTAGACTTGGCACACTGTGTATTTGGCTCGTAACACGCAATGAAGCAGGCATAGAGTGCATCTTCTGGTTTCTGAACTTGTAAAGTCAGTCTGGGTCTGGAGTTTTACTGTGCCTGGAGGTAGGTTGTCCAGGCTTGGGAGTCTGTGGTCAAACAGTCTCCAGAGGAAGTGGATATTCATGTTTGTAGGGCTGATTAGTTGGATCTGGGTGTTAAAGGTGCAGTTATGCTAGCTTGGCAAGATAAGAGACAAGCACTGCATGACTGGTAAAATACAGGATAGCGGAAACCACAGCCTCTTCTGCAGGAGCTTGTCAGGAATCTTTTTGGATAGGACTTTATTTATGGGAATATGTGCACATTCACAGATGTTTTCTACTCTTCCTATATTTTGTCATTCTTAATGTTTCTTGTTATGTTTATGCCAATTACTTTAGCACTTGATTAATCTTTGACTGTAAATACAGTTCTCAATTTTGTTAATCTTTTTTCCCCTTTAGGATGTTCATTGTTCAGGGCAGGGCCTTTCCCTTTGGAAAGTGTCTGCTGGTTACACATTCTGGATGCTACTGCAGTCTAAATAATAAATCCAAGACAAAAAACAGCACTGAAAGAACATTATTAAAGGTGCAAAGTGAAGACCTGCTAGAAATAAGGTTGCCTACATGTCACTTAACAACACTGAGTTAATGGACTGCTTCAATTTCAACCGTGGAAAGTTTGAGTGTTAGACATGTTATGAAACTGCTTAATCTGTGACTCTGTCTATCCCATTAGGAACTTACAACATCACCACATGTCCATGGGACCAGCAGTCTTAATTATTGTATTGTAATTCCTTTCTCACAGGGCTTTGAGCAAGTCAGTTCCATTACTTGCATTCTTCAGACAGGCTGCCAGTTTCTTCCCTAGCCCCACCTATCCTATTTTTCCCCCTGCAACATCCAGAGGTTCTTCTCTCATAGAATCACAGGGTTAGGAGGGACCGCCATGGTCTAGTCTAACCCCCTCCCAAGATGCAGGATTTGTTGTCTCAAAGCCATCCAAGACAGATGGCTATCAAGCCTCCTTCTGAAAACCTCCAGTGAAGGAACTTCCAGAACCTCTCGAGGCAGTCTGTTCCATTGTCCTATTGCTCCTACAACTAGGAAGTTTTTCCTGAGATTTAATCCAAGTTTACTGTGTTGTAGTTTGAACCTATTGCCTCTCGCCTGGCCCTCTGTGGTGAAAGAGAACAACTTTTCTCCATCTTTTTTATGGCAGAATTTCAAGTATTTGAAGACTGCTATCATATACCCTCTTAATCTTCTCTTTTCCAACCTACACGTACCCAGTTCCTTCAGCCTTTGCTCAGATGGCTTGTGCTCCATCCCTCTGATCATTTTTGTCAGTTGCCTCTGGATCCTTTCCAGTTTCTCTACATCCTTTCTATACATTGGTGACCAAAATAGGACACACTACTCCAGTGAGGCCTAACCAGTGCCGAATAGAGCAGTACTATCACCTCCCATGACTTGTATGCTATGCTGTATTAATGCAACCTATGCTTGTATTTGCATTTTTTTAATTATTTTTTTTGGCAACAGCATAGCATGGTTGACTCATGTTGAGGTTGTGATCCACCACAACTCCCAGACCCCTCTTAGCAGCGCTGCTCCTGTTTACTGACTACAGAATAGGGGTGTGGAATGTGAGAAAAGCAGACATCTTCAGTCTTGGGTGTTTCTTTCCCCTTCCCAATGCTGGAGGCTGTAAGAGGGAGAGCTCTAGGTTCTTGGAAAGTGGTTCTTCGCCGTCTCATCTGTGGCCAGAGGGCAAAGACAATGAGAGAGTTTCTGCCCAACAGTGGCTGAATCACATCTAGCACTGTAGGCCTGATCTTCTTGCTTTCTCTGCCTGTTCTGAGCTTAGATTGGGCGGATCAAAGCTCCTGCTATATACAAGTCCTAAAGCCCAGTATCACTGGAAGGGCTCTTCTAAATGACTGAACAAAAGGTGCTGGCCTCTTTTGAGCTCCCTGGCACACTGCTGCTTTGTCCATGAAACAGACTGAAACATCTCTGCAAAATATGGTACAGCCCCAAAGGAACAGCCCTCTGGGCAACAGCATTTCTCCGGCAGGCCACACAGGCTGTCACACATCCATCCAAAATAAGTGTTCCTAGAACACTATAAAGGGTCACCATAAACTCAACATTTAGTGAATTTCCAAGAGGGAACTGAAAACCATTACAGGGCTAATTCTGCCCTGGAGCCCTCTGCTATTTTTCCATATTGCAAGCCCACTAGACTTTTTAAAAACAAAACAAACCAAAAAAACCTACCCAGCCTGCTTTTTTCTCCTCTGTTGCTGTATGAAAGACCCCCACAACCAACCAGGGAAATGGAACCTACTCTCCAACGGAAACAGTGACACTGACTATACACAGTGCTGTTAAGTGCACAGAGCAAACCAGCTGAAAAACACAGACGTCTCCCATCTATCTCAGCTCTAATCATCTCTAATGTTGCAAGTAACACTAGTTGCCGGTTTTAACAGTTTTTTTTTCTTTTATGAAAAAAGCAAGCTGCTCCAAACAGCTGCACTTCTCCAAGGAGGAAGGCATACATGGTATTAATACTCAGAAACCATCATGGAGGCACCCACATGTTTTGGGAAGTACTGGCTCTATTTGGATTGCCAACTCCTGGGAGGAGGACTGTCTTTTTTCTCTGTTCTGTACAAGGGACACCACGTTGGCATTAAAGGTCTAATAAATAATTCTCAAAGATGTCTGCTAAGCAGTGTGAGCAACAGAATGGGAAAAAACCTGCCCTGCTGCATCAGCAATAACCCACATCTGCGTAACACTCTTAGAAGGCTACCCTGGAGATCATTGCAGAGATGTCAGAGCACATTTATAATCCTTTGCACTCTGATACAGAAGCACTTTTCTGCTAAAGATCTAAAAGTACAGTTCAGTTCATGTTTGGAAACAGAGGTACCAACAAGACAAATCAGCTAGGATTAACACCCAGGACTCCTAACTCCCAGTCCTCACCTCTAGCCAATAGGCACAGTGCCTCAATGCAACAATATCTCCTACTTCCATCTCTACCCTGCAAGAAAGAAAGGAAAATCAGAAAGTGTGATTTGCCTCACAACATACCTACATGCTGGGCCCAATCCTGACACAGGCAATCCACCCTTTGACATCAGTGGGAGTTTTGCCTGCATCAGGACTGCAGGATTGAGCCTGTTTTTGGAGAAAATGCAGGTGGAAAGGAAAAGATCTGCGGGAGATGGGAGGGAGAAAAGGTAGGAATGAAAGCCTGAAAAAAACTGAAAAATTATTCAGTAACAGTTCAAAGCCCTGCGCATGTAGGATGAAAGCCTTCTTGTGTGCAATAAATCTGAGAAGTGATTCAGTAATAGTTCATACTTTGCAGGGAGGAACCCTGTAATTAATGCAACCAACGTCCGTAAGAACCAATATAATTTGAAGTACTGGTCGCTCAAATTACTTCTCTGCCTTTGGGCAGGCTTTCTTATGCACTCAACAAATGTCTATTTTTAATTTAAAGAAAAGCACGTCTAGGTAGCACAGCTAAAACAAGCTTGTCAATCCATGATACAGATCACCAAGTATTGCATGGATTTATAACATGGTTATAATACAGTTCTCATAATAGCTTTCTTCTGTTAGAAAGTTATGGAAGCTGTAGCCAATTCTCTCTGGAGTGATAAAATCATCCTGGTTTGAATATAGGCACCAGTCCTACTGGTACCACCTCTTGCCTGGATACAGTTATGTCCCTTACTGTATCAGAATAGTCATACTAGTCTAGCATATTTAGATTACTATAATTGCATCCACACTGGGCTGGGTGGTGGGGTGTAGCACTTCAACTATACCACTATAGTTAAAGTGGTACACCATGCGTATGTAGACAAGGCCTAAAGAGAGACTGGAACAGACAAAGGAATTTGTTGGGAGTGGTCTGAGAAGGTACAACATAATATTGGCTTCTGATCCATTCAGAAATGATGACTGGTCAAATGGAACAGGATAAAGCAAATGGATAAATGTTTTTAGGAAGCCTTTAGGAAGGTGCTACACTAAAGATTTGTAAGAGTACTGGACAATGTCCTTTTTTTTCTATTATTAATTGTAGAGATAGATTCGTGCTCTGGATTCAAACCACCTTTGAATTTTGAGGAAGTTTGGGATCCTGGTTTGTATTTTTGTGGCTATGCTTGGACCCACTTCTAATTAACAGATAAGCATTTAGATCCGTAGAGACCAGGTAACTTAAGTGTAATGGAAGCTTGTTGATTGTATAAGCATATTGCACAACAATGGATTCTCTAAACCTCTCTTTTTAAGTGGTTTTTTCTATTTTGTGCATAAGTCAAGCTGCCTTGAAATTACTGAATTTAATAAATCCAGATTTGTCAATGTCACAATGCATCTGGACCTTGGATAATGCTTAGCAAGCTGGAGGTAAAAATACTGCCACAAGTAGTTATCAGAGTTGCCACAACTTCCTGTGATTAAAAATGAAATCATCCCCTCTTCTAGCTTACCAGGGCTAGTTGTCACCAATTCCTGCCTATACTAGCAAAAAACCTCATTGTTGATAGTGGTTGTCATCAACTCATCCCCTCTACATCCCACATAGTTGCTAGGACAAAACAGGTACAGATAGCATGAAATACAGAAGAGAAGAGGTTTTCAGTCAAACTTCCTATAACTGCTTTGGACTACTATGCTAATAACACAAACTGTTTTCAACCAGCTGAGGGCAGACCGGGAGACCTATTGATAACAACCACTATCAACAACGGGTCATTTTTCTACTGCAGACAGTACAAGAAGGTGGATACATAAATCCAGCAGGAAGTGCATGTGAAGACAGTTCTGGGAGGTTAAGGAAGCTTAGTGGCCAACTGGAATATATGAACCTTGACTGATAAATCTTGTGATTCCATAGAGCTGGATGGAAAATTCCTAATGAGTCCAAATTTCAATGAAAATTGAAACAAAAAGTTTGAGTGTGTTTGTGTGACTATTTCTGGGTTTTCTTATCAGCTCTAATTACATTGCATGCTGGGTGGAAAAATCCAATATTCTATCTTGGAGACTGAGTGCAGTTTGTACAATGACCAGATCAAATCAGAAAATTATTTTCTCTGAACTGGGAAAAAATTGTTTCAGTTTGATTAAACTTGATTTTTTTGCAAAGATTTCCATTTTCATCAAAAAGCCATTTTCCAACTAAAAAATGTTTTGATGGAAACATTTCGATCAACTCTACAAGTGACTTTTTTTTCCCATTCAGCTCTTTCACTATCATAGTTGAAAGTGACTCACAGCATCAAACTAATTCCCTCTACTTGGAGTCCCACAAAGGAATGAGCAAGATGGACAATCTCTGCAGAGTAGTGAGAGTTCTGTTTTCCCAGAAATTAGGGTAAGGTATTCCTCCTCCCCCTTCTCCTTCATACATCTAGAGGACAATACAGTTTAACCACTTTACCGGGATGGAAAGGGAACGTGCAGACCCACAAGTGACAGGATACCCACAATTGTATATCATCAGCATGTTGATTATACTGTGTTCATAATGTTTAGAAATTATTTCAGGAGGCCTCACACATGTTCAAACAAGGGAGACAAGATAGATTGTTAAGGAAGATTGCACCTGCAATCACTCAGTGGTGACAGAGTTGCATGTCTAGCCTCTCCTGAAGTCTGATTCCTTCCTCTTTAACGTCACCAAAATCTGTCCTCTTCTCATTGTTCCCACTGGTCAAACACATTCCCCTGCAGTGCTCATTCCTTTGTCTTGATTAATCTCAATTTCCAGTGTAGTCTTCCTGACTCTTTCCCCCGTATGTCTATCCAAAATACTATGGCTGAAGTCAGCTTTCATTCCCACCAAGCTTGCCAGGTCAACTGCTCCTTCAGTCTCTGAATTAACTTGCTGTCTCCTACTGCACCACATTTGAGCTTGTCTTCCCCATCTACAAAGTCCTGGATAATCTTGCCACCTTCTTCTTCCTCAGCTCTCATTTCACCCTGCCCTTGGTGTTTCCTCCCAATTTTGATTTGAACCTCTTATCACATTCACCTGGTCACTCTCTATCGACCTATCCAACCAAGCAACTTCTAACTCCTTACAACCCACTCTCCAAGAAATCAGTTCTAGCTTATTAATAATTTTCATTTCCTCCCTTAAATTCAAAGTAGTTTAGTGGATTAGTTTCTCTCTCACACTCACACACTGGGGGCATTCTGGGATGAATACCCTTGTGATAGCTCCTTTTCTCCTCCTTTGCTTGTATACTATTTTAGACTGCAAACTATTTAAGTGTGTGTAAAGCACACATTCTAGTGTACACTTTGCAGGGCAGATGTTGTGCCCTCCTCTGTTTGGAAAGTGCCTGGCACATACTGGACAGATTATTGCAATATAACGATAACCACCACCAAATACGGTGTTCTAGAAATAAAAAGCTGTTCTGTTTCAAATTGGAGGCTCTTTTTAAAGTATTAAAAATGTGTTAATCTCAAATTTATGCCACACATCTGTACCATAGGTCAGTACTACAGCCTCCTATACTATAACAGTTGGGAACATTAAACTGTTGTACATATTCCAACTGGCCCAGCTAAACCTGTGGAAGCATTTGCGTGAGCCCTCCGCTAGAGAAGGTTTAAATGAGACTGTAGTGTAAATTAATAATATTTTATTAATAATAAATAATTATGATAATAAATGAGACTACAGTCTCATTTAAACCTTCTATAGCGGTAGACACTAGTCCAGGCATGGAAGCCTTCATGCTAGATTTCATTAGGTTTTTCTTGCTAGGATTCTCTCTTTCATTTATACTGAATTGTAATAATCTGCTGCACATGCACACCTGATTGCTAAATTAACATTCAGTGACAATTAGATAAATATTTCTCCTTCTTGGATGTTGAAGGAGAGAAATTAAAATATGAGTATTCTCAACCAATGTAGTTTTTACTCTGGTGTATACAATTCACCTATTTCCCTGAGTCAGGGTTGTATTAATAAACTAGCTAGAGGTGCCTGAGGTTGTGCACAAGTATTCCATAAGCGTAGGCTCTGTCACAACCAAAGAGCACTATGGAAGCAGAGAAGAAACAACATACAAAATGAAGAATGAACAGGAAAGTGAAAATAAAAGAGTTCCAAGCCTGTACATACACATATGAGGCCAAACTCTGTCCTATTAAGGTCCGTGGGAATTTTGCCACTGGGACAGAATTGGAACCAGGATATGTCCCAAACAAAATTAAAAAAGGGGGCAGAGAGGAAGCTATACTTAAAATTAGATGAAAAGTTATTAAAAAGGAGACAGAAGAAGGAAGTAAACATTAAAAGAAAACAACAACAAGTGTTAGATGTGGATTTAGGGAGGTTGGGGGAGAAAAATCAGCTAAACAGAGATTCTGCTGTGCAGTTTCAGAGCCAAAATAACTAAAGCAGCACTTTGTATTAAGAGCTTTATGTTTATCCAACCAGTTGCATTAATGCTTAAACAACTGGGATTCTGTTGGCTCCAGTAAATGGTCTTTAAATATATATTTACTGCAAAAGCCTTAAATTCTAATATACCGGTATATATTTTGGAGACTGTAATGCAGATGGTCTCCTCTGTTGATACAACAGGACTGCTTAAGGCTCATCACAGAGTCAGTTATTTAACACAAAGGCTTAGAGGGAAAACAATGTGATCAAGGACTACAAGCTAATAATAGAAGCTTGCGGTGCTTCTATTCAGCATATAAAAGCTAGGTTTGCTGAGCTCAGACACAAAGCAACGTGTCTATATAACAAAACTAAGAGAAGTGCTATTACATTTTTATGGAAAAAGAGGAGAGAGGCAAAAATAGCAAGTGGTTTGCTTTGCAATTCAGAAGAACTCTGTGGGGGAGGCGGGGGAGGAAGAATATATTATGGAGACCCATATTTCAATTATTATAGCTCTCATGTTCTATAACCAATACATTAAAGAACGGTATGCTGATGGATTACTCATCTTGTAAAATCTTATTATAAAATACATCTATAAACAAACATTTATACAGAGTAAAATATTTTGGATCTTATTTCACTAAGCCTATTCAAGCAAGGGGGCATATTGGCAAAGGACATTGTCTTAATGGAGGGCAATGTTATTTCATTATTTAGGGTAAGTCTATGGGTGTTTTTAGATTTCAGAGTGAATTTTGCATCATAGGAGCACAACACATATCTTGGTTTATTAAAATATCTTCATAATTATTTTGGGAAGGGTATTAAACTTTAATAATTAAAAGCCAGATTCTGATCTTTACCTAAGTGGGATAGTAATTTAACACCACAAATAGCACCCCTGAAGTGGAGCAAGGTGCTACCGAGTATGAATAAAGGTATCAGTATCTGACCTTAGGCTTTTCTTTGAATAGCTAGTATTTCAATCATGCATCTCTCTGATTCTTAAACATGCTTCTGCAGTGTGGGGGAGCATTGACAGTATTATAGCTTGTAGAGGGTGAGAGTACTGGATTAGGACAAGACATGGAGGGTTATTGTCTAAATAGCCCAGTGCCCGAGCACAGAAAAAAAAGTTTTGGAATTTCAAGGGCAGAAAATATTACTTTTTGAAAACTGAACTTCAATATATTGGCAGAAGGCTGCTTCAGACCACAGCTGGTTTAATCACAGTGAAAGAAAGCTGAGAGAATGATAAGTTAAAAATCACAACTCTCTCTCCACCCCCAGGCCCTGCAACTAGAGTTGTGGGGAGGTTGGTAGCCTCATCATACTACATAAGTTTTCTCTATCATTTCAGGAATTGCACATTTTGGAGGACATTACAGTTCTTGTGATGCCAGACTGGCAAAGAGAAGTGATATTATTCCAAGCAGACAGGTGTGTATGCCACCAAAGTGACTGAACAATGCATCTTTGAGGGGAATGGGCTGGTGAGCTACCAAGATGGCCCTGAAAAATACACTCTTCCCTGGAGTTTCTGCTACAGGAAAAGTCTGCAGCAATCAGCACCTAGGATTGGGTCAGAATTCATGAAGGAATCAACAGGATGCTGTGATAGTGTCTGTGTGGCTCAGTGCCTATCCATAGCTTCCAGTACAGCCTGTTAGGATTGCATGCAACTCCACTGCTATCCCCCTTCACTCCTGGCAAATTTCTGGATTGAATTCAACCTCCCCTCGTCCTACATGGGAAAATGATTTCATCAGCTCTGGAATGCATGGACTTCATCTTACAGATATGGACATTTGAACCCCTTTCCCCCTCTCTTCAGCACAGTTCAGTCTTTTCAAGCAGCTCATTACACTACTGGGTTCACACCAAGCCGAATAAGTACAGGGAAGGTAATAAGGTTCTTATTTAAAACAACCAGAATGTACTAGCAAAAATGTGCATCATCCCAAGGCAGTAAAAGCAACGCTGGAGCTCATCACTCACAAAAGGGCAGGAGATGCAGGTCTTAAACTACCAGCAGTCCTGAGATCCAGGGCATAGTTTTTGTCCATGGGGAAAGGCTCCCCGAGGAGAGGAGAACCAAGCTACACTAACTAGACTAAAACAGTAACACTACGAAGAATAATAAACTATTTACAAGTCAGAATATTAGGGTAGAAGGGACCTCAGGAGGTCATCTAGTCTAACCCCCTGCTCAAAGCAGGACCAATCCCCAGACAGATTTTTACCCTAGTTCCCTAAATGGCCCCCTCAAGGATTGAACTCACAAGCTGAGGTTTAGCAGGCTAATACTCAAACCACTGTTAAATAGAAGTAGCTTTGAACACAGAGGAGTCTGAGTCAGGCCATGCAATGGTAAGAAGGAACTGAAGAGGCACTGGTCTGCATTAGCCCTTATACTCTTGGTTTGGAGCACAAGCAACTGTGCAGGTGTGAATCAACAGATACTAACCTACTAGAACTATCTGATCTCAGGCGCATGCTGCACACGTGTATCCATGTGTGGAATACACATAGGGAGCAGCACTTGAAAAAAGACACATTTTGTGAAACAGTATTTCCTCTTACTGTTTTTGAATTTCTCACTTTAAATTAATTGAATTTTCCTTTGTTCTTGAATTATGAAACAAGGAGAACAATTTCCTGATCTACTTTCTCTCCACCATTCATTATTTTATAAGCCTTTATCAGGTTGCTGCTTATTTGTCTCCTTTCTAAGGTAAACAGTCCCATATTTTATCACTCTTTCTATGCCCTTGATATTTCTTGTTACTCTTCTCTGAGCCTCCTCTGGTTCTGTATTATACTGTTCGAGATGGAGTGACTACTCCTGTAGACAGGATTACAAATGAGGCTGCATGATTGATTTATATAACAGCATTATAATATTCTCTGTATTATTCACCATTCCGTTCCTTATGTATCCTAGCAACTTGTTAGCTTTTTGACCGCAGCTGTACATGAAGGTTTTCATTGAACTAACTATATGGACCCCAGGTCCCTTTCTAGGGTTAATAGTTAATTTAGAACCCCACCAACTTACATTTTCCCTACTATGTGCATTATTTTGCATTTGCTGACAGTGAATTTCAAGTTGCCATTATCTGCCCATTTGCCTGGTTTGTTTAGGTCTCTCTTCTGTTCCTTAAAGTTCTCTCTCATTCTGACTAATGTAAGTAATTTTATGGCATCTGAAAATTTTGCTACCTCATTAGTTATCCCTCTTTCGAGATCATTAATACATTAAACATGGGGACCTAGTTAGGAACCTTGAGGCAGCTGCTAGTAACTTTTGCAATGAAGAAAAAAAAATTTAATCCCACTCTTGCTTTCTGTCTCCTAGACAGGCTTTGATCTATGACAATACTTTGCCTCTCACCTAATGACTACTTAGCTTCATTATTAGCCTTTTGTCCAGGACCTTGTGTAAGACTCTGTGGAAAGTCTAAATCATGTCTATTGGTTCTATTTATTGACACATTCCAAGGATTCTAAGAAATTAGTGAGATATTTCTCTTTGCAGCAATCATGCTGGTTAGACCCTATTATATCATGATCTACCAGATTTTTTTAAAATTATTTCATCCAATTTCCAAGATACAGATATAAGGCTTCCTGGTCTAGTTACCTGGATCCCCCTTGGAGCCTTTTTATAAGTAAAACATTTGCTAATCTACAATCCTCTGGAACAGGGGCAGTTTTTATGAGAGATTGAGTGGAATGATACAGTATTTTTCTGCAGACTCCAGTCTATAAAACAATCTGTCTGAAAAAGACACTTATCTTGGCTAGATTGGGGATTTTAAAAAGGACTAATGGATCAGTATTTAAACACTTTTTAAAGTTTCCAATAACTGATTTAAACAGAATTTCCCAATATCTGCAAAGACAAATCTAGGCAAAACATTGATTTGGATTTACAGATAAAAGAATTTTTCTTGTGTTTTGTTTTGGTAATCTTGTGTGTTTTGTTTTTATTTTTAAACTGTACACATTGCTATGTGTTTGTTGGCAAAAGTAAGACTGAAGGAGTGTGCCTGGCACCTGGAGCAGGAGGTGGCGAGGTTTGTGATGGGTCTCAGTTTCTGTGGGAACAGTTAGTTCCAATCTTGGAGTGGCCCCCAAGAAAAGTGTTATTTCCCATTCAGATGCATTTTACCCATTTGACAAAAAGTTCCATTGTACCAAAGGATCTTAACTGTAAGCCACAGTCTCCATCCCAAAGCATTAGGTGATTTTTTCTTCCTAAGAGAAACTTGAAGATAAGGAGCAAGAACTTGAAGCCAGTGTGGAGAGTGAAGGACTGGGCTGATGTGTCCATGATACACCATTGTGTTGAAATGTGCTGCAGTGTGCTGTGCTAGTTGGCGTTTTCTAAGGGCTGATTGCCTCATAGCCAATATATTACATCGCTGTAGTATAGAGGAGGGTGAGGTCATCATCTGCCAGGATGTGACTGTCATAAACAGATAGCTAAGGGTTAATGTTCTTTTACCTGTAAAGGGTTAACACAGGGAACCAAACACCTGACCAGAGGACCAATCAGAAAACAAGACTTTTTCAAATCTGGGTGGAGGGAAGTTTTGGGTGTGAGTTCTTTGTTCTTTGTCTTGTGTCTGTGCTCTCTCGGCTCTGAGAGTGATTTTTTCTATCTCCAGGCTTTCTAATCTTCTGTTTCCAAGTTGTAAGTACAAGGATAGTAAGACAATAGGTTTATACTGTTTTTTTGTATTTACATGTGTGTAGTTGCTGGAATGTTTTAAATTGTATTCTTTTTGAATAAGGCTGTTTATTCATTTTTTCTTTTAAGCAATTGACCCTGTATATTGTCAACTTGATACGGAGCCTATTTTTAATGTCCTTTTTCTTTCTTTTTATATAAAGCTTTCTTTTTAAGACCTGTTGGAGTTTTTCTTTAGTGGGAACTCCAGGGAATTGAGTCTGCAGCTCACCAGGGAATTGGTGGGAGGAAGAAGTCAGGGGGAAAATCTCTTTGTGTTAGATTTACTAAGCCTGACTTTGCATACCCTCTGGGTGAGGGGGAGAGAGATTAGATCTCTCTCTCTCGGTACTTGTGTTTCCAGGACTGGAAGCAGGGAATCTCCTAGGGTCGTCCAGGGAGGGGAGCCTGGGAGGAAGTAATAAGGAAACAAGGGGAGGGAGCTATTTCCCTTTGTTGTAAGACTCAAGGCATCTGAGTCTGGGGGTCCCCCAGGGAAGGTTTTGGGGAGACCACAGTGAGCTAGGCACTGTATAATTCCTGGCTGGTGGCAGCAAGTACCAGGTCCAAGCTGGTAACTAAGCTTGGAGGTTTTCATGCTAACACCCATATTTTGGACACTAAGGTCCAGATCTGGGAAGAAATGTTATGACATGGTGTGCAGTGGTGTGAATAGATAGAATCCAGAAGCCAATAGTAATATTGTATCTTTCTTTTCTCTGCTAGGGGCTTTTAAGCAGAGAGGTTTTGGTTTTAAAAGGAACCAGAGAGAATTTTTTTTCCCTGTTCTCTCCTTGCAGTGGCTTGCATATTAAGCAAGGAACTTTTAAGGGTCTTTTGTTAAACATAGCACTCCCATTGAGAGTCAAGTACCCAGCACAATACACGTGCAAATAAAGTGTTTTTTCTGGTTTACTTTACATTTAAAAGATTAGCTAGAGGAAAAAAAGGCACTGTTGCTAGGCAGACCCCAGGAGGCAACAGAACCTGCAGTTCAGACAATAAACATCAGAGGGCACCCCAACGCAAGAAAACAAGAACCATGACTTCCAAGGAAAAAAGGGAGGCAGAAGAACAAATCTAAGAAGCAGAACACAGGCGACAACTGGAAAAAAGAAAGAGGTGGAGCTGAAAGAAAAGGAAGAAAACATCAAACTGGCAGCCTACAAAAGAGAACAAGCAGCCAAAGAGGCAGCCCACAAAAGAAAACTAGAAGAAGAAGGGGTGGCCCACAGAAGGAAACAAGAAGAAGAAGAGGCAGCCTACAAAAGACAGATAGAACTCCAGAGGGAGACCCACCGACAGGCCATGGAATTAGAAAAGGCTAAGCAACAAAACACAGCCAATCCTAACAACCCTGCGCCAATGATTGTTCCACAGCACAGGAAATTTCCCACCTACAAGGCAGGTGATGACACTGAGGCCTTCTTGGAAAATTTTGAAAGAGCCTGTCTTGGGTACAGCATCTCTGAAGACCAGTACATGGTAGAATTGAGGCCACAGCTCAGTGGACCTTTAGCAGAGGTGGCAGCTGAAATGCCTAAGGAGAAAATGAACGACTATAAACTTTTTCAAACCAAGGCCAGATACAGAATGAGGATAACCCCAGATCATGCCCGTCGGCGTTTCAGAACCCAAAAGTGGAAACCAGATGTGTCATTTCCCAAACACACCTACTACGTTGGAAAGAATTATGAGGCTTGGGTATCAGGAACCAACATTAAATCCTTAGACGAACTGCACCTCCTCATACAAATGGAACAGTTCTTGGATAGTGTTCCTGAGGACATAACATGGTACATACAAGATGGAAAACCCAAAAATCTCACCGAGGTGGGGGAAATTGGTGCCAGATGGATGGAAGTGGCAGAAAGCAAGAAAGCTACTGTCAAGGGGAACGAACACCCCAGAGGGCACACCGACAATAAACCCTACAACCAAGGGCAGCCAAAGACCCCACCTACAGCCCAAGTAAAGCCACAGACGCCCTATTCTTCCACCTCACCAGTCTCCAGTAACCCACCTCGACCCAGTGACCAGTCAGATGGAAGATGCTTTAAGTGTAATGAACTGGGACATATCAAGGCCAACTGCCCAAAGAACCCCCACCGAGTGCAGTTCATTACACCACCATCACACCAAAGATCCCCAGGCCCAGATGCCTCTCAAATACCCTTGGCGCGAAGGGAAACTTTGAGAGTAGGCGGAAAGAAGGTTACTGCGTGGAGAGACACGGGGGCACAAGTGTCAGCTATCCACCAATCCTTCGTCGACCCCAAATTCATCAACCCAAAGGCCCAAGTGACAATTTGCCCCTTCATGTCACAAGCTGTAGACTTGCCTACAGCTGAACTGCCTGTCCAGTACAAAGGCTGGTCAGGAATGTGGACTTTTGCAGTCTATGACAATTATTCCATCCCCGTGCTACTGGGGGAAGACTTGGCCAACCAGGTGAAGCGGGCCAAGAGAGTGGGAATGGTTACATGTAGCCAAACCAGGCAAGCTTCCAGACCCATTCCTGTTCCTGAGCCGTCCACAGACGCCGCGTCTGTGTTACCAGAGACCCAGACAGAGGTAGTGGACCCAGATTCCATGCCAACCACTGAAACAGCCACAGCACCTCCAGTCCCAGGCCCGGAACTGGAACAGCAACCAGCACCAGCAATTGCGAACACATCTTCAAACTCAAACCAGAGGGCGCCAGCGAGCCAGAACTGGCAGAAGCAACAGACAGCCATACCCAAAAGGCTCAGCCAGAGCCTGAAATACCCTCAGGTGCACCAGCGGAGAGCGGTTCACCAGCAACAGAAACAACCACATCACCTACATCGCTTCCAGAGGGACCAAGCCCAAGTCCACAGTCTGAGGAAGAACTGGTGACCCCAGCCTCAAGGGAACAGTTCCAAACTGAGCAGGAAGCAGATGACAGCCTCCAAAAAGCTTGGGCGGTGGCACGGAGCACCCCACCGCTTCTCAGCTCTTCTAATCGATCCCGGTTTGTTATAGACCAAGGACTTTTATACAAGGAGATTTCTTTCTGGTGGAAACCGGGAAGAATGGCAGCTGAAAAAACAGTTGGTGGTTCCAACTAAGTACTGGGGGAAGCTCTTAAGCTTAGCCCATGATCATCCCAGTGGCCATGCTGGGGTGAACAGAACCAAAGACAGATTGGGGAAGTCCTTCCACGGGGAGGGGATGGGCAAGGACGTTGCCAAGTATGTCCGGTCTTGTGAGGTATGCCAAAAAGTGGGAAAGCCCCAAGACCAGGTCAAGGCCCCTCTCCATCCACTCCCCATAATTGAGGTCCCATTTCAGCGAGTAGCTGTGGATATTCTGGGTCCTTTCCCAAAAAAGACGCCCAGAGGAAAGCAGTACGTACTGACTTTCGTGGACTTTGCTACCCGATGGCCGGAAGCAGTAGCTCTAGGCAACACCAGGGCTAAAGCTGTGTGTCAGGCCCTAGCAGACATTTTTGCCAGGGTAGGTTGGCCCTCCGACATCCTTACAGATTCAGGATCTAGTTTCCTGGCAGGGACCATGCAAAAACTGTGGGAAACTCATGGGGTGAACCACTTGGTTGCCACCCCGTACCACCATCAAACCAATGGCCTGGTGGAAAGGTTTAATGGAACTTTGGGGGCCATGATACATAAATTCGTCAACGAACACTCCAATAATTGGGACCTAGTGTTGCAGCAGTCGCTGTTTGCCTACAGGGCTGTACCACATCCCAGTTTAGGGTTTTCACCGTTTGAACATGTGTATGGCCACGAGGTTAAGGGGCCATTACAGTTGGTGAAGCAGCAATGGGAGGGGTTTACGCCTTCTCCAGAAACTAACATTCTGGACTTTGTAAGCAACCTACAAAGCACCCTCCGACACTCTTTAGCCCTTGCTAAAGAAAACCTAAAGGATGCTCAGGAAGAGCAAAAGGCCTGGTATGACAAACATACCAGAGAGCGTTCCTTCAAGGTAGGAAACCAGGTTATGGTCTTGAAGGCGCAACAGGCCCATAAGATGGAAGCATCATGGGAAGGGCCGTTCACAGTCCAAGAGCGCCTGGGAACTGTGAACTACCTCATAGCATTTCCCAATTCCTCACTAAAGCCCAGAGTGTACCATGTTAATTCTCTCAAGCCTTTCTATTCCAGAGACTTACAGGTTTGTCAGTTTACAGTCTAGGGAGATGATGCTGAGTGGCCTGAAGGTGTCTACTACAACAGGAAAAAAGATGGTGGCGTGGAAGAGGTGTACCTCTCAACCACCCTGGACTGTCTGCAGCGGCGACAAATCAAGGAGCTGTGCACTAGCTTCGCCCCATTGTTCTCAGCCACCCCAGGACGTACTGAACGGGCATACCACTCCATTGACACAGGTAATGCTCACCCCATTAGAACCCCACCCTACCAGGTGTCTCCTCACGCCCAAGCTACTTAAATGTTATGACAGGGACAATCTCCTACTCAACCAGAAATGATAGAAACATTACTGGTGGATGCTGTGATGTGAGAGTTTAGCATCAGGGAGGAATCCACAAGCACTCCTAAACCAGAGTGACCAATTGTGGGTGTGTAATTTCCTTCAGCCAGAAGAGACTTCACCACTCCTACAAATTTCTAAGTGTTTCCTCTGCCCACCAGCATCACGTGGTTTGGGCTAATAGGTGACTCTTTACCTGAACAAGTGAGGGCATTATTGTGTGGCTTATGTGGAGACAGAGGAGGGGACAGCTATATAACAACAGAGGAACTCCAAAGATTCCAGCTGGAAGAGTAGCAAAAAGGAAAGAAAATCAAAGGCAGGAGACACCCGATCTAGGCAGAACAGCAACAACAGAACAACTAACCACCCCCAAAATAGGCTGCAATTCTCAAGGTTCTTAAAGGGACAGAAGTCTGCCATGTTCTGATATGGAAAGACCTAATATGGCAAAACTTAAAAGGATCTAGAGGCCTATCTGACCACTTTTGAAAGGGTATCTTATAGTTATGAGGTTGGTCATAAGGGCAGTGGCCCTTCAGGCTTGTCCCGTGTTTCACTGGAAAAGCTCAAAAGGCCTATAATGGAATAGCCAACCAAGGGTGATGTGAGACTAAAGGTAGCACTTCTGAAAAAGTATACAATCCTGAGATGGGCTGCCAGGATTTCAGACTTTCTACTATTATGATGCAGTGGCCTGAGAAATTTGTAGCTGTTTAAACACAATCAAGAGACCCACTTGGAAAAAAATAAATCACAAAAAGTATTACAGCAGCATTTTATAAACGTTCTTGCTTGCATAGGCCTGTAGAAAAAGAGCTCTAGCTGTACAATACTCAAGAGTTTGCAGAAAAGGGCTGCTATGAACATCTCTGATGTTTATACGCTGAGCTCTGGAATCAGATCAAAAGGCTTAAATGAGATCGGTGTTACAAATAGGCACTTAAGTTTATACATTTATATTAACATGCCAGCAAAAAATGGGCTCAGTGAGTTCTGGAGTCCCATCATGTTTCAAAATCAGTCTGGCAGCAATTTTCAAACTGTGCCACCACAGGAGAACTCCACAGAGCTGCTTCTATCACAACCGCAACATGCCCATTATCTTCAAGCAGGTGAGACTTTAAAATACACTGTTCTCATCATGCATTTTCAAAAATATTTATGTCACCAACTTCATAGAAATAAATCAAATACTTCTCTCTTTATCTCCTATATATTTGCCGCACAAATATATATATTTGCGGCACAAATGGTCATATTTCTGCCAATACTAAAATCAGAGAAAGCAAACACAAAGACAGAACCCACTTTCAAAGTGACCTGGAGACAAGAGAGTACAGGGGGCAGTAGGCAGTAAAGGGAGATTTGGTACTAATATGTACAGAGTCCCTTTGCCAAAAGAAAGCAAGCACAAGAAAGGAAGATGCAATCAAGGCTATCAGGGAATCAGTGTATTGCGTCTCATCTGGATGTGATAAATCAATCCCTGAATGTGCTCCCCATCAACTTCAGAACTCCACCAGGGCAAGAGGTGGAAGCGGAATCGATGGGGAAGCAGCGGCCGTCAATCCCGTGCCATGAGGACGCGAAGTAAGTCGATCTAAGATACGCAACTTCAGCTACAAGAATAGTGTAGCTGAAGTCGACATATCTTAGTTCAATTCTCCCCCTCCCCCCAGTGTAGACCAGGCCCAAGTAGCTGCAGCCATTACACTGAGTAGAGTTTATTTTCATATTGTATCCTCCTAACGTTACTTTTCACGGAACACCACTATATAACACATGTTGCTATACGGAAGCAGTGGAATCAAGACTGGGAGGAGAGATGGTCCACAAGAGCAACTAAGATTGGTGGAGTGGTAAATAATGAGGACAGGGCAGCCATACATTCTGGATTGCTTGGTTAGCTGAGCCCATTCAAACAAAACATGTTTTAATAAGCCAAATACAACGTCTAGGAACAAAGAATTCTGGCTATAGCTACAGAATTGGGGGGCTGCGTCCTGAAAAGCAGTGACTGAGAAGGATTTAGAGGGTCATAGTGGACAAAACTCAACATGAGATCCTGATATGAGGATCTGGCAAGAAGAGCTTGCAAAATCCCTGGATGTATAAACAGGCATAATGAGGAAGAATAGAGAGATGATTTTACCTCTCTCTATACAGCCTTAGTAAGACCAATACTAGATTACTGTGCACAATTCTGGTGTCCACATTTTAATGTTGAAAATTTGGAGAGGATGCAAATGGTAGTAACAAAAATGATTTGAGAGCTAGAATAAACGTCCTGCAGGAAGAGTGTAACGGGTGTCACCCACCTCTCATGAGTGCCCCCTGGCCAAGTGCGTCTGTACTCTTAGTCTGCGGTGACCTCTGTCGGTGGTTTCTCAGGCGGGTTTTCAACTACTCAGCCTTCCAGCCAAGTCTCTCACACAGTGTGTATGTGAAACAAACCAGACCCCTTCCAGGATATACAGCCCAACAGAGGCCTATCCCAGTACCCCTCTGTTGGTATCTCTAAATAATCCTGGTCTTGGTAGGGAGCTATACCCCCAGAGCTTCCTCCTTGGAGACACTGTGTTTGCCCGTTCTAGGCCATTTTGGTCCCACCTCTCCAGCTGGGCCACTAGACCACCCAATCACCTTCTGGGGGGTGTTTCACAGTAGAATATTCAGCCCCTTCTCAGTTCTCTTCCTCACTCCCATAGTGAATGGCTGGGGGACCCAGGCCCAACCACTACTCCAGCCTCAGTCCTGAGACCCTATGAATAGCAGCCACATGCAACTGCATCCCCTTTAACTATTCACTATGCAGCTACAGTTCTCTGGGCCACTTCCCCGCAGTCCCAGCACCTGCACAAATGCTTCACCCTTACCATAGGGTTGAAGTCTTTTACTAAGTCCCAGCAGCCAGCCAGGAGCTCCCTCTTGCTCCCCCGGATCTTGCCAGCAACTGATCTGTGCAGGAGCAGCAGGACCACGAAATCAGTCAGGAACACAGTCCTCATTCCTCCAGCTCCAGGCAGCAACTGACTGCCTCTTGTACTCCAGCTCCTTTTATATATGGCCTTGATGGGCCCTGATTGGCTGCTTCCCTGCAGTCTCTCTCCAATTGGCTGCAACCCCCAAAGCCCCTCTAGGCAGGCTGGAAGACTTCTCTTCTGCTCCTTTCTGGGACATGGTGTGGTAGGGCCCAGAGACCTCTAGCCGAGGGCCTGTGGGCCTAATACACTCTTCACAGAGACACTGAAGGAGCGCAATAAAAAAAAACGACAAAGGCGATGACATAAAAGTCCTGGTATTAGAGGGCACTTTAATCTTGCCCCGCCCCCGCAAAAAAGACACCAAGAACCAAGTGTTGGAAGTTAAAAAGATAAAATTAAATTAGAAACAAAGCATAAAGTTTTAATGGAGGGTGATTAACTATTGGAATAAATATCATGGGAAACAGAGGTTTCTCTTGATGTCTTCAAATCAAACTAGATGTTTTTCTTGAATATATGCTTTAGTCATACACACATTACTGGGAACAATACAGCGATCACTAGTTGAAGTTATATGGTCTGTTACATAAAAATCGGGCTAGATGATCTCATTGTCCCAAGTTTGAAGATATATTGCTCAGTGCTTTGAATTAAGGAGATTCTGAAAACTGGCTCTATCCAGAAAGTTCACAGTTTATTGGGACCAGCCAAACAGTAAGTAGATTTTTTTTTTAAAAGAAGATTAAATTCTTTTGAGATCCAAAACATTGCCCAGGACCTCGTATTTGCCCTCTCTGCACTGGAATTAATTTCACGCCAGTTGAAAAGTGTATGATTTAAAGTTACAACTAAGTTATCTTTAAAGCATATGATAGACATCCAATTTACGGTATGTTCCTTGACATGACTCCAATCCTGCAATATTTGGATTGGTACTATGGTGATTGGTACTTATTACCATATTGGTAATATGGTACTAACTCATGTGGGTAAAGACTACTTGCATAAAAAAGGGTTTACATGATCAGGCCCCATGTTTGTACACTGAACATACTGGTCGCTTCCTAATTTAAGCCTCGATTCATCAAGGTACTAATCACGTGCCTAACTTTACACATGCAACTAGTCTCACTGACTTCAATTTGCAGACACGTAAGCACTTAACTACTTTGCTGAATCATGGCCCTATGTACCAGTACATATCAAAGCCAATGCTCAGGGTCAGGGCCGGCTCCAGGCACCAGCTTAGCAAGCAGGTGCTTGAGGCGGCCACTCCAGAGAGGGGCAGCAGGTCCAGCTATTTGGTGGCAATTCAGCGGAGGGTCCCTCACTCCCGGTCGGTACGAAGGACCTCCTGCTGAAATGCCGCAGATTGAGACTTTTTTTTTTTTTTTTTGGGGGGGGGGGGGAGATGCTTGGGGCAGCAAACCCCCTGGAGCCGGCCCTACTCAGGGTTGTGTGTGATTTCATCTGCTATCAGGACAACAGCAATACCCAAAGCTATGGTGATTCCTATTTTGTGCATTTATGATGTCAGCTATTATAGGGAAAAGTGACTTAACCCTTGATCTCTCAGCAGCCTAAAACTTTTCAATCCACATTTAAACAGTGAACATTTCATGATGCTAAAAAAATAATCACCGTTTGTCCAATTAAATACACAGATAAGGTCCTGTTTACACAGATAGGACTTTCATATAAATCACATCCAGGGTTACACAATAACCAATCACTGCTGCTTCACGCACAAGTCAAAACCAAGACTGAGTTTGTAACACTGTTCTCATGGTGTCTTCTCCAAATACTCCAAGCATTTTGTGAACTTCTCATTAGCTCACAACCAGTTTAACAGGTTCTAGTTTTCTTGAGTCCACCTTTTAGATACAAAAAGAAGTACGCCTGTGCTGCAGAGTCCCACTTTCCAGGTGACAAGTGAAAGTAAAGCAGCTTCTTTAAGAAGTAATTAAAAGGGTCTTCTTCTACCACGTTTACTCTTGAGATGGCTAGCTGAACGCCTGATATTTTTCCTCTCCTGATGATGTTGCTTCTCAGCTTCCTGCTGTTTCTTCTGCTGCTCTGACTGGAATATTTACAAAACAGACTTGAGTTAGAATTCCAATTGGCCCGCAAAAATGGTTCAACATTAACAAAGTCAGGACAGTTCCTGAGCTACATGTAGTAAAAACTGTACAGTTCTAGACATAAACATGAAAAGGAACAAGATAACTTGCACGCAATATTTACAGTTTACAAAAACCTTCCCCGTTAAACTGTCAAGCACTCAGGCACCACAGACATTAAGCTTTTTATTTTATCTACATTGCATGAATTTGTGTAAAACTAAGGTTCTTATACATGCATTCATCATGTTATTTGAGCATAAAAAGCTGTTTTCAGCAGAGAATTCTAATGTAAAAAGGTCCTGTGGCACCTTATAGACTAACAGACTTACTGGAGCATAAGCTTGCATCACATCAGATGCATGTGAAACGTAATGTAAAAATGTTACTAGTAAGGTTTAGTTATAAGAGTTTGTTCAGCACGATATCTTTTGGTTCTAGCATTGCTGCTTTAAAATGTGTACTTTAGAGGCACACTGTTTAATGTAAACATTAAAAAAACCTTCAATCTTTTTGTTCTCCAAGTCTTCTGCCTCTCTAGTTTGAACTCAAAATTATTTACATTCCAAACATACATAAGATTTTTACTCTGTGCTTTCTTGACGTCACCTCTACTCCAGAATGGGGACACACTGTTTACAGTTCATGGCAGGCTTCCATGTGTTCTATTCCACCTACTCATGTTCAAGCCCAGAAGAGTGTGTTCCTATGTTGGCTAACGATGGCTACCACATTTAGACTTTACACAAAAGTATTTCAAAAGACAAATATGAGAAACTCCAGGAACCAAAGGTTTTTGTTTTGTATTTTTAAACCTGTATCGTGTTACACAATAGCTCTGCTACTGATTACATTACTAGGCATATTTTCTACATAAAAACTGATTAGATTTCTGTACCAACATGGCATGTTTCGGTGCTTTGTTGATAATGTTACTCCTCCTTCTCAACTACCATTGACTACAAAATACTAGCTCAACAAAACCTTAAAAAGCACACTGTACGTTTCAGGACAAACAGGAACAAGGCAGGTACGTAGTTACCCAGTGCAAATTAAATGCCTCTCTACAAATCCTATCTGTAATTTCAGGAAAAGCAAAATATTTATTACTTTAGAAGACAAGAAACTACAGTAGAGCTTCACTAGTCAGAACTTTTGTGGGGCTAGCCCAAGAACTGACTGGCAAAACATGGCCTAGGGAGTAACGGGCAGAGAGGCCAGCATGCACATTCTCCATGGGCCAGTGGGGGAGAACTGCATAACCCCATGCCCCAAAGACTCACTCAAGCCAGAACAGGGATGAGTTATACCGTGGTGACAATTTCTCTTCCACTCACATTGGAAGGAGGCAGAGGCACCAGCACAACTTCACCTGTTTTGATTTTAGCAATAAACTGTAATCCTGGAAATTCACTAGAGTGTGAATTCACAGTGTTAAATGAAATGTTTTCCCTTTAGAGCACAAAATACATATCACCAATAATGAGTCATGGAAATATACAAAAGAGGAGGGGGAAAAAAATCACATTAATAGGGAAATAAAACCAAAGCAAACCTAATAGTTATGCAGACAGACTATTTATGCCTTGCCTCTGCAATCTGATTAATATGAGTGGACCCTCATGATCCACCTGAGAGCAGGAATCTGCCCATTGGGCTCAGACTTCAAAATCGGGGCCTTTGACTTGAAGGTGTTCAAAGCACAGACGTATCTTTTCTGTGTGCTGTAAAGTGGCTAGTATACTTTAGATGCTATAAGATAACTTATATCTGTCAAACCATAAATAAAATGGAAAATAAATCAAGAAGCTTGAATTGTTTTTATTCAGATCCTGTCAGGAATGCAATGCAACACAGGAGAGACACTGTACTAACCGTTGTATTAATCATAAAAACCTGTGTCATGCTCAGATTCATAGGATGATAACGTCAGCAGGGACCACACTGTGATCATTTAGTCTGATCTCCTGTATAAGAGGGCGGGGGATTTACCTGAAATAATTCCTGTTTTGAACTGGAGCATATCTTTTAGAAAAAGATCTAATCTTGATTTTAAAATTGCCAATGACAGAGGATCCACCACGACCCTTGGTAAGTGGCTCCAATAGTTAACTACCATCACTGTTAAAAATGCGCGGCCTATTTCTAGTCTGAATTTGTCTAGATTTGGCTTCTAGCCAGTAGACCTTTGTCTGCTACAGTGAAGAGCCAATTACTGGAGATGCAGAAAGAACTAGTTTCTATATTAATTAAATCAATACATATCATTTTGCTTTTTAGAAAATGTATATGAATCAGTTAATTCAGAAGTTTATTCTTTCCAGTTATGTATCTTTAGTTTCATAGATATTTTTAACAGTGTATAAAATTACTTACTACACCACTCAGCATTTTGGTACATTAGCAACATTTTACAGTATTATGCAAAAAAAATTATACAATTTGATTGCTGAAAGGCACACAGAGCATGGGATAAGTATTATTAACTGATCAATTTAATCCAAAATGTATTTTGGATTTTTTAAAAGATTTTCCTTTTAAAAAAAGTTACTAAGCGTATGTCTACACTGCAACTAAAAACCTGCAGCTGGCTGTGGCTACGGGGCTCAGGCTAAGGGGGTGTTTAGTTGCGTGTAGACATTGGGGCTGGAGCTGGGCCTCTAGGACCCTGCGAGGTGGGAGAGTTCCAGAGCGTTCGGGCTCAGACTGTAGCCCAAACATCTACACTGCAATTAAACAGCCCCTTAGTCTGAGCCCTTTGAGCCCGAGTCAACTGGTGTGGGCCAGTGGCAGGTTTTTAACTGCAGTGTAGACATACCCTAAGATTCCCCTTGCTTTGACTGTTCAGCTGTCTCCATTTTGACTAGTTTAATAGAAGTCTTTATAGCATGTAGCTAGTTCTCCCAAAACAAATTGTAATTGTTTTTAAATAACTTGCAACTACTATTCTTGCATTTTAAGTATTCTTTCCTTGAGAGCATCTGAATACCCCACAAAACCTTCGTCAATCCATTTCTTGGTTCAAGAAACTATCTTAAGTATATTAAATCTCCCCACAGTAATTTTTAACACTTACTATACTGCCAAAAGTTATTGCTTTTTGGACTTGCTGTTCTTACCCTATAAGTGAATGTCAACAAACTTGCTATGTGATAGCATAAAAAGGGGTTTCCTACCACTGTCCAGAATGCATTCTAAAGTACTCGTCAGAAAATAAAGTTGCACTGATTTAAGCATTAGCTCGTTAGTATGGAACTGACTTGAATCATATTTTTCTCTTTTGATGACCAAAGATTTTCCTTCCACATAGTCCCTTTCACATCTTTATCCAGTATATTGGAATTGTTATTTTACTGATTAAATCAAATGTCACTTGTTATGAAGGACATTAGAAGGCCAGCCCCGAAGAAAAAATGTGTGTAAGTCAGATTCAGTAAAAGATATTATCTCAACTACTTTTTGTCTCCCCTCTCTCTGGGGCAAAACAGCTACAACAACACTGCAAACAACTGGAACTGAAAGCCACCGGACAATATTGTGGACCCCACAGTAAAAAACATGGAAAAAGACAGACCATCTAGGAAATGCCAGGAGATAAACTTTGCAGTGTTAACAATGATCGATTCCTGTGGGGGGAAGTTGGGATTTGGAGGGAAGCAGATACCACAGATACCTCAGGAACCAAAACCTGTTCAGCCTCCAACTACGTTGATCCACAAGAACTAAAAATACTAAACCCCTGGAGGAAAGAGAAGAAGATAGAAAATATCATAACACTCAATAAATCCATGATATGCCCACACCTTGAACACTGCATGCAATTCTGGTTGCCACATCTCAAAAATGATATATTAGAATTGGAAAAGGCACTGCGAAGGGCAACACAAATGATTAGAGGGATGGAACAGCTTCCATATGAGGAGAGATTAAAAGCACTGGGAGTGTTCAGCTTGGAAAAGAGACGACTAAGTGGAGATATGATAGAGGTTATAAAATCATGAATGGTGTGGAGAAAGTGAATAAGGAAAATGTTATTTACCCCTTCACATAACACAAGAACCAAGGGTCAACCAATAAAATTGGCAGCAGACTGAAGAAAAAAAACAAAAAAACCCAGGAAGCACTACTTCAACACAATGCACAGTCAGCCTGTAAAACTCACTGCCAAGGAGTGTTGTGCAGGCCAAAAGTATAACTGGGTTCAAAGAAGAATTTGCTAAATTCATGGAGGATTGGTACATCAATGGCTACTAGTCAAAATAGTCAGGGATGTAATCCCATGCTCTGGGTGTCCGAAGCCTTTAATTGCCAGAACCTGAAAGTGGACAACAGGGGATGATCACTCAATAGTTCCCTGTTCTCGTCATTCCTTCAGAAACATGTGGCATTGGCCACTGTTGGAAGACAGGATACTGGGCCAGGTGGACCATTGGTCTGACCCAGTATAGCCGTTCTTATGAAGGCTACGCATTACTTTTCTGTCTTCTTCCAAAAAGATGACATACCTGCACCTAAACCTTGGAGATGGGGCAATGAAAGGCAGGAGTTAATAGTCCCAGCAGCGTTATACTCCCTGTAGGCTTACCAACTGCATTCTCTTCATCTTTGCAAAAGATCCTATCATATGACATGGCTCCTTTCCAGCCCTATTTTTTTTCTGCTCCCATGGAATATAGTGGCATTGACTCAGGGAAGGAGAGGGGGAGTTTCCATCCCATTTTACTTTTCTTCATCTCTTCTCCCCACTTCACAGAGAGGAGACTGGGGGCTCACATTAACTCAACAATTTGTCATATTTACTTTTAACTATAAATTTTGTACACTTGTATATTCAATAAGGCAATCACACTGAGATGAACTCTTAAATGAGTCACTTGCAACAGAACTGTAACAAAGTAATATACTGATTCTGCCCGGATCAAATCCAGAATGGCATTTCAAACTATTCCCAAAACTTCCCCTCCCCCAAAAATCTTTAGGGAAGCTGATCTTTCTTTTGTCCCTCATCATCAACTGTAGGATGCATTCTGTCTCAGCATTTTCTAATTTAAAGCTCCTATAAAAAGAGTATGCATAGGAAGCCCTGCAAAGTTCATGTAATTAGCTGTAAGGAGCTACTGAATCAGTTATACCTGCTGGTTACACCTGACATGGTGATCCTTTGCAGAGCTTCACTGGAACCTGTGACTTATTCTAAAGTCTGCACATTTTAAATTCCAAAGTGGATACAGAGATCAAAGCACAACGTAGATGAAAAAGGCTTGTGAAAAACTGGTGACAGGAAGTACAATAAGAAATTCCAGTGACTTTGGTTTACTTAGCTTTTTGTGACCCAATAATCCAAAGTGGCACATTCTAATAACTACTTCAGACATTCTGATCACACTATTGTAGTTCCACTTCCATGATGAGAGTTAATTGACAGGTGCTGAACAGAAATGGATCATGATGAACAACTTGCCCAGAGGAAGACCAGTTTTAACTGAAACAGATTTCACCAGCTGAAGAATCAACTAATATGGCTCTTAATCTTTCATCATCTCCAACTATGTTTAACGTGTGTATCACTTTTCCACCCAGAGATCCCAAAGTGATTTACAAAATATGTAAACACATACACAAAATCCATTTCCTTCCTCCTTGTCTCCTCCCCAACCCCCAAAATGCAATCACCTGGAGGGTGAAACACCTTTTTAGACACTACACAACTGTTTCCAGAAAGGAATTATGAAAACACCATCCAGTTGAAATTGCTTGGGAAAGTTAAGTGGGCAGAATGCAGTTACTCACTCAATTTGTAATTTGGCAAGTACATTGGAACTACACTTCTTATTCTTGTCAATAGTGCCATGGAACTTCAATGACCAAAGTGGTCAGGAGTTGTTTTATCAATATGAGGCACTCCCATCACTAATAACTCAGAGGGAAGACTCTCACCTACAGGACATCATCATCATTTCTTTCAGCATCCTCGGTATTTTTTGCCTATGAATCAAGTATGATCAAACCCAAGACTGTGAGAATTGACAAGGTACTAGCACTGGATGATAGAGCTAGATGATCTACTAAGCGTACTAGTGTTTCCCACCAGGACATGCGTCTGGTAGGGCTGCCCACACATGAGGGTGTGCAAAAAAGTAAAGGTGCAGTCAATTTATGAAGAAATCAAGAGGGACATTTGTTTTCGATGGCTTTGGGACTCCCTGTTTTTTTAGATGACAAATAAATGTATCATCCTGCGCATTATCTTCTTTACAGAACATTATTTTTAACTCACCTGTTTTAATTTGAATGACATCTGTTTGCTGCCTACTGTGGTATCAGATACACTGAGGGTGCCAAGCTTTTCTTGAAGCTTCAAGCGATCACCAAGAGTTTTTCTGCAGAGAACAATTAAAGAAAAGCCTGTTTCTGTTCTTGTCACCATCACATTGTATTATCAGTTTTTACAATAGCAAACAGAAGAAATCACCAACTCTGACTGCTTTGTAAATCCTACAACTCGCAAAAAAATTGCAATTGGGTTGCACTTCTATCATTCTGCATCAATTATTAAGCAACACATATGCAGTCAACACACATGGAAAGCAAGTTTCAGTTATTCCCTTCAGGTATTGCTCATTGTACAGCCATTTTTCAACTTCTGACACTTTTTTTTAATTTTTAAATTCAGGCCCTAGTTAAGACAAACCGGATCCAATTAGTCCATGCCATTCCCACCAAACCAACATGTCCTATGACAGCATTTTTCTATGGAATATCTGGAAGTGCCAGATAATTCAATTGCAGTAGATATTCTAGTGTACTGATCTTAAATAAAATTTTAAAACAGGCATTTTAAAGCAAAATCCTTAGTTTCTACAGCCAAAAATACTTTCTACCATGAAAGACTAACATTTATTTTGATTCCTGCTCTTCCACCTCCCCCATTATAATTGGCATTTCTGACTCCTCTATTTGCAGCAGCTACCTGAGCTGATTAAAATAACACTGGCAGTATGGTCGCTCAATGTAAGTGATTCTGAAAGTTTCATCCTACTTCAATATCAGGAGAAAATATTCTATACCTATCATAGGTTTAAATTTAAAAATAGAGCCAAATCTCATGATTCTGCATTAATGAATGGCAGACCTTTGTGAATGACAGAATTTTCCTGAATTAGCAAGACAGACCCTGATTCCATAAGGAGCTTGATGTGGACAGACCCCTTCTCCCATTGACACGGAATCTAAGCTCTTTGGGGCAGGGACTGTGTCTGTTATGTTTGCGCACAGTCCCTAGCGCAATGTGGCCTTGATCCATGATTGGGGTCCTATATAGTACAGTACTGTAATACTAACTGCAAATAGGACACAGCCTAAATGACCAATCAGTAAAGAAGACTGAACTTTATTATGTAATATGCATCATTTAGTCTGACAATTGTTGTTTACTTTTAAATAGTATTCGTTATAAATGCTCTCATAACTGTAATGAAGTCGTAGATCTTTGTTGAGATGGGGAGAGAGACTGTCTTTTTTGTGCAAATCAGCAGCAAGGTACTCGTGTTTATATTTCACAGATTACTTTTATGAAGGGAAAAAACAGACAATCATAAACATACATGTGAAAGGCAGTCACAGAAGTCCATAGAAGTTCTGTGGATGAAGTGGCTGAAAGACTGGGCCCTCGGCACGGAGCCAGGGGAGTTTGCAGGATCTTGGTTAAAAAGTAATTTATGCATATGAAAGGCTTTTTCACATGAACTATACAAAATTACTGTCAATAATTGCTTTTCCCACCATGACTAGGTATTTTGATTCTGGTTTTCCTCCAATAGATTTTTCAGTGAGAACTTGTAAAAACTTGTTCCATCTGTGCTATTTGAGAAGACAAGCTAAGCCTCAGAGCTAACTATGGCAGCAGATCAGTCACTGACAGTGTAGCGGGATTTCTACTTTAAACTGAAGTTCACTTTTCTCCCCTTTGAAAGTGAATGAGAGAAATGTGGCTACTACCCAGCAATTCTTTAGCATGACTGCTTGGATGGTGCTCCAGTCAGAGGAAAATTAATGTGAGGAGATAGTAGGAAAAGGCTATGGGATAATAGCTTTATTCTATAAGTAAGGAGGGGAGGGGCATATATGTATCTGTGTAGTATGCACTCACAAAAATATTGCTTAAATATCGGTGTTGTGACATACAACTACTCCAGCCACAGCAAAGGGGAAGGAAACACATTTTATCGCCTCCAAAAAGATGGCCCAATGGATATGCTAAGAGTGCTGTTCAATTATTATTTATTATTGGTATTATCATAGCACATAGGAGTCCCAGCCAAGGACCAGGATCTCATCATGCTAGGCTTTGTACAAAGACAGAAAAAGATGACAGATTGTAAGCTCTGTGGGGCAGAAGCGAAGTGTAAGACAGGAGTCAAAATATGGATACAGACAGACAGGAGCACAAGGAGACAATGGTCAGCATAATGAGCTGATCTCAGCACACCAGCGGCTTAATTATTGTCAAGTGTTTGCAGGCATCAGAGTACAGTAATTTTAAGGAGGTGCAGCATGTGAGAAAACCCAAAAGTGTTTATCTGAAACTTTAATAAGTGGATGATGGAGGCTGTCATGACGTTGACATCTTGACACCGAATGAAAGATAGGGTGGGGATAAATTGGGAAGGGCTTGAGAGTGAAGACAAGCAGCTTATATTTGATGCAAAGAGATAGGAAAACATGGTCAAAGCACTGTGGTAGGAAAATGATCTTTGCAGCAGCATTCTCAATGGATATGAGCAGGGTAAGACTGCATTTGTCAAGCCCAGAGAAAAGGATGTTGCAGTAATCAAGACATTAAATGATGACAGCCTGGACAAGAGTTTTAGCTATAGCAGATGGATATGAAAGGTTGTATCTTAAAAGAGATTACACAGGAAGTGTCTGCAAGATTTGGACATAGTGAGAGGTCTATGCCCTCACGTGCAGGCTGAGTAGAAGATGACATCCCGGTTGTGGGCCTGGGCAACAGGCAGAATGTTGGTGTTGTTCAGCGTGACAAATAAAGGCAGCAGCAGGGTGGGTTTTGGTTGTTTTGTTTTGACTGGTTTTGGAGGGAAAGGAAAGAGAAATTAAGAGCTGTTTTAGCCATCTTGAAATTGAGCTGATGGCTGCATACTTATGAGAAGATGTCAGAAAGGCTGATCAAGATTTTAATTTGGACAAGAGACATGCCTGGAGTAGATAGGTAAATCTGTGAAGCTGTCAGCACAGAGATGGTATTTGAATTTGTGAAAAAAGTACTCAGAGATAAGCTGTAGAGGGAGAAGAGAAGGGAACCACAGAGTCCTGTGAAATCCCCACAAAAAGTTGGAGCAGGAATGAGGAGAATCCTCTGAAGAAGTGATGAATGGTAGGATGAGAAGCAGGTGCGTGTGTGTCACGGAAGCAAGGAAGAATTTCAAGAAGAATATGGTCAACAGTGTCTAATATGGCTGACAGGTCAAAGTAGAACAAGGATGGAGTACTGGTTCTGAGCTCAGTCTGCTCACTACGTAAATGTCATTAGAGACTACTCTTAAGGACTTTGCTGCATTTAAGCATATGCTTCAAAATGCTTCTGTGCTGAGAATCCTTGAATTTATGAAGAAATTTAAGTATACACTAATTCTTCAGAAGTTGGGCTTGGAGCAGCGCTGAGTCAGGAACTTAGCAAAGAAACACCCAGTTTTATATAAGTCATAAACTGTTTCCCCAGGAACATTATACAACTATAGAAAAAAAAGAACACTTTGCCATTAAGTGGGTAGTGGAGGCATTAAGGTACTTAATTATGTTGGTCACAGACCATCATTCTTTAAATTGGCTAAATCAAATGAAACACAAATATGCCAGAATCACCAGATGGTACATGCCACTACAATCTTTCCAATTTTCCATACATTGCTCAAGGAGTCAGCATAAAAATGCTGAGCATTTATCATGGTATAGGGCCAGTAGACATCTCTTTAGGGCTAGTCTTCTTTACAAAATTCTACCATGTTCAAATATGGTTCTAAATAGTAAAGCTAGCTGACATTATGATGACTGCCTTTATGATAAGCACAGATCAGGACAAATCATGCTCTGCATCAGATCAGCTATATGGGATTATAAACTGAAAGCAGCTGATAATTAAAGGTTTTGGAAGAGTTTGAGGAGTACCCACGTGCAGTCTGAATGTTTCTTGACTGAGTGTAAATAGGATCATTCTTCACAGAATTTGTAATTTAAACATTTTTTCCCCCATGGAGAAAGAATTTCATATGGCACAACAGCAGCTTACTGGAAAAGGATGCGATGTGCACTCTAGTCCACTTCACTTGTTTAATTATTCTATTTCTTCTTCATTTCATCTGCTATCACGTCACTATGTTTTGCCTAAGCCCCTCATGGTAGGATCATGTCTTGTTTTAAGTTTGTAAAACCTCATGCCCACCGGTAGTACAACAGGCACTTTTTCCATACACGGTCTATTCAGTTTGTCATCACTGGTACTCCTTTATGCCATGAAGAGATCTACAGTATTTGCGCAGACACACACACACCCAACACCCTTCCACACAGATTCTTTGCATTATGTAATTTTCTCAGTGTGAGGGCTTCTTTCCTGCTGTGTTGTGCAGTACTTATTTTTTCTGAACTTTTCAGTCTTACCTAGAGCTGACTTTGGCTTGTTAACTGAATCTTTCAGTTTGCTCACTTCCAGTTAAGGTTCTCATCTGTGTGTGATTGCTCCTCAGTCATTTCATTTAAGATGAAGGAAGCATTTGAGAGTTTCCTTCAGTGGGATAGAGCACCTTAGTCAGAGGTCATTGCGTGAATTTACAAAAACATTAGGTTGGCAATAGTGAAACGTCCTTCCATTTCTGCCCCTGTTGCAATGGAAATCAGAGCACGTGCCACCTGATCACAATCTGTTCTCCTTTTCAGATCATTGGCTGAATGGCAAAACAAAGATGCACACGATCCACTCCCCTCTGACAGAGCACCCAGTGACCTTGCACTACAATCTCTATACCTCTGAAAAACTCAAAAGGGCACAAAAGCAGCCCCATCCCCTGGAACGAAAAGAAGGAAAACTGCCAGGAGCAAGTAAACTGAAAACTTAATACATAAGCTGAAAAAGATTCTAGATAAGGAGTTGAAGCATCCAGAATGTGTACGCTGAATAAAGGAATGAACACAAACCTGCTATGTGTAAAATTTGCTAACAAAAAGGGAGAGAAAATGCAAGCAACACCTGCAGAAGAGGCAAAGGTTGAAGTACTAATCTCAATGAGGATTTATAATATGGTGCCCAAGATGTGTATGTCAGTCACTTTACAGACAGAACATGTAGAGTGTTGGTCTCTTCCCAAGATTCTTTAACCTGGCCGAGTGCAGAGATTTTTGAGCACTAGCCTCTTCACACATGTTGATCATAACATTTATGAGCAAAGAACCCCTCATATGCATATGAACTGCAGAGTTTTTATGATGCTTTGTGTTTGTTTTAGATAGCACTCCGTAAGAAAATTGTTTCTTGTGTCGTTTTTTATCTTAGGGATTGCTATAGTGTTTATAGTAGAACCCAAAAGGCTGATATTACAGAATCGATTTTATAGTTTAAAAAAAACGGTCCTAAACGCATTGCGTTCAATGTTTCCCTTCAATACACATCATTGTGTTACCTATTTCTAAAATGCCCATCACCATGCAGCTGAGTGACAAAATGGTACCTTGACAAATCTGCCGTATCTGAATGGCAGCAAAATGATCATCAGATATTTGGATGGATACAGTTGTTCACTATGTGAGGGAGAAATATTTTGGCATGTATAATCTCCCTCTTGTTATATCATTCATTCTACTTAGCTATGCTGAGCACTTGGCATGCTATGACTTATCTATCTCAGCAGTTGCTGTCTTTCAAGGCTTTTTATTAGTTTCAGCACAGATCTCCAGTTAATAAAATTGTAAGAAAAATCTGATTTTTTAAAATGCTCCGGATATCTAAATGAGGTCAATGAAAATGTCTGGCACTAAACACCTGGAAAGTCAGGACACTTTCTGGCATCTCTAAAGGGCAGAAATACTCTAGATACAGAACCCTACTGCTTTAGCTAACAGCTGAGTTAAAAGATACAAACAAAATTGTATTTAACACCTCTCCTGTCATGGGGCAAGGAAGGAGGAAAAAAAAATGAGGAGGCAGCTTAGCGGGCTATAGATTGTTGTAATAAGCCATAAATCCAGTGTCTCTATTCAGTCAGTGATTTTTAGTGTCTCCTTTCACCCCTATGACTGGAAAAGTGTCAACTGGCTACTTTGCCTTGAATGATCCCTTAAAATGTGTGTTTCCCTGCCCCACTCCAAACATTCCTCCATGTCCCCTAGGACATGCAACCCACAATTTGGTGACTATTGTGCTAAACAACTTGTTCCAACTTGTGTTTAGCTGTGACACACTCAGTACTTTTCCAAGACTTGAAGAAGAGCTCAGTGTAAGCTCAAAAACATGTCTCACCAACCAAGGTTGTTCCAATAAGAGATACTGCTTCTCCCACCTGGTCTGTCTAATATCCTGGAACCAACCAGTCTACAACAACAATGTATAGAAACAAAATATGAAACGCAGACAAAATATTTAACTCTGGCTTTTAGCACTGCAAGGAGAAAGCCTGGATTCTAGAACTCTGACAACTAAGATAGCAAATTAGTTTTTATAGAATCCAGACATTTTGGACCCATCTAGGTCAAAAGATATTTTTACTGTCCATGCCCAGCAAAGAGAGGTTTACTTGGTAAGCACGGAGAAATCATGGGGTATTCTATGTTTTCTAATGGGGAGAGATCACATAGGGTGAAATTGTAAGACTCTTTATTCCCACTGGTGAACCGATACTCACATGGAGTAGTACCACTAACATCAATGGGACTATCTATATGAGAAACTTCTCACCGGTGTGAGATAAGGGCCTCCCAATCTAGTTCAGGGTATCAAACCCTAACTCTTTTCCTTTAAAGTAAGGCACAGGGACTACATATACCACATTCACATAACAGGGGAATTAGAGGTTAAATGAGTGTCACCTCAAATTATGCCCCCTAATTACCATGTCTGGCTGTAGAAACTGCTTCCAGGATCACTGTGCCTGCTAAATAAAATAAGCTGGATCCGCATAACAAAAAGACAGTTTCAAACAACCCAACCAAACTTCATTAAACTGAACTGTTAAGACTTACTTCGTTAACTTTTGCTTTTTGACAGAGTCCTTGAAGCTTCTAAATTCCTCCCCTGTTTTAATCTCAAAGAATTGAGGTTTCAGTGTTGTTTGCTGATCCTCCTTGAACCTTTCCTGCCGTTTTACTTTTTCCTCTTGGCGTATAAGTTTGCGCTGTTTCCTGACCTCTTCAACCCAGCCTTTTTCATCATCTGAAGTCTCAGAACTTTCTGCATCACTTGGTTTTCCTTCTGGTTCTTCCTCCTTTTCCTGCAGACAAAAATAGTTACTCTAAGGAACCATTAACTGATTTTTTAAAAAACTCTTTGCCCAATTAGAGTACGTGACAATCTCTACGTATGTCCAATTTGAAGAGAACTAGAATTCTAACACATTACTCTGCATGCTGTATTTGGTTAGATTCTAATTACATCCAGAGACACACTATGTGATAGATACAACAATAAATGAATATATTTAGATACTAATATTTAATATTAATAACTTATTTATATCAATCTTAGTCACACTCATTTATAGACAGATTGATAATGTTCCATTATTTTCTTCTCCTTTCTAAGGTCATATAAAAGAAAACTCTGAATGCTTGTAATAAAAAACAAAGAACTATAGGTAATCCTAACATAGAAGGAAAAGGTTGTACCTGCTCTTGTGCTGCTTGCTGTTCTAAAATCTTTAGTTTCTTCTTTCTTTTCTCACTTATTTTAGAAACAAGTGGATTAAGCAGCCTAAATTCTTCACTTTTCTCGTCCACCTGGAAATCTGGGTTCTCAAACATGACTTTGAACCGGTCATCAGTGAGAATGTTAGGCAGATTCTACAAAACAGAAGAAAAACAAAACAAGAGTTGGTTACAAAACTTTGAAACAAATGCTGCTACAATGATTTAAAATGTAAAGCTCCTTCAAGCACTACTCAGGTTGAATTAAGCAAGAAAAGACAACTGGATATAAAATATTGATTGCTTGGTTCTCCCAGACCATTTACATCAAGATCTATTCAATTTATCTATAGTATGGTTTTACTATTTTCATATAAATCACATACAAACTATTCTGACACATCTGTTAACATAATATATTCTGCCACTCAAACTATAGGAACCTCCAGTCCAATGTTTTATATTTTAAAGGTAAGTGTTTATTAGAGCTGGTAAAAACTCCAAATTTCCAGTTCATGGGAAATTCTGACTTTTAGATTTTGAAATTTCTTTTTGCTCCAATAATTTCACTTGGGAATTTCAAATATTTATTTTAGATTTTTTTTTTATTTTATTATTTGTACATTATGTTATGACATGGCATTATGCGTACTACCGCTAAGATTACAAAATAGTTGAAACAATCTATTTTTATTTTTGAAATCATTAAGGACAGGTGCTTAGTACTGAAACAGGATACCTTCTTTTCTAGATCTAAAAGTTCTGTGTCCTAATGAAACAATTTGACACAAAAAATGTTTCGATGAAACCAACTCTAGTACTGACAATGTGTTGAATATGCGTTAACCTGGACACTCCTCAGCATCTCTTAGCTAGTCAGCTGTGTTTACTGCTTCACCAGGATGGTTCCGTCACATATGAAAACAATATTCCACAGAGATGCATTTCCATTCATATTTTATAAAACTGCTTTAGTATCAAATATACTTACGACTCCCCACCCCCCCCCAAAGGGTATGCATCCTGCATACTTTCTTTTACCACCCCACCCTCCCAATCCCAAATATAGCAAGGAAAGAGGCAATTTTATCGGTCTCATTAAAGAGCCTAATCATGCAACACTGGAGCCAATGGTAGTTTTGCCACTGACTTTAATGGACACAGGATCAGGCATAAGGAATTTATAATTTAAACTAGTATTACTATGCTTCATATTAAAGATCTCCTCAAGAGGTTTCTCTTTTAATTAAAATCCTTTTGTCTGATGCAGCTGCAAAATTACTACCAGGAGGGCTCTCTCTGGTCCAACTATTTGTTTTCACAGCTGCTCAGAAAGGAAAAAACATAAAAGGGGATAGGTTTAAGTTAGAGAAGCTTAGTATCTACAAATGTCTGGCTAATGGTCTAATCTAAAAATAAACAGCAGAACAAACAAAAAATAAACCACCTGTCCTTGGTAAAATCCTTAATACTGTTTCAGGGAAATATTCAGAACCTATATTTTTATATGGAATTTTATTATTACTTTAATGCACAGTGTATAATATATATCTCCAAACAAACATACTAAGAAAGTGAAAGCTGAGACTTTTGATAGAGGCTCAGAAAGTTTGCAGTGAAGACTCCACCACAATCACTTACTTCTTCACCCCTTTATCTTTTCCTACCATCCCACTTGCGAGCTCGAAATTCTCATCAGACCAGACACCACATAAACCTTACGTCTGCTCTGCTAACTATATGAATTCCAACGCTCTTCTGTTGTAGGAGGATATAGCTCAGTCACCCTTCTCATCTATATAAAGTAAAGGGAGCCTCTACTGCATACCATGTTGGAAAGAGCCTTCAAAAGGTGTTACACCGCCACTGATTTGCAATATGCTATTTTTCTCTCCCGCCAGATACTAAACATTTGTTTAGACCTGACTTATCTAAAACAGATATGGCATTTTCAGTATCAATTATACAAGAGTTACTGTTGCATCAGAGTGAACAGATTTGACTACTTTATGAAGTGGAAGAAAGAGCAAAGTAAAAAATGTATACTGTTGGATCTTTGGGGCATGAACTGTCACTTCCTACAATATGGACAATGCCTAGGCACATTGTAAGCACTACCATGATATAAATAAATAAATAAAAAGGTTTAGTTTTTTGATACTTTACTGATCAAACAGTTAGCGAGTTTTTGGACTCTTCCTCCCACTTCATCTCCATAGCAAGTGCTTTGCCATTACAAGTTTGATATACAATTGGCCAGATGTTATTGCACTGTATTCCTGACTCCCTACCACTGATGAATTCCACTGTAAAACCACCTAATTAGAAGATGCAGTGTATGATCACACGCAAAAGCCTTATCATCCAAAAAGCAAAGGAACACTAACCTGCCTAACCATTTATAGTAATGAACACACAGAACAATTTGTTATCCTGGAGCTTCTGTAGAGTTTTGGACACCTCCTAAGTCAAGTCTTACCTTTCGTTTCTTTTTTCTAGCAGGCTGCTGTTCCTCTTCCTCTTCAATCAGCTTGAGTGCCAACTCTTTATTAACCTTTGGAAGTTTCTAATGAAGAAAAGGAAATGTAAAACTCATCAATATATTTTTTTCATGCCAAAAAATTTTTGGCTACGCTACACATTTTACAGTCATGAATTTAGTCCCAGGGACAAAAATAATCTCTACCATCTCTACTTTTTTTTCCTCACTGTGATCACACAGTTCAAGCCAAATTAATGAAAAACTGGGTTTACCCATCCAGTACAGTTACAGGCATTATTATAAAAATGGTTCACCTAACTAAAAGCTTCCTAAGACCTAAGCATAGAAACAGTCATGGGACTATTCCCTGTCAAGTTGATAAGAAAAGTCAAGGTCCCCAAAGCAGTACTGAGTCTTCTAGCAAATGGCATAACATGCTTCAACATTCTAGTTGTTGACTGCAAAGCCATATCATGGTTTCAGAAGAGGTCATTCATCTGCCATAACCACAAGGCAAAACCAGTGTTAACATAACCCCTAGAAAGATGCAGAAGCTGTATATTCTTTCTGATCACTAGTCCAAAGGAATTGGTAGGGTTGTACTGAGCTGCTGAAGCATCTTTGGCCTTGGCAGGGATAAGATATCAGGACAGATACGCTGAGCAGATTTGATCTGGAAAGCCTTGATAAACAAACACGGAAGCCCATGATACCATTTTGAACAGTCACTTTTCAGATCATAACTGCATTTTAAGGATACAAGTCATTTGGTAAACCTCCAGTTTTACATGTAGAAGTAGGAAAAAAAAAAGTGCAAGCTTTATGCCTTGAGTGGTCTGTGGAAGTTCTGAAGCATAACGAGACTGAAGTGTCCTTTTTCTTCTACCGCTTCATCTCAGTTTCTTTTCATCAAACTGGGTTCCATAAACATGTGAATGCCACAGTTCCATATAAAAGAGGTATATAGGTTGAGGTTGCAACTTGATTTCAGGGCTCTTGCAACATCAACAAACTCACTTATGAGGCAAAACACCATAAACTCCCAATTCAATTACAGCTCTGTGGTGTAGTTATTTTACATTATTCCATATGAACAGTTTTCTCTAAAAGTTTAATCATCATACATAGGATTCTACCTTTAGCTGAACTCTTTGTGCACGTGTTTCTTCTATCTTCTGTCTAATTTTCTCTTTTCTATATTCCTCATAGGCAAATGGATTGACCATCATTTTCACCTTTTAAACAAAACAGAAGGCATTAAAGAAAGGAAACAAATAATGCAGGAGTAAATATATAAATTAGTAAATATACAGTATACATAATAGCAAACATGTACCAAAATAAGGATCAGCCTTAATGAATTAACATTATTTACCTTATGATACAGTTTTATGTCCATGAAAAAGCCATGCATATATGCTCTGAGCAGTGGTGATCCAATGAGATGGGCAAGGCCTGGAGGGGGAGAGGAGCATAGGTGGGAGGGAGATGAGGAGGAATAAAATGAAAAAAAATAGCATAATGTTATCAGAGGACCTCAAATAAGAGTAAGATATAGGAAATTCTCCCAGTTAAGCTGACTGAATACTTGATTAAAGGAAAACAATAGTACTGATTTGAAAGTATCAAACCCATCCATATGTATGTGCATTTTATCGAGACTGTAGCACCACAAACCATTGTTAAGCTCACAAAGATTTTGAGCAGCCCCACAACAAAAACAGTCTTTTCTTTTTGCTGTAGTAAATGTTTACTGCACACTTTTTAAAAATGCCCATTAGCTCATAATCAATGGATAGTTTACCAAGAAGTATTATTTGTGAGGAGAGAGCTTTCTGAAGATATATATGTGTTTGATATACACATTTGAATTACAGGTTTTGGTGTGGCATACTGATGTTTTAATTAAGAGTTTTTGCCTTGGGTCACTACCTTTGAAGAACAAGTATGTTGAAAGATATAAATACAGCACCACAGCAGTTCATAAAACTGTCACCCTAGGCCCTAACCTAAATAAAGAATGAAAATCTCCAAATGGGAGAAGATTGTGTATATCTTCAGGCAACTCTGTATAGTTGAGAAAAAGGAGAACTTTTCTTTAAAGCAAACATTACCCACAGATCCAATAGTTCCAGAAATTAATAAATCTTGGCTAAAAGACAATTCCAGAAATGAGATATTTACACTGAGTTTCTCTCTTATCTCCCAAACTAATTTAATGTTTTTAAAAACAAGACACAGGCATCATCTTCAGGGAGAAAAAGTTACTGAGTTCAAAAAAGAATGCTATTGTTGTAAAACGTGGGACTAAATTTTATAAACTTGATTGCTACTAGTAGACAACCGTTCATAGAAAGGACTTGAGCTTATATAGATTTATAGCCCCAAAATATGCTACATCAATTGACATCTAATAGCATAAAACAGTAATACCTGTAAGTTTTAGGTGTAAGATGCCCCAATAAACCTGGTTTGTCAATCCTAGATGAATCTGATTTAGCTTCTGCAGGTTAATGAAAATCCCAAAACTGCAGCTTAGTTGCTCAAAAGGGACATTCTGAACCCTCTCCAAGTTCACAGAATAATGGTCTTTTTGGTTAAGACACTGGACTCGGTCTTAGGCCATGTCTATATTACCACTTATGTTGACAAAACTTATGGTGCTCAGGGGTGTGAAAACCCCCCCACCATCCTCAGTGATATACATTTTGCCAGCATAAGTGGAAGCGTGCACAATGCAACGTTGACAGGAGAGCTCTCTCCCACCGACATAGCTATCGCTGCTCATTGGGGGTGGTTTAATGATGTCTCATAGACTCATAGGTCAGAAGGGACCAATCTGATCATCCAGTCTGACCTCCTGTCGAAAGGAGAGCTCTCTCCATCAGCACAGAGCGGCTTTGTGGGAGATCCGACAGTGGTGCAGCTGCATGGGTACAGCTGTGCCACTGTAGGCTCTCTAGTGTAGACACAGCCTTAGAGATCAGATTCTGTTTCTGGGCCTTTCACAAACTTCTTGTATTATGCTGGTCAGGTTGCTAAGACCATGTCTATACTACAAGTGCTACAGCAGCATAGCTATGGCACCGTGACTATGACACTAACTCTGTAGCATAGACAGAGACTACAGCAATGGAAGGGCTCCTCTAGCAACAGCAGGTTATGTCAATGGAAGCATTCTTCTGTCACCCTAGCTGTGTGTACTCCAGGGATTAGGCTGGCATAGCTACAGGACTCAGGCCTGGCGATTTTTCACAACTCTGAGCATTGCAGCTATGTTGACCTAAGTTTCAAGTAGAGACCAGACAATAGTTTGTGCCTCAGTTCCCCATCTGTTTAAAACAAAAAGGAGGGATAATATCTCCCTGTCTCTCAGTGATGTTATGAAGATAAATCTTTATGGGTCTTGTATACCATAAAAAAGCCTATAAAAATAAGTTTCCATTGACATCTGTATGAATTTCATTGTATAAAAGTCCAAAATATTCTCTTTACTGATGATACCATTTGCAAGTGGATTCCTTTATCAAGGTACTTACTATGGCTTCAGCACAACAGTATCTGAGCATCTCATAAATATTTAAATATTTAAAAAGTAGAAACAATTTCTCTTCCTTTCCATTTGTTTCTCAGTGTGTGGCTAAGAGGTACTCGCAATAAATTTTTTGGTGGCCTCAAAGTGGCCGAAAATACTTGATTAACTTTAGGAAAAACAAATAAATAGCACATACATGTCATTTTAATTTATTTATGCAGAGTATTTTTGCACGCTCAATAATAAAAATATTACAGTGAAAAAGTGATATTGGCATGTTTGTTAATATCACTTTTCTCAGCAAGTCCCAGGGCAAATTAAGCCCTGGATTGAGGGGTGGGGTGGGAGACGGAGGCAGTGGGGGACAGAGTGGGATGGATGTGGGCCAGGGAAGGCAGCGGAGGCTTGGGGTGATGGAGGGGTTTATGCAGGGTCAGGAAGGCAGTGGGGTCTGGGGGCGATGGGGAGGGGGCATGGAAGAGAGAGGAGGGTGGGTGGTGAGCCCCACAGCTGGAGCCAGGGATTGGCACCTGCTCTTGTGTAGCTGGAGGTCAATGACTGAGGCCAGAGCAGGAGCTGCATGGTAGAGGCAGGGGGTTGGAGCCTAGTGACAGAGTCTGAGGCTGCGTGGTTGGATCTGGGGGTCGATGCCCACCGCCACAAGGCTGAAGCCAGCACCCACTGCCACGCACCTGGGACAGGGCTTGTCGCACACCCAGGGCCGGCGATTGGCTCCCAGACCGGCACCCTCTGAAATGCAGCTGGTGCTACAGGTCGGCATCCAGGGTCAGCGGCCACGACTGGGGGTTGGAGCATGTAGCCGGGGATTGGTGCCCAGGGCCAGACGTTGCTGCCGGGATTGGGCCTTGGGCTGGTGCCGCATGGCTGGAGATGGGGATTGGAGCCTGCTGCTGCATGGCCAGGGGTTGGAGCCTGAAATGAAGCCCCATGGCTGAAGGCTGGAGCTGTGTGGCCAGAGTTGGGGGGTCAGTGCCTGAAACCCTGCAGCTGGAAATGGGTATTGGCACCTGAAGCACCATGGCTGGAGTCCTGGTCTGTGCAGCTAGGATCTCTTAAGTCCCGCTGCTGGAACCTGCCTCCCAACCACCCCAAGGCTGAAGCCTGAGTCTCACTGCCCCCCACCCCCCCTTCCAGTAGAGAGTTCACCATGCTCCTGCAGCATTGTGCCCCACCTGTCTCCAGGGGCTGGGCATGGCTGTGCATCCAGGAGGAACAGGGAAGGAGGGGAGGAGGGCCAATGCTTTGCCATCCCCTTCCCTCCCCCCATCACTGCTCTTCCTGGCTGCAAGGAAACCCCCTGGTGGCTGCATGCAGCCATTTGAGAAACATTGGGCTAAAAGAACCTCAAAGCACTTCTTCAGACACACTGAATCACTGTATATCAACCTTCTCCTCAGGTAGGGTGACCAGATAGCAAATGTGAAAAATCGGGACGGGGGTGAGGATAATAGGTGCCTATATAAGAAAAAGCCCTGAATATTGGGACTGTCCCTATAAAATTAGGGCATCTGGTCACCCTATCCTCAGGAGACAAGCTGTGAGCAAAGGTTCTCATTGAATTGACAAAGATTACCACCAAGTAGGGCAATCAGGACTGGCATGTTAGAAACAGTGGCAAGAGTTGGGAAGAACTACTTGGAGTAACTTTTTAACAGCCCTTTTATTATACAGCACACCCCAACTGCAATGTGAGTGCTTTAAAACTGAAGGAAAAGAGGACAAAAAACAGACACAAAAATAAAATAAAAGGTCTCTAAAATTTTACCTAAATTTTCAAGGTCTTTTCTGGTAACAAATTTGTAATCATCATAAACTGTGCTCTCTGGATTCTCCTCCAGTTCTTCTGTCAAGCTGTCCAAGAATGAGCACCATCTTGGGGCAGGACCTAAAACCTGTGGGCATGTTAAGAAGAGTTCTGAATTTATACATACACTCAAAAATAAAAGCACACCCAGCTCCTCACACCTGCTGCTCTACTGCAGTGTGAAAGGAAATACACAACACTGAAGCCAAATATGCTTAAACAACATCTTGAGAGCACAGTCAAACCTACTGCTTGCAATACAAACAGAAATAACCCTGTATACTCTTTGACAGCACTATTGTTACAATCTAGGTAATTTAATGTAGGTCAACAATTTGGAGGTTTCTAGTTTAACAGCTTTAAAATGTGACAAATTGGGCTGATTATATATTAAAAGCCAAACATGACGGATATAGTTTTGAACTTACATAATAATACTAGAAAACAAACAAATCTTTCACACTCAGTTGGATCTTGACGTTATTAGCTCACTGGGCAATTATGTTAAATCCCATTTTATCCTGCTCATTTAGTTAAGATGCCTGTGTGCATTTCACATACTTTCATTCAAGGAAAAACACACTGTTGTGAGCTGATAACTGGAAATATTTAAAAAATTTAAATATGTAATATGTGAGATTTGAACTCAGTTTTGCTAGACTATCAAAGTACTTTCAATTCATGCTTCCTCATCCCCAAAAGCAAGTAATTATTATTATTTTTTTTAACACCCCTAACTTTTTCCACTGCTGATACGAATCCTTCTCAATCTTGATGCATACAGTCTCACCCATTGTGCTGAGCCTATTATTTTAGTAGGTGTGCTAGCTCTATGGGAAAAAGGCCAACATGAAGGTTCTCTCTCCAGGGGGCAAAGTGGAGACTCAGTGGGAAGCCTGGGATGTTAGGGAGGTCACCAACTCCAGCAGAGTGGAACTTTTAATAATCCATTTTCTTTTTTGTTCCATCATTACTAAAACGTGAAATGGAAAAAAAAAGTCACAATAGATACGGCAATGGATGCTGTTCAAAAGAATTTTTTAGGCAACTTTGATAATGCAATACATGTAATTCATTCCTAATGTGAAGACTGTGTTATACCAATAAGGATCTCTCAAAGTCTGTGGTGACAAATCATTTTGCTCCAATTAGAAAAAAAACAAGTGTCCCCTTTTTAAAAATGCATTTTTCTTCAAATAACTATAGTTGCCTTAAAATAACTGTAGTGTATTCCAGACCATAACATTCAAATGTATTTAGTAAAATTTAAAAGCCCCTGAAGCAATATTTCCTTCACCAAGAAAAATGTCTGGCAAATTTAGCAGGGTTCTTCATTTTGTTTAATCTGCTCTATTAACTAGCTCTATAAATATCCTTTGCTGTTTAGAAATTTGCAGCACTATCTTTTAAAAGTCACGAGAAATAAGAATAAGTTCAAACTGTGATCAAAGTTGGCAACCACAACAAACATGGCAACTGGAGATGTACACTGGCATTGTTAACCATACATTTTACCCAGATTAGATCTTTCCTCGGAAGATCACAATTAACTTGTCTCTGACAACAGAAACAGCTGCCTACTTAATCAATAAGGTCGGATGAACCAAATCTCTACGGCTGTCTGAACAGCAGTAACCACTTGACTAATATGGGTAACATTCAGCAGAATCTTCCAGCCAGATATTTTTTTCCTCCTTTTAGATCTTAAGTGTCTCCAATTATATCTCCTGTTTTTCCCTGCTTCAAAGCTAAATGAAAAGCTTTTAATAAAATTAGATTTCAGTCAACTGAGTACAAGTGTTCCAGCCTTTCATGCTAAGTCAAACGGTTACTGCTAAATCTTGCTTCATTACCACAGCTAAAAGAAAGGACTTTTCCTAGTCATATGTTTTGTGGTTACCGATATTGTAGTTTTGGACACAATTCTATTAATTTTTTTTTCTATGTTACTGCTGAAAAACATTTTCTGTCGGTGTGATCTTAGCATAATAAAGTCGGTCTCCTGAAGAGTCTTTGAAATAAGTGGAGTTCTTAACTCATGTATATTTTAATCCCACAAAAAAACTAGTCCTTCATAATATCCTGCTGTCACATTGCTTTAACAAATACAAGGTTCCTGCTTGCCACTTGGACAACTTTTTAAAAAATAGATCTCATCCACTGCTACGACACCACAGGTTGTGTCCAACAAGATTTAAAAACTACAGGTTTATCCATTAAAGCACAGGCTACTTCAGACGCACAGTGAGCTCCAAAGGACATCTTGAATACAGTAGAATCTCAAAGTTACAAACACCACAGGAATAGAGGTTGTTGATAACTCTGAAATGTTGGTAACTGAACAAAACATTATGGTGGTTCTTTCCAAAGTTTACAACTGAGCATTGACTTAAAACAGCTTTGAAATTTTATGCAGAAGAAAATTGCTGCTTTTAACCATATTAATTTAAATGAAACAAGCACAGAAACAGTTTCTTTACCATGTCAAATCTTTTTTAAAACTTTTTTTTTAGTAATTTACATTTAAAACAGTACTCTCTCTCTAAATACAGATTTTTATTATTTTTTTTTTAGTTTTACCACTTTTGTTTCTCCTCTTAAGCCCTCTGAAACTGAATTCCTGCCCACCCTTTGCTTTATAGCATGTTCCATTTTAATAAATTTACAGGAGTTTTATTTTCATCTTTAACTGTTAACCCCTTTCCTCCATTTACTTCCTTCCTTAGTTAAAACACATTACATTCTCTTCTCCTCTCTTCCAGCAACCACTCAAACAACCTTAGCCTTTCCATCTCCACAGGGCCCTAGGCACCATCAGATAGCTTCTATGCTTCCCCCTACTCAGAGACAAATCATCCCCGGGCACAAACACACACTCTGTTGATGGGTTAGCAAGTGTTCTGGGAGCTGAGAGGGTCCGATTGTCCAGTTCCCTGTTACCAATGCCACAGCCAGGGGAACAGAGACTCCTTCCCCACCTGGGGATCAGGCTCTGCTCTGAGAGAGGTGCTAGTTAAGTGGGAGGACTGCCTAAGTGGCTAATATGCCTGTGAACCGACATTGAGATAATTCTACTAAATCCAAATGGAGAAAAATGCATTGAAATTTGCAGTAAGGTCAGGAACAGGATAGCTGATGCAACTGCAGATACACAAGGAAATGAAAACAATGTGATGAAAACTAGACTCAAAGTAGAAAGTTCCCAGTTGTACAATATTAACAAAATGACATTTCTAATCCGTTTAGATGTCAATTTTAATAAAGTTAGCAAATTGTAAATCACACTTAAATTCGTTTTTATTCACGTTCTATATTTCTATAAACACAGAAATTTCAAAATCACTAGCAATATTCAGCAAGAAGTAGATGATTTTCAAAGGCACAAAGGGAAGTTAGGCACCAAATTCTCAGTGAAAAATCAATGAGAGCTGGACACCTAAGTCTCCGCGCTACAATCTAATATGGACAAAAATATCAGCCATGACAGCTCCGATTCACCAGGCAAAGATGCAAAAATCAACAGACACAGTGCCTAGTTTCCCTAATCCACATTATAGCATTTGGGCAAGAATTCTATCAGCTTTTCACTGTTAACACAAGACAAAATGTAATGGGTCCTCTATTATTGAAGTGTTCTGAGATTTCAACTGAGTTTTAAATGCCTCTAAAATTTGTTCAAATATTAATTATAAAAGGGAGACAATTTCTAGTGGGATTAACCTCCCCAAAAAGATGTTACCGTAAATTAGATTTTTTTTTTTAGATTTAATATTCTTTGTATTTTGAAGGGCAATTAAACTAACATTAAGAGGATGATACTGTAATCCAAGAGCCTCATTGTGGTACAGCTCTGATACAATGCAACTGTTAATCTATGTTGTTGCAGATGAATTTAATGAAAATAATTTAAAGAAAATGTATGAAATCCCTGCGGACCTCTCCTGATAATACCACACTGTTGTCTTCGCATTAACATTCCACTGAAGTTAATGAAATGTTAAGATACACCAGATATTATTTCAAAAGCACAGCATGTGCTTGCTAATCTGTATTTGGTACTTTTGACAGCAATTGAGCAGTTAAATGCTGTTTAACTCGTCAGTTTCATAGTCAGCTCCACAACTTCATTTGAGCCATAGAAACAACAGACCCAATCCCAAAAGGTGCTGAACACTCTAAACTCTTACTGATTTCACAAGGAAGTGGAGGGCTCAGCACCACACATGATCAAGTTGTATGAGATAAACAGAACGAAGTTGACTTTAAGGAGGGGAGAAAACTATGATGCAGTTTATGAGCCCAATCCCATACAACTGAAATTAACAAGAATTTTGCTATTGACTTCAAAGGAAGCAGAAGCCAGTCCAAAGTTCTAGTTTATAAAATGCCACATTATAGGACCCTAAAAAAAGAGTTTATAGTAGAATTACCAAATTGTAAATGGGATGCTAGAAATTGCAGTAAGTCTTCCTACTGCACACAAAAATATTTTGTACTATTTATCTACTGCAATAAAAATATTAAAATATATATTTACAAAACAGCAGAAATCGGATTTCCAAATGCAGTTATATAGATTAAACTGCACTAAACTGCCCTGAAGGCAGAACACAAAACTAATTTGTAACGCTTCAAATTAACGCTTCATATTTTACAAAACACACAAGGATATATGGGTTATCAAGTATCAGTCAGTCGATCTTAGGATTCTTATTTTAGGTCAGTATTGATTAATGTGTAATCTTGTAAAACATCCATTTACCACTTTGTTATGGGTTCCACAGCATATACAGCGGCGGCTTTACAGGTGGGATTCAAAAGGGAGACTTCAGTTCCTAACTGCCACTATAGACGCACAACTAACTCCCCCTGCAATGCATAGGGAGCCTGGGTGCCTAACAGAGTTGTGAATTCCACTTGGCAGCAGGGTGCCTAGATGACAGGTGCTGCAATGCTAGGCACATCCCCCCTGTAATTCCTACCTCAGCTGCATAGTTAACACCATATAACTTGTGTCTCCAGTCTTCATATTAAATAAGCCGCTATTTTAGGGGTTTCCAAACTGGTTATTTACCTTGGAATGCAAGATCTTAGCCATGTGGCAAAACTGTATTAATGTATTTAAAAAATAAAAACAACAAAAAAATGTGCATCGGATTTGAATAACTAGTTCAAACAACAAAGACAGCCTTTTACTACAGCTTGACTGTGCGGTCAGATTTGTCTTCAACAGGCAACACAAAATTATCTAATGGTGGTCTTTAAATTAAGGTGGAACAGAATCGTTCTTGGTTGGTCAATCTCATTTACAGTAAGGTTTGTCTACACTGCAATGTATGCCCAGGGTTCGAACTCAGGCTCAAGCCTAACCCCCTTTCGTCATAAATTGTGCTAACCCAGGAATCGGACCCAGGCTCCCAGTACCCCTGGAGTCAAGCTAGGACCCAGCGTTCAATCCCTACTGCTTTGCAGTGTAGGCACAGCGCCACTTGTTTCATGCTCTGGGAGTCTACCAAAAGTATTGCACAACTCCACAGGCTCACTTTCTTTATCCTCAGTCAAGTTTGGTTGACTGTCAAGTTTTCCCGCACCGTCCCACGAACAAATGGCTACAGCAGCCACACTTTGGGAGGGCACTAGGAAGTCTGGGATGAGGGAAGAGGGGAGACACTCACGCCCACTTAATGCAGCATAGATGCTGGAGACCCAGGTTTCAACAATTCCTAACCTGGGGTTACAAGTGCATAGACAAACACTCAAGCCCTAAGTTAGGCCCAGGGTCTGCTAGCTCAAATTCTAACAACCCTGGACTTACACTGCAGTTCAGACATACCCTAAGGCCACTTTACATTGGTCTGGTAATACACATAGGTCTTAAAATGGATGTAAAATGTAAGATATTCTCATGGCAAGGCCCCTTTACGCTGCCAAAATGTGGTAAAAAGGAGCCTTAGTGTAAATGAAATCCTTCCCCCTTATGTTTGCGGAATGCATTGAGGAAAACTTCCTAAAACAGAAGGTTCTCTACTAAAGGTGAATTCTTGTAGTTTTTCCTGTGTATTTAGCCTGACAAAACTAGAATAGTTATGAAAGGTATACCGTATATACTCGTTCATAAGCCAAAATTTTTTAGTAAAAAAGGGAAGCACCAGAGACCAGGGTTGGCTTATGAACAGGTATAGAGAGAGAGAGGTGGGACACAACCCCTCCCTCCAACAGAGAGAGCAAGGAGAGGCAGCACAGCCAGCAGAGACAGAAGGGAAGAGGCAGGGCCAGAGTCTCTCCACTTCTGGCCATGCTGCCCTCTGGGGCTGGCTGGCTGCAGCCGTGCCACTCAGTCCCACTCCCCAGAGCAGGCTGTGGCTGTGCCACCCTGGCACTGGAGCATGTTGTGGCCACAGTGCCCGGCCCAGCCCATTGTAACATGCTGCAGCGGCGCTGCCCAGCCTGCCAGCGCAGCTCCAGCCAGGTCACAGACATCCTTCCCTGGCCCTCCCCAGATAAGGTGGGAAAGGATGAGATGGAGAAAGTGTGGGGGGATCCCGGGCTAGGGGTGGGGTCGTGTGGGGTGGTCACAGGGGTTACTCCCCTGACTCCCAGCTTCTGCCCCCAAAAGTTACCCCACCAGTTGCTGTCCCGGCCCATCAGGGTGAGCAGCTGGCCCATCAGGGTAAGCAACTGGCACACATGGATACTTTGTTTACTTAGGTTTACCTCCGTGCCTGCAGACACTTTAGGTAAAACAAACCATCTCGGACCACCAGTCACTTATTCTGATGGCCCGCAAGCCAAAGTTTGCTGACCTCTGAATTATAGGGTCGTCTTATGAACAGGTTATAAAAAATCTCCATTTTTACTTATCCATCTTAGGGGGGTTGGCTTATAAACAAACTGGCTTATGATCCAGTATACATGGTATATTCTTTAGACTCTGATGATGCAAGTTCATATGCCCATGCAGAGCCCCAGTTACTTCAACAGAGTCCATCCATGTATATGAGTTTACTGGATTAGGGCTTTCATGCAAAACTGGTCTTAATGTATCTATATTTTTAATTAACATTACAAAATTACTTGTTAAATTTTCAATAGCATGCACTTGTTAAAATGTTAAGTATGTCTAAATGGGCACAATCACACATGCACATGCTTTCAGGTTTCAATAGTGCTGCTTAATTGCAGAGAGACTACAGCAAGCCTAAATGAGGAAGGAGAAACAAATGGGTGATCCTCAGGGCCTGGGTGGCGATTTAAATGTGCAATTGCATTTTCATCATAATGAGTTCTCTAATTGCACAACCAAGTTTAGTCAACGCACTTGCATGAGTAATTAATTATGACTCATGTAAAGAGTACTATTTTTAATGCTTTCTTCTCTATTTCTTAAAATTAGAGGTATTGATCTGAATGTGCAACATCTTTCTATCAGCTGTATTGAAAAGGCAAGAGAAGGAAGAAGGCATTTTTACTTTAACACAGTTACTAGCCAAGAACAGAATATTGTGCACCAGCATTTAAAACAGGGAGACAACATCCCACCATCATGACCCTGGGGCAGTAGAGGGCACACGTAAAAAGACAGGCTGATCTTCGGGTGAAACAATGCACTGTGGAATATCAGAGGGAGGACTGAAATGTTAACCCAAAATACAGACTGCACAAAAGTTTTCCCACATTACTTTAATTTTGAAATGAACTTAACCAACTTTCAACATGAATTATCCAATTTGCACTAACCAGCCAGTTAATTCAGAAGACGAATTGCACTGTGTGGATGCAGTCCACTTTAATTTATAAAACGGGAGTAAGTCTGAAATAAAACCAATACGCAAACAAGTCTTTAATGTTTCCGAGTTATAGCTCTGACAGCATTGCTTTTTATTTTTTAACTTTTTAGGCTGTAATTCATGGCATGGGTCTGACTTCAAGCACAAAAACAGCCTTTATTCACTAGCTACCTTGTTTAGTTGGAATCTTAATGAAGGACAAAACAATCTACTACACATTTAGTGCAATAAGCTTAAACAGTAGGTCAAGGCATTCCTGTTTTCAGATACAGTCAATGATCAGAAGGACTAGTCTTCTATCCATTTCCCGTCAAATATTATTTTTCAACCATCTCATAATAATCTGTATAAATCCATCTCTTCGTATCTATGGTATAAATGATCAAAATCAGCCTTTCCAGTCGAGAGTACCTCTGCAATCATATCATGATCGACCTCAAGACCCTGACACCTCTCTGGTTCTAAATTCTCTGTTCTGCTACCCTATCTTTCTGACACTGCAGAGTCAGGCTGCTCAGTAATTTTTATAAAAATCCAATAAAGCTTGAAATGTATGTTTCCAGACTTCATTTATATTTGCAGCGTAGAAGGAACCAGAGGCCCCAAGGGGTCCCAGTATGAGATATCTCCAATATAGACACATAAGAAACAGTCCCTGTCCAAAAGAGCCTAAAATCTAAGAATCTTGTGCCTTTGTTAGTATATGTCTGACTGCATCCCAGATATAGCCCAGATCCAATACTTCATATATCCATGCTCAGAATTTTGCAAAATCACATGGAGTAATAAAAATTAGATATCAACTGTAATTTGCTACCTCTGAGTTCCACAGGCTTGTCCCAGATTGTCTCAAATCTGCTCTTTCCAACTTAATCTCTAAAACCAGCTTACACTCTGCAAACTGTTACTTTGGCAAGTACTCCCAGTTAGTTTAATGAAGCAACCTGGCTGAATAAGGGTCTGTGGGATTGACCCCACGACTCTCTCCCATAAATTTCTATTTAACATTTCACATTCTCATTAGACTCAATACGTGGGAGATTTAACACTATAAACATCTTCTCTTTAGTCAGCCAGGAGCATATTGGAATGCAGTTTTAAACAAGAAATCAGATGTGAGATCCCCACATTTCAGTTTTTGTGGTAGCAATATCACAAATGGTTTTCAGCCCGTGTGAGTTTAGGTCTGATGGTCCCATAACTTTCCTGCTTTTATAAACGAGGGGACAATTCCAAATTGGATCAATTTGGCTCTCGACCCAAGTATGTCCAGTGTGTCTCAGCAGCCCTTTTTGGCAGATCATTTGTAAATCATATTGAGGAATGAGAAACAAACTAACTCCGCTGTGCCTGCATACTCTATTTTCTTAGAATAGGTGGCACAGATCAGACATTAGGACCCAATTACAATTTTTCTACAATTGGGAAAACCAGACTTCACCTTCCCCCAGAAAACCACATTTTTCTTTGGATCCATATCCTTTGCTCCCCTCCCTCCCCCAGTCAAATGAGAAATTTAAAATTGGCTACAAGCATATAGCAGCATTTTTGTTGGGCCTTTCATACCTTCTCTCTCCAATTATCTCTTTATCCTTTCCACCTTCTGATTTAGACACCATTCAGCCCATTCAGTTTTCTATCTCAGGAGGGAATTGCATTAGAAGACTATTTTTTCCCAAGTGATTCTTAAGCCTTCTACCTCTTAATCAGTTTACAAAGTATTCTCAGAGACATTGCTGCAGATATTTTGACATCAAACAGTAAAACCTGACTTCCATAATTCTTTGATATGCCCCGTCCAGCATATGAGACAGACTTCTGAGGATTTACAAGAGAGTAACAGGTCACTTGTATATAAAGTAGGTCCAGTTTAATTTTCTCCCCTACCAAAAGTTCATTCCCTGTAGTTTAAGCTAGTGTGTCACTAGCTCAAAAGTCATAACAAGATAGGAAAGTGGGCATTGCTATGTTCTCCCCAATCCGACAGAAAAGCTTCCCCATGCATAAACATTCATATACTGAAAACCTGGACAATGTGATACAAGAGTTTTGCCAAAACACCACTTTTTGTTTTTGCTTATTCAGCATGTCAAAGAATGCCACACTCTTATTAAAAAGTTTTTCTATGCTGATACACAGAGACTGCTGCAAGAACTTGTACAGATTTAGTATAGTGTGTAATATTTAATATCTTCCCATTCTGGCATTATCTGATAATAACCATTACTTTTGTTAATCCTGGACAGTTTGACTTTACAGTTTTATGCATCATATCCTGCCCTCTGCCAGGGTTTTGCAGTCAATTATTCATTGACAGGACCAACTTCACATACTGTGGGTGACTTCTGGGATTCTGATTAAAATAATGGATGCGTTGCTCATCGTCTGTGGGAGCAGCCTGGAGGAACAGGAATCACTAAGAGTTTAAGTAATAGTTTTTCAGAGTAGACAGGATAGTCACTTAAAAAAGATAAATAAAATTAACAGAAGACTCTTTTCGAGGCAATTTCCCTTTGTTTCTTCCTTTTAATACATCATTTATTCTGCTCTTATTAGTTGTTCCAACAGCTGTCTTTTCAGATCTTCAAGTGTCCCCATAGTAACAAAATAATTAATTAAAAAAAAGAAAGTCGTCTTATTCCTCTGCCACAGGGATGGGCATCTTTTTGGCCCAAGGGCCACCTCAGCATTGCGAAACTGTATGGAAGGCCAGGTAGGGAAGGCTGTGCCTCCCCAAACAGCCTGACCCCCCGTCCCCTATCCGCCCCCTCCCACTTTCCACCCCGATTGCCCGCCTCGGAACCCTCGACCCATCCACCCCCTCCCCACTCCTTGTCCCTTGACCACCCCCTCCAGGGCCCTCCCGCATCTCCACCCCCTACCCAACTACCCCTGCTCCCTGTCCCCTGACTGCTCCAACCCCTATCCACACCCCCGCCCCAGACAGCTCCCTCCCCCAGGACTCCCATGCCTATCTGATCGCCCCTGCTCCCTGTCCTGACTGCCCTGACCCCTACCCACACCCTTGCCCCTTGGCAGCGCACCATGGGATTCCCACACCTATCCAACCCCCCCATTCCCCATCCCCTGACCGCCCCCCCAGCCTCTGCCCCACCCAGACGCCCCCAGGACCCTCCCCCCAAGACCCTCTACACTACCGCACTGCCCAGTAGGAGCGGTGGGCCAGAGCTGGCGGTGCAGCATGCTGCGGGAGGACAGCAAGGGAGGGACCGGGAGCTCAGGGTTTGGGACGGACGGACCTGTGGGCCAGAGGGCCGTAGTTTGCCCACCTCTGCTCTCTTCTTTTTGTTGTCACCCCGTCTGCCCTGGTTGGTGATATTTTTTGTTTACTGTCTTACCTTTTTAGTTTTAGGTTCTGGTTCCTGGTCTCTAGTATTTTATCACCCAACATCTTGCTACCACTTCCACTGTTTCCTACATTATGTTTGTATCTGCAGATCTTTCCTTTCCCTAAAGAAGTTTTTGAACATTCCTACTTGTGAGGAACATATTGGGGCCAAATTCACCATTGCTGTCAGACGCGGCAAGTCCACTAAAAATTCTTTTGTCCTTCTATAGTACCAGATTCAGTTTTCATCTTTTATGTCTTGCTTTTCAGTATAACCAGCAGTGGTTTTAAGGGACCATCAACAGGATTTTAAGTTCTCACCATAATCCCTTTCAGATTTTGATATGAAGACACGGGAAAAGGAAAATCTACGTAGATATATACCTGATATACCTGAGGCCTGGTCCACACTACGCTGTTAAACCGATTTTAACAGCGTTAAATCGATTTAATGCTGCACCCGTCCCCACACTACACTGCTCTTTATATCGATTTAAAGGGCTCTTTAAATCGATTTCTGTACTCGTACAAAACGAGAGGAGTAACGCTAAAATCGATATTACTATATCGATTTAGGATTAGTGTGGACGCAAATCGACGTTATTGGCCTCATTATTTTACAGTAGCTACCCACAGTGCACCGTTCCAGAAATCGACGCTAGCCTTGAACCACGGACACACACCACCGAATTAATGTGCCTAGTATGGATGCGCACAATCGACTTTATAATATCTGTTTTATAAAATCGGTTTAAGCTAATTCGAATTTATCCTGTAGTGTAGACGTACCCTGAGAGTAAAAAAAAATCATTCCCATTCATACTGGGCTTGCCACACATCCAAGAAGGAGTAGCTCCCTACTGTTTTAACTCTTGAAGGGGCCTTGATAAGATAAGAGAATGGGAGGGGGGTTGGAGCAGGGAAACGGGACTAAAATCCCAATGGCTCTACATTAGATAAACTAATCAGTTGAAGCTAAGAAGGGCTGTGGGAGCAAACAGGGCTAGTGACACTCAACATTCCTTTTACCACATGCCAGACTATTACTTCTGCACAACCCCCAGCTTGCTAAGGTGCAGCATCTGAGCTGGGCCTAATGAAGATCCTCCTACTAGACCACTATGCCCTGCAGCCACACCTATGACTGTGTGTGCTTTCACACACTTGTGGTGCAGCAAGTGCAGCTACATGAACAGGTATGTGAGAGTACTCAAGCAAACTGATTGGAGTACAGGCTGCCAGTGGACTTAAAATAGAAAACAAATACAAACCCTGACCACAAGCTTCAAGCAGAGTCTCACAATCGAAAGTGGAAGGAGAATCAAAGGCTCACTAAAGACTTCATTAATCCAATCTAATGAACTTGGGAAGCACTAACACTATGATCATGGATTCCAATATAAAACCTTCTGATAAATAAGTTGCCCTAAGGGAGCTTTTTTTGTTACCACATTTTAAATTTGCAGAAATTCCATTTCCAATTAGATTTGGAACCTACAAAACTATTTATATTTATTTACGTCTGAATTTCTTCTTCCTGACAGCCACTGATCTAAAAATTGATAGTGACTCACCAACAGCAGGAAAGCCTAGCAGATGAAAATGCTAAACAAAAGTAGGAGACACACTGGTTTTGCATCAATAGAAGCACTTTAGTCTAAAAAAAGCACACAAGTTTCCTAAGTGTCATTTTTAAGCACAAGATTAGTATGTTTTTAAAAGGATGCTTGTACAATTTGTAGAGGCCATGCATGGGGACCATCATGCTGCTCAATACCGTCTCACTGTTTCCTTGTCTTCTCCTTTCTGGGTCCATATTGTCTTAGACTGTACAGTATGTAACACAATGGGTTCCTGGTCCTTGATGAGAGCTCCTAGGTACTACAGTCATAAAAATAAATAATACTTTTCATAAGCTTTACAGCCTCTAGGGTATTTGCATCCTGTGTATTTTCCGATTGCGGTTCTGAACAGAATATTCATGTTAAGGACTAATAATTGGTGTGTGTGTTTTCCTCTTTTCATGGGCAATCTGGTTAACTAAGAAAATAATTTCCGTCGTTTGATATTATTTAGACATAAATACACAATAATATTCTGTTGGAACATAAATCCTACAATGCCCTCTCCTTCTTACTCTAAGGACCATTGTTGGTGCAGGACATAGTGGAGCTTTATACTTGCAGAGGGTTCCCCTACAGTGGGAAGTTTCCACTGGCTACCTCCACTTGAATTAAGGCAAAGAAGCCTTTGCAGACTGGAGAATTTGACCCAGTAACTTTGAACAGTGGCAGAGCATTTTTTCCTTGTTTTCCAAGTGTACCAAAGAAAACCTTTGGTGCACAGGATACTATGCTCATACAGTATGGTAGAGGCTCAAGGATAGCACCTCCCGGCCCAAATATGTGTCTCATTTATCTTGACCACCAGCTGCATGGTAATGTCTATACCAAGACACAGTTTGCATTTTTAATGCCGGCAAACACATAGATGGTTTTAGAATATTATCCATGAAACTTGTGTGTTATTGTTTCTTGGTCAGCATAGCCTCTGTGACTATTTTATCCTATTCTTCCTAATGAAGTGCAGCAACCAAGCTCATATGTAATTTTCTGAAAGACGTTTCTCCACTAACAGCATTTTAAAATCCCAGGGGATAGAACATGGCACGGACTGTGGCAGAACACATTTAATGAAGACCCTCCACTATTTATTTTAAAAAAAGCTTCTTTCAAGATTCCACTCTTTAAAGCTGTTCTAAATTTTAGAATTTGTCATCTCAAAATTCAAAAGAATTCCATTACAAGAGTATTTTTAGAGCAACATTAAGACTAAAGGTAGCTCAGAACCCAACTTGAAGCAGTAAAATCTAAAGAATACAGGAAAGGAACACAAGAGATGGAGTTCAATAAGCTTGTATTAGTTTATATTGTATTATAGAGGACAACTGACAAAAGCTGCTAAGAAGAGTTATTTCTAGAAGCCAGAAATGGAAAGCTCTATCACGTCATCTTGTCCATAGCCCTGTTTTAAGTCATTTAGAGCAATAGATGGTTTGACACTTTCCTTAGGCGACTACTCTAAAGTATATTAGACTTTCCACTGGAATTAAAATGTATCAAAAACATTTAGTCTAAGTATAGTTGTGGAGTCTAAAGTGTTGGCCGTGTTCAAGGGAATCCGGTGGGGCGGGGGGAGGAGTAATGGGAGGTGTGTGAGAGAAAGATGACAAAGGATCAGGAATACCAGGTCTAGTGGCATGTCTTCTAGCTTGTGTAACTGAAAGGTTAAGTTGGAAATCTGGTGATGAGCAAGCGTGTGCTATGCCACTGGCATGGCAATCTAATTTCTTCCCTCACAATGTCCTATTTTATAAGCCTTGAAGGAAGGAAGACTGGCATATCAGTTCTCACAACTCCAGCCTGATAATACACAGGGAAGGAGGAGTAACTGTCGGGGTCTCCAATTATCTCTTCAGATAACGTAGAGATTTCCAGCATAAACTGACAAAATGTAAAAGTTTATTCCTGCAACTGTACAGAGCTGAGTTTCAGTTAGGGACCAGTTAGTGATTTGAAATAAGTTCTTTTAAAAGCTTTTCTGAATATAAAAACAGTTTTCAATATAAAAATAAAATATGTAATTCCTAATGTTGGCTTTCATCCATCTGCTGATTGTATTTAGCGCACAGCTTTTGGCGTTGGAAAAGGGAACACATCTTTATAGCCTCATAATCCTGTGACTGTTGGTTTATAATTATGAGGAGTCATAATCGAGGAAGGATTTAGCTTAATAGTAAGTCACACTATAATATAGTATAATCTGTATAAATTACTCACAGGAAAGAGTAATCTACCTGATACCTATATGAGCTGAAACTACGTAGAGAGTGGGTAGCCGCACAAACATTTAAAGTTACCCTTCAGAGAAAAATCACAAATGCTTGCTTTATTAGAAGGAGTCTACCATGACAAATATCCAGTTACTCTTTTTTATGTACTGCTAGACAATACCAGTTTCTAAACTCTCCCTCCACCATTATTACATCCTTCAAATACTTACAGATGGTTTCCTTCACCCTTTCATTGGCCAGGGCTAAGTAAATTACTGCACTGCCTCTATATTTGCACAAACATGACAAAGAAAAACACACACAGAGTACAAGGTCGGATATGCTGAACTACCAAGTGCAACTTTTAAAGAGAAGCTTGAGGTTCAAATCTTCTGCCTCCTTAGAGAAGGAAAAGAGAAAAAAAATCCAAGAACTATTTTTATTTTTAAAATGAGAACCCAAGAATAGAGGTCCCTATACTACTGATTCCTTTGCAAACCAACTCTCTGCACATCTATGTAAAAGATATTCAGCTAAGACCCACAGAATCAATTGGCAGGGTACAGCCGCTATCTGTAGGTCAATGACCCCCCCCCCTTCTACCAAACTTTACAACAAAGACTGTCCAAGGAATTCTCTTCTCTGCAATAGCCCAATTACAGTGCTCCACATGCAAGCTGTAACACATGGGGGTGAAGTGGGGTGGGTGTCCTAGATAAGACTGGGAGGGGGCCACAGCATGTAGCACTGCCAGGATTCTTAGCAGTACTGCTGCCTCTAGGCAGCCAGGGACATGCTGCCCTCCTGGACTACTAAAGTTATTCCGGGGGCCATACACCTCGGTTTTATGCTTCACCCCTCTAGAAGCATACTACAAAATCTCTCAGAAAATCAGCATCTGCATGTATGGTGGTGAAGGAAACATACCATGTAAGTGGCAAAGAATTTACTTCTGTCTCAAGCCCCTCCCTGCTATCAAGTGAAAGGTGGAGTCTGCAGTTCAGTTCAAAAATTCTCATGCACATTATTTAACCTTCAAAAAGTAGGAGTGCTCTGCAACGAAAATTTGTGCACAACTTGGAATATTAAATCTGCCAGAGAAATGACAGAGAACACTGCAATTAAGGACTCAAAATTACTGGTCCCTTCTAACTCACAGGATGACTGAAGACACTTGCTTTTTCCTTACCACAGTTACAGTAAAATTTGCTAATTGTCTAGAATTCAGTCTGAAGGACTTTTGATATTATAATAATATTCAGTAATTGTTATGAATGTAAAAATTGGAGCATAAAAAATAGTAGCCAAGAGTAACGTATTTTGTAAGGAATGTTGTCCTGTTTAACTAAGCAACCTGAGCTGTTTGGTGTAGCCTGCATTTAGAGTCAGTGTAGTAGTGTCAATTTAAAATGGTACATCATCCTCTTTAAAGTATTTGGTTGTTGTGTAAACTTGAAAATAAGTTCTATCCATATCATCCTGGACAATTGGACAATTTATTGGATTATCGTGTATTAGATATAATGGGAATACAAAGGCTTCATATACTTTCACAATGCATCCATGTGATTTTAGCTGAACAACTCCAAAAAGATTCCACAGGATGACCAGGAAATTGCTTTCTGAATCTCACACATTGATGCTTTTGGTATTTATGCTTACAAGGGTGTGATTCTTCTGAACCAATTAATGGTGATGGAAAATAGAGGATTTCCTTTGTTGGGAATATGCCCAATGTGCTACTTTTCAGCCTGAAACCTTCAGGTTAAAGATAGGAAGTTCACACTTCCGTCTGCACAAACAAAATTTTTTTTTTGCGTTAAACTTGTTAACGTACTGTAAGACAGGCCACATATTGTTCAACTAAAACTCATTTCATAGTGTATTTGCTCAAACTCATGTTTAAGATATCAGGATGATATGGATAGAACTTATTTTCAAGTTTACACAACAACCAAATACTTTAAAGAGGATGATGTACCAAGTCTTAAAACAAGTTTATCTTTGGTTTTTAATAAGAAATGATTTTCTTATTACTAAAAAAAAAAATTGTGCTTCTAATACCACCACCCTTTAGCCCACGGCTCCCAAAACATCTTTGTCAGCACTGAACTGTGATGAGGCAGGAATTTTCCATAACATTTTTATGAATGATATGCACCACAATGACTTACGTGACTATTCAGTGGGTGCACAACAGCTAAAATGCACCTGGAGCACGGTGGGAGGCATGAGGTGTTTAGGTCATTCAACTGCCTAGGGTGATATGAATAGGTCCTTAAGGACTGCCTGAAACCAACCCATATCAGCAGAAGATCAAAATGCACTGTGACATGAGGTGTTTAGGTCAGACAACTGCTTGAGGTGATATGATGGGTTCTTAAGGACTGGCTGAAACTAAACCATATCAGCAGAGGATCCCTAAAGACAATGGAAACCTCAATCGCCAGGACACTCACACTTAGCAACCAACAGCAAGAGGCAGGAGATTGCCCCCATGGCCACCCCACGTGCAGGGAAGCAGAGAAAGGCCTTGAGCCAGAGAACAAATGGAAAGGCGTCAGGCGGCTGTGGTAAAAGCTGGCCTTTGGAGAGAGACAGCAGCTCTGATCAAGACTGATGAAGGGACAGAGAGAAAGCAAACCAAGATGGTTCCTAGCACAGCTTAAGGCCAAAGCTTTCAACCAGAACCTTTTAAAGATACTGCTTGGAAAAAATGAATCATTGAGGGGCAAAATCCCACAAGATAATCTTGAAGCATTTTCAAGTTTCACGCAGGACAACAGCCCTGAACCAGGAAAGGGCTAAGGAATCAAGTTATTTTCCAAAGCCACCTGAAAGGCAAAGATGTTCTAGGAAGGTTTAGAGACTAACATCTCTTCCTCGCACCAGAAGCTAAACTGCTTCCAGTCAGAGAAGCCAGTCTATTTGACTGTATGCCAAAACTTTAGGAAAATCAACAATTTCTAAAGCAGACACCTTTAATTTAGAAAAATTCCACCCTCCTCTTTTAACATCCAAACCAACACACTAGAGTTTCCAGACTTGGTATAAGTATGTAACCCCACACCAGTTGTCTCGGAGTCTGGGAAATGAGAGTTAGTCTGCCTGGAGATACTTAAGCAAGGACTGACTACGTCAGTGTATCCAGTTTTGAAGCATCAGTATTAAACAGCCTCAGCCCCTTGCTTTCCTCAGCACTTTGTTCAGCAGAGATAACTTGCAAGAATCTGTTCCATAGCATCAAAGAGGCACAATACTTTGCACCTGCACAGACTACTTCAGCCTTGACCTCAACACATAAACGAACCTGGTTCATAGATCAGACCAACAGGAGCAATATAATCACTAGGGTCCTACCAAATTCAGGGCCGTGAAAAACATGTCACGGACGATGAAATCAGCTCTCCACCATGAAATCTAGCTATTGGAGGGGAGGGAAAAGGAAAGGAAGGGAAGCAAAGGTAGAGCTGGAATGCATCAACAGGAAAATCTTTAGTAGGGGTAGAGAGTTTATTTTACCTCTGCATTTGGCACTGGTGCAACCACTGCTGGAATATGGTGTCCAGTTCCGGTGCCCACAATTCAAGAAAGATGTTGAAAAATTGGAAAGGATTCAGAGGAGAGCCAGGTTTATGATTAAACAATTAGAAAACGTGCTTTATAGTGATTGAGCTCCTTGAGTCTATCTATTTATCTTAACAAAGAGAAGATTAAGGAATGATATGATTATAGTCTGTAAGTACCTACATGTGGAACAAATATTTAGTAATGGACTCTTCAATCTAGTAGAGAATGGTATACACAATTCAATCGCCAGAAGTTGAAAACTTCAGATTGGAAATAAGGCATACATTTTTAACAGTGATAGTAACTGTAATTAATTGGGACAGTTTGCCAAGGGTTGTGGTGGAGTCGCCATCCCTGACAATTTTTAAATCAAGACTAGATGTTTTTCTAGAAGATTTGCTCTAGGAATTATTTTGGGCAAATTCTATGGCCTGTATTATATGGAAGGTTAGACTAGATTATCAGAATGGTCCCTTTTGGCCTTAGAATTTTTGAATGAACTGTTCCTCCTTACAGGCACTCCAGGATATTTGTAACTGGATTTCTGATCTCAATTAAGCAGTCAGCTCTAACTTACGATGTAGGCAGGCATCTGCCAGACTGGCATCTGCACAGTTGCTTCAGTTTCAAATTACAAAAATGTTAAGAACTTTTTTAAAATGTACAACACACTGATTTTTCAAATTGTCAGTTAAGACAAGCCTTATACAATTGCTCCAAACTTTACAAAACAACACTTATGAAATGGGAGAAAACTGAGAACATCCCACATATTTCACCCATATAACAGTCATCAGCCGGGATGGGAATCCAGGACCTTTGGCTCCAGAAATGAAATGACAAATCTCTAGGAGTTGTAACAGTATTATGACTGCTCTGAGCTAGCAGCTGGAGAATGATCTAGTGTCACCGTCATTTTATTACACCACACAAGAAGCTGCAGGTGGATGAATGTAATTTTAACAACATCAAGGAGTAAAGACTGTGTTAAACAGAAAACTGGTCAAAAACTTAAATGTGGAGTGATTGTTATCCCTCCATAATACGGAGCTTCCCATTTTCAGTAGTAAAACATCTACCTCACAGAGATATCCTGAGGATTTACATGTCAGCAATCTTATATCCATAATTTGTAGGTAGAAACACACACAACCCTGGATTCTAACCCTGGTTGTCCCTATATATTCATCATATGACCTTTCAGAGACTCAATTTCAACATCTCATTTTAAAATGTCGATAAGAACGTTTTTCTACCTCATAATGATAATTTAAGACTCTCAAACCCTTCTATCAGGGGTTCTGAAATCCTTGAACAGATGGCATTATGTAAATAGATGACAGACTAGAGGATCACAGTGGTCCTTTCGGGCTTTAAAACCTATGAATCAATTTATCTGACAGCTGCAATTAGAGCGAAAGTTTCTGGTTCCGATTTCAGATCTCAGTTCATTGGACCTCCCTGCCCCAGCGGAGTTTTTGCTCCTCATTTCCCTGGTAGCAGTCTCTGGGTACACTACTGGCTCAGTGTACACTTTTAACATCAATAGCCTTCAAATATCCCAAAGCACACATATCTTTGATTTCAAGCTTCCTGAGGCACACATCAAACTATGTATCAGGAAGCAGGCTGATGGGATGCAGGTTCTAAATGTTTGCATAAGCTGTAGGTAACTATTAAGCTGCTGCCAAACTGCCTAATACAGTTCAGAGGCACTTGCCTTCATTAAGGCCAACAGAATAAAACAAGAATGGAATTTCTAGGCCAGGTCCTTTGACATATAAGCTAAATAAAACTAAAACATCTTATCAAGGGCCAAATTCCACTTGGCCTTTATGCAGTGCAGGGAGGGAGTAAGGAACCATTAAAAGGTCTGCACAAGGTCTTGACGGAACTGCAGTCTCTGGGCCCGGGGCATATAGGCATTGCTCTCTTACAACTATTCTGAGGGTAGATGCTGCACCCCAAGAGGGGTAGCGATGGGGTACAGAGCAGGCAAATCCATGACTATCCTGGCTACATATATGAGTGTAGCCACATCTGTGTTCTTGTGTACCAGGGAGCTCCTGAAGGCATCCTGCCTCTGTGTTCCCTTTGGGACATGACTAAATGTTATCTAGGGTTGCCAGATGTCTGGTTTTCAACCGTAAAGCCCGGTAAAAAAGGGACCCTAGCGGCTCCAGTCAGCACTGCTGACTGGACCACTAAAAGACCGGTCAGCGGTACAGCAGGGCTATGGCAGGCTTCCTGCCTGCCCTGACTCTGTGCAACTCCCAGAAGCAGTGACATGTCCGTCTCCTTGCTGCAGGGATACCAAGGGGGCTTCGTGCACTGTCCCCACCCCGAGCACCGGCTCTGCAGCTCCCATTGGCCAGGAATCAAAGAGAACTGTAGCGGTGGTGCCTAAAGGCACAGGCAGCATGCAGATCCCCCTGACGCCTCCACCTAGCAGCCAGACATGCCGGCCACTTCAGGAGGCGCTTAACTCAGGTGACTCCCAGAAGCCCGTAGCCTCTCGTGCATCCCAACCCCCTCCCCCAGCCCTGAGCTCCCTCCTAGAGCCTGCACCCCAGGCCCCTGTCCCCTCCTGCACTCCAATCCCCTCATCCCTGGCCTCACCCCGGAGCCCACACCCCCAGCTGGAACCTTCACTCCCTCCCACATCCCAACCCGCTGCCCAGCCCAGTGAAAGTGAAAGTGAATGAGAGTGGGAGACAGCAAGCGATGGAAGGAGAGGAGATGGAGTGGGCAGGGCCTCAGAGAAGGGGCAGGGACTGAGGGCGTCACTGGGTGTGGGCAAGGGTGTTCAGTTTTGTATGAGTGGAAAGTTGGTCCTAATGTGGCCTTTTCCCCACAAAACAGGTATGTGCCTATATGATACAAGTTAGCCCTAATTTTTAAGTAGTACAGTGCAATAAATTCTTCTATCTCAGATCCCTTGTCCAATTAGTATTCAACTTTGCACTAAAGGTTGAGGCATACTCTGCAACTCCTAAATCTTCAAATCAGCATCACAGTCAGAAAGCTAGTTTTGGCCTTCAGAATGGAGATGCCAGTGTGTCTCCATAATGATGTTTGTCTATTCTGTCTGTTCCCCGAACATCAAACTTGCTTTTAATAGTTGCAGGCATAGCACCAAAGCATTATACAGATGAACCTCTCAGACAGAGTCCCTTCAAATGCTCTCTGACCATCACCAAAACAGTTGCCTGTAGCTGTTCCACTATGCAGGCTTCAAAAAGCTTAAATTGTTACTAGTACAATAGGGCATTAAGAGACACCTGAAGATGACAGCAGCTAAAGTTAAGACAGACAACAACCTTCTGGGCAAACTGGTAGGTTAGTTAGGGGGTGCTTGTGCTCCAACTTTGCGGATGTCAGCTCTTGCCACCTCTTATTTGGCGGCGGAGCACTGTGCACCAGTTTGGAGTTGATCGTCACAGATCAAACTCATGGATATGCAATTACATGCAGCCATGCGCATCATCTCTGGCACCCTGCATCCGACTCCACTTCTATGGCTTCCAGTTCTGAGCAATATTGTTCCTCCTCATATCAGATGAGAGATTGCCACTGGCAAGTTACTGGAGAGAGCACACACCAAACCAAGCCTCCGGCCACGTTCAGACTAGGAATTAAAATCGATTTTAGATACGCAACTTCAGCTACGAGAATAACGTAGCTGAAGTCGAATTTCTAAAATCGAGGTACTCACCAGTCTGGACGGCGCTGCATTGATGTCCGCGGCTCTCCGTGTCGATTCCAGAATTCCGTTGGGGTTGATGGAGTTCCGGAATCGATGTAAGCGCGCTCGGGGATCGATACACCGCGTCCAGACTAGACGCGATATATCGATCCCCGAGCAATCGATTTTAACCCGCCGATGCCGCGGGTTAGTCTGGACGAGGGCTCCAACTGCACAATAACCTTTTGAAATCTGCAGCTGCATGTTTGCTGTCATGTCGCCCATTATGGCCTCATCCGCCACGCCAGGATGTTTGGGTGGAAACACCCTGGTGATAGAAATGGGTCTCTTTTATAATCCCCAACCAGTCCCTCATCGCTGACCCCACAATCTGCCTGCCTGATTCTGACCTGCCCTGTTGCCAACTGTCCCTGTTGAACGGGTTCCGGACCGGGCAAAGTCTCTGTGCAGCTAACCAGTATTGCTGGGGCCTTCATGACAGCCCTTTGCGCAGCTGCGGTGCAACACAGACGATGATGGACATTGTCAATGAATGCCTGCTGACTAGGTTCAGCAGTGGCCTAGGACTGTATCATGCCACTGAAGATGCCATCACTTGGCTAGACGACTAGGCACACGCTAAATAATTAAGAGACAGGATCAGTTGAACTGATTCTATTTTAGTGTGGCACATTAAACTATCCCCAAAGGTTCTGAAGGAACACTGCCTTGTACATTAGTAAGTCCATTCCGCTGGCATTTATTTGGTTGTGAAACTAAAGGATAATAAATCAGCATCTCAAAAAGACAGGACATCTGAAGCACTATTCATGCCTAAATTGCAGCAAATAAATAAATTAAGCCCTTATTTATTGGTAAAATTGAATCCTGGCTCAAACCAATCCCAGAAAAGTCAGAAAACTTGCCTGGGGAAAATTGGACTAGTTAGAACAGCAAGTTGCTGAGTCTTGGAGGTTAAGATCTGCTCAGAGTAGCCACAGGGTAAAGCAATTTTTGTCTCTCTGCAAGGGAACCATCACATCACTCAGGACGCCAGAAAGTATGAAGAAAAATGAAGAAAATGGGGGAAAGGAGAAAATTTTGAGCCTAGGCTAATGCTGACTGTAACTAGAATAACATGCTCTACACAAGTACATATGCTACGTCACTAGGGAACATCTGGCTATGCATGATTTACATTTCTCAGATATACTCTAAAATATAATGCAAAATGTTGCATTCAGAAACACTGTGTAAATTCAACAGTCCTAGGAGGATTTTAAAAATGGCAGACTTTTGAGATGGACAAAATGGATTCTCTTTTTAGCTGTTTTACAATTTATACAAGTGTAGTCATTGGAAAGGAAATTAGCCAAAATAAGTCTTAATATAGCATTTTGTAACACAGCATGCCTGTCCATGAAAAAGAAGGCATACATGCAGTTTGTTCATTATGAAACAACATCGGGTTTGTCACTGCAAAACCCAGCACTGTCACAATAGAACATAGGTAAGTTACTACATCTGTAAAGCACATGCAACTTTCATAACATGCACAAAAAAGATTCTGCAACATATTCAGGACGTTTTCAAGCTGTTTTAGAGACAAGCAATACAGTCACTAAATTAGTCAATTGAACTGGAAACACCGACGGGACACTAGATTGAAACATTTTTAACACAGCTTCAACCTTCCTAAAGATAGAACTTTACAATAACTCAAATGCTACCACAGAAAGCTTACAAACTACATGCTGGACTCAGAAGGAACAAATTATTGAATGAACAATGATAATTAAGGAGCCAATCTGTAGAGCAAGTCAGATTTGTGGAAGGGAAGCACTGCCAGATTGTTGAAAAGGCTTAGTGGCCCTATCTGTGCTCAGCTATATCAACATTTTTGGTTTAAATGCATGATCAAGAGCCAACATGAATATAATGATTGGTGAAAGGCCTATTTTCAGAGGTGGCCTCCCTTTCTGCGTGTAAAATTGCTCACATGTATATTTGCACCTGAACCCTGCAGAGATAGAGACGTGCACACACTTTAAAAAGTCCAAACATGAGACTAAAATGCAGGCATAACTAACTGTATGTGAGCAACTGGAGATTGGGTACAAGCCTGGCTAAAATATACCTCAAGATTGATGATATATTTAAATTTCTGAAATCAAAAGCTCCAATTCAAATAGGACATTGGGTAACCAGGTGCTAAAAACTGCCACCAACATAGAATGGCTGAGAAAGCAGCAGCCAGAGATACAGTGCCTATAGCTGTACTATGATGCTAGGGTAATTATTTCAGAAGACAGTTTATATCTTGACGGTAAGCCCCACATTTTATATTTAATGATCTATCTTAACAAGTTGATACAAAATATGCAGATTTTCTCTCTTGGGCTCAGACTGGATTTCCCACTTGCCACTAGTCAATTTAGGAATTGTTAAGAGTGTGGCAAGCTTCAGGGTTGATTTTCAATAAAATAATGATGTAGTACAAAAACACCACACTTTATTTCCCATACCTAGTTTAGCATGAGATTAAGCAATAGATTTTACTTACAAATTATTACACATGCCTAAAAGCCTTATTTATAGATTTCCAGAATGAATTCAGTCTGCACACAAAATTTACTACAGAACAATCTGACAAGAAAATGTGCTACATTAAAGTGCTGACAGTTTTAAAAACAATATTTCATAAAATATTTCTAGCAGGGCCAAACTTATTTGCATTACTTACTGGAATGTAGTAGATGTTCATTTTAGGGTCTTCATTGGCCATCAGCAGCATTCCTAAAGAGCAACACAATTACATGGTGTAAACAATGGCCATAAGAGACTAGCTTATCTATTTTATTAAGAAATGTTTGAAGAAAATAGGTCCTATTCAGTACAAAGCAGATTTGTACATCAATTCCATTGCCTTTACAGGGCTTTAGGAAAAAAGACTAACTGCAAATTTTATTAAAATAAAACAAGACTAAAAAGGAAGTTATTAGAATAGCAATCTGAGTAAACATGAAAGATCTTTGAGAAAAAAAATAGTGTTAACTACAGCATATCTAAACAGAACTGATTAGGACTTGAATAGAGCCTGCCAACTGCGCTCCAAGCAAGTTGATTATCCCTGCCTCATTGCCCTATTTAAAAAAATCCCACTATTGCCAATACTGGTTCATCTCCACCAACGTGAGCACTGTTATGAGCCCTATTGTATGTGGGCTGTCAGGTGCTGCTACTGTCCTCTCACTCTGCTCAGAGGGCATCTAATTAATACTGTGCTTAACATGGTGGACAACCCTGGTGGAGATGAAACCATGTTAATTCTGGGGTGAAATTTTTGAAAAATTTCCCTCACGTTGATAGGGTCCTTATCTGTAGCAATTTTTAATTTCCTGTTACTTGGGGATCTATAGACCATCTCAGTGAAGCAACTGCCATTTACAGTATTGGTGATGATCCAGGATACATCATTCTGGGAATCAGAGGTATGGTCTCAGTACAGAAGTGGGAGCCAGGATCTTGTGACTTAGATGGCAACTGCATTTATGTTGTTGTTGAAAAAAGCCAGTTTACTGCTGTACCTCAATTTGTGCTACTTTAAAATGGAAAATACCTACCCGTACAGAGGTATTGTGCGGACTGAAATGCTTTGAAGATGAGAAGTGAGGTACAACTGTCAAGTATTATTAAATCTAAGCAAACCCAGAACTGGCAACAGGCTTTGTGCAAGTTTAATGTGACAAATTACATGCTATACCTCCCCCCACAAAAAAAATGGTTACCCACCTTTTAGTAACTGTTGTTCTTCGAGATGTGTTGTTCATGTCCATTCAAAGTAGGTGTGCACGCGCTGCATGCACACCAGCCGGAAGATTTTCCCCTAGCAGCATCCGTAGGGTTGGCCCTGGCGTCCCCTGGAGTGGCGCCACTACGGCGCCCTATTAAGGGGCCTGCCAACCCTCCACCCCCTCAGTTCCTTCTTGCCGGCACTCCGACAGAGGGGCAGGAGGGTGGACATGAACAACATGGAATGGACATGAACAACACATCTCAAAGAACAACAGTTACTAAAAGGTGGGTAACCGTTTTTTCTTCTTCAAGTGGTTGTTCATGTCCATTCAAAGTAGGTGACTCACAAGCCTAACCTTAGGTGGCGGGGTCGGAGATCACTGCTGACTGGAGTACTGCACGGCCGAAGGCTGCATCATCCCTAGCCTGGTACGTGACGGCGTAGTGTGACGAGAACATGTGGATGAAGGACCACGTGGCCACTCTACAAATCTCCTGAGTCGGGATCTGAGCCAGGAACGCCGCAGAGCAGGCCTGCGCCCTAGTGGAGAGGGCTGTGACCGGAGGGACAGGGGTCTTAGCTATGCGGTAGCATTCTCGGATGCAGGTCGCGATCCACGAAGAGATTCGCTGAGAGAAGACCAGGAGCCCCTTCAGCCTATCCACCACTGCGATGAAGAGCTGAGTTAAGAGACTGAACAGCTTGGTATGCTCAATGTAAAAAGCCAAGGCCCTGTGGACATCCAGGGAATGTAACCTCTGCTCCTCATTGGAAGAGTGTGGTTTGGGATAAAACACCAGGAGAAAAATATCTTGACTCATGTGGAACTGTGAGACGACCTTGGGTAGGAAAGCCGGTGAGGTCTAAGTTGGACCTTGTCCTTACAGAAGACAGCATACAGGGGCTCGGATGTTAACGCCCTGAGCTCCGACACCCTTCTGGCCGAGGTGATCGCCACCAGGAAGGCGGTCTTAAAATACAAGTACAATAGACAGCACAAAGCCAGAGACTCAAAGGGAGGTCCCGAGAGGGTGGAGAGGCCCAGATTCAGGTCCCAAGAAGGGGCCGGCTGACGAACATGCAGAAATACCCTGTCCATACCTTTGAGGAAACTCCCGACCAGGGGGTTCGCAAACACCGAGGTACTCCTTTCTCCCGGATGGAAAGCAGAGATGGCCGCCAAGTGAACACGAATTGAGGAGAGGGAGAGGCCCAGTCGTCTGAGGTGGAGCAAATAGTCTAGGACAATGGGGATTGGGACCTCCTGCGGATTCTGACCTCGCTGACCTGACCATATGCAGAAGTGCTTCCATTTGGCCAGGTAGGTGGCCCTAGTTGATGGTTTCCTACTACCGAGCAGCACTTGTCTGACCTGCTGGGAGCACTGTATCTCCACCGGGTTCAGCCATGGAGCATCCATGCTGTAAGGTGAAGGGACTCCAGGTTCGGGTGACGGAGGGAGCCCCGGTCCTGCGTGATCAGGTCCGGGAGCAGGAGCAGCGTCAGGGGTGCCTGAACAGACGTGCAGGAGTGACGTGTACCAATATTGGCGCGGCCAAGCCGGAGCTATCAGGATTACCCATGTGTGGTCCCTGCGAATCTTCAAAATCACCCTGTGTATCAGGGGGATTGGAGGAAAGGCGTAGAGCAGACCGACCCCTCAAGACTGTAGGGAGGCGTCCGACAGAGACCCCTGACTGCAGCTCAGGAGAACTGTCAGCACTTTCTGTTTTCCGTCAAGGCGAACAGGTCTAACCGGGGAAAGCCCCAGAGCTGGAAAATTGAGCGTACCACATCCCATCAGAGGGACCACTCGTGACCCCAGAACGAGTGGCTGAGGGTGTCCACTAAACCATTCTGCTCCCCCGAAACGTAGAATGCCGTCCGGTGGGTTGCACTGTGGACTCAAAAATCCCATACCATGAGGGCTTCCCTGCACACGGGAGAGGAGCGTGTACCCCCGTTTGTTGATATAAAAGACTACTGATGTGTTGTCTGAGAGGACTGAAACACATCTGCCGGCCAGGTGGGACCGGAAGGTCAAACAAGCCAGGTGAACCGCTCTCAGCTCCCTGACATTGATATGCAACTTGAGGTCCTCCAGAGACCATAAGCCCTGTGTCCTGAGGTGTCCCAGGTGCGCTCCCCAGCCCCAATCCGAGGCATCCATTACCAGAGAGAGGGAGGGAGGGTTGAGGGGCAGCGAAGGGGACACCCATGCACACTTTCTGTGGGTCGAGCCACCACAGCAGCGAGCTTAGCACCAAGTGGGGAATGGACACCACTGAGTCCAAGGGATCCCTGGCCAGCCGATATACTGTCACTGACCAGGACTGTAGCAGGCGAAGCCGGAGTCTGGCACGGTTTACCACATAGGTGCACGCCGTCATGTGACCCAACAGCCGGAGGCAGACTCGCGCCGTGGTAATTGGGGCGCGATGCAGTCCGAGGATGAGCTCAGAAATCGCACGGAACCTGGATTCCGGCAGGAATGCTCTGGCATGGGTGGAGTCCAGAACTGCTCTTGTGAACTCTATTTGTTGCATAGGAGACAGGGTGGACTTGGCTTTGTTCAAGAGGAGGCCGAGACTGAGAAAGGTCCGCCTGATGAACAACACCTGGGTCTCCACCTGCTCCTTGGAGCAGCCCTTTATGAGCCAGTCGTCCAGGTCGGGGAATACCTGGATGCCCCGCCTGTGCAGGAAGGCCGCCACGACTGCCATGCACTTCGTGAAGATCCTTGGAGCAGCTGACAGGCCGAACGGGAGCACCGTGAACTGTAGATGGGCGTCGGTCACAACAAACCTGAAGTTACCGACGGTGTCGGGGAATTATGGCAATGTGGAAATAAGCGTCCTTTAAGTCGAGGGCGGCATACCAATCTCCTGGATCCAGGGAAGGAATAATCGAGGACAGGGAGACCATGCGGAACTTGAGCTTTCGTACAAACCTGTTCAGCTGCCGCAAGTCTAGGATGGGTCTCAGGCTCCCTTTCGCCTTCAGTATTAGGAGATACCAGGAGTAGAAGCCTTTGCCCCTGAGCTTCTGAGGGACTTCCTCCACTGCCCCTGCGTCCATGAGGGATTCACTTCTTGACTTAGAAGTTGCTCGTGAGATGGGTCCCTGAAGAGGGACGGGGAGGGGGGCTGGTGGGGCAGGAGGGAGGAGAACTGGATAGAATATCCCCTCTCTACCGTGTGGAGCACCCAGCTGTCCGATGTGATTCGGGACCAGGCACGGTAGAAGGGGGACAGATGTGACCCAAAGGTAGGGGTAGAAGGATCCAGAGTCTCGATAGGTAGGTCGCCCTCAACCATACCATCAAATAGGGGGTCTAGGCCCCGATGGTGGTCTCGATCGACCGGACGCCTGGCCGGAGGGGTGGCGTTTGTGACGCCTCCTGCCATTTCTGCCCCGCCTGCGCCCCAGCTCCTGGCAAGTCTGAAGCTGGTAGGGGCGTGGGGCCCTCTGCAATCTAAACTAGCCTGCGCTGGGTCGCAAGGGTATGCAAGCCCAGCGAGTGAAGCATGGCTCGCTAGTCCTTTAGGCTATGCAGACGCTTGTCTGTCTTTTCTGAAAACAGCATCTGCCCCTCGAAGGGAAAGTCTTGAATGGCCTGCTGGACCTCATAGGGGAGGCCCGAGACCTGGAGCCAAGCTCCCCGCCGTATGACCAGGCCTGTGGCCAGGGTATGCGAGGCTGAGTCCGCCGCATCTACAGCAGCCTAGAGAGAGGCTCGGGAGATCAGCTTCCCCTCCTCCACCAGGGCCGAAAACTCTGACTTTGAGTGCTGGGGAAGGAGCTCTGTAAACTTCAACATGGTTGAAAATGTGTTATGACCATATCAGCTTACAATTGCCTGTTGGTTGGCAATGCGGAGTTGTAGGCCTGCCGCGAAGTATACTTTTCTGCCAAAGAGGTCTAGTCTTTTAGCGTCCCTGCTCTTTGGTGTTGACCCCTGAAACCCTGACGCTCCCGTTGGTGGGCCACATCCACCACCAGGGAGTCCGGGGGGGGTGAGGGGTGTACAAGTGTTCATGCCCTTTAGAGGGGACGAAATAATGCCACTCCGTTCTCTTGGCAGTAGGGACCAGCGAGGCTGGCGTTTGAAATAAGGTATGGGACGTATCTGCTATGGTCTTTATCAGCGGGAGAGCCACCCTGGATGGCCCTGAGGGAGCCAGGATGTCTACTACAGGGTCCGCATCCACCTCAATTTCCTCGGCTTGGATTGCAAGGCTCTGAGCTGCTTGCCATTGCAGTTGTTGGAGGATTCGGGCGTCCTCTAGGGCCAGTGCCGCAGCCGTGCCCGAGACCGCTTTATCCAGGAATGAAGATGAGGAAATTACATGGATCGGCCCTTCCTGCAGTGCGTGCAGTCCTTCGGGGTCCTGCGGCACACAGTATTGTGGTTGCGGGGCCGGTTCCGATTCTAAATGCGGCATTGTGACCGGTACCGGGGTCGCCAGTGAGCAGCTTGGCGTATCGGGCGGTGCCTGCTGAGCCCGAACTGTAGCCACTACCAGTGCCGCTGCCTGGCTAGGGGGTACTGAACTTGGATATGGCACACTCCTGCCCAGAGACGGTGCTGGTGGAGGAGGCGGCTGCGCTGGGGCCATCGAAGCCAAGGAGACCGAGGCCGACCTTGATCGAGGACCAAACGCGTGGCCTACCGACTGGTGATAGGCCCAGGGGGCCCAAAACAGTCACTGCAAGGGTGGATGCCACAGCTGCTGCCACTGTGGGTAACGCTGGTGGCTCGTCCCCGAAACTGATCTCCTGCTCCGCGCCCGGCTGGAGCGGTAGGAGTCTGCCTCTGAGTCTGAAGTCTCTGAGTATGAGGACCTGGGATAGCAGCACCCGGTGCCGTTGGAGAGCGATGCTGAGGTGGCGGGGAGCCTCTTATCTGGTCCAGTGCCGCGTTAGCAGCGCGGTGCGGGGAGGGAGGAGACAGCATGGTCGGTTTGCCCCTCGATTGTACTGGGGGATGGGCCGCAGTAGGCAACTCCCTACGGTGCGGGGAGGCCAGCACCGGGAGTCCCATCAAGTCTGAGGCCGCCTCAAATGCCTCCAGTGTCGAAGTGAGGTGCAAGTCTCCGCTGAGGTCCGGGGATCTAGGCCAGTCTGGACTCGATCGCCCTCTCTGTGGTGCGGGAGTCGACGGAGCAGCCGAGGTCTGTAGTCTAGGCCTCTCCGCTTGGACCCACGGACGGCGTCAGCCTCGAGTCCTGGTGGGGTGACTGTTCCCTCACCGGCTTTCTCTTCTTAGCGGGCACCAGCGACGGTGAGCGGTGCTGCACCGAGGCCGACTTCCTATGACCCAACTCCATCCGGTGCCAGGTTTTAGATGACTTGGACTGGGCCCTAAGTCCTGATGCCGGTGCCGGGGCGCTCCGCACCGAGGAAGACGTGCTGGGCACCGCCTTGGCCGGTTCCGGGTCCAAGGGTGGCCACAGGGCAGCCTCCATCAGGAGGACTCTAAGTCTTTGAGCTCTGTCTTCAAGAGTTCTCGGGCAGAAGCCTCTGCAGATAGACCACCAGTCCTTTTGGTGGCTCTCTCCGAGGCACCTCAAACAAGCAGAGTGCGGGTCACTCTTGGGCATGAGTTTCCTGCAGTCCTTGCAGAGTTTAAACCTGGGGGACCCGGGCATGCCCCAGCAGGCGACGAAACTGAAACTGTGGGGGGGGACCCCCAACTACCAAGAACTATATACAATGACCTAAGTAAACTAACTATAACGTAACTATATATATGGACTATACACAAGGATAGGACGCTGCTAACTTGTTATGCGCAAAATAAGTTCCAGCTAGCCGTCACCGGTGGTAAGAAGGAACTGAGGGGTAGAAGGTCGGCGGGCCCCTTTATAGGGCGCTGTAGTGGCGCCACTCCAGGGGGTGCCAGGGCAGACCCTACAGACGCTGCTAGGGGAAAATCTTCCGGCTGGCATGCACACGGCGCGCGTACACCTACTTTGAATGGATATGAACAACCACTCGAAGAAGAACTGGTCAGGAAGGGCATTCAGCATACATTTCTGCATTTATGTCATTTTACTTTCCTAAAAATGACCTTTAAATAATACAGATAAGGAAAAGCATGATGGGAGGAGTGTGGGGGAAAAAAAAGTCAATTTAGATAACTTTCTGACCTAAAAATGTTCTAAAAGATTCCACTGAGACTATGAATAACGGGGTCAATCATCATGTAGCCAGAGGAGAGAAATACAATTTATACCCAGATAGAGGCACACAATTAATATGGGTGGGATAATCCCTTCCAGCCAATCCCTTTATTAAAAATACACAATGCAGTTGGACTCTAGAAGACCAAAAAAGGGCTGGATATTTCTGGCACACTAAGAGAGTCACAGCAGCAAGGTTAAAAACCAAGCCCAGAAAAGTTTACAGGCAACCTAAACAAAATCAGAAAGATTTATGGTATATTTCATGGATTAACAGTGCCTTGGAGCATTAGCACTTCACTGCCACTAGAAAAGGAAAAACAGTTCATTCAATGAACAGGGAAAACCCCAAAGACAGAACGGTAGAAGCAGTTTACCAATTATGCCTAATGCTTCAAAGAAGACAGTAAAGGTAAGCATCTTTGGGAAGCTTCCACCAACAATTAGAGGAGGAAACAGTCTCAGGGACAGTACCTGAGTGTATACTAGAGGGGAAATTTGAGAAATAGAAAAGGAGAGTCTTGATCAAAGAAGTCTTCTATTCATGTTTCTGCTGTCTCAGCTTGTTAGCCTTGACCATCCTTCATGAGAACAGAGACACACCTATCAAACCACAGACCAGACTAATCTTATATGCAAGAGATTTCACAGACTGGAATAAGAAATAACTCTCTTTTCAATGGGAAGTATTAATTTGGAGCCTGTTTGAAAAAAGCAAGTTCTTTAGAAACTTACAATGAACAGAAGCAGATGGGGCAGAGAGACTTCTACTCAATGGAAATATGATTATGTCTCAAACAATATTTTACAACCAAAAACTTAGTTAACATAACTTAGATAATGCAGAGTTAAGGGTGGCCAGTGGTGCCTCATGCCCTCCAAAAACAGAGAATGGCTGAATTTAAACCTCTGAAAACCAGGAAGTACAGATAAGGTACATGAAAACACAACCTTAACACTGCACCCCCACCCTCGAGATGACTGGGAATTATCTGCATGCGTTCCAGCTGCCTTCACTGTGGTCTGTGTAGTTGCATTGAGTGGTGGAGGGATAAGCTGAGCAGGTTGGCAAAACTGTGGTTGTGATATAAAGAGATATACAGAAGGAGTGATCTGAGCCTCTCTCCAAGGCACCCCGTGAATGTAAGTGAAAGTACAGTGTTTGATGGAATCCTGTGCATAAGGGCAAAGGGGTTGTACAATTTAGCAAGTTTCTTGTTGTGTCTGTGGAGAAAGCTGTGTTTGAATGCAGGGCAGGTATAGGTAGCTCCTGGCTAGTACCCTTCACCCGAATACAAGTTTTGCCTTAGCAAACATAAAGTATTAAACTCCGTACTGCAGTAATCATGTGCCCTGTTCCCTGAGTGTTCTGCACTAACTGCAAAGGCAGATTGCTAGGAGGCAAGTTATGGGCACGCTGGAGCATCACTCCAAGGGCAGAGTTCAGGATTGCACCTTAACTCTGCTTACTAGTTTTCAGAAGTTTGCATTACTGTAACTCTACTTCCTGGTTTTCAGAAGTTTAGCCACTCTCCACATTCCAGAAAGGTACAAGGCACCACTAGGCAATCTTAATTCTGAGATAATGGATGTTTGGGACATTTAATTTCCTTGTTTTTATTAAAAAAAAATTTCTTAGCATCTCCATGTACCACAGTCCAGCTCTCCCTTTCCACTGCCTCTGGTTTCCTAGCAATAATTACCCTGGCCACAGAATGCACTCCCCACATGTTAATCCCTTCTCTTCCTGCTATCTTCTCCTCGTCTGTCTCTGCTGTTCAAGACAGCCTGGTTCTCCCTTCACAAGAGTCCTCCCCACAGAGAGGCAGGTGTCAGGCTGGGAGCTGCAGACTGAGGAACTAGGGAGAGGCTGCAGGACCTGTATAGGTACTAGCATAGAGTCAGTGGGGACATTTTCTGAGGGGATGGACAGACACCTCTTGCCACTCCCCATCCTGGACTCAGCACTGTATACTTGGTGCATTTTCCATGCATGCTTGTTCTCAGCTCACCACGCAAAGGAGCAAGGTCCTCCCACTCCCCGCATCCTGGCACACACATGAGGGCAGATAGAGGAATTCAGATCCTCCCGGGGAACCATGGTCCCATCAGATACCAAGTCACATGGGGGAATACTGAGAGGGGCAGAACCCCCCTCCCCCCAGATTCCAGCACACACATGGCGGGGGGGGGGGGGAGGCAGCCGCAGATTTCCCCAGATGGCACACACAGGGGAACAAGGAGAGGGACTCAGAACACAGAAGGGGAGAATGAAGCTGACAAGCCCCCAACCTCTAATCCCCCACCCACTTCCTGCCACTCATCCCGTCTACCATCCCTAATCCCCACTCCCTTTCCTTGGCCTGACACCCACAATCTCTTGTCCCTACCATCCTTCCATTTACACCCCCGTCATCGCAGTCCCAGACCCCTCTCCTCCTATTCCCCCCCACACCTCCAGCAACACTGCAACACCCTCCTGCATTACTCCTCACTGTTCTGACCCCTTGTATTCTCTAGCTCTGCACCAACAAAGTTATTAGAATCTAACAACGTTATGAGCACCATGTATGAGAGGACTGTTATCAGGAACCCCTTGACCAAATGATCCTGTGACCTGGTTTCCTTTAATGACACACAGTTTCATTGTTCAGGAAACACGATTACATTTTCCTTTCATCTTCCTTCCAATTAATCAATGCTGGCACTCTGCTATAATAATCCGCAGGTGGAAAAGTAGCAAGTACCCAGCAATCTCACTCACATATTTATGCAGAGCACATGCAATTGATCATCATTAAGAAAACAGAGCTCCTTGTAAATTAACTGGGAGCATTTCTCAAAAGCCAAAAAACCCTTAATAGAGAAAGACAGTAGCAGTATGCCTCCGGATAATTCTCAGATTCCTGTTAAGGCCAGGGTTTGAACTCTGAGTGCACAGGTGTAGGTCTGTTCAGTGACCACAGTGTGTTCTCTTGAGCTACCCAGATACTGTCACAACGGGCTATCTGGAAACCCTCTTGTCCTACTTTTGCTGCACATCTGTATTTCAGTCTTGCTGGCTTGATAGTTTTGGTATGTGGCATTCTAGAGATCTAAACTCTTCCTTAATAACTTCGTCAATATTGTTTTCCCAAAGAAGCAATGGGTGCCGTGCACCAGATGAGATAAATACAGAGCAACTAAGATCAGTTGGAGGATGATTAGAGACATAGTTAGAGTCAGTTGTGCACGCAAAAAATATTTTAAGAACCAGATTTTGTAAAATGCTGGTTTTTTCCAGGGGGGCTGTATCTCAGGAACCCCTTACTCTTCTGAGTCCAAACAAGGACAACTACCACCACCCAGACCTCTATGAAGCATAGCAAATTTCAAGACAATCCAAGAAGGCATGCAGATTATAAAGTGCACCTGAATCTTAACTATAGCAGAGCTGGCTTGCTGTATAACAGGCAAGACCAAATTGAATTGTAAGACAGTAGTGTCATAGCCATGACGTAACATGCCAATGACATGGTAGATTTTACTGCGAAAACAGTCAGCCCTCTTACCCTCCCCCCAAACAAAAGTGAATCAAAGGATATGCCTACTGCCAAAGAACCAATCTGACCAAAATTTTCAAAAATTTTTCAACCAAAAAAGTCAAAACTAATAAAAAAATCTTTCATTTCAGATTCAAACATTTAATTTTTTGAGATTCCCCCATCCATCTAACTTCCCACCCACACTGAAAAAACATCTGTAGGAAGGGAGAATTGACAGAACGGGAAAATAAATTATTATTTTTCAAAACAATCAAAATTGGCGATTTTGAAATGAGAAATTATGACAAAAAACAAACATTTTAAATATTGTTGACAAGTTATTTTTTGTCAAAATACTGATTAAAAAACTTTGACCAGTTTTAGAAAGAAAACTTTTCTTACTCAAATGAGGTTCTGACTTGGACGCACAGCTAAAACCGCTACTCTTATGAAAAATGGCATTGACTTTTCATTGGCCAAAAGCAGCTCTGATCCTCTGAATGACAGTACAGTGGCCTACCACCATAGTGTCACATTGATTCATTACCGACTCAGAGAAAAGAAGGATACAGATATGACCACATGAAGCTCCATCAAAAGTCTACCAACCAAAGTCAGCCAAGCCTGACTCTCCTTCACTATGACAGCTAAGGAGATCACAGCCTCAGGCAGCAGGTGCTTTACCTGTTGAATGTAATAGACATTTAGGGTATTTTACATACCTGAATTAGGATAAAGGCAGACATCATTGATAGCATGTTCTGGCTCCATGGAAGTAAATATTTTCCCCTGAAATAGTGGAAGAGAACATTAGAGACTTCAAATGATGCAATTACGAAGTTCAATAAAACAAACCAATTAAAAAGTAGCCCTTATGGAAATTAAAAATATAGTGGAAGAGTACAGCAAGCAAGGCATGATACAAATAAGGCTTTGCACTATGATGGCAAAGGCAGCTCAAGGAATTCTACATTGTAGCCCCTGGCTGACTAGATCTTCAATAAGAATATGTGGCCTACCTGCTGCACAACTCAAAATACAACACTGCATGCCGGGATTTGTAATCTCCCTTTTGGAACTGCTACATTGAAGATGGAGATGTCAGCAATCTACTCCATTTTATATAAGTGGGATGGGGCCCTCAGGTTCATGGCAAGTTGCTAATGTAGCCCTCATTTCGGCAAAGTTTGAATGTGCCAGTTCTATGTAGTCTCATTTTAATAAGTAACCGATCTATACTAGAGAGCTGAAATGATAGGTTGGGTCTGGGCTTTGGTTCTCCCACCTCACTCTTGTGGGGAACACAAGGCATGGCACAGCACTTTACACTACCTGTAATTTATTAACATCGTATTAAGGAGGTCTGAATAAAAGGATCCAGTTTTAAATAATTTAGAAAGACCAGGAGAGAGGTTAATAGTGATTTAATAATGATATTAAAAGTACGCAGTTTAAGGATTGTGTGTCACTTCATGAATTTGACTCGATATATCGCCCGGGGGGAGGAGGGGACAGACAGCTCTCAGTTTACAGCCAAACCACTATAGTAAAGTAAGAGAAAAGGAAATTATTTTATATATCTCCAAAATAAAAGAACAGGAGAAACAAAGATAAACAGGAATCAATGCTGCACAACATTAAGAAAAGGGTACGATCTGTTGCTGAACAAGCTTGTCATTTTCAGTTCATGTTGCTACACACAATCCCACTGATGGGCAAGACAGGCACAAAGAAGTTTGTGACCCAATTTTTTTTTTTTTAATAAAAAAAGTTTTGTCTTTAAATATTTAAAATGGATCCTTTTACTGACAGCATACAAGGAATGGGAGTCTGTTTATTCTAACCAATTGACTGAGAAGGGTATCAAACCTGCTTTTTAATTAATTAGACTGAGGTGAAAACTGGGAAAATAGTATATTCTGGGTATAATCCTATATCAGAAATAGCCATTTAATACCACTTGGCATTTATACAATGCCATTCAATTGCGGATCTCAAGTCCTCAGCCACGAAGTGAGATACATGAGTGATATATGCTGATCACTTCATCCATAACTGAAAGACAGCCTGTTCTTGGATGGAACGTGACTTGTTTAACAATGCACAGCAACACTACACATCAATTTAGACGAAGTGAAGAAAATCATATGTAGAATCTACAGGGGGAATTTAGCTAAGAAGAATGTGATTACCAACTAGAATGGAGCCTGGACGATGAAACTACGGCGTGTGGCAGGGCACTGAATGAGGGAAGCAGTGGATGTCTGTGTCTTATTTCATTATAGAAACATCAGCAAAAAAATACATTGAAACATAGCGCTTGAAATTATAATATATAAAATTATTTCAAGCATTAGGCTACCACCAAAGATGCAGATGTCTAAAGGCAAAGGATTTGCTTGAAAATGTAGGAATTTGGTCCCTTCTCTGCAAGCACCGCTCTCCGAATGCAGAGTGCAGGGTCACTCGCTCATAGAAAACTTTCCCAGCATAATTTTCTGATAACTGGCCCTTTGAGTTGGGCAGAGAAAAGCAGCTGCAGCCCAAAAATAGCCATCTGGCACCCACTTAGTTCATACCCTTCCTTGCTAACTGGTAGTTATTCCTATTATTCTTTCCTTTTCTGTTATCACTGAAGAAATGGCACAATTACTCTTACTCATCTGTAATGTGCCAAGTGAGCTTTAATGATCACAATGGTCAGAACCTGCTTTGCACTGTATCCAGAATTACTGTGCAAATTTAGAGGGACTCAGAAGCAAGACTATTTTAAAAGTGGGAAAACCCAGACAGCACAGTCAGGTACCTTTATAAGCAAACATGTAAAACAGCCATTAAGAAAGAAACCTATAAGAATTGGGCCATAGCACTAAAAGCATGAGTATACATGTCCTCAGTGTTCTAAAATGAGGGACAAAGGCAGAGCAAATTTGGATCCCATTTCTTGTCTCTTCTGCCTTCCCTGCAGCAGTCGCACCTACCTTCCAGGCGCTTTCTCTACCTCCCAAGTGAATGCTGTTACCCCACCCACCTCTGGTCTCTTCCCTGATGATTAACAGAAGAGCATTCTCCCACCCTCATCTCAGCAGATAAAAGTCTCACACTCCCCACCCGAAGGCACGTCTCAGCATGGGGCTATTCTGGTATCAAAGCCAGAGACTCTCCACCCCAATCTGCCTCTGCGCAGTTGGCACTCAACCAGAGATATTCAGGAACCAACAGCTGGTGGAGGTGGGGCCAGTTGGCACACACTCTAGGAAAGAGTCCAAACCCAGCACTGCCTCCTGCGGTAAGAAACTCTCCCTCTTCCTACCTCAGGAGCCACCTACTAACCTTTATGGTGCTTAACTGTCCTTGGGAGAAATGTATGCAATTAAAAAAATGGAGAGAGGCTAGCACTGGTGTTTAAACACCAGTCAAGGATTTATCAAGTCTTGTAACTAACTATACAATTACTGAAAAGGGGCTTGTTCCCAACCAACCCATGTGTGATCAGAGAAAACTGTAAGAAAGCTGATGAACCTAAAAGGCCTCTGGGTGTTTGTAAAGGCAAGTAGATTTCCTATGGGGGAGAAATAATAGTGCAACCCTAGATGACTGTCTGAAATAGGCTATAAAGCATTTGGAAGCTACTGAATGGGCCATGACTTCTCTTGATAAGGTCCATCATCAAGTCAGAAGAGAAGAAGAGTGCAGGAGCGGAACAGCTAGTGAGCCTTTGAGGAGTGTAATGCAAGCACTGCTAAGAGGAAAAACAGCAAGTAATGAAAGACCCTGAAACGAAACTAAGTTACAACAGCGCTATTATGGATCTGCCAATTCGCGCATAGTAAATTCCATACACAACGTTAGTATGAATGCACAGATTAAGACAAAGATTGTCAAACACCCAACAAACATGACATCTCCTGTATCATATGGATATTTATGCTGAAAGCTCAACTTTATGCCTGCCTTTTAAGCTTATAAGGTTAAAAATATCTACTGTAAATTAAGTATCAGAGGGGTAGCTGTGTCAGTCTGGATCTGTAAAAAACAACAAAGAGTCCTGTGGCACCTTATAGACTAACAGACGTATTGGAGCATAAGCTTTCGTGGGTGATGAAGTGGGTGTTCACCTACGAAAGCTCATGCTCCAATAGATCTGTTAGTCTATAAGGTGCCACAGGATTATGTGTTGCTTTTTACTGTAAAGTAGTCAGTTAATGCAATATATAACATATTGCAAATTGCAATTTGAGTGTAGGCTTAATTTCTGCTTCTTTGTACTTGTAGTTATGGACCTATGAGCATCTGACTCCTTGAATTACAGACCGTTGATCACAGCGGTTAGAAATGAATTAAGTGCATTTTGGGAAAAACAGACTTTACGCCAAAAGGACAGAGGAAGGAAAACATTTTGTATTTTTGCTTTTTTACACCTCACCAATTTTACAAATGTTTTAGACCTTTATTTTTTAAAAAAGGCTTATGAGCAGCTATATAACTGTTGAAAACTGTCTGTGCATCTGTATACTCAACAGCTTACTGAAGATTTTCCCAATGATCTATTTGTAAAGTCAAACAGAATATAACAATACTAAGCAAATTAGGATACACAAAAAAACTCATTATATTGAAATGCAGACATAAGTTTAAATCACATACAAACAAAATTATAAAAAATAATTTAATAGACTTACTGTGTCCTTGTTCCACATTTTTATGATTCGTGAATCTGCAGATATTATTAAATCTAATGGATCCTGGAACAGGATTGATTTAATAGGCAGGCCATATAGGTGATCTTTGATTACTAATGGATTATTGGATCTGAGATCATACAACAAAATCTGGAAAAATAAAGACATTAGAAATTCCCTGTACTATCTAATCAAGAGTGTTCAACCTCGACCTGGCCTACACTCTGTGTTGTACCAGTTAAACTACATTTGCGCAACATCACCTTTAGGTTAAACTGGTACAACTTTTGTGTTTAGACAAGTCTGTAAAAATATAACTAAGAAGCAGTTGAAGTTCTGAACTGGGCTTGTTTCATAATCTCTTATACCAATACCACACAGATGCTTCAGTACTATGATAATTATATATGAATGTAAGCATTTACTATACTTCCTAGTAATTACCAAAAATCAAGAGTTACATGTGCTGTCATCTGTCTAGTGTATTCGAGTGCTATTTTTCCTTTATGGCACAAGATGGTGATAAAGCAAGGCAACTTCAAGTGAAATATGTAACTCAGATTCTTAGAAGCCCCTGGGATTTAGCAGTTTTTAATCAACTTACTACCTGGGGACATCATTTTCACGCTTTCATTGAAAACATTAGTGTTCACATTCCCTTTATGGGAAGTAACGTGGTCCAGTAGGTAACAGCCCTGGCCTGGGATTCAGGAGAAACTCTAGTCCTGGCTCTCCCAGTGAGCTGTCACTGGGCCTTGGGCAGTGTCTCAATTTCTTAAATGTAAAGTGGGGATACTAATGCTAACTTATCTTTGTAAAGCACCCAGTTCTACAAATGAGCAGAGCTATGCTAGTGATAAATATTCTTCTGAATCAGCAACATTTGACTTTGCACCCCAAGTATTGAGGAGAATGGCTCTCTCAAAACATCCAGAACAGGTACTCAGAAAGCAGACATACATGAGCAATACTCAACCTGGGGCTCTACAGTCAAATAGAGTACTGAATACAGAAGAAATCCTAACATTGCACTGCACATGGACAGCCCAAGTAAGAGCCATTTAACTGGAGTTGGGCAATCCCTAACTTCACCCAGGAGCAGTTGGAAGAAAGATGAAAAACAACCCCTTTCACTAGAATAGCCCGGAGGTGGGGTAGGAGGAGAGTGGATATGATACATTAATTGAAAAGCAGAAGAATCACAAAAAACAGCAACTTTCTCACACTATTGAATCAACAGAAAGTTACACTGAGATGTTATACATGTGGGGGCGGATTTTGCAGCATCACATCAGGACATCACTACATTGTTATTTTGTAGCTCTTTAATTCCTCTTGATGAAGTTACTCTGCACCTTAAGGTTGAGTATTACCACCTTGTATACAAACACAAATGCCAAGTTTGTGTGTGTATATTTTACTCTTCCACTAGTACAAACTGGCTTCAAAACAACTATACTGAATGTCTGAAAAGATCCAGGCCTTTGATACATGAACTGTATCTCTCAAGATCTATGGCAAGAAAGGTTAATTCAACAGCATGCCTACCTGTCCAGTGGATGTGCCTACAGCCATATTCAAAGCTCCATTAAACTTCAGTGCTGAAATAGATGGCAAGCCATCTATCCTGAAAAGAACAATGTTCACAATTATATTTTCCTTTTAGTAAAGACTTTGAATATTTGCTAAAATGCCTCAAGTTAATGGCTAAAAATACTGATTGTCTGTCTATATACTCAGAAATTAGATACAAAAACTAATGGGGACACCAATGACATGCATTTTTCAGAAATATTATTGTTCATCTTCACAAACTCTGGGATGATGTGCATTTAGCCTTTGCCTGCCAGACCAATGAAATAAGAGACCTAACTTTCCAGATAAAGGACCAATTGTACAGCGTTTACACACTACCGTTGATGGGATTACTGATGTGTACTTGCACTGTAGAGCAGGATCAGGACCTAACATTATGCACTAACAGCCAATCATTACTTACTCTGTATCTGCTGTCACACTGCTTAAAGCGCAGTCCAACACACCAACTCGATTTCTAGTTCTAGGGTCCCAGCATTCCACTTTCCCCTAAACACAGTATAAACAATTAATGAAAAAAAATATAATTCAAGATTAAACAGTGCAATTATTTAGCCCTGTTGGAAGCCAGAAATCAAACTATAGAGGATGCTGGATCTATTAACTATCCACTTTAATTGTGAAGGTAAACAGCTCAGGGAAGGATTGGATTTCAGTGATGACATGCTAATTGCCACATTTTAGTTTTCTTCTATTTTTAAAAAATATGATCAGATCTGAATGTCTTTAAAATGTTAAATCCTAAAAGAGTAACAGGATGTGCATAGGCTAGTTAAATTATACATACGTCTATATTTTAAAGTTAAATGTGATGATTATTTTCTTTGCTTATTTGTGAAATCATAAGTATCTCCACATCCAATACAGTGCAAGAAATTATGTTTGCATTGTGCTCGGAAAACAGCCAGGCTGTCCAACATATTAATCAATTCACATTTAATGTAATAAATAGGATCAAATTAATTCTTCAGCTATATATTATGATTTACTTCTATGATCTGCATATGATTACCAAGAAATGAGAAAGAAATATTGCCACAGTTCTTAGAAAGGTTAATTTAAACATTTACCTCAGCTGTCCCAGTAGCAAATAAGCAGTGGATGGGATTTATGTCACAGACATTATTCTCCCTAGAATAGAAAGAGGGGCAGAGTTTGATAACCCACAAAATTACTTACAAGAACTAAAACAATTTTAATGATCATGCTTGTCCCAACACCACCATCCTACGAACAATCCCACCCTCAACTGCCTGCTTATCCTTCCACAGATATCTTATTGTTTCCTTCCTCATCCCCTCTTGTATTTGGAATCTTCCCTGAAATGATTTACAAGTCTATCACCTCCTCCAAGTCCCTTCTCAAGACCCACTTATGCCATGAAGACTGCAAGAAATCAGCCAACATATGATGGCTAGACTGAAGAGCACTGGGGATGGTTAAATGAAGGCACATTTATCAAAAGAAAGTTTCAAAATATCTATTTTAAAGAGCAGATTAGACAATTAAAAAATATACATAGAAATAAGATGAACAGGTCTAATTGTCCGAGTGAAGATTTTTTTTAAAGTACGAAGCTCAGAATTGACCATGCTTCTTTCAAACTATACCTTAATTTACATTATGGAGCATTTGGATTTTGCATGGAATGTGCTGTTGATAAGGAGCAAGTTAAATATTTGGCTCCCCCTGCTGGAAAAATTGTAATGAACATGATAAACTGTAGGTACTTACGAAGCATCTGTTTGTAGCGAATTCAGGTACCTTCCTTGTTCCAGATTTAATCTGTATACTTCAGAACTACAAAGAAGCTAACATTAATTATTCTCTCTCTAAATGCTCAATATTTTAAATGAGTGAAAACCATAAGACAAGTTAGATAAATGTCTATCCGGGGTGGTGTAGACAGTATTTGATCTTGCCATGAGGGCAGGGGACTGGACTCGATGGCCTCTCGAGGTCCCTTCCAGTCCTAGAATCTATGAATTCTTGTTTAGATCTCATTTTTATAGCAAGTATAAATTTTCAGAACTTAATCTTAATAGAGCAGGGAAACTCCTGTCCCCCGACGAATCTTCCTTCCCTCTCTAAATGTTCACCAACAAAGTATTGGTACTATACCAATAACTACACCTTACCAGATAAGGAATGTATTAATTTTCTAACATGTTATCTTCACAATTCTCAGCATTTTCTATTTATTTATTTTAAACTTTTCTAAATCTTTTATTGTTTTTGTTGCTCTCTTCTGGACTCTCTCCAATTTGACCACATCCTTTTAAAGTATGATGCATGGAACTGGACACAGTATTTCAGCTGAGGTCTCAAGAGTGCTAAGGAGAGCCAATTACCTCCCATATATTACAACTGCATTGCACTGTTGGCCCATATTCAATTTGTGATCCAAGATACCCCCAGATCTTTTTCTGCAGTACTACTGCCTAAAGAGTTATTCTTAAATTAGTATTTGCGTATGATTTTTCCTTCCTGAGAGTTATTGATTGTAAAGTCTTCTGTTTAATGAACCAACTTATTTTTTCTATCACCAACATTTTCTCTCTTCACTAAAGAATAGCATTTTCCACTATGCATTCAGATGGAATTGTCAATTTTTACAGCATATTTTTAGCTTCATTTTATACTTGAAAAAAACAGTCCTAAGAAAAATGAAAACCGAGACCAGCCCATCAGGATCAATACCTTGCGCCTACAAAATACAGGTCACATGATGGGTAGTGATAGGAGAAATCTCTACCAAACTTTGGTATTCTTGTCTTGTAATAATAGCCATGTTGTGAATGAAACTCAATGTATCTGTCACAGTGCAAGAAGACAATCTGAAAACAAAACGGAAAGGATTTGGGGGTTAGGTTTTTTTTCTGATGGTTTCCTCCTCACTTCCCCACCCTCATCACTCTTTTCTTTAAAGAAAACTCCAGTGATTTTTCAAATTCACAGGTTTTTATCAAAACCAACTGATTTGGCTATTATTTTTAATTAACATTGTATTTAAATAACAATAGTAAAATTTACTAAAATGGATCCTGCTTCACTATTTAATTGGATATGGAGAGTTGGATAAATTAATTTTAAGAGAATCTTTCTAAATGATTTCTGCAGCCTTTGGATCAATGTTTTTAGTGAAATTTCAACATGTGTTTAAAAAGTTGCATAATGATGGTGGCATTTTCTGTTCATTTGTATGCCTATATGAACAGCTCTCCTACCATCACCACTCCCTGAAGGGAAGGGAAGGACAGATGTCTAACCTTTTAATTTCATTAAATAGCTGTTGTTCTTGAGTTACGAGACAGGGAGAACAGAAATTCCTGATCTACATCCTCAAGACCATTAATTATTTTATATACTTTTATCATTTCCCCTCTTATTCATCTCCTTTCTAACATAAACAATCCAGATCTTTTCAATCTCTCTTCAACAGTTTTCCCACATCCTTGACCATTCTGCAATTTATTTATTTTATTTTACAATGTGGGTGATTAATATTGCAAATGAGGCCACCCCACTGATTTATATGATGGCATAACAACATTTCTCAAATTATTCTCCATCCAATTCCTCATGCATCCTAACATCTTGCTTGGCTTTTGACCACAGCTGCACATTAAGAGCAGCTTGTCATTAAGCTTTTTACAATGATGCCCAGGTGCGTTCTCTTCTCTAGTCTAACTAGAATCTCTTCTGTTCTAACTTGACAGTCTAGTAAAACTAAAGGAAGTTTCTGAAGCATGGAGCATTACAGAAAATAAGTTAAAGAGATCAACGCAAAATGAGATAATATTCAATTTAAGCTTCAATAGCATGTTGTAAGTCCACGGACAGAAGGAAAGGGGGAAAGACATCAAAGGGTCATTCTCAGGGGGAGCAGATTATTTTCAAGGACAAATCTGAATATTCATCCTCTTTCATTTCTCCCACAAAAAGAATTTTTAAAGACTTTTCAAAATGTGCCTTAAAAATAAAACACACTCAAATTTCATGCCTTCATAAAGTAAACTCAGAGTAACCGAAGGACATACAAATGTTGAAGTTTCCCTCAATCTCCAATAATTGTTGTTTTATATAATTTTGGGAAAAGTCTCTACAATACTGAAACAAAAAACACTCAGGTTTTCCTTTATTAATAAACAGATCCAACTCAGTGGAACTTTTTTATATTAGCTTTTCCTTAGCATCATGTCAGTTTCTGCCACCACTGAGTTATTCCTAGAAAATAAAACCACTGGATGACAAGACCAGCTTCTCCAATGTATCTTGCTACTGGTATGGGTAAGAGACAAAGGGAAAGACAACCTTTTTTGAAAAGGCAAAAACACCATTCCTTTCTAAACCTACACAGTGAGTCATATAATCATCAATTAGTAAATACTTCCAGAGAAATGCCTCTTTGATCAAAAATATCTTGAATGCATGGCTAATTTTAAGCAAGTAGGATTTATTTGGACTGGTTTTCAGTTTTTCTCCTTACTGACTTTACAGTATGTTTTTGGATAATAACGTTAAAAAAAAAAGACATACAAAAAGAAAAATATGGAATTAGACAAGCTCTCTAGATAGTTTTTCTGCATCTGAATATATTGCCAATTTCAGAACGAAACACAAAAAAGCAACACTTTTTTTTATAACCAGACAGGAAACTAATTTGTAAACAAAAAAGTCTTCTGATAACCTCACAAATTCTTTCTTCAGTCCTTAACATGGCCAGCATTTTCTCTTAGGCTTTGTCTAGAAAGCTACATTGGTCACAGATATGGAAATAAAAATAAGTAAATAAAATCATTTCTGACCAACATAGCTATGACAACATAAACCCCAGTGTAGATGCAGCTATGTCAATGGAAGAGTGCTTCCATCAATGTAGCTAACATCGCTCAGGAGGCAGTGTTCCTACACCAATAGAAAACCCCTTTCCGTTAACATACGCTGTGCCTACCCTACTAGGCTATGCCAGTATAGTCTCCAGAGTGTAGATGTACCTTTAGAGAGAAAGCAGGTGGAAGGCTGCTGTAACTCATAAAATTAGTTCCCTCCTTCCCCCATTCAATGCAGACACAGTTATTCTTAGTTTTCTAGCAGGTGGCAGAATTTTAGACATTCTGTATCTAGAAAAGCCATACTGTACGTATCTAATAAAATGGCAATGTCTGTCCAGGGAAAATGAGGTCCTGATTCAGAAAAGTACTTAAGTGTGTCTAAATTTAAACACCTGAGTAGTCATACTGAAGTCAATGAAATTACTCACGTGCTTAACATTAATCAGGTTATTAACATGTGACTAATCAGTACCTTAAATACATTAACATTTAAAGGAACAGTTAATCTGAAAAAAATCCCATTTCTGTCTGAAAAATTTGTACCTACCTTGTAGTTATTAATGATTGTAACTAAGGCTATGTCTATACTTAACAGCGGCATGTTGAGAACAGCCCCCTAGCATAGGTATAAACACTACTGCAGATGGTGAGAAACTGCTTAGGCGAGTAAAGACACACCAGAACCTTGGAAGTACATATCCTACACAGCTCTTTACACCCCTGAGAAATGCCTCCCACATCTACCCTGCTATTTTTAGCAGTGTACTGCCTTGCCCCTTTCTGCTGCCGGAGTGTTTCCCTGCCAAAGTGGCAGGCTCCGACTACAGGGAAAGGGAAGAAGCAGTGGGGAGAGGACCATCCACTGCCATGGGTAGCTGTACACTGCAGTGTAGACTCAGCCCGATTGTCACTGAGGCATATAGTACACATACCCTATACACTGCTGCAAATATAGACAAGGCCTAAGATGTCTATAACTGAAAGAAATTAGTAAAGACATTTCCTTCTTTTTCACATTTCATTTTATTTGTATTTTAGACCAAACTTTGCATTAACTGCCAGTTTTGTTCTTTTTCTTGTAGCCTGACTAGTCAGGAGAAAACATTCAAACAGAGGCAGAGAAAAATGAAATATTTTAAAGATCATTTTCAAGAGTCAGGACATTTTATTTAAAGAAACTGGACTTTATTTTTTTTTTTAACCTCATCAACGTCAAAAGTTTGTATTGGCAGTATCCCTTTAATACACAGATGTCTAAAATAATTCACTTTTCTCAACAGACATTAAAAATAAAATATTAAACATACCTTTGAGTAATCATCTGATAAAATATCAAATGTAACCACTGGGGGGGAGAAGGAGGAGGAATAAAGAAAGTTTAAGAATCAATTACGTAAACATGATTTAAAAACACTGACCTAGATCTTTAATGCTTAACTTCCATCATGTAAATAGTTCATATTGACATCAATGCATTATGTATGCAATCTTTAATTACATGATAAAATATAATCTTCATATACTTTTCTAAAGCCTTAGAGATACACATGTAGCAACTCAATGTTTTATCATTCTCATAAACAATGTATTTTCCTTAAAATAATACTCAAGTATATCTTTTTGGACTCAGTCTAGTCAGATGCTAGTTAAGTCAGAGAAAGACAAAATTTTTTGGTGAATTTAGGCAGCTTTTATATGCCAGCAGGAGTCCACCATTTAACTGTTCTACTTAATGTGAAGGAAGTTGCGGAGAATGTTTACTGTGTTCTTTGTGAAAATTAATGACTTTCACAGATTGTTGTTTTTCTCACATACTAGAAGACTATACACATTTGAAGTTTAAAACAAATGGAAATGTAATCATGAAATTAAAGGTTATTTTAACGAATATGCACAAAATTGCAAGTACAACCTTGCCTTTATCATATCTGGAGCACTTAACCACAAAACTTTAATATCACCTTAATTTAGTTTTTTAGATGAAATTATTTATTCATTTCTTGTAGCACTCACAACATATAAAATGCTTTTCAGATAGCAAAGGAGGCAAATAAGTTCAAATTCTATTAAGAATGTAAGCAATTAATGTATAATTAATAACCGTAACTACCTTACAGATTTAAATTTGATACCGAATGAAAAAAATTAAAGCTTTTTAGAGTTTTCTAGAACACTAACTAGAAACTGATTCACTTAGAAAGAAGAAAGTGCAATACTGATACAACAGTATCTACTACTCAAGACAGGAGTATGCAAATTAATAAATTTACTCTGTACTTATTGCTTTTCTTGACAGCTGATTAGATAAAGGTTATTTAATTAGATTTTTTTGTAATTAAAAAAAAATATGTAAAAGGCCAGCTAGATATACAAACATGTTTATCTAGGATTGATGGCTCACTTCCTAGCAATCTTATTGATTTACAGAAATCCCATTTGGGTTGATCGAAGATACACATGGACATTTGGATCTAACAATTACCAAGAAAAGTGCAATGTAGAATCTTATGATCTTACAAACTTAAGTTACAGGGTAAATCAGATAGCCTGTGCTTTGCTTTAGATACATTATTTAAGTTCCCACAGATTTCAAAATGCTTTACAAAAAATGTTAAGTAACATTATCCCCCTTTTACAGATGGGAAAATGAGGGTACAAAAAAGTGACTTGCATAAAATCACAGGAAGGTTAATGACTGGACACAGGTCTCTTTACTCCACTTCAGTGCCCTACTTACAGGTCCACCTTGCCTCCCATGTACACTTTAAAGGCATATAATTTACTGACCTTCAGAATCTAAGCATCTTTCAAATTTCAAGGATAATTGGTAGGTATCAAAACACCGGATCCTTGGCTTATATGTTCCTGCAAAACAGTTTTATCCCTGACATAAGCAACCAGAGAATATGTTTTCAAAATAATCAGTTAAACATAGTCAGGTCTTAAGTATGCACAGTGTTTACTTTTGCTGTTATTTCAACTGCTTGAACCTTCAATCCCAGAAATCAATGGTAGCTGCTGAGTGCTTGCAACTTTTAAAAATCAAGCCATGTAGGGACATAACTTTAGAGACCCGTTTTTGAAAACCTTGACCTTGGTGCAGGAAATTTATTCTGAAAACCACATACACATCTAAGCTGAAGATAACAGTCTCTGTGACTGGATACAACAACAGTACCTTCTAATCGGTCCAAAAGGCTAAGCCTGTGTACAGTCTTAGATTGCCCAGGTCTACCTAAATCACTAATTCTCAGTTGTTATATCTGTGAAGTTTAGTTGTAGTACTATGCCTCCATCCTTGTAAAGAATACTAGATTAATTTAAAAGACGATTACTGTACAAGAATAATAAAAACAAACAACAACAACAACAACAGGAGCATTCTAACCAAAATGGTTTGAAATACCCATAGAAAGAAATAGGAAGATAACATTTTCTTTACACTTTACCATTAAAGTGAGATTCATAACTAAAGACAACATTTACTTTTCATTCACCAACTAAGACATGCAGCTATCATGTATTAAAATAGTATATTTCATCTCAAATAATATATGGTTACAGCAACGTCGGCCAATCCATGAAATGTTTACAGAGTTTCACTGATTTTTACTTTTGAAAAAAACAATCAAAACCAGGTTTCATTATTTGTGCAAATTTAGATCATTAAATAGTTTGGCGGCCACTGGGATCGTCAATCAATTAAACTTTAAACAAACAAACAAAAACTTATTTTGAAAGTCAGATTCATATACACATAATAGAAGTATCAAGGGCAGCCTCCATCTGCAAAATAACAACAATTAAATTCTATAAATACCCATGTGCTACAAAGAAGTGCCTCACAGAGTATCGTGACGTATGCTATCAGGTTCACCACATGGTAACAGTAAGCCAAAAAGGCATCTATACACTGACACTTAAAAATTATCTAGAAAGTCTTCTCTGCTTTAGTAAGCTACCTCCAGGTAAAGGTTTTCGAAAATTTTAGCTTTTGGCATACATAAACATTTAGTTAACTCACCAGTTGCCATAATATACTGTCCATCCCTTGATACCTTAATAGTTGTGCTAACTGTGGGCATGTTAAAGTCTTGAATAAGTTCAATTCTTCTGCGAACGTCTGAAGAGAAAACATTCCTATTAAAGAAAACTGGTAACATCTTTTGTTTGACAGACAAAGTTTTCTAAAGCAGTATCATCAGTAACTAAACAAAGGACAAAAAACCTCATTTTAAGCATCAGGAACATTTAATATAATACTCCTGAGGGAATTCTGCGCCAAAAAATTAAAAATTCTGCACTCGATCTTTGAAAATTATGCAAAATTCTGCATATTTTGTCAAAATAACACAATACAATTAAGCCAGTTACTATTATTTTGGTAATTTGTTTCAAAATATCTGTCAGAAAGTATGTCTGTAACAACATAGAGCAAAAAAAAAAAAAAAAAAAGATTCTGGTAAAAAAATTTTGAAAAATAAATTCCTTATGAGACATATAAATACAGAACTTTGTGTAATTCATTTAAATCACAATACAGAACTGTATTTGCTGCACCTGTCAGATGTAGCACAAAGGTTTGGGTGAGTCAGGGGTACGGGAGAAGCTGAGGGAGCCAAGGACTGAGCTTAGGAGTGAACCTGGAGGGTGCTAGGTATGGGTGAGAGGTTTTTCTTTGGGGGGAAGGGAGAGATTGTTAGGAAGCCTCCCCCATGCAGACCCTGGCAGACTCTAAGCCTCTCTCATTCAGTCAGGCATGTCTGCTCCATACCCCACACCCCTCATCCCTATGGGTCTCTGCAGCCCCCCTGCCCCAGGCTCAACGCTGTCACCCCACTAGATCCTGAGCCCATGCTCCAGTCTGTCTTCCCCCAGCAGCCCTGTATGCCCCACTCTGCCCTAACCTGGTTCTGCGGGCAAGGTGCTGTGATGAACTCTACTCTTGGGGGAATTCTGTAGCACTGGGCATAGAATTTTGCATTTTTCCACATAAAAAACATTTTGCCTAAGACATGCTGCAGTTTCACCTTTTGCCCAGATGAGGCTGCTGTGGAGCTAGAACAGCGAGCATGAAAGCAGCTGGCTGTTCTGGTGCCACAGGGGCCTCTGGTGGGCAAAAGGCAGAACTGCAGCACTTCTTAGGCAAAGTGCTTTTTATGCGGGATAATACAAAAGACAAATGAATTCTGCTAGTCCACAGATGCGCAGAATTCCCCCAAGAGTGATTAATACTGCTTCCAAAAATATGCCAAGTGATAAATTTACAGATCATTACATTCTGTGAATTTTCAGAAGCAGACTATATCAATGTAGAACAAATCACATCACTTCAGTTGTAGTACATAGTACAATTATAGTACAGTGTGTGTGTTAAATAGCATTTTACCATACATAGCTGAGACACTGTGTAGTCCAGTGGTTCCCAATCTTTTTGGGCTCAGGACCCATTTGTAAATGTTTATAGCAGGAGTCGGCAACCTTTCAGAAGTGCTGTGCCAAGTCTTCATTTATTCATTCTAATTTAAGGTTTTGCGCGCCGGTAATACATTTTAACGTTTTTAGAAGGTCTCTTTCTATAAGTCTATAATATATAACTAAACTATTGTTGTATGTAAAGTAAACAAGGTTTTTAAAATGTTTAAGAAGCTTCATTTAAAATTAAATTAAAATGCAGAGCCCCCCAGACCAGTGGCCAGGACCCCATCAGTGTGAGTGCCACTGCAAATGAGCTCGCGTGCCGCCTTCGACAAGCCTGCCAGAGGTTGCCTACCCCTGGTTTACAGCCGGTCACGACCCAGTAAATAATCTGGGGATGGAGGCCCTAGGGTGGTTTCAGTCAGATTCTGCCCAGCACTAACCCCACAGTGGCAGCTCCTGTGCTGTGGGGCTGGCTGGGCATGGCTCTCCACTCCAGGCATTGCAACCTCCAGGGTTGCAGTGCCTTATCAGGTTTGGGCTCACCACTCTGGCTAAACCAAATTTGTATGAATGGAGCTCTGACCTGGCTCATGGGGTTGTCGTGCCACTCACTCAAATTTGGTCTACCTGGACTCCCGTCATCAGGACAGTTGGGTTTAACCTGAGTGGCACTGGGACCCCAGAGGTTTCCTGGAGCAGGGAGGCAGCCCAGCCAGCCCCACAGGACTGTAGCCACAGGAGTTCCCACACGACCCTCTGAAACGTTCCGGTGACCCAATTTTGGGTCCCTGACCCATGGGCTGAGAAACCCTGATATAGTGTATCACATCGCCCTCTGTTATGGACATACGCAATAAAACCCAATATATATCTATTTTAGCTTTCCATATGGCAGTTATCACTATGGTATTTATACCTAAACCAAAAGAGCATAAAAATCCAAAGTAAAAAGGTGTTTTGTTTCTCTCCCAATCTCTAGGCAGAAAAGCATGACTATGCGTGGGCAGGAACTTTTGTTTGCAGGTTTTTTTGTTTGCTGGGCATTTCTTAATAGCACAGAGTCTGGGACAAGAAGAAGAGGCTTTAATTAAAATGCAGATTTTACATTTTGAGTTGAACAACAGATCTTGGTGACAGGACTTCTTGCCAGAAAAGAATGCTCTGATATTGTACTTGCTGCTGAGAAATGTGAGTATAACCAGCTGCATTGTCCCTGAGGATCATAATTGTATCTACATCCGAAATGTGACAATCTTATCATATATGTAAAAGGACTCCAGCATATATTCTGTTCCACTTCCTACAGTGGCCAACACCTGGCGCTTTATAGGAATTCAAGAACAACCCACAATTTATACAGTCAACTGTACAATACTGCACATAAGAAAATTTAGATCTTGACACCATAATCTAGATCAATTTACAGCTGTGCCTCTTCAATCCAGAGGTGGCTGTCAACTATCTATGTACATAAGCAAAATATAATTATAGCTCTTAAATCAGTTTGTAAAGTTTTTTGATCTACTTCTGGACTAGAATGCTATATAAATGCAACCCATTTTTAGTGAACAGCACGTGTTAAGGACAACTTACCCACATTTTTCTTTTGTACTGCTCTCTTCTTCTTACTGGAAATCCACTGAAAGAAAAGGAAAATAATTGATGTCAGTGTTAATTTCAAGTGCTAGGAAAAGCGTGAGAGAGTTAGGCTTATCAAATTTGTCAGTGAAACAAAACTGGGCTCTAAATCAAATTAATTCTTGTTCTGTTTATTATGCTATGTATAGCAAAGCAAGCATTTCCATGAAGCTATTTAATAATTTCATACTTAAGAAAATAAGTAATTGAAAACTTTAGTGTGCTGTTAGTGAGTCTCTCAACACTCACCTGATTATCATAGCTATTTACATTCAGAACATTTATCTTTGCAATCAGAGCAGTTATTCATTTTTTCCCAAATATAATCTTAAGATTCTCAGCCTCCCAAAAACAGCATTGCCATCCTAGATGACGCTTAAAGGTGTGCTGTTAGTACATGTTAATTAACTAACACATTTTAACAGCCTAGTGCAGGCAAGGCTCCCACCTAGCTGTAACTCTAACAGTTTAGCATGCATTAAAGTATATAAACCTCATAGTCTATACTAAACTTTTCAAATGCATTAGTTTGCATGTGCTAGCTAATGTACTGGCAACACAACTTTTATCAAAGTCTAAAAGCCCTACAGGTTACAATTCAAAGGTTTAGGACAGCAGTCTAGAAAGCGACTAGGAATGAGGTGGGGGATAATGATATAAGCCACAAATATGCAAAAGGTCATTATTGGGGCAGTGAATTTAGGTGAAAAAAGCAAAGACTTCACTCAAAATTATTGGAATTTTGTCAGGAGACAAAATATTTTTTCTTCAGTTTTTTTCACTTTGTCCTATTCCTATGTTTCTCAGATATCAGTGTGAGACACAGACAAAAATATTAAGGTGACACCATCAACTTAAACCCCAATTTTTAAGACATTACCACTATTTATAACATCTGTAAAAGCAGAGGAACTGCAGAGCTAGATCAGACCACAGGTTCATCTAACCTAATATCCTATTACCAACAGTAGTCAATACCAGAAGGTTTAGAAGAGGTGCAAAATTTTCACCCTGCAGGATGACAGAAAAGGGGATAATCTACCTTGGGTCACATTTCCCCAACATCTAATAGTCAGAGGTTGTCTTAATCTCTAAAGCCTGAGGTATTATATCCCACCATAAACATTTACTTTTTAGAGTTTTTACTAATATAACTCTGGATACCAGCATTGTCTGTACACAGATCTAATCTCTTCCTGAATGCTGCTGAAACCTTGATCCCAGATTCCTCAGAGACTAGAGAAGAAAGTACTAGGACATTGGCTTTCAACCTCTGGTCCACACACACCTTTGGTTCCACAGACTATGGCTACACTACAGAGCTTGCAGCTGTGCCACGGTAGCACTGCTAGTGCAAATGCTCTGAACGCATGGGAGAGAGCTCTCCCATCAACTCAATTACTCCAGCCCCCGTGAGCAGTAGCAGCTATGTCGTAGGGACATAGCGCTGTTCACACCAGCGCTTAGGTTGGTGTAATGTACCTCACTGGGGGGTGGGGGGGGAGCTTATTCACATCAGAGGAACATAACTTATATGTGCTTAAACTGTAGTGGGTACACAGCCCCAATCCCCACCTTCACTGGAAATTTCTTAGGGAGTCCACTAATGGAAAAAGGGTGAAAACCAGTGATCTAGGGAGTCCCCCCCGCCGCAAGTTTGTGCATTTGGCAACAATTTTTGTCGAGAAAGTTTCACCGTTTCGCCTGTTATTCAAGCAGCTCTTCAACCGGACAGGAACAGACTTGACAGAAACAGAAAAATGTGCCTAAACACACGCCCCAAAATTGGCAGCTGCAGCAGTTTTAGGAGAAACACCGTCGCTCTGTCAGTTTCACGCACAGTTTGAAGGGGTTTCAGCAACCGTCTTCCCAACCTGAGGGCCCGCTCCCCAGCACACGTGTGCCTGGCCAGGAGGGGAGCGCCCAGGGACTGCGCGGGGAAACGAGACGGAGCAGGGGCCGCGGTTCCCCTGGAGCAGACACGCCTCTGCAGGTCCTGGAGCGGAAGCACGGGGGTGCTCCGTGCAGCTCCCGCCCGGGAATAGAGGCCGCGCCGAGCCGCGCCGCGCCCCCTCTCGCGGAGACCCCGGGGGGGGATGGCTGGGGCCGGGAGCCCGGCGGGGAGTGCGGGCCGCCCTCTCTCACCTCGGGGAGGCTCGGGCCCGTGCTCAGGCTGTAGATCTTCACCTCGTTGAGGCGGGTGACCTGCATGGCTGCGGCCTTCTCCGGCTCCCGGTTCGCGCCCCTCGCTTTGCTGCCGGGTGGCCGGCCAGGCGGAAGTCAGTGCACGCGATGGAATCCCCGACCCGGAACGAATGTCACGCGCCGTGACTTCCGGATGCCCTTTGACCATGTAGTGACGAGCGCCATCCCGGGGGCCGGAACGTAGCCGTTAGGTCGTGGTCCTTCAAATTCGTCTTTCTAGCCACGTTCTCACGGGAGGTGTAGTGGTGGCTCGCGCCTCAGAGCGCGTCAGGACCCTCCCCGCTAGGGGCCGTTTGGCGTCTGCAGCGCCGAGCCCTGAACCACTGGCGGTGGCTAGAGCCGCTCTGCCGGGTCGGGGCTGGCTGGGCCCGCAGGGGAGACCGGAGGGCGGGGTGGGCGTGATGAGTCAGAGCCGGGCCGGGGTAGGAGCGGGGAAAGCCCGCTAATGGGGGGTCGGGAGGCGGTAACTGAGAGCGCGAAACTGGAGGGAAACGGGATAAGTCACTGGGTTCAGAGGGGCGAGTCAGGAAACGGCAGCAGGATAAAGAGCTCGTCTGTCTCGTTATTTGTATTGATGAAGGGCCAAGGAGCCCCTGGTGCAAGGGGCTGTACTGATGCACACAGACCAAGCGCATGGTCCCTGCCATACAAAATTTACAATCTAAGAAGAAATAGCGTTCAGTGGCCTCAGGCCACTAATAGCTTTACTTTTGTCAGGCAGCAAAGAGTCCTGTGACACCTTATAGACTAACAGAAGTTTTGGAGCATGAGCTTTCATGGGTGAATACCCACTTCCTCAGATGCATCTGACAAAGTGGGTATTTACCCAGAGAAGCTCATGCTCCAAAACATCTGTTAGTCTATAAGGTGCCACAGGATTTTTTGCTGCTTTTACAGATCCAGACTAACACGGCTACCCCTCTGATACTGTTGTCAGGGGTTTTTTTAGGCATCAGAGAACAGGAAAGTTTTAAGGGAGATAATGAATTAGCCTTGTGGATATTTACAGGCAGCTCTTCCCAAGTGTGAGGGGCAGGGTGGACTAAAGCACACAGTAACCCGTCTGAAAAACTTAAGAAATGCACTAGGGGGAGCCTGACATCATGAGCTGAAAATACCTGTTGAAGAAATAGATAAGAGGAGAACATACTAACAGAAATTTTTGACACCTGACCAAAGTGTCTGCAAGAGTTTAAACAACAAGCCAACTACGGGGAGGAAAGAGATCAGCGTACCTGACGTTCAAATAGCTAGAAACCAGAGGTCAAATCAGGTGTGAGGGATGTTACTTTCCCAATAATCAAGTTTCTACAATTTCAGCTCAACCCGCTCCTGATACTACAACAAAATACTGCAGAACTTCATAGTGCAACTTCTGTTTCTTTCTTGTGTGCTTTGATCACCGGTGAACTGGTTAATGCCATAATTGTAATTCAGAGTTAGCACCTAGTGAGAGAAATGGAGCAGTTCACACTTTTCTGAGCTGTTTTTCAGGTTGTCTGTTAACCTTCAAAAATGTAACCAGATGTAATCTTGCAACCATAAGGTTTAATTAAAAAAAAAAAAAAAGTTAAATCCAGGAGCACAGGTTGGAAACCAGAGGTTGTTGATCTGGCTCCAATTCACTCCTGCCGGAAATAGTGACACAGTATTGTAAAGATGTAAGACTTAAGCCATGTCTACACTACAAAATTAAATTGATCTAATTTATGTCAGCATACAGGTACTGTAGTAATTACATTGCTTGGGCATGGCTACACTTTGCTTCTTGTGTTGGCAGACATGCATCCTCACCAGGAGCACTTGTATCAATTGTACTGTTGATGTAGGGCATTAAGGGATGACTCCTGAAGGCCAGTAACAGTTGATCTAAGCAATGCAGTATCTATACTGACTCTGCATCAAGCTAACCTCATCAACTTTGACTCTGCTGCTCATGGAGGTCGATGATTAAGTTGGTATAGCAGGGCAATTATATCAGCAGGAGTGAAATTTAAGTGTTGACCCTTACATCGTTAGGTCAATGTAAGCTGCCTTGTGTTGATCTAACTCTGTAGTGTAGACCAGACCTTAGAGCTTGTCCATAAGGGATATAAGTATATTGGTATAACTCTCCATGTGAACATAAGCATGTATGTGGGTAGACAGTCTCTTCCATGTTCATCTCAATAGTGATAAAGTCTAATGAGGAGTCTAATCTTCAGGGTATTTCTCTTTCAATAAATAGCTCACCATGACTGTATGTAATTAGGATATCTAAATGCACAAGTGAACCATTGTCCTGTGAAAGATCTATTTTATATTATTAAGGTTAGTATATGACCCTGCACATAGATCATATTTAAAAATGCAGTTCAGTCCTCTCCACAGAAAGAGTTTGATACCCAGAATGCCCAATCACTACTAACATTCAAGTGCATGAATTCAGGTTTGCAATCATGTTTAATAACACTGGAACAATGGCTGCTGCTGGTACTAAAATGGGCAGTTATATTTCAGTCTTTCAAAGCTCCTATACAAGGCTCATCTTGAAAACAGGTCTCTATGATCTACTTGAGTGCAGACACATCCAAGTAGAAATACATAAAAAATAAAGTATATTCTTGCTAAATTCCTGACTGAAAAGCTCTTCAAAGTGTTCAGGAGTTGATGTGAAGATTAGTCTTATCTAGGGTTATTTGCCATTTAAGGCCTGGTCATTCCCATATTTGTGTCATTCAGAACAAAAGGGTCTACATGCCACCTTTAAAAAAGGCTTAAAATATGCCAAAATAGGACAGCTATCTTGATGCCTCCAAGCAAAGCCGTGTACCCAGTGTGGTTATAAAATAGTTTGTCAAGACTAACATAATTATAACATAGGTTTTCTCCCATGTACACGGACAAGTCCAAAATGTAACAACATAAGCCACTTTAAATTGATGCTGTAACACCAATTAATGTCCAAGTTCTGACCTAATAAGAGTGGTCAATCCCTTTTGAGGTCTTTTATTCCAGCATTTTTTGCCTGAGGGAAATGATCCTAAAAAAGATGAGGAAAGAAACAGTTTTATTAACGGTGTTCAAGTAGGAGTAAGGAAACCTCTCTTATTTCTGCCATAGAAATGCGTGAGCTTGGCCAAGTTTACTAGTCTCTCTGTGCCTCAGTTGCTCTTCTGAAAAATGGAGATAATTCCTTCTTCCCGCTCTTTGTCTGTCATGTCTATTTAGACTATGATTTCTCTGGGACAGGAATTGTCTCTATTTTGGTCTCAATCACAATTAGGGTCTTAAATGCTATTGTAATGCTATCACTAACGGCTACCTACACACAAAAGTTGTACTGATTTAATTATGATGGATAGTTAAAGCAGTAGAGCACACTTTGCTGTGTCTACACTTAGAAGGCTACAGCAGCACAGCTGAAGCTGCGCCGCTTTAGTGTTTCAGTGTAGACACTAAAGTGATAGGAGGAGTATTCCTGCCATAGGTAACCCACATCCGTGAAAGGCAGTAGCTTGGTCGATGGAAGAATTCTTCCATTGACCTAGCACTGTCTACACTGAGAGTTAGGTCAGTTTAATTACATCTCAGGAGGGATGATTTTTCTACATCCTGAGAGACATAGCTTTCCCGATATAAATCCATAGCACACCCATATCTTGAATAATGCGTGCAGATGTGGTCGCCCCATCTCAAAGAAGACATATTGGAATTGGAAAAGGTTCAGAAAAGGGCAACAAAAATTATTAGGGCAATGGAAAGGCTGCCATATGAGCAGAGATTAATAAGATTGGGCTTTTCAGCTTGGAAAAGAGACAACTAAGGGGAGATATGATCGGGATGGCTGATGTGGAAAAAGAAATAAGGATGTGTTATTTGCTCATCAGAGCACAGGAACTATGGGTCACCAAATGAAATTAATAGGCAGCAGATTTAAAAGAAACAAAAGGAAGTATTTCTTCACACAATGCACAGTCAACCTGTGGAACTCCTTGTCAGAGGATGTTGTGAAGACCAAGACTATAACAGAGTTCAGAAAAGAACTAGATAAGTTCATGGAGGATAGGTCCATCAATGGCTTTGGCTAGGGGGGGGTAGGGAAGATGTCCCTAGCCTCTGTTTGCCAGAAAGTGGGACTGGGTGACGGGATCAGGGCCGGCTTTAGGACGTGCGGGGCCTGATTTGAAAGAGCTGCTGCTGAAATGCCACTGAAGACAGCAGCAGCGATTGAGCTGCCACTGAAAATAGTGGTGGCAATTTGGCGGCAGCTCAATCAATTGCCACTGTTTCTGACAGCACTTCGGTGGAGGATGCGGGGCCCTCTTAAGCACGGGGCCCGATTCCCAGGAATTGGGAGAATAGCCCTAAAGCCTGCCCTGCAGGGGACGGATTACTTGATGATTATCTGTTCATTTCCTCTGAAGCACCTAGCATTGTCCACCTTCGGTAAATAGAATACTGGGCTAGATGGACCGTTGGTCTGACCCAGTATGGCTGTTTTTATGTTCTTAATATAACTTTTCAGCGTAGACAGCCCATAGAGCAGATACAGTTATGCCTGTATAAAGGCTCATTATGCTGGTATAGGTGTTTCCATCCAGGAAGGAAAGTAAGTGATAACAGTGTTATACTGGTATAACTATATCCACAGTTGGGATTGTATTGGCATAACTATTTCAATTATAAAAAAAAAATCACACCCCTAACCAAAAACTGTATACCAGTACAAAAGCTGTGTATGTAGACCAGGACTAAGCACATAAGAATGACCATACTGGCTCAGATCAAAGGTCCATCTAGTCCAGTATCCTGTCTTCTGACAGTGGCCAGTAACACATGCTTCATCAGGAGTGAATAGAATGGGGCAATTCATCAACTGATTCATCCCTTGTTGTCCAGGCCCCGCTTCTGGCAATCAGAGGTTTAGGGACCCCAGAGCATGGAGTTCCATCCCTGAGCATCTTGACCAATAGTCATTGATGGACTATCCTCCATGAATGTATCTAGAACATAAGAATGGCCCTACTGGGTCAGACCAAAGGTCCATCTAGCCCAGTATCATGTTTTCCAAGAGTAGCCAGTGCCAGGTTCCCTAGAGGGAATGAACAGACCAGGTAATTATCAAGTGATCCATCCCCTGTCCCCTATTCCCAGCTTCTGGCAAACAGAGGCTAGGAACACCCTTCCTGCCCATCCTGACTAATAGCCATATCCTCCATGACTTTATCTAGTTCTTTTTTGAACCTTGTTATGGTCTTGGCCTTCACAACATCCTGTGGCAAGGAGTTCCACAGGTCGACTGTGCGTTGTGTGAAGAAATACTTCCTTCTGTTTGTTTTAAACCTGCTGCCTATTAATTTCATTTGGTGACCTCTAAGTCTTGTGGTATGAGAAGTAGTAAACAACACTTCCCTATCTACTTTCTCTACACCAGTCATGATTTTATAGACCTCAATCATGTCTCCTTAGCTGTCTCTTTTCCAAGCTGAAAAGTCCCAGTCTTATTAATCTCTTCTCATACAGAAGCCATTCCATACGCCTAATAATTGTTGCCCTTTTCTGAACCTTTTCCAATTCCAATATAACTTTTTTGAGATGGGGCAACCACATCTGCACACAGTATTCAAGATGTGGGTGTACCATCTAATTCTTTTTGAATCTGTTTATACTTTTGGCCTTCATAACAGCCCTTCCCAACAAGTTCTATATGTTTGCTGTGTGTTGTGTGAAGAAGTACTTCCTTGTATTTGTTTAAAATCTGTTTCCTATCATAGGCGCCGACTCCATGGGTGCTCCGGGGCTGGAACACCCATGGGGAAAAATTGGTGGGTGCAGAGCACCCACCACCAGCTCCCCACTCCGCCCCCCCCAGCTCATCTCCACCTCTGCCTCCTCTCCTGAATGGGCTGCCATGTCCTGCTTCTCCACCATCCCTCCCAGCACAGTTGTTTCACGGAATCCTGAGAGGGAGGAGGAGGAATGTGGCACGCTTGGGGGAAGAGGCAGCGCCAGGGCGGGGATTTGGGGTGGGATCCAATGGGGCAGGGAGGGAGTGGAGTCAGAGTGGGGCCAGTGGGGTGCAGAGCCAGGGCAGGAATTTGGGGAGGAATCCAATGGGGAAGGGAGGAGGCAGAGTCAAGGAGGGGCATGAGCACCCACCAGCTCCAACAAAAGTTGGCACCTGTGGTGCCTAAGTTGCCTATTAATTTCATTGGGTGACCCCTGGTTCTTGTGTTATGTGAAGGAGTAAGTAACACTTCCTTATTCACTTTCTCCCCACACCACTCGTGATTTTATAGACCTGTGTCATATCTCCTCTTAGTCATCTCTCTTCTAAGATGAACAGGCCCAGTCTTCTTAATCTCTCCTCAAATGGAAGCTGTTCCATACCCCATATCATTGTTGTTGCCCTTCTCTGTAGTTTTTCAAATTTTAAGATACCTTTTTTGAGATGGGGTGACCAGAACTGCACTCAGTATTAAAGGTGTGGGTGTACCATGGATTTATATAGAGGCATTATGATATTTTCTGTCTTATTATCTATCCCTTTCCTAATAGTTCTTAACATCCTGTTACCTTTTTTGATTGCCGCTGTATATTGAGCAGATGTTTTCAGAGAACTTTCCACAATGATTCCAAGAGCTCTTTCTTGAATGGTAAGAGCTAATTTAGATCTAATAATTTTGTATATATAGCTGGGATTATGTTTTCCAATGTGCATTACTTTGCATTTATCAACATTGAATTTAATCTGCCATTCTGTTGTCCAGTCACCCAGTTTTATGAGATCACTCTGTAACTCTTCTCAGTCAGTTTTGGACACATCTTGAGTAATTTTGTGTCATCTGTAAACTTTGCCACCTCACTGTTTAGCCCTTTTCCCAGATCATTTATGAATATGTTGAACAGCACTGGTCCCAGTATGGATCCTTGAGGGAACCCCGCTATTTACCTCGCTCCATTGTGAAAACTGATAATTTATTCTTACCCTTTGTTTCTTATCTTTTAACCAGTTACCTGTCCATGGGAGGATTTTCCCTATTATCCATGAGTGCTTACTTTGCTTAAAGCCCTTGGTGAAAGGACTTTGTCAAAGGCTTTCTGAAAGTCCAAGTACACCATATCCATTGGATCACTCTTGTCCATGTTTGTTAAGCCCTCAAAGACTTCTAACAGATTGGTGGGGCATGATTTCCCTTTTCAAAAGCCACAGTGACTGTTCCCCAACATATCGTGTTCATCTATGTGTCTGATAATTCTATTCTTTACTATAGTTTCAACCAATTTGCCTGATATTGAAGTTAGGTTTACTGGCCTGTAATTGCCAGGATCACCTCTGGAGCATTTTTAAAAAAATGACATTACATTAGGTATCCACAAGTCATTTGGTATTGGAGACTGATTTAAGCAACAGGTTACATATCACATAGCAACAGGTTACATATTACTAGTGCAGCGATTTCGAATTTGAGTTCCTTCAGAACTTGGGTGAATACCATCTGGTCCTGGTGACTTTTATTACTGTTTAATTTATCAATTTGTTCCGGAAACTCCTCTATTGACACTTCAGCCTGGGACAGTTCCTCAGATATGATAGTGTAGTGCTCTTACTGAATATTTGAAGAATAAATTCTACACACAAGTGCTAATGTGAAAAAACAGGTAAGAGAAAGGCAAAATAACAGTTAAGAAAGGCAATCTTCACAAGTGGACCAAAGGGAATGAAAAAAAATCATGACAGAAATGCAGGAAACCCAGCAAAAAATAAACTTGTGCTGTAGAATAGAAATAAATAAATGTAGAAAAAAAGTTATAAAATTACAAAGTCAGAACATAGGAATTATTAAAATTAAAAAAAACACAAAGATACAAGTGCTTAGCTACTAGCATGTTATTAATATCTGTGGTTATTTGCTATTTGAATAATAAGTAGCACAATGTTAGCACATTATTTACCTTAGTTCAGGACAGTAAGTCATAAAAATACCATTTTTTAAATAAACGCACTTCAGGAGTGAAAACTATATTAAGAGTGGAGAGAGACCAAGGAATGGAGTAGTACGCGGGCAATCAGAACAGCAGATAAGGAATTTGTGATTTGCCATGAGGTTATATATAGACACATTGCAGCTACAGAAGCTGACAAGGAATTCTTTTAAATACCAAAAACATATGAGAATTATGAAAAATTCTGGAATTTTGTATGTGTAAAATATTTCACTGAATCAAGTCTCCTTTCGTGTGGTTTTCCCTTCTGCCACTTTTCCAGGGACTCAGCTCTTTCATCAGGTCCCCAGTTCTGCCCGTCTGTCCTCCATCCCCTTCTTGCACCAGTTTATCCTTCCTGCATAAGTTCTGCCCATCCTTCCCTTCCCGTTCTGATAGCAAAGAAAGGTACAGCTAGCGCAGTGCCTTCAGAGGATGTTATAGAGCATGCAGATCACTGGGGCATACTCAGTTGCAGGAAGCAGTGTCTGACACTACGCCTGAAATTCTTCACTCCCTCGCAAGCTGCACTGCACAGCTAGTTCAGAACAAGCCATCGTTCTCACCAGCAGGGGCTCAGAGCATCAACGTCTCTTCTCTCATGGAATGAAAACTTCCATCCAGCACAAGGTAAGAGAAACAAAGCAACTGAACTATAGTGAGCTGGGGAAACGATTTATGCCCTGAGTCTTTTATGTCATTTTAAAGTGATTTAGTGTGTTGTGTAACAGAGTCTCTCTAGTGCCTTGTCTCAGAATCCTAAATGTGAGGCAAATTACAACAGTTATGTTTTATTAGTAATTACCACAATGTTCTAAGCGCTGTACAGAACATATAAGTAAATGTTGGCTGTGCCTCAAGGAGTTTATACTCTAACGTCTGATTCTGCAATTCTTGTGCTCCCCAAACTCCCAAGGAGCTGTGTGTGTGCGCACAAATAATTCATGATTAAGCCCTAAATGATCAAACTAGTTATGTCCCTCCTAGGACAACCTGCGAACATGGGCAAAGAAATCTAAATCATTAATTCCACTGCAGGAGATGTTATTTGAAGGTTCTTTTAAGGTATTTTTATGAAGAAGATGACAAAAATCAGCAATCTCTGTGTGACAGAGAGGGAAATTCTCTTCCCATCTGCCCCAGCTGTTCCTTTACTCTGAACTGTTTAATAATGTACTTTCTCCTTCTCCTCCCTATTTTTTCTGCAGTTTGCATTATCAGTTGCTAAATATATTGTATTTACTGACGTGTTCTTTACGCTGTGGATTTGAGACCATTTAGGATGGTTTCCCCCATCTTCCTTCTCTGTACATAAATAATATAATTGTGGAAATTGATCACCATGGCAGTAGCATTTTCTGACTGCCTGAAAACACACAAAGCTTATTTTACAATCTACTTTTCCTTTTGTACACAACCACCATTGTATTAAAGTTTTTTAAGAGATTGTGTTTAACAAACAGAAACACATATTACATTTGGATTTTTTGCAACCTACGAAAGGCTCACTCTTCCTTCCCTGCCTCAGAGATGCTGCAGCCAGTGGGAGTTTTCCCATTGACTGCAGTGGGAGCAGGGTCAGAGCCTTAAATCTGATAGAGGAGGGTGTGCTATCATGGAGATTCGTCTCCAGAAACCAGATGAAACAACTCTGGGAGAGGAGGAACTTCTGCTGCCTTTTCATAATGTTCAGAAGAAGGTCACATTCAATTTAGGTTTCAAACTGAGGGAGCTACAATGTTCTTTAACTTATTTATAAAGTTAGTTTGGATAATCTGTCTATATAGTGCTTCATTCTACCTGGATTCAGTTCACAGGGTAAATACATTTAAAACAATGACCTTTGCTTGACTTGTTATTTGTGGCTATAATGATCAGGAGTGAAGAGAAAGATAAAAAGCATGTCGGAGTTCTGGTTAATTTCTGCACCGGGGGATAAAGTAAATCTGCAAGCCCTGGAGAGGATGAACACAGTGACATCCAAAGCCAACTTGTCCAGCAACAATAAATTCCTCATCCCAGACCTCAAGGTAAAAGCAGAAAGAGAGGACAGGGTTTGGGTGGCATAAAGAACACAAACAGAGAAATCTTTCTTTTTCTTTATGGGGGTACATATGTTGGGAAATGAAGAGAATTAGGCAGGGAGTCCAATGAAAATGGATTTGAGACAGAGATGATCAGGAGAGAAAAAAGAATGGGTCTTCTGAGGTTGCCTGCACACATTTTACTTTACTGAGAGGATATCTGCAAGGAGTGATGCATGCCAGGGGTGGCTAGCCAGTTAAAACTCTACACACGCTGGTTGATCTCTGTTGCACTCTGCTCACCATTTACCCATGCTCTTCAAGGTAGTATACTATTACGCACAACAGGCTCACTAACACAATGGAAGTAGTTAGATATATGGGTACCCAGAAGTGTGCTAATGAGAAACTTGATGAAGAAAATAGACAGTCTGTATGACAAATGTTGCTCTGAGGAAACTAAGAGTTGTACAGCAAGGTGTGCACATTCAGATATGATAATGGACTGAATCTCTCTTAGATAGATAGATGATTACACTTCAGATTTCAGCCCATTATTAATCTTTATTTTTAAAGCTCCGAGTCTTATTTTGATCTCAATTAGAGCAGTTCCATCAAAGTCAATGGAGTTACACTAGATTTAGGAACAGATTTTTTGAGGGAGCAATCCAAGTTGATGATGTGCAGCATTTTGAAGGAGAATCTCAGAACGTCTGGGAATCCAGCCCTAAATCCAGAGGAACCACTAACCATCTATAAATTGAGTTACTGCGGATTTCTACTGATGTAATGGAGATTGGAGTCTGGCTTTCTGGCTGTTAAAACACCAAAACGAAAACGCAGGACGTTCAAATTGAGGCCAGCTTTCCAAATACATAGTTGCCTACTATGAGCCACATCTTCAGTTGTCATAAATTAGCATAGCTCCCTTGGCATCAAAGGAGATTAGTTGGTGTAAGTTAATAGATCTCCTTTGAAGCCAGGGGAGCTATGCTGATTTACATCAACTGAAGATGTAGCCCTATTCCTTTTATTACCATATTTTTGCTAATTACACTGTGTAGAATTTGCTTCCACTCAACCCTTCTTCTCTCTTGATATGACCCTACAGTAAAGTCCATCATGATGAATTGGCAACATTACAATAATAGATTCAGCAACAGGCTCTGATGTCATAAACATACGATTATGACTGTCGTGCAGAATCATACAAAAAGGAGAAGCTGGGCTTGGAGGAAGATACGATCTTCAGTAATAGCAAAGAAAACAGACAAACATTGCTCAAAAGCATTTCTTTAGTATAAATACTGTTCTTCCTCCCACACTAAGTTTGTTCCTATGTGTATGTGTTAGTCTCTTAAATGCTTATGAAAATACAGTATTTTCTTAGTGAAATATCCAGTCTATTCTATGTGATGATTCAGGAATCAAAAATAGGAAGGAGGACATCAGTGCATGATCATGAGACTAATGTGTGCATTTTTTCCATTTATCTAAATGGGCTTTTTAGTTCCAAAATCTAAAAAGAGCCCCTGCTGCCATTTTCCATTAAGCAAATAAAGTTCTACCAAGTTTGCTGATTTTATAATTGCTCAAGAAAAGTCAGTGCTGATAAAGCTTTGAAAGCATATGCCTTGCACAGGCTTGTGTACATTTAACTTATTTATGGTCCTTTGTACAGGTGGGGACATTGGATGCTCTTGTTGGTCTCTCAGATGAGTTGGGAAAACTTGATAGCTTTGCTGAAAGGTAAAATAGATGTTATTTACTGCATACAAATGAGAAACAGACATTGTTTTCACAGGACACAGTGTCCTTGTGTTCATCTACCCCTGACTTGTCTAAACCTGGTTCTAGAACTCAACTAAAGTTGATAGGTTTGGCTTAACCCTTGGCTAGCCTATAGCGGGTCACCACAAATAAGGGGCCAGATTCTACATTCCTTAACCAACAGGCCCACGGAAGTCAGTGGCAGTTTTGTCCAAGTAAGAGCCGCAGGATGGGGGTCCTTGTGCAGAGTTTGTTTGAAAGGTAATCCTGAGTAAGGCGATAGTACTAGGAAGGAAGCTCCAATGAGAAATGTAGGAGGTTTTTAAAAACAGGAACTCCAATGAATACAGCAGGATTTGCAGAGCAAAAAGCCCCCACTGTCCTATAAAGGATTTCTCAAAAGACTCCATTCCCTCCTCAATAAGAGGCAGGATTTTTCAGGGGAATGTTTGTCTAAGCAAGAAGTTTGAGTTCTCCAGGAGCCCAATTCACATTCCTCAACTCCCGCCATGCCAACATCGGGCCAGATTGTTGAGCCCTTATTCCTGCTGAGAAGCAACAGGTACGCAAGCAAAGAGCCACACTGAGCTCACTGGGACTCACCTGAGTGAATGAGTGACAGCTCTACGGTCTGATCTTTGGGCCAAATCACACCTGCGCACAGAGGGCTGCATGCATCATGAAGGGAACAAAGACGTTGCCTGGTTACAAGGCACTCTGTAGCACAGGGCAAGACTTCACATGCTGAGCCAACACAACCTGCTTTTGGGTGCTCTTTGCTCCTCTTTTTTTGGCAGCATACATTGCTCATAGTCATGGTTGTGGCAGTGGAATGTGCACATGCTCGCTTAAGGGCTAGTCATGCTAACCCTCTTCAGGCTGTTTTCCTAGCCCAGGTACCTGAAGGGATTTTGTCCAGCAGCTGAAGCTGTGTGCAGGGCTAGCTGTGAGGGGGTATGAGGGCTTCTTACAACTACATCAGATGGCTAAATCAGGATTAAACCCATTAGAGCAAACTGACTCCTGGTGTAATTCTCAACTTCGAGGGAGTTATAGCAGAGCTGAATGGACCATTGCTTTTAATCATTATATGGTGTACATTCAATTGCACTTCTTATGGCTGCTTCTCCAGCCTCTTAGCAAAACAGAGCTATTCAATGCTTAGTTCAATGATCAGTCCTCACCTCCTCCGTTCCTGTAGTGGCAGAGGGAGTCAGATTTTCTTCCCAGACTCTTTGAAAACCTAGTCACAGCAGTCAGTGTCCACAGTGGTGTGGGGTAAAGAGTGGCAAGAAATGAAGAAGATGGTTTTCACTTTGTAGTCACCAGCTGTAACAGTAGGGTACCCGTTATCTAAGTGAGCCAGTGTCAAGCTACTGCATGATTTTAGTCTGAATGTTTGTCAAAAGCACTTAGGTCCTGATTTTCAGAGGTGCTGAGTATGCATAGCTCCCATTAACTACAGTGAGTGCTCAGTCCTCGTTAAAAATCAAGCCCCTAAAGCTTGGACTATGCACTGAATTATTTCAGTGTGTGTAGAAATACAAGGTGTCTTCATCCCTCCCTCAGACCTTCCCTTCGTTTGTCATCTCCTTGTGTTTTCCTTGTCTTAACTTCGTATCAGATTCTGATCCCTTATCACGTAGCACCTGACTCCACAAATGGCCCCATTGACTTCACCAGTCCCATGTGTGAAGTAACATCAGCAAAGGGATCAGGATCAGGCCCTTATATTATAAGGTCTTTGAGGCAGGGCCTCAGCATATTTGCTTTGTAAAGCTCTGCTCAGTGCTGCTAAGTAATACTGAGGAATTAAACTAGTTTAAATATAAGACAAATATATACAATATCAAAGCAAAGGATGAGCAGAGAAAGATATCAGTCGATACAATTGTGTTAAGGCCTTAGCACAGTGAAATACCAAAAAAAAAAAAAAAAAAGCATATGTTTTATACACTATATAAATAGTCCGGTAGGTTTTTGAGAATAGATTGTGTAATCCAAGGGTTAATGTACCAAACACACATGCCTCAGTAGAAGTAAACAAGAATAACCACATACAGTTGGTTATTAGTGACAGGCGATGCAAATGAACTGGACATTTACTTTCCTGCTCATTGAAAGGAGCTCCCTGCTGAACTGTTGTTAGATAAACAAATGCAAGAAATGCTGGTTAAAGCTAGGCGGCTCAAACCTGTCAGCACTACTTCTCACTAGGACAGCAGAGAAGGGGCAAGAGTTTTCAGGGTCTCTTGTTTCCGCATACTTTTATTATTTATTTACACAGCAAGACAGAGTGTTTTTCCAGGTCACTGTAAGGCAGCGTTAGGCTCTGATGCTTTCTGATTGCTCACTCTTCATACGTGCCTTTACTCAGAGATTCACCAGCACTTTTGTTCCATGGACCACTCTGTAAGGGCCTGATCCTACAAGGTGCTGAACACATTCACATTCACTGGTTTCAAAGGCTGTTGAGAGTGTTCAATACCTTTGCAGAATTGGTTCCTGAGAGAGATGCTGACATTGACCCCTGTCCTGTTCCATCCCCATCCCCTATCTTCCCTGCACCCCTCTGCACTGTTCCATTCTCAAAATATTTCATCCACATGTCAATTGAAAAGGAGCTGCAGATCACATACCATTACCACTGCTCTAACCTTTCCATTAGTATCCTCTGGGTCTATCTACTAACTGCTGTTCAGTGCATTGTTGCCTACACATCCAGTGCTGGATAGTTTTCTTTAGGTGATGACATTGCAAACTGCTTTCACATGCAATATATTTGATTCTTCTAGATTGCAGGAGGCCTGTAATTTTAGCCCCACCACCTAGAGCTGAAGCCCTCAGGCTTCAGCTTTGGCCCCGGGCAGCGGGGCTCGAGCTTCAGCTTCAGTCCTGGGCCCCAGCAAGTCTAACGTCAGCCCTAGTGACCCCATTAAAAAGGGGTCCCGACCCAGTTTGAGAACCACTGTACTAGACCATTATAATAGACTACAAGATGGTTATTTGGACAGAACACAGTTCACAGTTCTGATTCTTATTACTCAAATAAGAGGCTTAATTGAAGCATATTTTGCTTCAGTTTTCTCCTTGGCAGGAGAGTATGACATCGATGCTTGTTAGTACAGCCCAGTGAAGGAGTGGTGAGGAGCCAAGTGCTGCCATCTCTCTCAAGGAGCCACAGGGAAAAAGCCTAGACTGGAAGAAATAGCTGTGCTGCTAGTGAACCAGAGAAGACAGTAGGGGGTTCAAGGAACTGGATCACAGGCACAAGGGCTCAGCATAGATGGCTCTTAGTAGGCAGTCAATCTCCAGATCCCTTCATATCTTGTGGAACCTGCCAGTTTAGGAGTCTGGACTTGCAGCTTTTTCTGAAGGGGTAAGGAGGAATTCCCAGCAGAAGTAGAATTTGGAGGAAACTCTGTCAGAGGAACCTGCACTCCCCCAGCTACCTCCCATGGATATTTCTGCAGGAGAGGGGCAGTTAGGCCCTTCCCTCTGTGGAACAATACACAGGGGGTGCACCTTTGCCGTACAGTAGGATTTTGGTTTTGTCCTTAGGAAGTTTTTTAAATCTTAATTAACTACAGAAATTGATTTAGCATCCTATGAAACTGATTTATTTTTGTTCTAGTTGCACATTTGCATTACTTTTTTTAATTTCAACCACTTGAGCATTCCGGAATACTCAATATTTAGAAGACAATCCCTTGATCATCCTTGGAATTTTATGCACACATACATTTTTCTAGGATTAAGTCTTTGTGCATAGATGTTATGAAGTGTAGGAGATGCACATGAGGTCAAATCCTAATCCCAAAGAAATTAATTGCAAGATTCCCATAGTTTGAATGGGACCAGGTTACAGCCTAGACTAGAGAATATTTACGAAGTACAGTGTATTTAGAAATAAGCAGTGTAGTTATGCAGTATGCCATAAGCCTTTTGTTCATCATCATTTGAATTACAAATTAAAAGCCTTGCTTCAGAAATAGGTTGAACCAGTACCTCCTTGTTAATAAGATAATTGTTGTAACTGTTTTATCTTCAATTAGATTCTGTCACTAACAAAAGCTTCTCTTGTTACACCTAAGTGTAATAAAGAAAATAGCACAGTACATAGGAGAAGTTATGGAGGACTCAAAAGATAAAGTCCAGGAGAATCTTCTGGCCAATGGAGGTAGGTGCTGTGAATATGAATGTTTTTAATTCATTGATGCTTTCTATATTTAAGTTAGAATTTGAACAAATAGGATTAAGACATCTGTCTTTTTTGCGGGGGGAAGATACAGGAAATTTTGTCATACTGTTTTCAAAAACAGATCTTAAGCCTAGTCGTCCTTCCACTGATGTTAGTACAAGCTTTTTCCAGTTTATTTCAGTTTCACTTCCCCTTTCCATTGTCCAATGTCCATTTTTCATTCAAGAAAAAACGTTTATCAACCTGGGAGGGGACTAGAAAAGGTAGGCGTCATTGTCTGTCATTGCGTGACCGACTCACGACCCTCCACGGACTGCGTGGTTTTGAAAATATATGGACCATTAAGGCTTAATCTGCTCTGATTGACTATCAGACTGGAATGCTAGTTTGTGACATCAGTTAGCAAAGGCATGTATGGCTCATTCTCCACTACAATACTGAGAGAAGAGGAACTCTCTGGTAACTACAGCTTTACCTACCTGACATCATAAGTGGACATGTCAGTCTGCCTCAGAGCCACTCATTAAGAGTCGCTTCATCTAATGGACATTAAGTGCCAATTCTGGGCAGCAGGACAGCAGACGTATTTGCATAATACAGTAGTCACAATACTTCAGTGGTAAGCATAACTTTAAGCAGTTTTCTATACCAAGCACTTAGAAAAATGATGTTCCTGCTTGATGCATAGAGCAAAAATCCTGCTTTATTCTGTATAAGAAGAAAGAGCAAATGAGGGGCTTTTTCCAGGGCATGATCTCACTACAGTGCTGGAAGTGTTTTGAGATGGGCTGCCTATGTTCTCTTGAGGACACAGTGTGTGGCCAGGGCACTAGTCTGCCAATTACAGGGCAGGACCAACTCCCAGGGGCGGCTCTAGACATTTTGCCGCCCCAAGCACGAAGGGTCCGCTGGTCCCGCGGGATCAGCGGAACCTCTGCAGGCATGCCTGCGGGAGGTCCACCGAAGCCGCGGGACCAGTGGACTTTCCGCAGGCATACCGCGGAAGGCACCCTGCCTGCTGCCCTAGCGGCGACTGGCAGAGCGCCGCCACAACTTGCCGCCCCAAGCATGCGCTTGGAGTGCTGGTGCCTGGAGCCACCCCTGCCAACTCCAGTGTGGCAGTCAGTGGCTGTGTAGTAGCTGGATACACACACATGCTGGTCCTGTTTGGAGTGTGTTCCCTTCAATTTTCCCTGTGCTATTCTGCCATTGCCAGCAGCATTTGAACTCTGTAGACTGCTCTTCGTTCTCAAAGCACTTTACAAATATTACAGTGACCACTCCTCATTGTACCCCTGTGGTAAACATCATTCACATTTTACAGAAGGAGAAATTAAGGTTACAGGCCATCCCCAAGGCCCCAGTGAGAGTCTATGCCAAAACTGGAATTAACATTTAAGAGCTTCTAGCTCCAAGTCTTGTGCTCATATCATTAGCCTATGAGTGTCTCAGCTGTTTAGAAATGTCTGTTCTCCTCGTGTTTTCCTAGGGTTCGGAATGCTACCACAGACCTGGAGCGAGAAATCCTTAGATGGCAGAGTGTGACATTAGCAGTCATAGTCTGTGTGTTCCAATTTTAAACAATTTTGACTATTTGCACTATTTTCTTTCCAAACCCTGTAGGAATAGTGTAGGGCTTCCTCTTTTAGAAAAGCTCCTCTTGCATATAATAAGATTTGCATCTGATGAGTCGAACTCTGAGAGTTTAATAATCCCACTTATTATGTTTCAGGACTGAAGAATAAAATGAAGTGTCTAAAGAGTATGTTGAGTATTGATTGTTGCTGTGTTTTGACAAGCATGCACTTGAGTGTGTTAATGCTAATGATGGGTCTCTCGGTCTGGTTGTAGGGATACAGTGATCAGGTTACGAGGGATTTCTCAAGTAACAACCTCGTAGCTCGGTCACGATATCCCTATGACTTAGATAACAACAGGTTTAACCCATTTTCTTCTTTTATTTCCTTGTTTTGCCCTTTTCCTCTCCTCTTCTAACAGCTCTTCATGCACAACAGACAGATGTGAGAATGAGTTGGCTGTGCAATATTTGTTACAAACATTTATGTTCTGATGATCAGGATAATGCATTTCTTTCTTAAACTCAGGTTAGGAGTCCTTCAGCCTTTCAAAGACTATTGCATCTTGCAAAATGGAGTCATATTTTTGTACACTAAAGAGTTCTTGTACGTTAGGATGTCATGCATAGACACCAGCTAATTAATCCTCCTGACACTGTCTGAGATAAATATTATCCCCACTTCACAGTGGGAGAAAGGAACACCTCAAAATTAAGGATTTGCCCAAGGCCACAGAGCAACTCAGCATCAATACTATAACACTTGAGCTCCTGCTTCCTACTCTCATTTTCAGCCCCCTCAATCATACTAGCTCAAATTCTCCCTTCAGTTACACCCATGCAATCCCACTGATTTCAGCTAGATTGTGTGATTGATGGAAATATGGCCCAGACTTTCTGAATTCTTAGAGTTTAAGGCCAGAAGGGGTCACCACATCATCTAGTCTGATTTCCTGTAAACAACAATTGACAAAATACCATCCAGCCAGCCCCAAACCAACCCAACAGCCAGAATTAAACCAAAGTATTTCAGCCCTCAGGAGACTAAACTATCAAAATGGCATGTGTGCCTGTATGACAGTGGCTTGTCTACATTCATGCAGGGAGTGCTGGGAACAGCGCAACACATCACCTTTTTAGTTTAGCCAACAGAGTTCACTGGGGCAGGAGCCAGTTAGTGCTGGACAGGTGGGATACACCTTTTATAAAAAAACAAAACAAATATGCCTCCAGGAACACTAGCCCATCACAACAGCAAGAAATGCCTTCTTGCGGCATAATTATACAAACTTCAAAAGCCAGAGAGTGAAAATAAAGCTTTTCCAAAGGCAATAGGCCAAAATCTGCTGTCATTTATAGCAGCGTTGATTCGAGGTGACTCGAAATTCAGTGGAGTTACGCCAGCTTCACAAATTATGATCTATAGTAGAAGGAGCTCAAAAGTCATAGGAACAGCAAGAGGGGATAAAACACGGGTGGAAATACATGTACATTTTGAAGAATTAAACAGTATGGAATAAAATTATTACAGCTGAGTGACTAATTCACAGCCAATAATTTCCTTGAAGGATTTAGCCTGTGGCCTGTTTTTTTGGCTCTTGGAGTGCCAACAGCAGCTGGACTGTAGACACTTCAGGGTAGGAAAGTCTCTTTTCTTTGTTTATACAACACCCAGCACAATGGAGCCCCTAATCCTAGGTCAGACCTTGGGTGCTACCATAATATAAATATTTTTGACTACTAGCGTGATTTTTCTCAAGGGTATTCAGTATTTGAATTAATACAATTTTTTGAGGAGCTTTCTCTCACCTTTGGATTGATTCTTTACAGTTTTCTGCAAATATTTGGTATTCAGTATTGAAAGTTTGTGATGGTATTGGTATTCTGTTTACTTCCTAGGTGGATAAATGTAATTTGTGATCAGGAGGAGGGGCTTGTTGAAGCACTGGGGCTTTGAATCTCAGGGATGAATAGCAGTTGAATCAGTTTTAGAAGGGGTAATGTGTGACCTATAAGAGGAAACAAAGGCTTGTCTGAAGTGCCATTCCTACTACAATTAGGACACTAAGGGACAGAGTATTGATTGTGTGTGCCATCCCAGCTGCAAACGTGTGGTAGATTGTGTAGCTCATTTAGTTGCCTGGTGAGGGGTTTAGAGAATAGCATCTCTCTGCTGTCTCAAGTGGCGTCCCATCTCAAATTATCCCAGTTCCAAATACTATTGCACAACAACTTTAAGGTCACTTTGGAAGTACTAGTTTGAGTGAAATGCAGACACAAAGGGCATAAACAGGGTCAGAGTGACTGTGAAGTTTGAACAAATGCTTGTGGAAGTTTGTGTAAAATTTGCTACATCTATTTATTATCCAAACTAGGCTGATTGACACTGTCAGATCATTCACAGACTACCAGTGCTCATCTCTTTCTTCTGACAAGTGGTATCAAGCTGGATATGTATGAATTTAGCACTGCAGATTTTCTCTCCTGCTGCTCAAATGCCAACTTCCCTCCAAATGCTGATCTATTTTGAGTAGGGGGTTGTTTTTAAGGTCAGGGCTGGGCTAATGGGAGGGATGGGTCTAAATGTGAATTACATATTGCCAAAACAATTATGAAGTCATCAAACATTTATCTACATACATAGACTCATAGACTCCAGACTCCAGGACTGGAAGGGACCTCGAGAGATCATCGAGTCCAGTCCCCTGCCCTTATATATTATTTACTTATGTAAAATTAACAAGTTTATTTTACTCTCACTACACTCATTTCTTCGAACAGATACTTCTGAGTAAGAGGTAGCACAGGGGATGCTACACTGTCCTTCTCTTAGGCCTCCCTCCTCCTAGGTAGTGGAGTGCTCATCTGTATGAGGATGAACACTGCAACATTCCCCATCCTGCTCACCTTTTTAACATTGTGCTTCTACCCTCAGCTCTCCACATGGCACAGTGCAAAGCCAAGGCTGCAGGTGTTTCACCCACGCTATGGACTCTACACCACATATCCTATCTCACCACATATCCTATCCTATCTGACTGCAGTCTGGGAGGCAGCCAACTTATATTATGTAAAATAAAACCACTCAGGTGTAAAATCCACTGAAGTAGAGGAAGTAGTAGTGGGAAAATTACATTGGGTGGCGTATTTTAGGTTGTCTTGTTGTGAAAGCTGCCTCTCAATGTTGCACTGGCTGAGGACAATTACTGATTTCACATTGAACCCAAATATTATTTGTGGGATGATACCCAGTTTGTATAGTTAATCACCACATCAGACCATTCTGTCACTAAGGTCTTCCACAATTAGAATAATTGAATAGAATCATAGGACTGGAAGGGACCTTGAGAGGTCATCTAGTCCGGTCCCCTGCACTCATGGCAGGACTAAGTATTATCTGTTCTAGAATGTGTGATCAGCAGCCCTGACATGAGGTTTTTTAAGCATGAGTTCTGTGTGTACCAGGCCCCTAGGGTTTGAATTTGTTTGTTTTAAGCTTTCTGTAAGAAAAAGGTAACAGCTAGAAGTGACACAGCTCTTTAGATGGTCGCCCAGTCATAATATTTAACACTTCTCTACTATGTTAGCTCTTCAAAATCACTGTACAAACATTAAACAAACTTAACATCAAGGCTTTCAGCTTTTGTATGACTAGGAGTTGAAAAAACCGAACTATTCCCTGTTGTGTTCTCTGCCTCCCTGAACAAAAAGACTTAATTGAAAATCAGCATCTTAAAAGAACCATTACAGACCTTTCAAAAGAACAGTCCAACCAAGGCTGCTGTAGTGACAACCTTGTTACATCAAGTCTGGTGTTTGATTAAGGCTGATGTAGAACGAAGGGAATCCTGTGTCTTTTGCATGTGTAAATCAAGCAGACCTTGCTATTTTTTCCCCTTTAAAGTGCTCATAGTTTAGGGAAGGAAAGTGAATGAGATTCTGCTTATACCAGTTGTGAAAAAGCAGAAGAGACCAAATTCTATTCCTTTGCAAAAATCTGTTCTTCCCGAAGTCAATAAGGCCACACAGGTGTAACTATCAGCAGGAATTGGCCTGTGTTCTCATTCCCTTCTCAGATCACACACATTCCAGGCTTACCCAGCATTTTCCAGTTGGGAAAGAAGTTAGTTTGAGTTGGGGCAGAAAAATGAGGACTAACTTCAAGTTTATTTAGCTTTAAGTTTTTGGAATTAAACTCAAAAGAAATCAAATGTGAGGTACTTTTATGATGGATTGAACTGCTAGAGAACCAGCCAATGGACAGAACCTGCCTTTAGCCTATTCAGCCAGTCTTTCTGTCATAGCCTGCTAAGAAATGGATTTAAAATCTCCAAAGGAGAAGGGAGGGAGAAACCTACAACACTGTGTGTTGAGCTTCCTCAGGTGCTTTTGCAACCCTTAAAAGCACAAAGATGTGTTGGTCTGTGGAACTAGGCTGAACATAAGGACAGAACTTGGTTGCTTGTGCATCCCAGTACAGAAAAATACATCAAAGAAAAAAATTGATTTCTTCAACTTTTAGTAAAGTTCACTACAGTATTGAACACAGTGCAGCATAAATCTGAAGCCCTCAATGGAAGGTACTGTAAAAGTTAAAATACTGGTATCCAGAATGAGATGTTTAGTTTTGTTTTTCCTACACATGTGTGGGAATTCGTTCCTTATACCTGGGAGGGGCAATAGTTCTGGTTGGAGCTGGATAACGTGTGCAGATTTTGTGCAGACTTCCCACCCTATCGCTCTGGTACTGCCTCTTCCCCTTGCCAGCTCCTTGCCCTGCCCCCGCCCACCAGGCATTCACCAGTTGTCCAGAAAGGGGACCCAGCACACACAGAAGATGACCGTGACAGGAACTGGGACCCAGGAGGCAGCATCCTAGAGCCGCCTGCCAGCCTTGCCTGAGGAGAGGGACAGAGGGAGCATCTTCCCTCCCTGACAGCTAAGCAGAGCTCCGGAGAAATCGCAGAGCGGACATTGCCTACTCAGACTACACCCACAGCTGGCACAGATTCCCGTGGTAACTGGATTTTTAATGTCCGGTCACCAGTTTTTAACCGGATACCTGACAGTGTGTTCCTGTAGTGTGGGGGAGACGCAGCAGGCTGCCGGCTGAGCTCCTTCCAAGCCACAGGGGGCTGCTTTGCCTTTCCTGCTGGCAGGAGTACTCCAGAAGGGCTGCGTGAGCAAGCTCACTCCCCCTCACCCGGTCCTGGCCATGCTCCTTGACTGACCAGTAGTGCCTAAAAATAGGAAGGCCTAAGGCTATAGCCCTATTAGCCTAATGGTTAATCCAGCCCTGCCTGCAAAGTCTAAGAAAAAAGGCTTTGTTTGAGGAATGAAATCCTAGGCCCCTTCCCCTGGATCAGGGAATACCCGCGGAACTGTTCCATGGATGCTATGGCAGCCTTATAACACAAGAACTAGGGGGCACCAAATGAAATTAACAGGCAACATGTTTAAAACAAACAAAAGGAAGTATTTTTTCACACAATGCACAGTCGACCTGTGGAACTCTTTGCCAGAGGATGTTGTGAAGGCCAAGACTATAACAGGGCTTAAAAACAAACTAGATAAATTAATGGAGGATAGATCCATCAATGGCAATTAGCCAGGATGGGCAGGGATGGTATCCCTAGACGCTGTTTGCCAGAAGCTGGGAATGGGTGACAGGGGATGGATGACTTGGTGATTACCTCTTCTGTTCATCCCTCTGGGGCACCTGGCATTAGAAGACAGGATACTGGGCATAGTCTGACCCACTATGGCCTTTCTTAGTGCTGTCAGAGCCTTTGTGTACATAGTTCTCCACTTTGGCAGATCTATTCCCCTGGCCCACTCCCAAGCCCATGTTGCTGGAGCAAAGGCCACCTCAGAGAGCAACTCCATGCATGCCAAGGGGTGGAGTCTTCTCTGTGGCTGCTGCAATCTCTCCCCATCACACAGAATGCTGCAGAATTGTGCTGATCCTACTTCATATTTATAGAGGAGGTGCAGGATTTTGTCCTAAAGCTCCACTGTGTTGGCTTTTTTTTGTGGCCTGTCCTAAGAGCATTTTGTGTAGAAGTGGTAGGAGCATAGTCACTCCAATGCTATCTGCCTCTTGTGCTGCAGCTTCTGTTGATAGGTAAAATACCTGACTTTTCACACTTAGAAAGTCTACTAAAGTAAACTGACTCCTGGGCTGAGAGAAGTGCAGGGAAAGGATAACAGTGTGTGGAAGAGTGACTGTGTTTTGTCACAAGAAGAGGCTGCAGTAGCTGCAACTTGTTAGTACAGCAGTTAGAATGGTTTTTCGCTACAGATCTGAGAGAACGTAGTGCATTAAATGCATTTCACAGAGCATCACAGAGGGTTCTCAGGAGGATCTCGGTATTGACAGGATGATGCCATGTCCCAGAAGCCCAGTTTGTAGGATGTTAATGGATCCATGTAATCCAGTGAGCCAACTCATCAAAGAACTCAGCAGCCACAGGATTTCACTCCCTTTTTTTAAGCGCTTGAGCTTTATTTCTCCCAAATAAATCAGATGAATATAAGTTCCACATATGCTCCAGGTCCTTTCCCCTGGCGCACAGAATCCTGCAGGAGTCTATCTGCTCCCTATAGGTCTCACTTCCCATGTCCTCTGCTGGCCTGCTGTGGCCTTTCTCCAATATACGGGCTTCGAGCTTCCAAGCCTACAGGGTTACATTCCCAGCAGGAGCAGCATGAGGGTTTTTGCCGCCCTAGGTGCAGGGCCGGCTTACCGGTCCTGTGGCTCCGGTGGACCTCCTGCAGGCGTCCCTGCAGATGGTCTGCTGGTCCCACGGCTCCCGCGGGACCAGCAGACCGTCTGCAGGGACGCCTGCAGGAGGTCCACCGGAGCCGCAGGATGCCTGCGGATGCTCCACCAGAGCCGCGGGACCAGCGGACTGTCCGCAGGCACACCTGCGGGAGGTCCACTGGAGCAGTCTACCGCCCTCACAAATCCTGCCGCCCTAGTCGCCTAAATAGAAGCGCCGGTCCTGTGTCTCAGACCTGCTGCCTGGATATGGAAGAGAGCCTTTCTCTTCCTTCTTGTCTCCAGCCTCCTCCCTCAACTCAGGCTGCCCATTATATTCCACCAGGCCCAATTCTGAGGCCCAATCTTCTACCATGTGATCATAGGACTTATTCCCTTCTGTTGGGAAGGCAGCCTCAGCCTGGCACAAGGTGCAGCCAAGACCCAGCTTACCCTGTGACAGTCCCACAATAATTTCCAGGGGTTGCCTGAACTTTTGATGGGACACAATAGAATTTTAATGTAACATCATGGTCTTGTCACATCATGACAACATGAGGACATGTGAGTTTATCCCATCAGACAAACTTGCATAAAGACAACCCTACACTGAGATAACATCAGTGTACAACTTTTCTGGGTTGAATTATGCAAAAAATTGCCTGTTTCATAACAGCATTTGACATATTGATGGGAGAAAACATTCATTTGGTTTTGTAATGTCTACTCAACCTTTGACGGTACCAGACACTAAAGATCCCTGTTTTCCAAGTGGTGCATCATGGCAAGAATCCTTTTTGCTAGCTAGGAGTCACTGGTAAATTTCTGCCACATCACAGGAAGGAGTAGAGGCTCCCATTACTCAGTTTCAGAGTGACTCATTCATGAGGGCTGTATGCATAACAGAACTTGCTGTGAATTTCTCATTTTGGGTGCTGTGATTGATTTATTCTTTTGTAGAAACACTGTTGCATAGTTTTGCTTCCATTAGCTTGGGAATTCTGAGTTTATGTTTTCCCTGGTACACTATCAAAGCCAAATCAGGAGTTTCTTGCTCAGTTTTGACTCACTCCGTATTCAGGTTTGACATCAGGAGGAGTCTGACAGAGTCAAAACTGAGTAACAGTATCAGCTGTATTGGTAGTAAAGTGGATCAAATACTTCTCTCAGTGCAATTCCATTAACTCCAGTGTTTGCTCCAATGATCACACCTACTGATAGGATTATAAACTTAAGCCACACTTTACTAATCAAAACTGAGGTGTGTTTCATGAGCATGTTTGCCTGTATGAGAATGACTGGAAAATCTGATACTGTTGAATATTTTTTTGTCCAGAACAGTCACAGCTAATTTTATAGTGACTCTAGTTTGGTGATAGATACTAATGCCCCGATCCTCAAAAATATTTTCCACTGGAAATTAGGAGCTTGAATATTGTTGAGGATCTGGATTGATTAGGAACAATTTGCCTCAGTGAAGATGTGTGACTTGATTATTAATGACAGTTGAACCTGTGCTACAAAGTTAAATTCTGGATCTGAACTTTTTCCAAGTTTGGGAAAAGCGAGGGTGGGGGTGGGGGTGGGGGTGGGGGCAGGGTCTTGAGGGGTTTTTAGAGTTGTGGTTCTGTTTTGTGAAGTTCAGATCTGGTGCGGAACTCTGGGGCCATTCAGAACTGGGATTCTGGGTTGAGCCCATCTCTAATGTTAACGAAAGATGTGGCTAGTGGAGCAAGTGGAGAATAGCTCCCAAAGTTGTATTTTACTTTCAGTTTTACAACATAGTGTAGTGGATTTCTCAACTTGCTTGTTTCATACATTTATTTGTATCTTTTCAGTTGACCTAATTAGTTACCTGACCCGGTTTGAGTGGGACATGGCCAAATATCCCATAAAGCAGCCACTGAAGAATATTTCAGAAGCATTAGCAAAGGTAAATCATACTCGCTGACTTCTAAAAAGGCATCCAAATGTGAGTATCATGCTGTTGCAGTTCTCAGGGCTAGTATCAGTGTCTGATCCTTCCCTTATCAGAGTCAAGGGCATTTTGCCATTGATTTGAGTAGGAGCATAAGCAGACCCTCTGAACTGAAATAGTCAGGGTGATTTTTTTCATTATGAAATAATGCTGGTGAAATCTACTCAGAATATTATATGGTGAAACCTACTCATGTCACAGGAGGATGAAAATGTGCCTTAACAGCTCTTCCTGTAGGGTTGCCAACTTTCTAGTCACACAAAACCAAACATCCCTGCCCTGCCCCTTCTCTGAGGCCCCACCCAGGCCCTGCTAATTCTCCGAGGTCCTGCTCCCACTTGCTCTATAACACCCCCACAACTCTTCCTCACCCTCACTTACTTTCACCAAGCTGGGGCTGGGGGTTGGGGTGTGGGAAGGGGTATGAGCTCTGGGCTGAGGTGCAGGCTCTGGGTTGGACCTGGGGATGAGGGATTTGGGGTACAGAAGGGGCTCTGGGCTGGGGCAGGGGGTTGGGGTTTGGGGGAGGTGAGGGCTCCAGCTGGGGGTGTGGGATCTGGGCTGGGGCCGGGGATGATGGGTTTGGGGTGTAGGAGGGGACTCCGGGCTGGGCCAGGCAGTTGAAGTGCATGGGAGGGGTGAGGGCTTTGGCTGGGGCCAGGGATGAGAGGTGTGGAATGTGGGAGGGGACTTTGATCTGGGCCAGGGGGTTGGGATGCAGAGCAGGGTGAGGGCTCCGGCTGGGGGTAGGGCCAAGGATGAGGGGTTTGGGGTGCAGGAGAAGGCTCCAGGCTGAGCCAAGGGGTTGGGTGTGGGGGGTGAGGGCTCTGGCTAGGGCCAGGGATGATGGGTTTGGGGTGTAGGAGGGGGTTCCAGGCTGGGCCAGGAGGTTGGAGTGCGGGGTGGGTGAAGGCTCTGGCTGGGGCTGGGGATGAGGGGTTTGGGGTATGGGAGGGGACTCCAGGCTGGGCCAAGGGGTTGGAACATGGGAGTGGTGAGGGCTCTGGCTGGGGCCAGGGAAGATGGGTTTGGGTTGTAGGAGGGGGCTCTCCAGGCTGGGCCAGGGGAATGGAGTGCGGGCTGGACCAGGGGGTTGGTGTACGAGGGAGGGTGCGGGGTCCTAACATGGCTCCGAGGAAGCGGCCGCTAGGATCTCTTTTTGACTGGGCATTCCGGTCAAAAAACAAATGGCTGGCAACCCCATCTTCCTAGAATATTTTTATATAGGCTTCCCACAGCTTTAATCTCCTTTATTATAATACTTTTGTTATTATTATATGTTGTAATGTTGTTCTTCATATAGAAAATACTGTATTTTTTTCTACAGTATTCATGGTTTTACATTAAATCAAAGCATCACAGGATGGATGAATTATTTACACTGTAAACTTCTTTGCAGGAGCCATCGGCTATTTTATGTCACTATACTGCCTAGTACAATAGGGCCCTGATCCCGGTTGAGGCCTAATGCATTGGATATAATGGGAGGGGAAGTGAAATGGAGAGAGCAGGGAAACAATGAATTCTGTTTACAACCACCTTATCTATAGTTATTTTCTTAAATCCGGGTGAAGCTACTCTTTGCAAGTATAACATCCTTCATTAACAAACATGCCATCTGATACTCTCTTACTTATGCTGGAGATGCGCTGAAAATGTAATGAAAAGTTATGTAATGAAATTATCATTTGGTCCAGCTCCTTGCATCGTGCTACTTATTTACAGCACTGTTGACTTCATAAACATAAATGCAGTCAGTTTACGTCAATTGCATTTTTGCTTTTGTATTTAGCAAATCACACAAATAGAAACAGACCTGAAGTCCCGAACAGCAGCGTACAACAACATCAAAGGAAATTTGCAAAGCCTGGAAAGAAAAACTGTGTATGTACAGTGTGTGCCAGTGTATGTTGAGTGTTGATACTGGTGTGTTGTTTGTATGTATGTACTTTCCTGCCTGCTTGTTCTGACAGGAATGAGTATTGGGAATAATTGTCAGAAATGGTAAGCATCCACAGATCTAGCGGAAGTTACTGGACACCCCCGTTTTCCATTACCTCTTAAAATCGGACCAATAGATTCCTTCTCTTTGCTTAGGCTAAAGTTCATAACTGTTAACTGTGTAGAGGCAATGTGACTGACTTGCGTCAAAACCTAGCATCATTGCATTTGTTCTGAGCATATTGCATAGTATCAGAAATAAGAGATGGGGAAGTTCTATTAAGTCAACCAGTGCAATCCCATGCAATGCAGATTGTATCCTATACTCGGTTATAGAAGTCACATGCAATCATGCTTCCATTATTTCCCCTGGGAGACCAATACACTCACTGATCAGCCTTCCCTTTCTTAATTTCATCCTGTTACTCATAGCTACACCCCCCTCTTGCCTTAGTAAATGTTTTCTCTCCTCTCTTCACTGGGTTAAATAAGTTCACTCTTTAAACACGTTGAGACTATTCTAAATATAGGGTATGTTGAGTTCTCTTGATTCACTACTTCTGTAATTTTCCTTAAACGAGCAATGAGATTTGGCTGGCAAGCTCCATTCTTTCTAAATTCAAGTCTGCTTTGATCATTTCCCCACTTCCAATGGGAGTTGGAAAATCCTAGGTAAGGTGAGTTTTAAGCAACCCATTTGAGAAGAAAACATCTGTAAACAGAACTTTTAGAGCATCTTAGAGAGTGCCAGGCAAATCCACTGTCAGTGCCAACAGACATCTCAATGCTAATGTGAGCTAACCTTTCCTGTGCAGGTTCTCAAGTGGCATAAACAGCACAGTGAGTATCAGCCTCACAGCTGCCACTCCACATTCCTGGGACTGTTCCCAGGGAGCTGAACTGTACTAATGGAAGTTACCCATGCTCTGTAGCAGGGGAAGTAGGGCTCCAGGAATGGAGAAGAGTGCCACACGCAATGTAGCTTAGCACTCTGGAGAGTGGTTAGGATGAGAAGTGGCCAGGCATTTTTCATCTTAGCGGGGGCGGTTTTCTGTCAAAACCAAATTTTTAGCGGGAACAGGTCCATGTCAATGAATTTTTTTGACTCAAAACATTTTTGAAAAAAAGGTTGGAAATTGTTGAACTGTTTCATTTTAGCATTTTTGAAAGATTCTGGTTTTGTTTAAAAATGTAAGCTAATTATAGTAAAATAGAACATGGTAAAAATATTTTGGAGCTTCGGTTCACAAAAATTTGAGATTTTTGACTTCATCCAGATTTAGGATGTGAAAATTCAAAATCTCAACATTTTCTGCAGAAAGACAAAAACTGTTTCCTGCCTAGCTCTGTTTAGGACACAGCCCCCTGTCCCCCTCTTGCAACAAATTGGTGGATTAGCATCTTCCCTCTCCCAACACCCACTTAATTGCTTATGCCATATACTGGCAGGGTTACTCTGTCTCTCCTTTTGGGGCTGCATTCTTTACTCCCTTCATGCCTTTTACCCTCCTCTTTGCTGATGGTTTTGCTTTTGCTTTCTGTTTTTTATTCATGTTTGTTCACTTGTTTTGCTGTGCTCCCTGGTTCTTTCCTCCCAACCCCAACTCAGCAGAGGAGCACTTGCTGCATGGGACAGAAGATACCCATTGGTGGTTAAGAGGAGCTGGGACAGGTGCTCCCAGACTAGCTGTCCCCTCTCCAGTTCCTCAGAGGGATTGACCCCCAGTATGACAGTAAGACAAGGCTAGAAGTAACATGGCTGCTGTGGTCCTGTTTCCAGTTATATATTGAGCTGTAATAAGAGATGAGGCAAAAATGTGAAGAACCTTAATGAAGGTAATGGTGAAAGCTTCAGTTCTACTCACCATCACAAAGACTCAGGGGCAGGGGGGTTGTCTTTCTATACAGTATCTCCTAGCAATGGGGAAGGGCTGAAGGGCTTCTCTGCACAAAATGTACACGGCTTTAACCAGTTTTAGTTAACGTGGTACAACATTGCTAGTGTATACAGTGGTACTGGTGTAATAAATATTCCCATATGAGAAGGGGAATAAACTAAACTGATGTAAGGCAACTTTATATTGGTATAACTGAGTCCACACTACGGGTTGTACTGGTATAACTTGTATAAGAAATCTCACCCCCTTACCAAAATAGATATACTAGTACAAAACCTGTGCGAGGCCTTTAGACGTGTCAGATCTGGAACGTGCATTCCTCTGTATATAACACTACTTCGCAGTTAGCTGTATGGCACTTGATATTTCCAAAGTTCTGTAGTCCCCTGTATATGTTCCAATCATGATTCTTTTTTTCTGGTTTGTTTTATTTTAGGGGAAATCTGTTGACTCGTACTTTAGCTGATATAGTGAACAAAGAAGACTTTGTGCTGAATTCAGAATATCTCATCACTCTTCTCGTTGTAGTTCCAAAGTAAGATTATCTCAAGTCTTCCCTTTCGGGGAGGGAGAGAGACAGAGCAAGTGCAAGTGTGTGTGGCTTCCTTTTAAGAGGGAGGGAGGGAGTGTAATTATGAAAGATTGGGCCAGAGTCACAAAGTTTGGATATAGAGTTTTGGTTTGGGTCTATCTCTAAGGGTATGTCTACACTACAGCAGCGCAGCTGTGCTGCTGCAGTTATTGCACTGTAGCTACATAGTGTAGACACTTCCTACATTAACAGGAAAGGGTTTTTTTCCCATCCATGTAGCTAATCCACTTCTCTGAGAGGTAGTAACTAGGTCAATGTAAGAATTCTTCCATCAACCTAACCACATCTACACTGGGGCTTAGGTGGATGTAACTACGTTGTTCAGGATGTGAAATTTTTCACATGGAGCTAGGTCAGTCTAATTTTTGAGTGTAGACCAGGTCTAAGATACATATAGCAATTACAGAAATGGGCAGTTTTTTGTATCTGCATGCACACATCACAAGTCATGCCAACTGAGAGCCGATTAAACCTTTATACCAACCCCCATCATCATGGTTTCTTTCATGACACATTGTACAGAATATTTTAAGAAACTTTTTGAGAGTTTAAAATACTTTTACTAGGACTTTAAAAAAAAAAAACCTTTGTACCTTTAAAGCTGTGTGTGATACTTTGGGGGTTCACCCAGACAGTGAGGGGTTGTGTCACCATCTGCCCTGTAAACCTGAGTGCTTCTGTGCTGTGCAGCTTTGGCTCAGAGCCCTGATCCCAGCAGCTTGCTCACAGCACGATGGCCTCACCCTGGCTCCACCAGCCTGATTACTCCTTGCAGGGTGACACCACCAGCCCTTCCAGTCCTGAGTCTCCTCAAAACCCTCTCCCCTGCAATGCTCAGCCCCTCTCACTGTAGCACTTCCCAAAGCTTATCCAGTTTGCTGTTCCTTTAACGAGACAGTGCACAGCACCAGCTATTCATTTGGCTGAGGCTTTTACCCCTCATTTGGAAATAATGCACTGAGATGGGTGTGTAATAAAACAAAATCAGGTTTAGTAACAAAGCACATGCAGCAGAGTTGTAGCTGTGTCGGTTCCAGGTTATTAGAGAGCCAAGGTGGGTGAGGTAATATCTTTTATTGGACCAACTTCTGGTGGTGAGAGAGAGAGACACGCTTTTGAGCCCCAGAGAGCTCTCGAAAGCTTGTGTCTCTCACCAACAGAAGCTGGTCCAATAAAACTATTACCTCACCCACCTTGGCTCTTTAACAAATAGCAGGCATTTAAGCGATCCCAAGGAGAAGGCATTGGGATAGAAATGGCTACAACCAAACAGAAGTAAAAGTATGCTTCTAAGACTAAAACCTAACTTAATGAACTAGTTTTCTTAAACAAATTAATTTTCTCAACATGGTCATTCTTCCAGCATGGCTGGCGAGTTCTTAACCAGGAGCCAACAGAGAGCTCAAAGCGCTCAGTTCCTTTGTCTCATCAGAAGGATGTCAGAATGGCTTTTTCTCTCTGCTTATATTCTCAAATTTTATCTCCCCCCCCCCCCCCCAGTCAGGAAGCCTTCCTGGGGGCTCAGCTTGCTATGTCCACCAGGGAGCTGATGCCATGTTAATATTTGCAGTCTCCTCCCACTGTCATGATAATTAAGTAGTTATCTCACCCACTGCTAGTTTGGTGGCTTTGTTGACCTCTGCTGTAAATACATTTCCATAGTCTCCCCTTGCTCAGTTTACACTGATGATATATTCAAGCAGGCTGGGAACCACATTCCTTAGTCTAGGGCTGGGTTCCTTGAGCCCTACCTGCCAAACCTAGTTGAAGAACATAGTTCCAGCTCACATTTATAATTCTTTATCTACTAACTGTAGATGCCCCATGCAAGCATACTAATTGATCAGTGAGTTAGCTTTCCAGTGATGTATTGTTAAATAGACATGACAGCGGGTGGGTGCGTGTACACCGAGCTGTGTGTACAGGCCAGCTGAGACTCTGTGCTTCACCTGGGAGCCCCTTGTCCTGTGGCTTTAGGGTGCTCGTAGTGGCACATTAAGTGCATCTTTTTACCATGATGCCAACTGGCTAAGGCTCAAAGGGAGAAAAAAAAATCAAACTAACAGATGGAAAACCGTTCTAAAAAAGACCTTGTCTAAACATCAAAATGTCACTGTGTATAGTCTGTTATCTCAGGCCCTTCCAGGGTGGGCTAGGAATAAGTGTTGGGTCCCTTTGGGAAGCTGGGAATCTCCCCTCTCCCATGGGATAAAGCTGCTGTTTCTAGACCTTCAAGGGTGTACGATGGCAGATTTTAAAGTTGTGCTATTTTGAGATCTAGAAGAGCCATCACTGGAAACCTTGGTCATGCTGGGCCTCCAGCTTGAATAATGGAGTGGAGGAATTCCACATGGGAATGAGGAAATATATGCTGGCAGGCTGATTTTTTTTTTTTTAATGGCTGCAATTTGAAATAGCTCTAGAGTTTGGAATGGTAGAATAAATCCCAGTGAAAGAGCTTCATAAGGCAGGTGATGTGGTAATAGGCATTTGATAAGTTAATTTATAATATGCTCCATTTAGCTTAGCATAGGGCTATCACATACACATGTATATACTTAGTAGAAATGCCTGCTCTTTTCAGTTACTTAATGCACTTTCTTTTGTGTTGCCCACAGGTCGAACTATGCACAGTGGCAAAAAACATATGAATCCCTCTCTGATATGGTAGTGCCTCGATCCACAAAGTAAGTGAAATTCCTGACCTAGCTCTCGTTTGCTCTTGAGATCTCTATGCTGTTTTCATCTTAATCATTTGAAGTCCCTGGCTGGCAGAGGGAATAGTACATGTAACAAAAGAGCTCTATGAGAATGTATGGAGCAGCACTGTCATCTCAATCTCATTCTTGCTACTTCAATCCTTGATTAAAATGGAAGCTGCTTGGTTGTGGGAAAGTGCAGATGAATGAAAATGCTTAAGTGAGCTATTTTCCAGTAACCTTGCTTTTCCTTTGAAATGTCCAGTGATTCAGGTCTCTCTGCTTTTACCTTGCCACCTGACTACTCAACAAACCGCTTATTTTGCCTGCTATTGTTATGAAAATAGAGGAACACGTTGTTACAATAATATAGTTCAAGTTCTGTCCTGATGTAAATAGGCACGTCATTAAAACTAGTGGAGTTACAGACACTCACTCACGTGCTGCCATTTAACTGTTTCCTGATTGGGGATGGGTTCATTTAGCTTCCAAGATGTCTCCTGTAGCAGCAAAAGCCTAGTTAGCGCTTACCCTATCACAGGACCGGCGCTAGTGTTTTTAGCGCCCTAGGCGCACGGCCATTTCGCCAGCCGGCATGCTGGTCCCGCAGCTCCGGTGGAGCTGCCGCAGCTGTGCCCTCGGGAGGTCCACCAGAGCCACAGGAGCAGTGGACCTTCCGCAGGAATGCCTGCGGCAGCTCCACTGGCACCGCGGGACCAGGGGACCCTCCGCAGGCACGACTGAGGCAGGTCCACTGGAGCCGCCTGCCGCCCCCCTCCCCCGGCAAAATGCTGCCCCCCAATAATCCTGGCGCCCTAGGCGATTGCCTAGGCCACCTAAATGGAAGCGCCGGCCCTGCCCTATCAGACTTACCAGGAAGTAAAAGTTTGAGTGGGTAGCCAGCAGCAGGAAAGCATAGATCATGGCAGGAGAGAAGATCCAGTCCAGAGATACAAGGCTTTGAGAGGAAAGATCAGGAGGGAAGGAATCAATGGAAGCAGGAGAAAGTGGAGGAGGGCAAGTTAGGGAGAGGGCAGGAAGGAGGATTGTCTGCTACTTCCTGTCTCAAAAAATAGGTGGACAGAAAGGAAGAAGAGGAGCCAGAGATAAGGAATAACAGGAAAGAAGCAAGCAGACACATAGACACCCACTCAGCTGGCAGGGTTCAGAAGCTTGATCATAGGGGGCCTAGAACTGAAGGCCCAGTCCTGCTCCAGCTGAAATCAATGAACATTTTGCCCTTGCTTTCAATAGCAGCAGATCTAAGAAAGTTCATGCTATTGTTCAGTTCTGTAAATGGAAAAGAGAATTGCAACAGAAAGCAGCTAATCAAAGCACAGGGCATTCTCCGTGCTCGGTCACTGCAGTGCATTTCTTCCTGCAGAATGATTGCTGAGGACGCAGAAGGAGGACTCTTCACTGTGACACTGTTTAGAAAAGTAATGGATGATTTCAAAGCCAAAGCCAGAGAAAACAGGTACTGTAGTTACGGAACTGCTCCCGCAGCATGGGCCAGCCTCACATGGTTGTTCAGGGTGGGAGAGGATGCAGGGAGCACAACCCTACCCTTTACACTCCTCTAAGTGCAAGGACTGCTCATGGCTCCTGCTGCTGCTGGCCCTAGATTCATTGAGAGCAGGGAAGCCCAGCAGGGTCTGTCCTCTATGGGGGTGAATGTACGCTGTGTTCTCCAAGAGTGGCACAGCAGCTATCCACAGCCATCACTCCTGGCGCTGTCCGACCTGCTTGCCTAAGGCACAGTGTGTCTGGGAGAATAACTCCTGCTATGCTAAAGTGACTCCACATTACTCTGGGGTAACAGCACCATTCTGCATGCTGTATGGTATTAGCTGGCAATTTAGAAATGCATATTATTCCAAAAGCATATGACAAAGGACCAGGCAAGTTACATGAGCAGCAGCTATTACAAGTCAATATATTTGTTTTAAGGTTCATGGTCCGAGAATTTTATTTTGATGAGAAAGAACTGAAATGTGAAAAGGAAGAAATAATGAAATTAGCTTCTGATAAGAAACAACAATATGTAAGTAACACTTTGATTTCATCTTCCAGCGACTGATACAGCCTTTATCACTGTAGTATCTCAGTAGCTCATAATCATAAATGGATTTTTAAGCTCACAGCAGCACTGTAGGGTAGAAAAATCTTTTACACTGGGGAAACTGAGGCACAGGCTAGAGTCATTGATTTGCCCAAGGTCACTCAAGCTTGTGGATGAGCCTGGAACCCTGTCTAGTGCCTCATCCACTAAATCATCCTTCCTACCCTACAGGCCCCCAATCACAAATGTGAATGGTCTGTAATTAGCACCACTATCAATACTTCCAAAGCAACTTGAGAAATAGCAATGTTAATCTGTTTATTGCCATAGGGGCCACTACTGCGCTGGCTGAAAGTGAACTTCAGTGAAGCATTTGTGGCTTGGATTCACGTGAAAGCCCTGAGAGTTTTTGTTGAATCTGTCCTCAGGTAAGCTCGTCAATATGCAGAAGTTAAAACAAAGTTTATTTTCACATAGCAGTGTTCAGATATAACTTCAGCAGGAAAGACTCACCGGTTTACAGAGTCAGCTCTAGCAATTCCTACCAGCATATGGAAAATTTAGATGACTGAGAACAGCGCTGCAGCTTGGAGGAGGCAAAAGGCTGAAAGTAACTATTCAAGTGTATTTACAGGGGAGGAGTAAAATGAAGGCTATATGGGGGAGAGAGCACGTTTAATCCACTCTAGGCTTCACAAGGGTGCTCCCATGCATTATTATCAGATGAAGAGACAGTCTGCACCGATGGAGAGGAGTGAGCTGGTGAAAACAAGCTGATACGAGACTGGAGATAGGAGGGAGTTCCCAGAGAGGTTTGAAATGACTGCACTGTACCAACAGCACTAAGTGTATGTCTGTGTATTTAAAGGTACGGCCTACCTGTGAATTTCCAGGCAATGCTGCTGCAGCCCAGCAAGAAGTCTGTAAAACGTCTGAGAGATGTTCTTAATGCTGTCTTCAAACATCTGGATGAAGTAGCAGCAGCAAGTATAATGGATGTATGTGTTCAGTCTACTGCAGGAGACTATGGCCATTAGTTCTGAACAAGACTATATATTTGCAAGACTTCGTATCAATTTAGTTAAAACCAGGGCTCAAGAACCAGATCATGTAGCACTTCATGCTCCAGGGTTTAGGCTTATCTCAAGGTTGAGATCTAGTGTGGGAGGCCTAATGGGACATTTCGTACACCTCCCTCTGAAGCATCTGGCCACCATCAGAGGATACTGGACTAGACAGTCCTCACTTCAGATCCCAGGTGGCAAGTCCTGTGAACAAAAAGCCCCCTAGTTTCTCCCCAGCCTCTATGTTGGCTACTCCTAAGTAATATTTACAAAACCCTCACTTTAGTCTAATGGAGGTGAGCACAGTCACCTGGTAGGGAGCAAGTTACAGACAAGTGGCTAATCGGTGTCCACCCTAGAAGGTGGAGATGGAGACTGTGAAGTTAATTTTTTAATTGTTCAAAACTAATTTATAAATACTTCAAAAAGAATCCACCAAGTTGGAACTGAGCATGACTTCTCAGACAGAACGCTTTGATTAAAGCAGGTATAGGAGTATGTTCTATTTACTGACAGGGATGTAAAAACACAAGTGATCATCTCTCAAGTTTATTTCTAGCACCTAAATTACTTTGTCTCCTTTTGCAGATGAGTATGGACATTCCTGGTTTACAACTGAGCAATCAAGAATACTATCCTTATGTCTATTTCAAGATCGACCTCAGTCTTCTTGATTACAGTTAAGAATTAAAATCAAGCTTGACTTACTCATGTGCAAGTCCCCAGTGTCCCAGTAGAGTTATGCTCTTCAGCCATTAACAATCAAATTAAAATGCAGGCACCTGCTCAGCTGGATAATTTTATAAGAATTCTTTTGCATATGTAGCACAGTAATTTAAAATTGTCAATCTACTCCACTGTGAAAGTAAAGTGTTTTACTATTTTATACTGTCTCTTCACTTTGTATGGTTAGAAAACAATTCACAAGCAGGTGGATTTTATTTATTTATTTTGTAAGTTACAGAGGGGATCATCTTTACTGGAATTTAAAATAAAATCAAAAGTTAAGAGTCTGGTGGTTAGTGGATTAACTAGCAGTGTACAATCAGGTTTTGGCAACAGATTTGTTTTTCAGCTCTAGTTTCAGATGTTACTAATCCAACAAAGTGAGGAAATCCTGCCCTTAACCTTAAAACCAGATGGGGTAAAATTTTCAAAGGCTCCAAGTGCCTAAGTCACTTCTGAAAACACAACGTTAGAGCCTAAGGGCCTGTCTACATTTAAAATGCAGCAGCAGCAGCACAGCTATACCGATGCAGCTGCAGCACTTAGTGGAGATGCAATCTCTGCTGACAGGAGAGCTTCTCCCGTCAACATAAGTACTCCACCTCCCTGGGATTTTTATCCCAGATCCTTTACTTAGAATTTAATTATTGAAGGCCAGCATGAAATTACCACTCAGAGCTGGTAAATTCCATCAACTTGTCAGTGGGAAAGACTCTTTAAAGACAATATTGGGTTGGGGTAGATTTGTAAAATTACTATTGTGAAAAGGAGCTTTCAGCTATGCCATCTCCATATCTCACACAGGTCAGTCCCATGCACAGTAACTTTGCTAGACATTGATACAATAGGGGGCCAGCCATAGAATAATTTAATACCTTTGGCCTTAAGTTTTTAATAATATTGATTTTACAAACAGCAATAATTATACCAAACACCAAAGTGTAACCACCCCTGGGGTGAAACACTAAGGATTTTAACAGTGTAAGATGGGAAGCAAATACCACCAGATCCAGTGGAAAATGCAGAGGAAATTTAAGAAGCAGAACATAATCACCTAAGTTGGAATTTGGCCAGGATGCTGGAGATAATACTTAGATTCTGTTTAAGAGACCAGTCAGTATCAGTTTTAGGCCTCTCCCCAGAGAGAAAGCTGCTACAACAGCACATTGACCCTTCACACTCTGGGGGGGGAGGTCACTGGCTCACCACCAACTCAGAGGAAAACTGCCACTTTCTGAAATCAGCAGCACTTTTCACCAGCTTGCATTTTCCCTAGAGATCTCCCATTCAAGCAGCGACCCAGCTATCAGATGACAAGATCACCATTTGAGGTGATATGTTGTTTCCAAGAAACTGAAAATCCCTGAAAATAGGAGGAAAGACTAGAAAGAGCATTTTAAACCACGATTGTCTGGTCTAATCTTCAGGCAAAGACTGTCAATAAGTTTTATAATGGCAGGGTAGTTTAAGAGTCTTACAGCACCGTTCCTTATGATATACACTGTTCACTTTGCAACAGTCATCTGAAGCTGGACAGCTTTAATTGTATGGAAGTTTGTTGCTCAGTACAAGACTAATACTCTATGTCAAAAATATCTTGTTTTATTCTTTAATTGAAACAGAAGCTGGTCAAGTTCCATCTGAATGAAAAAAAAATTACATTTAAAACTGGTTACAGTAACATCCCCCAGAAACATTCAAAGAGCACACACTCTATGGACAAAATAAAAACCAAGATGTTGTAATCAAAGATCAGTGTTGTCCTCAAAATATTTGTTACACAGAATACAATCAAATTTACTGGTTACAACAATTCATAGAATTTTTGCAATGTTTTCTTGAGAGGCATACAGTTCACTGTCGCAGTGGTGCAGAGAGCTGGCCCAGTGCTACTTCTCTGTAAAAAGGCCACTGGAATATCCATTTGATTGTGAACAATGTTCCAAACCCTCCCAAGAAAAGAAACTTCCTGAAGATCTCACAATTCGTCTTTATCCCAGTCTTCAAGATCCACATCACTGAGATCAATGTCATCTTCAACTGGAAGCTGTGGAACCACAAGCAGAGTTTTTGAATGCCAGTGCTTGTAATGCTGTTCTAATATGGGACTTGAAAAATCAATGCCCTGCTGAGGATGACAGACGTGTCTTCCAAAATAAGATTAAGTCTGGATGTACACAGAGAGCTAAATAGCACTTCAGTGGAAAAAGCTGATGCTCACATGACTGAAAGACCCTTAGTGCATTTCAACATAAGCCCAGTGGCCACTTAACTGAGCTTGGGACCAGTACAATACATGTTTCTTGGGGTGCTTTCTACCAAGGAATTTAGTTGGAACTTCTGCGGCATTGCCAAGTTCTTATTAAAACAAAGCCACATCACTGATTCTTTGGCTCCTCCCCGCCTTTTTAAAAAACAAAACAGACTTTTGCCACTGAGCCCTATATAATCAAGGATTTACTGCATGCCTCAATTTTCAATGAGAACTGTGTAGTTAAGTCCCATGCAAGTGAAACTTTTGAGTTTCAGTCACTATGCTGCAGGGTCAAGGCCCATCTAAGTTTCAGGTGCTATAATGTAGTCACCCCTTTAGTTCACACACTGAAGTTCCCTCATTACCGCATGCTGGCAATAAATTGCATTTCAGCCTCAATGGTTTGAAATTGAATACTATTGACTAGGACATAAGACATTATTAACAAGGCAGAGTATAACTGTCCATGACTTCAGATAACTAGCTATCTGGTAGGCCTGGTTAGGTTTCCTATTGTTTAAATCAGAGGTTCTCAAACGGGGTTCAGGACCCCTCAGGGGGATGTGAGGTTATTACATGGGGGGGGGGGTCACGAGCTGTCAGCCTCCACCATAAACCTTGCTGTTAAATATATTAAAAAAGTGTTTTTAATGTATGGGGGGGTGTCACACTCAGAGGCTTACTGCATGAAAGGGGTCTTCAGTATAAAAGTCTTGAGAACCCCTGGTTTAAATCCTGTTGTTTTTGTAACTAGGAGAATCAATAGAGGTTTAGTTTAGAGAATCAGCATTACGGTATTACCGTGCTATTCTTTATTACCAAGTGGCTATGGAGGTAAGTTTAAAAAGTAGCACTCTGAATACTTTGTGAGGGAAACTACTAAGTGTTTCACTTACTCTGGGAATAGGCATTTTGAGAGCATGTCCCCCCTGGTTCAGTTCCTCTGTCCAGTATTTCCTTTTTAACCTAACAAGGTGTTCATGCACCCAGAACTGGTGCCTCTTACCTCACCATCTTTGCCATCCCACGGCTCGACTGTGTTAATTTTAGGGAAACCCCCACCACCTACTGGTGCAGTAGATCCACGACCAAAGGAGAGCTCCCTGGGAGAGAGGATGGGGGAGTGGGGGGGGGAGAGAAAAAAGATAAACATTTAAGAAGTTTCCAATCTCATCCACCTTAAACACACTGTATTACTTTGTATACATTTAATAGGGAATTAGGTGTGCTACTGGATGTTTAGCTTGAGAGGATCCCCATTCCAAAATATCAAATAACCCTAATTTGAGGTTCACAGATCATTAGAGAATGGTAAAAACTTTGAAGAGGACAAGAATAATTTTTAGGGAGATTCAAAGATAAACACCAAGAAACAAACTTGAAACTATTCAACCCATAAACAGGGGAGATTTGTTTTTAAAAACAATCTATTGCCAAGTCCCCAAGCATCACAAGTTGACAAATGCAGCGGCATGACTGGTCAGCTTCTAAGCACCTTTTTATAATGGATTACCTACTTGTGCCACACACAGTAAAGATGAGACAAGCCCAAAGTCATTAGCTGGTTTACATGTTCTAATTTCTAGCAATGTTGTTTTTACTTTAAGATGGAGAGTAATGTTATTTTGCCATCCTGGATTAGGCACTTAGTTGCCAACTGCAGAAGTTCATCTCCTTCAAATCAGAAGCCTAAATCTTTATCAGTTACAGAGTGACTCAGAGTGTGAACAGCTTCTGCATTCATCTCAACCTGCCTTGCTAATTCAGTCTGCAAACAAGAGCAAGCATTATTCCTTTCAGTATTTTTTTCCCGTGGTAAATTCACACTTATTCTGAGGTTGCCCTTCATTATCTTGTCAAAGTCTATGTTTTCCTGCTCCTCGAAGCCTCCGAGGAGGCTTCGTTTTCCTGATTTCAGTTGACAGGCTTCCTATCACATTACATAAAGTCATCAGTGTTACAGCACCATGCTCAGCTTGCACTAAGAGAGCTAACTAGAGCTACTGTGACTGTACTACTTCCCTTAGACACGGAACACCTGAGCTGAAATGTTAATGTCATCTTCTACTTTGCAAGTCCTTCTCTTTGGTAAGGTAACACCAATCTTTAATTATACAGCCCACCAATATGGTGCTGTGGGATATCTGTCCTAGGAAGATTGTCCTGTAGCATCACTATTCACAGCCCCTGCAGAGGTCTCACTAACGTTGTTTTAAAACATGCAAGAACTTGAGAAATGACAGACATTTGTCACAACAGTGCTGACCATCAGCGTATGAACATTTCCTGATATGCTTTTTGAGGATATTTCTTTTGTATTTAGTAGGCCTCAAATTTCATGGGATAAACTTAAATATTTCTGCTTCAAGGAAAAAAATGTTGGTAGATCCCAACCCAAAACTAAATGGAAAACCCACTATCTCAGTCTAATAAACTTGGTTTAGACTGATGCCTCCACAATGATTTTTTACATCCTTGTAAGTATGTACATTATGCGGCAGATTCTGTTCTGTGCCACTGTCACAAAGGAGTGCTAGGGTTAACAGTGTGTCCACTGGTTTGAAAGAATACTCTTATGAACTCACTGGTGTTGGCAGTTATCGGATTTTCCAAGGAGTTATTTCAACAAATCCCTTAACTCAGCTGCTCTCAACCAATGGATTCATACTAGTAAACTTCACGGTACTTCCTGATTCACTGAAGCTACCCAGAGCGCATAATCACGATGTGAAGTACTCTGGATTAAAATGAACTTCTAATATTGGTGAAGTCACTGTCCCAGGATGTCACAGGTGCAAAACCAACTTCTTCTGAAGTGGTGGTTAGAACTGTCCACGCTTAGTTCATGCCCAGTCTGGTGGAGGGAGGAAGAGTGGTGGCTGGGAGAGACATGGAGCACAGAAATCCACACTGATGTTTTTGCTTCGCAGTGCATTTGTAATACGTAGGAAGAATGGCGATGGTGCAGACCTCCCTTCAGACACTGGGTAAAGGAAAATTCTGCACTGGACTTGAATTATTAGCACAATCACGGTCTGCCATGCTAGCTACTTCGATTATTTGGCAATTTACAGTTTAAGGGCTCAGTCTGATCCTGCAAATCCTCTACAGGATCAGGCTCTTATATTTTCTGAGACTCTTCCCTAGCCCTACATTTTAGTTTAAAAAAAAAAAAAAAGAAAAAAAAAGCCAACCAAAAAAACCCAAACCATCCCACAGCAACTAGTAATCTTATTTCCAGAGCTCCACACTCCTGACTGAATTTACACTGGATGCCAATGTACACTGTGTTCTGTGTCTCCACAGATCCAGAGACTTAGTTAAATGAACAGTTTAAATTACTTAAAAATAAAAAAATAAATAAAGACAAAAAAGACAGTTTGTACCTGAGAAACTCATTAATCCCTTGTTCACTGAAAGATCCTTTCAGGAGGGCAAATTTCATCTTCCGTGCATTAACTGCTGCCATAGCTGGGTACCCAAATCCTCCAATTCCCAATGAGTTTTCAAGCTCAGACTGAGCTCCAGCCTCTGTCCACAGCCACCTTAAAAAAAAGAAAAAAAAAAAAAAAAAGAACCTTGATGACAATACTGTATTATTGCTTTTACACCAGTTTTTGGCAGGTCTGCTTTTTCATTAGCAAAAACATCCTTGGCCTTTGTAGCATTGTTCACAATGCTGCACAGATAAACCTATAAAGTTTAAGGAAGATTCCAAAGTTTTAGATCAGTAGCATCATAGCAATAGTGTCTGCACTATTAACGGAGAATCTCATCTCTCTCCAGTCTCTTGCTATTCAAATCAGTAAGGCCTAGCTGTGATGTGGAATCATACTCTGACTATGTGAGGAAAACCTTTCCATCTTCAACAATGACTTCTAGCCCAAGGTCCCAAAGGAGGCCCAGCCATTGAAGTCTGTACCATAGAAGTGGCTATACACAGATGCTCCTACAAGACAGGAACCATGTTACTCAACCAATGCTTAAGCACAGTTGAACAGCTACAGACTTGCTCTATTTCAGCAGATTTCTGTGCTTTAACCTGAGCAGGCAAGTCTTACAGTGGGCTAAGCCACATACCTAAACAAGAAAAACTGGAGCCTTAAATCACACCTGAGGCAGGTTGCTGAGCAGAGAAAGGGAGCGTGATGTTTCCACTCCCCAGTTGACTAATGCAGTTTCTCTTGCCCCTAACTAGTCCTCCGGGGAAAGTGAAGCATTAGACCAGTCAGGAGTTGATAGGGTCTCAGCACTCCCCTCAAGTCTGTCATGCCACCCCCTCTCCCTCCCATGGCCTCTTTCCCAGCATCTGCCATGTCAGAATGCTCCCCCACACTTCCTGTGATGCCCAGCAACCTGGAGTCCACAGCTAACACTAAGGCATCACCCTCCTTAGCAGACCTCTCCCTGGCTGGTGGGAAAGGAAAAACGCACTGGCTCAACCCAGCATGGAGGAAGAGGGAGAGAAGGAGAAAGAAAATGCCAGCTGGCCCACAGTGGGAATGCGAGGCAAGGCATTAACAGAGCCTGCACTTCTGAAATATAATCAGACACAACAACAGAGAGAAACCAGCCTACCAAAGTAAGGCTCCAAAGAAACCAGACTCATTTTACAGCTTAAATATTGCTTTCAACATTCAGACCTAGGAGGTATGTTTGATCTAATCTCAATGTTTAGATGGCATTAGCCTTAAGTAGTCAAAATGCACATTTAAAAGCAAGGTGAAAAAAGGATTAAATTCAGTTTGGTTTTTTTTAAACAGATCCTGTTTAAAAAATATCATGTTGACAAGAGGTATCCCACTGACTTATTCACAGGGCTTTTTGTTTTAACCATGCTCCTAGCTTATCTGCAATATAGCACCATCAGATGCAAGGCTGTGCCCATCTCTGCAAGGTATCCAAGTATTTCTATAGAAAAATAGACACGGGATCTTACGGAATAGAGGGTAACTACCTCTTCGAATCTAATGTGGACATCTGATGTCCTCCGTACCCCCCACCCCTTTTTCAAGAGAAGTGGCCAAGCCAGAAATTACACTTACCCCCACATTTTCTTTTTGTATTTGTCTGCCATTTTTAACATGACTTCCAAGTAGGAATTTCTACCTGCAGCTCCTGTTTGCCAGACAGAATTTTAACAAGTTAAGGCAGGTCAATTTTTTTCTTAAGTGACATTATAAAGAAAAATGCTTCCTTTTATTCTACCTGTATCAAGAATATGGGGCAACACAGCAATGACACAGAGCTGGTGGGCATCACAGGTACTCTTCACAACATTTTCATCAATAATCTGGGAGAATGAAACAAGAAATCACAGATTATAAAACGCCACAGCACTCAGATGATTAACAGTGCTGGGTGCCATAACCTCAAACTTGGTCCTACCTGAAGAGACCACTGCTTTGAGTGAGAAAGAAAACTACTTTTCCCCATGGTAACATGCCAGAAGAGACACTGCGAGCCTCCCTCTAGTCTACTAGCAGGATGCTCATCTGAAACACCATGCCCAAACCTATGCATATTCCCACCAATACTGTTGATGCTGCATATTCAGATGTGAGGAGAGATCAAGTGGAGACTCAGTTGATAGGGAATAAAGTTTTAAATAGCTTGTCAGCAGGCTAACGATAAAAGCCAGTGAAGTGGTTACCAGTAACATGTGGGAAGAAGGGGGGTGGTGCAGCAGACTGAATCTCCATAGTAAGAATTCCACTGAACTGAAAGCAGTTAGGGTGACTTCTGTGCCTTTGGTGGAGCCAACCCCAGTTGGGATGCTGCTAAATCTTCCCTGCCAAGAGGGACTTCGAGTCTTGAGGCTCATTAGACAGACATACTGTGGTCTGTCAACAACAAAAAAGGCCTAGTCCAACCCTGCCAATCTCCAGGGGGTGAGAGCGGTGCATGCACGTTATAATTTTTTCAGCCACTAAGATACCATGAATTGAGGGGAGGAGGGGAGAGAAGGGGGGCAGTGTGATGCCAGGCTAGGTAACTTACTTCTGAACAACAGTTTATTTCCTGTGAAATGGATCAAATTGCACCCAAGTGATGCAGGCACCCAACCCCGGTGAAACTTGTATGCGTGTCAGATTACATGAACTGTTAATGGTGCTGCAATGTCAATCAACATTCTCCATACCTACCCTAAACACATTGCTACAACGTACAGCTCAGTAGAAGTTTGCCCAGTAGTGTCATTAGCCTCTGTGATGTCAGTTTTTGTTTAAATGGGAAAGTTATTCAATTGGCTAGTCCTTCACCTCAGTGCACAGATTTTATCACAGGCTAAGGCACAAGGTTTGTGGGAGCTCCTTGTTAAAATAATGGCAGCACAACACACTACATAACAGGAGTCAATTTCTGCTTCCAAGTCAGTGGTTCAAATCCAGTCCATGTCAATCAAATCTAGAAGCTACCACCTGTAGGCTGCTGTTAGACTAAGTGACGTGAGTGTGGCTTCCAGCCAGTTCTTAGTGTACAGGTGGTCTGCAAGACAAAGCCACCACCAGAGTCTCTGCAGGTTTTAGTGGAAATGGAATCTAAACTTTCCTGTCACCCCCTCTCTTCAAATGAGGATTTAGATACGCTGGCAAGATAGCTCGTATTGCTGCTACATTCACAGTGTCTATTCCGTGGATCAAGGTCTTCAACATTCAGGACTATCAGTCCAGTTTCTTTAATGAGCAGTACTATTCATGGTAAAAGATGTAAAGCTACCCATGGACTGGGTTGCGATTCTTGGATCAAAAGTACCCAAAGATAGTTCTGCTCATGCACCACTTTGGTAATTTTCTTCACCATCACTATTTTTCTTAAAAATAACTGCAGGGCCCAAGAGACAGGATGGAGAAGTGCTCAGAGAAGTTAAGTTTGCCGAGCAGGGATACCTCTAGAAGCTCAGGTGGTGGGGCACTTTCAGAAAAAAGATCCAGAGCTCGAGCAACTATATCAGATCTTGTTCTTCCACCATCATAATCAACAGGGTCTTCTCCTTTCTGAAAGATCTTGATTGTGGGAAATCCACGGATCTGCAATAAAATGTGTAAGTTATTAGTTCAAATTAACAAGAATGTTAGTGGTTGCAAGAGTACCACCACGATGTGCTCTAGATAAAGAGGGAGAGTTTGCATCAAAATAGGGGATCTCCACATTACATCGCAGGGCTACACCCTTAGCCTAAACATTTTAAAGGCAAGTTAGTTATTTCTCGTCTATGCTACAAGCTAAAATTGTGTTAGTCAATACATGTTAAAAACACTATCAGATATTGTAGTATCAGTGTCTGTGGTGCATCAAGAGTCCAAGTTTTGACACCAGATCTCCCTAAAACCATGGATTTAAATATAAGCAAGGCCAGCTTAATCCTTCATGCCTCTGAAGGGAAAGGTGAAGATCCACTGAGTTTATTAGGGGAGAGGAGGAGCCCTGTTAAGAACTGTGGCCACCTCTACATCACATGGACCTTAAAAAGCAACTTGGTTTTAATAAGAGTTTGTTCAAGTACCTTCACTGATTGTCAACGGATTATCAGTTACAGTTGTATTTCAGTGAGATTGAATTCACCCTTCATCCTCACACTACTCAATGGTGTTTTTTCTTTCTACCTTCTTAAACTATTTTAGTATTAGCGGGATATGGAAGGACATGTAATACTTTTAAAAATCAGGCCCTTAGGAGCCAAGTGCGTTTTTTCAAAAGCAACTAGACACCTCACACTCATTGAAATCAATAAGTTATGTGCCTAGGTGCCTCTGAAAACCTCATTAGGTGCCTAAAGACCTTTAAAAATCAGGACAAACTTCTTTCTGGGGGACAGAGACACAATGAAGCAACACGTTCTGAGCCTGCAATCTCACTACATCTGTATAGCTAAAATGACACCTCTGGAATTCTTTCAGCTGGAGATACTGGCTGCACTCAGACCCATGTACAAACCCCGCCAGTCTTACAGAGGTGGTACACACTTCAGGATGGCACTTAGTAAACTGCTATAGGGCGCAGTTATGCCAGACCTCATGGAAGCAAATTGCAGGAATCGTAAAAATACTCTCTCAATGGCAATGTCTATTATATTTATTCCACCTTCTCTCAGCGTTTGGGAAAAACACTAATTTCTCCATGAATTGCTCAAGTCCCTTTAATACTTTTATCTCTCAGTACTAAGAAATATTAGTAAGTGCTGAGGTAAGAGAGTTCTTCTGGTAATACCTGGAACGTGACCTATTAGAGATGTTGCAACACAGGGAGGGAATTTTCAAGCCTGCAGAGCACACTCACCCCATACCGGCTGGCTAACATCTGATTCACTGTAGCATCTACAGCCGCCAGTTTTACTTTTCCTTTGGTTTGTTCTTTCACTTCTGTAGCAGCAGCTGCCCATTCTGGCTCCAGACTGGAAAGCAACATAATGCCAATTACTATAGTAAAATTGGCATTTTAGAGGCAAGTCAGTGAAACTACAACCCACAGGCTATACCTGGAGGACTGCGTTTTTCTCCAGAGTAGGAGCAGCTCTGGAAAAGGACTCAAGGACTACATGGAATCTCTCAGACATCTCAAATTCTGGGATTAGAAGACTCTCCTAAGATAAGAAACTTTCAAAGGGCCTGTTCTTGTTCCCACTGGTGGTAGTGGAATTCTGCCAGGGATTTCAAATGAAGCAGGATTGGGTCCAACAAATGTGAAATTAAAACCTGCGAGTGTGGCGGGGAAGGGGGGGGCAAAGAAAGGGGAAACGGACACAGGTTCCCTGGTAAATTCTGGGGTGGGCAAGTTAAAGAGTAACTTGCACCATTGTAAAAAGGTCCACTTCCAATAATCAAGAGAGCGAGGGTCCCAATTCACAAAATAAGCCTGTTTACATACATTGTAGATGACAAGCGAGTACGAATTTTAAATGATTGACAACAGCTCCACTTACTTTTTGCAGTGTCCACACCATGGGGCATAAAACTCTACCAGCCAAACGTCATCACTATTCACAACATTCTTATCAAAGCTGTCGTCAGTCAGTTCAATCACATCCTTCTTATCCCCGCCTCCACTTTCTTGGCTACTCTGTAGGTCAAAAATAAAATCTGTTAAGGTGGGGGAACTTTTGTCATTGCTCCCTCACATAACCACACCACAGCAGCCCAGATGTGATCACCTACACACCTTCTTTGCAAAATCAGAACACCGTTTATCAGAAATATCCACGATTAGACAATCCTGAGTTTCCCACACTAGAGCTAGCCATGTCAATAACATCCAGAGAGCATACAGATTGCCGCTATCCGCCTAAAGACCTATGGGAAGCAACACTATCGTCTCTGGAAAGAACAGAACTCTGATCTTCATGGCTCAAGACCTTTTGGTGCACTTTTAGAAAGAAGACTCACAGGCAGAACATAAAGGGACACAGTCAGCTTAAAAAAAGTGACCATAAAAAAAGTCTAATCCACTTGGTAGGTTAAATATAAAATTTCAGGAGGTTCCTAAATCAGTTAGGTGCAAAGTCATATTTTCAGAAGTGACTTAGGCACATAGAGGAGCCCAAATCCTGTTGAAAATCAATGGTCTTCAGTCACTTTTGAAAATGGGAGCTGGGTACCAAGGGTTTTTGACAACATTGCCCTATGATTTTTTTTGAGAGTTCTTGTTTTTCACGGTTCTGTTTACATTTCTCATTCATTCTCTGCAGCACTTAATGCTTAGCAGCTGGTCTCATTCCTGGTTATGTTTTGCTTTCTGGCTCTCACATTAATTTAACTAACTACTTTGAGGTCCTCAGATGGAATGTGCCACAGAATTGCGAACACTAATGAACTTAGCCTTAATACAACTCTGAGGAAGGGATGAAGGAACCCCATTTAACACATGGAGAAACAGACAAAGATTGAAGGCCAGTCGCCCCTTCCACAGATTTCTCTGCACTAGTGCTAGAAACGCGACAAGCCTCCACATGCAGGGCTTGTCCACACTTACATTTTATAGCGCTCTAACTTGCTGGCTCCGAACCTGTGAAAAATCAGCCCCCAGAAGGCAGCAAGATTGAGCACTTTAAAGCGCTAGTGTGGACAGGCTGGGAGCGAGCTATTCCCCTTGTGGAGGTGGATTACCAGCAGCTCTCTCCCAGCGCTCACGCATGACCACACTCTCACTTCGCAGCACTTTGAAGTTTCTAGTGTAGACGTAGCCGCAGTCACTCATCTCTTTGGGACAGCAGGACTTCTCGCCTCATGGAGGGGTCTGCAGGTCCTGGTGTCATGAGGCCATTGTGCACAGCGATGCACTGAGCACTCCAGAGATTTGCACATCTGCTGCAGGCAAGAACTAATGCATTACTGCAGGCCAGCAGTGGAGCAGCTCGCCGTATGCTGGCACAGCCAGTAGCAAAGAAAGAAATGGGAGATTCCAGATGATGGCTGGGTTTAGGGACATGCTGGAGGCTCCGTGGAAGGAAATACTAGCAGGATCACTACCATATTACACGGTACATTTCCAGAGAGTCAGAAGATGCTTCAGAATGGCCCAAACCCAGCTCCTCCCCTCACCTGCCCAACTAAGTCCTCTCAGAACCCAAAGAGCATCAAACCTGCAGAAGGGCTTATAGCAACATTGGCTGTTGCTCTTAGGCTTAATTTCCCTACCATCCAGGCCTTTCCGCTTGGCAGTTTTGGCTGGAATTTGCCCAAGTCTCCTCCCCTCTAGCCATGCATTCTGACAGGACAGTTTGGTTCAAAATGACTTGGCCAAGGTCACAGAGAAAGCCTTTACAGCAGAGCCAAGAACAGACCTAATGCTCCCGCGTCCTGTGCCACAAGAGCCTCTCAGGTCCCCTCACCAGGGCACCGGTGAAGTATTTGAGTTGCACAAAGCTGTTTTCACTGACGTAAAGTTGGTTTTATGAAACGTGGATGTTCAGATTAGGTTCTGCAACCCTTCAGGGAGATGCATGTAAAACCTAAATTTCCTGACAATGTCCCTCTAGTCTATACACATTCAGTTAAGGATTCAGAATCTCCAAGTGTCCGAGTTTCTTTTTAAAAAGGATTTTAGTCCACCATTAACCTAATGACGTTATATTCAAATCACTATGTTACTGCTTTAGCCAAGCTACTCCCACTGACTGCAGTGGATGTGTCAAGCTAAAGAACCAGGCCACTTATAAAATATTGATCATATTTTTGATGATTGCCATCAGCATTTAACTTGCTCGAGTTATTAATTACTCTGTATTATAACACTTATCATCAGTACATTGTGGAGATGAAAAAGTCAGCTAATACCTAAAAATTCCACTTCTACAAGTCAACAGCTGAAATGATTTTTTTTTTTACTGTTAAGAAAAAAAAGTGTTCCTCCAAGTTGAATTACTGAATCTCTAAAAGGCTTATAGGCATCCTAAATAGTTACTGTAACCTGGCTGTTTTCTAAACTCTGTAATTCACTTTATCTTACCTTATGGGTATGTCAACACAGCAAGCAGAAACGTGCAGCAAGTCTCAGAGCCTGGGTCAACAGCACTGAAGTTACAGCACTAAAAATTAGCTGCATAGATATTCAGGCTTGTGCTCTGAAGCCTATCTCCCTCCCTAGGCTTTCTGGTTGCCATGCAGACATATCCTAAGAATGAGTCTTGTGGCTTTTCTGGGAGTGCTGCCAAACAGCCCAAAAGAGATCATCTTCTGTCAGATTAACCAATACCTCAAGTTCTTTCACACACTTTGCAAGTGTCGTACCAGCATGAACATAGAAAGTGATTCATTGCACCCTCAAGTGCTACACAGGTCTTGGAGCACAAGTCTCTGATTTGCTGCAGAAGACGTGAAAATTCATCAATAAAAATAATGCATTATCCATTCCTGAGAACTACCTGCTTTCCAGAACTATATCCTCCACTTCTGCCACTAAGACGATCCTTTACCAGTGATCGAAGAGCACTTAAAGCAGCATCAACAATTGCGTCACTTGTTCTGCCACCTGTGACACAGCAGAACAAAGAGGTAAAGGGTTGAACTGAAAAATCATATTAGCATCTTATTTAACAATCTTAGATTCAAGGCCCAATCCTGCTCCTGTTGGCTTCAGTGGGCACAAGATTGCCCCTTACTGACATTTTGTGTATGTTGGGAGTCAATTAACTTGGGCACTAAGGTTGCTCAAGTGTATTTCCTTACAAATGCTAAAAAGCAAGGAAGTTACATGCAAGGCAATATTGACATTGAACACAATACTTCACAAGCAATAGGTCACTACCACCATGAGAGCACACGAATACCCTCTCTAATAAACCCGCTCCTCAGCCCCTCCCCCACCCCCAAGCAGGGGTCCAGGCTGCACCTCCCTACTTCCCCCAAGATTTAATCAGGGGTATATAGTACAAGTCATGGACAGCTTATGGGCTGTGAATTTTTGTTTACTGCCTGTGACCTGTCCATGACTTTTACTAAAAACACCTGTGAATAAAACAACCTTACAGATTATAGATAGCAGATATGGAATAAGCAAATTTACAATTTTTTTTATCTATCACATCAATCATATCACATGAGACATGAAAGACACACAACACACGAAAGACAAAACTTACCCTGGTAATCTTCTGCTTTGTTCTTGTTGGATCCAAATAGCTTGATAGTTGGAAATCCTCGAACACCATACTGACCACCTAGGGACTGATGCTTATCTGCATCAACCGCACCGACTTTCACAACACCCTATTTAATGTTAAATAGCTTCCATTGTAATTTAATGCATTTGACAGCAGGAGCCAAAAATGGTCAGGTGGAAAGAACCAGTGAGTAATTTACTGGGGAAGTTTGGGCCATAGCAGCAGTAGGGAATGGGAGAGACAAAGTCATCATTAATGCTTTTTTTTAAAACAAAAAAACATGTAGAAATGAATTTGCTATTTATTCTAAGATCAACAGATCACTGCAATTGTCACATTTTTCCATACTGAAACAAAATGCCAGTACGCAGCAGTTTACAGAGGTCCACACACCCAATCTGTGCTAGTTCTCAGATCTAAAAGGAATTCAGAGGATTGGAGGCAGGGGAAGTATTGCTCAGCCAAAAAATCTGGATTATAAACATGGAATCACAGATTTTGATTCTATCAGAGCCTTCCAAGCAGTAATGGACTTTCACCAGGAAAAGCAAAACCCTTGACAGATTATCTAGAAAAACCTGACATTTTGCCTGTTAGAAGGATTTACTATTTCCAGGGCTAGTACAATTTCACTAACCTAAAGTTAGCTGCAAGTTTCTAAGAGAGCTGACAAAGCCAATCTCCCTGCAATTCCAAAGCACTGCATGTATGTGGGGAAAGTTTAAACTTACTTTTAATGCTGTCGCTGCTTTCTTCCATTCAGGAGTTAGTCTTTGACAGTGACCACACCTTTTGGAAAAATAAATTTATTTTCGCTCAAGCTGGTAGATATTTCATTTCACAAATACCTAAGAAATCAATATAGTTGAACTCTGCAAGAGTCCAGCATATGAGTATAATCAATCATTACTATTTTGCAATGGAGTTGGGATTCTAGCCATGTGAGGGGGAAGAATACCAAGTTCTGATATCATGTCACTGCAGAAACGAAGAGCAAACGTTGCAAAGGGATCTTACCCTGCTGACAACGGTAATCTAAAAACTAGCCTCAAACTGAGACAGTGAGCTCCAACCCAGCAAGAGAACTGTAATGATAAGAACTTGGACTTCCTAGTACTGTTAAGCCTTAAGGCAAAGGAGAAGGGAAATCACAAGAGAAGTTTTTCCAGTGAAGCAGAACACCCCAGCAATCCTGATTGAGAAGTGATAACTGAGTTGTGCAGATCTGCTTTAAAAAAAAAAACAAAACTAGAGGCATGTCAGAGAAAAACTGTAAGGGAATACACATGCTCTGGTAAGCTATGGTTTCCAGCAAGCTACGGTTTTCAGTAAGCTACTCTTCTGTTTCTGGTGTGTAAAAGACATTTTCTTCTGCAAGAGCATACACTGAGATCTTACCATTTTCTTATACTTTCATTATGCTTTGCCCCAGGCTATCCCTGAAGACTTCCCTTTTTTTGCTGTTTACTTTATGACAGACTATTTAGTTATAATGGATTAGAACCTGGATGTGTTAGGCCAACAATGATTCACCGTTATTAGTATGCTGCTATTACATTTCATAGAGGAGAAGAGGGAGACAAAGCTTTGTCTAGAATAGTAATACAAGCTAAGTTGGGCAGATGTGGGGGGGAGGGGGATCATACCCATAAATTCAGCCTTATGCCTTCATGGCGGGGTCAGGCTGGGAAAGACAGGACTGAGAGAAACTCTTCATTTAGAACACACTGCTAATCAATTATTTTTCAGGCTGCCAAATGATTAAAAAATTAATTGTGATTAATCGCAGTTTGAATTGCACTGTTACACAATAATAGAATGTCATTTATTTAAATATTTTGGGATGTTTTCTACATTTTCAAATATATTGACTTCAGTTATAACAGAATACAACGTGTACAAGGCTCCCTTTAAATTATTTGTATTACAAATATTTGCACTGTAGAAAAGAAAGAAATAGTATTTTTCAATTCAATTCATAGAACTGCTGTAGTGCAATCTCTTTCATGAAAGCACAACTTACAATTGTAAAAATGTTTTACATAACTGCACTCAACTGGCACATAAATATCTTGCAACACCGGCTACAACAGTGCCATATGAATGCCTATTCTCACTTTCAGGTGCCATCATAAAATAAGAAGTAGGCAGCATTATCTCCGGTAAATGTAAACAAATTTGTCTATCTTAGATATTGACTGAACAAAAAGTAGGACTGAGTGGATTGTAGGCTTAAATATTTATAATAAATTTCAATTGGTACTCTATTAATGTAGTGTGATTAAAGCTGCAATTGTGATAAAAATTAATCAAGTTAATTTGTTTTGAGTTAATCACTTGAGTTAACGGTGATTGACAGCCCTAATTATTTTTCTATCTTTACTGAAGTTAGTACTGAAAGTTATAAATGTAAAAAGATTTGAGCATCTAGGCTGGGATCTAATGCACCTCTTACCAATCCAGACTAATTATGTCCTGCCAAGCTGTTCTATAAACCCAGGTTTATTTTGCTTGCCACAAGGCTACTGAAATGCATTTAAACCCAAGTAAGAACTGTGCTAGAGAGTGAATGGTTGGTCCAGGATTTCTAGTAAGTCGCCTTTTGTATTCCTCCAAGATACAACAGGAAGTCCTTTGTTTATAGAAATTAGTCAACCTTCTTACAAGCATACCTGCTAGGACAGCATGTGCTAGGATTCTCTGACTAGCTATGATACTTACCATGGTGCGTAGAATTCTACCAGCCATAAACTGTCACTCTGAATGACTTCCTTGTTGAAGTTTGTTGGTGTTAGCTCTATCACATCATCACTGGATGAATATAGGCTGTTAGCTGCCAGAAAGAATGTGCAGCTCACAGCTCCTAGAACAAAAAGCAAACCCAAATTATACTCCCATCAAAAATATCAATGGCCCTACTAGATTCATGGCTGAATCACTCCCCTCCCATCTCCTTTTTCTTTTAGCAGTAGGGAGAAAGAAAAGAGACAGGAACACCAAATCTGCCAGAGGGAGGGAAATTGCAGCAACCCATCTCTCTTCTCACCATTCTGCAGAAACCTTCCCATGCAAAGATCACGGGTCCAGGACTCCATGGGTTTAGGTGACAGATACTTTCTATACCACTATCTTCCAGTAAAACCTACTGGAATTTATGCTGCCTCTCCAAACTCCCTCAAAGATTTTTGGCTCACGTTTGGAGGCCATAGCAACTACCTGAAGGCCTGGAACAGTACAGACAGGCTAGAACTTCCATGTGCATACCCTGGAAATCTGTGGGGTATCCTCAGGAAAAATGGAGGGTTGGCTGGTCACACCCCTTACCCAACAACATGATACAAGGACAGCATAGAAATTCTCAGATCTTTTCCCCACAAGATAACAGGACATGTGTCTTAGTTCAATTATTTCAAGTTACACTGGCTTGGAGTCTAAGACTTGCTACATTCAATTTGGAACTAGTACCAAACTGCAGCAGCAGGAGGGGTAGGAAGGAAGGAATCCTCTGTCCTTGTTACAGATGAGTCCCAGGACCTATAGTATTGTTTTGTTTCTCAGGTGGTGGGAGGCAAACCAGCAGTCAGTCTTGGGGTCACACCTCCTGGAATAACAAACCCTCTAAAATAGGGATGTAAAAGGATAACGGTTAACCTATAAGCATCAGTCTTACCTGTTCTGGTTAACGGTTAATGATTAAACTCTGCTGCCCGCTGGAGCCCAGGACTCCACTGCTGCCCCAGGTGCAGGGCTGACAGCGGAGTCCCGGGCGCGGCAGCGGGTGATGAAGGCCGGTAACAGAGTCCCTGGGCATGGGGGCCGGGATCAGAGTCTCACGTAAAACATGGGGGTGCTGCAGTACCGCCCGCTCCTTATTTTCCCAATTAAACATTTAACCATGTAACCCAGGGTAGGCAACCTATGGCACGTGTGCAGAAGGTGGCACTCAAGCTGATTTCAGTGGCACTCACACTGCCAAGGTTCTGGCCACCAGTCCGGGGGGTGGGGGGCTCTGCATTTTAATTTAATTTTAAATGAAGCTTCTTAAACATTTTAAAAGACTATTTACGTTACATATATAACTAACACTATTGTTGTATTATAGACTTATAGAAAGAGACCTTCTAAAAAAGTTAAAAAGGTATTACTGGCACGTGAAACCTTAAATTAGAGTGAATTTATGAAGATTCGGCACAGCACTTCTGAAAGGTTGCCGACCTCTGGTGTAACCAATAAAATGTAATCGCTTACACGGTTCCTTTTTTAACTGCTATTACATCCCTACTCTAAAAGGCCCTTTGAACTCTGGAAGATTTTTCATGGTGAAAAGCTGAGCAACTCTTTTTGTTGAACTGAAGATGGTGCAGAGAAGGAGCCACAAAAATTATTCAAGGGCTGGAAAAAATGCCTTAGAGTGAGAGACTTAAGGAACTCAATCTGTTTTAACCTTATCTAAAGATCAAGAGGGGACTTGAATACAATATATTAAGTACCTTCATGGAGAGAAAATACCAGGTACTAAAAGGTTCTTCAAATAGAAGAGAAAAACATAACAAGAACCAATGGCTGGAAGTTAAGACAGATAAAAATTTGTGATGTGTTTCTAGTTTGAATTTAACAATGAGGGTGATTAACCATTGGAACAAACTACCAAAGGAAATGGTGATTCTCCATCTCTTGGAGTCTTTAGATGAAAGACTGCTGCCTTTCTGGAATATTTGCCTTAGTGATGATGAAATTCTATGGCCCATATTATAAAGGTGGTCAGAGCAGGTAATAATACCACCTCTTACACAGGACTTTCCATCAGTTAGGTCTCAAAGGTGCTTTACAATGGAAGTCAGTATCATTATCCCATTTTACAGATAGGGAAACTAAGCCATGGAGGGTAAGGAGATTTGCCCATAGTCACAGAGTCAGACCTTATGACTAGAAGGGTCCACTGTGATCATCTTCTAGTCTGACCTCCTCCACATAGCAGGCCACAGAACCTCACTTGCTCCACTCCAGTAATAGGCCCGTAACCTCTGGCTGAGTTACTCAAATCTTGATTTACAGACTTCAAGTTACAGAGACACCTTTTACTCTACTTCAGACCAACAAGTGACCCATGCCCCCCCTCTGCAGAGGAAGGCGAGAACCCACCTCCACGATCTCTGTCAATCTGACCTGGATGGAAAGTTCCTTTCCAACCCCAACAAAATCAGTGGCAGTGCTGGGAATATAGCACAGTTCTCCTGAGTCCCATTCCAGTGATCTCCACTCTACCAACACTGCTCATAATGGTACATTCTGGCCTTAAATCTATGAGTTCTTTTGGAGTTAAACCTGGACCAGCGTATGAATGTTTATTCATGTTCTAGAGAATCTTTCTTCCCCTCATCCTCTTCCCCCAGAGGAAGTAGTGCTACCCTACCCACAGGTGATCAGCTCACACCAGTGTACTTCAGGAGTGATATGCAGCCCACATACAATCGCTCCTGCAGCATGGCAGCTGTTACTGTAGGTCAGCCTGAACATTGGGGGTGAGGTAAGGCACTGAGAAAGTGAGAGAGAGCCTTACTGCATGGTACAGCTGCTCTTAAGAGAAAAGGGAAACTCCTCTCAGAGCTGAATACCTGTATGTACAATTACAGCAAGATTTTTTTCAGAAGTAACTTTACATCGCCTAAGAGATTTGTGGCAGAATAAAGTCAAAACTAGAGCTCAATGAATTTTATTCAATAATTTCTGCCATTTTTCCCCCCTTTTCATAAAGGGATCTTCCAATTATCAGAAGCTTTTGTTAGTCAGCAAATGTTCACAGTCATTATGAAATCTGCTCCAAGTCATTTTCTGTTCCCAGGCTGGAGACATCGAACACCACAAAAGCGTGATTTGGACTTCTACAATCACATATGCCAATTTGAAATTCGTCTTCAGCAAAAATTCAAGGTTAAAACTCACTTTCACACAAACAGTAATCAAGGCTGGAAAGCTCAAAGGGCGTAATACAAAATAAAGGATCTCCAGCGCTGTCAAATCAAATTTGCTTTACAATTTGAATGAATTATACAGAAAACAAGAACATCCACAGTTATGACAGAATAGAAGTATAAATGCTAGATAGAAACCTTCACTGTCATGACAAAAGCCAAACTACTGACCGGGCTAAGGAAGAAATTTCCCCTAAGGGCAGATTACTTCACGTGTCCCTTACTAAGGATTTCTGTATAAGTACTGATTACTGTGCAGTTCATAAACTGATGCACATGCATGACAGGTAAGAAACTCCACCCTGGCCCTGCATGGTGCTGTTATTCAGTATTCTCACTACTTTGTGAATGTTTTAAGGTAGGGGTCGGCAACCTTTCAGAAGTGCTGTGCCGAATCTTCATAAATTCACTCTAATTTAAGGTTTCGCGTGCCAGTAATACTTTAATGTTTTTAGACGGTCTCTTTATATAAGTCTATAAGATATAACTAAACTATTGTTGTATGTAAAGTAAATAAGTCTTTTAAAATGTTTAAGAAGCTTCATTTAAAATTAAATTAAAATGCAGAGCCCCCTGGACCGGTGAGCAGAGACCTTGGAAGTGTGAATGCCACTGAAAATCAGCTTGAGTGCCGCTTTCAGCATGCATACCATAGGTTGCCTACCCGTTGTAAGGGATCCACACTTGCAAAAGTTTTGGAGGTGTAGGTTGAGTATGGAGGTGAATAAAAGGCCACAAATTCATATTAGTCCTCACATTTTCTTCTTCCCTCCATTAACACTATGCTTTCTGATAAAATATCAATGTCTACACTAGCGTGCAGGATCCCAGTTATGTGTAGCCATGTAAATAAAGCATTAAGACACTCACTGGAGATGTAAAACAGAAATTTATTTAATTAGGCCTGGATTGGGGGGGGGGGGGAAAATATACTGTGGGGCCTGTACTACAAAAAACAAACAGGAAATCTCAAGTGTTTTCCACTATGCCTCCTACTGCAAATGCTTCATCATTTTGCAATAGTTTTAAAGTGCACACTGTAGACAGCTTTGCTTTCTATGTTAAGAGAGTCATCATCTCAGCACTTATTTTCACTTCCAATATATTTATGTTGCATTTGGATGTCCTCTCTCTGGCCATTCCCTCTTATTCATCTTGCATTTCACCTGCCAGGTACTGCACATTTCTATTGGTTTCAAAATGGATTTCCATTTTCCAGTATCACATCTGACAATCCATATTTTGAGCCTTCCCACTTAACCATCCATACTGGTTGCCTTCTTGTAATTATTATTATTATTTTGGTTAGGGGGTATTATACATGTATTTTGCTACTTATGATATATATGCTGAGATCTGAGAAATTTAGTTCTCGTTTTTGACTATCTTCCTTTTAAAAAAAAAAGTCTCACTTCTAAACTTGTGTGTCACAATGCTTATCCTTCCATGCAAAAACTTACTTACATTGTGGTCACTAGTACTCAGTAGCCTAGCAATCATTAATTCTTCACCTGTATGTTACTTAGAATGATAGCTCCAGAGCACACAAGAGCAAAGACTAACAGTTGCAAGCAATTATTTAAGATGTTAAGAGACACAATTTATCAACATGATTCCATTAGGACATGATGCTTCTATGTACAGATAATTGCAGTCTCATTACCCCAATTTGATTAGATTTAGTTGCTGTTTTGATCTGCCCTCGAAGTTATACACTCAACACTTTTTACAATTCAGGAATCCAGTAGCATAACAATGCAGCATATTCTATGATTTGGCCTTTGCATCCCCAATCATGTTACATCTCACAAACTTGAACCCTTATCTCCTGGAATGATCATCTTCATGCCTGGAGACAGTCTTCTACACCTCCACTGGAAAGTGTGACTCAACTAAGAATAAGGTTTTGCTACAGATGGATACCTTGGTAAGGTTAGAAAATACACAAAGAAATACCATTTTTAGAATTCAGAGTCCAACAGTCCCCATGAACTCCCACAGTTGTTCAACGGGAGCTTGGCCTGAAGTTAGAACAGAACTGGTTCCTATAAATGAGAGGTGGAAGGGGCTTACCACTGGCTCGTGTAGCCCATTCCCCCAGGAGCAAGCAGCAGGATTCTTTCTGGCTATTTGTCAGGCCTAATTTTAAAATGTCTTCAGGAACAGGGCTTCTCCTTTCAGAGAAAGTGTTAGTCCCTATCAGCAAAAACAAGGAGGCCTCCTTGTGCCACCTTAGAGACTAAAAAATTTGTTTGCCCAAATAAATGTGTCGGTCTCTAAATGTGTCGGTCATTGTTTAGGGCTCGGACTGTTTCCTCTGAAAGATTATTCTGCAGCCTAACAAATCTCCCCATTAGGACGTTTCTTCCTTGAGCCTGAATCTATGTTCTTTTTCAGTTAGTTTCACCCCATTTCCTGGTCACACACTTTCACCCCCATCCACACACTTCTCCCCTCTTGTGTCCCGGATACTCAGCCCATCGCGCTCCCCCCCACTGCAAACCCAAAGTAGCTAGATAGCGCGCTGGGCCCGATGGCCGCTCCCGCGGGCGAGCTGCAGGCGCTGCCACGGACTGAGCAGGGAAGGCCCGGACTCGGCCGCGAGCCCCCGCTCCTCACAGTGCCCTGGGCCCCAGGACACCCACTCACCCCACCCCTCCGGCCCGCAGCGCTGGCCCCCAGCCCCGAGAGGCAGGGCCCGCCGCCCTACGCCCCCAGGCAAGGTGGGTTCGTGCCGAGCCAAGGGTCTCACGGCCCCAATCAGAGCAGGGGGCTCGGCCAGCGATGGAGTCTCTGCCCTGCTGGGGCAGCGCCCTACCCTGCCCCTGCCCCTGCTCCCAGCGGAGCCCTCTGATCCCGGCCTGTAGCCCCGCACGACCCCAGGCCACCGCGCGCCCCTCCGGCCCGGCCGCAGGGAGCCTACCGAGCAAGAGGCGGCTCGTGCCGAACATCCCCATGGTGCTGGGCTGCTCCGGGTCCCGCTGGCAGCCTCCCTCCCCGCAACCGGCCGCTACAATCCGCGTCTCCCCGCCAGCACCCTGCCCACGCGGCCTCGCGTTCCCAGCCGTGGCCGCTGCTCATTGGTGCTGCCGCCGTTCTCTCATTTGCATAGCCAATAGATGGCGGCCGGGTCATGCCCAGCAGGAGTGAGAGCATTCGGGGGTGGAGCCTGGCGGCCCCTCTGAGCCTATGGCGGAAGGAATCGTGGCTGAGTTTGAGGTTGTAGCCCGGAGGGGTGCGTGGGTTCCCCGCCCTGTTCTCCTCCACTATGTGTGAAAGAAAATGTAGAATCAAATAAAGTAAAAATCTTAAGTGACTCCACATGTTCCATAGAATCTCTATGGATAGCAATTTCATGCTCTAATAAGACTATAAAATTAGGGATCTATTATCCATCACCTGATCAGGACAGTGATAGTGGGGATGAAATGCTAAGGGAGATTACAGAGGCTATCAAAATAAATAACTCAATAATAGTGGGGGATTTCAATTATCCTCATATTGACTAGGAACATGTCACCTCGGGATGAAAAGCAGAGACAAAATTTCTGGATACTTAAAATGACTGCTTCTTGGAACAACTGGTACGGGAACCCACATGGGGATTCTCAATTTAGTCCTGAGTGGAGCACAGGATCCGGTCCAAGAGGTAACTATAACAGGACTGCTTGGAAATAGTGACCATAATATAATAACTTTTAACATTCCTGTGATGGGACAAATACCTCAAAAGCCTAACACTGTGGCATTTAACTTCAGAAAGGGGAACTATGCAAAATGAGGGGTTAATTAAACAGAAATTAAAAGGTACAATGTCTAGAGTGAAATCCCTGCAAGCTGCATGGATGCTTTTCAAAGACACCATACTAGAGGCCCAACTTAAATATATACCCCAAATTAAAAAATTCAGTAAAAGAACTAAAAAAGAGCCACTGTGGCTTAACAACCATGTAAAAGAAGCAGTGGGAGATAAAAAGACATCTTTTAAAAAGTGGAAGTCAAATCCCAGTGAGGTAAATAGAAAGGAGCATAAACACTGCCAAATCAAGTGTAAAAATGTAATAAGAAAAGCCAAAAAGGAGTTTGAAAAACAGGTAGTCAAAAACTCCAAAGGTAATAACAAATGTTTTTTAAGTACATCAGAAGCAGGAAGCCTGCTAAACAACCAGCTGGGCCCTTGGATGATTGAGTTACAAAAGGAGCACTTAAAGATGATAAAGTCATTGTGGAGAAACTAAATGAATTCTTCGCTTCAGTTTTCAAGGCTGAGAGATTCCCAAACCTGAGCCGGCTTTTGTAGGTGACAAATCTAAGGAATTGTCACAGACTGAGGTGTCACTAGAGGAGGTTTTGGAATTAATTGCTAAACTTAACAATAACAAGTCACCGGGACCAGATGGCATTCACCCCAAGAGTCTGAAAGAACTCAAATGTGAAATTGCAGAACTACTAACTATGGTTTGTAACCTGCCCTTTAAATCGGCTTCTGTACCCAATGACTGGAAGGTAGCTAATGTAACGCCAATATTTAAAAAGGGATCCTGGCAATTACAGGCTGGTAAGTCTAATGTCAGTACCAGGCAAATTAGTTGAAACAATTGTAAAGAATAAAATTGTCAGACACATAGAAGAACATAAATTGTTAGGCAAAAGTCAACATGGTTTCTGTAAAAGGAAATCATGTCTTACTAATCTATTAGAGTTCTTTGAAGGGGTAAACAAACATGTGGACAAGGGGGATCCAGTGGACATAGTGTACTTAGATTTTCAGAAAGCCTTTGACAAGGTCTCTCACCAAAGGTTCCTACGTCAATTAAATTGTCATGGGATAAGAGGGAAGATCCTTTCATGGACTGAGAACTGGTTAAATGACAGGGAACAAAGGGTAGGAATAATGGTACATTTTCAGAATGGAGAGGGGTAACTAGCGGTGTTCCCAACGGGAAGTCCTAGGACCAATCCTATTCAACTTACTCATAAATGATCTGGAGAAAGGGGTAAAAGTGAGATGGCAAAGTTTGCAGATGATACTAAACTGCTCAAGATAGTTAAGACCAAAGCAGACTGTGAAAAACTTCAAAAAGATCCCACAAAACTAAGTGATTGGGCAACAATACAGCAAATGAAATTTAATGTGGATAAATGTAAAGTAATGCACATTGGGAAAAATAACCCCAACTATACATACAATACGATGGGGGCAAATTTAGCTACAACTAATCAGGAAAGAGATCTTGGAGTCATCGTGGATAGTTCTCTGAAGACGTCCACGCAGTGTGCAGCGGCAGTCAAAAAGCAAACAGAATGTTAGGAATCATTCAAAAGGAGATAGAGAATAAGATGGAGAATATATTATTTCCCTTATATAAATCCATTGTATGCCCACATCTTGAATACTGTGTACAGGTCTCCTCATCTCAAAAAAGATATACTGGCATTAGAAAAGGTTCAGAGAAAGGCAACTAAAATGATCAGGGGGTTGGAACAGGTCCCATATGAGGAGAGATTAAAGAGGCTAGGACTTTTCAGCTTGGAAAAGAGGAGACTAAGGGAGGATATGATAGAGGTATATAAAATCATGAGTGATATCGAGAAAGTAAATAAGGAAAAGTTATTTACTTGTTCCCATAATATAAGAACTAGCTGTCACCAAATGAAATTAATGGGCTGAAAGTTTAAAATAAATAAAACACAGCTTGTGGAACTCCTTGCCTGCGGAGGCAGTGAAGGCTAGGACTATAACAGGGTTTAAAAGAGAACTGGATAAATTCATAGAGGTTAAGTCCATTAATGGCTATTAGCCAGGATCGGTAAGGAATGGTGTCCCTAGCCTCTGTTTGTCGGAGGGTGGTGATGGACGGCAGGAGAGAGATCATAAAAGAACTAGATAAGTTCATGGAGGATAGGTCCATCGATGGCTATTAGCCAAAATTAGCAGGAATGCAACAGCATGGTCTGAGTGTTCCTAGCCTCTGTCCACCAGAAGCTGGGATTGGATGATGGCATGGATCACTTGATGACTGCCTGTTCTGTTCATTCCCTCTGACATACCTGGCATTGACCACTGTTTGAAGACAGCATACTGGGCTGGATGGACCATTGGTCTGACCAATATGGCTGTGCTAATGTAAAAATTAATTACATCTCTACCCCATTATAATGCCACCCGATATAACCCAAGTTCAGATATAACTCACTAAAGCAGTGCTCCAGGGGGCTGAGGCTGCGCACTCCAGTGGATCAAATCAAGTTCAATATAACACAGTTTCACCTATAAAGTGGTAAGATTTTTCTGGCTCCTGAAGACAGCGTTATATCGAAGTAGAGGTGTATAATATAATAATAAAAATATTTAATACAGAAACTCCCCAAGATAATGACCTCTTGAGATAGCAACAATGTGAGATAATGACCTTGGCAAGTAATACATTTTAAAAATCTTGGCGTACTAGGAAATATATATTTATATAAGTTTCCCAATCACAAATCTAGCATTCTGGAGCGAAGTCACTAAAACATAGTCCAACAGACAAATGTTCATTTAACGTGACCGTCAAGTCTCCCTCCACCCACCCCACTCACCATTGTTGTCCTTGCTCAGTGGAGATCCAGAGTTCAGAGGTGCTTTCTTTCACAAGAGTTCACCTCCCATAGTGGAGAGAGTGGGGAAAAAGTACCTTGCTCGTTCTTCCAGCTGCTCGCCACTCGCTCTGGCTACTGTTGTTCATCATGTCGCCCTTCACTCTCCTTCACCGACGGCCCTGCACTGTCACCTTCTGCTGCCACTTGCCACTATAACCTCTGCATGTAGGTCTCTTGAGGTTCCACCCAGCTCTCAGTGATTTCATCTCTCAGTGGGGGAACCTCACTGCTGGTGAAGACTGAGTAAGTCTCTTCCATGGAAACTCTGTCCCACTTGGTCCTGATTATCAGTGATTTCACCTCTTGCGGTATCTTAACAGCAAAAGACTGTCTATGGTGCCTAATCAGCTCTGTCTTTAACAGGGGAGAGCGGCAGGTCAAATAGTGCTGGTCACTCTTAGGCCTGATCTACACTACCACTTAAGTCAATCTAACTGACATCACTCAGAGGTGTGAAAAAGAAACCCCCTGAACAACGCAAGTTACAGTGGTCTAAGCGCTGTCCACATCGCGCTGTCAGTGGGAGACGCTCTCCCGCTGGCATAGCTTCCACCTCTCTCAGAGATGGAGCAATGATGCCGACTGGAGAGCGCTCTTCGACTGGCATAGCACGTCTTCACCTGACATCTTGCAGTGACACAGCGCGGTAGTGTCCACTTGCCCTTAGGCTATGTCTGCACTGCAGACCTTTCAGCAGACAAAGCCTTAGGCAGACCTCATACCACCAAGCAAAACACCTGCCTCCATGCTCTCTCTCCACTTGGATCTGGCCCGAGCCCTCTGCTTAGCGAGAGCAGTTCACTTGAGGGTAGGTGACCCTGTCAATCAGGACAGGCGAAGCACAGTTCTGCTGCCCTTTAATCATAAAATAACATTGATAACAGTATTTCATTATCCTGGCATTCAATTCTCAAGTGATTTATAACCCAACACCAGCCAAAACACAGCTCAGTCTGCTGGCTATCTAGGAGTAGGTGTGTTCATATAAATACAGTCTGGTCCTGAAGCCTTTCCCCCTCACCTCTCCACCAACCCCCAGCTCATCACTAGCTGTCAGGGGAGAGCTCATTCAGACCCTGCTTGCAAATCATAATTCAAAAGATCAGCCAACATCCCCAAAACAAATGTGTTGACATTGTCATAAAAAACACAGCTGTGCGAGGAAGCCAGTCTTTGTTTATAGTTTTCAAACCTATTGTGCTTTTTCAGATACAAGTATTTTATTATATACTGTATGTGCTTTTAAAGTGTGTATTAATGTTTCAGTTTCAATTCAAATTTCTAGCCACTGACTAAACTGACAAGACTGCATGTAACTAGTTGATCATGGGGACGGGGGGTCTGAGAAGATTTGGGGGGTGTGTGTAGTAAATCCCTGGCACTGCCCCACTGCCCCTCTGAACAGACCCTGGAGAGGGACAAGGGCAAAATGCAAACAGATTTTTTCGCCCAGCCTCCAGCCACCCACCCGCTGAGCAGAGAAAGGGCAACTGCACATTTAGAGTTTTTTTATTCAACCAGAGAAAAAGACCAAAGCTGGAATCTGCCTGGATCCTGCTGCTATTTAGTCTCAAGTCCCCTTTTCCTTCACCAACCCCCACTGGATTCTGACAGCCTTGAGCAAAATTGCTGCAAAATCCCAGTTCCAGCCCCTGGATCCAGGCACGTTTTGGCCCGAGGCTCCTCACATTAAAATACATAAATCAAGAACAACTCTAGCCTCTTCTATTGCACCAAAAACATTATGGGCTTTGATGCATCCTGTCACATGAGCACTGAAAAAATTTGATCTACCACCTGCATCTAGGTGCACCTTGGCAATTTTTGGCCCTAAATTGTTCAGTAGAAATGGAAAATCAGTGTAGCTGCTCTTTCTTTACTGGAAAAACTCTGCATCCCATTCTAATAGCACTGAAAACACACCTGGTTTCACATATACATGGTACCAGTTGCGTGATCTGAGTTTTTACAAGGCTTATGGACTGTAGGATCCAGAAGTTTTGGTGCAGTAGGAGTTGATAGACTGTTCCTCTAACCCCTAGAATATGGGAAATTTGAGCCAAACTTTGGCTGAAGACAGCAGGATCCAGATATCAGATTGGGGTTTTTGCAGTGCTCAGGCTTGAGGATATGCTGAGGTCAGGATTTTTTTGGTGCAGTAAAAATGGCTAGTCCGATTTTCAACTTTGATGGTACAGTTTCAGGGTTGGAACCAAAGATGAGCAGACCTCACATAGATCCAGTGTTTAGCTTTTTCCTGCTGTTGATGATGATGTACCCACAAGTAATGAAGTTAGTACTACTTATGTTTGGCTCCCAACAGTACTACATTGTTAGCACAGTAATGAAAATGACTCCCAGACAGTATTAGCCCCAAGTTATCTCACAAATGGGGAAGGGTTTCAGAGTGGCAGCCATGTTAGTCTGTATCAGCAAAAAGAACAAGGTGCACTTGTGGCACCTTAGACACTAATACATTTATTTGAGCATAAGCTTTTGTGGGCTAAAACCCACTTCATCAGATCCATGCAGTGGAAAATACAGTATATATACAGAGAACATGAAAACATGAGTGTTGCCATATGAACTCTAATTAGACTAATTGATTAAGTTGGGCTATTATCAGCAGGATAAAAAAACTTTTGTAGTGATAATCAGGATGGCCCATTTCAAATAGTTGACAAGAAGGTGTGAGTAACAGTAGGGGGAAAATTAATATGAGGAAATAGTTTTTAGTTTGTGTAATGACCCATGCACTCCCAGTCTTCATTCAAGCCTAATTTATAGACTCATAGACTCATAGACTCTAGGACTGGAAGGGACCTCGAGAGGTCATTGAGTCCAGTCCCCTGCCCTCATGGCAGGACCAAATACTGTCTAGACCATCCCTAATAGATATTTATCTAACCTACTCTTAAATATCTCCAGAGATGGAGATTCCACAACTTCCCTTGGCAATCTATTCCAGTGTTTAACTACCCTGACAGTTAGGAACTTTTTCCTAATGTCCAACCTAAATCTCCCTTGCTGCAGTTTAAGCCCACTGCTTCTTGTTCTACCATTGGAGGCTAAGGTGAATAAGTTTTCTCCCTCCTCCTGATGACACCCTTTTAGATACCTGAAAACTGCTATCATATCCCCTCTCAGTCTTCTCTTTTCCAAACTAAACAAACCCAATTCCTCCAGCCTTCCTTCATAGGTCCTGTTCTCAAGACCTTTAATCATTCTTGTTGCTCTTCTCTAGATCCTCTCCAATTTCTCCACATCTTTCTTGAAATGCGGTGCCCAGAACTGGACACAATGCTCCAGTTGAGGCCTAACCAGTGCAGAGTAAAGCTGAAGAATGACTTCTCGTGTCTTGTTTACAACACACCTGTTAATGCATTCCAGAATCATGTTTGCTTTTTTTGCAACAGTATCACACTGTTGACTCATATTAAGCTTGTGATCCACTATGACCCCTAGAACTCTTTCTGTCATACTCCTTCCTAGACAGTCTCTTCCCATTCTGTATGTGTGAAACTGATTGTTCCTTCCTAGATGGAGCACTTTGCATTTATCTTTATTGAACTTCATCCTGTTTACCTCAGACCATTTCTCCAATTTGTCCAGATCATTTTGAATTTTGACCCTGTCCTCCAAAGCAGTTGCAATCCCTCCCAGTTTGGTATCGTCCGCAAACTTAATAAGCGTACATTCTATGCCAACATCTAAATCGTTGATGAAGATATTGAACAGAACCGGTCCCAAAACAGACCCCTGCGGAACCCCACTTGTTATACCTTTCCAGCAGGATTGGGAGCCATTAACAACTACTCTCTGAGTACGGTTATCCAGCCAGTTATGCACCCACCTTATAGTAGCCCCATCTAAATTGTACTTTCCTAGTTTATCTATAAGAATATCATGCGAGACCGTATCAAATGCCTTACTAAAGTCTAGGTATATCACATCCACCGCTTCTCCCTTATCCACAAGGCTCGTTATCCTATCAAAGAACGCTATCAGATTAGTTTGACACGATTTGTTCTTTACAAATCCATGCTGGCTATTCCCTATCACCTTACCACCTTCCAAGTGTTTGCAGATGATTTCTTTAATTACCTGCTCCATTATCTTCCCTGGCACAGAAGTTAAACTAACTGGTCTGTAGTTTCCTGGGTTGTTTTTATTTCCCTTTTTATAGATGGGCACTATATTTGCCCCCTTCCAGTCTTCTGGAATCTCCCCCGTCTCCCATGATTTCCCAAAGATAATAGCTAGAGGCTCAGATACTTAATGGTGTCCAGTTTGCAAATTAATTCTAGTTCTGCAGTTTCTCGCTGGAGTCTGTTTTTGAAGTTTTTTTGTTGAATAATTGCAACTTTTAGATCTGTAATTGAGTGACTAGGGAGGTTGAAGTGTTCTCCGACTGGTTTTTGAATGTTGCAGAGGCACAAGAAATTAAGCAGCTATGAACAGAGTGGCCATCAACTGTAGAAGGATCACAGCATCTTTATCTGAGTAGCTATAACGAGGTGCAACCTGCAGAGCTGGCAGGGTGCAGCCTGTGATGTTCCACAGTGCCAACATAAAACACTGCATGCTTGGACCTGTCATCTCAGTTGGCTACATTTCTGTATGAAAGATACATCTGTTTCAAGTTATGTGCAGTCTGCAACAGGTAGTATATTGTCAATACATCGTCTCATGTGGGAACACTGCCCTAATTTGAAGATATGAACAAAAAGCACTGGAATATAAAGAAAAGCATAATTAATATATAAAATAAATAGGAGTTGCTGTCGGGAACTTAATGCATCCTTTCAACTGTTCCCAAGAGGAGTTGAGTGTCAGGACTTCTGTAATGTTGTGCCAACATTCAAAGAGGGCAAACAGGCTGACTTGAATAATTACAGGCGGGTTAACCTGACATCAATCCCAGACAAAATAATAGAAAAACTAATACGAGAACCAAACAATAAAGACTTAAAGGATGGATGCATGGAAAACAGGTCTTGGCGGAGAAACCAGATTCCATTTTTTGATAATTTTGATAACTGTGTAGATGTAATAGACTTTTTACAAGGCATCTTAGTACTGCACAACATTCTGATTAAAAAAGTAGCATTATACAATGTCAGTTAAGCAAACATTAAATGGTTGAAGAACTGGCTAACTGACAAATCTCAGAAAGTAGTTGGAAATGGGTCTGAGGGGGGTCCGTGCACCCCCTCCCTGCTTTTGGGGGCTGGGGGAGGCACCTGCCCATCCAGCATTTGGGGGGCTGAGTGCTGCTCTCCCAGTGCTTGGGGGGAGGAGGGGCTTGTGGCTGTGGGTGGGGAGGGCTCTGGAATTCGGTGGGGGAAGATGGGCAGGGGGAGTGGGGCTGGCTGGGCGTAGCCTCCCCTAGCTGGCAGGTCACCCACTGCCCACGTCCATAGTGCACATGCAACACTTTGTAAAGGACTTGAAAGAAATGTATCTACAGCTGCTGCACATTCCATGTATTGCTCATCTTTTGCATTGATTACAGAATCAAAACTGATGCGTTCCGCAATATCAACAAATCTGTGGTGCATTTCCAGCAATATTTAAACATGCCAACAGGCAAAGTCAAACTTTTAAATAAGTCTGTGTGAGCAAAATCGTGGGCCCATCGAGTTTGCATGTGTCCCTTCATGTTGTGCCATTACACTGGTTTACCTGGCATGAGTTAGCAATATTAATGCATATGCACTGCGACAGTGTGACAGACTCTCTCATTAAAGAAGAGGACACAGTCACCTCTAAGAGGCAATGAAACTATGCTGGATGGTCAAGGACAATGGAAACCAGCGAGAACTGTATTGCACATGTAACCCTTCTTCCAAGTGCAACCGACAACAAACAGGACCAGGTTCAATATCTAGGGGTATCTTTTCAACAATATAACACAGAACCAGCTCACCCCCCCCCCCACCTAGTAACCTGGGAAAATTGCACACCACCCCTGGGCAACTCTGAGAGGCAATACTTCCCCACTCGCAGGCACAGAGTCTAAGTGTAGAAAAGAAACTTTTAATGGAAGGAGGGAAGTCACCTGACATTAATTAGAGAAAATGCCACAAGCAGGATTCATAATAATAAAATATTCTGTGTAAGCAGGACACCCACCCCAGAGTGCATGAGGCAGTGCCTTCTGCCTCATGTTCTTCAGTTCTACAACCAAAAGTTCCTTTTCTGTGCCCCTTTCTGCTCCCTCACCATGCCCCACTCGCAGTGGTTGTCCTTGGTCCGTGAGGACCCAGGGGTCAGAGGTACATGTCTGAGTTCACCTCCCACCCGGAGAAGAAGGCACCTTGCTTGCTCTGCCATCTGAGCACTTGTTCCAGCTGCCTGCCCCACCAGCCATGGTTCCTCTCCGCTGTCCGCCATGCCAGCCACTCGTTTTGTTTGTGGCCTCAAAAGCCACTTTTTTGCTGGCCAACTGTCAGTCACCTTCTGCTGCCGCTTGCCTCTCTGCTGTGACCCCTGCACATCAGTCTCTTAGTGATGTTCAGCTCTTTGCAGACTGGGCAGAAACACTGCCCCACCACAACTGATTTGAGCATTTAACATAACAAAGAGGTTCCTTATGAAACCTATTTAGCTCTTTCTTTGAATAGTGGGGAGGAACAGGTTAAACCAGTGCAGGGACCTCTAGAGAGAGTCCACACCTCCTGACTGGGACCTCTGTCCCCACCATCTCTCACTTTTACAGGGCTCCGGCATTCGAGCTTCTGGCTTAACGAGGTCCTTTCAGCTGAGGGTGACCCCCTCACTCAGGACACGTTAAGCACAGTCCTGCTTCCCTGAATTCATACAATAATGACAACAACATTGGTAGCAGCATTTCACTACCCCTGCATTCAGTACTAAAGTGATTTTTAACCCATCACCAGACAAATTTGATTATTTTGAGCAACACTGCACTATCTGCTGGATATCTAAGCAGAATAGGTGTGTTGATGTAAATACAGTTTGCTCCTGAAGTCTCTGCCCGTCTCAGCTAGCTATCAGGGGAGAATTCATTCAGTTCATTCAGATCCTGCTTACACACATTTATTTTCTTTGTGTATTTTTGGGAAAAATCCCTGGGGTTCATTTGCAAATGGAAACAAATGCACCCCTGATACACTGCATTGATATGCTGCTTAACAGTGATTTGCAAGTTGCTGCTGATGTACATAATTCTGTAAAAGAAGTGGATCTCAAGTCAATGGGCTCCAAAAAGTAATTTCCTGCGATCTGCAATGCATGCTTTCACATCAGACTGTCAAAGCAAACTGAAGACAACCATATCCTGCAATGCACCTGACAGCCTCTTTGCTGTAAAGTGTTTGATCCATTTGTTAAGGCTCAGATATCACATAATTTAAGAAACTATGAAAATATTCTGTGTATTGTCCCCTGGAACGCAGAACTGTTCAAGCAAGATTTTGACTTGTACATGGCATATGAAGTGTCCTGTGATGACGCCATAACAGCACTTGAATACTGAAGAAATGAATTCCAGTCATTTCTAGGCATGTCCAGTGTGGCATTATGTCCATCTGAAGAGTCTGTAGAAAGTTAATTCCATCTATTTAGAAAAGTTCGTGACAAACATTGCATGCACCTCTCCGAAGACCGACTTGGCCAGCTCAATGTTTTGTACTACAATAAGAACATAAACTCAGATTTGGAGAGCTTCTGAAATCTGAAATTGTCTGCTGACTCTAGCAAATAATTATACATTCCAGTACCTGTAACAAAAGGCCCAAGATTTTGTTGTCCAACTTGAACTTCCTAGCTGTGGGAACTGAAGACTTTATGGGAGAAATTCTGTGGTTTAAACTTCTGAATTTGGCTTGTTGCCCGCCAAGCCGTGCAGGATGAGATGCTGCGGATTATGAAAGACAAGTCAGACACATTGAGTCATCTGGATGAGCTTCAGTAAAAGCAGCTCGAGGCTAGACTCCTTCTGCAGCCCCTGCAGAAGGGCATGCAAGCATCAACCTATTCTCAATCCCCATCCCTCAAATGTTTCAGGAGGTAGAGGGGAGAGGGGGATGGGGGAGTTCAGTATCTCTTCCACTCAACACTGGGAGACTGTACTAAAAACAGAAGGTGGCCATTTGAGGACCTCTGATGGTCAAGACTACTGTACTTTCACAGACAAGCCGATTGGTTTCTCCCCTCCCAATTTTGCACAAGGTTTAAACTATTTTCCTGTTCTTTCAGTTTCTTTATGTTTGTGCAATAAAAGTCAGCATTTCAAGAATGAAATACCCTTTATTCATTCCAATCATGGGGCTTTGGAGGTGGAGGAGGGTACAGGGAAATTGATGCAATGGAGGGGATGGTATGGGAAGGCAAAACACAGATAAGCAGTGCACTGTGGCTCAATACAGAAATGGGTTTTCAAAGCCTTCCAGAGATGCAGAGCTCCTTGCTGAGATCTTCTTATTGTAATGCTCACACCAAGAGTGCACAGCTGAGCGGAGTCCATGCTTCTTGGGCTATGCGTATGTGCAGATAAGCCAGGCTTCCTAGAAAAGGTGCAAGAAAGCATAGGTTGTTTGCCATTGATATCAAGGGAGGAAACTGCATCATGGGAGGCTGAAGCCATGTTCCCATTCCCCACTTTGACAATGTTTTGGTTCCATGAGGCATTGCAAACCCTTCCCAAAACCCCTGCAGCTAATTGCACTATGGGATAGCTACCCACAGTGCACTTCTCTGTGCATCATCGCAAGCGCTGCTAGGGCGAACGCACTCCACTGACAGAATGAGCATCAGGGCCGGCTTTAGAAAGTGTGGGGCCCAATTCGAACATTTTCGGCGGGGCCCTGGCAGGGATGACTTAAAAAAAAAAGTGGAAAAAAAAAGCCTTTCATTTCTTTCATGTATTATTTACTTTCCATAACTATATGAATAATAAAATTATATATTATATACATTGCATCATATATGCTGTTGATTGGCTATTAATGACCGCCATTTCACGTGTGGGTCCCCGCCACTCCCTGGGGGTGTGCACATGTATTGGTCCCAGCTACTCCCTGCTCCCCTCATTGAAGCAGGTGTGCAGGGTTACTGCTCTGGAAACTGCAGGGCAGCAGTGGACATGGGGCTGGCTGGAGGCAGGGCAGGGGCTGACTGGAGGTAGAGTCTGGCTGCAGGCAGGGCAAGAGGTGTGGGGCTGGTTGGAGAAAGGGGGTGTGGGGCGGGCTGGCTTCAGGCAGGGCCGCAGGGGGGTGCAGCAGGGGTTTGCAGGTCTGAAGACAGCGGAGTGCGGAACTGGCTGGCTTCAGGCAGTGGGGTGCAGCAGGGGTTGACTGGAGACAGGGCAGAGGGTGCGGGCTGGGCAGGGTGTGCAGGGCTGGTGCGGGCAGCAGTGTGTGGGGGGCTGGCTGGCTTTGGGCTGGGCTGCAGGGGTGTGTGGCAGGGGTTGGCTGGAGACAGGACAGGGGGTTTAGCAGGGGCTGGCTGTGGGCATGGGGTGCAGAGCTGGCTGCAGGCAGCGGGGGCTGGACTGGTGTGGGCAGGTCAGGGGGTGCAGCAGAGGCAGCTGGAACCCCAGCCCTTTAAGTAGCCCCCAATCCCCCTTCTACCCAGCCCCGGACCTTTTAAATAGCCGCGGGAGTGCTGGGGAATGCATGGGGGAGGCGGGGCTCCGGTGGCTATTTAAATGACCAGGGTGGCAAAGGCAGCTGGAGCCCCTCACTGCCCCAGGGCTCTGGGGGCTATTTAAAGGGCCCAGAGCTCCAGTCGGGGTCGTGGGGCTTGCCACGCTCTGGCCGGAGCTCCAGCCGGGGTCGTGGGGCTTGCCGCACTCCAGCCGGAGCCGCCAGGCTTGCCGCACTCTGGCTGGAGCGTGGCAAGCCCCGCGGCCTTGCTCTCCCGGCCGGAGAGCAGCAAAGCCCCGCCACCCCGCTGTCCCAGCTGGAGCCCCGGCCAGAGTGCGGCAAGCCCCGCCGTCCCAGCTGGAGCCCCGGCCAGAGCATGGCAAGCCCCGCCACCCCGCTCTCCCGGCTGGAGCACCGGCCGGAGTGCGGCAAGCCCCGCCGCCCAGGCTGGAGTTCTAGCTGAGAGAGCAGGGCCGCGCCGTGCTCCCGCCGGCGCTTCGCTCAAAGGAGCAGGACCATGGAAGACCCCGGAGCAGACCGCAGCCGGGGACCGGGGTAAGTTAAAAAAAAAATTTAAAAGGTGCCTAAGGCGCGGGGTCCTTTTAGGCTCAGGGCCCGATTCCCCGGAATTGGTCGAATCGGCCTAAAGCCGGCCCTGATGAGCATGGTATGGACACACATGACTAACTTAATTATCAACAGCAAAATGAAATTACCACCATCTGGTCAGTTTCTGCAGTGACAATAAAATTGTCCAGTCCCAAAAGTATCACTCTTCTGCTCCAGGAAAGGTGTGAGCAGCAACATAGGGTGACTAGGGCAGGAGGTGGAAGAAGAGTGTGAGGAGATCCCTACTTCTCAGCAACTGAGAGTGGATTTCATGGCCTCTCTCCCACTACCTGGGATAGAATTCCTAGCAGGCAGAATGGGAGCTCAGGAGTGTGAAAGCAATAGACTTCCAAGTTTATTTGACACCTATCTACAAGCTAAGTCCTATGCAAAAGATGGTTCTTTGTAGCTAGGGACAGGACAGCGTATGGGTGGGAAGAGCTAAGGCTCCCTACACCCACAGTTCTCAGCAGCTGGTGTGTGCATGTGTGTTGTTGGGGGAAGCATGGGAGAGACCAAGGAGAAGGGGAAAGAGAATACTAGTCTTTTCAACTAAGTTGTGCCCCTGGATCTCTCTCCCCTCCATCTTCCTCATTTGCTTCTAACTAATCAGTGTCTGGTAATTATTTCAAGCTGAAAGTCCGTGTCAGGTTTGAGGATGTTGTTTTTGAGAAGTCCAAGCACATACAAAAACTCTTATCAGTTTAACAATAAGATTTTCACCACTTAATGGAAAAGGGCCCAGTCATTTTTTTACTAGACTTGCCAGAGAAATTCACCAGAGCACTCATGTGACGTTATCTGATTAAAATATGACCATTTAGATCATTGTTTAAACCACTGTTATATATTTGCAGAAAATCTTGTACAAAGGTTGTCAAGTGAGGTGTCTATGAAAAGGTTATGATTTGCTGGTTATGATTATGCTATTTGTATGTAGGTATTATTTTTGTATTTGAAGTTATGAGTATTGGCTCTATACCTGGATTTCAAATGTTTGCTCCTGGGGTAACGCCCACAAGGTAGCTAGCCAGCACACCTTGGAGGGACTATTCAAATTGAGTGGCCCATTAAAAGAACATTTAACTGACAATGGACCATGGGAGACATCTATCTAGACTTAATGGAATTTCCTGCTATGACTAGGCAAAATGCATGGACATGTGACTTGCCCATGTGACTCCAAACTCCATCTCATTGCTATAATTTTCCACAATAAGAACACTGGGATTCCTTCCAAGCATGGCAGAAACTATAAAAGGCTCTGGAAACACCTCCATTTTTCCTCTGTCCTGCTCAGATCTTTGGATTGTGGACTTATACTAATGGGAGCATTCTAACCAAGGGACTGAGGTCCTTCCAATGATTTGAAAGCAACCAGAGACTTATTAAGCCAGCAGTTTATTCCATCACTGCTACAAGCCTGAACCAAGAACTTCGCAATTACTGTACGTATTTGATTCTTTTAACTAATTTTAATTCTCACCTTTTTCTTTCTTTCTTTGAATAAACCTTTAGATTTTAGATACTAAAGGATTGGCATCAGTGTGATTTTTGGGTAAGATCTAAGTTACATATTGACCTGGGTGTGTGAATGGTCCTTTGGTATCAGAAGAAGCTTTTATTTGATGAGAGGGGTTGTAAAGAACCACTCATCTCTGAATCCAGGGGTTTTGGTGATATAAGAACTGGAATGCCCAAGGAAACTGCTTTTATGACTTCTTGTTAGCCAGTGTGGTGAAACAGGAGTTTACTTTTATAACTGGTTTAGTATATCTTATGAAAGAATAACCACCAGTTTTGGGTTGTGTTTGCCCTGTTTCTGAGCAGTTCGTCCTGAATTTGGCATCCTTAGTTGTGACCCCCTGAGGCACAGCTACACCAGACTTTCCAGAGCACTCTGAATGAGCTGGAGCAATTTCCTCTCAAAAAGTAAGCAAGTTATGAATGCCAGGAGGCAGGGGGAGAGTTAATAAGAAAGTGTCTCCAATTCGTAAGTGTTGCTACTGAGATGCTACAGTTAAGCCTTATGGTCTGTGTTTAAACAGAAAAGCTCCATTCTTACATGAATTTAAATGCTGATAAGATTATACAGGACTTCTGAGTATTAGATCTATTATCCCTTTGCAGTTCACTTTAAAAGCATAACATGCTTTGAAGCCTATAATTCTGCATATAGTAGACGCTTAATGCTATAGATCTACTTTTCATTTGTTCCAGTATAGCAGTTGGACTGTTTTATTTGAAGTCTATGTTTTAATAAAGCAAATATTACTTTGTTTCATTTTCTTCTGTTTCACTGCCTTATAATATATGTATATTAAACTCCTAGGGATACCTCTTATTATAAGGTGTGTTACTGAGAATTCCTGTGAGCTAATTTCTTCAGCCCTATAGCTTGAATCCAAACTGTTCCAATCGCCTTGGGGAACTATGGTGGGTATATATTAAAGCTCCAGTTTATTTTGAAAGAATGCTGGCAAAACACAAACAAGAATAAATGACCATTCTTTTGTTATGCATTTGCTTGCTGTAGCACACATATTCCAGTCAGGCTCAGGCCCCATTGTGCTGGCTGCTGTACCAATCCAGACAAAGTGACCTAGAAGATAATGAGGTGATAAGTAACAGTCAGCATGGATTTGTCAAGCACAAATTGTGTCAAACCAACCTGATAGTTTTCTCTGACAGGGTAACAAGCCTTGTGCACAGGGGGGAAGTGGTAGATGTGGTATATCTGACTTTAGTAAGGTTTTTGATACTGTCTCGCATGACCTTCTCATAAACAAACTAGGGAAATACAATCTAGATGGAGCTACTATAAGGTGGGTGCATAACTGGCTGGAAAATCATTCCCAGAGGGTAGTTATCAGTGGTTCACAGTCATGCTTGAAGGGCATATTGAGTGGGGTCCCACAGGGATCAGTTCTGGGTCCAGTTCTGTTCAATATCTTCATCAATGATTTAGATAATGGCATAGAGAGTACACTTATAAAGTTTGCGGACAATACCAAGCTGGGAGGGGTGGCAATTGCTTTGGAGGATAGGATTAAAATTCAAAATGATCTGGACAAACTGGAGAAATGGTCTGAAGTAAATAGGATGAAATTCAGTAAGGACAAATGCAAAGTACTCCACTTAGCAAGGAACAATCAGTTGCACACATACAAAATGGGAAATGACTGCCTAGGAAGGCGTAATGCAGAAAGGGATCTGGGGGTCATAGTGGATCACAAGCTAAATATGAGTCAGCTGTGTAACACTGTTGCAAAAAAAAAAGCAAACATCATTTTGGGATGTATTAGCAGGAGTATTGTAAGCAAGACACAATAAGTAATTCTTCCTCTCTACTCCGTGATGATTAGGTCTCAAAAAGAAATCTTCCCTGTCACAGTTATGCTGCAGCTGATCAGGCAACTCAATGTATTTTTAAGACAAAAATATAAAACTCTAAAACCAATGTTAACTAATTTATCTAGTCACCAACAAGCTTGCCTGCATCGTAAGAAATACTCAGCTACTTTCACATGCTTCCTAGAACACCACACAAGCCTAGAGTGAGGGTTCATGCTAGGGGAAAATGATTTAACTCAAGGCAATCTAGATAAATTGGCTTAAATCACTTGATTTTTTTCAAGTCATTGATGTCATTTTTAAAGGTTGACACTTTGTAAAGCTAATTTGAAAATTTGTGCTATTGCAAATTTAGATTAAAACATTGTGACAAAGTTCCTCCTCTACCTTGGTGGGTCCTGCACTTATTGGCAGATTTGCTCACCTCAGTGATCTTCCCCACAGTCTCAGTTACCTTCTCCTGTGTCTGATCAGGAGTGGGGAGGTTTAGGGGGGAACCCAGGCTCGCCCTCTTCTCCGGGTTCCAGCCCAGGGCCCTGTGGATTGCAGCTGTCTATAGTGCCTCCTATAACAGCTGCATGACAGCTACAACTCCCTGGGCTACTTCCCCATGGCCTCCTCCAAACACCTTCTTTATCCTCACCACAGGACCTTCCTCCTGGTGTCTGATAACATTTGTACTTCTTAGTCCTCCAGCAGCTCTCCCTCTCCCTCTCAGCTCCTTGCACCTTTTGCTCCCAGCTCCTCACACGCACTTCCTCTCCTCTGGCTTCTCCCCATCAGCTGATTGGAATGAGCTTCTTTTTAAACCCAGGTGCCCTGATTAGCCTGCCTTGATTGGCTGCAGGTGTTCTAATCAGCCTGTCTGCCTTAATTGGTTCTAGCAGGTTCCTGATTACTCTAGTGCAGCCCCTGCTCTGGTCACTCAGGGAACAGAAACCTGCTTCTTCAGTGGCCAGTAGATCTCCCTTCTATTCCTCTGCTGTAGAGGGAAGGAGGGAGAGGACTGCTGCTGCTGCTGTTCCTGCTGTCCCTGCTGAGCACTGGGCCCTCGCCGCTGCTGCTGCTGTTCCTGCTGAGCACTGGGCCCTCGCCGCTGCTGCTGCTGCTCTTCCTACTGCTCCCTTGGCTGGGCCAGACACCACCACTTCCATTGCCGCCTCCCGCCTTCTCTGCTACCCTCTAGTTGGCTGGCTGCTGATCCCCCCACCCCCCCCCGCCACCCTCAATTGCTGCTGTTGCTCCACCTACAGCCCCGGGGCGGGGGGGAGGGAGGAAGGAAGGAAGGCTGCTGGCCTGCTTCCTAGAGAAGAAGGGGAGTGAGGGGCCCTAGCTCTTGTTGCTGAGGACACCATCTCTCCTGCCTGGACACCAGACCACCACCACTTGGAGCTGCTGGGATTACTGTGGCTGTTGCTGGGGAGCTGTTGGAACCCCGAGGAGAAGGAGGAGGAGAAGAGGACCACCCGTTGCTGGAAGACCACATGAGGAGCGCTGTGGAGGGGGCTTTACTGGACTGAGTCTTTTTCGAACTGTGCTCTTGTGGTGGGGGTTTGGACTGTGACTGTTGGGACACCGGGGGTGTGGCGTGGAGCCTGCCCCTGGTCCATCCGTGTTTCCCTTCACCACCACCACCATTGTTGCCCCCTCCACCACCCCCGCTGGCTGTTTTCCTTCTGCTTCGGACTCCTGCTTCTGGGACTGAGCTGCTCGCCTGGTTCACCACGCTCGCTTCCATCATTTGGGCCTGCATCAGCAGCAGCCAAGCATTGACTTTTGCATAAGTGCCCATGGGCGCACCACCTCCCCCTGCCCCCTGGACTGACCCCCTTTCCTTTGCCACATTTGTCCACACAACCTGTTTCCCTCTGCGGCCCTTATAGTCCTGCCCCAGCCCTGCAGCTAGCCCCTTGGTCTTTCCATCCAATTCCCAGCTTGCCCTTCCCCCTACCGATCCCCCAGCCCTGCTTGGTCCCTTCCCTTGTGTGCCCTTCCCCCATTTGAGTTTGCCCTTGTTCACTGCACTCCTCTATGCCGTTGGCCCCCCATATCCCCTAGTGCAACTGGAGGAGCCGGAATCCCCTCTGAATTGGTGACCTGACACCCTCCCGTCCCTAGGTCCTTGGTTGCTCCCCACACTCCTTTAGCCTTCCCTTTTTGGCACTCTCCTCCCGTGGCTGCAGCCTAGCAAGGAGGGGTGGTCACCTCCTCTCCCTCCCCTCCCCTTGCTGTTTGTCTCCCTCCCTGCTCTCGTTATGGCAGGGGACGCAGCAGGGCAGACCCCTCGCGATGTTCCCACCGCCCCTCTTCCACCTGTCCCCGTGTCCATTTCCCAGGCCTCTACCTCGACCGCCGCTGCCGGTCCACCTGCCACCGCCCTCGCTGAGGCACTGGCGGCGGTGAGTACTGGGGAGACCTCCGCTGCTGCCACGTCCCTCGCCCCTTCCGATTCGGGGGGAGCCCCCCCAGCTGGTGGGAAAGGTCGGGATGGGAAAAAGGGTAAGGGCCCCGCTAGAAAGGCCAGGCCCTCCATGGCAGAGACTGCTCCCGCTGCCACAGCCCCGCTACCTGCCGTGGCGTCCCTCCCCCTGCTCCCTCCACCAGCTCCGCGGGTGTCCCTCCTCCGGCTCCCAAGGCGTACGCCCAGGTGGCGGCGGCCCCCCTGCCTGCTGCTGATCCTCCTACTGCCACTTCCACTACCATCTATAGCAGCCGGGGCCCTTTTCCCACCTTGACCAGGAAGCACGGTGCCCATTGCCTCCTGGTGCCTGCCTTGCCCCACGTGGAGACCTATGTGCGGGCGTTGGCGAGGCTGGTGGGGCCCATGGCCAGCATGGCAGCCTCCAAAATGTACGGGAGGGTGGTCTTCTTCCTGGCATCGGAGGCTGGCACCTAGGAGGCAGTAGAGACGGGCCTGGTGGTGGGAGGGCGTGTTCTTCCCCCTGGAGCTGTTGGAAGACCTGGGGGTCCACTTGGTCCTGAACTCCATCCCTCCCTTCCTGCCCAATGCCGCACTGCTGCCCACCCTTTCTGCCCTGGGGTGCCCTATCTCTATCATCAGCCCTCTCCCGTTGAGATGCAAGGGCCCCGCCATCCGTCACATCCTCTCGTTCTGCCAGCAAGTGCAGCTTCAACTGCCACTGGTGGCACGTGGCGGAGAGGCGCTCGAGGGGTTCTTTCTGGTCCCCTACCAGGGAGCCCACTCATTACTCAACGGGGGAGGCCTGGTGCTACCTCTGCCGAGTGATGGGGCACGTCCAGCGGGACTGCCCCTTGGCCCAGCACGGAGGAGCGTCCGGGACCCCCGAGCCCCAGCAAGGCGCTGGCCCTGTCATCGCCGATGACCCTGGCCGTCTGGCACCCAAAGCTGCCCCTCCTCCTTCTCGGTCCACCGCTGTGGAGGAGGATGTGGCGGAGATACCGCCGGGCGTGGGAGAGGGCTCGCCCCAGGGAGACTCCTCCCTCGTTCTTGCTACCCCACCATTGCCTCCCTGAGTTCCTGTGCCATCGTCCTTGCCCCCCGACCTGACCCTATTAGCCAGCCCCCAGATGATGCCATTCAGGGCTGGTCCTTAGTGCAGGGGAAGCGGGGCAAGTGGAAGGCTCTAGCCCTGTTACATCCTTCGGCTTCAGAGACCCCCTGGAAGAGCAGGAAGGGGGCACCAATGGCGAGCCTTCTGCCTTGCCCCCTGACGACTCCCGTTGTGTGGTATCGGCTGGGGAAACCGTGGCAGCACCGGAAGGTGACACCACTCCTCCTCCGGGGTCCCTTCCTGTGGTAGCCCCTGAGGGAGCCCCTCTCGCCCCCTTTCCATCTGAGGCCCCTGCGAGCACCAAGGTGGGCGTCGCCTCGGGTGCTGGCGGGGAGGGCCCTGGGGTGGCGGATGGTGATCTCCCTTCCATCTACGAGGAGATCGAGGCCCTGGGTCTGACCCTGGTCACGCAGGGGGAGGATGACCCTCTGCCAGTGGGCCTCGATCTGGGTGACCTCACCACGGTCCCCCTGTCCCCATGTTCCCTTCCCCTGACTGCTGCTTCTGCTCCCGCCTCTGAGGGTCCCCTGGAATCTTCCATCAGCCCGGCTGCAGGTAGCACCCTGCTGACGGCCGCCGAGCCCATTGAGGCTACGGCCGGTGCCCCGCTCCCGGGACCCGGTTCCCAGGGGATGTCCCTCTTGGGTGTGGAGCACCCAACCGCCTTCCTGGGCAGGGACCCCATTGACGACCATCCATCTCCTGATGCCGGGGCTACTGCCCAAACCATAGTGGCTGAGCCCGGCATCGTTGGGGGTTTCCTTCCCACTCCCCAGATCTCTGAGCCTAACCAGGAGGGGCCACCTTCCAGTGGCCTGACTATTGAGGCTCAGGATCCTACTTCTACCCCCATCCCCAGTTCCCGCACTCCTCCCGTCCCCTGCCCTATTCCTGATGCCAGCCCTGTCCTTGTCCCCTCCACCTCCCGTGCTGCCAGTGCTGCCCCTGGGGATACCCCCCCAGGGAGCGGCTGTAGTTGTTTTTCCCTGTTCCGACCCATTGTTTTCCTTACGTCGCCCCCTGTTGGACCGGGGAGTGGGGGAGGTCACGTGGCGTCAGCCTATCGGACGCCACATCGGGGGTCTGCCCCCTGCCTGCCCGCCTTGGTGGGCCATGGGGCTGTGACAGGGGCCCCACTGGGGGACAGTCGTAGATCAGTGACCCTGCCCCCCCACGCACTGAAGGAAGAGCTGCGGGAGTTCCTTGAGGACGTCCGTGGCTCCCGTAACAAAGTCCAGCTTGCATTCCAGCAGTGGGGGGATTTCCATCAGGTCCTCTGGGTCGCAAGAGCCCTCATGGGGGAGGGTAAGAGGACCGGGCAACAGGCCGCCGCGGCCTACCAGTGTGTCCACCTCTTCCACGACTCTTTACTCACCTACAGTGTAGGTCGCTGATTGCTGTGCAGCGCGACGGAGGCTGTGGGCGTGTTTGCCGGCGAGGATCCCCCCCAGCCCTCCTCATGGCGCTGATCATCTTTGCCACATTAAACACTCGGGGCTGTAGGATGGGTCTCCACAGGAGCCAGGTGCTCTCCTTCTTTTGGGAGGGTTGGTACTCTGTGGTTTTCCTGCAGGAGACCCATACGGATCCGGCCGCTGAAGCTAGCTGGCGGCTGGAGTTGGGGGACGGGGTCTACTTTAGCCACCTCTCGGTCAGCGCGGCTGGAGTGGCGACCCTGTTCTCCCCCGACCTACGGCCCGAGGTGCTGGGCGTCGCCGAGGCTGTGCTGGGCCACCTGCTGCACCTCCGGGTCCAGATGGAGGGGCTTGTGGTTAATCTTGTCAACGTTTACACCCCTACATCGGGCCCGGAGAGGTTGCATTTCTATCAGCAAGCGTCCGCCTTCCTCAGCTCCTTGGATCCTCATCAGTGCCTGGTCCTGGGCGGGCACTTTAACACCACCCTCGAGGAACGAGACCGCTTGGGGACCCAGCAGTGCCCAGCCGCTGCGAACGTCCTCCGGGAGATCGTCGATCGCCAATCCCTGGTGGACGTCTGGCGCGACCACCACCTGGACGACATCTTGATGTTCACCTTCATCCGGGTGGAGGTCCATCGGTCGCGCCACTCCCGGCTGCATCGTATTTACCTGTCGCGTTTCAACCTTTCATGGGCCCACTCCTCCAGCGTTCGGCCGGCCCCCTTTGCAGATCACCATCTTGCCACCGTGATGGCCTCTCTCTGCGTGGAGAGGCTGGGGCCAGCCTATTGGCACTTTAATAATAGTTTTCTGGAGGATGCGGGCTTCGTGGTGTCCTTCCAGGAGTTCTGGCTGGCCTGGCAAGGGCAGAGGCATGCCTTTCCCTTGGCACGACAGTGGTGGGACCTGGGGAACGTGTGCGCCAGGCTCTTCTGCCGTGATTACACCCGGGGCACCAGCCGACGGAGGGATGCGATGATAGGGCAGTTGGAACGGGAGGTCTTGGAGCTGGAGAGGCATCTGGCCGCCAGCCCCGAGGATCCATCCCTCTGCGGAGCGTGCCAGGAGAAGCGAGAGGAGCTCCGGGCCCTCAAAGACCATCGGGCCTGGGGTGCCTTTGTTCTATCCCGCATCCACCTCTTTCGGGAGATGGATCATGGCTCCCGCTTCTTCTACGCCCTGGAGAAAAGAAGGGGGGCCAAGAAACACATCATCTGCCTCCTGGCAGAGGACAGCACCCCCCTCACGGATACAGCGGAGATGTGCGAGAGGGCCAGGGCCTTCTATGCTACTCTTTTCTCCCTGGATCAGACCGATCCTAACGCTTGCAGAGTGCTCTGGGACGGACTCCCAACGGTCAGCACGGGCAACCGGGACCGGCTAGAGCTGCCTCTCACTCTGGCCGAGTTCTCGGAAGCCCTCCTTTGCATGCCCACCAATAAATCTCCGGGCATGGGCGGACTGACCATGGAGTTCTACCATGTGTTCTGGGACGTCCTCGGCCCAGACCTGGTCACTGTCTGGGCCGAGTCTTTGCAGGGCAGGGTCCTCCCTCTCTCGTGCAGGTGAGCCATGCTCGCCTTATTGCTGAAGAGGGGGGACCTCCGTGACTTATGGAATTGGCGTCCAGTCTCGCTCCTCAGCACGGACTACAAATTGTTGCAAAGGCCATCTCGTGATCCACCCAGATCAGACCTACACTGTCCTGGGTCAAACGATCTTTGATAACCTGTATCTGGTCTGGCACCTTCTGGAATTAGGGTATAGGGATGGTCTGTCGTTCACCCTCGTCCTTGGATCAGGAGAAGGCGTTCGACAGGGTGGACCACGGGTATCTCCTGAGCATTCTGCGAGCGTTCGGCTTCGGACCCCGGTTTGTGGGTTTTCTCCAGGTGCTGTATGCTTCTGCGGAGTGTTTGGTCAGGCTCAACTGGACCCTGACCAAGCCGGTCAGCTTCGGGCAAGGAGTGCAGCAGGGGTGTCCCCTCTCGGGTCAGCTGTACGCTCTGACGATCGAGCCCTTCCTCTATCTCCTCTGTCGGAGGCTGACAGGGTTGGTGCTTCGGGAGCTGGAGCTGTGGCTGGTCTTGTCGGTGTATGCCGACGATGTGCTCTTCATGGTCCAGGACCCGGGCGACTTGGTGCAGGTGGAGGCTTGCCAGGCCATCTACTCGGCGGCCTCCTCCACCCGGGTCTACTGGGTCAAGAGTTCTGGCCTGGTGGTTGAGGACGGGTGGCAGGCGAGCTCCCTCCCGCCCGCGCTTCAGGCCCTCCGGTGGAGCGTGGGTCCGCTGCTCTATCTCGGCGTTTACCTTTCTGCCACGCATCCGTCTCCACCAGAGAACTGGCACGGTTTAGAGGTCAGGGTGATGGAGCAGCTTCGGAAATGGATGGGACTACTCCTGTGCCTCTCCCTTCGAGGGAGGGCACTCGTGCTCAATCAGCTAGTCCTGTCCATGCTCTGGTACTGGCTCAACACCCTGGTCCTGGCCTCGGGTTTCCTGGCCAACCTCTGGACGACGATTCTGGAGTTCTTTTGGCCAGTGATGCACTGGGTGTCTGCAGGGGTCCTCCACCTGTCCCTGGAGGAGGTGGGGCAGGGCCTGAAGTGCCTACACACTTAGGTCCATATCTTCTGCCTCCAGGCCCTGCAGAGGCTCCTGTATGGTGCAGGTAGTCTGGCGTGGAGCGTATTGGTGCACGCCTTCCTCTGCTGCTTCCGAAGGCTCCGATACGACCGGCAGCTCTTTTACCTCCATCCGAGAGGTCTTCCACGAGACCTCTCCAGGCTGCCGGTCTTCTACCAAGACTACTTCTGGACTTGGAAGCTCTTTTCAATGACCAGGTCCATGGCGGCCACCGTGGGGGCCGATCTCCTCACAGAGCCCCTGCTACACAACCCCCAGCTTCATGTCCAGGTGGCGGAGTCCCCCGCGGTGTGCCAGAGGCTGGTCTTGGCGAGAGTCACCAGGGTTGGAGATCTCCTGGACTATGACCGGGGAGACTGGCTGGATCCCCTGACGCTTGCTCAGCGCATGGGGCTCTCCAGACCTCATACTCCCTGGCGCGGACGTCAGGAGGTGAAGGCCGCTTTACTGCCCGCTGCTCGGGCCTACCTCGACTGGGTCCTGCGAGAGGGCATGCCCCACCCACCCTCTACCCCAGCCCTGTGGACCTTTTTATTGGCTCCCGCCCCATGGACCCGATCGGCCCCCTCCCCCTTTCACTGCGAGCCAGCTGCACGATCTGCAGCTGGTTCTGTTCCAGGCCGCGTGAAGGAAACATCTGTACATGCTCATGCTCCACACTCTCCACTACCTTACCCTCGCGTCCCGCCCCGATACTAAATGGTGGGACCTCCTGCCACCTCTTGAGGGTGAGAGGCCCCAGTGGGCCAGCTTATACTCTGCCTTGGTCCCAAGGTCCGCCGGGGATGTCAGTTGGTGGCTCCTTCATGGAGCCGTGAGCACAGGCATGTACTTGGCATGGTTTACACCATCCCCAACACTTGCCCTTTTTGTGGCATGAAAGAGACCCTGGTGCACATTTATTTAGAGTGCGCCAGATTGCAGCTCCTGTTCCGGCTCCTCTTGAATCTTATGTTGCATTTTTGGTTGCACTTTTCCCCTCACCTGTTTATCTATGCACGCCCCATCCGTGGCCCCACCAAGACGCGAGATCTCCTTGTCAACCTCCTCTTGGCCCTGGCCAAACTAGCCATCTACAAAACCAGGGAGAGGAGGTTGGCTGATGTGATTTCCTACGACTGTGGGGCCTATTTCTGCTCCTCTGTCCGTTCACGCATCTGGGCGGAGTTCCTCTGAGTGGCGTCTGCTGGCTCCCTTGATGCCTTTGAGGAGCAGTGGGCGTTGTCCAGGGTTCTCTGCTTGGTGTCCCCATCAGGTTCCTTTGTTTAGCCCTGTGACCTCACTCCTGATCCTGTTTTTCATTAGTTGTCTCACGGAATTAGTTAGTGTCACAGACCTGTGGATCCTCCCCTTAGGCTGGAGGGAGGTCCTTTAGAAGTGGGCGGGCTTTGCCTGCCCACCTCCTGGTTACCAATAGGACCAAATTCCTGTACCCTACTGGCCTGGGTCTGTCACAATATGTAAAATTCAAGATACCCTACCAATAGTGGCAATTATAACCCTCCCCAGCATTTATAATGTAGTTCATTATAAATTTTATAATGTAGAGTGTTACAAAACTGCTCTATGCAAAAAACCCCAAGATACTGAAAATTAAGACCTTGATCCTGTAGACGCTTAAATATTGAAATCAATGGGATGGCCACTGGGTTTGAAGTTAAGGATGTGCCTAAACAATTGCAGCAACAGGGACTAAAACTGTACTTTTATTTTAAAAAATTTAGTCGCATTAAATCTGTTAACAACAATAAAAATTATTTTTAAGTGACAATGAAAAGTTATTTCACCTTTCTATACATTAGCAAAGTTATTGTGCACATATTTATACACACAAGCCAATATTTTCAAAAATAGGAGACTAAAGATATGTTCCTAAGGCCCAAATCCAGAAAGGTATTTAAGTCCCAGTTTTACGCTCCATTGTGCTGCCTAACCCTGTATGTGCCTAAAATAATTTGGTGCCTAAATTAATTTGGTGCCTAAATTTCTGCTGTAAAAGTTCTCTTGGCACCAAGGTTTCTGCCTCAGGGCATGCACACTGCTGCTTGCCTCTAGGCATCCAGGCACTTATTTCCTGGCTAGGCCTTGTGCTATCCATGAACCGGTGAAGGCAGGTAAAGGACTGCCTCTCTCACATATGAGGCCCAATCCAACAGGTGTGTTCAGAGGCTGCCTGCTGGATCAGGTCCCATTCAGAATCTGGCGGTGGTTTTGCTATCCAACTTATAAATTTTAGCCCAGTGGTTAGATCATTTAACCTCAATGTGGGAGACGCAGGTTCAATTTCTCTCTCTCTCTAAGGGGGGGAGAAAGGATTTGAACACGAGTCTCCCAATTCTGAAAAGAATGCTGCTACCACTGAGCTATGGGATACTGTGATGTGAGCTTCCCTTAATCTCACCCATTGAAACTATTCCACTGTGTTTTAAGTGAAGAGTCACTGAAGCAGTGGGGGCAGGACAAGGGGTCTCCCACCTCACTGGTGAGCACTCTAATCACTGGGCTATAGAGCCATTCTCTCTCTCGCTCATGCCCAGTGACTCAGTAAGTATATATCCAAAGTGGAACAGCTTCAACAGGAGATACTGAGGGAGCCCCACATCAGAATAGCCTATAGTACCATGATTAGTGCACTGAACTGAAAGGTAGGAAAGCTCTGTTTAAATCTTTTCTCCTCCTCAAACAGAGAGGAGGAACTGACCCTGGGCCTCCCACAACTCAGGTGGGCACTCGAATCACTGGGCTAAAATTCTTCTTTTTCCTCCTTCTGTTTTATGTGGAGCGAGGCATCTGCCTCACTCATTCTTTCAAGAAACAACTTAAAAACCTATGCCTCCTGATTCTAGGAGAGGGGCTTCTGGTTGTGAATTGCTAGCAGAGACAGGTGCCTTCCTCCAGCTCTGACTTAAGTTCTTATCTCCACGAGCGGGACAGGGTTTAGGACACACTCTTGTCCTTGGCATCTCCCACTGGCTAGCTTAGAAGGTTTCCCACCTAGCATACTGATTTTTGTGGATCACATTCTTAGGTATGTATCTTTCCCCATTCATTGTATAGGGAGTCTAGGTGCCTCACTCAGAGTTTGTGGATCACAGTACTGTTCCTGTAGTTTTTTAGGCACCTATAAGTTCAGTGTTGTGAAGCTGAGCACACCCACCTAAGTCCCTGTGTGGATCCAGGCCTAAGTCCATATTTATGCAATCAGATCTAGTATTTTAAATAGCGTTTAAATGACTTAGGAGCACAAGTGTCATTGACTTCAAACTGTAAATGCTCACAGAAGTGTGTAGTATGGTTGAAACATTCCAGATTTGACTTGTGGAAGCTCCAATCTAGTGGAAACAAGTGTTGATTAAAATATAGCATGAGTTATTTGAGACACCCCTAGGCTAGGCCCCAGTGCATCACAGCCCGGCACCTCTGGGCTTGCTGCGACAGTTATGAAAGTAAAAAAACTGCTTGAGCCCCAGCACCTAATGGTTTGAGCCCCGACACCTTTTCCACAACAAATTAAGCCCTGAACAATGCTTAGTATCCATTTTAAAACTATACTACGAAAGTGTGTACAAAAATCTGATTTAAGTTTAAAAATCAATTGAAATGAAAAAGAGTCATGATTTACAATTTATTCATATTTTTTTTTTTAAAGTCATGATTTTATCCAGCCTAGTTAAACTCATCTCAGAGCCAGGAAACCTCAGATCCTGGCTGCGCTTTCATTTCAGGCAGTTTCTCCCTGCAGGGAAGAAATCAAAGGTAATGTTCCAGTTGGTACAGGTCATCCTGCTGCGTTAAAAAGAAAAAGTCCATCATCAACTGACAATGAAATGAGATAACTTACTAAAAGCTCACCAATCCCTTCTGAATTGCACAGTGTATCGTACTTTTGACTTAATTTATTTACTTGTTCCCAGAAATAAATCTTGTTGAGTATAAAAAGGAGAGTGGGACCTTTCAAAACATCCCTATAGAAGGATACTGTCCAGAACATATGGCGCCATGGTGTAGCATTGCAGTTACCCTGCCTCAGTTTCCCCTGTGAGTTCTCCAATTATCTCACATGCACCCAGGAGCTTTAAAATAACATTTCCACTCCAGTGGCCCTCACAAAATAGACACACAAATCCAATGGCCAGTCCAGGCTCAAATCACTCCAACTATGGTGCAGAGTCTCCACAACCCTCCTACTAAGGGCTAACAGGCCACCTCCAGCCAGCCAATCTGCTAGCTCTGCCATAGCAGAGCTTTCCTGCTCCCTGCAGATCTCCCAACTGAAGCTTTCCCCTCACCCCAGCTTGTCTTCCCAAGCCCTCAGACTGGGAGCTCTGGAGAGCTGTCACCACCCTGCTCTCTCTCTCCAGCAGGCTTTCTAAAGGGGATCCTCACCCTCCCTCTCTGGCCCCTTTTAGAATGCTAATAGGACCAGCATGCCATCAAGGTGCCCTAAAAGCCCTGGTTATGGCCAGGGGAGGATTTCCCTGTCACAGGCCCTTTGGATGACAGCTACTAGGCTTTGCCTTAGCTTGTTCATGCATGGTAACCACATACCCAAATGACAGGTTCTACTTCTGACCCACCAGCAGACTGCACAGTTACTGCGATTACCGCTCAGTGCTCTGTTATTAACTGTTCCAGCCTGGGCCTTTTGGGACAGCCAATCTGTTTTTTTCCTGGCATGAGCATTCTGCTGCAGAACCACACATACAGCACTAGAAAATAAGTAATAATAAAGATTTGGGGATTGAAGGAGCTTAAAACTGATGCTAAGATCAGGAAAGGGGGAGACAGATGTTTAACTGAAGGAAGAGTATTTGACATACAACCACAGACCCAGGGTAATGAAAAAACAGCAATGTATTAAATTAGGGGTATGTACCTAATGAGGCCAGCAAGAATTAGCGTCGGTATTAATATCTTCATTTATGATCCAGAAAAAAAGCATGCTCATGAAATTCACCAGGCAATAGTCCATTGGAAGATGTTGCTAAGTGAGTGCAGAGAAATAATACGAAGACCTAGAAACAAGGACAGAAAATAATCATGAGTTCGAGCTTGGAAAAATGTAGGCAAACATCTGGGAAAGCTATGTGAAACACAGGTACTCACTGAGATGGCAACATCTGGAAAATAGTAATATAGAAGGAAACGAGGGGTGAGATCCCCATTGACATGAATGACAAAACTCCCATGCACTTCAGTTGAGTGAGGATGTCACCTTAAGTGTTATAGTAGGCAGCAAATAAGGCATGAGTATGCAATGGTGCATGCAAACAAAGAGATTAATGCAATTTGGGCTATGTATATTGACCTTCCCTGTAAGGCTCTGGTACACATCCACTTACTGTATGCATTCAGTTCTAGATACTGCCTGGTGTGAAACAGGATGGCCAGAGGGCAGCAGGAGAGGGTTAGAAGGGAGCCTTATTCCCTGTAGAGGGAAGAAAGTTTGCTCTAGATTAATTAGAACACCTGAAGCCAATTAGAGCATCCGCACCTGATAAAACCCCCTGCTTCAATCAGACAGGGGAGGAGTTGAAGCAGAGAAGATTGGTGTTGGAGCAGAGAACAGTTTGAAGGGAAGCAGAGGAAAGTTTGGAGAAGTGCTGTGGTGGGCTAAGAAGTCCAAGACCCTAGGTAAAGGGGCACCTGGCTTGTGCAGAGGGAGGGCATGAAGCCCCCCCCCCCAAGCTGAAGGGCAGGAGAAGGAAGTAGCCCAGGGGAAGGAACTGTCAGTTCAAGTAGTTTACCACTATCCTCAGGGCCCCTGGGCTGGGACCTGGAATAGAGGGTGGGCCCAGGTCCCTCCCTCTCCACTTCCCTCCTCTAGGATACTAGTAGGGTCGTTAATAATCCAATTAGGGGCAAGAAATGGTGCCCTGAACCCCGCCCCCCAAAAAAGAAGTGTGAGACCCATCATAATAGTGCTGGCAATTTGCCACATGGGCCATAAACGTTTCAATGAATTAAAGAGATTTCAGAGAAGAGCACCAAAAATGACTACATGATAGGAAGAAGGATTTAGGAGAAATTTAAAGAGCTAAGTATGCTCTTGTATAGCTTGCCTAAGCAATGATAGACTCATAGACTCTAGGACTGGAAGGGACCTCGAGAGGTCATTGAGTCCAGTCCCCTGCCCTCATGGCAGGACCAAATACTGTCTAGACCATCCCTGATAGACATTTATCTAACCTACTCTTAAATATCTCCAGAGATGGAGATACCACAACTTCCCTAGGCAATCTATTCTAGTGTTTAACTACCCTGACAGGAACTTTTTCCTAATGTCCAACCTAAATCTCCCTTGCTGCAGTTTAAGCCCATTGCTTCTTGTTCTATCATTGGAGGCTAAGGTGAACAAGTTTTCTCCCTCGTCCTGATGACACCCTTTTAGATACCTGAAACTGGACACAATCAATCAACTGAACTGGAGAGGGGACATATGAAAACAGCTTAAGATATTTGCAGAGTGTAAACCCCAAGGTGGCTGAGGAATTATTTAGTGTGATATAACTAGGAGCGATGGGATGAAATTATGAAAGGGAAAGATGTCCAGATAATAAGAAGTATTAGCCTCGGGAATAGTCTCCAAGGGAAATAGTGGAAATCATATTGCTTGGAGCATTTAAACTGCATTGATGGGGGGGATGGAATGGCTGACTGCATGGGTCTTTTCCATCTTTTCTCTCTGTATTTCTCTATTTTTCTCTTCAGGGACTTTTGTTCTAGCAATGGGCCCTGATTTAGTATTATAGCTTGAAATCTGACAATATAATACAAATCCACTAGATGGCACTCTGACATTTCTTAACTGGCACCACAGTATAAGAATGCACTACACAAGCAGTACTGTAGAAAATACATTTAATGTTTTAAAAATAATTGAAGTACTAGAGTCTATACAATGGAATGGTCAGGTCATGAGAGTGATGGCACCTTTCTAAAACACTGAGATATAAATCTTGTGCAATAAAAATAAATGTGCAATTGAACAAGATTACCTAAAGAGAGAGCATTCAAAGAAACCATGTAACGGGTGGAGTATTTATTCTGCAATGTCTAGTGCCCAGTTTGAGAGGAATTTCTAGGGAGATGGGGTCTTCATTAGAACATGGAATACATCAGTTGCTTATAAATACTGTTATTGCAGTAAACATTATCTACATCCATAATATCTCATTAATCATAGTGTCTCCCAGATCAGATAATACAGCCACTAAAACTACTGTGGGTATGTCTACACTACAGGATTATTCCAATTTTACATAAACAGGTTTTGTAAAACAGATTGTACAAAGCTGAGTGCACGCGGGCACACAAAGCGCAATAATTCGGCAGTGTGCATCCATGTACCGAGGCTAGCTTCGATTTCTGGAGCATTGCAGTGTGGGTAGCTATCCCATAGTTCCTGCAGTCTCCCCTGCCCATTGGAATTGTGGGTTGAGATCCCAATGCATGATGGTGCAAAAACAGTGTCACAGGTGATTCTGGGTAAATGTCGTCACTTATTTCTTCCTCCGTGAAAGCAACGGCAGACAATCATTTCATGCCCTTTTTCCCTGGATTGCCCTGGCAGACATCATAGCATGGCAACCATGGAGCCCATTTTGCCTTTTGTCACTGTCACTGTATGCGTACTGGATGCTGCTGATAGAGGCGGTACTGCAGCGCTACAGAGCAGCATTCATTTGCCTTTGCAAGGTAGCAGAGACGGTTACCATCCCTATTGTACCGTCTGCCATGCCATTGTAAATTGGTGATGAGATGACGGTTATCAGTCATTCTGTACCGTCTGCTGCTGTCATGGGTGCTCCTGGCTGACCTTTGCTGAGGTCGGCCGGGGGCGCAAAGACAAAAATGGGAATGACTCCCCGGGTCATTCCCTCCTTTATGTTTTATCTAAAAATAGAGTCAGTCCTGCCTAGAATATGGGGCAAGTGTATTAGAAAACCAGTGTACCAGAGAGCGCAGCTGCTCCGTGTCAGATCCCGCAGAAATGATGAGCTGCATGCCATTCTAGGGGGTGCCCCTGCAACAACCCCACCCATTGCTTCCCTCCTCCCCCAACCCTCCTGGGCTACCGTTGCAGTGTCCCCCCATTTGTGTGATGAAATAATAAAGAATGCAGGAATAAGAAACACTGACTTTTTAGTGAGATAAAATGAGGGGGAGGCAGCCTCCCGCTGCTATGATAGTCCAGGCAGTACAGAATCTTTTGTTTAGACATGAAAGGGGCGGGGGGCTGATGGTGGTAACTTCAGGATTTTCAGAGTACGGAAGTGAGACCTTCTCTGTTTGAGGATGGTGGTGCTCACTAGAGTTCCAGATATCCTGGAAGAACTCAATTTCACAACCTGGTCTTTGCAATAATACTATTTATAAGGAACTGATGGGGTCTTCCTTAGAGCATGAAATACATCTCCATAGAAATTCCTCTCTAACTGGGTACTAGACATTGCAGAATAAATATTCCACCCGGTTACATGGCTTCTTTGAATGCTCTCTCTATAGGTAATCTTGTTTAATTGAACATTCATTTATATCTTAGTTTTTTTAAAAAGGTGCCATCACCTTCATGACCTGATCTTCCCATTTTTATAGAGCTGTATCTCATCTACTTTTGAGTAAGATCATTGAGAAGGTTGTGGAGAGAGAGCTTTGAGTGTCTAGATGTCTCAGCTCTTCCTCATCTGTTTGGCATCAGACCTGGTTATGGCACTGAACATGCCCTCATAGTGTTGGTCTATGTTTACCTCCTAGTGATGGATAAGGATCAGATGTCCAAGCTAATATTATCAGAACTGTCAACTGCCTTTGACACCATTGATCATGAGGTATCATTGACTCGCAGGTCCAAACAGGAGAAGATGGAGCTGCCTTCCAGCAAGTTCATCCTTTTCTCGCAAAGTGATTTAAGAGGGTAGTTTTGGATAATGTTTTTTCTGTCCCAGAGGCCATCTCATGTGGGTCCCTCAAAGTGCCATCTTATCACCCCTTCTTCTCAATGCCTATATGGAATTAATATGAGGGTTAGTGAGTGGATGTGGGTTGACATTTTTTCAATATGCTAATGATTCTCTCCTCTCTTATGCCACTCTACTCTATGAAGAACATAAGGCCTTCTCTGCCTTCCATCTTTGCTGGTCACCTGCTGCAGTCTTAGCTTTTTCCCATGTCATTTTTGATAGAAACACACAACAGAAGCAGAAATGAAAGCTATGTTATCCTTGGTCTACCTCATCCCCTCCTGCCCTGGGGGTTTCAGTCCAATGCCTGTCTTGTCATGTTGTTCAGGTCTTTCCTCCATATATATCCTAGACATCTCCATTTTCGTTGTGTAATTTCCTGTCTGATTGGTTTCTGTTTTGTCCTCTTCCAGAGTTCTTTGTGATTTTTTTTTTTGGCCACTTGATATTGAGGATTTGGCTAAGGCAGCTGTTTATGATAACTTGGAGTGTAGATAGTAAGGTCTTAATAAGTCTCCAAGTTTCAGCACCATCTAGTAAGATTCACTTTATAATGGTGTTAGATATTCAAAGCTTAGTTTGGAAGGCAAGATTTCTCCAGATTGGCTTAAAAGTTACAAAGGCATATTTAGTTTTTGCTATTCTGGCTTTAATTTCTTGGTCTGTATTTACAATGCTGCCAAGATATGTGAAATATTGGATCTCTTCTATGTCAGTCCCAGAAAGTGTTATTAATGTTTTGTTGTTGTGTGCTGATTCTCGTGGTTTTAGTTTTCTCTGTGTTGATTTTCAACCCTACTAACTGTGTATAACCTTGGAGATCATTTGTTTTGGCTTGCATGTCTCTGGGTATGGTATAGCAAGTTGATGTCATCTGCAAAGTCAAGGTCCTCTAACTTCTGTGTGAAAGACCATTGTATAGTAAAAATGTAATGTGAGACATAAGACATTCTTGTCTGATGCCTGTAACAACCTTGAATGACTTAGTCAGTTCACTGTTATATATTACTTGGCATGTCATATTTTCATAGAAGCTCTGAATGATGTTCACAGGTTTCTGAGAGATTCCATAGTGGTATGGCATCTTCAATAAAACTGTTCTATCCATTGTATCAAAGGATTTTTGGAAATCTATAAAATTAATATAAAGAGAAACTGCTATTCAATCTACAGTTCTATGATATATAGCGTTACTGTTTGATCTACTATGACATCTCCTGTCTGAACCCTTTCTGTTCTTGTCATAATCTTGAATCTACCACTTTCTTTATTCTGTCTAGAATAATGTGTGTAAATACCATACTTGAGAAAGACAGCAGTTGAATGCCCCTCCAGGTTTTACATTGACTGGGGTTTCCTTTCTCTGAAAGCTTCACTATAAAACCCTTTTCCACTCCTTTGGTATTTTTAATTTTTCCCATATCTTTTGTAAGAGGACTATTGAAATGTCTACTGTGTTCGTCAAGTCTGCATTAAGAACCTCTGTTAGGATGTTATCTGGACCTGGTGCCTTTCCACTTTTTAACCGATTGCCTGCCCTCTCTACTTCTACTCTGGCGATAGGTCCTAGTTGAATATCCAGACCTTCTCCTTGCTCTATATCTGGGTGATTGGCCACTCGCTTGCCATTCAGTAGTTGACCAACATACTGCCTCCATATATTTAATTGTTCTGACGTCTTCATTGTTGTTTTGCCCTTGTCTTTTGAACTGGTCAGTTGGCATTTGTTTTTCTCCTGATAACCATCTAACAATGTTGAACAATGTCTTCATGTCATTTTGTGCTGCAGCGGCCTGTGCCTCTGTTCCCATTTTGTTTAAAACATTTCTTTTGTCTTTCCTAGCACTCTTTGCTCTTTTCAGCATATTCCTCTGGAGTCTCTGTCTGTGCTCTTGTTCTTGCTTGATTTAGGGCAGGTCTACATTTATTTACACTTCAGCATAGATGCTACTATGCCGATGGAAAAACTTCTCCCATTGGCACAGTTAATCCACCTCTGTGAGAGGTGGTAGCTATGTTGATGGAAGAAGCCCTCCTGTCAACATAGCGCTGTCTACACTGGGAGTTAGATTGGTATAACTGTGTCACTCAGGGATGTGGATTTTTCACACCGCTGAGTGATGTAGCTATATCCATGTAAGTTTATAGTGTAGACCCAGCCTTATTTTGTTTAATTTTGCACATTTCTTTTATTTTTTGCCATGTATACTTGGATATCCATTCACTGTGATGTTTCTCCTTGAATCTCAGCATTTCTCCACAAGTTTTAGTGAAAGGTTCCTTTGCCGGGTTCCAGTTGCCTTTTACTGTTCCATCATCTTCATCTGCAAGTACCAGGTGTCTATTTGGTAGCACAATTCTTTGTCAGGGCTGGGCTGTGAGCAGCTGTTGTACCTGATCAGCTGCTAAATTGCAATCAGGAGATAATTACCAGGGTCAAGAGAGAACTGAATCAGAATGCCAGAAAGTCAAGGTCAGGAAAATAGCAGGATCAGAGTTGAGTCAGGTCAGGATGCCAGGAAGTTTGGGTTGAGCTCTAGGTTACAGACAGTTGTCATCTGTTTTCACTTGGTGATGTTTTAGTATGGGCAACTCAGTTGTTCACATCTCTCCTTTGTTCTTATTTTTATTCTCAATTTAGCTGCTACTAGTGCCTGGTCCATTTCTAAATCTGCCCTGTTCCTGCTATGTACATCTTCTAAAGTTCATATTCATTTGTTGTGAACAGTAATGTGATCAGTTTGGTTCCCTATTCTGTGATCTGGTAACCTCCAAGTTATCTTATGAATAGTACAGTGAGAGAAGATAGTTCCTTCAACGACCAGTTAATTGATTCCACCAAAATGAGCAAACATTTCACCATTTTTGTTCATTTCACTGTAAATTACTTCCCTGCAGTGTAGTTGCTCCCTACTTTAGCATTCATATCTCCAGTTACTTGGCAGACATGTCTTTTCAGGACCTTGCCTATTATGTTCTCTAGCTGCTTGTATAAGTTTTTTCTTTTTCCTCTTGGCTAGCTTGATTTGTTGGGTCATAATATTGAAAAATGGACACTGTCTGGAATTTTGTCATAAATCATACTGTTATAATCCTTTCTGATATTGGTGCCCATTCTATCAGACTTTTGCCTGCCCTCCTTGATCAGACCCATACCATCTCTATGTACATCGCTGGAATTCAGTAGTCCAGAATATAGTAAGATGTTTCCAATTGACAAGGTTATTTGTCCTGATGTTACCCATCTCATTTCACTTAGGCCTAGTATATCTAGTTTATATCTATCAATTTCTTTTGTGACTTGGACCATTTTACCAGGATCAGTTAGTGTCTGTGCATTCCATGTACCAACTTTTGATAATGGATTTAGGAGAAAGCAAATTCATCAGCCGAGTAGCTTCCTTGCAGGTTTGGCCACTTCGTGTCCTCATCTTTCTTCTAGGTCTGTTTGATTTGGACATGAATTTGTTGAACGGAGCAGTAGCATAGATTTCCATAACGACTTTGTTTTTTACAGGAGATGGTTGATAGCCCGCTCTTAACCCCTTACCATGCTATGGCGTGCTAAAAACACTCATCTCTATATCTCTATTTCAACCAACTCAAAGGGTATGGTCGAGCCTGGGGCATGGATGACAGAGCCAACTGCCTGAGGCTTAATCCAGAGATGATTGAGGTGATGTTAGTACATTGGCAGAAGCAATTGGGGGGTAGGGTGAGGATTAGATCTGCTTTTTGAACTGAAGGGGCACATTTACTGCTTGTCAGTAGCATTCACAATTTAGAGGGTTTGCTAGATACCCAGTTGCTGTTAAGTGGTCAGATAGCTGCAGTGACTAGGACAATTTTCCTCCCTCTGTTTAATCAAGAGATGGTAACTTTTCCCTCAGATGTGGACCATCATTACTGTGGTTATTCATGTCTTTTTCTCTTTGATATAAGACTACTACAATGTGTTCTACGTAAGGCTGTATGTTAAATCACCTTGGAAAATGAATCTAGTGCTGAAGGTTGTCCAGTATTTTGCTGTGATTATGTGGTATCAGAACTCTGGAGTCTGCATGAACTGATGTGGGTTTCTGGATGGTATTTAAGGTGTTGGTTTTGATCTGTAAGGTATATCTGCATTGCACAGTTAACCTAGGCTCTTACCAGGGCCTTAACCTTAACCTCAGTACCATCCACACACAACAACCTCTTACCTGGTGCTTTCAGCCTGGGCTAGCTGACCTAGCTGGAGGTGCTGGTTAAAACCCAGGCTTCAATTTAACTCAGGTTAGAACCTACCAATTTGCAATGAGGAACACTCAAACTTGGGCTAGTCCCAGGTGCTAATCACACAGGTTTACTGCTGTGTAGACACAGGCATAGTCAAAGATAAATATCTCATTTGTTTGTATTATAGTGAGACTCAGCTCCCCAGGGCAGGAAGGGACTGTCTTCTGTGTCTTGTATAGCACTAAGAACACTGCCACGTAATACAAATAACTGTACTGGGTGGCGTACAAGTTGTCAGTGCAAATGTGGACTTTGTTTTTCAAATATTGATTCAGCTGCATGTTGAGCATTTTTGAATTCTGCATGTTGAGTTCTGGAGAGTTTTCCATTTGAGAAACATTCATACACTGAATCAAAATGTCTTATCTTCAGAAAATAGCTGGTACTCTGTGTGACCTACAGCGGCTGGTATTTAAAAAAATATGGAGACACATAAATGTAAGGGGACTGTTATCCCCTTACTAACATTCAGTGAGGGTGTCATAAACAGATAGCTAAGGGTTAATGTCTCTTTCACCTATAAAGGGTTAACAAACAGTGACCTGCAAACACCTGACCAGAGGACCAATCAGGAAACAAGATAGTTTAAAATCTCTCGGGGAGGGAAGCCTTTGTTTGTGGGTTTTGGGTTTGGCTTTGTTTTCTCTGGGTCCTGGATGGGGCTAGAGGTGCAACCAGGTTTCTGCCAATCTCCCTGCTACAGTCTCTTATCTATTCAGAATTGTGAGTAAGAAAAGGCGGTCATAGTCTTTTAATTTGTTTTTTTTTTTTCATTTACATATGTGTACTTGCTGGAAGTAGCTTAAATTGTGTTTCTGCTGGAGAAAGTTTCTTTCTATTGTTTATAGTTAAAAGACCCTGTAACTGTTTACCATCTAAAGTGCAGAGGTAAACCTTTTACTTTTTTCTTTCTTTTTTTATTAAAAGTTTTGCTTTTAAGGCCTGTTGATTTTTCTCTCCTAATTAAGGCTCAAAGAAATTGAGTCTGTATATACCAGGGAATTGGTGGGAAGCAAGGAGGGAAAGGTAAATTTGTATTGCCTCTGGGTGAGGGGGGGAGAGAAACTTGATCTCTCTGTGTTGTGTTTCAAGGAATTGATATCAGGTGATCTCCTAGTGTTCCCAGGGCGGGAAGGAGCTGGGAGGAAGAAGGGAGGGGGAAGGGAATGGTTTATTTCCCTTTGTTGTGAGACTCAAGGAATTTGGGTCTTGGGACCCCCAGAGAAGGTTTTTGGGGGAGACCAGAGTCTATCAGACACTCTACTCTAAGTCCTGATTGGTGGCAGCCTATCAGATCTAAGCTGGTAATTAAGCTTAGGGGAATTCATGCTAGTACCCATATTTTGGACGCTAAGGTCCAGAATTGGGAATTATACTCGACAGGGGGGTATTTTGGTTGCTAGCTCCCAGCACTAAAAGGGGAGAGATCGATGGCAAATCAGGACCCTGAGACTGACAGTCCCCAGGAACAATGGCGAGAGGCCAATGCTCCAGGTCAGCCTGATTGACAGGGCGGGCAGGCTAATCAAGGAGACAGAAGGCCAGGGTGGGTCCCATCCTCCGTGTGAGCTGGAATTGCCTGGGTCAGACGGAGTAGGGGCCCAAACTAAGCTGCTAGGAGCAGAGCTGCAGCCCAAAAAGCCAGAGCACAGCCCAGAGAGAGCAGACCTGCCCTGGGAGCAGAGCTGCAGCAACCAGAGCCAGAGGGGCCAGACAAGCAGCCCAGGAAGCAGGTGAGAGCTCAAAGTAGAGTCACAGAAGCAGCCTGCAGAGCAGACCTGCCCCGGGAGCGGAGCTGTAGCAACTGGAGCCAGAGAGGCCAGAGAAGCAGCCCAGGGAGCTGAAGGCAGAGCAGCAGCAGCAGCCGTGCTGAAGCAGAGTGGAGCTGGGGCTGGAGCAGTCCAGAGCTGGGTGCAGTGAGCAGCTGGGGAGAGCGAGGGGGACCCTGGGCAGTGGGCCCAGCACAGGGAGACGCCTCAGCCAAGAGGCTCTGCAGGCCAGACTTGGAGGGGGATCATAACCCCGACACAGCAGGGGTGAAACTGGGGAGAAGGTTCCTGCCACCCAGAGCCTGAAAGTGTGTGGCCACCGCCAGAGCAAGTGTCCAATCGGCAGCGTCCCTGCAGCACAGCCAGGGCCTGAGAAGGAGGCCTGGGACCTACAAGGAACAGACTGTAAAGTGCCCTGATGTCCAGAGACACTGTTTGTGATGGTCCCTGCCACAGAGCAGGGTGATGTTTTCCTTTAACCTGTCCCAATTTTCCTTATTCTTTTTTTAAAATTAATTGTTAATTAAATAATTTGTATTTGCTTTAAATTGTATGATGTGATCAGTGGGTCAGGGAGGTGCACAATGCAAAGAGAGTACTCCGGAGTGGGGACACCCTAGCCCCTGTCCTGGGTGACCACAGCAGGGTTGGGGGTTGAGCCCCCGAGGAATCCTGGGCCCAGCCTTGCTGGGGTTACAAGGACTCTGCCAGACAGGAGAGTGGAAAGGGAGTCCTCAAGGGCAGGGAGGCCTCTGGATAAAGGAAGTGGGAGCGAGGACTCAGATCCTTTTGCTAGCTCACTTCACCGGGGTAGTGGAGAAGCCAGGAAAGTTCCCCACAGTAGCGGGACCATTCCCCCGCTTACATAAGCACAACAATCACTATTGAACATACTGGGAAGGCTTGTTCTTTCCGTGGTTAGTGCATAAGATTCAAAGACTCCTGGATGCTGTTTCTAGCTCTGACAAAACCCCCCCATGACTGAGTTTACAAGTCTGTAAACTAATTTATCTTCTCTTCACCACACTGCGCTGGCCACTCTCTCTGATAAACCCCAGTGACCCGTGAAGTAAATATCAATATTTTACAGACAAGTAAAGTGAGGAACAAGGAAACCCCAGCAGAGCATAACAGTGTTAGTGTCAATCAGGGGTGAAAGTAAGTTAAAGGACTTACAGGTACCCTGGAGTCCTGAGCAGGGGTGTGGCCTCAACTGGAAGAGGCGGGGCCTTTGAATCAAAATTTAAAGGCCCCGGGGCTCTGGCTGAGGCTGGGAGCCCTGGGGCCTTTAAATCACTCCAGGAGCTACCAGCTGCAGAGGTGTCTCAGAGCCTGGGGCTCAGGGGTGATTTCAGGGGCCCGGGGCTATGGCTGCCGCAACCGCAGCAGAGCCCTTGGCCCTTTAAATCACTGCCAGGGCCCTGCTGCCACTGCCCCAGGCCTCTGGAAGTGGGGCTTGGGAGGCAATTTAAAGGGCCCTGGGCTCCAGCTGCTGCAGGGAGCCCCGGGCCCTTTAAATTGCCAGCCTGGAGAAGCCAGTCTGGTCTGTACCAGTTTACTTTCACCTCTAGTGTCAATGCTTTAGCAATTGAGAGGGAGTCACTTTTACTTGAGAACTACTAACACACACAGAGCAAAGCACACCAGAGAAAGAGACAGCAGGGGTAAGAGGGGCGGGGGGAGACATATCAGGCTTGCTAATGCCCTTGCATGGAGCTTGGACTTAAGATTTGTGGCCCCCTCGGTTCATTTCAGAACCCCAAATATTTGGAATGTGCCAGGCTAATGTAGTGCTTTTGAAGGAACACAGGATCATTCCAAAGGATTGAAAGCAGACGCATAGTATGGGGCAAACAGAGGTGAGTATATGGGAGAAGAAATAGAGGAGTGAAAGGGCCCTTTGCCCCAGGGAGTGCTGGATACCTTTTTAAGCTGAGCTCCTATTAGTTTATGGGGAGGAGTTGTCTGTCTGTGTGTGGCCCTTACTGAGGGAAAGTGAAGTCAAAGAAATGAGTTTTGCCTTTGGTTTGGAAAGTGGCTAATTCCATGGCAGGGGAGAGTTCCTAGTGTGGGTCCAGCTCCTGTGAAAATCTGTCTCCTGCACTCTGAAGCCTCCCTCTGTTGGTTGATAGTTTCATTTTATTCCAGTGGAGCAGGACTATTGTGGGAGATCACAATCAAGGAGGGAAATGGGGGGAGGTTAGGGCTAGTCCCTGCGAACACTTTGGATACCTTGACAGAGAGTTTGACCCAGGCTCTTTATCAAATAGGCAGCTAATGCAGAGAGTCACAGCAACCAGTTTACTAATCATATGGCTTGGATTTTACACAAGTTTGAGGTTTTCCAAGATATGTGGCTCATTACAAGATAAGAGTTTCTTGTGGGTCCTGAATATACAGATCATGGGGCCAGGTCTCAGTTTCATAGGATGATATGCAAACTTTTGGGCAATTACAAATGAAAGGGGGCATATTTTGCTAACAGGGCTTTTGGGCATCCAATAACACTAGCGTCCCAAAGGACCTCAGAGTGGTGAACTGATTTCACAGATGCCCTCACTGCAAGGGTATGTTATCAGGGGATGGGGCGGTAAATTCCACCAAAACATTTTCTCTTCCTGCATGAGAGCTGCCTGGGTTCAGTCTTAGCCAACTGCTCTCTGCAAGGCCTGGGAATAACTGGCAGGTGGTGCTGTTTCCTTATGATGCAGAAGAGTTGTCTTACCTACTCTCCAAACAGAGTCTTAGGCCTGGTCTACACTACGCATTTAAACCGATTTTAGCAGCATTAAACCGATTTAACGCCACACCCGTCCACACTACGAGGCCCTTTATATTGATATAAAGGGCTCTTTACATCGGTTTCTGTACTCCTCCCCGACGAGAGGAGTAGCGCTAAAATCGATATTACCATATCTGATTAGGGTTAGTGTGGCCGCAAATCGATGGTATTGGCCTCCGGGCAGTATCCCACAGTGCACCACTGTGACCGCTCTGGACAGCAATCTGAACTCTGATGCACTGGCCAGGTATATAGAAAAAGCCCCGCGAACTTTTGAATTTCATTTCCTGTTTGGCCAGCATGGAGCTGTGATCAGCATAGGTGACCACACAGAGCTCATCAGCACAGGTAGCAATGCAGTCTCCTGAGAATCAAAAGAGAGCTCCAGCATGGACTGCACTGGAGGTACTGGATCTGATCGCTATATGGGGAGAGGATTCAATGTTAACAGAACTCCATTCCAAAAGACAAAATGAAAAAATATTTGAAAAAATTTCCAAGGCTATGATGGAAAAAGGCCACATCAGGGACTCAGTGCAGTGCAGAAAGTTAAGGAGCTCAGACAAGCCTACCAGAAAACCAAAGCAGCAAACAGAAGGTCCAGGTCAGGGCCGAAAACATACCGCTTGTATGCTGAGCTGCATGCAGTTTTAGGGAGCTGCACTACCACTACCCCACTCCTGTCCGTGGATTCCGAGGTGGGGGTTGTAATCTCAACCATGGCTGAGGATTCTGCGGAGGGGGAAGATGATGAGGAGGAGGACGATGACCTTGCAGTGAGCACACAGCACTCCGTTAGCCCCAACAGCCAGGAGCTTTTTGTGACCCAGACGGAATTACCCTCCCAGTCCTCCCAAGCCACTAGCCCAGACAGTGAAGCCATGGAAGGGACCTCTGGTGAGTGTACCTTTGTAAATATAAAACATGGTTTAAAAGCAAGCGTTTTTTAATGATTGATTTGCCATGAGGGCTTGGGGTGCATTCACGGCCAGTAAAGTTACTGGAAAAGTTTGTTAACATGTCTGGGGATGGAGCGGAAATCCTCCAGGGACATCTCCATGAAGCGCTCCTGGAGGTACTCCAAAAGCCTTTGCAGAAGATTTCTGGGCAAGGCAGCCTTGTTCCGTCCACCATGGTAGGACACTTTATCACGCCATGCATGTAGCAAGTAATCGGGTATCATTGCATGACAAAGCATAGCTGCGTATGGTCCTGGTGGTTGCTGGCATTCAAGAAACATCTGTTCTTTATCTCGCTCTGTTATCCTCAGCAGACTGATATCGTTCATGGTAACCTGGTTGAAATTCAGGAATTTAATTAAGGGGATAGAGATGGCCATTTTCCTACTGGGCTATTGCTTAAAAGAAATCCTTCCTTGCACGTAGCCAAGTGGGGGGAGGGGAGGAAGGATAGCACTGAGCTTTTTTGCGTTTGGCTAGAGGAATCTTCCCAGCTACCAGCCACGCGGTGGGGGCCAAAAAGGGGGGTGATTAGCAGTGATCTTCCATGATACCAGCCATGCGGTGGGGGGAGGGGTAAAGAGAATTGGATGGGGGGGGTTGGCTTCAGCTGCTGCATGTTAACATGAAAGAAGCATCAAAGGGCACTGTGTATATGAAGGCTGGAGAAGCCAAAAGACAATGGGTTACCATGGCCACATGCAAGCTGAATTCTGATGCCCGGACCTGCGTCTATGAGATCTGTAACACCAGAGCCGCAGGCACTCAATATTAAGATGCAAAATGCGACCTTGTAGTGAAATCACATGTGCTATGTAAGGTGAATAGCGTTGTTCACTGTGAAAGAGTATAACCATTGTTCTGTAAAATGTATCTTTTTAAATGCTTCTCTCCCTTTTTTCCCTCCCTCATGCAGCTGCACATTTTTCAAGCCTCCCTACTCCATCCCGAAGGCTGTCTCAGATAAGGCGGAGGAAAAAGAAGACACGAGATGAAAGGTTCTCAGAAATCATGGAAGTAACCCGCAATGAAAGAGCTCATCTGAATGAGTGGAAGGACGTTGTAGCAAAGTACAGGAAAGATGCCAGTGAACATGAGGATAGGAGGGACCAACGTGAGGATAGGAGGGACTGACGTGAGGATAGGAGGGATGCTCGAGATGAGAGGTGGCGGCAGGAAGATCAGAGGTGTAGGCAGGAAGATCAGCGGAGGCGGGATGCAACGCTGGAGCTGCTGCATGATCAAACTGATATCCTCCGACATCTAGTGGATCTTCAGGAAGAGCAGCGGGGTCACAGAGTGCCGCTGCAGCCCCTGTGTAACCACCCTCTCCACTCACCATGTTCCATATGTTCCTCACCCAGACGTGTAAGAACGCGTGGGGGAAGGCTTCGTGCACCCACCCACTCCACCCCCGTGGACAGTCCAACCAAAAGGCTGTCATTACATTGAAATGTGTTTAATGGCCTTTTCCTTCCCTCCTATCCTCCTCCCAAACCACACCCGGGATACCTTGTCAGTTCTCTGCCTCTTTTTATAATTACTTTTTATTAAAGAATACATGATTTTTAAACGATAGAGACTATTTCCTTAAGCAAGCTGTAATCGAAGGGGGAGGGTGGGTTGCTTACAGGGAATGAGTCAATAAAAGGGGTGGGGGTTCATGAAGGGGAAACAAACACAGCAGTCACACCGTACCGTGGCCCATGATGAAACTCATTTTCAAAGCTTCTCTGATGCGCACAGCTTCCTGGTGTGCTCTTCTAATCGCCCTGGTGTCTTGCTGCACGTAATCAGCAGCCAGGTGATTTGCCTCAGCCTCCCACCCCGCCATAAAGGTCTCCCCCTTACTCTCACAGAAATTGTGGAGCACACAGAAAGCAGCAATAACAAAAGGGACATTGGTTTGGCTGAGGTCTGAGCAAGTCAGTAATGTGTGCCACTCACTCTCACTCATGCCCGTCTCCCCAATCAGGGTATGGGCCGCCAACCACAGATCTCCAGAGTCCACTATCCTAGGCCATTCGCTCTAGCTGGTTCCAGGTATAGCCCATTTTTTTGCTATCAGCCTGAAGGTTGCGTCGCCAGGTGTTTCTTGGACGGCCTCTTTTCCGCTTGCCTTGGGGGTTCCACCGCAGTGCCTGTCTGGTGATGTTAGTTGGCTGCTTACGTAGTGTATGTCCTATCCAACCCCACCTTCTTCTTCTGATTTCTTCCTCTGCTGGGAGTTGATAGGTCCTCTCCAAGAGGTGGATGTTACTGATGGTGTCTGGCCAGCGGATCTGGAGAATCCTTTTGAGGCAGCTATTAATGAAGGTCTGGATCTTCCTGATGGTTGTTTTGGTTGTCCTTCAGGTTTCAGCTCCATACAGTAGGACTGAATTAACATTGGAGTTGAACAGTCAAATTTTTATTGCCAAAGACAGCTCTCTGGAGCTCCAGATGTTCTTGAGCTGTAAGAAGGCTGCTCTTGTCTTACCAATCCTTACTTTGATGTCAGCGTCTGTGCCACCCTGCTGGTTGATGATGCTACGTAGGTAGATGAAGGACTACACTTCTTCCAGGGGGCTTCCATTCAGTGTGACTGGGTCATTGCTGATGGAGTTAATCCTAAGGATCTTGGTCTTGTCCTTGTGAATGTTGAGGTCAACCTGTGACGACGTGGCTGCCACTACGTTGGTCTTCTCTTGCATCTGCTGTTTACTGTGCGAAAGGAGTGCCAGATCGTCAGCAAAGTCCAGGTCATCAAGCTGGGTCCACAACGACCACTGGATTCCGTTCCTACGCTCGTAAGTGGATGTCTTCATAATCCAGTCGATGACGAGGAGAAAGAGAAGTGGTGACAACAAGCATCCTTGCCTGACTCCAGTTTGCACCTGGAAGCTGTTAGTAAGCTGCCCTCCATGGATCACTCTACAGTGTATATCGTCATATGAGTTCTTGATCAGGTTGACCACCTTTGCTGGGATGCCGTAGTGCCGAAGGAGCTTCCAGAGGGTCTCTCGATCCACGCTATCGAACGCTTTCTCATAATCAACAAAGTTGATGTACAACGAAGAGTTCCACTCCACAGACTGCTCAACTATGATGCAAAGCGTTGCTATCTGGTCCGAGCATGATCTATTCTGCCGGAAACCTGCCTGTTCATCTCGTAGCTGTGGATTGACGGCATCCTTCATTCACTCTAAGAGGACTCGGTTGAAGAAGACCTTCCCTGGCACCGCCAGGAGCGTGATTCCTCTATAATTGGCACAGTTGCTAAGATCTCCTTTCTTGGGGATTTTGATGAGATATCCCTCTTTCCAGTCTACCGGAATCACTTCTTCTTCCCATATCTTCTCAAAGAGGGGGTACAGCATTTCCACTGAAGCATCCAGGTCTGCTTTCAGGGCCTCTGCTGGGATGTCATCAGGTCCAGTCGCCTTCCTATTCTTCATCATGGTGATGGCTTTTCTGATCTCATCTCTGGTTGGTTTATCGCAATTAATTGGGAGGTCCTCGTTGCCTGGGTTGATATCTGGTGGATTTGGTGGTGCTGGTCTGTTCAGGAGTTCCTTAAAGTGCTCCGCCCATCTGTTCATCTGTTGTTCTATTCCTGTTATAGACTTTCCCTGCTTGTCTTTAATGGGACTTCTGGCTTGCTGAACTTTCCAGGCAGTCGCTTGGTAGTATCATACAGCTGTTTCATATTACTGCTGTATGCTGCCTGCTCTGCTTCTGCTGCCAGTTCATCCACATACTCTCTCTTGTCCTTCCTGATATTCCTCTTCACTGGTCTATGGGCTTCAGCATACTCTTTTTGAGCTTTGGCCTTTGCTGCTCTAGTCCTGCTGTTATTGACTGCTGCCTTCTTCTTCTTTCTGTCTTTTATTTTGATCAAGATCTCTGCTGTGATCCACTCTTTCTGCTGGTGTTTCTTAATTCCAAGCACTTCCTGGCATACTGACCTAAGTGTCTCTCTCACTTTCTGCCATCTGTTTAGTACACTGTCTTCCTCTTCCTCAGACCGATCCTGTAATACTGAAAACTTATTCTTCAGCCTCAGTCCAAAATCTTCCTTGGTCTTATGGTCCTTCAGAAGGCTGACGTTGTACTTCACTCTTCTGTCCGACGCATCTATCCAGTTCTTTTTCAGCTTCAGCTTCAATCTGGCCACCACTAAGTGATGGTCGGACGCCGCGTTTGCTCCTCTTCTAACTCTAATATCCTGCAAGGATCTTCTGAACTTCTTGCTAATGCAGACATGATCGATCTGATTTTCTGTCATGCCTGCTGGTGATACCCAGGTACTCTTGTGGATCCGCTTGTGAGGAAAGATGCTACCTCCTATGACCAGGTTGTTAAGTGCACACAGATCCACAAATCTCTCTCCATTCTCACTCATCTCTCCCAGAGCGTGGGTCCCCATGACTTGTTCGTATCCTGTGTTGTCAGGTCCAATTTTGGCATTAAAGTCTCCCATAAGGATGATGATGTCTTTGTCTGGGAGAATCTCTAATATTTTCTGTTGTAAAAATAATCTTTGTCCTCCTCTTCGCTGTCATTAGTTGGAGCGTAGCACTGAACAACATTCATCTTAATCCTCTTCATTTTAGTTCTGAAGGATGCTGTGATGATCCTGGGACCATGTGCCTCCCATCCAATCAGGGCTCTCTGTGCCTGCTTGGACAACATGAAGCCTACTCCCTGTGCGTGGGGTGCGTCGCTCTCTTCATGTTCTGAATACAGCAACAGCTCTCCTGTCAACAGTCGTCTCTGTCCCGCTTGCGTCCATCTTGTCTCACTAATGCCTAATAGGGTCAGGTTGTTGCTCCTCATCTCTGCTGCAACCTGCGCCATCTTTCCTGACTCGTACATGGTCCTCACGTTCCATGTGCCTATGGTAATCCTCCTGGTTGCAAGAAGGGTAATCGGCTTAGTGGCTTCCTCACGGCTTTTACCACCCAGCGTCATGCATCTTCGAGTTGAAGACTGTTCTTTTTCCAGGGTAAAAGTCTCTGTTGTCTCTATTGTTGGTGTTTCTGTAGCAGGTTGATTTTTTATGAGGTGGAGTTGCTAGCCCTACGCCCAACCCTCCTCCTTTATCCTGACTTGGGACAGGCAGATGGCCCCAAAGGACCTCTCTGGTGGAGTTTAATTTGCGCCAGTGTGCCTTTAAACGGCCAAATGCACATTCTACCACCATCCTGCACTTGCTCAGCCTGTAGTTGAACAGCTCCTGACTACTGTCCAGGCTGCCTGTGTATGGCTTCATGAGCCATGGCATCAAGGGGTAGGCTGGATCACCCAGGATAACTACAGGCATTTCAACATCCCCAACTGTTATTTTCTGGTCTGGGAAGTAATTCCTTTGCTGCAGTAGTTTAAACAGAGCAGTGCTTCTGAAGACACGAGTATCATGAACCCTTCCTGGCCATCCCACGTGGATGTTGGTGAAACGTCCCATGTGATCCACCAGTGCTTGCAGCACCATTGAAAAGTACCCCTTGCGGTTTATGTGCTGGGTGCGCTGGTGCTCCGGTGCCAAGATAGGGATATGGGTTCCATCTATCGCCCCCCCACAGTTAGGGAATCCCATTGCAGCAAAACCATCCACTATGACCTGCACGTTTCCCAGAGTCACAACCTTTCGTAGCAGCAGCTTAATGATTGCTTTGGCTATTTGCATCACAGCAGCCCCCGCAGTAGATTTGCCCACTCCAAATTGATTCCTGACTGACTGGTAGCTGTCTAGCATTGCAAGCTTCCAGAGGGCTATTGTTACTCGCTTCTCCACTGTGAGGGCTGCTCTCATCTTGGTATTATGGCGTTTCTGGGCAGGGCAAAGCAAGTCACAAAGTTCCATGAAAGTGCCCTTACGCATGTGAAAGTTTCGCAGCCACTGGGAATCGTCCCACGCCCGCAAAACTATGCGGTCCCACCAGTCTGTGCTTGTTTCCTGGGCCCAAAATCGGCGTTCAATGGCTAGAACCTGCCCCATTACCAGCAGGATCTCCAAAGCGCAGGGGCCCGCGGTTTGAGATAATTCTGTGTCCATGTCCTCACCACTCTCGTCGCCATGCTGCCGTAGCCGCCGCCGCCTTCTCACCTGGCTTTGCAGGTCCTGGTTCAGCATAGGCTGCACGAGAATGCGCGAGGTGTTTACAATGTCCACTATTGTGGTATTGATCTGAGCGGGGTCCATGCTTGCTGTGCTATGGCGTTTGCATAGTTCACCCAGGAAAAAAGGTGCGAAATGGTTGTCTGCTGCTTTCACGAAGGGAGGGGTGAGACTGTACCCAGAACCACCTGCGACAATGATTTTTCCCCATCAGGCACTGGGCTCTCAACCCAGAATTCCAACAGGCGGGGGAGACTGCGGGAACTATGGGATAGCTAGGGGACAGCTACCCACAGTGCAACGCTCCAGAAATCGATGCTAGCCTCGGACCATGGACGCACACCGTCGAATTAATGTGCTTAATGTGGCCGCGTGAACTCGACTTTATACAATCTGTTTTATAAAATCGGAATAATCCCGTAGTGTAGACGTACCCTTAGAGATGCTGAATTCCATGGGGAAGGGGGCCAAGGCTTGTGGACCTTGAGAACGTTTATTTAAAAGAATCCTAGCATAACGAATCAAACCACTGTGGTAACATTGTTGCCGTATGCAGTATTTTAGGCCATTATGGAAGAAAACTCATGTTTAAAATTAGACACAGAGGGCCAGATCTTCAGCTGCTGTAAATTAGCAAAGCTCCATTGTTAGAGCTTCATCAGTTTAAACCAGAACATTCTGTGCACTGAATTTCATTGTGCTTATAGACTGAAATGACTATATCAAATCAAGTGACGACTTCCTATTTTATTCAGACAAATATCAGAGCAAAATCACCTGGCTTAAGAGGAAAATCAAGTGCTCCAGCAGGAGCAAATGGTGACCTTTTCCAGACCACACAATTTAGAGATGCTAAACTGCATTATAGAGAACAATCATGTTTCAGATAAAGAACTGTAGAAGGAAACAAGGATTATTTCCTGTGAGCCAGGTGCATGAAAGGAAAATAAAATAGCTTTGCCTCTTAATATAGGCTGTTAATGATGTGATATTTTGCAAGATACAACAACAAGCTCATGCTCCAAAACGTCTTAGTCTATAAAGGTGCCACAGGACTCTTTGCTGCTTTTACAGATCCAGATTAACACGGCTACCCCTCTGATATAAGATACAACAATGAATTTCTTGCATACTGTTGGTAGGTTAAAATAATTCCTGCATCTGATTTCTTGAGTGTGTAGTGTACAGAGTCCTTTGTGATTTTTGGAATAAATGCTTTGTGATGCTGAGGAAAGACTAGTGAAAGCCAGAATTGAGTCAGTGATGACTTCAAAGCATCCTTGCCTTGTTGAGTTCCAGAGCCTACCTTTCTAGAATGGGCCATTCAATCCGTATTGCTAGCTGTTACCATGTGCTGAACAAAATATTCATGGCATATTCTCATCTTAATGTGTGGGACATTGTCAGTGTAGCATTCCATGGTGTTTACAGGAGCCATATAGGCTAAAGCAAATTCAAACATAGCTGAGAAATACTTGGTATCTTGGAGGTTAACCAAAAAGCTTTTTCCTGTTGCAAACCTGAGAGCTGAATTCAGTTTCCTTTCACCAAATGATGATCTCATATGTATTAGCACCTTTCATCTTGAGAGATTCCAGAAAACTTCACAGTCTTTATAACCATTTCTCAGATGAGTGAGTATCTGCCAACATGCTGCACAACAGCAGGGGAGAGGAGAAAATTTTGAGGAAGGACAGTTAGGCAAACCCCTACTCTAATACGTCATGGCACTTAATGTTGAACAGAGCAGAAGGGACCTGAGTTTTTAAAGGTCTCGTCAGACAGACCTCCTTCACATACAGCAAACTGCGTGGAACTCACTTTGTGTACTGCAGAAAGGTGATAGGCTGAGGTGCTGGGAGTACTAGTTCAAGTTAGCATAGTCTTCTTCAAAGGGTATGTCTACATCTACAATTTTGCAGCGCTGGTTGTTACAGCTGTATTAGTACAGCTGTATAGGGCCAGCGCTGCAGAGTGGTCACACTTACAGCAACCAGCGCTGCAAGTGGTGTTAGATGTGGCCACACTGCAGCGCTGTTGGGCGGCTTCAAGGGGGGTTAGGGGAACGCGAGAGCAAACCGCGGGGAAGCAGGTCTCCTTCCCCGCGGTTTGCTCCAGTGTTCCCCGAACCCCCCCCCCCCAAGCAGGTCTCCTTCCCCGCGGTTTGTTCTCGCGTTCCCCGAACCCCCGTGCAAGCAGGTCTCCTTCCCAGCGGTTTGCTCCGGTGTTTTTTGAACCCCCGTGCAAGCAGATCTCCTTCCCCACGGTGTACTGTCGCGTTCTCCGAACCCCCCTGCAAGCAGGTCTCCTTCCCAGCGGTTTGCTCCGGTGTTCTCCGAACCCCCCTGCAAGCAGGTCTCCTTCCCAGCGGTTTGCTCCGGTGTTTTTTGAACCCCCGTGCAAGCAGATCTCCTTCCCCGCGGTGTGCTGTCGTGTTCCCCGAACCCCCCTGCAAACCGCGGGGAAGGAGATCTGCTTGCACAGGGGTTAGAGGCACACGAGAGCAAACCGCGGGGAAGGAGACCTGCTTCCCCGCGGTTTGCTCTCGCGTTCCCCGAACCCCCCCTGCAAACCACGGGGAAGGAGACCTGCTTGATTACCAGAGAGGCTTCCTCTGGTATGCTGGGATACCTGTTTATTCCACGGAGGTCAAGAAAAACGCTGGTGAGTGTTTACACCTGATGACCAGCGCTGGATCACCAGCGCTGGATCCTCTACACCCCAGTTTCAACGGGTGTACGGCCAGCACTGCAAACGGGGAGTTGCAGGGCTGGCGATGCCCTGCAGATGTGTACACCTCCTAAGTTGCAGCGCTATAACTCCCTCACCAGCGCTGCAACTTTGTGGTGTAGACAAGGCCAAAGAGAGCTACATTAATATGAACTTGGAACCTTTACGTTTGCCTGCAGCATCCACGTTGGGGAGTTACAGTGCAAAAGTTTGGTGCACACTGTTGTTCACAGCCCCAAAATCCAAACTGCGGGGCAGCATAGACAAGACCTCGCATGCTATTTCTGACTTTGCCACTGAGTTGCTGCATGATCTTAGGCAAGTCACTTGAGTCAAAGTTTTCAAATTTGGGTGCTTAGAGTTAGGCACTCAAATCCATCTTTAGCTGCTCTACAGCTCTGCAAGTCAGGGCACTTATTTGTGGGGCTAAAGCTTTCATTGAAATCTGAAAGTCAGGTCATTTTATTTGAGCCTACATTATTTAAATGCCTAACTTTAGGCATCTGAGTTTTAAAAATTTGTCCTTGATCTCTAATTGCCTCTCTTTTCTCATTTGCAAATAATACTTCACATCCTTGTAAAATGCATTGGCTGCTGCAGATGAAAGGCTGTCTATAAACAGGATTATTATAAGTGTTAATATTATAAGACAACTATTCTTGGATTTGAGCTTTTGATTCCATGCAATCTTGATATTTCAAACTTGATACTTTTACTACTCAGCCATCCCCTAGGGAAAGGATAACAATGTTTCACACTTCAAAAAACCAATTGCTTTTCTTACCCAGCTTGATTTGTGAAGACATCAACTCCAGGAGAGAACTAGAGAATCCTGAGCTCAGGTTTTGATAAGTAGATAAAGAAGGAAATACTTTCAGTCTAGTTTTTACACTAGATTTTTAGTCTTAAAGTGAAAAAAAATAGGGAAAATTCTTCTCATATTTACACTGGTGCAATTTCATCAACTTCAATACAGTTACACCAGAGTAACTGAGGCAAGAATTTGCCTCGTGGTGATCTTGATTTGGGCTTTTAATAAATTATTTGCCTCAATAGAGTTTGTTCTCCAGCTTTGTTTTTGGTCACATTTTCTCCTGCATTCCTACATAATGATTGGAGCTGACTGGGTATACAAAGCAAACAACTTCACATTCCTGTGTCATTCCTTCCATATACAAAAATCCAACAATGTTCTTTATTAAAAACATTCATTTCAGTTTCCTTTTTTCACAATTTAACTTTTTCTCTAAGGACAGAGCACAAGAATAAAGACAAATATAGAACAATAGACACCTCATGTTTAAGAAACATTGGTTTCTTCAAATCACAAATCATTTCATATGTACTGAAAATGTACTGTTTTGGGAAACTTTCTATTGAGAGAGACACTGCTGGAGGGAGCCTTCCCCACCACAGGGAAAGACTCTGACAATTCCCCACTACTAGAGCCTGCCCCTGCGCCAGGGAAAGACTCGGCAGTGGGGAAAGGCTACCAGAGCCTTTCCTCACCACAGTGAAAGGTTCTAGCAGTGGGGAGCTGCTGAAGCCTTTCCCAGCTGCCTCACCTTGCTACAGCCTTTCACTGACACTGCAGTGTGGATGCAGCTTGTTTTTCATTGTGACATGCAGTAAAAAACATACCCTACATGCCACTGAAAGTGGTGTATAGTGTAGACGTAACAAAAGAAAAAACTGTCTGTCAGCAAGCACTAACTAAGAAACAGATGGACCGGAAGTAGTGAGCTGCCACCCCAACCATCTTCTGGGACACTGGGATCTACCACAACATCATTAGGCCTTCATTGTCCTGATCCAGAGAGATGTCCTGACCTGAGCGAGCCAGAGACAGGGAACCAGATAAAAATCACCATCTCCACCTGCTTTGACTAAATCCCAATCACCTTCTGGGATATGCAACTATGTCAAAAACAAAAAACCCTCCACACATCTTTTTCCTTCTCTGCTTTGTTTCTTCTCTTTCCTTTCTCTCTCCTCTTTTTTTCCTTTGGTCTAATCAGAGTCTGGCTTAGCCAACTAAGACTGCATATTTTGCAACACTGCTGTGATCCTGAGACCAAAAAGGACAGCTAAAAGCAACGCACTAAACAGCCTGACACTGGTACAAGTTTGCAAGATCTTGCAGTGGCTGATAAGACCATGTGCCATGCCTGTGTTTCTCCAGCAGTGAGTGTCAGCACCAGAGACAAGCTGCACCTTTGCTGTTTGATTTTTCTCTCTTGGCTTGTGTGTGTTTTGTCTTTTAGGAAACAAGATTAGACTCTAATAACAACAACAACTCTAACCCATTTCAACTAACTCTTCTCTGTTCCCTAAAAAGAATAGTTATTACCATTTAATGCCATCTAAACAACTGTCTTTCTAAAAACCCTCTTCAGCTAAAGGGAAAGGGATCGGGGGGTGTTGCTACAGTGAACCTTACTTAATTCTATACATTTCAAATGCTTTAAGCCATTTTCCCCCTTCTTTTCTGTGTCTTTAATGAAAGGCTAAGCCGATTTCTAATGGTGTGTTTGCCATGGGGCTAAGCGGACCGGGGTCTTTCTATTCCAAGCAGTGAACCTTATTTTAAACTCTTCAGTGGTAGACAGTTATAGGGTCATGTTAATACCGTTGATTCTGTGTGTCCATACATGCCCTCTAAATCAGTGCAACTCTGTAAAATGCACTTCCCTACTTCACAGGGGTATTGTGAGGTTAAATGCATAAAACTTGCAAGGTACTGAGATACTACCGTAATGGGAACCATACAAGTACTTTAATCTTGCATGGATCTGACATTGCAATACATGGCCATGGTCTTCCCTTTGCTACTGCATGTCAGTGAGACTCTTTTTGGAAGCATAAAAATGGCCATACTGGCTCAGACCAGTGGTCCATCTAGCCCAGTATCCTGGCTTCTGATAGTGACCTATGCCAGGTATTTCAGAGGGAATGAACAGAGCAGGGCATTTATTCAGTGATCCATCCCCTGTTGTCCATTCCCAGCTTCTGGCAGTCAGGGCCTGGGACACCCAGAGCGTGGAGTTGCATCCCTGACCATCTTGGCTAATAGCCATAGATGGACCTATCCTCCAGGAGCTTATCTAATTCTTTTTTGAACCCAGTTATAGTTCTGACCTTCACAACATCTCCTGGCAATGAGTTCCACAGGTTGACTGTGTGTTATGTGAAGTACTTCCTTATGTTTGCTTTAAACCTGTTGCCTATTATCTAGTTCTTGTGTTATCTGAAGGAGAAAATAATGCTTCCTTATTAATTTTTCTCCACATCATTCATGAATTTATAGACCTTTATCATACCCCCACTAATTTGTCTCTTTTCCAAACTGAAAAGTCCCAATCTTTTAAATCTCTCCTCATATGGAAGCTGTTCCAGATCCCTAAAATTTTTGTTGCCCTTCTCTCTACCTTTTCCCTTTCTAATATATCTTTTTTGAGATGGGGAGACCAGAACTGCATGCAGTATTCAAGGTGTGGGCATACCATGGATTTATAGAATGGCATTATGATATTTACTATGTTATTATCTATCCCTTTCCTAATGGTGCCTAGGATTCTGTTAGCATTTTGTTACTGCTGTTGCACATTGAGTGGATATTTTCAGAGAACCATTCCCAATGATTCCAAGTGCTCTTTCTTGAGCGATTACAGCTAATGCATAGTTGTGATTGTTTTCCAGTGTGCATGACACTGCATTTATCAACACTGAATTCATCTGCCATTTTGTTACCCAATCACCCAGTTTTGTGAGATTCCTTTGTAACTCCTTCCAGTCTGCTTTGGACTTAATTATTCGGAGTAATTTTGTATTGTCTGCAAATTTTGCCATCTCACTCTTTACTCCTTTTTCCAGATCATGTATGAATGTTGAATAGTACTGGTTCCAGTACAGATCCCTGGGGGACATCACTATTTGTTTCTCTCCCTCCTGAAAACTGATAATTTATTCTTACTCTCTTTCCTGTCTTTCACCCAGTTACTGATCCATTAGAGGATCTCCCCTCTTATCCCTGGACTTATCGGGGAACTACAGGCTGGTCAGCCTCACCTCAGTCCCTGGAAAAATCATAGTGCAGGTCCTCAAGGAATCCGTTTTTGAAGGACTTGGAAGCAAAGAAGGTGATCAGGAACAGTCAACATGGATTCACCAAGTGCAAGTCATGCCTGACCAACCTGATTTCCTTCTGTGATGAGATAACTGGCTCTGTGGGTATGGGGAAAGTAGTGGATGTGATATACCTTGACTTTAACAAAGCTTTTAATATGGTCTCCCACGTTATTCTTGTCAGCACATTAAAGAAGTATGAATTGGATGAATGGACTAAAGGTGGATAGAAAGCTGGCTAGATCGTTGGGCTCAATGGGGAGTGATCAATGGCTCAATGTCTAGAGGCAGCCGGTATCAAGCGGAATGCCCCAGGAGTCGGTCCTGGGATTGGTTTTGTTCAACATCTTTAATGATCTGGATGATGGGATGGATTGCACCCTCAGCAAGTTCATGGATGACACTAACCTAGGAGGAGAGGTAGATACACTGGAGGCTAGGCATAGGGTCCAGAGTGACCTAGACAAATTGGAGGATTTGGGCCAAAAGGAATCTGAGCTTCAACAAGGACAAGTGCAGAGTCCTGCACTTAGGATGGAAGAATCCCTTGCACTGCTACAGGCTGGGGACCGACTAGCTAAGCAGCAGTTCTGCGGAAAAGGACCTGGGGATTACAGAGGATGAGAAGCTGGAGATGAGTCAACAGTGTGCCCTTGTTGCCAAGAAGGCCAACGGCATATTGGGCTGCATTAGTGGGAGCATTGCCAATAAATTGAGGGAAGTGATTATTCCCCTCTATTCAGCACTGGTGAGGCCACATATGGAGTATTGCATCCATTTCCCGCCCCTCCCCCCCAATTACAGAAAGGATGTGGACAAATTGGAGAAAGTCCAGCAGAGAGCAACAAAAATGATTGGGGGCTTGGGCATCTGACTTATGAGAAGAGGCTGAGGGAACTGGGCTTATTTAGTCTGCAGAAGAGAAGAACAAAGGGGGATTTGATTGCAGCCTTCAACTACCTGAAGGGGGGATTCCAGAGAAGATGGAGCTAGGCTGTTCTCAGTGGTGGCAGGTGACAGAACACGGAGCAATACTCTCAAGTTTCAGTGGGAGGTCTAGGTTAGATATTAGGAAAAACTTTTTTACTAGGAGGGTGGTGAAGCACTGGAATGGGTTAGCTAGGGAGGTGGTGGAATCTCCATCTTCAGAGGTTTTTAAGGCCCGGCTTAACAAAGCCCTGGCTGGGATGATTTAGTCAGGTTTGGTCTGCCTTTGAGCAGAGAGTTGGACTAGAGGACCTCCTGAGGTCTCTTCCAACCCTAATCTATGATTTTATGACTGCTTACGTTCCATAAGAACCTTTGGTGAGGGACCTTGTCAAAAGCTTTCTGACAGTACAAGTGCACTATATCCACTGGGTCACCCCATCCACATGTTTGTTGACCCCTTCAAAAATTATAGTTGATTGGTGAGGCATGATTTCACTTTACAATAGCCATGTTGACTCTTCCCCAACAAATCATGTTCATCTATGTGTTTGATAATTCTGTCCTTTACTATAGCTTGAGCCAATTTGCCTGGTACTGAATTTAGGCTTACTGGCCTGTAATTGCAAGGATCACCTCTGAAGGCTTTTTTAAACATCACTGTTACATTAGCTATCTCCAATTATCTGGTACAGAAGCTGATGTAAGTGACAGCTAGTATTTCTGCATTTTCCTATTTGAGTTCCCTCAGAACCCTTGGGTGAATACCATCTGGTCCTGGTGACTTATTACTGTTCCATTTATCAATTTGTTCTAAAACTTCCTCTCGTGACACCTCAATCTGGAACAGTTCCTCTGATTTGACACCTAAAAAAAAAAAAAAAAGGCTAGGTTGTGTGAATATCCCTAACATCCTCTGCAGTGAAGTATGATGCAAAGAATTAATTTAGCTTCTCCACGTGAGATTACCCAGGATACAATCTGGATTGTTAAACAGCTATGTCCTCTCAGTTCGCCAGTCTGGGGTGCCTTTTACACTGCTTTGCTGTGAGAACAACCACTCCTAGTCCTGCTCACACACAGCCTCTAGCATGCAAAATCACTCCCAACTGAATTGGCTATTAGCCAAAATGGGCCAGGATGGTGTCCCTAGCCTCTTGTTTGCCAGAAGCTGAGAATAGGCAACAGGGGATGGATCAGTAGATGATTACCTGTTCTGTTCATTCCCTCTGAAGCACCTGGCATTGGCTACTATCAGAAGACAAGGCTACTGGGCTAGATGGACCTTTGGTCTGACTCAGTTCGACTGTTCTTATGTTCTGAATTACATAAATGCTCTGGCCAGCCACCCATGAATTACATATTGGGTAATACCAGCAAATTCTTAGTCCCAGACCTTCCCTAGAAATGAGTCAATATGGGAGTAGCTGAAATCTCCCACTATTATAGAAATTGAAATGATGAGTTCTAGATAGAAGACAAATTGAGAATTTTTTTTTCAGTCATAATGGAATGGACATATGGTATTAAAGTCTGAAGACTTTAAACAAATGAGCAATTCAATAATTTACAACACTGAAGCAGAACCATGTGCAAGAAGATGTCAACTTTGAAAAAATTCCAGTCATCCCAGAAGGTGAACAATTTAATTATTGATTAAAATACCCAATTTTTTAAGTCTATTTTAGAATTTAAATGAGGAGAAATATGGGAGAGGCATTTTCTTGAAGATGAACTAAGAAACTTTTGTAAACAGAGAACTACTGGATGAAGTCTCACAATACACAGAATGTATGAGCACAATCAGTGCCTGATCCTTACTGTGAGCATGGACCTGAGAGGGAGCACCCTTTGGGGCACAGAACTCCCTGGCAGATTTGGAAGCTGTGAGCAAAGAAATTACATGCTGTTTGTCCCAACAGTGTTCAGGAAAACAGGACTTTGTTTACATTCTTTGTAAATAAACAGAATTGCACCAAAGAATATACCTGATTCATATCACCAATTTCTTCTCCTAACAGAAACAACCCAGCAAGGCCCCAAATGTTGGCTAACCACTCCAGCCAAAACGGGTAGCAATATATTGGTTTGAGTATTGACCATTCACAATTAAAGGTACTTTCTATATTTTGGCCCAAATTCTTCTCTCACTTATGCCATGTAATGATTGGCTTCCTGGAACTACACTGGTGAAATGAGAATTTTGCCTGTTGTTGGCTTCGTACTGCTTTTTAATGTCTGCTAAAATTCATTTAAAAGCCACAGAAGGAAAGAAACATTTTACACGTAACGAAGAAACCACTATATTAACACTAAACCTTTCGGAGTTGACTGGCCATAAATGAGAGGGAGTAATTAACATAGAAGAATTCTGTCATTTTTGAGGAGACTTCCAAAGCCACACAATATTTGAAGTCAGTGGAGAGTGGGGTGAAATGGAGGTGACACAGAGCAGTATTTGACCTAGCTGCAACTGTAGAAAAATTGAAGTTTGGATCCACAAGGCTGAGGACACAGAACCTAAGTGACAGGTCAAGAGACAAGATTCAGCAGAAAGGGCAATGCATTTTTTAACTCTAGCCCAGAAAAACAAGGACTATTTAACAGTCTGTCTCTGAAGAAAACATTTTCAGCCCTTAATATCCATTATTAGATCTGCCTGAAAAATGAGCCCTGGCTGGAAAATAATTAACTCCAAGAAGTGCTGAACTGAGATAGGTGCTGAGCCACCAACGATGTGCAGAGCAATTTTAAAAGCTGCATAATAGGAACTGAGATGCCAGAGCATCCTAACAAACACAGGTGCATCAAGATCTGTCAGGTGCTGGACTGTTAAGGAACAGTGAAAGACCATTCCTATCAAGCAATGAAATTCTTGTTTACTCCACATCACCCCCAAAGGGGATAAAATGGCTCAGAAGGGGCTACTTGACAGAATGGGCTGCACCTGGGTGAGCTGCAGGCTGACTATACGGCCCTAATTGAACCTGGAGCCCACCTGAGCAGGAGAAGGCTGGGCTTGTATAAAGTGAGAGAGTGGAGAGCAGAAAGGGATTGTAGGGAAACAGAGTTGGGAGTCACTCTCAGGATTGAAAGAGAGGACTAGGAAGAAGCCTAGAGAAAACAGCAGCCAGAGTGAGACCACATGGACTGTACTGTAACTGCTGATTGTGGGGTCCATAGGCTGGAACCCAGTGTAGAGAGAAGCCTGGGTTCACCTCCCAGCCATTGGGGAAATGGCACTTGCAGTGGTCTTTGAAGACTGCCCATGGCAGTTTGGTTAGAGAGACTTTGATACCTTGAGAGAGGGAGGGGGAACTGGCTGGAGAGCCACGCTATGAAGAGGAAGCACTACAGCTTGTGGGTCATGAGAGAGGCAGCTCAATGAGAGATTGGGACAAAGTGATGTCAAACCAAGGTGACTTAATCCTCAGGTGAGCCACCAGGAGGTGCCACAGCAGTGAGTGGGGCAAACTCCCATCACACCAACAAAGGAGCGGAGGAGGGGGGAAAAACCCTTAACACGTACTGCTGTTACATACTGTAACTGGGAAATGACACTGAGATTGTCATCTGTTATGACATGGCCCATAGACTTATTGTCCCTGATTGATCTTAAGACAGGAAGTTTCCTATATTTAACTCTCATAATTGTGGAAAAGAGGTTAATGGATTCTTGAGAGAGAATAATATCATCAGCATACTTTCTTTTGTAGGTGGAGTCTCATACCTGAAATCCCTACCTTTCACCTAGGTGCCTTCTTAAATAAGCATAGCCAATGGTATGATCTAAGAGAAGAAGTGATAAAATGCTACATTGTCCAGTACAGAATTATTCCTCTGTGGCTAGGAGGAAATTATAGAGGAATCTGATCCATTTGATACAACTTGGCCCAAATCCTAGATTCAGATGGTAAGACTATTTTGAAAAAGATCATTTTTCCACTGGAAAAAAATCTAAATTTTATGTGGGAAAAGATCGATTTCAGTGGAATTTTCTGCCAGGAAAGTTTAAACAAAGTGCTTTGATGTAGAAATGTCTAAATGTTCTGACAGAAAATGTTAAAACAAAACATTGACATTTCCAAATAGAACCTATTGAGAACTATTCATTCTGTGAAACATTTGTATATTTTGACTTTTGTCATTGTAATTTGAGCTGAAAATGTATGTAGACATATTAGCATTTCCCATGAGATGAAATACTCTGTTTTTCCAATCCACTCTAATCTTAAATATATTTAGTATCAAAGGTTCTGGAGCCAAATTCTATCCTTAATTATGTTCTCCTATCTCCAACTGTACGAGGACAGCATTTACCTCAATCTTTTCAGAGGTACAACTGGCCTAAATACAACAGCGATGGAGGCATTAGAAATGACTAGCTGTCTGCCTATGGGGTGCTGATTTTATCTTTGCACTTGATGAATGAGAGAGAGAGAATTTTTTTTAGTGTTGTTAGCACCAAGTGTGCCTTTGAATACACAAAACTACAAGTCATGCAGCATTTGCACAAAATAAGTACTATAATCATTAGAAAAGTCAAATCCAACCCATGTGGTAAGATTATGTTCTGTGAAGATAATTACCGTGTATCACACAATGAAGTACAGAGGTTCACAGTGTTATATTCCCAGTGTAATGTTAGTTATTCAAGTAATGAATATCTATCTTGCTTGTGATAGAGAGGATTGAGATGGAAATAAATCACTGATTTTATTTTTGAATAAACCAAGTACATTTGGCAATAGCCTGTAAAGACATCAGTTGATAATGTGAGAAATTGACTAAATTTCTGATCACCTATGTGGTAAGATTCCAGAATTGTGACTCTGTGTGTCACTCTCTGAAGCTAGAATGTCTGAGTCAGTGTGAAGTGATAGGTTTCAGAGTAGCAGCCGTGTTAGTCTGTATCCGCAAAAAGAACAGGAGTACTTGTGGCACCTTAGAGACTAACATTTATTTCAGCATGAGCTTTTGTGAGCTACAGATCACTTCTTCGGATGCATAGAATGGAACACACAGACAGGAGATATTTATACATACAGAGAACATGAAAAGGTGGAAGTATGCATACCAGCAGGAAGAGTCTAATCAATTGAGATGAGCTATTAGCAGGAGGGAAAAAAAACCTTTTGAAGTGATAATTAAGATGACCCATAGAAAGTGTGAGGAGAACTTAACATAGGGAAATAGATTCAATTAGTGTAATGACCCAACCATTCCCAGTCTCTGTTTAAGCCTGAGTTAATTGTATCTAATCTGCATATTAATTCGAGTTCAGCAGTCTCTTTGGAGTCTGTTTTTGAAGTTTTTTTGTTGCAAAATTGCCACTTTCAAGTCTGTCACTGAGTGGTTAGAGAGGTTGAAGTGTCCTCCCACTGGTTTTTGAATGTTGTGATTTCTGATGTCAGATTTGTGTCCATTTATTCTTTTGCGTAGAGATTGTCCAGTTTGGCCAATGTACATGGCAGAGGGGCATTGCTGGCACATGATGGCATATCACGTTGGCAGGGCCGGTGCAAGGATATTTTGCACCCTAGGTGAAACTTCCATCTTGCCCCCCCCCCAATCACATACATTATACACAATACACGGTCACAGAGTAACATGTTATAATTTAGAATTTATGTTTCCGCGCTTTAAGTTTAGCAAATTTAGAAACAAGTTCCTCCAAGTCAATGCTGTGAGCAATGTCATGTTCTATTGACAAGGTAGATAGCCCAACAAGTCTTTGTTGCAACATTGATGTTCGCATATATGTTTTTATCAACTTGAGCTTCGAGAATCTTGCTCACCACTGGCCACAGAAACTGGGAGAGTCAAGAGGATGTGAAGAGCAATAACTGTGTTAGGGACACTATCTGTCAGCTTATTTTCCCATATGTAGTTCAATACATCTTGCGGTGATGAACTCCTTTGGACTCATCTTGCAATAGCTTGCAATTCACTGCACAAGTCAAAGGCATCAATATCTTTGGATTCACCATGTTGCAAAGCTTTCTCCAGATTCAAGCAATGTTCTATAATTTGCTTTGGTGTTTTATTTTGCAAACTGTAAACATCATATAAGAAGCCAAATACTGAACTAATTTGCTGCATCAATGTGAATCTTTCTTCAACCGAATGTATTGCTGTGTCAATGACTGCAAAGTAAAAGTTCACTTTGAATTTTTCTTTCGGATCATAAATAGGTTCGTCATCTGCTTCATATGTGAACTGCTTCCTCTTCTTTCTAATACGGATTGGATCTGGTTCAAAAAGTGCCGGTACATCCAACTCCTCCGCAAGTTCACCTGCATCTATCAATGTTTTCTCAAATGCTGCGTCACTTCTGTGGCCCACAAGAAACTTCTTGGTTTCTCCAAATTGATTAATGGCATCACATATATCAAATTCTTTTGCCTGAAGTTGTTTGCTAGTTATGTTGATCTCAAACAATATGTCATACCACAAAACAAGAGAAACAAGAAACTTGAAACTACAAAATGGCTTTTGTAAGAGCCTTTGCATCAACTCGTGATGTATTGCCAGATGATCCTGTCAGAGTATTGTCTTCATAGATGTCTACCAGAGCATCACAGATGTCACCAATGAAAGCAGGATGGAAAAGCTCCCCCCCAAAAAGACCTAAGACATGATGGCTGGATACATAAACAGGCACTTGTCCCTCACAGGCACTACCTCATAACATGCCAATTTTGCTCAGGAGAGAATATCATAGAGGAATACTATGCATTCAGTGGTCTCTACACTGGTCAAGCAACAGCATGACAACTAACCTAACCAGTCCATCCAACTTTTTTGACTGCTTCTTGGGCACTGGTGAGGGGTAGCGGTGCCAGACTGAGCCCGGTGATGGGTGCACTACAAATCTACAAACTGAGGCAAGGTGCTGGGCCTAGAGTCCTGCTGAGACTGCTGTCCTGCACCAAGTGGAGCACAGCCTCCATGAGGAGAGAACTCAAACAAATAGCATGTTCCTTCTGCATGATTCCCCCAAGCACTTCTTCAGGCAGCTGCTATGGGGGTCACTCACAAGCTTAGGCCTGCCTGTTGCAGGCAAAACACAGCAGCAGGGCTTAAAACTCAGACAGGGCCGCCCAGAGGATTCAGGGGGCCTTGGGCAAAGCAAAACCGGCAGGCCCTTCCATAAAACATTTGCAATACTATAGTAACGTATTAGGAAATGTAAAAAATAACTAGTGAAATACATTCAAAAATTAATTTGTAATAATTTGAAAATAAACTAAATACATTATTTAAAAACATTAAAAGCTGTAATGGTCTGTATACATTTGCAATTACATAATGGGCAGTTGCTGGGTGATTGTGATAGTTGGTACCAATGGGCTGTCGTTGCCTGGGGGTGGTGGTGCTGTTGCCCACGGCTGGGTGGGGAGCTGGGCTCTGGGTTCAGAGTTGCCCAGCTCACAGGGGCTGGGCTCAGGGATGTGGGGAGATAGGGTCAGGGGGGTGTCCAGCTCAGAGGGGCTGGGCTCAGAGCTGGGGGTCAGGGCTGTTGGGGGGATGGGGTTAGGGGGTTTCCAGCTCAGAGGGACTGGGCTCAGAGCTAGGGGTAAGGGCTGTGGGGGGGATGAGGTTGAGGGGGTTTCCAGCTCAGAAGGACTAGGCGCGGAGCTGGGGGGTCAGGGCTGTGGGGGGGATGGGGTCAGGGGGGTGCCTGGGGGCACTGGGGCAGCTCAGCTCTGCAGGCTGCTGTTCTCTCCAGCTGTCCAGACACAAGGGGAGCAGGAGCAGGGACCAGCTAAGGACCAAGGGGGCAGGAGCACAGGCACCTGAGGCCGACCTGTGGGGAGGCACTTGCTTACCTTGCCCAATGCATGAGTGCTAGGGTCCTCTTTCTTCCTCCACTCCACCAGACCACTACTGAGGCTCTTTTCTTCTCCGTGCCCCTCGCTGGGGCTGACGTGGAGGCTGAGCCAGGGGGCAGCCGCGGCTTTCCTCTAGAAGCGAAGCCCTGGTGTTGCGTCGCTGTCGCAGGGCCCCTGCCACGTGCCCTAAGCAGAGTTGCGCAGCTCTGCCCAGCCCCCGGTGCCCTCGCCGGGCAATGAGAAAAATTGCAGAGGCTGGAGCCCCTGCTCTGGGAGGGAGAGGAATTCTGAGCCTCTGCCTGCAGCTCAGGGATTCCCCTGGGTCAGTGCAGCCGCGGTCAGCCCAAACCTCTGGGCTGCCACGGCGGCACGCTGACCCCGGGGGTGCCCTGGGCTGCCAGGCTGCCGCGGCAGCTCTCTGACCCCGGGGGCTCCCTGGGCTGCCGCAAAGGCTCCCTGACCCGGGGGTGCCCCTGGCTGTTGGGCTGCCGTGGTGGCGCGCTGACCCTGGGGGCGCCCTGGGCTGCCGGGCTGCCGCAGTGGCTCCCTGACCTCGGGGGCATCCCGGGCTGCTGGGCTGTTGCGCGGCAGCGCACTGACCCCAGGGGCACCCCGGGCTGCTGGGCTGCTGCGGCTGCGCCCTGACCCCGGGGGCGCCCTGGGCTGCTGGGCTGCCATGGTGGCGCGCTGACCCTGGGGGCGCCCTGGGCTGCCGGGCTGCCGCAGTGGCTCCCTGACCTCGGGGGCGTCCCGGGCTGCTGGGCTGTCGTGTGGCGGCGCACTGACCCCGGGGGCACCCTGGGCTGCTGGGCTGCCACGGCTGCGCGCTGACCCCGGAGGTGCCCTGGGCTACCGGCTGTAGGTAGCTGCTGCCGCGGGCAGCTCAGACTACCTCTCCAGCAGCAGTGGCTGCAACCATTTAAAAAATTGGGGGGGGGCACCACTTTTTGGTGCTCTTAAATCTTGGTGCCCTAGGCAACCGCCTAATTCGCCTAAATGGTTGCACCGGCCCTGCACGTTGGTAGATGTGCAGGTGAACGAGCCCCTGATGGCGTGGCTGATGTGATTAGGTCCTATGATTGTGTCACTTGAATAGATATGTGGTCAGAGCTGACATTGGGCTTTGTTGCAAGGATAAGTTCCTGGATTAGTGTTTGTTGTATGGTGTGCAGTTGCTGGTGAGTATTTGCTTCAGGTTGGGAGGTATCTGTAAGCGAGGGCACGTTTGTCTCCCAAGATCTGTGAGAGTGAGAGATCATCTTTAAGGATAGGTTGTAGATCTTTGACAATGCGCTGGAGAGGTTTTAGTTGGGGGCTGTAGGTGATGGCTAGTGGCGTTCTGTTATTTTCTTTGTTGGGCCTGTCCTGTAGTAGGTGGCTTCTGGGTACTCTTCTGGCTCTGTCAATCTGTTTTTTTCACTTCAGCAGGTGGGTATTGTAGTTTTAAGAATGCTTGATAGAGATCTTGTAGGTGTTTCTCTGTCTGAGGGATTGGAGCAAATATGGTTGTATCTTAGGGCTTGGCTGTAGACAATGGATTGTGTGGTGTGTCCTGGACGGAAGCTGGAGGCACGTAGGTATGTATAGCGGTCCGTGGGTTTCCGGTATAGGGTCGTGTTTATGTGACAGTCTCTACGCAAAAGAATTAACTCAGGCTTAAACAGAGACTGGGAATGGTTGGGTCATTACACTAATTGAATCTATTTCCCTATGTTAAGTTCTCCTCAGACCTTCTATGGGTCATCTTAATTATCACTTCAAAAGGTTTTTTTTCCTCCTGCTGATAGCTTATCTCAATTGATTACTCTTCCTGTTGGTATGCATACTTCCACCTTTTAATGTTCTCTGTATGTATAAATATCTCCGGTCTGTGTTTTCCATTCTATGCATCCGAAGAAGTGATCTGTAACTCACGAAAGCTCATGCTGAAATAAATGTTAGTCTCTAAGGTGCCACAAGTACTCCTGTTCTTTTTGTGAAGTGATAGAAATCAGCAACAAGCAAGGCTCAGAGCTCTTTTTTTGTTTAGAATATCACTAAGTTCAATCATCACTAGGATTCATGGCCTGCCATTCTCCAGTTTTCAGTGTCTCAGCTCTTTTGGGCTTTTTTTTACACTTTATGAATTACAGCTATATGGCTACTCAGGCTCTCACCTAGTATTTGATATGACTGAAAGATTACGATTCTATAAAGCGTTTATATGATTAGTATATTTTACCCTATTGTGTTCATATTGTTAATTCAGTTCATTTAAATGACAGACAGCTGCTTAATGAGAGATTGTGGTAAATAATTAGCAGTAGTCTTTCTGCTAAATTGAAATCTTCATTTCTGCTTCCTGCTCTTTAATAACTTAGGCATTTGGCAATTTCTTTATCCGTACAAACTTTATATATGCACGCAACCCTACTGTTTCTTTGACAGTGCTTGGTTTGATTTATGTTAATGAATGTATCTTCTGTGCAAACAGATTTTGTCAGAGACCAAGCTAAGGAAGCATGCAAAACTACAAATTTCTGAGTTTATATGCCTCTAAGCCAGAAAGACATGGAAATTAGCAAACTGCTTTGGCAGAGGAAAATCTGCCATCTTATAGAATACTACTTCAAGGATCCCTTGAAGTTCAGTACCTCAGTGCCAGTTCCCATTCCAAGGGTAAAAAAGCTTCATATGACCACTTGAACAATGCCTATACTTGCAGAATGTGTGAATGGCTTTAGAAGGTTGAGATTTACATTTTTTGTCAATCTCCTTGGCTAGGGAATCAATTTCTCTCATTAAGATCTTACCAAGTAAAGCATGGGGCACCGAAAGTCTTGAATTCAGGGGTACCAGTGTAGGGAGCATGCATAGGCATCCTCTGAGTGCTGCACACAACAACCACTCCATAGCAACTCTTCATCGGGCCCACAGAAAAAGTTTAGAGGGACAACTGCTACATGGCAATCATGACATAATTTCTACTGCAGACTTTGGGGCTGCACTTGCTGCTTGTCTTTAGAAGCTCACCTTTGAAAATCACCCGGTGGGCACATCTGAGAAGCCAGGCCACCATCACACCTCTCCTGTCAAGCACAAGCTGTGGCTGTCACAACTCACTCCCACTCTGGCTGTGCCCTCCTTTGAAAGGCCTGTTGAGCACAGACATCCCTTATATCTCCTCTCATTCGTGCAACCCCCCAACTTACTGGAAAAAATTCCTTTGGAAAAGTTAGCTTGCAACGAGTGTAACGGAAAAGCAGTGCGTACTAGCAGAGCTCAAAAAGTATAGGGTCAGCTCAACATAAACAGGTGTTGGATAAATCGCATGTGGTTGGCATTTGAAATTATGCTAATGTTATAAATCACTTCCCCACATCTGCCTTCTGGCTGGCACCACATCACAAAAATAGATTACCACCCCCAAAAGGACTTTAGAAGATGGATCAACTATTCCTTACAAGCCTATGAAATAAATGTTAATTGCTGTGACCACAGTACCCATACTTGGCTAAATTCATCTAACGAAGTCAATGGGGGACAGATTTTTAAGGTGGCAGGATTTTCAGAAGCACTTAGGTGCCTAAATCTTATAGATGTCACACTCTTAAGATGTCTAGTGGGATTTTTCAAAACCACCTCTGTTTTGTGAAATCAGTTTGGTTTGTCTGAAATTGTATACTGATTAAACATTTGAAACAAAAACCAAAGCAAAATGATGCAGCGAAAAGCACAACAAAGTTTTCATTTAGTTTTGGTTTTCAAAAGGCATAACAAGCAAAATTTCAATATGGAACAAAACTAACACTTTCATTTAGTCTCATTTTGAATTTTTTCCATAAAAAATGTTGTATGAAGTCGATGAGTTTGAAATCTGTCATGGAAATTAAATTTGGCTCAAATCATTTTTGTATCCAAAATATTGCAGCAGCAAGGTTGCCAAAGCGAATTTTCATGGCACTGGTGAAAATAGCAAGGGCAGGCCCTACTACCAACCAAATGTAATTAGGCTGGGATGAATTTCTACATGAATATTAATTTTATGCACGTAAGGTGAACAAGAACTCGATCACTGGTGGATGTTGCCATCATGTTTGCCCACTGTTTCTCACCAGCTCTGCCTGGGCAAATACTAATGCAGTTCTAGGTGGGGTCTCTAAGGTTTATGGTCAAAGGAAGTTTCTAACCATGGATTCAGAGCGATGGCTGGAATGACATTGGGCAGTGCTCTAGACATGTTTTACTGGCCACCAGTGACTTCCAAGTAGTAACCAGCAGCCAGAGCTACAGGCCTCCCAGCCAGAGATCAAGGAGAAGACAGAGTCGCCCCCATTCAGCCACAAAGGAATAGGTAAGGATAGCCAGCACTAGGTGGTAACCAGCTAGGGGACAGCAGCCCAACCAAAGCATTCTCCAGTTGAGGGCAGGAAGCAACCATATTCTTGTCATAGCACAGAGCAGAGGAACAGCCAGCACTAGAGTTTAGCCACACAACCACAGCTTTTCACCAGTTCAGGAGAAGGCACAACTGAAGCAGAGCCTCAGGGAGCTGCCAGCTACCTGGACATCAGCCCAAAGAGATGCCAGAGCATATATGTTCCTAATGCTTGCTCCATGCTGGAGCCTTGAGAGTCTTTAAATTCTGGTGATCAGGACTGTGATGGAGTGTACCAACCCTCCGGGCCTGAAGGGGTTAAAGGACAATACTTGCCCCAGATTGCCCCACCCCTGAAGATGTGCAGAGCATGCTCCCGCTGGAGAGGAAGCTTAAAAGGGAGCAACCCAGCTCTCAAGGAGGGGGCTGGAGAAGAAGACAGACCTATCCTGATGCCTCCCCTGCCCCTGACTTCGAGGGTGCAGAAGAAGCCTCCTGTGAGGAATAGGACTGCATGCTGAATCCAGTCAGGACTGAAGGTTTAGTTCTATTTTCTTTTTCTATCTTATATTGGACCTGGAGCCATAGGGAGAGCTGGATAGTAAAAAGTGACCAGGGAAGGGGAATGCTAAGGGCATTCCAAGGGCAGGACTCTGGATGGCTCTTTGAGGGCCCTGGCTTGGAGCCTGGTGGCGTGGAAGGGCCCAGGCTCCCCCTACCAACTGCTCCTGCTTCAGGAGGGGCATAAGCCACATCCCAATCTTACTCCCCCCTCTGATAAGAAGAGATTAAGGACACTGCAAACCTGAAGTGAGCCAATGCACAGGTGAGGAATTGGATTGAAAGGCCTTTCTGCTGGGAGGAGAGAATGGATACTGGTTGTGCTACCCAGTTGACAACATGGCCCTCTGAGGACTCTCTTACAAGGTGTGACAAAGTTTCTCCTCTACCTTGGTGGGTCCTGCTCTTATTGGCAGATTTGCTTGCCTCAGAGATTCACCATGTGGGTCGGGAAACTGCCCAGAGACTTTCCCCTCTGGTAGAAGCCACAGTCCAGATCAATTCCTCCTTCATCTGATCAGGAGTTGGGAGGTTTGGGGGGAACCCAGGCCCACCCTCTACTCTGGGTTCCAGCCCAGAGCCTGTGGACTACAGCTGTCTAGAGTGCCTCCTGGTACAGCTGCGCGACAGTTACAACTCCCTGGGCTACTTCCCCATGGCCTCCTCCCAACACCTTCTTTATCCTCACCACAGGATCTTTCTCCTGGTGCCTGATAATGCTTGTACTCATCAGTCTTCCAGCAATATGTCTTCTCACTCTCAGCTCCTCTTGCTCCCAGCTCCTCGCATACATGCCACAAACTGAAGTGATGTCCTTTTTAAACTCAGGTGCCCTGATTAGCTAGCCTGTCCTAATTGATTCTAGCAGTTTCTTAATTTGCTCCAGGTGTCTTAATTATCCTGCCTGTCTTAACTGGTTCTAGCAGGTTCCTGATTACTCTAGTGCAGCCCCTGCTCTGGTCACTCACGGAACAGAAAACTTCTCATCCAGTGACCAGTATATTTGCCCTCTACCAGACTCCTGTACCCCACTGCTCTGGGTCTGTCACAAAGGACATTTGCTGCTTTCATAAATAAGACAATGTATAGGCAAATATGAAATTTAGGATTAAGTCATTTACATACCGCCTCCAGATTTCTGAACTTTCAGCCTTAATGGGTTTGGGTTGCTAGGTGACGACAATGCCCTTACTTATCACATCATTTACACAAGACATGCACTGAAAAGCAGGAAAATGAAGATGTAAGAACATTGCAAGTCTTATACTAAGCCAGGGGTTCTCACAACAATTTTTTTGATGGCTTCCGTGTTCAGCCGCCAACTCTTGCTGGTGGCCACACTGTCACGTCCACCCTAAAATACTTAATTAATTTTAGGAAAAACAAACAAATACGTGCACATACATGTCCAGTTAATTGTAATTTATTTATATAGATTTTTTTTCCAGACTCAATAATAAAAATAATGTACAGTTGTCTCTATTCTTTACTGGACCTAAACAGAATAGAAACCCAAATAAGGTGCTTTGCACGTTCTTGTCTTTTTTTTTTCTTGTTGTTTCTTTTGGGTTTTTTGGTTGCTTTTTTTTTTTTTAAAGACTTGCTAGCTACTAAGTTTGCTGTGAAAAGTGATATTAACAAAAATCAAATATGACTTTTCACAGCAGACTTACTCAGCCCTGGCAAGCCCAGGTATAAATTAAGCCCTAGATGGGGAGGAGGGCATGGAGGCAGCTGTGGCCAGCGCAATAGGGAGTGAGCTTGGGGCCAGAGCCTGCCACCTCATGGTCAGAGAATGGAGCCTGGCAAAGCCCCATGGCTGGAGCTTGCCACCTGACACTTTAGGGTTGAAGCCCAACCCCACTGCCCCCTGGAAAGTGAGCAAATCAATGTCTGCCTTCTCCTCCAGCTTTTGTATCTCCAGAGTGGGGGCAGGGCCTAAACACTGCTGCCCGCCCCAGGGAAGGGACCACTGCTTTGTTCCCCCCCAACCAATCACCACCCAGAAGGCTGTGGCTACAAGAAAATCTCCTGGTGGCTGCAAGTGACCCTGGTGGCCACATTTAAGAAATGCAGCACTAACCACATTATTCTTAACATGTAGAGAAAGGTGTATATTTTGTTACAATACAACTCAACTCTGACTCAAAATAAGTATTATTCTTTCATCAGTAATCTCAATAGTTACTTACAACACAAAACTCACCTTAAAAACAGAATTGTAGATGAATGCAGTGTTCTTGTAGCCGAGTTGGTCCCAGATATTAGAGAAAAAGAGTGGGTGAGGTAATCTCTTTTATTGGACCAACTTCTGTTGGTGGGAGAGACAAGTTTTCAAGCTACACAGAGCTCTTCTTCAGGTCCTCTCTCACCAACAGAAATTGGTCCAAAAAAAGAGATTACCTCACCTACCTTGCGTCTCTCTAATGCATCTGACTGAAATACAAATCCATGTACATAATTTTACTTATAAATATTTTACGCTTGTCATATTAAACTTCATACATTATCCTCAAGAAACAGCAGGTATAAGTCTTTCACCAAAACATTATTTTGAGAACTCTATTGATACTGTTTAATCAGAAGTATCCCTTAGAAAAAGTTAGATATGTTAAGATAACCAAAATAAAAAAAAAGTGAAGTCCAACAATCCAGAGTCCAGAATTAATATCGTTATGTTGAGATTAGTAAGAATGTGTCTATTATGTGGATAGTGTGTGATTTGTCATGTCCTTTACTGTTCATTCCCTTGCCGTTAACTGCTTGAGTACTGAAAATAATGTAACAGGTAAGTACATTGACATCACAAGCCATAACTGGCTTCTGAAGCAGGGGTGAAAGTACAATTTCTCTTACCAGTATGGGGGGGCAGCTTCCCCCCTCCCCTGGAAGGTGCAGGGCCTCGGGCGGAAGAGGTGGGGATGTGGGGGTTCAGCATCTCCCAGCCAGCCTTCCTGCGCCGCCCGGGGCTCCAGCGGCGATTTAAAGGGACTGCGGGATGGGGGGGGTGGGCAAAAGGGGCAGGGACGTTAAAGCAGTGCTGCAGCAGCACTTTACAGGACCCTGCTTAAAGCGCTGCCCCTTTTGTGCCCTCCCCCCGCCATTGGCGGTCCCGGCAGGGCTGACAATGGGGGGTGAAAAGTGGCAGCGCTTTAAGCAGGGTCCTGTAAAGTGCTTTAAAGTAAAGCGGTACAGGCTGGTATAAGTGGCCACTTTTTACTGTACACTGTATCGGCCCGTACTGCCTTACTTTCACCCCTGTTCTGAAGTGAAATCTTTCGTTTTTGGAATATTATAGATATGGGTTAATTTATTTTTATGGCAAGTGTTTTATAATGGTGTTAAGGCACCGACAAATATCTAACTGATCTCCTCCCCATTTTCTTACTATTCCGTGGAAGCCTTAACAGTTACAGTGCCTACATCTAGGGTTGCTGGCCTCTAAAGACATCTTGAAAATGTAGTGCCATTATAACTGTCTCTATTTATTTGTAATTCAAGGGCCTTGTCATAAACAGATAAGAAAAGTTAATAGCACAGAAGTACTTTATATCTCTTTGACTATAAAGGGTTAACAAGTTCAGTAAGCCTGGCTGTCACCTGACCAGAGGACCAATCAGGAGACAGGATACTTTCAAATCTCGAGGGAGGGAAGTTTGTGTGTGTGCTGTTAGATTTTGGTTGTTCACTCTGGGGGCTCAGAGGGACCAGACGTGCAACCAGGTTTCTCTCCAATCTCTCCAATACAGGCTCTTATAAGTTCAGACTAGTGAGTACCAGGTAGATAAGCGAGTTAGGCTTATGTTTGTTTTCTTTATTTGCAAATGTGTATTTGGCTGAAAGGAGTTCAAATTGGTATTTTGCTGAAAAGATTTTAGTTTGTACTTGTATACTTAGGCTGGGAGGGTATTCCCAGTGTCTATAGCTGAAAGACCCTGTACATATTCCATTTTTTTTTAAATTTACAAAGATAATTTTTACTGTTTTTTCTTTCTTTAATTAAAAGCTTTTCTTGTTTAAGAACCTAATTGTTTTTTTATTCTGGTGAGACCCCAGGGGACTGGGTCTGGATTCACCAGGGAATTGGTGGGGAGAAAGGAGGGAAGGGGGAGAGAGAAGCTAATTTCTTTCTGTGTCAGGATTACTTTCTCTCTCAGGAAGAGTCTGGGAGGGGGAAAGAGAAGGAGGGAGGAAGGTGAATTGTCCTCTCTGTTTTGTGATTCAAGGAGTTTGAATCACACAGTGATCTTCCAGGGTAACTCAGGGAGAAGAAGCCTGGGAGAGGCAACGGTGAGGGAAAGGGTTTACTTTCCTTGTGTTAAGATCCAGAGGGTCTGGGTCTTGGGGGTTCCTGGGCAAGGTTTTGTGGGGACCACAGTGTACCAGGCACTGGAATTCCTGGTTGGTGGCAGCGCTACAGGTTCTAAGGTGGTAATTAGCTTAGAGGAATTCATGCTGGTACCCCATCTTTTGAATGCTAAGGTTCAGAGTGGGGAATTGTACCATGACAGGCCTTTTTATATTTGTTCACAGTAACCTTTTATTTTTGCTTCTTCTAACAAGTGGATCACTTATGTACAGTATTATATCCTCTAGTTTGTTTGTTTTAACACTTTGTAATACACAATACAAAATTCATTTTACTAGTTTTCGATTCCAGAGCTACTTGAAAATGCAGCTGCTACCATGTTAGCTTTACTCCATGGAAGGCAATAAAACTATTCCGATTTACACTAGCTGAGGTTCTAGCTCTTAGAGTTTCTACGGTGGTAACCATAAAGAGAACAGCATAGCAATGAGCTATCTGCCAGAGATTCATACTATGGAAAGTAACCCATGTTAAGCCAGCAGTCACATTTCATTGACATCATGAGCTTGATCCTGAAAGGTCCTGAGCATCCTTAGCTGTGACTAATGGAGTCAAGAAATCTGAGTGTCTCTCAGAAGTCACTCAGCTCCTAGCAGAATCCAGACTCTGGGCCAGCACAAGATTTATGCATTACTTAAATCCCTCTTAACCCCTATTTTAAGAACTTATATGGGACTGAGCAGGGCGGCAGCTCAAGCTAGCCACTCAAGTACAGTATGTACCAAGGATCCTGGATGGGATTATAACGCTTTAGGCTAATCAATTCTGCTGATGTCCCAGATACATTGTTATTGTTAGCCAAATCAAAGCTAGCTTGGGTGTATCTACTAATGCTACAATCAGGAGGTACAGTTGCAATGTAGATAAATCCAGGTGGTGCATAGCCTTTCTCTGGCATTGTGTAAGGGGTGTATTTCACACCTAATGAGGAAAAAGGAAAATTGTGCAATGAGCTAGCAAATAAATAGCAATTTACTCCAAGGCAAATTACTGTAGACTTGTTTGAGATATTCCTGCCATTTCTCTCATTTTCACCCTTAGCTAAAAATAAGGTGACATATTTGAATAGTTTCTAAAATTCACGCTGCAAGAAACTAAATTTGACAATTTCAGACAACTTCCATATTTACTAAATAAATTCCAAGCTGGGGAGGCCCACTTAATATTCTTTCTTTTTACAGTTATAGGGATAGTGCAAATACTGGTAAGTTTTGTGTATCTTCAGGCAAAGATTAGTTGACTGGTTTTCATTGTCCTCGATATGGTCCATTTTCCAGATAGACAATACAAATACATTTTTAAAAATCCACATGGCAGAAAGAAGTAACAGAAATGGAGTATTAAGGTTTTGATGATAGCTAGGTGCATTTTACAAGACATAATTTCTTTGTTTCATTTAGCGATAGAGGCTATTACAAGTAGACAATCCCAGAGGAATCTGTAAAGTACACATGGGTGATTAGATAACTGATCCTATCGCATTCCCTGATAAAATGCCAGTGGGTGTTTTTATGCCTAAATTGGTTACTGGAAAAAAGAATGCATACGACTTCCCCCACCCCTCCCTTTAGTATCGCTGCCATAGAGGTGGTGGTGGGGAGATGAAAAAATATATATATATAAGGGAGAAGAGCTAAAAGGAGGCAAGTGAGGAGACAAATGCAGTTCTCTCTGCAGATTTATTTAAGTCCCTGATGTAGGACTGGTTCAAGTGAATATGCAAAGCCACTTGAATACCATTTCAGTAGCAAGGTCCAAGAGTCAGTCTGAATTTCCCCTCCCATAAAGTGATGAATATATATCCCACTTTTTCATACGATGTCCCAGTGCCCCGAGGACCTATTTCAGGATGCCTTAAATGTCAGTCAAAATGTTTGGTTTTTTTTTTTAAATTATAACTACACAGTGTCTCAACAAGATGTATCGCCACTCTGATATAACATTTCCACGCTTATCGCAGAATGAGCGTTTTGTGAGAACCATTGTCAAGGCTAAAATTTGTTGTAACTAGAACTGGGTGGAGAACAGTAATTCCACTTCATGGAGAATTTTCTGATTTCAGAATTTGTTTTGTTTCACTTTTGAATGAGACACAAAAAATGTCAAAGTTCTCGATGAACCAGAAATCGGAAACTGAAATTCGCTCTGGTGGATTGAAAGGGAATGATGAAGTTCTGCTGTGTACTAGCCTGGCAGCTTTGGAAGGGGTTGCACAGCTTCCTAACTTCTGGGCTAGGTGACTCCCAGGGTGCCCAACTACTAGGAGTCAGGCAGTCTGGGGAGTTAGCTGCCACAGGGTCCCCAATTCCAAGACAGTGTGCCTGGCTGGATGCCTTGGAACCACAGACCCTGGAAACCTGGGCTCTCTAACAACTTGCCAGACAGGTTGCCGAGGAGCCAGGTGGGCGGGCAAACTGGCAAGAAACCTAGAAGTTTTCCCAACTGACCAAAGTTCCACCGAAGCTTTGTTGAAATCAAACCCTCTCTGCCAAACCTTTCACACAAAAAGCAGGAACTGGCCAGAGGACAGCAATTCCATTTCATGGCTGCTTTAGAGGTTCTGAAATGTGTTTTTCCTTCTGTATTGGACCAACACTGAAACCTTTCAAATGTTCTCGCAAAATAGAATTCTGGAAACACCAGCTTTCTGCTCGGTATGGTCAGGATTTCAGTTTTTTTCTCTTCCTCTCACTCTCTGGTCCGACATGAAAGGAACACCATTTGCCCAGAGAACCCTGCACCTCAGAAATCATCCGGACAAACACTTTGCTGAGATCAATAGTCTGAGTGAAATGTTTCAGCTTCACTGAAGCTCCCTATTTCAATGAAAATACATTTTGTCAAAATCTTGGGCTAACAGTTCCTCACAGCATTTACAAGAGACTCCGAGCTGCCAGGGGAGATCAGCCCACTTCAGGAACCAAAGGGAACCCATTCCAATCCCCCACACTGATGACTCTTCCTACCCTTCAACATCTCAGGGCTGCAGAATGAACCATCTGCTGTGATTACTGCCAGCAGAGGCCACAGGGCAATTCACTGTCCCCATTGCGACTGGAAGGACCAGACGCAAGATGGTGGTGGTAAGGCAGCTAAAGGAGCATCATTGGGTTAGTGGGGAGGAGGAAACACGGTGAGCCAAGAGGTACTGGGCCTAGGGAGCAAAGGACTGCCTGAGTTAGGAGGGAAGGGCACAGAATTCATTTTTGGTTTTGGGAGGAAGTGTGGACTGAAGTAGAGGAGAGTGTTTTACCCGGGGAATATTGCCTGTATTAATCTGGGAGGAAATTGAGGGAGCCCTTGTTACCACATAGGCAGCACATCACTGTCACAACTAGAACATTCCACCTGCATCTGGACAGGCAGGAGCTTTTAGAAATAAGAATTCCAGTTTCATTTAGGTTTGCATGCTATTGCTTGGTGCTAGAGGTACATGGGAAACTTAATGGGGCTGGCGGAAACTGGGACAGCCCCAGTTGAACAGGCAAGGGTAACACAGGGTGAGAGGACGCAGTGGTGCCCCTCCCCTTTGGAGTCTCTAGCCATTCACTAGCTAGCTTAGGGAGGAAGGAAGCTGATTGGCTCCTCATCTTCCCCTTCATTAATTGAAACCCTAGCCCAGGCCATGTGAAGCCTCTTTTTGATCCATTCTAGCAGCCCCACCCTCTTCACCCTGTACTGGTAGCCTCGGAGTTGTGTTTTCTGGATGCTATGGGTCTGACCAATCACCTGTTTTGGGGGCAAGAAAGAATTGTTTCTTCCCATAAGGGCCAAATGGGAAGAAGTCTGGGGAATTTTTCACCTTCCTTGTGGAGGTGCAGTTAAGTGGAATAGGATTTAATAATTAGTGATTGTACTTGGTAAGGATGTTAGTTCATCGCAGTTTGTGGTCGGTTTCCATTGTGGCTACAAGGAACGGTTCCCAGAAATAAAAGATCTGGGATTTTACTGAAAGGGGTTTGTGCTCATGGGAAGGGGAAGCTTTTGTGGCCTTCATAAGCCAAGGTCTCCCTTTTTAGTGCCCTCTGTGCCCCTCATGGTGGGTGGACGATAGGCCTCAGTAAATTAAGCTAAGTCCTAGGGTAATCTGAGCAGAGTATACCTCAAATAATGGAATAGATGATAGCAGCCCTGTAAACTCCACACCGGGACAACTTAAAATGCCTAGGAGATAAGTATGAGTGACAAGGCAGATAGTGCCCTTCCCCACTGTTTTATAAAGTTGTGGCCTGCTGTTTAAAATCCATCCCTGTGTTGGTCCTCGTACACCATCCTGGCTGCATCAGTAATGTGTTTTCTTAAGGGCAGTCTGTGACACACTCTCTCTTATGATGTCTGGTATATCTAATCACCTACCATACAAGAGAGCATTAAACAGTTTTCAGAGCCCAGCTCCCACAGCCAGACTGAATTAGAGCAACTCTGGTGTCATTTTACCATCTCTGTTTTGCAGAGATATTTCCTTTCTTACAGTTCAATGTTAGCACCAAGGAGAGTGCAAGGAAGCATAACTCAAGAATTTGACAATTTCCAGATACGGTAGTTCATTATCTGGAACATAATTGCAGATTTTTAACATTTACCCTTCTGGGAGAGGAATAACAATGGAGCAGACAGGAGCTCATCTTTTTCCAAGTTGTTACAGGGCTCTACTCAAGGCAACAGTATTACAATACAATAATAGGACTCTCTTTGGCTTAATGACTATTATACAAAGGGCATCGTAAAATACTTTACAGAATAGTGTCTCCACCTGCATTTCTCCCGGAGGGGAATGCTGAAATTCATCCCACTATTGACTGGATCACCCACCTGTAACACCTTACAGCAAAGAGTACAATTTTGAGAGGGATGAGAAAAATTGACGTTAGACTGGCAGCCGCCTTTAACTGTGGATTTATGCAAATGCAGCTGTCTCTACTTTTCCCTTGCCCTCCTCATTTCTGTGTTTATCCACCTGCTGTGCATTGTCTAAATAGCTCATCAACAGGCAGGGATTCTGTTGTTTGTACAGGGCTTACTGCAGTGGGATCCTGATCCTTGTGTGTGGTCTTTTAATGCTACCACAATATAAATAGTAATGGGTTCAGATGAAGTAGGAAACAACTGGACAGTGGAGGTGGTGGAGTGATAGTGGAAGACTCTTTCATATGACATGAGACAGAGGAGGAGATGCTGACCCCTGCAGTGACAAGACTCTGTGAAGAAGACAGGCATGGCAGGTGCATGACGAATGGGAAGTAGCAGGGAGGGATGTAGAAAGTGGTTAAAAGCTTGACACAATATTTAAGTTATAAGAGAACTATAGAATCCTCAACATGGAAAAACTATACATTTTATTAAGATACGTATAAGCTAGCGGACAATGGTTAGAATACAATGAATGTATCTGCTCAGGCTGCTTATTCTATGGTCACGGTTCAGGGATGAGCTGGTCCTCTGATCTCTCTCCCAGTCTGTGCACGAGCACTTGTTCCAAATGACAGGCCTCCACCTGCACGTCCCCCTGAAGGGAACGCTGAAGTTCACCCCACTATTGACAGGATTATCCACCTGCAACACTTCATATTCCCACTGTCCCATCATGGTTACAGAGCAGTGCCTTAGAACCCATTTTCCATACCCAGCAGTTCTCTGCGAACAGCCCCCTGAAGACAGAAGATTCAGGGACCTCTTGGCACCAACTGGAAGAGGATGCAGGGTTTTATAGAGGCCCCCTGGTTCCCTTTTAAAGAATGCTACACTCCCCCCTCCCCTTTCTGCAGAAGGTACTGGCCATGTCTATACCACAGAGCCTATGCGAGCAGAGCCGCCTAGTGGAGATGGCACATATGCCAACGGAAGGAGTTCTGCCCACATAGCTACACCACCTCCTCGAACATTAGCTATGCTGACAAAAGCTTTCTGTCAGCATAGTTGCATCTGCACTGGGGGGTTTGTCAGCATAGCTATGACAGCTCTGGGATGTGGGTTTTTTTCATTCACCCCAGCTGACATAAATACGTCGGCAAAGCTTTGTAGTGTATACCTGGTCTTTGTGCCTCCCAGGGGCACTGCATCTCACCTCACCACTCCATATGGCCACTGGCTTTCCACTCCAAACAAAACCTTCTTTATTTGTTCTGTCTTTGCCCTATATCAAATGGAAGAATCTCATCTACACTTAAGTCCCAGTGCTACAATCCTTCCCACTGAAGTTGAGGGCAGTCTTGCCTGAATAGAGACTTCAGAATGAGGCTGACAAATCAGTAAAATTAACACAAAGTAAATTGAGCAAAAAAAAGAAAATGTGAAAAGTAAGAAAATGCTATTTGCTTTGTTAAACTAAATGCAGGCCTTGATTTGGCAACACTGACAAATAAATTACACACTCATAATCAAACCTCTGTTCTTCTTACACTCTCACAGGGGTCACTACAGCAGACTGGAGTAATCGAACAAAGGCAGCGCAAACAGTTTTCTTGTTAAACGTCTAGTCTTAAAGCCTCTTTGCTAAGGTTTCAGGAACCCAACATAACTTTTCACAATTTAATTACTGGATGGAAGCTACAGGATTAAGATTCACTACACCCTCAACTGCTTCTTTGTCATGTACAAAGGCTAAAAACAACAGATATGCCAGAAGCAACCTGGTATATACTGTAAGCTTGATATGTTAGAGTTCATTGGTTCAGATCCACTTCATTTTAGTTCTTTTGGTGCTGTATTAATTATATTTCTCATGACTAAAGCCATTTTATGTACTGGTGCCTTTCCCAATCTCCTTTCAAAACACAGTTCACATACTACAGAGTCAAAAACTCACACCCTTCCAGTTAGGGTGACCAGATGTCCTGATTTTATAGGGACAGTTCCAATTTTTGGGTCTTTTTCTTACAAAGGCTCCTATTATCCTCCACCCCATCCCGATTTTTCACACTTGCTGTCTGGTCACCCTACTTCCAGCAGGCTGGCTTTATTAACACACAAATTAACAATACAGTGAAGTTCAGTGCAGCAATCTCTGCAGGCTGACCTGCCCAGCCTACACCCATAGAAGGGACCTCAACAGGTCATCTAATCCAGTCCCCTGCACTCAAGGCAGGACTATGTCATAACTAGACCATTCCTGACAGATGTTTCTCGCTCTCCTCCAATCCCCTGAGAAGCATGCCCAACTCCTTTATATCTGGGTAGAGTAATGAGCTACCTGCCTCAGAGTTAGCAGGACCCACTTAACCTTGTCTCAGCAAGATAAACATCTACTAACAGAGCACTGCCTGTCTGTTACTTTCTTCTCAAGACACTGACAGCCATGAAAAGTTAACTAGGTGATGTTCTTCGGCTGCTGTACAAGAGGAACAAGCAGAGAATCTGAAATAAAATGGCAATATAAATTATTCTAAAAATGGGCCAAATTTTTGGTATGTTTGACAGCATTTTGTGATATGGTAGTAAGGATGGGATTTTCCCACATGCTCCCAAGTGACTCAGATGCTTTGGAAAAATCTCACCTGAAAGTCTTTAGTGTGCTGAGAACAATTTCCAAACTGTATATTTCTGCAGTATGAACATGTCCCCTACCATTAATCCTCTAATATAAGTCCCATCAAGCACAGAGAATGTTATTAATCAAGAAACCTCAGGAGTGGTTTCATACAGGCAGTCAGTAGTCTCAAAGAGGTGGTACCGACTGTGGGGTGATGATGATGCCCAAGAAAGTGGTCTTTCTCATTCTCTATGGCACTGGTTTTCAAAGTGCAGGTCGCAATCCAGTACTGGGTCGTGGAATGTGAGCAGCGGCTCTGGTCAGCACCGCTGACTGGACCGTTAAAAGTCCCATCGACAGTGCTGCCCCGCTAAGGCAGGCTAGTCCCTAACTGTTCTGACACCGTGCTGCACCCCAGAAGCGGCCAGCAGCAGGTCCAGCTCCTTGGCAGGGGGGGCCACGGGACTCCACATCTTGCCCTTTTGCCAAGCACCGGCTCCACACTGCCAATGGGAGTGTGTGTGTGTGGGGTGCCTATGGGCGAAAGCCACGCAGAGCTGTTTGTGTGCCTCTGCTTAGGAGTTGGACCTGCTGCTGCCCGCTTCTAGGGTGCAGCATGGTCTGTGGTGGCAGGACAGGCAGGAAGCCTGCTTTAGCACCCTCACCGTGCCACTGACTGGGAGCCGCCCGAGGTAAACCTGTGCCCCAATCCTGCACCCCAATCCCCTGCCCCAGCTTTGAGCCCCCCTAAACCTGGAGCCCCATCCTGCATCTCCAACCCCTCATCCCCAGCCCCACCCTAAAGCCTGCACCCCCAGCCTAGATCCCTGGCCCCCTCCTGCACTCGAACCTCCTGCTCCAGCCAGTGCCCATTCCCACACCCTGACCCTCTTATTCCATCCCCATCCCACAGCCCTCACCACCATACCCCAACCTCCAGCTCTGAGCCGCTTCCACACCCCAAACGCCTCATCCCCAGCTCTGCTGGTAGTGAGCATCAACAATTTTCTTCAGCTGGGTTGCCAGAAAAAAAAAGTTTGAAAACTCTATGGCACTATGGAGCTCTTGTCACACTGATCTCACACAGAAAGGCTTTTATGGCCTCAGGAGGCAGAGGGAGAGATGCCATTCCACTGAACTTGCCTACATTGCACATAGCACAGAGGACATGTAACTCTTGGCTGCCTGTACTCACTGCAATCACCTATTAAAAATGTCTAAGGAAAAATGGAACAATCTGGCTGTTGAGAATTCATAATTGCTAGAAATATCTTTGCTTGGATATTGGTTTAGATAGTGTAATTTACCCTGCACCTACAAGTATTTTACTGTACACTTTTCTGTGGTTTCATAGGCACCAACTTTCCCCGGCGCCAGTGAGTGCTCGCGCCCCCTGTCCTCAGCCCTGCCCTGACTTCACCCTTTCTCCAAGGGCAAGCACTGGACCGAGGGGAGAAGCAGCGCGCTCAGAGGAGGAGGCGGAGGTTCTGGAGTGGGGCGTGGCGCTGCCAGTGGGTGCAGCGCACCCACCAATTTTTCCCCATGGGGTGCTCCAGCCCCGGAGCACCCATGGAGTCAGAGCCTATGGTTGGTTGAAACAGCATTAGCACTTCTCTGCTGGGTTGGGTGCAGGTAGCATGGCCAGGAGAATGACCTTTCAGCTGAATTATCTGGATCACTAGTCTGGAACCACGTGGGTTTTTGAGGAGGAGGTGTTTGTGAAGCTGCAGGCGACTGAGCTGTTTGAGATACATGGAGTTCTAGGTCAACTGGGAGATGTGACAGGGTAAGGGGAATAAAAATATATTTAGTGGTTCAATCCAGACACTGCAATGTATTTAGTAGGGTTTTTTGCAATACAGTTATTTTAATTGCAATTTTAAAAAAAGAACCTTTGCAATTAGATGTGTTAAATTCCTGCTCCTTCAAAGGAAATTGCTAGTGAGAGACTCCGTGCATCAAGGGCTGTTCTAGTGTAATTAGAATGAGAAATCAAACTGTTTTTTACTTGTCTCGTATTACACTTGGTTGTCTCCTTTTCCACTTCTCCATCCCTTTTTATGTGGGAAAATACCTATCGAGGCATTCACACCATACTCATATGGTGGTACATGAGCACTTTTCCCCTTCCCGTTGTTTTGGGGGATGCAATTAACACAGATGAGTATATTTTTAGCCACTCTCACTTACCCGGGCTTCGTTGGTTAAACTGGATTGATTTATTCCTCAACATAATGGGATCTTTGCCCTATCTCCACTGCAAGGCACAGCTTTTAAGATACTAAATGAAAAGTAGGCTCTGAGATCCTGATTTTGCTCTGATATACGTCGGTGTAATGGGCTGATCCAAAGCCCACTGAAGTCAATGGAAAGACTCCCACTGAGTCAGCAGGTTTTGTATTAAGCCCTAAATCGGAAGTAACTCCGCTGAAGTCAATGGTGTTACATGGTATAAAATCAGGGTGTGAGCAATATCAAACCCTGAAAATGTAAGCTACTTTGCTTACTAAAAACAAATTGCACCAGGTAAATGTGGCTTTTTCACTACTCAGTTGTGACAAGATAGATTTTCCAGTTTCACTTCATATGAAAGGGTCTGTAGAGGTTTAAAGGTTGAGAGAATATTATTTGGGTTAGGAACTTGAACATTTGTTTGGGTCCTGATCTTCCACACTGGGGCATGGTGAGCAGAGTGAAATCTTTTGAACTTTCATACTGCTCGGCTGTATGAATGAATATAATTTTCTTAAAGGCAACAAGCAAACAAAAACGTGTTCCAGACTCCTGGGTGCATCTGCTGTGATGGCCATCTGCTCCACAACACAGGGCTGGCTTCTGTTCTCAATAACACCTGCATCAGTCTGAAGTAACTCACTTGCTGGCACTGGTGTAGCTGACGACAATCTGGCCCCTGAAAAACAGGGACTGGAAATCCAAACTGTAGGCTCTAATAGCTACTGCATGAGCAAAATCTTAAATCCTAGTTTCTCATCTAATCAAAATAGCCATAAAGCTTTTTTGGGCACATTAGAGTAAAATGAGAGAGAAAAGAGCTATTTAAATAACAATTACTCATTGGTCTGGCGGGTGGTAGCAATGGAAAAGTTGACTCATCAAGTTAGAACAAGACAAGGGAGACAAAAAGACTTCTCTAGAAATCTGATTGCCCTTTATTTCATATTCGGATAAGGAGCACTTGCCTGCTGTTTAGTCCTAATATCTACAATCATGCTCTGAGTGCTGATAATCATATGATGCATATCCCCCACTCCCCAAAAAACGGTATTCTAGTCTGGAGTCACCTGGAATACAAAGATGAATGAAATTGTTTACCTCCCTACAAGTAATTGCAGTTTATATAAAGGCCTATTACACTGCTGAAGAATAATAATAATATATATATGTTAGAGGAGAGGTCTGAGATGATATAAATGTATGTGTAGCACTGATTGTACCATCTCATCTAATGTTGATTAATTCATAAATTAATAAATGATTAAAAAACATTCTATAAAAGTCTCTATAATTAAATAGAGAATGAGGTCCTTTCTAAAGGGTTGTAACTATCCTATGCAGTCCTATAGCATGGATAACATTCTCTATTAAATAACATAGGACTTTTCCGTTAAGCCACAGACTGGAGGCTTTGTTCTGTACTTATTCTCCTTATCTCTCTAGGTTCTTACATCATGCCTATCATGGTATTGTAGTGCCTACAAAGTGAATATTGAGAAATAACCATAGCAACAAACTAATTGGAGTTTCTGATAACTGTTAGAGAACCAAATGAGAACAAAAACAGGAAAAAATCTACAATTTATTTCCCCTTGACTCTTCCACATAATGAGAAAGAGGGAGAAAGAGTCCATAATATTCTGAGCAACTTATTTACTATGTGTGTCACAGAAACCCCATCAGATCAGGGACACAGGCTGCTAGATACAGGGCTTAATTTGTAATGAAAGAGGTGTTGGGGCTCAAGCAATTAGATGCTGCAGCTCAAGCAAATTTTTTACATTCATAAGTGATGCATCAAGCCAAAAAGTGCCAGGGCCATGAACTGCCAAGTCTAGAGGTGCCAAGGCTCAGCCCTGACACAAATTAAGCACTAGCTAGATGCTATATAAACTCAGAGGCTTGGGCTTCACATGGAAAGTGAGTTGGGTAAGAAAATGTTGTCTTCTTCTTCTCCTTATCCCATCATCTTGGGCTGGGTCATCATCATGCAACCATCTGCCATTTTCATCTGCCTGAGGCAACAATAAGGTCTGCCTGCTTACCACCTTCTTTGATGCAATCCATGTATCATTTCCTCAGCTTTCCTTGGGGTTTCTTTCTTACCATCCTCTCCTCCTATGCTAACTTCACCAGGTCCTCTTCATTCATGACAAGCTAAACAGATTGAGCTCTTTGAGTCTAACACAGAGAATCACAGAATCATAGGACTGGAAGGGATCTCAAGAGGTCATGTAGTCCAGTCCCCTGCACTCATGGCAGGACTAAGTATTATCTAGACTATGCCTGACAGTGTCTATGGACCATGTCCAACCTGCTCTTAAAAATCTCCAGTGATGGAGATTCCAGAACCTCCGTAGGCAATTTATTCCAGTGCTTAACCACCCTGACAGTTAGAATGTTAAGAGGTTATTTGATTACACTCTATAAGTATCTTCAAATATTTAATAATGAGCTCTTCAATCTAGCAAAGGAATAACATGATCCAGTGGCTGGAAGTTGAATCTACACAAATTCAAACTGGAAATGAGGCATAATTTTTTGACAGTGAGGCTAATTAACCATTTGAACTTTTGGTAAATTGTATAGTCAATTGCTTGGCCACCCTTTGGTTCATTATGAAATATACTCAAGAGACCAAATAACAAATGTCAGTCAGGTTTATTGCTATGAAAACCAACGATAACACAGTACAGGAACAAGGTTCTATACAATACCAATCTTCAGGAAGGCATCTCATGTAGCATTGTTACATTCACCTTACATAGAAGGTGTGCTCCAAAGTTACACATTTCAGCTGGTAGCATTTATAGGATGATTTTACAAGTTACACATTTCTTTTCAGGTCACTAAAATTTAACCCCTAAGTTTGTCTCAGTTCCTTAACTTGTTGTTCTGTTCCTTTCCTGATCCAGGTACTGGTCCATGAAGGCACCTTCTAGGTCTGTACCAGGGTAGAACAATTATATCTTGTCCTCTTCATTTGGGATATTCCAGTACTGGCCTGTGAGAATAACTCCCTACCTGTTGCTCTGGTAAAATTCTTATATGTCCTGATCCTGACAGCTTTTCTATCTACTTAAGCCAAAACTTATTTTAGTTAATGCAGGGTGTTATGGGATACTTAGCATAAGTGAACAAGATTAGGGGATTTAGGCTATATAACTGCTATAATATTTGTGTTTAAAGCTATTTGTGCTCAGATATATTGGATGGTATTTCTGAAAGGTCTGATATAGGAATTCTCTTTGGGAAGTTCTCTGGCCTGTATAATGTAGGAAGTCAGACTAGATGATGACAACAGTCCCTTCTGGCCTTGGAATCTATGAATCTATCAATCCTCTACATGTGTCCGAACTCATGAAGTTGCCTTTCCTGGATTTTGTCAGCCAGACATTTTAATTAATAGGTTTTAAGATACCATTTAGCTCCTAGCAGAGACACTTGAATTTCAGAATGTCTTAGCTGCTCCTAGCTAAGTGTAGCATTTGAGTATCCCCACTGTGGATGGATTGGATTTTGCAGTAAAGGTGTCAAGGTTAATCACCTTCATCTAGTATGTTTTTAAACATGACTGTCAGTCTATACTAAGTGCTAAGTGGTGTTAATTCAAACATGTTAATAATTAACATATTAATCCTCATTTTCCTATTACAAAGCCATAGTACAAAACCCAGAGGGAACATTCAGATAAATGCTTCCTGCTCTGTGAGGCAGGGACTATCATGGGGAGACAGGGAATGTTCTCTAAGGAAGTTTAAACCCTATGGCAGCTGAGGATTCCTTGTGGTGTTGGATGGGGAATGGTGCAGACTGAAGTCCCAGAGCACCTCTGTTCATCGCATGATGGGGCACTGCAGTCACCCTCCCTCAGTTTCCCCAATAGAAAAGAGTTATTTAAAATAGCATTGCCCCTCTATAGGGGAGGGGATCTAATTTATTCAGCCCTTTCAACACACAGTTCGTTAGCCCCTTCCAAACTCAACCCTTCTCTCCCCTCTGTTGCAGGGATTGCAATCAACCCTTATTCAGGACATGAAGGCCTGGGTCCTAGTTCCCTCTGAGCCGCTGGTCCACTCCAGCCCCTGGCCCCTTTGGCAAATCTTTCTAACCCCAATCCTGGGCTCAAACTTCTTCCCTCCTTGGGACAGGATATGAACAGGCCTCCTTCGTGGGATTGTGTTGCAGTCCTTGGAGGTTTCTCTCAGCTCCAGCCTCTTCCTACTCTGGTTCCTGGGGCTCTCTGCATTTGTCTTCACTGCAGAGTTAATTCAGGTGATCAGTGCTCAGGTGCAAGCCGTCATACTGCAAAGTCCTACCTGAGTTACTGTGTCCTTTTTGGGTCATCTGCAAACTTCTTCAATTTTCATCTAGTAATGGAGCATTGTCAGGATTCTTTTTGCTCCTACTATACTTAAATTCCTTATTGTCCATAACTCTGCTGGCCATTGATTTTTCCTTGTGTACCTTTGCTTCTGATTTCAATTTTCTACAATTCCTAGTTTCTGATTTCTATTTATCACTATTACCTCCTTTTTCTTTCATGTGTTATAGATTATTTATTGTATTTTTATAACTGCCTTCATTTCCTCTCTAAACCATTGGGTTTTAACTTGTACAGCCTTCTTCCTTGATTGTGGCTTTTTGGGCATTTAGTAAAGTGTTCTTAAACAACTCCCAATCATCAGTCACATTCTGATTAAATTCTTCCTCCCAGCTGATTTGGCTCAATTGTTTTCAGCTTGATAGAGAGATTGTTTCTGATCTGTCTGTGTTGTCTTCCTCCCTTAACTCTGTCTGTTAGTTAACAGTAGATTAAAAAATAAATATAGGTTAATTTCCTCTTTAGGAAAGAAGAATAATGAGAAATAACCATAGTAACACACTGATGATTAATTAGAGTCTCAGATGACTGCTATGAAACCACAAGGGAAAGGCAGCAAAAAATCTCAGAATGACTTGATTTTTCCACATGTGGGGTGGGGGGTTAATACACATACTGCCTAGGCCCATCTCATACCCCTCTATGGTAAAGCCCACAGAAAGGAGGCAGATGGCTTAGAAAGGAAAGGCTAGAAGGGACTGAGGGAGAGTTAGGGGGCACAGCATCTGAAAGCTGTGAATCCCTGTGACTGGAGATGAAAAGGAGCTGCAACCTCAAGCTGTGAAAACCTGTCTGCAGTGAGGACTGCTTCTCTTCCCTCCCCTACTCCCCACACCACGGCAGTGCACCTTTCTCTGGAGTTGTGTTGCCATTGGGTTCTCTGCCTGCACTCTGAAAACCTCCCTGTGGTGGAGTTGTGGAGGGGAGTTAACACCGCTTGGAGCAGCATTAATTCCCACACAGCTATCTTTCCAGCTCAGAGGACACCATGCAGTACAGAGTGATGCTCCCCAGCGCTGCCCGTGGATGGCCTCAATACAGGGCCGGTGTAAGGAAGTTTCGTGCCCTAGGCGAAACTTCCACCTTACACCCCCAGCCCAGGTAACCCCGCCACTCCACAGCAGCTAACTCAGCCCCTCACCCGGGGAGCCCCCCCCCAGCAACGACCCCACCACCACCACGACAGCTAATCCCTCTCCACTTCGTCCCCCCATGGCAACTAACCCCACCCAGGGAGACTCCCCTTGTCCCCCCATGGCAGCTAACCCTGCCTGGGGAGACTCTCCCCCATCCCCACAGCAGCTACCCTGCCTGGGGAGACCTCTCCCACCCCCGCCACGGCAGCTAACCCTGCCTAGGGAGACTTCCCCCCTCTCCCCCACCACGGCAGCTAACCCTGCCTGGGTTTTCCCCCATCCAGCTCACCTCGGCTCTGCCTCCTCCACTGAGCACGCTGGCGCTGCTCTAATTCTCCTCCCTGCCCAGGCTTGCGGCGCTGATTGGAGGAGACTTAGAGCTGGGCTGTGTGCTCAGTGGAGGAGGCAGAGTGGAGGTAAGCTGGGGCGGGTACTTGTTCCCCTGTGCGCCTTCCCCCTCTCCCCCCGTTACTGCGGTCAGCCCTCCCCGTGCGCCCCCCCACCCAGCTCACCTCCACTCCACCTCCTCGCGAAAGGGGACTTTTAGGCACCCCCAATCACTAGGCGCCCTAGGCGGCCGCCTAGTTTGCCTAAATGGTTGCACCGGCCCTGCCTCAATAGCAGATCATGGTCTTCAACCTGTATACCCCAGCTTTGTGCAACTGTGATTAGACAGGCTTCGAAGGGCTTGGGAAGGAGAAAAGGGAGCATGGCAAACTCTCTGCTCTCCAGTTCTGTATGCTCAATCCATTGCCACTGGCTTCTTATCCCCCACAGTAGTGAGGAGGGCACAGGCTCTGGATCGATCTCTCAAACACTGTGCTATACACGTTTTATGGTTTACCTTAAACTTGTCTTCTGTGGAGCAAAGCCCATGCTATATTTTTGTTAACAGCTGTAGAGCTGTTGCTTCCCTTTCCCCTGCCTACTTGACTGTCTTTGGACTGTCATCTCTGCCTCAAGGCAGGGATTGTGCCACCTTCTTATTGGAAGCTACCAGAAATAAATAATAATAAGTCTGGGTTATGTTTGAGTGCTGTTGCTCATGCATTTAACGTACAGTAAAACCTGCCAAGAGCGACCACTCATGGGAGTTAGCAAAAGTGTTCTCTTTTAAGAGGTGGTCTCTCTTCAAAGTTTTGTACACCAGAGAGCGGTGGTGTTCTATGGCCTTTGCAAGTACAGTAACTCCTCACTTAATGTTGTAGTTATGTTCCTGAAAAATGCGACTTTAAGTGAAATGATGTTAAGCGAATCCAATTTTCCCATAAGATTTAATGTAAATGAGGGGTTAGGTTCCAGGGAATTTTTTTTCACCAGACGAAAGACATGATATATATAATGTCTTTTGTCTGGTGAAAAAAAATTATATATACTGTGTATATATATACACACAAACATACACACACAGAGAGAATAAGTTTTAAACAAAAAATTTAATAGTGGTACACAGCGATGATGATTGTGAAGCTGGGTTGAGGTGGTAAAGTCAGAGGGTGGGATGTTTCCCAGGGAATGCCTTACAGCTAAATGATGATCTAGCACTCAACTGAGCCCTCAAGGGTTAACATGTTGTTAATGTAGCCACATGCTCTACGAGGCAGCAGGTGTGGAGGGAGGGGAGAGAGCATAGCAGACCGAGACAGAGACACACACCGTGTGTCTGAGAGCGAGAGATGTACATTTCCCCTTTAAGTAGCCGACCCCAGTCTTAAGTACACTGCCTTGTTAATTAGATCAGCTTGCTGAGACCACAGCTGCTACGTGGAAGCTCCCTCCTGAACCCTGTCCTGTGTACCCCCTTCTCTATGGAAATGGGGGTAAGCAGGGTGCAGGTGCAAGGGAGAGGGGGACACTCTGACATTAGCCCTCCACTTTCCCCACTCCCTCCTGCACAGCAAGCAAGAGTCTTTGGGAGCAGCTCCAAGGCAGAGGGCAGGAGCAGTACATGGCAGTGGGGGAGGGACTGCTCAATACCGGCAATTGCTAGCCTGCTGGGCAGCTGCAGCACAGGGAACTTAGGGGACGGAGGAGCTGATAGGGGGAGCTGATGGGGGACTGCCAGTCCACCCTGATTACAAGCCCCCTCCAGCTAGCTGCAACGGGCTGCTCTTCCTGCAAGCAGCGGACAAAGCAGGCGGCTGCCAACGATGTTAGAAGGGACCATTATACAACTTTAAACAAGCATGTTCCCTAATTGATCAGCAATGTAACAATGAAACAATATTAACCAGGGCGACTTTAAGTGAGGAGTATCAGAGGGGTAGCTGTGTTAGTCTGGATCTGTAAAAGCAGCAAAGAGTCCTGTGCCACAGGACTCTTTGCTGCTTTTAAGTGAGGAGTTACTGTAGTCACTCGTGACAGGTAGTCTCTCTCCAGTGGTGGTCTCTAAGGCAGGTTTCATTGTATTAGTTTCTGAAACAAAGTTTTCAGTGTAACACCTCTTTGTGCCTAAACTCCTCATGTCTTGGTGGAATACCTTAAGAGGTTGTTCATGCACCACTAAAATGGATACATCATACTGTAGAACCTCAGAGTTATGAACACCTTGGGAATGGAGGTTGTTCATGCACCACAAAAATGGATACATCATACTGTAGAACCTCAGAGTTATGAACACCTTGGGAATGGAGGTTGTTCGTAACTCTGAAATGTTCATAACTCTGAACAAAACATTATGGTTGTTCTTTGAAAGGTTTACAACTAAACACTGACTCAATATAGCCTTGAAACTTTACTATGCAGAAGAAAAAGGCTGCTTTTAACCATCTTAATTTAAATGAAACAAGCACAGAAGCAGTTTCCTTTCCTTGTCCAATCTTTTTTTTAAAACTTTGCCTTTATTTTTTTAGAAGTTTACATTTAAGGTGACTGTCACCTTCAGCCCCCAACTAAAATTTCTCCAGTTCATCATCAAGGATCTACAACCTATCCTGAAAGATGATCCCTCACTTTCACAGATCTTGGGAGACAGCCCCCCAACCTGAAGCAAATACTCACCAGCAACCACACACCACACAACAAAAACACTAATCCAGGAACCTATCCTTGCAACAAAGCCCGTTGCCAGCTTTGTCCACATATTTATTCTGCATTCACCATCATAGGCCCTAATCACGTCAGCCACGCTATCAGAGGCTCGTTCACCTGCACATCTATCAATGTGATATACGCCATCATATGCCAGCAATGCCCCTCTGCCATGTACATTGGCCAAACTGGACAGTCTCTACGTAAAAGAATAAATGGACACAAATCAGACGTCAAGAATTATAACATTCAAAAACCAGATGGAGAACACTTCAACCTCCCTGGTCACTCAATTACAGATCTCAAAGTCACAATACTCCAACAAAAAAACTTCAGAAACAGACTCCAGCGAGAAACTGAAGAATTGGAATTAATTTGCAAACTAGTCACCATTAAATTAGACTCGAATAAAAACTGGGAGTGGGTGGGTCATTATACAAAGTAAAAACTGTTTCCCCATGCTAATTTTTACCCCTACTGTTACTCACACCTTCTTGTCAACTGTTGGAAACAGGCCATCCTGATTATCACTACAAAAGTTTTTTTTCTCCTGCTGATAATAGCTCACCTAATAGCTCACCTTAATTAATTACTTTCGTTACAGCTGGTATGGCAACACCCATTTTTTCATGTTCTCTGTGTATATATCTTCCTACTGTATTTTCCATTGCACGCATCCAATGAAATGGGTTTTAGCCCACGAAAGCTTATGCTCAAATAAATTTGTTAGTCTCTAAGGTGCCACAAAGACTCCTTGTTCTTTTTGCTGATACAGATTAACACAGCTACCACTCTGAAATCTGTGCTAACTGTGTGACTAAGCCTCTGTTTTACTGTCATGATCAATGAAGCAAAATGTGTAGTGCTTTTGTGGTAACCCTCAGCTAACACAAATGGGGATCTGGCTGGCTGGCAGTGCTATAGTACCAATTGATGAGGCTTGAAGGGGAGAAGGACAAAAGAGATTTACTCCCTTGTGCTACTTTAAAACAAAATGCCTCATCCGTACATATTAGGAGAAGCCACTGTGAATGGTGAATGTCAGCAGATTCATCTTTTACTAGTGAAAGAATAGAATTTCTATTTTAAAAAATTGAAACAGAAATGAGACACTGCTCTCTTATTCCAAACTGACTTAAGTATGAATAACCTGCAGTTGTTTAACTTGGACCTGTATTTGATTTACAGATGTGTCACACCATGAAGTTGGAACTCTAAAATATTGATTCTGGATGGGGACTTGAAAGGAGGCTTGTAATGAGAATTGTAAAAACAAATAGAAAAATCCAAATCACCCAGCCTTAAATCCCCTCTGATTTTTGCATAGTTTCACTAATAAGTTCAGAGTTTGCTTTGTTACAATGCACGGGACAATAATGTTCACTACTTGTAACTGTTCTGACCACTGCTGTGAATTTTTGAAAATATTTATTAATCCCAAAAGTCTCACAGTTTTTAGCATAAATTCATGCCTAAATTCAATATTTGTTACTTTCTTGCTTTAAAAAGGAACAGAAACGTACCATACGTGATCAACAGAAATAAAATGCAAACAGTTGAAGTGAACAGCTCATAGGCCAAAAATTATTCATTGGGACTATTTGGTGGATACTGGAAGAAAGCAAAATACACGTGCAATCACAGTCAGTTTCTTTCCCTAGGGGGCTTCCCTTGGGGGACATGATTTCGATCCCTTGACAATAACACTGTCTTCTCTGACTGTCTCATCGGCCTGAGAATCCTCAAGAACCGATGAGCTCTATTCAAAACAGTCACCAGGGCCGTAGCAACAAAGAACGTGGCCCCCTCCGAACATATGTCCGGGGCCCCTTACAATGCAGAAACTGGAATGCGGTATTTATTTTATACAATATACAGGGTTCATATTATGTATACATAGGCCTACAGTGTACATGTATTCCATATTTACGCAAAGCGCTTCTTTCGAGCCTTGTTCTCCGCAAATTGGTTAATCAATGCGTCATAGTCCAGAGATCTGGCAATCTTGTTTTCGACTGAGATAACTGCAAGCGCAGAAAGCCTGTCATCTGTCATGGTTGAGTGCAGGATATTCTTGATCAGTTTCATTCTGCTGAAGCTCCTTTCAGCACCAGCGACAGTAACTGGTGTGGTCAGAAGAATTCTGATGCAAATGCAAAGATTCGGATATATCTCCTGAAGGCTGTTCTTGTATATGTACATTAAAAAATTGTTTGCCGTGACAAGTCCTCTCTCTTTCTTGATGACATAAATAAAACGATTCAATTCCATTATGAGTTCGTTGGCATCAATGTCTCCCATTTTTCTTCCAAAAATTTTGCTGTGATTCTCCAGTTCATTTTCTCTGTGACACTGCTTCAGGCTGTTAGCGTTGTACAGAAATCCAAACAACTTATACCACTCCACGAGTTGGTCAAATCGCGACGAAACAGAAGATATGGCCTGATCAGTGAGAACAAGAAAGAACTGCGATTTGAATTTTTCTTCGGCAGAAAGACGACTCGAATTATCAGCACATTTGTAATCAAACATTCTCTTCTTACGTCACACCCTGGTTTCTGGAAACACCTGCTCAATACCCATATGCTCTGCTATTTCACGTGCATTTGTGACCACAGAGTTATATCATGTATTTCGATAGTCTTCCAAAAACTTCATTGTAGCACCGACTTCTGCCTGCAGTACGTCAATTGACACATCTGGGGACTGAATTAATTTGCTGGTTTTATTGACGTGAAATAGTATATCGTACCACGTGTACACAGTCAGAACAAAAGGCCACGTAGTAACATGGTCTAAAAGCGCACCGGCTTCTGTTGCTGTATTGCCTCTTTCTTTTCGAGCTCATATTCTCGCAAAGATGACAAAGCATTGCACAATTCTTCAAGGTGATAACGCAATGGCTTCACAGCATCAATTCTCGACTCCCAACGAGTGTCCGATAACCCTTTAACAGATATTGGCATATGTTCTTGAAGTATATCCCAACATGAAGGTGAAGAAGAAAAGATAATGTATATTCTGTTAATCAGACCGAAAAGTCAACGGTGTATTTCGATGACTTTGCCGCGTCTGAGATCACAAGATTCCAAGTGTGAGCTCCACATGGTACATACAAGGCACAGTCATTTATTTCTAGCATGCGGGTTTGAACTCCTTTATTTTTTCCTCTCATATTTGCACCGTTATCATAAGCTTGGTCTCTCATGTCAGCAATGTCTATTCCTAAGTTGTTTGCCTTTTCAAGAAACGCTTCCAATAAGCCCTCGCCAGTTGTATCATGAACATTAAGAAAACCAACAAACGCTTCACGAATATTGACACCATCTTCACCATTGCATTCAACAAAGCATAACACCACAGACATCTGTTCTTCATGTGACACGTCGGGAGTACAGTCCAAAATAACTGAATAATATTTTGCTTTGTTAAGCTGCGCTGTGTTGGCCTCTTGAATGTTACTGGCAACAAGTTGAATCAGCTCATTTTGGATCTGTGGACTGAGGTACTGAACATGTGTCTCTGCCTTCTTAATCCTCTGTAAAAGTTCACTGAGGACAGTATCATACTTCGCAAGCAATTCAAACAGTCCCAAAAAGTTGCCATTCGAAGGATGGCCGAGCTTTTCATTACTTCCTCGAAATGCCAAGTTTCTTTTGGACAAGAAAATAACGACATCAACCATGCGTTTGACAACATTTCTCCAGAAATCTCTTTCTTTCAGAAAAGCCTGCAATTCGAGTTGGTCAATAGATGTACGGTTTACTATGCCTGACCGAAGATCAAACCATTCATTCTGCTGCAGTGGGCCATGTGCAACAATGTCACACACTTGCCTGTCTGATATTATAGACGGCCAATCTCCTGGATCATCAGTCAGTGGTTCAGATTCAGATACTTCTTTCCCGGCAGCAGCTGGAATATCTGTCACAGTTTGTTTGATAGAACAACTGGCTTCACCTTCAACCTCACTTGAAGCACTTCTGGATACTTCTGGATACGATTCGTCGCTGCTAGCGCTGTCCGTTTCATGTGCCTGTACCTGTATGTTGGATTGCAGTGCAAAATACCTTCACAACTTTGGAATTTTCAAGTTCCTTCTCGGCATCTTTTGCTGCCTTTCGTTTACTAGCTCCGCTCTTATACATTCTCTTAGACATCACAAAGCATGCTTCTGTGTTGGAAACGATAAAAAACTAAACAACTAAATTAATAACATTTATCCACCAACTGCCATTATAAACGCAAATACACATTCTTTGAATGAGTCCAACTAAAATTCGAAACTGACCAACAGACAACTGATGTAGCCAATAGCATTATGATGTATCATAATGACTTCACGGTTTTGTCAGTAAAACCGACATGGATTGTGCAATAACGTCAATAAATGTCACTTACCTAGTTATACCTTACATTTTTTTGCCACTTTTAGGGGCCCCCTTCCTTGTGGGGCCCCCTCCGGTCGGAGGGTACGGAGGGCGCTCGCTACACCTCTGACAGTCACCACCCTAAATGGTTTTACTTTTTAGTTTAATTGGGGGGATGGTGTAGGGAGAAGGGAGTTTACTGCACCTCTGCAAATGATAGATTATGTGGCGGTCAGCTGAGAGTGTTGTAGCTATAATAAAGTGCCTCTACTCCTTCTTTCTCAGGCTCAATTTGATTCTGCAGTCAGGGCCAGATTCTGCTTTTAGTTACACTCAAGAAAATTCAGAGTAACTCCACCGAAAAACAGAATTACTTTGAATTTACACCCCTGCAACTAAAAGCAGAATTTGGCCCTTAGACATTACAAATGGATGAAAGCTCTACTGTCCAACAGAGATGGAACAAAGAGACCCCAAGACACATAATCTGGAGACTCGATAGAATGTCTGTTACTGCTCACTAGGAGAAGAATAGAATTGGTCTATTAATCCAATATTTTATCTCTTTAATGCAGTAATCTCAATGCCCCCTCAGCAAATTACTAAATAATATCCCGATAATAATGATGCTAGGGGTTCAGAGTGAATTACTAATGCACTTTGCCATGTCTTTAACAATAATAACTTTATTTCTAATGAAAAGAATTAGCATTGCTATTTAGTTTTAGACTGATAAATGGCAGGATATTAAAAGATTCTTTGCTGACTCCAAACAATGGAGAACCTATTTACTGCTAAGAGTATTACTGAAGTGTTATGGAACAATTTGAAATTCAAGTTACAAGACTAGATTTATTTTAAATCTGACATTTTCAGCCTTGGCTTTTGCTCTCTTCTTCCCTCTTCCACGCCAACACATCGGGTGATGTTGCACGCTATATGTTTATGGAAATATATATAAGTGTAAATATAACATACATAGAATATCCTTTATGCTAGATATGCCATGTGACATATCTTTGCAAAGGTTATGATTTATGAAATATATTCATCCTTTTTGTATGCATGTGGCATTTTTACATCTGAAGTTATGAGCATTGGCTCTATGCTTGTATTTGAAGTATTTGCTATAGGAAGCACATAAGGGAGGTTTGGCCAACACTATTGTGAAAGGTTTATTCAAGTAATTGGGAGCACTTAACTACAATGGACTTTGGGAGATGCCAATCCTCATCTGAGCTTTCCTGGGAACATTCAAACTAACATGTAAACAATGGCATTGGCCTGCAAAAAGCTGAATCATTCATAGATGTGTGACTTACGCAGGTGACTACAAACGCCATCTTGTTGCTGTGATTTTGCACAGAAGAACAAAGGAGTTTCTGCCCACAAGAGAGAGAATATAAAAGGCCCTGGAAACCTCTCCATTTGGTCTTTGGCTGGCCCAAGAGATGGCCTCTCCACCCCAAAGAGATGCCTGAAAAAAACTGGAACAAAGGACTGTAACTACGGGGGTGTGAGTGATTGCTGCACCCAGGCCATAAACTACAATGTTGATCTGAAAAGGATTGTACCTGAGATAACATCTAGGGTGTAAAGTTAGTATTTGTAACTAGATCCTTAGGTATTAAGTTAGCCTTGCATATTTTGATTTATTTTACTTAGTAACTTACTTTGTTCTGTCTGTTATTACTTGAAACCACTTAAATTCTATTTTTTATACTTAATAAAATCACTTTTGTTTATTAATTAACCCAGAGTAAGTGATTAATACCTGGGGGAGCAAACAGCTGTTCGTATCTCTCTATCAGTGTTATAGAGGGCAGACAATTTATGAGTTTACCCTGTATACGCTTTATACAGAGTAAAATGGATTTGTTGGGGGTTTGGATCCCATTGGGAGCTGAGTGTCTCGGTGCTGGAGGCAGGAGCACGTCTTAAGCTGTTTTCAGTTAAGTCTGCAGCTTTGGGGGCGTGGTTCAGACCCTGGGTCTGTTTATGTAGCAGGCTTGCCTGTCTGGCTCAACAAGGCAGGGTTCTAGAGGCCCAAACTGGCAAGGAACATGTCAATTTTAACAAGATTCTTGATGAGGGAAAACCATTTAATTTCAGCAACATCAGAATGTTTTGTTTCCACTGATCATTTTGATTTATTTCATTTAGCTATTATTACATTAATTTATTATTATTCATATGTAGCTAGCTTATAATTAATATTTTAATATAAAAGTGAAAACAAACCATTTGGACTACTGACATGAAACATTTTAGATGCTTCAAATGAGGGAGAGTTTTCATTTTGTGGGAAATTTCAGCTTTTCATTCTGATTTGGAACCAAAAATACTTTGAAATGTCAGAATTTCCTACTGAACAGAAATTCCAGTTCCCAACCAGCTCTAGCCAGAGCGAAGTGCCCAGTTATCCATGTATTTGTGGGGATCAGCTAGCCCTGTGACAGCTCTTGTCACACATTGAATCCCACCTGCCATGACATCTTAGGAGACGCACAGAGCTCTGTTCTGCAACATATAGAGGCCGTGTATCCATTGCATTGGTGCCAGGAATGTTCCCTTCCCCACCCACATGCCATAGACAAGCAAGACAGGGGCCTTCCATGGCTATAGAGCATAGATCAAGATGTGCACCTTTAAAGTCTAACAGTGTTTTCCCCACAATGAATGAAAACATCCAGAATGAAAAACAACCTCACCCTCTAAATAGAAACAAGGGACTCAATGGTTCAGGGGCTTGTTACTGAGGATGTGGGTCCTGATGCAGCACAGTACTTGAGCACTATGTACTTTTAAGCACATGAATAGTTCCATTAATTCGTATTCTTAAAGCTATGCATAATCTTAAAGATAATCAGTTCCTGCAAAGCCTTTCTCTGCCATAGAAATTATTACCATCTGATGGCTGGTTGGTTGCCCATGAAATGTGAGTTGGGGTCCTACTAGGTCAGTGTCCTCCACATCACAGAACCCACCACCATGACTGGCACCAGTTAGCAGTCTCAGCAGGGATCGAACACTGAAATAACATTGAGAATGTATTGCCCTCTCCCTGGGAGATGTCATTCTGTACTGGGGCACAATGGGAAAGTTTGAACTGCTGTTGCCTGGCCTTTAACTGCTCTGTAGATAAAAAACCCGTCAATTTCCTGAGCTGTCTGGGACCTTTCATGGAACTCACTCCCTTTTATTAAACTTTCAAAGAAAAACCAAGAGAGACAACAACATGATTCTGAGTTCAGTAAAATTAACTAGAGCTCCAGCGACTGATGGATATCTTTTGCCCACTTATTCTTATCATTTATTAATGATCTCTCAGTTCTTTCAGTTGTAATTTATCAAATGTCCAATTCTGTGGAGATGATAGAGTAACATAATGTTGATCAAAGCCCATGAAATCTATAGCCGGAAGTCTTGCAGAGTGACTTTGAGAGATTACAAAACTACTTTAATAAAGATAAGTTGCTGCAGAAGATTTTAAACCACCTCCAGTATATCTGAGAGGAACACTTGATACTAACCACCCATATTAAAAATACTAGAGTATTCTATTTTAAAGGCCTCAAAATGTGATCATAATCCTGTCACGGGTTGTCCCTAAATGGCTTAGATAGAATTTAGCACAAATTTCATATTTCTATTATTTAGGCCCAAACTTCTACCCATCTGAGTTGAGGAAACATGGTCTTGGATTACAAACCAGAAGACATTGGTTCAATTCTTGGTCTTACAACAGACTTTCTGTGTGAGATGGGGCAAGTCACTTAATCAATTGTGCCTCTGTTCCCCATCTGTAAAATGAAGTTAATATTTAATAGATTCACAGATTCCAAGGCTAGAAGGGACCATTTTGATCATCTGACCTCACCTACTGTATAACAAAGGCCATAGAACTTTCCCCAATATAATTCCAACAAGCATATCTTTTGGAAACACATCCAATCTTAATTTAAAAATGGTGAGTGATGGAGAATCCACCATGGCCCTTGGGAAATTGTTCCAATGGTTAATTACCCTCACTGTCAAAAATTTGTATGTAATTTCCAGTATGAATTTGACTAGCTCAACTTCCAGCCATGGGATCATGTTACACCTTTTACTGGAAGATTGACGAGCCTGTTATCAAATATCTGTTCCCCATGTAGGTACACACAGACTGTGATCCAGTCACACTTTAATCTGCTCTTTGCTAAGCTAAATAGATTTAATTGCTTCAGTCTAGCACTATAAGACCTGTTTTCTAATTATTTAATGATTCTCGTGACTCTCCTCTGAACCACCTCCAATTTACCAATATCGTTTTTGACTCGTGGGCACCAGAACACATTATTCAACTGGCAGTCACACCAGTGCCAAATACAGAGGTAAAATAACTTCTCTACTCCTACTTAAGATTCCCCTATTTATGCATCCCAGGATTGGATTAGCCCTTTTAGTCACAGCATCACACTGGGAGCTCATGTTAAGTTGATTACACACCATGATTCCCAAATCTTTTTCAGAGTCATGGCTTCCCAGGATAGAGTCCCCCCATCCTGTAAGTGTGGCCTACATTCTTTGTTTCTAGATGTATACATTCACATTTAGCCATATTAAAATGCATAAAATGTGCCCAGTTTACCAAGCAATCCAGGTTGCTCTGTACCAGTGACCTGTCCTCTTCATTATTTACCAGACCCCTCATTTTTGTGTCATCTGCAAATTTTAACATTGCTGATTTTATGTTTTCTTCCAGGTCATTGATAAACATGTTAAATAGCACAAAGCTAAGAACCAATCCCTGTGGGACCCCACTAGAAACTCACCCACTCAATGACAATTCCCCATTTACAGTTACATTTTGAGACCTAGCAGTTAGCCAACTTTTAATCCACTGAATGTGCGCCATGCTAATTTTATATCAAAGTTTTTTAATCAAAATGTCATGAGATACCAAGTCAAATGCCTTACAGAGCTCTAAATATATTATATAAACACCATGAACTTTATCAGTGAAATTTGTAATCTCATCAAAAAGAGATATCAAGTTAGTTTGACAGGATCTAGTTTAGTTTGGCATTTATTATATTACCCTGTGGAGAGGTAGGACTCCCTGCATCCTGCAAGATCCCACTATCCATTTACCCTGTCTTCTCCCCCAGTTGGCAGCCCTGGGGGGGACTGTCTGAGGGCAACTGCCCTTGGGCAGAGGGTTGGCTCATCCTCTTTGCTTTCTCCTTGCAAGACAAGGGGGATCTGGCTGGAAAGAGGACGAGTCCAGTGAGCTCCCAGCCAGCTCTTTTAAAACTCCTGAATGCAAGTTACCTGGACCTGCTAATTTAGAAATGTCTAACTCAGAAGCTGCTTGTGATGGAGTGGATAAAACTCACACTGGGACAGAAATTATTAAAGACCAATTCTGGGCCCAAGTAACTCTATCCCACCACACTTACAGACCTTGCTCCAGCTGGAGGAGGAGCTTAAAAGAGATCCAGGCAATCCAGAAGGGGGGCACTAACATTGCCATTTATATATTATGGATGCCAAACCTTCAGTTTAGTTTCTAAATTAATACTATAAAAAATTAGACCCAATACAAGCTCAAGACCACATGTGGTGTGGGTATGACTACACCATTGTATGTGATGCATGTAGTCACCAAAGAAATGCCTACATACTTAAGCAATGGGGGCAAAAGACATATCTGGCTTGAAGACTAAGATTGATAAGTTTATGGAGGGGATGGTGTGATGGGATAGCCTAATTTTGGCAATTAATTGATCTTTGACTATTAGCGGCAAATATGCCCAATGGTCTGTGATGGGATATTAGATGGGGTGGGATCTGAGTTACTACAGAGAATTCTTTCCTGGGTGTCTGGTTGGTGAGTCTTGCCCACATGCTCAGGATTTAGCCGATCACCATATTTGAGGTTGAGAAAGAATTTTCCTCCAGGGCAGAGTGGCAGAGGCCCTGGGTGGTTTTCACCTTCCTCTGCAACATGGGGCACGGGCAAGCTATCTCACTTGCTGGAGGATTCTCTGCACCTTAAAGTCTTTAAACCAATATTTGAGGACTTCAATAGTTCACACATAGGTCAGGGGTTTGACAGGAGTGGGTGGGTAAGATTCTATGGCCTGCGTTGTGCAGGAGGTCAGACTAGACGATCATAATGGTCCCTTCTGACCTTAAAGTCTATGATTCTATGATGTCACTTCAACGCCTTCTTCCTATATTAAAAATCTTTAATAAGAATCTCTTGTAGCCATTTATAGATCCAGATGATCCACAGCTTCACCCACTACCTCAGATCTATTGTTTTTGCAGCCTCAAGGAGGGTTTTGTTCCACTGATTCATTTGAAAGATTGAATCCCCAAAATAAAGACTCCTGCTCAGTAGATTTAAAACTTCACTCATCTGGGATTATTTTCCTTCTGTAAAACTGCTGTAATGATATGTTTAGTTGCAGAACATTATTCAGACACTAGATGTATCTGTGTACTGTATAGTTCCAGACAAGCCTGTAGTCTATGGTAAACAAGGGTGACAAAGCTAGAACTCAAACTGTGTGGAAGCCTGTTTGTCTTTCTGTGGTTGTTTCTGTTTTGTCTAATGAATGCCTCCTGCTTGGGAAGGAGTTTATTTCCACATATTATGACAATTACTACTAGGCTCACATGGCAATTCAGCTGGGTTTGAAGCCAGATGAAGATGTTTTTCATTTATTTTGAATGGACTCTGAATCCTTAATGGATTCCTTGCATTTCTCCACAACTGGGGAGGAGATTGTTTTGATTGGAGTTAGACGGTTCAGAGTCAGTAGTGCAGCACTCAGCTCTTCTACTTATGACCCCTGCAAATTACACCATGAAAATAAGATACATATTTTTGCTTAAGGCACAAGGCTGGGAATATGCAGGTCAGGGATCCTTCCCAGATCAATCATATAACTCGAACAGTTTCTTTTAAAAAGCATAACTGTAAAACTACAACTTAAAGTGAAATAGATTTTTTTGAAGGTATTGTGAAACTGTTTTTTATTCACTGTTTAAACATAGATCCAACACTTACATTTGTTTATCAAGTAGCAAAAATCTTGTGTTTGGAAAATATAAAGTTTTTTTCCTTCTAAACCAACCCGGAAATCTTAGCACCCTGGGGAACAAATATTTAATAGTTGGCTCTTCAGTCTAGTAGAGAAAGCCATAAATGTCCACCAACAGTTGGAAGTTGAAGCTAGATAAATTCAGAGTGAAAATAAGGGGTACATTTTTAACTGAGAATAATTAACCATTGGAACAATTTACCAAGGGACATGGTTGATTCTCCATCACTGACCATTTTAAAATCAAGATTGGATGGATTTCTAGAAGATCTGCTTTAGGAATTGTTCTATGGCTTTTGTTATGCAGGAGGTCAAACTAGATGATCACCATGGCCCCTTCTTGCCTTGGAATGTATGAATCTGAATATTAACTTGCAGCATGGATGTCTTAACAACTAATATACATAATATAAATCTATTATTTTTAGCAATAAGCCTATTGGTATACCTGCAACCTCTTGTTTACCACACTAGATAAAAATTAACATGCATGGAATGACGTTCAGATAACAAGATATTTACAATTTTGTCAATGTTATTAGAGATGATCCTAAACTACAGATTTCAGATCTGGATTTTCAGCATTCCAGTTTGGGAACTATCTGGTTCTCTGGTTTTGAGTCAAGATGTTCCCTGATTAATTTACAAATAGAAAAGCAATACTTACGAAGATTTGAAAGTGGCAAGTACATCAAGATCAAATCATTTAAAGCTAATTTTTATCAAAGTGAGATCAAAGCCACTCATTATTTATGCCCGCATCTGGCAAAACATGTACCATGTATTTAACTTTAAGCATATGAAGTCAAAGAAAAAATATATGGGCTGAAATCCTGGCGCCATTCGCTTGCAAAACTCCCATTGACTTTAACAGGGGCAAGATTTCACTCCTGGTGTTTATTCTTGTCTTTTGAATTGGGAAGGATAAAGGGAGGAAAATCAGGAATATAATAGAGGAATCAGATGGTCCATCAATCTATTACTTACTGTAAGTGTACCACCAGGTTTTACATTTGGTCCAGTTATGAGCTGTCAGTATTGCACAACTGAGAAAAATAGCCTGAATAAAATACTGTTTTGTTTAAAGAAAATTCTGCTAACTTGAGTTGCAGAGAAAAATGGAGAGACATTGAGTCTGAGAAGGCAGCAAATAGCTAAGACCCACAAACCTCATGTAGGGACCCCCACTTTTGAAGAATGAAGGAGTTTTGGTGTCTAATAAGATTTCAGAATCATAGTCTAGATTGACACTTTAGGATGGGGGCATCAAGGAACTGGTTACAGCTCCCTGGTTCTCTGCCTGTACCTGGGCACAGGTTAGAACAGTTTGGGAGCTATTCTAACCTGCTCCAGTTTGCCATGGCTTCCAAGAGTAAATCTTCCAGGTTGAGGTTGCTGGAGGGTTTGTATTGCAGCCACTCCACTTGTCCACCCATTCTGAAATGGGATTTGAGAGCACTTACATGATCAAGGTCAGCAACTGTGGGGTTGGCAGAGTAGAGGTATATGTGTTAATGTGGGTATTGAGGCATTGCTGAAAGAGGGCAGAGTTAAGGTTGCCCATGCAACATTAACTGTACATTTCCTTATTTTAAAGCTTGAGTTTTGCTGAAGTTGATGTTTTGTCAGGGATGACCACCAAGCAACCTTAACTCTGCATTAATGTATTTTTGACCTGCTCTGACGTTTATTTTTTTTTCAGTGATCTGAAATGAGTGCATGGAGGGGGTGAGACATAAAGAAACAAAGGACCAGTGGTTTATCTAGTCCTGCCCATTGTCACCAACAGTGACTAACAGCCAGGGCTGGCCTTAGGATTTATGGTGCCCTAGGCGAGATTATTAAACTGGTGCCCCTGTGCCTGATCTGCTCTTAGCAACACAAACATAAGCTTACAGTATTGGAAAACTTGCCAGATTCACGTTATTAAAACCAGTTTAACTTAATTAAGCACACTGTAATGCTGATGGACTAGCACTAAAGAAGCAGCACTATAGAAAAAATTCTGATATGACAGAATGATGCAAATAATATATATTTTTTTAATTTATCAAAATTTTATTGGAAATTTATATGAAGAAGTATTGAAACAAAGATTTGTTTTTAATTAAAAGCAATCTTTCTGGCTTCTTTGGCTGCAAAATCAGTAATAATGTCATTGTATGACAAAGACAAAGTCGTGTCATGTTTGATTGCAAGAATAGCAAGACCAGTTAAGCGTTCCTGACTCATTGTAGAGCGGAGATCATTTTTAATGAGCTTTAGTTTTGAGAAACTCCGTTCTCCTGATGCTACTGTTACAGGAATTGTCAGTAGAATACAAGTGGCAATGTACACATTAGGATATATGTCAACAAGTTTGCGGGTATGAATAAACTGTACAATGTCCATCACCGATTTTGCATGTGGCAACATTGATGACAGTGTACTCAATTCTTCGTACAGTTCAAGTCCATTTAAATCAAAACTATCACCGTGCTTCAGGAGGCTCTCTAGGTTCTTGCACTTTGTCATTAGTTGCTCTTGTTTTCCTGTTTCGCTGAATTTAGTTATGTCATACAAAAATCCAAACTGTTCATGGTGTACTTGCAAGGTATTAAACCTTTCATCAACAGCAGATACTGCTTTATCCATCACAACATTAAAAAATTCAACCTCAAATTTCTTTTCTGGATCGTCTATGGGCTCATCTGCTCCTTCATATTCCATTTGTCATTTTTTCCTTGAAACTCGTGTCACATTCGCACATGGAAATTTTGGTTCTACACTGAGTGCCTGTGCAAGCTCTCTTGCTGTAACCTGTGCTTCTTTGAATCCATGTTCTCTGTATTTCACTAAAAAGTCTTGTGTGTTGTTTAGTAAGGTAAGTATTGAATCAAGCTGCATCATTGGACTCTGCATTATTTTGCTTACACTTGAGATTTTAACAAGAATTTCATACCAGATTACGACAGATGTTAGAAACTTGAAGCTGGATATTTCAGAGGCCAATGACTGCTTCACTTTTAGCTTTTGGATCTCTAGCTTCTTCTGAAATAGCAACCAATGCTTCATAAACTTCCTCAGATTGATATCTCAACGTTTCTACACTTTCTACTCTGCTTTCCCAGCGTGTCTCAGATAGAGGCTTAACGGTAATACCATTGACATGTGCTTTGAATATTTGCCATCGTTGAGTGGAAGCTGAAAAGAGCACGTAAATGCGTTGCAGCAAACCAAAAAAAGATATAGCTTCTACAGAAGACTTGGCCATATCATACAATATCAAATTAAGGCTGTGGCATGCACATGGAACAAAAAAGGCTCATGGATTTTCTCTCAGCAATCTAGCTTGCACGCCAGAAATGCATCCTTTCATATTGGCGCCATTATCATAGCCTTGTCCTCGAATGTTCATTATGGACAATCCCATTTGTTTTAGTTCATCAAGGAGAGTTTGAAGAAGTCCAAAACCTGTAGTGTCTTGTACTTTTAAAAATGTGATAAACAGTTCCTTAACTGTAATCTGTGCTGAATCACTAATGTCGACAAATCTCACTATTAATGACATCTGTTATTGATGACTTATGTCCGGAGTGCAATCTAGTATTACGGCAAAATATTTTGCCAAAGTAACCAATGAAACAATTTTGTCTCTCACTTTATTACTCATTAGCGTGATCAGTTCATTTTGAATTCTTGGTCCCAAATAGTGGTCATGTATTTCATTTTCAGTTACTCTTCGGCGATGTTCACTCATCACTGTGTCAAATTTTCCCAGCAGTTGTACAAGGTCCAAAAAATTTCCATTTTGGGGCTGGAATAATTTCTCAACGCTTCCTCTAAAAGCAAGATTGTTTGTTGATAGATATTCAACAATAGATAATAGACGTTCAAGAACACGACGCCAAGGCTGCTTTTCTGACTCCAGCAATCTTTGATTTTGGGCATCAAGAGTTGTCTGATTTTTTAACCTTACACTCAGCTCACACCATTTGTGCATACTTTCAATGTGGTATTGTGCCTTTTCATGTTGTGGTAATATGTGACTAAGATTTTTCCAATCATTAATACCCATGGTTGCTATCTTAAAATTGCAACGATTGAAAATCTTGCATGGGAAACAAAATACAGCATCCTTGCATTTAGAGTACACAAGCCACCGTCTGTTGACAATTTCACCATTAGAAAGTCTTTTGTAGTAATTGTTTTTTGTGAATTTCCTACCTCCAATGTCTTTAGGATATTCAAGACCTTTTATTCTCACAGGGCCTTTCTCAAGTATAATGGCATGGTATTCATTGTTTAAAGATTGCACCCATGTGCCAATGTCATCTATATCCCATGCTAGTACAGTTTCAACTGTTTTAATTTCTTGTTTTGTGTCTGCATCTGTTTCAAATGATTGTTCTGTGTGTTCTTGAATTTCTTGAGCTTCATCTGCATAAAAATTTTCTTGGGAAGTTACATGATGATCTTGATCAACTTTGTTGTTTTCATGATGTACAAACTTAAGTATAGAACCCTTCTGTGCTTCTACAGCTAATCCTATTTCATTTTTCCGTTTTCTTTTTTGTGACCCAGAAGGTTGTTTTCGATAGCACATAACTTATAAGGGTGTTTTTTAAAGAAATAACTGTTTAAATTATTGTTATTATCAGAAATATTATTTAAAATAGCTAATATAGGATAGCCGTGAGCCGTGAACTTGAGCTAGTGCAAAGACTGAGACACAGTAGAGTTGGAAACCCATGTCATTTTTACAAAGCCACTTTTTAGTTTTAAATGTATAATAGGCATCAGTCTTAACGTTAGTTACAACTCTATATCAACTTTATACTGTAAATAGATCAATGGCATTATCCAGTTTAATAAGCTAGGTTTCCAAACAGTGGGAAAATATAACCCTAGTTTTACTCCTAGGTAAAGCACAAAGTGACCAAAATGAAGTCAGCACAGAATCATCTCATCTAGATTAAGGTAGCACAGAAATGTTAAAGAAGTCCTGTTGTGCCTTATTTTTGTTTGGAAAGACATTAGCAATAGTAGCACATTCACATGATAAAAAACATGATAAATCACTGCCTCTAAAGTTCCATCAAAAACTGACATTTTCACAGCTCTAGCATGATCTGCTGTACAGATTCTTCACAAAGAAGTGTCCCTGGCCTTTTAAACTCATATTAACTATGTATTTACTTTATGAAAGTTGGAGAAAAAATTGTGAAAACGTAAAACATTGGCTGCCCAACTTCTGGGCTGGCAAAAGTTATACTGACTCACAGGGAAAAAAAAAAAGCAGGAGAATCTTAGTTCAACATATGGTCACTCTATACCAGTGGTCGGCAACCTTTCAGAAGTGGTGTGCCAAGTTCACTGTAGTTTAAGGTTTCTCATGCCAGTAATACATTTGAATGTTTGTAGAAGGTTTCTCTCTATGTCTATATTATATAAATAAACTATTGTTATTATCTGAGGTCTTGGCCATCCGTCCTGCTCAGGCCACTGCCAGCTGAGTAAATGAAACCCCAAACTGGCAGCGGGCTAAGCAGGGCTGGTGGCTGGAACCCTAGACAAGGATCCCAGGCCCTGCTCAGGCCGCTGCTGGTCTGGGGTTCTGACCATCAACTCCTGCCAGCCAGGATCCCGGTCGCCAACCCCCCCTCAGCCCGCTACCAGCCTGGGATTCTGCTCACCCAGGCTGGCAGGAGGCAGAGTGGGGCTGGCGGCTGAGCTCCTGACTGGCAAGGGGCCGGCAGCCGGAACCCCGGAGTAACAGTAGGCTGAGTGCTGCTGGCACCCCAGACTGGCAACAGACTAAGCCACTCACCCCCCCCACTGGCCCTGCTCTGCCCGCCACCAGTCCACTCAGCCCGCTGCCGGCTGAGTGAATGGAACCCCAGGCTGACAGCAGGTTGAGTGGTTCAGCTGGCCTGCTCAGCCCACTGCCAGCCTGGGGTTCCTTGGGGGTCCCCAGGCCAGCAGCAGGTGCTGAGTGGGGCCGATGGCTGGTATCCCAGCTGGCAATAGGGCAGCAGCCGGAACCCCAGAGCAGTGATGGGCTGAGCCACTCAGCCTGCTGCTGCATACCATCAAAAATCAGCTCACCTGCCACCTTTGACAAGTGTGCTGTAGGTTGCTGACCCCTGCTTTATACACTAGTAAGGAGATGAGCATATTACAGTTGTTGGAGGGCTCTTATCAGGAGTAACAGGCTATAGGAAAGTCAGTCAACATTTTTTGTTTCTCTGATGAAAACTGGCCCACTCCCTGCCTCAAACCAAACCTGTCACTAATAATTGTCAACAACTTAATTTTCTGTTTTTGGCTAAGATATTGATTTTTTTAAAAAAAAATATTGAAATTGGATTCAGGATTGTTAGCAAGAATTTTTGGCAAACAAAGTTGTTAAATGACAATCTAAATGGCAACACAGTACTGCTTTCATGCTTGGCTCACCCCCTAGCCTACTGGTCCAACAGCTGCAGTAGAGGAGGAGATAGGTGGAAAACTGCAGGACCCCAAAATCCACCTCTTGGGGTGCAGAGTGGCAACAGCAGCAGCAAACCCTCAGGTCCAATCACACGCCAATGGGCACCACCACCAGCCTTACGGACCATGGTGAAGTTAGCACAGCATCTGATCTCAGGGACGGGGCACCCATGGAACCACAGCAGCTCATCCTGCCCTGTGCAGCTCCCCCCAGATGAGATGGATCGCTGGCAGCTGCCAGCCAAGGGGAGAGACGCTCCCCAGCTAAGGTGGCCAGATCCAGATGTCCTGATTTTATAGGGCCAGTCCCAATATTCGGGCCTTTGTCTTATATACCAATTACCCCCACCTAGAGTGACCAGACAGAAAGTGTGAAAATCAGGACAGGGATGGGTGGGGGGTTGTAAAAGGAGCTTATATAAGAAAAGACCCCAAATTGGGACTGTCCCTATAAAATAGGGTTATCTGATCACTGTACCCAAATCCCCTATCCTGATTTTTCACACATCTGGCTAACCCCAGCCAAGCCCTGTGTGACATTCCAATCCTGGCTGCCTGCCAAGGAAGTGAGTTACTTTCACTTTCATTCCTCAGCAGGGTAGTGGTGGTTGGAGACTCTCTGCTGAGGGGGACGGAGACACCCATCTGTCGCCCTGACCGTTCATCCCGGGAGGTATGTTGCCTGCCAGGGGCCCGTATCCGAGATGTTACAGAGGCATTGTCGAGGATTATCCGGCCTTCTGACTACTACCCCATGCTACTCATCCATGTGGGCACAAATGATACTGTGAGGTGTGACACTGAGCAGATCAAGAGTGACTACAGGGCTCTGGGAGTACGGGTTAAGGAGTCTGGAGCGCAGGTGGTATTCTCTTCGATTCTTCCTGTCGAAGGTAGGGGCCCGGGCAGAGACAGATGCATCGTGGAGGTGAATGCCTGGCTGCGAAGATGGTGTTGCCAGGAGGGCTTTGGCTTCCTCGACCACGGGATGCTATTCGAGGAAGGACTGCTAGGCACAGATGGCGTTCACCTTTCGAGGAGGGGAAAGGCCTTATTTGCGCACAGACTGGCTAACCTAGTTAAGGAGGGCTTTAAACTAGGTTCGACGGGGACAGGTGAGCAAACCCCACAGGTAAGTGGGGAACAAGACCTGGAAGATGGGTTGGAAACAGGAGGGAGCACAGGCTATAATGGCAGAGAGAAAGGAGGGTCAGGGCAAAGCTGGGAGGCAAGATCAAACCAGTATTTTAGATGCCTATATACAAATGCAAGAAGTATGGGTAATAAGCAGGAAGAACTGGAAGTGCTAATAAATAAATACAACTATGACATTATTGGCATTACTGAAACTTGGTGGGATAATACACACGACTGGAATGTTGGTGTGGATGGGTATAGTTTGCTCAGGAAGGATAGACAGGGGAAAAAGGGAGGAGGTGTTGCCTTATATATTAAAAATGTACACACTTGGACTGAGGTGGAGATGGACATAGGAGACGGAAGTGTTGAGAGTCTCTGGGTTAGGCTAAAAGGGGTAAAAAAACACGGGTGATGTCATGCTGGGAGTCTACTACAGGCCACCTAATCAGGTGGAAGAGGTGGATGAGGCTTTTTTTCAAACAACTAACAAAATCATCCAAAGCCCAAGATTTGGTGGTGATGCGGGACTTCAACTATTCAGATATATGTTGGGAAAATAACACCGCGGGGCACAGACTATCTAATAAGTTCCTGGACTGCATTGCAGACAACTTTTTATTTCAGAAAGTTGAAAAAGCTACTAGGGGGAAGCTCTTCTAGACTTGATTTTAACAAATAGGGAGGAACTTGTTGAGAATTTGAAAGTAGAAGGAAGTTGGGTGAAAGTGATCATGAAATCATAGAATTTGCAATCTAAGGAAGGGTAGAAGGGAGTACAGCAGAATAGAGACAATGGATTCAGGAGGGCGGATTTTGGTAAGCTCAGAGAGCTGATAGGCAAGGTCCCATGGGAATTAAGACTGAGGGGAAAAACAACTGAGGAAAGTTGGCAGTTTTTCAAAGGGAACTATAAGGGCCCAAAAGCAAGTTATTCCGATGGTTAGGAAAGATAGAAAATGTGGCAAAAGACCACCTTGGCTTAACCACGAGATCTTGCGTGACCTACAAACAAAAGGCGTCATATAAAAAATGGAAACTAGGTCAGATTACAAAGGATGAATATAGGCAAATAACACAGGAATGCAGAGGCAAGATTAGAAAAGCAAAGGCACAAAATGAACTCAAACTAGCTATGGGAATAAAGGGAAACAAGAAGACTTTTATCAATACATTAGAAAGCAAGAGGAAGACTAAGGACAGGGTAGGCCCACTGCTCAATGAGGAGGAGGAAACAGTAACGGGAGACTTGGAATGCAGAGATGCTTAATGACTTCTTTGTTTCGGTCTTCACTGAGAAGTCTGAAGGAATGTCTAGTATAGTGAATGCTTACGGGAAGAGGGTAGGTTTAGAAGAGACAATAAAAGAGAGCAAGTAAAAATCACTTAGAAAAGTTAGATGCCTGCAAGTCACCAGGGCCTGATGAAATGCATCCTAGAATACTCAAGGAGTTAATAGAAGAGGTATCTGAGCCTCTAGCTATTATCTTTGGGAAATCATAGGAGACAGGGGAGATTCCAGAAGACTGGAAGGGGGCAAATATAGTGCCCATCTATAAAAGGGAAAATAAAACAACCCAGGAAACTACAGACCAGTTAGTTTAACTTCTGTGCCAGGGAAGATAATGGAGCAGGTAATCAAAGAAATCATCTGCAAACACTTGGAAGGTGGTAAGGTGATAGGGAATAGCCAGCATGGATTTGTAAAGAATAAATCATGTCAAACTAATCTGATAGCGTTCTTTGATAGGATAACGAGCCTTGTGGATAAGGGGGAAGCAGTGGATGTGATATATCTAGACTTTAGTAAGGCATTTGATACAGTCTCGCATGATATTCTTATAGATAAACTAGGAAAGTACAATTTAGATGGGGCTACTATAAGGTGGGTGCATAACTGGCTGGATAACCGTACTCAGAGAGTAGTTATTAATGGCTCCCAATCCTGCTGGAAAGGTATAACAAGTGGGTTTCGCAGGGGTCTGTTTGGGACCGGTTCTGTTCAATATCTTCATCAACGATTTAGATGTTGGCATAGAAAGTACGCTTATTAAGTTTGCGGACGATACCAAACTGGGAGGGATTGCAACTGCTTTGGAGGACAGGGTCAAAATTCAAATGATCTGGACAATTGGAGAAATGGTCTGAGGTAAACAGGATGAAGTTCAATAAGATAAATGCAAAGTGCTCCACCTAGGAAGGAACAATCAGTTTCACACATACAGAATGGGAAGAGACTGTCTAGGAAGGAGTATGGCAGAAAGAGATCTTGGGGTCATAGTGGACCACAAGCTTAATGTGAGTCAACAGTGTGATACTGTTGCAAAAAAAGCAAACATGATTCTGGGATGCATTAACAGGTGTGTTGTAAACAAGACACGAGAAGTCATTCTTCCGCTTTACTCTGCGCTGGTTAGGCCTCAACTGGAGTATTGTGTCCAGTTCTGGGCACCGCATTTCAAGAAAGATGTGGAGAAATTGGAGAGGGTCCAGAGAAGAGCAACAAGAATGATTAAAGGTCTTGAGAACATGACCTATGAAGGAAGGCTGAGGAATTGGATTTGTTTAGTTGGAAAAGAGAAGACTGAGAGGGGACATGATAGCAGTTTTCAGGTATCTAAAAGGGTGTCATCAGGAGGAGGGAGAAAACTTGTTCACCTTAGCCTCCAATGATAGAACAAGAAGCAATGGGCTTAAACTGCAGCAAGGGAGATTTAGGTTGGACATTAGGAAAAGTTCCTAACTGTCAGGGTAGTTAAACACTGGAATAGATTGCCTAGGGAAGTTTGGAATCTCCATCTCTGGAGATATTAAGAGTAGGTTAGATAAATGTCTATCAGGGATGGTCTAGACAGTATTTGGTCCTGCCATGAGGGCAGGGGACTGGACTCGATGACCTCTCGAGTCCCTTCCAGTCCTAGAGTCTATGATTCTATGAGCAGGCAGCCAGCCTTCCCTCCCCACCTATCCCCAGCATCTCACCCAACCCAGCCCTGATGGAGGGGAGGGAGGAGAGAGAGAGGGGTGCTCCTGGGGAGGAGGGAGAAAGGAGGGGGGTGCTCCGTGGGACGGGGGGCAGAAGAATGGATGTTATGGGAAACAACAAAGGATACTTGGTTCCAGAGCCACAGAGCCTGCCTCACCTCACCTCAGCCGGGGGGAAAGAGTCACACTCACAGGTGAGCTCCTTCTCCAACCCCTACCTCCTCCCCTTCCCAGAGACCCCAGCAGCCAATCCCATTCCTCAGACTGTGTTACATTCGGCTCTCTAGGACCCAGCAGCCCTGCTTCTACACTGTCTGGGCTGCCTGCAGAGTGATGCCCCCAGGCAGAGTGAGGCCCTACGCGGCTGCCTATTCTGCCTATGCCTAAGGACGGCCCTGCTAACAGTTTCAGAAGAAGGTGCAAGACCTTGCAGAAAGCAATTATGGAACTTGCCCATGAGGAGTTTTTCTTCTTAACCTCCAGGTTGATTTATGCTCTGTAGTTAAATATCTCTTCCATAACTCTTTGATCAATTTTTAATCCTTACTAACACAGCTGCATATTCCTGATATTCATCTAAAGATCCAATCATATTCTGAACCATGATAAGTTCTTGTGCTTAGTGATACCTTCAATGCATAAAAAGGTGTGTTTTTACATCAGAGTAGCTATCTCAGTATAAAATCCTAGTTGAGACAAGGCTCTGCAGTTTTTATTTCAATCTATCTAGTTGAGGTCAGCTCCAGGTTTAGGGTTTATTAGCCTAGCTACGTCAAGATAAAAACAACAGTGCCTTATCTCCACTAGAATTTTACCCTGAGATAGCTACCTGACATAAAAAAACAACAACTTTTTTTATAGCGAAAGCAAAGACAATCACTTGAGTACTGAGTTACCATCATATTTCCTTCTTTTGACATTCTTATCCTCTCTGAGGCCTGGTCTACACGGGGGGGTGGGGGGGATGATCTAAGGTACGCAACTTCAGCTATAAGAATAGCATAGCTGAAGTCGACATATCTTAGATCTAATTAAAATTACTTACTTCACGTCCTCACCGCATGCCGTGGCTCCCCCATTGACTTCATTTCTGCCTCTTGCCGAGCTGGAGTTCAGCATCAAAGGGCGAGCGATCGGGGATCGATTTATCGCGTCTACACTACAAGCGATAAATCGATCGCTACCCGCCGATCCGGCAGGTAGTGTAGAAGTACCCTGAGTGTTGTATTTCCCTTCTCTCTGCCTCTATCTTTCTCTAATTTTTTCTCTCTCTTGAACTTCTTCTGAAACAAGAACACTTTGCAGTGACAAGTGTAATAAAGACCCTCTCTTGTTCTCTGTAGGAAGCTTTAGCAAATGGCCTTGTCATATCTAGAAATGTTCAATTTAGTATAGTCTTTGCTCTTGTAGGAACAGGTTTTTTTTTATTCCCTACTAGGTCCAGGGACATATTAATTTTAGCTCACAGCTAAAAATCACACTAAACCTTATTTCACCAGTGTCAGGGGCCTCTTAAGGAGAACTTCACTGCAATAAATGGAGCACAGTTTGCACAAAAATGAAACCAATACCAAAGCAATCCTAAGTATATAAGGGGATTTGATTCTGAATTAATTTACATTGGTAAAATTCCTTTGACTTCAGTGGAATTACTCCTGAATTACAGAAGGGAAAGTGAGATCAGAATTAAGCCCAAAGTAAGTTAATTTAATCAATAGTAGACAAAGGATTTACATGTGAAAAGACCACTTATATAATGTGGCAAGAATGATGATCCCATTGTTTGAAGTGATGCTGACACCATATAATTTGTATCTCCATGGGGTTCTCTTCACCGTGATAGGTCATAGAAATTTATTCTCTGCACAATACCAAGTTGATAGTCTGCCTTAAGTTTTTGGAAAATGCAGTGTCTCCCAAATCAAAGGCAGCTTAATTAGAACAAAAATGTGTTTGCTTAGAAGTCACAGTAAGTTTTGCCATGCAGGCAGGCACTGCATTGAAAACCGATATACTTTTAAAATGCTGAACACCTTAATTACAGCTGCAGAGCTGTAATTATGGGGGGTTATTTTTAGCAGCAATGGGGCTTTGTCTTTATTCATATGTCACTTCACTGGAATATTAAATAGCAATTCACAATTAATGCATTTTGATGTCTTGCTACTCTTATATTCATTTTCCTGTCAAGGAAATGGTGTCTTTAAAACTGATCTGGCTAACTTAATATTTATACTGTCTCAGCAATTAATTTGTGCCAGGGCTCAGCCCCGTCACCTTTAGGCTTGGCAGTTCATAACCCCGGTACTTCTGGGGTCCCAGCTAGCAGCCAACACTCTTCGGCTGCCCACCTCTGAAGGCAGCGCCACCACTAGCAGCCATGCAGAAGTGTGACAATACCATACCTAGTCAGCAGCTGCCACTCTCCGGCCGCCCAGCTCAAGCTCTGGCACCTGTTTCATTTTAAATTATGAACTGTACTGTCTTGTATATGGCTTGCAGTGAATTGGTGTTTCTCTTGTATTCTAGTTCAGTTTGGCTAGAATGGTAAATGTTAGTACATTGTGAGTCCATACCCGATTCTTGGAGCACCCCAAATCAGTGGGCTTTTGGATGCATAAGGAGGACCTGTGCATGTAAATTTGACTGTTTATGGAGAAAATTACTGTAAACAACTCAGAAACTCACTCAGGTACTATGGTGATCAGGGAGCACATACAATCCTACAATTCATGCATTTGGGGATTATTTGTACTTTTTGTTTGTTTTTTTCTTGTATATTCCACATTTTCAGCTAAGTCTAATTTGTTAAAAAACTATGATCTGGATATTAATTCAAATATTTATTTTGGATTAGAGGAGTTTCAAATATTCACAATAAAACTGTAATTTCTGCAAAAATTTAATTTTAAACAGGCCCTTTTTATCTGAAATAGGCATTTTTACTGAGACAACATGCAATATTTTAAGACAAATTATTGTTTTTGTGAATTTCACAAAAAAGAGAAATATGAAAAACACAAAAATGGTCTACATCTTCAGCGCTATAACATTAGAATTTGGCTCTGAGTAAAGTACTGTACATTGCATTGTGTAGGACTTTGTTTATATCTAATGCTATCAAACTGGAGCTAAGCCCACACCATGTTAGACAATGCTGCTTCAAGAACAGTCAGTTTTTAATCTCCTCTCTTATTTCCAGGTATATAAAACAGTTAATGAAGCTTGAAGGTATTATTAAACCACTTAAAAAATTAGGAATAAAGTATTTAAGTAGGAGGTTTGAATGAGATAATTAGATATTAGAAAATCTACTCTAGGGCCATATCATATCAGTTTTTAAGCAGGTCTTCATTCAGGTTTCAAGGAGGAGTTCGGCTTAGAAACTGCTGGCACAAACACTTTCTGCAAACAGATTTTAAACTATGGGCTGCTGACAAGCTAATCACTCAGAGTAAGGTTTCAGAGTAGACTCAGTGACAGACTTGAACGTGGCAATTTTGCAACAAAAAAACTTCAAAAACAGACTCCAAACAGAGACTGCTGCACTCAAATTAATATGCAAATTAGATACAATTAACTTAGGTTTAAACAGAGACTGGGAATGGTTGGGTCATTACACTAATTGAATCTATTTCCCCATATTAAGTTCTCCTCACACCTTCTATGGGTCATCTCAAGTATCACTTCAAAGGTTCTTTTTCTCCTGCTGCTGACAGCTTGTCTCAATTGATTGGCCTCTTAGTTGATATGGGTACTTTCACCTTTTCATGTTCTCTGTATGTATAAATATCTTCTGTCTGCGTGTTCCATTCTATGCATCCGAAGAAGTGAGCTGTAGCCCATGAAACTTATGCTGAAATAAATTTGTTGGTCTCTAAGGTGCCACAAGTACTCAGAGTAAGGTTTAGTAGGGCGGTTTTCAGTTTAGTTCTAAAAATATGGCTGATGAAAAACAAGTGAGTTGGTGCTGGCTCTAGGCAGCTTAAACACATGCCTCATTTTCAGCATGAGAGGAGTCCCATAATTCTGGACATCTTTATGCATATCAATATCCATCCTGTTTTGAATTTATTAAGTTCGTGGCCTCACTGACTTCCTGTGGCAATATGTTCCACACTTTAATCACACATTGATTGAAAAGTATTTCCTTCTTTTTGTTTTGAATTTAAAAATTAGTTATATTTGGACTTGGTCCTCGAGCTTGTTGCTCCGGGGTTTTGCTACAGGGGTTTCTGTGTACAGCAAACTCAAATACTTAAAAGGCCTAAACCCCATCCTGTCTTTATGAGAGTATTTGTTAGGGGACAGTACAACAAAAATGTAACGATGCTTAATAAGTGTTGAGCACTATAAAGCAATGAAGAGCAAAAGGTAGTGATAAATTAATGCAGTGGATATTTGCACTTGCAATGTGCAGTACTCCAAGCCCCCAAAATCACGAGACTAGCTTAAAAATCATGAGATTGTTTTAGAATAATAGACTGTGGGTTCTTTTAATTTGCCTTCTTGTTTCTGAGCGCTTTAGGCTACACTTGCTTTGTAGTTTCAAACTTTCTGTTTTACTTCACAAAAAACAGAGCTGAGACTCTCAGTCAATCTCTTGATTCCAGTAGCTGAGGGCTTTCAGAAAACACTAAGTCTGACAAGAGTCACGATAAAGTAATGAGATTTGGCAACACTGAATATGGTGAGAACTTTTCTTTTCAAGCTGGTGGAATAGTTCAGCAAGAAAGAAAACACCTAGTTAGCAAGTTTTCTTCCTCAGGATTTGTGAGGGCTGATGTTGATATTTCCAACACAAATACAAGCAAAATATATCAGAAAACAACTGAAAATCTCTGTGGCTTTTAGAGTTTGATTTAGCTCCATTACCCTTGGGCCTGGAGTCCTATTGTTTCTAGCTTCCTAGCTCAAGAGAGAGCCATTCTCATACAGTTTAAATACCTGTGCATGGTGAACTAGAGTAGAACTGAAGCTAATGATAACAACGACAGCCCATACCTCTGAGCCCTGCCATTGGGATTTTTATTATAAAAGTGCAAACAAAGCTGTTCAGGTGTTCTTTGTGGATATGTGATGGTTGGCTGACTTCCATCACCTGCTAGAAAGGGAAAAAACCTCAATCTGAGTCATGCACCACTCCTGGGGGGTGATTAACTAATTACTTACTGGCCAGAGGGGGCAGCACTAGCTAAGGACCCATTAGGCACATAAGCCTGATAAGCAGCTGAGGAAGAGAAAACGCAGACTGGAAAAAATAGAAGAGTGCTTTCTCCCTGGGACCTGCAGAAGGCAGGATTCTCCAACAGAGAGCAGCACATAGGGAGTTAAGTTAGGCTTCTGTTGGTGAGAACTCTGAGTTTGGACTTAAACAGGCTAAAAGTCCTGTAGGAGGCCCCACAGGAAGCAGCATAGGCTCCTGTAGTGAAAGCCCTGAGCTAGGTCTATAAGGAGCAGAGAGATGCCTAGGAGAAGCTGCTAGAGTCCCTGGGGAAAGGATGCAGTGAGGGAAAATCTTCTAAGGCAAGAAACAACAGAGGAAGAACTCCGCAGGAGCAGGTTAGGCTCCAGGTGGGGAGGCTGTGAGGTAGGATCAATCTGCCTAGGGATTGGTCCTGCTTTGAGCAGGGGGTTGGACTAAATGACTTCCTGAGGTCCCTTTCCAACCCTGATATTCTATGTTCTAAAGCATTTCTCTGGAGCTGACAGGGGTAGAAGGATTATTAATTTGGCAGAGGAAGAAGAAACTGAGAGGATCTAGGGAGAGAGGAGAGGCCTCAGAATCAAAAGGAGGCTGTGTTTAAACACAGGCTGGGAAGCAACAGCACAAGGGGGGCTTAGAAATAGGAAGCAGTCCAGGGAAACAGCAAGTTTGAAGAAATAGACCTAAGCAGCTTAATGCAGCGTCCTGAGCCAGCACCCAGAATGGAAGGTGGGCCTGGATTCTCCTATCAGCCCTTGAGGAATGTTAAGGCCAGGGTGGAGCAGAAGACTTACCCCAAAAGATGGGCTGAGGAATAGCCAAAGCAGGGGAACCAAAGTCCCCTCAAACTTTTATCAGAAGCAAGCCAGTAATTATGGACATTTTAAAAAAAATCTTGGATTTGTTTGTATAACTAAAAGTTCATATTGCACTTTTTTGTTAAATGTGCTGAACTGACATGCAAGGCTAAGTTTGCAAAGGTTTTGTGCAGTTATGGCCATTTGTATCTGTGACAAGCACAATTTGAGCTCTGACCACCAGTTTGTGCCTGGCAGAAGGGGCATGGTGAGTTGTGATATGCCCTCTAAGAAACTTGTGCGTAAGTAGGTACTGGAGCCTTAACTATATGTATCAGAAATGGCATACAGCAGTGCCTTTGCCAGGCAGCCAGCCCAAACCATGGTGACTCAAGGGTTGCTAAGTATCAGAGTAGGAGAAACATTTTCAGTCTGCAGAGCACTTTAGGGAGATCTGAGAATCAGCAAAGAGTATCTGAGTTAACTGTGCTTTTCCAGATGGGAAAAGATATTAGACATCCCAATGGAAATGTTGGGAACCATGCATCATCATATTATTCAAATATGATGACTCATGGGAACCAAACCATCCTGTTGCTTTTTAGTCTTGCTTTAAATCCAGTATCTGGTGTCCTTACACCAACCTGTCAAATGATGGCTGAGAAGTCTTCACTGCAGAGTTAACTTGGGTGAATGATACCCTGGTCAGCCTAGTTCAGGTGTGTGTCCACTCAACTGGGCCCACACTGGGGGTACACTCACTGCAGAAGTCCTAACACCTCTCAAAAGTATTATCCTATGGTTCTTTGTGTGCTAAGCTTCTCTATGATTCTGTCCTGGTGAACTGTGAGAGAACTTATCTGTTCTTTAGGACACCTGGGAGCAATTGCAGGAAGGCGCTGGAGGACTATTGGTACTTGAGTGATTTAGCCTGCATACTCACTGCAAAGTGGGGGATTACCTGCCCAAGCGTAAGCAGCACCTGGACCTTAGCCTATATCTAGGACAGGCCAGCTAGCTAAGGTGTAAAGTATCACCACACTCAAGTGTCATGGTTTTGTGTATGGACAGGAGCTGGGTTAGGGGAAACATCTGAGTACACTGCAAGGTACAAGCTGTAGGTGTACCTTGCAGTGTGCCCTGAAGTTCAACAGACTTTGGCTATTCCAGGATAGGGGCAAAGCCTCTGCCAGAGCTGAGGGTCCCTCCATTGTGATAGGTCAAGTGCCTTCCACCAGCCCCCTCTCTTTTAAATTGAAGGAGCTAGAGGTGACAACACTTGACCTATTGCAACGGTGGAAATATTGCATGAGGAGAGAACCAGTCTATCAAGTAGGAAGGTTCCAAGCCATTTATAGGACTTTATAGTTAAAAGCCAACACCTTCAGTCCAGTCCAGAAACCAAGAGGTAGCCATTGTAGATTATGGCGCACTAGTTACATAGGTTGTCACTGAGAAGTACTTCTTAATCTTAATGTGTTGTGCACTAGCTTCTGAAGTGACTTGAGATATACCTATAGACAGCACTTTGCAGTAATCAGTGTTGAGGTGACAAAGGCATGAACTGTCACAACTCATGTTCTAGCCTGTACCAATATCTAAGACTGTGTAAAGCTGTGTAGAAGAGCAGCTAGTAAGAAATGGGAGGAAAGTCAGCTGGAGCATAAGAGGTGAAATTACCATTCTGAGGCCAACTGAGAATTTTCAAACCTTTATGCCACAGGTGTGGAAGAAGCAAAGATGATGCATTCCAGCTACTGTCACACCTCTCCTGCTTCACAACCATGCCAACCTCAACCCAACCATGCTGCCGTGCCTCCTTCTTTCCCCATTCCCTGTAGGCACTTGTTCGCCTGTGGGGGCAGCACCACTTCAAGTTCCTGCTTCCCCCAGAGATGAGTGCTGGGTAGAGGGGTGCGGGGGAGAGGCACTCCAACTTCTCTTTCCCATCCAACAGCACACTGCAGCCCCCACCCAAAACCATGCATGGATTCTTGTAAGAAACTGCATGGATTCTGGATCTGTGATGGAAAAGCACGCAAACTACTTGTATAGATAATCTATGAAGATACAAATCTTTCACAAACTCTTCATCAACTCTCATTATAAAATAAACAGAGCATATCTGACTTCTGTACATTATATTTTTCTTAACATTTGATATTGCACATTTAAGTATGGTGTCTTCAATTTACATAATGGAGGTAGAGATTACCTGAACAAATTCAGAGAAGAACTCCTTAATGGAAATGCAACCAGAAGCCCTGTGCCAGAATGCTCAGATCAGTCCATTTGATTTCAGATAGTGTTCCAATAAGTACTGTATTCAGAGGGCAGTCTCTGAGAAGTAAGTAGCTAGTCAATGTTACTGTGCCTGTCACCATAGTTTCTTGGTGCTGCCAAGTATTTTTAAAAGGGATAAAAAGAACAATCTCTTTCTCTTTCTTCCCAGGCTTTTGGAGAAATAGCCTGACTTGTTTATATGTGATTTTGTTCTTTTTTTAATATTTGGGTGAGTGGATGTCACATGTGGTATGCATTTGTGAAAAATTAATTGAGGGAAACCAAATATTCAGGTGTCCAAATGTTAGGAAATTAAACAAACCATTAGCAGTTTTTGAATGCTCAGTTAATTAAAAACCATAGGAAATGTGGAATGAAGCATTTTAGTCACTAGCAGGGGCATGTTTTTGTCTGTCTTGTGGTGCTTTATTCTTATTCAAACCAAACACCCACCTGACAACTCACAGCTGAAACACAGGGAACTGACCTTAATTAATAAGAGCTACATCCTGGTTGCATTAAAATCTATTGTGAAATTTTACTGTATGACGTAGAGGCACATTCACTCCCAGAGCTGCTTCTGGTACAAAAGGAGGAGGCTGCAAGCTGCTCAGCTCATTAGACTGTAACAGGTTGCTCCCCCTGCTGTGCTGGTCCTGCTCTGCGGAAGGAAGAGTCAGATGGGAGGAAAACCAGGGGAGGACAGTATCGTCACTTAGTTCAGGAGATAAAAATTCATGATAAAGCATGACTGATGGAGTAGACACAACTCTAAAGCTCTCTAAGGCAACTGCCCAAGACTGGTCAGTAAGCAATACAGTGAGTCCTGGGAGATTTTGCTGCCATGACTGACTATGCCCATCAGCCTTTGTGACAGACCCAAACCAGTGGGGTACAGGAGTCTGGTCCTATTGGTATCCGGGGGGGTGGGCAGGTGGAGCCCTCCCACTTCTAAAGGACCTCCCCCCAGCCTAAGGGGAGGACCCACAGGTCTGGGACACCAAGTAATTACATGGGACAACTAATGAAAAAACAGGATCGGGAGTGAGGTCATAGGGCTAAATGAAGGGAACCTGATGGGGACACTGAGCAGAGAACCCCAGACAACGCCCACTGCTCCTCGAAGGCATCAAGGGAGCCAGTGGACGCCGCCCAGAGGAACTCTGCCCGGATGCGTGAACAGACGGAGGAGCAGAAATAGGCCCCACAGTCGCAGGAAATCCCGTCGGCCAACCTCCTCTCCCTAGTGTTGTAGATGGCCAGTTTGGCCAGGGCCAAGAGGAGGTTGAGAAGGCGATCACGTGACTCTGTGGAGCTACGGATGGGGATCGTGTAGATAAAAAGATGAGGGGAAAAGTGCAACCAAAAATGCAAGAAAATATTTAAGAGGAGCCGGAACAGGGGCTGCAACCTGGCGCACTCCAAATAAATGTGTGCCAAAGTCTCCTTCTCGCCACAGAAAGGGCAGGTTCTAGGGACAGAGGTGAACCACGCCAAGTACACGCCCGTGCTCACGGCCCCGTGAAGGAGCTGCCAACTGATATCCCCGGCGGGCCTCAGGACCAGGGCAGAGTACAAACTGGCCCACCGGGGCTTCTCACCCTCGAGAGGTGGCAGGAGGTCCCGCCATTTGGTATCGGGGTGGGAAGCAAGGGTGAGGTAGTGAAGGGTGTGGAGCACGAGCGTGTACAGATGTTTCCGTGGCGCAGTCTGGAACAGAACCGGCTGCAGATCATGCAGCCGGTACAGGAGTCCGGTAGAGGGCAAATATACTTGTCACTGGCTGAGTAGTTTTCTGTTCCCTGAGTGACTAGAGCAAGGGCTGCACTGGAGTAATCAGGAACCTGCTAGAACCAATTCAGGCAGACAGGCTCATTAGAACACCTGCAGCCAATCAAGGCAGGCTAATCAGGGCACCTGGGTTTAAAAAGGAGCTCATTCCAGTCAAGAAGGGAGAAGCTAGAGGAGAGAAAGTGTGTGTGAGAGGGTGGGAGCAAGAAGCTGAGAGTGAGAGGCTGTGCTGCTGGAGGACTAAGGAGTACAAGCATTATCAGACACCAGGAGGTCCTGTGGTGAGGATAAAGAAAGTGTTTGGAGGAGGCCGTGGGGAAGTAGACCAAGGAGTTGTAATTGTCATGAAGCTGTTACAAGAGGCACTATAGACAGCTGCAGTCCACAGGACCCTGGGCTGGAACCTGGAGTAGAGGGTGGGCCTGGGTTCCCCCCAAACCTCCTAACTCCTGATCAGACACAGGAGGAGTTGATCCAGACTGTGGGGAAGATCACTGAGGTGAGCAAATCTGCCAATAAGTGCAGGACCCACCAAGGTAGAGGAGGAACTTTGTCACAACTTCCAGAGTTCAGAATTCTTAGTCTATTCTGCAAGCATATTTACTAGACACAAACTCTGCAGATTAGCCAATAAACACCCTTTAGAGAATGTGCTCTGCCTGTAAAAAAGCTGGATCTGTGATGAATTTTCTAGCCCTTCAGTATTTCCTGCCCATGACTAGAGTTACATCACTGAGAAGCTGAGGAAGAGAAACCAGCTGTCATTCAAAGCTCCAACACTCCCCCTCCCCTACTTTTTAAAAAATCACCTTATCCTATGTAGGACAGAAGTAATTCACTGGCTGATTCACAAGCCCCTTCTGTGAGCTCAGCCCAAGAAGAGCAGTAATTACTGTCATGGAATCTCTGCCTAGGCTATGTTTTTATATCCAATAAGATTTTGAAACTTTCAGTGGCTACATTAAGAGGTGGCAAGCAGGAACATCTTAACTTCTTAAAAGCCAAGAACTGTGGGCATGGGACAATGGAGTCTTTTCTGAATCAATTGGGATACGAATTTGGGAGTCCTAAAGAAGACATGCCCTCTGATAATTTTTTGACATCTTTGTAGAAGGGAACAAGGTATTTTGAGATACCCTCCAACTGCTGATAAATTCCCAATGCATCTCAATATACTTAGCTGTATCCACTGAATCACTTAGCAGATTCTTGGTGGTGCCTTTACATTTTTGGTCCTCAGCACAGGACTCTGGGAGTGGAGAGAAGCTGGAAGATCTGGGATGATGGAAGATCTTAATGGATAAAGATCCCAAGAAGGTGGGGAAGGATGCTTTTTAAAAATAAAAGGCAAGAAGAGCTCAGATAAAAAGTCAGTTTTATTTAAAACTATCCTAAAAGCATGTAAACAACTTCCTAAGCAATTGATACATGTTTTTATATGTTCGGGGTAAATGTTTATTAGCTCTGAAATTTTTCTCAAAAATTTCCATGGAATTTGGTGGAAAAATTATTCAGAATTAGAGGTAATTTCTCACAGACCCTAATTCTTGGTCAACAGGATTACTTGTGCTTTAAGTTAGGCATGTGCTTAAGTATCTTGCTGAATTAGAGCTATGCTGGGGGTTTCAGATAATATTGGCAGCTCTTATAGGCTACATTTGTTGGTTAACAATATGGGAAGAAATGGAAAAATTGTTCTTGGATTCCAGCAAGTTTTCTGGAATTTAGACAACACCCAAACAGGTAGTACTACTTACTTAATGCCTTTTATCCTGTGATCTCAAAGCACTGTACAAAAATGTGTTAACCATCACCACCTTTCTGTGAAATAGGTAAATACTATTATAACCATTTACCAGATGGATATGTTGAGGGATACAGATGTCAAGAGCAACATTCCAAAAAATGTTCTTATTTTAGGGTGTCTTAGTTTTGGGTACCCAGCTAGAGATACCAAAAGGTTTATTCTCAGAGATTCTACAGATTCCAGGTAGAAAGCTGAATGAAGTACCCTTCAAATGTTATTCCAAACTTCACAAAAGAAAGCATATGGGATTATTTTCCAATGTGGACTAATAATTTAGAATATATGTGATCCAAGGGCAAACTAATTTAACTTAGGACCTTGACAGGAGTGCTAGAGGTAAGTATTCAATCCATTACACCGTCCAGCTTGGGAGGAGTAATAGCTAATGCACTTTGAATTGTGTTGCCAGAAAGTTTAAAGTCACTTGTTTATAAAGCAATATCCAGGTATTGAAGCAGATAGTATGTATCTGACTGAACATTGAGACAAATTTGAGTATTTTAAATTTTCTCAAGAAATAACTGAGCTCCGGAACATTTCTTTGTCTAGTGAGTTTTACATTTATCAAAGTGTGCAAAGAACATATGGAAACCCTGCATACTGGAATTAGAAACAAATTAGAAATACAGGACCATATTCTCTCATTGTTTCATATGCATATTGATATCAGTTCTATGAGAGTTGTGAGAAAAGATTGAGGATAAAACAAGTAAAGTAAAAATACATAATTTGTTAGCGAGAACCAGTGGTCCATATAGCCTGTTTACTGATTACAGCAGGTCCTTTTGCAGGAGTGAGTTCATTATTTTTACTTTAAACTGCTACTGCTTAATTTGTTAGCAGAATACAACATGCAAGGGTGCAGTACAGTATGTGTTGGAGACAGGAAAATGCCTTGTTAACCTTTTAAGAAATTTTCTTCCATTTAGTGTAGCTTTCTTTATACACATAGTATTCTCCAGTTCTGATCCTAAAATGTTATGTGCTGTTAAAAAGCTGTCATGCTCCACCCAAAAGGGAAGAGCAGTTCAGAAGCGGATAACAGTCCCTCTTTCCCGCAATGTGACTCCTGTTAACTCCATATAACTCTTACCTTGAGTTTTCCTTTCAGAACCACACTGAGCTCAGGGTTAGGAATTAAGAAATGTATCTCAGAAAGGGTAAGATCATTTCTATTTCCACAGAAATGTCCTGATTAATCTCTTCATTGGGAAGTCAAGGCTAAAGCAATGTAGTTTATTCTCATTTCTTCTACATTTTCTGCTTTATATACTTCAACTTCTACAGAATATGGCAATTAGATTGCTGGAACTACACCCTAGCAATATTCACACTGAGATGGAAACACTGCACTGGCATTATGTCAAACAACATGAGTTTAAAATATTTGTATTCTACTTGCCAACCATTCTGTTCTTTCTAAGAGCTTCCATTTATATCTGGATGACTTCCAGGAGTCCTCCTACAGCTAAAAATTTTATTTCCTGTACAGAGGAAATTTGACCTCTCAATTGTTTGAAATATGAATCTGGTCCATTTTGTTTATTTTGAATATTGTGTCATGCGTCTGTATCTTATCCTGCACACTTAGGAAATATTTTTGATCAAAGGTAACAAATATATGATAGAGAAAGAGAGAAAACACAACTGAGGAAGCACACAAGCTGGCATGGAGCACAAAGCTATGAAGAAGAATCTAGCTCTTAGTTAACCCTTACATCAGAAGGACTGTAAACAGATATTTCTAGTGTAGGATGAGAGAGTGTTTGTGTTCTCAAATAAGAGAGATACAGAGAAATGTGAAGGAAAGAACGACTGAGAAGAATATATGCTGAATCCACTCAGGGAACCTTAGCATTAGATGGGGTGACATGGAGTCAAAAAGATCATTAGCACTGTATGCTTACCCATCATTAAGTGGCCATAATGAACTACCTTACAGGGATGTTGTGAGGCTTAGTGAATTAGGATTAGATCATACACCCTTTACATGCATAGATGAGGACTCTCACAAATAATCCCATTGTGTGCATGAAGACTTCACACTTTAGCCTGTAATTGTAGAATATCTAAGAAATATAATAGGCAAATTCTAGGTCCATGGGAATGTCCTGTAATACTCTGGGGCAGAATATGACACTCTTACGCAGGTTGAGTTGCACCTTACTCCATGAGCTGTCACATTAAAGTAAATTGGATAATTTATGGAATAACTGAATGAGTAAGATTATCAGCATCTGACCTTCTTCATGTCTGTGAAGTACTCTGAGATGATGATCATTGAATGAGCACTGCTGTACAAATGTAAAGTACATTAGGCCCAGTCCTGCTCCCATTGAGTCAATGACATCAGTGGAAGCAAAGTAGGACTTCTCATTATTTATTAGCATGGTCTTTAATATGCCAGATCTATCCAGGAAACTTATTAACTTTGTTTTTGCAGCCAAAATTCATATCCCCAAGGCATTAGCAAATCTTAATGAATAATGTCCTTAGACATTTATGTATGCTTTATGGGGGTCGGTTTCAACTTTATCGTTTCTGAAATTCTGTACATCTTAAAGAGAAGAGGAGTGTTCCTCTAGGAGTGCAGCATAATGTTTGTTTTATTATGAATGTTTTTCCACTACAAGGATGTACCATTCTTGCACGTTCATTTGGCCTCTCCCTCTGCAGAAGATATGCTTACATTTAGACCAGGTGTACACTAAAAAGTTAGATCAATCCAGCTACGTTGCTCAGGGCTATGAAAAATCCACACCCCTGAGTGATGTCATTAAGCTGACCTAACCCCAGTGTAGACAGTGCTAAGTCAATGGAAGAATTCTTCTGTTGACCAAGCTACCACCTCTCAAGGAGTTGGATTAACTACAGCAATGGGAGAACCCCTCCTATCCCTGTACTGAGTGTCTACGCTGAAGTGCTGCAGCTGTGCCACTATAGCAGTCTGAGTGTAGGCATAGCCTTAGAATGGATTTATATTGAGTCCTGGGAGTTCTGTCAAACCTTTCTTTTCTGTGTAATGGCTCTTTACACCCACGGGCTTCGGTGCCAGATTTTCAAAGAGGCATTTGCAGCAGCTGTTGAATTTATAGTAGATGTCAAAGCTCCATCGAAGTGACCTCGCTATTAAAGATGATGCCTTAAATCCTGTGCAGATCATTGCCATTCCAGGCGGGGCTAAATATATTGTACTAACAAGAATAATGTGTTACACGCACAAGATATTTCATAATGCACTAAACGAAGCAATTGGCCTCACTGTTACTTTCTCAGGTTCATTGGTCAGTCAAATAAGGCTACTCACAACAAGCTTCACCAGCAATTTGACTTGCCCTTTTATACTTAAAGAGACCATATTAAAGCTGGCAGGCCCAAAAGTTGACCTACTTTTTTTCTCTTGTATCCATTTCCTTTGTCCATGTGATATTTCATCTACCCTACCCTAAGACAAGAGGCTACAAAGTATGGCCTAGGGGTAGGGGAGGGCTATTCAGCTACACAGTCAGCCACAATACAGCAGCTACCATTGTTTTCTCTCTCAAAACTGGCAAGACAGAGGAGCCACCCACAGGTTGAGGACCTGCTGGCTTGTGGACAGATTGCTCATAGGTTACTCAGGATTGTGAATTGCTGAATACTAGATGTGAAGCCACAGCTTATTTGCATGTATCTCTTAGATACCATCTCAAAGACCAGCAATGTTCTACAGAATACTTCCTCCACTCCCTTGTACCTGAATAATGATGGCCTATCTGGCAGAGATGGCCCAGACCTAGAGAATGCAAAGGATGATAGTGCTGAACATCAGAAACATAAACATTGTATCGTATGTCCACAGGTTTTTATCAGGAACCAAAGCAGAGGAGCAGAAAGTCTGCAAACGTATAACGAAGACAGAAACCAACAAAGGGCAAAACTCACATGGAAGTACTTTACAGCACAGTTTTTGTCCTGGGTGGCTAGCCAGAAATGCAGAGTCTAGTAGGTTGTTCCAGCTGAGAGAAGAAATTGGTGGATCAGGTATTTCTTTGATGCAAATTTGTTCATTTACAAATAATATACTAAGTCCTATTTCCCTGAACAGAGGAGGAATCCAGCAACAGGAAACTGTCTTTTCTCATAGCTCTAAGCCTCTTTCAGCCAGCACTCAGCCCCAAATCTCTCTCTAGATTTCTCCCAGGGCCACAGACCATGTTTGTCCATGCTGTACCTGAAGTATCCTTTGCTGTCTCTTTCTGTGTACTTCTTTGCTTGTCTCTCATGCCACCATCCCAAATAGGCACCCAAAACAATACCCAGACAACACTCTCCTTCCCCACCCACATATCAAATTCCTGAGTGGCCTTGGATGTGCCTTTGGTTTGGAGACTGCCATTTTTTATAAAGAAATGTAACTGTTTTTATTGTCTTAAATGAAGGGCAGCAGTTATGCCCACCAACTTCAACAGGGTTTACCCCAATGTAGTGGTCCTCACACTCAAGTAGGGAAGGAGGCCACTCTGCCTCACTATTGGCAGACCACAAGTAACAGTCTTATAGGGGAGAGCTCCAGTCCCCTGGGCAGGGTGAAGCACAACAGTCTTTAGCCTGCAGCCACCTGGCTGGGGCAAACATCTACAAACAGTCTATAGAGGGGCTCTGACTCCCTCTGGATTGGGCAGAACCACAAGCAATTAGGGCTCTGTCCTGTATTCAAGGCAGAGCTGTAGCAATCTATAAGCCCAGGCCCTCCAGTACAGTGGGGCAGCAAACAGTTAGGGCTTAGGCAGGAGTGACCACCAAAGCAATCTAGGGTCTCAGGCAAGGGTGAGCTCCAAAGCAGGCCTCTAAGCCTAAGGAGGGGAAGGACTGCCACTCCTGAGGTAAGATTGCAGAGGGTAGGGAGACACAGGCTCACCTGACTCCACTGTGTCCCAGTCCAGGGCCCTAATAGTGGTGGAGTGTTCCAATTTTGAGTCTGCAGGGATTCCAGCTGCAACATGCTGACTCACACTCCGGCAGCAGAATCTGCCCAGTTGTAAAACATCCACAGCCAGTTACCACAAAGCTGGGGGTGGAAGTGTGTCATACACCCTGGTCTAAGTGCTGCCATCATGTTCTTCTATGGGGTTTTGGCCACAGTTCATTCCTCTCTTCGGTATGTGTTTGCCAATTTTCTGTTTCTCAGATGCAGTTCCTTATAGAAGCTTGTGCCCAGGGATGGGATGTTTGCATTTGTGTTGCTCAGCGCTATCATTCTTTAGATACAGTCTATCGCTGTGAAATTAGCCATCACTGTTCAGCTGCTTGGGTGCTTATGATGACAGATGCAGCCTCATGCACCACACACCATACAGGGGGCACTACAGTAATGAGGCAGTGAGTAATGCAAAACCTAAAAAGCAGTCTGTGCGAATGACTACGGTGCAAATGGATGTGTGATAATCTACAGTGAACACTGCAGTGCAGCAAAAAGAAAGCTATGTCTACACTTAAACTGCTACAGCAGTGCCACTGTAGTGCTTCAGTGTAGACATTCACTGCAGTGATGGGAGGGGTTCTCCAACCACTATAGTTAATCCACCTCCCTGTAGCTACGTCAACAGAAGAGTTCTTACGTTGACTCGGTGTTGTCTATAGCAGGGTTGATTGACTTAACTATGTTTCTCAGGGGTGTGGATTTTTCACACCCCTGAACAATGTAGCTTGCTTGACATAAATTTTTAGTGTGGACCAGTCTTACAGTCACACATGCATGCTTCCATCCACAGAACCATATTCTGTTTTCAGTAGCCCAGTCACCAGCTGCTCGTGTCTTCTTTCCCACTCTCTTGGCCACCCATCTCTGCTCCACTCAGATCGATGATTCATGCTCCCAGTTGGAAGAATGTGGGTGCATGGACATAAAAGAACCATGGTTGGGTCAAAGATGTAGATGAAAAATAATGTGCATGACACCCCCTGACCTTTAGGCCTCACCTTGGAATCTCCCCCCCTGGGTTCTGATGGGAAGGATTAGTGAATTCCATGGTCTTAGAGAAGCCAGGATTGGATAGGACTGATTCTCTCCTGTGTTCCCATGTTGTGGATGATTTTTCTGGCAGGCGCTCTGCCAGAATTTGTTCTGAGGTATACAAAACTGCCCACTGCTTCAGAGCCACACAGACAATGCTTAGACATGGTGTAGTGAGTTACGGATGAATTTTTCAGCTTCAACGCTGAGTAACAAATATCTTTGGATTTTCTTGAACTAAGGCAAAACTGTTGGTGTGGCTCTATATGATTTACTACTAATAAGCAAAGTAATGGTTATTTAAACATGAAATTCAGCAGAAGTTTTAAAAACTGACACAAATTCTGATAAATATTTTAACTATAGCAGAACTCTGGCTGTATTTGTCAAGAGAGACATGGAGGCCAGGCTTAGGGAATACACATTTTCTGAAGTGGATGGCCAAAGCTTGCATAAAGCTTTATGTGCAAGTAGCATCTGCCACTGCGTAGGGTTACTTCACAGACAGCATTGAAAATGAGAGTTGTGGGTCTTTTTCCTAGAAACATAGCCAGATATGACACCATAATTTAAGGCACAACTGTACAATTCCTCTCAAAAAGAAATGTGTAGAGCTCTGAAAATACAAAGGAAGCTGTACTGGAAATGGAAGAAAGGAGAGGAAACCAAGCCAGAATACAGAATCTCTTCAAGCCTGCAAAGAAAAGATAAAGGCAACAAAAAAGCAAAATAAATTAATGCTCACCAAAGTGGGTAAGGGAAATATGATGGATGGTTCTTACTAATGTTTTAAAAATGAGAGCTATACATGGATGATCCCTTCCACTTATGGGTCTGGAGGATATAATTTGGGCCCTTAAAATATAACTATATCTTTAAAAAGCTGAAAAACTATATATGTATATGGAATCAACAGATCCACATAATACATTGTGAAAGAAACTAGCTAATGAATGTACTGATCATTGATAAATATTTTTGAAATTCATGAAAAATGGGGAAGCATAGAGGATTGGAAACAAAATTAATTTGGTACAAATCTTCAAAATGGGCAGAGGTGAGAGAGTGAGATCTTGTTATTTACCAGCCTTGTTTGGATATATAAAGAACAAAGTGTAATGATCAGCTTGATTGCCCTTTCGACTGAACTACAACATCAGAGAATATATTGGATATACTGCATCTGCACTTCCATAGAATGCCAACATAAAATGTTTAATAAAACATTATTTGAGAACTTAATTCACATTGGTTTGCATGGGCTTAATCCTACTTCTAGTGAAATCTACAGTAGTTTAGACATTGACTTCAATGGGAACAAATTAGATCCTATACAAATCTTCTCTACCTGCAGTAGACTTGCTTTTTTTAAAAAAGATATGATGCTAATTATTTCGTATTTTTGCCCTGTGATGTGTTTTTCATGTGGACATTAACTTTAGTCTGAATTTTGCTAGCTTTGAGGAAGTGTTTGTGACAATAGTTTCCTACCCAGTAGCTTAGAGCAAATCCGTGAGAAACGGTCTCTTTCCAAATTTTATCTCTAGCTGCTGAACTTTTTAGACAGTTACAAAATGCCTTTCCTTTTATTATCAAGGTTGTAACTATTATCAGAGGGCAACTTTTGTTATGACATGAAAAGAAGTACTGCAGCTACAGTGCTAAACATTAATGTTCTGCTGAGTGATAAAAACACTACAATCAAGCCTCACATGACAATCTTCTTGAATGAACCTTTACATTTTTTTTAAGTGCTAAAATTGCAGATGACATATTATTTATTAAGGAACAGCAAATGCTTGTGACATGGATGTATTATTTTGTACATGTTTAAGAAAAAGAGAAAACTGAATAACCGCTATTGTGCACTGGGTTCCCCTCAAACCAGCATGTGTTCACATTAGTAATAATAGTCATAATATTTTGTTGCCTACTAATACAGAGCCAGATTGTTCCTGGCTTTTGTGCATGTGCAGGTGTGGGAGTGCAAGGTTTTTAAAAAAATATTTATTTTTAAACCAATTCAAATGCCAAAGTTCCACATTCAAATTGCACAACAATTTAACATCTTATCTGACTTCAGATCCCTGCAGAAAGACAGCGGTGTTACAATTTTATTGCAGGTCTCATGGTCCCCAGCTCCTGCAGTCATGTGAACACATGAAAACCTCAGCTTTTGTTTAAAACAAAAGAAATTTCAAGCCCTAGTGGTTGCAGAGGAAAACATGAATGCCAGTAGCTCAAACCCCAGAAGACATGTGAAAAGAACCTGATTCTCATTATTTTAAAGCCAATCTCATGATTTTTAATGCTGTGAGACAAATTCCTTGCCTTATCCCCTTATTTCAAAATTCATTGGAACCTTCTGGAACATTCCTTGGGAGCACTTCCCCTGAAGTCTCTTAGCGTATGTCTACACTATAATTAGACACCTGCAGCTGGACCATGTCACCTGACTCAGGCTCATGGGGCTTGGGCTAAGGGGCTGTTTAATTGCAGTGTAGACATTTGGGCTCCGGCTGGAACCTAAAATCTGGGATTGCAGGGTCCTAGAGCCCAAACACCAGCCCAAGCCTGAATATCTACACCACAGTTAAACAGCCCCTTAGCCAGAGCTCTGCAAGTCTGAGTCAGCTGGCACAGACCAGCTGCGGGTGTATAATTGCAGTGTAGACATGCCCTTACCGGCCATGTAAAACTGCCTGCCCAGTGCTCTTCATAGCAGCTTCCTTGCTAACTTTGGACAATTCAGCCTACTCTATATTGTCACTCACCTTTGGTATATTTTGGTCAATATTCTTTCATGGAAGGAATCCCCGTTTCCCATCAGAGACAGAAGAATCAGGTGTATAGTTCCAATGAAAAGGGAGAAAAATGGGGAAAACAAAAGGTAGCACCAATCTAATACTTGAAATCAATGGTTACACATTGAAGTGGTAACCCACACCATGGCAGATTCCTGCAGATGATATTCCAAAATCTAAACCAGAAAAACTAACCTAATGTTTCTGAAGTCTTGTTGCAGCTTAAGCACCAAACCTGTAAGGTGATGAGAGTTAGTCCTCAGATTCTCACAAGATTGGACCCTTTCCTTGCATAAGATCCATATAATAATGATTCATAGAGATGGACTTGAGATTTCCTCTAATCAGGTCTATGTACAAATAGCCTGGACTCCCTCACCACAGTATGTCATGACCACGAAATATAACTTCAGATTCCAATCCTCCACTCCACAGATCAGAGAGGATTTTGGCTCCATGGTTGGCTAGCCCACTCTCTAGTATGAGAGTGTAATTATTGTTACTCCACTCTCTGTCTGATTTCATTACTCAGAAATGCATCAGCAATAGGTATAATAGAATTATATTTTAATGGGCTGAATGGTATATAGAACATTTCATTTCTAGTTTGCTAGTATTGTCTCAGGACAATAGTGACTGACAATCATTGCTATGCGACGTCCGTTTGCTGGCTTATCTGAAATGAACTGATGGATTGGACAACCAGTTCTTAACAGATAAACATTTACAGGGCAGAAAAACCTGCCAACCTTGGGACTGATTTACACTCTGGAAAGCACATATGCCAAGGACTAAATGGATACTACCAGCCAATAATCATATTCCCACCAGAAATTATTTACTATTAGCTTGGAAGATATGGGGTAACTTCCTCCTCTGGGTTCCCTAGCTTATGTCTTCTCTGTGTCTGTCTTTTAGATTGTAAGTTCTTTGGGGCAGGGATTGTCTTCATTGGTGTGTTTTATACAGCATTCTAATAATATGGCTGATGCAGTGCTAGAGGACATTGCATCACTGATGTTTGAGTGTCACCTGGTCTGTGAATAAACAGGAAACTTCAGACTCCCAGACTGAGAGTGCCACATTTTCCACCAGGATTTGAAATAGGCCCACACTTCTCACAAGCAAGAAATACCCTAACAATAGCATGGCTACCATAAAAATTGAATTCATTCTTCAAGGTTCAAAGTATCAACATATCTCCTATGCTGATTTGCTAAGTAAATTAAAGGGATATGGAGCTAAACATGGAAACATCATTGAATACTGCGAGTTGGATATTTAAATGTAATCTTAGTTTGTTTGCAGAAGCTTTTGCTATTGTCATTACTAATATATAAAAAGAGAATCTTTTCCTCCAGTCTGTTGTCATATTCTATATAAAATGTTTATATGATGCATCCAGTTGACACTGATCTATATCATTAGGAAGGGAATGCATGTTTGTGACTAGTTTGACCACATACAGTAAATAAATTAAACAAGTTAAGATATGCTGTTACAGTCTTCCATGGGTAAAATAGTTCCTTTCCCTAGGAAATATTGTTCAGGTTTTGCGTGAAAAGGTTTCTTTTTTCTTGCTATGATTACTTTCTTGACCAGAATATCACATATTTACTTCTCCTTCTGTCTACTGATACATGTCTACATTAGCAGAGTTACATCACCGGGTAGTTACATCATAAGAACATAAGAACGGCCGTACAAGGTCAGACCAAAGGTCCATCTAGCCCAGTATCTGTCTACCAACAATGTCCAATGCCAGGTGCCCAGAGGGAATGAACCTAACAGGCAATGATCAAATGATCTCTCTCCTGTCACCCATCTCCATCCTCTCACAAACAGAGGCTAGGGACACCATTCCTTAACCATCCTGGCTAATAGCCATTTATAGACTTCACCACCATGAATTTATCCAGTTCTCTTTCAAATGTTGTTATAGTCCTAACCTTCACAACCTCCTCAGGTAAGGAGTTCCACAAGTTGACTGTGCGCTGCATGAAGAAGAACTTCCTTTTATTTGTTTTAAACCTGCTGCCTATTAATTTCATTTGTTGACCTCTAGTTCTTGTATTATGGGAATAAATAAATAACTTATCCCTTATCCACTTTCTCCACATCACCCATGATTTAGATACCTCTATCAGATCCCCCCTTAGTCTCCTCTTTCCAAGCTGAAGAGTCCTAACCTCTTTAATCTTTCCCCAGATGGGACCCTCTCCAAACCTCTAATCATTTTAGTTGCCCTTTTCTGAACCTTTTCTAGTGCCAGTATATCTTTTTTGAGGTGAGGAGACCACATCTGTACACAGTATCGAGATGTGAGTGTACCATGGATTATATAAGGGCAATAATATATTCTCAGTCTTATCTGCTATTCCCTTTTTAATGATTCCTAACATCCTATCTGTTTTTTTGACTGCCTCTGCACACTGCGTGGATATCTTCAGAGAACTATCCACGATGACACCAAGATATTTTTCCTGACTCATTGTAGCTAAATTAGCCCCCATCATATTGTATGTATAGTTGGGTTATTTTTTCCAATGTGTATTACTTTACATTTATCCACATTAAATTTCATTTGCCTTTTTGTTGCCCAATCACTTAGTTTTGTGAAATCTTTTTGAAGTTCTTCACAGTCTGCTTTGGTCTTAACTATCTTGAGCAGTTTAGTATCATCTGCAAACTTTGCCCACCTCACTCTTTATCCTTTCTCCAGATCATTTATGAATAAATTGAATAGGATTGGTCCTAGGACTGACCCTTGGGGAACACCACTAGTTGCCCCTCTCCATTCTGAGAATTTACCATTAATTCCTACTCTTTGTTCTCTGTCTTTTAACCAGTTCCCAATCCATGAAAGGACCTTCTCTTTAGCCCATGGCAGCTTAATTTACGTAAGAGCCTTTGGTGAGGGACCTTGTCAAAGGCTTTCTGGAAATCTAAGTACACTATGTCCACTGGATCCCCCTTGTCCACATGTTTGTTGACCCCTTCAAAGAACTCTAATAGACTAGTCAGACACCATTTCCCTTTACAGAAACCATGTTGACTATTGCTCGATGGTTTGTTTTTCTATGTGTCTGACAATTTTATTCTTAACTATTATTTCGACTAATTTGCCCAGTACCGATGTTAGACTTACGGTCTGTAAATTGCCAGGATCACCTCTAGAGCCCTTTTAAATATTGGTGTTACATTAGTTAACTTCCAGTCATTGATCAAAGATCTACAAATGAATGGATAGTGGGTGGGGGGAAGGGGAGCAAAAAAAGTCTTGTTGCAGTGAGTTCCAAAGGCTAATTATCAATCCACATATCAGTTTTAAACTCATTGCTTTTCAATTTCATTGAGTCTCCTTGTTCTACTATTATGAGAAAAGGTAAAAAGGAGCTCCACATATGACCGCCTCTGAACCACTTATTCTATATATATCTTTGTTGTGTTCCCACATCTTTGTCTTCCATCTGATTTCTACTCATACTGCTATTTTCTAACATCATCTATGCTGGAAGTTTGTGATTTTTTTTTAAATCAAATGAGCTTAGTATTCCTGGAATGATTGACAAATCTGACTGATATCTACAATAGAGCTGGGAAGCACGTTGTCAAAACATTTATGACACTGAAGAGCTCAAGTGAATCATCTGAAAAATTTTGCTTAAGGTTGTGAAACAAAACCTGAATGTATTTACAAAGATGTGAAATTCAAAGAATGCATGTTGCCACTGAACATACTTCTTTTAGCATAATGCAATAGCATCGCTAGTCTGTATTGTAATTCAGATACCAACTTTTCAAGATACCAGATCTCTTTTTGTTCCTGTGGAATCACTGGATACCATCTCCTGCATTATCCTGGAAAATGCAGAGGTAATGAGTCAGGTTCATGGAGGAGACCATACTTTAATGCAAGATTTGGATTTGAGGCCAAATCAAAAATAGGGCTCAGGCTGGATTTGATGGCGCTGAAATGTGTGTGCCAGAAAATGGGTCTAAAAAATATTCTCATGACAGTCAGACTAAAATGGCAGAGAATTCATCCTCCAAGTTTTCTACCATCTTACATGGAGGCAATTTCATGAGATGAGTTGTGCTTAGATGACATTTTACAAGACAATGAATCTTATATGATATTTAGACTGTGAGCAATCTTGAGCAGGGACTGTCCCCCTCGTTGTGTGTCTGGTGCAGTGTCTAGCAAGTGGAGCCCTGATCCTTGATTGGTTTCCTATAAGCTAGTATTTTTACAATAATAAGAAATATTTTGGTTGTGAACAAACTGAAATCGGAAATAGACCCTTCTGAGCTTTGAATCTAACCAGAACTCAAACTGCAGGTAAGGGCACAAATAAAGGTCTTGAATTTTGAAGAGACTTTGAGTTGAGGTCTTGGTTTTAGCCAATATTTTCAAGGTAGTCTTAGAGAAGAAAATGGTATAATAATGTTATAGTACTTTGTCTCTCAGTTATGTGTAAAACATACTTCACATAAAAGACAACCCCATTAAACTAGTAAATCACAAGAAAAAAATAAGTGGTGTCAAATTGTAGCATTTACATAGCACATCCCACCAAAGTATGTGAAAACACATCACAAGAAACCTTAATTACATTTTACAGATGTAGGCATGGTAAGTATTACTATAACCATTTTACAGATTGGGAAACTGAGGTAAAGAAGGGTTAAGGGATTTACACACAGTGACTGTCAGAGCTGGTGCTAGAACTCTGATTGAACAGTGTTTGGATGGAATTGCTTTGAGGAACCCAAGAAAGAATCCAGACTAATGTATCTGGCTTGTCTTTTCTATAGTCAATTTGGGGCAAATTCATCCCTGAGAGAAGTCCACTGAAGTCAACAGTGTTAACAGGGCTGAATTTGATGTATTGTCTATTACTGATTTTAAATATTCTACGTATGAAGACGAGTAAGCTTTAGACTTCTGAATCCATTGTTTAACATTTTTTTTTGTTTACACAGAGTAGGATCTGTTGTCTCATATCAACTTGCTGTTAATCACTTTGCTGAATGCTGTGAATCGAATGAATCACAAACCATATATCTGGAAGCTCCCATTACATATACTAGTTTACTATATACAGTACATTTGCTATTTAAATGAAAAACAACCTACAGCTGGTGCAGCATATTGAGGAACCTGGATAATATACACAGTGGAGTCTTTGCCTTGACAGCTACAGGAAGAGGAAAACCATGTGGTACTTTCATGATTTAAAGTCAGGAACAGATATATGCACAAACTTCACTCAGGACTTCCTTCAGAAAACATCACACCTTCCACTTTTTATACGAATGAACAAATACTTTTAAATATAAACGGTTCTCCAGAATACCTTTAGTTTGATGAAAGCTTCACGATGTTGGGATAGGTCTACACTTAAAATGCTGTAGCTGTGCCACTGTTCTGCTTCAATGAAGACGCTACTACAGCAATAGGAGAGCTTTTCCCATTGGTATAGTTAATCCACCTCCACAAGAGGCAGTATCTATGTTGACAGGAGAAGCCCTGCCATCAACACAGTGCTGTCTACACTGGGAGGTTAGGTTGGTATAACTGTGTCCATCGCACTGACTTTCCAATGTGCCAGGTCTCGTCCCCACTCCACCCCTTCACCAAGGCCCCGCCCTTGTTCAACACCACCCTGCCTCTTCCTGCTTTGTTCCGCCTATGGACTAGTACTCAGGAGTGTGGGTTTTTCCCTGTGGAAGTGTAAGCCCTTTGGGGTTTAAAGAGCATGACCGCTTTAAATCGTTTTTCTGAGGGGGGAAGTGCTGATTGCTCCAGAAGAAGGAAGTGCTGTTGGGGGTGGAGGAGCAGAGAGAGATGGACAGCAACAGGGTGTGTGTCTGGACCTCCAGACAGATCTCACCTCACAGAGTGAAGGAGCCAAGACCCTGCCCAAAGCCTGGGAGGGACAGACAGAGCAGCCGATCAGGGACTCCCCAGGACAGGAGTCAGGAGGAGCACTGTGCCAGGGAGGAATCGCCAAGAAGGACAGGCCGGAGCTGGACCCAATATCACAGCTGCCCAGGGCTGCATGGGGCTGTGAGTACTGGGAGTTGTGACTTTGCATTGGGAATAAGGAGGAAGGCTGTTAGCTAGTTAAGTGGGGAGGTGGTCACTCTGTGTGGCTTTGCAGAGGGTGGCCATAAGAGGGCATTGGAGGGGTTTGTTGGGGAAAGTTCACTGGCACCAATGATGACAGGAGCACCCAAGAGTCACCACTGAACTGGATCTTTGCCCAGGACTCCCTGAACTCTGTATGTAGACACATTGCTCAGTGTCTGCCCTTTCAGACTGTGGTACCACAAGGCCTGTGGTGCCTTGTGTTGAATGCACCCTGTTTAATCACTAGCCTTTTATTTTCCCAGTTGCTTTTCTCCTTTCATCCCTCTGCCAATAAATATTTCTCCGTCCTGTATTCATTGTACTCTTCTGGTGTGTGGTGTGTTCACTCCAGGGGGGTGGAACAGTGCCCCTGGGGAGGAAGGGTCTTTCCCTGCTGCATTCCTACGCGTGCCTTCTCTTGGCCAGAGCTGCCTGCAGAGCAGACTCATCTTGGCCACGAGGGCGGCTAAAAGTTATATAAGTTTTATAGTGTAGACCTGGCTTCAGACACAGCTGACAGAGCAAAGTACAGCTGCATATGGATTATGACTTTATCATATTCTATATCTTTATAGTTTTAGTGGCACGCTGGATATAAATCTTATTGAGAAAACCAGCTGTGTTGTTATAACTCACCAAGACACTGTTTATCTCTCCCTTATACTGAATATGTACAGATCCGTGTTAGAAATGTCTATGTTGCATAATTACTAGGAATAGGTTTGTAAAATACTCTGAAGTTCTAGAACTGAGCACCGAACATACACAGCACTTCATTGGGACCACGATGAGCACTTGTTGGCCTGCTCCAGAGCAGAGTTTTGATAATGGTGTCTGAAGAAGACCATGCACCATTGTGGACTGGAACTTCTGCAGCTGAAAAGGAGGAAGGAGGAAGGCGTGGCATAGACAAGTCCTAGTCTTGTAAGCAGTAGCCCAAGAAACTGGGAACCAGCATGTACCAGTGTAGATGGGTTTGCAGAAGTCATGCTTAACATTCTCTCAGATTTTAATGTTAGATAAGAGTTTTAAATCCTGGAGTTTCCAAGTTCAGCACAGGCCGGTTGCTAACTGACTGATTGTTGAAGGTTTTTCCCAGATTTACTATAGTACAAAGAATAAGTGGAAGATCTAGCTGAATGTCAAAATGAAAGTGACTTTATTATAACACAAGATAGATCGGCTTTACCATTGACGGCTGCATTTTATATCTCTGAAGAATTAAGCTTTCATGTGTTTGGGCTGTTCTGAAAGATTTAGTATAGTGAAGGGAATAACTTACACCCAGGCTTTCTAAACTCTGTCATTGTCATGGATTTCTAAGTGCTCTTTGGGCTAATTCTGTCTGTCCCAATTCCCACATCAGTAGCGCTGCACTCGTGTAGGTGATGACCTATAAATTTTAGAGACTTGTACCCAGTTCTGTGACAGCCCTTACATTCAACAGCTATAGGCAGAAGAGTATGTTTGATTTGCAAAATAAACTATCTTTGCACAAATAACTCTACCAAATTACTCCAGTCTTGTAACAAAGGAGCAGAGCTGCCAATTAGCACATGTCTACATTAAACTTAGACACCCACGGTTGGCCTGTGCCAGCTGACTCAGGCTTGCAGGTCTTCCGCTAAGGGGCTGTTTAGTTGCGGTGTAGACATTCAGTGTGGGCGGCAGCCTGACCTCTGGGACACTCTCACCTCACAGAGTCCAGTGCTAGGCTCCAGGCTGAGCCCAAAACATCTACATTGCAACTACACAACTCCTGTGAGCCTGAGTCAGCTGGCACATGCCAGCTTGTGGGGTTTTAATTGAAATGTAGACATATGATTGGAGACCAGTCACCAAGCAACAGGCCACTAATGCTACTTGCTCCACTCCCAAGCCGTGGATACTACTGGCTGTGTCTATTGCTTGGCTCTCAATTTTTCAGCGGGGACAATTTTTTATTCTTTCTGCCCATCAACTTAATGGTAGAACTCTGTCTGGTGTCTTAAACATTGTGTGTGTGTGTGTGACAGAGTAGTTTCCATTTCAGTGATTTCCATGGGATTACTCGTGGAGTAAGGTACTAAACATAAGGAAGGATGACACTGTAGTGTTCCCCTCTAATTTTTTATGTCCATATGTGGCATGAATTTCATTATGTGCACCAATATGGAGGGATGTGTGACACATCATCTCCATTTGATGCCCATAACAAAATTCATGTGGTGGGAGTGAGGCTGAGGGTTCAGGGTGTGAGAGGGGGCTCAGGACTGGGCAGAGGATTGGGTGTAGGGGGTGAGGGCTCTGGCTAGGAATGAAGGCTCTGGGGTGGGCCGGGAATGAGGGGTTTGGGGATTCAGGCTGTCCCGGGGCTGTGGCAGGGAGAGAGGACTCCCCCCCAGCCCTTCTCACCACAGCAGCTTGGGGCCAGGGGAGAGATGCTTCTCACCGGTGGGGCTGAGCTGGGCCAAGAGAGGGGCCCCTCTCCCCAGGTAGTGGCAAGTCCAGGGTAGGTCTGCGCTGGGGCTGGCAGGGAGGGGTGCCTCTTCCCACTGTGGCTGGTTCCATGCTGTGGGAGAGGCATCTCTCCCTGTCACAGCCCTGAGCCCCTGCACAGGGCTTACTGGCAGCTGCACGTGGTCGCACAGCTTAGAGGGAACTTACAGGATCTAGCTCACAGAAAAACAAATCCCCTTTTCTTCTCATTAGAGGCTTCCCCTATCACTCAGATAGCCAGCTATCTGGATCCTTACAGAAGGAGAAAAGAGATTTTCTTTATAAACAATCCCAAACACTTCCATGAAAAACTCTTAGGAGTAGTCAAGTAGAGTAGATCAATTCTGCTCTTGGTTACATCTGTGTAAATTGGAAATAACTGATAAAATTTGGCCCAATGCAATTAATAAAATCAGTTGAAAGACTTCACAGGAAATTTCCAAGAGAGCTAATAAGAGGGTTTTTTGTTTACACACTTTTTTGCCCCTTCAGCTGCTGCCTCAACTGCAATGTTGCCTTGTCTCAGAATCAGAGAGAAACTGATATTCCTTCTGGCAGTGCTGGGAGCTCTCTGAGAAATCACAGAGCAAGATGGCTTCTCTGCCAAGAAGGAAGCTTTTTACATAAGCTAATTTTCCCCCAGGACTCTTCTGCTGGAATTCCCTTCCCTGTTAGTTTTATAGGATTTAGAGGAAAAAGACCCTTTTCCTCACTGCTTTTACTCTCTTTTTCCCTGTTTACACAGTATAAAACAAAGTCTATGGCCTTCTGAGAATCAGAAATTCCAAGGCAGCATACTTTGAGAAGCACTGAGGAGCCTGTAGAGGATGTACATCTACTGATGAAAGACAATTTTATGAGAATGGAGAACAGAATGTCACAGTCTCTCAACTCAAATGACTGCAAGGCTTGTGAATGTTATAATAGACAAACGCCGCTTAAGCACAGTTCTATTCGAGTTTTCTAGTAGAGCTGAGTGAATAATTTGTAAAAGATAATTAGTTGATGAATTCCACCTCTTTTTTCCTGTTAGTTCCACGAGCAGATCACAATTTTCTCAGATGTATTTGTTATTCAATGTAATTCTCTGAATAATTTCTGAAATAATTTCTTGGTCTGTCATTTTTTCATGAACAGTTCATTGCAGGTATTCAAAATTCACATTGTTTTTATTAGTCATGGAGGTTACATCTTATTGTATTATCTAAAGATTGTCAGTTCCTTTTAAATTATAATAGTACTTTGCACTTTTCATTCTAAGATCTGTGCACTTTACAACCATTAATTTATTTGGTCTGAGAGGATGCCTGGGAGACCCAGAATGTGTACAGATGAGGTTCAACGCTTTTAAGGGCCTGATTGCATGCACACCACGCGCTTAATCTGTGCACACAGTCACTGTGATTGTGCTTGCAAACTGAATATTTGTACATGCAAATAGCCACTGACACTTATAAATCTTAATTTGCATACACAGCTGCTTGATTTGTGTACTTGAGTCTAGTAATTGCATGCACAAATTAGGCATGGAACTGGCACATATTTGTGTGTGTATAATTGTGCACCTGTCTTTTTGAAAACCAGGCTCAGTGACTTACTCAAGGTCACACAGGAAGCTTGTGACAGAATGAGGAGTAGGACCCAACTGTCCTGATTCATAGTCCCATGTCTTAACTAAAGAATTATAGAAGTCAGAAACAAGCAATTTTCTACATTAATATGTATAAAGGACACATAGTTTAAAATTACTGTAAAATTTTTATTTTTCCTCGCTTGGGCTCATTACAGTCTGTATTTTTCCTGCACATTTGCCCTGCATTAGACTTTTGGTGTTATTATTTTAACAATGACTTGTATGAAATTATTAGTTTGGGATTTTATTTCCCATACACCACAAACAAGGCAATCTCTTGCATACTATCACTACTTATCTTTTATTGCTTTCTACACCCATATTAACAATCTTTTGTATTTTCAGCACAAATTATACCTAATAAATAGATCCTAACTGAAAGGATTTCACTCTACAATGTTTATTTATGTAATGCCATGCCCCATAGCACAGTAATAATAAATAATCACAATATGAATTTATTTAGAGCTTTCGTGTCCCTGTCAGTAATCCAGGGGCCTGCATTTGGGGATGTTTTCCTGGCTCTTTCCCATTGCCTAGGTGTGTGATCTTGGGTGAATCATTTAATCTCAGTTTCCTCATCTGTGAAATGGAAATAACATTTAGCTATCAGGGGACATGTGAGGATTAGTTAGTTAATGTTTGGAAAGTGCTTTGAGATTCCCCAGATGGGAAATGATACAGAAGTGCTAAGAAGGAAGCTGCAGAATCACAGAACAACAGTGAAATAAAATATCTTACTATTTAAATGTCCTCAATCAGTGAGCATCCATTTATTTAAATGCATCTACTTAAATCCTTATTTTTTTAAAAGATTGAAGTGCTGCCTTGATGATGATTTTCCAAAAAAAAAAGTGAGCAGCGTAGTGTTATTTCTCATAACCTCTTTGTGTGACTGTCTCCTTATCTTTACCTAGTTAATTAATTGTAGCTATTCTCCACCCCACAGACTCAAATTACAAAATTGAAACCCCTTTCTCAGGCTCCTGCTACATGTGATTTTAGTGTAGGCTTCTGCCACACTGAATTAAGGCCGGGGTGCCAGACTAGGCTGTGATGCGGGGGTTGGGGAAAGGAGGTAAACAGTGGTGGTAAGGAAAGCTGTATCAGGACACTGGATCCACTCTGTAGTCCTACACGTGTGCAGCTGTGGGTAATTCAGTCGACAGCCCATTGAGAGACCTGTCTTCCTTTCTTGTACCCATGGAGCCCTCTTATCCAGAAGTGCAGGACTAGCTCACATGTCCAGATCTACAGGCTCATGAGGAAGAGCCTGCCAGCCCAATCTTTGTGTCTCTGGTCTCCCAACACTCAGCTCAGGTGACAGAGCATGCATCCTACACCACCAATGGACACTCCTAACTGCAAGCAACATGTGGTCAGCTAGAGAGGTGTGGGGAGCAAAAAGCATAAGAGCCAAAATACACCAGTGATAGACAGTCAACTAAAAATAATCAAGAAAAAAAAAGTTGGGGGAACACACACACACACACACACACACACACACACACACACACACACACACACACACACACACACACACACACACACACACACACAAAGAATAGAGCCAGAACAGGAGAGGAGAGCTTGAACAGAAAGGGTAGAGATGACTCTTGGGTAACTCTTCCAGAGGATGGCAGAAGGGAAATAAAGCAGGAGATGGGGCCTGTTTGCCAGTCCACTGCAAGGGAGGCTCCAGAAAAAGGGATAGAAACTGCTTAGTAGATGAGGGGTAAATGACAGCCTGCGCCTGGTGATAAATTCAGTTGGGGTATAAATCTGAAAGGTATCAGCCTAGTACATTGCTTAAGTTGTAACTCCAATATCCAAACCACATGGCTAACAAGTTAGCAGTATTAGTGATGTTCTTAGTGGGCAGGTATCTGCATCACAATGGGCACCCTTGGTGGTCTTCTTTGCAGTAAAGCCAAATGTTGAATTGGCCTGAAGAATGAACTGTTCTTTCATTCTGGTATCCACACAGTGATTCCTCTAGGTCAGGGCTGAGATATGATGGCATAGTCTGGGGAAGCTTGCAACACTGCCAGTGCCAACTACCTTGTGGCTGTTCAGAGAACAAAGATGTTGGGGCCCAATCAAACTCCTAGTGAAAAGTATCTGGTTGTCTTCACATTGACTTCACTGGGAGTAGGGCTGGGTCCTTTCTTTGCAGGGTATTTAATCACCATTCACTAGCGCTATCTTGATCAGAACAACAAACTCCAAACAATCCTTTTCTACAACAAAGTGTCGTAGGCACCAGCAAAGGGCTCAACTCTTTCAACACCTATTGAAATAAATGGAAACTGAGGAAGCTCAACACCTTGCAGGATTGAGCTTTCATTTACTTGAACCAGAAACTTTAGTCTCCCTCTTTCCCAGCCTCCTCTAGCTCGGTAGCTATCAACTATTATCTTTTAATAGCTTTAATAACTCTATTGTTCTCCTTTAGCTAGATAAGAAAACCCTTAATTCAAACTGCCTGAAAATTCCCTGATAAAAACATTTGTAGAAAATTGCTGCCCACATACTCTGCCTCTGCAACACATGGAGACATTTCAACCCTTCTACCAGATGAGAACAGTTATGTATTTACATATGCAGATACTTACCTTTAAAAATAAATCTATTAATGTAGATAAGAAAATTGGATGTGGAAATGTTTATCTTGATAGCTTTTGCAAATTATGTATAGTGATTTCATTCGCATAGCATTCTAAACATAGTGTGTGATTCTTTTCTCCCTTACACTAATTTTACACTAGTGTAAAACTTAGCTGTTACTACCTTGGCTTCATTTAGTTACAAATGCTCCCTGACTTATGCAAGCGCTCCGTTCCAGAAAGCCTTGCGTCACTCGGATTTTGTGTAAGTCGGGAATGTATACCTGACCATTAGTTTTTGGGTTTTTTTGCCTTTCTAGCTTATGCAATTTACAGAACTTTTGCCTAAGTGTGGATTTGCGCAAGTCAAGTTTGCATAACCCGGGGAACATCTGTTATCTCTTAACACTGATGTAAATAAGATTACTCAGAACCATAGAAACCAAAATCTTGATTTCTGAGTGTCTGAAGTGAGACATCGAGATCCATATTTTGACTGCTAAAGAAAAATGCCCTGATTTTAAGATTAAAATGGGAGCTCTGTGTCCATTTCAATGTGTAATTTACTGAGGAGCCTAAATCTCATTTTCAAAAGTGATTTAGGAGCAAAGAAGCTTAATCCCATTGACTGTCCATGGGATTTGGGCTAAGGACTAGATTTTCAAAACTATTTGGGTGCCTAAACCCCATTGATTTCAACAGGAGTTAGATTCCTAAATAGCTTTGAAAATCTGGACTTGAGTAACTAATCCTTTTTGAAAATGAGATTTAGAGTGAAGCAACTTTGAGTGCAGCAATGCCTAAATACTTTGAAAAGTTTGGGCCTATATGCTTATTGATTTTTATTAATAGACCCAAAGAGCAGTCTTATTTCAAATTTAGTTCACATTATTACCAACAAGTCACAAGAACCACACTGCAAAATATAACAGTCACAACACTGGCATCAGCTTACTTGCCCAAAGTCACCAAAAAAAAAGAAAAGAAAAGAAAAGAAAAAGCTGTGGCAAAGCCAGTAACTAAAAAGACCTCCTGAATTCCAACCTTAATCAAAAAAACCACCTGTATCCCATAGATTTAAGCAAAGAGTAAAAGATAGAAAAGGTTACTACACGGCCTTTTTGCAAGTTCAGGAGAACACTGTATTGGACTCTGGTGGATTGTGTGGCCCATCAAAATCACTTTGAATTATACTTAACACTTATTAGTTAATTACACTTATTCATAGGCTTTTCCATGAAATCCCATGCATTTGATTCATTTACTGTGAGATAAATGAAATGTGGTTTTAAGAAACACTTGTGCAGTTTGGATTCCTCTCTCCCCACTTGGTCTGAGTGCAGGACTCAGTGTATGTGTAAACTGCAAGTAAAAACCCTTGGCTGGCCTGTGCCAGCTGTCTTGAGCTAAGGGGCTTCTTAACTGCAATATAGATGCAGCAAAGAATCCTGTGGCACCTTATAGACTAACAGACATTTTGGAGCATGAGCTTTCGTGGGTGAATACCCACTTCATCAGATGCATGTAGTGGACATTTCCAGGGGCAGGTATATATATGCAAGCAAGCTAGAGATAATGAAGTTAGTTCAATCAGGGAGGATGAGGCCCTGTTCTAGCAGTTGAGGTGTGAAAACCAAGGGAGGAGAAACTGGTTTTGTAGTTAGCAATCCATTCACAGTCTTTGTTTAATCCTGAGCTGATGGTGTCAAATTTGCAGATGAACTGAAGCTGAGCAGTTTCTCTTTGAAGTCTGGTCCTGAAGTTTTTTTGCTGCAGGATGGCCACCTTAAGGTCTGCTATAGTATGGCCAGGGAGGTTGAAGTGTTCTCCTACAGGTTTTTGTATATTGCCATTCCTCATATCTGATTTGTGTCCATTTATCCTTTTCCGTAGAGACTGTCCAGTTTGGCCGATGTACATAGCAGAGGGGCATTGCTGGCCTATGATGGCGTACATTACATTGGTGGATGTGCAGGTGAATGAACCAGTGATGGTATGGCTGATCTGGTTAGGTCCTGTGATGGTGTCACTGGTGTAGATATGTGGGCTGAGTTGGCATTGAGGTTTGTTGCACGGATTGATTCCTGAGCTAGAGTTACTATGGTGCGGTGTGCAGTTACTGGTGAGAATATGTTTCAGTTGGCAGGTTGTCTGTGGGCGAGGACTGGCCTGCCACCCAAGGCCTGTGAAAGTGTGGGATCATTGTCCAGGATGGGTTGTAGATCCCTGATGATGCGTTGGAGGGGTTTTAGCTGGGGACTGTATATGATGGCCAGTGGAATTCTGTTGGTTTCTTTCTTGGGTTTGCCTTGCAGTAGGAGGCTTCTGGGTACATGTCTGGCTCTGCTGATCTGTTTCCTTATTTCCTCATGCGAGTATTGTAGTTTTGAGAATGCTTGGTGGAGATTTTGTAGTATAGATGTTTACACTTGGTCTGGAGTGCAAGCTACAGGATCCTATGAGGTGGGAAGATCCTAAAGCTTAGGGTGCAGCCCAAGCCCAAACATCTACATCATAATTAAATATCTCTTAGTCCCATGAGCTTGAATCAGCTGGCATGGGGCAATTGTGGGTGTAGGGTACACATAGGCTTAGGGAGAAAGCAAACTGTATGTGCTGTAGCTTCAGGCCTGGGTACAGAGTTTGAACTCTGAGTGAAATCTGGGCCCATTTAGAGGAAAGCAGCCAAGAAAATGTATCCTGTTTCTTAGAACTCATCTTCCCAAGGGAAAATAAGAAGGAAAATATCAATCAAGCAACACATGCCTTACAGAGCATTTGCTGGAAAACTTGATTGGAGTGAGGGCTACTCTTCCCCAGAGTCTCTTCTTTAGGCCTCACTGTCAGAGCTGTGGAAATAAAGGAATTTGGTGGCAAAATCCCCTTTCTGCCTTTTCTCCCATTGCCAAGAAGTGGAAATTGATTACTATGATTTTTCTCCCTCTCCAGCTTCACTGCTGAACAGGGAGATTTCTCCCATTTCATTTCTCTGAAGATCTGTTGGCTAAAGTTCTGTCCGACGCTGGTCAGACAAAAGAGGGAGATAATGTCAGTCTATAAGTTGCAGAACTAGAGCTGGATGGTGGGAAACCAAGAAGTGTCAGAGCCTAGCAACCCCTTACTCTGCAGGCCCTGACTCAAATAAAAGGATGGTCCAATGGAAAGGGTATTCCTCAAGGACTGGGAATAGTGGTGTTCAATTCCCTGATCTACCAGAAACCTTGTGAGAGATTTGGGGCAAGTCATTTAGCAGCTTTGGCTCCCTGTCTATCAAGTGGGGAAAATAGTACTTCCCTCCCACACAAGGGTGTTGGGAAGTGTTCAGATAATACAGTAATAGGGGCCAAATAAGTAGGTCAGCAAAAGAATGGCAGTTGCGATTTATACCTCACCATACACATTTTTTCTTTTCCACAACTACTGGGCACATGAAATTCACAATATACCAAACCTTTCATTCAATCTTGTAGAAGGCTTAAATGTCTTTCTTTGTATCTGCTTTAGAATGATGACCAAAGGGTCAAAAAACACATATTTCAGAGGAGTAGCCGTGTTAGTCTGTATCAGCAAAAACAATGAGGAGTTCTTGTTGCTGAGGAAGCATTGTTTTAAGGCAGTCAAAATGTTGGCATACTGTGGTGCCATGCGGGTACCCATAACAGTGCAACTGACTTGAAGGTATTCATATACCATGTATTTATACTTGCCTACTGTATTTTCCACTCCATGCATCTGCTGAAGTGGGTTATAGCCCACAAAAGGTTATGCCCAAATAAATTTGTTAGTCTCTAAGGTACCACAAGGTTTCCTCACTGTTTTCGCTAACATAGATATAGTGAGCAAGCCATTACATGATGGTAAATATTTTCCAGTATGGTGGTTGAGATTTTAGGTGCTGTGACAGTGGTTAACAAATAGAGTTTCTTCTCCTTTGTAGGTGGATCACATAAAGCCTAGGATAAACATTACCCAGATACATTAGTAACATTACTCTGGTGTCACCTCTCTCATGCTTTATGAGACATCTAATTTCAACAGCAGCAACATTGCTGGGATATATGAATACCCAGCCCTGCATTAACACACTGTGGTAGTAGCTGTCATAAGGACACTCATTGCTAAGATAGGAGGAACTATTTGTTTATATTATTTTGTTTTCTTTGTACTTCACATGTAAGTGGAATGGAGTGTCTGCCTTTCTTCAAGGGCAGCTGTGAAGCAGTTTCCACTTTGTGTTTTAGTTCAGATGCTGAATGTTCCAGATTCATTGCATTCTGCCTCTCCTAGAGACATTCTATTTGTTTGTTAATTTTCAAAATCTGATAGCACATTTATCTAGAATGAAAAGCACATTTCTTCTTTCTGCATAGAAAAACAGAATACAAAGAATAGCCACTAGAAAGACATCACAAGATGTACGCATTTGCCTACCAGGTAGCTGGGGACTTACAAAATGGAAACCATTGCAGAATGCCAGTTCTGAGAAGGCCTCCCAGAGAAGCTTTAAAGAATTTTTTTGGACTCAGGGCTCCAGAGTCCAGGTCTTCTACAGGGCTAGAACAATATTCTATTATTTGGATTCTGGTTTTTGAGAGTCTTATCAACTGATGCGCTTTCTACATATTCAGAAATACTCCCTATATACAGAAATGTACAAGAAATACATGATGTTGTGCATTAAAGCATCTATATTTTCCAAGATAAACTGTGCTAATGTTCATAAGTTGACATATATGATATTCCTAAAGCATAATATTGCAGGAGCTAATAAAATAACTGCATGAACATTTCAGAGAACAATGCATGCCGTGTTTCAAATTGTCCACAAACAGAGCAGTTTTAAAGATTTGTTTGGTATTGGAGACTAACCAATTTTATTTTAGTTTCAGGTTTGCTCACCAACTGTTTGCTTTGGATAATTAATGGTCACAAATTGATGTCTGAGCTGTGTGACTAATCACCTAAGTCTCATAATATTGTTTGTTCTCTGGAGGGATAACCTAACCTTTATATAACTACTTTTGCCTGAAACAAATTTTGTTTAATCACAAGGGACTGGATAGTGACTTGGACAATGCACCCATGCAGGGGCATAATGGGAAGAAAGAACTCTTTAAACACCTTTGAGTGGACTATCTGGATGTATTCACCCCAGGGAAGAGGGGTGAAGATTGGCCAGGGAGTGGGCAAAGTCCTGACTTTAATTCCCAATGAACCAACCAGTGAAGTGGAGCTGGTAAAGGAGGATGCTTTAATTTGACACTGGCATAGACCAACAGCAAATTACTACCCTGGAGTAAGCAGGGAGAGAATAATGCCTCCCAAGACTACTCTTGCTCATGCAGCTTCTGCACTACCCTACACTCAGGGCTATGTATGAAACCACCAACCAGCCCCAAATTAATTTCATGTAGTCACAAAAGGCTAGATTCTGTCACGCTTACTCCACTCGTATAGTACCGTACTCCACAAGCCCTCCCAAGTGAGGTTTGCAGGATCTGAGCCTTAGTGATGATCCACATTTTGTTAGTTGGACACAAACTAATTTTCCATGGATGCTGAATGAACAAACCTCTGTTCATGCAAATGTTCCAGCATAGTGAATCAAAAGGGGTGCAAACAAAGTCAAAGGAGCATGTTCATAAGTAACTGGATTCCTTGTTTGACCACGTCCATCAAATAGATTTCTTGGCAAAAGTGTTACTCCCTGAATAGTTGCTGCTGTTTCATTTCAATCACCATGATGCAGGAAACATTTTCTATACCTTTCCCAAGGGATTCTACTTCTTACATCTGTTAAAGGCAGAGAGAGAAGTTCTGTTTGTTGAAGTAATCTCCTAACGATAGCATTCCTAGTTGTTCCTCAGTAAAACACAAGGAAGATCTGCTGCACATGATGTGTTTATGTGTGAAAAGAGCTTTGGCATATGGCTACATGTCGTATTAAACCTTCACAGATGAAAAGCTGAGCATTTGGTTCATTTGTTTGCATCAAGCCACTCAAAAATCTACTCTTCAGTCATTAACCTTTGTTTTGCTAGTGACTGTAATGGGACTGAGATGTGGTCCTACACCAGAAACACCACAGAACTGAGAATGTGGTTAAATGTTGATAGAAGTACTCTGTGACTAGTATCAGAGGGGTAGCCGTGTTAGTCTGGATCTGAAAAACCAGCAAAGAATCCTGTGACACCTTATAGACTAACAGGTTTTGGCGCATGAGCTTCCGTAGGTGAATACCTACTTCGTCACCTACAAAAGCTCATGCTCCAAAACCTCTGTTAGTCTATAAGGTGCCAAAGGATTCTGTGACTAGCACATCTTAAAAATGTGATTTTTGCAGTATCAGCCCTGTTCTTGCCAAATTCTGTGACCAGGTCCTGCCTCATACCAAGCCTCTGATAGAAGGGCTTATGTCTCAGGCTCTCTTCCTACTACAGACAGTAGAAGCCCTAGTAAAATTATCATTTTCAAAGCCAATAGTATTTTTGCTAGGCTCTTTTTGCCAATTCATGCCATGTTTCTAGGGCTGCCAACTCTCTAATAGCACAAAATCAAACACCCCTGCCCCAACCCATGCCCTTTCCCTTCCCTAAGGCCCTGCCCAACCCCGCTTCCTCCGAAGCCCCGCCCACTGCTCCTTCCATCCCCCCCTCCCTCTGTTGCTCGCTCTTCCCTACCCTCACTCATTTTCACCAGGCTGGGGGGTTGAGGTGTAGGGGGTGCATAAGGGCTCCGGCGGGGGTGTGGGGGGCCTCTGGGGTGAGGCCGGGGATGAGGGGTTTAGGAAGCAGGAGAAGACTCCAGGCTGGGACAGGGGATAGGGGTGCAGGGAGGCATGAGGGCTCTGGCTGGGGGTGCAGGCTCTGGGATGGGGCTGGGGGTGAGGGATTTGGAGTGCAAGAGAGTGCTCTGGGCTGGGCTCGAGGGGTTTGAAGGGCAGGAGAAGGATTGGGGCTGGGGCAAGGTGTTGGGGCCTGGGAGGGGAGTCAGGGGTGCAGACTCTGGGCAGTGCTTACCTTAAGCAGCTCTCGGAAGCAGCGGCATGTCCCTCCCTCCGGCTCCTACATGAAGGCATGGCCAGGTGGCTCTGCGCGCTGCCGTGTCTGCAGGCGCTGCCCCTGCAGCTCCCATTGGCTGCGGTTCCTGGTGCTTGGAGTGGGGGCAGTGTGCAGAGCCCCCTAACCCCGCCCCCATGCATAGGAGACAGAGGAGGGACATAGTGGTTGCTTCCTGGGAGCCACACGGCACGGTGGCTAGCAGGGAGCCTGTCAGCCCAGGTGCATGGCACCTCCACCAGGACAATCAACGGCCCAGTCAGTGAGCTGCCAGGATCCCTTTTTGATTGAGTGTTCCAGTTGAAAACCGAACACCCAATTACCTGACATGTGTCCCTGTCAATGTACCAGGCTAAACCACATCAAAAACAGTTTCATTAAATGTTTATCTGTCACAAGTTATGAAACTGCCTAATGTTTTTATTTAGGAGCGTGCTGAAGCAATAAGCACCGGGCTGTTCATGGGGCTGCAGGTCTGTATTACGAATATAGATGATCTCTCTTCCCCTGAAACACTCTTGTAGTTTGCCTTTTCAAAACATTTGGAAGGAATAGTATTATGCACCTGTTCCTCCATACAGCTCTATGGGACAGTCAGTCCATTTGTGTTTTGCGTCTCTGACAGGGTGACGTTGATGGTGTAGCATTTGATATCAATCCTTATTCCGACATCAGACACTGAATAATAATTCCAGTGACAGATTTAAAATGCTCTGTCTTATGAAATGCTGCAGGTTCTGCTATTTTGGGTTATAATTATTCCCTCCACTAACCGTGGCCAATTGCACATTGAATGCTATGAAATTACAAAACTCTTCAAGTCTGTACTAACAGCAACTGAGGATGCCAAAGTAATGTGACACTTTGTGGGATTGCACTGTGTATGTAGAGTGCTATATAAAAACACAATCACTGAGCTGGTGAAAGTTTTGCCTGTGTAAGAACTAAGATCAGACCCAAAATTGATTATACAAAATATGTCTATAATCCCTTTAATCTCTTTAAATCCATTTAGAAATTATGACTAAAGACATTAATTCAAGCAATGAAACAATACCACCACACTAAGGGCTAAATTCTGACTTTAGAGACATTACTGAGCAAGGAGTGATTTACAAGCTGCACCAACCCATGAATAACCATGGAACATGTAACTGAAAGATACCCCGCTGAGTAGGTCTTCACTGCAGAGTTAAGTCAAGTTACTTCTCTCAGGTTAGCCTAGCACAAGTGCGGAGAGGCTGCTGTCACAACAACCCATGAGTTGCTATGATGCCCCGCATCTGCATTGGCACTATACTCACTCACATGAGGTGCTAAGACATCTGAGGGCCTATTCCACGGTGCTGCACAAGGCCCATGCTTACTCTCATAAATGTACAGGAATAAGATGTACCCATTAAGCATCTTAATACCTCTACAACTACATCCAAAACAACCACTGTATTGCTATAGCTGTATCTCTATAAAATCACACCCTAACAGAAATAGTGAAATCTGCACAAAAACTGTATGTAGATCAGGCCTTCGACTCCTGTAGACTTAATTTAGGTCTAGTCTACACTGGCAATGCTAAAGCACTGCTGCGGCAGCACTTAAAAGTGGCTTGTTTAGTCATGGCAGAGCACTGGGGGAGAGCTCTCCCAGTGCTCTTAAAAAAAAGAACACCCACCTCCATGAAAAGTGTAGCTACCAGTGCTATTTTTTCACACTCCTGACCGAGAAAGTTGCAGCGCTGTAAATTGCCAGTGTAGACAAGCCCTAGTCAACTCTGATTAAGAAAAGCACTTAAGCATATGCTTAGGTCCCACTAAAGTCACTCAGGGATACAGACTCATATCCACTTAATGAGTAAGTACTCCTTGACCCCTTACGCATCACCTATGATTGTGTGCCACCAAATGTGCGTCTGTGGAATTCTAAGTTGGTGTAATTCACATGCCCAGAGGCCAAGAGAGGACTGCAGTAAGAAAAGCAATTAGCAGGATGGTCTTAGAAGGTTTACATAGTTTATATTTTGTGTCATGTGTGATTAATACTGCATTTATTTTTCTAAGCTATACACCTCTACCTCGATATAACGCTGTCCTCGGGAGCCAAAAAATTTTACCGCGTTGTAGGTGAAACTACATTATATCGAACTTGATTTGATCCACCAGAGCGTGCAGCCCCACCTCCCCTGGAGTGCTGCTTTACATCAGAATTCGTGTTCTATTGGGTGGCATTATATCAGGGTAGAGGTGTATATGTGGGAAATGACTGTTCCTTCTGGACAGATTTAATTGTTCTAGTTAATACTATTTATAGAATACACTGAGACATGAATAGGTCCTTTTGAGAAGTTAGGAATTGTTTATTTCTGGGTGTTTGCTCTTGTTTATTAACTGTGCATGCTAATATTAGTATCACTTCATTATATTTATTAATAATGATTTGCTTTCATTCTGCCTCACATGGAATGAAAGTTAGTTCATTATTAACATGTTGAGATCCTCAGATGAAAGGCATAGAGTTTATCTGTAGCTTTACACAGAAATAAGCAAGTGTATTGCATAACTGCCCAGTTATGCCAGATAAAATAAAGGTACTCACAGACATCAATAACTACATGTGCCTCATGCCATAAGAGAGAGATCAGGTATCAGTATATACATACGAGGATGCTGTAGACGAGCGGACTCACCCCTGCAGTGCCTCCAGCTGGTGTCTTCCGGGAATTAGCTCAATTCAGCTCTGGAGCACCCTCTGCAGGCTGGTGATCCACCTCCTCTGGCCCCATGTCCCTTCCTGGACTCAGTGCCCTTTTACATGGGGGTGCTGCCCCCTGGCAGTAACCCCTTTCTCTCATGGTCTCCCCTCCCCAGGAAACCCTTCATTCTCTATCTCCACCTTGCCTCAGTATATGGCTACTGCCAGTCATTGTCTAGCCCCATGCCCTGGGGCAGACTGCAGTATCAGCCTACGCATCACTGGCAAGGTTGGGTTTGGACCTGCTGCCTTTGTCTACCCCTGGGCTGCCCTCTGCAACCCCTAGTACCTGTTGGCCTAATGCTAGGCTGCAGCCTGGGGCTTTCCAGGCTAGAGCGCCCCAGCTCCTCTGCCTTTCCCCAGCCCTGCTTCACTAGGGTACCTTATGTCCAGCTCCCTGCAGCCAGGCCCATCTCACTCTACAGCTAGAGAGAGACTCTTTGGGCCTCTGGCTCACTGCCTCTTATAGGGGCCAACCTGGTCTGATTGGAGCATGGCCAAAGCTGAGCCTACTTTCCCCAATCAGCCCAGGCTTCTTGCCCCAGCCACAGCCCTCTTCTGGGCTGTTTTAAGCCCTTCAGGGCAGGAGCAGGGGACCACCCTGCTACAGATGCTTTCTCAGGGTATCCATGTTTGTCGGTCACCCTGTTATCCCCCTGCCTCTAGTGTGTCAGGTCTATCTTGTGGTAGCTGTGTGTCAGATTCTGTATAGCAGACAGCACTGACCTGTCAACCCCTGGAGACTCTGCCATATTAACCTTAGGTGTACCTCAATTCCTAAACATTTCAAAAGCATCCTCATGTAGTGTCCATCCCTGTCCTCAGACACTCATTGTAATTACCAGGTAAACTCCCCAAAAAGAGACCATGTACACACCAGCTGGAAGGTTACTACTCAGAATCAGGCCCTTTATGACAACATAGCACTAATCTATGGCAAAAACAACTATCAGTTGATTAACAAAGAACACAAAGTCAAGTGTGTATTAAGTAAAAATAGTGGAAACAGAAATGGTTACAAATAAAATAAAAGTATAACACACTTCTTAGAAACTAAAACTTAAAGGTCACAGCCGTTGTCTCAAATAGTCTCTCACCTAAGCTTTTCTGCAGAACTTGCTGGTTTTTTGTCATAACCAGGATCCAGATTTTTCATGACTCCACTCGCTCCACAAGCATATTTCTCAGTGGAGTGGATAACAAAACGTCCTTCTTCTTATATTTCCCAAAGTTTATTGTCTTTGTTTCCAGAGTCAGGTTGACTTTCTTGGGGTTCAGACTCCAGTGTGCACTCCCCCCTTGGTTTCACATACCCCATCAACCTATTTTTCCTGTTGATTTAATATGCAGATGGGGCTTCCTTTGTGTAGTTTTACAATGTTTAATTTGTATTAGAGACAGGGATGGGTGAATAGACATGCTTCTGTCTAGCAGAAGACCTGTTTGTCCACTATGTCACAGACATGAAAACATATTTCCGGTAGGTATACACAATTCCTTATACAGTGCCAGTACATACATTTCACCACAATATTAGTGACCAGTGTGACGTGAGCTTTCATTTGATACTTTACAAGACACTTTTTGGATAAGTACTATGAAAGCAATGGGTTAGATGCAATGAGTTTGTCAGGCCTGATAGGGGTTGCTGATATAAAGCAGTTGGCCTCTGCGTCTCACATGCACATACATCTGATTTTCTTCCTAGTTTATTAATATAGCATTGAATTAACCATCTATTCTCAGCCTATCATGATGAAGATTGTTCTATATCTTGTGCTAAAACACATTCATACAAGCATCTTTAAATTCAAAGAAAACATACTCATTTGCGTGACAGTGAAGAGAAACTAAGCAATGAATGTTTTTATACAAATGTAATGGAAATAACTGCCTATGAAGAATTTCTTACTAATTTTAATTCACAGATTGTTTAACACTTCCTATTTACATTTTCCTTTTAATTACCTGGGTTGTTGGGATCTACTCTTAATTAAACTAGATAGAGATTTGTGCTGTTTACTTTTACCTCTGAATAATTCAGGGTCAGCTCTTGAGTATAGTTCTCTAACTGAAATTGGAGATTTAGAGTGAAAGTTCTCATAAGGCCTCAAAGAATGCTAAGACTAGAGACTAAAGTTTATATAGAGACAATTTGTGTGTGAGGAGTAGAGAATAGGGAAAATCTGAGAATTCTGGTTTTGATTCTGGTATTTTTCTGACCAGAAAGATCTTGCAGACTTTGAATCTAGAGCCATGACTGAAAGCTACTGGGTGAGGCTCAGATATCATAGCTTAGGCATCTAGCTTGAGATTTCCAGTGCTGACTAGATGAACACAAACCTGCCATTAATTTTAACTTTTACTGGTGTTTGTGTGTCTAAATCCTCTAGCTAGGTTTGAAATTATTGAAAACAAGATACCACAGTGTCTGGCACCTTATAATGCAGATATAGTAAATAGATGGATAGATAAATAGGATATTTGCATAAGCACTTCAAAACCTTATCTAAACCTCTTTGGTCTCCGTATTTGGATTGGGAATCTCATGTGAATAGGATTTATCCTGCAACTTTGGCAGTTTCATGCCCCATTACAGGCAGAAGTTGGGACGTGTAGAGGAGAAGAAAACAAAGAAGAGAGGAAAATGTGGATGATGCAAAAGGTTCATTTTGGGTTTAGTTTAAATTGAGTGCAGAAACCTGAATCAGTTCTTATATTATCCAAATCAGTTTGCTCTGCTGCTGAGATCCTCCTCTCACTATGAGCATCAGTCACTAAGCATAGTATCCCCAACACAGGAACTACCCTGTATCTAAAAGCTTGTAAAATAAAAATAATTCTCTTTGTGTTGCGAAGAGTAACCTATATTGATTTGGATGAGTGGACAGCACAATTTGAATGGAATGGCTTTCCCCAGTACACAGAAGTAGCTGATGAGTGACAGGTACTTCATCCAGATCTGTACATGGGTGCAAGTGCCAAAGGATGTGAAATGACATTGCCAGTCCATGGCTGTCTGCTGTACATGTGCAACCACTATGGCCACCAGCTAAACCTGTATACAGGCATAATGACTGTGTCACTGGTATATACATAAGAGCTGTTTTTGTTAGAGGGCAATTGACAGCCTGCAGCAACTGTAGGTATGTGTCCACAAATCCTGTCCCTGTCTAGACAGCCAAAGAGCCATGTATTTCAGAAACAAATTAGCTAACTTGTGCTTATTAACACAGTTTTGAACACCCCTTAGCAATCAGCATCACCCAAGACCAGGGTTATATCCAGGATCCAGTAGTATTCAATATTTTTATCAGTGACTTGGATAGTGACTTGATAGCAAACACCATCAAGCAGGGAGGAGTTGCAAGATCTTTGGATGACAGAATTAAAATTCAAAATGATCTTGACAAATTAGGTAATTGGTCTGAAATCAATTAAATAAAATTTAAGAAAGACAAGTGCAAAGTGCTACGCTTAAGAAATGAAAACCAAATGCACAACTACAAAATGAGGAATCAGTACTGCAGAAAAGGAACTAAGTGTTATAGTGGATCACAAATTCAATATGAGTCAACAGTGTGATGCTGTTGCAAAAAAAAAAAGAGAGTGCCATTCCGGGATGTATTAAGAGTGTCATATGTAAGACAGAGAAAGTCATTGTTCTGCTCTATTCAGCACTGGTTAGACTTCAGCTGGAGTACTGTGTTCAGTTTTGGGTTGTACACGTAGAAAGGTATGGAGAAACTGAAGAGTCCAGAGGAGCATAAGAATATAACCTAAGAATGGACATGTTGGGTCAGACCAAAGGTCCATCTAGGCCCAGTATCCTGTCTTCTGACAGTGGCCAATGCCACGTGCCCCAAAGGGAATGAACAGAACAGGTAATCATCATGTGATGCAACCCCTATTGCTCATTCCCAGCTTTTGGCAAACAGAAGCTAGGGCAGAGGCAGATTAAGTTTTCCCAGGGCCCTGGGCCAGAGCAAATGGGGGGCCCCTCCACGCACCTTCTGCTTGAGGCCCCGCCCACAGCCCCACCCCTTTCTGCCCCTTCCCCTAGGACCCTGCCCTGCTCCACGGAAGGTTCCTCTCAATTCAGCCCACCCCACAACCCATTTGCTTCTTTCTGCCCCCCTGTCACTGTGGCCCTAAGTCCAGAGAAGCTCTATCCCTGCACCATGGCCACAGGGCCATAGCAAGGAGTGAGAGCTCCTCCGGTGCAAGGGCCACAGCAGGGGTCCAGGTGCTGGGGCTTCCCTTGCCAGCCCCTGCACGTCTGCAGGGGACTATGGTCAGGGCACTGGGTCTTCTCCTGCCCCGCCTGCCTGGTGCTTATACAAAGACCGAGGGGTGCTACAGGGGCTTCCCCTGTTGCCCCACAGCTTCTGCCAGGGATGAGGTTGGAGTACTGGGGGCTTCCTCTGCCGGGGACAGGGTTGGGGTCCGTTGGGGGGGCTTCCCCCACCTGAGGGCTTCTGCCAGGGAGAGGGGCCACTGGACGAGCTTCCTCCATCCCATAGCTTCTGCCAGGATCAGGGGCCACTGGGGAGGCTTCCCCCATCCCATGGCTTCTGCTGGGGATGGGTTCGGAGGAATGCTGTGGGGAGGCAGGGAGCTTCCCCCATCCCGCGGCTTCTGCCGTGGTCAGGGGTTGCTGGGGGGCCATTGATGGACCTGTTCTCCATGAATTTATCTAGTTTTTTTGTGAAGTCTTGGCCTTCACAACATCTTCTGGGAAAGAGTTCCATGAGTTGACTGTACTTTGTGTGAAGAAACACTTCCTTTTGTTTGTTCTAAACCTGCTGCCTATTAATTTCTTTTGGTGACCCCTGGTTCTAGTGTTATGAGAAGGAGTAAATAACACTTCCTTACTTACATTCTCCACACCAGTCATGATTTTATAGACCTCTATCATATCCCCCCTTATTTGTCTCTTTTCCAAGATGAAAAGCTGCAATCTGAGTAATCTCTCCTCATACAGAAGCTGTTCCATACCCCTAATCATTTTGTTTGCCCTTTTCTGAACCTTTTCTAATTCCAATATATCTTTTCTGAGATGGGGCAACCAGAACTGCATACAGTTTTCAAGATGTGGGCATACCATAGATTTATATAGAGGCAGTATGATATTTTCTGTCTTATTATTTATCGTTTTCTTAATGATTCCCAACATTCTGTTAGCTTTTTTTGACTGCCACTGCACACTGAGTGGATATTTTCAGAGAACTATCCACAGTGACTTGGGATTATGTTTTCCAATGTGCATTACTTTACATTTATCAACATTGAATTTAATCTGCCATTTTGTAGCCTAGTCACTCTGTTTTGTGAGATCCCTTTTAGCTCTTCGCAGTCTGCTTTGGACCTAACTATTTTGAGTAGTTTTGTATCATTGGCAAATTCTGCCACCTCACTGTTTACCCCTTTCTCCAGATCATTTATGAATAAGTTGAATAGTACTGGTGCCAGTACAGACCCCTGGGGGACACCACTATTTACTTCTCTCCATTCTGAAAACTGACCATTTATTCTTACCCTTTGTTTCCCATCTTTTAACCAGTTACCAATCCGTGAGAGGACCTTCCTGCTTATCCCATGACAGCTTACTTTGCTTAATAGCCTTTGATGAGCTATTGTCAAAGGCTTTCTGAAAATTTAAGTACACTGTATCCACTGGATCCCCCTTGTCAACCTGCTTGTCGACCCCTTCAAAGAATTCTAGTAGATTGGTGAGGCATGATTTCCCTTTACAAAAACCATGTTGACTCTTTCCAACAAATTATGTTCATCTATGTGTCTGACAATTTTGTTCTTTACTATAGTGTCAACCAATTTGTCTGGTACTGAAGTCAGGCTTACAAGCCTGTAATTGCCGGGATCACCTCTGGAGCCCTTTTTAAAAATTGGTGTCACATTAGCTATCCTCCAGTCATTTGGTACAGAGGCTGATTTAAGTGACAGGTTACAAACCACAGTTTATAGTTCTGCAATTTCACATTTGAGTTCCTTCAGAACTTTTAGATGAATACCATCTGGTCCCAGTGACTTATTACTGTTTAGTTTATCAATTTGTTCTAAAACCTCCTCTAGTGACACTTCAAGCTGGAACAGTTCCTCAGATCTGTTACTTAAAAAGAATGGCTCAGATCTGGGAATCTTCCTCACATTCTCAGCAGTAAAGACTAATGTAAAGAATTCATGTAGTTTCTCTGCAATGGCCTTATCATCCTTGAGTGCTCCTCTTGATCACCAGTGGTCCCACTGGTTGTTTAGGAGGCTTCCTGCTGCTGATGTACTTAAAAAAAATTGCTATTACTTTTTGAGTCTTTGGCTAGCTATTCTTCAAATTCTTTTTTGGCCTTCCCAATTATATTTTTACACTTCACTTGCCAGAGTTTATGCTCTTTTTTATTTTCCTTATTAGGATTTAACTTCCACTTTTTAAAGGATGCCGTTTTGCTTCTCACTGCTTCTTTTACTTTGTTGCAGGATAGCAACTCAAATAAGTTTTAAAAAGATGACCTATGAGGTAAGGCTGAAAGACTTGGGCATATTTAATCTAATGAGAAGACTAAGGAGAAGATGCCAACAGTCTTCAAATATGTAGGTTTGTTTTAAAGAGGATGGTGATCAGTTCTTCTCCATGTCCACAAGGAGTAGGATAAGAAATAATTGGCTTAGTTTGCAGCAAGGGAGATTTAGGTTGGATTTAGGAAAAATCTTTCTCACTACAGAGATGGTTAAGCACTGAAACAGTTTACCTAGGGAGGCTGTGGAATCCCCATCATTGGTTTTTAGGAACAGGTGAGACAAACACCTGTCAAGGATGGTCTAGGTATACTCAATCCTGGCTCAGCATAGGGGATTGACTAAATGACCTCTTGAGGTCCCTTCCAGCCCTACTTTCTATGATTCTATAAACAGCTAGCATGTTTTTAAACACCATTGTCTTTATCTACACTAATCACCAAGTGGTGTTTAAAATGTGCAAATCATGTGTTAGCTAAGAAGTTTGCTAAACACACTGCATTTTCCTAGACTAGACACTGTGCCTATGTTATCAGGGTGACAGGGAGTTGAAGCAAAAGGTCTATCATGTAGGAAGCTGTATTTATACTAATTAAATAATAAGCCCTGTAGAAATAGCAGCTGTCTCTCCCTTACCTTATGATCTCAGGCAAACACAATGACCTTCTGTTCCCTAAATACAGAACTTAATTAGATGAACTAAAAGAGAATCTCAATTAGTTGCCAGAATAGGGCATATATCCTTTTTCTCTGGCATCCAGAGACTGAAGGGCTGTGGGGTGGGAAATAAGAGGGAATTATTGGCTTTATATTATTATTTGCATGGCAGTAGTAGAGGACCTAGTCAATGCTAGGCACTGCATGCATCTATCACCCTCTATCCCATGCTCATCATCATGACATCTGAGTGTCTATGGAACAAATCTTGCCTTCCAACATCATTGCAGTTGCCAAGATTCTTGACCCAGTGCAGCCAAGGCGGTTCTAGCGCTCAAGGTGGAACAAGTGTGTTGGAGTTCACGCCCATTGTATGCCTCAACAAGTAACTTGCTCCACCGTGACTCGGTGTGCCCCGGCATGCTGCAGGCAGTGGAGGTGAGAAGGAGAGCAGGACTGGTACATCGACCACTATATAGATTCACTCGGCATGGGAGCTACTAGAGCTGGGAAGGGAGGATTCTTCTCTCAGGGTATGTCTACACTGCAATTAGACACCCACAATTGGCCTGTGCCAACTGATTTGGGCTCAGGAGTTCGGGCTAAGGGGCTGTTTAATTGTGGTGTAGACATACAGGTTTGGGCTGCAGCCCAAGCTCTGGACCCTTCTACCTTGCAGGGTCCTAGAGCCCAGGGTACAGCCTGAACATCTTCATCACAATTAAACTGCTTGCCCCATAGCCCAAGCCCCTTAACACAAGTCAGCTGGCATGGGCAAGCGGTGGGTTTTTAACTTCAGTGTAGACATACCCTCAGTGGCCCAGCAAAATTCCCTAGCACTCAACCCTGTTTCTTGGGCTGTGCATTGGTCTAAAAGATTTGTCACTATGTATTTCTCCTTTGAATCCAAGCAAGCATTTCTGACTAGTAGGGCAGTCTTTACATACTCCCCTCAAGAGCTGATACTGAGATCAAAGTAATTTCATTTGGAAACGAATCCCAGTTCAAATCAGACTCCTGAGACTATTGCATCTCCACAAGATGCCACCATGTCTCATTCTTTACTTGATTTCTTTTCTTTATTATAGGCAGGCTTGGTTACTCAAGATTCAACTATTCAAGATTTGGATGAACCAGGGATATCTATGCCTTTCCTAATGATTCCCAACATTCTGTTTGTTTTTTGACTGCCACTGCACATTGAGTGGATGTTTTCAGAAAACTATCCACAATGATTCCAAGATCTTTCTTGAGTGGTAACAGCTAATTTAGACCCCATCATTTTATATGTATAGTTGGGATTATGATTTCCAATGTGAATACTTTGCATTTATCAACATTGATACCCTGTTGACTGATATTTAGCTTGTGATCCACTATGACCCCCAGATCCCTTTCTGAAGTACGCCTTCCTATGCAGTCATTTCCCATTTTGTATGTGTGAAGCTGATTGTGCCTTCCTAAGTGGAGCACTTTGCATTTGTCTTTATTTAATTTCATCCTATTTACTTCAGACCAGTGGTGGGCAATCTGTGGTCTGTGGGCTGCATGCAGCCCATCAGGGTAATCTGATTGCGGGCCATGAGACATTTTGCTGACATTGACCATCCACAGGCAAGGCCCCACACAGCTCCCAATGGCTGCAGTTCGCCATTACCGGCCAATGGGAGCTGCAGGAAGCCGCAGGCTGCAGGGATGTGCATGCAGCCCACGGGTCACAAGGTTCCCACCGCTGCTTCAGACCATTTCTCCAGTTTGTACAGATTATTTTGAATTTTAATCCTATCCTCTAAGGCACTTGCAACCCCTCCCAGCTTGGTATCTTCCACAAATTTTACAAGTGTACTCTCTATGCCATTATCTAAATCATTGATGAAGATATTGAACAGAGCCAGATTCATAATGGATCCCTGCATGACCCCACTCGATATGCCCTTCCAGCTTGACTGTGAACCACTGACAACTGCTCTCTGGCAACAGTTTTCCAACCAGTTATGCACCCACCTTATAGTAGCTCAATCTAGGTTGTATTTCCTTAGTTTGCTGATGAGAAGGTCATGTGAGACAGTATCAAAAGCCTTACTAACGTCAAGATATACCACATCTACTGCTTTCCCCAATCCACAAGGCTTGTTACCCTGTCAAAGAAGAGCACAGGCAGTTTGTGACTCTTTCATTTGGGGAGGCTTACAGGAGCACTGGAAGTTCCCTAGAAGTGTGTGGCGGGGGCACTGGCACACAGACAGTGGCTTTGCCTTCCCGCTCTGCCTGAGGCCCCTCCCCTGCTTGGCCTCCCTCCTCCAGGCCCTGCCACCATTCTGCCTTTTCTTTTCCCTGCTCTGCCTCACCCTCCGAGACCCTCCCTTCCCGCATTTGCTCTTCTCTGCCTTCTCCCCCCATCACTCACCCTTATGGCAGAAAAAAAGCAACGAGGTTCTGCCTCTCACTGGCTGGCCCAGCTGTAGGACTCCTCCTCCTGCTGTGCTGATGCTGGAGCAACTCAGGTAAGGGGCTGATCCCAGGAGCTGAGGTGTTAGGAACAGGCCTATTGAGCCTCTGCTTTAATATATTTCAGCGTGTATGTATAATGCCTAACACAATCAGGCCTCAATCTCAGTTGGAGCCTCCCACTGCTGTTTTCCTATAAATAATTCCATTAATAGTAAGGGGGGAAAGTGGCAAGAATAAGAAAATGAGAGATGGGAAAAGAGCAGGAAATGAAGAGAGGAAACAGGACGAACACATTAGAGCTAGGCAGCTACCTCAAAACAGGTGAACGGGCACATTCATTTGGATCCCTGATAAGTAATGGGTTCAGTCATGGTCATTCCCCTATTTATTGACTGCTCAGAGATACGCAGTCAAACACGATTTTGTTCACATGCCATGGGGAAAGACTATTCTTCAGACAATACCCATACTAGAATGTGAATAAGGGCACTGGTGTACAAACCATCTGTATTTGTTGATTGTTATTCACCGTTTGCCATTTGTTGTTAGTTACTTTCCTGTTTCCAAAATTTCAATTCCCAATCAGGGAAATGGAGTCTCAGTAGAGGCTGGGGCCTCTAGATACTTTTATAATACAAATAAAATAATAATAATAAAGATAGTAAATATATTTGAAGAACATCAGGGTCAGTTTGCAAGCAATTTGGGACCAGAAGAAGGACTAAATTCATCAAAGCTTTCATGTAATTCTTTTAGTATATACATTTTGTTGAGAAACAGTTTTTAGAATGAGTTTACAGTAAACGGGTATAAATATGCCACTCAATTACTTGAGGCATTCTTGCAGTAAAATGAATTAGCTTAACGTTGCCTGCATCACCTACATAAGGTTAGGTTTTGATCTTACAATCTGTAAAATGTTTAATTTATCAAAATGTTGATTTGGAAGTTTTTGCTGTGGTTGAAATCTGCTTACTATCATCAATTAATGTGATACATTTATTCCTAAAGACTAATTTCAATATGATTTTTACTAATCAGACACATCTCAATTAAAGAACAAAATGCTTCAGTGTTTGTGTTCTCAGAGCAGCAACAAATACCATATCTTAAATGTTAAAAGAAGAGCTAGACAGAAAATTTCTCTTCTTTTTGTTTGTCAAAATATTGAATATAGACAAAAAATAAAAATAAGGGTCAATATTTTCACAGACTTTTTTTTTCCAAAATCTTTGTCCCATTATTAAATCAGCTCTAGGTCAGAAGAGAGTTTTTTGATTGATATCCGCACAGGTCAAGGATTGAATAATCATGGAGACTGGATGACACACTCACTCCTAGAGAAGATGCTTCAGGTGCCAGTGCTTAACCTGACCTGTGATTTATATAGAGGACTTCAGTTTCCAGGCTTTCAAATCCAGAAACTCTCACAAACAGTATATTCATGCCCCAAATACCCTAAAATAGAGTCTCAGTGAATGAGGTGTCTCAGTGGATCTCCAAATACCAGGCTTAGCATTTTATCATTTGCATGTTTGAATATATAATATTAATATTAGAACTCTGATTAGAAGTTTTGTTTGGTCAGACAAACAATCCATTTTCTCAGGGTTACATCTATAAAATAGACTGGCAGAATATAAATTATTTTTATCACTGCGTTACAGACTTTCAGCTACTTTCAAGTTCTGAGTCTATGCATGGAAACTGGATTGTTTTCTATTAAAGCAGAGTGCACTTTCATTACATCCCTGGGGTTTCCAAGGTTTTATTAAAGATGTTCTTTTGTTCAGAAATATGCCCATATGGAGAACAAATGATGAGGATTCAGGCATAATAAGGAGAAGGTCAGTTTCTACCGAGAAAACAAATGGACTAGATCATAACAAATTGTGTGAGAAATGGATTTTGGTTGCTGATTGGTTTGCTGTAGATATTTTTCCCCTGGCCATGGGCTGTATGTAGAGAAGGTATCATTAACTCTTTCAAACCTAATTTGTCATTTCAAATTTCCAAGGAAGGGCCTGGCAGGGAGCTATTAAGAGTCTTGTAAGGGTTAGAATTAAAGCTGGTTGGATACTTTTCAACTGAACAGATTTCTGTTGGAAAATCAGGTTTGTCAAAATAAAAAAATGTTTTACGGGAATGTGTGAATTTCAATAACATTTTCAATGGTAAAAAGTCAATCATTTCAATAATGTTATAAGTTTTAATTTCAATGAGATAAAATGTTTTGTTTTGATTTTATATTATATATATATTAATTATATTCAGTCTTATTTAATATTTTATATCATAATTATAAAGTTTTGACATATCAAATGAAATGTCTTTATCTTATCAAAATGAAACACTTTGATTGTCCTGAATTGAAATTTTTTCAGAATGGTCTTTTTGTGGGAAATTCTGGCTTTTCAATCTGATTCTGAATGAAAAGATCTTTTCAAAAAAGTCATAACAGAACAGAATTTTCACTTCCGAACCAGCTATAGTTAGAACTAATTATAACATTTTTTTCTGTTAAGCAAAAAAATGAATTCAAGAGATTAATGGTGAACAACCAGCAAATGTTTGATACAATATTGCCACAAATTCTGGGTGGCTCAGTAATGGAAATCTCAAATGGACTATGAATCTGACGAGCATTGTACTACCTAGCCTGCCATGTGCCAAGTCTTTCTAAGTCTGTATAAACTGTAACTCTGCCTTTAGCTACACTGATCTAAAAATAGTGTGAGGAGACTCCAGGCCCATAATGTTTAATAAACTACTTAGAATATTTATTCTCATTTAATATATTTAACTCTGTTGTCACTGAATTCAGTGATAAAATTCGCATGTTGAGCATTGCTGACTGCTTTTGAAAACATGACCCTTCACCTACAAAGCACTTTAAAAAATTGACTAATCCCGACACTACCTAGATGTGTAAGAGTTGATGATGTATTCTTGATATATGTTTATGGGGATTTTGGTGAATAACAATTGACAACAAATACGTAAAGATACTGACAGTTTTACTTACAGTGAATTGAATTAAAACTGGAAACAGTTGCTCAGGACAAATTGAGTTTTGAGCTATTTTTAATAGACTATAGCAGTATTTAGCCTGGTTTGGTTTGATATTTCATAGATTTCAAGGCCAGAAGGGAGCACTGTGATCAACTAGTCCGACCTTCTATGTAACACAGGCCCACAGTGGACTTCTGTGTAACACAGGCCCTCCAGTGGACTGAATTATTCTTTCATACTATATAAATGAACATTATAAACCTCAATAACTTTTAGTTGAATTAGAGCATATATTTTTGGATATCAGGATCCAGTTTCAAGTTATTTGTTTCTCTGAAGGAACTGTTTTTTGTGTTGCCTGGTAGGACAGTTGACAAGCACGCAACAGACTGAAGAAAGGAAAAATTAGGCCAGAACACTGGGGAGACCCTCTCACTTAAGAAAGGACCATATGATCTTTAATATCCATTCCAGAACAGGCAGACCCCCAGTTTTGAAGTCACCCTCAATGCTGCAAATTAGTGGTGAATTTGTAACTGATCTTAAATTAACTTTTGTTATCATCAGCACTTGTGATGAAGCTTGAAAACATTGACAAAGTTTCCATTTCTCATTCTGACCGAATAATTGAAAATGGCATAGAATAGTAATAAATAAGAATCTTAGCAACAATGTATTCCATTCATCATAGAATTTCCTTTCATCTTCTTAGCCCTGTTTGGACGAATAGGATATCATGGATTCTATAATCTGTTCTTTGAAGACACCATCACAACACACACAATGAGTCTTTATTGTACGTATGGTATTACTGACACAGACTTATGACTCAATCATGAGCAAAGCAAATTAGTATGTAAAATGTCAATATAATATTAAATTAAACAGCACATTGTAATGAAAGTCATTAAATTTAATAAAATAAAATGAAAACTTAACTGAGCAGAACTGATTATACTATAACATAATGGATTAAAAGTTTGATTTCCCCAAATGTCTAGACAAATTACTAGATACACACAGGTTTGTTTTAGAGCTAGTCAAATGATGTAAAAATCCATATGCTAGAAGTCTGCCAAATTAAAGACTGGGTTTTAATTTGCCCTGTTTGTACCTCTTTATTGGTTGCTATTCGAGAACACAATGTTTTGTTCATGTGAATGTTCATGTAAAGTGAATTTTAAGCCTGGGTTGAGAAGGTAAATAAGTGACTTGCTCAATGTCAAACAGCAAGTCAAGAGTAGAATCCAAGAATCTTGTCACCTAGTCCACTACTCTAGCTACCAGAGTGTGCTTCTTGACCGTAAGTTCTTATTTAACCACAATACTTAAAGGGCTAGAGCCTCAGCAGAGCTCCAATAAAGTCAATACGGTTATGCTAATTTACAGCAGCTGAGGATCTGGCACTAGCATTTTTCTATTAAAAATGACAGTTTGAAGTATATAGTGAAATACACACAGTGGTCACACTTCAGAAGTTTTTTCCATTTTGTGAGATTATATTTGTATGAGAGATATTTCCCATACTCAAAAATGAGAAACACCACTGGAGCCAGCAATCTCTCAAATTGGAGCGTGGCCATCCCTGCCTGTCACTCTCTGAGGGAGGCCTTGCTTCCATGCTGTCACATACCACAGGTGAGACACAGACATTTTCTGTGCTGGGTGCCTACCCCAAGCTGTATTCCTTTGGAAAATTTCAGCCAAAATGGTAGATGTTTCTGAGAACAAGGCTAGAGAAAAATACATTGTTTGCCCACAGTAAAAAATTCAGTCAACCATTTCTTTGAAAAGCTCTAGCAGCTTGTTGTAGCAAAGACTTGAAATTTGGCAGGGGAGAGGCATTTGTGTCTGTGATGTACTTATTGCCACCCCAGTGAAAATCCACCCAAATCTGGCCAACTTTTAAGATGTTTCATAGAATCATAGAATATCAGAGTTGGAAGGGACCTCAGGAGGTCATCTAGTCCAACCCCCTGCTCAAAGTAGGACCAGTTCCCAGCTAAATGTTGAAAAATATCTGCTCAGTAGAGGCTTTGGAGATTTTAGCTGCTAAAATCAAAGATCCAGTCCTCACTGAGCATGCTCAAGCTTCCCACAGCTCCTAGTGATGACCAGGCGGTACATGTGCCATGCCCACAAAGCAACTGAACATGCTCTAACCCCTCACATTGCCTGTCTGAGGCAGGACTGCACATGCACCATCCTCACAGAGTGATGGAGTATGCTCCAGCCTAGGACTACAGGGGAATTTCCCGGTAGTGGCTGGTCTCAACTACTCTGGGCCAAGATGGGGCTAGGCACTAGAACTGAAAGTAGAGAGCCTCTCTGTCCTATGCTCTCAATTACCTCCCTGCTGGTGCCCAGGCAGCATGGAGCAGGAAGCCATGTCATGTGGGCAGAGGGAAAGGAGTAGATGAGTGAAACTGGGACAGGAGGGAGGACTGGGACTGTTTGGGCTAAAAGATTGGGACTAGGAAGCAGTTGTGGGGAGAAATGGGGTCTAAGAGGAAAAGAGACAGAGTTGACAAGGAGCTAGGTTATGAGGGAAGAACTAGGCAAAGTAACAGGGACAAAAGGCTTGGGATGGGTGTATGTGGGGAAACTGACTTCAAATGAGGAGCCCAGGAAGGAATACTAAGACCGGGAGTCAGTGGGGTGGAGGGAGAGAAACAGATGGGCTGAAAAGTCAGGAGGGAGGAACTCGGAATGGTTGGGAAGGAGACTGGGTACAAGGAGTTGGGGAGGGAAGGAGGGAATTGGGAATAATTGAACAAAGACACTGGGCGTGGGTAGAGGGAGAAACTGGGAGTGTGTGTGTGAGACTGGAACTTGGACAGCAAGTCTGTAGGAGGAGAGTAGGACTGGCTGGGTAAGGAGACTGGGATGAAACTCTTGAGGACAGGGTTGACAAGGAGACTGGGACTGGGATAAGGAGCTAAAGGTGGGGAAGAGACAGGACTGGGACAGTTTGGAGGGATGGGGCAGAAGAGTCTGTGCTCTCTACAGTACATTACCCTCCAGAGCCTGGGATGGACCAAGATTCCTGACACTCACTATTTCTCTGATATCAGCAAATACCTGTGAAACCTACTGGAAAAGTATGCACCTCAAGCCCCTTTAGTGCTCATCCACATAGCAACAGTAGGTTGTCATCCTCTGTTACAGGAGTTCTCAAAACTGTGCATCCCCATAGTTTACTAAGGCAACACAAAGAACTAAAATCCTACACTTTGCAATGATACAAATAATAAAATAAAAGTGTTTTGATCAATGTAGCTATGAGAATGAGTGTCAAAAGGACTAATTTTATTTCATAAAGCACCTTTTGTGTTATCTCACAGTTCCGTTCAGAAAGAGTACAAATTGCAGCAGTAAAAATAAAACTGCACAGATATTTTAGGAAATCATAATATTGAACAATTATAGATTACATCACTATCCATCAGTCCTACCTTATCAGCAGGAGACACAAGCCGTGATACAGTCTTTAATTATACCATCACATGGTATTTTTTCCTCAGCCCGTCTGACTCATTCAGTGCACAGGCACCACTAAATCTAATGTTTCTTAACATCAGAATGGCTCAACTCTGCAACCTTAATAGTATTCTTTTAACATAGTTGATTATGTGAAATTCATATCTAAATAATATAATCCAAAGGGGGATATAAAATCTTCTAGTGTAGGTAGTGGAGAACATTAAGCAGATTCCTTCAACTACTTCCTTAACACCCTCTGCTCTAACATGGCATTTTTTTTTAACAAATCTACCATTTCTAAATTCTTACATCATCTCCAACTTACAGTGCCACACATCTGATTTGTGTCTAAAGTATTATGCATATGTTTGCACTGGATTTTTAGCTTTTTGAGGTGGAGATCATGTTTGCAAGTATGTATGTTAACTCACTGATTTTTGTTGCTTTAATCTAAGACAGATTTAATTATATAGCTAAATAGGCTCATTAATGTCAAATGTGAAACAGGCCCATTAAAACCTACAGCAAGTTATCACAAAACTTTTAGTAGAGAATAAACGAAAAGACTTGAAGAGAGGAGTACCTATATTAAATTAATTGAGTAGGAATAAATAATGCAACTTCTGAAACTGAAATTAGGCTAAAATGACTAATAGAGAATATCTGTGGGAAAAATGAATAGCTTTGCATACATGTGTGGGCAGCAAATCCAACAAAAGAGTTATTGTGCCGGGGCACTGAAAATAGAAAAGAAGTTTAGAAAGGACTTGTTTGAAATAAGGAATTATTCAGGAGAAATCTGAAATGTATTGGAGACACAGGAGAAAAGCAAAACTATGAAGATGGATTTAATATTTGTTTGATATTTTTCAGATATCCATCATATCTCATTCACTTACCATAGATATTGTCTCTTACGTGAGTCTGAAGAAAGCCTTGCTTATTAAAAATGCTGTACAATATATTTTCCAACTCTACTGTGTATTCAATAGTTGCTTTCTTTTCTCATAGACAATGAGGTGACAGAATCAGTTAACAGCCATAGTAGAAGTGCAAGCAAGGGCCATTTTGGACATAATACACAAAGACTATACGGTAAAACTATTTAATACAACTCTGTGCTGAAATCTATACATTATTTATTGAACTAATAGCATAGAAGTGGGGAAGGACCATTCTCCATTTCTTTTTTTGCCCTTACCAATTCCATTCCCAACACTCCACCAATTGAGAACAGAAACACGGCATGATATTACTTGTGTGTCCAACCAAGTCAAGCCAACAGAGATTGAATTCTGTATACCTAATAAATGCCACAAACTACTCATGAATAAGCTACAGACCAAGGATTAGTCATCAAAAGTATTGCATTGGAGAAATAAGCAGTCTTCATCTAACAGGTGGGAAAAGAATTGCAATTAGTGGAATAAATTATTTGCTGCTAGTTATTCACTGATCTCTTATAATACTGTTCTATACTACATCTGGTAAAATGTATTTATCTAGGAAGCCCCTCTGTATAAGTCTATAAGGGCAAGGGACTCGATGCTCCACTGTCTGACATCTTCTGGTATCATTTACTTCTGTGCAAAGTTGGTGTAAAACACTACCCGATCAGAATGTTATCATTTTACACTCACTTTGACAAGCTGTAAATAACTATACGAAGTGCAAGATATGGAATAATCATGCACAAAGAATGTTATGAATCAAGGTGAAACAAATTTATTGTACAAACTGGTTAGGTACTTCAAAAGGACTTCAGCTCCCTCCCCCTCTGCCCCTCCTCTCCTGCCCAGAAGTGTACTGACCTTTCGGATTTATCCTTTCAAATGAATTGATTTTCCCTTCCAAAGTGAGTGTATGGGGTAAACCTGCGTGACTATTTTGTATGTGATCCATAAAATTAAAAAAAAAAGAACAAGCTGTGTTGGAGACAAGGGCTCCAAAGGAAGCTGCTTCTTCCTGCCTTGACCATAGTGGACCATAGCTAGATTTGCTATTGCTACCTAAAGAAAGGCCAAGAGGCTGCTGTAATGAATTAGTAATCACAGCGTTTTTGAGTAAAGACATCAGGGTTGTGAACCAAACATATCATTCTATTCATGGGCAGCCTGCATTCCCTTTTAAATTTAATTTCTCAGGTCTCAGCTTTTCTTTGAGGGAGCTGAAGGACATTTATTCCATAAACTATTTATTGCCATTGTAGTCTGTATCTTTACATTTATTACACATAAATCTGGCGGCACAATTCATTTTATTAAGTAATGAGGCTCTGATCCAGTGAAACAATTCAGCAGGTCTTTTATTCGTTATTTTGTGTACTGCAGCACCCATAGAACCTTCCCAAGCCTTCAAAGTATCGTCCCTCCCCTAAGGAGCTTGCAAGTCTAAGGACAATGCAAAAATGACAAGAAAGAAGGGAGGAAAATTACATATTACAGTGCATTTGCACTAGGAAATACCCTCATACACATAGCAGCAGCTAACCTGATCACCAGGTAATAAGAGTGTGTTTGATTACTGTTAACTTTATTTCTTGGTCATAGTCACCTAAACAAGATAGGATTTCAATGGTTAAAAGGCTCAAGATATACCTCTACCTCGATATAACATTGTCCTCAGGAGCCAAAAAATCTTATTGCATTATAGGTGAAACCGCGTTATATTGAACATGCTTTGAGCCACCGGAGCACGTAGCCCCGCCACCCTGGAGCACTGCTTTACCACATTATATCCAAATTCATGTTATATCGGGTCACATTATATTGGTGTAGAGGTGTACAAAGGAAGGATCAGAAGAAAGTATCTACTGATTCCTGTGATTACTGTTACATGCCACCTTTGTTGGGCACCCAGGAGAGGGAAGACAGCCTAGTGGCTAAATTATGTGTTCTATTCCCAGCTCTGACACTCGTTTACTGTGTGGCCTTGGGCTAATCAGTTAGGCCTTAACCTCTCTTTGCTTCAGTTTCCCAAGGTATACATTGAGACAGGTGTATGTGTGTGAGAGAGAGAGCGAGAGAGAGAGAGAGAGATCATGCTCACTTATTTCACAGGACTTTTACAAGACTTAATTTATTGGTGTTTGTAAAAAAATGCTTTAGGGTCCTTAGATGAAGTGCATAATATGATTGTTGTTAAGTGGAGATTCATCCACAACTGGTCAGAGGCAAAGGTTAAACACTGACCATGTTCAGTTGCCAGAATGTGGATCTGGAAACCTGGCCACAGCCAAACATACAGATCTTAACACAGAATCACAGAAATACAGGATTAAAAGAGACCTTGATAGGTCATCTAGTCCAGTCCCCTGCACTGAGGCAGGACTAAGTATCATCTACACCATTCCTGACAGGGGGGTTTCTAACATGTTCTTAAAAACTTCCAATGATGGAAATTCCACAACCTCCCTGGGTAATTTGTTCCTGTGCTTAACTATCCTCACAGTAAGACATTAGGAAAAACTTGACCTAAATCTACTTTGCTGAAATTTAAGTCATTACTTCTTGTCCTGTCCTCAGTGGTTAAGGAGAATAATTTATCATCCTCCTTTTCATAACAACCTTTTGAAGACTGTTGTCATGGCCCTGTTGTATGCAGTGTTATTGTAGTTGTGTTGGTCTCAGGATACTAGAGAGACAAGGTGGATGAGGTAGTATCTTTTATTAGACCAATGTTTTCTAGATCTTTAATGTTTTATTGCTCTCGTTTGGACTCTCTCCAATTTGTCCACATCTTTCCCAAAGTGTAGTGCCCAGAACTGGACACAATACTCCAGTTGAGGCCTTATCAGTGCTGAGCAGAGTGGAAGAATTACTTCTCATTTCTTGTTTACAACACTCCTGCTAATCAATCTCAGAATGATGTTTGGGGGGTTTTTCGCAATGGCATTACACTGGTAACTCGTATTTAGCTTGTGATCCACTGTAACCCCTAGATTCTTTTCTGCAGTACTCCTTTTTAGGCAGTCAATTCCCATTTTCTATTTGAGCAATTGATTATTCCTTCCTAAGTGCAGTACATTGCAATAGTCCTTATCAAATTTCATCCTGTTTATTTCATTTTGAATTCTAATCCTGTCCTCCAGAGTGCTTGCAACCTCTCACAGCTTGGTATTGTCCACAAACTTTATAAGTGTACTCTCTATGCCATTAGCCAACTCATTTATGAAGATACTGAATAGAACTGGATCCAGGACAGATCCCTGCAGGACCCCACTCGATATGCCCTTCTGGCTTGAGTGTGAACCATTAAGAACTACTCTCTGAGTACACTTTTCCAACCAGTTATGCACCTATCTTATAGTAGGTGCGTCTAGTCTATATTTTTCTAGTTTATTCATGAGAAGGTGATAAAAGACACTCTCAAAAGCCTTACTAATGTAGAGATATATCATGTCTACTGCTTCCCTCCATCCACAAGGTTTATTACCCTGTCAAAAAAGGATATTAGGTTGGTTTGACATGATTTGCTCTTGACAAATCCATGTTGACTGTTACTTGTCACCTTATTATCCTATAGGATCTTACAAATTGATTGTTTGACTATATGCTCCATCATCTTTCCAGGTACTGAAGTTAAGCTGACTGTTCTATAATTCCCTGAATTGCCTTTTCTCCCTTTTTTATAGATAGGCGAAACATTTTCTCTTATCCAGCCCACTCTCTGTCATCTTCCATGAGTTCTCAAAAATAATCACTAATGGCTCAGATATCTCCTCAGCCGGTTCCTTAAGAATTCCAGGATGTATTTCATCTGGCCCTGCCAACATGAAGCCAAAAAGTCAAAGTAATTCTTAACTTGTTCTTTTCCTGTTTTAGCCTCAGATCCTTCCTGATTTACACTGATGTTCACTATGTTAGTTGTCAAATCACCGCTAAAACTGAAACAAAGAAGACATTTAACACTTTGGCCATTACTGCATTGTCTGTTATTGTCTTTCACTACCCATTTAGTAATGGGCCTCTCTGTCCTTGGTTGTCTTCTTGCTTCTGTAACCCTTCTGTCAGGTGGGGCCAGCAGCAACCAGGGCTGGGTTCAATATCTAGTGGTTCCTTCTCAACAATACAACTAAGAACCGGTTCGAGCCCCCACCCAGTAACCTGGGAAAATTACACACCACCCCTGGGCACCTCTGAGAGACAATACTTCCCCATTCACAGGCACAGAGTCTAAGTGTAGAAAAGAAACTTTTAATGAAAGGAGGGAAGTCACCTGACATTAATTAGGGAAAATGCCACAAGCAGGATTCATAATCATAAAACTGTAAGCAGGATACCCACCCCAGAGAGCATGGGGCAATGCCTTCTGCCTCATGTTCTTGAATTCTACAACCAAAAGTTCCTTTTCTGTGCCCCTCTCTGCTCCCTCACCATGCCCCACTCACAGTGGTTGTCCTTGGTCAGTGAGGAACCAATGTTCAAGATGCATCTCTGTGAGTTCACCTCCCACTTGGGGAAAAAGGCACCTTGCTTGCTCTGCCATCTGAGCACTTGTTCTGGCTGGCCACCCCACCAGCCGCTGTTCCTCATCATCTGGCCACCCCACCAGTCATGGTTTCTCTCCACTAGCCATCCCCCCAGCTGCAGTTCCTCACTGCTTGGCCAGCTGCTTATTTGCCAGCCAGTTGTCAGTCACCTTCTGCTGCCACCTGCCTCTCTGCTGTGACCTCTGCAGGTCAGTCTCTTAGTCAGGCCTGCACAACATGCGGCCCATGTGGGCTCATTGTGCGGCCCACGGGGGGTGAGTAGGCAAGCGGCAGGTGAGGGGGGGGTTGAAGAGGCAGGTGGGCAGTGGCAGGGGCTGAGTAGGCAAGCCGGGGGGGGGTAGGGGGGTTGAGGAGGTGAGTGAGGAGTCAGTGGCTGACCTGTTCTACTGATCTGGTCTGGCTCCCATCCCCTCTCCAAGGGTTGTCTGGAGGTGCTGCCTTCCACACCTTCCTCATTCACACCTCATTCATTCAACAGGACAATTGATTACAAAGTGGGGGGAACATCTTATTCTACTTCTAGCAAAAAGACATTTTTCTTTCACCTTAATTATACTACCTTAGGGGCCCGCTATAATATATTACCAAGGTTCAGTATTGCTGTTTCGGTGGGGCGGTGCTGGGGAAGGACGGTTTGTTTCCGTGGGGTGGGAGGTTTTGGGGGGTAGTATTTTGGGTGGCTGGGTGGTGCTGGGGTGGTGTTGTGTTTCAGGGGGGCTTGGTGGCACTGGGCGTGGGGGTTGGTGGGGCCGGGGGGGTTTCGCCCTCAGCTGTTTTCTTTGGAGTAATATGGCCCTCACCACTTTACGAGTTGTGCAGGCCTGCTTTTAGTGATTTTCAGCTCTTTGCAGGCTGGGCAAAAACATTGCCCCACCTGTCATAGTATAATTCCCAATTCTGAACCTTAGCTATGGGTACTAGCATGAATTCCCCTAAGCTTAATTACCAGCTTAGGTCCTGTAGTGCTGCCACCAATCAGGACTTAGAGTAGAGTGCCTGATAAACTCTGGTCTCCCCCAAAACCTTCCCTGGGGATCCCCAAGGCCCAGATTCCTTGAGTCTCACAACAAAGGGGAACAAACCATTTTCCTTCCCCCTCCTCCCTTCCTCCCAGCTCCTTTCTGCCCTGGGTACACTAGGAGATCACCCTGATTCAAACTCCTAGAATCACCACACAGAGAGGAATGATACCTTCCCACCTCTCCTCTTTTCCCTTCACCCAGAGGCAATACAGATTCAAACTCCGTGACTCTAAAACAAAGAGAAAATTCACCTTTCCCTTCACCCCACCAATTCCCCGGTGAGTATAGACTCAGTTCCCTTGAGCCTCAACAAGGGGAAAAAATCAGACAGGTCTTAAAGCAAAACTTTTAATAAAAAGAAAGAAAAATGTAAAAGTTATATCTGTAATTTAGATGGTAAAAGTTGCAGGGTCTGTCAGCTTATAGAAATTGGAGAAACAGCCTACTCCAGCAGAAATACAATTTAAAATACTTTCAGCCAAATACACATTTGCAAATAAAGAAAAAACAAATAAAAAAGACTATACCGCCTTTCTACCTTTGTACTTACAAAATTGGAATAGAAGATTAGAGAGCCTGTAGGTACGTGTGGTCACTCTCAGAGCCCAGAGAGAACAAAGCAAAACCCAAAAAACACAAACAAAGGCTTCCCTCCACCGAGATTTGAAAGTATCTTGTCTCCTGATTGGTCCCCTGGTCAGGTGTTTGGTTCCCTGTTTGTTAACCCTTTACAGGTAAAAGAGACATTAACCCTTAACTATCTGTTTATGACACCACCACAAGTGATTTCAGCTCTCATTTGACACTTTACCATACCAAAAGGCTCCTAATGAAGCCTATTTAGCTCTATCTTTGAACAGTGAGGAAGAAGAGGTTAAACCAGATTGGGAACCCTTAGGGAGAGTCCATACCTCCTGGCTGGGCCACCTGTTCCCATGCCTCTTATTTCACAGGGTTCTGGCGTTCTTGAAGTCCACCATCTTTATTTGGCTGTTTGCCCTCCTATATCATGAATTCTGTCCTTTCATGATCACTTTCACCCAAGCTTCTTTCCATCTTCAAATTCTCAACCAATTCCTCTTTGTTTATCAGAATCAAATCTAGAATAGCCTCTCCCCTAGTCACTTTATTTTTGTAATGAAAAGTTGTCTCCAGTGCATTCCAAGAACTTGTTGGCTAATCTGTGCCCTGCTGTATTATTTTTCCAGCAGATGTCTGGGTAGTTGAGGTTCCCTCATCATCACCAAGTCCAGTGATTTGGATGATTTGGTTAGTTTAAAAAAAGCCTCATCCACCTCTTCCTACCATGAGATCATCCTTGATTTTTACCCCTTTTTTCCTTACCCAGAGACTTTCACCAGGTCTGCCTCCCACTTCTGTCTCAACCTCAGGGCAAGTGTATACATCTTTGATATAAAAGTTCTACAAAAGGCATGAATGCAGTATAAGTTCTGGTTCCATGGTTGTAAGGTAAATTTTATGATCCATGTTCTGCTCTCAGTTGCACTAGTAAAAATCTACAGTGACTCAGTTTCCTGAGATGGAATTAGTCTGGATTTGCAGCAGTGTATCTGAGAGAAGAATTTCGGACCCTGTGTGGTGTATTTATTTAAAAATGCAAAAAGATATTCTTGCTAATCCTTACCACCTGAAGAAAATGAGCCTGATTTTTCTTCTCTAGAACTGTACTGCAGCTCTTAATTACATTATATATGATTATGTTTTGCAATTCGTTTTAAACACTGATGTTTTTAAAGTATGCAAAAGGCATAGAGTTATAAAGAAAACTGCATTATAGCTAGACATACACCAAAACAGTTAAATTGCATTTCTGTACAGATTGTGCTTTGCTGAGTTTCACCAGAAGAGGGTATAGTTTGGAAAGAACCTGACATCAGCTTGGAATTTAGAAACAGCAAAAGAAAAACAAGCACAAGTTTCTCCTCTGCACACTTGCTGTCATTGTGTGAAGGAGTCAACACATAAACTCCAGACGTAAAGTAAAAGTAAACACAGCAGCTTTCCCTCAGTCCTTGGAGTGGAAGGCAAAAACTGCAACAGCTTTCTGTGGGATCATCCTGCTGATTGTCTGTCTCTCAGAATTACCAATTATTTCACTTTTTGTTAACCAGAACAAGGATTTTTTTTGAACTGATGTGACTGTCAGTCTGTGAATAAATATCACTTCAGAGGAAGAGCAAGAATGGACCCTGAAAAGACTCTCAAGCACTGAATTAGAGGGTGAGTTTTGTTAAGTGGTTTCTGCTCTTTCATATTTGCTGGAGGAGTTGATTTCTTTCTAACATCTCTGCTTCTACGTACAACAGCCTGGTGACTTGTCTTTTCACTGCAGCTTGTTGCATACCTTGCAAGGTTTTACTGGCTGCAGGTTTATTTCTGTAACCTTTCCTAGCATTACTCAAAGTCCTTTCAGTAAGATTTGTAAATATACATTACCTGGCTCTGATTTGCTTTCACAAAGAAGCTACAAACAGCAAAGATTTGGAAGCAAACTAAGAATTGATATATATAAAAAAATCAATAACATTAAAATGGCAAGTGAATCTAGATTTCCAGATGTGGACAGTAATGGATCAGAAAAAAATGAAGATATAGAGATTATAGTCAATGTTGGTGGGGTGAGGCAGGTACTATATGGAGAAAATCTGAACCGATATCCAGCAACAAGATTAGCACAGTTGATCAACTGTTTATCAGGGGGATATGATACTATTTTCTCTCTTTGTGATGACTATGATCCTGGGAAAAGAGAATTTTATTTTGACAGAGATCCAGATGCTTTCAGATGCATTATTGATATATATTACTTTGGAGAAATTCACATGAAGAAAGGAATATGCCCTATATGTTTCAAGAATGAAATGGAATTTTGGAAAGTAGACCTGAAATTCTTGGATGACTGCTGCAAAACTCATCTGAGCGAAAAAAAGGAGGAACTGGAAGAAATAGCCCGAAGGGTGCAATTGATTCTGGATGATTTGGGAATGGATGCCTCTGAAAATCGCTGGAAGAGATGCCAGAAATATATTTGGAAATTAATGGAGAAACCAGAATCATCCTATTCAGCTAGAGTCATTGCAGTGTTGTCCTTCCTATTTATTTTAATCTCATCTGTAGTAATGTGCCTGGGGACCATCCCAGAGCTCCAGATACTAGACTCTGAGGGAAATCATGTGGAACACCCAACACTGGACAACATTGAGACAGCGTGTATAGGCTGGTTTACCTTGGAGTATGTGCTTAGACTTATTTCTTCTCCTAATAAACTGTTCTTTGTGATTTCTTTCATGAACATCATTGATGTTTTTGCAATACTTCCCTTCTATGTCAGCTTGATCTTGACCCACTTGGGTGCCAGAATGATGGAGTTAACCAATGTTCAGCAGGCTGTTCAAGCACTTCGGATCATGAGGATTGCTAGAATTTTCAAACTCGCACGCCACTCCACAGGGCTACAGACTTTAACCTATGCTCTTAAAAGAAGCCTTAAGGAGCTAGGACTGCTTCTTATGTACTTGGCTGTTGGAATCTTTGTCTTTTCTGCCCTTGGTTATACCATGGAGCAAAGTCACCCTGAAACCTTATTTAAAAGCATCCCTCAGTCATTTTGGTGGGCAATTATAACCATGACCACAGTTGGATACGGGGACATATATCCTAAGACAACACTGGGGAAACTGAATGCTGCCACCAGTTTCCTTTGTGGGGTGATAGCTATAGCACTTCCTATCCACCCCATCATAAACAACTTTGTCAGATACTATAATAAGCAGAGAGTTTTAGAAACAGCTGCCAAGCATGAACTGGAGCTGATGGAGCTATACTCAGGTGAGGGGAAAGTTGGAGGCTCCAAGAATGAACTAGAGGATCTTATGGGGGAAGGCAAGGAGCATCCTTCATGGAGCAGACAGCTAAAAGTTTCCCACAGTGACACCTTCATTCATCTCCTATCAGATGAGAAACATTACAGGACCAGGCTTCAAAGCTGCAAATAAACTAAGCGACTGTTACTGTTCAGCTATAGACTGGGACAAATTAACAGTCTTCTATTGAAAAGATTAAAGGGACCTGTCAATGTTGAGAGTGAGCACTGCCTTTCTTTTCCAAACATGAATACAAATTAACCCTCATCACAGCTTCATCAGAGGTTGGTAAGACTTTATTTTTATTACCTGACATATAATATTAGGAAGCAATTGAGATGTGACCGATTATAATTAATACATCCTGAAAAATTAACTTGTAACCATTTCTGAGATTGAAAACAGCTTCTTGATCAGTAATATGTACAATTACTTGGATGTTAAGCTTTATAAAAATCAAAATTCTGTATCTGTAATAATAAAGAATGACAATACCACAGAGAACTTGTGCTTCAGGCTTTGTTCAGGGTTTTTATAGATAGGAAATCTTCTAAAAAAAATTAAATCAAACTGTCACTCATAGGTGCTGCAACTATGGGTGCTGAGAGTACAGAGCACCCCCTGGCTTGAAGTGATTTCCATTATATACAGGGTTTACAGTTTGGTTCACTGGCTCTCAGCACCCTCATGATACAAATTGTTTCAGACATCCCTACTATCACTCCTAAAGTATTTAGGTGTCCAGGAAAATGTAACAAGTAACAAGCGGTATTTTTATCTGAGTGCTGACTAAAAATATGATCACACACTGTGGTTGTGTGAGCCAGTCAAAAGATGGCGTCTACAGTCTATAAAGTGCAATTATGGGTGACTTTTTGGATAATAATGTCAGGCCCTCTTTCTGTGAAAAATCTATTTTAATATTCCACAAAGATCTCTTTTGATAGAGGTATGGAGCAGAATCAGTGTAGTGTGATAGGGTTTTAAAGCAAGTAAAACAAATAGTCCTTATTTAATTACAACAGAAACATTTGCTTTTACAGTTGTAGTGACCGTCAGGTTATTTTAACTCAATCACTTAAAAAAATTATAAATGTAATTTCTTTTAATTCAGTATAAAACCACGCCAGGTTGACGCAGGGAGTTAAGTTACATCAGAAACAATGAATTTAAAATCACTGGAAAATAAAGAAGCTAGCATTGAAAATTAAAATCTTTATAACATTTATGGTGATGAATTGTTCATTGGATTGAACAAAGCATTTCTTTATTTTCTTAAATACAATTAAACACCTTTCATGCTTGTAATAGCTATTTGGTTTTATTATGGTTAATTGAGCATGTAACAGGTTAATTTACTAAATCAACACAGACACTAAGCCATGGACCCAATCCTGCAATCCTGGTGCAAGCAACACTTCTACTGTAGTCAGAGTGACTTTTGGTGGAGTAAGGTCTGACATCCATGGGTGTGATTTTCCACTCAGTTATACTAGATTTATATTGGTGCAATTCCATTAAAAGCAACATTTACATCACCATAAAACTGATGTAATGGAGTAGAGAATCTCCCCCAGATGTTTAATTAATATTAAGAGTGTGAGTCTAAATCATTTAAAAAACCACCACTTTTGTGCCTCCCTGTTGCAGAGTATATTGTTTATTTTCATTACATTGCATGCATAGCCCAGTTGAAATATGAGCACATGAGATAGCTCCTACTTTTAGGTAAGTTACTCCTACACAGGGCCAGGAAAACTCAATGAGGACTGATTACTCAAAAGAAGGTAGGCTCCTAATTTCCACTGAAATTAAATAGAAATTAGGAGTCTAACTTCTTTTGAGCAATCCAATCCCAAATTCCTTGGAATTCTTCCACCTTGTAAACACACTTCCCATGATCTATGTTGATATTGGAGACTGCATGGAGGTATATGGCCATTTGCACACAGGCTCTTTGCAGGGTTGGTGTAGAAGACTATATCACATCTGCAGTTGTTTCCCAGTCTCTAGCCTCAACACTAGTCCAGCCAGGGGCAGCTCTAGGCATTTTGCCTTCCCACGCACGGCAGGCAGGCTGCCTTCAGCGGCTTGCCTGCGGAGGGTCTGCTGGTCCCACAGCTTCGGGCAGAGCGCCCTCTACGGCTTGCCACCCCAAGCATGCGCTTGGCGTGCTGGGGCCTGGAGCCGCCCGGACTCCATCCCACCATCCCAATTTACAGATCCCAAGCTCCACAGATTCCTTGTAGAGATTACAAGGGGAATGAAGAACAATGCCTCCTGGGTGGCACTTCCACAAGCTCTCTAGGGCTGGGTCTATTGGATTTCCACCTGTGGAAGTGGAGGATCTGATGAGATGCTTATTCTTCCCTGTCCTGTTATCTAAACTCCTCATTACTATGGCCGAATGGTCAGCAATTTCAGTCTAAGCTGCAAGCTTGTTTTGTTTTACAATCACAGAAGAGTGAACAGGATGTGAAGCAATATCCATTGATATTTTCTTTAGTTCCTCATCTATAAATGGGGATATTAATATTTTTTCATTACCTTACAGGGAGGCATTGGGATGTTAAAGTTTGCAAAGCACTATGAAAATGGAAAACATAAAATTGCTAAATAATTCTGTTAGTATTGATCATTAACATTAACCACTTGCTGCTACGGTATACAATTGACTTAACAGGATATTAAATAAAGGATTAATTTATTATTTTATTACAAGTAATCTTATTAACTTATTTCTTCAATTAGGCATGGTCCTGACCACAGGATGATAAGTAAGCTATACCACAGCAGAGCGTCTCAGGCAGTATTGTGGCCCAGACACACAGCTGTGAAGTACAACTCTCCCCATGCAACTTTCTTGCTCTAGAGCAGCGTTTCTCAAACTGGAGTCCGTGGATCCCTGGGGCTCCCCAAGGGAACTCCTGGGGATCTGCGGGCCCTGCTGATCAACTCCTTCCCCTCCCTCTATTTCCAGGAGGCTAGTGAAGCCAAACCGGGAGATTTTAGGCTCTAAAAGTCCAGCAGCGCAGCAGAGCCTTGGCCCCACACCGCTCCCTGCAATCCCGGGAGGGGGCAGGGGGTCTCTGTGTGTTGCCCCCGCCCCGAGCGCTGACTCCACAGTGCCCACTGTCTGGGAATTGCAGCCAATGGCAGCTTTGGAGGAGGTGCCTGAGGTAAGCGCCATCCCTCACCAACTCCCACACCCCTCACCACCTGCCCCAGCCCCGCACCCCTTCCCGCACCCAAACTCTCTCCCAGAGCCTTCACCCCGCACTCACTCCTGTACCCAAACTCCCTCCTTCACCTCCTCCCATAGTCCAACCCCTCACCCCCTCTTGCACCCAAACTCCCTCCCAGAGCCCACACCTCCTCCCGCACCCAAACTCCCTCCCAGAGCCAGACCCCTGACCTCCTCCTGCACCCAAACTCCCTCCCAGAACCTGCACCCCACGCCTACTCCTGTACCCAAACTGCCTCCCTCACCTCCTCCCATAGCCCAACCTCTCACCCCCCTTGCACCCAAACTTCCTCCTAGAGCCCACACCCCCTCCTGCACCCAAACTCCCTCCTAGAGCCTGCACCCCACACCCTCCCACACCCAAACTCCCTCCCAAAGCCTACACCCCATACACCCTTCCGCACCCCAACCCTCTGCCCCAGCCCGGTCAAAGTGAGTGAGGGTGGGGGAGAGCGAGCGACAGAGGGAGGGAAGGAGTGGGGAGCAGGAAGGGGTGGAGTGGGGGTGGGGCCTGGGAGTGAGCAAGGGGGACTTGGGAGTCACCAACATTTTAAAAATCAAAATGGGGTCCTTGGGTTGCTAAAGTTTGAGACCCGCTGCTCTAGAGGATAAATTAGTTACTGTAGCCTTTCAAAGGTTCCAATTACTTCCCCCATAATGCCTGACTAGAGACTCTGACCAGCGAGAGGAGTGGGGGGTGAAGCCAAAGCTGTGCCCACTTCCCACCTCTATCCCTCTCCTCCAACAGCCTGCTGGAGGGAATATTCAGAGAGCAGGAGCTGCTGTGAGCATCAGGTCCAGACTGACAAAGTGTATAGTTCTTACTTGGCTGAGCAGGGCAGGGTCCCTTCCTCCTCCGCTTGGCCAAACAAAACCTGGGCATAATCTCACCGTAACAGCTCAGTCCAGCCAAAATTCTGAGGTCTATGGAAGGTCCAAGACCTTTCCAGCCACAGTGTGGTTCTCTATTCCAAGCTGGAAGTAACTGCTACAGCGGCAGTCGCGATATTCAGGTTTAAGGCCCAAACCCTTTCTCATAAAGGTCAATGGGAATTTTGCTACTGACTTCAATGGGAAGAAGACTGGGACTCAGCTATTATGCAGCTGTGCAGGGCTGCCCCGGCCCAGTGAATCCACCTAGGCCAATTGCCATAGAATTTAGGCTTACAGGGATCCCCTGATGTCTCAGCAATGTCATCTGCACAGCACAGATGCCGATCAGGGAGCAGAAGTGGGAATGCATGGCCCCAGAAATTCAGTCTTCTCACCTGAATAAAATTAGAGATTAGGGAAAGGAACCTCCCCAGCAAACCTCTTATGAAGAAACCCCCATACAAGTACCCTTGATCTCTCTAATACCCACAGAAGATCTGGTAGGGCCCTCTTGAAGATTCCAACCATTTCTTCCTCCTCTCCCTGCTGCCTCCAGACTCACAGGAAAGTGAAGTGAACTGGTCATCCCCCTCCAAAGATGATTGGGGGCCGGGGGCAGTGCCAGCCTCTTCCCGGTGGGAGGGCTGAGGTGGGCTGCACTATACATCTTGTGGGCACACATACTTTTTTATATTTTTAACAATATGCACTTAAATGTGTGTTTTATCTATGTTATCCACAAAAGGAGAATAAAAATATATACAAACAGATCAGTATATACCAGCATCATCTATAGCAGCTCACTGGTGCAACATTTATTCACAGAAAATCAATACAAAAAAACCCTAAGCAAATAAAAAACAAATAAACAAATAACTACTACATTAGCAATAACAACACACAAATGCAAACTTCTGGAAAAAATTACTGGTCAAATAATACCAGTAGCTAATTACTTTAAATCTGAGAATGTACTGTATTATATTTTAAAATTAGTCATTTGCACATGCAAAGAAAATGAAACCACACACACTATTATGTAAAGCAAAATAAACAAACAGCTGACCAAAACTAAGTACATCTTTTCCCCTAGCTGATTAAGCCTTATTTCCATTCCAGTCGAGGCAAAACCCAATCAAATACATACAATCTGAACATTCAAAACATTTTTAAGTTGCTGAGCGCTCTGGCACTGATTCAGTAAAGTACTTCAAACTTTGCTTAACTTTAAGAACAAGTAGTCCCATTAACTATACACGGGATTAAAGAAATGCTTAAAGTTTAAAGATAAGCACATACTAAGTGCTTTAATGGATCAGGGCCAGAGTGCTCAGCATCTTGCAGGACTGAGTCATAACGTCTGTCATTAAACTATGAACTAATAAAACTGGCACAACCTTGGCCAGGTAATAGCTACTTTGATAAAAAAAATAAATAAACCAAATAAAGAGTTATTGAAAGAGATAGTCAGTGATAAGCTGACCCAAATAGATAGGTGTTGTACAAATTCCTGGAGACAGGCACTGAAGGACCCAGGTGGAGGGTTAGGGAATGAGTTCCACAAGTGAGGGCCTTCTCGGTTCTGGGAGCTACCTGTGACCTGGTCCATTTGGAACCTTAGTGCCCATACTAGATAGATAAACAGTCACTCAAGTATGTGAGGCATTGATAATTAATCAAATGTACATCTTCTATCAAGGAACAGATAGATATATATTGTTAACATAATATATGTAATGATTTGACATATAACATACTATCCTATCAATTCTTTATGTGGATTTTTTCCCTTAAAAATTTAAAGGGAAAATATCAAATGTTGAAGACATCTTAAAACTCACAACAATCCTTAACTCTTGGTTTTGCAGGGGTCAGGGTGTGACCTTGGTTTTGCCGAGGTTTCAGATCAGGGTGTGACAATACATACCACGTGTGCTTCAAAAGATAAGGATAACAGGGCAAGTTTAAGAAATGAATGGGGAGGAGTTGATTTTAAATTGTGCATTTCCTTTCTAGATGTTGATTGTAATAGCAATAAAATACTGATAAAGAATAAAACATATCTCTAGTTCATTAAAGTCCCTCTACCAATAGAGTTAGTTATATATAATTATCAGACTTGAAAGCAAATATAAATTTAAGAAACAAAGGACGGGGGGGGGGCACTACTGACTGGAGTCTTCATAATTTGGAGTGCCTGGTACCTGCTGGAGACTGGTAAAATAGTATTTTTACCAAGGTCTGATTCAACACCCACTGAAGTTAATGGCAGGCTTTATACTGAAGTCAATTGGGATTGGATCAGGTCCTTAATATAAATATGTGCTTGAACAAACTATGGCTAATGGGTCAATTAGGCACTACTGTCGTTTGAACATCGACTTGAGTTAAACAGCATTTTCCTCAATAATCTTGGTCAGCTTTATTGCAATAGCCAGTTATGCTGCCATAATGAAAGAAGGCTAATGTCTATCACACTTAAGTTATTTAATAATACCTTTTAGGTAAATGGAACATTTGGCTATTCCTCATAAATAGTCACCAGTTTAAGAAAAAGCACAGAACTAAAATAATTTGGGTGAACTAACTTTGGTGCTTCTGGATGGATTGAGTCATATGAAGGTGAAGACGGGTACATTCCACTAAATATACTACATTAATTTCACCAAAGTCCAAGCATGATTCCAACATTTGAAACCACTGAAGTGGATAAAGAGAAGTGTCCTCTCCCATTAGACACAAGCCCACCTGGCTCTAGCAGAGCAGTTCATTTCCCAGCAGACATAACACCCCCCGTCCAAAAAAGAATAGGAGCAAGTACTTGCTACCCCTGAATCTGCTGAAGAAAGTAGAAGCCGGTTCTTCCTGGCAAAGCCTGGCTTTCAGGGAGAGAATTGGCAGAAGTCATGGGTGCAGGGGGGGAAAGTTTAAAACTTTTGGACACAGTATTAAGCAAAGGGAGGGGAAAACAGCTAATGGTACAAGAAGAGACTTGAGAGAACTGGGGAAGAAGCAGGGGTGGAGGTTTCCCATCTAAGTGGTGCAGAGCCAGGGCAGGGGTGGCTTCAGGGTGGGTTTTAGCTGGTCCCAGTCTGTCCAGGCCTTTGGAGTCTCTGCTTCAGAGATTGCTCCAAGGCTGCTATAGAAGCCCTCCTGCCTTACCCAATTCCCAGAAGCATGAGCTGCACCCAGTGCCCCCCCAGCCACCCCTTACATTGCTGGCAGGTGCTGCCTTCAGGCTCAGCAGTGCCACCCCAAGCTCACAGCACTGGGAGTTGCATTGCCCGGAGGGCATCTGCCCTCGGAGGCGGGTGGGGGATCTGGGGACTCCCCTGCCGCCTCCTACCATGCTGGTCAGCGTCAGCGAGCAACCTGGCGCCACTTTAACCCTGTGCCTCCACAAGGCAAAGGCACTGGCAAGTCACTGCTGCCACTCCTAGTTGCAGGTCCTGAGACAACCTCATGTGCCCCCAGCCTGGGTCCCAGGAAGCAGAGGAGCAGCGGCCAGCGCTCGCGCTAAGCAGAGTGGAGAGGAGCGCAGGGATAGCGCTGTGGTAGGTGTTTTGGGTTGAGCACTCCCACCCTCCCTCGCTGTCTGGCCGCCAGCAGCACCGGGAGGGTGGCTACATGGGGAAATATGGCAAAATTTGGGGTGGTTATAGCCCCCCCTGCACACATCCTCCAGCTGCCCCTGGAGGGGACTGTCGGGGGGGCCTCACAGTGGAATTACTCCATACCTAGGTCTGTAGAAATCCCCTTAAGCAGCTTGTTCACAGCAGGGAGAGGAGGAGAGGACAAACCCCAGCAAAGGCAGCCACAGCAGCTGGGAGGCTGGAAGTTAATTTACCTCAGCTCCCCTCTCCCTGAGCAGCTCCACAGTTCACTGTTGTAGACCAAAGTGTATTTCTTTTTGTCTTTGGGCAGAAAGCCAAACTGCTTCCTGGATAGGTTATCCACCGGGCATCTGCTCTATGCAGCCATCCAGGGTTTGTGAAACTTCAGAAAGTATTGCATATTTACATTGGGAAACAACCCAAATTACATAGATGTACAGCAAAGGAAGCGTCCGCAAATTAGTAACTGACTTCAGTAACTGGTGTAACTGACTCCATTTTCTTCAATGCAGTTACTCTTGGTTTACCTCTGTGTAACTGTGAACAGGATCTGGCCCAGCGTTCCTAATTTAATAAGGGTAATTCAGTGCAAGATGATAATTTGTTAAGTAAAGTGAAGCTTATTTTTAACTCTCAGGACACCAGGAGAGAACATAAGTGGAATAGAAATGGCTTTTAGAAGTGTCAGCAATAACACTGGTATTTTGCAATACGTGGCATTAGTGAAGTAAGAGCCACTGAAACATGCTTAGCCTTGGTGGCATATCACAGCTAAGAAGCCAGCTTGTGACATGCCTTTTGTTCACTGAGAAGCAAGCAACGTGCCACAGAATGTTTTTGATAGATTCCACGACCATAAGGGACTATGGTGATCATATAGTCTGACCTCTTGCATAACACAGGCCATAGAACTTCCCCCAAAATTCCTAGATCAGATCTTTTAGAAAAACATCCAGTCTTGATTTACAAATTTTCAGTGATGGAGAATCCAACATGACTCTGGGTAAATTGTTCCAGTGGTTAATTATTCTCCGCTAAAAATATACTTTATTTCCATTCTGAATTTGTCTAGCTTCAACTTCCGTTGGATTGTGCTATAACTTTCTCTGCTAGATTGAAGAGACCCATGTAAATACTTAGACTGTAATCATCACCTCTTAACCTTCTATTTTGTTTAACAAAATAGATTGCGCTATTTGAAACTATCATTATAAAACATGTTTTCTAATCCTTTAATCAAGGGAGGATGGGGGGCAGGGATATAGCTGAGGACTGCTCTTGGGAATCCTGACCCCCTGCGCTGGGCAGGTGGAGGGTCTGAGGATCCCCACAGAGGTCTGTGCTCCCTGAGTGGCTCTTACCATGGCCTAGCTCCAGCTTTCGGCCTGGTCAAAGTCAGGGTGTTAGGGGGAAGAGGAGGAGCAGGGGCGGGGCCTCATAGTGAGAAGGGGGCTAAAGCCAACCTGAGCCCCCCAGTGGGAAGAGCAGGCAGGAGCTGTTCTTCACAGTGGGGGAGCTGATCCCCCGCTGCAAAGTGCAACCACTGCTGGCACTCCTCTGCACCTGTCTGAGGCTTGCAGTTGTGGGGGCAACACCACCCGCTGCCTCCAAACTACATCCATGTTAAAAAGTGGGGGTCAGGGCCCCTCTGGTTCCAACATGCCTGCTCTGGATCAGTGACCTGTCCTCTTCATTATTTACCACTTCCCCAACTTTTATGTCTGCAAACTTTGTCAGTGATGATTTTGTTTTCTTCCAGGCCATTGATAAAAATATTAAATAGCATAGGGCCAAAAACCAATGCCATTTGCCATTACATGTTGAGATCCATCAGCTAAATGGTTTTAATCCATTTAATCCATGTTGCAGTATGAATTGCTAGTGTATGGCTACCACCTATGCTACTTATGATTACAAGAAACCAAGAAGATACATGCCATAAAACACATATTTTCAGTTTATATGCATGTAGGCTAAGGATGTGTCTACACTGTCAGTTGACTCAGGTTCCTGCTCACTGCTGCAGTGGTGTTCTGCAGTGTAGATACACCCTAGGTCAGTGGTGCCCAAACTTTTCCTGTCATGCCCCCCTCCTTCCAGTACTGGAATCGATCTACGCTCCTTCCCCTCCATTACTGCACACTTGGCTCAGCAGAGGAGCTTGGGATGAAGGCAGAGCGGAGGGAAAACCTGGGGCTGGGGGAGAAGCTGAGGTTAGAGGTGGCCTGGAGGCAGAGAGGGAATGAAGGCAGTGCTGGGCTGAGGGTGGAGCAGGGGGCGAAGTGGAGCTGTGGCTGGGGCCAGAGCAGGGCTGTGGGCGGAGCAGGGGGCAGAGTGGAGTTGCAGCAAGAGATGGAGTTGGGCTGGGGGAGGAGTTGGGCTGGATGGTGCTCTCTCTTTCCACCTCCCCTGGGGGCTGGGCCCCACTATGCTCCCCCACAACATTCCTCCGCACCCCCCCTAGGCAGCACACCCCACAATTTGGGGACCATTGCTCTAAACTATCTCAAGCCTGCAGTCTCAGCTGAGGATATTGTATTTGTTGTACAATGCTAATCTCAGGCATTATTCTGGTCTATGTTCAATGTCAGGCAGTGGTAATCTGACCATATGAATTGGTAGGGCAGAACCATAGCAATGGAGAGAGAATCCTGGGCTGAGATATGTGCACTTTTCCTGTGCCCTGGTGGTCTGCTGAGTACTGACACCTTATCCATTCCAGAAGTGAGTCAGTCAGCTCTGTCTGATCAATGCATTACATGATATTGACCCAGACCAGCTGTGCCGTGCTGTGCTGTTGTGAGGAATCTCACTGTTAATCATGGGTGGCCTGCTGTAGACTTCTTTTAAAATTAAGATGACAATGACATTATTTTAGTAACCACCTGTGCAGGACAGTCGGGCATCTAGTGCAATTCTACATACATGATGAACTATGAATGCTTTGAGGGAATGGTCCTGTAGTGAGGCGGCCTGGTTCCCAGCCAGAGGTACAAAGGCGGGCCCTCCGAGCTCAGTAAGGCCCCAGCCATCAGCCAGGCCGGACGTCCGTGACTGAGCTCCTGCTGGGGAGGCCGCAGAACGCAGTGGCCGACCCAGCCTCCCCCTCGCTCGCTACCCAGAGGAGGACTGGCCGAGCCTGCCCCGCTCCCGCTACCCGCAGGAGGACTGGCCGAGCTGGACGGTGGCCAGCTACCCGGAGGACCTGCTGAGCCCACCCGTGGACACTTACCCTGAGGAACCGATGGTGGTTGACCCCTCTGCCGACACCACAACGACTCAGGTACTCGAGGAGGGGGAAAGGGGAAGTAGCCCGGGGGCAGCCGACCCCAGTCTGGCTGCAGCACTGCCAGAACCAATGTCAGTGTGTTGCGGCCAGGATCCCCACTGACCCAGCAGCAGACTGCCTGTCGCTGTTAGGGCCTCGGTCTGGGACGCAGTGGAGTGGGAGGGCCTGCGTCCCCCCCCCCACTGCCACCCTTCCAGGGGTGGCAGACTCCCCCCTCTCCCTGGCCTGAGGAGGCCTTTAAACCTACTTGAACTGCTGCTCAGCCCTGCCTGAGGGTCTGAGCCCTGTACCTGAGCTAGGGCTTGGGATTTATAGGATTTATAAACTGAACTGCTGGGTGTGTAGTGAGGCGGCCTGGTTCCCAGGCGCCCCGGAGGGCGCAGAGCGACCCCTCGCCCGATGGGGGAACCCTTACAGGTCCCAAATCACATTGTTTTGGTAACAATCTCAAATGTTCTCCAAAATATATTGAAAGATTTTTTCAATAAAACGTGATCTGCTCCTTAATTTAAAAATAGATGGCTAAGATGCCCATCCTGGGTTGGCTAGGTAGTATGAGGGACAGGTATATAAACCAAACAGTTAGATACACATAAAAGTAAGGGTGCAGATGCATAAACTGATAATTGGCCATATTTGGCAGAAATAATGATCAGAGAAACTCCCTCCCCCTTCCCCAGCCAGATCTGCACAAACAGATCTGTTAAAACAAACACAGCAATGTCTGGTGTAAATTACAGTTCACAGATATGCTTCCTCCCCACAAACACAGGCATCAATCCTGAATAACCTTACACATGCCAATATTTCTTACTCACCCCACGTATTGTAGTCATTAGAATGTGCACATGAGTAAAGACTTCTCACTTGAGCAAAGGTTTGCAGGATCAGGCTCACAGTTCAGTAATGGATCATTACTATTTTGCTAGGAAGACCTATTCATGTTCATATCAACATCCCCCTACTCCAGTTTGAAATGAATATCAGCCTTCCTGAAGCGCTCTGCATTTTAGACAAATGGGCCTGATTCTGCTCTTTGTTGCACCTATGTAAATCTCGAGTAACTGCACTGAGGTAAAAGAAGTTACACCAGTGTAAAACTGGTTTGAGCAGTATCAGGTTCTATATACACCACTACCCCGATATTACGCCACCCAATATAACACAAATTCGGATACAACACAGTAATGCAGTGCTCCGGGGCTGCGCACTCTGGTGAATCAAAGCAAGTTCAATATAACACTGTTTCACCTATAACGGAGTAAGATTTTTTGGCTCCCAAGGACAGCGTTACAGCGAGGTAGAGGTGTATTATATTTATTCCTTTACAATGTAAAAGATATTAAAACTGAAACAGTTTATTCTTAATACAATTAGCCATATTAAGGCTGAATTCAGTTGGAGTTTTGCCTGCATTATGACTGAGCGATTGGGCTGATCATGTGATCAACCAAGACAGCCCGGAGTACAGGAAAATGTTCATATTAATCACTATGTGGAAAATGAAGGCGATAGAATGAGCTGAAAGCTACAGCAGCAGCACATTGCTGGTTTCCCTGTCACCTTTGTCTTTCAAATGTAGAAGAGAAAATTGCCAGTGCTTTCACAGCTGGTTTTTGTCCACCCACATAAGGGAAGTCTCAGGTTCCTTTAATATACTAAGCTTCAAGCACTACCAAACCATTACGTTCATTTAAAATAAAACAACATTTAAAGAAAGAAGTAAAAAAACCTATATGTGAGACTGCATGTATAAATGAAAAGAAAACATTCATTTTGTTTTGGGATGCAACCACAGTTCCTGTCAATTAAGCCATATTACTTACCACATTGATTTCAATGAGAGCCATGGGTGCACATCCCAAGGCTCAAGTCTGGCCCTTTGATTTTTGTTTCTGCATGAAGACAAATATGTATCTGCTAAACTCTTTATTGTGCCATTTTACAGCAGTACAAATAAAGTTTTGAAGAAGACTTGCGTGCATCACAGAAGAGTTCAGAAGCAGAGGCTTCCAAGTCAAAGTCTGTATGAGGCAATTGACTTCGACATGGCTGTGCAAATGACTAGGAGTCAACTGCCTGCCCGGAGATTTTATAAATGGCCAAACAAATTATTTATCTGACTTATTATTTATTTATAATCATAAATACAATATATAATATATTATACTGTATATTATATAATATATTGTAAAGACAAAACTTAGAAAACATTCACAACAGTCTGAAGTGGCTTCAGCTTGCCTGCAGCAGATAAACTAAAACTTCAATTACTTTGCAGCATTATGGGGCAATCCTTTAGCGAAGATGCACTCCACTGATCTTGAACAATGTTTCCACTGCATTACAGTTATTCAGCATTACAAAGTCAGCACTTTCCTACAATTCCAATACAACAACATCAGAAACATCAGAGTTTTCCTCTACGCTTAGAATAGGAAATAACTGCATTGTCTCAGTTTACTGTGATATCTTTTGGCCAATGTTGAATTTTAACAGAAAACACTACAAGTCATAAACATGCATTTCTTTCAGTTCATTATCAATAAAATAATTTTAACAGAATCATAAACTTAAACATTACAGATGGGAAATATTTATCAGCTCCCAGCGTGTCAATCAGGCCAATTCTGGATTATTCGGAGTATTCTCCTGTGTAATTTTCATTAAATAACATTTGGCTTCTTCCATTTTATTGGAAACACTATTCCATAGTTTAAAAGGTCTTGCTATTGCAACACTCTCCTTACTATTCAGCCTAATTGTTCCTAATGTAGGCTATGTCTACACTACAGATTTAAAAAATGTATTAAGGTTATGTTAAAAAAAAGTGAATGGTACAGACTTTAAGCGTAGAAGTTTCTGGTTATCAGGGAATAACATACAGAGTATCAAGGGTGCAAAGTTTGGTTTAAGATCAGGTGGCATAAGGAATACATAATCTGCGATATCCCCGATTGGAGATAAAAGGTCAGTGGGTCCAAGTACAGACATTGAGATATGAGGGTATGAAGTTCATAAAGTGGCTATGTTTGGGAATGGAGAATAATGAGTGGATATGATGATGAGGATGGATTGACCCTCATTTGGTGAGATTTAATGTTCAGGGAGTTTATGGTTCCAGATCACATGATCCAACAGAGAAAGTCTCTCTGTCCCTTTCTCGTAGTCGAAGAACGATTTCACTGTAGGTGGCCAGTGATGTGCTCGATGTAGATGTCCCTGGACCATCGGATGGTGTCTGAGACCATGAAGCGCCTCATGAACAGTGCGTAGCATCAACCGATCCCACAGGTCCACAGCACTTGCTCGTTGCAGGGGTCCCAGGTGCCCAGGGTTCCGATAATCAGTGTATCCATCTGTACCTCGTAGCCCTTAGCTCTCAGGGTGTCGGCCAGAGGGGCATACTTTTCCAGCTTACGAGCCTGGGCTTCGCAAAATGCTGGGATCCTGTTCTCAAAGGAGACCGTGATGTTGACAAGGATGATCTTTTTCTGGACCTTGTCGGTGATGATGATGTCAGGTCCTAGCTGCCTATCGGTACCAGGTATGGTGCAGTTCTCAGAGATCTCCCCCAGGCATTGTGTGATGGCTTTGCTACAGTGGCACAATTACGGAGCTGTGGATGTGCTGACGTGGCGCTGTAGAGCAAACACTTGCTACAGCGATGGAAGGGAGGTTTGTATCCTTGTGGTTAATCCACCTGTCATAAACAGATAGTTAAGGGTTAATGCCTTTTACCTGTAAAGGGTTAAGAAGCTCAGTAAACCTGGGTGACACCTGACCAGAGGACCAATAAGGGGACAAGATACTTTCAAATCTTGGTGGAGGGAAGCCTTTGTTTGTGCTCTTTGTTTTGGGGGTTGTTCGCTCTTGGGACTAAGAGGGACGTCAATCCAGGCTCTCCAAATCTTTCTGAATCAGTCTCCAATGTTTCAAAATTGTAAGTAACAGCCAGGCAAAGCGGATTAGTTTTATTTTTGTTTTCTCAACTTGTAAATGTCCCTTTTTGCTGAGGGAATTTTACGTCTGCTTGCTGTAACTTTGAACCTAAGGCTAGAGGGGGTTCCTCCGGGCTATATGAATCTGATTACCCTGTAAAGTATTTTCCATCCTGATTTTACAGAGACGATTTTTTTTTACTTTTCTTTCTTTAATTAAAAGCTTTCTTTTTAAGCACCTGATTGATTTTTCCTTGTTTTTAGATCAAAGGGGATTAGATCTGGACTCACCAGGGATTGGTGGGGGGAAATAAGAGGGGATGGTTAATTTCTCCTTGTTTTAAGATCCAAGGGGTTTGGATCTGTGTTCACCAGGGAACTAGTGAAATTCCCACAAGGCCACCCAGGGAGGGGAGAGTTTTGGGGGGACAGGAAGTGCTCCAGACACTGACTTCTGGATGGTGGCAGTGTACCAGATCTAAGCTAGTAATTAAGCTTAGAAGTGTCCATGCAGGTCCCCACATTTGTACCCTAAAGTTCAGAGTGGGGAAAGAACCTTGACATCACTTCTCTGAAAGGTGGCAGCTGGGTTGACAGAAGAATTCTTCCATGATCGGAGTCTACACCAGGGCTTAGGTCAGCTTAACTACATCTCTCAGAAAGCGCATTTTTCACACCCTGAGCAACATAGCCAGGTCGACCTAAGTTTTAGGTGCTGACCAGGTCTTACTTCCTTGAACTACTTAAACAAGTCCTTAAATAATTCCTCTTCCTCCTTGCTGTTTACATCTTTCACAGTTTGTAAATGGTTCTTATCTCCATTAGTTATTTGTGCATTCAGAAGGGCTTAAATGAGTGCTTAAGTGCTTTGTCGGATAGTGATTAACTTAAATATGTGGTTAAATACTTTGTTGAATTGAGGCCTATTTACAGTTACCTTGCATGGCAAAAAATGTCAGGAATTAGCCTGAGACCACCGAGTTCCACCACCCTAGTGAGCCACAGAAGACTCGCAGCTGAATCACCTGATTGGCCAGACCACCGAAGTGGCTGGAGGAACCAAGAGATGTGCTTATAAAAACCCAGGAGCAGCAGTAGGCTGACAACTTACGTTTGCATCTCTGATTGCTCCTGTTTCTGCCTTGTTCCCAGCTTTGTTCCTGCCCTGCTTGGTTCCTGACTTCAGCTCTGACCCTTGGATCTGGCTTCTGGTTCCTGACCACTGGGCCTGACAGCCATTGCTCCCACCACTAGGCAGGACTGCCAACACTCCAATTGGGGGGAAAAAATGGCAATTACAAGACTGTAAATTCTGTAGAGTGAGGATTGTCTCGACTATATAACACCACACATCTTACTATAACACAACAGAACCCTGATTTGAGCCTCTGGGGGTTGCTATAATATAAATAAATAATAAGTTCTATACATGAAAGTCAGATACTGCTCAGTTAAGGTCAGTTTGGCTGTTTACAAAATCTCCTCGCAGGCAGCTGACCACTAGTCATTTGCACAGCCATGTCTAAGTCAATTGCCCCATACAGACTTTAGTAAACAAAAATACATTTTCATATCAATAAAATAAATTTCTTCCCTATTCAGCAGGAAAAATACAAGCAAAGAGGAATAAAGCTTTAGTTCTCTGTTGTGCTTTTCAACAGGAATGGCCATCGTCCAGCTGGACACCAGTTGGTTATTTGCGCAGGAGCAGACCACAATATTTCAGCAGATCCTTCTATTTCTACTGGTTGTCACAGTAATAAATTAATTGTTCCTGCAAAACAGTTCCTATCCAGCCCACAGGGAATCTGTAAACCTTTTGAGGAACAAATGTCAACTAATTGCTAGCTGGCCTTTCAGTCTTGAGTGGTTACAGCTTGCCAGTTAGTTATTTGCATTGGAACAGAAAACTTCCTTTTGCAAATGCCTTTACTATTTGGACTGATTGCGCTAGGAGCAAATTAATTGCTCTTGCACAACATTACCTCTGCTGTGTTTCATATACTGTACATTTGTACATCCTTGGCAGGACAAATAAGAATCAGTTGCCAGTTCGCCTTTGACTTTGCATATTTGAGTAGCTAATACCTAGGGATACCAGATAGCAACTGTGAAAAAACGGGACCTGGGGAGGGAGGGGATATCTGGTCACTCTACTAATACCTAGGTTCTTATATCAGGCCCACTACTGTTGTATGTGAACACCTCACAGACTCATTAACGTAAACCTCTATCTTATAGGTGTGATGTTGCCATACTGAATGACTGAAAAATGCTTCCAGGTTATTAAGGATTTTTCTCCACATGGAATTATTCCAGAATAAGAGTGTCCACACATGGAGTTATTCTAAATAACTATTTTGCTTTAAATTCACATTCTACCTTAATACAAATTAACTTTCAAGTGCAGACAAGCCTTTATTAGGCATATAATTTTGTCAGTAAAAATAGTAATAGCCAGCTAATTTGCTGTCTGGGATTTTAGATTAGGTTACTGCATCCCGAGGTCCCAGCCCCAGAGTGTTAAAAGGCCATCACTGCAAGACCTTTCGAATCATTTCTAGGCCATGCCACCCAAGAACTGCTGGAGAGGCTCTGTTAGGGTGACCAGATGTCATGATTTTATAGGGACAGTCCTGATATTTGGGGCTTTTTCTTATAGAGGCTCCTATTATCCCCCACCCTCTGGCCTGATTTTTCACACATGCTGTCTGGTCGCCCTAGGCTCTGTTCACAAAAGATAACCGTTTTTGGTGATTTAAGGTGAGCAGGTTTACAAGCCAAATCCAAAAGGAAACAGGAGAAGAGAGCCAGCCCGGTAGCATCAGGTAAGAGTAGGGGTATGAGAGTGTGGGGGAAATCTAATCAGTTTCTATTTCCCTCACTCTTCTGTGAAGAGTTGCGGGGGACAGAGCAAGCCACTGACCTGCTCCTCTCCACCAGGTATTTGCATAGGTTGTCTGCTGGGAGGGAAATGATTGAGCTCGTTAGCTAATCTCGCTCATCAAATTAAGGGCCAGATTCTACCATCTTTACTCATAGTGATTAGCACCTTGAGCTGTCGCTGAGTCAGGGTGTTGAACACTTTTATTCAGTGTGTTACTGAGTTCCTATTATTCATTATTTGTAGTGTGACAGCACCTACAAGCCCCAGTCAGGGACCAGAACCCCATTGTACTAGGTACTGTACAAACCCAGACAAAAATAAATGTCACAGCCCCAAAGAACTTACAGTCTATATCTCAACATTAAAAAATGCTGGAGTTTGGTTTAAGCTTTCAGGGAGAGAGGATGGCTTTTATGTTTCTGAGTGGGTTTACCCATCCCTAATCTGCTTTCTTTTACTTTAAGTGCTGCATTTGTACCATGAGGCTCTGATGGACAGTCTGTGTATCTAGGGGTTGGAAGCTGAAAGACACTCTACCCAGTGAATACCAAAAATAACCATCTGACATGAACCTGCACCATTGGCCTCATCATTGCAAGTGAATTGTTGTGTGGGGAGGTCATCACCAATCTACAAACTGTTTAGCAGAGGTGACTTTGTTCTCTTTAGAAAGTTAATAAAATACATGGACAGCTTGTTTTAAAATACAGAGCAAATCAACTATGTTAATTACATCTTTTGGTATAGAATCATAAACATGAATGCTCTTTGATTGTGAAGACTAACAAACTCAATAGAGACGTATATTATTTATCGGCTGTACTGTAGTGCTCCAAGGTTGCAGTCAAGATCACTAGATAAGGGAGGGAGAGGGCCTCACAGCCCTTGCTCCAGGGGGAGCCTAAAATTTGCCTTTCAATTCAATATATGTATTGCCTTTTAATTTAGTTGAATGTCCTCTTGATATTGTATAATAATGAGAGAGAGTAAACAAAAGGGTTGGGGTGTGTGGGGGGGAGGGGGCTGGATGTCCATTACCTCACTCCCATTTTTGCCCTTTAGCACTAGCCCTGTTTCACAAGATGGCAGGAAGTTTTAGAAAATTTTCATCAGGTGCAGCAAAAAAGGAGAAAAAGAAGCAGATTAAGAGACATAAAGGTGCACTTCAGAGGTTTTTAACTCCTGACACTTCTTTGAATGTAGAATCAGTCCAGGAAACCAACCAAGAAAAAAGTCTAGAGGTGCATGAAGAAAATAAGGAGCAAGAAACCTCTGGCAGGCACACCGCTATATCGCAACCAGTGGGAGAGTGTGGCCACAACTCAGAAGACGTGCTACTAATTCCAGTATCCCTTTTTAACATCAGTGATCCCCCAACATGGCCCAAGTTCATAGATGACAAAAGACCAGCCAAACTGAAACATGGACTGTTGCAAATTAAAGGTAAAAGTTTTCCAAGTCACAATGGAAGAAAATTAAAAAATGGAGGAAATATACAATGGCACTGGCTCATGTAGTCAAGTAAAGTGGATGCATTATTTTTGCTGAAAGTATTTGGTGTTGGTAAGCATCATCTCATGGATGGTGGTGTTCCCTCAAAACGTAACTCTCAAAACTCATGAGAAAATCCATGTTCTTCACATTGGAAATATGGTGAAGTGGAGAGAATTGGAACTACAACTGAAAACTGAATCTGCAGTTGACCAGACTTCATAATCATTGTTCGAAATTGAGAGACAACACTTGTGAGGTGTATTTGAAAGAACTGTGGCCATTGTTCTTCACTTAGCATTTTGTGGTTCCATGGAAAAATGTAACCGGTGTGGAAATGGTAACTTCTTAGGCCAAGTCGAGTTAATGGCTAAATTTGATACTGTGATGAAGGAACATGTAAGACAGTTCTTTGCTACAGACACCATAATTTAACTTCAAAATGATATCATTTTGTATTGTAGGGCTTATTTCAAAAGGTAACAGGTACATTTATTAACAGTGTAAACAAGATAAAGTATTACTCCATTATTTTGGATTGCATATCTGATATCAGACACGAGGAACAAATGTCTAGACTCATAGATCTTAAGGCTGAAAAGGACCATTGAGATCATCTTGTCTCAGCTCCTGCACATCACAGGCCACGGTACCTCACCCACCCACTCCTGTAGTATGCCTATAACCTCTCCTCAAGTCATGACTTAAAGGGTTCAAGTTAAAGAGTATCCACCATTTACTCTTTTTCAACCCAGCAAGTGACCCATGCCCCATGCTGCAGAGAGAGGTGAAAATACCCCAGGGTCTCTGCTACTCTGACATGGGTGAAAATTTCTTCTCGACCACAACTATGGTGATCAGTTAGATCCTAACCATGTCGGCAAGACCCACCAGCTGGGAAAGAATTCACTTTAGGACTCTAGCTGAGAAGGGCTCTGAGTTACAATTTCCGGCCATTGGAGATATTTGCTACTAGGAGTCTCAGATGGGCCACATGCCATTGTAGGCTACCTCATCATACTACCCCCTCCATTAACATATCAAGATCAGTCTTGAAACCAGTTAGATTTTTTTGGCCCCATCAGTCCCCTTGGAAGGCTGTTCCAGAACTTCACTCCTCTGATCATTAGAAACCTTCCTCTAATTTTAAGCCTAAACTTGTTGATAGCCAGTTTATAGCCCTTTGTTCTTGTGCCAGCATTGGCCCTTAATTTAAATAACTCTTCTCTCTCCCTGGTAGTTATCCTCTGATGTATTTATACAGAGCAAACATATCTCCCCTCAGCTTTCTTTTGGTTAGGCTAAACAAGCCAAGGTTCTTAAGTCTCCTCTTGTAAGACAGGTTCTGCATTCCTCTGATCATTCTAGTGGCCCTTCTCTGCACTCATTCCAGTCTGAATTCTTCTTTCTTAAACATGGGAGACCAAAACTGCACACAGTAATCAAAGTCGGGTCTCACCAGTCCTACTACACCCAGCCCCAAGAAAGGAGCAGCAAAGGTGGGTCTGTCTAGGGAGACTTCATGGATTCAGACAATCAGAGTCCCGTAGGCTAAGATAAAAGGAGATGTGGGGCCTTCCCAGCCAAGAACTGAACTGCTACCACAGGGGCAAAGAAGGGTGCTCCTCTCTAGCCACAAGAACTTAAAAATAACCAGAGTTTGGTTCTGGATGTATTTTCTTAAGCTGAGATAGAGAGGACCGAGAACTTCAACCCTGAGGTAAGGGGTGAAAATAAAGGGGCCAGGTGGGAAGAGGCCCAGAGAAGTAGCAGCAACAAAATGAAGTAAGAAATACGTGAATGCCGTTTATAGGGTCCCTGGGTTGGAACCTAGAGTAGAGGACCAGACTGGGTTCCCCCACCAACCACCAGTGAAGTGGTGTAAACCCTGAGAAGGGGACAAGGCTTGTTGGGAAGCCAGAGTGAAGGGGCTCTGTGTCCCTGAGAGAGGTTCATTTTGATTTTGTGACCCGGATGGAAGTCCAAGGCCCTGAAGATCCTTCAAGCAAGATCGACAACCTATTGGGAAGTGTAAGGAGTGGGAAAAGGCCTGCAGTACTGCAGGCATCAGGAGGTGCTCAAAAGGTGAGTGCTCCTTGCACCTGCAACCTTCTTTCAATGCCCTAAATGCCAGATTTGCAAGTGAATGGAAGGCAACAGGACATTGGATATTATGGCCTCAGCCTCAGCCTGGTAAACTTCCACTGCTACAATGAGTTCTGTATGCTGTTCATGTTAAGTGACAGATACACTTAAAGCGCATAAGACCTACCCATCATTTCATAGGGCAAAAAAAGGATTAATCTGGAATATGTCAGACAGAAATGAAATGGAGCATAGAAACTCACAACTGGGGATTTGACATGGATCTCGAGGATCGCCAGTGACGAAATGCTACACGATGGACATGATGAACACTCTCCAAAATGCAAGAGACAAACATTCATTCACATGAGGTTCCCTGTAGTTCATATTCATCACAGGGCAATCATTTCTTATTGCAGCTCAGTCTCAGTTGTACCACCCGGAAACAGTCTGCAGCTTCAGAGTCCCAATCCTTTTTCAGAAGGAATGCAGAATTATAAATTATACTGTCACCTTTGATTTTGGGAGCCTAAATTTGAAGCTTTTTTCTCAATGATTGGGGACAGCGTGCATTCCAGCTTATGAGACTAGACAAAGCCTTTCAGAAGTCATTAATGTTACATTTCTTACATCTAACATCCCACAAAGCAATTTTGCTTTTGGCTTTGCATATTGATTCCTGAATGATAATGTATGAATGATATTTTCATCAATTAATACAGCATGAATTTTTACATTATTCACAGTTTCAGACTTTGCAAAACGTGTGTGTTTGTGTGTGTTCTCAGCGAAAATATCGTGTAGCTTTTTGCTATATTTAGCATTTTTTTGGACAGCTTCTCATACATATTCAAAACAGAACAGCTAAGCTCTGGTAATGACTCAGATGTTGTGGCACCATGAATGTGAGGCACTGATTTCAATGGGAATGGAGAGCACTTGCAACTTCAGAAGATCCAGTCCAGAGTAACTGATCTTAACATAAGTGGAAACACTAAGGCTGTGATTTTAAGTAATCATTTAAATAAATATAACAAACCCCATACAGTAGATAGTCCTGTGGGGGAAGAAACAACACAGCTTACAAACCAAACTACACTTCTATAATAATTAAAATATATTCTAGATTTGTAAACATTGACAAAATACTTGCAAACACTTACTCTAGCAATGCATATTCATTCTGTGTATCATAACCTGAACCATTTGACATTCCAATAGTGCTGTGGTTTCACAATGCTTTGTGGCTGCACAAGTGCTTTATAAAAATAGCATTGACAAACTCTCTAGACCTCAGAGCACCCCCCCGCCAGGGAGGTACAATAGGTTCCTTATCATTACCCATATTTTACAGATGGATGAATCTGTTTGTTTCTCCAAGGCCAAATAGCAGAGCTGGGATCAAAAGTGAGGAGCTCCTGGCTCCCAATTCCAAGAGCAGGCCTCTATATCAGAGGTTCTCAAACTGTGGAGCACCATTTCAGGTGGTTCGTGGTTAGTTCCCTCTAAGGTGCATGCCTGGGTGGCTGCACGAGAGAATGAAGGGCCACCCACCTAATTAGTGGAGCTGCGCAGGTGTGGATCCATTAATTAGGTGCCTGGACCCTGGAGAAGGTGCACATGTAAGGTGAGGTGGTGGACTTGGGGGGAATATGAGCTAGGTAGGAGGGGGCAGTGGGGAGAGAAGCGAGGCTGGGGGAAATTTGGGCTATGCAGGGCTGCAGCAGCCAGAAAAAGAGGTGACTTTCCCCAGCTCCAGGGCTGCGGCTGCCGGGGAGAGACGGCCCTCCTTCCCAGCCTCAGCTTGCGGGCTGCTGTGGTGGGGGAGATACCCCTCTCCTTCCCAATCCCAGCTGAGAGGCTGCCACAGCAGGGGAGAGAGGGAGAGACGCCCCCCCTTCCCAGGGCCAGAGAGAGAACACATACATCCCATTAGAAAAGTAAGACTACTGATTTTAAAATATGAGTTGTGTGCTTTTATTTGTAGAACACAACAAGTTTATTATTAATTTTTTTTTATAAGTTCTTTACAATAGTTAGCTAATGGTACAAACAACATTTGGAAAGATCATTAGTGTCCGCCGAGACCCTCAGCAATTTTCAAGTAGTCCATGGGAAAAAAAGTTTGTGAACCACTGCTCTAGATCATATTGCCTCATACAGTACTATTGCAAAGAGGATGTTATTGCTGACTAGTCATGAGGAATAAACAGTAATTCCACTGCTGCAGCATAGAGAATGTAGAACTACATTTGGGGAAATTCTAAACCTACTTCAGCATCCTGCAGCTGAAATTCCCCCAATGGAGGATTCAGTATTACTTTGAACTCCTCCTCCTTAAGGCTAGCAGGGAGGGGAAAGGGAACATGGCTGAGGGAGGGTAACGTGCTGCCTAGTCAGCCTGGATAGAGAATATAACTAATTAGTATGGAGGTGATGGAACTAAAGTCGTTGGGAGTAGCACAGGTGAGTGGAAGAGTTTAAGATGAGGGGAAAATAGGAAGAGGAGAATAAAAAGCTGAATGTAGAGAAGCTGTGAAGGAGGTTTGGGAGGGCACAGAAATCTGGAGTAAATTTGGATTTTGGAGCAGTCTTTCCTTTGCACAAAGCTCCCCTGATCACTTTCTTTGCTTGGTTTTAGATAATAGTCAGATATAATGAACGTTATTTTGTCATCATCTTAGCTGATTGTTTGCAGCAGACAAGTGTGTGTGTGTGCACGCATGTGCACATGCACATACAATATCTATGTAAATAGTTTTTTTGGCTGTGTATACATATACATGCGTGTGTGTGTGTATATATACATGCACATACATAGATGCATATATATGTATAAACACAGGAGGAAATGTTTGTTATTTTTATACACATTATGCACATGCATATGAACACACACATGTGCATGCAGAAACACCACCAGAAATATATTTAGTAATGTTACCTCCTATGCCCTGCTAAAAATCTCTCTGCAGAAAGTCACCTGTTTGCAATCCTGAAATTGGCCACTGAAAAGCCAGGAATTCAGCATAACAAGAAGCTCCTTCTCTACTGAAATTCCATGAGCATTAACTCATTATTGATTTGCCACACTCAGCAATGTCGTCATCATCTAATTTAATTGGAAAAGATAAAATACAAAAAAATATACTGAGATTAGCTGAAGACCAATGGATGTTAATGTCCAATTCTTTCTAGCCCCGAGAAAGAATTCTGTCCATCTGACAGGTGAATACTTGTCATTAAAATAAAATGATTTCTACTCATATCAAAATAATGTCTCCATCTGACTGCTACCGCTTACCTGCAGGCAAAGCAAGCAGTAAGACATGGCAGCAAGAGTGAAGAGGAGGATATTTTTGTAGAAAATATTTTGAAATGTCCCTCTGTTCTACTCCAAATATATTCTATCGCCTTTGGGAAATCAAACAGTACGCTTAACTGCTACCAGATTTTCATTGCTAAATATTCACTGATCAATGACACTATAAAAAATATCTGGAGCTCTTAAAATGGTTGCTTCTTCTTTATCTGGGATGATGAGTGACCTTGAGTCAATTTTTTTTTTGAGGGAGAAAACGAAGGATATTTAGAGTTCTAAAATTAAATTATTATGAAGTATGGTATTTCCTCATTTAACATTGCAGTTATGTTCCTGAAAAATGCGACTTTAAGTGAAATGATGTTAAGCAAATCCAATTTCCCCATAAGAATTAATGTAAATGGCGGGGGTTAGGTTCCAGGAATTTTTTTTTTTTGGCCAGACAAAAGGCATAATATACATTTTAAACAATTTTAAACAAGCAATTTAATATTATGCTGGGGGGCGGGGAGTAGTATGCACATGCTGTGTGTTTACAAACATCCTGTACATACAGTACAGTACTATAGTTGGGAGGTGCCCCTGCCTTACCTCACACTGGCACAGCCCACTGGCACTGGAGATGAGGCAGGCAAGGAGGCTGAAGGTGCAGTAGGCTAAGAGAAGCACCTTGTGCAGCAGTGGCAGCTTCCCCTACTCTGCAAGCGCCAGGGGCAGGGGGCTCAACCCTCAGCCTGCCAATGCCACCCCTTTCCCCCTTCCCCCATCCTTGACCTGCCTCTTTCCCCCCCGCACCTCCTTCCCCTTTACTTCCCATGCTGCATCCTTGCTCCTCCTCCCTCCCTCCTAAATGTCACAAGCAGCTGATTGCCACCGGCAGGAGGCAGGGGATGGAGGGGGGAGGCATGCCGAGTCCTTGCTCCTCCCCCCTCCCTCCTGTCTGGGGCAATCAGCTGGCTTGCGATGTTTAGAGGGCAGGAGGGAGGGGGAAGGAGTGAGGAGTCAGCACACAGGCTCCTCCTCCCTCCCCCCCCACCTCCTGCCAGGGAAATCAGCTGGTTTGTGGTGTTGGGGAGGCAGGGAGATGGGGGAACCTGTGCACCGAGTCCTCCCTCCTTGCTCCTGCCCCCAAAATGCCGCAAGCCAGCTGATTGCCGCGGGCGGGGGGTGGAGGAGGGGGAAAACGCTGATCCGCGGGGTCTGCCAGCGGGCAGGAGGCACGGGGGGGTGGGGAGGGAGAGGCGCAGGGAGGATGCCAGCTGTGGAGAAAGCAGGCAGCCAAACAATGTAAGAATGGAGCATTGCACAACTTTAAATGAGCATGTTCCCAAATGAATGAGCAACGAAACAACATTAACTGGGACAACTTAAAATGAGGAGTTACTGAATAGAAAAGTATCTGTGCCTCTCTTTGCCCATCCATAATATGGGGATAATTGTACTGACCTCCTTTACAAAGTGCTTTGAGATCTACTGATGAAAAGCACTACATAAGGGCTAGGTAGTATTATTATCATCTTCCTTTGGAGAAAAATACATAATTGGGGGAAAATCTAAAGGTCAGGGCAAGCTCTAGCTCCTCAGTCTTTGGTGTAATAGAGATTAGAACCCCTGTGGATCCTGATAGCTCCATTTTAATATGCCCCAGGCACTGTCTACAATGGGAATTGCTCCTGATTTCAGCCACTGGTATGGCTGCCCCAGTGCAAACTTCTTGTTTTCTTTTGTTTCAAGCAGGGCTTAGTGCCACTATTGAAAATTTCCTTATCTGCACTAGGTGTTTGCACAACGTAAAACTACATTAATGGCTGCAGTTGGGTAATTACCAGCGTATACAAGGCATGAGTCAAACTGTATCCCCAGAGGAAGAGCAATCAGGAAGGAAAATGGGATAGTCAAGACACATTCTTGCCATATTTGGTATGCTGCCCATAACACTTAGCTATTGCACAGTATGTTTGGAATATTGATTAGCATCACGCAGTGTTTTACATCTCAGATGGGGTTTACTGGGCATAGAGACCAATGCTGAAATAACTAGGCTGCTCCTCACAAAAAGAGGTTGTGTGGTGTGTGCTACAAGTGAGATATGAGCTATCATAGCACAGCTGTGCTTGGAAAGTCAAATTAAAATATTAGGTATTGTTATATCATTCTCTTTTTCAGCTACAGTGAACAACCACATTTCAAAGTGCTATTGTGCTTTTAAAACCAACTAAAGGAAGCCATGGTAGGGAGGGATACATTAGTGAGATTTGGTTTTACTTGCCTCATAAACAGAAGTAGAAATAATTCATCGTGTCTTCAAATTAGTTTATTTTCCCCCCCAATTTTTTGGTTGTTTGTCACCAAAATGAGACTGAGGTGATGCACATTGTTGTAATGAGTAAATTAAATATTTCTCCTAATATTCTGTTCACTGACAAACTGGGAGGACATATCAATGGGGTCCTGCAGGGGACTGTCCTAGGCGTAGCACTAGTCAATATTTTCATGAATGACTTGGATAATGGTGTACCTGGTATGCTTATAAAAATTATGGATGACACCAAGCTGGGAGGAATTGAAATCACTTTGGGGATCAGGATTAGAATTCAAAGGGACCTGGATAAATTGGAAGTTTGGTCTGAAGTCAACAAAATGAAATTCAATAAAGACAAGTTTCAGAGGGGTAGCCGTGTTAGTCTGGATCTGTAAAAAGCAACAGAGAGTCCTGTGGCACCTTATAGACTAACAGATGTATTGGAGCATGAGCTTCCGTGGGTGGATACATCTGAGGAAGTGGGTATTCACATTTAATAAAGACAAGTGCAAAGTACTACACTCAGGAAGGAAAAAATCAAATACACAAATACAAAATGGGGATAAATAACTGACTAGGCCATAGCACTGGAGAAAAGGAGCTGGGGTTATTAGTGGATCAGAGATTGAGTATGAGCCAGTTATGAAAAAGGCTAATATAATTCTGGGTGTATTAACAGGAGTTTCGCACGTAAGACATGGGAGGAATTGTCCTACTCAACTTAGCCTTGGTGAGGCCTCAGCTGGAGTACTGTGTCCAGTTCTGCATGACACATTTCAGGAGCAATGTGCATAAGCTGGAGAGAATCCAGAGGAAAACAACAAAAATGATAAAAGGTTTAGGAAACCTGACCTATGAAGAAAAGTTTAAAAAAACCCAAAAAACAAACCTGAGTATGTTTAGTCTTGAGAAAAGAAGACTGAGGGAGGATCTTATACAGCCCTTCACATATTTGAAGACTATTTATAAAGAGGATGGTGATCAATTGTTCTCCATGTCCACTGAAGGTAGGACAAGAAATAATCAGCTTAATCTGCAGCAAGGGATATTTAGATTAGTTGTTAGGGAAAAACTCTTAGCTATAAGGATAGTTAAGTACTGGAATAGGTTACCAAAGGAGGTTGTGGAATCCCCACCACTGGACATTTTAAAGAACACATTAAACAAACACTTGTCAGGGATGGTCTAGGCATTACAAATGTGTGTGTTATGATTCCGGTTTTCCTGGGGGTAAAGCTGGAGATCAGAGATATTAACTGACATTCAAATGCAGCTGTAGGCTAGAAGACATACATTATACTGTCTTTCCAGGCTGACTCCACTCTTTTGAGCAGACAAGGAATTGAGATTCTTGGAAAAGTCCATCCTTTACCTGCTAGCAAGAATGAAGCGGGCAGGAAGTGTGGAAGGATGGCTCTGTGCATTCATGTCAGATATGCCTGCAAGGCTCCTACCACAACAAACCCCCAACCCAGAATCCTTAGTCACTGGTGATTTGCTGAATAGCAGAGCTGGGATTTTAAGATTTGCAGCCTCCTATTAGAGAACCTTTGTTGACTTTCCATTAACAGGAAGATATTAGTCTCAAAATTTTTTATCATCTAAGAGGTATAGCACGAAATCTGTTCTTGGGTTCTTGTGTGTTATTGTTTTGAATTCTAAGAAATAAAGTGGTGTTACAATGCAGCTTCCAGCAAGAGTATTTGGTTTTATTATTTCCTCTATGTATATGCAGTGAACATAATATTCATGGGCTCTTGTACTAGAAACAGGTAGGAAGATGGGGAGGACAGAGGTCTACATTAGCCTCCCTGAAGTCTCAGCAAACTGATTACGTGATATACGGTCAACGGAACATCACAGTCAATGCCTACTCAAGGAGGCAGGCTCTGATATTATTTACAGTGGTGCAAGTAACTGGAGTTAGTTCACTGACATATACCAGTGTGTCAAGGTTCCTTCCCCATTCTGAATTTTAGCGTACAAATGTGGGGACCTGCATGGACACTTCTAAGCTTAATTACTATCTTAGATCTGGTACACTGCCACCATCCAGAAGTCAGTGTTTGGAGCACTTCCTGTCCCCCCAAAACTCTCCCTTCCCTGGGTGGCCTTGAGGGACTTCACCAATTCACTGGTGAACACAGATCCAAACCCCTTGGACCTTAAAACAAGGAGAAATTAACCACCCTCCTCCTTTCCCCCACCAATCCCTGGTGAATCCAGATCCAATCCCCTTGGATCTTAAAACAAGGAAAAATCAATCAGGTTTTTAAAAAGAAAGCGTTTAATTAAAGAAGAAAGGTAAAAATCATCTCTGTAAAATCAGGATGGAAAATACTTTACAGGGTAATCAAATTCGTATGGCCCAGAGGAACTCCCTCTAGCCTTAGGTTCAAAGTTACAGCAAACAGAGGTAAAATCCTCTCAGCAAAAATAGGACATTTACAAGTTGAGAAAACAAAAATAAAACTAATCCGCCTTGCCTGGCTGTTACTTACAATTTTGAAACACGAGAGACTGGTTTAGAAAGATTTGGAGAGCCTGGATTGACGTCTGGTCCCTCCTAGTCCCAAGAGCGAACAACACCCAAAACAAAGAGCACAAACAAAAACTTCCCTCCACCAAGATTTGAAAGTATCTTGTCCCCCTATTGGTCCTCTGGTCAGGTGTCAACTAGGTTTACTGAGCTTCTTAACCCTTTACAGGTAAAAGGCATTAACCCTTAACTATCTGTTTATGACACAGTGTAAATCAGATTTAAATCTAACCCACTATCTGCAAAAGATGATGAAAACCCAGCAAGATCAATAGGAGAAATGCCTTCATAACTGCAAAATTGGTGACCTCTGTACATGTGAGCAAGAATTGCCAACCTACAGAGTTCATGATCTACATGTTGGATGAGAAATTTAGATTTGTAAAGTCTGATTTCTTTGAAGATCTCAAAAGGCTAACTGGCATAGTAACAAAAAGTTACAGTGTGCTGAGAGCTGCAATATTTGGCTTTTTCTAAATCTGGAATATAGCCCTTATATGGGAGTACATGAAATATCTGTAAAGTCTTTAAAATCAAGACTGGATATCTTTTTTAAAGACAAGCTGTAGCTCAGATAGAAGTTATGAGCTTGAAACAGAAATTACTGGGTGAGGTCCTTTGGCTTGTGTGATTCAGGTCACGCTAGAGGATCATAATGGTCCCTTTTGGCCTTCTAATCTATGACTACTTTGCAAGGAAAACCTCTTGTTAGATAGGGCTTTTGGAGGAAGGATGAGGGTATGTTACTAATTATGCTTTAGGAATGAAAGGCTTTTCTGGATTTTTTCTAGTTTATTGTCTGCTGCCTGAGATAAATTGTTACCTCCCTTTGATTATTGAAGGCTGCTGGTAGGTGGAGTTAATTCATTTGTATTTATGCCACTGAGTGGTTATTGAAAACTTAATTATTATCAGTACACTAAGAGCATTATAGGGACATGCTTTTAAAGGTCAAATACGAAGAAAAAATAATATATTTATACTTTGTCCACTGCTGCCAGAAAAGGAGGTGTTCCTTGTGGCTGTCGGACTCTGGATTTTCTCTCCAGCTCTACAACAATTACTGAGTGAACTTTATGTGCAGATATTTAGTTGATTAAACATAAGAACAACAGAATAATAGACCAAAAGAAACATAAGTGAATAGTGCTATCACAAAGTAATGTATCAGTCCTGAAAAACATTTACCGACCACTAAAATCTCTGAAAATAAACTTAAAAGAACAGTGTTTTAAAAGCCAATGCAATAGCCCAAACGAAAGTCCCAAAAAATAATTAAAGTGAGCAATGAGTCTTAGTGGCCTGGTAATATATTTTGCTATCTGAACTGAGGTTATCATCTCAGTGAACCATAGTGAATAGTGAACCATAAAATAGTGAACCATAAAATAAATAGTGTACAAAATATACTCGAGGAAAAAAACACGAAAGAAAATACATGTAGGGCCTTGATGCTACAACTAGCTCCTGAAGACAGACATTGAGCCTATATGGAGCCAGCTCCAGGATTGGGGCCTCTTTCAGTTATAGCACTTTTCATCCAAGGATCCCAAAGATTTAAATCAAGAATCTCACCATTATAAAGGTGAATAAATCTAATTACCCTCAATTTAAAGATGATTAAATTTACAGAGAAATTAATTTACTTGTCAAGATTCACAGAGCGAGCCAAAGCCAGAGTGAGAAACAAAATCCAAATCTGCTGACTCCTAGTCTCCAGCTCTAAATAAGATGCCTGAGTAACAAGTACTGTATTACTTCTGTATTATTGGTATATCTCCAACATGTTAATTGCCTTACAGACAGATTTCAGAGACAAGCTCTGACCCTGCAGAGTTTGCTGTCTGGACAATATACAAACAAGGGTGATAGGAGGTTGGGGTGGGAGGAGAATGACAAAGCAATGTAACACCTGTTTTATTTCCGTCATTGTGGGTTGCTTGTACACATCTTATTAGTGGAATACAAAGGGTGGGGCGTGGGCTACAGCTCATATGCCTCTCTATGTTTATGGGCCTTAAAGGAAAAGATGGCTGAGGGATGGTGGACCAGATCCAGGAAGGAGGCATTTGGGGCAGTATGGTAGAAAGGCTGTGTGGATTCAGAGGACATAAAAGGCATCTTGATCTGAATTTACAGAGAAATTCATTTACTTGCCCAGATTCATAGAGTGAGCCAAAGGCAGAGTGAGGAACAAAGAAATCAAGGGAGCTGAGCAGCCCAGCTGGTGTCTGATTCAGGCCTCTGAACATTAGAGCAAAGCACAGGCCTCCCAGTCTAATTCTGATTTTATTTGCCCCAATGGAGCATCACTGATGTGGGCTTTCAATCTAAGTGACTTATTTTAGATTACGGAAAAACAACAAACTGCCAACAAATATAAAGCCTCTTTGGGAGAAAAAGCAGAGTGTGCCTTGCTTATTGTATACGACTAAGGCCTGGTCTACACTTCACGTTTAAACCGACTTTAGCAGTGTTAAACCAATTTAACACTGCACCCGTCCACACAACGAGGCCCTTTATATCGATATAAAGGACTCTTTAAACCAGTTTCTGTACTCCTCCCCAACGAGAGGAGTAGCGCTGAAATCGGTATTGCCATGTCGGATTAGGGTTAGTGTGGCCGCAAATCGACGGTATTGGCAGTATCCCACAGTGCACCATTGTGACTGCTCAGGACAGCAATCCGAACTCGGATGCACTGGCCAGGTAAACAGGAAACGCCCTGCGAACTTTAGAATTTCATTTCCTGTTTGCCCAGCATGGAGCTCTGATCAGCATGGGTGCTGATGCAGTCCCAAATCCAAAAAGAGCTCCAGCATGAACCGTACGGGAGATACTGAATCTGATCGCTGTATGGGGGAAACAAATCTGTTCTATCAGAACTCCGTTACAGAAGACGAAATGCCAAAGCATTTGAAAAAAATCTCCAGGCTATGATACAGAGTCCACAGCACAGTGCTGCGTGACAAGCATAACAGAAAGCCAAAGAATCAAATGGACGCTCATGGAGGGAGGGAGGGAGTACTGAGAACTCCAGCTATCCCACAGTCCCCGAAAAGCATTTGCATTCTTGGCTGAGCTCCCAATGCCTGTAGGGTCAAGCACATTGTCCGGGGTGGTGCAGGGTATAGCTCGTTAATTTACCCCCTCCCCCACCCGTGAAAGAAAAGGAGAAAAAATCGTTTCTTGACTTTTTTCAGTGTCACCCTATGTCTACTGAATGCTGCTGGTAGAGCGATGCTGCAGCAGCGAACAGCAGTATCCTCTCCCCTCCCCGCTGGCAGACAGTACAATATGACTGCTATCCGTCGTCGTCATTAGCCCGTGAGTGCTCCTGGCTGGCCTCAGGTGAGGTCGGCCGGGAGCGCCTGGGTAAAAATAGGAATGACTCCTGGTCATTCCCAGTTGATGGTACAGAACGGTTGGTAACCGTCTTCATCATAGCAACTGGGGACTGAGCTCCATCAGCCCCCTTCCTTTCATGTGTAAAGAAAAGATTCTGTACTGCCTGGACTATCATAGCAGCGGGATGCTGGGCTCCTCTCCCCTGCACCATTTAATGTCCTGCCTGGACTATCATAGCAGCTGGAGGTTGCCTCCCCCTCATTTTATCTCACTAAAAAATCAGTATTTCTTATTCCTGCATTCTTTATTACTTCATCACACAAATGGGGGGACACTGCAACGGTAGCCCAGGAGGGTTGGGGGAGCAGGGAAGCAACGGGTGTGGTTGTTGCAGGGGTACCCCCTAGAATGGCATGTAGCTCATCATTTCTGTGGGATCTGACATGGAGCGGCTGTGCTCTCTGGTTCTCTGGTACACTGGTTCTCTAGTACACTTGCACCATATTCTAGGCAGGACTGACTATTTTTAGATACCATAAAGGAGAGATTGACTCAGGGAGTCATTCCCATTTTTGTCTTTGCGCCCCCAGCCGACCTCAGCCAGGGACACCCATGACAGCAGCAGACGGTACAGAATGACTGATAACCGTCTGTTATAACCTTATTCCCAGATTCTGGACCTTAGCGTCCAAAATTTGGGGGTTAGCATGAAAACCTCCAAGCTTAGTTACCAGCTTGGACCTGGTACTGCTGCCACCACCCAAAAAATTAGAGTGTTTTGGGGCACTCTGGTCCCCCTGAAAAACCTTCCCTGGGGACCACAAGACCCAAATCCCTTGAGTCTCACAACAAAGGGAAATAATCCTGATTCCCTTCCCCCCTCCAGGTGCTCCTGGAGAGATACACAGACACAAGCTCTGTGAAACTACGCAGAGTGAGTCCCCCTCTCCGTTCCCAATCCTGGAACAAAAGCACTTTCCTCTTCACCCAGAGGAAATGCAAAATCAGGCTAGCAATCCAACACACAGCTTTCCCCTGATTTCTTCCTCCCACCAGTTCCCTGGTGAGTACAGACTTAATTTCCCTGAAGTAAAGAAAAACTCCAACAGGTCTTAAAAGAAAACTTTATATAAAAAAGAAAGAAAAAATACAAAGGTTCTCTCTGTATTAAGATGATACAACACAGGGTCAATTGCTTAAAAGAATATTGAATAAACAGCCTTATTCAAAAAGAATACAAATCAAAGCACTCCAGCACTGATATTCATGCAAATACCAAAGAAAAGAAACCATAAAACTTACTATCTGATCTCTTTGTCCTTACACTTAGAAACAGAAGACTAGAAAATAGAACTACTTCTCCAAAGCTCAGAGGAAACAGGCAGACAGACAAAAGACACAGAGACACACTTCCCTCCACCCAAGGTTGAAAAAATCCGGTTTCCTGATTGGTTCTCTGGTCAGGTGTTTCAGGTGAAAGAGACATTAACCCTTAGCTATCTGTTTATGACACGCCCCCCAAATTGCAGACAGTGGGGAAGCTCACTGGCGGCAATTTCCTTCTAGAACTTGAAAATAAACAGATTAATACAACACATGCACCTTTACATATACTACTAAGTATATAACTAACAGACTTTTACATTTTAAGAACACTTTTTAACTACTGGATTCTGGGAAACTCTCACGGGAGAGTGCATCAGCAACTTTGTTAGAAGCTCCTGTGATGTGTTGAATTTCAAAATCAAAATCTTGGAGAGCTAAACTCCAACGAAGAAGTTTCTTGTTGTTTCCCTTGGCAGTATGAAGCCACTTTAGTGCAGCATGGTCAGTTTGTAGGTGGAACCGCCGTCCCCAAACATATGGGCGTAGCTTTTCCAGGGCGTACACAATGGCATAGCATTCCTTTTCACTGACTGACCAGTGACTTTCCCTCTCAGACAGTTTCTTGCTGAGAAACACGACAGGATGGAAGTTGTGATCTGTTGCTTCCTGCATGAGCACTGCTCCTATACCACGCTCAGATGCATCTGTGGTTACTAGGAATGGTTTGTCAAAATCCGGGGCCCTGAGTACAGGGTCAGACATGAGCGTTGCCTTAAGCTGGGTAAAGGCTTTTTGACACTCATTAGTCCACTTAACGGCATTTGGCTGGGTCTTTTTGGTTAGGTCGGTCAATGGGGCAGCGATTTGGCTGTAGTGTGGTACAAATCGCCTGTAGTATCCGGCCAAGCCTAAGAAGGATTGGACCTGTTTCTTTGACCTTGGGACAGGCCACTTTTGGATAGCATCCACCTTGGCCTGTAGGGGGTTTATGGTTCCTCGACCCACCTGGTGCCCCAGGTAAGTCACTCTGTTTTGGCCTATTTGACACTTTTTGGCCTTAACAGTTAGTCCTGCCTGCCTGATGCGCTCAAAGACCTTTTCCAGGTGGAGTAGGTGTTCGGGCCAGGAGTCTGAAAAAATGGCCACATCATCGAGGTAGGCAACTGCGAATTCTCCCAGTCCAGCTAGTAGACCATCTACCAGCCTCTGGAAGGTGGCGGGTGCATTTCGAAGGCCGAAAGGAAGGACATTGAATTCATACACCCCCGCATGGGTGACGAATGCTGACCTCTCCTTGGCAGGTTCATCTAGCGGTACTTGCCAGTACCCCTTGGTTAAGTCTATTGTAGAGATGAACTGGGCACGTCCCAACTTTTCCAATAGCTCATCGGTACGTGGCATTGGATAGTTGTCCGGACGAGTTACAGCATTTAGCTTACGGTAGTCCACGCAAAAGCGTATTTCCCCATCTGGTTTGGGTACCAGAACCACTGGAGATGCCCATGCACTGGTAGATGGGCGGATTATACCCATCTGTAGCATGTTCTGGATCTCCCGTTCTATAGCAGCTTGGGCATGAGGAGACACCCGGTAGGGTGGGGTTCTGATTGGGTGAGCATTACCTGTATCAATGGAGTGGTATGCCCGTTCAGTCCGTCCTGGGGTGGCTGAGAACAATGGGGCGAAGCTAGTGCACAGCTCCTTGATTTGTTGCCGCTGCAGACGTTCCAGGGTGGTTGAGAGGTTTACCTCTTCCACGCCACCGTCTTTTTTTCCGTCGTAGTAGACACCGTCAGGCCACTCAGCATCATCTCCCTGGACTGTAAACTGACAAACCTGTAAGTCTCTGGAATAGAAAGGCTTGAGAGAATTAACATGGTACACTCTAGGCTTTAGTGAGGAATTGGGAAATGCTATGAGGTAGTTTACAGCTCCCAGGCGCTCTTGGACCGTGAATGGCCCTTCCCATGATGCTTCCATCTTATGGGCCTGTTGCGCCTTCAAGACCATAACCTGGTCTCCTACCTTGAAGGAACGTTCTCTGGCATGTCTGTCATACCAGGCCTTTTGCTCTTCTTGAGCATCCTTTAGGTTCTCTCTAGCAAGGGCTAAAGAGTGTCGGAGGGTGCTTTGTAGGTTGCTTACAAAGTCCAGAATGTTAGTTCCTGGAGAAGGCGTAAACCCCTCCCATTGCTGCTTCACCAACTGTAATGGCCCCTTAACCTCGTGACCATACACCAGTTCAAATGGTGAAAACCCTAAACTGGGATGTGGTACAGCCCTGTAGGCAAACAGCAACTGCTGCAACACTAGGTCCCAATTATTGGAGAATTCGTTGATGAATTTTCTTATCATGGCCCCCAAAGTTCCATTGAACCTTTCCACCAGGCCATTGGTTTGATGGTGGTACGGGGTGGCAACCAAGTGATTCACCCCATGAGTTTCCCACAGTTTTTCCATGGTCCCTGCCAGGAAATTAGACCCTGAATCTGTAAGGATGTCAGAGGGCCAACCTACCCTGGCAAAGATGTCTGTTAGGGCCAGGCACACAGTGTTAGCCCTGGTGTTGCCTAGAGCTACTGCTTCTGGCCATCGGGTAGCAAAGTCCACTAAAGTCAGTACGTACTGCTTTCCTCTGGGCGTCTTTTTTGGGAAAGGGCCCAGAATATCCACAGCTACTCGCTGAAATGGGACCTCAATTATGGGGAGTGGCTGGAGAGGGGCCTTGACCTGGTCTTGAGGCTTACCTACTCTTTGGCATACCTCACAAGACCGGACATACTTGGCAACATCCTTGCCCATCCCCTCCCAGTGGAAGGACTTCCCCAACCGGTCCTTGGTTCTGTTCACCCCAGCATGGCCACTGGGATGATCATGGGCTAAGCTTAAGAGCTTCTCCCGGTACTTAGTTGGAACCACCAACTGTTTTTGCGGCTGCCATTCTTCCCGGTGTCCACCAGAAAGAATTTCCTTGTATAAAAGTCCTTGGTCTATAACAAACCGGGATCGATTTGAAGAGCTGAGAGGCGGTGGGGTGCTCCGTGCCACCGCCCACGCTTTCTGAAGGCTGTCATCTGCTTCCTGCTCAGCCTGGAACTGTTCCCTTGAGGCTGGGGTCACCAGTTCTTCCTCAGACTGTGGACTTGGGCTTGGTCCCTCTGGAAGCGATGTAGGTGATGGGGTTGTTTCCGTTGCTGGTGAACCGCTCTCCGCTGGTGCACCTGAGGGTATTTCAGGCTCTGGCTGAGCCTTTTGGGTATGGCTGTCGTGTGCTTCTGCCAGTTCTGGCTCGCTGGCGCCCTCTGGCGTTGAGTTTGAAGATGTGGTTGCACTTGCTGGTGCTGGTTGCTGTTCCAGTTCCGGGCCTGGGACTGGAGATGCTGTGGCTGTTTCAGTGGTAGGCATGGAATCCGGGTCCACTGCCTCTGTCTGGGTCTCTGGTAACACAGACGGGGCTTCTGTGGACGGCTCAGGAACAGGAATGGGTCTGGAAGCTTGCCTGGTTTGGCTACGGGTAACCATTCCCACTCTCTTGGCCCGCCTCACCTGGTTGGCCAAGTCTTCCCCCAGTAGCATGGGGATAGGATAATTGTCATAGACTGCAAAAGTCCACATTCCTGACCAGCCTTTGTACTGGACAGGCAGTTGAGCTGTAGGCAAGTCTACAGCTTGTGACATGAAGGGGTAAATTGTAACTTTGGCCTTTGGGTTGATGAATTTGGGGTCAACGAAGGATTGGTGGATAGCTGACACTTGTGCCCCCGTGTCTCTCCACGCAGTAACCTTCTTTCCGCCCACTCTCAAATTTTCCCTTCGCTCCAAGGGTATTTGAGAGGCATCCGGGCCTGGGGATCTTTGGTGTGATGGTGGTGTAATGAATTGCACTCGCATGGTGTTCTTGGGACAGTTGGCCTTGATATGTCCCGGTTCATTACACTTAAAGCATCTTCCATCTGATGGGTCACTGGGCCGAGGTGAGTTACTGGAGACTGGTGAGGTTGAAGAGTAGGGTATCTGTGGCTTTACTTGGGTGGTATGGAGGGTCTTTGGCTGTCCTCGGTTGTAGGGTTTATGGTCTGTGTGCCCCCTGGGGTAATCGTTCCCCTTGACAGTAGCTTTTTTGCTTTCTGCCAGTTCCATCCATTTGGCTCCAATCTCCCCCGCCTCAGCGATAGTTTTGGGATTTCTATCTTGTATGTACCGTGTGATGTCTTCAGGAACACCATCCAAGAACTGCTCCATTTGTATGAGGAGGTTCACTTCTTCCAAGGTTTGAATGTTGTTTCCTGTTAACCAGGCCTCATAGTTTTTTGCAATGTAGTAGGCGTGTTTGGGAAATGACACCTCTGGTTTCCATTTTTGGGTTCTGAAGCGCCGACGGGCATGATCTGGGGTTATCCCCATCCTGTATCTGGCCTTGGTTTGAAAAAGTTTATAGTCATTCATTTGCGGCTTGGGCATTTCAGCTGCCACCTCTGCTAAAGGTCCACTGAGGTGTGGCCTTAATTCTACCATGTACTGGTCTTCGGGGATGCTGTACCCAAGACAGGCTCTTTCAAAATTTTCCAAGAAGGCCTCGGTGTCATCACCTGCCTTGTAGGTGGGAAATTTCCTGTGCTGTGGAGCAATAGTTGGCGCCGGGTTGTTAGGGTGGGCTGGCACATGCAGCCCAGCTTTTGCCAAGTCCAGTTCATGTTTTCTCTGTTTTTCCTTCTCTTCATTTTCTTTTTGTTGTTTTTCCATTTCTTTTTGGTGTTTTTCCATGTCTCGGCGGTGGGCCGCCTCTTCTTCATCTTGCTTCCTTCTGTGGGCCAACTCATCTTCTGCTTGTTTCCTTCGGTAGGCTGCTTCTTCTTCTTCTAGTTTTCTTTTGTGTGCTGCCTCTTGGGCTGCCTGTTCTCTTTGGAAGGCTGCCAGTTTGATGCTTTCTTCCTTTTCTTTTATCTCCATCTCTTTTTGTTTTATTTCCAGTTGTCGCCTGTGTTCAGCGTCTTTGATTTGTTCTTCGGCGTCAATCCTTGCCTTAGAAGTCATGGTTCCTGTTTTCTTGTGTTGGGGTGCCCTCCGATGTTTATCTTTTGAACTGCAGGCTCTCTGTTGCCTCCTGAAGTCTGCCTAGCAACAGTGCTTTTTTCCTTTTTTCTCTCTAGCTAATGTTCAATGAAGGGAAACCAGAAAAACCACTTTATTTGCATGCATATAGAGTGCTGGTATGACTCTCAATGGGAGTGCTATTGTATGACAAAAGACCCTTAACAGTCTTCTCGCTTAATATGCAAACCACAAACTGCTAGAGAGAGCAGAAAAAAAAAAAAATTCTCTCTGGTTCCCTTTTAAAACCAAACTGTTTCTCTCTGCTAAAAAGCCCTTAGCAAAGAAAAATATAATATTCCTACTGGCTTCTGGATTCTGTCTATATCCCGCCGCTGCACACCATGTTATAACCTTATTCCCAGATTCTGGACCTTAGCGTCCAAAATTTGGGGGTTAGCATGAAAACCTCCAAGCTTAGTTACCAGCTTGGACCTGGTACTGCTGCCACCACCCAAAAAATTAGAGTGTTTTGGGGCACTCTGGTCCCCCTGAAAAACCTTCCCTGGGGACCACAAGACCCAAATCCCTTGAGTCTCACAACAAAGGGAAATAATCCTGATTCCCTTCCCCCCTCCAGGTGCTCCTGGAGAGATACACAGACACAAGCTCTGTGAAACTACGCAGAGTGAGTCCCCCTCTCCGTTCCCAATCCTGGAACAAAAGCACTTTCCTCTTCACCCAGAGGAAATGCAAAATCAGGCTAGCAATCCAACACACAGCTTTCCCCTGATTTCTTCCTCCCACCAGTTCCCTGGTGAGTACAGACTTAATTTCCCTGAAGTAAAGAAAAACTCCAACAGGTCTTAAAAGAAAACTTTATATAAAAAAGAAAGAAAAAATACAAAGGTTCTCCCTGTATTAAGATGATACAACACAGGGTCAATTGCTTAAAAGAATATTGAATAAACAGCCTTATTCAAAAAGAATACAAATCAAAGCACTCCAGCACTGATATTCATGCAAATACCAAAGAAAAGAAACCATAAAACTTACTATCTGATCTCTTTGTCCTTACACTTAGAAACAGAAGACTAGAAAATAGAACTACTTCTCCAAAGCTCAGAGGAAACAGGCAGACAGACAAAAGACACAGAGACACACTTCCCTCCACCCAAGGTTGAAAAAATCCGGTTTCCTGATTGGTTCTCTGGTCAGGTGTTTCAGGTGAAAGAGACATTAACCCTTAGCTATCTGTTTATGACACCGTCATCTCATCGCCAATTTACAATGGCGCAGCAGACAGTACAGAACCACTGATAACCATCTCTGCTATCTTGCAAAGGCAAATGAATGCTGCTGTGTAGCGCTGCAGTACCGCGTCCGTTAGCAACATCCAGTAGACATACGGTGACAGTAAAAAAAAGCTGAATGGGCTCCACGGTTGCCGTGCTATGGCGTCTGCCAGGGCAATCCAGGGAAAAAGGGCGCGAAATGATTGTCTGCCGTTGATTTCACGGAGGAAGGAATGAGTGACGACATTTACCCAGAATCACCCGCGATACTGTTTTTGCACCATCATGCATTGGGGTCTCAACCCAGAATTCCAATGGGCGGGGGAGACTGCGGGAACTATGGGATAGCTACGGGATAGCTACCCACAGTGCAACGCTCCAGAAATTAATGTGCTTAGTGTGGCTGCATGCACTCGACTTTATACAATCTGTTTTCCAAAACTGATTTATGTAAAATCGGAATAACCCCGTAGTGTAGACATACCCTGAATCTTCTTACAGCCTTGCTCCCAAGCAGACACGCATACTTCTTACATTTCAAGGAGCAATACACAGGGAAAGGAATGATGGTTACATACTCAAGAAGTGCTGACAGGAGTTGCTTGTTACACAGGATTTACTAACTCCTCTAAACTATGCTAAAATCCCACACAAGGCAGTTCTCAAAGACAGCCTAATCTCCGTGTAAGAAGCACTCCCCTGCATAATACTCTATTGCAAAGACCACATCGCTCACTGACTGAGCACTTGTTCATTCACACAAGCACACATCCAGAATGATATATAGCATAGAGTCCCTGCATTTCAGAGATAAAAAAATGTATGCTACACCAGTGTGATATTTCAGAGCATGGAATATACACACATGAATGTTAAACTACTCCACACATGGAAGAGAATCTATGTCCTTAGCAGGAATACATTACTAATTCATCTGCAATAATACAGAGGATGGCAAACCCCAGACTCGCAGAAGATGTGGTGATTCATCTCTCTACAGCCAGAGAACACAGTTTAGAAAAAGGAGGCAACATAAGTAGTTTAGTGAGTATTTTATGGTTGTTCTGCCTAGTTAAAAAAGAAACATGGTTATGATGCATATTAGAAAGAACGTTGTAACGAACATGAATTGGAGATTTTATATATATTAATATATAATATATAACACATATATATGCATATCTATATATAAAATATATAATCATAACTATTTTCATATTAGATAGATAGACAGATAATATCTATAGTTTGGATAAATATTGTTATAAGACCACAAAATTAAGGACCTCTAGCAGTAAGAAATCTCTTTGAGTTGAATCAAGTTCATGCCTGCTGCAGAAGTGCTGAAGCCAATTAATTACACCAGGAATGAATTTGTCCCATATTGCCTTGGCATTACAAGACAAATAGGGCCAAATTGTGTCCACAGATAAACACGCAAAACTCTTATTAGCTTCAGTGGGAACTGAATGCAAGAATCTGAGGGCAGCATTTGGCCTGTTATATGAAGCTATTCACTTGCCAAAAGATCACGTGTTAAAAGTTGGAGGGCCAAATCTAATGGAGTCAAGCTGAGTTACACCAGTGGAGGATCTGACTCTGAAGGTACAAAGGACGGTTAGCTAAGGTTCCTGTGGTTGCCTTAGCTCTGATTCTCATGCTTAGTAGGTCTAAAGAAATTACGCTCCTTTTCTAGAGGGGAAATAAAATGATTTCATAGTGAGAATTATGATTGAACTACTAGAGCAAGAGCTAAAATATAAATGGCAAAGAAATTGTACAAATCCCATTTCTGGGCTAGAATTATCTTCACAGATTGAACAATTTATTGCCTGTTACTTGAAGTTTCACCACATAACCCTGTGGTATATTTAAATGCCAGAAAGCCACATCATCAAAATTCCTGCTAGGAAAGTGGTTATTGTTAAGAAAGGTAGACAAAAATCTGGTAGATTAATGAACTGCATAGTAAGTTTTATGATAAAAATAATGAAGTTCATAACCTGAGCTCCATTATTTGCTTTGACATCCTAAATCAAACAAGATCTAAATCCCTAAAACAAGTGTTTTATCCAGCAGGGAAAGGACAGATCTGAACTCTGACAAATTTGTATTTATATTCAAGCTGTGATATTAGGTCACAAACAAGCAAATCAAATTTAAGTCATCAAGCGACTCTCTTCCCTCAGAAAAGGACATTCTCTCTATGATATAATGGACAGTAGTTTGTCCTCTAGCGTCATTCAATTCTACAATGTCCGAATTTTCATAGTTAAGAATGTTCAGCACAAAGGAGCAATGCCTATCATCTCACTCCCCTAACTCCCTCTGCGTCCCATTCTCCCTCCTCTCCTTCCACCCCCATAAAAATATCCTTCAAACCTGAGCCTGCATCAGGTCTACATGGGCAGACCTTTATGCCCACACAAAACTCTACAGAGGTCTATATGGGTGGATCAGATTGCAGGATCAGGACTTAATAGTAAAATGTACCCCACACAGCTAAGGGATAATGGAACCTTGTATTCTCCCCTCAATCCCCAGCAAAGACAGTACACTTTAGGACTGTGGTGGCACACACAGAGCTGCAGTTACATACCAGTCACCAGGTGTGGAATGGCTCCACTATCTCTCTGTGGCCTGGGGAAAAAGATTGCTTCTAGCACTCTGGACCCTTCCCAAACCTACCCACCTCATGCCTAGGGCCAACTCAGTAATAGCGTTAGTTATAAAACCAACAGGGTTTGTGTGAGTAAGGGCCTAATAGCGTATTTTTTAAATCATGTTTGAAGCAAAGGATTGTTCCATATTACTAGCTTCTGACACTGGGGTAGGGATATGATAGCTGTGGTTAAAATAATAATTTGAGATGATACATTAGAACAAGTGTGACAGACAACATGAGAAAACCATGTGGCTGCCCAAAATAATCACAATCTCATTTAATAACTACGACATTTCAGTTTAGCAATTTGTTTTATATTTGGTAAAAGAGTTTGATCTTATGCATAAAACTGGTGACACACTGTACTGTTAAAAATAACTATATTTGAGAACAAAAATGAGTGCCATATACACTCAGAAATGGTCCAACTTTTGAGCTAAACATCAACATTTTTGGAATGTAGTTAATAGAAATCTCAAATGATTCGAATAGTAGAAATTTTGCATGATTCAACGTGAAAACCAGCTCATACAGAAAACTGAAACTAATGAAAAGTTAAATTTCTGAGGTGCAAAAAGGGCCAGAAAAATATTGATTTTTTTTTGGTAAGATCTCATGGATTTGAACCAACCTCTGTGTCTCAGTTTACCCACCTGTGTAATGAGAATAACCAGGGAGTTGTGATTCTTAATTAATGTTTAACTGCTTTGAGATCTTCAAATGAAGGTTGCTATTTTAGAGCATGATCCGATCTATTGAAGTCAATGGAAAGTCTCGCATTCACTTCAAATAGGTAGTCTTTCTTCTCTATTTTCCTGCTTCATTCTAAAACTTGTTACCTTAAAAGGATAAAGTCATCTTTTAAATAGGTCTCAACACTTTTTTTGTGATTCATTCCTTTCTAATTTGTATCATTATGTTTAAAACAAACAATACTAATACCAATACCAATTTTTTCAGCCAAAGGATCAAAGATTAAATAAAATATGGAAGACCATTGTTGCAAAGATTCCAAAATAAAAACAGAACTTGGTATATGGAATCTTATCAGAAAGTTAAGTCTTTTGATTTGTTCTTGTTTAGTTTCTTTACTCCTGAATCGTCTTAAGAACTGTTGACCAATTTTTGTTACCATCATTTTGCAGCATGACAATAATTTAAACCTCTTTCTAACAACTGAGCCATGGAAGAACAACTTTCTACAGTAAGTGTTTGCAATGAGATCAGCATTTCACAGAAAGTGTTTTTATTTTTTTTTATTGTATTCAGGTCAGATCAGGGGACAGAACCTGGCCCACTTTCTGCATAGACTTGTAGCTGTAGCCCACTGGAAGCTGACTCTCCATCTCTGGCTAATCAGTTCAGTGTTGGCAAACCAGCTGTCAGTTCTGCAGTGATGGAGGTTTGCCAGGAAGTTGTTACATTGATTCATCCATGGGTAGTAAAGATGAGCACTGAGCAATGTCCTCAAAAAACTGACAACTTTCAGTGAACGGGCTTCCCAAACTGTGTTGGGGTCATATGTGCCCATAATGTGACCCCACAAGGTGCACACAAGTATGTAAATAGCAAAATCATTCCATACACAGGGCTTGGTGAACTACAGAGGGATGATCCTGGACACCTATGCTGGATGCACCTGCACAATGCCAGTGTATTCCCAGAGATCAGGACTATTCAGATTCGGATAAGTAGATACTTTGTTTCCACCCACTAATGTGCTATCAACAGGGTGTCTGTCTGCGCTGTAATTTTGGCAGACTCAGCCTATCCTGTATTCCCCTGCTCCATGAAGGTCTCTCCTGATTGGTGAGCACGTGGAAGAAGGTTTAATTATACACTGAGTGGGGTAAAGGATGGTGGTGGGATATGCCTTTGTCCAAACAGAAGGACAGATGGTGCTGCCTACAAAGTTGTTTGGACTGCAATGTATATAATGCAACACACGTTATTGGGACCTGCTGCCACAGTACTTTACAGGCCTTGTACAGGCCACCTGCCAGTGAGGCTTCGGAAACCAGGCATAATGTCAGTGTTCTGTATTTATTTGGGAGGATCTCATTGAGATTGTGTTTAACTAGCTCAGTGACAATTGCATGAATGTTTAATCTGAGACTCCAATACATTTTTTCCATTTCTAAGAGATAGTTTTCCCTGCTACTATTTGGAAAACACACACACACACACACACAAGTCCTGGCCTGACATGAGTTAGGGGAAGTTTCATTCTTTGGAAAATAGAATTAGGGAGGTAAATGAATCATCAGGCTACAAAAAAGATGTTTGTGCTAAATAAGATAAGTAAATAGGTCAGGAGGCTAAAAAGACAGAATATCTGAGCCAGACAAGATAAGAAGAACATCCATGAAACCATTTATTATGAACATGATAACAATGGACAAGATAAATTAGCAATGTAGAGATGAGGTAAAGAGTAGGTCCAGCATGGACAACGCATGGACAGAGCATGCTGCACAGGGACTGGTTTCTGCAAGCCAATCCAAACATGTGTGATACCATGTATAGTGAATGCAACGAGATGTGTAAACGTACATCAAGGGAGAAGGTTTCTGTGTAACTTTGGAGCTGTGATGTACCCTGCATCACTCCCCGTACATTTGAGTCTGATCAACTCAGTGCAGCACTGCTGAATGCCAAATAAAATAAACCTGAGTGATGAAGTCTGGCGTCAAACTGAGTTATTGGGAAGCCGAGTGTAAAGAGGACTCAGAAGGAATCCCAACACAGAGGATTTTTGTCAAAACCATTTATTAGAGGTTGCCAACACAGGCAGTCTGGCTGCCAAAATATAAATGCAAGAGGACATAATAGGTGCGAGTTTTCCAGCAGCGCCATCCCAAAACCCAATACCAAAATCCAAGCAAACACCCACAAACTCAAAACTAGAAATGCCACAAGAGTGCAAAAAAAACATACAATAAGTACAAAGTCTCATGCAATGATCATGCCCAATGCACTCCCTGTCCCCCCTTTTGCTTTACTTCAGGGGCTAGAAATTGCTGCTGGCTTATATAAAAAGATTATCACTTGTGCTGACTCAGCTCCATTTGTTAAGCAGGTGTGTGATGGCGAGTCAGACCCAAAGCTCTGCCCACTCACTGGCCCCTTGCTCCAGGGAAGAGGAAAGGAATGTGCAGCACCCCTTCTCTTTGCATGCCCAGAATCTGAGGTGTATGAGAAGGTATTACTCCTCCTTTACAACCCTGTATGGGTATGCAGTCCAGGCTACAATCTAGCCCATAAACCCACAGTGGTGGGGATCTGCAGGTAGAACACCTGCAACTAAGTTTGGGGGTACCAGGTGGGTTATATTATTTAATTATCCTCAGGTGGCTTGGCTTTCAGTGTATCCAAAGAAAAGCTGAATTGTTTATTGTCTCGTGGCCCATCTCTTATATTCTATTTAGAAACACAGCATGCTTAGCTTGAGCTTTCCAGCTCCAAGCAGTGAGCCCAATCTATACTGCTCTTAATTGCTTTTCTGTTACTCCTCCCAGCTGGCAGATGGAATGGGGCAGATCACACCATATTACTGCTTTTGTATATTGTGCTTAGAAGAATGGCGACAAAGGTACACAATGATTTTCTCCTCTGATCCCTGCCTGGTACAAACAAGTTTCATTAATTATTTGCTCTTTATTTATTTTTACTCTCAGCTGCTGCCAGAGATTAGAAAACGATTTGTGTTTAGTTTGCTTGCCTTCTTTTGAAGTCTAAATTCTCAATTTTAATTAATGCAAAGTATTCTTTTGGGAGCACACTGAGTTTGTTGTACTTGTGTGAACATTACTATGGAGGCAAAACAGAGAGGAGCAGTGTATGCTATGAGAAAGGTGAGGAAGGGAAAGAGTGTAAATGATCTTCCTAAAGATATCAGTAAAAGATTTTTTTGTCACTAGTATCAGCCAAGAGAAACATATCCCAAAGTGATGCTAGCGAGGGAGGGAAGATGATTAAAATGAAAAGCCAGTGCAGAAAAAGAAAGATTTGAATAGGTCTTGTCTAATATTCCAGGCAAACAAGAGTACTGAGCAGTAAAGCCATGATCAACATTGTAAACTTTTACATTACAAAAGTAAAAGAACAACAAACACCAGAGCACCAAGAAATTCAACATAACTTGCCTTTACATTAAATTAGACCTCAGCATTTGCACTGATTCTTCACCAACAATTCCCAGCATACATCTTTTATACTTCCCATTACAGTTACCTGCTGCTATAGATAAGTGACAGATTCAACTCAAATCTAGGATACTTTCTTTTTGTGCACATTTTTATTCTCTCTAGCTATCCATAAATATTTCAGGCTGCTGTTGATACTCTATTTCTGGTTTGAACCAGGTTAGGTCAGGTTACCTGGAGCATGTCATAACATTTTCTAATACATCCACTTGTCCTACTTCCATTTTTGGTAACTCCCCTGCAAAAAGAACCTTGCATATGGGTTTGAATTAAGATGTGACCTAGGAAATCATGGTACATTCAAACTCAATATTTTAGAACGTCAGAGCCTGCAAAATCATGTGAATTGGTTCAGACATTGAAAACAAATTATGAACCTGTCTTGAACTGAACTTGGAAATGTTCACTGCAGTTAGCAATCTGTTAAGCTGCTCAGTTGCAGCAACTTTACCTTCAGCACTCTGTTCTGTACCTTTTAACTGTCTAGGGCCTATGATGACATAATGATACTTGGACATTTTAAATACAGTAAGAAAGAAAAGATTGAACAATACAGTTACCTCCTCAAATAAAAAAATACAGATTTGTACAACAATAAACATTGTAGTCGCTATTTATATTGCTGTAAAATACATTCCCTGAATGTGCTCAGCAGGACAGTTGGGAGTCAGCATATTGTACTTCAGCGACATATGAAACCCCAACTTCAGAAAGTTATCAAAACTTATAAGGTTCTTTCCAGTTTACAAATAGGTTGGAAAATCTAACACTAGCCTGGGAAATCTTACAAATCTTTCTTGGGGGAGATTTTGATGTTTATGGTCTAGGTCAAAACCAAGATACCTGGTAACACAGTAATGATTGAGAGAACTTATGCAACCCTTGAAGTCTAGGTTCAGAATGAGTTATTTTGTACAACCAGTTCATCCATCCTGAGCCATTTTAGTCTTAGCCTCAGTTGCCATCTGAAAATTTTCAGTCAATGTACCTACAGCTGCATGAAAATGTCATCCTAACAAAAGCCCAGATCTCCATGGATGGCAGTTTGTAGTGAGCTAGAGATTTGTTGAGACCTCAGCAAGTACTTAGATGATATTCTCAACAGTCCCACAAGGATGGCTTGGCCAGGTGACCTGCATCTGCTATTTTAGGATGGGAAGTACGAAAAATCCCATTGGTACACCCAGCCAAACTCCATAGGGTATGTATACATTTGGAGCTGGGGGTGTGCTCAAAGAGATACACAGGCACTAGTTCTCATTAAGCTAGCATGGTAAAAATAGAGAGTTGCCATGGCAGTGTCTGTCTTCTCTTCTCCAAACTGAAAAACCCCTATTTTTTCAATCTTCCCTCACAGGTCATGTTTTCTAGACCTTGTTGCTCTTCTCTGGACTTTATCCAATTTGTCCACTTCTTTCCTGAAATGTCGTACCCAGAATGGGACAAAATACTCCAGCTGAGGCTTACTCAGCGCAGAGTAGAGTGGAAGAATAACTTCTCGTGTCTGGCTTACAACATTCCTGCTAATATATCCCAGAATGATGTTTGCCCCCACCTCCTCTTTTTTTTTTTTTAATGCAAAAAATTTTGTTGTTGACTCTTCTGGGAAGCAAACTCCATTGAGCGATATAATAGCTGGGGATCTGCTTGGAAGTTTGGGGTTTTACATACAAAGAACACTGAATGAAACCCTGGAATGAATACTCTAGTGGGGGTTAATAAAATCTATGTTAACCAAAAGAAGTGGGCTTCACACAGCCTGAGCCGCAATTATATTGTCTCCTAATGGACACAACTCACAGGTATGGTCCTTTCCTTGGACTGGTCACATAAAGGATCAGTTGTATTTCAGCAAAGCGGGGTGAATTGATTTAAATCAAAGTGATGTAAATCACATTTTAATCATGATTTAAATCAGCAAATAGGAAACTGATTTAAATTGTCAAATTTTATTGTATTTGTATTTTTAGTTATTTTCATAAGGAAAAGTTGATTCTCACTCACTGGTAATCATTGAAACAAGATGATTTGCAATTAAATGTTGACTTTAAGCTAAATGTGATGCTTCTGTTTGCTAACCAGGAGGTTATGTTACATTTATCCCTGTTTATTTATGCAGCTAAATAACTTAACTTGCATTTATTCAGATTCTTAATTTTTACATATTTTATTATGTTAAAAATGGTGACTGATGCATTTCTTGTTTTCCAGATCATTAATTTTTACTTGCAATTTGTGTCAAGCTTTATTTGGATTAAAATGCAAATTCAGTTAAAATGCATAAAACAGCATTTAATATTTTATGTGCTGGATACATAATAAAAATATTTTTCAGAACATGTTTTGCATTTAAAATTAACTGGCTGATTAAACAAAGTAAGTTAGCTGTAGTTAGTAAATTGAACTTACTTCAGAACCAGTAGACCTCATCTTCTCATACCTCGTATTAATTCACAGTTGGGAAGAGGAAAACAAGTTGTCCTGCTTTTTCAACTCCCAACTGATTTCTCAGCTTTGAATGAACTAGTCATTGAACTGAACTAGCTGAATAAACTGAAATAGCAATATTCTCTATGCATCTTCAGAAGAACTTTCTGCTGTCAAAAGCTAGTTTTATACTTGAGCAAATTCTGGTTCTAGGTGGTTAACCAGTGACTTCCTGCAGTTCGGTTCTTTGACTTTCTTTAAACTTGGCAGCAAATACGTATTGCTTAATATTATTTTTGACATTCAAATGATTAATAGATTATAATACATTTAGGCCTTAAAATAGGTAGCCAATTTCAAATTTAATTTAAATAGACTATTTTTTTAAAGATAACCCTGGTTTTAGTTTAAATTTTTCAATTTTTAAAATTTGTTTAAATTGATTTTATCCACCCTGAAGCAAAATACATTGAAAACAATTAGCCCTGAAATACAGGAATATAATGGAAAGACAACAGTTTTAACATACTATACTTTAAAAACTAAACAAGGGGAAAATATGATAGAAGAGGTCTCCTTAATCTAATAGACAAAAGGTATAACAATATTTGATGCATTGAAGTTGAATCTAAAAATTCAAATTAGAAATAAGGTGCAAATTTCTAACACTGAGGGTAATTAACCATTACAACAAAAAAGGGATATGGTAAATTCTCCATCAGCTGTAGGCTTTAAATCAAAACTGGATATCATTCTAAAAGACATGTTTTAGTTAAATCACTAGTTATGAGGTTCAGTGGAAAAATTATTGGGTGAAATTCTATGGCCTATGCTTTGCAGGAGGTCAGACTAGAAGATCACAATGGCCCCTTCAGGCCTTAACAGCTATACATTTGTTAACATTTAATATTTGTGTTTATATTTCTTATTAATTTTAGGCCACTTTGACATGACACACTTGCAAATGTAAATAATTTTGAGATTACTTTTGAAAGAATTCTGATTTTTTTCCCTTTACAATAGTTACTTTCCAAATACTGGTGTGGTTTGGAAAAATGATGCAAAAATCCAGGAAAAACTCACCTTCCCTTTCACAGAGGGAGAAACAAAGCAAATTGGTATTTCTACTATAGTGAGTTTGATCTGAGTATTTTTCCCCCTTCTCACTTCATTGAGCAGTCTGGTGAGCAGACAGTTGTACCAGATGGCACAGAGTGAACTCTTGGGCTATACTGCAGCCAAAAAAGGACACTGATTGAGAGAGTTATATCCCAATAAATGCAACTTGTACTTACAGCTTGCCCTAAGTAGAATTAAATATACTTTTAAAGCTCTGAATGAACACATTATCGAAATGAATGATACAAAACTTGATTTATGTTGCTTTTAAATGAAGAAAAGGCAATCTGGGACAAATTCCACCGAACAAATTCAATTCAAGGACAACTTGACTGATGACAGGTGAATTTAAACAGTGATGAATGCAGCACCTTAACATTAGAATCAGCTATTGCTGGTTGTCCTGCATCTTGAAAAGATTCACAGATGAAAACGTTGGGGAAGGTATTCTCTCTTAATTGTAAATGAGATTACAGAGAACCAACTGTTGCCAGGGGAGTGATGTCATGAGCCTCTGAGAAGATAGTGCCTTTCAAAGACAAATCTCAAGGTGGAATCTAGCACTGACCTGCCTTTACTCGGATCACAGGCATCTTACAACCTTTAGCGACTGAGTTCTGCATCTAGATCTCTGCTTAGTAAACCGTGTCACCAAATCCTGAGGCTCTTGTTTCATTGTCAGTTCTTTATCAGGAAAACTCTCACTGATGGCATGAGTATGCAGCCACGGAGATTTGGGGTAGCCTACTGCAGACACAAGTATCAGAGGTAAAGTTCAGGTTCCAGTCTGACTTTGCCAAAATTTCAGGGTGTTTGGATCTGGATTTTGGTTTGGTCCCCCCACTCTATTTAAAACTTTTGCATGCATGAGAAATAAAGTTACAGTTGGTTCAGTATTCCTGGTTGCCAATTCTTGCACATCTTCAACATTAAGTTAATTTTAAAAAGCAGGAACAATTCCCTGTTAGCTGATCTCTCATGAACAGCAGGCCAATACGCTAGTGAAATTTGTATGTAAAACTATGAACCTCTTAAATGTCAAAAGCACTCCGCACTTCGCTTGCTTTCCTCTGCTTCACTAGTTGTGCCAACCATTTAAATTAAAATGTTATTACTTTTAACATTCATACAAAGAGAGAAGATTTAGTAACCACCACACTTTCTATTTTCACATTTTATTGGTCTCTAGCAAGGCTAATAGGGGATTAGTCTGGGCACAGTAACCAAATTAGGCAGCAGTTGCGGGGAAGTTGATAGCTGTTCCAAGTCAGTACCAAGTCACGTTGACGTTCCTGGGCAGTGCTGACCTAAACACATGCCCGCTTGGGAATCGTATATCTCCATCCATCTTTTGCCATTTACAAACTGCCTGTCTCTTCCTCGCACATAGATTATTCCTGCACTGCAAGTGAAGATTTGATTGAACCAAGGGTAAGCATACCTGAGCTAGTTTTTGTAGCACCCCCTCTCCACCAGGTTACCTTCTTTAATGCCAATCTGCTTGCAAGTTTTGATGGGCAGGTCTGGGTTCTTCTGGATCCTACCCCTACTCAGCAGGGTGTATCTCCTTTATTTTTCCCTATGAATTTATTTGGTGGTGCCTCCACCCCCCCTCGCTCCTTCCTGGCAGGGTCACCAGGGCAGCTTGGGAGAAAAATTCTAACACAGGATAATCCCCACTGATTTGCCAGATAGTTGGTGACTTCCAAGAAATAACACAAATACGTACAATGTATTTAACACAGTAATTATATTAAACAGGAAAAAAATATAACGTAACAGGGTAAAACACTATTTTTAGGGTCACCAGTGCCCACGCTGATAATACCAGTGACTTTCCCCAGTCACAGGACTTGATGTAGCAAATGTAAGATTAGCGTCCCGTTGGTATGCATACTTTGTTGGAGCCCTTGATGACCTATGACCACGGTATCTTTGCAGTTGTCTAGCAGCGTGGCTGACCGGGTTCAGTACAGCCCGAAGGACTCACAAGTAGGAGAAGGTGGTAAGTCCCTACACAGGTTTAATAAGCATTAGGCTACAAAATCCCCAAACCCTTACTCCCTGGCATGAGGACACAGTGCAAGGAGTAGGGGGTCCACCAGACAATTTCCCTGACTAACTAACTAAAAGATGGTGCACTCACAAACTCCATGAGTGATCCTCAGGTTCAGAAGGAGACTTTGGAAAAATTCCACCACAATTTCAACAGCTTCCACCCCACCATCAACCTCAGCCTGGACCAATCTACATGGGAGGTCCACTTCCTAGACATCATGGTGCAAATAAGTTAAGGTCACGTTAACACCACCCTATCCTGAAAACGCACTGACCGCTATGCCTACCTTCATGCCTCCAGTTTCCATCCCAGACACACCACACAATCCATTGTCTGCAGCCAAGCACTGAGGTACAACCGCATCTGCTCTTACCCCTCAGACAGAGACCAACACCTACAAAATCTTCACCAAGCATTCTCAAAACTACAATACCCGCATGAGGAAATAAGGAAACAGATCAACAGAGCCAGACGTGTACCCAGAAGCCTCCTACTGCAAGACAAGCCCAAGAAGGAAACCAACAGAACACCACTGGCCATCACATACAGTCCCCAGCTAAAACCTCTCCAATGCATCATCAGTGATCTACAACCCATCCTGGACAATGATCCCTTGCTTTCACAGGCCTTGGGTGGCTGGCCAGTCCTCGCCCACAGACAACCTGCCAACCTTAAGCATATTCTCACCAGCCACCACACACCGCACCATACTAACTCTAACTCAGGAACCAATCCATGCAACAAACCTCGATGCCAACTCTGCCCACATATCTACACCAGTGATACCATCACAGGACCTAACCAGATCAGCCACACCATCACCGGTTCATTCACCTGCACATCCACCAATGTAATATATGCCATCATATGCCAGCAATGCCCCTCTGCTATGTACATTGGCCAAACTGGACAGTCCCTACGTAAAAGAATAAATGGACACAAGTCAAATATTAGGAATGGCAATATACAAAAACCTGTAGGAAAACACTTCAATCTCCCTGGACACACAACAGCAGATTTAAAGGTAGCCATCCTGCAGCAAAAAAACTTCAGGACCAGGACCTTCAAAGAGAAATGCTGCGCTTCAGTTCATCTGCAAATTGACATTATCAGCTGAGCATTAAACAAAGACTGTGAATGGCTAGCCAACTACAAAAGCCGTTCTCCTCCCTTGGTTTTCCACACCTCAACTGCTAGAAGAGGGCCTCATCCTCCCTGATTGAACTAACCTCGTTATCTCCAGACCAATTCTGGCCGCATATTTATACCTGCCTCTGGAAATTTCCACTACCTGCATCCGACAAAGTGGGTATTCACCCACGAAAGCTCATGCTCCAATCGTCTGTTAGTCTATAAGGTGCCACAGGACCTCTTCACGCCTTTACAGATCCAGACTAACACGGCTACCCCTCTGATACATAAGAGATGACTCTGGACCTTCTCAGTCATGCTGAGGGGCTGATCTCTGTCAGCAGGGATCCTCTTAGGCAGGAGTCAGGCTCCTTCTGGTGCAGGACTTCCCCTCACACAAAGGGGTGCAGGGTCAAGGTGCAGATTACACAACTATACTAAAATCCAAACTGTAGTCTCCTACCCCAGCATCAGACACACTGCAGGCAGCAGCTCTGGACTAGGCAGGCAGAGCAGAGCTGATCGTGTGGTGACTGGGTCACTAGGGAGCTGGAGGGCAAACTCGCCTGTTCTGGGGAAGTTCCCCAGCAAATCTCTACAAACTGGGAGTCATCAGTGGAGAGGGAAAAGCCCAGCTGAGGGATCTTGCTTTCAGGTCCTAGAGGCCAGGTTTTCAGGGGGAACCCTGCATGCAGGCTGGAACTACAACAGCTCCTCACAAAGCCAGTCCTGCCCTTGCCCTGGCTGGTTCCAGATTGACTCAAAATAGCTTCTTCCCTTTCCTGAGCTCCCCTGGGAGGGCCTCTCACTCCCTATTAGTTGCCATGCAGACTCTGAGTCTGCCTGGTCCCCGTCCCTACCAGGAACAGTGTGCCTCTCCCTGAGCTGCCAGCGGACAGAGCTCAAGGAATCTAGGTAATCTTCTTGGGAGTTACAGTTTAATTTAGCTAGCTGGAGTAACAATAGTGCTGGTGGGGACCTTCAGTACATACTCTGGTTTCTAGCCTATGCTGAAGCCCGCGCTGCCACAGTACACTGCTATTGTACCCACGCTAGCTATCTTAAAGCTAGCATGGTATGTGTAGCTGTGTGACAATCACACCTGCACTAAAAGGGGGAGGAAACAGTCCTCTCTAGAGCACTCACCTTGCCAGCAGTAGGGCTTGAGGATACAACTCAGAACCTGATCTCTGGCAAATGGGGCCCCTGGTCCTATTTATGGGGAGGTGCTTCAAGAGACCTGGCATATTGTCTTGAAGAACATAGGAATTTTAAATAAATGCATCATTCCATACCATGATTGTCTTGGGCCATATTCCTCCTCTGCTCATAAATGTCTTTTCATCTCCTGCGCCAGATGACACTGTTGGTTTCTTTTACACACAGGTAAGCAGTGTACTAAATCCATCTCCCTGCCAACATAAAAGATATTTCACATAATCATTTGCCTAATTTTATTCTGCTAAAAGGGACGGCAAGTTCCATTCAAGAAAATGTTCAAGCAACAACCATCCAATTACTAACTCTCCTGACTTAATAAGCTTTTCACATGCTGGTGCTTATGATCACTAAATTACCATGTGCAATTTTTTTAAATGGTCGCAATGCCATACATTGTCTGATCCAGATCATCCTCCCTTTATTCTAGGGAATAAACATTTTTCTTTTTGAACCTTCAAACAAAATGTCTTGTAGATGTAAATGAAAGGCCTGATCCTTAAAAGGACTCCTTGAAGTGCTAAGAACTTTCAGTATCCATTGGAATCAATAGGGGTAGCAGGTATGCAGCACTTTTCAGGATTAGTCCTCCAGAGTCTCTCCACGGGGAGTTCTACCTTGTCCTTTTGGTACTAGTCTATTCTGTGGATTGCAGTCAGAAGGGACCTATGCAGCAGGGAGTAATCATGTAAGGGCCAAGTTTCTGCTCTGATTTACGTCAAAGTCAATGGAGTTATTTTGGATTTACACTGGTGTAATGTATACAGAACATTGGCTAATAAATCCCAGTCAGTTACCTCTGTGACACTTCTAAGTTCAACCAGCCCAGCAAATAAGAGTTCCAAGGTTGCTTCTCTAGCTGGGGTTTCTATGCTGACCCAAACAATGTTTCAATCAAGCCAGTCATCTATTCATTTTGGGCATTAAATATCCTTCATGAAATAAACACTAGGTTACACAAATGATTCTCTGCAGCACACAGAAAAGGAAATCCAAAGTGCTTAACCACCCTCCTAGTGAAATAGTGTTTCCTAATATATAACCTTCCCACGCAACTCTAGACCATTGCTTCTTGTTCTGTCATCTGCCACTACTGAGGACAGTCTAGCTCCATCCTCTTTGGAACCCCCCTTCAGGTAGTTGAAGGTTGCTATCAAATGCCCCCTCAAAAAAACCCACCACCTGCTACTCATACCCCAGCGAGAGGTAATAAGCAGTTTAGAAGCAGTAATCTCCATTTGGCTCTTGTCTAGGCATTAATTTTCGTACTAGCTGATAGGTTTTTGCTTTTGAAACAAATCACAAGACATGACACAAATTATTCCTGGAGAGGAGGCAAGTATATACTACAGAAAGTGTTGAATCCATTCTGTCCTGAAGATAAATACATGAGAGGTGAAAGACACTGTTAACTAGACTGTCACATTGACAGACAGAGTGAGGCAAATGTCATAACATCTTTTGTAAATTGCTCTACCTTAATTGACAAACAAGATGTTCCATTTCTCTGCTACAGTCGGACAATTATAGTTAAAAAAACTTTCAGTAAAAAGTGACACAACCTGTTACCAATAGTGACTTGAAACCTCTTCTGATGCTGCTTCCATATTTTCTCTCATCTTCAGGAGATTTCAAGAGCTATAAAATCCTTGGCAGCCTTATCATGTTTTTGTCATCCTTTCCATTTAGAAGTGATCATTTCAGGCACTGTAGCTAGTGTTTTTGCACACCAACACAAGAAATATGCAATGGAAATATTACATAAGGGGGAACAAGTGTTTGGTTGAAAAAAGCAGTGCTTAATCAACCATATGCAAGATCCCACATTTCACAAGTGGCCTTTCCCCTGCTTCATCTGGGCCAGTGGAGAACAGGCACCCCAGGATCACCATGTCATAGTGCACATAAATAGAAGTACATGTTTTAAAAAATAGAGAAAAAAATGGAGATAAATGAATCTCCATTGGTCAAATAGCTACGATCACAGTCTCAAAGACAGCTTGAAAAGCAAAAACCTATTAGCTAGTATGAAAATTAATGCCTAGACAAGAGCCAAATGGAGATTACTGCTTCTGATCTGCTTATTACCTCTCGCTGGGGTATGGGTAGCAGGTGGTGGGTTTTTTTGAGGGGGCATTTGATAGCAACCTTCAACTACCTGAAGGGGGGTTCCAAAGAGGATGGAGCTAGACTGTTCTCAGTAGTGGCAGATGACAGAACAAGAAGCAATGGTCTAGAGTTGCAGTGGGGAAGGTTGTATATTAGGAAACACTATTTCACTAGGAGGGTGGTGAAGCACTGGAATGGGTTACTTAGGGAGGTGGTGGAATCTCCATCCTTAGAGGTTTTTAAAGCCCAGCTTGACAAAGCCCTGGCTGGGATGATTTTAGTTGGTGTTGGTCCTGCTTTGAGCAGGGGATTGGACTAGATGACCTCCTGAGGTATCTCTTCCAACACTAATCTTCTATAATTCTATGATTACACCTGGAGAAATATACAGTAAGTGTGGTAATGTTGTAAGGTCCATATTAGAAGCCAAACACTGCTCTCAGTTACTGCACTGTAAATCAGAGTAACTCAGTTCACTTCAACAGAGTTACTCTACATTTACACTGGAGAGTCTTCGCACAAAATTTGCCCCATTACTGTGGAAGTGAAATTCATTACATTCCGTAGGAGGAGAATCCCAAGTATTGATTATTATTTTAGTATGCACAGTTAAATTGTATAGACCTTAACTGCAATTCAAGGTAAGCTGTATCTTATACCTTAATTGCATCTGAATCAACATTTATTCAGTATTGTAAGATGGATATTAAAATTCAAGCTTCCAGGCTCCCGAGTAATTTTCTCATTGGCATTCTAGCATTGAATTGCAGCATGATGTAAGTGCTAGTGATTATTCTTCACTACACTCTGAGGTCTGTGCAACAAGAAAGCTTATGCTCCAATACGTCTGTTAGTCTATAAGGTGCCACAGGACTCTTTGTTGCTTTTTACTTTCACTAAGACACACACTTAATTTTCATGTCTAACTTTTCAAGTGATACTTAGAGTGTGCAGGCAATCCCAAATTGTCTTTGCTTTCCATACTCATTGATCAACTAACATGCCCACCAGGGAGAAGCTATGAAACATAACTAGGTGTTTTCCTTTCATCTTGGATTGAAAGAACACTCATTTTACTTGTTTTAGATAGAGCTGAGTGAATGGAATCTGAAATCTTTTGGAATTTTTGGTGAATTGAAAGAGTCCATTTCAGATCTATTATGGAGCAAGGATTCAAATCTAGGTTTTCCACATCTCAGATGAATGCTAAAGGGTAAGGGGGAGTGGCAGATGCAGTACCTCTACCACCTCCAGCCATTTTGTGAATGGTTTAAACTACTGGTGTCTAATTCACAAATAGTTTCAGGTCAACCAAAATTATAATTATCAAATAAGCTATTTCTTTGAAACTCTAGATGTAAATTACACTGGCCACCATATACTTCAAAATTTTTAATCTCTAGCAATTAGACACAGATCACCCAACCCAAAACTTGGGTTCTGTATCTAAACTCCATACCCCTAATGTGGGATGGTGCAAGTCTTTGAACCTGCAAAACTATAACTTCCATTTGTTTCAGTAGGTGCTCAATCTATTGCAGGATTGGGCCCTTAATGAGCCATGTCCATAAAACATTCTGCCATAAAATTGTTCCTCTAGTGAGAAGTGCACATCAGCTCTTTGGATTAATGGAGAATAAGTGATACACTTCCCAGCAGCTACCAACTCCAGTGCTAATGTTCCTGACGATAACACAGTCAGATTCAGGTCTCAGTTACACCAGAGCAAACTCAGGTATCAGTGAGGCTCCAGGTGTGAAAATGACCCCAGAATTTGGCTTCATCTTTCTCTAGTACTGATGTAATGTAAAACTCTGAAACATGGCTCATACTCTACCACTCTGTAGATACTTGAAGGTAATCATCTCAACTCCTCTAAAAAATTTAACTAAGGCTAGAACCTGCATCCCACAACTCCTCCTGTGCCCCAACACCCTGCCTCACACCAGAGCCTCCCCACAGCCAGAGCCCACAGCCCCAAATCCCTCATGCCCAGCCCCACCCCAGAGCCCGCACCCCCAGCCGGAACCCTCACCCCCTTCCAGATCCTAACTGTTTGCCCCAGCCTCGTGAAAGTGAGTGAGGGTGGGGGTGAGTGAGTGACGGAGGGAGGGAGGTGGAGTGAGTGGAGGTCAGGGCCTTGGAAAAGGGGCAGGGCAGAGGTGGGGCCAAGGGGAAGAGGCGGGCAAGGGTATGCGGTTTTGTGTGATTAGAAAGTTGGCAGCCCTAGGAATAACTATACCAGTATAAGTCATCTTTATATCAGTATAACTGTGTCCACACTACAGCTTTTACCGGTATAACTATTTTGGTTTAAAAGAAAAATCATACCCTTAAACAAAATAGTTATAATGCTACAACTTTCAATCATAGAACAGGCCTAAGCTCTTCCCAGATAAATAACAGCAGCATAGAAAGTCTGTAAGGAACCTGATGAAGTCATCTGCTCTTGAGTTAATCAAATCTGCTGGCTGGTCATCAATATTATTAATTAATTTTTGTATTGTGATAACACCTAGAGGCCATGAAAGCCATAAAGTGCTAGTCACTGCACATATAGAGAACAATAGTCTCAACCCCTGAAGTCCCCAATTCAAGAGACAAGGCATAATGGGTGACTGAGACAAACAAACAAGTTAGAAAGAAGAAATACATTCAATGTAAAATATAGGTTTCCTACTTATTGTTTGTTTGGTTGGGTTTTTTTTTTTTGGCAACGAGGGGCCTGGTCTAAAACCCACAGAAGTCAATGGATAGATTCCCAGTGACTTCACTGGACTTTGAATCAGGCCTTTAATTTGCAAATAAATAGGATTTCAAGACTTCTTCCAGGTCTGTTTTAAAATGCTTCTTTTAATGCCTACTCTCCCTAAACAGCTGGAGTGGAGGACTTGTCATTTATTATAATTTTCTAAAAGCAATGTTAAACAGTTTAATTTCGGTATTCTGATGGTCTGCTTACCCCACACTAGCCCAGACAGGGTTAAACCCGTGTTATTGACAGTGGAAGTCCCGCCTCCCTGGCAAGACTGGGCATGCTCCAAGTGCTCTAGTAGTATAAAGGGAGGGAGACCAGCTCATTCTGGACTGGAAGCTGCAGGGGAAGCTCCTGCTGAGGACCAGCTGCAGCCCCTGACTGCACCAGGAATCGAAGCCATCCACAGCCTATCTGCACCCCGGCAACTGGAGGAAACCATGAAGATGACCAGCCCTGCCGAACACAGAGGGCCTGATATCTCATGGAAAACCCCAACACAGACTCTGGAAGGAAGTGACCCAGGGAAGGTGATGGAGTAGTATCTCCCACCTGGGGAAACTCAAGTGTGTTTTGGTAGGACCCCCCTGCTGAGTCAGTGGCAAGCCGCTATGCCACTGTTAGGGCCCTGGGTCAGGGCCTGGTGGAGTTGGGTGGGCCTGGGCCCCCCTAATGGGCTTCCACACCTCATAAGGGGTGCCCCAATGCTATAGACTCCAGCTGCTAGGCCCCATTGCCCTGCACTGAAGGGTGGTGCTACAGACTCTGGCCACTAGGCCACTCTACCCTGCACCCAAGGGCTGCTTTCTAGACTGTGACAGATGGGCCATGCTGCCCTGACCCTAGGGGCATGGATCATCACAAGTACGAAATTATATATTACCTCTTAGTTTTGATTAAGTATTCCTTAAATAAATAATTCAATTTTCAAATTAGGGAGCTAGAAATTCCCAATATGATCATGCCATAAAATAGTAATGAGTTTGTTCTTATTTTGGCAGGGACAGTAAAAGGGAGAGGTTCAACAATTACCATTTATCTTGTCTTTCGATGTCAAAGATTCTCTGAAGTTCAGCGGTCAAGGGCTTGCATAAATCAGTCTGAGAAATCACTTCTGACTAATCTGACCAAGTGACTGGTTTGAAATAGTATTCGGTGCCAGCAGCTCTATCACTTTAGATTCTATAGTCTTATATTAAAATTCAGTCTGTCCTTTTTTAAAATACTTATTTGTAAAGATAGCACCATTCATCTGAGAATTCCAAGGTGCTTTGCAAATATTAGTCTCACATCATCGTTGTAAAAGGAATACAATAATACTTACCTTATAATCTCAGGCAGTGAGAAACAAATTCTCTGCTGTTGTAAATTGGTGTCAATGGAGCTGTGCAGTTGACATCTGCTGGAAACTTGGCCATGACAATATAACTTGGCCAAAGTGACACAGTGACTCCATGGGTCGTCCAGGAATATAACACGTCCTAGTTCCTGGTTCCAGCTATTAGATAATTCTCTTCCCCAAGCCCATTCTTTTATTTTGATCTGTGCAGATTTTGTTTGGTTTTTCAAACATCTATTTTATTTTGAGCAGATGTCTTGTCATAAGACACCAGAAATCAAATTTCCAAGCGTTCATGCATTTTTTTGGAGTACCCAATTTAAACACACAACTATTATGCTAATACACATGCACACAGACATACAAAGATACAGGAAGGGGATGCAAATACATGTGTGTGAGTGGTTATTTGAATGCTTAAGTTAAGATTTGGACATAAGACATCACTATAATCGTCTGTCAAGATATTTGCGTTACAAAATGAACAGGCATCCAGGAGCCCTTTCTCAGCCCCTTTGAAATGAACAACATTTATGGAGCTCCTGCCTCCGTCCTAGTGCACTGATGAGGTACCCTTTCACCCCGCAGCTAAACTAGCCAGGCATGCAAAGCACATCCTCCCTCAGCTGTGCACTTTAAGGCCCTGATGTAGCAAGGCACTGAAGCATATAAGTAATTGCACTGAAAACAGGCTTTCTAATGAGGTTAACTCTCACTATGATATCTGAGTGTCTGATATATGTTGGGTACTAAAATTGGCAGTAAGCTCCCTCTTTCCCATCCCCCACTATGTTTTTAGGGATTCAGCAAGGAATTGAAGCATTTGCCTAACATGAAACAGGTGAGTTGTCCTACTGAAATCAGCTAAGCCAGCCTGAGGGGGGCAGTAATTTGCTGCTTTTGTAGGCCTGCGGCAAGTTATTGCCCCCTGAAGCAAGTTAGGGAAAGAAAGAGGCACAGTTCCTTCCCTATGATGCTCCTGAGGCAAAGCAGGTAAGTGCCAATACTTACTATAGGTTATGTCTAGAGACTATATCTAACCAGCAAAAAGGAGTAATACAAGGGGCCTGATTCTCCTTTTCGCTGCTCTAGCAGTGTAAAAGGGTCTAAATGTGGGTACAAATGTAATCCCTCTTTAAGACCTCTATACATTGGTAGAGAGTATAAAAGGGGCCTTAGGTCAGTCTACACTATAGACCTAGGCAGGTATAACCACATCACTCAGTGGTGTGAAAAATCCACACCCCTGAGTGACAGTTATGACCTACCTCTAGCCCCATAGTAGACAGCTCTATGTAAATGGCAGGGCTTCTCCTGTTGACATAGCTACCACCACTCGGGGAGCTGGATTAACTACACCAACAGTAGCATCTTCGCTAAAGAGCTACAGCAGGGCAGTAGGTGAAAACAAGCCTTCTGTGTAAATGAGAAATAGGCTCAAGGTGTCTACCCTCTCTGAAATAACAGCATCTTTTAGAATTGAGCTTACCATAAAGTGACTTCAATAGAAATTGAAGGCGTTAACTTCTGATAAGATAACCTTTAGGTAACCTTATGATAAAGATAGTGTTGATATAATATGCTTTGACTTGGTGCTGCATGTCATTTTGATTAATGTCTATTTTTTAAACTGTTATTGCTTTCAATTTCTAGCAGTGACATAAACAATGTCACAAAATCAACCACCTGGGCTATTTAATCTACCAAAATAGCCACGAAAAAGGCATTTTTGGATTAACATAGTCTATCAAAATGTAAAAGGTGCACACGTATTAGTATTATTCACTTTCTGGTCCCTGGATTTGATTTCAAGGGCTCAACAATTGTGAAGCTGTCTGGTATACCTCTTTTTCTGTAGACAAGTAGAAAAAAATAATTGCTGTCTAAAGGCCCAACATTGTAGTTATTTATATATATGAATTCCACTGGCTACATGAGCCGTATAACTTCCAATACGTATTTCCACACAATTCATGGGCTAACAAGATACTTGAGCTGCTGCATGAAGAAATTTCAGCATTTCCCCAAGGAAAACATGAGGGCAGGCTGATTGTGAATAGCCATTTCTGAAGCCTAAATGGTTTATGTAAAGTAATAGATTTAAAGGATTTGGGGCTACTCTGCGTCTGTTCTCAGTGAATTCAGTGTAAAAGTCTGCATTATTTCACTGACTGCAGAACACTACTGAATGTTACCCAAACAGATGAGAATCTGGTCTTAAATTTTTCTACTGTTTAGGAACAGTTTAGCCTTTAGAAATGACTATTCAAAATCCACCTGCCCTCAAGTATCAGAGGGGTAGCCGTGTTAGTCTGGATCTGTAAAAGCAGCAAAGAATCCTGTGGCACCTTATAGACTAACAGATGTTTTGGAGCATGAGCTTTCGTGGGTGAATACCCACTTATAGACTCATAGACTCATAGACTCTAGGACTGGAAGGGACCTCGAGAGGTCATCGAGTCCAGTCCCCTGCCTTCATGGCAGGACCAAATACTGTCTAGACCATCCCTAATAGACATTTATCTAACCTACTCTTAAATATCTCCAGAGATGGAGATTCCACAACTTCCCTAGGCAATCTATTCCAGTGTTTAACTACCCTGACAGTTAGGAACTTTTTCCTAATGTCCAACCTATATCTCCCTGTGACGAACTGGGAAAGTTCTTAATGTTTTCTCTGAATACTGTATTGGTGCCTCAGTGTCCCCATGGCAGTTCTTAAGTATCTGGCAGAGCAATGGCCAGTGCACCTAAATGCCTGACACTCTGTCTCCTAGCAACTGATGGCCTGGGCCCCTCCTCTGCAAAGGTGCCAGCTGAAGGTGTTGGAGACAAAGGGATCAGGTGACCTCCTGGCCCGGGAAAGGGGCTAAGCAGAGAGGAGGGGCTGAGGGAGGGGTTGTGAGTCTGGAGCTGGCTGGGGTCAAGGGTGGAGGGCAGACCTGGGGGTCTGGCTCACTGCCCCCAGAATGGACCCAGCCGAGGGGTCCGGTTCGCTGTATCTACAAGCTCTGTTTTAGACCCTGTTCCTGTCATCGAATAAACCTCTGTTTTACTGGCTGGCTGAGAGTCACGTCTGACTGCAAAGTGGGGGTGCAGGACCCGGTGGCTTCCCCAGGACCCCGCTGGGGTGGACTCTCTGTGGGAAGCGCACGGAGGGGCAGAGGATGCTGAATGCTCCAAGGAGAGACCCAGGAGGTGAAGCTGTGTGAGCTTCTTGCCCTGAACAAGTCTGCTCCAAGATAGAGGAGGCTCCCCAAAGTCCTGACTGGCTTGGTGGGGAGCAGTTCCAGAGCATCGCCCGGTGACTCCGTGACAACTGGTGGCAGCGGCAGGACGTACTGCACCCCGTGAATGGCGCTGCTTGCAGTAAGTGACTGGGGAGCAGTAAAACAAAGGAGGGATAATGAGGACCAGGCGTGCTGAAGGCTCAGAGAGGGACGGTTTCAGGGGGCAGTTAACCTCTGGGAGCATGTGACCAGCGAGAAGGACTGTTGGAGTAACAGGGTCCCCCTGAGGACTGCAGCGAGCAGTCTCAGGGGCGGAGGAGCTTGCCGCTCGACCCTGGGAGAGAGAAGGATTTTTGCAGTAGCAGGGTTCCCCGGGGGATTGCAGGAGCAGTCCCAGGGGCGGAGGAGTCTGCAGCTCGACCCTGGCAAAGAGGTGGTGATCACAAGAAGGGCTGGCACACCAGGGGTTCTTCCTGGAAACCATGGGGGAGCCAAGAGCACACAGGCCTGTGAGTCCAGAGCCACTTGGGAACGGTGAAGTGATGGCCTATCACCATCTCCTTGAGAAGGACATTGTGATCCTGTGCACAAAGAGAGGGTTATGCATGGGGAAATTCACCAAGGCACAGTTAATCGTGCAGTTGAAGGAGAAGCACCGCTCTGAGGAGCAGATTCCTGGCCCAGATGGGACTACAAGAGGATCTGAGAGCAGCTGGAGCATCAGCCAGGCATCCCCAGGAGTCTGGTCCCCAATCAGACGAGGGTCTTCACGATTGGGTTCCCCATCAGGAGATTGGAGACGGATGGGATGGGAGCAGAGCCCGAGAGAGCGAGAGGACCATGAGAGAAAGGAAGAGCCCGAGGAAAAGCTGCAGAAGAAGCAGCAGCAGCGTGAACTGGTGATGGTGGAGCAGAGAGACATAGGGGGCTGCCCAGGGGTCAGTGGGGAAACACGCCTGCAGGGGCGAGACCCTGGGACAGAGAGAACTGTGGTGGTGCAGCCCCAGATGCTGAGGGACTGTGGGACCTGGTGAAGTTCCCTGGGGTGAGGCCCCTCGGCCTGCCTATGGCCCAGATCCCTGTGCAGACCCAGAAGGGGTCGGGCTGGCTGGTAGTTGGGGTTCTCCAGGATATCGGCTGGGAGGCCCTGTTGGGGGGTGACTGTCTTCCCATGGGACAGGATCCAGGCCCCGCTCCTGTAACGGCCGAGGGTTTGAATTCAAATCCAGGGAACCAATTGGCTAGGATTGAAATGGTCAGTGAAAATGCAAATAACCTGGCTGGCAGGGGGGAGGGGCTGCTGGGCTCAGGATACCTGCCTACCTGTAACCAGCCCCCTGGGGCTGAGAGGGAGGGAGAGATGTTCCCCGCCCCCCTGCACACCGGAGAGGGGGCTCACGCTGGCTCTGATGCTGTGACCAGAGCAGAGAGCTCACTGCCTGCCCCCACTGGGACAGCAAGGGCAGCGCTGAGCACGGGGGGGAGCTGAGACCCCAGCTGAGTGCAGGGACACCCGGGCAGGGCAGGTCGGCTGCCAAACAGGTTTGCCTGGTCCAGACGTGCTGCTGGGAAGTGATTACACAGCAGGAAGGGAGCTACCAGGGACAGGGCTCAGGGGGGCTGTGACCCCAGGCCCAGCCAGCGAGAGGGAGCAGGTCCCACTCCCTGCCCCAGCTGCTGGATCCCAGACCGAGCTGCAGAAGGATCCCTCCTTGGAGAAGCTGAGGGAACTTGCTGGCCACAGCGCTGCAAACCCCCTTGGGGAAGGCTGCAGGGACAGAGTCCTGCAAGAGAAGGGATTCCTGTACCGGGAATGGGCTCCCCAAGGGGAAGTAGAACTGGGGGGAATCGGGAGACAGCTGGTGGTGCCCCAGGAATCCACAGGGTTCTTCCCTTTCGAGCTGCTGGATGGGAGGAGAGTGAGGGGACCCCTGAACCTGAAGAGGGAGGATTGGATGAAGAAGGGGGAAGACCCCCTGGGGGATCTCTTCCGTGAGGTGGGAGACAATCTCCCCATCAGGTGTTCCCCGTTCAGAGTCACTGGGAAAGCAGCCCAGAACCTGGAGAGAGAGGTCAGGGACATGCTGGCTTTAGCTGGGATCCAGCCATTTTACAGCCCATGGGCCTCACCGGTGGGGCTGATCGCCAAGCGAGAAGGATGATCTGGTTTTATGGGGGCTATCAGAAGCTTAAAGCCATCACAGTGTCCGATGCCGACCCCATGCCTAGGCCTGGGGAGATTCTAGACAAGCAGAGGGCGATGGAGAACTTGGCCCTGGCAGACACTGATAACATGTGCATCTTTAGCCAGACCTGGGAGGAACAGGTGTCCCAGGTGAAGAGGGGGCTGGGCTGCCTCAAGGAGGTGGGACTGACGGTAAAAGCTGGAAAGTGCAAGGGGGGATGGCAGAAGTGTTGTGTCTGGGCCACAAAGTGGGAAGCAGCTGCCCAAGCCCAGAGCTGGCAAAGGCCAAGATGGGGGCTCTTAACCAAGGGAGCCCGAATCACAGACCAGAGGGCTGGGAAAAGACCCAATCCCAGCTTGAACCCCAGGGGTACTGGGGTGGCAAAGGGTGTGGGCTGCATAAACCTTCCCACATGCGGCCTGCAAGTGCCATCAAGCACACCCGACCTAAGGGAGGGCGTAAGACTGGACTGTCCTGGTGTAACTCACACCAAGGAATGGGAGAGATGCTGGGGCATCCATGGGAACCTTGGTGGGTTCGAACTTCCCCAGGTCACTGGCTGGAGTGACCTCGCTCAGTTCGGTCTCGAAGGGGGGAGAGATGTGACGAACTGGGAAAGTTCTTAATGTTTTCTCTGAATACTGTATTGGTGCCTCAGTGTCCCCATGGCAGTTCTTAAGTATCTGGCAGAGCAATGGCCAGTGCACCTAAATGCCTGACACTCTGTCTCCTAGCAACTGATGGCCTGGGCCCCTCCTCTGCAAAGGTGCCAGCTGAAGGTGTTGGAGACAAAGGGATCAGGTGACCTCCTGGCCCGGGAAAGGGGCTAAGCAGAGAGGAGGGGCTGAGGGAGGAGTTGTGAGTCTGGAGCTGGCTGGGGTCAAGGGTGGAGGGCAGACCTGGGGGTCTGGCTCACTGCCCCCAGAATGGACCCAGCCGAGGGGTCCGGTTCGCTGTATCTACAAGCTCTGTTTTAGACCCTGTTCCTGTCATCGAATAAACCTCTGTTTTACTGGCTGGCTGAGAGTCACGTCTGACTGCAAAGTGGGGGTGCAGGACCCGGTGGCTTCCCCAGGACCCCGCTGGGGTGGACTCTCTGTGGGAAGCGCACGGAGGGGCAGAGGATGCTGAATGCTCCAAGGAGAGACCCAGGAGGTGAAGCTGTGTGAGCTTCTTGCCCTGAACAAGTCTGCTCCAAGGTAGAGGAGGCTCCCCAAAGTCCTGACTGGCTTGGTGGGGAGCAGTTCCAGAGCATCGCCCGGTGACTCCGTGACACTCCCTTGCTGCAGTTTAAGCCCATTGCTTCTTGTTCTATCATTGGAGGCTAAGGTGAATAAGTTTTCTCCCTCCTCCTGATGACACCCTTTTAGATACCTGAAAACTGCTATCAGGTCCCCTCTCAGTCTTCTCTTTTCCAAACTAAATAAACCCAATTCTTTCAGCCTTCCTTCCATAGGTCATGTTCTCAAGACCTTTAATCATTCTTGTTGCTCTTCTCTGGACCCTCTCCAATTTCTCCACATCTTTCTTGAAATGCGGTGCCCAGAACTGGACACAATACTCCAGTTGAGGCCTAACCAGCGCAGAGTAAAGCGGAAGAATGACTTCTCGTGTCTTGTTTACAACACACCTGTTAAAGCATCCCAGAATCATGTTTGCTTTTTTTGCAACAGTATCACACTGTTGACTCATATTAAGCTTGTGGTCTACTATGACCCCTAGATCTCTTTCTGCCATACTCCTTCCTAGACAGTCTCTTCCCATTCTGTATGTGTGAAACTGATTGTTCCTTCCTAGGTGGAGCACTTTGCATTTATCTTTATTGAACTTCATCCTGTTTACCTCAGACCATTTCTCCAATTTGTCCAGATCATTTTGAATTTTGACCCTGTCCTCCAAAGCAGTTGCAATCCCTCCCAGTTTGGTATCGTCCGCAAACTTAATAAGCGTACTTTCTATGCCAACATCTAAATCGTTGATGAAGATATTGAACAGAACCGGTCCCAAAACAGACCCCTGCGGAACCCCACTTGTTATACCTTTCCAGCAGGATTGGGAGCCATTAATAACTACTCTCTGAGTACGGTTATCCAGCCAGTTATGCACCCACCTTATAGTACCCCCATCTAAATTGTACTTTCCTAGTTTATCTATAAGAATATCATGCGAGACCGTATCAAATGCCTTACTAAAGTCTAGGTATATCACATCCACCGCTTCTCCCTTATCCACAAGGCTCATTATCCTATCAAAGAACGCTATCAAATTAGTTTGACACGATTTGTTCTTTACAAATCCATGCTGGCTATTCCCTATCACCTTACCACCTTCCAAGTGTTTGCAGATGATTTCTTTGATTACCTGCTCCATTATCTTCCCTGGCACAGAAGTTAAACTAACTGGTCTGTAGTTTCCTGGGTTGTTTTTATTTCCCTTTTTATAGATGGGCACTATATTTGCCCCCTTCCAGTCTTCTGGAATCTCCCCCGTCTCCCATGATTTCCCAAAGATAATAGCTAGAGGCTCAGATACCTCTTCTATTAACTCCTTGAGTATTCTAGGATGCATTTCATCAGGCCCTGGTGACTTGCAGGCATCTAACTTTTCTAAGTGATTTTTTACTTGCTCTTTTTTTATTTTCTCTTCTAAACCTACCCTCTTCCCGTAAGCATTCACTATACTAGACATTCCTTCAGACTTCTCAGTGAAGACCGAAACAAATAAGTCATTAAGCATCTCTGCCATTTCCAAGTCTCCCGTTACTGTTTCCCCCTCCTCATTGAGCAGTGGGCCTACCCTGTCCTTAGTCTTCCTCTTGCTTCTAATGTATTGATAAAAAGTCTTCTTGTTTCCCTTTATTCCCATAGCTAGTTTGAGTTCATTCTGTGCCTTTGCTTTTCTAATCTTGCCTCTGCATTCCTGTGTTATTTGCCTATATTCATCCTTCGTGATCTGATCTAGTTTCCATTTTTTATATGACGCCTTTTTATTTTGTAGGTCACGCAAGATCTCAAGGGTAAGCCAAGGTGGTCTTTTGCCACATTTTCTATCTTTCCTAACCATCGGAATAACTTGCTTTTGGGCCCTTAATAGTGTCCCTTTGAAAAACTGCCAACTTTCCTCAGTTGTTTTTCCCCTCAGTCTTAATTCCCATGGGACCTTACCTATCAGCTCTCTGAGCTTACCAAAATCCGCCTTCCTGAAATCCATTGTCTATTCTGCTGTACTCCCTTCTACCCTTCCTTAGAATTGCAAATTCTATGATTTCATGATCACTTTCACCCAAGCTTCCTTCTACTTTCAAATTCTCAACAAGTTCTTCCCTATTTGTTAAAATCAAGTCTAGAACAGCTTCCCCCCAGTAGCTTTTTCAACTTTCTGAAATAAAAAGTTGTCTGCTATGCAGTCCAGGAACTTATTGGATAGTCTGTGCCCCGCGGTGTTATTTTCCCAACATATATCTGGATAGTTGAAGTCCCCCATCACCACCAAATCTTGGGCTTTGGATGATTTTGTTAGTTGTTTGAAAAAAGCCTCATCCACCTCTTCCGCCTGATTAGGTGGCCTGTAGTAGACTCCCAGCACGACATCACCCGTGTTTTTTACCCCTTTTAGCCTAACCCAGAGACTCTCCACACTTCCGTCTCCTATGTCCATCTCCACCTCAGTCCAAGTGTGTACATTTTTAATATATAAGGCAACACCTCCTCCCTTTTTCCCCTGTCTATCCTTCCTGAGCAAACTATACCCATCCACACCAACATTCCAGTCGTGTGTATTATCCCACCAAGTTTCAGTAATGCCAATTCCTCAGATGCCCTCAAGTTTTCTTTGGGGAAAAATTGAGGATTCTCCCCCAAAAACTCTCGTGTTATGTTGGCTCATGCCTCTTTTCCAACAGGTGCTGGAAGCTATGCTGAAGCAAGGCTGAGGAGATTTCTAAAGGCTAGAGGTCAGTTTCCAGCTGTGGGATAATGACTGCTTAGTTTCAGCCATTCCTAGTATTTTTATTTATTCCAAGTGGGAGGGAAGATGCTATTCAGAGAGTTAAAGCCCCCTTAGCGCCATACAAGGTTCTACCCACTCCCAAGACAATGTGGGAGGATCAGCTGCCTCTGCAACACTGACTGCTAAGCACACATTTCATGGAGCAGTAGTCCCCAAACTGTGGGGCACAGAGAAACGTTCAGGGGGCAGGGTCCGGGCCAGCCCCCACAGGAAGCAAGTTGGGTTGCCAATCCTCCAGGATTGTCCTGGAATTCCCAGGAATTAGATTAATTTTTAATTAAATTGATGTCATGTGATGAAATCTCCAGGAATTTGTCCAACTTGGTTGCTAGCCCACACCGCGGCCTGGCTGCAGCTCTAATCCCAGCCCCAGGCTTGCCACCATCTGCAGCTCTTCTCCTGGCCCCAGCCCTGGCCCCAGCTGTGGCCCCCTTACTCCTGTCCACGTACCCCCTTCCCCAGAGCCATGGCCCTGCTCTCAGCTCTGGTGGGGATGTGGACAGGAGTAAGGGGGGACATAACAGTGAAAAGTTGGGGGACCCCTTCCATGGAGGGATCCTTCATAGGTTTGCAGTCAATGCAGGTGGGAAGAGTAGCAACTAGATGGGTTGAGGGAAGGAAATGATTGCCCCTGCTCTGGCCTCGAGATTAGGTGAAATAGATAGTATAAGCTATGAGCTCTATTGTTTCCATTTCAACCTATGAAATGGAAACAATAGAGCTACACTATGAAAGTAAATCGATTTTATAGAAGGTGATTTTTAGAAATAGATTTTAGTTGATTGCGTATGTCCCCACTAAGCGCATTAAGTCAGTGGAGTGCGTCCTCACTACCGTGGCTAGTATTGACTTACAAAGTGATACACAGGGGGTAGCTATCCCACAATTCCTGCAGTCTCCACTGCCAATTGGAATTCTGGGTTAAGCTCCCAGTGCCTGAGGCGGGGCAAAAACATTGTAGCGGGTGGCTTTTGGTACATGTTGTCAGTTGCCCCTCCCTCCATGAAAGCAATGTTTGTCAATCATTTTGTGCCTTTTTTCCTGGGTTACTCATGCAGCCACCATACCATGGAGCCCACTCATTCACCGTCATGCACTTTAAAAGCTTGCTGGCATTGTTTGCTGACTAGGTCAGACCTCAGCGCAACCAACATTCCCATTGTTATTGCTGCTTGCTGTGTGCTCCATAATATCTGTGAGAGTAAGGGGGAAGACATTTATGGTGGCGTGAGAGGTTGAGGCAAATTGCCTGGTGTCCAATTTTGAGCATCCAGAAACCAGGGCAATTAGGCACAGCAAGGCACGCTGAGCATCAGAGAGGCTTTGAAAACCAGTTTCATGAGAGGCCAGGCTATGGTGTGACAGTTGTATGTGTTTCTCCTTGATGCAAACCTGCCCCCTTTGTTGATTTTAATTCCTTGTAAGCCAGCCACCCTCCCCCCTTTGAAATAAAGTAACTTGTTTTGAAACCATATATTCATTCTTTATTTAAAAAAAAAAAAAAAAAGACAAGTTAGCCCAGGTAGGGTGGGGGAGGAGGGAAGGACACTGCCACATTGCTTATTGCTTATTTTAGCCACACTAAAAATCAAACCGTTTGAATGACAGCCTTCTGTTGCTTGGGCCATCCTGTGGAGTGGCTGGGTGCCTGGAACCTCCCCCTTGTGTTCTTGGGCGTCTGGGTGAGGAGGCTATGGAACATGGGGAGGAGGGTAGGCAGTTATACAGTAGATGCAGCGTGGGGTCTGTTCTCTTGCTAGCTTTCCTCAGCATCACATCCTCTCTTCACCCCCACTTATTTCTTTCCTGGCCTCTGCCACTGAATGTTTCCATGCATTAAGCTGTGCCCTATCAGTGCAGGAGGACTGCATGAGCTCAGAAAACATGTCATTTTGAGATTTTTTCCCCCCACCTTCTAATCTGTGATAACCTCAGGGATGGAGATGATGGGGGAGCACAGAAACATTTTATGCTCTGATTCTGGGGGGAGGTCATGGTCATCTGTGCTGCTGAGTTTGCCACACTGACCAAACAGGAAATTAAATTCAAGAGTTCCTGGAGCTTTTCCTGTGTACCTGGCTAGTGCATCAGAATTCAAAGTGCTGTCCAGAGCAGTCACATTGGAGCACTCTGGAATAGCTCCAGAGGCCAATACTATCCATTTATATCCACGCTACCCCAGATTTGACCCAGCAAGGTTGATTTTTAGCGCTAAATACAGAAGTCAATTTTAAGAGCCCTTTAAGTCAACAGAATGGGGGTGATTGTGTGGATGCATTCATTTTAAAATAGACCTAATGCAGCTAAATTCGACCTAACGCTGTAGTGTAGACCAGGCCTAAGCCTCCCCTGCTTTGGACTCCCATGGATGGTTTTGGTCTTTTGCAAATCCACCAACTTCAGGGCCAGGTCTAGTCTCTAGGAGAAAAGGCCACCAACAGAATGATAGGGGAAGAAACTGTCATGGATCCTTCTTTTCCCACAAAATTTACTGTAGGAGGGAGTGACCCAGGCCTTAGCAATTAGTGGCAGATCATAACATAGTAGCATATATAATGAATAACATGTTGTAACTAATTAAAGGTACAGCTATTCTAAAATTGTACCTTGTAGGATGACACCATTTCCAGGGCAGGAAAGAGATTACAGATGGGGACAAGTGAAGAGTTTGGAGAGGTTTGCAAACAGACACACAGGGGATATTGGCCAATGGAGAATAGGAATTGCCTGTATGGCTTACATCATCTTCATTTATTTTTGAGCCTGTTTTTATTTACATATGCATGCACATGTCACTGAAAGTATCTTCTATTTTTTTTTATTTCTGACAGTCTTATAGAAATAGCAGTTTCCATTTGCTATAGCTCTCTTCTGTCAGCCTGACTATAGGCACATACAGTAGCTCCTATGCAGCAACTCTTGGAGTTCAGACAACTATGAGCCCATCCTGCAAACACTTGCATAAGTTACTTTTTGGGAACTCAGTAGGACAAGTTGCATGAGTCTAGTTACTCAAATGTATGTTTGCTGGCTTGGGCCCTAAATTACTACACCGTTATCTTCCAGGCCCACACATTACAGTACAGGCTGCTGCTAATCCTATTTTCATATCTGACAGATTGCATTGGAAAGTGTCAGCAGCAAAACAAGAATTCAACTGAAATCCCTTAATTAAACTTGGAAACAGCTCTCTAAGTGTTTTGTGTGTAGAAATATATTTGCCTTGGCACATATTAGTTTTATTGAAAAGGTTGATCCAGCTGGCAATCAGCTTCAGCTGAGTGAAGGTCAACATGGCATCAGCTTGCCAATAGGATCTCCCCAATGTACTAGGTTTCTCATAACAACTGGGTTGTTCCAAGAATAGAAGTGTTTTTTGGGAGAAGTTCATTGCAATGTCATTCCACTACAGCCTTCCTTGATGCACATTTCAGTGAGTGGACTCTCTAAATTCTCCCTGACTGAAGCTACTAAGGCATTAACATTCACCCTCGCACAATGAAAGCGCCAACTTCCCTTTCCAAGCTAGGATCCATAGTGACTTTGTGCCTCCCTGCCAGTTCTGAGTCCCACAAACCAATCCCACTGCTGACCTGCAGGCAGCACCCTAGAGCTCCCCCCAGAGGAAGAAGGGGCTGATACTGCCAGCTCCTACCCCTCTCTGTCACACAGAATGGTAAGATTCATGAGCAGAGGGCCTCTTGTGAGCTGATCTTATGGATAGGATGTGATCCTCAATTACATTGCAATAAATTGGGGAAAACTACACTAAAACGATGTGAGATTGGAATTAGGGCCATTTGAGTTTTAGACTTTTTAAGGTCTCAGGCATAGCGTGCACTTGAAGAAATAAACTGAACTATCAAGCACACTTCAGATGTTCAAATATTCAATAGCTTTTCGTATACCCACACACCGTAAATAGTAGAAAATAATCAAGGGAGCCTTAACTGACCTTTAAAGAATAAAGTTTTTATGGAGAATGTATCGAAGCAAAGTCATCTCCTGGATACAGGTTTGTCTGATCAATTTTGTTGGAGATCATTAAATAAGCACATGGTACAAGGGTTCCATTATTTGAAGCTGAACATATCAGCATCAAAGAGCCAAGGTGAGCATTTATAAAATTGGAACATTGATTCAATTTGAGACAAGGTATTACTATTGGTTCTTAGTACAATATGCTATTATGGGCAAGAAGGAAATATCCGGGGCCTGATTCCAATTTCATAAAGGCCCTAATCCTGCAAATGTTGATGACCACCATCTTGGCAAACATCAGGAATTAAACTGGGGACTTCTAAAGTAAAAACATTAGTGTCTAATGTTTGAGCTACAGAGCCAGGCTGTATAAGTGTGGCCCATAAAAGACTCATATCCTCTGTGGAATTTGGTACAAAGAGCGATACATGACACACATTGAGGAATGAATTACATACTTCCTCTAAATAGAGGAAGCTCATCCCAAGTATCTGAGTCCCGCAGCACTTGGAATCCCAGCTAGACCCCATTTATGCAATGACCCCCATATTGGTCGACACCTGCAACCTCCAAAGCAAAAACCATTGATCTCTACTACTTGAGCTAAAGAACCATGCTCTCAAGCTAAGAGAGATGTAATAGATCTATATTGTCTGTTTATCAGGCACTAAAAGGGGACATGTAATATATAGTGATCAGTACATTACCCAAAGGCTTGAGCACATGGTTAACTTTAAGTCTGTGCATAGTCTCATTAACTTTACTGGGACTATTCACACAATTAGAAGGGAAGCATGCATGAAACCCTTTGCAGAATCAGAGATGTACCAATATAAAATTGATGTAAAAGAGAAAAAAGAGAATAAGACCCCAATATGAACAACTGTGAAAAAGCCAGGCATACAGGACATATCTGAATAGCAACATAATCAGCTATTTACTCAGGAGGAAAAAACTTAATTTCTGAGCCTTAATGTTGCATGCATAATTTTTTACACTAAACATTATGTAACTATTTATAAGAAATATATTGACTAGCTAATGTTCTGAGTATGTTATCTGGTGTCTGTACAAACTGAGTATCCCTGTCCAGTTGGCCATCCTCCAAATAATGTTGCCTATTTGAAAATAAACTGTACCTGAAGCTTTTGAAAGGCTTTCAGATACTAAAGTCCACATAGCTTCCCTTGGAGCATTGCAGTCAGTGAATTTTGGGCACCACATCACCAGAAAAATACTGACCAACTGGATGGAGTTCACAAAGAAGCAACAAAAGTTGTCAGAGGGTTGGCTTATTAGGAAAGATTAAAGCAGTTAAATACATAGCTTTGCTCAGCAACCAGTAAACTTACAACAGTCTGAGAGCACTCTGCAAACGTTTGAAGGGTGTAAACATCAAAGATGGAAAGAAGTTTTGTCTGATAAATGGGGACATAAATAGGAGTAATGGGTTACATTAAGACTGGAAATATTTAGCCAGAATATTGCTCCCTTTTGAAGAATATCCTAAGATATATACTAGGCTGTTACTATCTCCGAGGTGAAATATTGGCAGTCTCATCAACTGTGTGGTTTAAAACTGATTTGGACAAAACACCAGAATATGTATTGGAAGGTACAATTCTATTTTGGGTGGGGGATGGACTAGAGCAATTATTCTCAACCTTTTCTGTTTCATGATCCCTAGGTACAACCGAAAAGAGTGTTGGGGCTCTCCTTCTCATCTAGTGAAGAGAAGAAGCCTGGTCACAATATCCTGAAATTTGTTCATAAACCCTAGGTTGAAAACCCATTGACTAAGGAATCCAATAGGTCTTTCTCTCTGTATGAACCTATGACTTTGCCTGAAGAAAAACACTAGTGTTATCAAGAGTCAATCAAAAAATCGGCATTAATTAACTAGTTTTTATTTAAACTGAAAGCAAAAAGAGAAAATGGATGAGGCATTCTATAAGCAGGTAACAAGATTAGATAACACAGGAGGTAGTATTAATGTGGGAGTTTAACTTCCCTGATATCTGTTGGAAGACTATTACAGCAAAACATAATATGTACTGTAAGTTTTTAGCATGTGTAGGAGACAACTGACTCAAAAAATTGAGAAAATAACTATGGGGATCATCCATTTTGGATCTGATGTTGATCAACAGGGTTGAATTAGTTGTGAACGCGAAGGTAGTCAAGAACTTGGGAGGAAGTGATCTTGATCTAATAGAATTCAAGAGCCTAAGGAAAGGAGAACACGAGAACGCAAAACAAGGACACTGGCCCTACAGAAAGGCAGATTTCAACCAACTCAGAGAAACAGTAGGTAAGGTCCCATGGAAAAACCAATTAGGAAGAAAAGGAGTCAAAAGGGGGCTGGCAGGTCCTAAAAGATGTAATACTAGAGGCTCAATATCAAACTATTCTGATGTAGAGGAAAATTAAGAAGAGCCACAGAAGGCCAATGTAGCTGCACAAGGAGTATTTTAGTTCGCTAAAAACCAAAAGGGATACATAAAGGTAACGGAAGGAGGGGCGTATCACTAAGGAAGTACACATGGGAACAGCGCAAGAATGTAGGGACAAAACCAGGAAAGCCAAGGGAAAGAATGAGTTACAGCTGGCAAGAAATGTTAGAGACCACAAGAAGGAGATCTATAAATATGTCAGACAAAACAGAAAGAGCTGGGATGGTGTGGGTCCACTGCTCAATGGAGAAGGTGAGCTGGTAAAGAAAGTTGATAGGAAGGCAGAGCTGCTCAATGTCTACTTTGGTTCAGCCTCCTCAAAAAAATAATGTGAACAGATGACTAGTAAAGTTTCCTTAAACAATAAAGTGAAAGGGAGGCAGAGTGGAATAAATAAAGAACCTGTCAGAGTTCTTCTGACTAATTTGAATGAACTCAAGTCAGTGGGGCCTGATGCTGTTCAGCCCGGGGTGCTGAAAGAATTAGCAGGAGAAATCTTGGAGCCAGTAGCACTAATATTTATAAACTCATGGGTGACCAGAGAGGTCCCAGAAGACTGGAGAAGGACTAATGTAGTGCCCATCTTTAAAAAGGGGGAAAAAAGAGGCGCTGGGGAACTATAGGCCAGTCAGCCTGAACATGATACCTGGGAAGCTACTAGAGCAACATATAAAACATTCAATTTGTGAATACCTGCAGCAGTAATCAATAGCAGCCAGCATGGATTTACTAAGAACAAATCATGCCAAACTAGCTTAATTTCCTTCTTTGATGGGGTAAGTAGTTTTCTGGATAAGAGGAGATGGGGCGGACATAATATACCTAGACTTTAGCAAGGCTTTTGACACTGTCCCATATGACATTCTGATAAATAAGATGGAGAAATGTGAGCTCATCAGAATTACCATTAAGTGGATACATAATTAGTTAAACCACCATGAACGAAGAGTAACTATTAATGAAATGATGTCAGTTTGAAAGAAGGTCTCAGGTGAGGTTCCACAGGCATTTGCTCTGGGTCCAATGTTATTTAAAATCTTTATTATTGACCTGAATGTAGGAAGAGAGTATACTGATCAAATTTGCAGATGATGCAAAGGTTGCAGGGTGGGGGCTGGGGGGGGAAACTGCCAGTACTTTGGAAGACAGAGAGAAAATTCAAAGGGATCTTAAGCTGGAGAATTGGGATATAGACAACTAAATGAAATTAAAGACAAAGGTAAGGTGCTACACTTAGGAAAGAAAAAACAAATGCACAAATACAGAATAGAGGAAGTTGTGGTGGATCACAACCTCAACACAAGTCAGCAATGCAATGCTGTTGTGCAAAAAAAAAAATGCAATGTTAGGTTTCATTTAACAGAAACGTAGTATGCAAGTCACAGAAGGTGATAGTACTGCTCTACTCGGTGCTTGTTAGGCCTTGGCTGCAGTACTGTATCCAATTTTGGTCACTAATGTACAGAAAAGATGTAGAGAAACTGGAAAGGATCCAGAGGCAAGTGCCAAGGATGATCAAAGGCAAGCCTGCTGACAGGGGGCAAAGAAGGCAATTGGCTAGGGGCCCAGGGGTCCCCCAACCACTGCCAGCAGCAGTTCAGCAGGGCAAAGCCAGGCTTCCTGTCTACCCTTGCTCCACGCTGCTCTTGGAAGTGGCCACCATCCCTGCAGCCCCTGGGGAGGGAGGTCTGTGTGTTGCCCCTGCCCCGAGCACCAACTCTGCAGCTCCTATTGGCCTAGGAGCCTCTGCCAGAGGTGAACCAGTCACTTTTGGGAACCGCCCAAGGTAAGCGCTGCACCTGAACCCCCTACCCCAGCCTAGTGCCTGCACCCTGAACCCCTCCTGCATCCAAAGTCCCTTCCAGACCACACCCAAACCCCCTCCCAAAGCCCAACCCTGCACACCCTCCCACACCCAAACTCCCTCCCAGAGCCTCCACCATGGACCCCAATCCCCTGCCCTAGCCTGGTGAAAGTGAGTGAGGGTGGGGGAAAGCAAGTGATGGGAGGGGGGATGGAGTGAGCAGGGGCCAGGGCCTCAGAGAAGGGGTGGAACATGGACATGGTCTCAGGGAAGGGGGCACGGGAAGGGTCTTTGGGTTTGTGCAATTAGACAGTTGGCAACCCTACCAGGCAGGCACATGGAAGCCCTGGCCATGCCAGAAGAGCACGCCCAGCAGCGTAGCTGGCAGCTCACTGGACACCAGTATACCCAAAGGTCTGGTGGCCACATCTGTGTGGGCGCAGCTTGCGTGCGCATGGGGGCCTATTGATATTCTGCCCTGGGGCCCGGAATTGCTGTCAGCGGGTCTGATCAAAGGGATGGACTGAAAGCTGCATGAGCAAAGGCTCAAGGAACCAGGTATGTTTACATTTGGAAAAGAGGAAATTAAAGGGGGAAAAAAATACCTGAACAGCCACTATAAAAAAAGATAGAGAAAAGTTTTTCTGTCTTGCCACAGAGGGCAGGATAAGAGGTAATGGGTTCAAACTACAGCATAGCAGAGTTAGATTAAATCTCAGGAAAAATTTCCTAACTGTAAGAACAATGTAACTGTCATAACTTTAGTCCCAGATTTGGACCTTAGCGTCCAAAATATGGGGGTTAGCATATAATATTTCTACTGGCTTCTGGATTCTGTCTATCCCGTAACCGCTGCCACTCATGTCATAACTTTAGTCCCAGATTTGGACCTTAGCGTCCAAAATATGGGGGTTAGCATGAAAATCTCCAAGCTTAGTTACCAGCTTGGACCTGGTACTTGCTGCCACCACCCGAAAAATTAGAGTGTTTTGGGGCACTCTGGTCCCCACAAAAACCTTCCCTGGGGACCCCAAGACCCAAATCCCTTGAGTCTCACAACAAAGGGAAATAATCCTTTTTCCCTTCCCCCCTCCAGGTGCTTCTGGAGAGATACACAGACACAAGCTCTGTGAATCTAAACAGAGGGACTCCCCCCTCCCCGTTTTCCAGTCCTTGAGAACAGAATTACCTAGAGTTAATCTCTCTTTCCCCCCTCACCCAGAGGGAATGCAAAATCAGGCGAATAAATCTAACACACACAGATCTCCCTCTGACTTCTTCCTCCCACCAATTCCCTGGTGAGTACAGACTCAATTTCCCCGAAGTTTCCCAGTAAAGAAAACTCCAACAGGTCTTAAAAGAAAGCTTTATATAAAAGAAAGAAAATTACATACAAATGGTCTCTCTGTATTAAGGTGACAAATACAGGGTTGATTGCTTAAAAGAAATATGAATAAACAGCCTTATTCAAAAAGAATACAAATCAAAGCACTCCAGCACTATATTCATGTAAATACAAAAGAAACAAACTTTTTGGTACTTACAACTTGGAAACAGAAGATTAGAAAGCAGAAATACTTCTCCAAAGCTCAGAGAAAGCAGGCAGACAGAAAACAAAGACTCAGACACAAACTTCCCTCCACCCAGAGTTGAAAAAATCCGGTTTCCTGATTGGTCCTCTGGTCAAGTGCTTCAGGTGAAAGAGACATTAACCCTTAGCTATCTGTTTATGACAGTAACAAACTGCGTAAGGAGGTCATGGAAGATCCTTCACTGGAAATTTTCAAAAGGAGGCTGGTTAGTCATCTGTCTTAGAGGGTTTAGACACAACATCTTGGCAGGGGGTTAGACTCAATGACCCTTGTGGTCCCTTCTAACCCTAGGGTTCCATGCTTTTTAGGGGAGGTGACTCTCTGGTTGATCTTGGGCTACACAGCAGGAATCCTTTGAATAGCTACCCCAAACTAATAAGAAAACCGAGGGTGCCTGTTCACCAAACAGTAGTAATGTATATGGTTTTCTGTCTGTCAGATTTGGACTCTGCTGTGCTACTGAACACATTAAAATATAAGAAGAAACAAATTGCCACTCTTTCCTCTAAGCTCCCTAACAGCTCTTTGAAGTTGCTAAAAACCGCACCAGCACAATTCCTGAGAGAAGCACACTGTTGCTGATGCTGCTATCACTTTGTCTATTTCTGTTGATCTACTATTCAGTGCTACACATCGTCTCTATTAATTAATTCCTCCTACAAAAAGCCAGCTGTTGAACATCCATTTTAAAAAGCATTTCTAAATAGGTTGAGTTGCCGTCTAAAATCCCAGCTACTTTTGCTAATGTAAAACAATAAGTATATTAGTCACCCTTAAAAACTAATCCGTTGCCTTGGATAATACCGCCTCAGTGTTTGCAATATTCCCTATAAGTATAGGAATTTAAAGGGAGATAAATATAGTACTCATATTTGGACCCTCTGTTTTCCTCCAGTCATCCAAGTTAAGGATTATTTAGAAACACTGGACATACACAAGTCCATGGGTCAAGATCTAATGCATCCAAGGGTGCTGAGGAAGTTGGCTGATGTGACTACAGAGTAATTGGCCATTATCTTTGAAGACTTGTAGCGATCGGGGGTCCGGATGATTGGAAAAAGGTAAATATAGTGCCCATCTTTAAAAAAGGGAAGAAGGAGAATCCAGAGAACTGCAGACTGCTCAGCCTCACCACAGTTCATGGAAAAATCATGGAGTAGGGCCTCAAGAAATCCATTTTAAGCACTTAGAGGAGAGGAAGGTGATCAGGAACAGTCAACATGGATTCACCAAGGGCAAGTCATGCCTGACCAACCTGATTGCCTTCTATGAGGAGATAACTGGCTCTGCAGATATGGGGGAAGCGGTGGATGTGATATATCTTGACTTTAGCAAAGCTTTTGATATGGTCTCCCACAGTATTCTTGCCAGCAAGTTAAAAAAAGTATGGATTGGATGAATGGACTATAAGGTGGATAGAAAACTGGCTAGATCATTGGGCTCAATGGGTAGTGATCAATGGCTCGATGTCTAGTTGGCAGCTGGTATCAAGTGAGTGCTCCAGGGGTCAGCCCTGGAGCCAGTTTTGTTCAACATCTTCATTAATGATTTGAAGGATGGGATGGATTGCACCCTCAGCAAGTTCATGGATCACACTAAACCGGGGGAGGAGGCATATACACTGGAGAGTAGGGATAGGGTCCAGAGTGACCTAGATAAATTGGAGAATTAGGTCAAAAGAAATCTGATGAGGTTCAACCAGAACAAGTGCAGAGTTAGGATGGAAGAATCCCATGCACTGCTACAGGCTAGGGACCGACTGGCTAAGGGGCAGTTCTGCAGAAAAGGACCTGGGGATTACAGTGGATGAGTCAGCAGTGTGCCCTTGTTGCTAAGACAGCTAATGGCATATTGGGCTGCATTAGTAGGAGCATTGCCAGCAGATCGACAGAAGTTATTATTCTCTTCTATTTGGCACTAGTGAGGCCACAGCTGCAGCATTGTGTCCAGTTTTGGGCCTCCCTACTAGAGAAAGGATGTGGACAAATCGGAGACAGTCCAGCGGAGGACAATGAAAATGATCAGGCGGCTGGGGCACATGACTTACGAGGAAAGGCTGAGGGAACTGGGCTTATTTAGTCTGCAGATGAGAAGTGGGGGGGGGCCTTCAACTACCTGAAGGGGGGTTCCAAAAAGGATGGAGCTAGGCTGTTCTCCGTGGTGGCAGATGACAGAACAAGGAGCAATGGTCTCAAGTTGCAGTGAGGGAGGTCTAGGTTGGATATTAGGAAACACTAGTTCACTAGGAAGGTGGTGAAGCACTGGAATGGGTTACCGCAGGAGGTGATGGAATCTCCTTCCTTAGAGGTTTTTAAGGCCCGGCTTGACAAAGCCCTGGCTGGGATGATTTAGCTGGGGTTGGTCCTGCTTTGAGCAGGGGGTTGGACTAGATGACCTCCTGAGGTCTCTTCCAACCCTAATCTATGATTCCTCCTCCTTTTCTTTAAAGGAGAAGGGGACACAGCTTTAATTTGCCTTAGCCAAACATGTCATCCTTGCCCAAACCCTGATCTGAGCTGGAAAGTGAACGAAGGAACAAGGAAAGACAAAAATCTAAGTTAATATATTTTTCTAATTGGAGGGTTTTAATTTGGAAATTCAATTACAGTTTTATTGTAGCAATTTTTAAAAAAAATATATCAAGGTTGGATTTTTCCTGGAAGATGTGCTCTACGAATGATGTTGGGGAAGTGCTATAGCCTGGGTTATTCAGGAGGTCAGAAGATGATCACAGTGGTCCTTTCTGGCCTTGGAATCTATGAAAACTTTACAACGTAAGTGTAAGTGGGTGAAAAATGGGTGTAAAAGACACTCAGCAGTTCTGTGAAGTAGGTATTGCTATCCTCATTTTGCACATGGGGAAACCAACACTATATTCATAACAAGGATGAGCATACAAATCAGGAGTCCTAACTCTAGAGCACAGTGGGGTAAATAATGCTGCAATTGGAAAAGATCCTAGAACAAATGAGCACAAAATGGGTTGCCATGAGGAATGCCAAAACTTTAGACCCAACCACTCAGCTGGTGCAAAACAGTGCAGCTCCACTGATGTCAGTGGAGCTGTGCCATTTTACAGCACCCAGGGACCTGGATTATTGTTGATCACAGCAATCCCTATAAACTTTCCCGAGAGGATTTTGTCAGCCTTCAGTAAACTTCCCATTATTTTATCTACAGTAATGAGAGTGACTTTGACACAGTCCTGTACATAACGGAAAAATGTCAGCATCTGTCATGGCAGCAGTGCTATCATTCATCACCCTTTGGCAATTCAACTGCTATCAAAATCTGTCCATGAAATAAAGTTTAGTCAAGGGTCAGAACTTACAGAAAGGCCTTTGTGGAACCCATATGAAGACTAATAGCTGTATTCTTTGTTTTCCAGTGAAGCATTCAATGATTTAATAACTATGGCAGATTGTATAGTTCTATGTCACTTCCTGAATTTCCTTCTCTCTTACATCAGAAATTACAGATGTGGATTTGCTACAAGCTCCTCTTTATTTCATACTTGGCAAGTGTCTTGATCTTAACTTATAGGAAAGAATCTGCAGAATGTAGGGAAAAGTCAATCTTTATAGCAAAGAAAAAAGGCTTTTTGTTGCTGGGTGTTTTGCTTTTTTTTTAAAACAGTGGATAGCATCCCATTTTCTGCTTTTTATTGAGATTTGCTGCTCATGTGTAAATCCCTGGGCAAATTCCTTTTTAGGTAATTCTTTCTAAGTACTTTGCTTCGTAATTTCAGTTGGGTACAGTATTCATTCCTTATCTTAGATTATTGTGTAGTACGTACAGTTACATAGCTGTTGTACTCCAACCCAGAGTTGGGTGCACTATAGTTTTAGACAAAGAAATTCCTATACATAAACCATGTATAAGTCAATCAGTAAAATTTGTGAAGTGCTTTCTAGATTCATTTGGATAAGAGACTCTATACAACCTCAAAAGCAAAAAATGGTCAACATAATTATCATTGGAGAAAAAATATTGGTGGTGATCACAAACTAAGCAGTGATCTGTTCATTCTAATGACCTTGCATGAGAGTGGGTTACACTACGTCAGGAATCTGCCACCGGACATTACGGAAGGTGACCCAGGTGGCAGCTGAAGATAGAACTTTTTTTTTCATAGCAATAAGTTGCTCTATATAGAATCAGCAGACAGCTATCAAGGGTTCAATAAAACAGTACTAAGATCAGAGCTACAGAACCTGAATGGCTCAGATACAAGAAGAAATATATGAGGAAGATCAACGGATTTTAACCTCTTCACATTGACACTTGTGTTAGAACAATGGGAGCATCTGGCTGCTGAGCCCCTCTGACAATCTGTCCAAGAGTGTGCACAGTGCTTCTGTAATACACTTTGCACTAACCTCTAAAATACATCAGAATACACATCTTTATTTGGTAAGTGTGATGGTGTTCAGACCAATGAAGAGTTGTGTCACTGCCTGCTGTGTAACCAAACCATGGGAACCCTCACAATGCTTTGCTGCTGTAGCTTCCAGCTTGGGACGTTCACAACCAGCGTACCATCATGTAGGTCACACCCTGAGCGTGTGTGTGTTACACAGGCCTGGTTCAACAGTTCTGACCCCAGCTGTCTGTCTACAGTCACACAATCCCACTCTGGCTTCCACCAGCCTTAGTTACTGCTTGCAGGGTGACCCCAACACTCACTGTTCTGAATTTTCCCAAAACCGTGTGCTCTAATGTCCAGCCCTCTCCTGGACAGTTTGTTTGTTCTTCTAAAGATGGAAAAAAGAAAAATCACATCATATCCAATAAAATGGCTGGATTTCTTAGTTATTACTTAAGACAAATAGCTCTGATTTGATTTATAGTAAAAAATTAAACACATTTATTAAAAGGACATAGGTTAAATGATGCCAAGTAAAAGGAAAAATTATAGCAGGAATCACAGTAAAATAACTATAAGTGGCAACACGGCAACACCCGATCTCCATCTCCTCTCTGCTCTATGACATGTGCGTGTTTCTGACCTGCCAGCACCATGCCAACAATCCACCTTGGCAGCTCACAAGCTCTGCTGGGAAAGACTCCTCACACCTCCATGAAACTCAGCTATGTTGCTTCAGGAACCAGAATCTTTCAAATGTGATAGTGAATGAAGTTATCCTGATGCATTAGTTGTTTTTCCCAAAGAGCAATACTTTATACGTTTGTATTTAACTGCATTCCTCTTAATTACAGGTTTAAATGAAGTATTCTCTTTAGGCATGATTTATCATGTCTCTTCGCCTGAGCTCCTGCTGCTTTATACTCTTGGGTTTCTTTTCCCCAATAGCAGTAAATAAAGCACAACGAAAATAGGCTTTAGAGCTATATTTTGCACCATTGGCCATTGACTAGTAGAAGTGATAATTTGAAATCCTTCACCATTGAACATCTGTTTTTCAGATGTCTATAAATAACAAGATGCACTGGGTTTAAAGGACTTGTATAGGTAATTCCAGAGTATGCCAGATCCATCACCAGGCAGCATAAGCCAGATAATAAAACACCTTAAATCGCTAGAAGGTAGTTATGCAACTATTCACACTAGCCGTGAAGGTTTATTACCTTCTTGGTAAGATGGGCCCTGTTTGTTTTTTGTGGCTTATTTATTTCACATATAACCTAAGATCAAATACCTCATTGATATTAAAATTGTCTCAATATTGTGTCTCTGCTTCCAGAAACGTCCCTGCTGGTCTGTCTATACCAAGTTCTCTCTTGTTTTATACTTAGTTTGTAAGCTCTGGGGGGCAGGAACTGTGTTTTTGTTCTGTGCTTATACAGCACCTAGCACAATTGGATCCTGGTCTGTAACTTGAGCTCCTGGGCATGAATACAAATAATGCTAATAATAAAAAGAAAATGGTCTAAACCAGTCTCCTCACACCACTGCAGATCACACTACCAAATGGATGCTGCAGAGGAACTGATACCATTGTTACTCTAGTATAAGGTATAGTTGTAAGAGACCCTTGCACGCCACCATCCTCTCGCCTACAACAAATGCAACTAGTTCAACATTTCATTTAGTTGACAGAATGCTATTGAACAGCATTCTGATCTGGTGTTTATTGGCTCTGGCGATGGCAGTGGAGTCTCACTGATTTAGAACAGCTGAGTGTCAAGTCCTGTATTTTTAACCCATTTACTGTATGTCTAATACACTTTGTTGTTATTAGACATTTTAGTAGAATAGTAAATAAATAGGCCATGTTTTGCCTTCTTGACAAAAAAGTCACAGAAAATTGGAGACCCTGCCTGGCTGTGGTTGAGGTGTTGTGGGAGCAAATGGGGATGTGTGGCTGTGGAGGAGCGTGAGACTGCAGGGGAGAGTGGGTGGGTGACTGAATGCCTGTGCAAGGGACTGTTCTGGGGAGAAAGAAATGCTGCCTCTTTGGACCATTTATATTGCAACTCTTCTAGTTTTGTGTTTTCAAACAAACGTCAAAAGTGCTCAGAACTGATTGGTTGAACGTTTGGGTGGAATTAAAAAAAAAAAGATGGATGCTAGAGCCTCCTTCAAAGCTCTGAACTAGGAGTATTTTTAAAGTGACGGGTGTAAAAATATGACTGTTCTCCTTTTGAACCCTAATCTCACTGAAGGGTTAAAATCAATGTGCACTTTATATGGATTGTGCCAGCTCTTTTTGAGACCTAAAGTCCAGAGTTTGGTCAAGCAAACAGAGGCCTAGCAAATAGTGATTAGCTAAGAGAAAGCTGGGGTAAACAAAACAACATGCCTTTACTAAGATATGCTTGGTCAGTAGAAATGCCAGATGTTGAAGCGGTAACTGAATAATTATGTTTCATCTATTGTTTCAGATTGAACAAAGGATCCCTGTTCCTGTTGTGTCAGTCTCTCCTGTAGGGAACATTCTTCCCACAGATCCAACCTTGAGTTTATGAAAACTGGCACATGTCAGTATAAGATATGGCATCCTTCCACCTCTCTTCCCAGGGACCAATGCCTGCCTTAAGACATAAAGGGGACAATCTTTATTGTCACATACTTTCACTGTTTCTTTGCTTTAACCCCTAGGAATGTACCTGTTGGACAATCAGAGGAGTTGTTCCATTCCTATGGACCCCAAATCAAGATTCAAATATATATTTTATACTAATAACATTTTGTCAAAGTATTAATTAAATGTTAACTTGCTAACTTGAGACCATGGGCGGAGACATTATGTAACCTTTTAACCATTGGCTAATGCGCTATCTTGTCTTGCTGCAAAACCTATCCTGGGGTGTGGAATTGCCCACCCTGTCACTTTCCCCCGCCCATGGAAAATCTATATATTCTATTGTAATCAATTGATTGACGGTGTCTCTGAGCCTAATAAGCCAGGTGACACTCCACCAGCACTGTATGTAATAAACCCCTATGCTTGCCTTCTACATGGTGTGGATTTATGTCCTTCACTCACTAACTAGAGAATCCGGAATGATCACTGCATCATGCCAGAGGGTAATTTACTGTAACTTCATATGAAGTCAGGAATCCTTTGTCACTCTGTTCCCCCAACAACAGGTTCTCACTCATTTTTAACCCCCAGTTAAGAAATACATATTTAAAAGAAAACATGCAGGTCACCTGTCCCCAGCTGTTACCCCAGAATTTGACATTCCTGCATGTTACCCCAGAATGATAGTACTGCAGTCAGCAATTTTGTATATTTAGCCACTGCCTGCTGAAAAATCAAACATCACATAGCTAGGAAAATCTCAGGTCCAGAGAGGCAAGGCTGCGTAGCTGTATGTTTCCAGCTTTTCTATCAGAATGGGAGGATGAGACAGAAAGTTAACAGATTATAAAGTATGGAAGAGTGAGTGAATAGTGACCTTGGGTTTAGATGCCTCTAACATGTCAGTTTCATTAATCGCTCTGACTAGAAATGTTTAGATGAGAGATAATAAGTAGTTTTACCGAAAGTAGGAGAATCAGTGACCTGTTAGGGGTTACTATGGTGACCCACTAGGAGTCACTATAGGTTATGTGCTTTGTTTGAAGTTAGCTATAAAAGATTAGCTGAAAGAATTTGCTTTGGAGGAGTCCAAGGAAGCTTTTCTCTGGGCAAGGATCTGACAGCTAGATGGAAGGTGGCCCCTGCCCCACCCTGAAGCCTGGCCACTGATCCCTGAAACCCATTTTAGACTTTTTAGATAACTATAAGAGTTTGGAATGCTTTAAACCTATTGCAACACTACATGTGAGCGAGAGAGAGAGTGTGCATACTTGAGATCTAATAAAAGAAGTAGTTTTAGGTGAAAACACTTTTGCCAATTATTTATCAGACAGATGAGCTATGCCCCCATTGATTTATTCCTGACTCTGTCTAGAGAGAAAAAGTTATCACTGCTTTGGGTTCTGAAAATCCTGGTTAGCACAACCCTCTGCCTACAGAATCACTTGTATCCCAGTTCACACAATCATTAGTTGTAAAACTAATGAAACAAAAAGCCAAGTTTTCTGTTTATCATTTGATCTGGCTGCTGCTTATTTGCAAAAAAGTACCAGATAGCTTGACTGTAGGAGCAGCATAAGAAGAACAAGAATCTCTCTGCCAGACATGAGCCTGAGGGGTTATTGGTGGAGAATTTCCAAGCTGAGCATGCTTTTTAATAATTCTTACCATGATTCCATTCCCAGAACATGAACACGAAACTGTTTCCTCCCAGTAGTATTTCAGTCATACATAGAGTTCCAGTAAGATGCAGACTTCTATTCAGAGATTCAAAGGCCAAAATGGACCATTGTGATCATCTAGTCTGACTTGTATAACACAGACCATAGAACATCCCTGAAATAATTCCTGTTTGAACTAGAGCAAATATATTTTCTAAAAGATAAGCTGCCATTTTACATTTTCTTCTTATTGTTCGGTCCAGATTTCTCTTCATCAGATGGCATGTCATAACTAATGATAATGTATTATTTAGCAGTGGCAGCAGGGAGGAGATCAGTAAGGTCTTATCCTCCAGGGATACTGTTTACAGCAAGAAAGTAAAATAGATGAACGTACCATAAATGAAACGGACAGCTCCCCAGCTCAGAGTTCATCCCAGTTTTCACTATGCTGCATCTAAAATCCAAACTTCACAGGCACTGTTCCATTTCCTACCTGTAAAGCAACCAAATTATTGTCCTCCCCCTCAGCTCTTACGCAAGGAAAGAGCAAGCTTGTGTCTCTTCATTAACTATTTTCTATATTTGTTTAAAATAAATAATAAAAGATCTGCTATATGGAGTTTGTAAATTCTGTCGGTAAGTTAGCTGTTTTGACTAAACTGAGGGACTGGAGATGTGAGCTAAAACTGTGGCTCCCATTTCCAAAGTCTGATGGAGAACCAACCAAGGTCACAGGATAGGATGAGTATCTCATCCCAGTAATGGTTTTAGAGGTTACTGGAAAATTCTTTAACCATTACAAATAAAAAAAACAAACAACTGACTCCAAAAAGGACAGCTAAAACAAACCGTGCTGGTTAATCCAAAATACTTGTAAAATCCCCAAAGATCCAGGGTCATTACCACTTCGGCTGTACCATTAATGGATTTGCACTTTGAGTACACACTTACTAGAGTCATTAATGTGGAGTTCACACTGTCACTGTGTAGGTGCCTTTACAAAGTAAGGCAGGAGCCAACTACAGAAATGCTCCTTACTAGGTTGAGGGAGCTAGAGTTTAACCTCTAGAGCCCCGCCTGAATCAGGCAGTGGAAGTCCTAAGTAGTGTCTATGGATCTGCTCCCCAAACAGAATATCCCTACAACAATCTACAGACCCACTTCCTAGTCTGATTTAAAAATTTCCTGCTGCAAGAAATTTTAATGTAAGGTGGCCTGTTATAATGCACACCTTTTTCCATCCATGTTAGCACCTTTTCTTGTTCATTATCATGGGATTCACACAGAAGCATATGTGTGCCTTTAGCCCTTTTACAATCAGTTACACTAAGAGGGCAAATTCAGAAGTGATGTGGAAAGAGATGTGCAAATTACACATTGAGAATCTAAGGGTATGCCTATACCAGAGCTAGAAGGGCCAATAGTGCAGCTATGTCTGCACTAGCTCTGGTTGAACTAGGATGCTAAAAATTGAAGTGTAGTTGCTGTGGTGCAAGCAATGGGAGGATCTAGTCACCCAAGTACCTACCTAGGTTCTCAAAGGGGACTATCCTCATGGCAGCTTGCCACTCCTGCCACCTACACTGCTGTGGCTACACTTCTATTTTTAGCATGCCAGCTCAGAGCGAGTGCCTGAAGGTCTAACCAAGTTAGAAACTACACTTTCCAGGGCCAATTTAGACATACCCTAAGGAAGCCTAAGTAACTGTAGAGCACACCTGGAGGGAGCTGAAGAAGGTGTAACTGCAGAAGTCCCTTATGGCTTGTCTAAAATCAACATTTACTTCATGGCAAACTGTTGACGTAAAGTCTACCTGTGCACTAAGTGTCCATGTGGACCCTGCTGCCACACTAAAAGTTGACTAGTGCACTTTAATTTACTCTCGTTTCAAAGTGGAGCAGATCAAAGTGCATTGTTAGTATGTGGCAGAAGGGGCCACACAGACACTGAGTGCCCAGCAGGCTGGTGTGGGTGTAGATTTACACCATAGCTTGCCACAAAGTGTTCATTTTGTGAAGTCTTTACATGTCCATTGTGTCAAGTCATTCCACGGTGCAACACCAATGACTTAAGTGATACATTTATCAAGTTCCTTTAATCTAGGAATCCTCCACTATGTAACCTGCCTGTGACCCATTGTGTTACGACACTCACATTTTTTTAAATGAGAACAAATTACTGTGATTCATTTGATGAACTGGAGGAGGGTTGCTTAGCATGGCTGGTATAGTCACTGTTTCACACAAATTTTTAAATGCACTATTGCCATAGGAATTACAAGATAAGAAATATATTTCCTGTTGTATATCTTATTTTCCTCTGACCAAATTGCCTTTGGGGCAAAACACTGTATTCTCTTGTTTGACACTGGTTGGCTAGATTACTTACCTATTTTTTAATATAGAGAATTTACAGGTACAGTAAGTTAATGTCATGTTCATAGACATTTTAAACTTACAAATAAAATGATTTTTTTTTAAATCCAGCAGTTCATTTGGTAATACTGCTTCAAGCTGTACCTTTCATCTATTATGGCCCAGGCCTTCAATTGTTGTAAACTGGTGTGTAGTTCCATCAAGTTTGATGAAGCTATGACAATTTACAGAAACTGAAGAACTCCGCTTATAGTTGGCAATGAAGACTAAAAGAACTACTACTATCTAACAGCTATAGTGCAAGTTCTACAGAGTTTGTGCAAACAGAGTGAGACGACGCTAGCTGAAGTAGCAGATGTTCCAGCACCATCACTGGCAGCAAGAAGGAACTGAGAGTGGAGGGAGCTGGTGGCATCCCTTATACCATGCCGTGAGGGCACCACTCCAGAGGGTGCCAGAGCTGGTCCCCTATGGATACTGCTAAGGGAAAAACTTCCATCACTGGTGCATGTGACAAGCACACACACCTAATATGGAATGGACATGAGCAAGCACTCAACCCCCTACACATTCTGTCTTACATCAGCTCTTGAATTTCATATCACTTACTTCCCTTGAATTAGTCAGGGTCAAATAACAAATGCAGTGAAGAGTGTGTTTGACTGCAAATTCATAGATGATCATTGCAAAGAGCAGATAAGGATCTAAAGTTAGGAGGAAGCCATTCAGAACTACTGAAAAGTATCATTGGGATTCCCACTTTTATATCAATATGAAAAGCTGTTAAGTGTGTTTCACAGAGAAGAAAAATTGAAGTACATATGATGAGTTTATATTTTATCTCAGGCACTCTCTCCTCAAATACCAGTATTTTTGCTGCTAGCACTATTGGCAACTAAAAAATTACCTACAGCCTACTGACATAAACAGATAGCTAAGGGTTAATGTCTCTTTCACCTGAAGCACCTGACCAGAGGACCAATCAGGAAACCAGATTTTTTCAACTTTGGGTGGAGGGAATTTTGTGTCTAAGGTCTTTGTTTTCTGTCTGCCTGCTTTCTCTGAGCTTTGGAGAAGTAGTTTCTGCTTTCTAATCTTCTGTTTCTAAGTGTAAGGACAAAGAGATCAGATAGTAAGTTATATGGTTTCTTTTCTTTGGTATTTGCATGAATATAAGTGCTGGAGTGCTTTGATTTGTATTCTTTTTGAATAAGGCTGTTTATTCATATTTCTTCTAAGCAATTGACCCTGTATTTTGTCACCTTAATACAGAGAGACCATTTGTATGTATTTTCTTTCTTTTTGTTGTTTTTTCATTTCTTTTTGTTGTTTTTCCATGTCTCAGCGGTGGGCCGCCTCTTCTTCTTCTTGCTTCCTCCTGTGGGCCAACTCATCTTCTGCTTGTTTCCTTCGGTGGGCCAACTCTTCTTTTTCTAGTTTTCTTTTGTGTGCTGCCTGTTTGATTTGTTCTTCTCTTTCTTTCATCTCCATCTCTTTTTGTTTTATTTCCAGTTGTCGCCTGTGTTCAGCTTCTTTGATTTGTTCTTCGGCCTCAATTTTTGCCTTAGAAGTCATGGTTCCTGTTTTCTTGGGTTGGGGTGCCCTCCTGTGTTTATTTTCTGCACTGCAGGCTCTGTTGCCTCCTAGAGTCTGCCTAGCAACAGTGCCTTTAGCTAATTTTCAATGTTAAGTAAACCTGAAAAACCACTTTATTTGCATGTATATAGTGCTGGTAATGACTCTCAATGGGAGAGCTATTGTATGACAAAAGACCTGTAACAGCTCCTTAATGGCTTCTTGCTTAATATGCAAGCCACAAACTGCCAGAGAGAGCAGAAAAAAAATTCTCTCTGGTTCCCTTTTAAAACCAAACTGTTTCTTTCTGCTAAAAAGCCCCTAGCAGAGAAAAGAAAAATAAAATATTCCTACTGGCTTCTGGATTTTGTCTATCCCGTAACCGCTGCCACTCATGTCATACCTTTAGTCCCAGATTTGGACCTTAGCGTCCAAAATATGGGGGTTAGCATGAAAACCTCCAAGCTTAGTTACCAGCTTGGACCTGGTACTTGCTGCCACCACCCAAAAAATTAGAGTGTTTTGGGGCACTCTGGTCCCCCTGAAAAACCTTCCCTGGGGACCCCAAGACCCAAATCCCTTGAGTCTCACAACAAAGGGAAATAATCCTTTTTCCCTTCCCCCCTCCAGGTGCTCCTGGAGAGATACTGACTGACCAGTGACTTTCCCTCTCAGACAGTTTCTTGCTGAGAAACACGACAGGATGAAAGTTGTGATCTGTTGCTTCCTGCATGAGCACTGCTCCTATACCACGCTCAGATGCATCCGTGGTTACTAGGAATGGTTTGTCAAAATCCGGGGCCCTGAGCACAGGGTCAGACATGAGCGTTGCCTTAAGTTGGGTAAAGGCCTTTTGACACTCATCAGTCCACTTAACTGCATTTGGCTGGGTCTTTGTGGTCAGGTTGGTCAGTGGGGCAGCGATTTGGCTGTAGTGTGGTACAAATTGCCTGTAGTATCCGGCCAAGCCTAAGAAGGATTGGACCTGTTTCTTTGACCTTGGGACAGGCCACTTTTGGATAGCATCCACGTTGGCCTGTAGGGGGTTTATGGTTCCTCGACCCACCTGGTGCCCCAGGTAAGTCACTCTGTTTTGGCCTATTTGACACTTTTTGGCCTTAACAGTTAGTCCGGCCTGCCTGATGTGCTAAAAGACCTTTTCCAGGTGTAGTAGGTGTTCGGGCCAGGAGTCTGAAAAAAACCTTTAGTCCCAGATTTGGACCTTAGCGTCCAAAATATGGGGGTTAGCATGAAAACCTCCAAGCTTAGCTACCAGCTTGGACCTGGTACTTGCTGCCACCACCCAAAAAATTAGAGTGTTTTGGGGCACTCTGGTCCCCCTGAAAAACCTTCCCTGGGGACCCCAAGACCCAAATCCCTTGAGTCTCACAACAAAGGGAAATAATCCTTTTTCCCTTCCCCCTTCCAGGTGCTCCTGGAGAGATACACAGACACAAGCTCTGTGAATCCAAACAGAGTGACTCCCCCTCTCCGTTTCCAGTCCTGGAAACAAAAGCACTTTCCTCTTCACCCAGAGGGAATGCAAAATCAGACAGATCTCCCCCTGATTTCTTCCTCCCACCAATTCCCTGGTGAATACAGACTCAATTTCCCTGAAATTTCCCAGAAAAGAAAACTCCAACAGGTCTCAAAAAGAAAGCTTTATATAAAAAGAAAGAAAATACATACAAATGGTCTCTCTGTATTAAGGTGACAAAATACAGGGTCAATTGCTTAGAAGAAATATGAATAAACAGCCTTATTCAAAAAGAATACAAATCAAAGCACTCCAGCACTTATATTCATGCAAATACCAAAGAAAAGAAACCATATAACTTACTATCTGATCTCTTGGTCCTTACACTTAGAAACAGAAGATTAGAAAGCAGAAAATACTTCTCCAAAGCTAAGAGAAAGCAGACAGACAGAAAACAAAGACCTTAGACACAAAATTCCCTCCATCCAAAGTTGAAAAAATCCGGTTTCCTGATTGGTCCTCTGGTCAGGTGCTTCAGGTGAAAGAGACATTAACCCTTAGCTATCTGTTTATGACACCTACAAATTAATTCCATGTCAGAACGCACAAAGGGCCAGAAGCCCCTGCTACCCAAACCAGCAAGATGGAAGGAGAGGCTGGAAAAATGGCCACTTGACATTTCAGTGGTGCGTCTCAGGAAGCAGCACACCCAATCTAGAGCAGCCCACCAGGAGGCTTCAAAGGTACAAGTTTGCAGGCTTGCATCTTAACTTGCAGTTTGCTGTTGTAAGTAGCAGGGAAATGTTCGTATTTTAGCATTAAATGGTGTTTTCCTCTCATTCACTACTATGGAAATAAGTGCAGCTTCCTCAGTCAATGGATTAACTCTGTCATAGACCAGAATGAGGGGATAATCAGGCACAATATGTTAGTTTGATCACTCAGGAGGATTCACTGGCATCTTAAAGATAACAGCAGACTTTAAAAAAATAAAAATAAAAAAATAGTATCACACAAACTAGCTCTTCCACATTGTACATTCAGAGCTGTCTTCTTGCTACTAGACAGCAGTCGATACCATTTTAAAGTTATGACTGCTATGCGAACAGGGAGTGGTATTTGCAAGTTTTGCTTTTAAGTTGTTGAAATAAAATAATAAAATCTGTTGATTTATTCCACTTTATTAAATCAAAAAAACTAACATTTAAAACGACTAGAGCAAGGGTGGGCAAAATTTGGATCCGCCCTGCGGGACTGCCACCCTCATGGCACTGTGGGCCCCGCGCTGCTCCCAGAAGCAGCCAGCACCACATCCCTGCAGCCCCTGGTGTAGGGGAGGCAGAGGACTCTGTGCGCTGCTCTCACCCCTCTTCCTCCCCCCACAGCTCCCATTGGCCGGGAATGGGGGATCATGGGAAAGGGCAGCGCAGAGAACCATCTGCTTCCCCTCCCCCGGGGCTGCAAGGACATGGTGCCAGACGGTTCCAGGAGCAGTGCGGAGCCAGGGCAGGCAGGCAGCGAGCGAGCCTGCCCCTGCCCCACTGCATGCCACTGCCATCCCAGAGCTTCTCCAGGGAAGTGGCACTGGGCCGGAGCCTGCACCCCAAATCTCTCCTGCACCCCACACCCCCTGCCCTGAGCCCCCCTGCTGCACCCCAACCCCATGCCTTGATCCCCTGCTGCACCCCAACCCTCTGCCCTGAGCCCCCTCACACACTTCACACCCCCTCCTGAATCCCAACCCCCTTCCCTGAACCCCCTCATACACTTTGCACCCCTCCTCTGCCCCAACCCCTTGCCCTGAGCCCCTTCCTGCACACTGCACCCCCTCCTGCACCCACACCCCCTGGCCCAGCCCTACATTCATGTCCCTGCATGCAATTTCCCCACCCAGCTGTGGCCCTCGGGCCAAAAAGTTTGCCCACCCCAGTACTAGAGTGATGAGAAAGCTAAAGAGACAATTTAAGGTTCTAGATCAATTTAGTGGGAGGATTAGCACAACTGCTGTTTGACTCTTGCATAGTGGTATTTGGAAGACAATGGCCCCATTCTGGTTTCTGCTTTCATTCTCTGCATTCTTTCTGCCAGCTCCAAGTTTTTTATAAATAACTTTTAAAAAGCTGTTTAAAATGTACTTAGCACCTGGACTAAAGTACTTTGATTATTGTGAAACTGTTTTAAAGATGTAATATTTGATTCTTTTTGACATAATCTTGGCATATAAACCAATCACAAAATCACAAATGCCAATTATTGCCTCCTATACTCTTCTGCTCTCAAAGTTATTCCTTTACTAAAATAAAGACTAAAATGTTGGTGCTGAAGTACACAAATAAAAAGGCTGAGATGCCTAATATTTGGTTTTTACCAAGAGAGACTTCCTTTAACCCTTGAATTGCTATACCTACTCAGAGCAGAAAGCCCATTTCATGGTGCTGAATGTAAACTCCTGACATTCCATTGTGTAGCAGAGGACTATCTGAGAGCATGTGTTAAGGGCAAAACCTCAGCTGGTATAAACTGAGGTTGCTCCAGTAAACTAAACTAAAAAAAGGAGAGATAGTCTTGTGATTAAGGCATTACACTGTGACTCAAGAGAACTGGGATCAAATATCGGCTCTGTTATAGACTTTGGCTATGTCTTCACTACCCGCCGTATCGGCGGGTAGCAATCGATTGCTCGGGGATCGATATATCGCGTCTCATCTAGATGCGATATATTGATCCCCGAACGCGCTTATATCGATTCCGTAACTCCACCAACCCGAACGGAGTTGCGGAATCGACAGGGGGAGCCGCGGACATCAATCCCGCGCCGTGAGGATGGTGAGTAATTCAATCTTAGATACTTCGACTTCCAGCTACGTTATTCATGTAGCTGAAGTTGCGTATCTAAGATTGATTTTCCTCTGTAGTGTAGACCAGCCCTTGTGTATTACCTTTGCAAGTCACTCACTCTCTCTCTTTACTTAAATTGCTCAAGTCAATTTGTAAGATGGGGATAATAATGCTTCTTTTACCTGACTAGACTGTAACTTCCTTGGGGCATGCCTACCAAGTCTATGTATAACAACAGAACAATGGGACTTTGGTTTCCTACTGTAATGCAAAGAATAAACACCAGTTACTCAAAGACATAACTTTACTCCAGCTGAGGCTCAAGGTCCAGGTATATATTAAAGATAAAGAAACAGCTCTCAAAAGTAGGCTGAGATGAGGTGTGGTCTGTATACTTTGTATATTCTGATTCCACCACCCCATCCCCACATTTTAACTCTGCCACTCTATTCCTTTATCATAAGATCTGAGGTTGTTGGTTTTTAGAGTTTTTTTTAAAAAACTCTACCTACTCAACTTCCTTCTGCTTTCATTATTTCTACCCCCAACTTGTTTTCACGCTCCTATAGCATAATACACAAACCTTTCAAGCTTTGAATTTCTGAACCCATAATATGTAACTGGGCTTGAAATTAGGAAGAATGAGTTTGCCTATCCATACTGGAAACAGAGCTAGAGTACTAGAGGAGAAACATCTGGGTTTCACTTTACAGAATTTCAGAGAGATTTTTGTATATTTCAGTACATCACTAACATGAATGAAGCATACAACTGGAGTAGGGAAAATGTACTATGAGTAAGCACTCACAACCTGTCTGTAATGAGCCAAGTCATGTGCTTTGTAGAAAAAAAAATGTAATGTAAGCATGTATTTCCCATACTGTATCAAAGATTGTCCCGCCAGGTGTAACAGTGTGCTTTTAAAGTAATGACAAACTTCTCAACAGAAATAATGATCTTAAGATGAAACAATAATAGGAGCACGGAACATCAGTTTTGAGTTCTCCAAAAGAAGTGAAAGCTGATTATGCAACTGAAAAGCTTCTTAGCTAGTAAGTTCCATAACTTTAGAGGGGAAAAAAAAACCAAAACAACAAAACCCTAGAGGTCTCTGGCTTGAAGAACTGCAGGGGGTCTCCCTTTTGCTTTTGATACACATGGGTAATTATAATGCTTTCAAAAGCAAGGTCTAATACTCAGAAAAGAATTTGTTATTGGAAAACATATAATTAAGCTACTGTATTTAATTAGAATGCTTTTCTGCCATGAAAACAAGGGCATTAGACAGACAAATTAATTACACAAAGGAGCTCATTTTGTTAGAAGTTGAAAGACGCTGTAACTTTTTACCAATAGAAAGAAACTTTCTCCAGCAGAAACACAATTTAAGCTACTTCCAGCAAGTACACATACGCAAATGAAAAAAGAAAACAAATTAAAAGACTATGACTGCCTTTTCTATTTACAATTCTGAACAGATAAGAGACTGTAGCAGGGAGATTGGCAGAAATCTGGTTACACCTATAGCCCTGTCCAGGACTGAGGCCACGTCCAGACTAGGAATTAAAATCGATTTTAGATACGCAACTTCAGCTACGAGAATAACGTAGCTGAAGTCGAATTTCTAAAATCGAGGTACTCACCAGTCTGGACGGCGCCGCATCGATGTCCGCGGCTCTCCGTGTCGATTCCGGAACTCCGTTCAGATTGATGGAGTTCCGGAATCGATGTAAGCGCGCTCGGGGATCGATACACCGCGTCCAGACTAGACGCGATATATCGATCCCCGAGCAATCGATTTTAACCCGCCGATGCCGCGGGTTAGTCTGGACGAGGGCTCAGAGAGAACAAAGCCAAACCCACAAACAAAGGCTTCCCTCCCACGAGATTTTAAACTATCTTGTCTCCTGCTTGGTCCTCTGGTCAGGTGTTTGCGGTCCCTGTTTGTTAACCCTTTACAAGTAAGAGAGACATTAACCTTTAACTATCTGTTTATGACAGGTTATAATAGGAAAGAATGAAGGACTGGGTGAGCAAATGAATTCAGAAAAGACAAACTTCTCTAAAGTCTCATGCTGGGGCAGGATTTTTCCAAATTCTATTTTAGATTTGTTATTGTTATTGGCAGCTAGGCAGCTCTATTAGAAGCCATTACAGAGCTTGTAAACTAATTTTAGTTCACATTCCTGTGGATTCAGCTTTTTCCTTTTTACTGGGTATCTAGGAAAGTCCAGAGCTTAATTTTATATTCCCTAGATACAGTCAGGCTACTTTTAAGGGTTGGGTGACTTTTTGGTTACCAAAATTAATGCCTTTTTCTTCCCTGTGGTAGATCCTCTATTATTTTTATGATTAGCTAAGCCTCAAAATGAAATTCTTAGATGGCCAATAAACCACTTACAGTGTGGCCACAACAAATTTTGTTTAGTCATAACATGAATTTCAGGTATGATTCAAACAGTCATTTTCCATGAACCTTAACACAAAAAACACATGCTTGCTCAAATGGCAGCTAAAATTTACACATGCTTGATCAAACTGCACTGTAGGATTGGCTGAATGTTTCAGAAATTTTTTTCACTGTTTCTCCAACTCTACTCCAGATTTTGAATTACTTTAGCTGGTTTCCAGATCTGAGGAGCTTCTCTAACTTAAAAGAAATGCTAAATATGTCTCAGTTCACACATTTCAGCTGTTGCTGAAGGGAATTTATCACTTTTCTTTAAAAAGAAGCTATGTGTAAATATTCTGTTTCCTGGGATGGATAATGGAAGTAAATAGAGCAGATTATAATTCTTTAAATCTAATCTAATAAATCAAAATGCTTCAGAGAACTAGTAATTATGGGTCAAATCCTGTCAGTTGATCCAAAAGCCAGTGAAGTGTAAGCACTCAGAATTGGGAGCTAAAGCCAGTAAACAAGAAATCCTGCAATTACAGGACACATTGCCAGACGAAGGGTTGGCTCACTGTGTAAGAGGAGGCTTTTTGCTGACACTTTTTGTAGCAGCAATATGCTCACTGCCGTTGTTGCCAGGTTGCACTCGCTGGGGATAGCAGCACAAGCACTCAGTGGATTTTACGTAATCCATGCCCATTTGCCATCAACACCTCATGGTCAGGACGATGCACTTCCCGTTGCCATCAAGAGCCCCAAGAGCATATCTTCAGGGACACTCTTGTGTGCAGTGGCAGGATACCTTCGACTGACTCACTTATAGCCCTATTTTTTCCTTTTAGTTTTAGAGGTTTGCCTGCACAAAAATCATTGACACCAAAAAGGAAATGAATCAGTTCATGCGATAAAACCAAATCCTTTCACTTTGTGCTTCTGGTCTCCCTCCTACCCTTTGCCTGGCTTGTCTATTCAGATTATAAGCACCTCAGGGGACTCTTTCTAACTATGTGTTTATACAACGCCTAGCACAATGGGGCTCTGATTTTAGCTGGCACTTTTAGGCACTACGGTAATAATAATTATCTTTATGGTTAATGGGTACATACAATTTCCTGAATGTGCAACAAAACAGAGCTATTGAGTTTAAGGCCAGAAGGGACCATCTGAACTCCTGTATATCACAGGCCTCTAACCACCATCTAGCCACACCCAAAACAATGAGAGCTAAATAAAGTGTTACAGGCCACAGGAGAGCAAACCATCGTTTATCACAGTCACATGTATGACTTAGGTAGTATTACTTAGCACTTCTCCAACATTTTACATTTTAGAAGTGTCAGACAACTCAAGCAATAGATGCAGTAATCTCAGCTGGTGGGTCATGACACCCAGGTGGTATGTCTGTATTCATTGATCACAGTAGCTGAAGCCCAGCATCTATTTCCATTTCTATGGACTGGCTGCTTAACACCACTATTACTTTGTAAGGTCCCACTTTTTCCCTTTTAGTCTTCCTCTCCCTTAAGGTAAAAAGACCTCTTCTTCCTTCCTTTTCCTTCAGTGTTTTGGGCTGTACCTCCTGGGCTTGAGATCCTGTTTGATAGTCACCTCTGCATTTTCTGGCTAAATGTCTAATCTTGAGGCATTTATGAGACTGAGGCCCTTGCAGCTGACTTTGGTTTGGGTTTTATTGAATCAGTTTGATTTGCCCAGCAATCACAGTGAAATCTTGTAAGTTTGTCACTGCTTCTTGCATTGCTGTTGGCAATACTACTACTATGGGGCAGGGTAAGTGTCCCTCTGCCAGCAATTGTCTTTGAGCTCTTTCAGTACTAATTTCACAAACAAATCTATCCCCCAGGCTCTAGGACATTTCTGAATTAGCAGTATTCCATTAATCTTTTTAACCTTGCCTCCTCATTCTGGTATAAAACTTTCCACCAGAACATTTGGCTTTGGTGTGCCGGGCTAGCAACCAGAATACATAGCTAGGGTTCCCAGGGGGGTTGTTCTCTGGTTGCTAATGCATACTGCAACGTCTCTGTTACTAGTGTTACCCATGCTAGCTAGCCTAAAGCATCCTTACCCATGTTACAATCCAACTTGTAGAGTAGACAGACTCCGATGTTAAGTCTTCACCTGCAATAGTTTGTAGAATACAGGCACTGCATGCCCAGCTAGCAAAGGTATAAATAGCAGTGTAGATGGTGAGGACTGCTTAGGTAACTAGAGACACCCATGAACCATAGGGTACATACCCTCCAAGGCTCTCTACACACCCAAGCAGTGCCTCTCATATCCACACGGCTATTTTTAGCATCATACAGTCCTACTGCCTCCCCGATGGCTGAGACTTTCCCCATTGACTCCTGCCTGCCTGAGCCTTTTACTGCTGCATGCAGTTCCACACCACAGGGAGTGTGGACGCAGCCTTCCTTTCACTGTAATGCGCAGCTATATGTAATGCGCAGCTATATGAGCCAGTTAGAAAAGCTGGCTAGACACGATTAGGTGAGAAAGCTACACCCTGTTCAGGACTGCAGTCAGTTTCTCTCCCTGCTGTGAGAGGCGGGTGCTGCAGGGGGAAGTGAGACTCCGTCCCAATTCCCACTGGGGTGACACACCTACACACTGGCCTTTTGCTCAGACCTATCATTTAAATGTCACTATCTAGCTCTTAATCCCTCTGATCCTCATTTTCTCCCTCTGTAAAATAAAGATAATAATGCTTCCTCGACTGCCTCACAGGGATGTTGTGAGAATTAATTAATATCTTTAATGTGCTTTGAACATATAAACCACTTTGCAAGCACTATGTATTATTAATTCAATTCTTAATAATCTATTATAATGTTGGGTATAATCATCTTTGTACCACTTATGAAGATACTGAATAGAACTGGACCCAGGACCGATCCCCGCAGGGCCCTACTCCAAATGCCTTTCCAGCATGATTGTGACGCAATTGATAATTACCCTGAGTAGTCTTTTCCAACTAGTTGTACACCCACATTCTAGTAGGTTCATCTAGGCTATATTTCTCTAGTTTGTTTAGAAGATCATGTCAGTCAGTATTAAAAGCCTTACTAAAGTAGAAACAGATCATATCTACTGCATTCTCCCATCCACAAGGCTTCTTACCCTGTTAAAGAAGGATATTAGGTTGGTTTGACATGATTTGTCACCTTATTATCTGGTAGGTGCTTACAAGTTGAATGTTTGATTATTTGCTCCATTATCTTCTTGGGTACTGAAGTTAAGCTGACTGTTCTATAATTCCATGGGTTGTCCTTATTCGCCATGGTGTAATTACACCAGGTTGTGATGAAGAGGTCAGGACCTAGTGGAACCAGGGCAGGTAGTTAAGGAAATTGTAATTAAAACATTTGTTTATGGGACACATTCTATATATCTAATCCTACATGTTTTGCATTTAAACAGCACTGAATGGTTTCAGAAACTACCACTCAGTCAACATTTAACCAACCATCTCTCTAGCTGAGAGTATGAAGTAGTTGAAGCTCAATACACCCTGACATAATGTTCGTTAGGGGGTCCAGGATAAGCTAAACATACACAAAAGAGAGTAGTGATTTACCTAATAGAAGACAGTAGGTTTTTAAGAATTTAACCTGCATTCTATAGGACTTTACTCTCAGGATCTACTGTATTTATAGACTAATAACACCTCATTATTTAAGATATTGTAAAAAATATGGCCACCTAAGATGTTGTGGTTGTCACTTACACCACACAGCATGGTCACTTGGAAAATGGGGACGGAACCAGATACTGCTGTATGAAATGCACAGGTCCACACCACTGGAGCTAAATGGAGACGGTTAGCTTTCAGCAGTATAGCATTGGTGATGCACACTTTACTAGTCCTGATCCTATCCAGAAGAGAACAATAGTACATATGTAAACACTAGCCAGTTCAGCATAATACCTAGTGACATCTAATGAAAAGATCATGTCTAATTACATAATTGTTACAACTCAATATGCTGGTTTTTAATTGTTACCATTACATCGGTAATAAAATTTGACTTTCAGGCTCCAGAAGTGAACCAGTCTGTCCTTACTGCAAGGCTGTTTCCTTCAGTATAAATTCTCAAGTATTTTGTCAAGCCTAGGTCTGTATGACCTCTCTCTTTAGGCATCTGTTTTACAGATGACACTGTCAGTGAGGACCAAATTTCCATTAAGAATCTGTCCAATTTCAGAGTGGTTGAGACATGTATCCTTAAATCTGAACCCACTCCTGCGGTTTGGGTTCTGGGTCAGACATTTTTTGTTTATTTTGGTTCACTGAAACCCAGTTCTTGTAAGATTTTGGCCCATAAAGTAAAAATCTCATGAAATCAATTGATCATGCAAGATTCCGGCCATCATGTGTTGACATGTCATAACAACTCATATGATTTTGCAGTCATTCAGTCTTAACTTAGATCATATCTAGAGTCCTACCAAATTCTCAGCCATGAAAAATACAGGATGGACTGTAAAATCTGGTTTCCCCCATGAAATCAGGTATTTCGTATACTTTTACCCTATATTAAACAGATTTCATAGGAGAGACCAGCGTTTCTCAAATTGGGGTGCCCTGACCTGAAAGGAAGTCGTGGGCAATTGCAAATTTATTATAGGGGGCTCATGATATTGCCACCCTTACTTCTGCACTGCCTTCAGAACTGGGTGGCTAGAGAGCAGGAAGGCTCTGAAGGCAGGGCCCCATCAGCAGCAGCACAGAAGTAAGGGTGGTAATACCATACCATGCCATCCTTACTTCTGCGCTGCTGCCTTCAGAGCTCGGCAGCTGGAGATTGGCGGCTGCTGACCAAGGGCCCAGCACAGAAGTAAGGGTAGCAATACCATACCGTGCCATCCTCACTTCTGTGCTGGTGTTCAGAGCTGGGCTCTTGGCAGCAGCTGCTGCTCTTCAGTCACCCAGCTCTGAAGCCAGCACCGCTTCCAGCAGCAGCACCAAAATTAAGGTGGCAATACTGAGACCCCCCTTAACAATAACCTTGCAGCTCCCCCACCCCCTCAACTCCTTTTGGGTCAGGACACCTACAGTTCAACACCGTGAAATTAGAGATTTAAATATCTCAAATCTGAAATTTATTATTTTAAAAATCCTATAACCATGAAATTGACGAAAATGGACCGTGAATTTCGTATGCCCCTAATCATAAGCCTAATTTGGTGCAAATACCAAGAGTTTCCCAACTTTACTGTGGTGCAAACCTAATTTTGACACAGATCCAAACACTTGTCCCATCTCTAGTCACTACTAGGAAGATTTGCAAAAATCTAGCTTTGTGTCATTTCATCCTATTACACATTGTTATATTGTTATATTCATGTCAAACCAACCTGATAGCTTTCTTTGACATGGTAACAAGTGTTGTGGATAGGGAGGAAGCGGTAGATGTGGTATATCTTAACTTTAGTAAGGCTTTTGATACTGTCTCGCATGACCCTCTCATAAAAAAACTAGGGAAATACAACCTAGATGGAGCTACTAACAAGGTGGGTGCATAGCTGGTTGAAAAATCATTCCCAGAGAGTAGTTATCAGTGGTTCACAGTCATGCTGGAAGGGCATAACAAATGGAGTCCCTCAGGGATTTGTTCTGGGTCCAGTTCTGTTCAATACCTTCATCAGTGATTTAGATAATGGCACACAGAGTACACATCTAAAGCTGGGAGGGGCGGTAGGTGCTGTAGAGAATAGGATTAAAATTCAAAATGATCTGGACAAACCGGAAAAATGGTCTGAGGTAAATAGGATGAAATTCAGTAAGAACAAATGCAAAGTACTCCACTTAGGAAGGAACGATCAGTTGCACACATACAAAATGGGAAATGACTGCCTAGGCAGGAGTACTGCAGAAAGGGATCTGGGGGTCAGACTGATCACAAGCTAAATATGAGTCAACATAGGCATTTTTTGTTTTGTTTTTTTAAGTGTAACACTGTTGCAAAAAAAGCAGACATCATTGTGTGGTATATTATCAGGAGTATTGTAAGGAAGACACTAGAAGTAAATCTTCCGCTCTACTCTGCACAGATTAGGCCTCAACTGGAGTATTGTGTCCAGTTCTGGGTGCCACATTTCAGGAAAGATGTGGACAAATTGGAGAAAGTCCAGAGAAGAGCAACAAAAATTATTAAAGGTCTAGAGAACATGACTTATGAGAGAAGATTGAAAAAAAGTGTTTGCTTAGTCTGGAGAAGAGAAGACTGAGAGGGGACATGATAACAGTTTTCAAGTACATAAAAAGTTGTTACAAGGAGGAGGGAGAAAAATTGTTCTTAACCTCTGAGGATAGGACGAGAAGCATTGGGCTTAAATTGCAGCAAGGGCGGTTTAGGTTGGACATTAGGAAAAACTTCCTAACTGTCACGGTGGTTAAGCACTGGAATAAATTGCCTAGGTAGGTTGTGAAATCTCCATCACTGGGGATTTTTAAAAGCAGGTTGGACAAACATCTGTCAGGGATGATCTAGATAATATTTAGTCCTGCCTTGAGTGCAGGGGACTGGGACTAGATGACCTCTCAAGGTCCCTTCCAGTTGTATGATTCTACGATTCACTGAAAGCAAAATGCTTATTCGTGACGCTTACCTTATAGTGGGAGAGGGCTGTTTTTCTACAGAGGGTTTTGATATTTGCTTCAAACAACAAAAACTAATTCGTTCAACAAAAAAGAGTTCCGCGCTTATATAGTCGAAGTTTATACCATATCACTCAAATTGATTTTTCAGAACATTTAGAAGGCAAGAGATGGGCAAAGTAATCTAGCTCTTATATAGTGGTTTTCATTCTCAGAGTTGGAACAATTTTCATATACTCACCACAATGTTGGTTACTCTGCTAACTTATCTGATTTACTAAGAAACCATTGCAGTTATGATTGTTCATCTTAATGAAGTTAAGTAAATATACCTACAAAATTCCTTACACCTGACTGTGAATCCTTAAGAAAAATCAAATAAATCACAGAGGATTTATTGTGGTTTTTATGTACATATATTTCAATCTGGAGTGCAATTTTATTACATTTATTTAAATACCATATCAATAAATGGAAAGTGTTTTCCAAAGTCATTTTCACATGTCTAATAAATTGACTTTCATGCCTTTAAGGATTTTAATAAGAAAAGGATTCCCATCCAAGACATTTTTGAAATATAGTTATCTCAATTATATCTTAGAAAACATTTACAGTATATAATTTCTTTTAATAAGGAAGGAATTGCATGCTGTGTTTTTTACTATGTCATTTCTAACGAGCAAACATAGCAGGATGATATCTCTCAACTTGAAGAACGGCTTGGGATGTAGGCAAAAATGATTCAATAGTGTGTCATAGGTTTGGTCTACACTACGACTTCAGGTCGAATTTAGCAGCATTACCTCGATTTAACCCTGGACCCATCCACACAACAAAGCCCTTTTTTTCGACTTAAAGGGCTCTTTAAATCTATTTCTTTACTCCACCTCCGATAAGGGGATTAGTGCTGAAATGGGCCTTACCAGGTCAAATTTGGGGTAGTGTGGATGCAATTCAATGGTATTGGCCTCCGGGAACTATCCCAGAGTGCTCCATTGTGACCCATCTGGACAGCGCTCTCAACTCAGATGCACTGGCCAGGTAGACAGGAAAAGGCTCGTGAACTTTTGAATTTCATTTCCTGTTTGGCCAGCATGTTTGCAGAGCTCATCAGCATGATGTGCACATTGCTGGGGCACATTGCGCGGCCCGTACTTTGTGAGAAGTCTATGACCAAGTCTCTCTTGTCACCACACTGCCATCGCCTCCTTGCCTGGTTTTGCACGAAATAATTGTCTGCCGTTGCTCTGATGGAGGGAGGGGCGACTGACAACATGGCTTACAGGGAATTAAAATCAACAAAAGGGGTGGCTTTGCATCAAGGAGAAACACAAACAACTGTCACACAGAATGGTCCCTTCAAGGATTGAACTCAAAACCCTGGGTTTAGCAGGCCGTTGATTTCACAAAACAAATAGGGTCAATTCTTTTGTTTTGATCCACTCCATCTATCTTTTACATCTTAGGCTGGCAGAAGATGCTGCATTACAATCGCTAGCCATCATCATCTCCTGGTTGCTCACCTGAAGACGGTGCAGTACGACTGCTAGCCATTGTCGTCTCCTAGGTGCTCAGCAAAAGATAGGAATGACCTGGCTGAGTCACTCCCATGTCTGCCCCAGTGCCCATAACTGACCTCACCGAGGTCGGCTAAAAGAGTACGATGACGATGGCTACCAATTGTAATGCACTATCTGCTGCCAAAAGGCAATGAGCTTCTGCTGTGTAGCAATGCAGTGCCACGTCTGCCAGCACCCAGGAGACATACGGTGACCGTGAGCTCGGCGGGCTCCATGCTTGCCGTTGTCGGAGAAAAATTTAGCTCTTACTTTTTGCTTGGGTACAGCAAAGTCAGATATTTTATTCTGTTTAGCAGCTACAGCAGGGAGAGAGTGCACTAGGACATAGGGTCTCCCCTTCCTAGACAGATCTCTCAACATGTAAACAATTACAGCAAGCATTTATACTTTTGTTACAGACAATAATAAGCAACAGCTGCATTTTGTTTATACATAGGTCATTCTAATATCTTGTTTTTCTCACTTAAAAGACTCCAGCCTACATTTCGTATTATCTACACATTATCTACACAAGGTCGAAACAACTACCCACGCAGTTCTTTTCCACTCGCCTCACACAATCCTCGCTTCTACAAATCTCGTGTTATTAGGGTTAAAGTTAGCCTAACTCTTGCTAACAAAGACTGTCATGCATTAAAATCCCCTACAAATTCCTGTCAGTTCTTTCTCTACTTCCACACCGTGGTATGGTGTCTGCTCAGGTAACCCAGGAAAAAAGGCGCGAAATGATTATCTGCCATTGCTTTCATGGAGGGAGGGAGGGAAAGGGGGGGCCTGACGACATGTATCCAGAACCACCAGCGACACTGTTTTTGTCCCATCAGGCATTGGGATCTCAACCCAGAATTCCAGTGGGTGGGGGAGACTGCGGGAACTGTGGGATAGCTACACACAGTGCAACACTCCGGAAGTCGACACTGTACTTGTTACCTTTAAAAGATCCATTTGGGTTTGATCAGTCTTATCATTATCTGTATATTTATTTTGTTCAATTCCAAAAAAGGTAGGTATACGTTATAAAAATCTATTTCATCCTGAATTAATGCTGTCTGGTTTTCCATTGACAGGATTTCCCATACTTTATTTCTCCATGGCACTCATTTTGGGGATCTATCCTTTTAAAAAAATGATCTATACATTTCAGGTGCAAATTACACAGGCTACTACTTTAAAGAGAGACAATCTAGAACAGCTGGAGGAGGTACTGAATGAAATTGTGGAGTGTTGAGGACTTGCAATTCCCATTCAAGTTAGTGGGAGTTACAAACGCCCAGTACTGCTCAGGATGAGACCTGTTGGGAATGGCTTTATACAAATATGAGTTAACAGATTACAGTTCAACATTTTCAGTCGTTCAGTTTTCCCCCCTCAAATGACTGACCAAATCCTGATGTGTCCTGCCACTTTAACATCAAACAATATTGTACTGACATTCCCAGCCACGAGGCTGAAGACTGAAGACCCATAGAGACTTAACTACTCCGTCACACCTAGAGGTGATCCCAGTAAAGCACTGACACAAACTGGCAAGGTAGTGGGAGGAGGGATTTCAAGGGCAGGCAGTTTTCACAAGCAATAAATATTAAGATAAACTAAATCAAAACCTGGTATTCTGCATCGGTGGGCTCACTCAATACATCTATGGAAAGGATAATGGGTTCGGAAGTAACTAAGGGAGGGCCCTCCTTGCTAGAGGGTGCTTCTGCGGGAATGTGTGTCCTAGCCAGATTGCACCACTGTGACCGGGATCCCAGGGGAGCCGCACTGAGGTTACTCAATTAGGGCAAACTGCAAAAAATGGGACAGACAATCCCCAAAGCTGGTGAATATTCCAATACTTAGATTTACCAAAACAGCACAAAAGAGCTTCTATAATACCTTACTGGTTACCAAAAACACAGTTCTCTTAAAGCAATCCAGCCTTAGGCCTCTACCCAGACACCCAAGTTAAATATGATGAGAATTGCTGAAAATCTTACTCATCAAATAAGAAAGTTTCTACTAATCCCAAAGGATCAGACACATTACCTCCTAGGTTAATGGATATTCCAGAGCTTACCCAAATACATGCTGTGACAGACCCAGGCCAGTGGGGTAAAGGAGTCTGGTCCTATTGACATCCAGGAGGTGAACGGCTAAAGCCCGCCCACTTCTAAAGGACCTCCCCCCAGCCTAAGGGGAGGATCCACAGGTCTGTGACACCAAATGATTTCGTGGGACAACTAATGAAAAAACAGGATCGAGAGTGACATCATAGGGCTATACGAAGGGAACCGAATGGGGACACCGAGCAGAGAACCCCGGACAACGCCCACTGCTCCTCGAAGGCGTCAAGGGAGCCAGTGGACGCCGCCCAGAGGAACTCTGCTTGGATGCGTGAACGGACGGAGGAGCAAAAATAGGCCCCACAGTCGCAGGAAATCCCGTCAGCCAACCTCCTCTCCCTGGTTTTGTAGATGGTTAGTTTGGCCAGGGCCAAGAGGAGGTTGATAAGGAGATCCTGTGACTTTGTGGGGCCACGGATGGGGAGTGCATAGATAAAAAGGTGAGGGGAAAAGTGCAACCAAAAATGCAATAAGATAGTCAAGAGGAGCCGGAAAAGGGGCTGCAATCTGGCGCATTCTTAATAAATGTGCGCCAGGGTCTCCGTCATGCCGCAAAAGGGGCAGGTGTTGGGGACAGGGATAAACTGCGCCAAGTACACGCCTGCGCTCATGGCCCCATGAAGGAGCCGCCAACTGACATCCCTGGCGGGCCTTGGGACCAGGGCAGAGTACAAGCTGGCCCACCAGGGCTTCTCACCCTCGAGAGGTGGCAGGAGGTCCCGCCATTTGGTATCGGGGCGGGACACGAGGGTGAGTTAGTGAAGAGTGTGGAGCACGAGCCTGTACAGATGTTTCCTTGGTGCGGTCTGGAACAGAACCGGCTGCAGATCATGCAGCCGGCTCGCAGTGAAAGGGCGAGGGGGTCGATTGGGTCCATAGGGCAGGGGCCCGATAAAAATGTCCATGGAGCCTGGGGTGGAGGGTGGGTTAGGCATGCCCTCTCGCAGGACCCGGTCGAGGTAAGCCCGAGCAGCAGGCAGTAAAGCGGCCTTCACCTCCGGAATTACCGCTGGGGAGTATGAGGTCTGGAGAGCCCCATGTGCTGAGCGAGCATCAGGGGATCCAGCCAGTCTCCCCGGTCGTAGTCCAGGAGGTCTCCGACCCTGGTGACTCCCTCCAAGACCAGTCTTTGGTGCACCGTGGGGGACTCCGCCACCTGCACAGGAAGCTGGGGATTGTGTAGCAGGGGCTCCGCAAGGAGTTCGGCCCCCACGGTGGCCGCCACGGACCAGGTCGTTGAAAAGAGCTTCCAGGTCCGGAGGAGGTCTTGGTAGAAGACTGGCAGTCCGGAGAGGTCTCGTGGAAGACCTCTCGGATGGAGGTAAAAGAGCTGCCGGTCGTATCGGAGCCCTCAGAAGTGGCGGAAGAAGGCGTGCGCCAATACGCTCCACGCCGGACTACCTGCACCATACAGGAGCCTCTGTAGGGCCTGGAGGCGAAAGACATGGACTTGAGTGCATAGGCACTTCAGGCCCTGCCCCCCCTCCTCCAGGGGAAGGTGGAGGACCCCTGCAGAGACCCAGTGCATCCCTGGCCAAAAGAACTCCAGAATCGCCGTCTGGAGGTTGGCCAGGAAATCCGGGGCTGGGACCAGGGTGTTGAGCCGGTACCAGAGCATGGACAGGACCAGTTGATTAAGCACCAGTGCCCTCTCCCGAAGGGAGAGGCACAGGAGTAGTCCTGTCCATTTCCGGAGCCACTCCATCACCCTGCCCTGCAAATCTTGCCAATTCTCCAATGGAGACGGATGCATGGCAGAAAGGTAAACGCCGAGATAGACAGCGGACCCGCGCTCCACTGGATGGCCTGAAGCGTGGGTGGGAGGGAGCTCGCCTGCCACCCGTCCCCGACCACCAGGCCAGAGCTCTTGATCCAGTTGACCCGAGTCAACTGGAGTACACAGCCTGGCAAGCCTCCACCCATGCCAAGTCGCCCGGGTTCTGGACCACGAGGAGCACATCGTCAGCGTATGCCGACAGGACCAGCTGCAGCCCCAGCTCCCGAAGCACCAACCCCGTCAACCTCTTGCGGAGGAGACAGATTAAGGGCTCAATCACCAGAGCGTACAGCTGTCCCGAGAGGGGGCACCCCTGCCGCACTCCCCGCCCGAAGCTGACCGGCTCGGTCAGGGTCCAGTTAAGCCTGACAAGACACTCCGCAGAAGCGTACAGCACCTGGAGAAAACCCACAAACAGGGGTCCAAAGCCAAACGCTCGCAGAGTGCCCAGGAGATACCCATGATCCATCCGGTCGAACGCCTTCTCCTGATCCAGGGACAAGAGGGCGAACGACAGACCATCCCTACACCCCAACTCCAGAAGGTCCCGGACCAGATACAAGTTATCAAAGATGGTGCGGCCCAGGACGGTGTAGGTCTGGTCTGGATGGACCACGTCCGCCAGCATGGACCCCAGCCGCATCGAGATGGCCTTCGCAACAATTTTGTAGTCCGTGCTGAGGAGCGAGACGGGACCCCTATTCCGTAAGTCACGGAGGTCCCCCCTCTTTGGAAATAAGGCCAGCACGGCTCGCCTGCACGAGAGACGGAGGATCCGCTCTGCAAAGACTCGGCCCAGACGGTGACCAGGTCTGGGCCGAGGACATCCCAGAACACGCGGTAGAACTCCATGGTCAGCCCGTCCAAGCCCGGAGATTTATTGGTGGGCATGTGACAGAGAGCTTCCGAGAACTCGGCCAGAGTGAGAGGCAGCTCTAGCCGGTCCCGGTCGCCTATGCTGACCATCGGGAGTCCGTCCCAGAGCACTCTGCAAGTGTTAGGATCAGTCGGATCCGGGGAGAAAAGAGTCGCGTAGAAGGGCCTGGCCCTCTGGCACATCTCCGCCGGATCCGTGAGGGGGGTGCAATCCTCCGCCAGGAGGCAGGAGACGTGCTTCTTGGCCCCCCTCCTTTTCTCCAGGGCGTAGAAGAAGCGGGAGCCGCGATCCATCTCCCGAAGGAGGTGGATGCAGGATCAAACAAAAGCACCCCGGGCCCCATGGTCTTCGAGGGCCCGGAGCTCCTCTCGCTTCTCCCGGCACGCTCCGCAGAGGGATGGATCCTCGGGGCTGGCGGCCAGACGCCTCTCCAGCTCCAAGACCTCCAGCTCCAACTGCCCTATAGCCACATCCCTCCATCGGCTGGTGCCCCGAGTGTAGCCATGGCAGAAGAGCCGGGCGCGCACCTTCCCCACATCCCACCACCGCCGCGCCGAGGAAAAGGCGCGCCTCTGCCCTCGCCAGGCCAGCCAGAACTCCCAGAAGGATGCCACGAAGCCTGCATCCTCCAGCAAACTATTATTAAAGTGCCAATAGGCCGGCCCCGGCCTCTCCGCGCAGAGAGAGGCCATCACGGTGGCAAGGTGGTGATCCGAAAAGGGGGCGGCCGAATGCTGGAGGAGTTGGCCTGTGAAAGGTGGAAACACGACAGGAAAATACAGTCCAGCCGGGAGTGGCGCAACTGATGGGCCTCCACCCGGACGAAGGTGAACGTTGAGACATTGTCCCGGTGGTGGTCGCGCCAGATGTCCACCAGGGAGTGGCGTTCGACGATCTCCCGGAGGACATCTGCGGTGGCCAGGCACTGCTCGGTCACCGAGAGTTCCCGTTCCTCGAGGGTGATGTTAAAGTCCCCTCCCAGGACCAGGCACTGACGAGGATCCAGGGAGCCGAGGAAGGTGGATGCCTGCTGATAAAAACGCAACCTCTCTGGGCCCGATGTCGGGGCGTAAACGTTGACGAGATTAACCACAAGCCCCTCCATGCGGACCCAGAGGTGCAGCAGGCGACCCGGCACAGCCTAGGCGACCCCCAGCACCTCGGGCCGTAGGTCGGGGGAGAACAGGGTCGACACTCCAGCCCCGCAGACCGAGAAGTGGCTAAAGTAGGCCCTGTCCCCCCACTCCAGCCGCCAGCTAGCTTCAGCGGCTGGATCCGTATGGGTCTCCTGCAGGAATACCACAGAGTACCCCCCTCCCGGACTAAGGAGAGCACCTGGCTCCTGTGGAAACCCATCCTAAAGCCCCAGGTGTTTAAAGTGGCAAAGATGATCGGTGCCATGAGGAGGGCTGGGGGGGGATCCCACTGGCAGACACACCCACGGCCTCTGGCAGGCCGCGCAGCAATCCGTGACCTACCCCGTAGGTGAGTAAAGAGTCACGGAAGACACGGACCCGCCGGTAGGCCACGGCGGCCTACTTCCCAGTCCTCTTACCCTCCCCCATGAAGGCCCTCGTGGCCCGGAGGACCTGATGGAAATCCCCCCACCGCCGGAGCGCAAGCTGGATTTTGTTACAGGAGCCACGGACGTCCTCAAGGAACTCCCGCAGCTCCTCCCTCAGCGCATGGGGGGGGTGGGGTCACTGATCGATAACTGTCCCCCAGTGGGGCCCCCGTCACAGCCCCGTGGCCCACCGAGGTGGGTAGGCAGGGGGCAGACTCCCGACGTGGCAGCAGAGGGGCTGACGCCACACGACCCGCCCCGCTCCCAGATTCAAGAAGGGGCGGTGGAAGGAGAACAGCAGCCCCTGGGGGGTCAGGACAGGAAGAAACTAGTGAACCCGCTCCCTGGGAGGTATTTCCAGGGGTGGCACAGGCATCACAGGAGGTGGGGGGGACAAGGACAGAACCAACAGGAGTAGGGCGGGGATTAGGGAGAGAATCCGGGAAGGAGGTAGAGGCAGGATCCGGAGCCTCCATGGGTGAGACGCCGGACAGTGGTTCCTCCTGGCCAGGCTCAAGGATCTGGGAAGTGGGCAGGGGACCCCTAATGATGCCGGGCTCAGCCACTGTGGCACGTGCGGCAGCCTCGGCATCCAGAGAGAGATGTTGGTCAATGGGGTCCCCGCTGAGGAAGGAGGGCGGGTCCTCCACACCCAAGAGGGACATCCCCTGGGAAGCGGGTCTCGGCAGCGGGGCACTGGCTGTCGCCCCAAGGGGCTCGGCGGCCGTCAACAGAGTGCCACCCGCAGCCAGGTCGATGGAAGATTCCAGGGGACCCTCAAAGGTGGGAGCAGATGCAGCGGTTAAGGGAAGGGAACTCAGGGACAGGGGGGCCGTGGGGAGGTCGCCCAGATCGAGGCCCACCGGCAGAGGGTTGTCCTCCCCCTGCATGACCGGGGTCAAACCCAGGGCCTCGATCTCCTCGTAGATGGGAAAGAGATCACTGGCAACCACCGCAGGGCCCTCCCCGCCAGCACCCGGGGCAATACCCACTGCGGCGCTCTCAGAGGCACCAAGTGGGAAGGGGGCGAGAGAGGCTCCCTCGGGGGCTTCCACGGGGAGGGACCCTGGAGGAGGGGCGGTGTCACCTTCTGGTGCTGCCATGGCATCCCCAGCCGGCACCACAAACTGGGAGTCATCAGGGGGCAAGGCGGAAGACTCGACATCGGCGCCCCCCTTCCTGCTCTTCCGGGGGGCCTCCGAATCCGAAGGATGTAAGGAAACTCGAGCCTTCCACTTGCCCCGCTTGCCCTGCACTAAGGACCGGCCCTCCATAGCATCATCCGGGGGCTGGCTAACAGGGGTCAGCTCAGGGGGCAAGGGCAATGGCTCAGGGACTCGGGGAGGCAGTGGTGGGACAGCAGAAACCGGGGAGGATTCCCCCTGGGATAAGCCCTCTCCCACGTCCGGCGGTAGCCCTGCCACACCCTCCTCCACAGAGGTGGACCGAGAAGGAGGAGGAGGGGAAGCTTCGGGTGCTGGGCAGCCAGGGGGACCGGCGATGACAGGGCCAGTGCCTTGCTGGGGCTCGGGGGTCCCGGACGCTCCTCCATGCTGGGCCAAGGGACAGTCCCTCCGGACGTGCCCCATCGCCCGGCAGAGGTAGCACCGGGCCTCCCCCGTTGAGTAATGCACCCAGTAGTGGGCTCCCTGGTAAGGGACCAGAAAGGACCCCTCGAGCGCCTCTCCGCCACGCGCCGCCGGCGGCAGTTGAAGCTGCACTTGCCGGCGGAACGAGAGAACATGACAGAGGGCGGGGTCCTTGCAGCCCAAGGGGAGAGGGCTGATGACAGAGACGGGGCGTCCCAGGGCAGAAAGGGCGGGCAGCAGGGCGGCATTGGGCAGGAAGGGAGGGACGGAGGTCAAGATTAAGCGGACCCCCCAGGTCTTCCAACGGCTCCAGGGGGACGAACACGCCCCCCACCACCAGGCCTGTCTCTACCGCCTCCTGGGCGGCGGCCTCCGATGCCAGGAAGAAGACCACCTTCCCGTACATTTTGGAGGCCGCCACGATGGCCGTGGGCCCCACCACCCTCGCCAACGCCCGCAGGTAGGTCTCCAAATGGGGTGAGGCGGGCACCAGGAGGCAACGGACGCCGTGCTTCCTGGTCAAAGTGGGAAAGGGGCCCCGGCCACTGTAGATGGTAGCGGAAACGGCGATTGGAGGAGCGGCGGCAGGCGGGGGGGGGCCTCCGCCACCTGGGCGTACGCCCTGGGGGCGGGGGGACACCTGCAGAGCTGGTGGAGGGAATAGCAGGGAGGGATGCCGCAGCCGGTAGTGGGGCTGCGGCAGCGGGGGCAGTCTCCGCCATGAAGGGCCTGGCCTTTTTAGCGGGGCTCTTACCCTTCTTCCCACTGGCTGGGGGGGCTCCTCCCGAATCGGAAGGGGAGAGGGACGTGGCAGCAGCGGAGGTCTCCCCAGTACTCACCGCCGCCAGTGCCCCAGCAGGGGCGGTGGTAGGTGGACCGGCAGCGGCAGTCGAGGTAGAGGCTTGGGCAGTGGACACGGTGGCAGGTGGAGGAGGGGCAGTGGGAGCATCGCGAGGGGTCTCCCCCGCCGTGTCCCCGCCATAACGAGAGCGGGAAGGGGGACAAACAGCGAAGAGAGGGAAAGGAGAGGAGGCAACCACCCCTCCCCGCTAGGCTGCAGGCAGGGGAGGAGGGTGCCAGAAAGGGAAGGCTAAAGGGGCATGGGGAGCAACCAAAGACCTAGGAGTGGGAGGGTTTCAGGGCACCGACGCAGAGGGGAGTTCCGGCTCCTCTAGTTGCACTAGGGGATCAGGGGAGACAACGGCGGGGGGGGGTGCAGTGAACAAGGAGAAACCAAATGGAGAAGGGCACAAGCGCATGGGAGGGGGCGTGGGCGCACGAGGGGAGGGACCAATCAGGGCTGGGGGAGCACAGGGTAGGGGGGGAAGGGCGAGCTGGGAATGCAGTAGAGGGACCACGGGGACAGCTGCAGGGCTGGGGCAGGACTATCAGGGCTGTAGAGGGAAATGGGTGGGGCAGACAAATGTGGCAAAAGGGAGGGGGTCAGCCTAGGGGGCGAGGAGGGTGCACCCACAGGCACTTGTGCAAAAGTCAATGTTAGGCTGCTGCTGCTGCAGGCCCAAATGGTGGAAGTGGGCATGGTGAGCCAGGCGAGCAGCTCAGTCCCAGAGGCAGGAGTCCGAAGCAGAAGGAAAACAGCCAGTGGGGGTGGTGGAGGGGGCAACAATGGTGGTGGGGGCGAAAGGGGACATGGATGGACCAGGGGCAGGCTCCACGCCACACCCCCGGCGTCCCAACAAACACAGTCCAAACCCCCACCACAAGAGCACAGTTTGAAAAAGACTCAGTCCAGAAAAGCCCCCTCCACAGTGGTCTCCCAGCAGCAGGCGGTCCTCTTCTACTCCTCCTCCAGGCACCAACAGCTCCCCAGCAACAGCCACAGTAGTCCCAGCAGCTCCAGGTGCTGGTGGTCTGGCGTCCAGGCAGGAGGGACCCCGCTCAGATGGTGTCCTCAGCAACAAGAGCTGGCGTCCCTCACTCCCCTCCTCTCTGGGAAGCAGGCCAGCAGCCCCCCCCCAAGGGGCTGTAGGTGGAGGAACAGCAGTAACTGAGGTGGGAGGGGAACCACTAGCAGCCAGCAAACAGACAGCAAAGAAAGGGGTGGGTGGTGGTGTCTAGCCCAGCCAGGGGAGCAGCAGGAGCAGGAACAACAGCAGCAGCAGCAGCAGCAGCAAGGGCCCAGCGCCCAGCAGGAACTGCAGCAGCAGCAGCCGCCCTCTCCCTCCTTCCTCTACAGCAGAGCGGTCGAAGGGAGAGCCATCACTGGCCCCAGGAAAAGCAGGCTTCTGTTCCCTGAGTGACCAGAGCAGTGTCTGCAGTAGAATCATCAGGAACCAATTAAGGCAGACAGGCTGATTAGAACACCTGCAGCCAATCAAGGCAGGCTAATCAGGGCACCAGGGTTTAAAAAGGAGCTCACCCCAGCCAGGGATGAGGGAGCCAGAGGAGGGGGGGACGGGACGGGACGGGACGGGACGGGACGGGACGGGACGGGACAAGACAAGACAAGACAAGACAAGACAAGACAAGAGGCACCAGGAGCTGAGAGTGAGAGGGTGAGCTGCTGGAGGACTAAGGAGTACAAGCATTATCAGACACCAGGAGGAAGGTCCTATGGTGAGGATAAAGAAGGTGTTTGGAGGAGGCCATGGGGAAGTAGCCCAGGGAGTTGTAGCTGTCATGCAGCTGTTACAGGAGGCACTATAGACAGCTGCAATCCACAGGGCCCTGGGCTGGAACCCGGAGTAGAGGGTGGGCCTGGGTTCCCCCAAAACTTCCCAACTCCTGATCAGACACAGCAGGAGTTGACCCAGACTGTGGGGAAGATCACTGAGGTTAGCAAATCTGCCAATAAGCGCAGGACCCACCAAGGTAGAGGAGGAACTTTGTCACAACGCTTACAGCCAATTCTTATTAACTAAACTGAAATTTATTAAAAGGAAAAAAGAGTATTGGTTTAAAGATCAGTATACACACAGATGCGAATACAGTTCTGAGATCAGATTCATAGTAGAGATGATGAGATTTGTAGTTTCAAAGAGTTCTTTCAGAATTAGTCCATAGGTTAGAGTCCAGTGTTCATATCCAGGGTGATCCAGTTGGAACTGGAGATCTCGGTCTTAAGACTTAAGCTTTCCCTGCATGAAGCATCAAGTAGATCTGAGATAAAAAGAATCAGTATCACCTCTAATGTCTAACAATAAAGGTTTGTATTTCAAAATTCTAGACTATCTACTCTGGAATGGCCCTAATTATCATTAAGATACTTTTCTAACATGTCTCAAAAGGTTGGATCTGGGTCATTTATCCTGCAGGATGCTTAACCCTTTCTAGTCATAAGTCATACTTTGTATAAGATTTGTTTCAATTATATGACCATGCAAATCATTGTTGCTACCATGGTTATATTCTAATCAGATAACATCACAGCTTCCAGCAAGAGACCAATGGTGTGCTGCATATCATGTTTTTCCAGTCTCAACAGCTGCTAAAATTGGAACAAAAAGCAGCTGTTCAAGAAGAACCACCATCACAGTAGGCATTTAACAAACATGGTCACTGCTACAAGGAGGATGAAGTAATATAGAGAAATCATTGCAATGAGTTGTCCCTTTACAGCTAATGTAATTTTGAGTACCCAACTTGCCTCAATGGGCAGAAACAGAATCTGCCAACATGTTTAAACAAAGTCCAGCATAGTGGAACCCTGCTCCTGGCAGAGGATTTTCAGTGTTACTGCAATACAAAGAACACACAGTAATTTAGGTTAATGAATGAGCTGTTAGAGCTGGAGCTATGCTGCGGGGAGGGCATTCATCCTGTACTGAGTATGCCTGGATTTACTTCCTCAAGACATCACAGCACAGAGTTGGGCAAAAGCCTTTATACTAAACAGGATCGCAGCTGTAAGGCTTGGATCATATTGTGGCTCGGAAGTGGACCAAAGTTTCTGAGAAGTTAGACTCTACGGTTTGGTTTGGCTCATTATAGAGATATGGGTCTCTCATGAGATCTGAATCCAGATCAAAGTACATTTGGATCAGGCTCAGCTGTACTTTAAGTACACTCCCACCAAATCATAACAACAGCGAATTCTCAATAACTGCTTTGGAGAGGTGAGGCCATGCTTATATTACCACTGTCCATGATAAATCCTAGCCAAAGAGGACAGCAAACCCACACCTTTCAACGCCTAGAGCTCTCCTCTGCTACACAAAAATGAAAAGCCTTCTGACTATTGACATGACATAAAATGACAATTCTTATGTAAACTGAGGTATCTGGGACTCTACAACAGGAAGAGGTAAAAATAGCTGCACATTTTACTCAGCAACAAAACAGACCTCTGAATCACTTCTGAAACAGACACTATAATAAAATTACATTTTTAATTTGATACTGTTTATTCTTATTCATAAAATGTAGATCATCCTCCTCTCCTTGTGACAAAGTAATTTGGACAGTTTGTAAATAAAGTAATTAGCCATCTGCTAACACTGTCACCGAGCAGTGAGGTGCTCTTTCTCCTACTCAGTGCTATGAAATTAGATCAGGAAATTAACTCATGTCGTTGGAACAGATGAGAAAATATGTAAATTTTGAAGAAATTCTAAGCATATATATACACAAAGACACACACAAACACAAAACACACTAAATATCCAGTCTCTGTCATGATAATTCAATTCACAGTATTTCATATGGAAAATGCTGAGTAAAGCAATTCTTTCTATTAAAAGATATGAACATTAAAATCATCGTGTTAAACAAGGCACAATGAGCAAAGAGTAGGTTCTCCTCCTGGAAAAGCTGTTTGGGACTTTTAAAAATAATTAAATTGCAACTTTTCATTAGACTGAAAAGGATGGAATTTCTGTCCAAAACAAGAAAGGAAAAGAGAGACATGCCCCCGTATGGCCTATAGCGCATTCCCTCACAGGCTGCATCCCCTCCATGACCTACTCTCCAGCCAAGGGCCGCTCTAGGTATTTTGCCACTCCAAGCATGGCAGGCAGGCTGCTTTTGGCGGCTTGCCTGCGGGAGGTCCCCAGTCCCGCAGATTCGGCAGCACGCCTGCAGGAGGTCCACTGAAGCTATGGGACCAGCAGAACCTCTGTAGGCATGCCGCCGAAGGCAACCTGCTTGCCACTCTTGTGGCGACTGGCAGAGCGCCCCCCCGCAGCTTACCGCCCCAGGCACGCACTTGGCATGCTCGTGCCTGGAGATGCCCCTGTCTCCAGCTCATATCCCATTCAGATCCAAATCTGAGGGAGAATCTTATCTATCTAAATCACTGAAATGGGCCCACTTTACAGTAGCACCTGACAGTCTATGTATTTAGTCTGACACATCCTTTTGAGGTAGGAAGTAGGGCTGTTAATTAATCACACTTAACTAAAATGATTAACGCCAAACAAATTAACTCGATTTAAAACTGTGATTAATCATGATTAATTTCTTTATTACACTACAAGAGAATACTAATTGAAATGTATTATAATTATTTTTGATGTTTTTCTACATTTTCAAATATATTGATTTCAGTAACTATACAGAATACAGAGTGTACAGTGCTCACTTTATATTATTATTACAAATATTTACACTGTAAAAAAGAAACAAAAGAACAGATTTTTTTCAATTCGCCTCATACAAGTACCATAGTGCAATCTCTTCAGTGAAAGTGTGACTTACAAATATAGATTTTTCTGTTACATAACTGCACTCCAAAACAAAACAATGTAAATCTTTAGAGCCTACAAATCCACTCAGTCCTACTTCTTGAACAGCCAATCGCTAAGGGTATGTGTACACTACAGCATTACTCTGATTTTACAGAATTCGATTTTTGGCAACAGATTGTATAGTCGAGTGCATGCGTTCACAGTAAGCACGTTAATTCGGAGGTGTGCCTCCATAGTGTCGAGGCTAGCATCGACTTCCAAAGCGTTGCCCTGTGGGTAGCTATCCCATAGTTCCCACAGTCTCCTCCACTCATTGGAATTCTGGGTTGAGATCCCAATGCCTGATGGGGCAAAAAACAGTGTTGCGGGTGGTTCTGGATGCATGTCATCAGGCCCCCCCTCCCTCTCTCTCCGTGAAAGCAACGGCAGACAATCATTTCGCACCTTTTTTCCTGAGTTACCTGTGTAGACGCCATATCACGGCAAGCATGGAGCCCGCTCAGTTGACCATCACCGTATGTCTCCTGGGTTCTGGCAGACGTGGGACTGCATTGCTACACAGCAGCAGCTCATTTCCTTTTGGCAGCAGATGGTGCATTACTACTGGTATCCGTTGTCATTGTACTCCTGGGTGCTCTTTTAGCCGACCTCGGTGAGGTCGGTCGAGGCGCCTGGGCAGACATGGGAGTGACTCATCCAGGTCATAATAAGCACTGCCTGCTGCTAGAAGTAACCAGCTGGCTGTGTCCACCCTGAGCCTCCTCCTCCACTGGTGTGTCAGATACACCCTGAGGCATCTCCTCCTCCACTGGTGTGTCGGTAGTCCTGTCAACTGGGACAGCACCATCAGCTGTCTCCACATGAATACTGTCCAGGAATTGCTCATGGACATAGATGTTCCTCAGCCTGGCCACCTCCTCCTGTAGCTCTCCCACCTGCTGCCTGAGAGATTCCACCAGCAGGCACCTTTCACATTGGATGCCACCCCCAGCCTGGATATCAGTAAGTGGAAATTGCAAATTACAGTCTTTGCAAGCCCACACCAGAATCTGGGTAAAAGCATCCATGCTTTGGTGCTCTGTCTGGCTACAGGCGCAGGTGGAGGAGACAGAAGCAGTGCTGGCACAGGTGTTGCGGGTCCTCCTCACCATTGTAAGCTTCCCTCTGTCAAACTCTCGCAAATTCCCGTCTACAGTTCCCTGTCCGCTCCTCTCTGCTGTAAACAGAAAGATTTTTGATGTGGCTCAGGTTATGGGTTCAGGGGACCAATGGGTCACAGATGAGACCGACAAGGGACCCCCCCTTCCTACTACCCTTCCGAACTCCCTTGCAAAACTCCCTGTTAGCAGCTCCTGTTCGCTAAGCTCCCTGGTCGCTTGTGCGCAGCTTTATAAAGCCCTGGCCTGAGTGAATGCCCCGCCCACTGGTTAAGGTTCAGCCAATTACCAGAGGCTTCTAGCTTTCAAACCTTCCTAGTAGCTCCACCTCCAACTGCCAGCTACAGCACACGGTCCTTCAAACAAACAAAACAAACAGACTGACAAACACAAGCTCAGCACACAGCAAGTAACCCCCAAACACACACACAAACCCAAACACTGCAGACAGTCACTTACCCCACAGATGCTGTCTGTGCTCCTCCTTCACCTGGAGAACTCCCTTGCAAAACTCCCTGTTAGCAGCTCCTGTTCGCTCTTATTCTTATAGATAAGCTAGGAAAGTACAATTTAGATGGGGCTACTATAAGGTGGGTGCATAACTGGCTGGATAACCGTACTCAGAGAGTAGTTGTTAATGGCTCCCAATCCTGCTGGAAAGGTATAACAAGTGGGGTTCCGCAGGGGTCTGTTTTGGGACCGGTTCTGTTCAATATCTTCATCAACGATTTAGATGTTGGCATAGAAAGTACGCTTATTAAGTTTGCGGACGATACCAAACTGGGAGGGATTGCAACTGCTCTGGAGGACAGGGTCAAAATTCAAAATGATCTGGACAAATTGGAGAAATGGTCTGAGGTAAACAGGATGAAGGTCAATAAAGATAAATGCAAAGTGCTCCACTTAGGAAGGAACAATCAGTTTCACACATACAGAATGGGAAGAGACTGTCTAGGAAGGAGTATGGCAGAAAGAGATCTAGGGGTCATAGTGGACCACAAGCTTAATATGAGTGAACAGTGTGATACTGTTGCAAAAAAAGCAAACATGATTCTGGGATGCATTAACAGGTGTGTTGTAAACAAGACACGAGAAGTCATTCTTCCGCTTTACTCTGCGCTGGTTAGGCCTCAACTGGAGTATTGTGTCCAGTTCTGGGCACCGCATTTCAGAAAGATGTGGAGAAATTGGAGAGGGTCCAGAGAAGAGCAACAAGAATGATTAAAGGTCTTGAGAACATGACCTATGAAGGAAGGCTGAAGGAATTGGGTTTATTCAGTTTGGAAAAGAGAAGACTGAGAGGGGACCTGATATCAGTTTTCAGGTATCTAAAAGGGTGTCATCAGGAGGAGGGAGAAAACTTGTTCACCTTAGCCTCCAATGATAGAACAAGAAGCAATGGGCTTAAACTGCAGCAAGGGAGATTTAGGTTGGACATTAGGAAAAAGTTCCTAACTGTCAGGGTAGTTAAACACTGGAATAGATTGCCTAGGGAAGTTGTGGAATCTCCATCGCTGGAGATATTTAAGAGTAGGTTAGATAAATGTCTATTAGGGATGGTTTAGACAGTATTTGGTCCTGCCATGAGGGCAGGGGACTGGACTCGATGACCTCTCGAGGTCCCTTCCAGTCCTAGAGTCTGAGTCTGAGTCTGAGAGTCTGAGTCTTCAGCCGAGCACCCAGGAGATGATGATGGCTAGCACTCGTACTGCAGCATCTTCTGAGGAGCACCCAGGAGCTGATAATGGCTAGCAGTCCTACTGCACTGTCTGCTGCTAGCCTAAGATGTAAAAGATAGATGGAGTGGATCAAAACAAGAAACAGATCAGATTTGTTTTGTATTCATTTTGTCCCCCCTCCCTCCGTGAAATCAATGGCCTGCTAAACCCAGGGTTTTGACTTCAATCTTTGAGGGGGCCTTTCTGTGTGATAGTTGTTTGTGTTCTCCTTGATGCAACGCCACCTCCTTTGTTGATTTTAATTCCCTGTAAGCCATGTCATCAGTCGCCACTCCCCAGAGCAATGGCAGACAATCGTTTTGCGCCTTTTTTCAGTGCAGTTGTCATACCATGGCAAGCATGGAGCCCGCTCATCTCAACAGCAGTCATGACCATTGTAAACACCTCGCACATTATCGTGCAGTTTATGCAGAACCAGAACCTGAAAAAGTAGGCAAGGAAAAGGCAATGGCAGCACGGTGACGAGAGTGATGAGAACATGGACACAGAATTCTCTCAAACTGCGGACCCCAGTGCTTTGGAGATCATGGTGTTAATGGGACAGGTTCATGCCATGGAATGCCAATTCTGGGCCCGGGAAACAAGCACAGACTGGTGGGACCACATAGTGTTGCGAGTGTGGGACTATTCCCAGTGGCTTTGAAACTTTTGCGTGAGTAAAGGCACTTTCATGGAACTTTGTAACTTGCTTTCCCCTGCCCTGAAGCGCCAGAATACCAAGATGAGAGCAGCCCTCACATTTGAGAAGCGAGTGGTGATAGCTCTGTGGAAGCTTGCAATGCCAAACAGCTACTGGTGAGTCAGGAATCAATTTGGAGTGGGCAAATCTACTGTGGGGGCTGCTGTGATCCAAGTAGCCAAAGCAATCACTGAGCTGCTGCTACCAAAGGTACATTCTGGGAAATGTGCAGGTCACAGTAGATGGCTTTGCTGCAATGGGATTCCCTAACTGTAGTGGGGAGATAGATGAAACCCATATCCCTATCCTGGCACTGGAGCACCAGGGCAGCCAGTACATAAACTGCAAGGGGTACTTTTCAATGGTGCTGCAAGCACTGGTGAGTCACAAAGGACATTTCACCCTCATCAACGTGGGATGGCCAGGAAGGGTACATGACGCTCGCGTCTTCAGGAACACTACTCTGTTTAAACTGCTGCAGCAAGGGAATTACTTCCCAGACCAGAAAATAACTGTTGGGAATGTTGACATGCCTATAGTTATCCTGGGTGACCCAGCCTACCCCTTGATGCCATGGCTCATGAAGCCATATACAAGCAGCCTGGACAGTAGTCAGGAGCTGTTCAACTATAGGCTGAGCAAGTGCAGAATGGTGGTAGAATGTGCATTTGGATGTTTAAAGGTGCACTGGCGCACATTACTGACTCACTCAGACCTCACCAAAACCAATATTCCCATTGTTATTGCTACTTGCTGTGTGCTCCACCATCTCTGTGAGAGTAAGAGGGAGACGTTTACGGCAGGGTGGGAGGTTGAGGCAAATTGCCTGACCGCTGATTACATGCAGCCAGACACCAGGGCGATTAGAAGAGCACACCGGGAAGCGCTGCACATCAGAGAAGCTTTGAAAACCAGTTTCATGACTGACCAGGCTATGGTGTGACAATTCTCTTTTTCTCCTTGATGAAAACCCGCCCCCTTGGTTAACTCATTCCCTGTAAGCCACCCACCCTCCCCCTTTTCGATCACTGCTTGCTTGCAAAGGAAATAAAGTCACTATCGTTTAAAAACCACATATTCTTTAAAAATAGGGAGATAACTGACAAGGTAGCCCGGTTGAGGTGTGGGAGGAGGGGAGGAAGGAAGGAAAAGGCCACTTCAAAACTTGTTGAATGACAGCCTTCTGTTGCATGGGCTGTCCACTGGGGTGGAGTGGTTGGGCCCCCGGAGCTTCCCACCCGCATTCTTGGGCATCTGGGTGAGGAGGCTATGGAACTTGGGGAGGGCGGTTAAATAAGGGGTTGCAGTTACACTCTTTTATACTGAGTGCCTGCGATTTTGGTGCTAGAGATCACAGACGCAGGGCCGGGAAACAGAATTCCGTTTGCAGGTGGTCATGGTAAGCCATAGTCTTTCGGCTTCTGTAACCTTCATAAAAGCAGCACCCTCCTTTCCCATACAAACAAGTAAAGCCTGTGCTGTGCTGTGGTTTTTGTGTTAACGTGCAGCAGCAGAAACCGAAGTTAACCTCCCCCTCAATTCTGGGATGATTGCTTTACCTCGACCCCCACCGCGTGGCTGGTTCTCCCCAGAAACCTTCTGCAAAGGCTTTTAGAGTACCTCCAGGAGAGCTTCATGGAGATGTCCCTGGAGGATTTCCTCTCCATCCCCAGACACGTTAACAGACTTTTCCAGTAGCTGTTCTGGCCACAAATGCATCACAAGTTTTCAGGGCAAATTAATCATTAAAAAATGTTTGCTTTTAAACCATGTATTATATATACAAAGGTACGCTCACCAGAGGTCCCTTCTATGGCTTCATGGTCCAACATACTGCCTTGTAAGGGTATTTCAGTTAGGGTGAGAAAAAGATCCTGGCTGTTGGGGAGAAGTGTGTGCTGTATGCTCTCCTCAAGGTCGTCCTCGTCCTCATCATCATCTTCCTTGTCTGCAAAATCCTCAGGCATGGCTGAGAGTACCCCTCTTTGGAATCCATGGTCAGGGGTAGGGTAGTGGTGGCGCCCCCCCCCGCCAGAATTGCCTGCAGCTCAGCATAGAAGCAGCATGTCTGCAGCTCTGCCCCAGAGCATCCGTTTTATTCTTTGGTTTTCCGGTATGCTTGTCTGAGCTCCTTAACATTCACGTGGCACTGTACTGAGTCCCTGTTGTGGTCTGTCTCCATCATACCCTTGGAGATTTTTTCAAATGCTTTGGCATTTCATCTTTTGGAACATAGTTCTGATAACATGGAATCGTCTCCCCATATGGCAATCAGATCCAGTATCTCCAGTATGGTCTATGCTGGAACTCTTTTTCGATTCTCGGACTGCATGGTTACCTACGCTGATGAGCTCTGCATGGTCATCTGTGCTGATGAGCTCGACTGGCCAAACAGCAAATGAGATTCAAAAGTTCACGGGGCTTTTCCTGTACACCTGGCCAGTGCATCTGAGTTGAAAGTGCTGTCCAGAGTGGTCACAATGGTGCACTGTGGGATAGCTCCTGGAGGCCAATACTGTTGAATTGTGTCTACACTACCCCTAATTCGAATCGGCGATATTGATTTCAGAACTAATCCCCTCATCAGGGAGGAGTACAGAAATCGATTTTAAGAGCCCTTTAATGTCGAAGTAAATGGCTTCGTTGTGTGGACGGGTGCAGGGTTAATTCGATTTAACTCTGCTAAATTCAACATAAACTCATAGTGTAGATCAGGCCTTAGACAAATAAGTTTGTTTACATTTACAGGACAGAATGCTGCCTGCTTCTTGCAAGGGCAAGCAATACAAACACACTACTTCAAACCATCAATGTCCTTGTAACAGAGTCTTCACTTGGAACAGAAGGACTGTAGGGGTGAAATGGAAAGTTTCTATGTTCAGTCATTAGCCTTGCTGCTGAGACATGAACAGCATTGCCCACTGTGGCAACGTCTCCCTCTTTCTCCCCCCACCCGCCACCTCAAAATGATCAACTTGTCCACTAGGAACTGCACTGAGGACACTAAACCCATATTATCTAAGCCAACAAAGACACCAGATGGTAACAATATATATCAACATGAACCTCTGCTGGATTTGAACCAGCCACCTTTTGCGGACAAACGTAATATTTTATTGCCAATCTCATGAGCAAGCCAAGCTCCCTTCTTTGTTTTATTGTCCCCTGTACTCACTGTGTACCTGAGGTCCTCCCTTTTCCCTTGAGGCATCCTGCGATCTATTACTCAGTATTTTCTAGTTGACTCATTAGCCATGTGGGCATTTAATTAGTTGAGAGTTTTGTTATATTTACACTGAAATCTTGCAGTTATTATTTATGGCATGTCACTTAAATAATATATCTTTGAACAAGTGAAAAGGCCATTGCTTTTTGTTCATGACATTTTTGCTTGTAGTTAGTTAAGACTATATTGGATCTTTTCTTGTATTACTATTTCATCCCAAACTGATTGAAGTATTTTGTCCTCGTCACAGAGTACAGTATAGATAATCTAATGGCATATGAGCTTAGTCCAATCAATGCCCCCTGACTAAAAGTACTATTTAATACATTACCTTATAAAAACAAAATTTAGTGCTAGTGCCTGGGGTCAGAAGAGCAGCTCTGAAGATAGAAGTCCTCTTTTAATCCACAGGACAGGTACAACATGGGCACCAGGAATACAAGCAACCCTGTCAAGGGACCACCTCTGAGAATGGGAGAGTTTTGTTCTGTTTTCATGCTTATTTCAGCCCATGAATTCACTGCCATCAGGGCGTGCCAACTGTGGAGGTATTATTTCTTGTGTTGATCCCAGTCCACCAGAAATGTGACCGAGACAGCCAACTCATTTCACGTTGGTCTCACAGAAGAAGATCAAAGCAAGATACAAGAGTGTCTAATTTAGCTTCACAATAAAAGTATATTCATGTTGCAGGTGGATAGAGAAAGGCACGTGACCATTAGAGTACAGCTGGTAAAAAAAAAATAAGAAAATAAAACCATTTTCCTCAAAACCAATTTTTCCTTCCATCCTCCCCTCCCTCTCCTTTTTCAGAAAGCAGTAGAAATGTGAGGACAAAATTTTATGAAAATTTAGTAATAATATGGGCCCGGTTTTGTCAAACTTCATAATTTGCAGAAAATTCTTACTGAAGTTTTGAAATTTGAAAAAAGAACACCAATCTGCTGTACCAGAGAAATGGAGCAGACCCACCCCAAACTGGGGGTTATTCATCCGTAAGATATACCAGCCAGTAACAAAAGTAAACTTCTGTCTAATCACACAGGTTAACAAGAAGTCAGAAATGCAGTCTGCTTAGGTATCCCAGCCACCCATACACTAGACTTAATAATGAGTGGTTATTTAAAACCAATTTCATCAAACAAAGGGTTCTTCTAATCTCAAGAAGTCAGCCACACAGCTAGGACCATACAGAACTCTATTCTTACCCAATAATCATGCTGTTGCCAATCTGTTAGTATCTAATATCTAAAGGTTTATTTATAAAAAAAGAAAGAAGAGAGAGATAAAATGGTTGAGGAAAACAAATGCATACACTCATTTTAAATACAAATACGTACACTCATTCAGGTTTGAAGCAGTGATGTTACAGACTGCTGGCTTGTAAGGTCTCTGGTAACTTCCAGAAGACTGGAAGGTCCTCAGCCATTAATTGGACTGCTCCTTTTAGTGCAAGTATAGTCCAGAGATCAGATCAGGAAAGAGGCAAAATGGAGATGCTATCAGGGCCTTTTATGCTTTCTCCCACATGGAGGGAATGCTTTCAGTCTTAGTTTGTGGAAAATTACAGGCACAAGATGGAGTCCAGGGTCTCATAAGCAAGTCGCATGTCCTTGCATGCTTTGGTGAATCATAGGAGCAGCCATTACCCATAGTCTGGCTAAATGTCCACAGGAAGGCCCATGAGGCAGGGACAAGTTTCTTCTTTGGCTCATTGTAAGAGGTAAGTGTTCCTTAACAGGCCATCAACTCAAATAGTTCATTCACAATGTGCTGGCCAGACTGGATGTAAATTATTTGTGGCCAGGAGCAAATATTTGAAATATTGGTACATAATCATTATTCATAACTTTAGATACGAAGATGACAAGTGCATACAAACAGGATAATCATATTTGATAGAGTGCAACTTTTCCATTGACATGACATACTTTGTACAAGATTCATTGCAATTGTATAACAGTGGCAATACTAATTATATGACTGGTTGTGTTTCATTCATACATCGTCACACCCCTACAACAGGATCAGCTTTGATTGCTACCCAGTTGGGATGGAATCACATTACTAATGCAGGGAGAAAGTTTTCAAAAGCACCCTGAAGCATGATGTAGAACACTGATCTGATGACACCAAGTGTTATAAAGTACGGATGAAAAAATCCCCAAAGTTTCATTTTGTTCTGCACTTCAGTCCCAGTAAAAACGTTTGTTCTAGGTGTTCTTGATCTTATAAAAGAGTATGTCATTTGTCCCTTAAAGGGAAATATGTAACATCTTTCATTGCAATTTTTTTTCAGTTTAAATCAAAATCATATGGTTTGATAGCACCAGAGATTGTTATTCCAAAGACATTGGAGGCCCAAACACAGATTCATTCAGAAACAATAAACAGATTTTTTCAGGAAAGAGAGGCTCTGGTGACTAAGTAGCCTTCAGGTCTCACAGGCAACCCAGGTAAGGCTAATCCTGATTTTTTAAACCTCATCTCTGTTTAAGGTGAAATCATTGTAGCATACAGCAATATTAGCATGTGTGTTGCGTCAAACTCATCTAAAAGTTTTGCATTATACTAGTACACATTTTATAATATCCCTATTTGAGGCAAGAAGGATTTGTAAAGCTCATCTATAAGGCTACAAACATGAGGGTAGTTTTCCTTAGTACTCTGATACAGAACCACTGAAAGTTTGTTAAATATTTTTGGGAGTTGTCAAATGTACATTACATTCATATACTGCATATTTCAGACACACAAATAATTTGCATTTAACACAGCTTAGGTCACTGAGCACATGCTAGTTATCACTGGCATTTCCTCTGGGGGCTTTTATGTTATTCTCCTTCTTTCTTAATACATTCCCCTGGGATTCTCTTCCTTGCCAGTCTAACTGTGGTCATCCTGGAGCCTGTTTGAAAGAACTGCACAGTGGTGGTAGTTTAGCACTAGTTCAGAATGCACATCAGAGAACAAATGACATTTTATTTCACTAGAGATTATCTAGTCACTGAATATTTATCATGGCCCAGACCTACAATTTAATAGAAAACTATAATTAACCTCCTCTTGCTATATCCCTTTAATCCTTTGGAGATTTATATCTACTCATTTTGGTGTTTTATCAGGAAGAAAAGTTAAGCTCTGTTATTTCTTATTTTGTAATATTTTTACTAATCCCATCGATTATATTTTGTCAAAGAATCAGCCTTAAAAACATGTACACTATTTATGTCAGAATGAAATATTAAAACCAACTTTTAGCCTTGACAAACATACTCTGTATTATTCATTTTGTTTTTCTACGATCTATCTTCTGTCCACAAGCAATTCCTGAACTCCTTCTCTGTGGCTCAAATGTATAGCTTCAGTTGTGCCTTTTTGAAAATGAACCATTACGCTAATAAAATTACCAAAATTAATAATACTTTTCTCTTTAAGGTGTCAACAATATATAGTTACAAATAAATGTTTAACAACACTAAGTCAGACAAACAAGCCATAGCACTGGTACAACATTTTGACATTAATAGATGTTGGAAGTGCCACATGATGGTTCTGCATGGGATAAGGACATTGTTTGGTGACCTCCAGGTGGTCTAGCTACTAGCTTACTGGCATTTCACATGTTGTACGGGCAGCACTACATCCCTTCTCAAAGCCTGATCCAACTCCCATTGATTTTAATATGTAATTCTTTCACTAAATTGTATAAGACCTGAAAGATTCCCATTGACTTCTATAGGCTTTGGATCAAGACCTCAGTGAGTAGGACAATTCTTTGGAGATTTTTCTAGAGCCATGCCCAAATTGCTGAAGTTCAGGAAAATTGTCCATTTCATTCTTATTTCACTTTCAGCCAAGATGCTGGCATGGAATAAATGCCATCTTCCTCACACAATATGATCATCTGAAGTGGCAGAGAGAGAGTGTTACAAAGCATCAAACTGTGCTGGCAGAAAAGCGCACAAGAGCGAGTAACCAGAGACTCCTAGGACAACAAGGAGCCCAGAAGGCCATGTGGACACACAGGACTTCCATTAAGAAGGCCATGTGCCCCAAAGGGATTCCCCACACCACTCCCAGTCCCCTACACCTCAAGATCCAGAGTTCCGGGGGGACAAAGCTCACCCATCTCAAGGAAGAATTAGGAGGAGACACCCTGAGGGGACCTTTTGGAATTCCTCTTCCATTTTCCCCATCCCATAGGTATGTTGCTGGGAAGGGCATTCAGTTCCCCAACATGGAATTTGGCTAGGACAGTTGCAGCTAACATGTCTGCTTTTGCAAAGTGTCATGGTATCTTTAATGGTCTCACATTATTTTGAAAAAAAATCCAACTGTGCACCATTAAAAATAAGTGTAGCAGGAATGTAAAAAAGAAAGAACCCCAGACATCTGGTATTTAGATAAATGAGGAGGTTTCACAAAGTAAATAGCTATAAAGACAGTGGTTTATTTTGGGGGTGGAGGGAAGACATCTGACATGAGAAATAATTATAAGATATGGAAACAAAACTGAAAAAAAGCTATGTCTGTAAGAAATTTTGAAGTAGTAAACAAAGATGTACTCTATTAACCCTTCATTCGTATAGATGTTATAGCAAACAGTGAGAATGAGCCATTAAGCATGAGTGGGAAGACAGTGACATATAATCTTGATGCTGCTGACAGCCAAAATTAATTCTCTCTGTGTTTCTGGGGGGTGCTAAAGTTCACGTGGCAGAGATTCAGGTATATTTTTCAGGAGCAGAGTCAAATATTAGAAGATTTTCATGATTAAACTTCTAATCATGATACTCAATTAGAAAAACAATGACAAATTGCCATACCCAAATTAAATGCACTGAGTCCCACAATACAGAAACAAATAAGGAGGGAAATGTGAGGGTTTTTTAAAAGATTGTGTATAACTTATCAGGATTAGTGGAAAGACACCAGAGAAATAGGACGGATGGAGTGGGCTATTACAGCGTTTCTCAAACTGCGGTGTGTGGACACCTGAGGGTCCACGGGGGTACTCTATGGTTGACACAGACCCCATTGATCAACTTCTCTCCTTCCCTTCCCCTCCCCCACCCCCTCCATTTCCCTGGTGAGCAGGAGACGCTGGGAGGGAGCGGGTATGGGGTGCACTCGGGGGATTGGGGTGGAAAAAAGCAGGGAAGAGAAGGGGCAGTGTCATAACATTTCTTCCCAGATCTGGACCTTAGCGTCCAAAATATGGGGGTTAGCATGAAAACCTCCAAGCTTAGTTACCAGCTTGGACCTGGTATCGCTGCCACCAGCTAGGAATTATACAGTGCCTAGCTAGCTCACTGTGGTCTCCCCAAAACCTTCCCTGGGGGACCCCCAGACTCAGATGCCTTGAGTCTTACAACAAAGGGAAATAACCCCCTCCCCTTGTTTCCTTGTTACTTCCTCCCAGGCTCCCCTCCCTGGATGACCCTAGGAGATTCCCTGCTTCCAGTCCTGGAAACACAAGTACCGAGAGATCTAATCTCTCTTCCCCCTCATCCAGAGGGTATGCAAAGTCAGGTTTAGTAAATCTAACACAAAGAGATTTCCCCCTGACTTCTTCCTCCCACCAATTCCCTGGTGAGCTGCAGACTCAATTCCCTGGAGTCCCCACTAAAGAAAAACTCCAACAGGTCTTAAAAAGAAAGCTTTATATAAAAAGAAAGAAAAAGACATTAAAAATAGTCTCTGTATTAAGGTGACAATATACAGGGTCAATTGCTTAAAGGAAAAAAATGAATAAATAGCCTTATCCAAAAAGAATACAATTCAGCAACTACACACATGTAAATACAAAAGAAAACAATATAAACCTATTGTCTTACTATCCTTGTACTTACAACTTGGAAACAGAAGATTAGAAAGCCAGGAGATAGAAAAATCACTCTCAGAGCCGAGAGGGTCAGACCCAAGACAAAGAACAAAGAACTCACACCCAAAACTTCCCTCCACCCAGATTTGAAAAAGTCTTGTTTCCTGATTGGTCCTCTGGTCAGGTGTTTGGTTCCCTGTGTTAACCCTTTACAGGTAAAAGAACATTAACCCTTAGCTATCTGTTTATGACAGGCAGCGGTGGAGTGGGGGCAGGAAAAGGTGGAGTTGGGGCACGGCCTAAGGCTGAGCGCAGGACTTGAGGATCTGCAAGAAAATTTTAAATAAAAAATGGGGTTCCTTGGGTTGCTAAAGTTTGAGAACTGCTGGGCTATTCCATACCTCAGAATAGGTCCAGGAGGGATGCAGGAAAATACAGCTCTGTAACCCTATTTTGAAGGAAGGAATGATGGTCATAACGTTGCTAATGTAGAGGGTTTCACAACCATGAGAAATATATAAAATTGGTCAAAGTCAATCAGTGCAAACTCCTTAAAATATTTGACTGAAAGGGTTTCTCTGTTTAACATATGGTAAATTTTCAGAAGGGTTTAATTCATATCAGCTGAAGATATACCCTTTAAGTTAATTAAATTACTCCAACATTAGGACCCTGAATCAGCAAAATATTTAAGCATGTGCCAGACTTTAAGCATCCATTGACTTCAGTGGGACTACCTAACATGCTGAAAGTTAGGCACATGCTTAAGTACCTTGCTGAATCCGGACCTAGTGCAGAGGTCCTGAAACATGAATAAATAAGTCACACCAGATATACTGTAGAATATACCATTTGTTTGAGGCCTAGGGTAACCATACATCCTGTTTTGGCCAGGACAGTCCTCTTTTTAAGCCTTGTTCCAGATGTCCCAACTTTTTTGGCAAAAATGGGCATATTTCCCCAATTGCTTTTGCCAACTGATCATTACTTAGCAAGAGCAACCAGAACAAATGCCCAGATTTGCCCCAAAAGTGGAGTGCGCCCCCCTAGGGGGCCAGGAAAGAACATTCAAGGGGGTGAGTAGCAACACTAGGCGTCAGGGCTTGGGCTGTCAGCCCCAGGCGACGCAGGGCTCAGATGGTCAACCCCAGCCACAGGCACTGCAGGGCTTGGGAGAGTGGTGATGCCTGGTGGCTCAGGCCAACCTGATGCAGGGTGTGAGGCTCAGGCAAGTGGTGATGCCGGGCAGTTCAGGCCAGCCCCAGCTAGTGTCTTGCTTTTACAAGGGAACCCTATTGAGGCCAAAACTATGGACCACAGCAACAGGCTGTGTCCAGTGTGAACTCAGGAGGTCCATAGAGCAAAGCTCCTCTTCAGAGGTAGCTGAGGCACTAGGACTTTGACTTCACTTTGTCACCTTAGCGGACTATAGCAGGGTGACCAATTACTGAGCAACCCCTCATGGCCCAGGTCACTCTGCTCTGTTCGCTCCCTCTTGCAAGTCCCTTAATCACCCCCCTCCATATCTCTTGTGTTTAACTGGACCCCCACCAACGGCTTCTTTAATAAGACTCCAACAATCCTCAGTAACAAATGGTTCAAACAATCCACACAGAGTCCCCCCAGTAAAGTCCATAACAACAAACACAAAAGTTCTTAGCTAGCCCTGGTTCTTCTGCCACACATAGTGCTCCTCCTCTTTCCCAGTTCGTAGGGAGAAGGCAGTCTATATACTGCCCTCCTCCAGAGAGCTCCTCCCAATTGGCTGGAAGAAAGCAGCGCTCTGTCGCACCTAGAGGGCTCCTGATCTTGGACCCTTAAAGGAACAGTGTCCTGGGATTCCACACCCCACCATCAAATTCCTAATTCTCTGAAACTGCTTCCTCCTGGGCCATTTCTTGGGCCTTTGTTCATTCTAAATCCCTGGAATTTCTCTCCACCTCTGCTCTTGATACACAATATATCATGAATTAGGGTAATCAAAGCAGGTAATCAAAGAAATGATCTGCAAACACTTGGAAGGTGGTAAGGTGATAGGGAATAGCCAGCATGGATTTGTAAAGAACAAATCGTGTCAAACTAATCTGATAGCGTTCTTTGATAGGATAACGAGCCTTGTGGATAAGGGAGAAGCGGTGGATGTGATATACCTAGACTTTAGTAAGGCATTTGATACAGTTTCGCATGATATTCTTATAGATAAGCTAGGAAAGTACAATTTAGATGGGGCAATTTAGAAGGTGGGTGCATAACTGGCTGGATAACCGTACTCAGAGAGTAGTTGTTAATGGCTCCCAATCCTGCTGGAAAGGTATAACAAGTGGGGTTCCGCAGGGGTCTGTTTTGGGACCGGTTCTGTTCAATATCTTCATCAACGATTTAGATGTTGGCATAGAAAGTACGCTTATTAAGTTTGCAGACGATACCAAACTGGGAGGGATTGCAACTGCTCTGGAGGACAAGGTCAAAATTCAAAATGATCTGGACAAATTGGAGAAATGGTCTGAGGTAAACAGGATGAAGTTCAATAAAGATAAATGCAAAGTGCTCCACTTAGGAAGGAACAATCAGTTTCACACATACAGAATGGGAAGAGACTGTCTAGGAAGGAGTATGGCAGAAAGAGATCTAGGGGTCATAGTGGACCACAAGCTTAATATGAGTCAACAGTGTGATACTGTTGCAAAAAAAGCAAACATGATTCTGGGATGCATTAACAGGTGTGTTGTAAACAAGACACGAGAAGTCATTCTTCCGCTTTACTCTGCGCTGGTTAGGCCTCAACTGGAGTATTGTGTCCAGTTCTGGGCACCACATTTCAAGAAAGATGTGGAGAAATTGGAGAGGGTCCAGAGAAGAGCAACAAGAATGATTAAAGGTCTTGAGAACATGACCTATGAAGGAAGGCTGAAGGAATTGGGTTTATTTAGTTTGGAAAAGAGAAGACTGAGAGGGGACCTGATATCAGTTTTCAGGTATCTAAAAGGGTGTCATCAGGAGGAGGGAGAAAACTTGTTCATCTTAGCCCCTAAGGATAGAACAAGAAGCAATGGGCTTAATCTGCAGCAAGGGCGGTTTAGGTTGGACATTAGGAAAAGTTCCTAACTGTCAGGGTAGTTAAACACTGGAATAGATTGCCTAGGGAAGTTGTGGAATCTCCATCGCTGGAGATATTTAAGAGTAGGTTAGATAAATGTCTATTAGGGATGGTCTAGACAGTATTTGATCCTGCCATGAGGGCAGGGGACTGGACTCGATGACCCCTCGAGGTCCCTTCCAGTCCTAGAGTCTATGAGTCTATGAATTAGTGCTTACATAAAGACAATGCAAATATGCTGTGGCTTCACATTCAGTGCCAACATCTCACTCTAGTAAACCACTAGAACATCTTTCAGGAAGTCCCTTGTGGTTTCTTCAGTCTTTTCATTCATTAGGGACCATTTTATATTTCTTAGTGTTATCAATATTGTATTAGTCTACTGTCATTTGTCTCAATGGATTTCTCCTGACCCCAGTACTGCTTCTCTTGAAATTAACGAAGTCTTATTTTAGTGAGTGTTCAATCAGGCCTCAATGGGACCAAGAGGTACATGGTTTTCAAACTTTATTTAATGCCTTTGAAAAAATAAATCATTCTATCCTCCACTTATAGTTTGGCAACTTCTAAAAAAAAATTTTTTTTAAACAGCCTCTAAACATATATATATATATATATATATATATGATAAAATAATCTGGTAACAAAATAGGGTGCAATCCTGCATTTGTTGGGCAATCTTCTGTGTCTTGTCACTAATTACCTATGCCTGGAAAAAAAAAAAAAGGTAGAAATATGTGGGTGGGATTTTCAAGAGCCCTCAGCAGTGGCCTAACTCCACTCCCACTGAAGTCAGTGAGGAAACAGAGTTGGATCAACTGAGTTGAGTTTACATATGTTCAATATATGAAAATCATGGATCAAATTCACTACTGATTTAAGCTGGGGCATTTCAATGGGCTGCCAGCAAAGAATGTGCCTCTCAATGTATCTTATTACATTCTAAATATAAACTTCAGAAATGTTTCAAGAAAAATCATGAGTTTAAAAATTGCTGCACATTTTTTACAGCTCTAATAAAAATCAGTGGTCTTCAGCAAGCAGCCAATGAAGTGGATATTTCTCTTCCTTTTTCAGTTGTTCCAAATAATTTCTGATTGAAATCCTCTATACAGAAAGTACTCAGGCTGGTGAACAGCAATAAATCCCTTCCCTAATAATACTCCTTTTCTCTCATGTTTTCTTGGGCCCAATGCGTCACTCCGTAATGCCAGTTTTACACCAGTGTAATTCCACTGAAATCAATGGTGATGCAGCCTTGTTAAGGTTGCTGTAAATGGAGCATAGAACTAGACCCCTTGTCTTTTAAGTCTCTTCAAGATCAGCAATTGATCCTGCACAAACTTTAATATTCAGAAATTCAGTGGGAACATTGGCAGTTATGGAAGGAATCTATGCAAGTAGCTGGCTGCCTTCCAATATCCTGCAGGCAAGCTTTTCAGCCTTTTATTGAAATACAGAAATCAGATTTCACTCCTGGGATATAAAATGAAATGCTCAAAACTTATCAAATAATTAAATTCACACATATGGTTATGTGTTTCAGAAAAATGAAAATAATTCTCTGCCATGGGGACAAGTGAAAATGAAACTCCTGTCTTTTTGTATTCCTTTCTCTGACTTTCTCCAAAATCTGCATTTATCATGGGAAAGGAAATAGAGTAAGCCAGAAAATTAAACAAGAGAAACCGGTCTCATTCAAATACAAGAGAGCTATCGCTTCATTCACAGAATACTGCTTTTTTGCCTTTATGCTCTCAGCTAAAAAGCTACAGATCAATAGGTTTCCTCATTAACCAGCTTTACCAGATTGTGAATATCAAAAAGGTGTTTTGACTTGAATATAGTAGACGTGATTAGATAACAGCTAGTCTAGCTGCCCTTGTAGTAAAAGATCTCTCTGGACTGGAAATTCATGTCAGAAAACAGGGCTGTATAAGTAACCAATTCTAACAAAATCATGTCTGCTATTCTGAAGATTGTAACCATACTTGTTTTCTCCCTCAGTTAGCAGATTTATGCTGCAAGTCTTTCCTGTCTGGATTATTTTATTCAGGATGACTCTCCCTCTTTCTATCTCTCCCACCTGCACAGACTTGAATCAGCATAGACATAACGGAGGTGAGGGCAGATTTTCTGTAGCTGGTCACTGGGCCAAATTTATATGCTGTGTTTTGGAATAAGTGATTTACAAAATTATTTAAATAAAAACAACATACCTAGCTGAAATATATAGTTCTTGTCCTGCACATATTTTCAAGGCCTAAACTTATTTTGAAGAGACAAGATGAGTGAGGTAATATATTCTCTCTCTCAGCAACATAAGTTGGTCCATAGAAGATATTACCTCACCTGCTTTGTCCCTCTAATATCCTGGGACCAACATGGCTACAACAACTCTGCAAACAAACTTCTTTTAAGTTATTTCTGAGAACACATTGCTAGTTTTTGTAATATTCAGATTGAAGTAGGTAATTTCCAAATAGTGATGCCAGAAGTCTTGGATTCTAGATGTCTGACAGGAGGGGAGATAGCCCTCAGTATAAGTATTGGTTAAGGACAGAAATATCTAACTTGTACCTGCATAGCATTTGCATGTATACTGCATGAGCAACAGCCCAGTTCCTGTATTCCTGGCACACTCAGAACTCCTGTCCTACCAACAGGAATTTTGGCTAAGGTATTGGACTGAGACTCTGGAGATCTGGGTTCAGTTCCCAACTCTCCTACTGACTTTTTCCTGACTGACCATGGGCAAGTCACCTTATCTCTTTGTGGGATTCTACTATTTCTGGTCTTAAGCTGTAATCTCTTAGGGGCAGGATCCATGTCTGACTCTGTTGGATATACCCATAGCAGAGTGGGCCCCTGATCTCAACTGAGGCATCTAGGCATGTCTATAATACTGACAACAATAACAATAATTAAACTCAAGCATGGGAAAGTGAATATGGGATTGGGCCCCAGATTTCAAGACAAGCACTGCAAATACTATTGAAAGCAGAACATTGGTGGAGAGTTGAAACATGTTTCGTCAAGGGGCAAATTCTGACTGCTCTTTCATGTGTGTGCAAGGGGGTAGAGAAGGTGCAGGGAACAATATTTTTCCTTTCACACATGTGCAGGAGGCAGTCAGAGTCCTGATGCGTGGGCTCTCAATCAGCAAGCTGTGATAGCCACCAGCTATGGTAAGGGCTCCACAGGGATGCACAAGAGAATTATGCCCGTTTCCCTTGTTGTGAAACAGCTGAGTCAAGGGCTGCAATGAATGTAAACTCTCCACAGCACTTGATTTCTAATGTATGCAGTTCTTTCCTCTCCTGGGTCTATGTCCCAGCCCCACAAGAGGCATTCTGATGGTCTCCATTCTCAGATGGGCAGAATACTTCTATCCAGCTACTGATGTAGTGTCCCTCAGTAGCCTCTAAAGCAGCAGCAGCAGCAGCAAATAAAGCTGCACAATCATCCAAAAAATTGATACCCCACTCCTGCTCCAACAATTAACAACATAGCAACAGACATTTAGCATAGCTTTTGTTTGTTTCCATTTTGTTTAAGACAGATTGTTTTGACTATATTTGATCATAAGACTCAGAAGATGAAGAGAACTATTTTTTTAATTCTATCAGCCTGATTGGATAGTGATGGCTTCTCATATACTAACTTGATTTCTGCAGATAATCATTGTGGCCTCATGCCGGCATTCTGGTCTAATTTCTTTTTAGACTGTGAAAAGCCAGAGTAGCATGTCAGATCATGCTTAGACTCCAGATGCAGTTCTTTTAAGAAAAAGGAAACCTGTATTTATAAAAACATTCTGCTGCATTACTTGCATCTACAGCGTGATCATCCAAAACCAAAACTGGCTGGAAATTAAAAAAGATTTAAAACATTTTCAGTTTTAATTAATTTAAAATCTACAAAACGGCTTTAAAAAGTTCTGGTGCCTGACCATTCAAGCTATCTGTATGTAAAAATGCCTTAGACTTGGCTTCAGCAAGAGTTAGAGGCTCAGTATAGCAAGATTTTTCCTCAGATATTTTGACAACACTCTTTTAAACAGACCGAGCTGTCCCTTTTCATTATCCACACTATACAAGTTTTGGGCCTGATCAATGAAGTCAATGGGAGTATAAACCAGTGGGCTGCTGTCACCCCAGCCTGTCCACTAAAGAATACTTTTAGCTACAGCATTCCAGCCCCTTTCTTCGGGCTTCAGTTTTATCTCTTAAAAATAAAACCATTTCACTCAAGTTAAACATTTTAGTCGTGTTTGTTTCCCACTGGCCCAGCATCTTCTGGAGATGCTTATGTACTCCCTGTGAGGCTATACATGACAGCCTGTCTGCCTACATGTCAAAGTAAGCCTCTCTGCTCCCTTCTCCTTCACAGGCCATCTACTGGCAACACACAAATGAATTGGGTTCTTCCCTGTCCAAGGCACTCCTACAAAATCCTTCCTACTCCCTGTAGCTCTCAAGCTCAACTGAACTATTTTTATGAGGACAAAGTGATCTTCTACCTATCACCTGACCCCTAGCCTCAAAGCATCAGCTGGGAGGCAAATGATTATTACCAGCCACCCTGTGACAGGCAGCTTTACCTGATTAAAGACCACACAAATTAGCTCTTCATTAGCTAATATAATTAACTGTCAAGCTATTGTTTTGATGTACATGAATGTCACAATGCTTTTATGTATGATTGATTTTTCACTTAGAGTGATGCTCTTTCAAACAAGTCAGACATTTTTCACAGTATATAGATTACTAGCTTAAAGTGAAGTTATATACATAGAGTGATACAATAACAGTTCTTTAGAGCACTCCTGGGCTGTTTCCCCCAAAGGAAGTACAGAGAAGAGTCTGAACTTTCCATGTCAGAAGGAAGAAGATAAGATTATAAACACTATTGACTGGTAAACATGAAGCAGAAGTCTTTAGAAGATTTTGTCACTATCAAAAATGTCCATAAAAGGCCTTTCAGACCATTTTTTTTTCTTCCTCAGTGTGCTCTGGCCAGATAAGACACATTTGAATGTGGATCTTTACCTTTCATATATTAAGCAAGTTTTTGAAAAGTTTTTGGTTCTCTTTGTATGGTGTTTTATGAAATGTGTTTGCTCCGAAAATCAATATCTATTGTGTAAAAAAATAAATAAAAATAAAACCAAAAAAAGAATAGAATAATAAATAGCATGTCACAGAATGCAACAAGGTCTTCCAGTGAAACAGCAAGACCCAGTTTGGAGGAATTTAAAAAAAAATACCTAGATTTATTTTAAACAAAGAGACACAGAAAACAGGGAATATCTTCTACACCAGAACTTCAACAGGCCCATGTTCCTCCAGACGATGCTTCCTCCTACAAGTTTCACTTCAAGCTAGAACCCAGCGAATTTTGTAGAGGGCTTCCCTATTCACACCTTTGCAGGGAAGTGAAGTTCTCCCCCGTTTCTGTAGATGACTGATAGCCCACCCAGCCAATCAAGTCTCTTTCTGTCCTCTGACCACTCTAGCAGCTTCACCTCATTAATTGTGTATAAAAAGAAATGAAGGATTCCAAAGAACAATAACATGTGCAACAGAAATATATTAGAGCAAAGATGAAGGAAATGCAGCATTGAGCAAAAATTGGAAGTCATTTTTTAATAAAAGCTGTGAGAAAATTAAGTGAACTGTGATCCACCAGAACATCTAATTATCAGCATTTTACAAAAGAACAAGAAGAAGATAATTAACTCATTCACTCTAAGGGAATATGTCCGCACAGCACCACTAAAGCAGCTTGTGACTCCAAATCCTCTCTTTTCTTAGGGACGTTTGACACTGGATTGCAACTGGACCAAGGTTTAGCTCCAAAGGCCTGTTTCAAAGACCACTAAAGCCAGTGAATTCTTTCCATTGTCTTTAACGGGTTCTGGATCAGCCCCATATGAGTTGCTGTGACCTGCTATGCATTACTGGGCATTGGTTCTGGTCCCTGCATTGCAGCAGAGAGATCTCACTGAAGGAGCCATAATCTCACCCGTAGTGTAGCCCTCTTAGAATCATTATCTTTTGTACTGTAGACAGTGCCCAGTTATAAAGGTGCAGTGTGTTCTAACATTCATTATATAGGACAATATAAAAAGGAAATAGAGAATCACTTTAAAGACCAAGGCAGGCTCTTGTGCACATGTGTGGTGAGTAAAGGTAGTTGAATTATTTGCTGTGCACACATTATCCAACAAATATAGCCCCCTTTTTCTGTTCAGAAATTGTTAGCATTCTACATATACATCCATTATTCCCAAGTATATGGTTTAGGAAAAATGTAGACCTGGGATGGGACAGAACAGGCTAGGGAGAGGAAATGGCATGGCTCCTCCAATAGCCAGCAGCCATAGGTGAAGAATGCAGGGATCGGGTATCTTTGGGACTGGATGGGCCCCTTTCCTATGAATACCTAGGATCTGTAGACTTAGAAAGCTGCATCTCTCCCTCCTCCATGATACCTAAAATCAATCTACCCCTTTTCTGTGAGGGCAATACTGGAAGGGAAGTTTGAAGTCAACCTCATGGTTTGTCCTCCCATGGGTATTTCCACAGGAGGGATCTATTTAACTCAACAGTTAAGCAGAGGTGTGCCCATACCAGAACATTTTATCCAATATCCAAAATGGAGCCCAGATCTGAGTGACTCTTGATTTACAAAGACTACCCCCAATCAATGAGATCTTACAAAACCAAACTCAAAGCCCATCACCATGGTTAAGCTAATTTTGCTATTGTTTTCCATACACGTGTCTTATTTAAGTGTTAAGATGTTTTGACTAATTTATTTGCTAAACAAATACATTATAACATCTATTTCAGGCCATTTTATAATTTCAATATGATACTCCTTAATAAGGATTTGTATTGATATATCGCCATTTCTCTCATGGCTCTGATATCCAGCCTTTGGCCACATAACTTAATGCTACACCAAATGCACTATCCCAGTATGTCTATCCTTAGCACCCTATCATGTCTCTTTTAAATAAGTCTACTTTCATTGCTATTATTTTATCATTAGTAAGCATACTGGATAACATTCAATAAAGAGTTTACAAGCTGGGCTGAGCTGGATTGAAAAAGAATTGACTTGAGCCTTCACTCAAAACTTAATCAAGCCTTTTTCCATGATCCAATCGGATTAAATTTTATTAGCAGCTTGCAATTTCATGCACTCAGGTATTTCATCATAAGAGTAAAAATACAATGAGAAAGTTTGTTCTCCTACTATATGAAGCCCAACTGGAAGCAAGAAGTCCTGAAAAATCTCATGAGAAAGTGAGATTTCCAGACTAAATTGATAAACCGAAGAACTTTGGACAAAGATTCAGATAAGCACACGAACTTTTGGTGCTTCTTTATGCTGAATATTTGAATTTTTAGAGATTCACTCATCACTAGTATTGACTATACTGTGCAATTTATTCTATGGGATGAGACAACCAGTTTTGGACTTTCCAATAGATTAGAAACTCAGTTACCTAAATGTCATTTACCTGAAGTACTGTTATTTGAAATGTCCCCCAAGGAATTTCAGATATGTGAAGTTCTGAAAATCACTTTTTCCTATTCCCATTCTCCCCTGCTTTAGTGGAAAAAAGTTCTCCTTTAAAATAAGGTCTTACACTCCTATGGATATGGGCTCCTGGCCACTTTCCCCACACTGGGTAGCTCAGTTAGCAAAATTTTGCTAACTGAAGACCAATTTCAGGCTTAAAGACTTATGTGCATATAACAACACACCTTTATCATAGACTCGTAGAAGATTAGAGTTGGAAGAGATCTCAGGAGGTCATCTAGTCCAACTCCCTGCTCAAAGCAGGATCAATCCTCAACTAAATCATCCCAGCCAGGGCTCTATCAAACCAGGCCTTAAAAACTTCTAAAGATGGAGATTCCACCACCTCCCAAGGTAACCCATTCCAGTGCTTCGCAACCCTCCTAGTGGAATAGTGTATAATAATATCCAACCTATATCCACTGCAACTTGAGTCCATTGCTCCTTGTTCTGTCATCTGCCACCACTGAGAACAGCCTAGCTCCATCCTCTTTGGAACCCCCCTTCAGGTAGTTGAAGGTTGCTATCAAATCGCCCCTCACTCTTCTCTTCTGCAGACTAAATAAGCCCAGTAACCTCAGCCTCTTCTCCTCAGCTGAAGAGAATGAATGATTACTAAACACCCTGCTTTTTTCACCCAGGAAAGCTCACTCTGAAAAGGAACTGTCCTTGAAGTCTCACAGTGAAGCTGATAAAGTAACCCTCATTGAATATTTTGGCTTTAGAGTTCTCAGCAGCTTTATTTAATAAGATGAATTGCTTCCATCTTTTCATCTGTGACGCACTGTATCTTGTGCCAGACATAATTAAATACTTCATGTGAAGTTTAAGAAATTGGGTTAATGGTTGTATTTTTCAAAGTGTCTTGAATGCTAAGAGATTACAAGGTGGTATGAAAGAGACTTGAGATCACATCATGTTCTGACAGACAGAATTTGTATGAGGTAACTAACTTGCCTTTGTGAGAGAGGTTGTCTTAATTAATGAGCAAGAATCCAGTCTATATGCAGTGGAAGACAATAACGGAAAATAAAATATTCATCTTTCATGCAGACTTTCCAGCAAAATACAAATGGATGAAAATATGTAATAATTGCTTGTTCTTTGGCTTTATTGCCAAGAATTTAGATTCTGGTTTAATCTTCTGCATATTTATCAAGACAAAATACCAAATTAGATCAAAGTTTTTCTAAAATGCCTTGCTACAGTTGAGCAGTTATATACCAGCATCCGATTAGCAAATCTGTAGTGCAGACTAGAAAAGCACTGTGATCCAGATTGTTTACCCCCAGTTATACTGATGTAAGCTTTGACTAACTCCAGAGAAGCCAGTGGAGTTATTCCAGCTTTACTTAGATCAACCCATCTAAAATTTCTAAATTATTCTCTTTGCATCTGGTGAGGCTGAATTAACTATATCAACTTTAAGCATTCACCCTTCCATTCAGGCTGCAGATCTGTTAAATGTCACCCTGCAAAAATGACTCATGAAAGAAGGTCATTCTGTCTAACAGGGGAACCAATTCTGCCCTTGGATACAGTATGTTCATGCAATTCCCGATGAAGCCAGCATATCGTGTATGCATATCTCTGGGGACAATTGGGCTCAGAAACATCAATTTGTGAAAAATGTCAGGGACTTCTCTATCAATTCCACAGGCACAAGACCCTCATCCTGGTGGGGTTCTCTTATCTGGGATAATGCTGCAGTAGAGGGTAGTTACAGTGCTGGAGATGTTCCACACCAAATAGGAGCACACCTAGTGATTGAAGGGGAAACCATGAGGTGATATCAAAGCTGTAGTGAAAACCCACTGGTGCTCTATCTCATGAAGTAGTATTGAAATTCACTACCAGCTTTTTCTCAGAGTTGGGGTGGATATAGTTTGTTATGATTTTCTTGACTGGGTACTTTTTGCATCGGGTAGGATTGGCGGCCATTTTTGCTCTTGTTTTTTTCCTCTCACCGATTACATATTTAATTGTTTCTCAATGTGCCTGCGGCATCATTTATACATTTAAAATAAAAATAAAATATGCCGTGGAATACTTCAGGAAGGTATAATGCCTTGCCAACCTTCATGGAGGAAGATAAACCAAAAATTAAAGGACTAAATCAGCAAAGAGAGAACAATAGAGCTGAAAAAATAGCGGAAAACCACTGAGTTAGCATAATAAATCCACCTCATCTCCTAAGGATAGAATGGTAAGAAACTTCACTACAGAGAAAGGACAAAAAGAGGGAAAGCCAGAGAGGAGAAACACTGATGGTCAATCCTTGTGGACTGGCGAGAGTTATACATTGTGCAAAGTAATAATTATACAACATCTCACATTTTTTTTCCATGTAGCGATATCTGTAATTAATGACGTGGTGATCTGGCAATTGGATCCAGACAGGTCTCTGAAATGTTAACATTCATGGCTCTTTGATGAAAAAGGAGCATTACCCTTGGTGAGAAAAGAAAAGTGCTCTGTCAATTAGCTTCCTTGATGCTGGTTGATTGGACATATGGGAGGGAGTCCAGAAAAGAAGCTGAAAGATTCTTTTCCGGAGCTGACTTCTACAAAGTTTGGAGAGACATTCAGAAGAGAGGTTTTGGTTCAGGCCCATCTCGGATACCGTTCTTTACATTTTCTTCCCTGCATGAGGCTTCCTGATGACCATAATGCCTCCATGGCTTCATTTTGCCTAATCAAAAAAATAAAGTTCCAATCCAAGTCTGAGGCTCTACAAATCTAGAGTGATTTCACCTATCAGTTCAGAGGAAATCCAGAGGAAGAGATTTAAGGAGATATGGGCCCCATATTTGAGCTTAAATTTGATACAGTAATTTCTTCTGTAGCTCTTGACAGGATTTTGACTGATTGTGTGTACGTATGTTTCAAAAAGGTATAATTTGTGTTGATTATGAAAAATATTTTAAATAATTCTAAGACTCCTTGATTCAATTCAGGTCATGTGAAGCTCTGATTTATTTGTTAATGTATCTTATATTCAGTACAATTCTCTATGACTTTGATTTTAGTTTGCAAAAATATTGCACTTCTCATCCTGGCTACAAAAGTATTATCTCCATACAACTCCTCCTATTCAGTTAACACATTCCCCACAGGCTAATGGTACATACCTGAAATAAATACATTTCCCCCCTGGCTTCCTCCCCCAGAACATCCAACTAGCACATTAGTTCTCTACCTCAGAGAGTTTATCCGTCTGTAAAGCAGATTGCTTTCTGTGAGCCTGGTTACTTAATGAGACTCCATAATCACATTCCTTACCACCTACACATTTTGGAATCAAAAGGGTCCTCACATAATATAGGAATACTGTGGCACAGATCTGAGACTGTGCTATTACTTATTTGTCTACTATTAATTCTCTGAATCATGATGATTCACCTCAATTATAAGTGGAGCTGCAGTAATAGTGCAGGGTCTCACCAGGCACAGTTTTTCCTTGCTAACATGCAATTTATGTCTACTTTAAGCCCTCTTATAGTTCGAGTGGTTTACATACACGTATACACACAAGCAAGTCCTGATAATTGAAGTTAAAGAATTAAAAAACAAGAGTCAACAATGCACAATATTCTCCCTATTCTAATGCCTTCCTTTTATTAGGAGAAAAGGGAATGGCAAAAATGTCAAATGATTTTTTGTGAACAGACTTTGTTCCCTACATGGAGAGGTAATAATTATTTCTACGTAAGATGCTTTTAAGTAGGATGGTAAAGGTTGGGCATGCTATAAGGTATCATGACTTTTAAATGTCAGAGTTTATGCTGAAGGGCAAAATCTCAGAAACTAAATTCAAAGGAGGAAGATTAAAGAGAATGTACTGTACTATATGCCATTTTTGTAACACAGTGAAGCAGATAGAACCCCCAAATTCTGAAGCTTCCAGTTATGTCATCAGATCACATGGTGATAAGTATTTAAAAAGCAAGCTGATTGTGACACATGGCCAGAAAGGGTTAAGTGTCCTGCAGGGTAAATGACCCAAATTCAACCTTTAGGGACATATTGGTAGATACTGTTTGTGTGTTTACGTATATATTGTTAGAGGTTAATAATGTAACCAGACGGTCTCTGTCTATGCTGTTTAATTCAGAGATCAAAAGGAGATTTTAACATTTAAATGAACTGTAAATAACCATCAGAAGAGTGAAGTTCTGGAACAGCCTTCCAAGGGGAGCAGTGGGGGCAAAAGACCTATCTGGCTTCAAGACTAAGCTTGATAAGTTTATGGAGGGGATGGTATAATGGGATAGCCTAATTTTGGCAATTAATTGATCTTTGACTATTAGCAGTAAATATGCCCAATGGCCTGTGATGGGATGTTAGACAGGTTGGGATCTGAGTTACTACAGAGAATTCCTTCCTGGGTGTCTGGCTGGTGAGTCTTGCCCATATGCTCAGGGTTTAGCTGATCACCATATTTGGGGTCGGAAAGGAATTTTCCTCCAGGGCAGATTGGCAGAGGCCCTGGGGTTTTTTTTGCCTTCCTCTGCAGTGTGGGGCCAGGGTCACTTGCTGGAGGATTCTCTGTACCTTAAAGTCTTTAAACCATGATTTGAGGACTTCAGTAGTTCAGATGTAGGTTAGAGGTTTGATACAGGAATGGGTGGGTGAGATTCTGTGGCCTGTGTTGTGCCGGAGGTCAGACTAGACGATCATAATGGTCCCTTCTGACCTTGAAGTCTGAGTCTATGAAATATAGTGGTAACACTGTATTGATCTCTCTTTGAAGTATATAGCAAAACACCTGCGAATGATGGAAAATAGGAAATTGCCTTTTGTTAATCCATGTAACTAATTACCAGTGATGCTTAGGAAATAGCTTCAGAGTCTCCATGATTACCTATTACCCACCTAAGGACTCCAAGCTGTCAAGAGAAGGCCTGGAACTGTGTACCAACCCCTTGGGTCCTGATCCTTTTAATCTCAGATCTGCTTGATGTTTTATGCAGGGGAAGCTTGAGGCATGAGACTGAGATCTCCAATCCCACCTGGATCATCCTGGATATGCACAGTGGACTATAACCTATGAACTAATTCTGAAAGAACTCTTTGCAATTACAAAGCTCATCATCTCTTCTGAGATTAGTTTCATAGTACTGTATTCATGTCTGTATTTATACTGAACTTTTAAGCCATACTCTCACTCTTTTCTTTTTCAACAAATTTCAGTTCAATTAATAAGAATTGGCTGTTAGCGGGTATTTGGGTAAGATGTGAAATATTCATTTAACTTGGGAGGTATTGCGCCCAGTCCTCTGGGATTGGTAGAACTTTCTTATATGATGAATAAGATTTTCAGTAATCATCACATTTCATTTGGGTGTCTGAGTGGAAGCCCAGGGCTGGATTGCTAAAGGGAACTGTGCCTTTGCTTCTCAGAAACCAGTAAGGTATTATAGAAGCTGTTTTGTGCTGGCTTGGTAAATCTAAGTATTGGAATATCCACCAGCTTTTGGGATTGTCTGCCCCATTCTTTGGGGTTTGCCCTAACTAACTGGAGTGTGGCTCCCCTGGGACCCTGATCACACTGATCTAAAGCAAAACAGAGCTAAAATGTTTATTTTGCTTCCTTGGATAGCAGGTGGCTGTTTTTGTCAGCTCTCTAAAAACATCCCTGAGTGGAGATGGAAGCAGTGTTTGTACAGATTATCTATATTTAGATATCAAATAAGAATAGGATACGTCTTTAACTATTTATCAACACTGCATGTATAAGGCCCCAACCCTTCAAACTGTTCCATACTGGCTGATTCCTGCACCTATGATGATGGGCCTAACTTGCAGATTTCTCCTCATATTGAGCTGCCTGCAGGATCAGAGCTGTAAAAGTATCCCTCCTATTCCTGGTAAGAAGAGGGGGCTTTAAATGCTTATGCTTCTCTTTGGTTTATATTTCCACATTAAATTATAAACAAGTGACAAAAAGGGAGAGTAGATGGAGTATTGACTGAATAATAGAAAAAGGAACTAATGCCAAGTATACATAGTGTATTTAGAGCTTGAAATAATTTTTTGAGATCATTTCATTTGTCAGGGTCAGCTCCAGGCACCAGCCCAACAAGCAGGTGCTTGGGGCTGCCAACGGAGAGGAGCGGCCCATCCGGCTCTTTGGCGGCGGATCCCTCTGTTCCTCTTGAAGCGAAGGACCAGCTGCCAAATTCCCGCCGAAGACTGAAGCTGTGGCAGTAGAGCTGCCACCGAAGTGCTGCAAATCACGATCACAGCTTTTTTTTTTTTTTGGCGCTGCTTGGGGTGGCAAAAACGCTGGAGCTGGCCCTGTCATTAGCACCTGGAAGAGTCCTATGAACAGGACATCAGAAACATCTGAGTGAAAAGATATTGTGGGCATTTCTTAAGCTTAAGCTACTTCACTTGCATTATTTAACATAGGTCACATGCATCACTACTATTGCATTCATTTTTCTCAACTTCTACTACTTTAAGGCCGGTCTCTTGCACCAGTATTCACATACCTCTCAAGTGATCCTCATTTCAAAAGTATGAGGATCACTTTAGTCTCAAAGTTCCTGGCATACTAGACAAATTCGGTGTTCCTTCAATTTTATCTTGAAAATTATTTGCCAAGTAAACCTAGACCATATCTGACAGGGGTTTGTCCAGCCTGTTCTTGAAAACCTCTAATGACAAGAATTTTATAACCTCCCTTGGAATCTATTCCAGGGTTTACCTATCCTTATAGTTAGAAAGCTTTTCCTAATATCTAACCTAAAACTCCATTTCAACTAAGCTAATTACTTCTTGTCCAACCTTTGGTGGACATGGAGAACAGTTGACCACCTTCCTCTTCATAAATAGCCCTTCACATATTTGAAGGCTTATCAGGTCACCCCCCACCCCTAGTCTTCTTTTCTCAAAACTAAACATGTCCAGTTTTTTTAAACCTTTCTTCATAGGTCAGGTTTTATATATCTTGTATCATTTTGTTGCTCTCCTGTGAACTCTCTCCAATTTGCCCACATCCTTCCTAACATGTGGCCTCTAGAATTGGACACAGTACTCCAGCTGAGGCCTCCCACATACCAAGTAGAGCAGGATGATTACTTCCTGTGTCCTATATACCACACTCTTATTACCACACCTCAGAATTATATTAGCCTTTTCTCAACTGCATCACATTATTGGCTCATATTCAATATGTGATCTACTATAACCCCCAATTCCTTTTCAGCAGTACCATCACCTAGCCAGTTGTTCCCCATTTTGTAGTTGTGCATTTGATTTTTCCTTCCTAAGGGTAGTACTTTTCACTTGTCTTTACTGAATTTCATCCTATTGATTTCAAACCAATTCTTTAATTTGTCACGGTCATTTTGAATTCTAATCCTGTCCTTCAACATGCTTGCAACCCCTCCCAGCTTGGTGTTATCGCCATTTTTATAAGCATACTTCTCACTTCATTATCCAAATCAATAATGAAAATATTGATTAGTACAGACCTAGGACACACCCCTTCTGGACCTCTCTAGAGATGCCCTTCCAGTTTGACAGCAAACTATTAATAACCACTTTCTGAGTATGGTCTTTCAACCAGCTATGTACCTATTTTGTAGTAGTATCACTTAGACAACATTTCCCTAGTTTTCTTATGAGAATGTCATGTGGGACTGTATCAAAAGCCTCACTAAAAATCAAGATATATTATGTCTATTGCTTCCCGCATCTGCTAAGCCAGTGACCCTGTCAAAGAAGGGAATTACATTTGATTCAAACAAATTCTTGTTGGCTATGATTTAATCCCCCTATTATCTTGTAGGTGCTTACAGATTGATTATTTAATAGTTTATTCCAGTACCTTTCCAGATGTTGAAGTTAAGATGACTGGTTTATAGTTTTCCCGGCCCTTTTTGTTCCCCTTTTTGAAGGTAGGTACTATGTTTGCCCTTCTCCATTCTTCTGGGACCTCACCAACCTTCCATACTTTCTCAAAAATAAGCCTAATGGTTCTGTGATTTCTATTCTAAGGTGAATTTCTCCACTCTCTGCTGCTTTGAATAAATCCAACTTCTCTAGACATTCTTTAAACTGTTCTCTCTCTGTTCTGGCTTGTGTTTTTCCTTCTTGCTAAGAGTAATTGTACTAAGCATCTGGTCACAAATAACCTTTTTAGTGAAGATTTAAGCAAAACAGACAGTAAACTCCTCAGCCTTCTTGATGTCATCCATTATTAGCTCTCCTTCCCTGCTAAGTACTGGGTCTATATTTTCCTTTGTGTTTTTCTTGCTCATAATGTATTACAGAACATCTTCTTATTGCCTTTTATGCCCCTTGTTAAGTGTAACTCATTTTGTGCCTTAGTCTTTCTGATTTTGTTCCTACATGCTTGTGCTATGTTACCTAGCAGCTCTGTGTTCTTGGGGAACCAGGGCGCAGTACCCAGCCTGTCTGACTCACAAAAGACCTTCCCTCCCCACCCCGCAGCCTCTGCTTGACCCAAAACCAATCAGAAGAAAGACTTACAAAAAGCAATGAAAAGGCAGTCGGAGACACACCTAACCCCCTCTAGACAATGGTGATAGGATTAAGGAAACTCCCCTAGCCTCATTTGCATTGAAAAGGGGACAGGGAGGCATCTCTATTAGCATACAGAGATTCCAAGGCAAGAACCACACTGAATTCTGGGACCAGAAAAGCTGGGAGGCAGTGCATGATGGGGGATCTCTGCTCCAGATGTTAATGAACCCACGCCTGCACAAACCCAGCTCAGCAGTTATCAGACCAATTCTCATAATGAATCCTTTATTGATATCCAAAATACTGAAACAGCCTAATTGCATTGTGAACTCCCTCGAAGGAACACCGCTCATAGACAAGAATGATCAGTTCCTATTGTCTAGCCTAAAGAAACCCTTGAGCCACCAGTTTACCCAGAAACAAATCTAGAGTTCTCGCTTGAACTATTGTTCTTTCCCTACAAAACCCCCTACCCATGCTCAAGTAAATGCTCTGATGCCTGGATCCAAAATCTGTATCAGTTCCATTGGGACTTCATCTTCTCCTGACTGATCATGCTGAGGGCTCTGCCAGTCTCCAGCATTCTGGACCCTCAGCTACCACCACCACCTGGGACCCCGATCGATTCAAGCTTCACAGAGTGGTGAATACCAAGCTCTCTCTAGGTATAACCTTCTGACCTTGACTTGTGTGATCAGTTATAGTTTTCTAAACCTGACTTTTGTAAACAAATCTAAGTTAGATTTAATATTATAACTGTTTTGTTTGTTTGGCTCCCCTTGTATGGTTACCATCTAGGAATAAATAACTTTCATAGCTAAGCTGGTTGTTTCTCTCTCTCCCCCTTCCCCACCCCTGCAGCAACGCTCCACGTACCTAAGCTAAAGATCCCTACAGCACTCAAAAATCCTGGTGGATTTGCTCATCAAGTGGTTACTACCAAAACAATTGTAACATGAAAGTGTTGATAGGGACATGCTGAACCTGGGGCATATGAGGGTGGCAGCTTGGAAGTGCTGCTCAACCCAGCCTGCTCAGGCATGCTCTATTCTGGTACAGTGCCCATGGCATATGAGGGTGACAGCTTGGAGGTGCTGATTAACCCAGTTCTCTCAGGTGTGTGTGCGCATGCGCTCATCTGATTCTGGGGCTGGAAGAACCCAGCCCTGGGGAACCCAGGTCCTGCAGCATAGCTCTATTGATAGGGAACTTGCAGAAGGGAGAAGTAGAGCTCCATAGGAGAACCCAAGTGACACAAGTAGTAAATTGATAGAATTATAGAACCCACCGCCCAGAAGAGTAACTCTAATAAAATGAGCATACTCCAACGTAATGGGCAAATCTGGTAACAGCTACTTTTAACATTTTGTTTTGTTTTACTTTTTGTAAGATTCTTGTTTGATTTTCAGGTTATTACAGAGCGCCTGATGCAGCTACATGGCTCTTTTATTATTCTTTCTATTTTTCCTTCACATCAGGATAGTTTTCTGTTGTGCCTCAGTGAATTCCACAGTTTAATTATGCATTGTGGGGGGGGGGGGCATAGATATCCCTTCCTTTATTTGAGACAGAGTAAGTTGCAGTATTCAGGCTTGGTGGCTGTTTCAAACTCCTATAGAAGAAACCTTATAGAGAATTCAAAAGAATTTTAAATAAATGAATAAATAAATAAAAAGGTGGCATGCAAAGAAAAAGAAAAAATGGTGTTCTAGCCTCTCTTTTGCACTTCTGTGTGATGTTTATAGAAGGTTTAAAGTTTTGTTTTGCTTTTTGGCTTATTTGTTGCTGTAGGCCAGGCCTACACAAACAGCAGAATAGTAGTCCCATTCAACCCCAGTGCATGCACTGTGCCCTAATGGAGTCTGCCTGGGCTGCTCTTTGTGCAGGACTGCATCCATGCTTTTCACTCCCCTATCCCAGGCTGGGAACAAAGGTGGCAATGCATCCACGACAGTTTGACACAGGGGCGAATCTAAACATTTCGCCACCCCAAGCACGGTGGCATGCCACGAGGGGCGCTCTGCCGGTCGCCGGGAGGGTGGCAGGCGGCTCCGGTGGACTTCCCACAGGCACGCCTGCGGGAGGTCCACCAGAGCCGGGGGCCAGCGGACCCTCTGCAGGCACGCCTGCGGGAGGTCCACCAGAGTCACCTGCCACCCTCCCAGCAACCGGCAGAGCACTCCCTGCGGCATGCTGCCCTAAGCACGCACTTAGCGTGCTGGGGCCTCGAGCCGTCCCTGGTTTGACATGACCTTTTAGTTGATTACATGCTAAAGTAGCTTGGTGCTCATTTCAAAAGAAAAGAAAACCCCTGCTTTCATTAGGTACCGACATTCATCGCCGCAATGAAGGCTCTGTAAACAAACTAACCCAGCAGATGTCACTTCACTGTCATTAAGCAGGTCCTCGCAGGTAAAAGAGCTTTGGCCAAAATCCTGTTCTTCATGCACAGCTCAAACGACCAGGCTAAGCACCAAGTTGACCTTCGGGCTCCACAAAATGTTAAAGAAGAACTTTGCCTAAATGTGGAGGTGGTTCCAGTCCAGTGTTTTGATTTGGGCCCATCTCTGAGTAATTACCCAGAAGAAAATACCTGAGTAGACATGCAAGAACCAAACACACTTTTCAGTATAGAATCTTTTACTGGATGTGACTTCATTTCTTAGTGTATCACTGGGATTAACCAAATGGCACCATAAAAGTTTAATGTTTCCCAAAGTAGCGTGCTAAAGCACAGCCCCATTACTACTCAGCGGTAGAAAGGGGAAATCTCCTTGCACCAGAGATTACAGAAATGCACTGGCTCCAGTACTGCAACCAATTCACATTTCACCACATCACTGGGGAAAAAAACAGGCAGGTTGCAGAGAGTGATTGATAGGAATGTGATGGGATAAAAAAAGTGGGATACAGTCCAGTTTATTAATGGAAATTATTATTTTTGACCCCTCACATATATACCAATCTATTAAAAATGGTACCACGTACTCTCAGGTTTATATTACTTTGTCATTCCTTCAGCTAATTACCATACTTCATTTATACTATTTCACCCTCAGGGCTTCCATCTGCCAGTATACTGAAGCGCTGCTAAGTATGTTCTGACTTATGCCAACCACACACTGTAGCTCTTTTTAAGCACACAAGCAGAACATACATTGATAACTTTATTTCTCTCCAGCACATCAGTTTTTGTGCCAACACAAACTGGAGCAATTTAGAACCCAACGTTTCTACACGAAAGTGTCAAATGGAGAAGCTTCCCTCTTAAGAGCAACAAAGAGTCCTGTGGCACCTTATAGACTAACAGACGTATTGGAGCATGAGCTTTCGTGGGTGAATACCCACTTAGTCAGATGCACGAAAATTGCTGCTTTTACAGATCCAGACTAATACGGCTACCCCTCTGATATTTTCTTCTTAAGGATTCTCTCATACATCCCACTGATGGTGGTATATAAATGGGTTACCAAGGCAATTGAAATAAACCTAGAAACCCACCTCCTTACTATGTAACCTTCACTTAAAACCTGGCTCCAGACTTTCCCCTCTAGTTGTAGTGGAAGAAGGGATAAAAAGGATGGTCTTTCAAAGACAATACTTCCACAGCTCTTCAGTTCCACACAGGGATAGATTATGATGAATCTGCCCATTAGCCAATCTCCAGCACACTCTTTAACTTGCCTCTGGCTGGTATCTAAGGGGGTGAAGCAATGGCTCTTCCTACTCCCCACCTCCTACCTGCCCACTTGCTCACAGGGAGCAGATTAGACATGCAGGCCCTGCGTTCATCTTGGGCTTGGCTATCTAGATAGCCCCTGTCTGGCCAAGCAGGAAATGGGAGCACCCTTAGGGTATGTCTACTCAGCATTTTGCAGTGATCGGGAGCGAGCTCCCAGCTCGGGCTGGAAGACTTGGGCTAACGGGACTTATGCTAGCACTCTAACTGGAAGGTTCTTCAGTTGAACTAACTTTTCATTGAAAAAACACATTGTTCTTTGGAATTTTGCAGACAAAACTGAGAACTCATTTAAATTGGCTAGCATCCAAAAAGCTGAAAAGGAAAGGGGAGATTTTCTGAGAGAATAAACTTTAATCGAGCCCCATTGGCAAAGATGCCACTCTGGAAATTACATGGCAGTGATCATTTTTTCAATCCAGCATTCTGTGCATATATCACTGTCCGGTTTAAAAAAACATGGATGGTGACTCTTCCTTAGAAATTCAGTCTGTGCAAAGCAGAAAAGTAGGAATCACATGTGAGAATACAAGATCACAGTCTGGCTCAGAAATTATACTGGATATTCTCCAAAAGGCAACTTGATTTTCCCTTTAGGACAGCCTGAAACCATCATAACTAGCATAAGGAAAATCATCATGGAGAGGCTACGGAGACAGGGTGAAATCCTGAGAGGCACTGAGCTCCCATTCAGTGCCCGCCATTCTCACTGAAGTCAACAAACCCAATCTTGACCCCTTCACTGTGTTTTTACCAAATATTTACTCAGTCAAAACTTCATGAATGGGCTGTAGTCTGTGAGATGCTGAGAACTTGACAGTCCTGATCCTGCTCACAGTAAAGTCAAGGATACTCCTTCTGCGAGCAGGTCCACTGGCAGTTGAAGATACTGAGCCGACTTAATCACCTATAGGAAATTTTACAAAAAGGACCCAAATGACTTAGAATCCTCAGTTCCATTTTCAAAAGTGACTGAAGCACTAAGGAACTTGACACTCAGTGAAAGCTGTGCCTAAGTGTCTCAGTCGCTTTTGTAACTAGAACTTAGGCATCTAAGTCATTTAGGCCCTCCTGGAAATATTACCCTTTGTCTATAATAACAGCAAAGAGTCCTGTGGCACCTTATAGACTAACAGACCTATTGGAGCATGAGCTTTCGTGGGCGAATACCCACTTCGTCAGCATGCATCCGACGAAGTGGGTGTTCACCCACGAAAGCTCATGCTCCAATAGGTCTGTTAGTCTATAAGGTGCCACAGGACTCTGCTGCTTTTACAGATCCAGACTAACACGGCTACCCCTCTGATATTTGTCTATAATGAGTTCCTTTCATGCGTGGATTTGCTTCTGGCCAGAGTAAAGAGAGCGTCAAACCCCTCCATGGCAATGTCCCCAGTCCTGCTGCCTCTGGTAGGGAAAGGCTGAGGGATGGGCCAGTGCTGAAACCAAGGGTGGGACTGCTTCATTTCCTCTAGAAGCCAGTGGGAATTTGCAGGAAAACTAATATGCCATACCCAGCCACCCCTACCACACCCATAATATACAGGAAAGATTTGGAGAACAATCTATTACAGGAACCTCTGAGTTTTCCTCCTCTGCTACTCCCTTTCTACAGTTTCTGCTCATCATCTGGTCCCATTTTAACTCTCCCGAGTCTTACTGTAAGCACTGATCCATTCTAAAAACCCCAGCATTTTCTCCACTAGCTTGTGTCTTAAAAGCAATCTAGGTCACCTTCTTTAGAGTGCACTTTTATTAGCTTGAGATGCCCATGGAACCTTCTATTGTATGACATACTTAAGACCTTCCCTGAAGGAATACAACAAAATTGTATACAGTATGAAATATGCAGTTCTGACCCAGTAGCATTAGTTTTATGCTAGCCTCTTCCATCAAATCTATTTTTTTAAAAAGGCAAAAGCCTCTAAGAATGAGAAAGCAGCTCATTTGCCTTTTTATATACACCTAGAAACCTGCCACTCACTGTTTTATGATTCCCCCTTCTGCAACGCTTCTAAATGTTTAACATCTACAAACTACTAGCTCTGGGGACTCTACATGTCAAATTCTCACTAGAGAAAATAAATGACTGTGAATCCTTGTAACACAAAACAGTCAATAAGATTGATTTCTGCCAATGAATCACCTTCCAATATTTTCTCTCTGTAGCTCTATCTGCTGTGGCTGTTTGACAGAATACTAATCACACTGTACTTGACTCTGATCTCATATCAATATAAATTAGGAGTAACTCATGGAAGTCATTAATGTAAAACCAGTGTAAGTGGCACGTGAAATCAGGCCCTCTGCTTGATTTCGGATCATCTTCTGATGACTGGGGAAAATAAATCTGAGTGCATTAAGTAGGTATCTACTAGATAGTCAACTACTTTAGAACATGGGTTGAGCTGAAAAAGTGATTCAGTGATTTCACATCGATACTAGACTGGCCAAAAAATAAAGCCCATGAGACAAAACTCTTAAATTTTTAGGACACATGGATACGAATTTTGCAGCTCAGCTCAGCTCCAATAATAACCATTGATTTATGATAGACCCATGTGATCTTCAACGGGACAATCCCTTTCAGTAAATGCTGCTCACTTGGATGTTTGCAAGATCAAACCGACAGCAAGAAATATGCCTGCTCTGGTGGGCATGCTTCCACATTGCCTTAGCTCTTTGTGTAGTCATTACATCCATGTAGGGGAAGTGGTAGCATTTTATACTCATTTTGCACAGGTGTAAAGGAATATACAAAGTGCAAGGCAATGTAGAATCAGGCTCACTGTACCTAGGCTCTTATGTCCTAGAATAGTTGATACAGCTTATGAATATGGATATGGGCCTGAACACAAACCTTAATTCCAAACACATCCAAACTTTAGGAGTGTTCAGATCTTGAACCAACTGTGCACACAGGACTATCACCATTGTTACATAAATAAAAATCTAATAAGCACATTTGAGGAGGATTTTTGAGGGATATTAATCAGAGCCCTAAACACTAGAGAGCTATGAACTAAACTCTTGTAATAGTTCCAGTTGATTGAGCAACCAGAATTGTCACTTTATCTGTTAGTCCCTGATAATGTATATTTTTATTGGTTTATTTAATAAGAGTTTGTTATATCTAGCAGTATTTTGCTCTTGAAAAGCAGCACCCTTACAATAGCTGATGAAACACAGATATTTTCATTTAGCAAGACATCTCTGCAACACGCTGGAAAAAACCTGACACTTATTGATCTGCACTCTGGCACTCCTGTCAGATATAATTTTTTAAGGATCAACAAATAACACTCTCCACAGTGAGTTCTTGCACCTTTTATAAGCCTCTTGCTGTAGAATAATCACTGGCTGGTGAACGTGACAGAAGTAGCTTCTGATTTCCCTCTACCTCCCCTTTTTCTTCTCTGAGGAATGAGCCTGGACTTTGTAAGTTAGGATCTTCAGGCTCCACTTCTTGCTCTGATCCTTAACTAAATCACTTCACCGGTGTGCCTTGGTTTTAACTAAATCACTTCACCGGTGTGCCTTGGTGTCATAAACAGATAGCTAAGGGTTAATGTCTCTTTCACCTGAAACACCTGACCAGAGAACCAATCAGGAAACCGGATTTTTTCAACCTTGGGTGGAGGGAAGTGTGTCTCTGAGTCTTTTGTCTGCCTGCCTGCTTCTCTGAGCTTTGGAGAAGTACTTTCTACTTTCTAGTCTTCTGTTTCTAAGAGTAAGGACAAAGAGATCAGATAGTAAGTTATATGGTTTCTTTTCTTTGGTATTTGCATGAATATAAGTGCTGGAATGCTTTGATTTGTATTCTTTTTGAATAAGGCTGTTTATTCAATATTCTTTTAAGCAATTGACCCTGTGTTGTATCATCTTAATACAGAGAGAACATTTGTATTTTTTCTTTCTTTTTTATATAAAGTTTTCTTTTAAGACCTGTTGGAGTTTTTCTTTACTTCAGGGAAATTAAGTCTGTACTCACCAGGGAATTGGTGGGAGGAAGAAATCAAGGGGAGAGCTGTGTGTTGGATTGCTAGCCTGATTTGGCATTTCCTCTGGGTGAAGAGGAAAGTGCTTTTGTTCCAGGATTGGGAACGGAGAGGGGGAATCACTCTGCGTAGTTTCACAGAGCTTGTGTCTGGGTATCTCTCCAGGAGCATCTGGAGGGGGGAAGGGGAAAAAGGATTATTTCCCTTTGTTGTGAGACTCAAGGGATTTGGGTCTTGGGTCCCCAGGGAAGGTTTTTCAGTGGGACCAGAGTGCCCCAAAACACTCTAATTTTTTGGGTGGTGGCAGCAGTACCAGGTCCAAGCTGGTAACTAAGCTTGGAGGTTTTCATGCTAACCCCCAAATTTTGGACGCTAAGGTCCAGAATCTGGGAATAAGGTTATAACATGGTGTAGCAGCGGCGGGATATAGACAGAATCCAGAAGCCAGTAGGAATATTATATTTTTCTTTTCTCTGCTAAGGGCTTTTTAGCAGAGAGAAACAGTTTGGTTTTAAAAGGGAACCAGAGAGAATTTTTTTTTTTCTGCTCTCTAGCAGTTGTGGTTTGCATATTAAGCGAGAAGACTGTTAAGGGTCTTTTGTCATGCAATAGCCCTCCCATTAGGAGGCAAGTACCAGCACTTATAAGCATGCAGATAAAGTGGTTTTTCTGGTTTCCCTTAATTGAACATTAGCTAGAGAGAGAAAAGGAAAAAAGCACTGTTGCTAGGCAGACTTCAGGAGGCAACAGAGAGCCTGCAGTTCAGAAAATAAACACCGGAGGGCACCCCAACACAAGAAAACAGGAACCATGACTTCTAAGGCAAAGATTGACGCCGAAGAACAAATCAAAGACGCTGAACACAGGCGACAGATGGAGATGAAAGAAAAGGAAGAAAGCCTCAAACTGGCAGCCTTCCAAAGAGAACAGGCAGCCCAAGAGGCAGCACACAAAAGAAAACTAGAAGAAGAAGAGGTGGCCCACCGAAGGAAGCAAGCAGAAGAAGAGTTGGCCCACAGAAGGAAGCAAGAAGAAGAAGAGGTGGCCCACCGCCGAGAAATGGAAAAACAACAAAAAGAAAATGAAGAGAAGGAAAAACAGAGAAAACATGAACTGGACTTGGCAAAAGCTGGGCTGCATGTGCCAGCCAACCCTAACAACCCGGCGCCAAGTCTTGCTCCACAGCACAGGAAATTTCCCACCTACAAGGCAGGTGATGACACCGAGGCCTTCTTGGAAAATTTTGAAAGAGCCTGTCTTGGGTACAGCATCCCCGAAGACCAGTACATGGTAGAATTAAGGCCACACCTCAGTGGACCTTTAGCAGAGGTGGCAGCTGAAATGCCCAAGCCGCAAATGAATGACTATAAACTTTTTCAAACCAAGGCCAGATACAGGATGGGGATAACCCCAGATCATGCCCGTCGGCGCTTCAGAACCCAAAAATGGAAACCAGAGGTGTCATTTCCCAAACACGCCTACTACATTGCAAAAAACTATGAGGCCTGGTTAACAGGAAACAACATTCAAACCTTGGAAGAAGTGAACCTCCTCATACAAATGGAGCAGTTCTTGGATGGTGTTCCTGAAGACATCACACGGTACATACAAGATAGAAATCCCAAAACTATCGCTGAGGCGGGGGAGATTGGAGCCAAATGGATGGAACTGGCAGAAAGCAAAAAAGCTACTGTCAAGGGGAACGATTACCCCAGGGGGCACACAGACCATAAACCCTACAACCGAGGACAGCCAAAGACCCTCCATACCACCCAAGTAAAGCCACAGATACCCTACTCTTCAACCTCACCAGTCTCCAGTAACTCACCTCGGCCCAGTGACCCATCAGATGGAAGATGCTTTAAGTGTAATGAACTGGGCCATATCAAGGCCAACTGTCCCAAGAACACCATGCGAGTGCAATTCATTACACCACCATCACCCCAAAGATCCCCAGGCCCAGATGCCTCTCAAATACCCTTGGAGCGAAGGGAAAATTTGAGAGTGGGCGGAAAGAAGGTTACTGCGTGGAGAGACACGGGGGCACAAGTGTCAGCTATCCACCAATCCTTCGTTGACCCCAAATTCATCAACCCAAAGGCCAAAGTTACAATTTACCCCTTCATGTCACAAGCTGTAGACTTGCCTACAGCTCAACTGCCTGTCCAGTACAAAGGCTGGTCAGGAATGTGGACTTTTGCAGTCTATGACAATTATCCTATCCCCATGCTACTGGGGGAAGACTTGGCCAACCAGGTGAGGCGGGCCAAAAGAGTGGGAATGGTTACCCGTAGCCAAACCAGGCAAGCTTCCAGACCCATTCCTGTTCCTGAGCCGTCCACAGACGCCCCGTCTGTGTTACCAGAGACCCAGACAGAGGTAGTGGACCCGGATTCCATGCCTACCACTGAAACAGCCACAGCATCTCCAGTACCAGGCCCGGAACTGGAACAGCAACCAGCACCAGCAAGTGCAACCACATCTTCAAACTCAACGCCAGTGGGCGCCAGCGAGCCAGAACTGGCAGAAACAACAGACAGCCATACCCAAAAGGCTCAGCCAGAGCCTGAAATACCCTCAGGTGCACCAGCGGAGAGTGGTTCACCAGCAACGGAAACAACCCCATCACCTACATCGCTTCCAGAGGGACCAAGCCCAAGTCCACAGTCTGAGGAAGAACTGGTGACCCCAGCCTCAAGGGAACAGTTCCAGGCTGAGCAGGAAGCAGATGACAGCCTTCAGGAAGCGTGGGCGGCGGCACGGAGCACCCCACCGCCTCTCAGCTCTTCTAATCGATCCCGGTTTGTTATAGACCAAGGACTTTTATACAAGGAAATTCTTTCTGGTGGACACCGGGAAGAATGGCAGCCGCAAAAACAGTTGGTGGTTCCAACTAAGTACCGGGAGAAGCTCTTAAGCTTAGCCCATGATCATCCCAGTGGCCATGCTGGGGTGAACAGAACCAAGGACCGGTTGGGGAAGTCCTTCCACTGGGAGGGGATGGGCAAGGATGTTGCCAAGTATGTCCGGTCTTGTGAGGTATGCCAAAGAGTGGGTAAGCCTCAAGACCAGGTCAAGGCCCCTCTCCAGCCACTCCCCATAATTGAGGTCCCATTTCAGCGAGTAGCTGTGGATATTCTGGGCCCTTTCCCAAAAAAGACGCCCAGAGGAAAGCAGTACGTACTGACTTTAGTGGACTTTGCTACCCGATGGCCAGAAGCAGTAGCTCTAGGCAACACCAGGGCTAACACTGTGTGCCTGGCCCTAACAGACATCTTTGCCAGGGTAGGTTGGCCCTCTGACATCCTTACAGATTCAGGGTCTAATTTCCTGGCAGGGACCATGGAAAAACTGTGGGAAACTCATGGGGTGAATCACTTGGTTGCCACCCCGTACCACCATCAAACCAATGGCCTGGTGGAAAGGTTCAATGGAACTTTGGGGGCCATGATAAGAAAATTCATCAACGAATTCTCCAATAATTGGGACCTAGTGTTGCAGCAGTTGCTGTTTGCCTACAGGGCTGTACCACATCCCAGTTTAGGGTTTTCACCATTTGAACTGGTGTATGGTCACGAGGTTAAGGGGCCATTACAGTTGGTGAAGCAGCAATGGGAGGGGTTTACGCCTTCTCCAGGAACTAACATTCTGGACTTTGTAAGCAACCTACAAAGCACCCTCCGACACTCTTTAGCCCTTGCTAGAGAGAACCTAAAGGATGCTCAAGAAGAGCAAAAGGCCTGGTATGACAGACATGCCAGAGAACGTTCCTTCAAGGTAGGAGACCAGGTTATGGTCTTGAAGGCGCAACAGGCCCATAAGATGGAAGCATCATGGGAAGGGCCATTCACGGTCCAAGAGCGCCTGGGAGCTGTAAACTACCTCATAGCATTTCCCAATTCCTCACTAAAGCCTAAAGTGTACCATGTTAATTCTCTCAAGCCTTTCTATTCCAGAGACTTACAGGTTTGTCAGTTTACAGTCCAGGGAGATGATGCTGAGTGGCCTGACGGTGTCTACTACGACGGGAAAAAAGACGGTGGCGTGGAAGAGGTGAACCTCTCAACCACCCTGGAACGTCTGCAGCGGCAACAAATCAAGGAGCTGTGCACTAGCTTCGCCCCATTGTTCTCAGCCACCCCAGGACGGACTGAACGGGCATACCACTCCATTGATACAGGTAATGCTCACCCAATCAGAACCCCACCCTACCGGGTGTCTCCTCATGCCCAAGCTGCTATAAAACGGGAGATCCAAAACATGCTACAAATGGGTATAATCCGCCCATCTACCAGTGCATGGGCATCTCCAGTGGTTCTGGTACCCAAACCAGATGGGGAAATACGCTTTTGCGTGGACTACCGTAAGCTAAATGCTGTAACTCGTCCGGACAACTATCCAATGCCACGTACCGATGAGCTATTGGAAAAGTTGGGACGTGCCCAGTTCATCTCTACAATAGACTTAACCAAGGGGTACTGGCAAGTACCGCTAGATGAACCTGCCAAGGAGAGGTCAGCATTCGTCACCCATGCGGGGGTGTATGAATTCAATGTCCTTCCTTTCGGCCTTCGAAATGCACCCGCCACCTTCCAGAGGCTGGTAGATGGTCTACTAGCTGGACTGGGAGAATTCGCAGTTGCCTACCTCGATGATGTGGCCATTTTTTCAGACTCCTGGCCCGAACACCTACTACACCTGGAAAAGGTCTTTGAGCGCATCAGGCAGGCAGGACTAACTGTTAAGGCCAAAAAGTGTCAAATAGGCCAAAACAGAGTAACTTACCTGGGGCACCAGGTGGGTCGAGGAACCATAAACCCCCTACAGGCCAAGGTGGATGCTATCCAAAAGTGGCCTGTCCCAAGGTCAAAGAAACAGGTCCAATCCTTCTTAGGCTTGGCCGGATACTACAGGCGATTTGTACCACACTACAGCCAAATCGCTGCCCCATTGACCGACCTAACCAAAAAGACCCAGCCAAATGCCGTTAAGTGGACTAATGAGTGTCAAAAAGCCTTTACCCAGCTTAAGGCAACGCTCATGTCTGACCCTGTACTCAGGGCCCCGGATTTTGACAAACCATTCCTAGTAACTACAGATGCATCTGAGCGTGGGATAGGAGCAGTGCTCATGCAGGAAGCAACAGATCACAACTTCCATCCTGTCGTGTTTCTCAGCAAGAAACTGTCTGAGAGGGAAAGTCACTGGTCAGTCAGTGAAAAGGAATGCTATGCCATTGTGTACGCCCTGGAAAAGCTACGCCCATATGTTTGGGGACGGCGGTTCCAACTACAAACTGACCATGCTGCACTCAAGTGGCTTCATACTGCCAAGGGGAACAACAAGAAACTTCTTCGTTGGAGTTTAGCTCTCCAAGATTTTAATTTTGACATTCAACACATCACAGGAGCTTCTAACAAAGTTGCTGATGCACTCTCCCGTGAGAGTTTCCCAGAATCCAGTAGTTAAAAAGTGTTCTTAACATGTAAAAGTCTGTTAGTTATATACTTAGTAGTATATGTAAAGGTGCATGTGTTGTATTAATCTGTTTATTTTCAAGTTCTAGAAGAAAATTGCCGCCAGTGAGCTTTCCCACTGTCTGCAATTTGGGGGGCGTGTCATAAACAGATAGCTAAGGGTTAATGTCTCTTTCACCTGAAACACCTGACCAGAGAACCAATCAGGAAACCGGATTTTTTCAACCTTGGGTGGAGGGATGTGTGTCTCTGAGTCTTTTGTCTGCCTGCCTGCTTCTCTGAGCTTTGGAGAAGTACTTTCTACTTTCTAGTCTTCTGTTTCTAAGAGTAAGGACAAAGAGATCAGATAGTAAGTTATATGGTTTCTTTTCTTTGGTATTTGCATGAATATAAGTGCTGGAATGCTTTGATTTGTATTCTTTTTGAATAAGGCTGTTTATTCAATATTCTTTTAAGCAATTGACCCTGTGTTGTATCATCTTAATACAGAGAGAACATTTGTATTTTTTCTTTCTTTTTTATATAAAGTTTTCTTTTAAGACCTGTTGGAGTTTTTCTTTACTTCAGGGAAATTAAGTCTGTACTCACCAGGGAATTGGTGGGAGGAAGAAATCAAGGGGAGAGCTGTGTGTTGGATTGCTAGCCTGATTTGGCATTTCCTCTGGGTGAAGAGGAAAGTGCTTTTGTTCCAGGATTGGGAACGGAGAGGGGGAATCACTCTGCGTAGTTTCACAGAGCTTGTGTCTGGGTATCTCTCCAGGAGCATCTGGAGGGGGGAAGGGGAAAAAGGATTATTTCCCTTTGTTGTGAGACTCAAGGGATTTGGGTCTTGGGTCCCCAGGGAAGGTTTTTCAGTGGGACCAGAGTGCCCCAAAACACTCTAATTTTTTGGGTGGTGGCAGCAGTACCAGGTCCAAGCTGGTAACTAAGCTTGGAGGTTTTCATGCTAACCCCCAAATTTTGGACGCTAAGGTCCAGAATCTGGGAATAAGGTTATAACACTTGGTTTCTATGGAATTGTGTTGGGGGGACACACACCTCTTTCGCTGAAGGAGTATCACAAAGATTAGTTAATATCAGAACGAATTTTTACCATATAACACTGTGAGGATTATTGTTATTTCTCCTTGGCTGCTCCCTTATAAACAGCTTGCTACTGAGAAGTGACGCTTTCATTTCAAAGGTAGATCACCCTTGCACCTCCCCTCCGTGCCTTCAAAAAACCACCACCTACTTTAGAATCATCATTGGGTGTAATTAACTTCCCTCTTCAGCTCACCACACTTCTATTTATTTGATCTAAAATACTTTGCTTATCTATAATCATCACTTTTATGGGGCAAGTTTTCAGAGACAGGCAAGGCTAACTGAGTGCATGTACCTAATGTACATGCAGATTCTAAAAACAGTAAATCAGGGATTTGTACACAGCCGCCATGTGCGACAAGCCACGGTATGCAACTGGCCACATGGATGCACAAGTACTCTATTTGCACATGCAATTGTGATATTTTTATGTACAAATTAAGTACATATGTGCAAGTGGATGTGCACAATTCTGCACACCATTCTTTGACATTTTAGCCCTGTGATGGACAACATCAATGAAAAATAAATTCTGTGAATGTCTTTGGCTCTTTATGAGCCTCTACAGGAAGAGTGGCTCTCCCATCTCCTATATTCAGATCTTTTGATTGTTATTGAATGGACCATACATTGAGTTTAAGTCATCTTTACACTTTTTCCATATGATAAGCTATAAAAGTAGTCTAAGCACATTAACTAAAGCTGTCTATGTTCTTTTCTCCCTGAGACATGTAGGTCTAATTCAAAAGCCTTTTATGCATTAAAGTTGTCATTAAATAGAAGTCCTTTATGGATTATTAAGTCACTTAAAGATTTGCTGAATATACTCAAATTCCTAAATAAATCAAAGAGATTTTTTTTAATAACAAACTGAATGCTGGGGAAAGTTTAAAAAGTTTATTTTATTTATTGGAGTTTAACTATTTGAACTTGAAATCTGTTGAAACACACAGAATTTCTTATACTGCCATTCATTTTGATCCCAGACATAAATCACAGTGTTTGCGGACCGGTTAGAGACAATTTATGTTCAGCAAGTTAAAATGAACACCGATGCAAACTGGCAAGAACTTTCCTCACATTGCATGAGACAAGTAAAAACACCTTTGCAAACTATATTCTAGTATCGAACAATCTCAAACCCAGAATGAAGAATGAGAGCTGAAGACAAGGCACTCTCAGCCCTCGTCTACACTATGAGTTTATGTCGAATTTAGCAGCATTATATCGATTTAATCCTGCACCTGTCCACACAATCAAGCCTTTTTTTTTTTTAACTTAAAGGGCTCTTAATTGATTTCTGTACTCCACCCCTGACGAGGGGATTAGCGCTGAAATCAACCTTGCTGGGTCAAATTTGGGGTAGTGTGGGGTAGTATGGTTGCAATTTGATGGTATTCGCCTCTGGAAGCTATCCCAGAGTGCTCCATTGTGATCACTCTGGACAGCGCTCTCAACTCAGATGCACTGGCCAGGTAGACAGGAAAAGGCCCGCGAACTTTTGAATCTCATTTCCTGTTTGGCCAGCGTAGCAATCTGCAGGTGAGTGCAGATCTCATCAGCAGAGGTGACCATGATGGAGTCCCAGAATCGCAAAAGAGCCCCAGCATGGACTGAGGGGAGACAAATCTGTGCAATCAGAACTCCGTTCAAAAGACAAAATGCCCAAACATTTGAAAAATCTCCAAGGGCATGAAAGACAGGCTATAACAGAGACCCGCAGCAGTGCCACGTGAAACTTAAGGAGCTGAGGCAAGCCTACCAAATAATCAGGGTCAGAGCCCCAGGCATGCCGCTTCTATGGTGAGCTGCATGCTATTCTAGGAGGTGCCCCTACAACTAGCCCACCCCTGTGCTTTGACTCCATCAATGGAGTAGCACACAACAAGGATGTGGGTTTGGGGGATGAGGAAGATGATGAGGAGGAGGTTGACGATAGCTCACAGCAAGCAAGCAGAGAAACTGTTTTCCCTGACAGCCAGGAACTGTTTCTCGCCCTGGACCTGGAGTTAGCACCCCCCCAAAATCCACCCAAGGCTGTCTCCCGGACCCGCCAGGCAGAGAAGGGACCTCTAATGAGTGTACCTTTGCAAATATTAGACATGGTTTAAAAGCAAGAGTGTTTAATGATTAATTTGCCCTGGCATTCATGGCCAGTACAGCTACTGGAAAAGTCTGTTAACATGTATGGGGATGGAGCAGAAATCCTCCAGGGACATCTCCATAAAGCTCTCCTGGATGTACTCCCAAAGGCTTTGCAAAAGGTTTCTGGGGAGGTCAGCCTTATTCCGTCCTCCATGGTAGGACACTTTAGCACACCAGGCCAGTTTCCTAAATGAAAACCCAACAAAATTTGTCAACCTTCACCCACTGCCTGATTTTGCCTCTCTCTTCTATCAGAGATGGGCCAAAACAGAAAATTTCTGAGCCCTGAAAAAGTATTGGGTTTGAAAATGGGATCCTGAGCTGAACTACACGTAACACTGGTTTGCAAATGTAGAGGACTCTCACAGGAGGTGCTCCGTACCTAGCAGGGTCAGGACCCAAGACCATTAGTAGAAGAATTTTTTTTTATTGCAATAGTTAGTGTTTGCTATCCTTGCAGCATCAACTCTGGAAGAACAATCTTCTTAAGAGTGCTGTTTTGGGGAATGATGATAGGACCAAGGTATAACTGGACTAGCTAATGCTTGCAATACCTGCTAATATCTAAATGTTAGTGCTATCGCATACTGATGACAATCTCAAATTCAAAACTTTTTTCACACAAGATTGTTTCTGCTTTAGTGATCCAACTGAAGTTAAATATTTAAACAAACAGTGACATCATCATACCTTGGTGTGACAGAGTGCTGTGGCTTGACAGGTTGGTCAGCACTCTGATCCCTATAGCTGCAGTTAGTTCCCCAGTGATGGCTGATTGAGCCATTAGCTAATCAGAAGGGAAGATGGGGGGAGGTAAGGAATGAATTAGCCCTCAGCTGGCTAGCCTGATAAAAGTCCAGAAGGAAATGTTACAAAATGGGTGGGGGAAGGGCGGAGCTTGGTGAGTTCAGACTGAAGCACTCTCAAAACTGGCCGATCTCTTTTCCTCCTATGACCTTGGTGCAGCTGGACTCAAAAATGTAGAGATTAAAAACTGTGATTCTGCACTGCACTAATGTTGGTAGGAGGGGGTGGAAAAATTACAGACTGAACATTAAATGGGCCTGAGTAGTGTCTGGGCCATCAGCAGATGAGGACAGATCACTGCCTAATCACACGTGGCTTGAAAGAAATCCCACACTCTAGCAAGTTTCCTAATATTTCTCATCCTTATTACATTTAAATTGTCTTTTCCTTCAAGTTATACCACCCATCAGTGTTGAGGTTTAAACCAGCATCACGAGGAGTATCAAATGCTACAACTGCAGCAGACGACACGTGTGCGCTAAGATTTATAGATTCTAGGACTGGAAGGGAACTCGAGAGGTCATCGAGTCCAGTCCCCTGCCCTCATGGCAGGACCAAATACTGTCTAGACCATCCCTGATAGACATTTATCTAACCTACTCTTAATATCTCCAGAGATGGAGATTCCACAACCTCCCAAGGCAATTTATTCCAGTGTTTAACCACCCTGACAGTTAGGAACTTTTTCCTAATGTCCAACCTAAACCTCCCTTGCTGCAGATTAAGCCCATTGCTTCTTGTTCTATCCTTAGGGGCTAAGATGAACAAGTTTTCTCCCTCCTCCTTATGACACCCTTTTAGATACCTGAAAACTGCTATCAGGTCCCCTCTCAGTCTTCTCTTTTCCAAACTAAATAAACCCAATTCTTTCAGCCTTCCTTCCATAGATCATGTTCTCAAGACCTTTAATCATTCTTGTTGCTATTCTCTGGACCCTCTCCAATTTCTCCACATCTTTCTTGATGTGCGGTGCCCAGAACTGGAACAAAACTTCAGTTGAGGCCTAACCAGCGCAGAGTAGAGTGGAAGAATGACTTCTCATGTCTTGCTCACAACACACCTGTTCATGCATCCCAGAATTGTGTTTGCTTTTTTTTGCCACAGCATCACACTGTTGACTCATATTTAGCTTGTGGTCCACTATAACCCCTAGATCCCCTTCCGCTGTACTCCTTCCTAGACAGTCTCTTCCCAATCTGTATGTGTGAAACTGATTGTTCCTTCCTAAGTGGAGCACTTTGCATTTGTCTTTATTAAACTTCATCCTATTTACCTCAGACCATTTCTCCAATTTGTCAGATCATTTTGAATTATGACCCTATCCTCCAAAGCAGTTGCACTCTGTAGACGTGCAGACTCACCCCTGCGGCGCCCCCTGCTGGTTACTTCTGTGAATTAGCTCAGTTCCAGCTCCGGAGTGCCCTCTGCAGGCTGGTGATCCACCTGTCTTCTGGGCCCGTGTCCCTCCCTAGACCCGGTGCCCTTTTATATGGAGTGCTGCCCCCAAGCAGTCACCCCTTTCTCTGAGGGTTTCCCTTTCCCAGGGGACCCCCCACCCTCTATCCCCACTTTGCTTCAGTATATGGCTACTGCCCAGTCTCCATCTCACCCCCGTTCACTGGGGCAGACTGCAGTATCAGCCACTCATCATAGGCAACGGGGTTTGGACCTGCTGCCCTAGCCTACCCCTGGGCTGCCCCCTGCAACCCCCAGTACCTTTTAGCCTAATGCTAGGCCTCAGCCTGTCCTCAGCCCTGCTCCCCTCAGGTACTTTGTCTCTAGCTCCCGGCAGCCAGGCCCATCTCCCTCTACAGCTAGAGAGAGAGACTGACTGCTTCTAGCTCTTCTGGCCTTCTTATGAGGACCCGTTGCTCAGTTTGGGGAGTGGCCCCAGCTGCAGCCACTTCCCCAATCAGCCCAGCCTAAAGGCTGCTTTCTCCAGCCACAGCCCCTTCCCAGGGCTGTTCTTAACCCCTTCAGAGCAGTAGCTGGGGTCCACCCTGCTACACCCTCCCAGTTTGGTATCGTCTGTAAACTTAATAAGCTTACTTTCTATGCCAATATCTAAGTCACTGATGAAGATATTGAACAGAGCCGGTCCCAAAACAGACCTCTGTGGAACCCCACTTGTTATACCTTTCCAGCAGGATTGGGAACCATTAATAACTACTCTCTGAGTACGGTTATCCAGTCAGTTATGCACCTACTTTATAGTAGCCCCATCCAAGTTGTATTTGCCAAATTTATTGATAAGAATATCATGTGAGACCGTATCAAATGCCTTACTAAAGTCTTGTTATCCACAAGACTCGTTATCCTATCAAAGAAAGCTATCAGATTGGTTTGACATGATTTGTTCTTTACAAATCCAGGCTGGCTATTCCCATCACCTTACCACCTTCCAAGTGTTTGCAGATGATTTCCTTAACCACTTGCTCCATTATCTTCCTTGGCACAGAAGTTGAGGCAACAAATGCATACTTGTGAATTTCATTTCCTCCTGACAACCAGTGTGTTCTTGACTCTCTGGAACAGGCTGTCCACATACCAAGCCTCTTGACTTTCACTTTGTCACCATGTCATACACCAATTTGTCTCCTAGCCGTTCTGCAGCTCAATATAGCCCCAGGAATGTTTTCTTTGCAAGATTATATTTACCTACTTTTGCTTGATTGTTTAATTGGCAAGGCACCTCATTATTTGTCAAAGCTATTCCATTCTCTAGGTCAGCATTGACTGACTTCTGCCTGTTTATGGGACACACTCAGTTTTGATATTTTAAAACTGATTAATTTTCTGGTGAAGCACTCCTTAAATAATACTGCATGTTCTAAAGCAATTATTTTATAAAGAAAACTCAGAACAGTTTCCTGAAGGTTTTTCTGCTCCCCTGTTGATGTTTGTAAAGGTCTTTTCAAGGAGGAAGGAACTGACTATGCAGAAGACACAGTGAAAGTAATTGTACACAAAGTACTGTCTAATGCACAAAGTAAACAAACTGAAGTATTCATACTGTTCAAGGTGAGAACGGACCATTAGATCATCTTGTCTGACCTCATATATCACAAGCCCTTAAATTTCATCCATTACCCCTGTATTGAGCCCAATAACTTGTGTTCAGCTCAAGCATATGTTCCAGATAGGCATCCAATCTTCATCTGAAGACGTCACGAAATGGAGAATTCACCCCTTACCCTGGCTGGTGAATTAACCATTGGAATAAACATCACAGTTGAAAATTTGTGCCTTATTTCTCACTTGAATTTGTCTGGCTTTAACTTTGAGCCTGTGGTTCTTGTTATGCCTTTCTTTGTTAGATTTAGGGAGCTCTTGGTACTCTAGAGCTCTTCCCCAGAAAGTTACTTAGCCACAGTAACCAAGTCACCTCTCAAACATTTTTTTTCTTTTTGATACACTGGACAGATTGAGCGCTATAAAGCCTCTCACTGTAAGGCATTTTCTTCAGCCTCCAGTCATTTTTGTAGCTCTTTCCACACCCTCCCCAATTTTTCAATGTCCATTCAAAATGTGGAGACCAAAACGGTGTACCGCATTCCACTATCAGTCTCAGTAAAGCCATGTGCAGAAGTAAAGATCACCTACCTCCTTCAAGGGAGAAAGGAGTATATTTTTTGCTAACTTCTTTCAATAACAGCTTCTGGTTTTCCCCCTCTTTTGTTCTGCTCCTCGGGTGTTGGAGGTGAATGAGATCATAACTAATTAATGTTTTTGAAGTGTTCTGTAAACCTGGGATGAAAGGCATTCTACAAGCTTCATTATTGCTTGGAACAACCTCCAGGAGAGTCTTTTTTGGCTCACTAATTTGACTTTCAATCTGAAATTTCCATGGTTAATTTGTGATACTCTTAACCCATTAGATGAGGATCATTTGTTAGAGCCAGGAGCTGTTTGTATTAGCTCTTATATCCGTTTCTGGTTTTCTAAAGCTAAAAAGGTAAAAAAGATTTAATACATCAGCTTTAAAGAAAATCCATTGGAGCAGAAGGTATTTTATTTAAAAACAGTTTTTCAAACAAACTTGGATGAGACATTAATAGCTCTTTCTAAAGTGAGATATTTCAGTCATAGACAACATAATGGGCTTATGGGCTTTATTTTGGGATTCCAGCTTTGAAACTAAGTAGGCCAATTATTCATCATCATCACTGACTCTTGATTCTGATCAAATGCCTCATCCTCTGTCTAGAGCATCAGTTAAAAAAAAATAAAAAAATAAAAAAAAAGATAGAACTTTAGAAATGGGAATGGAACATATGCAAAGAAAAGGAAAGAACTAAATATAATCTCTCGCTCCACGGCTGTGGTCAGCAGAGATGCTTAATGCAGATATCCAGAATTACAGAAGAGATGGCATAGCTGGCAGGGTGTTCTCCATGAGGGCCCTCGACCCTGGAGCACATTGCCTCCCAAAAGCGATCTGAATCTGGTGACAGCAAAAGACCCCTGTTTGGGAGAGCTTTTGAAGAAAGAGCAAGGTATGCTTCCCACAACAATGAAGGGGCCAGAAGGATTTTTGTAACTGTCTGGCTGAACTCCTGCTGAACTGATCATTTAAACGCTGCTGAGATTTAACTGTTATTGTTAAAGGTGCGTTTGCCAGCCTAGAGCACGGGATAGGAGTCAAACTGAAGTCAATAAATATTGCCTGTATTTAACATGTTATAGGTGGGGCATTCAAAAGCGCCTAAGTAATTTAGCAGTATAAGTGTTCAAAAAACAATAGGCATTTTTGAAAAGCCCATCCTGCATCAATAAGCTGACTGCAGCATTCATTAGTAAGGTGACCATATGTCCTGAGACAGTCCCCTTTTCAAGCCCTATCCCAGATGGCCCAATTCTTTTGGCAAAACTAACATTTATCCCATTTGCTCTTGCCATCTGATGATCAGTTGCTAAAATCAAATGGGACAAATGCCCACTGTTGCCAAAAGAGTGGGGCACGCCCCCCAGTGGGGTGCAGAGGAACATTCAGGGAGGGTGACAATGTCAGCCCCGCACAGTAGGGCTCAGATGAGCAACGATGCCAAGCAGCTTGGGCAGCCCTGTGCGGGCTGGGGGGGCTTGGGCGAGCAGCAATGCTAACCCTCCATGGGAAGGGGCAGGGGGACTCAGACTAGCTTGGGGTACGGGTAGGACGTTTTCAGTTTGAGAAATATGGTCACCCTATTTATTACTACATATTGGCTGAAAGAACACAGTGGATATTAGTTTTCAGTTGCAATGTGGTCATTTTGGCCAAAGATCATCATAGATTACTTTGCATGGCTGAATAGCCTTTAGATGTCTTCTTCTGACCTATGGATTTGTTGTCATTAAACTTACTCTATTCTTCCTTTATTAATGGTGCCCAGCACTCTTCCTGGAGGATAGCAAATGTTTCCTGTTTTATATGGGCCCAGTGCTGGGCATACTGTTGTCCACTGGGCTGAGGTCAGAGGTACTCTGCAACATGACTATGCTCTGCTGCTGAAGAGGCCAATTTATATCTTGAGGGAGAAGAGTGTCCTCCTGTAGATGGCTGTGTGTATTTACATGGCTGCCCAACTCTTCTCCATTCAACCTTAATGCCCCAGATCCAGAGATCTATTTAGACTCCTAAGTTCCATTGATCCTCAGCTGGGGTCACAACTACTTCTACCTTTTGGTACTATTCTGTTCTCCTCTCTGAAGTAGCAGGCCTTCTTAAAGGTTCCTGGGAAATGGTTGTGGGAAGTCACCTGCCTCACATGGCTGAAAGGGTGAGGAAGCCCTGTCCAGTCCTCTCAGATATTCAGCTAAGCAACCAGAAATGGAAGCACTGGCAAGATTAATAAAGACAGATTAATATATTTGACATACCTAATCTGCAGGGAACCCAAATTCATAGTTTGGCTGCTGTGATTCCCTGGGTGATGGGAATGAAGCTGGAAGCCAAGGACAATTTTTATGGGACTGTGGCCCAAATATCTTCACCAGCTGGCTGGCGTTCAGTTGGCCTATGAAGAATTCATCCAGGCATATGGATGTCAGAGGATGTACTGAGCTCCGTGCTTCTCTAATATTCTCACGCACCTGATTCCTAAGTGGCAATCTAGTTGGGCAGACCGTCTCCGAGAAGGAGGTGGCCACATTAAATGACATTATGTTGTGGGTACCAAGTGGGTACTTCTCCTTCCCACTGAGGAGGGAAAGCTCAGAGAGGGGGAATAGGTAGAGCCCTGTAAACATTTTCTTTATATATATGGATGCCAATAACCACGGACCATGTTGCGGATTGCAGATCAGACATGGATACAAATCTTGTATCCGCATAGGACTCTAGCAATAGGGAAACCTCACAGACCCTGCCTCCTCTCAGAGAAACAGAGCAAAGAGCTACCAGAATACAGTGGGGCAGCTGAAAGCTCTCAGTCAGACAGAGAGGAATGGGGACCTCAGTGTTCAGAGCCAGGGTTGGACCTGGCTTGCTGGGCTCCTGCCTTCCCACATTTCTCCCATTATTTCTAAGGCTGCTTTCAGTGAGCATGGAGAAGAGGAGCCAGAAGTGCTGCTTCTCAAATAGTTCCCCAAGTTGCCTCCACTCACAACAGGAGAGTTTCTTCACCTGGCTCCAGGGTATTGAAGAAGAGGTCATGGGTACGCTTTCCCATCCCCCTGCTGTTTCTCCTCTTCGGAATAATACACCACAACCTAAAGATCTGGTACAGATGTGCATCTCTCCCCTGATCTTCAGACCCTAAAGGATCTGATAGGTCCTCAAGGACCAGCATCTAGGGTCCTAGATCCTGACTTATTTCAAGAATTGTCCTTGGGAAAACTTGGCAGCTCTACATTAATGGGATATATACTTTACAGGTAATACATGTTCCTTTGATGTATAGAAAAGGCATTATCCAATCATCTCGGGTTCAGTTCTGCCAGTAGTGTGTAGCTTCAGAGCTGCCAGTAGTGTATGTGTGAGGGGGGGAAAGTGGAGGGGAAAGTTGGCCATGGCCTGGACTCAGCAGGATATCTTTAAGGTTGATTCCTTCAGTATCCTGGATGCCCTGGAGGTGCCAGAGTCTTCTCCCAGCCATGCCCTATAATCCCTGCTCACTTTGGGTCCAGAAGAGAAAGAGCCAGTTGGAGGTGAGCATGCATTGCTGCAGGCCTGAGCTGTAGGAAGGACACCAAGGCATTGTCTCTCTTGTGAGCAGAGAGTACAAAGATAATTCTCTCCCACAGCCTGCCTGAAAGAAGGAATAGAATTCCATCCCCCAAAACTTGAGTCTCTGTTTCAGAGAAGCTAAGTCTGGGGCTGAACTGAAGTAGAGAGACTGAGAGAGAGCATGAGCAAGAGCTGCAAATGCGGTTCTGTATTACCTTTTCAACTCCAGGATCCAAGAGGTGGCCTAGGACCAGAATGGTCCATGACTCAAATCTGAGAAGTTCTAGGGTATTACTATTCATAAGGCCCTAAACTCAGCCAGAAAAGGCCACCAATCACCCCGCTACTCAGTGATCACAGATTTCAGAGTCTTGCAGTCTGGTTTTTCATTAGAAGAGAAATCAATGACAGATAATGGCTATTTTCTTAGTGTAACTTGTTTCATCCACAATGTATACACCATTCCTTGAACAGAGGTGGTCACAACATGCAGGCAAGCATCTCTGTAAGCAAGCTCTACTAAAATGATAGTGCCTGATTCTTGGGGAGCATCTCTAACCTAACCTAAGAATTGACTCTAGTAGGAAAGATTAAATTAGGGAGGAACGCTTTTCCTCCCAAAATAAACCACATGACAAGACTTTCTTAGTGTGTGAGCACTGTGGATAAAGCTTGTAAAATTACATGCAACAAAGCCAAACACCATGACAGCCCTTACTCCAGTTAGACTGGTGTAAAAGGGCTGATAAAAATCCAGAATTTGGTCCCCACCAATCAATCTGTGAGCTCCCGCCCATTCCCTCCTCCCAGGCATTTGGGGACAGATATAGAAGATTCCTATGGGCCCTAGGGTGACTATATCTGTGAACCTGAGAGAGAAGAACCCTAGCTTAGTGGCTTGAGCATTGTTCTGCTAAACCCAGGGTTGTGAACTCAATCCTTGAGGGGGCCATTTAGGGATGTGGGGCAAAAAGCTGTCTGGGGTTTGGTCCTGCTTTGAGCAGGGGGTTGGACTAGATGACCTCCTGAGGTCCCTTCCAACCCTGATATTCTATGAATTAGATGAAAACAAAATCAGCTCTATAAGCATATAAATGCCTTTTTGGTTCCCAAAATCAGTGATATCTGAATTTTTTCTCAGCCATTTGTTTCATAAGTAGCTTAAATGCAGTGACAAAAAAACCCAAAACCCACAATAGTTAAATCTGAGGAGAGCCTGTAAACCAGCAGCTACCCAAGAGCCAGATCACTATTCCAATTCCTCCTTGGATTTGCAGGCAAAGATATAAACACCCTCACCGGTAAATCAGTTGCTAAGAAAGTTTGCTGGTCATTTGCTTTTACACTGCTTACATCTGTTTATTCACAGCCAGTGCCAAATGACTATTTCTTCAACCTCAGGATTAGAGTCATGAAAAGTGTCTCTACATTTCATAATTGCAGTTAATTCAGGAAATTAATAAACTGCTGATTCAGTGAAAAAGACCAACACATCACAAGGACTCTACTCAGCATTGTGTTTATTGGACTGAATTCACCTCTGGTATGAACTGGCACAACTCAGCTGATTTCAATAGACTTGCTTGTACTCAAGGACAGCAATAAATTTAGCCCATTAAGTTATCCTGTAATTTGAAACTCAACAGAAACTCAAGAGAAGCTGGAGCCACTCAGCCCTAGAATTTAGCGGGGACTTTGAGGAAGAAGAAGTCTTCTACACTACAGAAAGCCTCCAGAACAAGAGTGCAAAGTACCAGTAAGAGAGATTCTGCTATTAGCAGAAAGGAGACTGGGAGAGGGACAAAACTGTAGTTGGTGGATTTGAAGTTTCATAGATCCACTGGCCAAAGCACTCCTGGGAAGTGTAAGCACAGGGTAAGGCAACCATGTTTTTTAAACTACTGTATAAACAGGGACACTTTTGTGGCAACATGCTTAGGACTGAGAAGTAGCCACATGAAAGAGAAGAGTAGTTTCTTTTAATGTGTATTGGCATCACTGCTACCAGCTTCCGACTTAGCTGAGACAAATCCTTATTTCTCGGGGGGATGATTTTCTTTTTGAAGTGAAAAACTCATTCAGATGCTGTTATCAGGAAACACTGAACAAAGCATCGTTCAACAAAAGATCGACTCTGACAGGATCTACACTCATTGTCTCTCTTCTCTTCAAACATTATTCATCACACTGAATTCTTGTTCCCCTGAACTCTTAGTTCTGGAAAACATTGAGTAAATTCTATTCAATACAACAATTTACCTTAAACAGTTTTTTTCTGTTTTCTTTAAACCCTGTGAAGTGAAAAACCAGGGTATTTCAGGTGAGACAAAAGAAATTATTAGGAACTGGGACTCCACATGGAAAGCCGAGATTGTCAGTAAAACCAGGACACTTTACAAGAGGAAACAACCATATTATTACGCTCCAGACACTGAAGTAGCAGTCATGAGAAAATTATACAGGTGTCCTGCACACTGTAGCTGCGTGGGTGTACAGTTCCAGTCATGCAACCTCCAAATAGGCACCCTGCACAAAATTTTATTTAAACGCTTTAGACGGGGCTCAGGATTTTACTCAAAATAGTAAACAGGTGAGGAAAAGATTGAAGGGTGCAATCTGTCTGCAACAAAAAGCGATAAAACACAACAAGGGAAGAACCAGTCTCAACAGTCTTCCTTCCTCTCTCCCCCATTCCCTTCTTAAATCACAGATAAATTGAGATTTTAAGTTCTACAGCCCTTCTGCAGTATTTGTTTGCTTGGCCAGCATTTATTCAATAAATCACTGTAGGTTTTACCAATATGGCAGCAACACAGACATGTAATGTACTTTCACATGCTGGAAATCTTCTTGAATTATTATAAAAGCAGCAAAGAATCCTGTGGCACCTTATAGACTAACAGACGTTTTGGACCATGAGCTTTCGTGGGTGAATACCCACTTCGTCAGATGCATGTAGTGGAAATTTCCAGGGGCAGATATATATATGCAAGCAAGCTACAGATAACACGATTAGTTCAATCAGGGAGGATGAGGCCCTGTTCTAGCAGTTGAGGTGTGAAAACCGAGGAGAAACTGGTTTTGTAGTTGGCAAGCCATTCACAGTCTTTGTTTAATCCTGAGCGGATGGTGTCAAATCTGCAGATGAACTGAAGCTCATCAGTTTCTCTTTGAAGTCTGGCCTTGAAGGTTTTTTGCTGCAGGATGGCCACCTTAAGATCTGCTATAGTGTGGCCAGGGAGGTTGAAGTGTTTTTCTACAGGTTTTTGTATATTGCCATTCCTAATATCTGATTTGTGTCCATTTATCCTTTTCCGTAGAGACTGTCCAGTTTGGCCGATGTACATAGCAAAGGGGCATTGCTGGCATATGATGGCTTATATTACATTGGTGGATGTGCAGGTGAATGAACCGGCAATGGTGTGGCAGATCTGGTTAGGTCCTGTGATGGTGTCGCTGGTGTAGATATGTGGGCAGAGTTGGCATCGAGGTTTGTTGCATGAATTGGTTTCTGAGCTAGAGTTACTATGGTGCGGTGTGCAGTTACTGGTGAGAATGTGTTTCAGGTTGGCAGGTTGTCTGTGGGCGAGGACTGGCCTGCCAGCCAAGGCCTGTGAAAGTGTGGGATCATTGTCCAGGATGGGTTGTAGATCCCTGATGATGCGTTGGAGGCGTTTTAGCTGGGAACTGTATGTGATGGCCAGTGGAATCCTGTTGGTTTCTTTCTTGGGTTTGTCTTGCAGTAGGAGGCTTCTGGGTACACATTTGGCTATGTTGATCTGTTTCCTTATTTCCTCGTGCAGGTATTGTAGTTTTGAGAGTGCTTGGTGGAGATTTTGTAGGTCTTGGTCTCTGTCTGGGGGTTAGAGCAGATGCTGTTGTACCTCAGTGCTTGGCTGTAGACAATGGATCGTGTGATGTGCCCGGGATGGAAGCTGGAGGCATGAAGGTAGGCATAGCGGTCAGTAGGTTTTCGGTATAGGGTGGTGTTAATGTGACCATCACTTATTTGCACCGTGGTGTCTAGGAAGTGGACCTCCCATTTAGATTGGTCCAGGCTGAGGTTGATGGTGGGGCGGAAGCTGTTGAAATCGTGGTGGAATTTTTCCAGAGTCTCTTTCCCATGGGTCCAGATGATGAAGATGTCATCAATATAGCATAGGTAGAGAAGGGGCATGAGTGGACGAGAGCTGAGGAAGCGTTGTTCCAGGTCGGCCATAAAAATATTGGCATATTGTAGGGCTATGCAGGTGCCCATAGCGGTGCTACTGATCTGGAGATATATATTGTCATCAAATTTGAAATAGTTGTGTGTGAGGATAAAGGCACAGAGCTCAGCAGCCAGTTGTGCTGTGGCATCATCAGGGATACTGATGATGATTCTTTGCTGCTTTTACAGATCCAGACTAATATGCTACCCCTCTGATACTTGAATTATTACGCAAATGCAATAGGCACAAGCTGGCATTAACCTCAGACAAGCCACCTTCCCTTTTATCTCTTCCTTCCTGAGGAAATATATTCCCTGCAGCCACTGCAGTGCAATTCTCTTTCTGCAATAATATTGGGGTTTCCTAGGAGCTCAGTGCCTGGTAATGATGGAACAGAAATTATGAGCTCAGTAAGGGAGTGATCATTTGATTTCAACAACACTTGCAGGTTCTCAGCACCACTTAAAGAACAGGCCCTTGCTGAACTCTCCACTCTGTTTCCTAGCCACTAGCAAGAAGATCCAGGGTGAAATCTTTATCTGCTCCTTCCAAAAAAAATCCTGCCTGGAAAAACTTTCTACCAGTATTTTTCTATTATCTGGGTATTACAGACAGGCCTTTTAATACTATGGGTAAACTAACTAAAGAAGAAAGAAAAGAACACATTGGCAAGACACATCAGTAGACTGCAAAGACATAAATAGTCAAAGGATAATTACCTTAATTCCGAGTCTCCTTTGGTTATGAACAGAAGCCAGCATGGCCTCTCCTGTCCAGCTGAAGTCCTCATTGGAATGAGACAGGAGCAGCATTCAGAGTGATATGACAGTACTGTGCCTGGGTGATAATTCAGAACTGGTCTTCAGACTCTTACAGGGCATCAAAATGCAATTCAGCCTTAAGTAGCTTTATAGTCATGTGTCTAACTGATTTCCAGATCAAACATGTTCCATTTTACAGGTAAAAAAAAATCACTAGGTGTTTATTTCCTAGCTAACAGCCCTCTAAAATTCAACCTTCATCATCCTCAGCAATAACGGTTCTGCAGACCAAGTTTTGCCAGCTGTTACCCCTGTGCAATTACATTGTTTTCAGATGATGTCCTCAGCGATACCTGTGCAAATCCACTTACTGGGTAATTGAAAAGGCATGTGGTTTAGCTGGGAACCAGTTAATTTCTCAGGATCCATGGAGGTCAAAATACCTCTGCATAGCCATGCTAACTAGCAACACCTCACTATGTTGCAGCATTTGTTGTTATTTTTTTCCCTGAACAAAGAGAACGAGAAGCACTGGGAAGAAAATATGGATTTTGGCTGGAATACTTCTGTGTCTGTACATCTATGCAGAGGGCAGTAGGATGCAACTGGAAAAGCCTAGAAACACCCAGAAGTAGGGTGTGGCAATTACTAGACATGTTGGAAAGCTATACAGGAAGGTTTCATTGTGGGCAAGGAGTCTTGTAGTCCCTACAGTTATTCACCATTTGACAGGTGACCAGCCAGAGCTGAGATAGGGGGGAGGATGCTACAAATACAGGAGTTAAAGACAACCCTATGGACTCAGAGGCTGATTGACACAGGACCAAGAGATGTCTGCTGAGCAGGCTGGGTCCCAATCCCTGTACCAGTGTGGCTACTTGGGAAGCCCTCTATTATGATAGTATTTGGACCACCATGGTGAGTTTTATGGACAGAGAGTGGAGCCCTTCTCACCCCTAGGGACAACAGATCCTATGGAATTTGCATTTAGCTATCAGCTAATTGATCTAATCTGGAATTCTGTCTCTGTTAAAGAGAGAACAGGAGCAGAGCTGGGTGAGGTGAGGGTTTGTATGTTCTTACCTAACGTAGGTGGGCAGAACATGGTGCTCTATAGAATGAGAGCCTTATACAGATCTAGAGAATGGGTATTTTTATATGCTGATCCCAATCCCTGTACCACTTTGAATACAGGCTACAGATTTGTTTCACCAGCAACTGAGTATAGTCAGCTAGTTACCAAAGGGCTGGCATGCTGCTAGGAATGGAGATTTTTAGATTGTGTTTGCTGACAGGATTCTGACATGTTTGGGAAAGATCTGGGAGGCTGCTGTTCTTCTAAAGCCTTGAAGAGTCCAGGTGATGCAGACTAAACACTATGGGTACACTACAGAGTAAATGTTGTTATGATGACTTCTTACACTTAAATATATGGTGGAAGATACAAGTTTTTGAGCTTCACAGAGCTCTTCTTCAGCTGAAAAAGACAACACTGTAAGCCATTGTCTAGCCATCTAGCTATTTTCTTACAAAATTTGTGTTTTTACAGCAAATTGATAATTACACACAGCACTAGTGATAGCTCTAGCTACACTAAGAACTACTAGCCCAATATATTACAGAGCCATGACAGCTTCATGGTAGGAAGGGATGAGTGAGAAAGTATTATACCAATCAATCTTTGAACACTTTTACTTGTAAGAACTTGATGGAGTAGTAATGCCACATTATATTTGACATGCAGTAAAACAGGGAAAATGGGTGAAGGAAATTGAACTTGTAACAACTGCATTAGCAATAACCAAACAAGTCTCCTCGCTAAACAAGTTACTGCTAGGTTTCAACACATGCAATTGAAAGGGATGTATTAAAAAGCTTTCTTTCCATAAGGTAAAAATGCAGCAGAAGCAACATATGAGTGCCTCCTAAAACAACAAACCACATTATATCCAAATTTCATTCAGTTCCAAAATAAGTATACAGTCAGATTTTTTTTTAAATTATGTATTTCAGGTCAAGCCCTGCCAGACTTCAAGGCACAGACCAAGTATTACAGAATTTCTGCAGAGTAGCAGCCCCCAAATCTGATCCAATGTTACCAAAGATGGGATGTGGCGTCTGGAGAGCAAGATATTTTAAAATAAATACTACTTGAGTTCACTGACTGGATGAAGAACTGGCAAAAATTCTGATCGTGATCACTCTAGTAGTGCTTACCTTCAGGTCAGACTGATTTTTTCAAACATCTCTTTAAATCTTTAAGTTGGGGTCATCCTGATCCTAGCTATTTTGCATATGGACAGATACCACAATTTGGAAAAATGGACTGTAATGGGAAGGGCCACTGATGGGGGGACAAAGGGGGCAATTGGCCAGTGACCTGAGCAACTTAAAAGAGTCCAGGAGCCCCCAGATGCTGCTGCCGCCGGCAGCACAGCAGGGCTAAGGCAGGCTTCCTGCCCACCCTTGTTCCATACCGCTCCGGAAGTGGCAGGCACCTACCTGTGGCCCCTGGGGAGGGGGTCTCCATGCGCTGCCCCTGTCCCGAGCACCGACTCCACAGATCCCATTGGCCAGGCAATGTGGACAATGGGAGCTGAGAGGGTGGTGCCTGTGGACAATAGTGGGCAGACACCCCTGGATCCCCACCTAGAAGCCGCTGCCAGAGGGATGTGCCAGTTGCTTTTGAGAGCCACCCGAGGTAAACATCGACACCCTGACTTACTCCTGCACTCCAATCCCCACCCAGAGCCCACATCCCGCACCCAAACTCCCTCCCAGAGCCTGCAGCCAAACTCCCTCCCCCACCCAAACTCCCTCTCAGAGCCCGCACCCCAACGCCCTCCCACAGTCTACACCCTGTATCCAAACTCCCTCCCAGAGTCCACACCCCTCCTGCACCCAAACTCCCTCCCAGAGCCTGCATCCCAACCCCCTCCTTTACCCAAACTCCCTTCTGGAGCCTGCACCCCCTCCTACACCTGTGCCCCAGCCTGGTGAAAGTGAGTGAGGGTGGGGGAGAGTGAGCGACAGAGGGTGCGGGGATGGAATGAGCAGGAGGCGGGGCCTGGAAAAGGGGCAGGACAGGGGAGTGGTTTGGATGGGACGGGACAGAGGGCAGGACAAGGGTTTTTGGGCTTGAGTGATTAGACAGTTGGCAATCCTCCCAGGCAGGCATGTGGAAACCCAGGCTGTGCTAGAAGAGTGTGCCCAGCAGTGCAGCCAGGAGTTCTCTGGGCACCAGCCAGTGTAGACGAAGCACTGCTCAAATGTCAAGTGGACCGTGTCTGTGCAGGCGCGACTTATGCATATGTGGGGGCCCATTGACTCTTCTGCCCTGGGCCCAGAATTGCTGTCAGTGGGCCTGGTAATGGGTAGGATAGCTTTACCTTTCAAGATCAGAAAGTTCTCTGGCTCTGCCACAGTCAAGCACAGGTCACTCAGCAAGTTTCATTGTATTTGGTTCAAGCTATGGATCCTTATCTCTGAATACAGTGGCACCAGCTTGTCTAAGTCTTAGAACAATGTATTTCATTGCATTGAGTAAAAAATAATTTTGACTATAATGATCAGCACAATTACAAGTACATTCAAACTAAAACCTACAAGCCAGGAGGACACCTGATGACACAAGGGCAAGACAAAAAATGGGAAACAGACTTTTATTTACTTTGCCTACAGAAACAATGAAGGAACTGTATGTGGTTAGATTAGTCTCCCAGTCACTGAGCTAACTAATAAATATTACAGTTGAATCTCAGAGTTACGAACACCAAAGTTACGAACTGACCAGTCAACCACATACCTCATTTGGAACTGGAATTTTACAATCAGGCAGCAGCAGACAAAAATTAAAAAAGCAAGTACAGTACAGTACTGTGTTAAATGTAAACTAGTAAAAGAAAAGGAATTCAGAGTTACAAACATTTCAGAAAAAAGCAACAAAGAGTCCTGTGGCACCTCATCGACTAACAGATGTATTGGAGCATGAGCTTTCGTGGGTGAATACCCACTTCGTCAGACAACCTCCATTCCCAAGGTGTTTGTAACTCTGAGTTTCTACTGCAATTGACTGGGGCCTCCAGAGTCTGCCACAATATATGATTCCTACTATAGGATAGGAAAGACAGTACAGTATGTAAGGGGGCACCAAACAAACTCAGGAGACCTGGGTTTAATTCCTGGCTCAGCTATAGATTTCCTGTGAGACCCTGAGCAAGCCACTGTGCACTGTGTCTCAGTTCTCCATTTGCAAGATGAGTATAATACTTCCCTACCTCACAGAGGTGTTTTAAGGATATACTCCCTTAATGATCAAGAGGTGCTCACAGTGATGAGGGCTATACAAGTACCCAGATAGATATTAGTGCTAGGCACTGTACAAACACATAAGAGATATTCCCTGCCCTAAAGAGTTTATAATCTTATAATTAGGTCTCAGTCTTCAGCAAGTGGTCTGCATATGCCATACTCTCTTAGCTATGGGGATTTGTTCTGGTGAAGCTTGTTTACTTTCAGTTAATTAATATTTTGCTTGCCTACAATCTACATCCCCCGGATCTCAAAGTTCTTTACAAATATTAACTAAGATTCCTGCATTTCTGAGAGGTAAGCATTATTCCCATTTTACAGAGATGGAAATGAAGTCATAGTGTATTCGAGTGACTTGCCTAGACAGAGAAACAAAAAGAGCTGTCATTGACAATGGGTGGCAGGTTGAAATACTGAAATGGCCAAGAACCTTAAAAAGGAACGAATGTGACTAAGCAGATACAAAGGTCCTCAGGCCTTGATCCTGTAAACTATTCCATGTGGATGAACTCCAGCACCCATTCAGAGCCCTGAAACAGCTTCAAAGACTGGGTCTTAGAGGGTATGTCTACACAGTAGCTGGGAGGTTGCTTCCCAGAGCGGATAGAGGCAACACCAAGGCTCGAGCTAGCATGCTAAAAATAGCTCCATGGCCGCAGTAGCATGGGTGGTGAGTCAGGCTAACCACCCAAGTACAATCCTGCCTGATCCCCTGGGTATGTGCTCGGACACCTAGTCCAGGCTCCCATGGCCACATTCCTATTTTAGCGTGCTAGCTTGAGAAGAGCTAGCATGTCTATCTGTGGTGGGAAACATTCTCTCAGCTGCTGTGTAGACGTATCCATATTCTGCCAGATAGAAACCAGAGCTATGAGTACATAAGATGGAGCTGAAATTCCAACACTAATCCTAGAGGAAATGGACAAAATCTGCGTACGTGTGCTTCCCAGTTAAACAAGTGTAATATTTTCCTGTTTTTTCATGGCAAAAAACTTTGATTTGAAATCACCAAGATTTACCACTGAAAAAGTTTTCATGAAAATTCCCAATATTCCTGTTTCTGCTGAAAAATCCTGCACATAATTGTTACCATCAGTTTCTCAGCCTATGGAAAATTGTTTTCAAATGTAAAAGCTCATCTCCAATTATATAACAGACCTGATTTATTTGGGGAGGAAATCTTTAAAGGAGGAACTTCTCAGAAAGATGCATTTCCTGAATCTTTTGGAAAAATCAAATTTTAGTCCAGGCTGATGCATCTTGTAACAACACATCATGCCAGGCTGCATCAGTCACATTGCATAATAGTGAAGTGATCTAAATGTAAGACAAAACTGAGAAAATAACTTAACAATCATAAATCCTGCCATGGATTTTGATATCGATCTTGACAGAACTCCTGAAATACAAAGCCAAACTCCAGTGAGGTCACAGTCACTTCTGCTGACTCAAATGACAAAGAGGTACGTGTAAAAGATGTGGCTGAGAGGTCTGCACAGGAGAAGCTAGTAAATGTAAATATTTTATTTCTTAAATTGATAAGTCAATTGATGTCAATCATTGCAATACATCTAGACACATTTTACTCATTTTAAAATCAAAATAGCTCATAGCAGATAACCCAGATTTCATGTGCTGGGGGAGATCTTGAATATAGGCGTTCCAGATAACCAATGACTTTAACCATGTAGCTGCCATTGTTTATTGAATCTGAGGAGGTGACTCAGCATTCCTCAGAAAATAGCTTCATTGATAGAAGAGTTCTATAATGGAATGGAAAGCTGTGTTTGAGTTAATGGCAGATATATGGCATGGTTTCCTATCTCCATGGAGGTTCGCCAAGCCTGCATTTCTTCACCATCGTTCAATAGCAGCATTGATTGGTTGATGGATACGTTTAGTGAATTGCTGCCGCTGATGTGGTCTGGCAAGAAGCAGCACACATTAGTCTCATTAAAATCTAGATAAACGAAGTCCCTAGCCATTACCATCAAGCAGCCTCCATCTCCATATTACAACCAACTCAGTATTAACCTGTCCAGGTGGCAACTGTCAATTATCTGGGCAGTGTCATAGAAAGTACTGTAGGATGCTCGAAAGATGTGGACACTCATATAGCAGCAACTGCTGCCATGTTTCAGGCCCTTCTGCAGACATCAAGTGTGCCGCGGAGCTGCAGATCCACAGAAATGCAGCTATACAAATTCCATTATATGGAAGTGAAATGCGGGAGCCGAGAAAGACCTAGTAACAGCGTATTGATGTTTTCAATTCTCATCGTCTTTACCGGTTGCTCCATATCAAGAGGCAGGAGAAAATCAGAATGAGGATATTCAAAGCCAAACCCAGCGCTGGCTCAGTTTTGACATGTCAGAGCCCAGGTCTACAGACTTGGACTTCTGGAGCTCGGGCTATGGAGGTGGACATTTCCGTTTGGGCTCTGAGATCCCACAGCCCGAGCTCCAGCCCGATCAGGAATGTCTACACTGCTATTGTTAGCCTCATAGCACCAACCTGAGTCTGTAGACCCAGGCTCTGAGACTTCTTGTTGCAGAGTTTTTGGGGTTTTTTCAGTGTAGGTGTGCCCTTAGCTACCCTGTTACTCTAATCATCTGAGTATCTTTTGTGCATTGTCTGAATTTATCTTAACCAGAGCTGTAGGAACTATTTCCTACATCTTTTCATTAGAGCTGCTCAAAATATTTTTATTCAAAGCTTTTTTAAAGAAAAATTGCCTCTTCTGAAAATGGAAATTTTTACTGCATTTGTGGTTTTAAATTTGACCAAAACCAAAAATGGGAATTATAAGTTTTCCTCCTCTTCTCTCTTCTTCCCACTCTCGCTGCTTTATTCCTGTCTTCCATTTTGCCAGTGACAAAGAAGGACAGCATAAAAATGAGAAAGAGGAGGGAAAATGAAAATTGAAAAGTGGTTTTTTTAAACAATGAAAAGTTACGATATTTTGGTCCTTGCTTCTATGGTTAAAAATTTGGAAAATTTCAAATTAAAATTTTGAAATGTGCAGTCCAGATTCATTCAAATTACATAAATTATAAAAATGTCAATTACAATACGTAATTAGAAGATCAAAAACAACCAGCTTGACTATTGGCACCTTGCCTGGCAGTATAAGCAGACAAAGGACTGAATGGGCAAAGATACATTTCTGCCCTTGTGGTGGTTCCTCCAGACTGTGACTAGGGCCACATGGAGAATCTTGCATTCCTACAGCCTGTCAGGTGCCTGTGTTTACTGGATAAATAAGGATCATTTCCAATGCTGTTAACTTAACACCTTTCACAAATATTACAGCCCACTTCAAAAAACTGCATCTCCAGAAAACGTTAATTATAAATTTATCACAAAAAGAGAAATAAACTTTAGCTGGTGTAAATGTCAGCAGTTTTGACATTTGAAAGTAGAGAGAAGAGGAAATAAAGGTAATTAAAATCTGTCCGCATCTTGATTTATCTTCCTCACCCACAGTCTTTAAGTGTCAAATCTTGCCTATCTTATCCACACAAATAATCCCATTGATTTTAAATGTGCTTGCAAGAGAGTTAGTTTTTTTTTCTGCTGCTACTGCTGCTTTTTTATGATGTATAAGAAAAAAGACCTAAAAGAAGCAGGGGAAAAATGTTTTGACATTAGAAACACAGGTCTCGTCTACCCTAGAAGAGTAGCAAAATCATGACATCACTACAGTCAAGAGAAAAAAATATGCAATGGGGAGGGGGAGGAATTTTTAGTCAGATAGTTTAAAACTTCGGGTTTTGTTTGGCTGATTGGTTAACACCTATTTAATGGCAATGGCTAATGAGCATACGAGACCACAAGAAGCCTTTATTACAGAGTCAGCGCCATCAGCCTTTTAATTCAGATGTGAAATTTCACAATAACAAACACTGAGCCGCCACAAAAAGTCCTCCAGCAAAACCAAGGGAGACCAAACTTGAAATTCACAATACTCCTATGAAAACATAATCTTGCTCTTTTTTTCCCCATTAAAAACCCTTCAGTCTTTTTTTTTTAATCCTGAGAAAGAAAGAAAGAAAGAAAGAAAGAAAGAAAGAAAGAAAGAAAGAAAGAAAGGCAAACTCCCAATTTAAAAAAAAAATGATTTCAGGATGTCCATAAGAGACGTGGTCATGAGTAAGAGCTTTCAGGCATCGTTTCAAAGTGTATATTTCCACCCTTGCTCCAGCATTGCTCATTCTTGCCATTCTCCTTGACTCCCCATTTACTCAAATCCCCACCCATGCCTTCATCGCCTCCTGCTTTAGCAAATTCTTTTATTGTACCCTCTGTGTCACAAGTGGTCACAGAACCCACATCTTCAAACATCTCCATTTGCTGTCTGTACATTACAAGCTCTAGCTCAAACTTGCCTTGTTAGGGTATGTCTACACCGCAATTAGAACACCTACGGCTGACCCATGCCAGCTAACTCGGGCTCAGGCTAAAGGGCTGTTAAATTATGGTGAAGACATTCGGGGTTCAGCCAGAGCTCCCACCTCAAAGGGTCCTTGATTGTGGGCTCCAGCCCGTGCCTGAACATCTACACCACAATTAATCAGCCCCTAGGTCCGAGTCCTGCAAGCCCAAGTCAGCAAGTTTTTAATTGCAGTGTAGACTTATCCTTAGCATTTGATCCAAAGCAGACTGAAGTCAGTGGAAAGACTCTCATTGCTTTCAGTGTATTTCGGGTCAGACCCTAGTTTTTAAAATTCCCATAGACTTGCTCCAATCTATTAAAAACATTCTGTCTCTCTTGCTCTTTCTTTGTTCTCCCCAACTCTCTACACCTCTGGCACCACAGAATCCTTTACCAATCTTGTTGCAAGACCCCCCTTCTCTCTAGGTCCTGTTATCTGCAAGAGCCTTTCATTTTACTGATTTACCATCTGGTTTCAACTTGCATCTGAAAATATATCTCTTTACCTGCTGTTTTTCTCTTGGCACAGTAGACAGGCTGTTGGCCTGAGACAGTAGTTCTAGTCACAGTTTTCCTGTTGACTTGCTGTGAGAGTTCAGGCAACTTACTTAACGTCGCAGTGCTGTGGCATCCCAATCTGAAAATGGGGGTAATAATACTTGCTAATCCTTTTGTAATGTGCTTACCGATCTAGGGATGAGTTGTTTGATGCTGTTGTGAACTAGTCTCACTTGCTCTTATTTTGTATTTTATAGACTGTAATTGAACCATTCTCCCTGTACAAGGAAGTCACTCCCTCTTTCCCCAAGGTACCATGGGACTTGTAGTCTCTAAGGCTAGATTGCAGCACACAAGATCTTCCCCTGGAACACTCCCAGTGAAGTTCAGAGGCCCCTCTAGTAAAGGGTGCCTACACTAGCATGACAGAAATGGGGTGAAATTTAATAGTGCAAAGTGCAAGGTTATGCCCTTTGGGATGAACAATAAGAATTTTTGCTATAAGCCAGGCACTGTACAGTTGGAAACGATAGATGAGGCAAAAGACTTGGGTGTATTGGTCGATCACAGGATGACTCTGAGCCACCAATGTGATGTGGCCATGAAAAAGGCTAATGCAGTCCTAAGATGCATTAGGTAAGGTATTTCCAGTAGAGACAGGGAAGTGTTAGTACCATTATACAAGGCACTTATGAGACCTGATCTGGAATGCTGTGTGAATTTCTGGTCTCCCATGTTTGATAAAGATTAATTCAAACTGGAACAGGTGCAGAGAAGGGCTACTAAGATGATAGAAGAACCTATCTTATGAGAGGAGACTCAAAGAGCATGGCTTGTTTAACCTAAACTAAATGAAGACTATGGGGAGATATGATTGCTTTCTATAATAAATACATCAGAGGGATAAACACCAGTGAGGGAGAGGAGTTATTTAAGTTAAGGGCCAGTGCTGGCGCAAGAACAAGAGGATATAAAATTCCCATCAACCAGTTTAGGCTTGAAACTAGAAGAAGGTTTCTAACCATTAGAGGAGTAAAGTTCTGGAACGGCCTTCCAAGGAGTAGTGGGGGGGAAAAATCTAACTTCTTCCAAGACTGTGTTTGATAAGTTTCTGGAAGAGATGATATGACAATGGCATATGGCTCATCTGCTACTACTATTAGCAAATATCTCCAATGGCTGGAGCTGGAACACTAGATGGGGAAGGGTCTGAGTTACTATAGAGAATTCTTTCCCAGGTGTCTGGCAGTTGGGTCTCACTCTATGATCAGGGTCTAACTGATCACCAAATTTGGGGTCAGGAAGGAATTTCCCCCAAGATCAGCTTTTGCAGAGACCCTGAGGAGGTTCTGTCTTCCTCTGCAGCATGGGGCATCAGTCACATGCTGATTTGAACTAGAGTAAATAGTGGATTCTCTGTAACTTGAAGTCTTTAAATCAAGATTTAAGGACTTCAGTAACTCAGCCAGAGATTATAGGCCTATTACAGAAGTGGGTGAGTGAAATTCTATTGGTTTGCTATGTGCAGGAGGTCAGACTAGATGATCATGATGATCCCTTCTCACCATAAAGTCTAAGTATCATTTTGGTTACCTGTCCTAATGGTTGGGAACTACAATTTATCACAACAGGAAACAACTCACACCTGCAGATTTTACCCTCTGGCAAATGTGTTGGTAAAAACTTCCTGTGCTCACAATGTAAGACTAGAAAGATTTCCTCAACAAGAATGTCATGTGCTGCAGTCAGCAGAACTTGGAAATAAACTGATTCCTTTGTTCTGCTATCTTAAAATGATTTTGCTTTCTCCACTAGCTGTTTGCCTCCTCCCGAAGTTAAACATGGTTCTTCTTCATTTTGTTGCTTTAAATATTGCCCAGAAGAGGCACTATTAATCTGCCACCTTGAACATTCCATTTGCCATTTGAATTGTAATTTTTCCCTGGCGCACACATATGTCATGCAAGTGAATTTGGGCTCAGTACTGAAGCAAAGTTGTTTATCCTTATGTGTGTGTCATAGTTCCATGGCAACTGTACCTTTACCCCCTTCTGAAGTCCGCCAAGGTCTGATGGAATACATCCTTGTATTCATACCCTACATTCTTCAGTAATAATCTTTGTCTAAGGTGTGCCTTGTGAAATATCGTTTGAAAACTCAACTTGCTGATCAGAAATATGATGGCAAAATGTGTTTAGCAGCATTATATGTAATGTTATAAATTTCCCCCACATGATATTAAAAATACACGTTCAGACTCAGCACCAAACTGGCTGAACAGGCCTGTCTTGAACAAAGGAATGTATGCTTGTCTTAATTTTCATTTAAACAGTAAACACAATCATCAAGCAGAAAAGAAGAAGAAAAAAAAACAAAGGAAGTTCACACAGGTGAAAAAAAAACAGCAGGGAGCATCCTTCCACATAGACTCTTTGCCTCCTAGTTCTCAGCTGGAAATGTTTTTCAAGAGGGGGGGCTGAAACTATAAAAAGGAGTGGCAAACAGCCCAAGGGACCCCTCTCTCTCTTACTGTCCATTTCATTCTTTGCACCTGAGAAAACAAAAGAAACAGCCGTTGGGTTCTGGTGGAGGGGTGCTGACCTGGAGGTTGGTCAGTAATACTGCTTGAAATATGTTATGAGAAACTTTGCTTGAATCTAATAGAGAGATTGTTAAGTTTGGCACTAGAAAGCATTTTATCTTTATTTTTCTTGGAGCCATTTCTGACTTTTATGCCTCCCCGCTTATGCTCACTTAAAATCTCTTTGTAGTTGATAAACTTGTTTTATTGTTTTAACTAATCCAGTGTGTTTAAATTGAAGTGCCTGGATAACTCCATTTAAGGCAGCAAGTTGTTATATATTATTCCCTTAAAAGAATAACAGACAATATATTTGGACTTTCCAGGAGAGGGTTGGGCAGTACTAGACATACATTTCTGGGGAGAAATATGGGACTGGAAGTGTGATGGGCTCACATTGCAGTATAACCAAAGCTACTGAAAACCAGGATATGACGGGCAGGCTGCAGTTACACAAACATACCTGGGAGTGATCTGAATGCTGGCAAGCTGCTTGTGAGCAGTCCAGGTTGAGAGATACAACAGTAAGGCAGTGCAAGATACCCCAGGATGCAAGGCAAAAGTGACATAGCCCCACACTGGTCTGGACTGCACCCTGGTATGTCACAATAGGGCATCCACTTTAGGCTTCCAGCTTCCCAGCTGTCATCTCTCTTGGGCGGAAACTTATGTCTCACTCTTTCCTGACTGGGGATTTTAAGGCTGCAGAGCTCTCTGCCTTATGCTGTGATATCCCCAGCAAGCCAGATGGCCTGAAAGGCCAGCACCTGCACTTTGCTTTCTCTCCAAGGGCTATGACCACCGTATTGCCTGCAGTTACAAGTTACCACACAGCTCCTTCTAAGAAAGCACCTTTATTCTTAAGTAAAAGCATTACAGAGAAAACAATAAAAGAACCTACACACATGCAAAGAAGCTTACCAGAGGTTGCTCCCAACTCCAGCCTTGTGCTCTGGTAGATTTTAGTCCTTCAAAACCCACAACTGAGTTTCCCTGTGGTTACACAAATTCATCCATCTTAGATCCAGAATCCCAATTGGGCAGATCAACCATTTCTTTATATGGTTTAGGCCTTTGATCTTGGTCTTCTGTAACAGCAGATCAGCAGACAATGACCCTCTCCTCAGGGCATAGCTTTTAAAGGTTGGGTTTTTGTATAACCAGAGTTGAAGAATTTGTATTAGTCTCTCCCAAGGGATTTCCCAGAAAATCCACTTTACACATATTGTCCCAAAAGTCCATACTTGTCTGTCACATCTCTCCCTAAAAGAAGTTACATACAATCCCAGTAGTTCAAAAACTTAATACACGAAAGTCTTCCAAGAATATTGCAGGAAATTGCCAAATCTGTCAATGTGTATGCAGATTAACAACCTGTCAGGCTTACTCATCACTGTCTGTTTCTAACAGTGGATTGTGCATTTCACTATTTAAAATTGCTTACAAGGTAAACTGTTTGACTGAATATATTACTGATGAATATTTAGGAACTGTTCAGATTGAGAAATATTATTGCTTTATGAATTAGCAAGCATTCCACTGTCAACCTACTGTCAGGATAATTAAACTCTAATTTAATTGACTCATATTTCCCCTTAAAATAAACAAAGTGCATCATGCCAAATTAGGAGATGAGTCTAAATTGCTCTAGCATGCACCTTTTCCCCCTTCCCTAAGCTGGTACATTATACGTCTTTAGGCTATGCCTTCACTGATGAAGCATTGTCTTTACCGTGGGATAATAAACATATGTTAGCTATCCCAGTGAAAAATCAAAGTGGAGGCAAGGCCCTTTACTTGTATGTGAGATAATGTAACAAGGCATGTCCTCCTGAGAGGTCTTCTCATGACTAGAGGTGGCCCTGCAAGTGCCCCAGCCTCAGTTGTCCCCATCAGAAGGTTCCATGTAAACTTCTTTGCTTTACTTTATAATTCAATAATTACCTTGCTGTGGGGTCATTTGTTACCCTAAATGCTCCAAATTTGCACCCAAAGTCACAGAGTACAGTCCAACACCATAATACAAAAACCAGGCTCGTCTTCAGCCTCCTTTTTCAATCAGAGCTGTACATTTCCAGATTTCTAGAATCCAGTGTCCCCTAGCCTAGCTCAAAGTCAAAGAAAAAGTACAAATAAACAATCTCTGCCCACCCTGCAACAAAAATGTACAGCAACCAAGGGCTCGCTCACCCTAGGCTTAGGTTCTTAGTCACTCTTAGGTTCTTGCCCAGCTCAGGGTTATTCCCCTGGACTTCTGTTCTCCCTGGCCTTGAAGAAGTCAATGGGCAAACTTACCTCCACTGCTCTCCTGGCCCAAAGATTTTTCCAGCACTCTCTTCCCTTAGGAGTTCTCCATTACTGCTCCTTGAGGAAACTCCAGCAGGATCCACCAGATCCCAGCTGCCCCTTCCTTCCTGTCTCTTTCCCAGCTGCTGCCTGACCATTTATATAGACCAGGTGTCTTCTCTCCATTCCAATGAAAAGGCAACTAACCAGGCACAGGCAGGGCAGTGCCTACACAATGGAAATATCAAGGGGGTTGGATCTATGGCCTTGTCTACACTACCAGTTACTATGTTATGCTACTCCAGCTACATGAATAACATAGCTGCAGTCGACATAGCTTAGGTTGACTTACTGCGGTGTCTGCACCATGCTGCATTGATGGGAGATACTCTCCCGTCCACTTACCTTACTTTTCTCGTTCTGGTGGAGTACCGGAGTCGACTGGAGAGAACTTTACGGTCGAATTAGCAGGTCTTCACTAGACCTGCTAAATTGACCCTAGCTTAATAGATCGCAGCAGCATTGATCCCCCATAATTGTAGACATGGCCTTTGTTTTCACCCCCACAATATCTTGCAGAGGCAAGAGCGGGGAACACAGCCATATCTGCTCCTACACACACGCACCGTAGGGCAGAGACAAGGGCAGGACCCAGAGGAGGGGATGGAGTAGCTACCATGGTCCACGAGATTGAGCCAGCTGCTGGGGAGGAGGTAGGACTCTGCAGTCCAGCGCAGCCCCAACTTCCAGCCACCATGCATCCCACTGGAGACACCCAGTTTAGGGAAGGAGCAGGAGCACATGCACCAGCTGCCAGGGTGAGATGCGGGACAGGACAAGGTACAGCCCTGGAACCTGGGAAGGAAGCATTCATTCAAAGAGTGCCAGCTGCCAAGGTGGGAGGATCATAAGGCACTGGGCACCAGCCACTGAGGAACTGCCATAGGAAAGACTATTTGAACTACTGAGAAGCCTCTTCTCAGCCTGAAGCCAGCTGCCCTCCACTCCCCCTCCTATCTCCCTAGCCCCCATTCACAGAGAGTTTCTGCCCCATTCCCCAGTATAGATGGATTGGAGCCACTCCTTATAGGGGCCCTCCCCCTGTGACAAGTAAAGTAGTTGAGATCAACCATGGCCAGTGGTATAGTGCTGACCTCCCCTAGCTACCTCATGGCAAATGCTACAAATGCCTTGTCTCCATTTAAGATTAGCTGTAAAATAGTTATAGGATTGCACATTTGTTGTTGCTCTGTAAAGAATATCAGTGAAAACAAAGCCTAGACAGCATATGCTAGTTATGCTGTTGGTTACTAACATGTAACTTACACCCCTGCAAGCACTGTCTCTCTGTTTGGCCCACTGTCTAAGCCTAAGGGAGTCTAAACTGGAGGACTGGAAGAAAAGGCTGTACCAGGAATAATGTGTAACGTGGACACATAAGAATGCGTATGTTAATTTGTAACATCATCTACTGGCCCCTCAGTGCATTAAGGTATGTCTCCAGGCTCCAGAAGAGTCTAGGTTCCAGGCACCCAATGCTACAAAGTCTGCCAGGAGCAGGACATAATGGTGCAATGGCATCCACAATCCTCACTCTGCCTGAGAGGCCTGAGCTAGTTAGTGCCACTCAGATGTGGACCAAAAGGGATTGGGCCCAGGCCAACCAGGAGATATGCTAATGCAGCTCCCTTCCAGGTCAACCGTGCCTGGTAGATTCCCCAGATAGAATTCAAAGCTACTCTCCCCAGGTAGTAAATCCCCTCAGTAAGCTCAGCTGCAGTCACAACAGTTTGCACTCCCATGTGAACCTGCTGGAGTGAATCTAGCCCTTTAGTCTTCCTTCCTGCTCACTGATGTCTAACTTACCCCAATTTACATGTCACTTCTGAATTGTACCCATCATTCTAATAGCAATTTTTCATTGATACAGCCTTTCAGCTGATGATCTTTTTGTGCTGTATGCATCCTAATGAATAAAACTCTACAGTATACCTGTTTATATTTATTTTGAGGCAGACAGACCTGCACATTTCTTACTAAGTCAGTGGGAGAGTTAAAAATAAAATGCAGGTGGTCCCAGTTCCCAGTCTCCTGCTCTCCCACTAGATAACACAAACTTACCCTAATCAGATCACACCATGCACCTATACTTGGGAAATATGGTTAAAGCCGTCACTTGACATCTCTCACTTCGAGCAGCTTGGTGCAATTTCTGTTTATACGTGTTTGCAACTAGTACCTAACTGTTGTGGCATTAGGCACTTTATAAATGAGTAACGCCAAATAAATAAATGAATGAATTTACTGTACTGTCCTTCATATAATCTGGAGAGTGTTCCTTGCACTTTAGTTCTAGTTCCTTTTTCTAAGTGGGCCATGGAGAGATTTCTTTCACAGGCTGCTTAAATTATGATGAATTATTTAACTTTGTTTTGATGTTTTGAAATAGGCTCTGGTGAATAGCATGTTACTTATGCCTCTCCTCTGGCATTTTTTTTTATGGCAGGTAAGAGAAGCACATGCTATCATGCTGCTCAAGTTAAGTTATACTCTCACAGTTAAATGTAAGCAATCAGTTGGCCCAACTTTAACCTATACCTTCCATGTCTGGGTGTGTTTGGATCTGGAGATTTTGGATCAGCCTATCATAAAGAAATTTATATCAGTTTTATAGCGGTATAATTCCAATGACTTCAGTGGAGTTATTCCCAATTTACACATCTTTGAGCCCAGAATACTGCACTGGGAAGACAGAAAGGGTTGTTTGTTTTTTAAGCACACATACCCCACTAGATGATCTACAAAGAACATACAAATGTGAAATATCTTTATCATTTCACTTGGGAGACAAACTGGACAATTGACAGCAAAGAACATAACAAGCAGGATATTTTTGGAAGCCAGAAAGAACATCACTAACTTTCCAAGAAAAGCAGATATTTTCTAATCTTTCAGTTTAATTTGCACTGTCAATTTTAAAAACCATGGAACTCAGGGGACCTGTATTACACAATTGCTCTCCAAAAATAATTCTTTCTTCAACTAGTAACATTTGGAAGAGTAATCTAAAGTATACATACATACATACATACATTTTAAATGTTAATGTTGTAATAAAACTCTTAATATACTAAGTGTAGTTATTTGGAAATCTAGTCGTATTTGAACACTTCAGTCTCTTTGCTATTACAGTAGAGAGAAATAGAATTGCTATATTACTGTGTCTATGCTTCTTCAGGTTATGTTGTCCACGTGGGTTCCAGTCTCGGTGCACATATGCAACATGCATACGAAATTTGATTGTTTTGGCCAGCAGTGTCTGTTAAGGTCATGCCTGTGTCCTAGATATCCTCATGCTCCCAATAAAGTATGGAGAAAGTCCAACCATCCCCTAGTTCCTTCACCAATTCAGAATCCAGGAGGAGTAGGACTTTGCAGTAGCAAGGCCAGAGGGCAGGTTTTGGAATCCATGGTGACAACACACCTCAATGAACCACTGTTGCTGTAAGGTAAATAACCATTCTTTTTCATTCAAGTGGTTGTGCACATGAATTTTCCGCTTAGTAACTAACAGGCAGTTTTCTATTTGCTTGGGAATGAGTACTAGGAGTCCTACTTAAACAGTGATTGTAGGACAGCCCTACCAAAATGGGCATCCAGTCTGGAAGCCTCAATCAAAGAATAATGTCCTGTAAATCAGTGGTTCTCAATCTTTCCAGACTACTACATAAGAACAGCCATACTGGGTCAGACCAAAGGTCCATCTAGCCCAGTATCCTGTCTTCCAATAGTGGCCAATGCCAGATGCCCTAGAGGGAATGAACAGAACAGGTAATCATCAAGTGATCTATCCCTGTCGCCCATTCCTAGTGTAACACTGACAGACCCCAGACATCAGCAGGCGGGATTGAACCACGGTCCTCTGGAGTTTAGTTCATGAGCATCTACCTCATAAGCTAGAAGCCAGCTTCTGTTAGCTAAGGCTGCTGAGCAGACTCATTTAACTCTCTCTAAGTGGTCTTGGTGCCACTAGATGGGACAGAACACCACACCCAGAAGGTGTGGGGGTTACACCAGCTTCTGGCAAACAGAGGCTAGGGACACCATCCTTGCCTATCCTCCAGGAATTTATCTAGTTATCTACTGTACTCCTTTCAGGAGTCTGGTTTGTCTTGCATACCCACAAGTTTCAACTCACTTCAAAACTACTTGCTTACAAAATCAGACACAAAAATACAAAAGTGTCATAGCACGTTATTACTGAAAAATTGCTTATGTTCTCATTTTTACCATATAATTATAAAATAAATCAATTGGAATATAAATTTGTACTTGTATTTCAGTGAATAGTATATAGAGCAGTATAAAGTCATCGTCTGTATGAAATTTTAGTTTGTACTGACTTCACTAGTGCTTTTTACGTAGCCTGTTGAAAAACTAGACGAACATCTAGATGAGTTGATGTACCCCCTGCAAGATCTCTGTGTACCCCGGGGGGACATGTACCCCTGGTTGAGACTCACTGCTGTAAATGCATGGACCAAGCTCCACATAGCCGCTCTACAAATTTCAGAAATAGGAACATTCTTCAGACAGGAAGCAGGGACTGCCTGAGCTCTAGTGGAATGAGCTCTAAAGTCACTAAGTGGATCTAAGATGGTTATCTCCTAACATACTCTGACACAGACAGAGACCCATTTTGATAATCTGTATGTATATTGCCTGACCTTTAACTCTATCACCAAAGACCACCAACAGTCTACATGTGCTCTTGAATGATTTTGTCCTATTAAGATAGCATGAAAATTCCCTTACTACATCAAGTGTGTGATGTTTAGCTTCCACTGGACTTGAGCAAAGCTTGTGGAAGAAAAGTAGGAAATGAATAGATTAGTTCTTATGGAACTTTGACAGAACTCTGGATAGGAATTTGAGATGAGATGAGATCCTGTCCTTATGAAACACTGTATAAAGGGGACTTGCCATGAGGTCCTGGCTCGCCCCATCTCTTTGAGCAGATGTAAGGGCTACCAAAAAGGCACTCTTCGATAGGTGATATAGGGAAGAGGTTTCTAAGAGCTCAAAGGGGGGCCTATCAACCCTGTTCATACTATAGTGAGTTCAATACTCATAGTAAGGGGGCTTCAAAACTGGAGGGGAAACATGTATGAGACCCTCATGGAAAGTGTTCAGTAAAAATTGGGATGATTGTGAGATTAAGAATCTTGTCACTGTGGAAAGGCAGTGCAAGATTTCACCCAGTTTTGCTCATTTGCCATTATTTCAAATCAGTTTGCTTCAGCTGTACAAATTTATTGGATTTTAGTTTTCTCTCATTCCAGGTTTTTGCAGATTCCTCATCTGTGTCTCAAAATCAGAGAACCAATAATTGCAAAGAAATGCTAAAATCAGAACAAAGGGATTTGTTTCAGGTTTTTGGTAGCGTAGGAGAAGAACAGATGGTTTGTGGGAACAATTAATTATTCTCTACCCATTATTTCTTTAAATGAATTTTTAGTACTTGTAAAAACTGCCAGAATGTTAATCCTAAAAAATAAACTTCTGCCTTTCTCCACAGCACAGGCAGTGCCAGTGCAAGCTACTGTCTCAGTCCTGACTTGCAGCACAATCCATCAATGAACTCTGCACTGGCAAACCCCTACACTCATGTGGAACCTATAGACTTCAGTGGGGCTGTGTGTGGGTGCAGTAGTCTGCCTGCATAGATTGGGGCCCTGGAAAGAACATCTCAGAGTCAGAAGAACAAATCAGACTCTATGCTCACTTCATCCTCAGCCTTGGCTACCATTACATTTGCCAGTGAACATTAACTATTGTGGTAGTATTTCTGATGGGAAGACTTGGTGCCTAGGAAGTGGATCAAGGCGACCAAATCAATTTTCATAGGCCACTACACAGGTGGTAATGGCTTTCTGTTACTGGGTATGAACTACTGACCTAGAAATTAAAAGATTAACATGCCACTACCAAGCCATTCCCCATCTACTGAGCCCCTTACTGGTTAATATTTAACCTTAAGCATTCCTGGGCCTCTCACAAAGTGCAAACATGGAGAAAAGGGAGATAAATCAATTGCTAGGCTCCTAGTTTATCTTGGGGATTTTAGTAATCTCTTCCAGAGTTACTCTGGAATTAAATAAATAAATTGTATTGCTTTGGGTCCTAATTCTGCACCTGGCACAGTGTCAGGATGCAGAACTGGGGCCTGGTGAGCATCTTGGAAGAGTCACATCTAAGGACACACTGATGCCTCATAGAAAACTTGGTCACATTTTATATTAAGGTTCCATTCATAAACAGTCTTTAAGGGGCTAATCAACAGCTAATAGATATTATAAGCATGTTACAGACATTAATAGTATGTGTTATAGATGGCTATAAGCACATCAGAAGAAGTTGTTATAGATGGTTATAAGCCACGATTATAAACAACCTATTAGACTTTAACAATTAATATACTCTTTTTAAAACATCTATTAAGCATTTATTAACTGTTTATAAGCTACTTTTAAATGAACTTTAACAAAGTGACTGGAAACACAGTTACAGTCTCTTTAAAGCCTATTGTTTGCTGTTTCATGTATTTCTGGGGTTTGTTTCTCTGCCTCCATTTTGTACTAAACATAAGCAGTCAGACTCCTTTGCTTCCGAATCCCTTGCAACTCCTAAGAGAAAGGGCTCTTGTCCCAAGGCCATTCTAAAGATACATAAATGAGGGCTTGGCTACACTGGCACTTTACAGCGCTGCAACTTTCGCGCTCAGGGGTGTGAAAAAACACCCCGAGCACTGCAAGATACAGCGCTGTAAAGCCTCAGTGTAATCAGTGCCGCAGCGCTGGAAGCGTGGCTCCCAGCGCTGCAAGCTACACCTGTAAGGGATGTGGTTTATGTGCAGCGCTGGGAAAGCTCTCTCCCAGCGCTGGCGCTCCGACCACACTCACACTTCAAAGCGCTGCCGCGGCAACGCTTTGAAATTTCAAGTGTAGCCAACAGTAATAACAACCTCCCCCCTTCCATCCCAGCAGTGTTTCCTAGACCCTGGTTAAATAAAAGCAGACTCCTCTAGGAATCCACATTATCAATATCAGCATTTAGAACTAATCTACAGTGGCAATTGGTACTCTGGACAAAGGAACCTGAAATAGGTTGTTCTAAGCCTGTTAGCTGCACTGTTCACCTATTTTTACCAGGGTCTTTTTAGCATAAGGATTTTGGAACGTGGTAACTCACTGTGTGGTGTAGGAATCTTCAAGCAGCCTTCATGAAGGAAGTTTAAGTCTACTAAGGGTGTTCTCAATTGTAGTCTGTGGACCACTGTGCCTGTCAAAGGGCATGCCTGCCCTGTAGCACCCCCTGGTGGCCACATGACACTCCCTACCTCAATTTTCTCCTCAGGGTTTTCTGTGAGCCACTCAGTTGGATCACTTTCAGAGATCACTCCCCTTCCAGGATAACAAAAGTCTAAACAAACCAGAAAGTTCTTGCCTCTGCTTGGGCTCCTGTTCAATTCCTTCTGGGCTCCCTTTAAATCTCTCCATTCTTGAACGGAGCCTCATTCCCAGGCTACTGGAGTCCCCTCACAGTCTCAGCCCCAACAGACTGCCTTTCAGCTCTAAGATAGAACCTGGACTTCTAGATGGCTTCCCTAGAGTCTTCTTCTTTTTCTAGGCACTATTTCAAGGCTTTCCAGAGGAGCCTCACTTGTTCCCTGGAGTTTCCCCCCTAACTGAGTCTTTGGCCATTTTTCAGGCCCAGGGGTTTATCAGGCTGTCTTTAGTCTTCTTGCCCCCCTTAGAGTGGAAGCCCCCTAATTATGGCACAGGCAGGGATGAATGAACAGGCCTGAGTAGCCAGGTCTCCTGGGCTTTAAAGGGACAAGTCATCCTACTGCACTGTCCCATGATGCACTTGCTGGTGGTCTGTGGAAAGCTAGCAAGTCACCTGGTTCTGGCTTCTCCTCTTTATTTCCAGCTGCTAAACTGCATTAAAAACAGCTGAAAAGACACAAATAAGTTCGTATTATCACTCTTCCATGTAAACAAATACTTTGAGGTGCCTCAGGAATGTTATGCCATGCCAGACAGGAGGAGGTGGGCCACATAATCTCTGTTAGGAGGGAACATGGTCCATGAGATAATCTCTGCTTTAGAATACAGATCACACTATGAATACAGTCAAAGACCCTGTGCTAAGGGGTCACAACAGTCAAGCATCTGGGCAGCCTGTCTTTGTTATTTGTCAAATCTAGTTAATATATAGATTCACATCACGGCCAGCACTGTCCATTCCAATTCCAATATCAGGATTAGCTCTGAATTCTGCATACTCTCCAATTAAAGAAGTGGATTACCTCTTTGGAAATTGTGACCTTTACATTTAGATTCTGAATTATGTCTGCTTGGTAGGAAATTAGGAAAATATGTAATGGCTTCTGAGGGACCTGGTCCCACCCTCAGGCATTCCATCAGAACTCTGATTGTCACTGAGCTGTCAAATTTATTTTTTTCAGATTAATTTGCATTTTTGGGTCTCCTGAGAGTTGCTCTTTCCTCTGTTATATTTATCAGGACACCCAAGTGTTGGATCCCTGGGGAGAGTTTCAGATGACATTTCATTGTTAGTTGGGAATAAATGCATTGAGGAGTTGGGTTCAAGTTTAGACTGAATCCGTAAGTCTTGTGTCTGAAAGTTTCACCTCAAACCAAAGCAGACAGAAAAACTCCACACTTAAATGGATGCATTTGATAGACTCATTTTAGAAGAGAGTACCGGACTTAAGAGAGTATGAACATTTATTCCAAAAAAATGTATCACATATTGTCCCTCTGATCTTAATACATCAATCATGGAAGCCTATGCAGATTATTCTCAATAACGAGGGTAAAGGTTCACATCTTTAACTGGCTTAGAAACCATCCAAAAAGATTACAGGGATAACAGAAGTGCAGAGTTCTGTCATGATCAGAAACTAAAGTGGACTTAACTAATTAGGGAAGACCCTCCACCGAGTAGGTGACTGCATCCTGCCTTTCACTTCAGTCAAGGCTCAGAACAGACCTCCTAGGCTTATGCATTCTATTGGAGGAGTCAAACAAGGGCTTTCCTTTTACCAAGCCAGTAGGAGCTATGCTAAGCTTATCTCAGCTAGATACCACGCTTTGCTCTTCGTAAACAGAGTTTAATACACAGTATCACCCATTAGAGTTGATTACAAGCCATCAGAACTCTTGTTTACACTATGATCAAGAACAAGACTGCTCCATACTCATCCATTTGGTGGAAATCAAAAAGAGGTAACCTGACAGGACACATTTCACTAATTGACATTTAAAAGTGGATTAAAAACCTCCAGTTCAATTATAAGAACCAAAAAAACAAGGAAAATATTTCAGAGTAGCAGCCGTGTTAGTCTGTATCAGCAAAAAGAACAAGGAGTATTTGTGGCACCTTAGAGACTAACAAATTTATTTGAGCATAAGCTTTTGTGGGCTAAAACCCACTTCATCAGATGTATGCAGTGGAAAATACAGTAGGAAGATATATTATACAGAAAACATGAAAAAAATGAGTGTTGCCATACCAACTCTAATGAGAGTAATTGATTAAGGTGGGATATTATCGGCAGGAGAAAAGAAACTTTTGTAGTGATTATCATGATGTCCCATTTCAACAGTTGACAAGAAGGTGTGAGCAACAGTAGGGGGAAAGGTTTCAGTGGTAGTCATGTTAGTCTGTATCAGCAAAAAAAAAATGAGGAGTCCCTGTGGCATCCTAGAGACCAACAAATCTATTTTGGCATAAGCTTTTTACATCTGATGAAGTGGGTTCTAGCCCACAAAAGTTGTTATTCTCTAAAGTGTCACAAGGAAAATATTTGTAATCGAACACAAAGAAACTGGGAAAGGGGGGACTGTGAGAAAATGAGCCAGCTAATTTTTTCTTTCCCACCACCCTAAGGAGAAATCCTGATACCTATAAAGAAGATAGATTGTGAAACATGAAAGGCAGAAGAAATTAGAACAATAAACTTCAATTGCATATAAAAGGAATAAGTAGGAGGATGGGAACATATTTATAAATATTTTCTTATAACGAAGTAAGGGAAAATGACTCCACAAAGGCAAGAGATTATTAAAGCCATCCTCATATTTACCTGATCTTCCAAAATACCATCTCTTTAGAGAACAAAATGAGGAGACTGGATGGCTCAGCGGATACAAAGCCTTTTGCTCTAGGTTATTGATTGAAATTTGACTCAGTGATTGAAAGGCCTTACCATCTAATGTCTTCTTGGTGATTTATGTGAAATGAGCTATTAGACTCAATTCACCTGCTTCATACAGTTAGGGTAAATTTTTCAAAAGCACTTAAATGATTTAGGAGATTAAGTTACTTAGATGCTTTTGAAAATTGTATGGTCAGTCTGGCACTTGGTTTGATAAAGGAATCTTGGAGTGAAGTTTCACCACTGCCAAGCACCAAGCTCTCTGAAAAGTAAATCCCTTTTGAACATCTCAAACTAGGCACCCAAAAAAATCACTAGTCTCCTTGGAAAACAGTGGTGCAGGCAGGCTGTCTTTTTTTTTATTTTTATTTTTTATTTTAATTACAGGGAAAGGATGATCCAAGGGCTAGTGTACCAGTCTGTGACATCGGAGGCCAGTGTTCAACTCTGTTCTCTGCCACAGACTTCCTGTGTGAACTTAGGCCAGTCAGTTCCTCTCTGTGGGCTTGTCTACACTACCCGCTGGACTGGAGAGCAGTGATCGATCCAGCAGGGGTCGATTTATCACGTCTAGTATAGACATGATAAATAGACTGCTGAACACTCTCCCGTCAACTCCAATATTCCACCAGAACAAGAAGCGCAAGTGGAGTTGATGGGAGAGCGTCAGCTGTTGACTTACCGCAGCAAAGACACCGCAGTAGGTAGATCTAAGTACGTCGACTTCAGCTATGATATTCATGTAGCTGAAGTTGCGTATCTTAGGTCAACCCCGAGCGGTAGTGTAGACAACCCCTGTGTCTTAGTTGCCTATCTCTGAAATGGAGATAATAGTACTGCCCTACCCCACTGAGCAGTTGTGAGAGGAAAAAATACATTTAAAACATTGTGAAGTGTTCAGATACTACAATAATTAAGTAAATACCTAAAAGATTATTTTAAAAAATCTTTTAACATTCAGGAAATTGCACCAGAGTTTAAAAAACTTCCAAGGAAGGACTTCCCATTCCCAACCCTTCTCCTGCCTCCTCCTCTATTTATTAGGCTTCCTCTCAATCTCCCCTTTTTGTTGGTTGTCTTGCTATGGACCTACTGGGAAACATACCAGAGAAATCATTGAATTCAATGGAATGCAACTTAAATACACAAAGAACAGCTGGCTGGCATTTAGAGAAGCTGCCCTTTGATGAAAAACATCTGAACATGATTGACGCACCTGCTTTACTGAAGATTTTAAAAGGGTTATTCCAAATAATAAATAATATAAAAAAGAAAAGCCATTGAAAAGCAGCAGACTGTGGTCTTTTTTCTTACCCTGTGCCCAATGACAGTCTCTGTTCCTTTGTACCCAATTCCTTTGCATTATTTTACTGAACTGTTTATCTTGAAAAAAAATCAAAGGTTATTTGATTATTAACAAATTATTTTAAACATTTCAGCAACAAAAAAGTTAAACAAATATGCAATCGTGGCTTTCTCTGTCTTTTCAGTTCCTCCTTTCAGCTGCTCATACTGTCTGGTTTATCCTTGTCTCTTGCACAAAGGTCATTTGACAGCAGCATATTTAAAGTATCTTCAGGAATAAATAAGCTTACTATTATTATTTTGCATTTTCTAGTTCTTGTAGCATATACAGTGTTTGAAAGGGTTTTTTCAAAACAACTATTTGAAAACAGTGGCAGTATGTTCATGTGAAAAAGCATTTAATATTTAAAGACTGTTAACCTTCTTAAGTCAAAAATACGCCTTTTGTTTTCATCTCTACATAAGTGGGTGGATCAGTAGACTAAGGAGCTGTCAGTAGATGCTACAAACAGCTCCAATTAAATTCATTCTCAGCATTACAGTAAACCTAGAGAATGAAAAATGGACATGCTCCGGGATAAATAGGAAGGTGAGGGAAATTTTACATTCTCAATTAATGGGCAGTATTTTCAGAGTGCATTTTAATGGTCTGACCCATAGGTGCTGACGTTTGTTTTTGCAGGTGGGTGCTTTTGAAGAGGTGTCTGTGTTTGGGGAGGGGGGGCACTTTAGGGGGGCACTCTGCCAGTTTTGGGGGGAATGTATTTTCAGCTTATTTATACACTTCTTTCATATTCTAGTTACTGAATGTGTCTATCATTAATATCTTTACTATTTTAATTATGATTAAATTATGAACTACATAATTACATTATCTTGAATTACAGTATATTAAAATCATTTCAATCACCCACAAGATGTCTTCACTAACGTCCAGGTTTAAAGACATTATATTCTCACTGTAGCTTTCTGGGTGACTCTCAGCAATCTTATTCACATCTAGTTCCCTAGCATTGTCTTGGTGCACATTAAGGACAGCTACATTATTCAATTGTATCTTTCCCATTGAAGACTGGAGATAATTTTTAAGGATTCTGAAGCTGGAGAATGAGTTCAGGATGATGCAGGCATAGTGAGAAGAATTCTTATACATTTGCAGTACTCTGGAAACATAGTGCTTCCAAAGTACTGCAAATGACTCCAAGATCTCTTTCTTGATGGGTAACAGCTAATTTAGGCACCATTATCGGGGAACGGGGGATCACAAACAGCAGAGTGTGAGAGGGGGAGAAGGAGATCCCCCTGTTCAACGAACAAGGTACAAGTACTAATCTTGCATTGAGTGAGTTTGTTTGGCTGTTTGTGGTTTTTCTTTCTTTCTCTTTCAGGTTATTTCAGTTACAGGGTCATTTGGGATTGTGTGTCTGGGGACTATTTGAGCCTTTTTTCCCTGAAGTGGGTTTTAGCCCACAAAAACTTATGCCCAAATAAATTTGTTAGTCTCTAAGGTGCCACAAGTACTCCTCGCTCTTTTTGCTGATACAGATTAACAGGGCTACCACTCTGAAACCCTTTTTCCTTGGATCATCCTTGATGATCTTTGATCAGCTTCCATCAGCCTTGTGATCACCCTCCCCCGCTGTCATTAACAAGCGTGTAGGGCTGACCTAGGAGAGAAGGCCTTAAGAGCCAGAGGCTAAGCGACCAAGGGAGCTAGCAAACAGAGGACCACAAACAGGAGAGTTTGCATTTAACATTGAATTTCGTCTGCCATTTTGTTGCCCAGTCACCCAGTTTTGTAAGATTCCCTTTGTAACTCTTTGCAGTCTGTTTTGGACTTAACTATCTTGAGTAATTTTGTATGACCTGCAAACTTTGCCACCTCACTGTTTATGCGTTTTTGCAGATCATTTATGAATATGTTGAACAGCACTGGGACCAGTGCAAGCCCCTCAGGGACACCATTATTTACTTCTCTCCATTCTGAAAATGTACCATTTATTCCTATTCTTTGTTTCCTATCTTTTATTTGACTGAAGTGCCTGGGAATGCTGTCAGGATCATCTAACGATCCTTAATTTAATTTAATGACAAGCCATTTGTTATCTTAATCACCCTGCCTCTGTTTATAAACAAACTCCCTGCCCCATGGCAGAAGTTGTTAGCTGCGCAGAACTCATCACATTCCACACTCAAGCTCTGACTCCTCGCTGCTGAGCACCCACTATTTTTTTCTGTGGGTGCTTGAGCCGCAGAGCACCCACAGAGTCAGTGCCTACGGTCTGACCCTTTTTCTGACAAAGTAACTGGCAAGTCTGCCATTGACTTCTATGGTACAGGATCCCAGTCTCCCAAGTGGGAAATTAGGAGTCATTATGGTCAAAATCATGTCTAAAATAGAATTTGTTCAGAAGTACAAGAGGAATTCTAATTATGGGAAGGGGCTGTGCTCTGTTCCCCATTGTCCTCAGCTGCATGCACCAGCCACTCATTAAAACAATGGGCTTTTGAATAATTCAAAAATTGTTAAATGAGACTTTCAGCTGACAAGTTTAGGGATGTCATGTGCTTCCATAATGCTACTGAGATTGCAATGGGCATTTAAAGAGGTGGTTACGCCCACATACTCTTCTACTTAATAAACACTTATAGCATTATCTAGCTCTTATATAGTGTTTTTCTCCTGTTGCACTCAAGGCACTTTATACAGGAGGTAAATTATCTCTGTTTTATAAGTGGGAAAACTGGGAAACAGAGATGAAGGGACATGCCCATGGTCACCCAGCAGGCCAGTGGCAGAGCTGGGAATTGAGCCCAAGTCTCCTGTGTCCCAGTCCAGTGTGCCATCGACTAGGCACAATGCCTCATATAGCATTTCTCACTCTCTGTTCTCATCATTTATTTTACAGATGGGGAAATGGAAGCGCTGAGAATTGAAGGGACTTGTTCTGGTCACACAGTAACATACATTCAGCCCCACGCCTTCATACTGAACCTCCACTATGCCTCACATCTGTTTTGTTTTGCTTTCTTGCCTAAGGAAACAGTTGTTTGCACTACTGAAAACTATCTTGTGAAAACATAATTGTGTACATAATTGAAAAGTTGGCAAACTCAGCTCAGATGTATATTTCTGAAAATGTTGCCTAGTTCATTTCTGTTCACACATTCAAATATGAAAAAAGGCACATTGATGTAAATTATGCATACAATTCCATTAGTTTTCTATTCTTGTGCCCAGCTATTTAGAGGGTGATATTTAAACAGGCGTTATATTAGACAGATTAATAGTTGTCTGAAGTATAGATTGGTGAAGCAAATCTCTGATCAGTGTAGCCCTCAGCGTCTGGTATAGTTATCCACTGCCTGGTTGATTTGTATTTTATATATATATTTTTTCCATTTGGCTAACTGAGCCATCTTAGATCTCTCTTATGTATGGACATGGGCTCAAGACACAACATTTGGTTTTGGATTTCAATCCCCACATTTCAGATGCTGCAACACAGCTCAGTTTCTCATAAAGATAAGGTGCATTTGGAAAATTCATATCTGGCTCTGGGTTCAGATTTTAATAATAGAATATCAGAGTTGGAAGGGACCTCAGGAGGTCATCTAGTCCAACCCCCTGCTCAAAGCAGAACCAATCCCCAACTAAATCAGCCCAGCCAGGGCTTTGTCAAACCTGACCTTAAAAATCTCTAAGGAAGGAGATTCCACCACCTCCCTAGGTAACCCATTCCAGTGCTTCACCACCCTCCTAGTGAAAACGTTTTTCCTAATATCCAACCTAAACCTCCACCACTGCAACTTGAGACCATTACTCCTTGTTCTGTCATCTACTACCACTAAGAACAGTCTAGATCCATCCTCTTTGGAGCCCCCTTTCAGGTAGTTGAAAGCAGCTATCAAATCCTCCCTCATTCTTCTCTTCTGCGGACTGAACAATCCCAGTTCCCTCAGCCTCTACTCATAAGTCATGTGCTCTAGCCCCCTAATCATTTTTGTTGCCCTCCGCTGGACTCTTCCCAATTTTTCCACATCCTTCTTGTAGCGTGGGGCCCAAAACTAGACACGGTACTCCAGATGAGGCCTCACCAATGTCAAATAGAGGGGAATGATCACATCCCTCGATCTCCTGGCAATGCCCCTACTTTTACACCCAAAATGCCATGAGCCTTCTTGCCAATGAGGGCACACTGTCAACTCATATCCAGTGTCTTGTCCACTGCAACCCCTAGGTCCTTTTCTGCAGAACTGCTGCCTAACCATTTGGTCCCTAGTCTGTAGCAGTACATGGGATTCTTCTGTCCTAAGTGCAGAACTCTGAACTTCTCCTTGTTGAACCTCATCAGATTAATCTCTCCTCAAAGTCTGAGGAGTACACAGACAGGTTTTGTGAGTAAGTAGGCAGCCGGTCTAGTCAAAAGAGGTTCATTTCCTGCCCAACACAAAACTACTTTCTAGACTCTTATTAGGGCATGAGTCAAATTCTTCCCCTGTTCCTTTGATGTAAATCTAAAGTGACCCCATGAAAGTAAATGCAGTTACTCTGAATTTACATTGGCATTATTAAGAAGAGAATTTGGCCTGAGGTCTGTCCAACCCATCTACACAATGTCACAAAGCAAGCAGACAAGCTCATCTTTCTGTGTCCTGATGGTTTTCTCGCTTCCTGGGATACAATGGATTAAGACATTAATTGAGTTTCTGGCCACTTTATCCAATGCCAGCAAAAACAGAAAGGCTTTTATGTTGTAATTGATGGTTTCTCAAAGTCACTGAAAGTGACTGACTGCACTCAAGCTCCTGCTGTGGCACTTGCAGAGAATGACATGCATTGGAAAGAAGAAATATTTCTCTGGATAAATCTGAAAGTAGCCTGGAATATCAGAAACATCCTGGCTGTTCTCTGAAGTGCTTCAGAGAAGATGCACCTAGCAAGCATTTCTTCATGTTTCTCGTCTTTCACAGCTGTACTCTTGTACCCACTTACAACTAACAGGACAGGTATAGCTCCCTGAATTATAGTTTTGACAGGAGGCACAGGGTTAGGATTGGGGTTAGCTGTTCTTGCATTGAAGCTGAAAGAGTTTTTGAACTTGGCATATGCTGAAGTGGGTCTCTTAATCCAAAATTCTGTTTGAATTAATTCTTTAAAGATTTTAGCAGAAATGTTTTGTGAGTGTGGTTTCAAATGGCTTCTGCAAACATACATTAAACCTGGGTTGCCTGGCTGATCATACTTAACCATGCTATAAGCATTTTAGAAATCTATGGTCTTGACTCGGTGGCTGCTTTAGAACACTAGCTAAACTAGTTATTCTGTCCAGAATATGGGTGTGTAAATTGTTTTAAATACTTGTGCATACATCAACCCAGCAAATCATGTTTAAAACACAATGGCAGGAACCATTTTTAATCTGTGTGTACACACTTTTCTGTTATCGTGGTAAAAACAGTATAGATGGAATTTAAGCTGATGCAGAAAGGGGAAATGAGAGATAGTGTTAGAAGCAGCGTTGCCAATTTCTGCATTCTGGCACTCTGTGATGCTTTACAGTTGATTTTAGGGCTGGTGCTGGCTCAGAGTTCAATATTTTGCTTTAAAAGGTGCCCAGATTCTAGTGATGGGCATCCATGCAGATTCAGTAGATATTTATACACAGAGTTTTACATTCCAGGTTTGAGATTGAATTTCTTAAAGAGAATTTAGAAAGAATACAAAAAATTAGGATTTCCATGCAAATGTAAAGTCATACATCTAGGAAAAGAGAATGCAGGCCATACTCACAGGCTGGGGGACTCTAGCATGAGAAGCAGTGACTCTGAAAAAGGTTTGGGGGTCCTGGTGGATGATCACCTACATGAGCTCCTAGTGCAATGCTGTGGTCAAAAGGGCTAATGTGATCTTTGGATATATAGTCAGGGGAATCTGAAGTCAGAGTAGGGAGATTATTTTCTCTCTGCATTTGGCACTGGTGTGACCACAATTGGAATAATGTGTTCAGTTCTGGTGTCTACAATTCAAGAAGGATGAGGATAAATTGCCGAGGGTTCAAAGAAGAGCCACAAGAAAGATTAAAGGATTCCAAATATGCCTTAAGAGTGTTCGACTCAAGAAGCTCAATCTTTTTTGCTTACAAAAGAAAAGGTAATGGTATGGTAACTAGAGTTGTTCGAGATGTTTTGTTCCTATGAGTGTGTCACATCAGGTTCTATGCACCTCCATGCACTCTTGACCAGAGACCAGTGTCCACGGGTCTATACCTATGCCCTACATACCCCTGTACTCTGGGAGGGGTGGAGCATTATAAAACAGTTCCTTCTCAACCACAAAGTCTCAAGGCAAGACTCTGAAGGAAACGGGGGGTGGGGAGGTGGGGTAGTGCAATACCCCAAGGGAAAAAAGAATCTCAAAGAACACCACCAGTTACTGTACAGGTAAGTAACCTCTCCTTCTTCTCTGAGTTACTGTCCAGATGGGTGCTCCATGTCAGGAGATTTTCCAAGCAGAATCTCAAAGTGGGGAGGGTGCTGAGGAGGCAGATCTAGGACAGACTGGAGATCAGCCTCACCAAATGCTGCATCTGCCCTGGAAACAGGCACAATAGCATAGTGACGTGAAAATGTGTGTATGAAAGACCAGAGGAATCTACAGTTACCACAGGAGGGGGATGCACTCAGGAAGCTTTAAAACTAGCTAAGATGCACCCCGAAACCCATTTCAATTGTCTTTCAGTGGAAATAGGTTATCCCTTCATTCTGCAAAAGGAACAAAAAATCTATGACAAGCCCTGTAAGATTTAATAGGGCCCTACCAAATTCATGGCTATGAAAAATATATCATGGACCGTGAAATCTGATCTCCCATATGAAATCTTGTCTCAACAGTGAAATCTGGCTAGTGTAGGGGAGGGGCAGAGCCTGGAGGTTCTTACCATGCATCAGTCTCTAGATGCTACTCCTGTCCAGACTGGGAAGGGACGGGACTTCCTCTTTCCTTGCAGAGGCCCTCCCGCGGCTGGGTCAGACTCATCTCCAAGAACTTGAAGTACCTCCACGGCTGCTGGTTGGGAGTCCAGCTTTGAAGGCAGCGCCACTGCCACCAGCAGCACAGAAGTAAGTAAGAAGTACCGCAACCCCACTCCAAAGCCTTGTGAGCCCCCTACAACTCCTTTTTGGGTCAGGACCCCCATGGTTACAACAGCATAAAATTTCAGATTTAAATATCTGAAAAGTGAAATTATGATTTTTAAAATCCTATGACCATGAAATTGACCAAAATGGACCATGAATTTGGTAGGGCCCTACCTATAAAGGTGGAAGGCAAGGCCCCTTCTTACTTTCAGAGTATGCAGACTGGCATCCTCAGCTATAGAGTGAGACCTGGGATAAAACCTTGGCAACTGAATATCCCAGTGGAAATTTGCAGATAGGAAAAATAAGTAATAAATTCTCAGTCAGTACCTTTGAGTTTGATTTAAAGATATTTACTTTGTATATTTTCATGAGGTGTTAATTTGTGTTTTAATGGTTAGAAAGCTTTAATTTTTTGAATCTCAATGTCGGTCATTAAATAATTGCTTGATCCTCTGTTGTGTGAGCCTCCCCCTGCCCCCTCCCCAAATTTTCCTGCAACTGTGAACATTTAAATTGATAAAAATTGACTCTCGACAGAACTGAGAGATGAACTGGTGTCCACAATCAGAGGTAATGTGATTTGGAGACCATGGAGACTAACAACATGGGGCGGGCTGTTTTTTTGGATGAGAGTAGGTGAACACAGGGAACAAAATGGGCCATTTTTGTAAGGTGGTCTGTGACTGACAAGATCATTGTAAATTCACTGGACTCTGGCAATTCTACAATAATATCCAATATGATAATTGCCCAAGACCTGGGCAGAGTTTCCAGATGTTGAAAAACACTGAAGGTTTCTGTGTGGTGCCTTGGCATGGGTGCACACATTATAGAAGGCAGAGGATACCAAACACTGAATTTTGAAGTGTTCCAGCTGTCCTGCTAGTTGGAAGCCGTGACACAGCTCTAGCACCAGCATGAGTGAAAGACCAGGGGAACATAGATATGGTCCTTCACAAACATGATTTCCTACCAAGTGCCTATTGGCCTTTTGTTTCGTGTGGCTAACTCATCGGGAGGTATTCCCAAAGCAGAGGCAGAACAAATTAAGGAAAGTAAATCCTGTCAGACAGCAGCATTCAGGAAATGGAGGGATTTAAGTATTGAGAGGCTTCTTAGCTTGGACCCTTTGTATTGGAGTAATATTCAGTATTGCCACTTCCAATTGTGGGATGGTAGGAGAGGATAAACTTGAAAAAGCCTAGAAAGCATTGCAGGTCACAAACATTTTGAGGAGTGATCCAATCACAAACAATCTGGACCTTGTACAGGTCCACCTTAATTCCTTCAGAAGACAAGGAGATAGGATAAAACCCAGGAATTCTATAGCGGTTTGATCAAAAGTGCATTTTTCTAATTTAGCACAGAGGCCATGCTTCTAGGACTATTCTGACATGGAAATTGTGCTGCTCTGGGTTATCAGAAAAACAAGTATATTGTCAAGAAAGACTACAACATATTGATCTAGTAGATCCCGTAACACACTGTTGAGGAAAGTGGAAGGTGAACAGGGCATTCATTAGGCTGAATGACATTACTAAATACTTGAAGTGGCCATAGTACGTCCTAACAAATGTTTTCCATTAATCACTCATTCTAATATACATGAGATTGTAGGCTCCTGTAGCTTTTTAAATATTATGGCAGTCCTCACACAATCCAACAACTCATGAATTAGAGGAAATGGGTATCAATTCCTGTTTGTGATTTGATTCAAGGCTCAGTAATCTACACAGCGGCGGTGGCCACCATCTTTCTTCTCATCAAAGGGGACTGGTGCTCTGACCCGCAGTCTTGATTTATGAATGCACCCTTTAGCTAGGTTTTCTTGGAGATAATCTCATAGGGCTGCCAATTTGGGCTCCAACATAGCATAGATTTACCCAAAAGCAGCCTGCACTCCCAGCTGAAAATCTATTAGGCAATCATAGCCTTGGAGCGAGGAAGGACATCTGCCTTTTTTCCCCCTTCAAACACACCAGTGAACTCTCAGTAGGCTCTGAGGGTTTAAATGCCTGGGCAGCCACTCTTGCCTGAGATTCCCTTAGGCTGGAGGCTAGCTCAACATTGGTAAGTCCCTGGCAGTGTCATTGGCAAAACTCCATTGGGAAACTGATTTCCTGTCTTCACCAGTGGATGAGAGGATTATGGAGGTCCACTCAGAAGATCCCAAGGATCAGCCAAAAGTATGGAGAGTGTATCACCCCAAACTTCAATATTTCCTGTGCTCCTGTACAATGGCTTCCATGAGACCATCTCCTGAGATACGGGTCCCAAGAGCAGTGAGAGACATCAATAGTCTCAATTACATCAGAGGTTGCCTTAGGCTGTAAAGGGTTTTGCAGAGCACAGGCCATGGCAATGTCTATAAAATTGTTGGTTGCCTCTGAATCAATCAGGGTCTGCTGCATTGGGATCCATCAGGTCTCTCCAGGGAGACACAACTGGATTGATACTTGCAGGTGGGAGTCCTTCCTGGGGAGTTGGGTGCATGTGGTGGTTAAAGCCAACATTCAAAACTCAGGGTCTTCTTTTGACTTGAGGTCCAGGTCACTTCCCGTTACCACACCTGGGCCAGTTCATTTCCCAAGTTCTTTGGAATTCATACAAGACAAGCTGATATAGAATGACTGGATCTGCCACAGTAGAAACACAGATGGTATTTTCAACACCATTCCTTTTCTTTGGGGGCAAACTGCTGGCAGGCTAGGTCTTCTGCACTGATTAAATAAGCCAGGTGCATGTTAGTGGACATGCATGGAGATGGGTTGGTTGAAGGGACTCTTTCTTTTCTTATCTCTGTTCTTGCAAGGTTGATGAAAGCATGCAGGCTTGCAGGACCTTCTACCTAGGCCAACTCATCCTTAATTTCCTCCCATAGACTCCGTCAGTGTTGGGGATAAGCCAGCAGAAGTGCTCCACTTAAGAGGTAAAGGTGCCCTGTCTCTGCTGAAGCTTCCTTAAAGAAGCTTCTGCCAAGGGGGAATGATGAGGATCATCATTAATTGATGATATTGACTGAAGAAAAAAGTGTCCCAGTTTTGACAGTATCAGATTATTGCCCTCTAACAAGGAGAGGCTCTATTCAAAGCTTCTCCAGACAGTAGACTGCCTGCCTTGGCCTGGTCAGAGGCATGGTCCTGGTGATGGCATAAGAACTGGAGCTGGTACTAATTCATAGTACCCCAGAACTGCTATTATCATCAAATTGTTCCAGCAGAAGTACTGAGAGACCCTGCTCAGGGGTGGATACATGCCTACAGGGTTGTGGTCTTTGTACAGGGCTGGCTCTCCTGCTCCCACAACAGTTGGTTCTCAGTGGCTAATTGTGCAACTTTTCATGCTTGGTTGGCTGCCTGGAGGTAAGCAGCCCACTCAGGTGAGCTCAACACTTCTACCAGCAGAGATTGACCAATTGGCTGGGTCTAGTGGTTAGTGACTTGGTTCAGGAGAGTCGTGATCTGGTTACCAGCAATCAGGCAAGAGCTAGAAAAACTAATCCAGATGGTGTCAGACACTATTTGGGTCACCAGGAGTCACGATACTGAGAATTGGGGCAGGTCAGAGTCCAAGCAGCAGCCAGGCAGTGTCTAGTTATATGAACAACTTCCTGTGCCTCTCTTTGGATTTAAATAGGAAGCCCTGATTAATCAGAAGTTCTGGTGTTCCTCCAGTCAAGGCCCAAAGGAGGCCTCTCTGTTGTAGCTTCAGGTTTCAGTCAATTGGTTGTGAACTGCTGGGTGATAACAGGGAGGTATCAGTTGAATGGGAAGTCTGTGGATCCACATTTGAGACTGCAGGGTCACGACACAAAGTGGAGGTAGGAAAATCAACCGTGTGGGAGTACAAGGTGAATATGGAAAACAAGTACAGTAAAAGCTGGGTCATCAGGCGCTTTACTAACTGAAAAGCTCTATTAACTGGCATTTCTGATATCTCCCAATACAAACCTTCAATCTAGTAACTGGGGCTAGTATACTGCTCAGAAGGTTATGCAATGGCACATTGTGCACTCTACATTTATGCAAAAGAGGCAGAACACAAGTAAGCAAGCTGATATCAGGGATTTATTCAAAAAAGCAGCTTCCAGGGTGTGTCATAGGGTCATTACAGATTCAGCCCTTCTACATCTACAATGATAACTGATGTTGATAATGATGACCCTGAGGTGCTGCAAGATCCTGAAGTCCCTTCTGAATCATCAAATAAAGATTAAATTATGTTCAGTATAGTTTTAGCATTAAGTGTATTTGTAGTGATCTGGATGTATGCCGTGCACTGCACATAAGTGATATATAGTGTCATAAGATAACCTACTGTATAGAAAGCTTTACCTGTATACACCTGAGTGCTTCAAGAAACCAACCGCTCTGCAATGCAGTACTACTACTGGATTGGTGAGTACCTGTATATTATTTTATACTTAGTTCATTTTATTATATTCTAATTCTTTGAAAATTGGTATTCCTTTGGTAAATATAACTTGATTAATCAGACTGTTTGGTCACTAACTGGCACCTCTGCATGCCCCAAAAGTGCCAGATAAAGTTTTTACTGTACTCTAAAAAGAAGAGGGATAAAATTTTAAAAAGTGGCTAAGTTGTATTTCCAAAACCAGCTTTGGGGACTAAGTTCCTAAGTGCCTAAATCAGTTTAGAAAATGGGACTTAGGCACTTTTGAAAATTTTACCCAATATCTGATTATAATTTCCTATTGAGAGATGCTTTTAAATCCTACCGCCAAACAGAGTGATAGCAGATTCACTCTCTTACCCACTCTTCTCCTTTGTTAAATTCCTTTGGTAGAACTAGTCAAGGAATGGAAATGTCTGTGCACTTCAATATGTGTCAGTCACATGAACTCAGGAGGTTTTCCAATTTGCTAGTCCACATCCATAATCTGAGACCTGAAGTTTACGATCCAAGTGTAGGCAATTTGAGACTCTCCTTGGAAATTAATATTGACTTCTGAAAACAAATATTTTTACAGAAGAACTTAGCAACTTTGTGGATAACCAAACGTAGTCAAAATACATACTATGAACCAACAGCAGCAGACTATACATGTTAGAGCTGTGTTTTGTTGCATGATGTTTTCACTGGAAACCCCAAACTACAACACTGTCTTGCAGACACTATATAAGGAATAAATTGAGAAAAGCTGTGGTGCTAGAAACAGATACAACAATGCTCCATCTCAAACTGAATGCAGGTAAGAAGGAACAAAAGCTATAGTGGCTCCACCCTTCCCTATATACCTTCATGCCAGAGCATGGGTGTATGTAGGGTTCAGGCATGGACTGCAGACACTGCTAACAAAAATCTCAGGTCAAGATTTCAAAAATGTGTACTCAACCTGACGTGGAGCACCAACAGGGACAATAACTCAAAGAAGGAGATAAAGTTAAGGGGTGATTTGATCACAGTTTAAAAGTATCTACATGAGAAACAGAAATTTGATAACAGAGGGTTCTTCAATCTAGCAGAAGAATGTTTAACAATATCTAGTAGCTGGAAATCGAAGAGAGAGAAATCCAGACTGGAAATAAGCCATACATTTTTAACCATAAAGGTAATTAACTATTGGAACAACTTGCCAAGGACTGTGGTCGATACGCCATCACTGGCAATTTATAAATCAAAATTGGATTTTTTTTATTTTTTTTTTTAAAATCTGCTCTAGGAATTATGTTGAGGAAGTTCTATGGCCTGTGTTGTACATGAGGTCAGACTAGATGATCACAGTGGTCCACTTCTGGCTTTATAATCTATGAAATCAAGTTGCCATACAATATGACTATGATGTCCTGCAGTGGCGAAATCCATACACTGACTAGATTTGTTGTGCAATAGTTTATTGTAGTGTCTCTCATTTGCTTTACTTGCCATTACCTGGAAGAACTGTGGAAGCAGCACAAACAGTTCCTGGGAGGAGAGAGTGTCTGGAACTGCTTTAGTGATCCCATCTCATCCCATCCTTCCCTTCCCTGACTAATCAAATGGATATTACTAAGCATGCTCCAACCATCTAGTCTCTTGGACAGAGGGCTGCTCTGCCACTGGGTCTTTGAGGAGATAAAAATACATGGGTCTTCTTGAAAAGTGGTTTTATGTTACTTTTTTTACCAAGTTTTAACTGAAATTAAGAGGGAAGATGGGCTCTTCTGCAAGTGCCACTAGAATATTCTGTGTGGGTAGCACTCTGAAATGGAAATTAGCAAGCTTTAAACAGCCACCCCATACTGGCCCAAACTTTGCTCTGAGTTTCTATTATATCTGAATCAAAATCACTATAAATATTCAGATTTGGCTTTTAACGTTTTAAATTAAGACAAAAAGTAAACCTGTTGGAAGAGAAATGCCCAGATGTGAGAGTTCTGGAGGTAAATTGAGGCGAGGAGGTGCTGTCTTCAAGAAAACAAAAAACAAAAAATACCCAACCATTCTTATACTCAGAAAATCATTTACCACAGAAAAGGGTATTGGATGGATATGGCAGAGAAAGAAAGGCAATAGACACAGTAAGCTGAGTGACAAGGTTATAAGGATAATATTCTAGATTCACGTAATGTTTTCCATTGGCAAGGATCCTAAAGCACTTAAAGAAACCATACACCGTGCATAGGAGACTGCTGAAATATACCTCCCTATAGGTGGCAAAGGACCAGTGCAAGGCATGCTGCACAACAACATAGAAAAGGTCTTTTCTGACCAAGGACAATACAAACCCTTCTCTCAAGCAAAATGTTATGGGATCTTTAAAATGCATTCAGGACATTCAGAAGACATCCATTTCAAAACCCTCAAACAGTAAACTCCATGTTACTCAATTTGCTTCAAGAGTTTGAAACCCTGAGTTGACTCTGAGATATGCCTTTCTGAATATTGTTTTATTATATTTTCCCTGTTTATTAAAAAAATGTTGTGCTCTATTCACTTGCATAGCCTCTACCGTTCCTTTTCAAGGCAGAGGTTATCTGAACAATGTAGGTCAAATGACACTAAAGATCAATTGAAACTATTGCTTTTTATGGTGTTTAAAACCATTTTCAAATATGGCTATGGATCTTCCTCACAGTGTCTCTATGGCCCTCTCTAACGAATGCACAGGAAATAGTTTCCCTCATCCAGCTCTCCAACAGTGCATGCAACAGGTGTGTTCTCATAATGCCTGACTAAGTATTTCAGCTAAGTATTTCCAGAACTCACAGCCCTGGAATGTGAAGCTCACTATCTTTTTCTCTTTTTTTGGAAAGTTCATACAAAAAACACTTTCAGAGTAGCCTCAACTCTGTCCCCTTTCATGTATGATGGTCTTACTCACATGACCACAATTTCTCAACAATGCAATATATCATACCATCAATTTTTTCTACAAGCTTAGATACTTATGTAGCATCATGTAGCATACAATACCACACTGTATTTTCCAGACAGAGAGACCTTGAAAGGAATGTATATAAGAACATAATGAACAATACCTGCACAATGTATTACAGATTTCATTTAGTACATAATAGCCAATTTATCTGCCATATATACTCCCCTAAATGCACCCCATAATTACATTCATTGTTAATTATTTCATCCCCTGAAGTGCCCCAGAAAAAGACTAGTCTGCTGGTTGAAAAAAGTACATGATAGCTGATTAAAATATTAAAATATATGCAATAGAAAGAAAATAACTTATATAAAGTTAAGTATTTCTACAAACTGCATAGTACAGGCCAGTTTTAAGTATGGTAGTGTCATATTTTGGGGTGCAATCCAAACCAGTGAGATGTTGTGTCACTGCCTGCCCTGTAATGCTGGATACCTTAAATCAGGGTTTCTCAAACTGGGGTCGCCACTTGTGTAGGGAAAGCCCCTGGCAGGCCAGGCCGTTTTGTGTACCTGCCCCGCCTGCAGATCTGGCCGATCGCAGGTCCCACTGGCCGCGGATCGCAGCTCCAGGCCAATGGGAGCTGCGGAAAGCGACGGTCAGTATGTCCCTTGGCCCATGCAGCTTCCCGCAGCTCCCATTGGCCTGGAGCAGCAATCCGCGGCCAGTGGGAGCCACGATCGGCCAGACCTATGGACGGGGCAGGTAAACAAACTGGCCCAGCCTGCCGGGGGCTTTCCCTACACAAGCGGCGACCCCAGTTTGAGAAACCCTGCCTTAAATGCTCAGCTGCTATGTCTCACAGCCGGACACCAACAGCCAGCAGCAAGCATGCACGGAGTGTCTGTGTGTTAAGCAGCTCTGGTTCAGTAACTGTGATTTCAGCAGCCTGCCTGTTATACCCCACCCTCGTATCCAATAGCCTTGTTTACTACTAGTCAAGTGACTTCAACACACTCTCAGTCCCCAATCTTCCCAAGATGATGTGCTCTGCAATGTCCAGCTCTTTCCTGGACCATTCAGTGGAATAAGAAGGTTTGTTTTCTCCCTTAAAGAATCAATATCCAGCAGCTTGCCAAATTAACTGGAGTTAACAATCACTGCAATCCAAACACAGCACCGCATTGGTTTAGATTAAAAGTAAACATGTTTATTAATGCAGGAAGGAAGAGTGGTAAGAATCTCTTCCTTTAAGATGGCTGACCACCCCCTTGGCAAGGATCTCCCACAAACTCCAATGTGCTCAGTTCCTTTGTCTTATTAGGTGAAAGATAATTCGGGGTTCTTTGCCACCCTCTTTTTATAGCGCCACCAGACTCCTTGTTGTTTAAGTGTTTGCAGTACTGGTTCTTGCTATCAGATATGCTACCTGGACCTCTGTGGATTGGACTCCACATTATTTTTGTGGATACAGACTAACACAGCTCCCCTCTGATAGCAAACGCTTATGCATACTCTTAGCTTTAAGCATGAGAGTGGTCCAACTGCAGTCTTCAGTGTTTTCAGGATTGTACCCTTAGTTTTTACAAGAGGGAGACTTTATGGGTAGAAGCACTGTGGGGAAGAGGAGGTGGGAAAAAGACAGGCTGGGGAAGGGGTTGACGGGACAATCAAAGAAGGGAATGGGGAGAGATTGATGGAGGGAGTTAGGAAGCAAAGGACAGCAGGAAAGAGATGTGAGGTATTCAGGAACAAAATAGTAAATTGTGAGAGAGAGAGCACAAGAATATACAGGAAAAAAGTGGAAATAAATGATACAGTAAGAGGATGAAAGTAATGCACGAAGAGAACAAAAGAGAAATGAAAAAAGCAAAAAAAAAGGAATATAGAAATGGGGGCGGGGACAGAAGGAGAACACTACACATGAACCCCTTTAAGTAGAGAAGGGCTTGAACTGGAATATCAGTTCCAAAATTCCTTAAATCTGGATCGAGAGCAGGAATCACACCCACTACTTAATCTTTGTTATGTAATGGGCTAAATCAGAACACCCCAACCAAACCACTCTGAACTTTGGGTGAGCTGGGCACCAATTCTGCTTCTGAATATTATGTTCTGGGCTCATCTGTACCGTCAAAGAAACACTCTGTTTTATTTATTTTAATTACAGTACATTTTAACAGAATTTCCCTGGCAGAAAAGAAAATGGAGGTTAGTACATTTTGAACCCATGGTCAGAAAGCAAATCTTTGGGTACATTCTTGCCAGGGAGTCAAGGGCAATTTCTCGCATACACCGACACCCCAGTGTTTTCACCGCACTCATTAGCTAATGTGAACAATTTGGGATGGGGGTTGCAGGAAAAGCAACAACACAGGGCCAGATCCAAACTCCAGTGGGGATAATGGGACCACTTCAATTGACTCCATCTGGCATTAGTTCAGTCCATACTCTGTGGTAATGGCATAAACTTGCCACATTCCATTTATTTTCTTTTATATTTTAAAATTTTAAATTGCAGACACACCATAACTTAGATATGGGAAAGATACGACTAGGTTTTACAAGCTAAAATAAAGTCAGCTTCTGTTTCAGCATCCTAATTTGAAAGGGATAAAAATCTGCTTTCAGGAATAAACCTGTCAAAGATTAAGAGGATTAACTGAATAGAAATCATGTTTTTCCATCTGTGATTGACACTGGGGTTTTTGCCTTTAGATATTCTCCTGTCTAATCTCTTCAAGAGGTGTATAGCTGAAAAAAATCCCTGATCTTAACTTTTGCAGCATGGTTTATCCCTAAATCTGCAGAGAAATGGAAAGCACTTTCCAGAGGTGGCAAGTGCATCATCTTGCCCACCTCAAAATGGGTGATATTTTTTACTTAAGAGGTTTAAATTTAGTTCTAAATGTCAAGAGACAGGAAATTAAAAACTAAACAAAAGGGGGGGGGAATGGCAGAGGGAGAATAATGGGAACTGTAGAGTTTAAACATGCCAAAGAAATTGTTTCAGGGAAAATATGAAATTAGAGAATATATTCTAACTTCAATGCATACATATTAATTGGAGAAACAGACCTCTGCTGCTATTGGAGATAAGGCTGATTATTCTGAATACTATAAATTACCTGTGTCTCCAAGATTTATTTCCAGAGAGTATACTTTATAAAGAGGTGTGAAAAGGTTAATCAGCACATAGAATCATAGAAGATTAGGGTTGAAAGGGACCTCAGGAGGTCATCTAGTCCAACCCCCTGCTCAAAGCAGGACCAATCCCCAGACAGATTTTTACCCCAGTTCCCTAAATGGCCCCCTCAAGCATTGAGCTCAGAGCCCTGGGTTTAGCAGACCAATACTCAAACCACTGAGCTACCCTCCCTCTGTAAATAGAATGCCTTATACAAATTACTTTGTGTAGCTCGTACAGCCAAATTGTAGCAGGTGTTTTGCATAAGCTACCAAGAGAAAACCCACGCCATGAATGGGATCACAGTATGACGTTCTCTACTCCAGTCTAGCAATCCCCTCAAAATGACAAGGAGGCGACTCCACATGTACTCCACAAAAGCCACTTCAGAGGAATGGTTAGTCAACCTGTCCATAGTTAGTCTGATATCTGAAATATTAACAATTCTTAAAGGTATAACAGTGTTTAAAAGTGAGGCAGCAAAGCCCACTGGATAGGTTGGACAACTAGGACCCAAGCACAGCTGGATTCTATTCCTGGTTTTGACCTAGACTTATTGTGTAACTTTGGGAAAACCACTTCACCTCTCTCTTTGCCTCTATTTTCCCTCCCATCTGTTGTCTGTCTTATCTGTTTAGAGTAATTTCTTTAGGGCAGGGGCTCTCTTACTATAGCAGGGGTGGGAAAACTACAGCCCACAGGCCAGATCTGGTCCCTCAGGGCTTTGGATCCAGCCCTTGGGATTGCCCCCCATAGTGCTGTGGGCCCCCGTGCTGCTCTCAGAAGCAGCTGGCACCACTTCCCTGCGGCCCCTGGGCAGAGGGCTCCATGCATTGCCCTTGCCTCCAGGCACCGCCCCCTGCAGCTCCCATTGGCCAAGAAAAGGGAACTGTGTCCAATAGGAGCTTTGGGGGAGGTATCTGGAGGCACAGCAAGGGCAGAGCATGCGGGGTTCTCCATCCCCCCTCCCCCAGGGGCCACAGTGCTTCCTGGAGCAGCGTGGGGCTGGGGACAGGGCAGATGTTCAGGGAGCCTGCCCTGGCCCCAGTGCACACCACTGCCAGGAGCCTGAACCCCGCCTGTACCCTGCCCGCCAACTCCCTGCCCTAAGCCCCCTGCCTGTGCCTTGCACCCCTCCTGCACCCCAGCTCCCTGCCCTGAGCCCTCTCCTGCACTCTGCACCCCTCCTGCACCCCAACCCCCTTCCCTGAGCCCTCTTATACAGTCCACACCCCTCCTCTGCCCCCAATCCCTTGCCCTGAGTCTCTTCCTGCACACCACACCCTCTCCCACACCCCACACTCCCTCCGCACCCCAACCCCCTGCCCCAGCTCTGTATACAATTTCCCCACCCAGAAGTGACCCTTGGACCAAAAAGTTTGCCCACCTCTGTACTACAGGCTTCCAAATATCTATCACAATACAGGCCCTTGTCTGAGCTGGGGCTATTGGCAGTACTACAATACAAATGATTACTAATAATAGCGTAACTTTGACATATTTCTCATTAAAATAGGTTGGCACTCCAATCAAACAAACAATTCCACCCATTCATGCTTATACACTGTTCACCAAGGAGGCTAATTTACAGGAGATGCTGTTAATTGTGAACTCTGACACAGGGCCCAGGATACTTTTCCCAAATAGCTGGGATGACTGCATAATGGGAGGAGATGCCACTTCCATTTCTGCCTTTGCCCCGGTGTGCCAACTACAGTTCTGCTGTCATTTCTACCTCTGTAAAAGCAGCAACGAATCCTGTGGCACCTTATAGACTAACAGACGTTTTGGAGCATGGGCTTTCGTGGGTGAATACCCACTTCGTCAGATGCATGTAGTGGAAATTTCCAGGGGCAGGTACATATATGCAAGTAAGCTAGAGATAACAAGGTTAGTTCAATCAGAGAGGATGAGGCCCTGTTCTAGCAGTTGAGGTGTGAAAACCAAGGGAGGAGAAACTGGTTTTGTAGTTGGCAAGAGAATCCACATATCCAGACAGTCCATCAGTAAGAGTGCCAATGCCTGAGATGATCCAGCATTTCTGGGTTTGTGGATCTTGGGTAGTAGATAGAATAACCCCAGTCGGGGCTCTAAGGATACGTTGATTTGTTCTGGTGTTAGTGTAGCAAGTGTCCTGAGTAGATGGTGCAGTTTCTTAGTGTATTCCTCAGTGGGATCTGAGGGAAGTGGCCTGTAGAATTTGGTATTGGAGAGTTGTCTGGAGGCCTCCTTTTGGAAGTCAGACCTGTACATGATGACAACAGCACCTCCTTTATCCGCCTCTTTGATGATAATGTCAGGGTGGTTTCTGAGGCTGCGGATGGCATTGCGTTCTGCACGACTTAGGTTATGAAGCAAGCGATGTTGTTTTTCCACAATTTCTGCCTGTGCACATCGGCGGAAGCATTCAACGTATAGGTCCAGACTGTCATTTTGACCCTCAGGAGGAGTCCATGTGGAGTTCTTCTTCTTGTGCTGTTGGTGGGAGGGTACCTGTGTACCAGTGCGCTGTTCAGTGTTGTCCGGAAAGTATTCTTTGAGTCGGAGACGGCGAAAGTAGGCTTCCAGATCACCGCAGAACTGTATCATGTTGATGGGGGTGGCAGGGCAGAAAGAGAGTCCCCGAGATAGGACAGACTTTTGTTCTGGGCTGAGTGTGTAGTTGGATAGATTGACGATATTGCTGGGTGGTTTAGGGGTACCACGGTTGTGACCCCATGTGGCAGGTAGGAGTTTAGACAGCTTACAGTCCTTTTTCCTTTGTAGAGAGGTGAAGTGAGTAATGTAGATCTCCTGTCTTATTTTAGTGAAGTCTGTTTGTATGGAAGTTTGGTTATTAATGAGAGTCTCCAGGTTGGAGAGCTCTTTTTTGATGTTTTCCTGTTTGCAGTATAGGATGCTGATCAGGTGGTTCCTCAGTTTCTTTGATAGAGTATTGCAGCCTTCTACTGCAAGACAAACCCAAGAAAGAAACCAACAGGACTCCACTGGCCATCACATACAGTCCCCAGCTAAAACCCCTCCAACGCATCATCAGGCATCTACAACCCATCCTGGACAATGATCCCACACTTTCACAGACCTTGGGTGGCAGGCCAGTCCTCGCCCAGAGACAACTTGCCAACCTGAAACATATTCTCACCAGTAACTGGACACTGCACCATAGTAACTCTAGCTCAGGAAACAATCCATGCAACAAACCTCGATGCCAACTCTGCCCACATATCTACACCAGCGACACCATCACAGGACCTAACCAGATCTGCCACACCATCACCGGTTCATTCACCTGCACATCCACCAATGTAATATACGCCATCATATGCCAGCAATGCCCCTCTGCTATGTACATCGGCCAAACTGGACAGTCTCTACGGAAAAGGATAAATGGACACAAATCAGATATTAGGAATGGCAATATACAAAAACCTGTAGGAGAACACTTCAACCTCCCTGGCCACACTATAGCAGATCTTAAGGTGGCCATCCTGCAGCAAAAAAACTTCAGGACCAGACTTCAAAGAGAAATTGATGAGCTTCAGTTCATCTGCAAATTTGACACCATCAGCTCAGGTTTAAACAAAGACTGTGAATGGCTTGCCAATTACAAAACCAATTTCTCCTCCCTTGGTTTTCACACCTCAACTGCTAGAACAGGGCCTCATCCTCCCTGATTGAACTAACCTCGTTATCTCTAGCTTACTTGCATATATATACCTGCCCCTGGAAATTTTCACTACATGCATCTGACGAAGCGGGTATTCACCCACGAAAGCTCATGCTCCAAAACATCTATTAGTCTATAAGGTGCCATAGGATTCTTTGCTGCTTTTACAGATCCAGACTAACACGGCTATCCCTCTGATACTTCTACCTCTGACTTTGCTCCTGGCAGTTGTAATTGTGAGTTGAATATCAAATTTGTACACTCTGTTACAGAACCTCTTCTCCTAGAAGAATGCATGGACAGGGGCGGCTCTAGTTTTTTGCCACTCCAAGCACAGCAGTCAGGCTCCCTTTGGTGGTGCATCTGTGGGAGGTTCCTGGTCCCGCGGATTCGGCTGTTTGCCTGCAGTAGGTCTGCTGGTAACATGGATTCAGCGTCCCCACCGCCAAAATTGCCACCAAATCCGCGGGACCGGCAGACCTCCCTCAGGCATGCTGCTGAAGGCTGCCTGACTGCCGCCCTCGCAGGGTGCCCACCACAGCTTGCCACCCCAGGCACGCGCTTGGAGCGCTGGTGCCTGGACCCGCCACTGTGCATGGATGACTTTCATTAATAATGGAAGTTGTGTGAGCTTTAAGAGAACTTGCCCCATATGCATACCATACAGAAGGACAAAATGTCCCTCTTGCTTTTGATAGCATTTGACACTGGATTAAAATTACATTAGGTCTACTGAAAGTAGGTCATCATTTTCATACCAAACACCGATAGGTTTTTTTATGTACAAAAAGCCTCTATGGTTTTCATTTTGATCAGCAAGTACAGAAGTGGCTCTCAGTGGGGATCAGAGTGAATTTCATATGAACTTTCTGGAGGTGAGCAAGCCTGTCATGTGAATCTGGAAATCATTATTAAGCTTCGAGTCCCAGTTTAATCCAAAATCCACAGTTTTGTTTGTACTTGCACCAATTAGGGAATCGGAACAATACCGATTTGTAAAATACGTATTTCAAAAATGCCACAATGTCATTTTTTGCAGTAATTGAATAACAGGCTGACATTCTCTTTATTCAAGCTACAGTTACTAAGCAGAAATATATACATCCAGCAATTAAATTTAAAGATGAAGTAGGACATTGAAACCGTAGGTGAAGCAGCATGCAGAGCCTGACAGATATAAACTGCTTGCATAAACACTAAACATAATTGCATGGAGTTCATGTTTCAACAGATGTGTAAACACCAGATACACATGTGCCTCGGTATTTGTTCTGTATTCATTGCTTCTCTGTGTATTTCCCAGTGAAAACAGTCTGCCTAAACAGGCCTGCATGCTTTCTCCTCAGAGTGAGAACAGAGAGATTGCTACAGATAGAAATTACCACACAGTTTTTTCTAAGCAAGCCTGCTTTATTCTAAAGGTAAAAAGCATTATCAAAAAAAAAAAGGCACATTAAAATCAATAACAAGAACCTACACACATGCTGATAAGATTACCAGACATCACCACACCCTATAGGTTTCTTTGTGGTTATAAGTTCGTCAGAGCTTCTGCCAAAAACAAGCACACAGTCTTATGGGGCCTCAGTAGGTCAAGTCCTTCCAAACCTCCCCTAAAGCTTGCATTCCTAGGAGTCCTGTTTATTTGCTGGATCAAGAGGAAGGCCCTGAGTCAATTTAAAACCCAGACTTTTATCCAAAAGTCTTTTTTTTTTTTTTTTTTTTTTTGGTCTGTTGGTCTCTGGAGAATCCAGTTTGAATTTTTATATGCATCTCTCTCCAGGAGATGGTTTCAAAGGCAGAGAGGAGGAAGTTAATTAGCACTCCCACTTCTTCCTTCTTCCGAAAGTGTCAGGCCTCTAAATCTCTTTGTGGCTGTAGCCCAAAGTGTTTTGTGAGAAAGAATTGAAATGAAGAATATATGTTCAAATTCACTAGATTTGCTCATTTCTTTTCCAGTTTCTTGATCTCTTGCTCAGAAAGAGAAGTATCTTAAAGAAACCAAAAAAAACCCAGTTTTTAAATTTATAGCATTGCCATCTTTCATTTCTGTTAATTTGTTCAACCCATCAATACCAGCTAATGACCTTCCACGTGTATTAGCCATAGCCCACTGCAAATACATTGTCTTGTTCTGTGTATATAGTACCAGATAACAGGGATCCTATTGTTATAATCTTCATGTTACTGTTTTAACCACAGTAATGCTTTTTAATGGCTGCATTACCTCTTCACTGATAAATCATTCTGTTTATGCAACCATAACCCACACAGCAGCTAACAAGGGAAACACAAAGGAGAAGAGGATGATGGAAAAGAGTGAATGGAAGATGAACGTAAAACTTCTGAGAAGGACAGGATTGCACAGGGAGTCCCAGAGCCGCTGTGAAAGTTGGGGTATAGTACCTATCTGGTTCACTGAAGCCCCCAGACAGGTTGGCTGGGCTTCTCTGGATAGGGCTAGAGCCCTATCATGACAGGTTTCATGACATATCAGAGTGGGACTCCAGACTGGCTTGGAGTAAATGACTGGAGAACAGATGAAACTGGGGATCATTAAACTTACAGGTCCTAGATACCATGTATAAAATGGAAAGAGTGAAAAGGAGTTGCTGGAGGTGAAGGAAATCTTAGTCTCAGTCCAGGGGCAGTACCAAGAGATTTCTTCCATTTGCTCTTGATGACCCATCTCGGGAAGTCTTCACTGAAATGCAGTTCCTGGCCTCCTCAGCACTGAGTTCATGGTAAGCATCCTGGGTTTCCCTGGTGATACAGGCTGCCAGATAGATGGGCCAGGCTAGTCTTTCCCAATTAGCCAATCTCGCTACTCACTCAGATGTAGTAAGAGATGCCTCAAGGTCATTTTATGGCTCATTGTTGGAGAGGGCAGGATTGGAACATCCAGAGGCATCTCTGGATGGCATCCGATCTGCTGGAAGTTTGGGGTAGGTAAATTGCTGAAGGATCGCATTCCAAAACTTCTGCTGCTGCACCACTACAAAGCATTACTACCAAATGTCCCTCCTGCTAATTGCATTAGAGGTCCTTGCTCTAGCTGTCAGTTTCAGGGCTTCCAAGGTAAGAAGCTGTGAGGGAGATTTTACCCAGCACTGACTGTTTATGATTTGAATGAGAGGAGCAATTATAGAGTTAGACAGTTTAAGATAATGGCCTTGTTGAAAGAAACACAAAAGAGGGATGTCTGAAGGGCCACAGTGGACCATAATTTTTCAAAGGGAACCCTCTATGCATCAATCCTCCTGATGTTTTCTTAAGAAGTTTTCCTCTGAGGAGTTGGCTGTGTCTTTAGTGAGAGATACCATGGCTGAGGCAAACTTTGGGAGTTATTTGAGGCTTTGTTCGTCATTCAGGAGATGGCATTACTTTGACACATATTGGTGAAGCATTCACCCTTGGCTAATTCATCCCACTCAAATTGGATAATCTTCTCAAAGAATGATTGGATGGGAGAGAGATAGAGTTTCTTACTCTAAACTTTCATAATCTTGTCTTATGTTCTTCTTATGTTTTGTTTCATGACTGGCATTCTCTGTATCTTCCATTCCTTGCCATAGTGGGACCCTGAGGAGGAGTCAGCACACCTCTTCCTCAACTTAACTACATGAGGCAACCGTAGATGATGAGTTTTCAGTCTTGTCCTATGTATTGTACATACTCCAAACAGGAAAAAATTGGGGTTAAATCCAAGACAAAAACATAACAAGGTTGGGGAGCGGCAAAGGTAGCTTGAGCTGCCATGTCATCAGAGTGGGAGGAAAGTCCTTGCTTCCTTCCCCTGACTATAAACACTGAATGGATGACTTTAGGGGTAATGGGACAATGCCAGGGATTAGAGGGAGAAGAGATATGGCATTCTGAGACACAGTTCAACAGAGAGAGTTACCTATTTTCTTCTCAAGATGCTTCTTTCTAAGTCGGTTGGGAGATGGGCAGAGGGACTCTGCCCTTCAAGGCCTACATGCGAGCTCCATGTTTCTGGCACCAGAAGTTGTTCCAGCCATATGAAGCATAGTTCTACAGTGAGAAACAAGTCTCCAGTCAGGGAAGAAGCTGTTGGTTCTCTCAGGAAATCTCCAGTGCAGGTCTTCCAGTGCAGCTTACAATAGTAGGGGCGGGGGGATGACCACAGTTCACACAAAGAAGAGCTACAGTTAAATTATGCTCTCAGAATGAATGAAGGAATCAGGGCTTGCAGCAGAGTCAGTCTCCAGGCAACCTAATGAGCACAGATGGCCTGTAATAGGCTGTGATTGGCTACACTGCCTGATGGATGGGAAGAATGAACAGACCAACACTTAAGCACAGCAGCAGCTCACTAGTTGCTCAAAGCATTTGTCCATGGCTGTGATAGCTCCAGTGCCTATCCTTGGCTCACTCCAGGTAATCCAATCCTGACCCTCAGCTCTGATTCCTGTCTTCTCACTTCAGCTCTGACCCTGGCTCTGTTTCCTGACGATGACTCCCATGCTAACTACTAGGCATGACTGCCCACATCCCAGTCATCGATGAAGGGAGAAGAAACTCAGAAGACAAAGACAACTGACAGTGCTGCTGCATGGTGCCACAGTAGTTACATATTCCACCAGGGGAGAGGCCTGAGGCTCTGACAGATCTGACCCACAGCTCTAAGCTGCATCTGGGGACATAGGAGTAGATACACCCTAGAGTTTTGAATGAAGCAGAGGTAGGCAACCTATGGCACACGTGCCACAGGCATCACTCGAGCTGATTTTCAGTGACACTCACACTGCCCGGGTCCTGGCCACCGGTCCAGGGGGCTCTGCATTTTAATTTAATTTTAAATGACGCTTCTTAAACATTTTAAATCCTTATTTACTTTACATACAACAATAGTTTAGTTATATATTATAGACTTATAGAAAGAGACTTTCTAAAAACATTAAAATGTATTACTGGCACGCGAAACCTTAAATTAGAGTGAATAAATGAAGACTCGGCACACAACTTCTGAAAGGTTGCTGACCCCTGGAATAAAGGATAGTTTTGCCTCTCAGAGGGGGGGACAGACTTGTAGTTAAAGATCCCAGACTGAGAATCAAGAGAGCTGGGCTCTATTCCTTATTCGAATGCAGATTTACTGTGTGACTTTGGGCTGACATTTAACTTGATAATCTTACAGTGGGGACCTGAATCTATATCTAAATTCCTGAGTAAGTGGCCTGATTTTCAAAGGTGCTGAGCACTCATAAGCTTCAATAGAGTCAAAGGGAGCTGCAGGGGCTCAGAACCTCTGAAAATCAGACCATTTATTTGGTGCCTAAATTCAGACTTTGGTGCCTATTTTAGCCACCGGAGTTTGGCCTTCATCTTTTTGCCTCAGTTTCCATGTCTTTAAAATGTAGAAATATTTCCTTATCTCACATGGGTTCTTTCTCATTAAATTCTTTAATGTTTATGAAGCAATAAGACACTTCAGGTACAGTAATGAGTGCCATACAATTGCCTAGAAATAAATAAAAAATAAATTAATAAGGTCTATCAGGATCAAAGTGAAAGCTGAACCTTTGTGCAGTTTAAAAGCATAATTCTGTCAAAAACAATGTAAAAGAATTTGCACTTCAAAACTTTAATCCACAGTCTGTGCCCTGAGAGTGTAACCCTATGTGTTTCACAAGACTTATTTTCAATTGCTGCAAGAGGCTTTCTGTATTCAATTTCTTTCACATAAGAACAATATAGCACATGTCAAGATCAATTGTGCTGTGTTTATTTGGGGAGACACTGTGCTCCAATCTATGCAGCTCTGCAGTCTCTCTCCAACCAGATTTCTAAAGATGTCTTACTTCAAGGAGTATCTATATTATATTTTAGGATTACAGGCCCAGAGGGCAGCATTCCATCAATACAAAATGCCATCAAATCACTCTTGGTAAGAAAAAATTAGATGTCAGAAATGCCAGCAAAATCTTTTACCCAACGAACAGCAATCAGATACAAGTTTTACCTGAATATGTTTTCAGGAGGTGCTACTCTTCACACCTGGCCACAGTATTTCTTTTGTTTCAAAAGGCCAGTCCTTATACTGTGAAGTCCAATTTGCTCACAATAAAACTTGCAAGCTTGTTACATGAACCAGCTCCTCAATGGTGGACTCCACTTCAGTCAATGGAGAAGCACTGCTTCACACAGCCTGGGGAGCTGTCCTAAAAACTCAAGAGAGCTTCAAACTGTGCACACTTAACAACCGCTACACGCTTCAGTATGTGAAAGAATGAATGACTATGAAGACACTTCAGTGAATTACTGTAATCATCACCTTCACCCCCATGGTCACCTTGCATATCTATAGTTCTTCTCCCCTTGTGTGAGACTCGTATCCCTTTGGTGACACACATCAATAGGAGAGCACATTTTTGTCAGTGCCTATTGACGACAAGTGAAATCCAGGCCCACTAAAGTAAATGGGAAGTTTGACACTGATTTTGATGAGACCAGGATTTCACCCTGAGACCTCTGGTTGGGATTGAGGCTCCAGAAATGCCTTACTGTTAAGCACCACTCCCTAGAGGTTGAGGAATTCTCATCTCTTCGGGGTCAGGTGTGTGAAGTTACCCATTCAACAGTAGTTTTTAATTTTTTAAAAGGTTAAAAGATGAGAGAAGATGATAGCTTTTGTAAGCCATTTTGTTTTACTAACAAAAAAACTCCTCATCTAAACACTTTGCAAAGCCCTGAGCAGTATGCTTCCCTTAGATTAGTTATGTAGGGAACAGAAAAATCTTACATCTCTTCAAATCAGTCCCTTCAAACCATTTGCAGATAGGCTGATGCAGCCTTTCCCTTCTGTGTCCCAGAGGTCTTTTCTCTTTTCCTCCAGACCTGCTTATCAAGTTCCTTGATCCAAGTCATCTTTCAAGTGAGGGGGTGTCAAGGCTGAATCCCCTGTCATTCCAAGTGCAGAAGGTGGGGGCCCACAAGGATTTTAAAAATTAATACTGGCCACTCCAGGCTTTTATTAAACTCCCAAGGTTACGGCTTTTCTCTGACCTTGGCTTGGTAAACGCTGCCACCACCCAAATGCAACAAAACCCACTTTGAACCCAGGAAGGAGCACTTGGGAATTCCTCCATGTGGGGTGCCCTCAAGCCCTTTCACCCACCCACCGGGGGAAGAGCTGAAACAGGAAACAAAGGAAATTAGTTGTGGCTACCAGCTAATCAAACAACATGCACAAACCTCTTAGGAGACCAAAAATCCAACCCCGTTCTTAAAAAAGGTAAATTTTATTAAAAAAAAAAAAAAAGAAAATACATCTGGAACTCAGGCTTTTGCTAGGTTTTAAAAGAGCAATTCCAAAAATCAAGCACCCAAAATAGCACACAGGAGTCCGCCAGCCAATAGGAAATAAAAAGAATAACCCTAATTAGATCTAGTTAATATTCTGATGTACTTACACATTGGAGTTCAGATAAGTAGTTCTAGGCATGATCTGATGACTTATAATTATACCTGGCTTAGCAGCTTATAGCATGGCTGCTCTGACCCTCCAGCCCAGAAAGAACAGACAAAGGGAAAGTTTCTTTCCCAGTTTTGAAAAGTTCTACCTTCCTATTGGCTTTTTTGGTCAGGTGCCTACTTTTTTTTTTCTTTACCTGGGGGACTTTTTAACCATTTACAGGTAAAGCAGTAAAGAACAGCTACCAGGAGGGATTTTACAGCTAACTGGCTGACTGGGTGTCCATCAAAGGGAGCTATCCCCCCACTTTATTTATTACAGGGAGAAGCAAAGATACATCAGCATGGCCACAACACAGTATTTGGTCAGTTGCAGGAGGAAATGCAAAAATTGCATGAGGATGTGGATGATTGTCCTCGTTATTCTGTTAACAGGCTCACTACCCATCTTGCTGGCTCCAACTACAGTATTTTACATATGTAATTCAACGGCTTAGCGATGTTCACCAGTCAAGGTCAATGAATTCTGATTTGCATTTTCATGTTCTTGGCTACAGGTATTAGATCATGATTTCACTCTGGCTGGATTCAGTTTGTATAGTGCCCTCTCAAATAGGCAGAATGGATTTTCCTCATTATAAATCCCTCTTGCCCACCTTCCCTTGCTTTGAAATATAAATTACTGACAGACCCCAGACCCTCTGTCACAATAACCGTGATGTTTTCTGCACTCTGTGTCATAAATTTAATATGCACTTTTAGTTCTCTACTCAGGTCCGAAATCATTTTCCAGGTGTCTGTCTAACTGCGATCCTGCCAGTGATACATTAATGGGAGAAAATTCCTAAGTCTGTGCCCGTTTGGCTGAGACCCTCAGGAAGTTAGATTCCAGACATCCCCCACTTCCATACCTCTCCTTAAAAGAGGAAGGGATTTCCCCTTCAGCATGGTCTGTGTGAAATTCCACAATCAACAGGCTAATTAAAAAGGAGATTATGAAGAATATAGAGAAGAAAAGGTCAGATTAAACAAAAGAAAGGGTCTGCATAGTAACATATCTAGTCAGACAATTTGGCCATTGAGTTATCCAGGTTCACTTTAGGTTTAGCTGCAGTTCAGTAACAGACATACCTTGTGTTTCACACAACTAATGAGTTTTGCTGTATAGAATAATTGTCAAATTAATTTAGGTTTGTTTGTTTACTTCTATTGAATCATCCATCTGAGAATCTCAAAGGACTTTATAACCATTAAGGATGTTATATTATTAGGAATCATTTACTTCAGTGTATCAATTTTAATCTAGTAATTAAAAAAATTGAGATAAGCAGTTTCAGGTATTTACACCTGCCTTCAAATCCCCTACCAATTTTTGTGGGTTTACAACCATATTTTCCTATTTTTTAAAGGGCTTTCTTGCCCATTGCTGTATTAAAAAAACAAAAACCCACATGTACAATGGGGGAAATGATTCGCACACTTAAATTGTGAGTTCCTTGGCCAGGACCCATACTGTTTGTGTGTGTATGTACAGTACTTTACACAATGGGAGCCCCGATCCCTGATTGCGATTCATAGATTCCCAGGCCAGAAGGGACCACTGTGAAAATTTCTAGGCTCTGCTGCAATACAAATAATTAATAGCACTACTTCGGACCACTTAGACACTGTTTCACTGTGTCTTATGTATAAAATACATGATGTAAACAGGAGAAGCAGATTACAGTGAGACATTGCATACAGTCTCCTTGCAAAGCCACAGTGTAAATGAAGTGGAGAGAAATATTTTGCCTCTGATCCCTTTCAGTTATGGTAATCTTGGTTGTTACTTGGTTGCTACAATGGTTGGTAAAACAATTTTCACATATGTGATTTTTTTTTTAAATTGATGATCCTTACATTGTATTTCTCTATTAAAATTAAATTTCCTGCCCCCACTGTGACTCATGCCAAACATCATCACAGGCAGTCAGGCTGTTTCCTGACAGAATTATGGTTGTTCCAGTGGGACTTGGCTGAGGTGGGAGAATGAGGTAGAGTTTACACTTGTAAAGGAATGTTTAACAACAAGAGTACAAGACAGCTTGTTAACAACTGGCCTATCGAAGAGCAATCTGCTACAATAAAGACATTAGAGAACATTAGATGCCCTTAATGTTTTTATATTAGACAACAGACCTGTGCTGCCTAGAACTTCAAGAAATAATCAGTATCAAGTGAAAGTAAGAGCAAATGTAGGCCGATTTCACTATTATTAAGGGCTCATCTGTACTTTTGCTATGAGTTCTGTTCGAACTGTCCCTAAACCAGAATGAAAGGCAAGTTGTGACTCTGAGATGCCTATACCTGGTGCAGCATTCTCTCCCTACCCTATTGGCATTACTATGCCAGCCAGGGTGTTAAAGGGCAGAAGAAAGGCTTCACCCACTTTCCACCCCATCCCGCTCACTCACACCAGAGGCTAGGGATTGGCACCCTCTAGTTCCACCTCTCATCTGGAAAGGTTCAGATTGTGGTTTTTAACATTCCTGTCCTGCCCCCAGGTATGGGTGTTTTCAGACCTGGAGGTTTGGTGGCAGCCATTTTAAAGATTCACTTGCATTTTCAAAATTCAGCTCTGGGTTCAGATTCTGAACAGCCAGGATGTGTGGTCTGCATTTAAGAGCATCTCTACTTATGACAAGTTTCTCTTCCCCAGTCTCATCTCCTGCCTCTACCTAGGATAAGCACAGTTATTGTGGCTCAGCAGGCTTTACTTTGAGCCTCTGCCTGCCATCATTTTCTGTTCTAAACATCTTTTATTTGCCAGCACTCTCACCATGCTATACACAGGCTGGGCAAGAAAGGTGGGGCATGTGCATTCCCACACCTGCCATCCCTAAGTGGATGTCAGCAGCAGCTGTTCAGCCTTTCCCACTTTTGATCTGAGTGAAAGAGCATGATCTTCATCTGTGGTTCAAGCTACCTCCCCCACTGAAGGTCTGTGGAACTGTCCGTAGCACACACATTGAAGGGAAGAATCAAGAAGCCCCAATTCCCAGAGAAAAGACTTGAGAGTGACTCAGAGGGGCAGGTCCATTTGAGGCAACTGGTCAGTACTCAGCAATAGGCCTCAGACATGTTCTTGGCTGCCCTGGACTCCTGAGCAGACAGCGAGCTTGTCATCTGACCAGGAATGTGCCACAGAGCCATAAAATTATATTGATTTGAAGTGAGGAACTAATCGTTCACTTGTATATTTTAGGAAACTGTTCTGATTTTTAAAAGGTTTTCTGAACAATTTCTGTTTCTAATCAAAACCTGAATGGTGCCTTTATTAGCAAATGATGCCAGGGATAGGCAGGCTGGGACCAGGGCCGGCTCTAAGTTTTTTGCTGCCCCAAGCAAAAAATAAAAAAAACACCTCCGAGAGTGCAACTGCCAAAGCAAAAAAAACCCAACCCGGAATGCCGTCCCTAGAATTGTGCTGCCCCAACCACCCGAAATGCCGCCCTTGGAATTATGCCGCCCCAAGCACATGCTTGGTTTGCTGGTGCCTAGAGCCGGCCCTGGCTGGGACACAGGCCAGGATACCATGATACAAACACTTGCTTCCTCCCCAGTACATGCCAACCCTCCTTCCTCTGTTTCAGACCACACCCCAAGTGCAGACAACCATCTACACTCCTCCTACTCCCAAGTAACAGGGGACGCAGGCAGGTGCTAACCATCTCCCTCCTCTTTCCACTCCACACTAATGCAGGAGTAACTGCCTCAACATTGGATCCATTTGAGCCTAATTACCAGTGGTGAACTTCCAGCTGCCTTCCTTTCTGAGGAAAGAGGAAAAGCCTATCTGGTAGGTGGCCTGTATTTTGGCCTGGCCGGGCAAAACATTCAGCCCTTATTATTTTCCCCATGAATATTTGTATGAGGGTGGAGACTTTTGTTCAATGGATGCACAAGTCCAGCAAACATGCATATGACTGCATGCTTGTAAAGGTTCCATCTGAATGATATATATGGATTTCTTCAATAGTAGCATTTTCAAAAGCACCTAAGTGACTTAAGAGCCTAAATTCCATTTTCAAAATTAACTGAGACACTTAGGATACGTCTACAGTGCAGAATCACTGGCAGCAGCATGCAGGGTAAGTGTAACTGCACTCAGCAGTGCAAAGCAGGCTTTATCCACACTGTGGTTGTGTGTAGCTACACACCACAGTGAAAGGCTCTGGCAGTGGGAGAGGCAGCAGGAAAAGGCTGCGGCAGCTTTTCACTGCCAGAGCCTTCCCCTGATGCCTCTCCCCTGCCAGAGCCTTTCACCACAGCTGGAGTCTTTCACTTTGGAAGGAAAAGGTTCTGGCGCAGCCAGAGCCTTTCCCTGCCCCAGTGAGAGACTCCAGCAGTGGGGAGACAGTAGGATGCTACAGAGCTATGGGGGAGGCACTGCTTGGCCATGTAGGGTACATAGCCTAAGGTTCTGGCATGTCTTTACTTGCCTAAGCAGTGCCTCACTGTCTCCACTGCTGTTTACACAGTGGATGCCCCACAAGCATGGATATGTACTCGACATATGTACAAATTACACAGAGCAGATAGTCAAAGATGTAGTTGAACTGAGCAGTTTGCAGACAACCCCTAGGCTGAAATATTTTCTTGTGAAGTGGGCTCCAATAAAATGTTTCCTTTTTAACGTTTTCTTATTAGACAAGATATTAATGGTGCTGTCCATGTTCCCTGTTGTAAGGATAGGGGATGCCTATCACACCAGTAATAGATTATCTAACAGTATAAAGAGGAAAAGAAACTTCAAGACCATCCATCATAAAGTATTTTTCAAATAAATTTGGATAAAGAATAAATTCTTAATGATCCAAGTCTGTTTGCAGGTGATGTGCAAACAAGAAAAAAAGGGCTAAATTTGTTCTATAAAATCTATAAAATACTTTGCCCAGCTTTACTTGGTGCTAAGCTGATGTTTCTACTAGCTGCATGTAATGCTGGATCTGGCTTAGCAACTGTAAACAAACATAGTGCTTAATAAGCTATTTGAGATAGTTGGCCTCCTATGTTTTAATAAAGGCAGCAGAGTTTCCCAATAGCATGTAGAGCTCACAGACCATGCTGTAGTCAATCTACAGTATTATTGCAGTGCTAGTTTAGTGACTGACTGTGTCCAAGTCTACAAGCGCTGAAGTGATTATATCACTTGTGAATGAAGTTAAGGGGAGTGGTCATATGTATGTACCCTATAGTCTGCTGCTCTGCAAACTGCTTGAACCCCTTCGTCAATGACTTTTTTGCATGAGATCTAAAATTTTGGAAGCTATGTATATATCAACCCTTACCTATCTTTCCTTCTCTCTGGTCCTCTTTCCTTTTAATCCTTCATCTGTTCTGTTTATTCACTTGCTTATTTTTTAGTCACCTGTCTCATTTTCATATCTTTTCTAGATCTATTTAAATATCCTTATACTTGTTTAAGACATTTGTTCATACAACATACTGTATTATATTCCCCTCCCCCTTCCCCGCCCATGCCCGTACTATTGATTGCATTCAGCTCGGTCACCGTTACTTACTGCCCCCAAGATTGGACTCCAAGAGACAAGCAGCAGGCTGTTCTGAGAAGATGGAAGCCCCTCACTTGTTGGAACTCTCACTTTCTCCCTGCAATCCACAAAAGCTAGAGGTTAGAATGCAATGCAAGACACACCTGTTTAATCTGGCCTTCTGAGTGGCACAGTATTTACTGTTGCTGGGAAAGGATGAGCAGATTGTTTTGCTGGACATATTGACTCCGTTAGTATTTGCTATTATTTTAATTTTTGCAGAATGTGTTCAGGTATATTGCACGGGGTACATAACAATTAATGCATACATTTTATAAAAATTATATCTGAAACTATATTAAGTTATATTTGAAAGAATCCAATCGTTCATTATTTACAGATAATGTAGGAGCACTCCATGCTTAGCTGTCTTATGTACCTTTGTCATAGACTTTAAGGCCAGAAAGGACTATCATGATCATCTAATCCGGCACATTGCAGGCCACAGGGCCTCACCCACCTACTCCTTGTTAAGATAAGTTCCTGTCTGCATCCTAAAAGACTTGCCCATACCGGTATTGCCCTGGCCTCTTCCTTTGTCAGTCAGTGTTAAAGGCACCTGCTCCCCTACTTGGTGTAAACTTTGCTTGTACCAATCAGAAACGAACACACACAGTTTTTGGGCCCCGTCCCCTATGACACTTCTGTGATGTCATAGTGGGTATTTTAGGCTGGTCTGCCATGTGCACGCAGAAGAGGAGAAAGAAAAACGAATCCTGTGTACCTTGTACACACCCGTAACCGAGCCTGATCACCTCGAAGGCCCTCTCAGCTCACGTGTTTTAAGCAGTTTCTACGTTTGCTGGTCGTTATGAGTTGGTTTGTATTCGTAAGTATTGGTTATTACTAAATGCTGCATCTGTGTTTATAAATATTGTTTACTGCATCTTTGTTTATAAATATTGTTTAATAGTAAATACTTTAGCCATTGTATGTTTTAAGTTCCATTAACCCTATTAGCTAATCATACGCTGCTTCCCTACCCCTTGTAACTATCCCCAATAAAACTTTTAATTAATTAATTTTAGTTGTGTGCATGCCTGCAGTTTACATCGTGACCCAGATCCTCCTTGCATCCCTTACCTATACAGTCTATTGCCACTTGCAGCCTGGTAAATAACAGCTCTGCATTTTTCTTTCGCCCCTAAAAGTACGTGGCAATCTACATGGCGTCACAAACAGGATGCACGGAGGTTGGGCCATGCCCGTGGCACATTGCAGATCGCGCAGATAATGAAACTGAACAGTTCCAACATTTGCAGTTTCACCTTCTTACTAGCCAAAATTCGACTAATCCAAAAATAGAATGGATCTGTTCTCTTGGCTCAGGCAAAACTCTAAAAGGTTATACTGTACCATTAACCCTGGCAGATATGGGATGCCTCCTTCGGTGCCACCCGAGCTTTAGGAGTCAGCCAGCCGATTGTTCCCTGCAGCCTCAGTGCACGGAGACTGTGGAAAACCTTGGTGCTGCAGATCCCTCTCAACTTCGGAGAGAATGTAGCCGCATTGTTAAAAAATCTGGAGGCACCGTTTCCAAATTAATTCCCCCACCTCGGGTAATACCTGCTGATCCAGCACATAAATTATTATGCCAAATGATAAAAAAGAATTAAATTTGATTAAGAAAACCAAAAAATTGCGACCCGATGAATATAAATCTGAGGATGTTTCCACCGTCCTGTTTAGCATGATATGCCAGGCCCTCGATCTGTGTTCTGTCCTCCATGGAGGCACAATGTTTGCAGCTAAACAGGCAGCCCCAGGCTCTCCTAAAGGTAATAATGAGAAGAAGACAGAAAAGGTAGAGCCCATCACTACCCCCTCCCAAGTCTGTCATAACTTTAGTCCCAGATTTGGACCTTAGCGTCCAAATTATGGGGGTTAGCATGAAAACCTCCAAGCTTAGTTACCAGCTTGGACCTGGTACTTGCTGCCACCACCCAAAAAATTAGAGTGTTTTGGGGCACTCTGGTCCCCCTGAAAAACCTTCCCTGGGGACCCCAAGACCCAAATCCCTTGAGTCTCACAACAAAGGGAAATAATCCTTTTTCCCTTCCCCCCTCCAGGTGCTCCTGGAGAGATACACAGACACAAGCTCTGTGAATCCAAACAGAGTGACTCCCCCTCTCCGTTTCCAGTCCTGGAAACAAAAGCACCTTCCTCTTCACCCAGAGGGAATGCAAAATCAGGCTAGCAAATCCAACACACACAGATCTCCCCCTGATTTCTTCCTCCCACCAATTCCCTGGTGAGTACAGACTCAATTTCCCTGAAATTTCCCAGAAAAGAAAACTCCAGCAGGTCTCAAAAAGAAAGCTTTATATAAAAAGAAAGAAAATACATACAAATGGTCTCTCTGTATTAAGGTGACAAAATACAGGGTCAATTGCTTAGAAGAAATATGAATAAACAGCCTTATTCAAAGAGAATACAAATCAAAGCACTCCAGCACTTATATTCATGCAAATACCAAAGAAAAGAAACCATATAACTTACTATCTGATCTCTTTGTCCTTACACTTAGAAACAGAAGATTAGAAAGCAGAGACTACTTCTCCAAAGCTCAGAGAAAGCAGGCAGACAGAAAACAAAGACCTCAGACACAAACTTCCCTCCACCCAGAGTTGAAAAAATCCGGTTTCCTGATTGGTCCTCTGGTCAGGTGCTTCAGGTGAAAGAGACATTAACCCTTAGCTATCTGTTTATGACAAAGTCCCTCTCAGAAAATTTTGCAGGCCACAGGGCCTCACCCACCTACTCCTGTAATAGACCCATAACCTCTAGCTGAGTTACTGAAGTTCTCAAATCATGTTTTAAAGACTTCAAGTTACAGATAATTCACCATTTATACTAGTTCAAACCTGCTTTCCTAAATACATATGTCTTCTCTTCCACAGAGCCAGCATCGAGATGCTTGCTAAGACAAATATATCTTCCTTTCCAAGCAACACTAGTGAATGTAAGGACATCAGTAATGCTTGCCAGGCCTGAGAATTTATTGAGCTTTTAAGGGAGAGAATTTATTTCAGTTTTTATCTCCAGGGAGGAAAACTGCTTTTTTCATGCAACTGACCAGTGGCCACAAAGATAAGCACATAAATTACAGCATGTTGATGCAGGATGGACCCTTGTGACTCTAACCATGCTCTAGCAAACAATGGACTGCAATCAGTCTCTGACAAATTGCCCCTCACCCTGCCAGCTCTGATCACAATTAAAGGCAAGGATTATGCATGGGGGGCATCTTAATACTATGTTCATCCATTATCTTGAAGCCTTATAAAGCAAACGCCTGAGTCACTAATCAATATGATCCCTGCGTCCATACGTTAACCTATTCAATGAAGATCGGTAATATACCACTCAACAAGTGAAATTTTCAGTAAGGACTTTTGTGTTCCCTTTTAGATTGCTGAAATATTAGCTATGGTTGGAAATAGGGTAAGATGTCCATGGGCAGCTGTCTCTTGAGACTGGAGTTCCAATCCATTGCCGGGAACTGTTAATTTAAATCATTCCAGCCAAACAGATTTCAAGACAGGATATATAAATTAATTCATACTTAAAATCCAAAGACATCCTGTCTGTTGGACCATCACTTCTTGATTTTTGGCAAAGTGAATGGCATATTTATATAATGACCTCAAAAAGCCAAAATACCAATCCATTTTGGAATACCATTTGGAAAAAGTATGACACCTAACTGCCACTTTAGATGCCTATGTACAAAATTTATAACTTCAATCTCAGCTCAGCTGTCATCTAACACTGTAGGCACCTAAAGCCCCTAGGCACAAAAGACTCCACTGGTAAAGTCCCCTTGGCACCTACATTTCTGTTGGTAGACATATACACAGCCACCTCAGTCCTGAAACACTTAATAGTCATTGGGCCAGAGAAAAAGTGGGTAACTGTATTGCCCAGTTATTAGGGCAGTTAGCTAGGATGTTAAACCCCCAAATTCAACACCTGGGTCCACTGATTACACGGTGACTTATACAAAGCAGAGAGTTTGAGACACAGCCCAGGGGTTAGGTACTTACCTGAGAAGTAGCAGACCTACTTCAAATCTACTCTACATCAGGCAGGGGGGCAATTTGAACCCAGGTCTTCTTACATTCTGGGTGAGTGCCCTAACCAAAAACAGATGGCAGCAGCTCCTCCTCTTTGTTCATTTGTTTTTGCAACATGAGGCTTAAGTGCCTAACACCAGGAGAGGTTTATAGCAGCAATTCCCGAACACAGGCCTTCTTCAGACCCAGATTTAGGCACTTAATATTCTTTGAGGGGCGGGGCTCAGGACACGCCCATTTCCTTGGCATTTCCTATGGGCTATTTTGATAGCGCCCTGCTGAGCTTGCAGGCTTTTGTGGATCTCATTCTTAGGTGCTACATTCTCCCTATGCATTGTACAGGCTGCCTAACCTGGGGCTGTGGATACTACTAGACAGCAGGGTGACTAAACATTAGGTTTTGCAATGCTGATTTTAAGTCCCCTTTCAGATCTAGCCTTTAGGAACCTAAGTCCTCTTGACTTTTAATGAGCTTTGCAGGATTGGGACCTTAGATTGTAAGCTTTTTGGACCAGGAGCAATGTGCTATTAATTTGTGCTGGTGGGCACGTAGCACACTTTTTGGTGCTGAGAAATTGTATTCAAAATAATAATTAGCAATGATTCATGTTTCAGTACTCAATGATTACATTTGCTATGGAAATGGTCTCCAGTTAAAAGAATTGGTTTCTGTTCATATGAAGTCTGAATTGCTCTGTCTTTTTTGGAACAACATCCCAGAAGCACTACTCATTGTAAAGGTTACTCAGCAGGGTAGACTGCATTTTTATTCCAAATGAACATAACAAGACAGAGCAAGAGAAATGGCCAAGTCAGACACAATGTGGGATTTGTCACTGCCTACATGGAATTAAGCAAGCAATCTTCTGATGAAAGACTGATATTATCAGATTATTTATGAGGGATATTTGATCTCTGGAGTAGTACTCTTGATAAAAATGCTGACCACTGTTGTTATATAAGGGATGTCTAGTGAGCGAGCCAAAGAATTATTTGTTTTTCAATTTTGCTATTTATAAAATCTCTACTATAATTAAGATCAGTTAGCTTCAAGGGAGTTTTAACTAAGTAAGGGCTGCAGAATTTGGCTCCTGGTTTCTAACAAAGTGAGTTTAAAGCACAAGACAGAACTACACCACTCCAGAGGAAGGACTGTGCTATACACCTCTATGGAGTGCACCATATTCTCCCTCCCTCCCCACAATGCACTGCTTCTGCTCCACAGGCCAGTGTTTAGAAGGCAAAGACAAGGCCTTTCTCACTCCCCACCCCCATTTGGACGCTCTGCATCCTAGTTAATAGTCAGAGGGCAGTCCCTGTGCAATTGCACTTCTGCCCGACCCACAGACACGGGGATTATTTTTGGTCCTAATCAGTGCACTCTCCCAAATGTCAGTCCAAACTATAAAATCATATTTGTTTGAGTGATTTTCTTTTTGACTGAATTTCAGGCTAATGGAAAGCATTGGCTCAATAGCCCTGGAGACCAATGTCCTCTGATTCCCTGAGAACAGACACATAAGTGGTAAATGTATTGCCCTGCTAATGTTCCTCAGCCCTGACCTCAGGGCCTGCTGTAGGCATAAGTGGTGCACTAGCAGAGCCTTCAGGTTCGTTCAATATATACAATCTCAGGAACTATTTTCATCTCCCCTTTGGGAGAATACTTATTAATATAACCCTCCAAGCCTGTTCATAGATTTTAAGGCTAAAGGGACCATTAACCATTTCACTAATAATTCCTCCATCTAGTTTAATAAATTGTGATTGAACTAGAACATGTGTTTTAGAAAGACATTCGTTTGTGGTTTATAAACTCCAGTGATGGAGAATGTACCACATCTTTTGCTAATCTCTTTCAATGGTAAATGACCATCACTATTAAACATTTGTGTTCTATTTCCTGTATGAATTTTGCTCACTTCAACTTCCAGCCATTAGATCTTATCTGTGTATTCTGCATAAAATTATATCAAAGAAAGAGAGACACTAGAATTTTATATTAGTTCTTACAGATTTGTGGCTGCAAATTTCTTACTTTTTTATGTCTGATGAGTTGATGTTAGTTCATGATCGTTTTCCTTATTAACAGAGTCTTTGTTTATTAAACTCTATTGACTGGGAATGGAAAGCTGATATACATCACCTTGGTTCCAGTTCTCCTCAATACTCAGCATCTTGCAAGGTCAAGCTTTAATTGCCAGCTATATTGAGTATTCAGCTAGAGTAATGTTTGCTCCTGGTCAATGACTTCACTGGGCCAGGAGTATTAGAATGAAACCATATCTCCACTGCAGACAAACACTGTCCACATGTTGACTATGGAATTGGTCCATTACTAGATGGAAATGGTAGCATTATCAATAATAACGCAGAAAATACAGAAGTGTTCAATAAATATTTCTATTCTGTATATGGGGGGGGGAATGGAGGATACAGTCTCATCATATGGTGATGGAAACACTTTTTCCATTCCACTATTATCTCTGAAGGATGTTAAACAGCAGCTACTAAAGTTAGGCATTTTTATTTCAGCAGGTCCAGATAACTTGCATCCAAGAGTTTTAAAAGAAACAGCTGAAGAGCTCACAAAACTGGTAATGTTGGTTTTCAATAAGTCCCGGAGACCTGGGGAAGTTCCAGAAGACTGGGAAGAAAGCTAGTGTTATGCCAATTTTTAATAAGGATAAATGAGACGACCCAGGTAATTATAGGCCTCTTAGATAGACATTGATCTGGGAAAGATAATGGAGATGGTAATATGGGACTCAATTAATAAAGAATTAAAGGAAAGTAATGTAATTAATGCAAATCAATATGGGTTTATGTAAAATAGATCCCACCAAACTAACTTGATATTTTTAATGAGATTACAAGTTTGACTGATAAACGTATTAGTGTTGATGTAATATACTTAGACTTCATTCTGCCATTTGACTTGGTACCACATGACGTTTTGACAAAAAAGCTAGAACGATATAAAATTAACATGACACACATTACGTTCATTAAAAACTGGCTAGGTGATAGGTCTCAAAACATAATTGTAAATGGGGAATCATCACGGAGTGGATGGTATTTCCAGAAGAGTCCCACAGAGACTGGTTCTTGGCCCTACACCATTTTTATGAATGACCTGGAAAAAAACATGAAATCTGATCAAGTTTGTAGGTGGCACAAAAATTGGGGAAGTGTTAAATAAGGAAGAGGACAGATCACTGATTCAGAGCAATCTCGATAGTTTGGTAAACTAGGAGCAAGCAAACAATATGCATTTTAATACTGCTAAATGTAAATGTATACATCTAGGAACAAAGAATACAGGCCATATAGTTACATGATGGGGGACTCTATTATGGAAAGCAGTGACTGAAAAAAAATAGGGAACCATGGTGGATAATCAGCTTAATATGAGCCCCCAGTGTGATGATGTGGCCAAAAGAGCAAATACGAACCTTAGATGCATAAACAGGGGAATTTAGAATAGGAGTAGAAAGGTTATTTTGCCTCTATATTTGGCACTGGTGCAACCACTGTTGAAATACTGTGTCCAGTTCCGGTGCCCACAATTCAAGCTAAACGTTGACAAATTAGAGAGGGTGCTGAAAAGAGCCAAGAGAATAATGAAAGGATTAGAAAACATGCCTTAGAGTGGTAGACTCAGAGAGCTCAATACATTTAGTTTAACCAAGAGAAAGTTAAGGGGTGGCTTGATTACAATCTATAAGTACTGACATGGCGAACAAATATGGGCTTTTCAATCTAGCAGAGAAAGGTAGAACATGATCCAGTGGCTGGAAGTTGATGCTAGATAAATTCAGAGTGGAAATAAGATATACATTTTTAACAGTGAGAGCAATTAATCACTGGAACAATATACCAAGGGTAGTAATGGAGACTCCCTTGCTGACAATTTTTAAATCATGATTGGCTGTTTTTCTAAAAGATCTGCTCTAGGAATTATGTTGGGGGAGTTCTATGGCCTGTGTTATACAGAAAATCAGACTAGATGATCACAATGGTTCCTTCTGTGATCCTTCAATGGCCTTGGAATCTATGACTCTATGAACCTATCCTCTATGATTGAAATTCAGAATTTGCCATGATCACCTTGTAGACTCACACAAGACTCTGAATGAGGGACCGAGATAGATTGTACCTGTCAATTATTTGTATTTCATATAGAGTAAAAATACTAGTAAGAGGCAATTATAAAGAGAAATGTAACACCTGTCTCTTTAAGAGGCAGAAAGTGAATTTATTTCAAGGCTAATATCTAAAGGATATGACTGAGAAGGTAATGTCTGTGGATTATAAAATAGACATGTCATGTTCTAAGAAGCAGATTATTTGTTTCTTTATCACAAGATTTTATAAAAGTTATTTAATTAAATTTCTTTCTTTAGTTCCTGTGCAATCCTTGCTGAAAAGCCTTCGAGTCTGAACTCTGGGTCTTCAGCTACTTTCTATGGATGTTGTTGTTTTTTTTTTAAGGCACTGGAGACCAGTAGTGTAGCTGGGGGGGTAGTGGGGCAGCGGCCACTCCCCCACTGAGCACAAGTGGCACCTTGTCAATTTCTTAGCACCTTTTTAATTTTTACTCACCTGGAGGGAACAGAGAGAGCGATCAAAAAAAATGGCGCCACCCGCTCCAGCGCTTTTACTCACCCGGCAGCGCTCCGGGTCTTCGACAGCTCTTTGGCGGCGGGATCTTCACTCACTCAGCGGGTCTTCAGCAACTTTTCGGCAGTTGGTCCTTCAGTGCTGCCGAAGACACCCGGAGCGAGTGAAGGGCCCGCCACCGAAGACCTGGAGTGCCATCAGGTGAGTAAAAGCGCTGCAGTAGGTGGTGCCTTCTTTTTTTTTTGATCGCTCCCCCTGTTCCCTCCACCTGGCTATGCCACCGCTGGAGACAGAAATGAAGTGAACTCTAGCCCACCCAAAGGTTACAATAACACCAGATTGTGCTTGCTGGAGAAATATGAAGACAAGGTCACAGTCTTAAGGAACTTGCAGTCTGATTTCTGCAATTGGCAGCATCTTCATGGAGCACCTTTGACTTCAGTGGGGCTGCATAGAGTCGCAGTTGCCCTAAGTTCTAAAGGATGATTCAAAAAACCTACAGAAATGTTATCATTCTCCATTAAATCCTATAGATCTTTCCCAGAAAGGTTTTTATAGAACTTTTCCATTAGGGAGGGAAATGATGCTTCCCCCACTCCCTCAGTGGCCACTTTCATTTCAGTTCAGCCCACCAATAAAATACATCTCACCTTTTATGTCAAAGTAGAAAACATGTTTAACATCCTAGTTGTCACAACCAAAGATCAATAGTGACCATGCCATTTTAAGAGTCACCTTCTACATTGTGAGAATTCTATGGGACATGAGGACGCCACATGCCCATTTCCCTCCATCTACCATTAAGATTGCACAAGAAGATTATTCCCACTCTCAGCTGGCCAGACTCCAATACCCTGGTCAGAGTTTCAGGGTAACTGCACTTGTATTTCCCCAGGCTTTCAGCCACCATCTGCCTCTGGGCAGGGACCCATGTCCCACTCCATTTTGACTTTGGGCTTTAAATCTGCATAGCCTCCTGCCATACACTGCAAAATCCCCAGCAAGCCAATATGCCTCACAGCCAGCACCTGTGCTTTGCTTTCTCTCCCAAGACAATGAGAATGTTTTTAACCAGTGACGAAAAAGCTCTTTCCAAGCAAGCACATTTATTTATAGGGCAAAATCACAGTGCAGAAGGTGACTCTTTAAAAGGTTCCCAATCCTGCTGGAAAGGTATAACAAGTGGGGTTCCGCAGGGGTCTGTTTTGGGACCAGCTCTGTTCAATATCTTCATCAATGACTTAGATATTGGCATAGAAAGTTTTGGGACTGGCTCTGTTCAATATCTTCATCAACAACTTAGATATTGGCATAGAAAGTACACTCATTAAGTTTACAGACAATACCAAACTGGAAGAGATTGCAACTGCTTTGGAGGATAGGGTCATAATTCACAGAATCACAGATTATTAGGGTTGGAAGGGACCTCACAAGATCATCTAGTCCAACCCCCTGCTCAAAGCAGGACCAGTCCCCAAATGGGACCCCTCAAGGATTGAACTCACAATGATCTGGACAAATTGGAGAAATGTTCTTAGGTAAAAAGGATGAAGTTTAATAAAGACAAATGCAAAGTGCTCCACTTAGGAAGGAACAATCAGTTTCACACATATAGAACAGGAAGAGACTGTCTAGGAAGGAGTACCACAGAAAGGGATCTAGGGGTTATAGTGGACCACAAGCTGAATATGAGTCAACAGTGTGATGCTGTTACAAAAAAAGCAAACGTGATTCTGGGATGCATTAACAGGTGTGTTGTGAGCAAGACACAAGAAGTCATTCTTCTGCTCTACTCTGTGCTGGCTAGGCCTCAGCTGAAGTATTGTGTCCAGTTCTGGGCACCACACTTCAAGAAAGATATGGAGAAATTGGAGAGGGACCAGAGAAGAGCAACAAGAATGATTAAAGGTCTAGAGAACATGATCTATTAAGAAAGGCTGAAAGAATTGGGTTTGTTTAGTTTGGAAAAGAGAAGACTGAGAGGGGACATGATAGCAGTTTTCAGGTATCTAAAAGGGTGTCATAAGGAGGAGGAGGGAGAAAACTTGTTCACCTTAGCCTCTAAGGACAGAACAAGAAGCAATGGACTTAAACTGCAGCAAGGGAGGTTTAGGTTGGACATTAGGAAAAAGTTCCTAACTGTCAGGGTGGTTAAACACTGGAATAAACTGCCTAAGGAGGCTGTGGAATCTCTATCTCTGGAGATATTTAAGAGTAGGTTAGATAAATGTCTATCAGGGATAGTCTAGACAGTATTTGGTCCTGCCATGAGGGCAGGGGACTGGACTCGATGACCTCTCGAGGTCCCTTCCAGTTCTAGAATCTATGAAACATTACACAAAAAACACATAAAAAGCAATGAACAGATTTAAACTCACGCTACACATGACAGGAATCACCCATCAGCATGGCCGGTATGTAAACCGGCAGTTGGGGAAGATGAGCCCCCACTGCGGCCACCAGCCCCAGCCCCAGCCCCAGGCTGGCTAGTGCCTGCAACCCCCTCAAGCCCCAGAAGGGAGAGTGCGCTGTGATGCCGCTGCTATCTCCCCACACAGCCCCAGAAAGCCAGGAAGAAGAGCAGGCGGATGCTGCAGTTTTCCCAGCCCCAGGAAGGCCGGTGGCATGGCCCCAGCCCCTGGAGCCCAGCGGCATCACTGAAGCAGGGCCCTGGGGGTGGAGTGTGGGTGGGACCACACCTAACTGTTTGGGGAGACACAGCCTCCCCCAGTCTCCCCTACCCACCACCTATGCCCATGAGTCTTATTGGGCCCTACCAGGCCAAAGTTCTTCCAATCCTTCAGAATTGAATCCCTCTTGGACAAAAGTCTTGTCCATTCACTGGTCAAGAAAGAAGGCCCTGTGACAGTTCAAGCTTATTCTTTTATACTCAAAGTCCCCCCCCTTTTTTTTTCCCCTAGTCTCTGGAAAATTCAACTTGCACTTGCATACATGCAAACTGCACAAGGGGGGTGCTTCTCTGAAGTTGTTTACAATTCTTGTGCTAATCACCCCCAACTGTTTTTAGTTCCTTGAGGAGCCGTGGTAAGCCTCCCACCTGCTGTAGAACACAATCAAACAGAAACCATTAATACTTTTAATACAAAGCTGCCCAAAGATACTGTATGGGGTTGCAATATTTGTCACAATCCTTTTTTGTCTTGATTACTCTATGTGTGATTTCCATGGGACCACAGAAATAGCCAAGTGCTCAGACATGAGTAAGGAAGGGCAGGGTCATGTGGATACCAGTTTTTTCTTGCATACACCAAAAACTGATTGTGCACTTACACCGTCAATGTACAATGTTTCTACATAAAAGCACTCACGGAATGAGAAGAGCAACATCCTGGGAAATGAAAGCTACCCCAATCCAATGCTCAGAGAAAGTACTCTGCAGTAGAGCTCCTTAAAAGGCATTTACTTTTGGAGGCAACACACAGTTCAAATTTTGTCTTTTTGGCAGAGACCTAAATGGACAGCGTGCGGACTATGTTCAATGGAATGATTTGCAAAGAATGAAGAAGAAAAAAAGAAATCTGACTACAACTGAAAGAAAAAAACATTTATATTTTCTGCTGCATTCCTTCATAGCTTCAAATAATACAGACAGAGCTTATGGAAAACTGAAAGCTTCTAAATAACGTCTTTATATTTCTCACAGAGATACTGAGGGCTAGGGAAATGCATCTGCATTGTATTTAGACACAGCTTTTGCATTAGAAAACATCAAGTCTGTTGACAGGCTTTCTGAGCACTGGATAGTTATAGGTTTCTGTGGTTTTGCTGGGCCATTCAATCATTAGTAACTGTACAGCATCCCCAGACTCTGGCTCTGAGACAATTCCATTTCAGTAGGGTTGTCAAGGTTTTTTCCCCCACTTTGAACTTTAGTGTTCAAAAAGTGGGGACCTGCATGATCACTTTTAAGCTTAATTACCAGCTTAACTTTGGTATGCTGCCACCAGCCAGAAGTCTGCATCTGGCACACTTCTGTTCCCTCAAAACCTTCCCTGGGGAACCCAAGACCCAAACCCCTTGGGTCTTAAAACAAGGAGAAATAAACCATCCTCTCTCCTTCTCGTCCCCAGACTTTCCCCTCCCTAGGGTGCCTTGGGAAGCTTCACACCGATCCAAACTCCTTGGATCTTAAGCAAACGAGGAATTAACCATCCCCTCTCCTTTTCCCCCCACCAATCCCTGGTGAGTTTAGACTCAATCCTTTGGATTCTAAAACAAGGAAAAAATCAATCAGGTTCTTAAAAAGAAAGCTTTTAATTAAAGAAAGAAAAGGTAAAAATTATCTCTGTAAAATCAGGATGGAAAATGCTTTACAGGGTACTCAGATTCATATAGACTAGAGGGACTCCCCCCCTAGCCTTAGATTCAAAGTTACAGCAAACAGAGGTAGAAATCCTTCCAGCAAAAAGACATATTTACAAGAAAACAAACATAAGACTAATCTGCCTTGCCTGGCTATACTTACAATTTTGAAACATGAAAGACTGATTCAGAAAGATTGGGAAAGTCTGGGTGTACGTCTGGTCCCTCTTAGCCCCAAGAGCGAACAACGAACAAAACAAACAGCACAAACAAAGACTTCCCTCCACCAAGATTTGAATGTATCTTGTCCCTCTATTGGTCCTTTGGTCAGGTGTCAGCCAAGTTTACTGAGCTTCTTAACCCTTTACAAGTAAAAGAGACATTAACCCTGTTAATCTGTTTATGACAAGGGTATTTAATGAACACTGACAATGTGATAATGTGAACTGAAGACAGTAAATAGATGGATGGGGAAAATACATTTGTGGCCTGGGAAATTATATAATGCTTTGATCCTGGGATTAGGTTGCTTAATGACATGAATTTCTACAATACAAATATATTTGTGATAAGCAATGACCTAGGCAAGAACAATTTTCAAGGATATTCCACATAAAGACTTATCCTCAGATTCCCATTCAACTGGCTGGGAGGCAAGCATGTGAGCAGAAAGGAGAGCAGGTTAGGTTTCTAATCTGCCACCTTGAAAGTTGGCATCTCTCAGTTTTCCCACCAAGTGTACATAGGAACTACAAGTGCTCCTTCTGAAGTCAAAGATCAAACTCCCAGTGACTTCAAAGGGTGCAGGATTGGGCCCTTAGTTTGAAATAATTTTTACTGAGTTCTACATATGTGATGTCCTAGGTGCTAGCAAGGAAATGCCTTTTACCCACCAACCAAATACTGAAAACCACTGAAGTGAAAACAATATTTCCATTAAGTCATCCTTATCAAACAAGACAAACATGACTACATTTTATCACAGTTATACTAAGGGACAAAAATGACACTAAGCCTACGTCCACACTACAGCTTTAAACTGATATTAGTAAAATCGATTTTATAAAACAGGTTTTATAAAATCGATTTTACGCGTCCACACTAGGGCACATTACTTCGGTAGTGTGCGTCTATGGTCCCAGGGTACCATCGATTTCCAGAGTGGTGCACTCTGGGTAGCTCAGTAAAAGAATAGGACCAATAACTTCAATATCCATCCACACTAACCCTAAATCGATTTAGTAATATCGATTTTAGGGTTACTCCTTTCGTTTAGCTGGAGTACAGAAATCGATTTTAAGACCCCTTAAAATCGATTTTAAGTGCCTTGTTGTGTGGACGGTTACAGCATTAAATCGATTTAATGCTGTTTAAATCAATTTAACGCTGTAGTGTGGACCTGGCCACAGACACATTCTCTCTCTAAATAAAGATATATTTAGTTTGAATAGGATAGAAAAAAACCCTGTGAAACTGATTTTATTTTAGCTGTACATTACCTTATCTAATATGACCCGATAGTAGGGTGTACAGATGCTCCACTTTTATAGGGATAGTCCCGATATTTGAAGCTTTGTTTTATATAGGTGCCTATTACCCCTACATCCCCGTCCCGATTTTTCACACTTGCTGTCTGGTCACCCTATCCTGCAGCAAGATTATACTACAGATTAGAATACAAATATTTCCCCATTAAATTTATTTTTTGGGTTACTGTGTATGCTGTACTATTTATACCATGATAAGAGTCATCCTACATTCCTGACTCGTATCAGCCTTAGCAGTCCAAATATTTAGAATTGAATGTAGGTGCAAAAAATGATTTGCAAATATTTGAACTGTGTTCATGCTCCTTTTATGTTAGTTATTTTAGGAATATTCAAGCAAACAAGTGTGCTAGCTGGAATATTCACAGAGGCAGTGAATCTTAACACTGCAGAATGTTTTAGGGCAGAATTGAAAAGATCTACAACACTAACCTGATTCTATGCATTATACATAACTAATCATCGAAGTCAGTCATACTATGAGGCCTATGTGTCCAAATCAGAACAGCTTGAATAGCCAAAACTCAATTCACATAAGGATCAGGCTACAGATCAAAATGAATGTGTAGAAATGATTTGGTAATTAATTACAAATGAATCTCTGAAAATCACAGTCTTGTGAACAGAAAGAGGAGAAATGCATCAAAAAAGTTATGACATTCATACATAAATGGGAGGAAATTGCAAGCAGGAGACTGCCTGTATTTTGCCTCCATGTGACTCAATAAGAGTTAACACACCATTCATTTTAAGGCTTCTCTCTGCTGGTTATTATCCGATCCTTTTCAGGTGACTCTGGCTGGAACAGAACAGTAATGAATGCTGTAAGCAGGTGAGGAGAGAATGCTTATGAGGCATGATCTTTGTCAGTGAAGGTCAGCTTCCTGAGAAACACTGGACCTAACTGCAAAGAAATCTGCCCAGTCCCTCCCCTAGACCAGCCACTGCTGTTCTTACTAATGCTTGAATTGGTATAACTGCTTCAGTTCTATTTTGCTTTCAGATGCTAAAAGGGGAGTGATCTAGTAACTCGTGGGCTGATGAGGGGGCTGCAGGGAGAAAACTTGAATATAGTATTCAGCCATTCTACCTGTTGTGTCTTTTGCTCTTTACACAACAGACATAATATGAAGGGACTACACAGGGACAGCAGGGTCCAAAGAACCATGTCTGCTAAATACACACAATATGCAAAACATAGCCAGGCATACACTGATACTCTGGCAGGTATCCAGTAGTTTCTAAAACATAGAACATAGTGTACACCACAAATTACACTGGTCTACAATTTTTGAGAAGTCGTCTGCTTCAGAGATAAAATGTTATATTTATTATGTATTTTGATGTGCAGAATTCAAATATGACAATTAAAACAACTGATTGGCTACTGTTTCTAAGATATTTAAGTTTTTACATTTTATGTCTATGTATGTTGTGTAGATAGTAGAGTTTTAATCATAAATTGTAAACCTAGGTCTTTTCATGTGTTTATGGTTGCTTTACAGGATAATATTTCACTGTTCTGTTTATGTAACACTTTAAAAATCAGCAAAAGGGTTATATAAATAAAATTTATTATGAAACAAAAGGCAAAAAACTATTCTGTACATAGTTTAGTCCTATTCAGTGTCTACTTGGCGCTTCTTGGCTTGTCTCTTGTATTCATTAAATGGAGCATCTCTTGTCACTGTCCAGCAATAGTCTGCAAGCACTGATGGGCTCCATTTGCCCTGATAGCCTGCCAGGAGATTCCACTGCTGTAGTCTGGAGCCCAACAGCTCTGCCTTACTCTTGGGTAGTTCCAAATCCCCGAGAAGGTCATTCAGTTCACCTTGTGTTATGAGGTGTGGTTCAGAGAAGGACGATGGGAGAAAATGTGGGTCCTGTGACATTGATAGTTCAGGACCAGAAGTTTCATTCTCTTCCTCATCTGACTCAAGTGAGAATGATTCTGGTGCATCAGGAGCCAGCAGTCCTTCTCCGTGGGGTACTGGGCGTATAGCTGATGGAACGTTTGGATAATGTACAGTCCACTTTTTCTTCTTTGACACACCTTTCCCAACTGGAGGCACCATGCAGAAGTAACAATTGCTGGTATGTTCTGTTGGCTCTTTCCAATTCATTGGCACTGCAAAAGGCATAGATTTCCTTTTCCTGTTCAACCACTGGTGAAGATTTGTTGAAAAAGTGTTGCAGCATATGTGTGGGGCCCACCTCTTGTCCTGATCTCCAATTTTGCAGCCAAAATAAAGGTGATAGGCTTTCTTAACCATAGTGGTTATATTGCGCTTTTGTGATGCAAAAGTCACTTCACCACAAACATAGCAGAAGTTATCTGCACTGTTCACACAAGTACGAGGCATCTCTGCTCACTTTGGCTAAACAGAAATGTGTCCCTTTGCAGAATAAAACACTGACAAATGAGAGATCATGACACTGTATGATTTCTAGAGCTGATATAGGGCAATTTGTTCAGCAGAGTGATGTAAGCTTCGTTATGATTGCATCATCCATGACTTCTAGGAATAACATGATGCAATTCATATCATGTATGATGCAATACCAGCTTCAGATTGCATCATTCATTGTTTTGCCTAAAAAGCAAGTACTGTCCAAACCCAGTCATAGATTTATTCATAAATCCAGTCAAAGATGTATTTTTGTCATTTCTGGTTTAAATTGAGATCCCTTCCCTTTATAACTCACTTATCCTCCACTATTCCCAAGTCAAGGGTCGTATATACTGTCCCAATAGCATATCTTGAAAACTAGAGCCAATCAACAATTTTAAGCATCATTTTTGTTCTCAGTGACCAATAATTAGTAAAGTTGGACTACATTTATTTCAGAAGAATTTTGGCTGTAGAGCAGTGTTATTTAAAGAGCTACTACCCTATTCCTATATGCTACAGCAGAGGTCGGCAACCTTTGGCACGCAGCCTATCAGAATAATCCACTGACAAGCCACAAGACAGTTTATTTACATTGACCGTCTGCAGGCACTGTCCCCCGCAGCTCCCAGTGGCCACTGTTTGCCGTTCCCGGCCAATGGGAGCTGCGGGAACGGCAAACCACAGCCACTGGGAGCTGCGGGGGCCCTCCATCAGATTACCCTGATGAGCTGCATGCCGAAGGTTGCCAAGTTGTGGAATCTCCATCTCTGGAGATATTTAAGAGTAGGTTAGATAAATGTCTATTAGGGATGGTCTAGACAGTATTTGGTCCTGCCATGAAGGCAGGGGACTGGACTCGATGACACCTCAAGGTCCCTTCCAGTCCTAGAGTCTATGAGTCTATAACCCCTGCTCTACAGACTCTCATCCAAAATGGCTGAATTTCACCTTGTTTACTGTTGAAACAACATGGTGCTGGAGAGTTCTGCCTGGTTTCTATCCAAAAAGGTAGTATGATGAGTGGAACTGGAGAAACAGGGTCAAGTTTTAGGAAGGCTGTAGTTTGGTGAGATACCAAGGGGCTCAGAATTTAGAAATGTAAACAGAGGTCAAGCTGCTATCTCTCAGGGTATGTCTATACTACCCACCGGATCGGTAGGCAGCAACTGATCCAGCGGGGGTCAATTTATCGCATCTAGCCTAGATGCGATAAATTGACCCGCAAGCTCTCTCCCGTCGACTCCTGTACTCCAGCGCCATGAGAGGCGCAGGCAGAGTCGACAAGGGAGTGTCAACAGTCAACTTGCCATAATGAAGACACCGTGCTGAGCAGGTCTAAGTATGTCGACTTCGGCTATGTTATTCATGTAGCTGAAGTTGCATAACTTAATTGCTAAGAACTCCCCCTCCCTTTCCATGGGGCCCTGCTATCCCCTCAATAGGGTTAAGACACCCCCCCTTGGTCAAATGTTGATGATTTTGTTGTGGAGTGGAGCAGTGTGCCTGCAATCACCCTTTCCCCTAATTTATCCTAGGGAATCACACATGAAATAGGCCCTACTACCAGAGTGATATAAACAGACACTGCTGTAGCAGTGGGACTTGTGAAACATTTTGGATTCTGCTGCTACTGAATATAGGGTTGCCAACTTTCTAATCGCACAAACCTGAACATCCTAGCCTCGCCCCTTCCCTGAGGCCACACTCACTACATTCCTCCTCCCTCGATGGCTCGCTCTCCCCCATCTTCACTCACTTTCACTGCATTGGGGTAGGAGGGTGGAGTGCAGAGGGGTGAGGGCTCTGGCTGGGGGTGCAGGCTCTGGGGTGGGGTCAGGGATGCTGGAGGGGGCTCCGGCCTGGGTCAGGAGTTTGGGCTGGGGTGCGGGCTTACTTCAGGTGGCTCCCAGGTCAGCGGGGCTAAGGCAGACTCCCTGCCTGTCCTGGCACCACACTGTGCCCCAAGAAGCAGCCAGCAGGTCCAGCTCCTGGGCAGGGGTCCAGGCGGCTTGGCGCACTGCTCTTGCCTGCAGGTACTGCCCCCCCAGATCCCATTAGCCACAGTTCCTGGCCAATCAGAGTTCAGACCCAGTGCTCGTGGTGGGGGCAGTGTGCAGAGCCCCGTGGCCCCCCTGCCTAGGAGCCGGACCTGCTGGCCACTTCCAGGACACAACATGGTGCCAGGACAGGTAGGGACTAGCCTGCGTTAGACCCACAGCACAGCTGACTTGACTTTTAAAGGCCTGGTCGTCAGTGCTGACCGGAGAGGCACCAGGGTCCCTTTTCGACCTGGCGTTCTGGTCAAAAACCAGACACCTGGCAACCCTAACTGAACAGTTGAAGGGAGAAAGCAGTCTGTTCCCTGAAGATCCTGTGGGCTGACTGTTCCTGCTCTGTGACAACTGGAGACAGGAGAAGTGGTTATCAAGAGGTTAGGAGTGGGAGGTGGGTCAGCTGGTTGCCCAAGTGCTGCAGGACACTGGACAACAAAGAAGTCACAAACAGGTTGAGGGGGCAATGCTGGGTGGAGGAATTGGCACGTGGAAGGAGTGGGTAGACCAGAACTGAAATATACATCCCAGTTTTCCCACCTCACTGAACCTGGATGGATTGTAATGGTTTGTAATGTGTAGGTTTGGGTTTTTAACATGAATTGTTTGCCCAGCTCTGCTTGCCAAAGAGAATCTAATTGTTCTAATAAATAAGATGACAGGAAAACCAGAGTTAACTGTGGGACATTAAGCTCAGATTAAGTACCTGATTTAAGAAAAGAGAACTGAAGGGAAGCTGAAACAGGTTGCTAAGCAATAGTAATAGGTGGGGAGAAAAGAGAAAGATTAGGCTAAAATTCACATAATTTACATGCCACTCATTAGAAGCAGGGATGATGCACGCTTTCTTTTTAGGCATGGGACTAGAGGTCTGGCAACAGAGAGTCTGCCACAGACTCTGTGTGACCTTGGATTTAGACCAAATTTTTTAAAGGTGGCCATTACTTCAATGTGCTTTAATATTTCAACACCTACTCGAGGCACCTTAGATCTAAATTACAGAAAACCAAAAATCAAACTCATTAAGGTTTTTGTGCATCCCATAATTAGAATAGTTTTATATGAATACAGTCCCATGGGTAATTTGATTTAAACTCAGTATTCTTCAGTGACTCATAAGACTTCTTTGCACAGCTGCTTGTTATTCCAAGGTATTTAAGGAGTTGCTGTGGTATCAGTACACAGCATTTTGTTCTAGAAGATCCAAGCCTTAATAAAAAAATAAAATAAAAATTCTGCAGTCCCTGGAAATTCTAATTAAGGTTATTTGGTAACACTACTTCTGACTGAAAATTTGAATGGTGCAAATAAACCTTTTGCAACTATAACTTTGGGGCTCCATCTGTCCTGTTGGATCTGAGCCACAGTGCAACTAAAGATAAGCCAAACTGGGAATGGTTTTAATTTTGTAAAACCTCATCTGATGGTTATTGGTTTTGTACTACTCCTGCCAGGGTTGGTTTGGAATTTGGTCACATTTTATCCCAACTTCCAAAGACTGGGGTTAGTTTTCAGAAAATTCATTCCTTATTTTGGCTCATCTTTAAAGCTCAGATGTTTGATAAATATAGTAGGAAAACCTCGACAGATAGTGCATGGGAGCCAAAGATAAAGTGTTCTTAGTCAAAGAGACTTGGCTGTGGAATAAACTTCCAGACGAGATAGACTAAACCAGAATCTGACCACCTTTAGGGCTCCTTTCTTGGCTCTCCTCTTTGATAAATAATTTCTGCCATACCTGGAGAATTTGAGGTGTTCAGATACTAGGATATCATATAAGCACTTAGGGACACATAAAATAAAAAACAAATAAAAGTGCTCTCCCTCCTCTCAGACTTCCTAATATCCTAGGCAGAATCTCCTCTAATCAAGAAAGGGAGAACAAAAGAAAATTACAAAAGTCCACTATGGGCTCTCTATTGAAATCTAATTTATCTGGTAAATTCTTGCACACTATGCTGGGGCACTATAGAAAATCCTAAATAGATATGCCCCCAGGAGTTATTCACAAAACACAATTACTACAGTCTCTCTTTAAGACTTAGGCTAGGAATTAGTGAACAGAATGATGTATTCATACCATGTGAGGCTGATGAAGTACTTTCCAGTCCATTAGTAACCACGGCTGTTAGGCAACATCTACAAGGGATAAATATTTTTAAATAAACAGGCCTGGATAACTTGCACCCAAGAGTCCTAAAAGAGTTGGCTGAGATATCTGGTTCATTAATACTAATTTTTAAAAGATCTTGGAAGACAGGGGAAACTCCAGAAGATTGAAAGAGTGCTAATGTTGTGCTAATATTCAAAAAGGACAAGTACAATGACCCAGGTAATTATATGCTAGTTAACCTGACATCAGTCCCAGGCAATATAATGGAAAGGCTGATGCGAAAGTAAATTAATAAAGAATTAAAGGACTGGAATATAATTGTAAATTTGGATTGATAAAGGTATCTGCATCGATGCAATACATTTCGATTTTTGTAAGGCACTTTACTTTGTACCACCAACATTCTAATAAAAAAATTAGCACTGTACATTATCAATAAAACACATGTTAAGTGGATTAAGAACTGGCTGACGGATCTCAAAGAGTAGTTACCAATGGGAATGATCGTTGAATGGGAGTGTTTCAAGAGAGGTTCCATAAGGAGTGGTATTAGAGTAGAAGCTGTTCAACATTTTCATCAGTGATATGGAGCTACGTATAAAGTCACTGCTGATAAAATTTGCAGATAACACAAAGACTGGTGGAAGGAAAAATAATGAGGACAGGGCAGTCATACTGAGTGATTAAGCAGGGCTCTTTCAAACAAAATATGTTTTATTATAGCCAAATGCAAGGTCACACATCTAGGAACAAAGAATGGAAGCCATACCTACAGAGTAGGGGACTCTATCCAGGAAAGCAATGAGTCTGAAAAACATTTAGGAATCACAGTGGACAAACAACTCAACATGAGCTCTCAGTGTGATGCTGTGGTAAAAAAGAACAATGTAATCCTTGGATGTATAAAGAGGGATGTAATGAGCAGGAACAGGAGTTAATTTTACCTCTGCATAAGGCATTGCTGTGACTGATACTAGAATATTGTATAAAGTTCTGGTGAGCACATTTTAAAAAGGATGTTGAAAAACTGGAGAAGGTGCAGAAAAGAGCCCCCCAAATGATTCAAGGACTGGAGAAAATACCTTACAGCGAAAGACTTAAAGAGCTCAGTCTGTTTAGCCCATAAATGAGAAGACTGAGAAATGACTCGATTATTGTGTACAAGTACCTTCAGTGGAAGAAAATACAGGGTACTAGCAACCTCTTTAATATAGCAGAGAAAAGCATAACAAGAATCAATAGCTGGAAGCTGAAGCAGACAAATTCAAATCAGAAATAAGGCATACATTTTAATAGTAAGGATGATCCACTGGAGCAAACTACCAAGGGAAGTGATGGTTTATCCATCTCTTGATCTTCAGATCAAGACTTGGTGCCTTTATGGAAGATGTAATTCAGGCAAATACAAGTTACTGGGTTCGATGCAGGGGTAGCTGGATAAAATGTAAAGTCCTGTGATAAACAGGAGATGAGACTAGATGATCACATGTATTAAATCTACTAGAATTAGTTGAATCTAACTATAACCATTCAGTTCAGGCCTCCATCTGAACTGACACCTGAGATTCACCTTTATTTCTGATTTAATTAATGAAATAATTTCCCCATATGTAAACAGACACACATACATCTGAGACAAGAGCCCCAAATCTGTATTAATATGATAGGTGACAACTCCGTGGGTGCTTTACAGCTGGAGCACCCACAGAAAAAATATAGTCGGTGCTCAGTACCCACCGGCAGCCCCACAGATCAGTGCCTCTCCCTCCCTCCACCCAGCACCTCCCACCTGCCATGGATCAGCTGTTCAGTGGCTTGCAGGAGGAGCTGGGGAGGAGGGGAAGGAGTGAGGGTGGGAGGAAGTGGGGCATGGGGGTTTTGAGGGCAAGGTGTTGAGTGAGGGCAGAGTGGGGGTTGAGCACCCCCCAGCAACTCTTAAATACGACACTTATGATTAATATTAAGTTACAGTTCAGGCCGCCTGTGGTGTATTAATTGAAAACCCATTACATAAAGTTTTCAGTGGTGAATATCTTTCCAATGAGCAGACTAAAATATTATTTTTGTCTTTGCAGTTACAAGCTAGCAAACAGCTTAACTGTTAGTTCCTGCAGATATTGCTTGATTTCCTGATTGTTATGACCTGTCACTATACAAATTATATATTTACTACATACAAAAATCTACAGTAAAAGAACTTTATTAAGGTTGCAAAGTCAAGTACTCAAGTTAGGAAACGCTAGAATTAAGGCTACCTGTGCAACCTTAATTCAGTCTCCTTGTGTGCAAGCATTATGATTGTCTTTAATTACATAATCAAATACTATTTTTCCACACAATCCCTGTTCTTTTAACGCAGCTTTCTGTGTGTAATTTCCTAGGTTGTTAAAAAAGCAAACTGAAAAGAAAAAAATAATTCTACATATTGCATCATATTGACAGCCACATAAGTCATTAGCACAGTTGGAACATTTAGATCCACCTAACATTCACCCCAAACATGACCCCATCTACCTGTCCCTATCTTTTCTCCATCCCTGTCTCCTAATCCCAGTCCTGGTCTCCTGACCTTGCTTGTTCCAGTCTCTTACTATGTGTTTTCACAGCATCTAATATAATAGAACTCCAGTCCTATTAAGGGCTTCAGGGCACTCTGGTAATAGACATATAAAATTATAATAATGAAGGTGGTGAAGTCATTTCTCCCAATCTATCCAGTACTGTTCACCTGGCCAACATGGGGAGTGGGGAAGCATGGCAGACCCAGGGCTCTATCCATTCTCTGCTCACATTCATGGCTCTGGAGGTGCTGGTCCCCCACACATGACTATATCTGGACAGCCAGAACAGAGGAATAAGGGAGAAATTTATGCCCCTTTACTCCCCTGTTTGGAAGAGTTAGATGGACCACAATCTGACCTTAATAAAATTGGCCTTTAAAAAAAATCCTGTTTCTTAAAAATCTCCCCTCCCCCATGGAAATACATTGCAGAAGAGACACATGTTAAAACAGTCAGTTTCATGTTAATTTAATGATGGTGGCACTTCTGCAAGCATTTGAGGGTAGTGTGGCTGTCATAAACAGATAGCTAAGGGTTAATGTCTCTTTCACCTGGAAAGGAGTAACCTGAAACACCTAACCAGAGGACCAATCAGGAAAGAAGACTTTTTCAAATCTGGGTGGAGGGAAGTTTTGGGTGTGAGTTCTTTGTTCTTTGTCTTGTGTCTGACCCTCTCGGCTCTGAGAGTGATCTTTCTGTCTCCTGGCTTTCTAATCTTCTGTTTCCAAGTTGTAAGTACAAAAATAGTAAGACAATAAGGTTTATATTGTTTTCTTTTGTATTTACATGTGTGTAGTTGCTGGAATGTTTTGAATTGTATTCTTTTTGGATAAGGCTGTTTATTCATTTTTCTTTTAAGCAATTGACCCTGTATTTGTCACCTTAATACAGAGAGACCATTTTTATGTCCTTTTCTTTCTTTTTTTTCAGCTCCACCTCTTTTTGTCTTTTTTCCAGTTGTCGCCTGTGTTCAGCTTCTTTGATTTGTTCTTCAGCCTCCATTTTTGTCTTGGAAGGCATGGTTCCTGTTTTCTTGTGTTGGGGTGCCCTCCGGTGTTTATCTTCTGAACTGCAGGCTCTCTGTTGCCTCCTGGGGTCTGCCTAGCAAAAGTGCCTTTTTCCCTTTCTTCCTCTAGTTAATCTTTTAAATGTAAAGTAAACCAGAAAAACCACTTTATTTGCATGTGTATTGCTGGATGTTTGACTCACAATTGGAGTGCTATTGTCTGACAAAAGACCCGTTTGTCACAGCTTAATAGTTTCTTGCTTAATATGCATGCTACTGCCAGGAGAGAACAGAAAAAAAAATTCTCTCTGGTTCCTTTTAAAACCAAACCCTCTCTGCTTAAAAGCCCCTAGCAGAGAAAAAAATATATAATATTCCTACTGGCTTCTGGATTCTATCTATCCCACCGCTACCACCATGTCATAACATTTTTCCCAGATCTGGACCTTAGCGTCCAAAATATGGGTGTTAGCATGAAAACCTCCAAGCTTCGTTACCAGCTTGGACCTGGTAAAGCTGCCACCAGCCAGGAATCTATACAGTGCATGGCGCACTGTGGTCTCCCCAAAACCTTCCCTGGGGGACCCCCAGACTCAGATTTCTTGAGTCTCACAACAAAGCGGAATAAACCATTTCCCTTCTCCCCTCCGGGTGTTCCCCCCCTGGGTTCCTGGAGAGATATACAGAAGCAAGCTCCGTGAATCTAAACAGAGGGACTCCACCCTCCTTGTTTCCAGTCCTGGAAACACAAGTACTTCCCCCCTCACCCAGAGAGTATGCAAAGTCAGGTTAGTAAATCTAACACAAAAAGATTTTCACCCCTGACTTCTTCCTCCCACCAATTCCCTGGTGAGCTGCAGACTCAATTCCCTGGAGTCCCCACTAAAGAAAAAACTCAAACAAGTCTTAAAAAGAAGGCTTTATAAAAAAAAGAAAGAAAAGGACATAAAAATGGTCTCTCTGTATTAAGGTGACAAATACAGGGTCAATTGCTTAAAAGAAAAATGAATAAACAGCCTTATCCAAAAAGAATACAATTCAAAACATTCCAGCAACTACACACATGTAAATACAAAAGAAAACAATATAAACCTTATTGTCTTACTATTTTTGTACTTACAACTTGGAAACAGAAGATTAGAAAGCCAGGAGACAGAAAGATCACTCTCAGAGCCGAGAGGGTCAGACACAAGACAAAGAACAAAGAACTCACACCCAAAACTTCCCTCCACCCAGATTTGAAAAAGTCTTCTTTCCTGATTGGTCCTCTGGTTAGGTGTTTCAGGTTACTCCTTTCCAGGTGAAAGAGACATTAACCCTTAACTATCTGTTTATGACAGTGGCTGTAAATCAACCTGACATAAGTTGACTTAACTTTGTAGCGTAAACGTGCCCCTAGTCTTATGCTTATGTGAGTGCCTCCTGGATTCCCAACAAGATCCCACTGGGGGTAGACTCTCCCACACCAGAGTCAGACTTCACAGCAGGACGCACACTCCTTGCCTACTTAATCCAATGCATGAGGAGGGTTCCCAGCCTGGGTCTGACTGAGGCCCCTTGGCCTTCTCCACAAAGTCTTTCCAGAGACAAAGTTCGCACCTTCTCCAGTATGGCTGGGGAACGATTCACAAATACTGCACCTTGCTGCCATGTAGGCCCTCCCAAGGTACAGGCAGCGCTGTTGGTCATCACTGATTGAGAAGGGTCACAAGCAGGAAGCACAGAGTTTGAAGCCAGAGCCCAGTACCTGAATGGAGTACAGGCGGTGGGGAGGATTTTCCTCAAAGAGACTAAATCTAAACATGAAGAGACCTATAAAACGCTAAACAGTAAAAACAGTACAAGCTGTTAAAATTATTTACAAAGCTAAATCTTTGTAGGACAAAGCCAAATCTATGGACACTGGAGGTTCCGGCCCAGTTCCATGTGCAGTCAGATGGAACTGGAGAGATGGTCGGTGACAAGGTGAGTCAGGATGCATGCGCAAAGCAATGGACACCACATACAAATTCTCCGGCTCCAGGCACATGGTGAACATGCATAAACCCACACTGGAATACAATATGGACCATCAGTCGAAGAACTTAGGCTCCTAACGTTCATAATTAGGAAACTAAAACAAAAGAGACCCAGACAGTTTTCAGAGATGCTGACCAGTCCCAGCTCTCACTGCAGTCAAGAGGAGCAGCAGGGGCTCTACACTTCTGAAAATCAGGCCACTTCTCTTCCACGTATGTAAATACAGATTTAGGAGCCTAACATTAGGCACTAGGGTTTGAAAGTGTTGGCTGAGGCTGGTTATAACTCTGTGTGAGCCTTCATATTTTTATGCTTTTCCACATCAACCCTGAACTTTACATATTTGAAATCTGGGTCCCAGCTACATGTGTGTGTGTGTGTGTGTTTTCTTGGATCTGTGGAAATATATTTCTTGAAGATCAGAAGTAACAACTTTTTACCCTCCAGTGTTTGAGGGTACCCAGTACCCCACTTTTAAGAGTTTAGCCTTCTTATAGAATCATGGGGCTAGAAGAGACCACAAAGGTCATCTAGTCTAACCCCCTGCTAAGATGCAGGATTTGTCTAAGCCATCCAGGACAGATGGCTATCCAGCTCTTTTTGAAACCTCCAGTGAAGAAGCTTCCACAACCTCCCAAGGCATCTGTTCCATTGTCCTACTGTTCTTACAGTTAGGAAGTTTTTCCTGAGATTTAATCTAAATCTGCTATGCTGTAGTTTGAACCCATTGCCTCATGTCCTCCCCTCTGTGGCAAAAGAGAACAACTTTTCTCCATCTCTTTTATGACAGCCTTTCAAGTTTTTCAAGACCACAATCATATCCCTCCTTAATCTCCTCTTTTCCAAACTAAAATTACCTAGTTTCTTCAGACTTTGCTCCAATGGCTTGCATTCCATCCCTTTGATCTTCTTTGTCGCTCACCTCTGGATCCTTCCCAGTTTCTCCACATCCCTTCTATACATTGGTGACCAACACTGGACACAGTACTGCAGCTGAAGCCTAACCAGAACCAAGCAGAGCAGTATTATCACCTCCCATGACTTGCATGCTATACCTCTGTTAATACAACCTAAAATTTCATTTGCTTTTTTTGCAACAGCAGTGTATTGCTGATTCCTATTGAGGTTGTGATCCACCACAACCCCACAACTTCTCAGTAATGCTGCTGCCAAGCCAGTTTTCCCCCATTCTGTATTTGTGCATTTGGTTTTTCTTCCCTAAGTGTAGCAGCTTACATTTTTCTTTGTTGACTTGTCTATAGCCCAGTTCTCCAATTTGTCAAGATCCCTCTGAATTTTAGCCCTGTCCTCCAAAATATTGGCACCACTCCTACCTTTCTGTCACCTGCAAACTTGATCAGTGTGCTCTCTATACTTACATTCAGGTCACTAATAAAGATGTTACATAACACGGGACCCAGAACAGATCCCAGTGGAACCCCACTTGAGTGCTCCCTCCAATCCGACATCATTCCGTTAATAATTATTCTTTGTTTGCAGTTGTTTAACACCAATTATGTATCCACTTAGTGGTAGTTCTGTCAAGTCCACATTTCTCCAGCTTACTTATCAGAATGTCATGTGCGACTGTGTCAAAGGACTTGATGAAGTCCTGGTATATTATGTCCACTGCATTCCCATATCCATCAACCTGTCAGCGAAGGAAATCAAGCTGGTTTGGGATGATTTGTTCTTGGTAAATCAATGTTGGCTGCTACTGAGTACCCCTTCATCCTCCAGATGGAACCTATGCTCACATGGAACCTAACTATAGACTCAGTGCTGAGGTGACCCTCTCAGATGTGAAATATGTCATCAAGGGCAGAATAGAAGGTCATGTTGGAACTTGGGACAGGAGCCATATGAATGGCAGCCAGTCAACATCACCTCCTGATGTGTTCCAAACCCGAGTGCAGTCCTAGGGTCCCTTACCTTACCAGAGCTCCACTCCCAAATTTGAGGAATTCTTTTTAGAAAGCAACAATTTTTGTCAAAATGTTTTATTTCAGATTACATCATCAAATTTCCACCATTCAGAGTCCTGGAGGAGGAACCAGGGCACTTCTGCTGCACATGGGAGCCAACAGCTGTCTAAGGTGCTGGTTTCCCCTTGCTGAGGACAAGTCTGTCTTCACAGAAGTTCCCTATACACCAGCATGTAGGGGGTAAGTGAGGGTAAGGTGGAGTCCTAGGATAATTGGAGTGCAAAAAGACCCACCCACCAATGATTCAACGAGTCTAAGGCCAAAAAGGGACCATTGTGATCATCTAAACTGACCTCCTGTATTACACAGGCCATAGAAATTCACCAAAATAATTCCTAGAGCAGATCTTTAAGAAAAACAGCCAATCTTGATTTAAAAGTTGTCAGTGATGGAGAATCCACCACAAACCTTAATAAATTGTTCAGTGGTTAATTACTTTCACTGTTAAAAATTTATGCCTTATTTCCAGTCTGAATTTGTCTGGCTTCAGCTTGCAGCTACTGGATGCAGTCCGACTTTCCTCTCATGACATATTGATTGAGAACTTTAAGAACAGCAAAACTAAATGAAATAAAATTAGCCTGAACTCTTGAAAGCTTTGGGAAGACAAAATATATCAAACAGTTAGATATAATGTGATGTTTCAGTCTCTCTTAAAAAACAAGTCATCTTACTGAAAATCAATTAATAAAACTAGCTATTTGGTTTGTGTCTACAATACTAGATTTATTCCTCAAAATATATACTGCATAGGAGCACATTTTAAAATCACCAGTTTAAGGTTCATTTCAAGATGGTGGAAAACTTATTCTATACATAAATTCCTCAACTGATCTATCATATTTCAAATGTGAGGAGCTAAGGTTCCTCTTATAAACCTGGAGTAATTAGAAATTAAGCCAGATGTTAACATCTCCAAGCCAGATCACATTTAAAACCAATACATACCTATAGAGAGGATAATTGGGCCTACACATAGTCTGATGAATGTGATTAAGTAGAAAAGCACTCTTGCAATACCCCATTTGATCTAGTCTATCAGTGTCTCCACACTAGGACTTTCGCTGATCAAACCAGTGTTCAGTTTCCAAATTTCAAGAACAAGCTTTTCTCATAAAATTATGGCATAATTTTGGCATCACTGGCAATGACAATGGATGTTCCCAGTCCTGAGTCAGCTCAGTTTAAAAGACCCTCATATATCACCATCTAGAGTAGAACGTTGGGATGCAAGTCACCAACAACTGAAGGACTGGGGTAATTCAGGATATCCCAGTACACAGAGAATCATAGAATCATAGGGTTAGAAGGCACTGCCAGGGTCATCTAGCCTAACTTTTCTTCATCTGTTTTATGGCAGCCTTTCAAGTATTTGAAGACCACTTTCATATCCTCCCTTGATCTCCTCTTTTCCAAACTAAACATACTCAGTCCCTTCAGCCTTTGCTCACATGGCTTGCATTCCATCCCTCTGAACATCTTTGTTGCTCACCCCTGGATCCTTTCCAGTTTCTCTACATCCTTTCTATGCATTGCTGACCAAAACTGGACACAGTACTCCAGCTGAGGCCCAACTAGTGCTGAGTAAAGCGGTAGTATTACCTCTCATGACTTGCATGCTATACCTCTAGAAATTCAACCTAAAAATGCATTTACTTTTTTTTTGCAACAGCATCTCATTAGTGACTTATGTTGAGGTTGTGATCCACCACAATTCACAGATCCTTCTCTACAGTGCTATTCCCAATCAGTTTTCCCCCATTCTGTATTTGTGCATTTGATTTTTCTTCCTTATATTACTAGAGAAATTCTCCAGCCTCCATTTTCTGTGCCTGATCTCTATTGTGAACAGACAAAAGCTATTCCACTCTAAGCTACAGATCTGAAGCTTAATTAGAGTAGAGTGAAAAGTTGACTTAATTTGCAGAAAGCCCAAATTTCTGAGATGGTGCCCTGGCAGAAAATCCACCTCTGTGTATTCCTCTGTAAATTTCACCCTCACATCCACAGTACCTGGTCAATGCTGCCTGACCCACACTTGTATATTCTCGGGGATGCCCTGAAGAAACTGTTGTAGTAACAGAGCTTCTAATATTTCCCCACCACTTGGGTGTCTGGTCTCAATCAGTAGATAGGCCAGTCCATCAACCACTTGGCAAATGCCCAAGGCTGCAAACCCCTGATCCACTTTGTGGATTGGAACTTTTGGCAGTACTCCTTAGTGGACAGACCCCCGATCCAGCATGGCTGCTCTCACCACCTGGTAATTTCTGGCCTGCCCAGCACTCAGAACCATATAGGCCACTAAGGTTTCCTCCAACAGAGAGGGAGCCAGCCTTAGGGCCTAGACCCATAGGTGCCCTTTCAAAGGACTGAACAGAGACACTGAGTTAATGGTTTATTACAACAATCTGTAATCCATTAGGCTCCCCCACCCCGCACCCTATTTTTTTAATCCTCTGACTGCAGAAGTGTTAATGGGCTACTCTACCTTGAATGGTCCCCTAGAATATGTGCTAACTACTTATGCTAAACAATCTGTTCCATCTTGCATTTAGTTCTGACATTGAGGGGACCTTTACCAGACCTAAAAATCAGCCCTATCTGGCTCAAAAGCATGTCTCTCATATCAACGGAAGTTGGTCCAATAAAAGATATTACCTCACCCACCTTGTCTTTCTAATAATATCCTAGGCGTGACATAACTATAACTATATTGCATTCAAGTTTAAGCCTATCTGTTCCAATGACCCATAAGCCAAGGGGCTGCAGAACTAGATTTATAAGAGAGACTTCTGTAAACTTAGTTTTCCAGTTTTTCATGGCAGAAATTCTAGTGCATTTTCATAATTATTTTTTATCAGTATTGAACATCACAACAATTTCCTCCAGGTTAGTCTAATATCTACAAATACTAAGGTCCTGCCTATTAAAGCAGTTTCCACAGTTATAATTTTGTTCTACTTGCCAAGTAAAATTTAATTTGTGCAAACTTCCTTGCCGTTGGGTATGCAGAGCTTGCTTATTAAAATTTAATTTCAGCTCAGGAAAATGTTGCTGGTAATGGGATATTTTACTTTGTGCATTAAAAAAAAATCAAAAGAATAGCCTAAAAATAAGAAACTGGTTCCAAAAATAAGGGATGATGGACAGTTTAGGAAAGTCTGTTCTCATTTACCTCAGATCAGTGTGTTTGCAAAGTGCCGTGACTTGTCTCCACTGATAAAATATTTAGATTGATCTTTTTTGCTTCTTCACTGTAATCTCCTGAATTGTGGGGAGTCTTAATTAAAGCAGCCTACAGAGTCACTAAACTAGCATCCACTGCTATACGGAGATAAATAACTTAAACCACAGAACATTTTAAAAAGTTCTAAACATGGAAAATTATACTTTGGGGGATGATGGGGTTTATGGGCCTTTACTGGTTCTAAGTCAGTCAGATTTGTCACCTTGATCATTATTTATCAACAATCAGGAACGTATGATGGACTCCCCTTCCCCTTCCTCCCCACCTCAAATTAGTAACAAGCCTTGTTAACTGTCTATCAGTTTTACATGCTGATGGTGATTATTTGTTAAGTGCTGACCACATGCTCTGAACAAGTCCAACAGGGTGAGATTCACCCCCTGTGCAGAAGATCTATGCACAATTGACATCCCCTTATGTAAAAGAATTAGGGGATGATATCATCTCGATGGGAGAGGAAGGTATGATTTTGATGTAAGGTGCTAACTATTGCCAGCATCTTTGCAGGCCTTGTGAAAGCCTGCGGGTGTGTTCACCACCGTTCTTTCAGGAACAATTAAGCCCCTATAAGAGACACTGTCGCTGGGTCAGGATCTTTCTTTGCTTACAAAATTATGTAACAGCTTGTCTAAGAATTAAATTCTTGATGACCTCTGTTAGCAGCTGGTTGCAATTATCTTCCAAACTGCCTTCCCACATGGGTGGCTTTTCTCTCACATGTTTGGAGCCTAGCACTCTGTGTTTCAAATGAGGGAGGTCACAGTTCTATTTTCTTACAGAAGTATCTGAAGATAAATTTTTTTTGACAGCAGCTGATTGAAAGATGCATCTTGCAGAATTGTTTCCCATGTGGCTCTCAGACATGGATGGAGCCTGGAATTGGTACACCCAAAATCAGGAGGTGAGATGGCTTACCTTTGAAGTTCCTGCCTTTCTGTTCCAATGCAACCTGTTGCTTTTTTAGGAATTCATTTAGGGATGTTATATATAGACAAAAACTTTTTTTTTTAAATACATAGACTAAAGTAAACGGGTCAGATTCTTACTGGTGTAAATTGGTGTAGCTCCATTCAGTAGAGTTATGATGATTAGCAGCAGCTAGGTCTACACTCCAGCTTCTGTGCTCTGCCAGTAATCCAGCCATCAATGCATCACTTATATCCTTCAATAAATTGGAGAAAATGCTTTAAAATGAGACACATAAGGAGTTCAATCTAGTTATCTTACTAAAAAAAAAAAGACAAGAGATTACTTGATTACAGTGTATAAGTACTTTAAAAAAGAAACAATAGTGGATCCTAAAAGGTTCTCTAAATCTCGTGGAGAAAGGCATAACAAGAACCAATGGCTGAAAGCTGAACCAGACAGATTCATATTAGAAATAAGGCACAATTTTTTAACAGTGAGGGAGCTTCTTCTTCTTCTTCTTCTTCTTCTTCTTCTTCTTCTTCTTCTTCTTAGTGTATGCGCAACATGCCTCAGGTGGCACGTGACCAGGATTCATCGCCAAATTTGGTCTGCTGGTTGAATCATTCCCTGACTTGGACCAGGTGCTGATGGGAAGTGCAACGTGAACATTGATCTTACCCATTAGAACAAACTACCAGGGGAAGTGGTGGATGTCTCTTTCTTGGTGTCTTCAGATCAAATCTGGATGCCTTTCTGGAAGCTATGCTTTAGCCAAACATAAGTTATTGGGCTCAATACAGGGGTGACTGGGTGAAATTTAATGCCCTGTAATATACAGGAAGTCAGACTAGATGATCTAACGGTCCCTTCTGGCCTTAAACTCTATGAATATGACCATCCAATTTTAAATGTTCATAGATTTAACTTTAAAATTACTAGATGCATTTCCTTCCAGCCTGGCTTGTTTTGTAACTTGAAAATCAAATCCAGTTTGAAGAAGCACTGCATTGGAATGTATGGAAAGCTTCATGAGATTATAGATTGCATTAAATGACAAAAATTCATGGTGATAGATATAGAGGGCTTGTCTTCATAACCGGGTAAGTCAACCTAAGTTACACTACTCCAGCTACGTGAATAATGTAGCTGGAGTCGACATAGGTTAGGTCGACTTACCACGGTATCTTCACCAAGCTGCGTCAATGGGAGATGCTCTCCGGTTGACCTCCCTTACTCTTTTCAGAGAGCTGATCGATCACAGAGCACTCTGCTGTCAACTTAGTGGGTCTTCACTAGACCCGATAAATCGATCCCTGCTGCATCGATTGCAGCAATGTCGATTTCCCCATAGTGAAGACCAGCCCCTAGAGAGCTTCAAGTCTGCCTTTTTGCTGCCTTTCACAAACATTTACACCTGCCCAGAGAGTGCAAGGTGGATCTAAAGCAATGCCATTCTAATCAGATAGAGATTTATACCCCCTTTGCTCAGGCATGAATGGATATACAAGGTGCAAGGCAGTGGAGAATAAGACCATTCTTTAAGGCATACGTACAATGGAGCAGAGTTGAACTTTTAAGCTTTTCAAGCTTTCAAGTCTCTTGTTGATCCCATAAAATTGGTGTTCTTTTTATAGATATACTTCCAATAGTTCTTAATTACTCCAATGAGTTGCTCTTCTGGGGAGACGGTTTACTGTATGGCCAGCAGCTGAAAACAGATTTACTAGCTAGTTATTCCACTTTGCTCCACCGCTCCTTTTCCTTTCCCACATAGCCAATATCCTTAGGATGGGCATGAACAGGATGTCCCAAACCAAGAAGAGACACAAAGGCAAAATCACTGGAAATAGAGCAGGAAAGCAAGTACAATTATGCGTCATTTCTCCCAGCAAGCAGCACTGCATGTCCTCAAGGAAATTCGAAGAACTAGGAATCTGAAGTGTAAATAATTGTAATTCTGATAATCTTTACCAAATGAGACAGAAGGAAACAAAGTTTTCCAGAAAGGTCTCTAAGGATGCAGACCAAATTGCCTAACATCAATAAGTGGGGCAAAAACATACCCACATCTAAAGCTTTAATAAATGGAGAGCTGACGAGAGTAGCTGGGCAGGTAGGTCTGAGCATTAGCTTAGATCAAGATTGATATATTACAGGAAGTAAGACAAGTATCTGTCATATGGTTTAACAGAGAAAGACTGCAAGCTTATTAAAATCTTTCTGATCATAGGAACATTAAATACACTATGCCAAAAATGTCAAACCTGAACAGATGGCTAAAATTAGGCTCCTAAACAAAAGCAGCTTGATTTTCAGAGGTGCTAAGAGCATCCTCATCTCCCTTCTACATCCAGTGGGAATTATGGGTGCTCAGCCTCTGGAAATCAGGGCACTTCTATCTAGGTAGCTAAACAGGGATTTAGATGCCTAGATCTAGACACTCAAATTTCAAATCTTTGGGCTAGGCTTTTAAGTATGAGTATGAAGTAGAGACAACGGAATATAATTTGAATTCTCTGGAACCCAGTGTAATATTATGACCGAACATCTACAAAATGTTATCTGGTAAACCCAGTGATGATTTCTTTTCAGCCTTTCTCTCTCTAGTTTTAACTTGGATTTCTTCATACACCATATAAAGTGGTAATTCTCCCAACCAGAAAAAGCCTGAGTAACATTTTCAAAGTACTACAGGTTCCCTATTTTTGAATGGGATTCCTGCAGAGAGCAGCTGAACACCTATACATCTGGGTTTTTCCCCTGATATTTAGCAAACAGTGCCTGAACTGGTATTTCATACAGGAGAACAGCCTATTTTTATTCTTTTATATATATATAAACATTAAATACCCATTTTTCAGAAAATGGAACTTTTCAAATGTTCTGCGTAAACCATTCATTCCACTGTAAGCTGGCATTTATTATTTAGCATTCTCCTAGAGACTGCAAAAAATGCAGTGTTGAAGCAACTTAATATGGTTTAAACTTTAGGCTACATGAGTTTAATTAAAATATTTAACAGATCATAAAATTGAGAAAGATAAATTATGATAGTAAAAAGTGTCAGGTGGAGCATTTGATTCCCAAAAGTTTTCAGTTGTTCTAATGTGTTCTCATGCTACTCCTTCCAAGAAGACTTTTGGCAATAATTCTTATCACTGTTCATAATTATGGAGGCACATAGTGAACCTACCTGAAATCAAGAGCCATTGTTTAGACAGAGTACAAACATAGTGAGAGACTACCCACAAAGACAGGGCAGATGGGTGGAAGAAAGGAAAAATGATTATCCCCATAAAATCATAGAATCACAGAAAATGTAGCCCGAAAGGGACCTCAAGAGGTCATCTAGTCCAGCCCCCTAATGGTGAGACCATCCCTGAAAAATATTTATCTAACCTGTTCGTAAAAACATCCAATGATGGGAATTCCACCTCCTCTCTTGGTAGCCTATTTCAGTACAAATTATCCTTATTAGTTAGAAAGCTTTTCCTGATATCTAACCTAAATCTTGTTTGCTGCAGATTAAGCTGACTACTGCAGTAGACATGAAGAACAATTGATTACTGTCCTCTTTATAGCAGCCCTCAACATACTTGAGGATGGCCATCAGGTTCCCCGGTCTTCTTTCTTACTACTAAACGGGCCCATTTTTTCTAACCTTGGCTCATAAGCCAGGTTTTCTAAACCTTTTATCATTTTTGTTGCTCTCTGTAGTGGGGCAGCAGCCCCACTCCCTGACAGTGTGTGCTCCGGCAGGCCAGTGGGCCTGTGCAGACCAACAGCCAATAAGAGAAGGGCTTACAGGGGGACAATCAGATCCAAGATTGGACACAGCCAATCAGGGCTCAGCTTGGCCCTATATAAAGGCCTCCCAGGAAGGAAGCAGGGAGTCTGTCCCAGACCTTTGACAGGGGAAGGTCTGTCTCCAAAGCTGGGAGATTAGTACCATGGACAGCGCAGCGCAGGGCTGGCCAGGTTCAGAGAGCAGAAGGAAGCTCTTCCGGGCTGCAGGCCCTGAAGGGAAGGGCCTAGCAGGTGCAAAGGGCCATAGGGGAAGCGGCCCAGGGAAGAGGACAGATGAGGGGAGAGAAGGAGAACAGCGAGGCTGCCCCCAGAGGGTGCCTGGGTCCCCTCCTTCCCCCCTTCCAGTACATCCAGCCATCGGCCGTGGGGAGCGGCCATTACAGAGTACGCCAGATCCCTGACAGAAGGGATTAGACTTTGGGGGTGTGGTTGGACATGGTGGCTGGGGTGCAGAGAGACTGCTGATCACACACACACCCCACCCCCTGGAAGGGGATGTGGATGAACTAAGGGGCACTGCTGGAGGGCAGTGATCCTGAAGAGGAAGCTGTGAGCTGGTGAGCGTCGCGGGCTCAGACGCCAACCAAGGACGAGGCAATCGGTGGGACACCACCAAGAGAGGGTGCTCCACTGGACTGAGCTAAATCCTGGAGACAACCAGTAGGAGGCGCTGCAGTGGTGAGTGCCAACTTCGTCACACTCTCCTTGTGACTCTCCAGTTTGTCCACATCTTTCCTGAAGTGCAGCACCTAGACCTGGACACACTACCTCTGCTGAGACCTTCTCCGTGCCAAGTAAAGCAAGACAATTACCTCTCATATCTTACCTACAACACTCCTTTCACAACTACAACACATTGTTGACCTGTATTCAATTTGTGATCCACTATAACTTCCAGATCCTTTTCTGTGATACTACCACCTAGCCAGTTATCCCCATTTTGTATTTTACATGTGATTTTTCCCTTCCTAAGTGCAGTACTTTGCACTTTTCTTTATTGAATTTCATCTGGTTGATTTTTAGACCTACTCTCCAATTTATCAAGGTCTTTTAGAATTCTAATCCTGCCCTCCAAAATGCTCACAACCCCTTTGGTGCTATCTTCAGATTTTATAAGCAGACTCTCCACTCCATTATCCAAGGCATTAATGAAAATATTGAGTAATACAAGATCCACTACAGACCCTTGTGGGACCCCACTAGGTACACCCTCCCAGTTTAACAGTGAACCTTTGATAACTACTCTTTGAGTATGGTTTTTCAACCCATTGTGCATTTGCTTTACAATAATTTCATATAGGCCACATTTCTCTAGTTTGCTTATGAAAATGTCATGAGAGACTGTGTCAATGGCTTTATTAAATGAAGATAAATCACATTTATTGCTTCTCCCATCCATTAGACAAGAAGCCCTGTCAAAGGAGGAAATTAGGTTGGTTTTTCATGATTTGTTCTTGACAAATCCATGTTGGCTATTACTTATAACACTATTATCCTCTAGATGCTCAGAAACTGATTGGAACAAATTATTAAACAGTAATTAAAGTTAGACTAACTGGTCTTTAATTCCCCAGGTCCTCCTTGTTACCCTGTTTAAAGATAGGTACTATGTTTGCCCTTTTCCACTCCTCTGAGACTTCACCATTCTCCATTAGACCTCAAAGATAATCATGAAGAGTTCCAAGATGGGGAACTGAGGAACAGAGAAATTAAGTGACTTGCGCAAAGTCATACAGGAAGTCTGTGTCAAAGACAGAAACTGAACCCAGATCTCCTGAGTCCCAGTTCATCACTTTAACCACAAAATCGTCCTTCTTGACCACCAATGAAGCTATAAAAATAATAAATGGTGTAGACATTAAAAAAAATCAGCATTTTCCAATAGCTGCTGTGTTAGATGTGAAAACAGTGTTTCCTCCTGTGCTTAAAATACATTGATCAGTGAGGGTAGCCATTTCTGGATTCCTCCGGACTGATCAGGAAGATTGGTTTCTATATGTTGGTGTTTGATTTCCTTTAGTGCCTGAATGTCATAGAATCATAGAATATCAGGGTTAGAAGGGACCTCAGGAGGTCATCTAGTCCAACCCCCTGCTCAAAGCAGAACCAATCCCCAACTAAATCATCCCAGCCAGGGCTTTGTCAAGCCTGACTTTAAAAACTTCTAAGGAAGGAGATTCCACCACCTTCCTAGGTAACCCATTCCAGTGCTTCACCAGTCTCCTAGTGAAAAAGTTTTTCCTAATATCCAACCTAAACCTTCCTACTTGTGCTGTTTCCCTACTTGGCTGTGACTCACTACATAATGCTCCCTGATCCTTTGTCCTTCTGAATGACCAGTGCCGCCTCTCCCACCTCATGTATTTGGATGAATCTGTATGGTTTAGCCAGAATCCCCCTATTACTAATCTGCTTGTGTGCTTGCTTGCATTTCCTCTGCTGATAACTAGCTGCCACTTTTCCTACTCTTCAGTGCATATCCTCCTGCTCAGGGTCTACTCCTATACACGAGCTCTCATGCATAATTGTTGATGTAATTTGTGTCCCTCTACACATGTCACCAGAGGATACAGGGCAAAGCTAGTGGCCTTCCCTTCTAAAAAAGTCCTAGAGAATATACTAAGCATCTCTGTTAATTCAATAGGGTTCTAACAAAATGACTCTAAAAACAATAGAATATAAACGTGAATTGTATCTTTTAAACCATTTGTATACCATCCTTTGGGATGCGATAGCTGGGATATAACTCTCTACTAGGGTGACCAGACAGCAAATATGAAAAATCGGGACGGGGGTGGGGGGTAATAGGAGCCTATATAAGAAAAAGACCCAAAAATCGGGACTGTCCCTATAAAATCGGGACATCCGGTCACCCTACTGTGGAAGTAGAGAAAGAACTGACAGGGATTTGTAGGGGATCTTAATGCAAGACAGTCTCTATTAGCAAGAGTCAGGCTAGCTGTAACCCTAATAACGCGACATTTGTAGAAGTGAGGATTGTGTGAGGCGAGTGGAAAAGAACTGCGTGAGTAGTTGTTTCGAACTTGTGTAGATAATGTGTAGATAATATGAAATGTAGACTAGAGTTTAAATAAGTGAGAAAAACAAGATATCAGGATGACCTATGTATAAACAAAATGCAGCTGTTGCTTATTATTGTCTGTAACAAAAGGCATAAATGCTTGCTGTAAATGTTTACCTGTAGAGAGACCTGCCTAGGACTGGGGAAACCCTGTGTCCTAGGGCACTCCCTCCCTCTATACAATTGTAAAGAGAAAATAAAGTATCTGACTCTGCTGCACCCAACCAAAAAGTGAGAACTAAGTTTTTCTCCGACACTACTCTCTACTGATCATATAGAGTAGCTTAAAAAAAATTCTATAGAAATGCTATTTTCTGTTAAATTCTACAGGACTTTTCCCAAGAGGATTGTATGTTGAGGAGTCAAAAGAATCACAACTGTCAAACATCTAGGTTAAGTCCTGGCTTTTGTTGCCTGAGGTGTGCCACTGGGCAGGGAGCAGAACTGTAGCAGCCATGCAGATTTAACTGAACTACTTCACTCATGTAGCTGGGACCATACCTAAAGCTGCATAGGAATCTAGCACTATAAACTGCAGCTGGGTACGTTCACCATGCCTGCCTGCTTAGTAGACAATGAAGCCCTAGGTCAACATCCTGCCTGGCTGATGGGCAGGTGCACTGGGGTAAGGAGAAGGTGCTCCCTGTACTCTCTCTCCTATTCACTCCAGCCCTCCTGTGCAAGGCCAACCAGATTTTAAACCTCTGACAACTCTGGATTCTGCACCCTATGCTATTGTAAGTAGCTACGTTTATCTACACTACTTTTAGTTTACAATCCATGGCAAGAGCACTTCCCTCACACCACGGGTTTTCAGTACAGGTGTGCAGTTCTTTGGGTGATGGTCTCCTGTTTGCAGAGCTCCCTTACTGATCAGAATGATAGGAAGCACTTCAGAGACCTCCAACCCATGAAGAAATGAGCCAGCTTTCCCCAAAGCCATGGATTTCAAACAAAGCCTAGGAAAGCTGGATGGTTGGTGCCTCACATCCAATTTTCTGCGTTTGGAGCACCACACAAACGCAGTACCATATAACAAGAAATAAACACTATTCTATTAGTTTCTTATTGTATATTTATAATGCAAATTGTTAATCTGGAGCAAAATTATTGCCCTGCTAGTTGTCTCAAGGGCAACAGGACTGGATGGTGCCTATAGGACTTGTCTGCAAACAGTAATATTGGGGGTTTTTTTCAAATGCTTTACCAGTTATGAAACACAGGATTTTATTATAGGCATGGGAACAAATTCAGGCCTGCTGTAAGCTGGCACAACCCTACTGAATTCTTTAAAAAAAAAAAAGTTAAAAAATGATCTCATTCTCTATAGAATTGTATGTTTTTAGAGAGACAAGGCAGGTGAGGTAATATTTTGTCTCTCTCACCAACAGAAGTTGGTTTCTCACCCACCTTTTCTCTCTAATATCCTGGGACTGACATGGCTACAATGACACTGCATACAACGTATGTTTTTAGAGCAATTTCTGTGAACCCTGTTACATTTCTACAGAACCCTATTGGTTTCATTCCTTTTCTGTTCTACTTAAAAGATACTGTAAGTCTTAACTTAAAATATTTTAATTCTACTTGCATTCTAAACTTTTCCCTTAGGTTAGGCTCTTGGCCCATCCCTTCTGCCTCTTGCACTGCATATGTTTAGGAAACCCAGTGATAGTGGCAATGTGAAACACTTCATTATCCACAGCCTTGTGTCAGTGAGCCTGTCACTTTCTAGTATGAGATGCTGACATTTCCTGGCCAGACTGTAATTTTCAGCATATTAGATAAAGGAACATATTTGGCCTGGGTTTTGTTATGCCCTTTCATCTACAAGCAAAAGCCTAGTGATAATTATTAAGAAAGACAGCCAAGTATTTACCAGACACATGAGTGAGCACCATTTTGATCGACTACAACAGAGTAGTGCTGCCCCACAGCAAGAGGAGCACCAAGTGGAAATATGTTTTAAGGAAAGTTGTGAATGAAGAGAAAGGTGGCTGCTTCGTGCAACAATTTAGGATTGCCTGATGTCCAGTTTTTTGACCAGAATGCCTGGTCGAAAAGGGACCCTGGCACCTCCAGTCGGCATTGCCGACCAGGCCATTAAAAATCCAGTCGGTGGCTTAGCGAGGGCCTGGGGCTAAGACAGGCTCCCTGCCTGCCCTGGCTACGCGTGGCTCCCAGAAGCAGCCGCCAGGTCCCGTGGCCCTAGGCACATGGGCAGCCAGGGAAGCTCTGCACGCTGCCCCGGCCCAAGTGCCACCTCCACAGCCCCCAATGGCTGGGAACCATGACCAGTGGGGTCTGCAGGGACAGCACCTGCAGGCGCAAGGGCAGAACGCAGAACCTCCCGGGGCCACAGGGACCTGGCAGCTGCTTCCTTAGAGCCACAGTAAGCACTGTGCGGACCCTCCACCCTGAACCCCCTTCCACACCCCAACCTCTTGCCCCACCTTGGAGTTCCCTCCTGCACCCAACTGCCTACCAGAGCCTGCACCCCACCCAGATTCCCCCCCAAACCATAACCCTGAGCACCCTCCTGCACCCCAAACCCCTCATCTCTGGCCTCACCCCAAAGCCCACAGCCCCAACACTCTACCCTAACCTGGAGCCCTCTCCCACACCCTGAACCCCTCATTTCTGGCCCAGCCCAGAGCCCATACCCCACCGCATCCCAACCATCTGCCCCAGCCTGGTGAAAGTGCATGAGGGTGAGGGAGAGGAAGAGAAGGGGGGCAGGGAGGATGAAGCGAGCAGGGCCGAGGTCTCAGAGAAGGGGCAGAGCCTCAGGGAAAGGGCAGGGATGTTCAGTTTTGTTGATTAGAAAGCTGGCAACCCTATGCACCATGGATGGGAAGAAGCTCCAGCATGTTTTAAAATAACCGTGTGAAACACTTGCTGATAATAATTTGCACTTATATAACAGCATTCACTGGCTGCTCCTACAATGCTTTAAAACTGTGGGCCAGTGTTTATCTCTACTTTACAAATGCAGAAACTCGGATACAGAAGAAACTGGCACAAAGAGACACTGAAGGGAATATCATCTAATCCTCTTGTCTACCAGTCCCTTGCTCTAGCTGTCAGACAATGTTGACCTCTAATGTGGATCTTCCACAATATCCCAGAAGGCTCTCCCTACACCCAAGTCTAATTGGCCTTAAGGGAGGGGTGGAATTTCCTTCCCAAGGCCTAGTTATGGCAACAATCAACATAGCTACAGGTCTACAGGAAATATCAACTGGGACAGACTCAGATCTCAAGATCAGGCTGATATATCCCAGGCTGCCTAAAAACAATACCTTACCTCTGGCCTAATATCATGTAGACAATACAAACCCCTCAGCTCACTGGTAAGAAAGCTGCAGAAAACCAATTTCTGCTGGATGAAGAAGGGCTGCTAATCACTGACTCCCTAGCTCCCAGGCTAACACAGCCCTAATCCTTACTAGACCACTGTTGCCTAATATCAAACACGCAGGATCTTGCTGACTACAATATACTACCATTCTCAGGACAAGCCGTGATCCCCCAATAGATGAGAATCCACATGTGTGTGATCACCTGCAAGTTCATATAACATCATGATTCAACGGAATTCATGCTGTGTAGACTTCTGAATTATGGCTGTCGTTGTCATGATCTCATTTGCATAATCAAGCATGCACATCAAATATCCTGGATTTTAAAAGATGTGTGTGTGCTTTCTCTCAGGGAATGCTGTCTTTGAAAACACTTTCTGAGGAAAGGAGAGTGCCTGAGGCAGATCCATTGTGGAAATCAGTATATAGCTACATTATTATTCACTGATATCTTTAACAGCACCAGTAAGTGGATTTCAATTACAATTGAATTCTTTTAAGCTTCTGTGAATCCATAAAAGTGATGGTTTTCTTGTTAAAGCCTAGAAATTGCTTGTACAATTGGACTGTGTGGAATTTTGCTAGATACTTATAAAGAAATCTTATTTATGAGATGGTTGCATCTTGTACTGAAGCGAGTGGCTAAAACTTAGAGGAAATTTATGTTACATGCAGTAATACCCTTACACCAAACATTGCCTTTGTGCTATAAAATACAAGACTTCACCAGTTCATATGACCAAATTCAGACCTGTAAATGAGTGCAGCTGTAAATGCTTCAATGAGTTGTAAACGCTTATATCAGGTCTGAATTTGGCCTACTGTCTAATCTTTATCTTAATAAGTTTTTCCAGTGAAACAACTTTTAGGAAAAAACTAGCTGGTAAACATGAGTAAATAAGTCCCTTTTGTGTCACCAGTGATACCAATCCCAATATCCCATTTAGAATCATAGAATATCAGGGTTGGAAGGGACCTCAGATGGTCATCTAGTCCAACCCTCTGCTCACAGCAGGACCAATCCCCAGTTTGTCCTCTTGTCCCATAATTGTTTCCATGCCACTCCTGGGGCATATTCTCCCCATTCTGATCAAGTCACCATCCTCACTTTATTCAACCCCCAACTTAAGAGTTACTTCTTCCACAGTGTCCACAAGATGTGACTAGCTATGGATAATATAAAATATAAAACAGTTTTTAATTGTGTAGTATATGTAAATAAAGTGGTGTCCCTTTAAATCTTTTGTGAAACCTCTAGTTGGGCTCATTGTGTTCTATGTTTTAGAAGTCACTAGAAAATAGTCAGAGCAGCAGTATATGTGATGCTAGACCAGACATGTCTGTGTATATTTAGTAAACATGGTTAACTGTGCTTTTGTGGTTTCTTCATCTATAATCTTTGTTGTGTAAAGAGCAAATGACACAACAAATGGAAACAACTGGCTTAGGCTGAGTAACCACATGATCATATTGCTTTAACTCTTGCCCCTTCTTACTCCATCTATTCCCTATTGTTTAGGACTCCCACATGTTGTGTAATATCTACATTTGGATTATAAATTCTTTGGTGCAGGGGCAGGTCCTCAGCCAATATAAACTGACTTCAATGGCAATATGACACTTCCATGGAGCTATGACTATTTACACCAGCTGTGGATCTGCCCCCATGTCTTTCTCTCTGTACTGTAAGCTGGCTTTTGGATGCTGCATAAGTAATACTCATTGAGGTCAATGGCAAAGCTCCCATTGACTTTAACAGTGCAAATCAGAGCCTAAGTGAATACCTAAAAACAAAAAAAAAGTCTTAATAATATTTGTAGCTAGTCAATGTCAGCATGTTACCCCTAAAAATAATAGATACACAAGACACCTTGGATGATCCACATCACACTGAAATCAGTGACAACATTCACGTTGATTACAATGGAAACAGGCTCAATATCAAAATACGCACTGATCAAATAACTGACTAGATTTGGTGTCAGTGCAAAATGTGGAGTTTATCTAACCAGAGCGTCCACAAATATTTGAGGCTGTGTGTGTGTCTAAAAACACATATCAAATGTATTCATTCCCAAAAGCACATTGGGTAACAAAGAGACTCATATTAGTGTAGTAAGAGGAGGCCCTGAGATATAAACCTTGGTATCGGAGGCCTGGTATGAGGCCTAAGACCTGAACTAAAGTAATGGTCAAGACTTTGCTAACATAAAGCAAAATTAAGCTGTGAGCCAGAGGCACAGAAGCTGGCAAGGAAAGGGCTGATGCTGCAAAAAGAGACATACCTAAAAGGTACTGGACACCAGATATCAGAACATTCGTATACTTCTACACTCCACACAGATAACAAGGAAAAAGCTGATCCATCCCAATGACAGGGCCAAAAGGGTAATATGATGGATAGAGTTGTTTTGTTCGAACCAACATGTACAAGGTGAGAGGCAGCACCTTGCTACGTAGAGGGGTTGTACCTTGCTACGTAGAGGGGTTGTACCTCAATACGTCAGGAGTGATGTGTAACTTGTTTGTACCTGTGTATAAGAATGCATCCCTAGGGCGATGTCTTTGTCCAGCCTAGGAGGCAGTGGAAAGTCCCGCCACTGACAGCTGAGTCCATTGCCAGGGAGCATATATGTACTGGCTAGCTGCACCTTAGCAGCACCTTGGACTTCGTTTGCCAGGCAGCTGGAGACTGTTTCTCTTCGACAATAAACCTGGCCGACGTGCCTTGGTACCTTACTAGAGTCTGTAGTCATTGGGGTTTCTCTCGGGGTCTGCTGTGTCAGCTATCTGCGCAGAGCTGGGGCAGCACAGAGAGGGAACACACGCACGCAGCCGATTGATATCAACATTAAACAGAGCAGAGCACCACACCACTAGCATCTGACAACAATTAGTAGCATCACCTCTTTTTGTTTTCTGTGTTTACATTGATCCTCCTAGTACATTTTAGTTCTATTTATTAAGCACCCCCCACACAACACACACACTCATTTCAGGGTATCATGATTTCTTTCCCTTTTATAGCATTCAAATACTGCTGCAAATGTTAATTCCTGCAGTCTAGTGAGCAGGAATTAAACACTTAGAAAAAGCACAGATTTATTTCTTAAATTTAGTATTTCAAACCCAGTCCCATAATAAGCAGCACTGCAAACCTTCAGTGTAATTCTACAGTGCATTTATGGGAAACAGGATTTCCAGCAGATGTCACAGGAGCTAGATGAACAAGTTATGGGTGAGACGATATAACACAAGTTGCCCCAGAAGGAGAACTCATTTTCTAGGTTGTTCTGGGTTTGCTGTGAAACTAAAGGAAAGATTCTGCTGTCTTGACTCACACCAAGGAATACCAGGCCCTTTGTGTCGTATTTCATTGGTGTCAGTGCAAGTATTCATGGAGTAAGGTGCTATTCAGCATGAGCAAGGTATCAGTGCCTGGACCTGAATATAAAGTATTTACATATGCAAATAACACCCACATAGTGTGAGTAACTGACATGCACCAGTAACACATCTGAAATAACCTGCCAATTCTTCTTAGGTCTAATTACACCAGGGAAGAATTTGACCCAACCTGTACAGTCATGAACTTAGGAGGCAATTTGTAACTAAAGATACAAACAAAAACTGATCATTAGATTTTGTCAACTAATTAATATCCATCTAATGAGAACTGACAATGGCAAACGACTGAAAAAAACTGAAGTAGAGCTGGTGATTTATTTTTGGATCATTCATTACTGTGAGCTTGTTTCCTTCCCTTCATGCAAAAAGCACTAGCAGTAGGAAAGGGAAACAACACGGAATGGGAAGCTTTTTGAATGCCACAGTACAGTTTTGGGGTTCTCAGAGTTCTAGTTCATGAACCTTTTATTCCTGTTATGTAAACCCATTCTTTTTTCACAGGCAGCTCAGTTTAAAATATGTCTTTCTACCTAAAGGGCAATAGTGCATGCACACTGTTAAAGACAAAAGAACAGGTCAGAAAAGGTTGGCCGCATTTGTATTTCTAACCAATTCTCAGTGGTTTTAGCCCTTGATAGAAATTCCATTTACTAAATCTACATTGATTGTCCAGTATGGTCCGAATCCTGTGCACTGTACTTAGCACAATGGGGCTCTATTAGAATCAACACACCTTGCACCCGGCCTCAGACAGGCAGCATAGTGTAGAAGAAAGCAAGAGCCTGGCAGTCGAATTCCTGAGTTTATAGCCTAGTTCTGCCACTGACTCTGTGTGTAGCGTTGGGCAACTCTCTTAATTGTTCTTGCTTCTGTTTCCTTACCTGTGAAAGTTGGAACTGGGGTCAATAACTACCTGCCCACAGTCCCTCACAGAAGTATGGTAAGAATCTAATTAATGACTCGGCAGCACTCTCAAGATGCTAGGCACTGCCTATAAAGTACTAAAAGGCTGGGTCAAACAGCACTTCCACGCTGTCACACTCATAGGCACCGCACCGGAATAGAGTATACCTGAGCAGTTTGGGTCGAGCAGACTGCCACCAAGCTGTCACCTTCATATGCCGCAGCACATCCCTATCCCCATTTTCACATTACAGTTGTTCAAGTAGTAACCCACTTGATGAGCAAACCCCCCAGAATTTTTGGGCGCTGCAGGGATCTTTAGCTTAGGTATGAGGAGCATTGCTGCAGCGAGAGCAAAAGCAAGATATATATAGCAGGCCAATGCTGTATATACATCTATATAAATAAAGAGAGAGCGAGCGCTCAGTGGTTTGAGCATTAGCCTGCTAAACCCAGTGTTAAAGCAGAATGAATTATATTGTGAAAATAGAAAGGATTAAAGAAATGCTCTCTGTACCTTTAAGCAAAACTGTTGGAATGCTGCAATCCAGATGTCAGGAATACAGACATTCACATAGAACAATTGCATCATTTAAGGCAATTGGTGAAGTATTAGCCTTAGATCGATAAAAGTTAGTAAGGAAATAGGATATGCATGCTATGCCCCTGGTGAATTTTACTGTTTTGCTTTCTTTGTCCCTTTGTCTAATTTCTGCTCTTTTATCTGTATAAATAAGACTGTTTGGGTCTTGCATGGCCACTCACATTGTCTGGGTGTTATTGGCGGAGCGCTGAGCTAATAAAACAGAGTGGTCTGACAAATTGAGAGTCCTGATTCTAACTTTGACAATTTGGAGGTTCCACCGAGATGGCAACCGTCTTCACTGGGGCTGTGTGATTCCTGACCATTTTTGTAGGATGACCGTGGTAGCCGGCACCTGGGCATTTGGCCCAAGCGGTCCTCCACTAGAGCAGAAAGGCGCACAGCCACAGTGAGGTCTACGCCATCAAACCTGTTGGTTCCCACTCTGTTCTGGTAGGGATCCCGGGATCTGACATCAGGAATCTGGTCAGGTAATTATTTCTGTGTTTTGTCCGGACTAAGGATTGTCCTGTCTCTGGCTCTATCCATCCTCTTGTGGAGTGTTTGAGTCTGGGTGCCGCCTCCGTCCGGGGATAGGCCGACCAAGGGGTTCCTGTCCCCGCGGTCTGAGTGAGTGGAATCTGCACAATCGTAGCCGCACCACACTTTGGGTAAAACCACTGGTGTGAAAGCAAGGGCGATTGAGGCAGTAGCCTGTGGGCTCCTTTTGTGTGTTGCACTGGGAATCGCTCTGATGAACCCAAATTTCCTTCTTGTATGATTGGTGTGTGAAGTCCTCCTGTATTGGTAACCAGACGTCTAAGTCGGGACAGTTCCCTAAATGAACGCCGGCTCATTTTATGTATTTAGGATGGGTCTGGACTCCTGTAAAAAGGGTCCAGACTCCTGTAAATTTCTGGAAAAATGGTCTAGGCTAACTCAGGGGGATCCCAAAACTCAGTGGCCACTGTTAAAATCTTGAAACAAAGACTGAGTGGACGTCTTAAAGGACAAACTCAGCGAACCTAAAACTAAATTGGCTAAAGGAGAGGTTAATTGTTTCATGCAGTGGTGGCAAGAGGCAAATCATAGGTGGACTAAATCAAAACTCGCCTCTCTCAAATATTCAAATAATAAGTTAAAAGCTTTATTAAAAGCCTCCTCTCCCACCACCAGACTGAGCGCTCCCCTTTACCCCTTTCTCCAAACCCCGGATCGATCCAACCCCCTTCATACTCCCATCTCATTGTAAAAAGGACAAAAAGCCCCTTGTTCTGTTCCCCTTTGTTGTCTGCCTCAAAAACTGATTCTTTAGTGTTCCACTACCAATTCAGCAAGGAGGGTGGGCTCCTCAACTAGCCCCCACCCTTCCTGGTCCCTTTCCTTGAACATTTCTTTCAAAATTGTGAAATGACCACAATATCACTCACAAACGGTTCATTGGAAAAAAAAAAGCAGGATCGGGCCCAGACAGGCAGGCAAGCAACAGGTAAACAAACTGAAAAACAGGTTGAAAGCCCTAGGGGAATAGTGTCAGGGGTAAGAAAAGCAGTAAGTGCAGGCATGAACCCCTGGACCAATACTTAAAATGGTGAAATCTGAGGTGATAAAGGTGTCATTTTGGGACATAAACAAGTGATTTAAGGAAAGAGTGAAAAGTTAACTCTTCAGAGGCTGAAGAGAATTAAGCAGTTAAACTTTGTGGAAAATGTTAACAGGGATCATGTTAGCCCACGTCCAGACTAACCCGCGGCATTGGCGGGTTAAAATCGATTGCTCGGGGATCGATATATCACGTCTAGTCTGGACGAGATGTATCGATCCCCGAGCGCGCTTACATCGATTCCGGAACTCCATCAACCCGAACAGAGTTCCGGAATCGACACGGAGAGCCGCGGACATCGATGCCGCGCCATCTGGACGGGTGAGTACCTCGATTTTAGAAATTCGACTTCAGCTACGTTATTCCCGTAGCTGAAGTTGCATATCTAAAATCGATTTTAATACCTAGTCTGGACGTGGCCCTAAAGAGAAAGAATTCTTGGTTTCCTTGCAGCAATTCTGAAGGGAAAATGGGCCCTTTTTCCAGAAGAATGCCTGTAAATAATCCATATATATATACAGCTATGTAAAAACAAAGCAGTGTAAAGAAATGTTAAGGAAAAGAAAATGTGTATGTATCTATTTGTCTGTGAAAATATGTAATATTCTAAGAATCTAAACCAACACATCTGGTTTGTAAAACTCTTGTTCTGAGGGTGTGAGATAAATTGGTTTTGTTTTTGTTTTTAATGCCACTAAAAATTCATTTGACTCTCTAATTCCAAGTTGCAAAACTGACAGACCTTTTTGCAAGACCCAGGTAATTAGTGCTGTTTGGCTTTGGGATTTAGCATTTAACCCTTAAGGGGTATCTTGATTCTTTACAAAAATTAAAATGTTTTTAAATAAAGACCAAGTCATGGCTGCAATAGGGCAGTCAAAATCAGGAGAATAGGGAGAGATTCTGAAGTCTTTTTGTTTGGTTGGGGTTTTTTTTGTAAGAATAGCAGATAAAAGCTGTAATGAAAGAATAAGAAATTAACAGTGACCCTCTGAAGCAACAGCAGAGGTGAGGTGCACAAAACAACAAGAAGCAATGTGTCACTTTTATAAGGGTACATGAAAACTCTGTAAGAACAAAACAAACAGTTACACCTTATGTAAAAATTAATATGGCTAATGTTTCTAAAAAGTTATAGTATAGAAAGAATGTGCATTTCCCCTAGGACATGTGCAGTGTATATTGTAGAAAGGGGTAAAAGAAATGCAAATGAAACATGCTGCTGAATTAAAATCCTATTAGGGCTCCAAAAAGAGCCGCAATAGGCTGTATTTTCTTTTTCAGATCCCTGTGTGTTAAGACAGAGTCTCTGAGCTCTGCTGATGGCTTTGACTCCAAAAGCCAAGCCTGTGTTGATGCAAATTACCTAACTGATAAAGAAAGGTGAGAACTGCCAGCACAAAAGAAGCTGCAAATAAAGAACATACCTGGTCAGCAAACAAATTGCCTACATAAAAGGCATGGTATAACAAGATACCTTTAATAGATTTGATGCTAATGTTATTGTTAATATTAAACATTAAAATAAATTTGATGTTAGTATGTACCCCTGTAACAACTTATAATGTGTATGATTTTTGGAAAAATCCTTTAAAGTAATATGGTAATGATGCTTCTCAGCTATTACCTGTGAATAAACTTAAAGCTTAACACAGCAAGAAAAACATAACAGCTTACCATTGGTATAACATATTTTCTGGATGGTCTCCCACAACTACGGGTATACTAATGTTACTAATTGTGTTTTTGGTTTTAAATTGTATGTGTTTAATTGAAATGTTTAAAATGTGCTGGTGGATAAAACAAATGTGTGCAAAGCTAAAGTCACAGGCCCAAATCACCTCCCAGTATTTTCTATTACGTGGACTAAATAAGAAGTGACACTGGCGATTAATAATCTTAGCGTCAAAAGGGGGATATATAGGAGCAGGATTTTATAATGTCCCATAAGAATTAAAGTATAATTTGATTTCATCCTGCTAGCCACTTTGTTAAATAGCAGAAAGAAATGACCCCCTGGGACTATAAGATCTGTTTTCCCATATGCATTATAAATTGGGCCCTCTCTTAACTCTTTTGGCTACACTCACACTTTACAGCGCTGCAACTGGGGTGTGAAAAAACACCCCCCTGAGCGCTGCAAGATACAGCGCTGTAAAACGTCAGTGTAATCAGGGCAGCAGCGCTGCACGCTACACCCGTAAGGGATGTGGTTTACATGCGCTGCCGCTCTGACTACACTCACACTTCAAAGCGCTGCCGCGGCAGCGCTTTGAAATTCCAAATGTAGCCATACCCTGTTAGTAAGAGACAGGATTCTCTATTGTGTCTATGTTAAGTAAATTAGAGAAACATTAAAGGCCTGGGTTTCACTGTAAATTGTCTTGGTTATCAATTGTAAAACTTAGCAAGGTTTAATTTGCAATGCCTTTTTTTTTTTTTTGCTCGATATAAAATACTACTGTTTGTATTCTCAATCTATTTGTGTGAATGAGGAATGTATGCATCAGGAAAAGATAAGGTGTGAAGGCCATTGTTATAGCCAGAGTCAAGGAAGAAATAGTAAAAAGACTTAAAGAACATCAAAGAATCACCAGGCACTGCTTACTACCTTGACGGCTGTTAAACTTTCTGGCATCTCAGAGTGGATACGTGCTTCACAGTGTAAGAATGCAGCACCCCCAGTGAACCAATCATCACCTCAGGACCACACAGAGTCAATTTTGACTCCAGAAGAAGACGTAGAGCAACAGCCTGCAATACCTTACAATCTACGCTCTCGTAAGGGTTGCCAGAAGCAGACAACTACATAAAGCAAGACCCAAGAAGAAGCAGTAGTGAGCCAAGTGCCTGCTGCCTGGTGGACATAAAACTGTAACTGCAGTTCCCTCAGTTGAGGTTGTCAGAACCAGAAGGGCCTCTGGTGGTGCCTGTTTCTCAGCTGTTGGTGTCATAAGGTCTGGGGAGTCCACAATGACAATTCTTTTATCCAGCAGCAAGTGGATAGCTCAGGGTATGTCTACATCTACAATTTTGCAGCGCTGGTTGTTACAGCTGTATTAGTACAGCTGTATAGGGCCAGCGCTGCAGAGTGGCCACACTTACAGCAACCAGCGCTGCAAGTGGTGTTAGATGTGGCCACACTGCAGCGCTGTTGGGCGGCTTCAAGGGGGGTTCGGGGAACGCGAGAGCAAACCGGGGAAGGAGACCAGCTTCGCCGCGGTTTGCTCTCGCATTCCCCGAACCCCCCTGCAAACCGCAGGGAAGGAGACCTGCTTGCTCGGGGATTCGGGGAACACGAGAGAAAACCGCAGGGAAGGAGACCTGCTTGCTCGGGGATTCGGGGAATGCGAGAGCAAACCGCAGGGAAGGAGACCTGCTTGCACGGAGGTTCGGGGAACGCGAGAGCAAACCGGGGAAGGAGACCAGCTTCGCCGCGGTTTGCTCTCGCGTTCCCCGAACCCCCCTGCAAACCGCAGGGACGGAGACCTGCTTGCATGGGGGTTCGGGGAACGCGAGAGCAAACCGGGGAAGGAGACCAGCTTCGCCGCGGTTTGCTCTCGCGTTCCCCGAACCCCCCTGCAAACCAGGGAAGGAGACCTGCTTGATTACCAGACGCTTCCTCAGGTATGCTGGGATACCTGCTTATTCCACGGAGGTCAAGAAAAGCGCTGGTAAGTGTCTACACTTGATTACCAGCGCTGGATCACCAGCGCTGGATCCTCTACACCCGAGACAAAATGGGAGTACGGCCAGCGCTGCAAACAGGGAGTTGCAGCGCTGGTGATGCCCTGCAGATGTGTACACCTCCTAAGTTGCAGCGCTGTAACCCCCTCACCAGCGCTGCAACTTTGTGATGTAGACAAGCCCTCAGACCCTTATTATTTCTAAATGCTGAGTCTGCAGCCACATCCCAGCCCACTTTCAAACTGGTGTTCGTGTCCTGGCTACCCATTCAATTCCCCAGACCTCACTGGAGGACCTTGTCCATTTAACACAATATAGAACAGTAATGACACCTGGGCAGAGGCTATTGGCAGTTCCTTTATCCCACTTGGGGGAGTAATACACCAGGCAAAAAGGCTCCTGAGGTTACAAGCAGTAGTTGAAATAATGGCAAACGAAACCAGAGAAAGTTTAAAAACCCTGGCCAAAGAAACAGGGGCGATCCGACAGGTGGCCCTCCAAAACCGTCAGGAATTGGACATAGTGCTGGCAGCCAAAGGAGGGACCTGTGCTCTCATTGGAAAAGAATGTTGTGTGTGGGCCTCTGGCTCAGACCAAGTCTAGTACCTGACAATACCAATGAGGTAATAGATCGCTCTAGCCACTTAGAACAAATCGCATATCTTCCCCATGAAGAGTCGAGTTCTTTATGGAAGTGGCTAAGTAACCTGTTCAATTTCTCTGGCATAGGAAACTGGTTGTTTCAGGGAGCCCTAACTATCCTGTTTGGAATCTTAGTGATTTTTGTATGCTTTCAGTTAATCTCCTGTTGTATCCAGAATTGTGTCACCCATATGACTGCCCCAAAACAGAGTGCTAATATGATGATTTTGAATATCACTGATGAACAAAGAGATAAGGAATGGTTAATTTGTGGAACCCAGTAATTGTTGGTCATGGCGTGTGCTTGACCAAAAGGAGGGATTGTGAAAGTAGAATGAATTATATGATGAAAATAGAAAGGATTGAAGAAATGCTCTCTGTACCTTTAAGCAAAACTGTTGGAATGCTGCAATCCAGGTGTCAGGAATACAGACATTCACATAGAACAATTGCACCATTTATGGGCAATTGGTGAAGTATTAGCCTTAGATCGATAAAAGTTAGTAAGGAAATAGGATATGCATGCTATGCCCCTGGTGAATTTTACTGTTTTGCTTTCTTTGTCCCTTTGTCTAATTCCTGCTCTTTTATCTGTATAAATAAGACTGTTTGGGTCTTGCATGGCCACTCACATTATCTGGGTGTTATTGGCGGAGCGCTGCGCTAATAAAACAGAGTGGTCTGACAAATTGTGAGTCCTGATTCTAACTTTGACAATTAAAGGGTTGTGAGTTCAATCCTTGAGAGGGCCATTTAGGGAACTAGGGGAAAAAAATCTGTCAGGGATGGTACTTGGTCCTGCTAGTGAAGGCAGGGGACTGAACTTGATGACCTTTTAAGGTCCCTTCCAGTTCTATGAGATAGGTATATCTCCATAACAGTTCTTTGTTGACTGTTTCACTAGTTTAAACCAGCTTACCCATGAAAGTTATTTATTCCCAGGTAATAACCATACAAAACAGTTATAATATTAAATCCAACTTCAAATTTGATCACAAAAGTCAGGTTTAGAAAACTATAACTGATCACGCAAGTCAGGGTCAGAAAGCTATACAGAGAGAGAGAGAGAGAGAGAGAGAGGTTTTCATCACTCCATGAAGCTTGAATCAATCAGGGTTCCCAAGTGGTAGTAGCTGAGGGTCCGGAGTGCTGGAAACAGGCAGAGCCCCCAGCACAATCAGTCAGGAGAAGATGAAGTCCCAGTGGAACTGATGCAGATTGTGGATTCAGGCATCAGAGCACTTACTTGAGCATGGGTAGGGGCTTTTGTAGGGAAAGAACAATGGTTCAAGGGAAAACACTAGATTTGTTTCTGGGTAAACTGATGGCTCAAGGGAGTGTACCAAAGTTGTTTTGTTCAGGCTAGACAATAGGAACTGATCATTCCTGGCTATGGCCGGTATTCCTTTGAGGAAGCTCCCAATACAGTTAGGCTGTTTCAGTATTTTGGATACCAATAAGGATTTATTACAGAATTGGTCTGATAACTGCTGAGCTGTGTGTGTGCAGCTGTGGGTTCATTAACATCTGGAGCCGAGATCCCCCATCATGCACTGCTTCCCTGCTTTTCTGATCCCAGAGTTCAGTGCAGTTCTTGCCTTGGAATCTCTGTTCTCCATTCTGTAAGCTAATGGAGATGCCACCCTGTCCCATCTTTGATACAAATGAGGCTAAGGGAGTTTCCTTAATCCTGTCACCATTGTCTGGAGGGGTTTTGCTGTTTTTACTGCCTTTTCATTGCTTTTTGTAAGTCTGTCTTCTGATCGGCTTTGGTTCAAGTAGAGGCCAGGGGTGAGGGGGAGGGGGAGGCAGAGAAAAGAAGGGGTCTTTTGTGAGTCAGACAGGCTGGATACTGCGCCCTGGTTTCCCGAGAACACAGAGCTGATAGGTAACACCACAAACTGAGAACAGACATTTGCATGGCACTGTTGTAGCTGACATTGCAAGATATTTACTTGCCAGATGTGCTAAAGAATAATATGCTTCTTCATGCTTTGGCCATTGTTCCAGAGGACATGCTTCCATGCTGACGACGCTTGTTTAAAAAAAAAAAAAAGCATTCAGTCACAAATTTAATTAAGTTCTTGGGGGGAGAATTGTATGTCTCCTGCTCTATTTTAGGGACGAGGTGTGGAGCATGCTTTCAGAAGTCTTTAAAGAGCATCACTCCGATGAGGAAAATACAGAACTTGTACCACCAAAAAAGAAGATCAACCTTCTATTGATGGCAACTGACTCAGATGACGAAAATGAACATGCATTGGTCCACACTGCTTTAGATCGGTAGTGAGCAGAACCTGGCATCAGCATGGATGCACGTCCTCTGGAATGGTGGTTGAAGCATCAAGGGACGTGAATCTTTAGCGCATCCGGCATGTAAATATCTTGTGACGCCAGCTACAATAATGCCATGCAAATATCTGTTCTCACTTTCAGGTGACATTGTAAACAAGAAGCAGGCAGCATTATCTTCTGCAAATGCAAACAAACTTGTTTGTCTAACCCATTGGCTGAACAAGAAGTAGGACTGAGTGGACTTGTAGGCTCTAAAGTTTTACATTGTTTTGTTTTTGAATACAGATTTTTTGGTACATAATTCTACATTTGTAAGTTCAACTTTCATGACAAAGATTGACACTGCAGCCCATATTCTTCATAGAAATATTGTACTTATATATTTTATGCAAAATGGGCCATGTAAGGTATCATCACCAGAAAGGTTATAATCTACTGAATGTATTTATCCAATTTGTATGCCTGTATCATTTTTCTATCTGAGGTTAGGAATATTGACTATGTAACAATTACAGCTATGTGTATATTTGGGGGAATGCCTACCAGACAATCAGCCTCTATAATCAGACACTAATCTCCAGCCTTCCTGAGAAGCTCCCAGGTTTATTGCTTTCACACTACTGGGTCAGGTGATCAAGTAACCTGACACTAGACCCCCTCCCTCCGCCGCCATCATGGGCTTTCAGTGTTTTTCCATTAAAAGTGGGGAAGTGGGGGGGTCAGACCAGGAAACAAAAGATTCCCACCTTATGTAAATTCTGTTTAAGGCTGGGAAGTAAGGCAATCCAGACTCTTCTCCTTTGCCTCCCCATCCAAGAAGGAAGATTGCTAAAAACACCTGAAGGAAAAGGAACTAAGCCGAGGGAAAAGCCTGGACTCAGCCCTTGTCGAGACAGGGGTACAGTCTGTAAAGAGAAATAACTGGAACTCTAAGCTACAGAAACTCTGCAACCTGCCTAACACAACATATAGGGTGAAAAATTACATTTTGTAATCTGTTTTAGTGAATTAAAATTAGGTTGCATATTTTCTTTTCTTTGCTCAGTAATCTGCTTTGTTCTGTTTGCTATCTCTTATAATCACTTAAAATTTACCTTTTGTCATTAATAAACTTATTTCTTATATATTTCAAAACCCAGTTTGTGCAATTCATATTGGGGCAGGGGAAGCTGTACATCTCTCTCTCCACGTTGAGGGAGAGGGCAAATTTTTATGAGCTTTCACTGTGCAGATCTCTCTATATAGCACAAGACAATATTATTTTGGGTTTATACCCCAAAGGAGGTGTGCATTTGAGTGCTAGCCATTCTCCTAGCTAAGTCCTCCCATACAGAGCTGATTTCAGTCTGTGTCTGCAGATGGGTGTGGGCCTGACCTGTGTGTGTACTAGAGAAAGCTTGAGAGCCTACCACAGCAAGAACAGGGTAAGGAAAGCCAGGCTGGTGGAAAAGGTGGGCTCAGTGAGATCCCAGCACATCTGTCACGCAGGCTTCTTTCAACCCAAAGCTCTTGGTAACTTTTACTCTGTGTGAAGTGGTGTCAGGAAATAAATCAGGAGAGACATGGCCGTCTGACCGATAGGTGGGTGGCACAAAAAGGACATTGCAAGAGTGCTTTCACTTAAAGCTAAACCTTTACTTAGTCTCAAGCACTTACACATGTCCACAGCAGGTTCATAAAACACCCCACAACCCTTGATAATTACCAAAGCTGAGTGTGCGCACAAAGCCCAGCCGGGTGGAGACAAGATTAATTTCCTTATAAGTAAAAGGACTGTAGCACAGGGGTCAGTAGAGGATTCCCAACTATCCAACATCAACACTGGGATTCTTGGGATCTCCTTTACCGTCAACTGACTAGGCTTGCTGGCACATAGGTGAATGGGGGTTACCTGATAGTTTTGTAGTGGAAGACAATACAACATACACAAGATTACAAGTGATTTGGCTTATTGGACTCACTATGCCTGGGGCAGGCACAAGGCACATGAGCCCAGGGCTGGTGTTACCATGAGGCGAACTGAGGCGGCCGCCTCAGGTGCCAGACTGTGGTGGGGGTGGGAGGGGGTTCCACGAGGACCCAGAGTGTAGAAAATTGTGTCTACTGCTGGTGCATATGTATTCTCTCTGCTCTACATGCACAGAGATGGTGGAGTGCTGTGCTGGAGGAAGGAGGGCACAAGAGACATAACAGGCAGGCAGGAGAAAAGGTGAGAGGGAATAACAGAAATCAGCAGGAGCTGCAGGGAAAGAGAGAAGGAGGAGCCTCCTAGCATCCCTAGTAGCCTGGACTGATTAACACCAGTTTCTCAGGGAGCTTCCTGTTTCTTGCTGCTTCCCTGAACCCACTTGAGGAGCACAGGCAGTCAACTGAAGTAGTAGAAGCCAGTTAGGCCTGTAACGTGCTGCTATCTTCCCTCACTCAGGCCCTGCTACCAGCCTGCTTATTTGTCCCCTTCAACTGAGTGTTGAGAGCCACTATAGCTGGCACAGAACAGCTGTCATGAGTGAACAAAGAAAATGCCCCTCTAGAGCAGCATTCAGAAAAAGAAAGCAAGCAAAGGAAGCTTTTCTATCTAAGCAGGAAGGAGCTCTCCTGAGATACACAGACACAAATGTTCACGGTGAGCCTTTCGGCCCCTGTGAGGATGAGAGTGGTGAGGAGATGCCCGATCTTCCAGTTAGTCAGAGTGCAGATGACCTGGCAGATACTGCAGCATCCATATCTCCATCTCAAATGGATGTAACTATGCACATTCCTGAAGAAAAGTGTAGATCAGAGAAGAGTGTGGTGGAGGCACAAGGAACAGCTGCTGCTGAGTTTAGTTCCTTAAGTCTAGATGATCCAGGACTGTGGACCCACTTGAGCACTAGCCAGAGGGATTTCCTTGTACTGCATGGGCCACAGCAAGTGAAAAACTTCATGTTCCCCAAAGACAATGAAAATAGAAGTTTCCATCCAACACATTACTGGTGTGAAATCCCAAATGGTGACAAAGTGGAGAGGCCATGGCTTATGTACTCAGAAACCCAGAATGCTGCATACAGTTTTTGTTGCAAACTCTTCCAGTCTAATGTTCCAGCCACATTGGGTTCTCGGGAACAAAAGGACTGGAAAAATCTGGCTAGAAACCTGGCATGCCATGAGAAGGCAGCAAATCACCAGGGTGCATTCCACAGGTGGAAAGAGCTTGAGCTGAAACTAAGGTTAAAGGTCACCACAGATAATCAGCATCAAGAGAAGATTGCATCAGAGAGTCTCTTTACTGGCAAAATGTTCTGAAAAGGCTCATTGTCATTGTGAGAATGCTTGCTACCCAATCCTAGCACTGTGTGACACTTCAGATCAGCTGTATGTGCCAAACAATGGAAACTTCCTTAAAATTGTGGCGCTGATGGCTGAGTTTTATGCTGTACTCCAGGAGCATCTAAGAACAGTCACCACCAAAGAAATTTACACACACCATTACCTTGGAAAAACAATTCAAAATGAGATCACACAGTTACTGGCAACAAAAGTGAACCAGAAGATTGTGGCAGATCTGAAGTCTGCAAGATATTATTCTGTTATTCTGGACTGTACACCTGACATCAGCCATATGGAACAAATGACTTTAACAGTATGTTTTGTAACAACAACATCAGAACGTAGTGAAAATGTCCCTGCAGTGGTGATGGTCAGAAAGCATTTTCTAGAATTTATTGACATTGATGATACTACAGGAGCTGGCATGACAAATTTGCTTCTTCAAAAGCTGGAAGATACGGGAATTGTGATAGCTGACATGAGAGGTCAGAGCTATAATAATGGTGCCAATATGAGAGGAAAGAACAGAGGAGTGCAGATACAGATCCAAGAGTTAAACCCTTGAGCTTTTTTGGTCCAATATAGTTCTTGTTCATTGAACATGGTGGTCAGTGATGCAGCATCAGCTTCTAGTGAGGCTGCTGAATTTTTTAATTGTAATTAAACGCATCTATGTATTTTTCTCTGCATCAACTCATCAACGGCAAATTTTGAAGCAACATCTGGGAACATCCTCTCTGACACTGAAACCACTGAGTGCCACATGATGGGAAAGTCGAGTGGAGGCGATAAAGCCTATCAAACACCAAATTGTGAAGCTAGATGATGCCATAGTTGCCATTATTGAGGATAATGCTACAACAGGAACTGTTCATAGGAGAACAGTGGCAGAGGGAAATGGAATCACCAGAAATATACATAACTTCACATTTCTGTGTGGCTTAGTTTGTGGCATGATATACTGTTTGAAATAAATGTTGTAAGCAAGACAGTGCAAGGTGTTGACCCTGATTTCTGCTTTGTCCAGTTGTTCCATTGCTCCAAAGTCATATCTACAGTCTTACCGGTCAGATGAGGGATTTCAAAACATTCTGAAGAGTGCACAGAATTTGGCAGAGGAACTTCATACTGAAGCTATTTTCCCACTCATTCAAGAGTCACCTAAGAAGATGACATTTTGATTACGAGGCACGGAATAATCCCATAAGAGACCCCAAACAACAATTAAAAGTTGAATTCTTTAACCAGGTGCTAGATTGTGCAATACAGTCAGTTGAAGAACGTTTCATGCAGCTCAAGGAACACAGCAGTATATTTCCGATGTTGTATGATATTCCAAAACTCCTCACTATACCTGAAGAAGACCTACACCAGCAATGCAGGGCACTAGAAGAGACAGTGTTGACACATGATGACATGCATGATATTGATATGAGTGATTTAAGTGATGAACTGAAAGCCCTTTCAAGATATATTTCAGCAGGATCAACTCCAAAGGCTGTTCTGGAATATATGTGCACAAATAAGATGACCACCCTCTTTCCAAATGCTTTGGTTGTTTTGTGCATACTTCTAACACTTCCTGTAACAGTTGCCAATGGAGAACGCAGCTTCTCCAAGCTGAAGTTAATAAAAACACATCTACACTCCACAGTGACACAGGAGAGGCTGGTCGACCTTGCAACCATCTCAATAAAGCATGAGCTGGCCCAACTGCGGACTTTCAGCAGGAAGCACTTCAAATCTTTGCAACCAAGAAGGCATGGAAAACACCATTTTGACTAATCAAACAGATAAAAATGCCAGTGTTTACTATGCAGACAAGAAAAGTTACATTTGTTGTTTAGGCATTTGAGAGTTAAGTGTTACTTGAAATTTTTGAACAAGGCATTTTAAGTTTTTAGTTCTCCTTTATTGGGGTAGGTAGCAGAGCAGTACCATGAGAGGAGTAGAACAGGAAAAAGGCAGAATTAAGACCTTTCAAAGTTTTGGCCCAAGTGAGGAGTCATGGCGGAGTCATTTGAGCTCCCTGCATCAGGTGCCAAAATGTCGTGGGCCGGCCCTGCACGGCCCCCCATGTATTTATCTCCTCCACCATCTGCAGCTTCTGCCCTAGTCCCTGCTCTGTGATTCTCTCCCCTGAGTCCCTCCTCCCCGTTTCTGCCAGAGTGGAAGTTGAGCTGAGCACAGCTAGAGACATGCCTCGGAAAGGCACCGCTGCTAGTGCTCCTACTGAGTGCCACTAGATGGCACCCAGAGCCGGGAAGCTGGGCTGGTGGCAGAGTTCTGTGAGAAGGGGCCTGGGAAGCCTGTTGAGCCCCATCCCTTCCTCGCCTGCAGCCTCCAGTAAGTGTTTGGAGCCCAGGACAATGTGGGGAGAGGCAGCAGGGTGCGGGGGGGTGGGGGAGGCGGGAAACCCGAGGAGGTAGAGGAAGCCAGGGGGGTTGGAGGAGCCAGTTTAAAGTGCCTCCCAAAAAAATAGTTATATTTAAATCTCTGTGCAAACCCCTGCACTGTACTGAGAGGAAGTAAATGATTCACCACAGGACTCTCAGTGCTTGTGAAATCCATTCTCCATCCAAGTGGCACTGCCTGCCTCTGGCTAGAGATTTTACTCTTTACAGCACCATTTGCAAGGAATTAACGTGACCATGGTAAAGGACACCACCCCTCCTACTACTGTTTCAAACCATGCAAATCATGGCTGACTTGCACTAGAGGTCTGCATCAATGCCACTACATTGGCAATGGCCACTAACGGCTGAAATTGGAGCAAACCCCCACTGTAGACAAGGTATGCACATGCAAAAGACAACATTTAAACACTGTTAGTCACTCCAGTAATGGGTTAAAAAACATGTGACCTTAGCATTGCTAGGATTCTAGACTCCAGTTCAGGAGGGAAAAAAAAGACAAAAAGTAAGCACATGCCTCTTTTCATGCAATTCAAGCCAAAACTCATCCCTATTCAGCAACACAATTAAACACAGGCTTAACTGTAAGTCTCATTAACTTCAACGTGACTTAAATACATTGCTGACTAGGATGGACGTTAGCATGTGCCTAAAGTGCTTTGTTAAATCAGGAGCTCGGTGCATTCTCAGTTATTGGAGTAATAAATATTGATAATACTTGTCACTTGCATAGCACATTCCTTCTGAGACTTTGCAAATATTACTGAACTTAACTTCTCAACACTATGTGCAGTAAATTAGCATGAATATCCCCCATTTGACAAATGAGAAAGCTGAGACCCAGACACAGGGCAAAGCTGTTAAAGAAAATTTACATAACAGACTTGATAAAGTTTGAATTCTTGTGTAATCATCATTTGATAGTAATTAATTATTATTAGATAGTAATTATCATATTGTGTTGCTTTGGCACTGTCAAATAAATACAGACACTCTCTGATACTGGAAGTGAAATATTCCTTATTCCAAACTCTGGTATTCTATCTAATTTGCATTTTACATTTGGATTTAAGACCAGCAGCAGCGTGACATTAAGACTGGGGCACAGAGTTAAAATCCTATGCCCAGCCAAACAGCTGTTCTGATTACAGTATTCCAATCACATCCATGTTTATTTGCCTTGTCTCATTCTCTGCTCATAGTTAAATGTGGCCATGAAATTCCTTCTTGTGAAATGGATGACAAATATTATAATAATCACTTGTTGTTAATGTTCCTCCATTAATGTTCCTACAGTCATAAATTAGGACATTAATTACATTGTCATTTTAAAATTAGCTTGATAATATGAAATCCTAAACCATGCTCCCTTGGTAACACAGCATCAACAGCATATAATGGTTCTTTCAATTCTAGGTTGTAACACCAGCTTTTTAATAAAAATGAAGAACAATACCTTGTACCATAATAGTACTGTGGGATCGGATTTCAATTACCTTTGTGTGATATGTGCTTCAGTGGAAGAAAAACCTTTTATAACCTTTTTCAGTTCATATGGTATATGGAAGAATAGTTCTAGTCCCTTTTAAGAAAGGGAATGTACATGTACATGCATTATCATTTGGACTCTAATAAGCAGGAAGAGGAGAAAAGTAACAATTTAAATATTGCCAAGAGTTTTCAAAGAAGTTATTTTTTATTTTTAGAAATAAATTCTCTCCCCCCCCTCAATTATTTTGCTGGCTGGAGGTGGCACTGAATCTCTCTCACCAAGAAAGGTCAGGAGTCCCTTAGAGGACTTTTTAATCGATGACAGAAAGGAATGGAGAAAAAGCCTCCTGATGAATTTTCCCTACTGGATGGAAGCTGTATAGAATTACCAAAGAGAACAGGCTTCATCTTTTATGTGATCCTTCCACTGCTTTTCTGTAGTATCCAACAGGGCTATGTTAGAGATCCACAGTAAGAGTCTGTGCTTTAATTACGCTTCCGACTGCCCACATATGGGGATTTAAATAACTAAATGATTGCACTGGGCCACAGGCAAGAGAGGTGCAGGAATGTCTACTGTGAGACACCTACTGGGACTTAAGGTGTGAGCGAGATGTTGAGCTGCTCAGCAGCGTCAGGACTTAGGCCGTTTTGTGTATGCCCATTAGCAGAAACTTCAGGGCCATGGGGACTTTACTGGGGGCAATTTAGAAAACTTGGGAATTTAGGCACATCCAGGGGTAGGCAGCAGCTGATCAGGGGTTCTGAAAAATTCAGTGGCACCTAAATGTCCGATGTAGGCATCTACAGTGGCAAGTAGGTGCCTAAATACTATTGAGGCCTGGGCCTGACTTCTTTCTTCCACAGTTTTGGACAAGTGATATAACCACTCTAAAAGGTATGTCTATGCTTTTGGGCTGGGGGTGTGATTTTCATCTTGAGGAGGCATAGCCATGCTAGTGTGGATTGAGCTAGCGCACTATAGAATATAGCTCCCATGGAACAAGCAGTGGGAGGGACCAACAGCCCCAAGTATGATCCTGTCCCTGACTATGTAGATACTCAGGGCAGCTAGCCCCTCCCACCATTTGTAGTGCCAAAGTGTAGCAGATCGCTCACTCAAGGGTGCAGAGCTTCCTGCTGATCATCCTTGGAAATTACCTCAACTCCAGCTCCAAAGCACCCTCTTCTGGCCAGTGTCTTGTGTGACTCAGGCCCTGTGTCCCTCTGGGACCCCAGTGCCCTTTACCTCAGGGTTCTGTCTGAGCAGTACCCCCACACTCTGGGTCTCCCCTCCTGAGGGAACCCCAACCCTCTAAACCCACCTTTCCTCAGTGGCTACTGCCAGCCATCATCTACCCCCGTTTCACTGGGGCAGATTGCAGTCTGTAAACGTTACTCATCATTGGCAAGGGAGTAGGACCTGCTGCCTTTGCCTATTCCTGGGCTGCACCTCCCAGCCCCAGTATCTGCTTAGGCCTTTATCAATGCCTCAGCCTGGGAAGTTGCCAGGCTGGAGCTCCTCTTGCCCTTCCCCAGCACAGCTATGTCCAAGGTACCCTTTACTCCTTCAGGCAGCTAGGTCCATCTCTCTCCAAAGCTAAAGAGAGACTCTCTCGGTTCCTAGCTCAGGGTCCTGACTGAGCTGGCCACACCTGTGGTCAGCTACTCACTCAGCTGCCCTCACTGCTTTTCCCAGCCGCAGCCCTATCCAGGGCTGCTTTTAACCCCGGCCTACTGGAGCGGGGCAGCCACCCCGCTACATACAGCTATGCTCTATTTTTAGTGCATTAGCTTGATCTGAGTTTACACAGGTATGTCTCCTGGAGCTGGGAATTACACCTCCAGCTCTAAGTGTAGACGTACCCTGAGTATCAATGGTTAGAATCGGGATAACGATGTTTTCTGTACCTCACAGGAGTAGTGTGAGAATTAATAGTCAATGTTTGTACAGGCAGCTTGAAGAGATGTAAAATCCTTAGCATTATCACACAGTGGTATTTTGCCAAGTAACATTTGCAAGAACACCTCCTTTTGCAGGCTGGTCCCTTTATAAGGGTATCAAGGTTTTCGGTTTTAATAGTCTGTTTCCTAGGTCTAGCCTTGCTGGAGCTGACAAACTTTAACCCTAGCACAGTATTTACTGACATAACTGGACATGACAGGGGGCAAAGCTGCTATTAATCTCAAGGATCAGCAAGCTGGATTCAGATTTAGAACAGTGCTGAAACATTTCAGAGCTGATGCCAGGGAGACATACAGTATATGAAGTGCAGCAACAATTTCTGGCAATCATCCTAAATCCAAGTATTTAGTGTGCCCTCTCTAATTGCTTGAGAGCATCCATGCTAGCTAGATAGCTTTCTTTTAATGATAGTAAGTTAAGGGTGAGAACCAACTTTTGCTAGCTTCCTTGGGGCACAGCAAGTCATGCTTTGAATTCAACCCAGTTTTAATAAAGCTATTATATATACCAGCCAAATGGTACTCTGGATCTTGGGGCTAGATTCAGTGAAGCCAATGGGACTAGAACTACCTGCTGAATAAGGTGCTACTCAATAGGAGAGTATCAGAATCTATTTCTAATATTACCTATTTTGACTGATCATATTTAATCATAATAATAATACAAATTTTTGCAGTCAGTGGGATGTTTATTTTAAATTTCCAGAAGATGGGACAAAGTTCTGGCTGTTTTGTCTTGTCTTTGTTTAACTGAGGATATCTCAGTCCCCTTCTGAGTGCAATAGAATTATTTGCACCTGAAAGAAAAGTATTATAGAAGGTATAAACAAACAATGCATCAAGACTATATCAATACATGGAACAAAATTCCCAATTACATTTCTTTTTAGTATCATAGGTCTAACCAAATACTGATTCCCTTAAAGTTTAGGATGTCAGATCTCTCATCTGGTTACAAAAATGTGTCTTTTCCTGCCACATGAACCTTAATACAAGACCTAAGTGAACTATTTGCAATGAATAACTTATACAATGCTTTTTTTTCTCCTGTTTGTGAATAGTCCAACTGATTTTTACCAATATGTTCATTAGTCACAATTGTTTTAGTCTTTTGAATGAACACATTTAACCCTAGGGATTGCTTATCAACTGTTCTCATAAACTCAAAGACTTTAAGGTCAGAAGGGACCATTATGATCATCTAGTCTGATCTCCTGCACAATACAGGCCACAGAATCTCACCCATCCACTTCTGTAACAAACCCCTAACCTATGTCTGACTTATTGAAGTCCTCAAATTGTGGTTTGAAGACCTCAAGCTGCAGAGAATCCTCCAGCAAGTGACCAGTGACCCATGCTGCAGAGGAAGGTGAAAACCCTTCAGGGCCTCTGCCAATCTGCCCTGGAGGAAAATTCTTTCCCGACTCCAAATATGGTGATCAGTTAAACCCTGAGCATGTGGGCAAAACTCACCAGCCAGCACCCAGGAAAGAATCCTCTGTAGTAACTCAGATCCCAACCCATCTAACATCCCATCACAGACCACTGGGCATACTTACCTGCTGATAATCAAAGATCAATTGCTAAATTAATTGCCAAAATTAGGCTATCCCATCATACCATCCCCTCCATAAACTTATCAAGCTTAGTCTTAAAGCCAGATATGTCTTTTGCCCCCACAACTCCCCTTGGAAGGCTGTTCCAGAACTTCACTCCTCTAATGGTTAGAAACCTTCATCTAATTTCAAGTCTAAACTTCCCAGTGTCCAGTGTATATCCATTTGTTCTTGTGTCTACATTGGTACTAAGCTTAAATATTTCCTCTCCCTCCCTGATATTAATCCCTCTGTTCGCTGTATTTGATATTTGAGCTCAGTGACTGGACACCTAAATCACATGGTATTATTTCTGTTCCTACACTGCATGGCCTAACCTCCAAAAACAGGAACAGTGCCTGAATAAAACATTGATTCCCTCAGAGAGGTAACAAGCTTAGGGAATTTAAACAGAACATTTTAGTCTTTTTCCTTAAAACATATTTGCACACATTACATTGATCAGTTTGATATCATATAGACACATCACCTGAAGCAAGTGAAAGCATGGTGAAATGAGATACTGAAGATATCTAAAAATGCAGGTGTTTTAATTTTGGGATCCAGCAATGGTAGCTCTCACCTGAGAGCTGTTTATTGCCATCATTAATTGTTTGTGTTACTATGACACCAAAAGGTTCTGAGATCAAGACACCATTGTGCTGTACCCTGTACAGTCTCTGCCCTAAAGAGCTTACAATCTAAACAGACAAGACCAGCAAACAGCGGGAGGGGAAACAGAAAAGTGATGCGACTTAGCCAAGGTTGCACAGCAGGTCATTAGCAGAGCCAGGAATTAGAACTCAGTTCTCCTGAGTCACAGTACTGTGGCCTATCCATGGAGCATGCTGCCTTTCAGGTTTTCAAAAGAAACAGATTTGCCTAACTAAATTGCATGTTTTTTCTGTAGGGTTTTCCAAGAATGAGAGGGGGTGACAGGTGTCATTTCCCAGACATTGAAAAAGTTGCTTTATGGCAGTACAAAAGTTCTAAGTAGTTCAAACATGCTGATATTACTGATTTACAAACCTGCAACATTTTAAACTCCCCAGACAAAAATAACTTGAGATGGTTGGAAATCTAATGCATTCTAGCATTCAGATCATGGGCTGGCTGATATCTTAGATCATCTTGGCACTAATAGCCACTACATTTTTAAAAAATTAATGAGTCCTTCTAATATTGGCACAAAATTAGAAGAGGCAAAAGTTTGCCTTCCCCAAGACAGGTGGGGGTTGGCACAAAGGGACCTACCTGTTATCTGTGTGTTTCCAGGGTCATTGCTGAAGCACATTTTTTCCTCTCCCAAAAGAAATGAGAAATTCCATCCCTTCTTCCATTTTGTCTTTTATTTTTCCGTGTTGCACTCCTCATTTCTGGCATGTGCCACGCACCAGTCAGTGCAAGCATGGGCCCTGTGAACAATGCAGGCCCAGCCCAGACAGCACCCTGACTGTGTAGCACAATGCTCTCCCATAGAAAGAAAAGTAGTAGTACTAAAGCACACCTAGAAACTCCAAGGTTTTACAGTGTTGCCAAACCTACCACCACTGGGGACTCCACAACACCAGGGACAGGTTTGAAATGCTAGTGTGATGTTAGCTTCTAATGCCCCAGCGCCATGGGATGTGGAGTACAAGCTGCTTTATGCAGACAGGGAGCTCAGAATTAACAGTTTCTTGTGCCCCTGGGGAATTAGGCTCTATTTCTGGAGTGGCTCTGTCTGGAGCAAACGACAGGGCTTTCCCTTCCTGTATATCAGGAATGTCCAGCCATGTCTCTCACAACCTTCTCTCAACTAATGCTTTCTCCACATCCCATACGGCTGTGTTTTCCTAGAGTCATAGAATCTTCTCTCAGACAGCCACAGCTCTCAACCAGAGGTATGTGTGCCCCTAGGGGTACGCAGAAGTCTTCCAAAGGGTACATCAACTCATCTAGATATTTGTCTAGTTTTACAATAGGCTACATAAAAAGCACTAGCGAAGCCAATACAAACTAAAATTTCATACAATGACTTGTCTATATAGAGTAGTATAAACTATACACTAAATGTAAGTACAATATTTATATTCCTGTTGATTTATTTTGTAATTCTATGGTAAAAATGAGAGCATCAGCAATTTTTCAGTAACAGTGTGGCTGTGACATTTCTGTATTTTTATGTCTGATATAGTAAGCAAGTAGTTTTTAAGTGAGGTGAAACTTGTGAGTATGCAAGACACACCAGACTCCTTGAAGGGGTACAGGAGTCTGGAAGGGCTGAGCCCCACAGCTGTAGACAGTTCACTAGGTTTCCTATTGAGACCTGCTGTAACCTCTGTACTTTATCTATTTCTAGCACTGGGACACTTTCCACATCTACCAAACCATTTACCTGCACACAGAGGATTCTCCTGCTAATCACAGCTTCAGAAGTTAAGCCCTTCTGCTGAGCTCCTGTACTAAAATGATACAGTCTGGTAAATCCTTTACTTAAAAAACCCATTGGTGCTAGTCTGCAAACTCATTCTGTTCTTAGCTCTGTGCAGAGTCCTTTCCTCCTTACTCTTCCCGGTCTCTGTTTTTACAGTTCTGCTTCTTTTGTAAGGTTCATCTGGGAACTGTTCCCCTTCTCAGAACTCAGTGAAGCTAAATGACAATCATTTTAACACAGGCAACCACTGGATTTGAACAACCCCACTATGATCCTATTCCAAAAGACAGAACCCCATTTCAATGCAATCAGGCTTTGGGAATGGGATTGCCCAGAGATGCAACTTAGAGACATCTACATTTCCAGTCTCTGCAAGCAACTTGGAAGTTGAAAAATTGATGCAACTTGCTCAGACATAGCCACCAGCTGAAAGGCGTTGCAGAGCCATGGGACAAGCTGCAGGGGACTGATGGGTCTCAAGGGAACCACCAAAACCTAGTTACTTAGACTCCCTCTGTGAGAACACCACAAACTTCTGAGACTATCATATGCTCTTCAGGAGATTTTTGTAGTTAAGGTATGAGATTGGGAGCCAGGAGACATGCCAAATAGTGAAAGACTTAAAAAGCTCTATTAAGTTTATCCAAGAGGAAATTAAGAGGTGATAATCATGGTCTACTAGTAAAAACCTGGAGTAAGAGATTTCTCATAGTACATGGCTCTTTAATCTAACAGGAAAAAGCATAATGAAATCCAATGACTGGAAGCTGAGGCTGCACAAATTAAGACTAGAAAGAATTTGTACATTTTTAACAGCTAAAGTAATTAACCATTTGAAAAATTCACATAGGGCTACAGTAGATTTTCCATCATGTGAAGACTTTAAACACTTGGTGTCTTTCTAAAAGATACACCGTAGCTCCAACACTATTTATGGGCTTAGGACCAGATTTTCAAAGGTACTTAATGCTTAAAGATGCGGACAGGCACCTAGTGGGTGTTGGAGTGCGCCTGTATTTCCCCTCATTGATCCAGAAAGCGCACACACTCTCAGGCTCCCTACCCATTGCCTTTCTTGGATGGAGACTCATGTCTCCCTCTCTTCGGACCAGTAACAAACTGAACAGTTCCCTGCCTTCACTGTGCTATTTCCAGCAAAAGACAGACTGCTTAAGCAGACCTGCTTGCTTTCTCTTCAGAGACTAACAGCATAACTAGTCTCAGTTAAGCTACCACACAGTTCTTTTAAGCAAACATATTTTATTCTTAAGGTAAAAGCACTACAGAGAAAACACATTAAAAAACAATAACAGTGCCTATGCACATGCTAATAAGCTTACCAGAGATCAGCCCTCCAACTTGGGCTCTGGCAGGAGCAGTCCTTCAACACCACTCAGGGGTTTCAAGTTCATCACCCTCTTTGCTCAGAACAAGAACTTAGTCTCATGGGCCTCAGTAGGACATGTCCTTCCAAATCGTCCCTAAGAATTGGGGTCCTCTGTGGACCAGATGTCCTGTCCATTTGCTGGATCAGGAAAAAGACCATGAGTCAGCTTAAACTCAGGCTATTTATTCGAAAGCCCTTTCTTTGGCTCAGTCTACGCTAGGAAATTAGGTTGGTATAACTACGACTCACCCTGAATGACTAATTTAAACCAATCTTATCCCTGGGGTAAGCAGCACTAGTTGACAGGAGAATTCTGTTGATCTAGCCACTGCCTCTCACACAGGTGGATTACCTACCCCAATGGGAGAACCCCTCTCATCAGCATAGGTAGTGTCTTCTTTGAAGCACTACAGCTGTGCACCTGCGCTGCTGTAGCATTTTAAGGGTAGATAAGCCCTTTGTCTGTTGGTCCCTGGAGAATCCACAGAGTCTTTGAACCATCCTCCTGTAACAGGTGATCAGTAGACAAAAAATGTTCCCTCCTCATGGTGAAGCTTTAAAGGCTGAATCGGTAGCTGGTGGTTTGCAATCCCCTCCCTGCTAGTACTTCCTAGGAGTTCCACTTCACACATATTGTCCAAGAAGATCAATCATGTCTGCTAAATTGTTCAACATAATCTTTTGAAATTCACATTCCCTCTCAGAGATTGCATTAATCCTTCTTCCTACTAAAAAAGTTCCATACAATCCCACAATGGTACATAAATATTTGCATTTTCAATACAATGGATTCTAGAGGTATTACATTTAATTCCATAAGATTTGCCCGGGATATTGTTATATCTGCCACAGTTAGGGTGACGAGATGTCCCAATTTTATAGAGACAGTCCTGATTTTTGGGTCTTTTTCTTAGAAAGACTCCTATTACCCCCCACCCCATCTTGATTTTTCACACTTGTTATCTGGTCACCCTAGCCACAGTGGGATTTTTAAAAGTGCTGAAGCAGGTTAGGGGCCTAACTCCCAAAACTTTAATTAGGAGTTAGGTGTCTAACCTGCTTAGATGTCTTTGGAAATCCCACTGGACTTCTATTTGCATCTTTAGGCACCTAAATATTTTTTTAATACAGGCCTTAATACATAAATTACTGGGTGAGGTTCTACGTTATGCAGATCAGAGAAGATGATTATAATGGTCCCTTCTGACTGTAACATCTGTGAATCTATGAAACCTTGGCTATATTTCTGCCACTGGTTCCCACTTATTCTCTGTGACTCATCTGTAAAATGGAGACATATTGGCCGGTCTGCCAGGGCTGTTATGCGGCCACATCCAGTAATGTGTAGGAAGCACTTTGAGATCTCTGAGAGAAGGCACAATGGATCAATTATTATTATGTGAAAGCTCCTAAAGAAGCCATGATGGTTCTTCCCTCCAAGATGGTGGAACATGCAGTATTATGGATGCATGAGGGTCTTCAGCAGTCAAGATCTCTCAGGATCCAGGAGTGTTTAAACTGAGAGCTCCTCTTTCTGACTGTAGCAGGATTTAGAGGACTTAGAGACAGTGGGCCATATTGTAACATTTCCTATGTTCGACAATAAACATCATGGACAATGCAGTTGGCTTGCCTGATTCCAGAGAATCCAGGCAGGGATCCACTCTTGGTTCCTTATTGCACATCACAAACTATTTGTTGATTTAATTCAACCAAGGAATTGCCGAATTATTTTTTACTCTAATGTAACATCTCTCTTCAGATTCTTATAAAGATAGAGACAGTCACGCCAAACCACAATACACTGTTTTGTCTAAAAGGCCAAGGAGGCAGCCGCAGTACCACCAACTGCTGGTTGCTAGCTTAATGAACCCATTTAGGCATCAACATTCAGGTCTCCGGAAGATACTTTGTGTGCATTATATGCAGTATCACAAATATCTATTCTTTTAAACTGTATATCTGTGGCAACATCTCTACCAATTATTCAGTCTTAGCAGGAGTTCTGATGCTTATTAACTACATGAGAGCACTTCCTGGATACAAAGAAAAATAATTGACTTGAAAGGTATAAGTTCTCAAAGTCCAGTTTGAGCATAAATTATATGTCCAGCCCACAGGTTCACTAGAAATGCATGTGCTCTTGAACTGTCTAGAGAAATATTATGGAAGTATTAATATTATTTTCTGTGTCTGGATAACTGAAAACTTTTTTAAAAGGCTTCACCATTCACATTTAACCTGTCTGAGTGGATTAGGTCACAAAGGACAAGACATATTATTGGAGTCACAGGAATACTTATTTTGACTCCCTTACTGGCTGAAATAATTTCAGGAAGCTCAAATCATGTCATTTCCAGCCGGTATCTTAGAAAATGGATAGCTGCACTTCAGCTGAACTCTCTGATCCAACTGAAAGCGAAACATTTCCCTTGGTCCTAGACTCTGGAAAGCAATACCCTACTATTTACTGTCTGCATTACTGCTATGGGATCTGTCATAAATTTACTTTATATAAGGCCTGACACAAGTACCTCCAACTTTTTCAAAAGGATGCCTGTTTCACTGATATGAATACATTAGGCAATGGTGTTTTATTCCTGGCCAAAGTCCTATACATCACACTGCGCCCAAAATTCATAAATATCTCCTAATCTGAGTGCATTAACGCATGCTTTGGGTGCACTTTAAAAAGAGTATCATCCTGACTGGGAACAGGGCTGGGATAGCTGTTTATCTGCAGAGTAGATACAGTAGCTCCCATAGGCTGTACAGTCTTAAAGGGGACCAGACTACCATAAGGAATTTATACAGCCTATCACAGGGAGTATAAAGTCCTTACGCTCAACCTTTTCTGAGTTGTCACTTCCCTGACACAGAGCTAAGTCCCCCCACCAAAATCTGGTGACTCTCACACATTAATTGTAATGGAGCAGAAAACATAAATCTAGCAATAAATTCTATATTTAAATCATACAACTTTAGTGGCTCTTCCACAAGCAAACTTTCCCTCTAAATCATTAACCTGACAAGAAGCCAAGACCCCTGTTGTTCCAGAGCTTGTGTAGCCAACAGATTTTTTCAGATGGACTGGGACATAGGTATGGAGTTAACTTTACTGTGCAAAGTCCAGAATGTTTTCCTGTAATTTGCAGACAAAGTTAAGACAATACCAGCTTTAGGTTTCAAGCCAAAACACGAAGGTACATATGTCCAAAAGTGTGGGAGTTTGGAACCAACGTTTTGCTTTTTCTCATTTTAATGATGAGCCACTTGTAAAATTCAAATTCAGATATGTATCACAACTGCCCCCCAAACTTTTAGGTGTTTGGATCTGGGGTTACAGCTCAGGCCCATCTCTAGAAAATAACCTTAAGCAAACAGCTCTCTTCAGAACATGGATTTTTATTAAGTTAGTGTGAGGGCTCAGTTTGAGAGCTCCACTATTTCACCCTCTCTAAAAATGCCAGGCAAAACATAATACCAAAAATACCTAAGAAAATGAAAAAAACCAATAACTAACTGATGGCTGAGACTGAACTTCTGAGAGGAATCATGGCTTTCTTCCACTGCCCTCTCAAGACACTGCAGTAAATCAACTAGCTCATAAGAACATGACGCAGTGATTGTTTTTATATTCATGTTGAACCTTAGAAAAGAAACACGATTCAGTCCCCTCTGGGATGTGATCAGATACACTCCTGCAATTTCTCTTTAGTTTTATGTTCTTTTTCTATTTTATGATTGGGACTGATTTGGGAGTTAAAGGAAGAATTTTTATTTAACAGTCCCAGAGGGTGAAGTTTAGGTAGGCTGACATTTCCGCCTGTGCTCAAGTGGTTTGAAGAGGTCTTGAATTATCCAAGGCTAAATCAGGACAACGAATGGCAGAACTGCACACAGGAGCCTTGTTTAGTTCCTACTGAAGTCAACAGAAAGATTCTCATTGACTTCAGTGGGAGCTGGAAGGGCCCACAAAATAGTAAAACTCACTTCAGGGGAGAATCGTGTCCTCCATCTCTTCAGGTGCTGAAGGCTCCACATGCAGCAGAACCAAGTTTTCCAGTGCAGGGGACAAAGCAGAATTTTGGAGGGGTGCAAAAGGGAACAGAGGCAGGGGACTCCTGTGTAAGACAGTGGCGAGCTTGCTGTACACCATGGAAGGGGGAGATACTCTGGGAAAAGAGTTCATCCAGTATCATTGCAGAGTGGATCCTCTAATCCTGCTCCCTTGCCTACAGACCATTATTTAAAAGAGATTCTGTGGTTCAATCAATAGGATATTGGTTAAAGCCTGGCCTAATTCATCCATCACCCATCCAATTCCCTTACAAGACAATTTTCGAAAGAAGGCGGCAGCTTAGAATGTGGGGCAAACGCTGAGAGCCAGCCAATACTCAAAGTAGATTGGGGATAAGGTAAAGATTGGTAACCTCATGAGTTGTGCTATCTCCAAAATGAATTATGCTGTTTTTATAGACTGCAAGAATCTTAATATTCTAAATAAAACTGCCACCAGTGCAACCAGAGAATTCATTTATTTTATTTCAATTTATTTGATCTCCTTTTGTCTAGCAGCTCCAAATTGTAATTGAGCAATCACGGGCCTTCTAACTTTTGTCGGTCGTAAACAAATCTGCTTAAAATTCAGTACCTGATAGAAATGCAACTAATATATACAAACAGACATTTTAATTGATGTAAACTCTATCTAGTCCAACTGTGAATCAGCATACTTAGTAGACTGTAATGAATATTAAGAACACTCCAAGATGAATCAAAAATCTGATAGATTTGTTAATTTTAACTAAACTTGCATAAGTAAGAAAACCTTATCACTTCTTTAATTTGCATAAGTACTCTGAGTTCTTCGTCTCATTAATTTATACTTACTTTCCATAATGCAATGACTGCCACTGAGTAGACGTTTTGTAAACATTTGAAGTCCCAGCATCAAGTCAGGACATGAAATCAACAATTAGCCTTCTTTTAACCTGATATTGATATTCTGGGAATGTAATTTACTCCTCTGTAGTTGACCCAGAGGGCTGAAGCTGGGAGAATTTCAAGTAGTCCTGCACAAATGAGTCATCACAAGATACTGGGATAACATCTGAGACTGTTGTTAGAAAGCTGGCAGGAGAAATACAGCCAAGTTGCTAGTGGAAGTTCTGGCAGGCGTTTATTATGGCTCCAATGCAAAGAAGCAACATGTTAAGATGTGCAGAGGAAGAAAGTGGTTTTATGAAAGATTTCTTGTGAAGTTCTATTTTTAACAATAATAGAGTTGAAGCACATCTTTAGATGGAAGGGGTATGAGAATGATCTAAAGACAGCACCCGCCAGGCCAATGGAAATGCAGTAGTACCTCTGAATTATGAACACCAGAGTTACAAACTGATCAGTCAACCACACACCTCATTGGAAACTGGGAGTACTCAATCAGGTAGCAATAGAAACCAAAACAAAAAAACAAGCAAATACAGTACAGTACTGTATTAAATGTAAACTACTAAAACCAGAGAAAGTTTAAAAAAAAAGTTTTGACAAGGTAAGGAAACTGTTTCTCTGCTTGTTCATTTAAATTAAGATTGTTAAAAGCAGCATTTTTCTTCTGCATAGTAAAGGGTTCAAAGCTGTATTGAGTCAGTGGTCAGTCTGTAAACTTTTGAAAAAAAACACCACCAATAATGTTTTGTTCAGAGTTACAAACATTTCAGCATTATGACCCCCGAGGTGTTCATTAATCAGATTCTAATGTATAACAGTTATCTCTAGTCCAAGATAGAAACTGTCAGTGGGATGAGCTCTGCTCCACCAAGAAAGCCAGGCGCCTACTCTCCTGGCTATAGTAAAGGTACTGATGATTCTTATGAGATTCAAAGGATGGTAGGATTTAAGGGACTGTGGCTGGTTTTGCTAGTATGCCTGGGCATCTGCACCAACAAAAACCCTCAATACTTTGGTTTAGCATGAATAGGAGGATGTAAAACATAGCTGCAATTATAGCCATGTGATCACAAGTTCAACACTTGATTATGGGCCCAGTCCTCAATACCCTTCCCCTCACTTGAAGCCAAAGGGACTACTCCCATGAGTGATCCAGGCAGATACCCTGAAAAGAGCTTCCCTTTCACTCAGAATGCCATTCACTGCATGTAATGTTATGCTGTTTTTTGGTTTTAGAGTCATGAAGTCTTAGTCACTAATCATAGAATGTTTGGTTTGGAAGGGACCTCAGGAGGTCATCTAGTCCAGCCCCCTGCTCAAAGCAGGACCAATCCCCAGATTTTTACCACCAAATAGCCCCCTCAAGGATTTAACTCACAACCCTAGGTTTAGCAGGCCAATGCTTAAACCACTGAGCTATTCCCCCCCCCCATTGTTCCTCTTGTAATAATGATGGGGAAGGGGTACTGGAAATAGATAACGAGTGTGTCTCAGACAATTCTCCTTAATCAGGGAAAGGCAATTTTCAGCAGGTTTGGATAAGCATCCAAATGTTCATATCATTAGATTGTACAGTTGCCTACTTGGGGCTGTAAAACTGGGCTGGAAATCTCAAGAAACAAGGCTCCTGCAAGATTTCTAGTACTTTCTACCCTCATTTGGGCCATAATACCAGGGATGGTTGTAACAATTTTACAATCTTCCCCGAGGGAGGGATGGGGCAGGGGCAATACTTCCCTTTGCACTTACTTGGCTGTGCAAGCGAGCAATGGCAATCTAGCCCATAGGTTAAAAAAATCCCACGGGGAGATTTTTATAAAACATGCTGGACTGCACTTGAAATCTAAATTTCTTCTGGAGTCTAATTTCTTCAGCCTTTTTTGCCTGAATCCAGAAAACCAAATTCTTGAGGATCTGCCCCCTACCCATAGCCAATTTATTTGCAGTGAGTCACTACTGTCAACTGCAAAGGCAACAATCAGTAATCACTTGGGGTTTCCTGGTACAATAATCCTATCAAATCTCAGATCAAATCAACACCAAATGCATTATGGAAATTAAGTTTTAAAACAGCCATTAAAAGCTTCCTGAAGCTGTAGGGTTATTTAATTTAGCTTGACCAATTATTCTAATACAAAAAGTATTTCACCCTAACTGCTACATTTCATGGAGTGAAATCCCTGGTGGCTTCTCATTTCTGATTTGCAATCGTATGGCTGAGTGACTCTTTTGTCTGTGGTACAGAATGCTCACATATGGTAAGACACACTGGAAATTAGATTTCATTTAACAATTCACATCTCCAATGACATTTGTAAAGAGCTACAAATGGGAGGGAATCCGATAACAGAGCAGCACTGTCAGTGTGGTAGGTATTTATACAATAAAAAATTGGTGTAAGCCAGAACCATTGTAATGCCAGAAAAAATGCCACACTTGCCTCTTCCTTTTTTCTCAGTTTTCCTAATACAGATTCTGCGATCTGGCCAACCCTAAAGCCTGAACTGACTCTTTTTGAGGCTGTGCCTTTTTATTAGTATTACAGTAACAGTTATGGCATGTCTAGGCAGCAATTAAACACCCGCAGTTGGCCTGGGTCGGCTGACTTGGGCTCGTAGGGCTGAAAAATTGCTATGCAGACATTTGGGCTCAGGCTGGTGCCCAAGTCTGCTGACCCAGGCCAGCTGCTGCAGTTTAATTGCTGCGCAGACACACCCCTAGATATCCCAACCAAGACCAGGGACCCATTATGCTAGGCACTGTACAGACAAGAGGCAGAAGTGCTTACAGTCTAAATGGACTAGACAGGGAGAAAGTAGAAGTATGGCTATCCCTGTTTACAGCTGGCTAACTGAGGCAGAGAGAGTGACTTGCATAGGAAGTCACTGGCAGAGCCAGGAACTGAACCCAGACCTCCTAAGGACCGAACTAGGACACAACCACAAGCCCATCCTCTTGTCCATGGCTGCAGATGTGGCTTCCAGCAGGATGGACCTTAACCACCTCACTCTTCCTTTCATCTCTTCTCTGTTCCGTGCTCATTACCTATATTTCTCCTCTCTCCGTTTCTCCTGTTCTGCCTTCATATAAGGGCATCATCCGTCCTTGAGCCTACTCCTCATTCTCCACACTCCTACCCCTTTGCTTTTTCTCTCTCCCCAAAATGCTTGTCTCGCACCATAGCTGCTAGTCACACTGAACTGCCCCCAAAGTTTCCAAGCAATATTTCCTGCTCCCATATCTCACCCTCTCTTCCTAATCTGCCCACATCCTTCCATCTCCTGTGATCTTGGCAAGTGCCCTTTCCTCCCATTGGGATCCTGCCTATCTCTTCTGTCTCCTCTAATGTTGTTCAGTAACCACTGTCCTTGCCCCATTTGTGATCCACACCACTGCTTCTCCCTTCACCAATTCTGCCTGTATTACTGGAGCTTTCCTAACACTGCCAGTCCATTCCTCTCCCTGTACATGAGAAGAGGGGAAGGTGAAGACCTTGTCAGAGAAGTGCCCTCACATGCATTAAACAAGTGGGTAGTTTGGGGCCTGAGCTCTTTGGTCTGGCCATGTGCTTTCAGCAAACAAATCAGAAACTCCCCTCAAACTTAAGGGAACATGAGCATAGTTACAGAAGTGAGAGTTAGAAAGGACCTGGTAAGTGATCTTCTCCATTCCCCTGCCACAGATACTTAGATATTTTTGCCCAGACATTTCAGTTCAGTTCAAGAAGAAATTCAGAGTTTCAGTGTTTTATGACTGGTTCTAACCTTTCAGCTTCCAATATGAAACAAATACAGCTAGTGGCCAGTGACAACTTAAATAGGAATGTGATTTTTCATAGGATATTTACTTCCAAAAGAGTGACTACCCTCTTTATTTCCCCTCTAGCTCTCCTCTTTGGCCTGGTCTACACTACGCGTTTATACCGATTTTAGCAGCTTTAAACCGATTTAACGCTGCACCCGTCCACACAACAAGGCCCTTTATATCGATATAAAGAGCTCTTTAAATCCGTTTCTGTACTCCTCCCTGACAAGAGGAGTAGCACTGAAATCGGTATTACCATATCAGATTAGGGTTAGTGTGGCCGCAAATCGACGGTATTGGCCTCTGGGCGGTATCCCACAGTGCACCATTGTGACCGCTCTGGACAGCAATCTGAACTCGGAGGCACTGGCCATGTAGACAGGAAAAGCCCCGTGAACTTTTGAATTTCATTTCCTGTTTGGCCAGGGTGGAGAGCTCACCAGCACAGGTGACCATGCAGAGCTCATCAGCACAGGTAACAATGCAATCTCCTGAGAATCGAAAAAGAGCTCCAGCATGGACCGCATGGGAGGTACTGGATCTGATCGCTGTATGGGGAGAGGATTCTGTGCTAACAGAACTCCGTTCCAAAAAACTAAATGAAAAAACATTTGAAAAAGTTTCCAAGGCTATGATGGAGAAAGGCCACACCAGGGACTCGGTGCAGTGCAGAGTGAAAGTTAAGGAGTTCAGACAAGCCAACCAGAAAACCAAAGAAGCAAACGGAAGGTCCGGGGCAGGGCCGAAAACATGCCGCTTCTACACTGAGCTGCATGCAATTCTAGGAGGGTCCACCACCCCACCCCTGTCCGTGGATTCCGAGGTGGGGTTGGTAATCTCAGCCATCGCTGAGGATTCTGCGGATGGGGAAGATGAGGAGGAGGAAGAGGAGGACGAGCTTGCAGAGAGCACACAGCACTCCGTTCTCCCCAGCAGCCAGAAGCTTTTTCTCACCTAGACGGAATTACCCTCCCAAGCCAGTAGCCCAGACAATGAAGCCATGGAAGCGACCTCTGGTGAGTGTAACTTTGTAAATATAAAACATGGTTTAAAAATGATTGATTTGCCCTGAGGACTTGGGATGCATTCGCAGCCAGTACAGTTATTGGAAAAGTTTGTTAACATGTCTGGGGATGGAGCAGAAATCCTCCAGGGACATCTCCATGAAGTGCTCCTGGAGGTACTCCAAAAGCCTTTGCAGAAGGTTTCTGGGCAAGGCAGCCTTATTCCGTCCATCATGGTGGGACACTTGACCACGCCATGCATGTAGCAAGTAATCTGGTATCATTGCATGACAAAGCCTAATTCTGTATGGTCCCGGTGATTGCTGGCATTCAAGCAACATCCGTTCTTTATCTCGCTGTGTTATCCTCAGGAGAGTGATATCGTTCATGGTAACCTGGTTGAAATTCAGAAATTTAATTAAGGGGACAGAGATGGCCATTCCTACTGGCCTGTTTGCCTGTTGCTTAAAAGAAATTCTTCCTTGCAGGTAGCCAAGCTGAGGGAGGGGAGGGGGGGTAATGGCGCTGAGCTTTTTCGTGTTTGGCTAGCAGGGATCTTCCCTGCTACCAGCCACGCGCTGGGGGAGGAAGAAGGGGGGTGATTAGCAGTGATCTTCCATGATACCAGCCATGCGGTGGGGGGGGGAGAAAGGGGGGTGATTAGCAGTGATCTTCCATGATACCAGCCATGCGATGGGGGGAGGGGTAAAGCGATCATCCCAGAGAATTAGATTGGGGGGGCGGTGGTTTCTGCTGCTGCATGTTAACAGGAAAGAAGCAGCACTGAACGAGCTTTGCTTGGTATTTGGGAAAGGAGGGCACTGTGTATATGAAGGCTGCAGAAGCCGAAAGACAATGGCTTACCATGGCCGCATGCAAGCTGAATTCTGCTGCCTGGACCTGCGTCTGTGAGATCTCTAACACCAGAGCCACAGGCACTCAATATTAAGATGCAAAATGCAACCTTGTAGTGAAATCACATGTGCTATGTAAGATGAATAGTGTTGTTCACTGTGAAAGAGTATAATCATTGTTCTGTAAAATGTATCTTTTTAAATGCTTCTCTCCCTTTTTTACCTCCCTCATGCAGCTGCAAATTTTTCAAGCCTCCCTATTCCATCCCGAAGGCTATCTCAGATAAGGCGGAGGGAAAAAAAGACAAGAGACGAAATGTTCTCGGAAATCATGGAAGTAACCCGCAATGAAAGAGCTCATCTGAATGAGTGGAAGGACGTGGTATCAAATTACAGGAAAGATGCCAGTGAATGTGAGGACAAGAGGGACTAACGTGAAGAGAGAAGGGAGGCTTGAGATGAGAGGTGGCAGCAGGAAGATGAGCTGTAGGCAGGAAGATCAGCAGTGGAGGGATGCAACGCTGGGGCTTCTGCGTGATCAAACTGACATCCTCCGATGTCTGGTGGAGCTTCAGGAACAGCAGCAGGTTCACAGAGGGCCAGTGCAGCCCCTGTGTAACCACCCTCACCACATTCCATATCTTCCTCGCCCAGATGTGTAAGAACGCGGGGGGGAAGGCTTCGTGCATCCGCCCACTCCACCGCCGTGGACAGCCCAACCAAAAGGCTGTCATTACTTTGAAATATTTTTAGTGGCCTTTTCCTTCCCTCCTATCCTCCTCCCAAACCACACCCGGGATACCTTGTCAGTTCTCTCCCTCTTTTTATAATGATTTTTTAATAAAGAATACATGATTTTTAAATGATAAGGAAATAAAGTCACTAAGCAAGCTATAATCAAAGGGGGAGGGTGGGTTGCTTACAGGGAATGAGTCAATCAAGGGGGGCGTTCATCAAGGGGAAAAAAACCACAACAGTCACACCGTACCCTGGCCCATGATGAAACTCATTTTGAAAGCTTCTCTGATGCGCACCACTTCGTGGTGTGCTCTTCTAATCGCCCTGATGTCTGGCAGCGTGTAATCAGTGGCCAGATGATTTGCCTCAGCCTCCCACCCCACCATAAAGGTCTCCCCCTTACTCTCACAGAGATTGTGGAGCACACAGCAAGCAGCAATAACAATGGGGACATTGGTTTCGCTGAGGTCTGAGTGAGTCAATAACGTGTGCCAGCGCACCTTTAAACGGCCAAATGCACATTCTACCACCATTCTGCACTTGCTCAGCCTGTAGTTGAACAGCTCCTGACCACTGTCCTGGCTGCCTGTGTATGGCTTCATGAGCCATGACATCAAGGGGTAGGCTGGGTCACCCAGGATAACTACAGGCATTTCAACATCCCCAACTGTTATTTTCTGCTCTGGGAAGTAATTCCCTTGCTGCAGCCGTTTAAACAGAGTAGTGTTCCTGAAGACGCGAGCGTCATGAAACCTTTCTGGCCATCCCATGTGGATGTTGGTGAAACGTCCCTTGTGATCCACCAGTGCTTGCAGCACCATGGAAAAGTACCTCTTGCGGTTTACGTACTGGGTACCCTGGTGCTCCGGTGCCAAGATAGGGATATGGGTTCCATCTATCGCCCCCCCCCCACAGTTAGGGAATCCCATTGCAGCAAAGCCATCCACTATGACCTGCACGTTTCCCAGAGTCACAACCTTTCATAGCAGCAGCTTAATGATTGCTTTGTCTACTTGCTTCACAGCAGCCCCCACAGTAGATTTTCCCACTCCAAATTGATTCCCGACTGACCGGTGGCTGTCTGGCGTTGCAAGCTTCCAAAGGGCTATTGCCACTTGCTTCTCAACTGTGAGGGCTGCTCTCATCTTGGTATTATGGCATTTCAGGGCAGGGGAAAGCAAGTTACAAAATTCCATGAAAGTGCCCTTATGCATGCGAAAGTTTCTCAGCCACTGCAAATCATCCCAAACCTGCAAAACTATGCGGTCCCACCAGTCTGTGCTTGTTTCCCAGGCCCAAAATCGGTGTTCAATGGCTAGAACCTGCCCCATTACCAACAGGATCTCCAAAGCGCAGGGGCCCGCAGTGTGAGAGAATTCTGTGTCCATGTCTTCATCACTCTCATCGCTGCTCTGCCGTAGCTGCCTCCTCCTCGCCTGGCTTTGCAGGTTCTGGTTCAGCATAGACTGCACGAGAATGCGCGAGGTGTTTACAACGTCCACGACTGCGGTCTTGATCTGAGCAGGGTCCATGCTTGCTGTGCTATGGTGTTTGCACAGTTCAGCCAGGAAAAAAGGCGCAAAATGGTTGTCTGCTGCTTTCACAGAGGGAGGGGTGAGGCTGTACCCAGAACCACCCGCGACTATGTTTTTTGCCCCATCAGGCACTGGGATCTCAACCCAGAATTCCAAGGGGCAGGGGAGACTGTGGGAACTATGGGATAGCTACCCACAGTGCAACGCTCTGGAAATCGACGCTAGCCTCGGTACATGGACACACACCACCGAATTAATGTGCTTAGTGTGGCCTCATGCACTCGACTTTATACAATCTGTTTTACAAAACTGGTTTATGTAAAATTGGAATAATCCTGTAGCGTAGGCATACCCTTTGTGACACACCTTGTAGTCAATCCTATAGCCCTGGGATACAAAATTCCCACTGTGAATTCCTCACATGGAATGGAGAGTCCCGATCCATTGGCTGCAACCCCACCATGAGCTCTGTGCAGGTAGATCCTTGTGTCTCTGGGGACTTCAGTAGGGGTCCATTCACACAGAGCTAATTGCAGCATCAGAGCTTTAAACTGCAAGCCATCTAAGGAAGGGCGACTTCCTTAGATAAAGCAACTGACCTATGCCCTTTGATTCATTTTTAATCTGTTTTCTGGCATCAGCTCTTTGGAGCAGGTATTGTGTCTTGTTCAGCATTTTGAAAGACACTTGCATATTCAGGGCATCATACAAATAATTTAACTTTTTTAAACTGATTACATTAAAAAATTATCACTAACACATCCTCATAACAGCACACAGTTTCCAGGCATATGAATTGGGAACAAAAGAAGACAGTATTTAGTCGTTTGTGCTTCAACGTACATAGATACAAAGCTTCAGGTTGCCCTCTGCTGGTACTCCCTTGAATGCAAACTGAAGAGCAGCAGAACTCCTAGCTATGTGAATATTTTCCCAAACAAGACAATTTCCTCCAAAAGACTCATTATTTGTGAGCAGAAAACTAATTGGTTCTCTGCCATTTTTTCATAAATGTACAGAAAGGAATATGAAAATGACTGCGGCAAGAAACAAGCATCTTCTCCTATATATTTGGTGCCATAGTCACCAACTCTTTCATCTTCCCCTTTAACAGTCATTTTCTTCACATCACAGCATAAATACATCAACAGCTGCCAGGACAACCTCACAGGTCTCTGGGAGACATATTAAAAAATTGGTTAATTTTTTTCAAAAGTGCATATGAATGAATTGCATGCACAAAAACACAAGCTACACACACCAGGAGTTGATACCAGTTATGCACATAAAAAAAAAAGTCATACAATTTTTGCACACTATCAACTTGGTGTGCTAATGTTAGAATTTATATATGAATTTACATACAGACCCTACCTCTCCATCCAAATAAGTGAAAATTGGGTATTTGTGTGCACAAATGATAAGGCATGAAAATCTGCCCAGACTGTTTACTCGCAGAATGTTGAACACAGTTTAGGAGGAGCAGATAGTACTGTCTATAGTTATGATTGCTTTATACTTCCCAGTATAAGACTCTTTTTTCCAAGGGCTTAACGTTTTGTCAGACGTTAGCCATTTGGACTGAAACTTTCCATGTCAGGTGTCTGTATCAGGCTTTTTGTTTCTTTGTTTTGTTTTTTAGTGCAGGGATGTGAATTTCAACTAAAACAATTCTGCTGTTTCCAAGAATGAGATTAGGGAAAAATACTTATTTCGCCCATGTTAAAAAAAAATTCTTACAACCCTTTTGTTGAGAAGCTCTAACATCCCTATGCTTTGGAGAAGGGACTTAAAATCTGGCAGGGGAATTGTCTGGGTGTCAGGTATATGCCTTTTGCCATCCCTGTGAAAATTGGCCAAGTCATCAGACTCACCCCCCCACCCGCCCCACATGCTTTAATAGAGACCTGGTTGGACAGCTAAATTCTCTAGCGATTCCATTCACAAGCACGCTCTCAGCTCCCATGTGCTGACCAGACTGTACAAATGCCATCCTGTCAGAGCACTGATGGACATGATCTAAAAGGGTAAAGTCTCAATAAACCCCTATAATGACTAAGAGCTTGAGCCTGCAAACCTTCTACCCAGATAAATGTGAGCTCCTCATGCAGGGAATTTCCAGGAATGGTCCAAGGGTGTAATGTTAAGAACAGAACATCAAGCTCAACATTGATAATATCTGAAAGCAACAATTGCAAATGAAGCATGTTTTGCTCTTACACAGTTATCCGTTTAGAGTAGGCCTGCACAACATACGGCCCGCGGGCCGCACGGCTCGCAGGGGGGGATTCCGAATCCCCCGCACACAGCTCTGCGGGCAGCCTAGAGCCTTTTGAATCCCGGCAGCGGCGGGCAATCAAAGGGCTCTGGGCTGCCCGCAGTGGCAGGGAGCCCAGAGCCCTTTAAATCCCAGCTGCAGCCAGGAATCAAAGAGCTCTGGGCTGCCAGCAATCGCGGGGAGCCCAGATCCCTTTAAATCCCAGTCGTGGCCAGGAATCAAAGAGCACTGGGCTGCCGGTAGCAGCGGGGAGCCCAGAGCTCTTTAAATCCCAGTCGTGGCCAGGAATCAAAGGGCTCTGGGCTGCCCGCAGAGATTCCCAGCCGCAGCTGGGATTTAAAGGGCTCAGGGCTGCCCGTGGCTTTGGGCACTCCAGAGCCCTTTGAATCCTGGCCGCGGGGCCACCTGGGATTTAAAGGGCTCAGGACTCCCCGCAGCGACTGGCAGCCCAGAGCCCTTTGAATCCTGGCTGCGGCTGGAATTTAAAGGGCTCAGAGCTCCCCACAACTGCGGGCACCCCAGAGCTCTTGGAATCCCGGCCACGGCCGCTGATTGCCCCCTCCCCGGAACCCTGCCCCAACTGCCTCCCAGGACCCCCACTGCCTATCTAAGCACCACTGATCCTTGTCCCCTGATACCCCTCTCCCGGGACCCCTGCCCCAACTGCCCCTCAGGACCCCACCCCCTACCTAAATGCTGCTGCTCCTTGTCCCCTAATTGCTCCCTCCCGAGACCCCTGCACCTAACTGTCCCTTGGGACCCCAGCCCCTATCTAAGCCTCCCTTCTCCTTGTCCCCAACTGCCCCCTCCTGAGACCTCTCCCAACTTCCCCCCAGGACCCCACCCCCTACCTGTCCCCTGATAAACCCCTGGGACTCCCATGCCTATCCAACGGCTGCCTGTCCCCTGACTGCCCCCCCAACCTCCGCCCCATCCAACCCCCTCCCCGCTCCCTATCCCTTGACTGCCCCCTGGAACCCCCTACCCCTTCTCCAACCCCTAGACCTCTTACCATGCCACTTAGACAACCGTGTCTGGCTCCGTGCAGCTCCAGACATGTTGCTGCCGTGCTCCCCCACGGAGCCCACAGCCCCCCCCTCCCCCCCCGCAGTACCTGCCTTCCAGATTTGAACACTTCAAAATTCAGGAGTGCTCAAGCTCAGTTTGGACAGCTGTTACTTCATTTCTCCCAAATCAAATACACTAATCCACTGTAACTTGCTGTAGAAAAAGTAGGATAAAATTGAGCAAGAAATGCTTATTAGGACTGGAATTGCTATTTTCAACAGCCATTGCCTTTTTCTTTGTTTAAAAGGAAGACAGTGATATTGCATTGGCAAATTCCCCATAGAAAGAAAGAGTGGAACAGAAGAATAATAAAGGCACCTCAACTTTTCCTCATTTATGGAGGACAGTCTTATCAACTGCATCCAGATATCCTCCAATCACACAAGCTGAAAATTGTTCCACTTCAGCTCTGTAACCATATGGGAACCAATCCTGTCCATGTTTTGTGCACATCCAAAATTCCTGCTGAATGACCTACCCTGGGAGTGAGTTACCAGTGACCCAGGGCTGGGGTGGCAGGAGGTGTAGGGGGGAGCACTGGTGGGGGGGAACCCAGGGCTGCGGCAGCAGCAGGGTATGGGGAGGGCACTGGTGGGGAAGAAAGGGGGAAGCCCAGCGCTGGGGCGGCAGGGGGTGTCTGTGGGTGGGTGGGGGGAGAGCCCAAGACTGGAGCAGCAGGGAGGTACAGAAGGGAGCCCAGGGCTGGGACGGGGCCAGCCAAATTTTTTTTTGCTTGGGGCAGCAAAAAACCTAGAGCCGGCCCTGCCAGGTTCCCCCAGCCGCCGGAGCCCTGGGCCCTTTAATTTGACCCTGAGGGCTCCCAGCCACCTCTTCAGCTGGGAGCCCCTGGCTGATTTAAAATAAAGTATCACCTCCCCACCCCCAACCTTCCTTTTTGGCCCACAGCTGTTTTGGTGGGGCGGTGCTGGGGAAGAAGGATTTGTTTCCATAGGGCTGGGCGGCCCTGGGGAGGGGTGTTTCTGCAGGGCCGGGAGGTTTTCGGCCCTCAGCTGTTTTCTTTCGAGTAATGTGGCCCTCGCCGCTTTACGAGTTGTGCAGACCTGGCTTAGAGGCTTGATCTTTACTACCGATGAAACAAATGAGAGCCTGCTATTGACTTCTGTGGTACCTGGGTATGATCTTTTAGTCACAAAATCTGTTGGATACAGACCATCTCTTCCTAAATATAAGAGATCTGGTTTGAATCAATTCTCAGGCTACAGAATTACAGGAGGCTCATTTATCTGGCCTATACAAGAAAAAGGCAGCAGGAACCAGTCACTGTTATTTATGTCCTGAATAACAGATCCTTAAAGCCTTTAAACAAGAGGAACAAGGATGTGTATCAATGGCATTTATATGTATGGTTCTTTATGCAAGCACATAAATCAGAAAAATATCACACTGAGTAAATCTAGCAAAATATTCTCTTCTAGGGAAGTGTCACTATCAATGTGGAAGTCTGTCAGTAAAGAGGAGGGCTGGTCTCCGAAGAGATACAACATTGCACCTCCTGGTTTGACAGTTCTGTAGTAAAAGTAGGTTAGACAGTATAAACAAAGTAAAGGATCAATCCTGAAAATGCTTACTTCTGTGCAAAAAGTTGTATGTGAATGTGTAATTAAGGACTGTACTATAACACATACAAACACAGAAGCCTCCATAATTATGGCAATTCCTAAATTTTCAGTACTTGACTTTGCAACCTTAATTATGTTTTTAACTTTTTTGATATTGTATGTGTGAATTATATGCGAATATCATTACAGCTGGTAAAATAAACTGAAATTTTAAAAAAAATGTGAAAAAAAGTGTTTGTGAAAAATTTCCTGCATTTTTAACCATCTCGATAGATAAGTAAAGGTTTAATATATGTAGCATGGGGTGAATAAAGTTTAGTATTTGTCTAAACACAAATCAGTTTTAGCATTAGCAAACAAGCATCAGATTAGGAAAGAAAAACAAAAATAGTATTCAATATTTTTATTTTAATAAAGCTTTAAAAATAATTCTATATTTAGTTATAAATCCGTAACATTTTTTAAGTTACTAATAAACACTACTATACAATCATAAATTGAAGAAATAAAATTATACAATTTGGTCAATTTGACTGTGACAATGAGATATTTCAGGTATCTCTAATTCATGGGAAGATACACAGGGGTACTGGTGATACATGACACTGCTGGTTAGAAGCTAGCTTTGGATATAGCAAATATTAAAAACGGAAGTGAATTAAGAGAATATATTTTATATCTAAATACAAGTATCACCTTAACTGCAATTGTTGCTTCTGCCAGTAGTTCAGCGTACAATTGCACTGGCCATTGACATCAATCTGGTCTTTTGTAAATCACATTGCATTACCAAAAAAATAAACTAATAGAGAGGGCCCGATCCTGCATTCCTTGCACGCTCTGGGTGAGATCTTGGGCTGCACCTCTAATGCAGCACAGAACTCGAAACACCAGGGTTAGGGGGGACTGAGCCTGATGGGCTTGAAGCCACCTTTGCACCCTCCTGTATCCAGGCTGCTCTTGGGGTTGGAAAGGCCCCCAACATATTTCAGACAGCCCAGGAGCATGGCCAAATTACAGCAGCCTCCCTGGATTGCCCAGTGCTCCAAAGTGCTGCCTAAAATCTCTCTGTGCTGCGGCTATACATTTGACACCCCCTCCTGCCCCTGGCACGCCCCCCTTCTCCAGGGTTTGTAAGGTGGCCCTTGACAGGCAATATTATTTGCCTGTGCCAGGGAATCCTCCCCAGCCAGAATTGGGGCTTTAAGAGGCCCTTTATGCCACTCCAACTCTTATCCAGATAAAAAGGTTGTAGCTGCGGTGAGAATCTCAACCTCCGTTTCATCGTTTAGCCTGAGTTTATCAACAACATTACTTTTAACATGAAAAATGTTACCACAGGGATGTTTGAGTACCCACTCTCTTTACAAAAAGATATTCCTGTAACTATTGGGGCAGATTCTACCCACAGTGACACCAGTATATTCGCAGAGTACTCATGGACTTCGCTACTAGATTTAGGTCAATGTAACTCACATCACAATTTGATCCAACCTGTAGCATCTTATAGTTTTAAAGAGGTGCTTGTTAAACCCCTGATCTCGCACTATTTAAATCATTGTGAGTTTTGCATTGATTTCAGCGAGGACAGGATCAAGGCCTATATAAAAAGAGTGAATTTCAGACATGTGACTTTACAGCAATAAACCCTTGCTTTGCATTCAGAAAATAGACTCACGGACAAAAGTTTGCATTCTTATTTCCCCAAAGTTTGGGGATGTTCAGATCTATGGTTCTGGTTCAGTTTCTTCTCTAGTATTCATTTCACGCTGGTTACACTATACTTGCTGTCATGTTGCTGCATAGATTCCATCTGGCCAATACTTTATGCCTTCAATACTATGGAATTGAGGGAAACGAGTTGTATGTACGACAACTTTTCTAAACCAGCTCAATCAGAGCTAGGCTTAAATTAAATGCTTCCTTAATGCAGAAGCCATTCTGTTACTCCCTGGAACTGTCCATAATCATGTTAGTTGGCCTCTGACTGGAAAAGGTATTAAAAAACCCTCATCAACTTTATATAAAGTTGAATCTGAAGCATGTTTCATTTTGAAGATCATTTTGGAGAGTTTATTCTGAGTGATTTATGGCAGGGAGATTATTTTATAGGAGGAGGGGAGAAAATCAACTCTCTCTTCCTTTGTTCCGCAAAAGGCAGAAGATAAGTATACAGAATGTTATCTACTCTTCCAAAATAAGGGAACCTACCTAGAAGAGAAATTGAAGTTTTAGGATTTGCCAAAACTTCAGCAGGAAGATGGAAATATCCTACGAGCCTGAACTACTTGTACAACCATGACTCTGAATATTTAGACTTCAAACACAGAGAAACAAAGTTTTGTTTCACACTTGCACAGACTGTCAGAAATAACCTCCAAGCAATAGAATCACTTGAGGGCATGAATATGGCCTTGCAAAGGGACTTTAAAAGAATTGATGGAGCCTTATTTTATAAAGTTATATCTTGAACAGCCCTCAGTGGGAAGAACAATTTAAATATTAAGAAAAACTAATTACAAGTTAGCTGGAGACTGCAGGAAGGAGTTATCACTTCTTTTCCTCACCTTATTCCAAAAAATTCTTCACACAAAAATAAACCTGAGAAAAGTTTCCTTTTTCAGTGGCTTCACGAAAGAGTGGAAGAAAAACAAAACAAAAAATCCCACTGTTGTTCCTGGTTGCACTTTGTGATTTTCATTTTCACTTCTAGTGAAACATACTTTTTGCAAGGGGTTGCTGGATGTTTGAATTGTTTTTAAGTGACTAACCTGAATAAACTTCAATTGCCTTCTGTCTTGAAATTCCCATTAAAGGTTCTCAGACTAGATATGGACATACCATGATTTTCAAAGCCCTGCATAGAACTGGTCCTAATTATCTGAGAGACCTTCTATTCCTACAACAAACAGCCTCCTACAACAGCTACTCTCCACTGGAAGAATAAAACAGTCAGCCAGCCAATAAGGGGAGAATGGAAGATGGAACCTTCATGAGTCAGAGAACACTAGGGAATCTAGAAGCTCACTGATAGCTTTAAAAGTGCACTACATGCAATGAAATAAGAATAAGCACTAAGAAGAATGATTAAAGGTCTAGAGAACATGACCTATGAAGGAAGGGTGAAAGAACTGGGTTTATTTAGTTTGGAAAAGAGAAGACAGAGGGGACATGATAGCAGTTTTCAGGTATCTAAAAGGGTGTCATAAGGAGGAGGGAGAAAACTTGTTCACCTTAGCCTCTAACGACAGAACAAGAAGCAGTGGGCTTAAACTGCAGCAAGGGAGGTTTAGATTGGACATTAGGAAAAAGTTCCTAACTATCAGGGTGGTTAAACATTGGAATAAACTGCCTAGGGAGGTTGTGGAATCTCCATCTCTGGAGATATTTAAGAGTAGGTTAGATAAATGTCTATTAGGGACGGTCTAGACAGTATTTGGTCCTGCCATGAGGGCAGGGGACTGGACTCGATGACCTCTCGAGGTCCCTTCCAATCCTAGAGTCTATGAATCTATGAACCTCTGATGCTGTTTGTGAGTGTTTGTTAGGAAGACAATAAGGACAGGAACATGTTGCCTTTTAATTTGTGTAGTTTCTCTGGCAACCAGTGCAAATAACATAGGTAAAATTATAGTCCTATCACACTCAATGTGCTGACAGTAATATATAATTGCATGCCTCTCCTACAGGAAAGCTTTTTTAGCATAATCCTATAGTGTCTTTTCTCACACACTGTTTTAGGTGTTTCCTCATTTCCACAACTTGCAAAGCCCTGGAAAAAAAAATACTTGGCAGGTTTTGCTATTGCAGCAGTATCTTTGAAAGTATATAACAGGAGTAATTTAGTGTGTCTGATAGCAATAATCCTAGATTATTTGCAACTAAGAGAAAGTGGGTATGTAAAGTCATGAGATGTTTCTGAATTATTATTTTTATTTTATTTTTTAGTCTTTTAGTAGATCATTTGATACAATCTCCATATGTCTAAAGAGTGGCTGAACTTCACGGTTTCTAAGAAACTCTTTGCCTTAGTAGCTAAACACCAAATCCGGGTTACATTAAATTTCTCCTAAGCTAGAGGTATCCACAGTGTGTTCTCCTATCCCAGATTTGATCAGTTTTGCTTATGTGATTGCTGTCATCTTGGTCAATTTACCAGGGATTGAACTGGGGACCTCCAGAGGAAAAAGCACAAGATACTGCACCTTGAGCTAAAATTCTCTAGCTGGGGCTTACAATGGGGTGTACAAACCTTGCACTGGAAAGGAAGAGTTAAAGAAGCACTTTGGGCCCAGGCAAATCCCCCTGCCACACCACAGAGTGAGCACTATAGAATGTGCAGCTGCCTGGGGCCTCTGGCTATGGAGATTCTAACTGACCTGCTGAGGGGAAAAAGGATTCTGGACACTGGCAAGCTCTGGGAATTTACCATCATTTATTTTCTTTAAATGTCTTCACTTTGCCCTTTTGTATACGGAGGCTGGTAGGAAGCAATCCAGTGCAGCCCCTTTCGGGTGCAGAACACCTGCTGCCAACCACTGGGCCCTGGCTTGGAACCTGATGGAGAGGGGAAACCCAGGTTCCCCTAGTAATCCCCCAGCCAGTGCTGAAAGTGGAAAGCCTACACCTGATATGGGGCATTTCGACAAAGGAGACTGTGAAACCAGGAGGATTAAGACTCTGGGACCTTGGCCCTAGGTGTGGCCTGGAGCCCCTCAGGGCTGCTTTATTGGACTCTTTGTCTGCCTAAAAGGGTGTGGACATAATTCATGACCCGGCCAGAGGGTTGAGTCATGGAAGAAGGCAGACCAGAGTGCCTGTCAGCCAGAGCACCAGGAAAGAACAGAACCTACTACCACCATACCCAGCTGCAAGGGAGCATCTGCAGTGAGAGAATCCCCTTTACACGGCTTTAACAGAATCATATCTGCCGTAACTTGGGCAGAGGAGGGGGACCTGGGTAATACATTCGCCAAAGGGTTACACTTACTGGGGGGGGTTATTCGGTTTGCACTTTGCCTCCTTTGATTATGGCAAGTTGGCTTCTGCAAACAGATGAGACTTACTGCTTGCTCTGAAAGTGCTCAGTCCTGTCTCTTCCAGCAGATGTTCTACAGTCAACCAAGAACATCTTACCTCCAGCTCTCAACAACTTCATCCCTAGATGAAACTTTCCAAGGGGAGTGTGGTTCATGAATACAGTCAGTAATGGAGAGGCAGACTCTAATGTAGCTGGGCCACATTTGTTAGATTTAATCCCTTTATTGTTGCTGATATAAGGAGTCTTGGCAGTAGTTTTCTACTGCAACAATAATACCTAGTATGAGTTCCATTAATATGAATGTTGGACCATATGTTCCAAAGGCAGTTGGGATGCTGTTCACTAATTAAGAGATTAAACAAAGGTGACCAAAAGCAGAAAGAAGAAACCCTGGAATAAGAGAGTGAACGAATCAGGCCATGAAACCAAAAGGAAAAGATAAAGGGACTGAGGTATTCAGAACGATGGGTGAAAACTGATCACATCTTCAATTTAACGTATGTAGTTCGAGGCCAAAAGGAAAAACTAAACTACAAATATATGGTAAAATTGTAGAGCTGGATGGAAAATTCAACAAACATGAATACTTTTTCCTTTGAATATTTCTACAAACAGCAAATGCTACAAGCAGTGGAACCTGAACAAAAGGACCACAGTATTAAAAAAAACCACAAAGGGGTGATCCTGCAGAAAAATACCTAACACAAATGTAGTTCCGTTAGGTTAAAAGCACAACCCAGTGTGCCCTTTGAAGCAGCAAACACTGTGCTGTTAGCTGGCTGTCCATAGGCATCCTTTCCTGTGATGGCAGACTTTGCACAAGATGCATATTCAGCTATATTCCACTACCCATCCTGAGGTAGTCTCTGTAAGCCCAATTCAAAGCCCACAGAAGTCAACGGAGGGACTCCCATTAGCCACATTATGACTGAGAAAGACTTACATTTTGAATATACAGAAGAAGCGGCCAACCCTATACCTTCCGTTTGACTTCACTTATGTACTAGTGGGTCTCAGGTGAAAGCACTGAATACCTCACTGGCGAGCCAATGGTACCTTGAGGATCACAGATGTTTTTCTCTGGCATCTCTTCCCCTGAACTTAGCGCCCACCTTCCAGCCAGCTTCTGCAGGGGTTAGCCTCTTTAAAAGAAGGATGCAAGACATTGAGTATGATGAAACAGTTGGAGGATCTATCATAAAAAGAACAGACTAGTTGGTTTATTTGGGTCAAATAGCTTTTGAGTTCTCCTGCTTCACTCCAGTTGCTTCAGATGCTCCAGTTCAGTGTCAGATGGAAGATTTGGAAGAGTGCTTTCACCCCTTGACAGCACAGCACAGTCATTAGGAACCAGATTTAAGACACAAACATTCATCATATTCTACTTAAGCCTTTATGATAGATATCTTGCCCCATCTTCTGAAGCTGTAAAGGTCATAGAGCCATTTCTAACATACCGTCGGCCCAGAGAAACATTTCACTGGTGACACTTGTCACAACAAGCCTAAGGAATCAGCTGAATATCCAGAATGATTTACGACTGACCTGTGTCGAAAGTCAAAGCACGTTTGCAAGAAGAGGCATCATACTCAGAGGACAAAAGAGGGGATGATCCATTCTTATCCTGGAGCTAGAAAACAAATGTGGTTGAACTTTTCAATTGCATTTAGTGATGGCCTCATCTATATTCAGTATTAGAAAGGGGGAGATTGGATTAGGAACACAGGAACTTTCCCAATAGATGCAGAAAGTCTGTTAAGTGTGACTGAAACTGGATGAAAATATTTCCGTCTCCATCATTCACTCTCTCAAGCATAATGGGATATCGGGTAGAATGTGACACAAACACAAGAGGAACTGATAGTGCCTGCTCTATTCCATCTCACCATCATGCCATTTCTCCTCTACCCAAGTTGCTGCATTACCAATATATTTCATGCTATCAGCACTTTCACCTTTGTGTATACCCAGGGTCAGTATATTAGCTTGGATGAACTTGTATATTAAACTGGACAAGAAAGGTAAAGAGAACTTTATTACTGAATAACAAATTTAAGTTAAACTGAACAGAAGACGTATGGTTCAGGGAATGAAAAGAAAGTAATGTGCTGTATTGAAAACTGTGCTAAAATTACAAGATAGCACTTTACGTGTAAGAGGTTTCCTGGTCTTATTTGCAGACTAGAGGGCTCTTTAGGAAAGCATGCAATGTGGTTGATTCTTCAGCAGTCAGTCTGCAAAAAGCCAGCCTAGAGCAACATAGGTGGAGCCTCTGTCTCTTAGAGGAGCAGCCTGCTTTCTCTTTTTGAGTCTTGTATACTAAGGTTCTGGATTCTAAGAAAAATGTTCATGCATAAAAACATAAAATACTCCTCTGTGTGTATCTTTCTGGAAGGTTGCAACATAACACTTAGGAATGAATATAGAAAAGAAAAATAGTTTTTTATCATAAGCCCGTTAGAGCGGCACCAGCATTAGTAATACACACACAGACATTTGGTAGCTTTTGCTTACTGCATTTCTTGGACGGATGCAGAACAGAGGCAAGTTAGGTTAGTTGTGTGATCCACTACTCAGAGCAATCCCACTCTTTGCATGAAGTTTCGCCAAAGAAAAAACAGATCTCAGAGCCAAGTTGGCACTTGTAACTTTGCAAAAATCAGAGACCATAGGATTGACAAACACTCCCTATTCAGCAGCCAGTCAGATTCAGTGCCTGACTTCTATCTCCAGCACTCAGTACTCCAGTTCACTACTAGGAGTTGCTGGGTGCACAGCATTATTGAAAAGGCGGCCACTTATTTAGACAGCTAATATTCAGCTCTTATATCCATATTTAGGCACCTGACTAAATAAGCAGCCTCATTTTTAAGAACTCAGAGTACACAAAAGCTCTTAGCAGCCTCAGGGGGAGCTAAGAACTTTTGAAAATCAGGTTGCTTTTGGCCTGATCTTGAACCATCAAAGTCAATTGTAAACCTCAGACTGTGTTCAGTGGTGCAGGATCAGTCCCTGAATAGAGCTTTAGGAACTGAACTGTAGGAGCTCATTTCTGAAAATTGGTTTAGGGAATCTTAAGGGTGGCTGACAAAGAAGGGAAGAGAGAATATCAGGCCAAGAACAAGTCTATTGAGAGAGGGAGGCAGAAGGAAAAGTAATTCAGGCAGTGGGAATGTCCTTTGGGGTAGGGAGCTATGGGAGGGAGAAGTAAGTGCCTTTAAAATCTTTAGGCATTTCTCTCCGTGTGATAGGCTTCCTGGGGCTTCCCTCACCATCTGAGAAACAGTTTTCATCCATGCGGGGAGCATCAGCCATAAACAATACAGTCATGTGAAGGTACCAATTAAAAAGAAAAAAAATGTGTCCCTTACCTTGCTTTAGTTGCTTGTGGAAGAGTGAACTCCCCATTGGAGTGCCCCCTTGCAGCTGGGTGGGCAAAGCAGCTGTCCCCTGAGTGCTGGATATGGTGTAACAGGCTCTCCTCATCTAGTGTCCCCTCTTGACAGCTGCTCTGGACCTGCAGTGATCTCCATCCATGACTCGGTGTGCCTGAGGTAGCCCTCACTGAAATAGCCAGGGCAGGCTGCAAAAGGAGAGCAGATTCTCCCAGAACTGGTGGTTTATCTGAATTCTCCAACCAGTCACAAACTGTACTTTTGATCTCTCACACTGATTATCAAGAAGTTAAACAAAGAAATCACAAAGCCCCCTTATTGCATCCCAGTCTCTGGCTCCCAGTTAGCACCTAGATCCAGTCTAGCGAGCAGTTATTTAAAAACTCTGCTCACTATACAAAATGTTCTTCTGACCCCCACAGGCCAGCCACATGGCCAGGTCAATATTAGGTTGGATCTTACCCAAATACCACACTGCCAGCCAATCCTTTAGTGTCTAAAACTAAAGGTTTATTATAAAGAAAAAAGAAAGAACACAAAGAGAGTTGTTAAATGATAAAGCACCCAGATACATACAGATATTTCAAAGTTCATATACAAGGTTCTTAGCAGTATTGGTGAGTTTGCTGGCTTGAAAATCCCTTTGGAACACATCCATAATTTGGATGGGTCATTCAGTCCTTGGAGTAACTTTTCTACAAACTGAAACTCTGAACAGAGGTAAGAAGCAGGAATGAAGAGAAAATGGAGATGATGCAGCTTCCTTTTATATTCTTTTGCCATGTTGCTTGTACTTCCTGCATTCCCACAAGCTTTAGAGCACATGGCATGGAAAAGCCTTAGAGTTCTGTCCATAAGCATACCACGTGCCTTGATGACTCATAAGGCGTATCCCCTCATTCCTTTCAATTAGTTCATTGTACAGTTGGTGACCCTTGATGGGCCACTGAACAGGTTAGGCAGGGCTGATGCCAATCTGTCTGGGGGTATCACCAGAAACACAGTACAAGTCTGGAATACAGTTATACCATACATATCTATAACTGTATAAGGTGATACAAACCTATAACCAAGATCACACTTGGCAAATCATAACATTTTCACAGATACCTCACATGGTATATCTGGTCAGATTGCTTGCGATATTATAATATTGGTATCAACAATATCATAAAGTGTCCCACATATTCCATATAATGTCACACTCTTTTCTCTTGACTCAGCCCTCCAGCCAGGTCATGTTTAAGTCCACCCCTTTGGGGGTAACAGGAAGTCTTACAAATAAAAGTCCCAATTCTTACAAAAGATCTGCGGCCCTGACTCTGGGCCCCACGGTTCTCCCACCCAGCTGAGGACTCCCAGTCATTCTTATCCCCTTGTCAGGGGTTTACCACACAATGGTGGGTTAGGAATCCCAGGCCCACCCACTACACTAAGTTCCAGTTCAGGGACCCTATAACCAGCAGCCCAGATAGAGGTGAAAGTAAGCTGGTACGGGCCAGTACAGAGGACCGGTAAGAAAAGGAGACTGACTGAGGGAGGGAGAGAGAAGCCTGCTCCCTGGATAAGAATAGTTTAAACTCAGCTGTTCCCTGATGGTTCATCCCCCAGGGCTAGGTTTCTGGCATCCTTGTTAATTTCACTCACAGTAGCTGGGGGGAGGGGGTTATGGGGAGGGTGTGTTTGTCCATGGTAGGGGCAGTCCTTTTCTGCCTCCGGATGAGGGGATCTCTCCAATACTAATACATACAACAAATACAAGCATTTGGCTGCACAGCTTAAATTCAGAGCTAATAAAAGCAGGTGGAAGGAGAAAACTCACTGTCACATTGGTTTCTTGGCTCCTCCAGCCAGGCTGCAGACAAGGCTCTGCATTCCCCCCACCCCCAGCAGGAGTTCTCCTCTAGGCTCTAGCTTGCAGTTGGGACACTGGCTGAGATGCCTGCTGCTGCTGCCTGCAAAAGAACAGTTTAAACTTAGCTGTTCCCTGTGCAGTTCAGTGCCCAGAGTTAGGAGCCGTTTCTGGCATCCTTGTTAATTTCACTCTCCGTTGTTGTTGGGTGTGCGTGACCATGGCAGGGGCAGTTCTTTTCTGCCCCCAGGATGAGTGGATCTCCTAAACACAGTCAAAATCAGGAACCATTTCCAAGTTCAAATCTATCCCATTCCCTCCCCAGTAGGCAATCATGGTTGTGATGTCCAAACTGCTTGCAGATCCTTTTTGAAATGTTACTGTTTAAAAAAAAACAACACACAAAAAACATGGAGAACATGGTGGAAAAATGTGTCATGATGATTAGGGTTTATTTTGGGCAAAGCAATTTTGCTGAAGCAACTAAAGATTCACAGGGAAAGCAAATAGCCCCCAGAGACAAAACCACAAACGGACTGAAGGGGAAAACTGAATATTCAGGGAAATTATTGTGCCTCCTTTGAAAGAAAATAGTAGTTTTCATTCCAATCCACCCTCTTTCTATATTGATTTAAACACATGAAATGTTCTTAGGATATCGGGTGCAATCTCAGATCTCTTTTTGTTTTGTCTTGCCTGCAGAGTGCAGAGGCTGAAATTGACAAAACTTTCTCTAAATATCTTGTATATTTCATGAAGGCTATTCCAGTTGTCCTTCATTCACCCCTGACTTCCCTTCTCCCCTCGTTGCCCCCCCAGCTCCCTCCCTGGCTGGCTGGCTGTGGTTTTTGCCTTGGTTACTTACTCCTTGGCAGACCCAGCCCAGCGGCACCTGCTGGCTCTCGGCAGGCAGCAGCCCACAGGGGCCAGTTGCTGGGGTTGCTGCTGGTCAGTGGCAGGCTGCAGTTGCATTGTTTGTGACACATTCATACACATACATACAGTCAGATGTGAAATAAGCCGGTCTGGTCCGGCGTACTGGCAAGAGCCAGATGAGGCCACGCTCCCCTCAGGACTCTGGCAGTACCAGTAAGTCCTGTAAATTACTTTCACCCCTGAGCTCAGATTGGTTCAGTCAAACTCCTTGTTGCTGCCTCCTTGGACTTTTTCCTACCACAGCCTGTCAGCTGGCCTCTCCCACAACCTCTTTAAATTCACTCTTCTCTCAGGGCCAGGACTGACAGGGCTCTCCCCTGGAACCACCCCAACAAAATCCCAAACCAAAAGTACAAATATAAATTCACTTCTGTCCTCCTGGGGTTCTCAGTTCCTCAGCGGAATGCATCAAGCGGCTCTGTCCCTGGAAGTCCAGATTCTGCCTTGTTATCAGGCAGAGCCTGTTCTATGCTGGTGGTTGCTTTGTTCATGTCCTGGCCTCCTGCCATATTTTGCTACTTAGGAGAGGATCCCAGGGCAACTCTCTACCCAGGTTCCTCCTTGACCCACCCAGACTTTCCACTTGCCCTCAGTAGAGAGTGACTACAGAGATTTTTTCCTACAGCCCCCTTCTGCTCCAGACTTCCTCTCTCTAACCACCCAGCTCCTTTCCCAGCTGGGACTCATCTTCGATTAGGGCTGACCCACCCTCCAGGTGCAGCCAGGTGAGTTAGCCTCAGGCCCATGTTAACCCTTTCACTACCTGTGTGGGTAGACACCCCTTCACACTGTTCTATGGGAATGTGTAGCTAAAGCATAAGCAGGATGTAATATGACTGAAGGAAACAACTAATTTTCTTCTTTCCCTTATCCTTGCTGGCCAGAACAACAACTTCTCTTGCAATGGAAATAGGCTTCTAGGGAACCTCTACAAAGGAAGTGCCTGACTGCATGGCAGAAGCAGGGACAGGATCAGTATTATCTTTAAGTAAGACCTAAGTAAGTAAGTAAGTAAGTAAGTAAGTATCCACCCTTTATAGTAACAGAGCAACACTTGCAGGTAGGTGGTGCTGTATAATCATGAGCTTGCTTTGTTTTCTGTCTGTCACATAGTTTTCAATCCACATGACAGTATTCATATTCAAGTCAATTTGAATTAACTGTTTTAGTAACATCTAAATTCTGAACATTGTAGCTACCACTTCTTTCATCCACTAATTTTGTAGTGTCAAAAAAAAATAGAACAATCATAATTGTCCAGCATACTATCTTTTGATAAGTCCAAACTGCTTACTATTATCTTCGGGGGTGCAATTACTTGCACCTTTGTTCCATTGCATTCCTAGCGCTAGAACTTCGAAGTTACACTTCTAAGGCAGTAACTGGCAGGACAGCACTCCTTTCCCATTTTGAAGACCACTACTATATTTGCTTTTCTTTAGTAATATCTTACTGCTTCATTTTCCTATGACTTTTCCAAAAATATATTTCAGTGTTACAGTAGGTTTATTTGCTATATCCCTCAATACTAGCTGGACCCACTGATTAATAGATGAACTGTTTTCCATTTATCTCCCTTTTTATCCATACAACTTTTTTTTTTAATTTCAGTTCTTTTGAGAATGTTACAACCAGACCTCTCAACCTAGCAAATTCTAAATGTGAGCTGCAATGTGTGACTGCATGAGTGAGCTACCCCCCTGCGCCCTCTTGTGGCCAGGATGCCTCTGCTTTGCCCTTTATTCTCCATCTTCCAGGCTGTTTTATAAAGGACTCCAGACACTTGCTTGTCCAACTGCCATTCTTACAGGGTTCTGGGTTTGTTCAGCCAATAACTCAAAAGTAAAGCTCAGAGTCTCAAAAATCTGTTCGAAGGCATGGCTCTAACCTTGGAGCCTGGATGAGCAAAAGGGTTTCTTTGTCTAGTCCTTTTCCTTTTTTTATGAGCTCTTGGGGGTGATACACCTGGGGTTTGACATGCAGTTGTGCTGCTGAGGGCTGACTCCTCTGTAGACTTCCCAGAATCAGCTCCCTCAAAACCTCTTTTAGCTCTTTTATCAGGAACCAGCTGCTTGCAGTTCCCTCCCTGTGCCAGGTGTCTCCAGCTAGCTCGTTAGCTCCCTCACTCCCTCTGCTCTCTCACAAAGATCCAAAATGAGAGACACGCTAATAAATATTCACACAGGAAACTTAACATGCTGTGGAATTCCTTCTTTCAGTATAAAGAACTCTTTCTAGAGCCTCAGTTTCACGATTCTTTATCTCTGATGTAAACAATTGTGAACAACAAAAGTGAGGAGACCCAAAATGTGTGTGGAACAGAGTTCACTTTGGGACTAAAATGAGGGATGGCCCTCAAGACAAGGGACAACTGAGAGGTATGGTTACAACTTTTACTGTGGGGTTGCTACTGGCTGTGCCTCCAGAACAGGATGTGCTGTTGCTAAGAAAGTGGTTTCTGTAGCAGCCATAATCACATAAACATTTTCTGATTCTCTTTCTCTCACCTAGGTGATCTTTACAGGAGCTGAAGAAGTCTGGATAGAAGCAGCCCAAAATCTGATTTAGTTGTTTTTGTCACAGATGGAAAGTGAGCAAACCCCACGCTAAAGGATCTGTGAGCTCAGGCATTTTTGAACTTCAAGACAATATGGGGTACATAACAACCAGAAAAACAACTCATTATTTTGAAGCCAAGAGCCCTTCTAATCATTTATACTAAGCTACAGTAATACTAGAAAAAGGTAAATTTTTATCACATTGAATGTGCAAAATTCGCATTAGCAAGAGGAGCGTGAATTCCAGACTATTAATGACCTATTAGTTTTAACTGATTTTTAAAAAACAAACCATTTATGGGTTGCAAGTGGAAAGCAACTAATATAATAAATTGCTAAAGAAAAGCTACAGATACCTTGGCAAAAACAGCAGGCCAAGCAGGGCTCAAAATCAGTTATGCCAAAACAAATATCCTTGAAGCCCAGACATCAAGCAGTAACATCATATTAGAAGGCAAAAACATCAAGAAAGTAGAAAAGTTCATATATCTGGGCAGCACCATATTAGCCAACAAAGACCTGGAGAAAGAAGTGACCTCAAGGAAATATCATTAAACAATGTGTGAAAATCAAAGATACACAGCACCATAACAAAACTAAGAATTTTCAACTCAGAGATAAATCTCAGTGCTAACATGCATCTGTGAGAGCTGGCGATCCATTAATGTGTTAGATCGAAAACTAGACATGTTGGAATATAAGTACCTATGAAATATTTTAGGCATTGGATAGAGAGACTGTCACCAGTGAAGAGATCCAAGACATTACCAACCAGTGGCTCATCTCCACTAGAATCAGAAGCAAGCACTGGACATATCTGGGGCACGTACTCTGATGCCAACACACAGACTCCCACATGAAGCTGTCAAGTGGAAACCAACTGGTGTGAGGAAAGAGGGCACCCAAGAGAAACCTTAAAAAGGACCCTTCGCATTTAGATAGGGCAGAACAATTGATCTCAAAACCATGGAGCATTTTGAAACAGCAGCTATCCCATTCAATTACATCACGTAATGGCAAACAACTAAATATTGACAAATGGTATAAGTGCTTGTATACAAATGCCAGAAGTCTAAATACTAAGATGGGGAACTTGAGTGGCTGGTCTTAAATGAGGATACTGAAATATGAGGTATCACAGAAACTTGGTAGAACAATGCTAACCAAAGGAACATGGTAATACCAGAGTACAAAATATACAGGAATGACAGAGCAGATTGTGCTGGTGAGGGGGGGGGTGCTATCTGTAAAAGAAACCATAGAGTCAAATATAGCAGAAATCTTAAAGGGAACAAACTGTACCATAGAATCTCTATGGATAGAAACTCCATGCTTGAATAATAAGAGGATAGCAGTGGTGGCGGTGATTGTGAAATGCTCAGGGAGATTAGAGAGGCTACAAAAATAGAAAACTCAATAATGATGGGGGATTTCAACTAACCCCATATTGACTGCGTACATGTCCCCTCAGGATGGGATGCAGAGATAAGCTTTCTTCACATCATTAATGTCTGCTTCTTGGAGCAGCTAGTCCTGGAACCCACAAGGGGAGAGTCAATTCTTGTTTTAGTCCTAAGTGGAGAGCAAAATCTGATCCGAGAGGTGAGTATAGCTGAACCATTCAGTAATAGCAACCATAATGTAATTAAATTTAACATCCTTGGGTTGGGGGGGAAAGATACCAAAGAAACTCCCCACAATAGCATTTAACTTCAAAAGTGGGGAACTAAATACAAATGAGGAAGTTAGCTAAAAGGAAATTAAAGAGAACTGTCACAAGATTGAAATGCCTGAAACCACATGGAAGCTGTTTAACAACACCATAACAGAGGCTCAAACTAAATGTATACAGTAAATTAAATAAAAAACAGTAAGAGACCCAAAAAATGCCATCATGGCTATACAATAGAATAAAAGAGGCAGTTAGAGGCCAAAGGCATCCTTTAAAAATTGTAAGTCAAATCCTACTGAGGAAAATAGAAGTATAAACTCTGGCAAGTCAAGTGTAAATGCATAATTATGCAGGCCAAAAAATAATTTGAAGGGCAACTAGCAAAAGACACAAAAATGATCAGCAAAAAAAATTTTTAGTACTGCACCTCAGAAGCAGAAAGCCTGCCAAACAATCAGTAGGGCCATTGGACGATCAAGATGCTAAAGAAACACTCAAGAAAGGCAAGGCCATTGTAGAGAAGCTAAGTAAATTCTTTGCACTGATCTTCATTGCAGAGGATGTGAGGGAGATTTCCACACCTGAACTATTCTTTTCAGATCTGACAAATCTGAGGAACAGTTCCAGAGTGAGGGATCAGTAGAGGAGATTTCGGAACAAACTGATAAGTTAAACAGTAATAAGTCACCAGGACCATATGGTATTCGCCCAAGAGTTCTAAAGGAATGTGAAATTACAGAAGTACTAACTGTGGTATGTAGTCACTGTACCAGATAATGTAATGCCGAAAAAAGGCTCCAGAGGTGATCCTGGCAATTATAGGCCAGTAAGCCTTCAGTACCAGGCAAATTGGTTGAAACTATAATAAAGAACAAAGCCTTTGATAATGCCCCACACCAAAAGTTCTTAAGCAAAACAAGCAGTCATGGGATAAGAGGAAAGAAATTCCCATGGATCAGTACCGGATTAAAAGATAGGAAACAAAGGGTAGGAATAAATTATTGGCTTTCACAATGGAGAGGATCTGTACTGGGATCTCTGCTGTTCATCATACTCATAAATGATCTGGAAAAGGCTGTAAACAGTGAGGTGTCAAAATTTGAAGACAATACAAAATTATTCAATAAAAGTTAATTCCAAAGCTGACTGGGAAGAGTTACAAAGCAATCTTACAAAATTGGGTGACCAGGCAAGAAAATTAAAGACAAGTGGGTGAGGTAATATCTTTTATTGGACCAACTTCTGTTGTTGAGAGAGAGAAGCTATCAAGCTTATGCAGAGCTCTTCTTCAGATCAGCTCTGTGTAAGCTCAAAAATTGTCTCTCTCATAAACTGAAGTTGGTCCAATAACAGATATTACCTCACCCACCTTGTCTCTCTAATATCGTTGGACCAACAACACTGCATGGGCAAGAAGATGGCTGATTAAATTCAGTGTTGATAAGTGCAAAGTAATGCACACTGGAAAACATAATCCAACTATATATAAAAAATGATGGGGTCTAAATTAACTATTACCCCTCAAGAAAGAAATTGCAGAGTCATCATGGACATTCTTCTGGAAACAGCCACTCAGTGTGCAGCAGCAGTCAAACAGCTAACAGAATGTTAGGAACCATTAAGAAAGGGATCTATAACAAGACTGAAAATGTCATATTGTCATATATAAATCTATGGTGAATCCATGCCTGGAATACTGTGTGCAGTTCTGGTTGCCCTATCTCAAAAAAGAGATATATTAAAATTGAATAAGATATAGAGAAGGGCAACAAAAATTATTAGGGGTATGTAACAGCTTCCGTATGAGGAGAGAGATTAAAAAAAGACTGGGACTGTTCAGTCTGGAAAAGAGACAACTAAGGCAGGATATGATAGAGGTTTATAAAATCATGACTGGTGTGGAAAAAGTGAATAAGGAAGTGTTATTTACCCCTTCACATAACTTACAAACCAGGACTCACCCAATGAAATTAATAGGCAGCCAGTTTAAAACAAACATAAGGAAGTATTTCTTCACACAACGCACAGTCAACCTGCGAAACTCATTGCCAGGGGATGTTGTGAAGGTCAAAAGTATAACTGGGTTCAAAAAAGAATTAGATAAGTTCATGGAGGATAGGTCCATCAATGGCTATTAGCCAAGATGGATAGGAATGCAACCCTATGCTCCAGATGTCTTTTAGCCTTTAAATGCCTGAAGCTGGGACTGGACAACAGAGGATGGATCACTCATTAATTGCCCTGTTCTGTTCATTCCCATCAAAGCACCCAGCTCTGGCCACTGGGGGAGAACAAGACACTGAGCTAGATGGAACACTGGTCTGACCGAATATGGCCATTCTTATGTTCTTAAACACTGGCAGGGATGGTTTAGGTTTACTCTGTCCTGCTTCAGTGCAAGGGGCTGGATTAAATGACCTCTCAAGTCAAGGTCTGCTTTGGCCTAATTCTAAAGCCTGACCCAAACCCAACTAGACCACAGCCAGTCTAAACCCAACCTAAGCAGACTGAGTTCTTTTCCTACCTGGCCTGAATCCAACACCTGTAGTTGGGTCCCATTGGGTTCGGGTCCTGTTGCAAGGATCTGCTCTCAAGGTCCCTCCCAGCCCTACATTTCTATGAGGGAGTTACACTGGCTTATAACTCTTTACAGAAATTAATATTAATGGGAGTTCCAAACCTAATCCAACCTGCACAAAAATTAAAAAGCCCTAATGTTTCACACTTCAGCCCTGAGTATATCACAATTCTAGTAGGCTGTTGTAGTTCATCAGAGTTCCCAAACTAGAATTCCATGCTCGAGAGGATGGGCAAGCTGCAGATTTCAGTTCTAGATTTCAAATTGCACTAAATTCTGAGGCATTTGGATCTAGAGATTAAGTTCATGCCCATCTGCACTATTAATAACTAAAAGTTGCACAGTGTTCTTGCCAGACAGGGTGGATGTGGTGTTTCATTTACAGACACCTCATAAAAAAGCCGTTACCATTTAAACACTGACATTGAGTTTATTTTCAACATATCTTTGTGAAAATCCTATTCTTTTTACTAAAACTATTAGTTTAATTTGTCTAGAAAACCTCTCATAACATAGAAAACATTTATTTATCAATAGAAACTTATTTGAACTGTAAACAGAAGCTGAGGGTTGCTATGGTGTGTTCTTTTGCTCAAAGACTATTTAGTTCATTGAGCAAACAACAATACCTACAGTGGAGGTCATAAAACACAGAGCACATGAGTAAAACAACTGTCCTCAGTATGGCTCTGCAAAGTCCTTATTTCAAGAAAACCAATGTGATATCGCAAGATCAACAGCAAAGGTACGTACAAGCAGGAAGTCGGATTGATCAGTTTCATTGTAGGTGGGGTTACTTTAACCAATATTTTGTGATATCAAGATATAAGGCAGCTCTCAAAGTTGTTTGTTTTTGTGGTTTTTACAAGCTCAAACACCGAAAGTTATAGGCTGCCTTTAGTTAAAATACACATTCTAAATGAATATTTACCATATATTAGACTAAAGGGACATTTAAGAGACTCCAAAAGGCATGTGGGCTGCTGCAGAATGGGAGTACAGAGTGTCCAAGGACATGATGCAGTTTTATTTATATATACCACTCCCCTTACTCTTAAACATGCCTCTCAGCATTTGATGCAAACAGTATATGGCAGTTGAGATTGCTATTAGCTTTGAGTTCAGTTCAGTCTGAAAACTTCTCACACACACAGTGTTCTCACAAGCTGAATGTTTAGCTGAGTCACTCAAGGTTTCAGGGTTCAAAATGAAATTTTTTCACAAGACTATTGAATCCCATTAAGTATGGAGTTGCTGAGGCATCTCTAAAATGAATCCTTCTATTAGGCCCAGTCTACACCTAAAAATTAGATAGCCCTGAGTAACATAGCTAGGTTGATAATAAATTTCACGCCTTGAGCACCTTAGTTAGGTTAACCTAAGATCTAGTATAGACACGGCTAAGTCAGTGGAAGAATCTCTTCTCATGGAAATGGATCAACTACATGGAAGGGTTTTTTCTGTCAATCACTGTAAGAAGCGTCTCTACCCTACAGCGGCAGAGCTGCTGTGCCACTGCAGCAGCTATGGTGTAGACATGGCCTTAAGTTATGATGTTATCTTCTAATTAAGAGTTTTTAAACTGTGTCTATGCTGTAACTACAAGTATAAGAAAGTTGCTGCTATTTACTTATGCTAACTAACTGATCAGAGAGTACACGTCTGACTAAAATCAGAAATACAGTAATATAGGTAAAAGCTTCCATATGAATTCTGCATACAATTTTACTTTTAGTCTCAAATGTCCAGCTTTTCTGAATAGTCCTATAAGGTTGTTCGAAGGAAAGGTTGATGCTTTTAAAAAAATTAATAAGGAAACCAATTTTAATGGGAAATAATGGTTTGGCTCACGTGGGAGTAATTAATTACAATAGGAGCTACACTTATAATAAGTCAGGCAAAGAATTGAATATTTCACCCCTCATTAGTAAAAGAAGGTAATATGTGAAGCAGGAGTTCTGTTCATTTATTATTGTAACCCCTTTGGGGTTTAGAGAGCGTGGCCCCTTTTTCCTAAGGGCTGAGGGGGAGCAGGGAGAGAAAGGAGGGAAACTCCAGGGTGTGGCTTTGGAGCTCCAGGGAGAGAACAGCTGCAGCCTGCAGGTCCTTACAAAGTAAAGCAGCAAAGAACCTGCCTGAAGTCTGGGAACAGGGCTGTCCCTAGCTATTCTGGGGCCCTACGCAACCCCCACCACCACCACAAGGGAGGTGTGGAGCCCCAGGCTTCCTTGGGGGGGGGCTGGCATGGGGGGCAGGGAGAAACCACCCTCAAGCACTCACCGGTGGCATGGCTCAGGCCCGGTCCCTGCACTTCCCACCGCCAATGAGTGCAGGCCCTGCCCTGCTGCAGTCCTCAGAGGTGGGGAGAGGTGGGGCTGGGGCGGAGCAG